>NC_140069.1:91478097-94326878 GCF_964194135.1 Talpa europaea | reverse complement strand
TGATGTTTGACTATTTAGTTGCTTTTTTTAGTGATTATACTGATTGTATTACTTTTACTAAGCCATTTTGTCATCCTATCACTCAACACAAATATAAATAAAACAATATGAAGAAAAATATGTCCTTATTTTTTACAATAAAATGATTTTGCTTCATTGTTCAGGCCCAGGTGTACCACTCAACAGGGATCAAATTGACCAATGTACCATTTGACTTTGACCTGGACTTTGGTGACTGGAGTAACCACCTGGGATTTGTGATAGACTGAACTATTTTCATGGTATCCACTTATAAAAAAAGACTCTACACAAGAAAAATATATATATAAATTCTGCAAGGGGGATAGTATGTCCTGAATGAACTCCACACACTGATGTTTTATGGACTCCACCCCCTCCTTGATACCAAAGAGATCCCAAGTGCTGAGGACTACAACTCCCATTATCCCATGAAACTGCTATGACTCTTGATTACTTGAAGGGGAGATTGCTGGGTACTAAGGGTAGAATTAAGCACCCATACTTGGTATAAAGCTGAACACATGTGGGCCTACACAGAGCTTGGTTTTGCCTGCATTCAGCATGCACACGGGGGTTATGTTCAGGCAGTGTTTTAATAGGACATGTTGACCAATAAATAGTGTATGCATGCTCTTTCTCTCTCTCTGTCTCTTTCCTTCCTCCTCCTCCCTCATTATATTGCCCTTGTAAATAGGCATTTTATTAACATTCTCTGTGTGCCTGCCCTTGGGTCTTCTGAGTTTGTTGTTCTATTTTTTTTTTTTTAAGTGCATTGGTGAGGACTCATGCCCAGGCCATCCTATCCATCCTATTTCCCTTTGGGGTTGCCTTGTAACAAATTTGTCCATAAATAATATATATATATATATATATATATATATGCTCTTTATTTAGGTGAAATAGGAAGGTGAAAAAGGAATATAAGTACAAGTATTGTTAAGTTTTAAAAATTGTGGAATAAAAATTGTGTTAGTTATAATTAAGGGTAGGTATCATCAAAATCACTGTCAGATTAAGAAACTTTTAAAGCTTGTCTCAGTTCTTCAAGTGGTAAAACAAGTCTCTTTTCTTGACTGCGGATTAGTCCCTTATCAGCATTACTATGGCTATGAAACTTAATCACCATCAGTAAGTGATTGAGTTAAACTACTTGGCAGGTGTTATAGCAACAGAAGTTACTTTTTAAACAAAAATTTAAACATACATTGATGTATTGCAAGGGCAAAAATAAATAAGAAATTAGGTCATCTATGCCCCATGCTCTGCAGTATTATCATTGGCCACTTTATTACCAGTGACTCCATCTCTGTCTGACAGAAAGGTGTGGATCCCTTCAGCATTGGTAATTTTTTTTCCATGTTTTTACATCATTTTTCATTTTTGCACAATGTATGCATTTTCATCTTGGTTATAGTCTCCATACCGGATAGTCTCACTCATAGCAGGAATTTAGAAAACCTAAATAAGGGACCAGAAAAAAGACTAACTATAATAAGTAAAAATCAAAATCAACAAGCAACTATAAACCAGAGACACACTACGGGAGCAGGGGGAGAAGGGAGTAGGAGCATTTGGTAATTTTTTATACAGGTATCACTGTATGTAAACTGAAATGATGAATGCCATTCTCCTGCAGTATCGCTCTCTACACCTCTGTGTGTGAACTGCCCAGTTCTCTCTGCTATCACTTCAGGAAGAGCTTCAAAGACAGGTTCCTTTGTAAACCACACCCCAAGATTTTGTCCCTCTCTTTTAGGTTATTCAATTTACTAGCATACAAATGTTCATACTAATCTCTAATAAACCTCTGGATTTCTGAGATGTCTGTTGTAACACCTCTCCTTTCATTTCACTTATTTGTGTTTTCTGTTTTTGTGTGTGAGCCCAGTTAGTATTTGTCTATTTTGTTTATTTTTTCCAAACAACCAACTTTTAGTTTTAGTAACCTTCTTGGCTGTTGATTTTATTTCCATTTCATTTATTTCAGCTCTAATTTTATTATTTCCTTCTTTCTACTGATTTTTATGTGGTTCCCTCTTAGCAGTGCTTTTGCTGTTCATTTTCATTTATCATGGGTATTTAAAATTTTTTTCTTTGATTTCCTCATTAACCTAATAATCATTCAGTAGTGTGTTGTTCAGTCTCCATATATTAGAGATATTTTCTGCCTTTTCTGTTCGATTTCTAGTTTGAAACCATTGTAATCAGATAATATACCTGATATGATTTTAATATTCATGAATTTGTTGATACTGCTTTAGTGACCTGATAGGTGGTCTATCCTGAGAATGTGTACTTGAGAAGAATGTGTATTCAGCTTTTTGGGTGTGGAATGTCTTAAAATGTCTATTAACTATGTGTCTAATTCTTTTCTAAGGCTATCATTTCCTTGTTTATTTTTGTCTGCTTAATCTGTCCATTGGTGAAAGTGTGGAGTTATGGTTCCCCTGACACTATTGTGTTGCTACCAATGTCTCTTCAGACTTGATAATAATGACTTTATATATTTTGATGGTCCATCACTTAGTGAATATTTATGATGAGTTACATGGTTTCCAGATGGTTTGTTCCCTTAATCATTATACGGTATCCATGTTTGACTCTAGTGACTTGCGCTACCTGTTTCTGGCCCAGATGCAGTCTCCAGGTACATCTGCCCACCCACTTTTATTGTATAGGTTTGAATTATCTTAGTGTCTCTTATGTCATGGTCATCCTTGGTCTCTGATGTCTAAAAGTACTTTATTTTTCTTCAAGTTATGGGATCCTGAGAGTCCAGTGCTCTTCTGGATCACCTTAGATTATCCATCCCCCTGGGAGAGAAACAGAATTTCCTTTGATGACTTCTTTCCCTCCGGTTCTCTTTTTATCTTCATTAATCCTTTTTCTCACTTGCTCTAGTTTGTCCTGCTACTCCTATTGTATCTTCTTGAGTTAAGTCATTAGTTTATTTATCTCCATTTTTCTTCTTATTTAGAGAAAAAAGGATTTATGTTTAAAATTTTAACTCTGATGAAAATTTTTCCAATAACTCCTTTGCCTTAGATATGGTACATTCTAAATGTGACTCAGCTGATTTATAATTTGTTTAAAAGTCTGGAGGAGAGAGGTTATTTATCCATATTTTTTCTGATTTTCAAATGACAGAGTTACATCTATTTGTTATTAATCATGATCTCACTTGTATTTCCTTTACTTCTTTTTATTTTCAGATAAAAAGGTCTGGTAAATCACTATACTTGATATATTATCTATGGCTCAAAATATAACCAGGCTTCTTAAAATTTTCTATTATTGGTGGCAAGGTAAATATTCTCTATAGTAAATAACATACATATATACTTATAGCATAGAATGCACATACATATGTATATGTGTATATATGTGTATGTGTAATTATATGTTTACTATTTATAACAATACATTTTAAAAATTAACCAATTTGGGCCTCCCCGGTGGCGCAGAGGTTGAGTGCTGGGTTGCGAAGCTGCCCGCGGCCTCTGCGGCGCCGGTTCGATCCCCAGCTGCTCCCCGGCCACCAGAGGAGGGTCCCACATGGCGCGCAGACCTCTCCTGCTGCCCACTGCTCCCCTCAGCAGTGTACTTCGGTCCTTCTGCCTGCTCTGCTCCCTGCTCTGGCTCTGGTGAATTCTCTCACCCTCCCGCGCTTCTGACTGTACCCAGTGCATGTATAAACAAAACAAACAAACAAACAAACAAATAAATAAAACATGCCTCTATTAAAAAAATTATTAAAAAAATTAACCAATTTGATAACTTATTTTATATAGCTGATATAAATAATGTATTCTTCAATATATAACTTTAAATGTAACTTATATTTGTAAATATTAATTTACACTTACATGAAACAAATGTATATATCATTTATAAATTTAGAAATATAAATTACTTTTGTGAATATATAAGTGATGGGATATATATAACATTTATTAGTAATAATACCTATTATGGCTTACTGTTAAAATAATCATTCTGAATATAAACTGCCTTAATTTTAATCTTCATTCCCATTTCTGCCAGTGGCATTACCTTAAACAAACTATATAATCTTATTATATCTCAGGTTTCCCAAGAGTTATTTGAATAGTGAGTAGGTCAGATCCTACAAAGGTCTTAACCTAGTGCTTGACATATAAGAGGTCAATAAATATTAACTGGCATTATTACTGTTACAATTATCTGTACAATTAATGTGTGTCGAAGTTGAAGAGATATAAGTTGAATTCTCCCAAGTGACATCAGTGGTGTGTTTTAAAATGCATTAAAAATTCATTAAAACAAAAGGGCTAAATGATGTAATTGTATAATAATGTAAATTCTTATTCTCCTTTTAAGAATATTTTCTATTGAACAATTTATCTTATTTTTAAAATATGTAGTTGTAAAAAATGCCTACAAATTGTTACATGTTGATCAACAGTTTGCTATATTGAGAGTTCACATCAACTACAAATATGAGGTAACATGCACAACTTACATCTAGAATTTTGTATATATAAACTCTTTGTTTTTAAAAAAAAAGTAGCTAGAAAACACACTTCTGAATATTTTAAGTTTACATATCGTTCAACACCACCAATAAGAATTTTTGTTTTTAAAAATCTTTCAGTTTAATTAAGTCACACCAGAGCTTATGAGTAAAAGTCGGATTTCTGTCTAAATTTCTAATACAATGTGACAGTTTCTTTTAGGAAGCAACACAGTGTTTCATAGAGTTCTTGGCATGCCTTCAGTAAAGGTCATAAAAGTTAAGTGTTCCAGCAGTGAGTCCAACTTTTAGTAGCCTTCAAAGGACTTCACTAGGGTTTGTCCTGTGCATTACAACGGAGAATATCAAAGGGGTTCCTTCACAACATTTGTGCAGTGAATTCCAGCCACCTTTCCACATAAGTATACACATTAAAGGCCCCTAAATTTAAGTATACTTCGCTGTGTATGGAGCAAAAAAAAGTAAATGCACAAAAGCTAGCAAATTGTAGTTTTTCTTTCTCTTCTCTTCACTTTACCAACTATACCCATTAAGACAAGGAAGAAAAAGAAACATATTTAATACCTTCAAATTTTCTCATATTTTTCCAAAGTCTTTTTAACACAAAATTAATTGAACTATAGAACAATTCATATAAATGCACATATCAGAAGTATATGGTTTGAATTTTAATAAACTGTGTGCAACAATATAACCAGCATTTGCTAAACATTTCACAATCCCAAACCCTTTTTCACATACTTCCTGTCATGATCAAACCCCCCTATTCTCTGTAGTTCTATCAGGACAGAAAAGTTCTGCTTTATGAACTTTTTATTTATGTAAATGGTATCATATGATATGCAGTCTTTTCTTGTTTCCTTTGCACCTCGTTACTTTTGTTCTTTTTGTTTGTGAGAGACAACATTTCTCCGTGTACTTGTAAATTATTCATTCTCGTATAGTATTCCACTTTGTGACTATAATACAATTATTTACTCATTTTCCAAAATCAAATGTTCATGTATATGTGAGTCTATATGTAGACTCTGTGTCCTTCTCCAATCATTTATTTGTGTGCCCTTTTCCAATTCATATTGCCATGTTAAGTGTAGACTTACAGCAAATCTTGTTATGAATGTTCATGTAAGTTTTCTGTATGTGATTATCTTAGATGTTTTAGCTTTCAAATTTTTATGTTTGTGATGCCTTTGAATTTGAGGATGGGTTTGTGAGCAAATTGTTGAAAATATTTATATTTTAATTTTCTAATTTGTGATTATATCTTTCTAGTTGTTTTGCATTAATTAATTTGTCTGAAAAATATTTTAGTGTTTACAGTGTAGAGAACTTGTACATAAACTTTTAAATGTATTCCTACGTATTGTTGTTTCTTAATGTATGTTTACGTAGCATTGTATTAAAACTTTTAATTTAATTTTTTGACCACTATAATTGATTTTGGAATACTGTAAGTATATACCTTAAGCTTGACTAATTATTTTTTAATATTTATATCTTTTCTATATAGATTTATTTCTAATATTATGTAACAATATGAAGTGATTTAGGAATTATGTCAGTCCCCCCAAATTATGTATTTATTTTTTAAAAAATTCTATTTGCATTTGAAAAATATCTAAAAATTGGAAGAATAGTATCAGAAAGTCCAGTATGCTTTTTTTTCCCAATTTACTAAGTAGTTGTATTTGCTTTATGGATTTTCTTCCCTCTTCTCCCTTCACCTCTCCTATATTCATTCCCATGAGAGTGTTTGTGTGTGTTTATATACAAAAGGGTGCTTATATACATGTATAGGGACACCCACTTATGGATACATATGTGTATTCACATATACCAACAAACATGCCTACCGATGGTTGGAGGCACTATGTCCCTTTAAGAAAAATATCTTATTGTACATTTCCTTAGAACAAGGACTTTTTCTTATATGACCAAGTAAAATAGTCTATATCAAGAGCTTTAATATAGTTACAGTGATCTTATCTTACCAATAGGGCATATACAGATTGCATCAGTTATCCTGCTCATGTTCTTTTTATCTCATTTTTCTTTTGTCCAGAATCTAATAAAAGTCATCATGCATTGATTGGCAAATGATTAAAATAAAAATAGTTTTCTCATCAACATAGTTCAGTAAGTAGCAGGAAAATGTGTAAGAAAAACTTGAATATTTGATCAGAAATTGGCAAGAACGTTCCAAGCCAAAGATTTTCCCTCATTTTCTTGATTGGGCTGCATCTGTGTTCCTTACACTTCATTGTGCAGCTCTCAACTACTGGAACTTATAGCTATTGAAAAAATATAATAATTTCTGTATTTTAATCATTTCAAACATCAGAATTAAAACTTCACCATAAAAAAAAAACCTGCTGTATCTTAGCTCCTAAAGCAATTTCTAGAACACACTAGGTACTTAATAATGAGTTGTATAAACAACTCAAATTTCAATAAGCAATATAGTTACTAGTTAGCAAGCCTGCTAGAGTAAGACTATTGGCCAAGTTATATTGTAAAAACGAACAATCTCTTTACACTATTTATATTCATCAGCCTTCCATACTGTAGTCAGAAATAAGCTACTAACTACTTTTGTTCCAGTTAAATTTCAGTTGTCTCACTGACATAGAAACTACTGATGCAGATAATGAAAGAGGCAAGCACAGACAGGAGACTCCAGAATGTTTATCAAACTACATATAAATAAATGTACTAGAGAAGAAAACTGTAAGTATATATTTGAAGGAAAATCAAACATATTCCCCACCAGGAATTTTTTTGGCTTATTTTCCTCTTAGAAAAAGTAGGAAAAGGGCCTCCCTGGTGGTGCAAGGGGTTAAGACACAACCTATGAAGCTGTCCACAGCTACTGCAGCACGAGTTCGATCCCCAGCCAGTGAGCTGACACACATGGCGCAGCAGACCTCTCCTGACTTGCCCGCTGCTCCCCTCAGCAGTGTATTTCAGTCATTCTGCCTGTTCTGTTCCTCATTCTGTCTCTGGTGATCCTCTCACCCCCACACCTCTTGCCTGTACCTCAGTTCTTACATGCATAAATAAATAAATCTTTAAAAAAAGAAAAAGTAGGAATATTTTTCTTAAAAAAGATGCCAACAATAAAGAGGAAAAATGTCACCTGCTAATTCAGTTAACTCTTCCTCCATTCTTTATAGCTATCAGTGGAAAACATAATTAGATTCTACAGATATTGATGCAAGAGGCACACCAGTCATTGTGTGGGATTAGCACTCATTGTATAGGATTCAATAGGAGAGGAACAAAAGCAGGTAGTGGTACTTAACAGATTTTTTATCATCAATGATAGAATCTAGACGATTTTTGAAATTCTTGCTACTTGATTATAGTATGTATTTATTATCAAAACAAAAGCATAATAATGGCTTGAAACCCATAATGTTCTAATGAAGCCACACACAAGTAATTTCAAGAGAGTACACAAATAATGTCCAATTGGTCTTTGGAATCTAAAGTATCCATGAAATATTGGACTTCATGCCAAGAAGTGGTATATTACCATTCATAAAGACACCGATACAGAAATAGAAATGTTTGCCCAGGGAGGTAGGAGGGGGAAATATATATCATCTCAAAACCATGGTGTTTCAGGGAATGCCATAATCATTTCCACATGCACACTACGTGCATACAAAATATAACTGGTAAAGCACTAGCGAGCTCTGGATAAAGAAGTGCCAAATCCTAGATGGTTCCAGCAGAATAGCTGAGGACCTAGAGTTTCTGGTACTCTTTGAATTCAATCTGAACAATTGAAAGGTTGAACTATTTATGTCTATTCCCCCCTCTCCACCCATGAAAATACAAATTTTACTACCAAGGCTCCAACTGCTATCAGCTGCTAGTAACTGTTATAATAGAATTGTTTAGATGATTCCTCTTTTCTTTTTGATACATAAAAAATAAATTTTTATTACTACCATGGTTTTTTATCTTTGTCATTATATCACATTCTATCATAATTTTAGTTTAATCCATACACAATGCCTCTCAAGTTTCCAGATTCAGTCCTGCTTTCTTGCATTATTAGAAGATCTCGTGTCAGTGTCAGAGGTACTGAGGAGACCTCCACCAGCCAGTTGTGTGGAAGACAGCTGCTGATATGTGTGGGAGGTGCCTACCATGAACTGGCTTACTGTTTGACAGGGAATTTTTCAAAACCTACTGATTTGGAACAGTTAAAATACTTTGAAATCATTTAGACTTGCATTGCTCATGTGCTTGTTTTAACACTTAAAGGTGGGCATAATTTACAAGAATAAATATACAAGTTCAGCTCTATGAGGGGAAGAACTGCTACTTTTGGTAAAACCACAGCAGATTCAAAAATAGAAGCATGAAGTCTAAAATATTTCCCAACTTTGCTTTTTGTTTCTTTTCCTTTTATATAGTTTTATTTGTTCTTTTTTTTTAACTTAAAATCTAATTAAGACCATCATTTGAACAAAGAGAATACTGGTTTCTTTTTCTTTTTCCCTATCTTACTTTTTTTTTTTTTTCATTAAGGCAACATTCATTTCTAACACTGTACATGATTTAGAGGAATAGGATTCCACCCTTCAGATACAGGGTCATCACACCTTTTAGAGGAACTCCCACAAACTTAAAGAACTTCATATCCTATATGGATTAATTTTTATGTGAGCTGAGCTTAAAATATAATTATTTTTCAATCTTGCTTTTCCCTTCAATATATATAAAGGGGAGCACTCCCTTAAATAGTAAAACACATTTCCAGTTTGTTGCTTTGAAAGAATTCCTGACTGCTTGCTCTTTATTATTTGTCTTCTTCAGAAATATTTTCCTGACAATAATGTAAAAAACAAAGTAAAATATCCAATCCCATAATTTTGAAGTTTAATAGTTCTGCAGAAGTTTTGCCACCGATACCCAGAAACACAGTTTCACCACTATAAAAACATAAACCCATTTTTAAGGAAGAGTTTGCTATTTCACAAAATGTGTGTTATTTAAGCTGGTGGCTAGAGGGAGCCCGTTTGTTTCAGAAGCAATTAGCTAAAGGAAAAATAATTCCCACCTTTAAAATAATCAGGCTTTTTTTTTTTTAATAAAGGCAGAAATTTGAAAGCACCATACTCAGGATTTGATTTACAGTTTGTGTTCTAGTTTTTTTTTTCCCCTTTGTATAAAGCGAACAGATAAAGACAAATCATATCCAAATATTTTCTAAAGCCAAGGAGTCAACTTCTGAAACAATCAGTACTTCCATTTATTCTCTAGAAGTTGCTAGTCAGTCAATATGAGTTGAGTCTTGTTATGAAGAATGCGGTTTTGGGGCCTCCCTGGTGGCACAAGGGGTTAAGCACCACACTGTGAAGCAATCCGCAGCCTCTGCAACACGAGTTCAATCCCCGGCCAGGCTGCTCCCCTCAGCAGTGTACTTGGGTCAGTCTGCCTGTTTTGTTCCCCACTCTGTCTCTGGTGAATCCTCTCACCCCCCACATCTCTGGCCTGCACTCCAGCTCTTGTATGTATAAATAAATAAATCTTAAAAAAAAATGTTTTGTTTTAGAAAAGAAAAAGGAAGGTGGGAGGGAATTATTCCTCTCATGTTCAAGAATGAGGCTTTTTCTCAGGGATTAGCAAATACTTGGAACTTTTAAATTCTTTTGCCAGACAAGTCCTGTGTCTGGTCTGAGAGGAGGCCCCTCAGAGCCTGCTGTCACCTGTTGTCCTCTCTGTTCTTCCACTACTGTGTGAGAAAATCAGCAGCACACGTGAGTGAAACAGTTACAAAAGAGGGAAGAGAAGGGAAAAAGGCTTATCCTCTTTAACAATCAGTTTGCTTACTTTTGCCTTTTCTGTTTCAGACCACCGGGTGCCTGGAATTAATATATTTAGGGCCAAATCCACTTCAACTCAGCCACAGTGTTGGCAAACTGAGCTTTTGCTATGTGGTTTGGTGTGCCTTTGGCCTTCTCTGTCTGCTGGTCAGGTAGTTAGTTCTCTCTAACCATGAAATTTGTGGGCTAATTCTGAAGCCTTTTTTTCTTACTCTTTCCATAGCATAGAAATTGGAACATTAATATTTATTTAAAAATCAGAATCCTTGAGTGCTGAAAAAAACAATTGTGGCACTTAGATGCCCTTACCCAGTATACAGGCTTGAGAGACTGATTGCTGGGGACGTGTGCCAGAAGAGGGTTCAGCTTAATTATGAAAGGCTATTGGTGTCACTGAGCCCAGCCCTGGTGTGGGATTTTAACTGTGAGTCTAGAGGTCTTGACCACACACTAGGCCTTCTATAAACCTGAGGTAGGCCCTGAGGGTGTGGTCTATATTTTGCAGACTCCAGTGTCCGGGTTAGAAAAACAGGCGGCAGCTTTCTCAGAACCTTACAGTCATTTTTTAATTTACCTCTGCCTAAAGCTAAAGGCCAATATTTTTATTATTTTTTTTATGCAGCACATTTCAGATTTTCACCAAGACACTAACATGTAGAAAAGGCTCACTCTATTTATAGCAAAAGGAGAATAAGTGAAAAAAGGAAAATACAGCATCTTATTTTTATTTGGGGATCACAAAGCAGAGATGGCAGTAACCTTAATGAAGAATTGTACTGGATCTCCCCATGTGGCTCTTGGAGAACCAGAACCCACGAAGGTGTTCCAGGTGGTCTGGGGCCAGCCCAAAATGCAAGTTTCACACACGCAACAACATATTCTTATAAATGTATTTTCCACTGCAAATCTGAATCTGTTTTGGGAAGCACAAAAATTAACTTTTTAAAAAGTCTAACCACCATAATGATTACAGAGCCAAGCAAAAACACCACAATATGGTACTGAGTGCTTTATGATATCAAAAAAAGGAATACACTTGGGTAGGTGGTCCTCAGAGCCTCTGGGGAAAGCACCCCAGAGCAGTGGAACCACTAAAATTTCCCCTCAACCAGTCTCTGCAGGTGAATACTTAGAAAAGGGGCCTTATTTTTCCAAAGCTTGGATTTTTTATTCTGTACTTATAATACATGCTTTTTGAGTGAATTTAAAATTCTGAGCATATGATACTCAAAGTTTATCTCCTGAAAGCTTTCTAAAGTTATGAGTAGGTAGAAGTAAAGTCTTTTTAGTTAGGGGCTACACATATAGATCAATGTTCTATAGAATCTTGCACTCATTTATCATATGCTAAATTTGAAACTAATTTGGGAGGAAATCTGCTAATTGTGGTAGTGTTTAACAAATGGTATCTATCATGGATATTTTTTGAACAAGGGAAGCTTGGGGGTTCTATAATCAGAGGTAGAACTGCTTCACATTTGGATATATTTAGAATTGGGGAAGGACCTGGTAGAGAAACATTTATAGTAAATACTGCTACTAACTTTGCATTCAAATTTCACTCATTCATATTTTCAAAAATTTATAGTATATGTACTATTATTTTTATCTAATAGAGTAAAATAGAAGCCCATAGAGATTAAGTAACTTGTCTGTAGAGGTAAGACATAAGTAAGCCGGACCTGTGATAATATAATTAATAATGTTTCCATTCTATCTCTCTTTAATCTGCCATCCTGCACTTTTTTACAGTTTTGACTTGAGTCTTTTCTATCTTTTACATATTTTGACTCTCATCTCTTTATTGAAATGCATGGAGGAATCTTTCTCTGTAACTGAAAATGTGATCTGAAGGGCTGTTTTTTGTTTGTTTGTTTGTTTGTTTGTTTTTGTTTTTAACTTCTTTGGGAGTGACTTAGGCAATCAGAGATTGAAGTTTCTTTTGTCATTTGGGAGTCCTCAAGATCTTTCGGAGATTGTTGGAAGAGACAGCCTTCTATGGATCTCTTGTCTCTTAGAATTATTGCTAAAAGATCCAGTATTGCAATGGTCTGGCCACTCTTTACACTAATAATTTCTTGGGGCTGAGTTTATGCAATTAAGAGATATAATCTTGAGAGATGATGTAATGCCTCTTCAATAAACAAAAAACAGTCTGATTTACTGCTTGCTATGAAATTTGTAGATTCCACAAGATTAGAATTTCTCAACCAACATGACAGCCCACTGCATGTGAGCATCTATCTAGACCATATCATATTGTCCACAAAATCTGGGGAAAAAAGAACCATAGCAAATAACTATAATGCCAAGAAGATTCCACCCCTAATTTCTGGATCTGTGACTATGATGAGATACCATTCTTGTGAATCTGTTGTCTTACATGACAAAAGGAATGTGCAGGGGTAAGTTTACAAAATAATTGATGATAGAATAGGAATATTATACTGGATTACCCATAAGCCTTATGTATTCATCAGTACTTAGAAGCAGAGACAATAAAGGCAGTCATGGAGATACATGCAAAGGGGGAAGTCAAAGAGATTCAGAGAAAAAGAAATATTTAATTACTATTACTTACTATGAAAATAGAATAGCACAAACCAATCAATACAGGTGACATCAAGAAACTGAGAACTGTGGCCAATGTTATCAAAGAAACAAGTGCCTCAATCCTATAATCACATGGTTTTAATTTTGAATTCTGCCAACGTTATTCTGAATGTGCCTGGAAACATAATGTCCCCCAGAATTTCCAAAGAAGATCCAGGACCACTGGCACCTTGATTTTGGTCTCATGCGATCTTAAGAGACTGCCTACCAGTCAATTTTCTGGACGTTTTCCCTTATACACTTGTGATAAAGTATAATAATGGGTGTTAGTTTAAACTGCTGAGTCTGTAATATCAGAAAATTAAACCACTCATACAGATACATCAGGAAAAGAAAACTAGTTTAGGAAAATAGATGCAAATGTTCTAATGTCCTTGTTACTTGCTATGCTATGAGTAACACTTTTCTTTTTTGTCTGTGATCCAGGAGGGTCATGTCTTTTTCCCGAATCCATGAAACAATAACAGGCTAACTTATTGTCTTTAAGTAGAGTAAAACCAAATAAAAGACTTATCAGTGTCTAGAATTAGTAGATATTTGTAACAATAATGTCCATGTTGTGCTGATAGAGGGCACATGGCATAGTGAAAGGTATTGGAATAAAGATGACCAAGGAAATAATCCAGCTCCAGTTTTTAATGACTATGTGATCTTAGATTACTTAATTGAGCTTTCTGAAGATATCCTTTCAAAAATTTATATTAAGGACTATAAAAGAGCTGTACAAATTAAATGAAAGCAGAAATATTTAATGCTTATATACTATCTGGTATCTAACATATTGTACTTTGTACATATATATATATATCTGCCAACATGATAATTTAGTGATCAAAGGGGAAAAAAGTGAACTTTTGAACTAAAAATAAAAAATCCCTCAAGAAAATAATTTATTTCTTTAATTGATGATCCAGTAAATACATTGGGATTTATGTGAGAAAACATGTATACACACACACACACATGCACACACACAGAGGTTTTTTCTCCAATAGACCATCTTATATAATCATATAGACTCAATCTATTCTTAGATAATTTTCTTGTGAAGATTATTTCAGTGCCACAATTGTATTCATGACTTTCAGAGGTTCTTCTTATTCTCATATCATTTTCATCCTCTCAGTATCCCGTTCCCCTATGCCTGTCTTCTTGCCTCTGAGGAGTCACAATACATGGAGGCGGTTTTTCCTCCTGTTTTCCAAATTCCTGTGTTATCTCTACATATTCATTCAGTTACCAGCAAAACCCATGACCACTAGATGGAGCAGTTTTAGCCTCTCAGGTCACTGAGGAAGACATCTGGAATAAGCATTCCATTGAAGACACTGACCAGATAATGTTTGAAATTCCTAGGTTTCTGGCGTTGTCAACCTCAGCCAACAAAAATTTATAAAATAGAAGGAATCTTAAAGACAAGTTGATAGCGGAGATCAGGAAACTACAGTGTAATACGAACAAAGAAACAGTAATAGTAGCTGCACCAAAATCACAAAACAAGTTCTCTGGATACGTAAAGCAGCAAACATTTCATTCTATTCCATCTCTACACTGGACACACAGTCCTCTTTGTTTATGATACGTGCTACACATAGAGAGACACTGAGGGATACAAAAATTAGTGGCACACTCTTCCCACTTTTCCAATGATCTTTTATTTACTCTGCCTTCCTTGCCTGTTAAAAACAGACACTGCAAGAAATGCAAATATATTTATGGCAACAAACTCTCAGGGATTGCTTTCTTTGCCAGAACCTTGAAATTATTGACTTAGCAAGTGGTTGAAAGAAAGGGAGAAAATAAGCTTGAGCATCACAGCCCTTGAAGGGTCACTATTTGTATAACACTGCCAGAAGCCATTTTACTTTCCCCTTGTACATAGATTAAGTAAGAAAAAAATTCATACTGCCACTGACAAGATTTTTCTACATTTGCCCAATCATCCCTAGTGGCAAAAAACAAAAAACAAAAACCAAAAACTCAAAGGAAGTCTTATTGGAAGAATCCAGGCACTTGACCAGCGTGTAATTAAACTTGAATTATTTGGTGGAACTAAATTAATATGTCATGGAAGGAATAAAAGAAATGTATTAGAAATTCTGCTAGTGGAGAAACTTTCTGAATGTTAAAATAGCTCAGGGTGCAATGAATATTTCTCACATCATTAACTTACACAAAACCATACCATTTTCAACTACTTTTAAAATTAAGTAGGCTGGATGACTCTAAAAATGTTTGGTAGACCCACTCATTGAAATAGTCAGCTTCACCTCTGGAGTTGTAAATATAAATCATTCTTGATTTAGTAATCTGCACGCTGATTGAAAACATTTTTGTATAAGTGGGGAACAGGTAGTAAAAATAAAATAAAATAAAAAAGGGAAACTAAAAATTAAGAAACCCAAAGCATGGAAAGTGAATTCTTTCAGGATTTTTACAAAAGATTGTGAAAATTAAGGCCTATCAACATTCCTTATCCCTTTCTTCTAGAAAGGTCTCAGTATCTTCACTGACCTATATTTCCTCTTATCATTTTGCATTCATTTCCATATGTAATTTCTCTGAATACTTCAGACTAGTAAATAAACAACAAAATAAAAATAATCCTCAAAATATTTTGTATAATATCACTTCCCAAAGAGCCAGACATGTGCATAGTCAAGAGTAGCACAGTGAAGTCAATATTTTAAAATATTTTTATTGCATTGTTTTATTAAGGTAACTTTGGTTTACAACACTATATAATTTAGAGACCACAACTCTTCTTCAGATGTATGTTACCATATCAAACCCACGACCCAAGAACCCACAGCCCTCCATGACCATTCATTTGACTCCTTCACCCCTTTGCTCCCAAATCCCCACTGTTCTTGTCTGTTAGCCTCAATTCTGAGGTCATATTTCAAGAATTTGTTTTGTTTTGGCTTTGTCTGTTTCGTTGTTTTGTTTCTATATATTCCACATATGAGTGAAATCACCTGGAATTTGTCTTTCTGATAACTGGTAATGAGCTTTTTTTCCCGTGCCTATCACCCATATCTTCTTCTCTGGAGAAGTCTCTAATTAGCTCTTCAGTCCATTTGAAAAAAAACAAAACACGTAATTATTTGTTTTCCTGTTGCTGAGTTGCATGAGGTTTTTTTTTTTTTTTTTTTTTGTGGATTTTAGCTATTAGACCTCTCTCAGGTGTATGAAGCACAAATATTTTCTCATATTCAGCAGAGTGTATTTCATTTTAAAGAGACTTTTTTCTGTATGTAAGCATTTTAGTCTGATGTAGACCCATTAGTTTATTTTTGCTTTTGTTTACCTTGCTGTTGGATTTGAGTACTCAAAAATATCACTGAAGCCAATGTTGTGAAGTTTTCTACAAAGTATTTTATGGTTTCAGATCTTATATTCAAGTCTTTATTATGACTTAATTTTTGTGTGTGGTATGATAGTGATCTAGTTTGTTTGTTTGTTTTTTGCATATTGCTTTCTTATTTTCCCAATGCCAGTTTCCTTCCTCCACTGTATATTCTTGATTCCTTTGTATACTTTTATGTAAGTTTATGTAAGTGTGGGTTTATTTATTTCTGGGCTCTCAGTTCTATTGAAAATTGGTCTGTTTGTTTTTATTCTAATACCACACTGCTTTAGTGTAGCTTTGTAATATAGTTTGGAGTTTAGAAATATGAATATCTTCATTTCTTTGTATATTCTATTTATTTTAACAATGTCTTATAATTTTCATTGTAATGCCTCTTTGCCTCTTTTGTTAAGTTTGTTTCTAGGCATTTGTTTTTCATAAGATCGCAAATCAGATTTTTTTTTCTCCTCTATTTCATTGGTTTTATATAGAAATGCAATAGAGAGAGGAGATCAACATGGCGGTGGGGAAACACTGCAAGTAAGTCCTCCCATAAAAAAAAAAAAAAAAAAGAGAGGAAAGCTTAGAACCCTGCTCCCCTTCCCCATCCACAAAGCCAGTACACTCTGACCAACAGAAAGAAAACAACAACAACAACGAGAACAAACTACAGCTCAAGCAGGACTATGAGTGGAAAGGAACTATTGCAGGCACTGCACCCCGTGAGCAGAAACTGTGGAGAACCATGCGAGAATCGCTAGCCACTGAGGTGAGTGAAAGTCTCCAGGCACACCATTAGAGGAAGATAAGGACTCCCTGGAGAGACCTGCAACTAGCCCAAGGCCAGTTGGTAAGCTTGTGGGGAAAAGCTCCTGCAGCTCAAAAAGCATAGGCAGATTGCGGTTGCCCAGATCCCCACGCCCATGACGTAGGTTTCCGGGGAGACTTGTGGGAACTGTCACTGAGGTGAATGACCCTCACTGAGTAATAAAAATCAGGTACTCAGACACGGGAGCGAGGTGCAAAAGGCGCCATTTCTGCAGGCACTGAACTGGGCTAACACCCACATCCTGGATCTTAGGGCTTCGGAACTGAGAACCGGGGCACAAAATTCGGGGTGTGGGTTTCCTACGACTCGTGGTATAGGGCAGACACAGCATCCCATGCCATTGAACCATTCCAAGCCACCCCCATTCAATTCCCTGGTGACCCATGGGGAAAAAGCACAGCTCTGGAAGGATACTAGGAAGGGTCACTGGTGCCAACTAGTGATCAGAACAAAATCACAAACTTCCTAATAGTTGGAAGCCAGGGTTCCAAAACCACCCTCAGGCTCTGAGAGGGGGTGGGCCATGCAAACAGGGTTTAAGAAGGGAAACAAGGCATGGTGCAAGACCCCATTCTGGAACTGAGAGGCAGGCACAGGATTCAGGGGATGGGATGTGCCATAACAGTGGGCACTGCACAGAGTGACAGCCATCGTTTTGGATCTGAGACCCTGAGATTGAGAACTAGAGTGCGGAATTCAAGGCACGGGATCCACAAAGCAGCGGGCACAGCACCTGGTGAACACAGGGCATACACAGCACCCAGCGTGAGTAACAGCCCCTGTGTCAAGGTGTTCCCCTCCCTGCCTCCATTTCTCAGAGAACTACAGGAAAAACACAGGTCTGCACGTACAGGTCTCTAGCGCCACCTAGTGATCAGAGCAAAATCACCAACTAACTGATTGCCTGCTGGAAATGAGTAAATAGGGAGGGAGAGAACTGTAAGAGACAGTGCCTAGCAACATAGCCACAGCATCAACACCCTAGTGGAGTTTTGGCCTACCAGTGCTGGTCTCAGTCTGGTAAACAACTTTTGACACCCCTGAAGGAGCAATCCAAAGAGATGCCTGCCAACACCAGTGGCACAATGGCACAACATCCCAATGCATAGGACAAATTAGAAAGCAAACAACAGGGAGAAGGAAAAATACAAATAACCAAGCAAGCCTGCAGGAGAAGGACACACCACAAAAATACAATCAGTCACCAGAGCTCAACAATGACATGGAAGAACTTCTCTACCTGTCAGATAGATAATTAATAATCATCATGATTAAAAAGTATAATGAGATGAGACAAATGATCAATGAACTGAAGAATGAAAATAAAACCTAAAAAAGGAAATAAAAGAAAGGGAGGAGTCTAAAAGATTACTGGAAGAGACAGAGAGCTCTTGGAAAAGCACTGAAAACAGAACCAAGGAAATGGAAGAACGGATCAGTACTCTTGAATATACGAAAATAGAAAGAACCAAAAGAAAAAGAGAGAGAAGTGCAAAGGAAGAAGAATGAGAATACCCTTAGACAATTATCAGACTCCATGAAGAGAGAAAATATAAGAGTAATAGGCATTCCAGAAGGTGAGGAGAGAGACAAAGGATCTGAGAAATTATTCAAGGAAATGATTGAAAAAAAAGCTTCCCAAGTATGAAAAAAGGAGACAAATTAGACATACAAGAAGTGAGAAGAACACCTAATTACCACAATGAAAAGAAAACTACAGCAAGACACATAAGAGTAAAGCTTGCAAGAGTCCAAGACAAAGAAAAAATAATGAAACTGGCAAGGGTGAAGAAGCAGATAACTTATAAAGGAAAATCAGTTAACTTCAGACTTCTCCCTTTGGAAAAGAGAATGGAGTAATATATTCAACAAACTTCAAGACAGCAAATGCCATCCAAGAATACTTGACCCTGCAAAGCTCTCCTTCCTCGATGAAGAAAAAATATGGACCTTCCACAAATTCATTACAACTAAACCCCCACTACAAAAAATTCTACAAGGAGTCATAAAGCCAAAATCAACAGAGGAATGATCAAGAAGAACAGAATAAAGTGAGAAATAAAATCACAAAATGACAAACAAAATGGCAAATACAGATGCCAACATATCAATATTAACTCTAAATGTAAATGGATTAAACTCATCAATAAAAAGACACAGAGTAGCACACTGGATTAAAAAACAAAATCCATCCTTCTGCTATCTCAAGGAAACACATTTAACTGCCAAAGATAAATACAGACTGAAAGTAAAAGGTTGGATGGCAATCCTACAAGCAAATGGACAGCTATACTTATATCAGATGAAATAGACTTCAAATTAAAAAAAAGTAAAAAGAGACATAGATGGACACTACATTATGATCAAGGGGACAATACATCAGGAAAATATAACACTCATCATCATATACTCACCAAATGAAGGGGCACCAAAATATAGACAGTTATTATCAACTTTGAAAATGGACATTACAGAAAATACATAGATAGTGGGAGACTTCAGCACTCCACTCTCACCAATGGACAGATCAATGAAACAAAAAAATAAATAAAGACACTTGAGCCCTAAATAAAGACATAGAACTCATGGGCTTAGCAGACACCTATAGGACATTGCACCCCAAAAAATCCGAGTACACATTTTTCTCAAGTGCACATGGATCATTCTCCAAAATCGATCACATACTGGGCCGCAAGACAAACATCGGCAGATACATGAAGATCAAAATCATTCAAACTATCTTCTCTGATCATAAAGGCATCAAACTAGAAATAAATCATGAAAAGAAAACAAGAAACCCTCCCACTTCATGGAGATTGAAATCCACACTACTGGAAGACCACTGGACTAATAAGGAGATCAAAGAAGAAATTAAAAAATACTTTGAGGGCCTCCCCTGGTGGCGCAGGCAATTAAGTGCAGTGCTGTAAAGCTCTCCACAGCCTCTGCAGCACTGGTTCGATCCTGACTGGCTGGCGAGGGTCCCACATGGCGCAGCAGACCTCTCCTGTTGCGCCTGCTGCTCCCCTCAGCAGTGTATTTCGTCAGTCTGTCTGTTCTGTTCCCCACTCTGTCTCTGGTGAATCCTTTAACCCTCCCGTACATCTGGCCTGTACCCCAGTTCAGGGGTACTTAAAATACTTAAAAAAATACTTTGAGTTGAATGACAAAGAGAACACCACTTTCCAGAATGTATGGGATGCAAAAGCAGTAAAAAGAGGAAAATATAGAGCAATACAGGTTCACCTCAAGAAACAAGAAAGAACTCAAAGAAACAACCTAATCTCACATCTCAAAGAGCTAGAAAAAGAACAATAAAAAAATCCTAAAGCCAGTAGAAGAAAGGAAATAATAAAAATCAAAGCAGAAATAAACAAAATAGAAATTTAAAAAAATCCAATAAATCAATGAAACCAAAAGTTGGTTCTTTGACAAAATAAACAAAATAGACAAACCTCTAGCTAGGCTGACAAAGAAAAAATGGGAGAAAACACATATAAATAGGATTATAAATGAAAGAGGAGAAATCACAACAGACTCAGTAGAAATCAAAAGAATAGTCAGAGATTACTATGAACACTTATATGCAAACAAATTCAACAACCTAGAAGAGATGGACAAATTCCTAGAATAATGTAATCATCCAAAGCTGGACAAAGAAGAAATAGAATACCTAAACAGACCAATTACAAGCAGTGAGACTGAGGCAGTAATCAAAGCACTCCTCAAAAACAAAAGCCCAGGTCCAGATGGCTTCACAAATGAATTCTACCCAAAGTTCAGCAGTGAATTAGTGCCTATCCTACACAAACTCTTTCAAAAAATTGAAAAAGAAGGAATACTACCAAATACGTTCTACAAAGCCAACATTATACTAATACCAAAAACAAACAAAGACAGCACAAAAAAGGAAAATTGCAGGCGCATCTCCCTAATGAACATGATGCAAAAATCCTCAACAAAATCCTTGCCAACAGAATCCAACAATGCATCAAAGGGATAATAACCCATGATCAAGTGGGATTCATCCCAGGGGCAAAAGGATGGTTCAACATATGAAAATCAATCGGTGTAATTCAAACATCAACAAAAAGAAAAATAAAAACCATATGATAATATCAATAGATGCTGAGAAAGCATTTGACAAAGTCCAACATCCATTTATGATGAAGGCCCTTGAAATTCTTGGGATAGAAGAACTGTACCTTCACATAATAAAAGCCATATACCACAAACCCACCACCAATATTATTCTCAATGTCGAAAATCTGAAGGCCTTTCCTTTAAGATCAGGAACAAGATAAGGATGTCCTCTCTCATCATTGATCTTTAATATAATACTGGAGGTCATAGCCAGGACAATAAGACAAGAGAAAGACATACAAAGAATCCAAATAGGGAAAGAAGAAGTAAAACTATCACTACTTGCAAATGATATGATAACATATATAGAGAACCCTAAAAACTCCACAGAAAAACTACTCAAAATAATCAACCAGTTCAGTAAAGTATCAGGATACAAAATCGACACACACATATCAGTAGCCTTCCTATACACAATCAATTGGAAGAAGAAGAAATCAAGAAAATCATCCCTTTTATAATTGAAACAAAAAAAATCAAATACTTGGGAAAAAGACTAACAAAAGAGATGAAAGACCTATACAAAGAAAATTATAAAACACTGTTAAAAGAAATAGAAGAAGACACAAAGAAATGGAAAGACATCCCCTGCTCATGGATTGGAAGAATTAACATTATTAAAATGTCCACCCTACGAAAAGCAATATACAGATTCAGCGCTATTCCAATAAAAATCTCAATGATGTTCTTCAAAGAAATAGAACAAATACTGATGAAATTCATATGGAACCACAAAAATACACAAATAGCCAAAGCCCTATTGATGAAAACAAAGGAGAAAGCAGGTATCACACTTCCAAACTTCAAGCTATACTACAAAGCCATAATAATTTAAAGTTTGGTATTAGAACAAAAACAGACACACAGGCCAATGGAACCAAATAGAGTGCCCAGAAATAAAACCACACTTACATGGGCAACTGATAGTTGACAAAAGCGCAAAGAATATGCAATGGAACATGGGCAATTTGTTCAATAAATGGTGCTGGGAAAACTGGACCACCACCTGCAAAACATGAAACTAGACTACTAACTTTCACTGGGCACAAAAATCAACTCAAAACAGATAAAAGAACTGGACATAAGACCTGAAACCATAAAATATATAGAAGAAAATATAGGCAAAACACTACAAGACATACATCGCAATAATATCTTTAAAGACTCATCACCTAAAGCAAAGAAAATCAAGGAAAAGATAAACACCTGGGATTACATCAAACTGAAAACTTCTGTTCAGCAAAAGAGACATTAACCAAAACAGAGAGACACACCACTGACTGGGAAAAAATCTTTGTGCTCCATTCAGCGGTTAAGGGACTGATCACAAAGATATACAAAGAACTCACATGACTCAACAAAAACAAAATAAACCATTCAGTCAAGAAATGGGCAGAACTTAAAAGATATTTCCCCAAAGAAGAAATGAAAATGGTCAAAAGGCATATGAAAAAATGTTCAACATCTCTTATAATCAGGGAAATGCAAATTAAAACCACACAGAGATACTGCCTTACACCAGTAAGAATGGCACATATCAAAATAAACAAGCAACAAATGTTGGCGAGGATATGGTGAAAAAGAAACTCTCCTACATTGCTGGTGGGAGTGCAAACTGGTCCAACCACTATGGAAAGCTGTCTGGAGGTTCCTCAGTTTACTAAAAATGGAGCTACCATATGACCCAGCAATTCCACTCCTAGGGATCTACCCAAGGGACACAAAAACATTGATTCAAAGACCATGTGTACACCTATGTTTATTGCAGCGCTATTTACAATAGGTAAAACCTGGAAACAACTCAAATGCCCAAAAATAGATGGATCAAGATGTGGCATATATACACAATGGAATATTATCAAAAAAGATAAACTCATGCCATTCGCAGCAGCGTGGATGGAACTAGAAGGAATTATGCTCAGTGAAATAAGAAGGAAAAAGAAAAATATCAGATGGTTTCACTTATAGCAGGAATATAGGGGAACCAAATAAGACATCAGTGTAAAAATAATAACAGAATAAAACACAACAAAACAAAAACAGACAATTATAAATCAGAGACATCCTGCAGGGGAGGAGGAGGGAGAGGGATCAGAGGGAGGGAGGGAGGAGCACAGGGGACTGAGGTGATGGTGCATGGGTGCATTGGTGACGGAAACTCTATGGGCACTACACTTGAGGGGGTGGGGGAAAGCAAATATTGTTTAAAAATGAACAATGATGTAAAAAATTAATACAAAAGTTAAAAAATAGAAATGCAATATATTTTTGCCTGTTAATTTTGTAGTTTGTTAAGTTACAACATTGAGTTATTGTGTTGAATAGTTTTTTAGAAGAGTCTTTTAGTGATAGTTTTACTTCTTTTTAATTTGGATTGCTTTTTTATCCTTCTCTTGCCTAGTTTCTCCAGCTAAGACTTAAAATACTCTGTTGAATAGTAATGGTAAGAGTGGACAACTTTTTCTTGTACCTGATATTAGAACTAAAGCTTTTAGTTTTGGGGGCCTCCCTGGTGGCGTAGGAGGTTGAGCACAGGGCTGTGTAGCTCTCCACAGCCTCTGCAGTGCAGGTTTGATCCTGCCCAGCGGAACACCCACATGGCGTGGCAGATCTCTTCTGTCTTGCCCGCTGCTCCCTCAGCAGTGTGTTTCAGTTGGTCTGCCTGTTCTGTTCCCTGCTCTGCCTCTGGTAAATCCTCTCACCCTCCTGCACATGTAGCCTGTACCCCAGTTTTTCACCTTTGAATTTGATGTTAGCTGTGGGTTTTTCATATATGACCTTTAATATTTGATACTTATATAGATATATCTCTTATATTGCCATTTTGAGAGTTTTTTAATCATAAATAGATACTGAATCCTATCACATATTTTCTTTGCATCTATTGATATGATCATATGATTTTTATCTTTCCTTTTGTTGGTGTGGTAAATTACATTGTTTGATTTGCAAATATTGCCTCATCCTTGAATATGTGGAATAAATCCCATTTGCTCATTATGTGTAACCCTTTTATTATGTGTTGCAAAGATTTTGTTGAGGATTTTTGTATGTGTGTTCATCAGGGACATTAGCCTATAGATTTATTTCTTTGTTCTCTCTCCTCCCATTCTCCAATGTCATTGTCTGCTTTAGTATCAGAGTACTGTTGACCTTATAAACTGTGTTTGGGGGCCTCCCTGGTAGCACAAGGAGTTAAGTTGTAGCACTATGAAGCTGTCAGCAGCCACTGCAGCACGAGTTTGATCCCCGGCCAGGGAGGTGAACCACATGGCACAGCAGGCATCTCCTGTCTCACCAGCTGTTCCCCTCAGCAGTGTATTTCAGTCAGTTTCCCTGTTCTGTTCCCCTCTCTGTCTCTGATGAATCCTCTCACTCCCACACCTCTGGCCTGTACCTCAGTTCCGTATACATAAATAAATAAATCTTTTAAAAAATTAAAAAAAAGAGTTGTGAACCTATTCCTCTAAATTATGCATAGTGTTGTAAACCAATATGATCGCAATAAAAAAATATTTTAGTGGTAAATTAATGATCTATTTCCATCTCATATAAAGTATTTCAAAAAGTCAGAAAGTATAATAAATATAACAGGGGAAATATAAGAAACACTGTTATTAAAATGAGTAGAGATATTAATAAAATGGAATAATACATAAAAAGAAAAAAGGAATACAGTTAATGGAATAGTTAAATTAAAAAATCAAGAAAGGTACTTATCTTCAACATCAAAAATTATGAGAGCATCAAAAATTATGCCACAATAAGTATGAGTATAATTATGAGAGAATTTTATAAAGTTTTCCCATAATGAATATGAAATTTATTGTTGAATAAAAATAATCATCTTTTATTTTTCTCCTTTTCCAGGCTTATTGAAGTTGGATTAAATAAATAGATAGATAGATAGATAGATAGATAGATAGATAGATAGATAGATAGATAGAATATATTTTGGTTATATAATCTGAGATACATATACACCATAAAATGCTTACCATGATCAAACTAATTGGCAAATTCATTTCCTATAACTACTCTTATAGCTTTTGTGATGAGATCTATTCTCAAGTATACAATATTTTATTACTAACTATATATCACATTGCACTTAAGTCTCCAGAACTAATTCATCTATTGACTGAAATTTTGTACTCTGACAAACTTCTTCACTTTCTCCTATCTTAATACCCAGTAACCACCATTTTACTATCTGCTAGTATGAATTTGACTTTTTACTTTTAGAATCACATGTAAGTAGATCATACAGTATTTATCTTTCTCTGTTGGCTTATTTCTCCTAGTATAATGCTCTACAGATTTTTCTACATTGGCCCAAAGAGCCAATAATATTCCACTTTCGAGGTCTCATTTTCTTTATTCATCTGCTGACAGATCTTTAGGTTTTGTTTTCAGAATTTGGCTACTATGAATAATGTTACCATAAACATGAAAGTAAATATATCTCTTTGAGATAGCAATTTTATTTCCTTTTAATATATTCCCAGAAATTGAACTGCTGAATATAAAGCAGATTTTTAATTTTTGGAAGAACTCCCATTTTGATTTCCATAATGACTGTATTAATACATTCCCACCAGCATTGTACAGGGTTACCTTTTCTCCACATCCTTGTCAACATTTTTGTGATATATTTCATGTTATATCATGAGTACAATGAGGTGATATATTGTTGTTCTGTTTTACATTTCTCTAATATTTAGTGATGGCCATCTTTTAATAGAGGTTGACCATTATAGTTGTTTTTATTGAAAAATGTCTATTCAAGTCCTTTGTCTATTTTTAATGAATTATTTGTTTTTATGCTATTAAGTTGAAAGAGTTCCTTCTATATTTTGAAAATTAGCCCCTTTATGGATACATGGATTGCAAATATTTTCTATTCAAAGGTTGCTTTTTCACTTTGTGCTTTGTTACCTTTACAATACAGAACCATTTTAGCTTGAAGTACTCTAACCTGTTTTTCTTTACTTTTGTTGATTTTGCTTTTGGTGTCAAATAAATAAAAAAAGATAATTGCCAAAATCAACATCAAGAAAATTTTCACTGTTTCCTTCTTGGAAGACAAGAAGATTTTACATAGACAACTTTATATGATCTTGAATTGAATGAGAGGTTTTTAAATTTAAGGACAGCTCTGCTAGGAAAAGTATTTTTGATTGGCACTTTTCCCCCAGTAATTTGAATCTATCCTCCTTCTCTCTGTTGGTTTGTAAGGTGTTTGCTGAAAATTTTACTGATAACTCTATTGGTTATCCCATTTAATGTAACTATTTAATCTTGCTTTTTTCAAATTCTCTCTGTGTACCTGATTTTTGATAAGTTTATTATAATGTGTCTTGGGAAAAGTTGTGGAAAGGAAGTTATAAAATATGTATCCCAAATGGAAGATTTTTTTTAATATCACCTAAACACATTTTTTCCCAAGGAAAACTCAAGAATATATTAAATGTAACGTGGGTCAAATAATAATATTATTCACTGTTTACGGTAAGTTTCATACTTTGTTGATTCTTAAAAAATCTCTTTTGAAGAAATTCTGATATTGCTCAATTTTATGTTTGAACACCTGGAATTAAGGATTTGTTATTTCTTGAATTACATGACCACTGAAACCATTTGTTGATCAGATGAAGATTTAGGTTCATAAATTTTTGATGACTGAAAGAAATGCATTTGACATTTCTTTGTAAACTCATATCTGTTACTGCTTCTCCAGTTTTAAAAATTAATTTCAAAATTTCAGTGTTTCAGAAATATTCCACAGGCAGAAAATTTCATCAAAATAAATTCAGTGTTTTTAAGCAAAGAAGTACTTAGGTTTTGTTTTCATAATCAGTACTATAATTTTCAGAACATAAACGGGCCAAAAATGCTCTAGGTGAAGGCAACATGTGTTGTTTTCTCTGGATGGAGTTGGAATTTCACTGAAATTCTCCCTGATGTTTTTCTATTAGCATTAAAATGCAGTCAACTATTAGTTTCAAAAGTTTATAATCAATTTTAACTTAGAGCATTGCAATTTTTTTAACTTTCCTGCCACTACAATTAATACAAATTTAAATTTTTTTCCTCAAAGTTACATGAAGTTCAGAAAATAAAATAGTACTAATAGCAACTATAGGAGAAATGGCAGCCTCCTGTGCCACTACGTACTACCTGATTCCCACTTTTAACTTTCTAAGCTGGTATTTATTTTATATTTCTAAGTAAAGAATGCTGTTTTATATATATATATATATATATATATATATATATACATATTTAAATATTTATTTATTTATACAAGAACTGGGGTACAGACCAGAGGTGTGGGAGGGTGAGAGAATTCACCAGAGATGGAGTGGGGAGCAGAACATGCAGACCAACCAAAGACTCTGCTGAGGGGAGAAGCAGGTGAGGCAGGAGAGGTCTGCCTCGCCATGTGGGTTTCTCCCTGGCCAGTTGGGAATCAAACCCAGGCTGCAGAGGCTACAGACAGCTTCATAGCGTGGCATGCAACCCGCTGCTCCACCAGAGAGGCCCTGTTATATATTTTTCATTTAATCTATAACTTCAGTTTCCAGTATGGAAGTTCTCAAAACAATCCCATATTTTCTCCAATATGATGTTACAATTTGTGATTAAAGTTTTTGGTTGGATTTAGGTTCATCGAGAAATCGACGAGTAGGGTTTTATGTGGTTCTATTCCTCTCAGTATTATCATGCACTTTGTATCCTTCTGCCTTCTCCCATACAGGTAGTGATGTCATGAAGTTCTTGTGAGTTACGGTGGGTTATTACTACCTGCTTATATTTGATAATTTTGGAGTTTGTATCCTTGTTACCTAATTTTGTTATAAACATGTAAAGATATTTTTAATTTGCCATTTAATCATTCTGACAGCTTTTATGTGGGAATTTGGAAAGACACAAATAAAATTTCTTCTGCCATCACCACCACTATACCATCATCCCAGCGTTCCTAGATTTACATATAACTATAAAAATGACATGTACTTGTACTTTATAAATGTATAGAAATTAACTTATAGAACACAAGTAACAATAAATGCTTTTACTGAGGGAAATATGGTAAATTACTGAAATAGGTCTTTACATAACAAAAGAGGATCTTTTCCCAATGAAGATTTATGTAATCAACATAGCCAAGGAATTTTTTCCCATCATAATTCATCTTCTGCCATTTGCCACATGATGACTTAGATAAATCTCACATAATGGCATAATTTATCTTCTTTTCTCAATTGTGTGTTCATGTAGGGCAATAGATATATGCTTTTTGTTACCATTTTGAACTTAGCACTAAAAAATGATACTAATAGTGGCCAGTAAATCCTTGTTAAATTAATGAATAAAAATGAATTGATTACAATTACATTCCTCTGATTTACAGTAAAATTTCACATATTATGAAAAGGTTATCTATAGATCTTAAAGTTCTTGTGTGACAGTCCAAAAGCCCTCTCTGAATTGTTTTATCGACATAACACCTCTTATTTTCTCTATATACAGAGATTCCGAAACAACCAAATAGGTGTTACATTACAGAAATGAATTAAGAGATGGTAGAGATTAGAATACTCTATTTTTTTTTCCTGGAGGTCATTATAGAACAAGGTTGAACTTGGAATTAGATTGTGGAAGTGGGTTCCTTTCCATTTCTTATGTCAGATCTTCAAAATATAACATTATCAGTCTGTCAAAGTGAATAACCCTATCAAATACACATGGAATAACACATAAGTCTAAAATGTTATCCCAATGCCTGAGATAAAATAATTTACTGTTAATAATTTAGATTAATTACAATAGAGTGACTATTAATGATAGCATTATTTGTGAAAAAGTTGATTATCTTATTCCAGTTATGTTCATTTGCAGATTAAAAAAATAATAAGGAAAAGGAATTACCTGAACTTCTAGGGAAAGGAGGAGGAGGCCTGTTGTAGGATGGATGTGGTACCCAAAAGAATCCATGAAGAATTTCACGGTATCTGGAATTAGAGAATATTACAACCAGAAGAGACTAAAAATTAATTTGTTAAAAACACTATTTTTAGCTCACATTTTGAGACACAGAAAGATTAAATGGTTAGGTCAAAATTCTACAAGGAGGCAAAACTGAAACCAGAATCTGGATCTCCTGGTTCCCTGTTCAATGTTGTTTCTCATTCATTTCCTTGATTTTCCCCACTAACAATTTTGTGTTTTTATTAGCCTTATTCTGGTCTCAATTATTAACACCTGAAAAACAAACACAGACTATTCCAGAAAAAAGTTCTACCAAGGTCTGATGATGAAAAGCATGATAAAGTCCATGGAGTTTGGGAAGCTGAGTGATGCAGACTAGTGCCATCTCTGCCTCCCTTACTTTGTTGCAAACTCATCATCCCCCTGAGATGGCTCCAATGCTGCACAGAAAATTCTATTCATTATAACTCTAAAATGGCATCACTTATAGTTATCTTTATCATACTCACTCCAAAATATATTATGTAACTCCATCATCCCTGAGTCCAGCATGGATTTAGATAATGGTAGAGAATTAGAGTTCATAGGCATTTTCACTTGATTTTTATAATTTCATTTAACAGATGTTTTATATGTATAGCACAAAACTCATGAATTTTGAAATCTCAAATCTAAAAAGACATATTCTTTCAGTTTTAAAACATCTATCATTCCATTCAAAAGTTCATGCTTATTTGACCTATTTGTAACGACTGGAAAAAATGTTATTTTTAAGCAGAATAATTAAGCTTGTTGTGACTAAAATTGTGACTAAATTTTAGAATTTACATCACAGTTAAGATATTCTCTACTACAAGGTAAACCATTAAACTGGATAATTTACACTATTAAAATATTGCATTCATTTATTAAAATAAATGAAATGATCTATGACTCATTGTGATTTTGATTGCTTTCACACAATCTTATTGTTTCTGTAAACCCATTAAAACAATAACAATAAAAACTACAACACAACAAAACAAAAATAAACAGGCAACTATAAATTAGAGACATCCTGCAGGGGAGGGGGAAGGCAAGGGATCAAAACGAGGGAGCAAAGAGTGCAAGGGATTATGGTGATGGTGCACTGGAGAACTGGTGGTGGGAATTCTATGGGAATTGGTGGTGGGAATTATTTTCTCTGAGAAAAGAAAGCAAACATTGCAAAAAAAATGAACAATGATGTAAAACATATATAAATAAATTATTAAATTAAAAAATAAAGATTATCAGACTGTAAAATCCCATTAATTTTAGAATCAATCATATTATTTTGACTCTGAATGAAAAGAAATCTTTCTTGATATGTTATTGAAAGTTGATATAATTTTTCATCCATCTATTCTTCTTAATCTTTTCATTTTTTTAAAATTGTAACTCATACTTCTAAAATCCAAATAGTACACAAATGTTACAACTTACACTGTTCTCATACTCTATATTTCCAGCTCAGCTATAACCACAAGCAATATTCTGGCAGGTACTAAGTATTGTATTCATATACAAATCTTAATTATGCCGTTTCCTTACAAATGGGATCCTACTGCTTATGTTTGAATCTAAAATTGACAATTCATTATCTCTGTTTTGATGATAACATTATTGGAGAGATCTTACATTTAATCTCAATAGCAGGTAAAGAGTTTAAGAATTCTAATTTAGCTAAAACTTAATCTCCAATCTCCAAAGCAAATTTTAAGTTGCTTAAGATACTTAAAAACAAACAAATTAATATTAGTTCATGGATCTATTGGTGTGCTTAAGCACTTTTTCCACTTTATCTAGAAAAAGAATTTACCAATGCCAGAAACTTTGGCAACTGCATAGTTTTTGGCACAATGGAGACTCTAGAATTATTTCTGGAGATTATTAATTTCTGAAAAGCAATGGAGGACCTGTGAAAAGATTACCATGGTTAGGAACTCACAACTTTCATTTGAAAAGCTACTTCATATTTTTTTTTTATTTCTTTACACACAAATAACCTTTTTATAACCCTTTTGTAAATGCTTGTTTTCATATCATCCAGCTAAGAGAAAGACCTCACTGGCTTAAATTGGAAAATAAAGGAAATGTATTTTCTCACCATATAGATGTCTTCAGATGCCCAATTTCATTTAGAATACTTGTAGTATATATAAAAATGTATTCTGAGCCATTGTTTTTAAAAGATAGAACATTCCAGAAATCCCCTGGTAGAGATCATGCTATTAACCAATTGGTGCAATGTATACAAGAAACATGGGATTATTTGTATAAAAATGTACAGCCAAAGAATTTATGGCAGTAATATAAACTCATGAATGTCCTGTTCTGCCGGGGGGATTTCTCTGCAGTAGCTAGATGACTGATGATGTGGCAGAGTGCGATAACAAGTACAGCTGCTTCTATAAAAATGAAATCATAACAAGTTAACGAATAAATCCTCCATAAGAAATCTCTTAAAGTGACAATCTAGTTTACTTGTTTTCCTGTGATGGGATTCTATCATCTACTTTTTCTGCCCAAAGTACAAATCAAGTTTATAATATATCTGGTCCTGGGTCTTCAAGTGTTGTAAACAAAATTATTTTACAAATGCAGTATTTTAAACTAAGTTTTTTTTAAAAATAATATAAACTAAAGACAACTGTACCAAATGATGAGGGAGGGGTTATGATAAGTAACCTGAAGGAGAGAATTTTCAGATTCAAATAAAATGACATAACATCAGTGATGGAAGGGTCCATATTTTTAGAGTGTCAACTCAATGTCTATGTAACAGGCATAAGCAACTGTGTATCTTAATTTGTCATGGTCCTAGTTTCTAATTGTTGTCCTGATATAAAGAGTACCCTATTCACTCTTGAATACCTTTGGATAATTAAATCATGAGTTTTAATCTGCCAGGTGATTCAAATTAAAGTTTGAGACCACCAGATTATAGAGTAAGATTCTACTGGGGGTTCTACTTACCTTACAGGTTTGTTACGAGGGTCAAATAAGATAAATTATCAAAAACGTTTTTGTAAACTATAAACCAATCTGTAAACATGTCATGATTAATATTGTTGTAGTCCTAGCTGCCACTTCACAGGTTCCACCTTATTTCCATAAGCTGGACATTTGTAATTTCTTAAAATATCCTATTTGCTGACTAACCATAACTTTGAAATGACCTAAAATGAAATGATGTGCGGAAAGTACACATCTATCTACTGGAGTAGATAGATCCTTGTTTAAATTCTCAATCCTGACAGCAGATCTGCGATTTTGTTCTATTTCACAAATATTCTCCAATCTATGTTCATTTCTCCAGTGGATTTATTCACTAGTACAGAATATCTGTCTAATAAACTAGCTCTCTCTTCTGAGACTATTTTAAGTCGACTACCTAAAAATTTTCTACTATGGACGAGTAGTCACTGAAAACAAGAGTTCTTTATGTCATGACAGCTTGCACTAACCATTCCATGTAATTATGATACTATTGCAGCTGTTGGTAAAAAAGATAACTGAGAATATGATGCTAAATCAGATTGGTGGAATGAGGTAGTCTCAAATACCAGTATACAAGCTACCAGGTTATCAAACTCGTGCACACACAAAACATAGTTATGAAATTAGAAACTGTGATGTCCCCCCAAATCAACACCAACAAAGTTAATTTAGGTTACAAGAAATTTCTAAGGAATTGTTTCGTCCTGTGATGAATCATGATGCATTCAGAGTCTTAAACCAATGGGCCTTCGAAAATCAATTGTTCCTGTATTTACACATTAGGCAAAGTTTCTGAACACAGAATGTTTGTTGTACATTGTCCATGTCTAGCAAGTGCTCACTATGTAATGAATAAATATGTGAATGAATGTGCTGCATAGGGTTGCCATTTTTATCCAGATCGCATATGAAACTGATACTTTTTCCCCCAGTAGAAAGTAATACTGCAAAATGTAGATCAGTTGCATCTATCTTAGTTATAATGTGACTTAAGTAATGTTTTTCCTTTTGACTTGCTATGTATCAACCTTAAAATGGTTATGCTTGATAGAGAATTAGATACAGGATACAGGAGTAAAACGAGGAGAGCTAGATTATAAGATTCATTTGCCTTTAGTCAAATATCATCTTAAAAACAAAATTTAAAAGTGAAGAAAACATGTGCAATGACTACTGGGGTTTTGTTGATGCTATTTTTTTCATTTACACTGATACATTTATGTTTTCTATTCTCAAACTTTGTTGTAACTAGTTTAGAAACAATTGAGAAGTTAATCTATTTAAGAGGAGGTTGTGATATCAATAACATGTTAATTCATTTAATCTGCCTTTAAAAGGTATAGAGGAATGCCCTATTTAGTAGTCGTATACTGACAAAGTAATTAATACTCTATTTTTTTCTTTTGCTGGAAAGTTTCATATATTTATATATATATATATATATATATATAAAACACAGACTTAAATTCCTTCTCTAATTCCCTATACTGTATCAGCTAATATAATATCTTTTATAGACAAATTTTTTAAATAGGTTAATCAAAAATAGGGTATAAATTATCTGGAAGTATTTCTTATATTAAATGGGAGGAAAAGTATATCCATTCTCTATTACTTTTCTCTTCATAGATTAGTGATTGCATGCCTTTTAGATAAATAATCATGTTTGAACTAAAACTAGACTGCTCTTTCCAATAAACTTCACTATTATGGAATAGGGGATTAGATTCTTACTTGATTTGCAAAGTCTGGCTTGAGATTTTTCACATTTACTTTAGTTATATTTGGTCTGGAGTGTCGGTTTATTTTCATGCTTAATTTTTCTGTATTTAACGGCTGAAAGGCCTGATTCATAATGAAATATTTACAAGCAGCATGTACAGGACCAAAGGTTTTACTAGGTGGCTGCCAAGGACTCCATGCAAAATGGTCAAAGATAAAATGAACCTTTTGGAGGATAGTCGTTGGCATGGAAATGGAGGTTAATGAGGAAATGTGTTTCCATAATGATGATATTAATGCCTTGCATTTATATAGCTCATTTTCTTAGAATGGTCAAAGCACTTAACCTCTGCCTCCATTTCCTGATATTTTTAATGTACTTTGAGTGGATTTTACAAAACTAGGAGAAAAGAATTGGCATGTGTATTTAGCCTTTTTCCATTTACAGACATAACTCTTGGAGTTGTGATTATATTTGAAATGGTAGCCTAAGCATGATTGTTTTGGGATCATTAAGGATGGGAAGCCTCCTCAAAATGCCCAGGTGTCTGAAGAACAGAAAAGCCCAGACTGGTTATAAAGTTCATGCCTCACCAACGGGAGCCCTAGAGTCCTTTCTACTTCCCTGTTCTACTTGCCTAGTAAATTTTCTTTGTTCCCAACACTAAAAGGAGAAGTCTTCTTATAATGTTTCACACATGTGTGCATCAAGAGTATATAAATAGTTTCAAGAAACAAAACTCATACCTCAGCCAAATTCCCCAGAAACCATGAACCCATAAAGAGCAATCATTTGCAGCCAAAAGAAAATCCGTGTAGCCTCGAAATTAACCATTGTTCAGTTATCCATTTTTTTCTTTGTGCCACAGAATAAATATTTCATGAAATGAAAACTATGTGTATGTATTTTTTCACTTAGTATGTAAAAAGGCCAATGGAAATCTCAAGAGGTTTGGAGTTTGAATTTTGTATAAAGTGAGTTCTGTGGATACAACTTCAATGCTGTGAATATATTCTGGAATTGTTACCCCATCAAAGGGGATTATACCACTATGTGACCCAAAAACACTGTTTTCTTCTTGCAAAAGTTTTTCTATGGTAAAAAAAAAGGCCATTGAACCAAACATGTATGTAATGACATAGTAAAAATGGTAATTATTGAAAAGTCAAAGCTGAAAATTTGAGGTTATTTTCTGTGTTGTAATATCATAATACACAACTGATAATATTAATTGAAAAAAAAAGCTTTGAGAGGGAAGGAAAATCAAATAAATTTGATTTTTTTTAAGTGATGCTATCAAAGATTGGAAATAATTCCTTAAAAAAAGTAAATACTGGGCCTCCCTGGTGGCACAAGTGGTTGAGCGCTGCACTGTGGGGGGTGGTCCACAGCCTCTGCAGCATGAGTTCAGTCCCTGGTTGGCCAGGGAGCATCCCACATGGCGTGGCAGACCTCTCCTGTCTCACCCGCTGCTGCTCCCCTCAGCATTGTATTTCAGTCAGTCTGCCTGTTCTGCTCCCCACTCTGTCTCTGGTGAATCCTCTCACCCCCCCGCATCTCTGACCTGTACCCCAGCTCTTATATGCATAAATAAATAAATCTTTTAAAAAAAAATAAATACTTAATAGTGCCACTTGAAACCTCTTAGTAAAAGTTAATGTTCTTTCAACATCATCACCTAAAATGGAAAATTTTAAGGTAATTTCACAAGAGCATACTAAGAAGTCATGATAAGATGGGAAAACAGTTATCTCAGGCCCCAAACTTTCTTTCCGACTGAGAGCCATCCACTCTCACAAGTCTAGGAAAAAGTACCTCATCACTATGTTTTTTTCCAAAGAACTTTATTTCACTCATGTATTTTTTTGTAATTGGAATGAATGATATTTTCTACCAAGGACAACACAACTCTGCTTAGAATTAACCTTTGGGTCTTGTAATTTTCAACACTAGGTATAAAGTTAATACCATGTTAATATCTTATGACAGATAATCACAGGAATAATATAAAAGCTGGAGTAATTCCCACCTAGCCAATATGAACATAAGAAGTCATTATTGCCTTCTCCTGGGGCAAGGGTGTACATTATTGCCATGACCCAAAAGCCTTCAATTTTATTTGAATTTCTCTAGGTAATTTTGTACTTAATCCATGTTCACACACAGAAGACTGGGAATACATGGCTTATATTTAGTAACAGCAGGTCTATAAAAGGTGAAATACTCATTTTTTGTTTTTTGTTTTTTTTGGTAGCATAGAGTGAATATACAACAATTAAGTAGAAAATAATTCTCTTTGATATGACATTAGATTTCTTTTAAAGTTGCTTCTTTTATGCTAATTTAGTTCCATAGATTGTTTTTGTATCAACTACAAGCAATTGAAATTTAGAACAGAGTAATAAAATGGACCTTAAATTTAAGTAATGTCAATAATATTACTGGTCCAAACCAAAGTTTATAAAATAGAAGAAAAAGTTGGACAGAATGACTTTCAGGAAGCAACACTGATAGAGGAATTCAGTGCAGATTTTATTTTATCTACTGCTGGGTTTGGCAAACTGTGGTCTGAGACAAATATGGTAACCTGCCTCCTATACAGGCATGCTTCAGAGATATTACAGATTTGATTCCAGAACATAGCAAACATTAAAGCTCACGAACCAAACTCTGCTAGTTTCAAACTTTTCTTCTGCAACTTCCTCACCTCTCTTGGCCTTCATAGAATCAAAGACAGTTAGGGCCTTGCTCTAAACGAGACTTTGGTTTTAAGGTTGTGGCCAGTTTAACCTTCTATCCAGACCACTAAAACTTTCTCCATATCAGCAAAGATGCTTCCTTATCACTCTTATGTTCATTATACGTAACACTTTTCATTTCCTTGAAGAACTTTTCCTTTGCCTTCACAAGTTGGCTAACTGGCAGATGAGACCTAACTTTCCATTTATCTCAGTTTTCAATGAGCCTTTTTCTTGTAACCTAGTCATTTCTGGCTTTTCATTTAAAATGAGAGAAGTGTGACTCTTTTTTTTCTGTTGAACAGTTAAAAACAATTACAAGGGTATTGATTGGCTTAATTTGAATGTTGTGTCTCAGAGACTAGGGAGGCCTGGGGGCAGGGTGGAGGGAGAGGGAGGGAGAGAGAGAGAGAGAGAGAGAGAGAGAGAGAGAGAGAGAGAGAGAGAGAGAGAGAGAAAGAGAGAGAAAGGAATGACTGATTGATCTGGGGAGCATACAGTACAAACATATCTATCAATTAAATTTGTTGCCTTCTATGGATGTGCTTTGTGGCTCCTGAAAACAATCACAATAGGTATATCAAGATCACCAAGAGATAACAATAATGAAAAAGTTTAAAATACCGTGAGGATTACCAAAATGTGACAGAGAGACACAAAATGAGCACATGATGTTGGAAAAATGGTGCTGACAGGCTTGCTGGATGCAGTGTTGCCACAAACCTTAAATATGTAAAAATGCAATAAAAATGAAGTATATGTAAATAAAGTATTATTGGAATATAGTCACACCTATTTATTTCCACATCATCCTTACATCCTTACAGCACCAGTGTAGAGTAGTCACAACACTGCACAAAGCTATGGTGCATAAAGCTGAAAAAATTTTACTATCAGGTTTATAGAAAACATTGGCCAACCCCTTACTCTATAGCAGTTTTTCTTAAGCAGTCCTGTTGAAGAAGGTAATTGAGAGTATGTGACCACAGGGTGACCCAAAAATTGGACTTGGATAATTGGTTATTCCCCTTTTGTCCAGCTACTGTTCACAAACTTGAAGCCACTTTAAGCACACAGTCTTGAAAGAATAATGTGTTATTTAAACTATCTGGGCTATATATGTAACTGTCTGGACTATATAGCAACCCATCAAGGTGTCTATGTATACACTTAAGGTTCTAGTGAGTTGGTATGGAGATCAATCTGTCTTAGGGTAGCACAAGACAAGTCCTCTGTGTAAGTTCCCTGGTTTATTAAAATAGCCACCCACCAACCTGCAGTGGTCTTCCTCTTTCTTGCCTCTCTCCTTTCCCTCTGCCCTTGGGGATCCGTTTTGAATTTTACCCAAGAAATTCTGGAGGTTGAGAATTAACACTAACTCCCAAACCAACCTCATAACCATGTACTGACCAAACACGGCCATGAGTGACAAATGCTCAGCCCCAGGGAATCTGACAAAAAAAAAAAAAGTATCTTCCTCAGAATGAAACCAGCAGCCCCTGTGGAGATGGCAATTCTCCATTGCGTTGATATGGGAGAATTTGCATTGATATGGAAGAGAGAATAGATTCAAGCAAACTATTGAAGATATGAAGAGCAGATGATGGAATAAACAACACATGCGTGTGTGTGTGTGTGTGCATGTGCGTGTGTGTATTTTAGTATCACATAATAGATGTGGTCAACAAGCCATCAAAAGTTCCCAACAGGGATGTTTAGAAATGTTTTACTGTTTTTACTTAGGTATAATATACATTTAAAAAGTACAGAAATCTCAACTACATGAATTAATTCTTATAATGTGTGCATGCCCATGTAACTACCACACAGTTGTAGATGTAGATGTGACTCAAAATTTGGACTTGGAAAACACACCAGATTTTTTCCAAGTGCTCCCTTTGGGTCATACATTAATTTGCAAAGACAACTATTGTTTTTAGTTTTATAATGCAATAGGCAATCCTTAAGATGCCCTCCCCCATTGATCCCTACTTCTGTAGTATTTGCATCCTTGTATAGTTCCCTCCCACATTGTACCTGGGTTGTCTTGTATAATCAACAATAAAATAAAGAATAAATGACTGCATGCCTCTTCTGATACTCAATTATAAAAAGACTGTAGCTCCACAGTCATACTTCTTTTTTTTTTTTTTATAGAGGCATGTTATTTATTTATTTATTAGTTTGTTTGTTTGTTTGTTTGTTTGTTTGTTTGTTTTGTTTATACATGCACTGAGTACAGTCAGAAGCGCGGGAGGGTGAGAGAATTCACCAGAGCCAGAGCGGGGTGCAGAGCAGGCAGAAGGACCGAAGTACACTGCTGAGGGGAGCAGCGGGCGGCAGGAGAGGTCTGCGCGCCATGTGGGACCCTCCTCCGGTGGCTGGGGAGCAGCCGGGGATCGAACCGGCACCGCAGAGATCGCGGGCAGCTTCGCAACCCAGCGCTCAACCGCTGCGCCACCGGGGAGGCCCCACAGTCATACTTCTTACCTTCAACTCTATTTAATGTGATATCTGAAGAGTTACATCACTTTTCTCTTGCTTATTGATTGTTTTTTATATATATGTATTCATGTCTGTGTATTTATGGTCTATCTCTTGAAAGTAAAAAAAAATGCATGTTATTATCATCTGAAAATCTTTCAAACTGGTGTTTAGTCCATTTATATTTAATATAATTTCTGATGTATATGAATTTATACTTTCAATGTTGCTTTCAATGAATTTATACTTTCAATGAATTTATACTTTCAATGTTTCAATGTTGCTATCTATTTGATCATTTCCTATTTTCATTTTTAAAATCTCTTTCCTGCTTTCTATTAGAAAAAGTAATGCTCTATTTTTCCAATTCCTTCTTTATTAGGTTTTTAATGGTACATTATTTTATTTTGTATTAGTAGTTATTCTAAATTTTTCAACATACATATGCAAATTATTGCAGCCTCTACTATGAATATTTCCAGAACGAAAAAAGGAACTTCCCAGACTCCAATGTCTTCTCTCTTTGTGCAATTATTGTCATATATTTTAATTCTATGTACACTCAAACCTCAGTATTATCATTATTGTTGTTTTAAATAAAATTATTTCTATTTACCCATGAATGTAGTATTTCCAAAAGCTTTTATTGCCTTCTCCATTACTGCTTCCATTTGGCAACTGTACTACTAAAAAACAGTATTGGTTGTTGTCGTAAAAGTCATATTACCTATCAGGCTCTAACATTCAGTGCTTTTTCACTTCAAATAAGAAATAAGGTCCAGATGCCATAGATGGAGATTCATGATGGTCTTCTAAATTAACTTCCACCTCTATCAACTTCCTTATCTAAATTCTTCCTTCTGAGCTCACTGAAATTATCATGATCATAAAAACATGTGTACCTGAGATTGACCAAAAGGACCCATGAGATGTAATATAAAAGCATTTTTATTTTTGTTTCCCATTGATTTTTGAAACTTTCTTCCTTGGTGGTTACCTTCGATAATAACCTATCATTCTACAGTCATTTTTACACATGCCCAGTATAAATTCAGCAGAGAGAATATCAGAATAATATATTAATCCACATCCAATCTCCCTGAAAATTGAAGATTTCCTTTTCTTCTTCCACTTATGATCACCAACTAGTAAGTTGTATGAAGCAGGAATGACCATATTAACTGTAATTGACTTCTTTCTTTTTGTATATATATATATATCCTTCCCACTCCTACCTTCTATTTCAGACCAATATTGGGCTAGAATTGAGAAGTGGCATGAAAGATATTTAAGACAAGCTTTTTCTTCTACAGGAATTGTTCATGGTTTCTACAAAGTTTACTGTTATTGGTGATTACACCTGCATACTTCTTGACTATTTTGTTCCAAAATAATCCTCAAATTCTGGGAAATCACTCTGTCTTAATCTTACCCTCTAGGTGGCCCTATTGGACAAGTTCTAAAATGGCTTATAATTATGCACCACATTTGGTCCTCAGGAAGCGCTCATGCATGTTTCACATGTACAAACTCTGAAAACACAGGCCAATCACAACACACTAAGCACATTTCTTGCACTGCCATTAAGTGACTAGCTGTTCTTCTCTTCCTTACATATTCCTGGTAGGCATTAGATAGTAATGCAACTTCAGGAGACCCAGGAAACTCTCTGAGTGGTTCCATTAAAAGTGGTCTCTTTGTCTTGATAGGAATGTAGAATTATTTTTCACTTTACATATTTGAAAAGTAGTACTCAAAACACAGTTGACTCTAAAGAAAGACTCTTCAACAGCTTCCCTACTATGTAATGGTTGTAATGTGTAGATTTTTAAGGCATGTATCAGTTTTTGATCAGTCTTTGTAAGCTGTCTCTGGTCTAGTACCTTTTTTTTGAAATCAGCCTTAACTGTATCTCGAGTCTTAGTTGAAATGTAAAATATTTGGTTACATGTATTTGGCATTTGTTCATTACCAATGCTCTTCACAATCCTCTATTTTCTCAGTCTGCACTTTATCCATATTTCCATGTTATTACAGTTTTTGTATGGCTACAACAACATTTATGAGAGAATCTTTGAAATGTAAAACAACTGCAGTTTTATATTTCTTACTATTACATTATTATTAAATAATGTAGTTCACTATTTTTCTAGAAACATCACAGTATGGGGGCTATTTTGTTTCCAGATGCAAATGGTTTGAGTTGGGTGAATGCAAATCTTGTTTAGACAAAGTTCATAATATGCATAGCTAAATTTGTCTAAATGCATATACTACTTTGCCAGTACAGCAAGCTCTGAGGATTTATAAATCTGTTTATGAAATACAGTCCCCTGAATAAAATATATTAAGCATCTTTGCTGAGCTGCAATTAAAATTATAAAACACATATAAGATTTTTTTTTTTAGATATAACTGCATGCTTTACAGGTTTTCAATGCAGTGAAAAAAAAAAAGGTTTAGAGTGAAAATGAACTGGATTAGAGTTTTAGTCCACTATGGGATAGTTGTGTGTCCCTAAGTATACTATTTAACTTGCCCTTAAGTAAACTATTTCCCTGCACCTCAGATACCTCATCTATGAAAAAGGGAATCAATCCAACCCAGCTCACAGAGAGTCAATAATGAAATTACTGAAATGTGTAAAGTGCTCAACAGGATTCCTAGTAATAAAAATAAATTAATTGCCTTCCATTTTCTGCTATCCTCTCTCCTGATTTCAACCATGCCAACAGTAACTTTATTTATGAATTTTAAATCATTTCAAAGAAAGTAATTTGGATAAAAAATGAGATTTCTTTTAAAAGGAATTTCACTGTTTCCTTCCAAGTTTATCTTGAGCCTCACCATTAACTACCTACTCTTGAGTTTCCTCACTATCCATTGGACACTTCTATTACATGTTAGGAAGTAATGCCCTTCTTTTTATTTTCCTTATCTATACATCCACATTTTAAACTCATGTGGAACAGAAATTTGATCTATTATTTACTTTTACTCCCCTACATTCCATGCAGTCCCTTCTAAAAGTATAAACATGATGAAGATTTATTTATTGTCTCTTCTGATAGGGATTTAGGATCTTCAGGATTGGTAAGGCAAAGTGTTTCTGCATCACTAAACCAAGGAGCCTACTCTAGAAATTGTGAGAATTGTGAGGACCATGAAGTGATATAAATGATGGGCACTTGGTTTGGCCAATTATGATCAACTGTAATAAATGAGTCTTATTGATTTGGAGAGACAAAAGAAATCCATGTGGATCTAATAACAGAACCTACAATCTCAAAATCATACTTCATAAGGTTAGCCTGTTTATAAAATTAGTTAAAGAAAGGTAAAACTTAAATTAATAACACACTGATATGACTAGTGCCAAAAAAGAGTGAAAATTTTATACTTATTGTTTTAGGTTACTTTCACTGGAAAACAGATTCTGTGGTAGTGATTGCATATGGGTGATTTATTAAGGAATACTTTGGAGTCAATACTTGGGGAAGGGAAAGAAGATAGAGTGAGAAGAAAAAGAAGTTAGCTGAAATGCAATCTCAATGAAGACCTTGGCTAAAAACTCTGAAGCTTGAATGACCTTCAGGGTTGGTCCAAGTTAAGATGTATGGCTCAGGGCCTTCCAGGTGGCGCAGCGGTTGAGCGCTGGGTTGCGAAGCTGCCCGCGGCCTCTGCGGTGCCGGTTCGATCCCCAGCTGCTCCCCGGCCACCGGAGGAGGGTCCCACATGGCTTGCAGACCTCTCCTGCCACCCGCTGCTCCCCTCAGCAGTGTACTTCGGTCCTTCTGCCTGTTCTGCTCCCTGCTCTGGCTCTGGTGAATTCTCTCACCCTTCCGTGCTTCTGACTGTACCCAGTGCATGTATAAACCAAACAAACAAACAAATAGATAAATAAATAAGACATGCCTCTAGAAAATTTAAAAAAAAAAAAAAAAGATGTATGGCTCATCCTTACATCCTCTTACTATTTAATTGCTAGAATCAGAGAACCCTGGGAAGGAGGAATGGCCTTTGGAGAGGTGGTTCTCTTGAACATAATCAATTTCCAACATGGCATCCACTGAGGGCTATCCATTGGCAGACAGTCTTCTAGCATTTGGGGTGGTTGCTGCTTTTTTACTGGAGGAAAGATTTGGACATACAGCACACCTAGGAATGCTGACCCTCTTTTTTTTATTATTTTTATTTTTATTCTTTTTTAAAGATTTATTTAGTCATTTACACAAGATCTGGGGTCCAGGCCAGATGTGTGGGAGGATGAGAAGATTCACCAGAGACAGAATGGGGACCAGAACAGGCAGACTGATGAAATACACTGCTGAGAGGAGCAGCGGGCACAACAGGAGAGGTCTGCTGTGCCATGTGGGACCCTCGCCGGCTGGCCGGGATCGAACAGGTGCTGCAGAGGCTGCAGACAGCTTCACAGCGCTGCACTCAACTGCCTGTGCCACCAGGGGAGGCCCATGACCCTCTTTTAGATAGCATGTTCATGCCTATATACATAGTCTTTAATTGATCATCACAATAATAAAAACCTTTAAGTGTTCTTATTCATATTTAGTAAAAAAGTTATGGAGCTTGCTGGTTTTGATTTTTATTTATTATAATTAGTCTTTTTCCTGGTCCCTTATTTAGGTTTTCTAAACTCCTGCTATGAGTGAGACTATCAGTATTTTTCTTTTTCTTTCTGGCTTATTTCACTGAGCATGATCCCTTCCAGCTCTATCCATGTTACTGAAAATTACATGAGTTTATCTTTTTTGATTGCTGAGTAATATTCCATTGTGTATATGTACCACATCTTCTTCATCCAGTCATTTATTTTGGGGCATTTGGGTTGTTTCCATAGCTTACCTATTATACACAGTGCTACTATAAACATAGGGGTGCAGGTGTCCTTTTGAATTAATGTCTCTGTATCCTTGGGTAAATACCTGGGGGTGGAATTGCTAGATCAAATGGAAGCTCCATCTTTAGCTGAGGAATCTCTGCACATCAAAATCAACAAGCAACTATAAACAAGAGATACACTATGGCAGGAGAGGGGAGAAAGGAGTAGGATCAAAACAAGGGTGGTGGGAGTTGTTTGGGGACTATAACCAAGATGAAAATGTATACATTGTGCAAAAATGAAAAGTGATATGAAAATATATAAAATTAAAAAATTATTAATTAAAAAATAATGGAAAATATGTCCTATAAATAAAAACTAAGTATTTTTTGACAAAATACTCAAACATAGGTACTGAAGTTAAAAAAAAAAAAAACAGCAGTTGTGGTTCTTGAGGACCTAGTTATAAATTTCTAAAATATGAATATCTTATGATTATATTATTTCCATCCATATACAAGTCCACATTTTTACTTTGCTGTCCTTGGAAAAAACATATTCTAAATAATGGATGGAAAAACTGTACCTGTGTGCCAAATCTGGTCACATATTTTCCTTTTCTTCGTCTTTTAAAAAATGTATTTATTTATGCATGGAATAACTGGGATGTAAGCCAGAAATTCAGGGGTTGAGAAGATTTATCAGAGACAGAGTGGGGATTAGAACAGGCGGATCCACTGAGATACATTGCTGAGGGGAGCAGTGAGCAAGACAGGAGAGGTCTGCTGTACCATGTGGGTTAGCTCCTTGGTCAGGGATCAAGCTCAGGCCAAGGGGGTGATAATGCTGATATTTAGCCCCTATGCCATCAGGGAAGCCCAGGTCACAGATTTTTCTTAATAAAGTTTTATTGGAACACAGTCATGCTCATTTATTCATGTATTATCTATTTTGCACTATAAAGGCAGAGATACAGAGTTGTAATAGAGACTGCATAGCTTGTAAAATTTAAAATATATATTAACTGGTCCTTCACAGAAAATGTTTGCTGACCCCTATTCTCATATATTATAGAAATTCAAATGAGATTGAATTCAAAGATTCAAATGAGTATAAAATTAAGATTGATTTTCAATATACAATTGAGAATGATCTGAGCCTTTTCTTACTTTCTTTGAGAAGCATATTGTCCCCACATTGGGAAATGTGTTATCGATTTTTTTTAAATAATAAATTTTATTTTTATATTCCCCATACAATTGCAACCCCCCATTCTGACCCCAATCCCTCCCCTCCCGCCCCCCACCCCCCAAAAAGTGTCTCTGGTTCATAGTTTTTTGTTGATTTTGATTTTCACTTTCTTATAGTTATTCATTTTCCTGGTCTCTTATTTAAGTTTTCTAGATTCCTGCTATGAATGAGACCATCCGGTATTTTTCTTTTTCTTTTTGGCTTATTTCACTGAGCGTTATCATCAATTTTTAACCATATCCCACTTTCTGACTAAAGTATGTACATACTATAAAGAAATTTTCATTTAAATACCTTTCATCTATTCCTTTTTATTACTGTCATCATGGGATAATGAAGGAATAAACTAAAGGAATAAACATATGGTTAATGTAACTGTAGATAAACTAAATTTAGCCAATACGGTGTAACATATTAATTAAAGATTGAAATACCTTGTGGCAGTCCACATGCTTTATACTCATTTCAACACTTTTTATCTGAGATGCACAGGAAAACAAAAGCAGATTTAACAAATTTGTATATGACATGAAACTGTCAAATGATAGTTACTATATTCATTCAGTATTCAAAAGGAATATAAAAAGGTTGGAAAGACGGACCAACTAACTACATTTAACAGGGCTAAATGTAAACTTTTGTATTTGGATGAAAGAATTCAAAACACAATGATATCACGTAGAATGGAGAACACATGGCTAAAAAGCATAAAAGGTGAACAAGTTTTAGCATTACAGTTAACTGCAAGCTTAATTATAAATCACCCCTTTTATGTGGATCTGAAAAATGTTCATATGATTTTAGTGTGTGCTTTAATGTAATTATGTATTCTGTCCGGATGGAGGTGGCTAATTGTGTTGCATACTGCATTGTTCATAAGCCACCTGAATGCATTCAATGATGCATTCAATTTAGGAACCCATTTTGTAATAGGGACCTTGACAAATGCTCAGGATGTTCTACATTTTTTCTCTACCATAGACATCAGATACCTTTTTGCTCAGACCTTTGAAGCTAGGAAGCAGTCATAAAGCTGGGCTTTAATCAGAAGCACCTGCAGCAGAGTTTGGTTTGGGAGCCCAAAATGCAAAGCAGCAGGGAATATTTAGAATTCATTCCAGCAAGGATAAAATCAGGGGTTGTAGATCCAATTTACTGAGGCATCACAGTTAAGTTATGCGGCATGTGTTGTCAGTAGTGAATGTCATGGTATCTGTGGAGAAGCGAGGTTTCCCCAAGATCAGTTCTGTGTGTAATTTCAAACCCTGTTCATATCTCTCTCCCACCACATGAAGGATAGTGAACCAGATTGCCTCTAGGGCGCCTCTCAATTTGTATAGCCTGACAAAGTGTGTGTGCCTGTGTGTGCCTCTGTGTGTGTGTGTTATAGAAAAGTTATTGTGACAGGGACAAGGCAAAATTAATGACAGTGGCATAGGGAAGTGAGTAAATCTACCTACTTTTAAATGGCCAATATTAAGTTCTTATTCTATAAAGATAGAGCCAGGTATTTACCTTGTCTAATAAAAATCTTTTACAGAAAAAATGGGCCTCCCCGGTGGCGCAGTGGTTGAGCGCTGGGTTGCGAAGCTGCCCGCAGCCTCTGCGACGCCGGTTCGATCCCCGGCTGCTCCCGGGCCACGGGAGGAGGGTCCCACATGGTGCGCAGACCTCTCCTGCCGCCCGCTGCTCCCCTCAGCAGTGTACTTCGGTTCTTCTGCCTGCTCTGCTCCCCGCTCTGGCTCTGGTGAATTCTCTCACCCTCCCGCACTTCTGACTGTACCCAGTGCATGTATAAACAAAACAAACAAACAAACAAACAAATAAATAAGTAAAACATGCCTCTATTAAAAAAAAAAATCTTTTACAGAAAAAATTAAGCAGCACATGTTATGGGGAGACAGCCCAATTGGACATCACAAAAGTCAGTTCATAATGCAGAAGCAATGGTGTTTATGCTATTTGTTGCTAGATATGCCTGATGAAATTGCCTACAGTATATCATCGGGAAAGATGTCAGTTTTGGATTTTTTTTGCATATTTATTTAGGCATAGTATTTATGGTTTTTTATTATTCTGGTCTATTAGCCACAATCCTTTACCTAGCATTCTTCCCATTTGTAATCACCGGTACTGAGTGGAATGGTGTTATGAAAAGAGCATGGAGTTCAGAATCAGGCAAGACCTGAATTCAAGTCCCAGGTCCTCATCACTATGTCTATGTTTGTCACTTGGAGAAATTTACTGTAGCATTCTGGGGATATGTTTTCTGATCTATAAAGTAACAAAGAAAAGAATCTCTCCTCATACCTCAAGCGTCCATAATTTGGAGCATAGGAAGGCGCACAGCTAATGTTAGTTCTCATGCTTACCCTCATTTTTTTTTTAAGATTTATTTATTTATTTATTTATTTATTTATTTATTTATTTATTTATTTATTTATTTATTTATTTGATTTATTTATTTGATTTATGCAAGCACTGGGTACAGCCAGAAGTGCGGGAGGGTGAGAGAATCCACCAGAGCCAGAGCGGGGAGTAGAGCAGGCAGAAGGATAAAGCACACTGCTGAGGGGATCAGCGGGCAGCCGGAGAGGTCTGCGTACCATGTCGGACCCTCCTCCGGTGGCCAGGGAGCAGCCGGGGATCGAACCGGCGCTGCAGAGGCTGCTGGCAGCTTCGCAACCCAGCGCTCAACCGCTGCGCCACCGGGGAGGCCCTCTTTCTTTTTTTTTTTTTGACACTGTTTTCATTTTTGTGTTATGTGCCCAGAGACGGTGGGAGGTCAATAAACACTGGATTAAGTAAGGTTTTTCATTAAAAATTTTTTGTTTCAAGGGGAATATTCAAAAACACTGGGGGTGAGGGTGGGAGGGCTATAGCTCTTTTAAATCCCTTGGTAGAAATTCAAACTGAATGAACTAAGGTCCTGTAAAAAAAATTAAAAATAAAAAAAAATTAAAATGACTCCTTTACTTTGGGTAATTTCTATGACAATATTCAAGCCCGGAACTGTACAGAGGCCACTTATTTATTTCTATAAACTATTTCTATAAATATAATTCATAACTTATTTTCATAAAGTTTATCTCAAAAAGAAAGGCTCAAAAGTCAAACTATTTTGGACATAGAAGTATGAGGAAGAACAGAAAAGTGGTAAATCCTTACATTATTTTAAGGTATATTTTCACACAATTGACTTAGTAGTATTTAAGAGATCATGGGAAAGAATATTTCTAGAAGCAAGATATGTGCATGTATTTTACATATATATATATATGAATTAAATAAAGAAAAATATCGAGCAAGTCTCAGAACAGCAGCAGGTTAGAACCCAAACCATATTTATCAATAGAAGTATCTGTGTTTTAATGTGATTATTATCAAATTCATCTGGAAAAATATGCTACAAGAATAAGGAAAAAGTTAAATATGAGGGAGTCTAGTGCTACAAGTCATTAAAATAGAATATAAAATTATTATTCAAAAAGAAAAAGTATAAAATTTAATGAATTTGAAAGAATAGTCAATGTTACTCATAATTATATAAACACAACTTTAAATGAAGAAAGCATTTGTGTGTTCTTGAATCTGGCACATCACTGAATAAAAGGAAGAGGGAAAATAGACTTTTAGAGTGATATTCTGTTTCTCTTGCTATGAGTTAGTCTGTGTCTACTGTTTGCTATAACTCTAAGCTTCAGAGGCTAGAATTTTCTCTTGTGTCCTTGTTTTTGACTTCCTTATTGTTTGGAGGTTTCCTTATAGATCCATTATTAAATAGTGTCAGAGCCTCTTAGTTCTTTCCAGCTATAATCACTTTTTATAGTATGGGTGATTAAATGGCAGGGGGGTAGTCATTTTATAGTCTGAGTAGGTCTCAGTCTTTTAGAAGCCTATGTCCCTGAACTGTGACCTTTTACCAGTGCTTGCCATCTATTATTTTCAATACCATAAGTGAGATACAAGGGCTAGAGGGAGCTGGAGTTGAGTATTCCCATTCTCCCCTAGGTTGGTTAGGCTATGGACAATCCCCCCTCGATTAGGTTCTGGTGAAACACTTTCCCTTGAAGCCAGGTCTTTGTTAAGAAGAGCAGAGTAATCGCGACACATCTCTAAACTGTTACTTCCATAATCCAGCTGGAATAGGATGGGATTTTCTTCTGATTTTCACATTAAAAATACTATGGAATTCTTGGAGGAAAAACTCATACAAGTATGGACCCCCTCTCAGGGAAGCTAGGTCTCCAGGAATTTTGATTTCTCAAGCTCATTCTCTACCATTTAATAAACTACCCTTTACATATTCCTACCCAATGTTGGTTCAAGTGGTAGTGTCTTCTCCAGTAAGTTGTAAATTCTCTTTATCTGCCTGACTTTCTAGTTTTGGGGAATGGGCCCCGCCTTGCAATCACAATTCTCTGATAAATTTAAGAAGAGTTGTTGATTTTCAGTTTTTCAACATTATTTCTTATTATAAAGCCAAGAATAATGACTTATAAGCCATATGTACATATATACACATAAAACAAGATTAGTTCCCTATATAAACACAATATGACCATATAATCTGGAAGTTAACAGATATATTAATATCAGGACATTAATACTGGTATAGTACCATCAACTCAGCCTCAGATGCCACTCAAGTTGCAGCATTTGCTCCAACAACATCTTTGACAGCAAAGGGTAAGAATCATGAAAAATGAATTAGAAATTTTAAGGCAGAGTATAAACTGTACCCAGGGTATGCTAGTCAGGAAACCAGTAATGCTGTCTAGAGTTGTGGCATCATGATTGAGAGTAACAGAAGTAAGGCAGGAGAATGACATGGGCATGATTGAGCTGTGGCAGAGGAGAGTAGGCTTCACAATACACACACACACACACACATACACACACACAGTTTGCTTCCTGATTAAAGATTTACAGAGATTTTATTTTTAAACTTCTAATATGGTTTTAATATATCCTGTTATCTTTTAGCAGGTATTGGCTCCAGTTCAGAGTTTTATAAAAATTATCTTACTGAAACTCTTCAGTCTAAACCAAACCTTAATCAAAAACATAGTTCCTTCTGATTCTTCCAATGTTAATTCATACAGTAGTAAAAAATTCTGCCTTAAATTAGCTTTAATCTTCATTTATATCATATCATTTAAAATTGAGTTAACTTGTTAAATATAATTGATTACAGATTAAGCTTTCCAGGGAATAAGTATATCCTCTCATGTAAAATGAACAGAGAGAAAAATCAAAGCACTTGATGCAAGAAAATCCTAAACAGTCTAGTAGAATAGAAGGACAAAAAGGTTTTCTTATCTTCTGTGTTTCATCTTTTTTGGGGTCACATCTATATGTTTATGCTCACATGACCAAAATTGAGTGCATCTACCTCTAACAATTGGTAAATGGACATTCAACTCGTACCAAGAGTTCATCCAAAAATTTTTTTTATTTTTTAAATTCTAAATACTTGGAATTTTTCTGGTTGAAATTAAAATTTTAGCAGCACGTTTTGCTTATTTCCTTTGAGTAAACAGGTCAAAAAATTATGGAGGGTCAAAATATACCTGGGAATGTAGCACATCTTTTATAGACAGAGTTTATTTTTGATAATGTTGACTTTCATCCTGGGCTAGGTCATTAATCAGAATATAGCATCTAAAAACAGATTCATCTTAATCTGTGCCAGTACCCCTTGAGAAATCCAAGATATAAAGTGAGCCACAAAAAATTAGAAAAATGATATGGCATATCAGGAGAGGAAGGTAAACATCTCTCAACTCTAGAATTATATATTAAAAGAAGAGACATACTGAGTGCATATTTAGCAGTGGAAGCATACTCAGTTACCCCAGAATCCTGTCATGTGCCCATTTTTCTGAATAGGATAGTAAAAAAGCAGCCCAGGACTGTTTGAATTATCTGATTTACTGCTCAAATTTTTGAAAAACCAAAGGACTAGGTAATAGAAGAAAATATCTTCAAAATTATACATATTCTATGCATAGATTTATTACATAGTGAAAATAGTTTTTTGCTTAAAACAACACTGTTGACCTACATTTCTATACCAGAATCAAGAGGTTTTACCTGCTTTTTAAAACTTTTTCTTTATTATGGGTAATTACAGATTCATAACAGCTATTAGAAACAATGCAGAGAGAGCCTGTGGACCTTTTACCCAGTTCCACTCAAACAATAACATCTTCTAAGACTGTAGTTATAATATCACAAGCAAGGTATTGATATTTATGCAATTCAATGATCTTGTTAGAGGCATGTTGTTAACTTCCTAGGGAACTTGGCCTAAAGTGAGCTAAGTGTCTGTCTCTCTCTTTCAATTCTCTCATATTATTCCCCAAACTACATTTCCATATACTGCTGTGTTTATGTTTTAGATGAATGGGGAATTAATTGCTGTTTGGTGAAATAAGAAAAGAAGATGTACCAGGTACTTGAGAGTCACAGTGGTTGGAAGCAAAAAATTGAGCAAGTTGAGCTGGGGCTCCTGCAGTTTGAGATATCAAGCAGGTATTTGGTTTGACAACTCTGCAACTCAAATCCCAACACTACCATGCCTAGGAATAAAGCAAGCATTATAATTATGTCAAAGAAGCCAAGAAAAACTTGGCCACCTTCAGGAAAAACACCATCAACAACACCCAGCATATCTCCTTTGGAATGCTCCTCTAGGAAATGACTTCCTGTATTCCTTATGGCTTCTCTTTACACCTCCCATTGGCCTCTACAGTGAAATGTCAAGAATACAAAGATTTAGTTGGTTTTGTCTGGGGATAGAGTTTATTTTAAAGATGCTAACAAATTCAAGTGGCAGCAGAGTATAGTTTCTATAATATAAAATTTCAAACAACCAGTTACTGTTCTTCCCTCCCTTTGATGGGGCCCAAACCAAACAGCCCCAGATTCATTACAAAAGACCTCTATAGAGTACCTCATTATGCATCATTTAAAGAGAGTAGAAGAACACAAGCCCAGGAATCCTTTGGAATTTCAGACTATATAAATAGCCCTTTGGTGAATGACAGCTTAAGCTGTGCTATGCAAAAAGCATGGCAGAGACAATAAATTATTTGAACTGAGTTGGTTTTTCCATATTATTCTAACCCTTGAGCATCATAGGGACAATTTCCCTTAGCCATATTTCTATACTGAAGTCCAAGGGTAATATTTAGAGTGATTTCCCACGAGCTCTTGTGATGATCTGCATTATTAAAAACGATTATTTCCAGCCAGCAGCCATATCTGCCAGCAGTAAGGCAGGCAGGAAGCATTGTATGAGCTCCTGGCTCCAGGAACATTGCTGTAGATCCCTGGACAAAATGCCAGCGACTTTTTTCACCTGACTTGAGGGTTTTGGAAATAATTTTTCTTTGTGTCTGCAATCTATTTTAACAAAATAGTTTCTGTGTTTAGTTAACACTGGGATAACGGAGAAGATGAGGCCTTTGAGAATGGTTGTTTCATCAGCTAAGAATTCCTGGCAAATTTTAAACAACATAGTGTTTCACTCCTTGATTTTTTTTTTTTTTTGACTAAAATAATATAGCTGGTAAAACACTGCAGGTAGACTCAGAGCTTATATATAGCATAAAAACATGCAACTTAAGATTTATACAGAGCATAGGAAAATAATGTACTTGACTAAACATCTGCTAATGTCAGTCAGTGCCTATATATGTGGTGTGCCTCGGACATTCTTCCTATTTGTCTGAGCTTCTTTCAACAACATTTCTTGCCTGAATTTGGTGTCTATGCTATGAGTGTAGATGGCAGGAGACTTCTAAAGCCTAGAGAAGTGCAGAGGAAGTTTCCTCCAGAAATCTCCTGAAAGCCTTAGCCTCACAATAATAATAACATCCTGATGTCAACCACCTCCTTCCATTTTTTTGGCTATGTTTCAGCCAATGCCAGTCTTGACCAGAAACACAACTCTCTTCACTCCCTTTTATAAGAAATCCAAGCTCATTTAGTATATTATTTTTGAATTTTTATGGGATTGTGGCTTGGGGTGGGTAGGTAACATCCCACAGTCCATTGGCATTTCACTTAAAAAAACAGACGTTTTTCTTTGCCAAATCTTTCCTTCCTGCTGCCAACCACAAGGTCAAACAACCCTAACCATTCCTCCCACACTGTTCAGCCTCATTTCTTTTCTTTTCCCTCTTTGAAGGGTTCCTTCTTCCAGCCCGGGTGCCAGTCATTGTCTAGCTTCTTCCCCATTCTTAGCAATGTTCATTGCCCTACAAAGAAATTCTCATAATTGTTGTTTAGAAAACTCAGTTTCTACATATCATTAGATTAAGAAAAATGGCAATGATCTCAGAAGAACAGGAAGGAAAGAGCATGTCTCCCATCTCATCTCAGAAATCTTCAAAGCAGGAAGTAATCCCACTTAGAAACACAGAGAAAAATAATATACTCTGGGTTAGGGAAGGAGGCAAGATACAAGGGCAGCCTGGGTCAAAGCAGTTACTGACTCCTCAACTGAGATTGCAGATCGGAACCTTTGATTTGTTACTTTCTGTTGCATATAACTGGGATGTGTTTAAAGAAGACCAGGGGGAGGGATTGCTTAGAAATATTATGGAAGATGTGTTTCTATGTTTTCTGATTATCAGTATTTCAGAGCACACATTCTACCTTCTAAATTATCACCTTTTTACCCCACATTGATATGTCCAGTCCATAAAGTTTTATCCAGTTTCAGACTTTATAAGAAACCTTCATATTCAGAAAGTTAATATATTTTTAGAAAAACAAAATTCATAAATACTGATTGCTGCCTATGCTAATTTGTCAAAAAAACCTCTCAAATGGAGGTAAAATTTCAATATATAAAAATGGAGAAATATTATAGATGCAAATGATTACTTAATAAATATTTCAAAGCACAATATGCTTATAGGAATTTTCCCCTTTCTCTCTATTTTGCTCTCCCCCTCCCTGCATTTGGATCTCTCCTCTCTTCCATGTATATCATGGGAATATTACATTTAATCATACATGATAATCAGTTCTATTTTTTTTTTCAGAATTTCATCTCCAATTTCTGTGATCTACCCAGAAATTGCTGATAAAAATTCAGAGTTGCTTCATCTCTCCCAACATTTCTCATCTCCTTTAGTGGGGCTAGAAAGCACCCTTTAGAGAAAATGACAGCTAAGAAGTGTGGCTGTGCCTGTGAAAGGACAGCAGATATGGTCTAAGTGGCCTTTACCATTTTCTTTTCTTGCTAATATGTGGTCTATAGGGGAAAAAAAAAGTCAGATAAAACCAAGCTAAAAAATTCGACTTTTAAAGCTGGCTGTGGAATGGAGGCAACCCAAGGAGGAAGGGGAAGAAGATGGGGGAATGAGAACAAGGTGGAAAGGAAGCACACGGGTCTCAGGTGGCAGACTAGCAGCTCTTAGGTGGCGGGCACGCTATGGCAGCAATGCCTGAGGCGGGGATCCTACATCTACACGTGTATAATGGAAACAACAATGTAAACCAATGTTAACTCAATAAAAAATGAAATCAAAGGATCTAGAGTTAGATTGCAATGGAACTGAAGAGGCACACATATTAAACCTTTTGGATTTGGACAAAGGAGCAGAAAGTGCTGCTTTCTTGGATCTGTTTAATTGCTATAAGTTACAAAAGAGGAGACGAGAGAGAGAAAATTGGATATCCATTAAAGGATGATTGCTTAAAATTTCCTCCCTCCTTCATCTTCCTGTCTGCTAGCTTCTCCTTGAAATTAACTCTTTTATACTGTCAACAGTATAGAAGTTCTGTTTTGAGAAGTGACTCTGTGAAGAGCCACTTCAGAGGAGAATGATGAAGAATAGAATGGTTAAATGGAGTCAAGTAGGAGGAAATGAAACAAATCAACTAAGAGCAATATTCCAGACTTCAAAAGCTGTGGTTTGATTTGGGCATACAATGAAGATCTTTGAAATTTTAAATTAAAAATTTCATAGAATTTTGGAGTTATGTTACCTAACCATACTAACCATTCCCTTTTATTTTTACATAAAGAAATCAGAGTCCATAGATATGAAGAGTTTTAATCAGGGTCATACATGGAATAAAAATAATTAGTTTGAACCTTGGAGCCAGGTCCCTGGAAAGAGAGCAGTGAACTTTTGCAGTTTATAGTGTTGGATATAAATATGAAAATTTTCATATGCTAGTGTTATATTAGTAGGTAATTGTGTGCAAGACACATTTGTCAGTTAATTGACAGTATTTATTAAGATCACAATTACTCAAAAATGATTCTATAACATACACTATACATTAATATACTGTAACACAATTACAGTTTTATCACAGATGCATGCCAAGAACAGAAAAGAAGAAAACATCAGTCATATAATTTAGTTTTCAGACCCCTACATGATGTACATTTATGATTTTTAAAACAGTTTAAATAACTGCTATTTGATTTCTTTATATTTTTAACATTCCTTCTAATCTCTCAGTATCCAGCAAGCCAAAGTGACACATTTTCTTTTACGCTAATTAATGGCTGAGAGACCTTGGGCAAGCTAACTTGCTATGAAGATCATGAGGCATTCTACGCAAATTGCCTAGCCTGGCATTTGGTATAAAATCAGTACAGTTTTATTACTAGTAAACACTTTTTTAATGAAAAGAATAATAAGGGAAGGATCATCTATGTGAGAGAAAATGTAGGATTTGGCTGCAAGCATCAGTTCACTGTGAGTAACAGCTGGTCTCTTTATAGGGCTTAGGATACAGATTACATAAAAATATATATATATATATATATATATATATATATATAGGAAGAGGAAAAGGGTAAAAACTTTCAAAGTTCACCAGTTGTAGCCTACAGCATTTCACTCAAGCTCATTAGGAAGTTTACATTTATAATGTAATCTCTTTGAAACAGATTTGATTTTTTTTTTTTTTTTGGTAAGGATCTTGTAAATTAGAACTTTCCCAGGGGGCTAACCTAATGCAAGTTGTTCCAGAGATGGAATTCCTTATGATCAAATATCTCAGAGCAGAAGAAAAATGGTTCACTAAGACTACAGTGTACTGGTTTATATAATTAGCAGTGAATATTGGAATACCAGGGGCAACATTAGCAATTAATAATACCCTTGCTTCAGAACTGCATTTACAAAAGAAATACATTAAACCTACAAAAAGAACTGTGCAAATTAGCAGTACACTGTCTCAGCCCAACTGTTGCAAAGTATTACCATATGGGTTTATAATACACCTTTATTTTACCTTGGAGATTAAAAAACCTTTTAAAAAATAGTATTTCCTAAGGTTGTGCTGTGCTACACAAAACATTACCAGTACCTTTATACATTTTTGGGAAATTGGCTGATGTATGAAGGTTATAATTTACATGCTTACCTTTTCTGAGTGCTTCACCCTACCAAGATTCCTATGTATAAAATCATACTTACATCAAGAAAATTCATTCAGAAGTGAATTAAGTTCTCCCTTCTAACAGTAATAGATGCAGAGACACAAGTTGTGGAAAGGGCCAATGCAGGAAGGCGAGAAAGCAGATGCAGGGGTTTTCCTTATGATATGAAATGGGGTCTTTAGTGAAACAGATCAAGGATCATGTGAAACAGTGACCAGTCCATTGCCTTGCACCATGCTGAGACCCAGTCATTCATGGATAAAGCAATGAATACATTTTAAATTGCATTAGGGTAGACATATAAATTTGCTATTATTTGTCAAGAATATTTGAATCCACAGAAGGAAACTTTATTCAGAAAGACAGATGATGAAAATGATAGATCTGGAATAAAGCCTAAGAAGAATTCTGCCACCGAAAGAAGTGAACAGACTTGATGTCAATAAGGTAAATGAAAAATGAGAGAGCAATATTTTTGAGTAACTCTCCGCAGGGACAATTTTTTCCCAACATAATCAAGATAGTTTGTTAAGCAATAGAAAAAATTCAATTAAAATGGACCATCACTAAAAAATAAAAGATTTATTGATACCTGGAATATTTTAACTTAAAACATAAATAATGGTGTATTCTGCAGACAACATGCTAATGTGGGACAAAGCCCCTTTTATTTCGTAGCATGGGTTTTCAAAATATTTTTGTAGAGGACAAGAGTGTAAATATTTGTGAGTCCTCACTTGGCCTTTGTCACTGCTCTCCTCCTTAAAACTATCACCTTTTCCTCCTCTTATATCTCCTTCTTCTCTTGCTTTTTTCCCACTTTTGTCTTTTCTCCTCCCCTTCCTACTCCATCTTGCTCTTCCCCTCATCCTAGTAATCCTCTTCTGCCTCCTTTTCTTTTTCTTTTTTCCTTTTGGTAGAAGATCTGGGGTCTAGGCCAGAGGAGAAAGGGGTGAGAGGATCCACCATAGACAGAGCGGGGAACAGAACAGGCAGACTGACTGAAATACACTGCTGAGGGGAGCCATGGGCGAGGCAGGAGAGGTCAGCTTCACCATGTGGGTAGCTCCATGACTGAAGATGGAAAGCAGGGGTGCTGATAGTGCTGAGACTTAACCCTAGGCTACCAGGGAGCCCCTTCTGCCTCTTTTTTTCCTATTCTTTTCTTTGTTTTTTTCATTTTGTTTTTCACAGCCCTTCAAAAATGTAAAAATCATTCTTAGCTTAGAGTCTATACATTGTCCCCTTGATCATAATGTGGTGTCCGTCTATGTCTCTTTTTACCTTTTTTAATTTGAAGTCTATTTAATCTGATATAAGTATAGCCAAGGACAAGGTTTAATCTAAGCCACACAACCATGTGCTAGTGAGGTTTACTGTTGTGTACTGTTTCTTTCTTTGCATAAATCACATCCATAATAGATCAAATGTAACTTCCAGGCAGTGTCTTTTTTAACTTTAAACTAAATAAATCATCTAAAGAAAAGTATAAAATGGTATGATTGCAGACTTTTGATCTTTTTGTGATTTTTTTTCAGATTTTTTTAGTTTCCTCACTCATACATGCTTATTATAGCATTTTACTGTAAGCTACTCATGGTAGACAATCTTCCCAAAACATTCAATTTAGTTATCCTAGAAATGACTCTTGTTCTTTTGAATTCATACTACATAGGTTTTCTTAGTGTTCAATTAAATTACAATAATCAAAACAAGAAGAACCGGGTCATAAACAAACATAGTATCTCTTGAAAAACACCAAATTCAATTGGTTAAAGAAGTGATGAGATGGTTCCCTAGCATTCTAGCTGTGAGCCTTCCACACACTCCAGTGTTGGTAAATATGTTTGAGAAAGGAAATGAAGAGAGGGCCACCCTGTGACTCAGTTTAAATACAAATCAGGGCCTCCCCTGGTGACACAGGCGGTTGAGCACCGTGCTGTGAAGCTGTCTGCAGCCTCTGCAGCACCGGTTCGATCCCGGCTGCCAGTGAGGGTTCCACATGGCACAGCAGACCTCTCCTGTCTCGCCCTCTGGGCACCTCAGCAGTGTATTTCATCAGTCTGCCTGTTCTGTTCCCTGCTCTGTCTCTGGTGAATCCTCTCACCCTCCCGCACATCTGGCCTGTACCCCGATTTATTTATTTAAATAAATAAATAAATCTTTAAAAAAATAAATAAATATTAATCAATTCAGAAAGTTTATAGGAAATTGTTTGGGCACCATGCCAAAAACTTTATATGTATTAAATGGTCGGAGAGCTAATGTCGCACAGAATAAAAGTGATTACCATATATTGAGCACCTAATTCATACCATACAATTACACCCACACATCTTATTTAAATTTTACCACAATGCTATGATAAAGGTACACGTTTTAATATCTTTCTTCTGATGTTTTGTAAATATGTGACCTTAGCTGTATTGCTTAGTTTGCTCATCACTTAACAGAGTAATACCATCTACCTAGTACAGCTTCTACCTCTTCCTTTAGCAAATCTTTATTAAATACTATATGGAAGTCACTGAGGATATAGCAATGCTTGGATCAGTGATTCTCAATGTGTGATGGCTCGCCCAGCAGCATTGCTAACACCTGGAGCTTGATAGAATTGCAAAATTTGGACCCTATTCCCCAAACTTTGGGGTTGTCGTATCACCTGACAATCTATATTTTAACAAGTCCTCAGATTTATGCTGATACATGCTGAAGTTAGAGAACTGCTGGTTTAGAATGTAATGTCCGGTCCTCCTGGAGTGCACATTACGATAGTTGTTGTGAACATTTTTCTAGTGAATTGCCCATTTCACTCATTCTATTCTATCTTATATGCACAGAAATGAGGACCCCATGAAGCTCAGAAAGTTACTTAAGTTCAGTGAGGAAAGATGCTTTGTTTAATCTTCTTGCTCTGAAAGAAAGACATTCACCTAAAGTTTTGGATTGGGTGTCAGAGGTAAGAGCAATGAAAGTATGAACTATTTTAAGGAAATGTTTATTGAATTAAGTCCCAAGATGAATCAGAGTCTTTCAAAACTCCAATATTTGAAATATTTAGATTTATAGGAAAGTATAATTTTGCTTACTTGTTTTTCTTTTAATATACCAATGTGGTCTAATATTTGAAGAGGTTGCAGTTTGTTGGGAAAAAAAATAACTCAGGTTGTATGTTTTTGTCTCTGATTGGTTTCACCCATTTCTATTTCTTTTCTTTGTCCCTGGTGGCTGAAGTCTTAAACTATAAGACTCTAAGAATTTTGATTTGTAAATGCTATGTTTGTATGTAAACCAGGAAAGGCCACATCATTTGTATGAAAAGAGCTGAACGCCCAGCAGAGCTGCACAAGGCCAGATTCCATATGAGGCACCTCACACTGCACCCAATATGGCATTTCCAGGCCCCAAGTGAAGTTAAAGTTAGCCATACTATATACCATCATTCAAACTTGTTTAGATTTTTTCTTTTGATTCATGCCTTTGCTGCATTTTGTACATCCTCCTGACCATTCTTAGCAGCTGTAACAACACTTGTGGTATTACCAGTAATTTGCAACTTATCAAACATGATTGAACCTTGTTCTTTTGTGTAAACGAAATAGAACTCTTTGGTTGGCTTTCTTTATACTTTGGACATAGTGTAAAGGAAATAGAGACTATATTTGCATGCCAGACAATGAAACATAACTCACAGTGTATACATGCCTTTGACATTGTAATTACTAGCTGTTGTTTAGATTCCATGTATGGTCACTGGCTTTGGCTGTGTTGAAATCAGCTGTATCAACATTTAATCAAAGTCTTATAGATTTTGGTTGTATATTTTTCTAACGTCAAAATAGAAATGCTGAGACTAAAAAATACGTTAGAAGGAATGGAAATGTGTGGGCAATACATTGCAAAAATAATGAACATTCATGGCATAATAAATGAAGTTCATTCTGGATTTGTCAGTAATGAAATCAAACATCACATGGAGCCCATTTAAAATTAGGATTATTTCTCTAGCATTTCAGCAACTTCTATTAATTTTGCTTCAGTTTACATTCAAAATAGCCCCCTTCGCAATATATTCTGCTGAAGTTGTTTCTGATTTAACATGAAATATTTAAAAGAAAATAACTATAGGCATTTTCTCCTGAAAAAAATGTGGTACTTATATAACTCTTGGAAATCACATGTAGAATACACAACCAACACCATATCATTTAATACCCTATCATATGTTGGCATTGGATAACATAGTGATCATTATTACCTTGTTCCTGAAGAGTGGAATAAATTTCAGGAGATTTAAACATGTGACTTCTAAAGCTTCATGTGTAACTTGTGTTTTCGGGTTTTTATGGCATGTGTATGTGTGTTTTGTTTTTGTTTTTTTTGATGGTGATTGGGGCAGGGGAAGGATGGCAGCAATGATCAATGATGCTAACTCAGGACTATCGCTATATGCTCTTTTCAGAAAACTACCAGATAATTGTTCTCTTTATCGTTTACTCATGTTCCTTCTTGATTAAATAGCATTCCCCATAATATTTAAGACTACGGAACTATATCCCATAACAAAATCATAGACAAATTAGTTGAGTCACACACTACAGGATGCTATATTCAGCAACATCTTTCATATTTACAGAATCAAAAAATTCATAATGTTATATAAAACAACACTGATGTAAATTTAATGTATATTGGATGGTTTGTTATTCATTCAACAATTATCAAGTACTTAAGATAGATGAAGCAATGGAATAGTTGCTATAGGTAATACAAAGATAACTAAGTATAAGATTGGTCTCCCAAGAGCATATACTAGCACAATAAACAGCAATTATGCACATAGAAAACAAGCCATGCAGGAAAATGATGATATGTGGGAGTTCAGAGAGAGTGGAAGGGCTTCCAGCCACAGTTATTAGGGAAATCTTTGTAGAGGATGATACTGAGAAGCAAGTAGATTTCAGACATGGACTTTTAAGGAGACTTACCCTCAGATTCTCTCAAGAAGCCAGTGCTGCAAAGCTGAATTTCAGGAGAGTAGGACCATGAATTTAGACATGTGATCTGAAACCAAAAAACATGATTTAAGACTAGATTAATATGTGGAGCAGGATGAAATTAGAAGTAAAAAAGAAAAATTAACAGACTTTTACAATGATTTATATAGACAGTAAGAGAGAATAGAGCATTTGATATATGAAGGAAGAACAAATTCAAAAGATGGTGTTAATTTTTTTAAAGATATTTTTTAAAAAGTTATTTATGCATACAAGAACTGGGGTGTAAGCCAGAGTCGCGGGGGGTGAGCAAATTCACCAGAAAGAGCGGGTAGCAGAACAAGCAGATCTACTGAAATACACTGATGAAAGGAGCAGCAGGCAGGAGAAGTCTGCTGCTCCATGTGGGTTGTTCCCTGGCCAGCAGGGTATCAAATTGGTGTTGCAGTGGCTGGCCACAGCTTGACAGCAGTGTCTTTAACCCATGCACCACCAGGGAGGCCCAGGTGGCATTGCAATTAACAAAGGAGGCTAGCAAAATGTAGATGATTAAAATTTTATTTTTTAAATTTTTTTTTATAGAGGAGGCATGTTTTATTTATTTATTTGTTTGTTTGTTTGTTTTGTTTATACATGCACTGGGTACAGTCAGAAGCGCGGGAGGGTGAGAGAATTCACCAGAGCCAGAGCGGGGAGCAGAGCAGGCAGATGGACTGAAGTACACTGCTGAGGGGAGCAGCCGGCGGCAGGAGAGGTCTGCGCGCCTTGTGGGACCCTCCTCCGGTGGCCGGGGAGCAGCGGGGATAGAACTGGCGGCGCAGAGGCGGCAGGCAGCTTCGCAACCCAGCGCTCAACCGCTGCGCCACTGGGGAGGCCCGATGATTAAAATTTTAAACTTGAATGACTTGGAGAAAAATGAACTATTATCAGAAATTTAAGAAAGTTGGATTGGTAGGACAGACAGATAACAAATTTAGATGAGGGTTGACAAAATTTATAAATAGGAGTCAGTCTAGCTGTCATGATTGGCTAGAACCTAGAAAAAGAAAACAGTCAGAGATACAGATTTACAAAGTGGTTACCAATTGGTTGAGAAAATTACCTGACTTATAAGGAGTCACCAATAAAACCTGAGTAAAAGATGGAAGGTCCAAGAACATTTGATGTTAATCCAGTCAAGCCCAGAGAAAGAAACAGAAAACTGTTAGGTAGAAGTCAAGGGAAGAGATTTTTAAGAAAAGCTGGGTTTAAAAAAAATATTTTCAAGAATATGTGAAGACTGTAGACTAAAAATAAATTTGGTAATTTGGAAACTATTGGAAAGTTTTTTAAGTTTCTTATTTTTTTTTTCTTAGACTGCTATGCAGAAATCAATGCAAGGGTTTAAGTATTAAAAAATGGAAATAATAAATATATGATGATAAGCATTTTTAAGAGAATTGTATAATGAAAGCACCAGGAAGATTCTTTTTCTATTCCCATTAAATAATTAAAATATTCTATTCTTCAAAAGGGAACTTAAGGAATCAACCATTATAAACTAAAATCTATAATATTTCTATAATATTATAATATTTCTCTTATAATAGCTAAATTCTTTCTGAAGAGGATTATTTGATAAGATAAAACTTTTGTTTTATTTTGTTATAATCAGAATATGTGGTATATATTTGTAGACAATCTCAGGAGTTTCTCTGGCTAAAACAAAGGTGGACACAGTGCTGTACCGGTGACTAAGAAGACTTAAGAAGAAGATAATTTGTGGGGCAAGTCCTTTAACAGTATTTGAAGTTTTTCTGAATGATGGCAAAAGTAAGCACTAAATCTACTGATCTAGTGTAGAAAAGACAAGGAAAAAAAATGAAAAATGACAAGTAACATCACCCAGAGCATCCTCTTTTTTAAAAATGATTTAGTTATTTATGCATACAAGAGCTGGGGTGCAGGTCAGAGGTGTGGGGGGCAGTGAGAGAATTCACCAGAGATAGAGTAGGGAGCAGAACAGGTCGATCTACTGAAATACACTGCTGAGGGGAGCAGCAGGTAAGACAGGAGAGGTTTGCTGTAGCATGTGGGTCATTCCCCTGCCCAGGGATCAAACTCGTGCTGCAGTAGCTGAGGGTAGCTTCATAATGCTGAGACTTAACCCCTTGCACCACCAAAGAGGGTCTGGAATTGAAATTTCTTTAGCCAGAGAAACTCCTCCCATGTAGAAGTCAAAGGTTTTGAGTCTTTAGTTGTATCCTCATATGAGTAAATTTAATTTTCAGTTAGTTTGAAATCATTCATTCAACTTATAATATTAACACCTACTATGTGTCAGACACACATAGGGATATAAGAATAATCTAGAGACATTCAAATCTCACTAAGCTTAAATTTTTAATGGCAGGACAGATTCAATATACAAGTAGAAAATATCTATTTTGGGGTCATAAAAACTATAAAGGACCTCCCCCGGTGGCGCGGCGGTTGAGCGCTGGGCTGCGATGCTGCCCGCAGCCTCGACAGCACTAGTTTGATCCCCGGCTGCCAGCGAGGGTCCCGCATGGCGTGCAGACCTCTCCTGCCGCACCCGCTGCTCCCCTCAGCAGTGTGCTTTGTCAGTATGCCTGTTCTGTTCCCTGCTCTGGCTCTGGTGAGTCCTCTCACCCTCCCGTGCATCTTTAAAAAAAAAAAAAAACTATAGAAAATATTGAATCAGAGAAGAAGGAAGGAGGAAGATCTTACAGGGACTGAATTAAGACCTGAAGGAAATGAAGGAAGGAACCCTGAGAAAATCTGGGAGTATTCCAAGCCAAGTGAAATTTAAAAAAAAAAAAAGACTCAGTTACATGAATATTACTGAAAAGCTTATGAAAAAGCAAAGAGGTAAAGGTTATTGAGTGAGCAAAAGGGAAAGAGTAGCACATAAAATCACAGAGATGGCATGAGGTCCTTAATGTCCACTGGAAACACATTGGCTTTTTACTATGAGTGCAATGGGAAGTTATTGAAGGATGTATCCACTGTCATGGTATTCTATTAGAATTACTGACTGATATAGTGAAAATAGTAAAGGATGGCAGGATCGGAAAGCAGGTACACCCAACATGAAACTATTACAATAATCCACGTGACAGCTGATGGTAGATTGGATGAGGATGGTGGGTATAGAAATATAGAAATGTGGTTGGATTCCAGATGTATTTTAAAGAAAGTGCTGACAAGATGTTTTGATGGATTGGACATGGGACGTGAAAGAAAGAAGAATTGGGAATGATTCCAAGGTTTTTGGTCTGAGCAACTGTAAAAATGAAATTACCATTCACTGAGATGAATAAGACAGAATAAGATACTGGGTGAGGAAGAAAGTCATCAATTTAGTTGTGAGTACATTAAGCTTGAGACACTCATAGGGTATCCAAATGGAGATGGTACATAGGCAGATGGATTTAAGACTGCAGACTACACAGGAAATGTTAGGTGTGTGATATAAATCTTGAAGCTATTGTCATATATGTGATATTTTAAACTTGATTAGACCAAGGAATTGCATGTATATAGAGAAAGGAAGAAAATCCATGAGTAGAGATATGCAGATCAGAGGGAATTGCTAATGTAAATGAGGGGAAATTACTGGAGTAATAGAAGTAGCTAAGAAGAGTATGGGTCTTAGACACCAAGAGATAAATATGTCACAAAATGAGTGTTCATCTGTGTAAATGGTCAGTTATAAAATTAGTATTCAGAATGTCACTGGAATTTGTATTTGGGAAGTCACTGTAGTGGTTTTAGTAAGAGCAAATTCAGGGGAAACATGGGAATGAAAGCTTAGTTAAGGAAGTCTCAACAGAGAATGGAAGGAACTAAATATAAACAGTTTTTTTGAGGACATTAGCCACCATTGATTGGGAAGAAAAAAATGAGTGATTATGGAGGAATAAAAAGTCAAGAAAATGTTATTATTTTATTTTATAACTAAAGAAATGAGAATATACTTATATGCTTTTGGAAAAAAATCTAGTGGTATGACCAAATTTGATTAACAGGAGTAAGAAATACATTATCATCAAGTTCTGAAGTAGGTGCTAGTGGTAGGAATGTGGTCCACAAGTGAAGAGTGTGGGCTTTGTCAAGAGGACAAACAATTCATCTGATGAAAGTAGACTGAAACCAGCACATAGAGGCTAAAATTCAAGGAAAAGAGGATGCAGTGATAGAACAAATGGAAGTTCTCTTTTTATAGTCTTCATTTTCATAGAAAGGAAGGTGCCACCAATTAAGAGTGAGAATAAAAGACATGTTCAAGTGGCTGAAAATATTAACTGTGCTTCTGCTTTCTAATTGCATCATTTTTAAAACCTAGTGCATATATGCATGTCTCTTTATAAATCAATTTTGTCTTGATGAAATGTTCTTGGTAAATTACTGCAGTTCTATGCCCTAAATTCTTTAAGTCATACATAAACAGATACATATATGCAATGCCTATGTACATTGATTTGAATTGTTTAAAACCGAAGTACAAATTGCTTTCTGTAAAGGGGCTAGATATTTTATTTTATTTTAATTTAATTTATTTATTTTAAATATATATATATATATATTACATCATTGTTCATTTTTGTACAATGTTTGAGTTCTCCTCTCAGGTGTAGTTCCCATAAAATCCCACCATCAAGTCACTTGTGAAACATCAGCATATTCCCCTGTGCTCTTTCTTCCCCTGTTTTGATCCCTCTTCCACCTCCTTCCCTGAAGAATGTCTCTAATTTATAATTACCTTCTGGTTTTGTCTTTTTATTCATTTATTTATTTTTGCTGATCCATTATTGGTTTCCCCTACCTTCCCTCTATAAGTGAAATCATCCAATATTTTTCTTAGGGCTCGATACCTTAGACTGTGTAGTCCATGTGCCACAATTAGAAAAACATTAGCTATTAAACTCTGCTTTTGTAGTTTAAAGCAGCAGTGGACAACAGGCCAGTGAATAGATATGGGTAGGTTAAAATAAGGCTTTTCTTACAATAACAGGTGTAGGCAAAAAATCACTGGTCTTAGATTGCCAAATCTTGTTTAAACTATTATAATATTTCTTGGTTAAATATTAAGTAAAAGCAATGAGGGAATGAATTCAATAGTCATTAATAAAATATGCAGATAAACTTTAAATTTGTGAAAACACCTCTATGTACGACTGGCAAGAACTAGACCACTTAGAATATTCCCTTACAAAAAAACACAAACATGGCTGGAATCATTGGTATTCAAAGAGCAGACTAGGGCAGCAGCATCAGCATTCCCTGGGAACTTTTTAAAAATGAAACATCATAGGCTCATAGCTTGACTTGCTGAATTAGAGTTTATATTAACAAAAAAATCCCAATGTGTTTTTATTTATTTATTTATTTTTTCCTTCCATTTCTCCCTGCCCCACCCCTCCTGGATGCCTCAGATCTACGATCAGCTTTCAAGGGTTGATTTTAAAATTTGTCTTGTCTGACCCTTTGGTTTCTCTTTATTTCACATAAAAGTGACACCATCTTGTATTTATCTTTCTCCTCTGGCTTATTTCCCTTAACATAATCCCTTCCAGCTCATCCATGTTTCCACAAGTGGCATGAGTTTATCTTTTTTGATCACTGGGTAGCAATTTTATTTTATTTTATATTTTTTAAATAATAAATATTATTTTTATATTCCCCATACAATTGCAACCCCCCATTCTGATCCCAGTCCCTCCCTCCAACCCCCCAGCCCCCCAAAAGTGTCTCTGTTTCATAGTTTTTTGTTGATTCTGATTTTCACTTTCTTATAGTTATTCATTTTCCTGGTCCTTTATTTAAGTTTTCTAGATTCCTGCTATGAGTGAGACCATCCGGTATTTTTCTTTTTCATTTTGGCTTATTTCGCTGAGCATGATCCCTTCCAGCGCCATCCATGTTGCTGCAAATTGCATGTGCTTATCTTTTTTGAATGCTGAGTAATATTCCATGGTGTATATGTACCACATCTTCTTAATCCAGTCATCTATTTTTTGGGCATTTGGGTTGTTTCCAAAGCTTAGCCATTGTAAATAGTGCTGCTATAAACATAGGGGTGCAGGTGCTTTTTGGAATTGATGTTTCTGTGTCCTTTGGATAAATACTAGGAGTGGAATTGCTGGATCCTGTGGAAGCTCTATGTTTAGTAGGTCCAGAAATCTCCACACAGCTCTCCATAGTGGTTGGACCAGTTTGCACTCCCACCAACAGTGAAGAAGAGTTCCTTTTTCTCCACACCCTCGCCAACATTTGTTGTTGCTAGTTTTTTTAATATGTGCCATTCTCACTGGTGTAAGATGGTATCTCATGGTAGTTTTGATTTGCATTTCCCTGATTACAAGTGATGTTGAACATTTTTTCATATGCCTGTTGGCCATTTGCATTTCCTCTTCAGAGAAGTTTCTTTTTAGCTCTTCTGCCCATTTTTTGACTGGATTATTTTCTTTGTTGTTGTTGAGTCTCATCAGCTCTTTGCAGATTTTTGTGATCAGTCCTTTATCATTAGTGTTGGGTGCAAAGATGTTCTCCCAGTTGGTGGGGTTTCTCTTTGTTTTTGTTATTGTCTCTTTTGCTGTGCAGAAGCTCTTTAATTTGATGTAGTCCCAGCTGTTGATCTTTGCCTTCACTATCACTGCTTTGGGTGATGTGTCTGTAAAGATGTCTTTGATGTGCAAATCACGTAGTATTTCACCTATATTTCCTTCTATATATTTTATGGTTTCAGGTCTTATGTCTAGTTCTTTAATCCATTTTGAGTTGATTTTTGTGTATGGTGTGAGGTAGTGGTCAAGCTTCATTCTTTTGCATGGAGCGACCCAGTTTTCCCAGCACCATTTATTGAACAAACTTTCTTTGCTCCAATGCATAGTCTTTGCTCCTTTGTCAAAGATTAGTTGACCATAAATCTGTGGGTTTATTTCTGGATTTTCTATTCGATTCCATTGGTCTGTATGTCTGTTCTTGTTCCAATACCATGCAGTTTTGATGATTATGGCTTTGTAGTAGAGTTTGAAGTCTGGGAGTGTGATGCCTCCATTCCCTTCTTTTTTTTTCAGGAGAGCTTTGGCAATTCGGGGTTTTTTGCGATTCCATATGAATTTCATCAATAATTGTTCTATTTCTTTGAAGAATGACATTGAAATTTTGATTGGAATAGCATTGAATCTGTATATTGCTTTTGGTAGGATGGCCATTTTAATAATGTTTATTCTTCCAATCCATGAGCAGGGGATGTCTTTCCATTTCTTTGTGTCTTCTTCTATTTCTTTTAACAGTGTTTTATAGTTTTCTTTGTATAGGTCCTTTACCTCTTTTGTTAGATTTATTCCCAAATATTTGATTTTTTTTGTTTCAATAATAAAAGGGATTTTTTTTTTGATTTCTTCTTCTTCAGATTTATTGTTTGTGTATAGGAAGGCTACTGACTTTTGCGTGTTGATTTTGTATCCTGCCACTTTACTGAACTGATTGATGAGTTGAATTAGTTTTTCTGTGCAGTGTTTGGGGTTCTCTACATATATTATCATATCATCTGCAAATAGTGATAGTTTGACTTCTTCTTTTCCTATTTGGATTCCTTGGATGTCTTTCTCTTGTCTTATTGCCCTGGCTAGGACTTCCAGTATTATATTGAAAAGCAGTGGTGAGAGTGGACATCCTTGTCTTGTTCCAGATCTTAATGGAATTGCTTTCAGCTTTTCACCATTGAGAATGATACTTGCTGTTGGCTTGTCATAGATGGCCTTTATGATGTTGAGGTATGTTCCTTGTATCCCAAGAATTTCAAGGGCTTTTATCATGAATGGGTGTTGCACTTTGTCGAAAGCTTTCTCAGCATCTATTGATATTATCATATGGTTTTTATATTTCTTTTTGTTGATGTGTTGGATAACGTTGATTGATTTTCAGATGTTAAACCATCCTTGTGTCCCTGGAATGAATCTTACTTGGTCGTGGTGAATTATCTTATGGATACATTGTTGGATTCTGATAGCTAAAATTTTATTGAGGATTTTTGCATCAGTGTTCATTAGGGAGATTGGCCTGTAGTTTTCCTTTTTTGTGTTGTCCTTGTTCGGTTTTGGTATTACTGTAATGTTGGATTCATAGAACGTATTTGGTATTGTTCCTTCCTTCTCAATTTTTTGGAAGAGTTTGTGAAGGATAGGCACTAATTCGTCTCTGAATGTTTGGTAGAATTCATTTGTAAATCCATCAGGTCCTGGGCTTTTGTTTTTGGGGAGGTTTTTGATTACCATTTCAATTTCGCTGCTTGTAATTGGTCTGTTTAGGTGTTCTATTTCTTCTTTATCTAGCTTTGGGTGATTGTAGAGTTGTAGGAATTTCTCCATCTCCTCTAGATTGTTGAACTTGTTTCCATATAACTGTTCATAGTAGTTACTGATTATTCTTTTGATTTTTGCTGTGTCCGTTGTGATTTCTCCTCTTTCATTTGTGATCCTGTTTATTTGTGCTTTCTCCCTTTTTTCCTTTGTGAGCCTGGCTAGGGGTTTGTCTATTTTATTGCTTTTTTCAAAGAACCAACTCTTGGTTTCATTGATCTTTTGGATTGTATTTTTAGTTTCAATTTCATTTATTTCTGCTTTGGTTTTTATTATTTCTTTTCTTCTACTGGTTTTGGGGTTTTTTTGTTGTTCTTATTCTAGATCTTTGAGCTTTGAGATTAGGTTGTTTCTTTGAGTTCTTTCTTGTTTCTTGATGTGAGCTTCTATTGCTATATATTTTCCTCTTATTACTGCTTTTGCTGCATCCCATACATTTAGGATATTAGTGTCCTCCTTGTCATTCAATTCAAAGAATTTTTTAATTTCTTCTTTGATCTCCTCATTAGTCCAGTGGTCTGCCAATAGTGTGGTTTTTAATCTCCATGAGGTAGGAAATTTCCTTGCCTTCCTTTTATGGTTTATTTCTAGTTTGATGCCTTCATGGTCAGAAAAGATGGTTGATATGATTTCAATCTTGGTGTATCTGTTGATGTTTGTCTTGTGCCCCAGTATGTGATAGATCCTGGAGAATGATCCGTGTGGACTTGAGAAAAATGTGTACTCCGTTTTTTTTTGGGTTTAGTGTTCTATAGATGTCTGTTAAGCCCAAATGCTCTAGGTCCTTATTTAGAGCTTTACTTTCTTTACTTATTTTTTGTCTTGTTGATCTATCCATTGTTGATAGTGGTGTGTTGAAGTCTCCCACTACGTATGTGTTTTCTCTGATGTCTGTTTTCAGAGAGGACAACAGTTGTCTGATATATTTTGGTGCTCCTTCGTTTGTTGAGTATATGTTAATGAGTGTTATTTCTTCTTGAAGAATTGTCCCCTTGATCATAAGGTAATGACCATTGGGGTCTCTTTTTATTTTTTTGAGTTTGAAGTCTGTTTTATCTGATATAAGTATAGCTGTTCCTGCTTTCTTTTTTGGTCCATTTGCTTGTAGGATTGTTTTCCATCCTTTAACTTTGAGCCTATTTTTATCTTTTGTAGCTAAATGTGTTTCCTGGAGACAGCAAAAGGTTGGGTTTTGTTTCTTAATCCAGGCTGCAACTCTGTGTCTTTTTATTGAAGAGTTTAGTCCATTTACATTTAGAGTTAATATTGATATGTTAGCATTTGTATTTGCCATTGTGTTTGTCTTTCCTTTGATTTTATTTATTTATTCTTTTAATAACTTTTTTTTTTTGGCCTTCTTTCATTGTTATTCGTCCCTCTGAGGTTCTGGCTTTAGGATTCCTTGTAGTATTTTTTGGAGTGGGGGTTTAGTCGTAATGAAATTCGAGAGTTTCTGTTTGTCTGGGAAGGCCCTTATTATTTCTTCATAGAGGAAGGAGAGCTTTGCGGGATAGAGTATTCTTGGTTGGCATCTGTTTTCTTGGAGTCTGTTGACTATGTCCCTCCACTCTCTCCTTGCCCGTAGTGTTTCTTCAGAGAAGTCCGATGTCAGCCTGATTGGTTTTCCTTTGAATGTTATCTGTTTCTTCCCTCTTGTTACCTTCATTATTTTTTCCTTGTCCTGGATTCTTGGGAGCTTTACTATTATGTGTCTTGCTGTATTTTTCCTTTCGTCGTGGAAGTTTGGTGTTCTTCTTGCTTCTTGTATATCAATTTTCAGCTCCTTCTTCGCGTTTGGGAAGTTCTCTTCAATTATCTCCTGGAATATTTTCTCTGTTCCTACATCTCTCTCCTCTCCTTCTGGAATTCCTATAACTCTTATATTTCCTTTCCTCATGGAGTCAGATAGTTCCCGAAGTCTTCTTCGTTCTTTTTCCTTCGTACTTCTCTTTCCTTTTCTGTTTTGGTTCTTTTTATTTCTGTGTCTTCAAGAGTACTTATTCGTTCTTCCATTTCATCTATTCTGCTTTCATTGCTTTTCCCAGAGTTCTTTAGTCCCTCCATTAATTATTTGATCTTCTGCGTTTCTTTTGCTTCCCTCTTTACGGACTCAATTTCATTCTTCTGATTGTTGATTATTTTTCTCATATCATTGTTTGCCTTTATGACTTCTGTCAGTTTTTTAATCACGGCAATTTTAAATTCTCTTTCTGGAAGTCTCAGAAGTTCTTCCAAGTTACTGTCGTTGTAGTCTGGAGGGTGGTTTTCTTTTTGTGGTGTGCTTTTTTTCCTGAGGAGTTGTTAGGTTGCGTGTAGTTCTTCTACTCCCTACTGTCTGTTTTCTAATTTGTCGTATGCATTGGGACACTGTGTTGCTCGGACTGGCCGGCATCTTGGGTGAACTTCTCCGCTCCCCTCTGGCTCTTCCAGGAGCCATATCTGGCTTCTGAGGGAGCTTTCTGCTGGTTTCAGGCAGTCTTTACTGAAGAAATGTCCCTGTTCTAAAATGGCGACACGGGACACAGTCCCTGTGCTTCCGGTGTCAGGCACACTCTTCTGCGCGCCTGGTCTGCCCCGGCCGTGGGTGCCTGTTCCCTCTGTGGGCTCAGACTGCTGGTTGGAAGGGGCCTGGCGTGGGCTAACTTCCCAGCTGGCCACTGTCTCCTCCGGGAGCCTTCTGCCCTTTTCAAGCAGTCTTAAGAAATTTCCCTGTTCTATGGGGTGTTAGTGACTCTTTTTTTTCCTGGTCGCTAGGTGGCACCAGAGATCTCTCCTATTGTCCTTGGGGGGGCTGTTTTTCGCCTCCCCCTACCCCGTGGGACAGGGAACAGAGCGGGAATGGTAGGGTAAACCTCAACAGCTTTGGGGTTCTGTATCTGCCTTGTGCCCCACCGTCATGGAGAACCCACGCCCCGAATTTTGTTTTGTTCTTCTCTAATGGCGCCCGGAGCCGTTCGCTCACCGCTGCAGAGAATCCTGCAGGGTTCTCCACAGCTCCCGTTCACGGGGTGTGGTGGCTGCAATAGTTCCTTTCCACTCACAGTCCCGCTTGCTGCGTAGTTTGTTCTTGTTGGTCATTTTAGTTTGTTATTTTCCTTCTCTCTGCTGGTCGGAGAGTGCCGACTCTGTGGGTGGGGGAGGGGAGCAGGGTTCTGTGCTTTCCTCCCTTCTGGTCCTCTTTTATGGCAACTTTCTTCTTCGGGTAGTTTGCTGGAGTCGTCCGTTTATCTTCCCTGTCCCACTTCTCACTGGGACCTGCCGCTTTTCCTCCCTACTAACTTTTTTTAATGGGAGATCTTACTTGCAGCGTCTCCTCGCCGCCATGTTGTCTGCCCCATTTCCCAATGTGTTTTATGTACATAGTAAAGGTTGAGAAACATTAGTTTAGAAGGTAATACTGAGAATTTTTCCATGTGTGAAATCAAATAAATATAATAAAAATCTTAAGGAGAACAAAACTAGAAGAATAATGTGAGGCAAAAAAAGAGAGAGGGGAAAAAAACCATTTTCCTGTAAAATGTCTATCAAATGATGAATGGATACATGGGATGTGGTGTATCCACACACTGGGATATTATGCAGTCATTAATGATTATAGAAAATAGAATGCCTGGTGAAAAAAGCTAGTCAAAAATAGCTACCTTTTTATGATTCCATTTATATGAAAATTGGCACTTTGAATTAGATATTGGTAATGGTTACATAATTGTAAATGTACCACTGAATCATACATTTTAAAAGGTAAGTTTTGAGATACGTGAATTATATTTTAAATTTTAAAATAAAAAAAGCTAAAAATAAAAGAAATAAGGAAAAGTTTCTATCTATGGCAATTCTATAATTGTGTTTAGAGTTCAACAGTTTTGGTAAAAGATGAGCAATTCTTGCAGATTCTACAGAAATAAATGAAATAAATATCTATAATCAGAATGAGACTTTATTTAGACTCACTCTAAGGATGAAAACCTGAAGAGAAATGGATTTTTTGGTTTACCTAAGGTAAACTACCTTGGTTACTTTGGTAGGAAGATCAGCTGCCTCAGAGAGGTAAGGGGAGGAGGCCTTGAAGGAAGAAAGGTGGTGGGGAAAATAGGGGGTGGAGAGAAAAAAGACAAATAGACTGAGATACGGGGAGGATAGGGGAGAATCTTCCTGTATTAACTAACACCCTAGGTTTCTACCACCAACCCCACAACACCATATCCATGAGCCACAGACAGCCTTTAGGTTTTTCCTCTCTCTTTTCAAAACAGCCTTAGGCTCAACTGCATAATCTGAATTGGAAGATTTGAATTGTTTGTATGCGTTCCAAAAGGAATCCCAACTGTCTGAGTGTTTCACATAGTTGGGAGTCAGTAATAACACAAACTGGGGGGTGATGACTGAGTGAGTCATGTTGGGGAAAACACAGCCTGAAGTTGGATCTGGGCTGCAATTTGCAGATGTTGTCTCACACCCACTCATAAGGAGAACCTCCATTTATTTACAGCCTCTTCATTATAACTTAGTACCATTCACTTATATCCACAATTTACAAAGCCCAGAGGCTTTCTGAGTTGAAAATTGATTCTCAAATAATGTTGAAAATTTGAGTAGCAAACTGCTTACAGCCTGAAAAATATAAGACACTTATGCATTAGGTGTTAATTTCTAGAAAACTGTGATTTCACAGTCTTCAAAGATCATTTTCCTCTTTAAGATGATAGCATAAAACTCATTTACCTAGGTACAAAGCTTATTTCTTCTTTTCCTGCACCCATAGTGAAATGACATCAGTGCTATAAAATGTAGTCCTTTTCACAAATAAAACCTAATATCTTAAAGAATTCCATTTTGGATTAACTCTATAATATGATTAATTTATTTAGTTACAGTGATCATAAGATGAGCAAAATGGATTTAGAAATAAAATACATTATAATCCAATAGGGACATTTATATAAGGTCTCTTAAATATAGTGGGTTTGTTATGGATAACCATACAATTTTAGAAGGAAAATATGCACTGCATCTTTACATATGCTTTTCTAGAATTAATCCCCATGCCAGTGAAGCAGAGGATGATGTTATCATTTCCATGGGAGAGTGAAAGAATAAGTATTCAAACACACAACATTTAATGCGGGATTGCAAATTGATTTCATCATTTAGCTAATTTAAGAGCTTTCCAGGAGCACAGACTCAAGGGAGGCTATATTCAAGTTTCCTAAACCATTAGTATATCTGCCATGGATTTCAGAAGTGGGGAGCGGGTAAATTCCTATATGGTATCAATTGCTCTAGTTTTAATTTTAGTACCTAATACCTAAGCTCTCCTTGCCTCAGTTAACCCACCAGAAATTATATTCTTAGAAAAGTATACTCAATCAGGGAGAGAACTCAGCATTTAGTTAAAAATTTTACAAGAAGAGAGAATTTTCAATAAACCTAGAAATTATCAAGATGAAAATTTCTTGATCAAAAATATATACATAAAGGTGGATGAGTCATCTAAAAAACACCTCCTTGGGAATTTAATTTTGTTAGCCCAGGTATTCCTGGTAATGCATTAAAATGTAATTTCTTAGAAAAATAATCAACCATGCTGTCCTTCATTATTTACATGTATACTTTTTCATTTTCATTTATTTATTGACTTCAAGATTGTCAAGATCATTAAAGTCTTCACCCAATGCTTTTGCTGTGCAATCATTTTCTCATGAAGTTGTTCATTTCTGTTATGGACTTTGCCATCTCTTCCAGCAAATCAAAATATTTGACATGGAAAAATAATCAATCAAAATTACATTTTAGAATACATAATATATAGACATACATTCTCAATTGCCTAAATAGTGTTATATAGCTGTGGTCACTAAATAAAATATATATATATATATATATATTTTGTTTTACTTGTGCCGCATTTGCAATTTTAGTCATTAAATGAGCTTTGCAGGTGTGCAAATACCCTACTAATCCTGGTGTTTTCTGAAAGGCTGCTAGCCACATCAACCAATATTTTGGAAGACTGGCAATGTGGAGAAGCTTTTCAAAGCCCAACAATAAATTAGTAAGACGAGTTGTGTAACAGTGGAACTTTGTTGAGTTAAAAAATAAGACCACCTGAAGTTTTAATTTTTTTTAGGCCATCAAGGATTTTCTTTTTAAATGCAAAACCAGATATGACCATTCTTGTCTGTCTTTGCTTTGCTTTTCATATAAACATTATTTTCTTGATACAGAGCGGGGCGGGGGAAGAATCCCTAACTTGTGCTTCTCATTGCAAAAAATAAGAGTATTAAGAGTGCTTTGGTGAGTTTTAGTGGGGGCAATTTCTTTTAAGGAACATTTGTGTGCAGCACAGAGAAGCCATCTTTCCATTTTTAGGGTGATATGTTGATTTTAGGAAATGCCAATGAAATTGTTTAGATGATAAGAACTAGTTAAAAACACACCTACCATTACAGTGTGTTTTTAATGATCTTTCCACCTGTGTTTTAGGTGATCACACAGAGAATTTTACAGTAACTTTGCTCTTTACCATTTCTACAAAAGAAAAGTAATCTGATATGTAATTCCCATGTAGAGTCAACCTGAGCTGTGAATTCTAAAATGTGTCAGTAGCAGAAGGCAAGCTTTATATTACTTTCTGATGACTTAGAATTGAGGTTATATTTTTATATTTTTACGCTAAGTTATGTAGCGTAAAAATTTACTTATATCTATGTAAGGGGGTTAAAAATGCCTTTTAATACTTGCATGTCATGAAAAAGACTTGGAAAGACAGCAATTTAAGTATTATTGTCAGCCCAATGGTGCTGGGACTTCAGTTCCTTTAAAATAATCCTATGCATATTAGTTTCTATGAATTTACAATAACTGACTCACTCTGAATTTGGTAACCCTTTATATAAACAATTCTCAAAGAGTATGAACTTAGCACTAAGAAGCATATAGGCATCTTAAACATCCTTTGATGATGGGCCTAAGAGAACAGTGTTTATTTTTTTGCTACATGTGAAAGTTCATTCTCAGTATCAAGTTTATTTTGTCCGCTAACTTTGTTAACCTTTCCAATTTCTTTAGTATTTGGTGTCCTTTCACAAAGAGCTGTTAGGACAGAACAGTTGCATCTGGGTTAAAGGTCAGAGCCATTACTGTGTTAACCTGAAGCATATATGCTGTTCCTTGTGCTCGCAATGTGTTTTTGATTACTTTTCAAAAATAAAAAATGCCAAGAGTATATAGCCATGTACAAGGCATCTATGTAACCTACATCTACTACTGAATTTTAATGAAACACTTAAAAGATTTCAATATGTAAAGTGAGTAAGAAGACCAAAAAATGCAGTGTTATTAAAAGAATCATTTCTGATGATTTTATTTTCATTAATAGTTGACCTTGTGATTAAATTACAAAAAAAATTTAACTTATTTAAAATGGTGTATTTCTTCTGATTTTTTAAAAATAATATTTATATAACACCATGGTTAAATGAGTGAAACAATATACATTTTTACTGAAATCATACTATCATAATGAATAACTTAGCAGAGAAGTATTTTCCTATAAAGATTTACTGCCTAATCCCTTAGTTGAAATTCATTTTCAACTAAAGAGACTTTCAGCCCATCACTTAGAAACAGTATTTGCAGACTTCTCCAGGATAACAGCTCTAATCCTTAAGGTAATCATCTTTCACCCTCATCTCCAGTGCTTTTTGCTTTTAAATTCTCACTGGTCTTTTTTAGAAAAACAGAAACTAGACAGCTATTATTCTCCTCCATGGGATAGTCTACTCCATTCAGGCAAGTAATATCGTTTTCTGTTTATCCTCATCTAAAACAAGTGCATAGGGTCACCATCTTTATGCTGATGTCTTCCCCATGGAAAAAGAAAGACTACGTCAGAAGACAGCCAGATCACCTACTATAAGGAATCCAGAAGCCAACTCCGTTTTTCTTTTTGATTTTTACATTTGCTACCCATGGGGGAGAAAAAATATATAAAGATGAGTAAAGAAGAGGAGGCTGGGGAAAAAGCAGGAGCTGGAGAAAAGGTAGGAGAGACCATGTTTCTATGCCAGAACACACATCCTGCATCAGTCTGAATATTTTCTTTCATTTTGTTAACATCCATTAACAACATTCCAAAGCATGCCATCATTAGGAATAAGGCAAAAAAACCCCAAAACTTTATTTTTATTTTCATTTAATGCCAGTATTTCCCTTTATACTTTCAGGTCAAGGAAACACCAGTACATAAAGAATGGATTACAACCTTCAGACATCATAGCAGAGAACAGGCGTGCATATAGATTTTGTATGTTTGTATCAAAGAAACATTTCACTTCAGAATTTTGTAGCAAAAATGAGTTCTTTTGGACTCTGAAACTAACTGGTTCCTTTATTATTATGTTTTAATTATCTACCCATAGTCATTAGCATTGGTGGGAGAAATTTAAGTCATTTAGATTTGAGCAATAATACACAATTGACTAAACTTACATGGAGTTTGGTAATGAACACTTGAATTTCTCCAAATAAGTAGACAATCTCTGTCATCAAAAATACTTCTAGATAGTAAAAAAGTAATATTTTGATTCTGAACCTCAAGTATGAATTAGGTGTTGGGAGTTATTTTAAATTGCTACTTTCAAAAATAAAACTTTATATAGATTTAGTGGGGAAATTACTCTCCTACCATGAGGAAATGTATTTTCAAATTACTTCTATGTGCTATAACAAGAATTAATCTACATTTTAATTTTATGCTTCTAAATGTTTGCTTTCTCCTGTGTGATTTTATTTGGATCTATGAATGGTTCTACGGTAGTAAATTCCATAACTAATACTCTCATTTGCCAGTAAATCACCAAGTTCTTTAAAGTCTACCTTCTGAAATTTTCTGCTGTCTGCATCCCCATTGCTATTGCCTTAGTTCAAATCCTTAGGGAATGTTATATTATACTCAGGAGCCAATAAAATCATGTTCTTGGGGTGTAAGTAAAGCATAAAAAATATAAAGTGTGAGAAAAATCTTAGGTTTAATGAACTTTTTCCAGTTTTTTAAAAATCAGAATCTCTGAAAGGAAGTTATGACAGTTTATTTTTTTTTAAAGATTTAGTTATTTATGCATATAAGAGATGGGGAACAGGCCAGAGGCATGGGGGGGTGAGAGGATTCCCCAGAGACAGAGCGGGGAACAGAACAGGCAGATTGAAATACACTGCTGAGGGGAATAGCAAGCGAGTCAGGAGAGGTCTGCTGCGCCATGTGGGTTGCTCCCTGGCTGGGCAGGAATCGAATTTGTGCTGCAGAGGCTGAGGACAGCTTCATAGGTTGAGTCTTACCCTTGTGCCACCAGGGAGGCCCCAAGTTATTACGTTTTAACTGTTATTTTAATCTCAACCATTTGTGTATGCTCTGTGTATATGTTTGAATGGCATAAGGGGTGCCTCCAGAATCCTTTCAGTGCTTAGATCTTTTTAAAATTCTTTTAAGGCTTTCCTCTGTCCATTTCACTCTTACCAGTGCAAAATTTTCCAGACACTCCTCAGTTCTGTTGCTTAATGATTTTGATGGGTCTGTAATACACATAGTATTCCTTAGATTCATAAGCAAAGCTCTCAGTAGTAGCCAGAACTTTTCTATATTTAAAATTAACCATTTGTCCATTATTCACACTGAATTACAAGTACTTTAGGAGCATTTTTTAAATTTTATTTTATATATTTTTTACATCATTTTTCATTTTTGCACAATGTATGCATTTTCATCTTGGTTATAGTCCCCATACAATTCCCACCCCCCTTATTTTGACCCTAATCCCTCCTCCCCAACCCCTTGTAGTGTGTCTCTGGTTTATAGTTGCTTGTTGATTTTGATTTTTACTTTATTATAATTAGTCTTTTTCCTGGTTCCTTATTTAGGTTTTCTAAATTCCTGCTATGGGTGAGACCATCCAGTATTTTTCTTTTTCTTTCTGGCTTTTTTTCGCTGAGCATGATCTCTTCTAGCTCCATCCATGTTGCTGCAAATTGCATGCATTTATCTTTTTTGATTGCTGAGTAATATTAAAAAAAAATCTCTCTTGAATCCTCCAGTAAGATCTCATATATCACACTCTTCTCCTTAAAGGCAATCATCTCAACTGTTCATTAAATTTAGATAATTTTTTGACCAATATTGCTTTCCCTAGTTTCCTTTGGTATTTTACACATGTAAGCTCCAAGCAATCCCACTTACAATATACATGACAGATGACATTTCAACTGGCAGTAGTCTTCAAATAGTTTGTTTTTCTAAAGGCAGGATGTGGCTTTTACCACCTGCCCTTTGGACACTTCTATTATTATGCAAATGAATAAACAAATTATAAAAATCTACTTATTGACTCACATGGTGGTTCACCATGTAAAGTCAGCAAAAATGTCACCACAACTTCTGTGTATCATGTCCAAAAGGAGCAACTTCTTGCACCACCATACTATTAAGTAGTCTTGGAGAACCCTATCCACTGTTTTGAAACTGAGTTCCAAAATGAGATCATGTGAATGAAGATTTCAGGTTCCCACAGAATGTGGTTCTCTCTGGAAGGAAAAGAACTTTCACTCTTTCCATTTGCCAAGGGCCACATGTACAAACTTTAGGAATAGAACCAAACCAAGATTGTGGGCAGTCAAGACAAGTTAATAATTCAGTATCCTTTTAAACCTATACTCGTCAAAGCTTAGTTGGCTCACTATTTAGAAACAGAAGTTGAGAAAGACAGGAAAGGAAAATTCACTCAGCTTCCCTTTATTTCTCATGAAAAATCAACACAAAACAAACCAAAAAAACTGGTTTGTGATGACTAATGTTATGTGTCATTTTGACTAGGCCACATGGGGTTCAGATATTTGGCCAAACTATTCTGTTTTCTGTGAAGATGTTTTGTATGAGCTTAACATTTAAGTCGGCAGACAGAGTGCAGCCCTCACTGGGTGAGTGAATGAGCCTTCTCTTGTCAGTTGCAGGTCTGAATAGAACAAAAAGGTTGATCCTTCCTGATTAAAAAAGAATTATTTTTCCTGCCTGATGACTTTCAAGCTGGGATTTGTTTGCTCACCTTTGGACTCTGTAAGGCTAGAGGAACATGGGGTAACTTAGGCTGGGGGAACAAGGAGTAACTCAGACTCTTTTTTGCATATTAGAGGCCTTCCCAAGGCTTAGCAAACTCAGCAGATAGCCAGTAATCTTGATAATACCCCGCATGCACAAAAATGTATCTGTTGTGTAGCCATGAGCTACACAAAGCACTGGCTTTGTCCCTGAACAGTATTAAAAGGCCAGACAGTCACCCTGTGGCTTGCTGCCACCACCCCATTTGTGTGCCTAGACTTCTGTTGCAGCAATAAAGACCTGTTAGACCTGCCCAAGGCTCCCTGACCATCTCACGTGTGCTGGCATCCAGAACCTGGTCAGGTTTGGGGCCCTGGCACAACAGAGTAAAATTGAAACATTGCTTCTTCCTGGGTTTCAAACTTGCCAACCTACAGACTAAACTGAATCATCCACTCTCCCAGGTTTCCAGTTTACCAACTCATCCCTTTATGTACAAACATACACACATCCAGTTGGTTCTGTTTCTTCAGAGAACCCTGGCTAATAGAGTGCCTAATCATATAAACTTCATTCAGCAGAACAAGCACTTTGTAGTTCAGGGGTGTTTCTATTGTTAGTCAATGTGGACAACTGAATCTTTGTTTCCAAGTCTTCACACACCTCTGAGTTCAAAGTATACATTTACACCATTAGCTCTGAGACTTCACTGTTCTTGCCATTAGAGTTGGAGGATATAGCCTCACAGTACAATTGGGCTGAGTTCGTGACTTGCTTCAGTCAATGAGATACAGAAGAAAGTTACAGTGTGAAAGTTTCAGATTAAGACAGGGAACTGTGGTGATGGTGCATGGGTGCCTTGGGGAAGGAAATTCTATGGGGACTCAATCTGAGGGGGTGCGGGGAAGCAAATATTGTCTAAAAAAATGTAGAAAATGATAAATTAAAAAATATTTAAAAAAAAAAAGACCCAAAGAGGCATCACACTGCTCTGATGCAGCAGTGATCATAGCCCTGTGAGTTAAGTGCCCCTTCAGCCTGAGTCCCAAAATGCACACATGTTGAAAAGAAATGAACCCAACCCTCAGTTTAGAGTCAGACTCAACTGAAACTGAGACTGACTGAACCTCAACAACAACAAAAAACCATTCGTGTGGGTATAGTTATTGTTGTAAATGACTGAATTTGGGCATAATAATAATTTATTATACCCATTGTAACAGATAATGATTACATTTGTCTTTCCACTGGGTCAAACGCCATCCCTAACCCTGAGCAATGTTTTAAAATGGTTCCTTCAACACGTAAATACTTCAAACAATACAATTTTGGAAATCATTTAAATTTTCTAATACTGTTTTGGGACTTCAGCAATGTTTCAGCACTTCTGACAGATTGATATCTTGGGCAACAATCTGGACAGTCTCACATTAATTTTGACCATGGAGAGCAGAGCAGGACCATTAGTATCATATGCAAAGTCTCCATTTAGTCTGGATCTCCATTTTTCTCACAAAGCCAGAGAACTCTACTGGCCACACATGTTCCTTCACTGCTGCTGAGCTTCTCCTTAAATGGAGCATAGGAAGGGCTTATATACAAATCTTAAATTAAACCAAAATTAGTTTTTCAAATATAATTTCACTCAATCAGAATGCTACAACTACTTAGGATTATGATTCTGTTATTGGTGGCCGCAGTAATTTTGAATAATAAGTTAAATACAGGAGGCCTTCCCCAACTGCCCCACTGTATGATCAAATCACTTTAAGACTAACACTACTTATTAAAACATGAATCATTTTAAAATTTAATATTTATATAATAACTGCCACTAAAATAGAACATGTGGCTGGGGTGCTGTGGGGGAGATAGTTGACTAACTGCTAGCATTGAGACAATCACAGTGTATTTACTGGTTTGACAATCTCTTGTCACATGGATCCTCATTATTTTTAGTAAAGTATATAAATATCTTTTTTATTCTAGTCTTTAGATATCTCACTTGCTAGAGGTGGTTGTTGAATTGCATAAAAATATTAAAAAGAAATTTAAATATTATAGTATATATAATTATATTATAATATAATAAAAATCTAATAAATAATATAAAATATAAAATAATATAAGACAATATAATAATATAAAATAATAAAAATATAATAAAATTATAATATAATGATAAATATAAATATATTGTAATATTTAAATATTAAAAAAAGAAATTGCATAAAATATTAAAAAGAAATTGGATAAAACTATTAAAAAGAAAATTTCAATTCAGTTGAAACAAGAAATTATTAAAAAAAGCAAAATGATGGTGTAAAAGTTAGTGAATTGGTAAGAGAATTTATTTTTCCCCACCCCCTCCATTAGCAAACTCTCATTTTGAAATAAATTTTTCCAATAAGTTACTTTATTTTTAATTTCATCTTTTTAATGTCAATAAAAGCAAAATATTTTAATGTTTTATTGTATAAATCACAGTTTTATGTAAATTTACATATGTCAAAATTTTCAAATTATGCTGTCTTAGAATGAATTATGCAATGTCAGTGTATTACTGGGTTCATATAATGATATTTTCACTATCGATTGTGTCTGGAGAACAGATTAGTATAGTAAAGTGGGACTCTATAGTATATTTATGTTAAAGCTAAGTAAATAATGTTACAATGTATATTAAAGTGGCTATTAAATTAATGAAGTCACATGTCCTATTATACAGTGGAGATAAAATTCTCTGCAAGTAAGAAGTGAGAAGCACATTCTAATGTCAAAATCATAAGACACATAAAAGTATTTTATCTTGTTTCTTATTGCTCAATATCTTCAAATGTACTGCCAAAGTTCTATTAATAGAAAACTTTACTCAGATGAAGACTTCTGGTATGAAAATGGAAAAAGAAAAATCAACATTTTCCTCTCCTTCACAGAAAATAATCCCAAATCAACATGAAAAAAAGAAATATAAACAATATATTTAATGAAACTAGGAGACAGCTGAAATTTTGAATCACATAATACATGTGAAAGCAGCCAAAAACATTGAAACTCAAACAGTAAATAAAAGGAAGTGCAGAAGATTACTAGTGCAGATCTCAGGAAAGGATATACTTCTGCCAGGAGTCTAGAGGCATCCTGGGTTGCATGGCCAAAATGTCTAGCTTGAAACACAGAAATGAAACACATAGGTTTGTGGCTGCAGGGTCCCTGGACCTGATTAGGATTTAAGAGACTGAGATTTTAAGGGCTGATTTAGTCATCACAGTTATATATAAGCATGGTCAGTCTGTCAGTGAACACTGAGAAATGGTATGTGCCACCATTCTGAGCAGCCTACAGCTGCCAGGCTCTATGAACTACAGTGAGGAGTAGACTTAAAGAACTCACCAGAGGGCCTCCCTGGTGGTGCAAGGAGTTAAGACGCAACCTATGAAGCAATCCATAGCACTGCAGCACGAGTTCGATCCCTGACCAGGGAGCTACCTGCATGGCGCAGACCTGCAGACCTCTCCTGTTTCACCTGCTGCTCCCCTCAGCAGTGTATTTCAGTCAGTCCATCTGTTCTGTTCCCCAATCTGTCTCTGGTGAATCCTCTCACCCCCCACTCTTCTGGCCTGTACCCCAGTTCTTGTATGCATAAATAAATAAATCTTAAAAAAATAAAAATAAAGAACTCATCATAAACCCCAAGTTATATCAAAATTTCTGCAGAATGAGTATGGTATGGCCCATCTCTCACATGAGGGAAAAAAATCTCACTTCTCTCAGAACTGAAAAATTAAAAGACACAAGCACCTAATTTATATACATTTATTGGGAAAAAAATGAGGAGAGGAAAAGTAAAAGCAAAAATCAACAAGGTTGAGGATGTTCAAGATACATCCAACAGGATGTTTGTGGAGAGAGGAACCTGGGAATTTTGGTTTGGAGTAGGGGCCACAGGTAGGAGAGCTTTCAGCTCAGCCAGGGGCCCTGGGGGAGGAGTGGAGGTTTTGTGGCGCACACTGCCCTGAAAGAGAGGAAATCCAAGTGGAGGAGCTGGGGTCCCCAGTAAAGTTAAGATCAGAGCAGGCAGTTTGATTTGCTCTCCTTTCTACATCCTGAACTGGAGTTTACTTTTGAGACATGCTGAGAGCACAGGAACTGCTGAGTCTCTCATCCCAAATCCCAGCAAAGAGAGATATCAGGGGTTCCAGAATAGAACCATCCCTACCGCAATCTGTCCATGCCAAAATCTGTATCCCTCCAAACCCTTCCTCCACACTGTTGACTCAGCAACTACACAATAGATATGAGTAGTTACCGAAGTCAGCAAGGCAAAAACAAAAACAAACAAACAAAAAAAAAAAACCCACCAAAAAATCAAACAAAACTACAGCACCACCTGCAGGAAAAGTAAAACAATTTACCAGCCTTCCCTCATCCCCAAGTTTTTGCTAAAGATACTAAAAAAATAATAATAAAATAGAAAAACCTCAAGTAGCAAAATGGGCAAACAAAAAAACTATAACAAATGAAAAAAATATGGGATCTCCTGAAGATGAGAACAACTCTGTAGAATCCAAACACAAAAAGATGGAAGATTATAGCTTCATGTTAGATAGAGACTTCAAAACTGCTATTATGAAGAAACCCAAGAGAAAGAAGAATACTCATAATGGTAAGACAAGAAATACAGGAAAACTCAGGAAAAGTTAATCAAAGAGATATAACAAAATGCAGAAAAACCATCAATGATCTCAGAAATAGAGATTGTAGTTTTAAAATAAGAAAATAACAGATATTCATGAGGTAAAGAGCTCAATAAAAAAGGTCAAGAACTCTAGACAAAGTTAAGGGACTAGAATAAATCAAATGGAGGATTGAATAAGTGACATCAAAGACAGTAATGCACTAAGGGCCTAGGTGGAAGAAAAGAGAGAAATAAGGCAATGAGAGACAATTCATAAACTATCTGACACCATGAAGAAAACCAACATAAGAATAATGGTTATCCCAAAAGGAGAAAAGAGAGGGGGCAGAGAGCATGCTCAGGAAATAATAGAGTAAAACTTCCCAAACTTGGGAAGGAATTAAATATCAAGGAACACCTGATAAGCAAAAAACAAGGAGAGCTACACCAAGCCCCATAGTAGTGAATCCAGCAAGAGTTCAAGGCAAACTATTGAAGGAAACTAGTGGGGGAAAGCCGGTAATTTATAGAGGAAGTCCCATCATACCTACATCAGATTCTAGCAGAAAATCTATAGACAAGAAGAGAATAGAATGAAACATTTTAAATACTCAAAGATTAAAAACTGTGAGCCAAGAATACTATATTCTGCAAGAATACTATCTTTCAGCTATGAGGGAGAAATAAAAGCTTTTCCAGACAAATAAAAGCTGAAGGAGTGTTGCAAACACTAGCCCTGCCCTACCAGAAATGTTGAAATGAGTAGTCCTATCTAAATCAAAGTAATCCACAAAAATAAGGAAATAAAATGATAGAACCAGAAAACTAAAGACAAAATGGCAATATCACATCCTAGTCACTCTAGATGTAAATGAACCGAACTCATTGTTGGATGTGTCAGAAAATAAATCCCAACTTTCTATTGTCTCCAAGAGACACATCTGAACTCCAAAGTTAGGAATTAGATCAGATGTGCCAACTAGACATTTTAGGGTATCCCAAAAGTTGAGTACACATTTTTCTCAAGTGAACATGAAACATTCTTCAGGACAGACCACGTACTGGGTCACAAAATAAGTGCCAATCATGAAGACTGGAATCCTATCAAGTATCTTCCCTCATCACAATGGTATCACACTAGAGATCAACCAAAAAAGAAAGCAGAAAATCTGAGTAGAATTGAGGCTACCAGAAAGGGTAGGTGGGGTAATGAGGAGCTCAGAAGAGTGGGAATCCAATGGACTGTAGCAAAGGATTATGGGTGCATTGGTGGTGGGCATGGTGTACATCTGAGTAGCGTACATCTGAAGAGGTGTAAACCTATACCCATAAATCCTATACAATTCTGTAAACCAATGTTATCCCAATAAAAAGTTATGCAATTTAAAATATTAGCATTAGCTTATCCTGTCATTCTATCCTTATCTCACAGCATGAATTTGCCCTCATCTATCTATGAGTATTGCTCCCCCTTCACCCACTCTGCCAAAAGCAGCATAGAATAGTTGAGAGCCATGTTCTTAGTATGTAGATATCAGGGGTTAAATCTAACCATAACATTTGTTAGTTTTGTGATCCATGATATTTCTCTAAACTTTTTGATTTTCAGAATAATCTTCTGTGTAGTAGCAACAGTAATAGTTACTCAGCTCACATCAGGTAATATCACAAACCCGAAAGTTTTTGTAAACTATAAAGTACTGAGTAAAAATGATTGCTTTTATCATTGTTATGCTAGGTTTGAGTCTATTTGTACTTAGACTGAGGTTGTAACTTCAAACACAGAAGAAAAAAGAAAGAAAAGGTCTGTTATCTGATGAGTGTATGCTCTGTGTAGGCTGACTTCTAAATCACTTCACTAAGTGGAGAGTGGGTTAATTCTGCCACAGTCCCACAGTTAGTAAGAAAAGAAGCTGAATTGCAAAAACAATGGCTGTGACTTTAAAGCCTCACAAAAACCTTCTGTTGCTTATTTATATGTCACAAACATAAATATCTACTTGAAATTACCCAAATCATTAAACCCAAGGAACTATAAGATTAAAGCTAGTTAAAACAATGTTTCACCTGAGAACTATGTAATTCATGTCTTTTTATAATCTTTTTCGTTCTTTTGTTTTGTTTGGCATACTCATCTGAAAAAGAAATTGGTTCTTCCTTAAGATTCTATTTTTGATAATGAAAGATAAATTAGAGTAGTAGACTGAGATTACATTAAAACTTCCATTTGAGGCTTGAAGAGAAACAGTGAACACTCTTCAGAATGATACTGTTCACAATCATAGATTTTCTCAGCAATAAAATCACTTTAAAAACAATTTTTAAATCCCTTAGATTTATTATATAATAATTTTCATTTGGTAAAAATGGAATTACATTAGAAAGCTATATATATTTTCCCTGAGTGTGTGATGGAGCCATACATAATTGTGTAACTTTTGAGGAATGTAAATTTTCTGTAGATAACCTTATTGTAAGACAAAATATCTATTTAAAATATAGCTGACTTTTTTGAGACCATATATTGTCTACTCTCATTTTTCTAATTGGATTTATATTTTAGATTCGGATTAAAGTGAGTTATTTGAATGTCAACTGTGTGCCATATGCTTGTATAGGATTTCATCAATCTTCACAACAATCTGTTGTAATTCTAATTTTCTTGGTATCGACAGGCATAGAATAGACGTGACTAAAACTGAATCTACTGTTTCTAATGTGATTTTGTTTCCTTCCATTTCTTCAATAATCTGTTTCAAGTTCAACTTTTCCCTAAAATTATTCCAGACATGTTCACACACATACATGCACACACGGAAACCTATAACTCATTATGTATGCATATCTGTGCTTTTTATTGATGGCGGTATTGCATGCAGTTATCAAGTTTCAATCATTTTTTATAAATATTCTAAACTGGGAGGCCTTTATAAATTTTAGATGCCATTCTCTTTATTTTCTTCTGATTATAAGCACCTTGAGGGCAGTGTTGCCATTTCAGTTCACCACCTGGTTTGTTACAGCTCTTCTAATATGGCAGGTGTTCAATAAATTGCATTGAATAAGGATCTGTGGTTGATTGATTAACTTCTTGACAAGTGAAGTATATTTAATATCCCCCCTGAGTTCACAAATGGTTTATACACTTCACAAGCACCACACTCAGAATCTTTCTGGCCTTGCAAGAATCTCAGCGACTTTTAAATAAAGTGTCACGGGCTCTAAAAAGAAGACTGTCTCCTATTCACACGGATTTTTTTGTTGTTTTTATTACTCTATTGTTGTACACATATCAGATAAGAATATGGATCACATACGGGAAACTTTCAACCTTCAACCCACCACCGGTCTTTGTGTGCTTTGTTTTCTTTGCGAATCACAGATTAGAATAGCAGCCTTTCTGACCTGTAATAAAACTCACACATTCCCTTAAACATATGCTACTATACAATGAATGTCATTGAAGGAAAAAATATAAGTGAATTCTACCTGACTGATTCTTTTCAGCTTTGGGGTACTGTGGTTAGAAAGATCAAATAATGCCAGTCATGTCAGGTAGTGCCAGGAACTTTGGGCTTCCATAAATTCTGATCCTGGAAATTGCACGACAGAATTAGAAAAAATATTATTCTTTGTCAAGACTACAGACTTTTTTTTTTTTAAACTTCAGGCCCTTCTACTCAACTTACTGCTATTTCTCAGACAAAGCAAAATCAGAAGTCATATTTAAAGAAAGGAAGTAGCACAAGATAAATGTGTGGAAATAAAGCTCGCTACTGGAAAATGTCCTTAAATAGTTTCCACTGGACTATCACCTCTCTCTCTCTCTCCTCTTTTCTCAAAGAACCTGATTTCCAAATCCACACAATGAGAGCTGATTTGTATATATTAATACTTATAAACATTACTACATAAGGTTTTAAAGCCAACTTTTATAGATCTACTTTTATCATTTTCAAAGCTTCTTATGAAAAAAGATCTTGTTTATCTGTCATGGAAATTCCTCTCTTCCCTCACTATACAGGGAAAGTCCTCTCTTCTCTCATTATACAGAGAAGACACACACATGTGCCCATGCATTTTAATTCAGTTTGTCTTCTTGTATTTAAAAACCCAAGAAGGGTAGAGTCTTAATTTAAAAAATGTATTTATTTTACACTTCAGGCTCATCCATTTTCTTAAGGAAGGAGTTTCTATGGTTATGTAATGTTCATTTGTTTCTATTATAAACACTTCAGGTCCTCCCTGGTGGTGCAGGGGTTTAAACGCTGCACTATGAAGCAATTCACAGCCTCTGCAGCACGAGTTCGATCCCCGGCCAGCCAGGGAGCTACCCACATGGTGAGGCAGACCTCTTCTGTCGCACCCACTGCTTCCCTCAGAAGTGTACTTCAGTCAGTCTGCCTGTTGTGTTTCCCACTCTTTCTCTGGTAAATCCTCTCAGTACCTGCATCTCTGGCTTGTACCCTAGCTCTTGTATGTATAAATAAATAAATCTTTAAAAAAATAAACACTTCAAAGCACTTCTAATATTGACTTTATAATAGTTGATTGGGGGATCATTTCACCCCATTATTGGTATTGATTTTAGTATCTTTTCTAAAATATATAAAAAATTATATATCTTGAATTTTTACAGCTAATTGAGGTTTACAGAAAAATTAAGCAGAAAGTACAGAGTCCTCATATACTATCCTCTCCTTGGTTTCTCCTATTATTAAAATCATGCATCAGCATGGCACATTTTAAATATCCTTTTAAAATAAGTTTTTGGTTAAAATAAATATTAAGGCACAGATTATGCTTCATAGGAACTAAATGTGCATTATTTTTAAAATAAACAATGTTAATGGCTTACACAAAGGTACACAGAAGAAATCCATATACACTTATAACTATTTTCTTGCAAAAGATGTAAGTAAAACATTCATAATCCTTCCCAATTTGATCTTTCATATAATTTTAAACTTATTTTGTAACTCTTTTAAAAACATAGGCACACAACCATTTGTTTATTTTCTGAAACCCACATGTGCACTTTGCTTCACAATGTGCTAATTGCTCTGACTTTGGCCCAGACTGTTGCTGGGCTGCTTGGCCCTGCTTGCTGCATCTGTGTTTACGTATTTTGTTGGATCACTCAGAGCCCTGCTGCAGGTCCTTTCAGCTTCTTTCAAGACTAGACCTAAAGGAGTCTAACCAAAGTCCAAGTCACCCAGATCAGTTACTCCCAAGAACTTCCCCTGGTCAGAATCTACCTCCCCCTGACATTTGATGCAAAATCACAGTCATACTATTCCCTCATCTGAGGATACATAGTTTGTAAAAGTGTGAATTCAAAAGTTTGCTGATAAATTACTTTATAAGACCTTCACTATTAATTTCTGTCAGGAGACAGTAAAATAGTAAAGAGTGTCTAACACTGTTCCAAAAATAACACTTTGTTCTAAAGGGTAGAACTGTCTGCAGTGCCAGAATGAAATTAATCTTGCTCAATTGGTTATTGAGTGCTGTCCCAAGTTTTCAGCTGGAATTAAACAGAGGTATTGTTCTTGTTTAAGAGAATAAAATCTAGAGCCATATACTAGCCTGTAACATCAGTAAAACAGATCAGAGATGGAGAAAAAGGACAAAATGGTAAAGATTAGAAGTCAGATCCACAAAATAATATGAAAGTTGGTTGGCCGCTTATGCTTATACTAATGGGTCAAAGATATCGTTTATCCCTATATGGGATTACTTTAGGCAAAATAAAAATTGATTTGTCAACAAAATATATTTAGAAGTATCATGTTTCAGGCCTCCTTGGTAGCATAAGGGGTTGAGACACAGCCTACGAAGCTATCCGCAGCCACTGCAGCATGAGTTCAATCCCTCGCCAAGGAGCAACCCACATGATCCAGCAGACCTCTCCTTTCTCACCCACTCCTTCCCTCAGCAGAGTGTTTCAGTCAATCCACCTGTACTGTTCTCCACTCTGTCTCTGATGAATCTGCTCACTTCCCACACCTGCACCCCAGTTCTTATATGCATAAATAAATCTTTAAAAAAGAAGTACCATGTTTCAATCAAATATCTAATTAAGCACATACATTCATGAAAGTGCATTTCCAGTTACAAGGGAAGAATCACAATTAGGAAAATGTAATAGAATTCTAAACATGTCATTTATATTTTGAATTGAGATATATATACACACACATATATATACACACATATATACACACACATATCTCAATTCACAATGTAAATGGCGTGTGTGTGTGTGGTGTGTGTGTGTGTATATATATATATCTTTAACTCTTAAATAGTTTTCATAAAAATCAGAAATCTTCAAATATCAGTGTAGTTTTGTTAATATTCTGCTAACATAGATTGGTTGGTTTGTTTCCTGCCTATAATAATATAGCAAGGGGGTGAAATACCATCTTTCAATAATTGCCTTTTGTTTGTGATCACTTCAGTTACTATTTCACTGCATTCCTGTAGGCACATATTACATGTTAGATATTTCCACATCCATATTACATATTCATTTTTCAAAATGTTGCTAAAAAAGTTTAACTAGCCAAAAGCAGAATATGTGAGAATTAAAGAAATACTGTTCATAGTTCAGAAAATTGCTTACTATTCATTTTAGCAAATATTTCCACTAAAAATCTGTGTCCTATGGTAGAAATAGTCTATAGTATATCTATATAATAGGATTGGATGCTGTTCAGGCACTACTTCTTTAATGACTTTTTATACTGTTAATGGCTCAAAACATAGCTTGGCCATAAAGGTATCAGAAAACCCATTAACCTTAAGGATGGTCCTGTGAGGACTTACTCAAGGCAAAAAGAAATACAAGATCATATCACTACTTTCCCTGGTGTGTGTGATGGTGGTGCCACATCTACTCTATAAAACAAAAGGCTACCCAGGGCAGTGCATCTTACTAATCATTGTTCCTTTCACTTGCTGTGAGGTGCATTTGGCCTCTTGGTGGAGTCATTGCCATTATAACTTCTGATGCCCTTCAGCTCCCAGAAAAGTACCCAACATCTGCTCCTTCCTTGGCTTTCCTCAAGCTGCACAGTTTTCTCTCACATTAGGGTTCTCTAGTCTTGTTTTCTCTAGAATCCATCATACCACTGCAGTAAGTCAAATTGAAAGCAATTATTTTTTTTCTGAAAATACTCTAGGTACCAGGAGACCAAGAGTCATTGTTGGTTGATTTTGACTCAAGGAATTCTTGTTGTAGTGAGAAAATAATGATAGACAAATGTTTCACATTATATGAGAGATAATAACTATTTGAGAAGTTTTTGATAGTTTTTTTTTTAAAGATTTAATTATTTATACAAGCACTGGGTACAGTCAGAAGCGCGGAAGGGTGAGAGGATTCACTAGAGCCAGAGCGGGGAACAGAAACAGGCAGACTAACGAAATACACTGCTGAGGGGAGCAGCAGGCGGCAGGAGAGGTCTGCGCGCCATGTGGGACCCACGCCCAGTGGCCGGGGATCAAACCGACGCTACAAAGGCTGCGGGCAGCTTCGCAGCCCAGCCCTCAACCGCTGCGCCACCAGGGAAGGCCTGTTTTTGGTAGTTTTGTTTTATTTTTACTTAAAGGAAATGTCAAATCCTTAGCTTTATTGGTCACCCTTTAGGAGATTTCTAATAGTGTGATGGAAATTGCTTTCCCAATGAACTTTGTTTATAGTAACTACTAGACATTTGTGTTCAACAATAAATGGACAATTTTTTAGTGCCATAGAAGTTGGAAGAAAATATAACTTTTTCTAGATAATGCCAATTACCTAAAGCTTACAAATATCGTGTTAAATTTGTGGAAGTTTCTTTAGGACCTCAACATCATCTCCCTATAAATACATATAGTTAACATTTTACTACTCTTTTGTATTTACTAATATACACAAGTTTTTCCGTTACTATCTTTTATCACAATTATCTTTTAATTTGAGTTTATATGCCTCTATACCTGCCTACATTTTTGTTTCATATAAGTTTTCTAGGTTTTCCCTTGAACATAGGTCCCTCAAATCAACAAAAAGCAGGTGGCATATTTTGAATGCATGACATTTTTAAGGAGATGGTAGATGGAATTATTAACTATCATATAGAAAAACAGATTTGGACAAATTGGGGTTGCAACCAACCAAAGTTATATATACAATATCACAAATTATGGCGTGTGTATGTAAAGGAAGAGGGCTTTCGGTTGTTTGTTTCATTTTACCAAAGAAAGAGGAGCACAGCATATTTGCATCAGTGTTTAAGAGCTTGTAGAGCTTGACTTTCACAACCATTTGGGGACTGAGGTCTAGAAAACATCACCTGGGGAAGTATGAACAATAGTTGTAGAAGGAAGAGCACCACGTAAATGATCTCTTAATCCAACTGAACCGACATATAGAAAGGAAATTCGAGTGATTTGAATCCTAGATGAACTAAGAGTGCCATTATTTCAAACATTAGCTTGGAAAGTTAAGAAAAGTCTGCATCATCTTTTGCAGAGGAATTGCTATCAGTGACATGAAGAAAAGAGAGGTGTAGGGATTTTATTAGGAACAATAGAGAAAACAAATACTAAACTGATTACCTGCTGTTTCCAAAGAGAGATGGATTGTGTTTCAAATCAAGATCACACTTCTCTTCAGGTAAATGGTGTGATCTTCACAATCAATCAGACGATGGAAAAGTAGGATAGCATTGAAGACTTAGAATATCAGAAGAGTAGAAAAGCTTGAAGGAAATGAAAAGTGAAAACTATATTCAGACTGGTATATGCCTTTTATTCTGTTTCTGCTTACTTTATTTTTTTTTAAAGATTTATTTATTTTTATACAAGAGCCGGGGTACAGGCCAGAGGCACAGGAGGCTGAGAGGATTCACCAGAGACAGAGGCAGGAGCAGAACAGGCGGACGACTGAAATACACTGGGAAGGGAGCAGCGGGCACAACAGGAGAGATCATCCACGCCAGGTAGGCTGCCGACAGCTTCACAGGGCTGTGCTCAACCTGCTGCACCTTGGGGGAGGCCTGTTTCTGCTTACTTTATTATTTTTTTTAATATTTTATTTAATATAATTCTTACATCATTTTTCATCTTTGCACAATGCATGCATTTTCATTATGGTTATATTCCCCATACAATTGCACCCCCCCGTTATTTTGACTCTAGTCCTTCCTCTCCCCACCTTTCCCCCCACCCCAGTGTGTCTCTAGTTTATAGTTGCTTGTTGATTTTGATTTTTACTTTGTATTGATTAGTCTTTTTCTTGGTCTCTTTTTTAGGTTTTCTAAATTCCTGCTATGAGTGAGACCATCCGGTATTTTTCGTTTTCTTTCTGACTTATTTCGCTGAGCATGGTTAAATCAAGTTCTCAGAGGTTATATTTTCTTTAAATATTTTTTAACTGCTCCTTAATTAAATGAGAGCAGAGATGGCCTTTATGTTAATGGTAATAAAATACTGCTTGAAAAAAGATTACAATACAAAACACAACAAAACAAAAACAAACAGACAATTATAAATCAGAGACATCCTGCAGAGGGAGGAGGAGGGAGAGAGATCAGAGGGGGGAGGGAGGTGCACAGGGGACTGAGGTGATGGCGCAGGCACGGGTGCATTGGGGAAGGAAATTCTATGGGGACTACACCTGAGGGGGGGAGCAAACATTGTTTAAAAAAACATTGTAAAAAATTGATGTAAGAAAATATATAAAAAATAAAAATAAATAAAATAGCTCGAAAAGAAATGACTATATTATTTTTAAAGTCACATGACAAATATATCGCATATTTTACAAACAATTTAAGATGAAAATAAAATGAAATAACTAATCTGATTTCTTTGAAAGCCTATATGTAAATGTGTGCAAGTTTTACAAACCAATGTTTATTTCAAGTTGAATTTGATTTTGATACCTTTCTCAAAGGTAATCAACTTGAGCTAATGAACTAAATTTAGATATATGCTGTCATTATAAACTTATAAATGTATACTCATTTCTCTATGCAAAAGGTCCAAGTCTCTTGTCCAAAATGATGATCAACTCCTTTAACATTCTAAAGAGAAAGTAAAACATCAAATTGATCATTTACAGATGTTATGTTATGGTGAGAACTCTGAACAAATTTACATTTATCTGTTTGAGGACCAGGTATATTTTTGCAAGATTCTTGTCATCAGCAAAACTGGGATTATTGTGATAACTCTAAAATACAAGTGCCTAGTTGAGGGAAGTTTATTTTTAGGATAAAGTCATATTTTAACCATGATGTTTTTTTCTCTGTTACTCAAATAACTTCTACCTCTAATTCCTACTCAAGTTTGAGGTAGATGAAAATTTTCTCTGCTAGTAGATAAATATATACTGCATGAAGAAATAAAATCAAACAGATCAATAGAACAATGCACAAACGAAGCATTCAGTTTATTTTCTTTTTTTTTTTCCTATCCAGAACTCCTTTTCTGAGTAAATTCATTTGACCATAAAATTCACTGAATCTACTATAAACAGGGATACCAAATAATTGATTTAAAATTTGCTTGTTTCACTTTGAAAAAAAATTACTTGTTGCTAAAGTTATTAATTTGCTTCATTCAATAAAGAGACCATAGGAAGAATTGAAATTATTGCTTAGCTACACTGCTAATTTTACACTTTTTTCTCCATTTTACATGAATTAATTTACTTTTCTATTTTGATTACAGTGGAACATTATTCACCTGTTCTTTCTTCAACTAAGTTAATAATTTCCCCCCCAAAAGTGACACATGTGTGTAGTAGAATATCAATTGCAAATTTGATAAAGATATTATTTTTTCTTCCAATAAAGATACTATTTTCTTGCTTCCCCCCCCACCCACCCATCTACAAGGGGTGGGGAGGAAGGTATATCTATCCTAGTTTAAAAATTTTCCTAACTTTGAAAATCTTCCAGCTGTATCTTAAAAGGAGACTTTGGCTTTTGACTCTCTTTCCTGTCTTATGGATAAGAGCCTGACTGTTTTCATAAACAGTGGCCAGCTGTTCAACTTTTAATACCGTTCAACAATCTCCCACTTTTCACAGAAGAAACACATCTTGATTACATCTTCTTGTCCTGGCTAAGTTAAACTCATTAAAGGTTTTGCATTTATAAATTCTTTCTTAACTAAGACACTCAAAAAATATATTCAGCTGTTGGCCTATACTTAGAAGTTCCTTATAAATTTCAACCATCTCCTCTTATTTATGAAGCAGGTTGTTCAGGGATGACTTAGAGTCTTTAGAGTAAAAATCTACTAAAGACTGGAGTTGAGAGACAAGAATACAGTAGGCACATACAAGAAATAGTCAAAGTACATAAACGAATCCGACGTAAATGGAAAAGCAGATGCAAAGATATGTTATGGGAGTAAGAAGTGCTTCTAGTCTTCATTGACTGTTCACCACCTAACTCCCTTAAGAGTAGCCATACAGCTGTGTGGGATGGCCAAACTTGTCACAAGGGGGATTCTGCTCAAGAAATGGCTAGAACACAGGGAATCCAAAATTCTAAATGGATTCATTACAGAAGAATCTAAATGCTTTATTTTTTAAGTGAAGATTTACTACAAAGATTGAGAAGATGCCAGGCAGAGTAGAAAAGAAAGGAAGGAAAAGGAATACATTAAAAAAATACAGATATAAATTTTAAAACAGGTATTTATTTCTGTGCAAATAATTTGAAAGTAAAAAAAAAATGAAACTCTTTTTATAGAATCCAAACAATGAGAATAGACATTCTGGGGAGTCCTCATATTCTCATAAGACAGAGGATAGATATGGCCATGGATGTGGACATGGGCATGGACATGGAATATGCATTGCTGTAGAAGTATGTCCCTTCTGAAATGTAGACCATCATAGGCAGGTATTGTATGGGGATAGAAGTTGGAAGGAGATGAGAGAGGGAAATGAAAAACATTTCCATAAGGTATTTAAATACCTGATGAAGAAAAATTCCTGAGTGAAAAAATTTACCCATTATTTCTCAGAGTATTATGAATTGCTTTTACATGCATTCTTTCAAGTCTTTCTAAAAGTCCTCAAAGGCAAATGTGTCACATTAAGTCCAGTGTAACTCAGAGCCTATTTCTTGTGAAGCTATGTGTGTATTTTCCTTACTAAATCAGTGCTTATGAGTTTGCAATTCCATAAGGGGCTTGGAACTAAGGAACTTCAGCAAATAGAAGGATAGATAGTAGAAGGTTTCCTGATAAGCTATTTAAATGTCAATATAGTGTGATGTTTAAACTTCATGATTTTTTTTAAACAAGATTATGGGTACTTTTCCTGAATATTTATGATTATACCAATTCAATCAAGCAATAAAAAGATAAAATGTCTTTTTTTTTTTTAACATTTCAGCTGTCTCTATAATTTGTTAAAAGAGAGTTTTGTAAAAAGAAATTTCTCAGCCTCCCCTGGTGGCGCAGTGCTCAAGCCTCTGCAGCGCCAGTTCGTTCCCTGGCTGCCGGCAAGGGTCCCACCAAAAAAAAAAAAAAAAGAAAGAAATTTCTTATGTCCAATTTAGAGTCTCCTTGAAATTTAGAAATTGTATACTGGCCAACAACCATGAATTTGACATGTAAGTATCCTCTCAAGAAGGAAAGGGAAAATATAATGATCAAGCATAATGTATAACTTTGGAAAAAGAACACTGTTTTAGACTTACATAAAGTTTCTCCATGTATGATCTTTGATTTTTTTCAGCAACTCTGTGAAGTTGACAAAATATCATTTCCCCCATTTCCCAGATGAGGAAGCTGAGGTGCCAAATGATTTCACGCCTTGTTTTAAACAATGTGCTATTTAAACTGTAACCCTGGAATTCCAATCAGTTTTTGTAGCTCTAACATTCCTCCATTCCTATATCATCTGCCAAGACTGCTAAAAGGGAGATGAAGGATGACCAATTAATTACAATATCAGAAATTAACTAATAGTTTTTCCTTTCCAGTTAAAAATTTTTCATTTGGATTGTGAAAAAAAAGTTAATATAAGAAAATTAAGCATGCAAAAAACTTCTCTTCATCAATTTGTTCCTTTTCCAAATCATGGAATTTAATGAAATTGTTGCTGGGGATAACAGTAAACACCTCAAAACATAAACATGCAGATCAAGCCCATGAGTTTAGCGATAGTCATTAAAATTCAGAACTGCTATTCCTTTTCTGATTAGTTTGTAAGATTTTAAATATATCGCATGGCAGAATTTTGGGGGGAAAATGAAATGAACTTAAGATTGACTGGAATTTACAAGCTCATTTAAAGAAAAGTCTCAACTATTTTTTCTTACAAATGTAATACCTCCCCAGACAGCAGTCTTTGTAGTTTGTGGCACTGATTCAAAAGGCATATTAACTGCCACTCTCCTAGCTGCATCAAGCATTTACAGGCCTCCTTACAGAATGGGTTCAACAGTAATTAAAATAACACCCTTCTTCAGGGTGAAAGCATACTTGAAGATTTTGGGGATTTTTTTCCCCTTCCTTTGGGTAAATAATTCCTCCTACCTCCGTAAGTTCAATATGTGAGAGAAAGATGAGAGTAGAAAAACCTTAAGAGAAAAGAGACAGAGGTGTGTGCAGGGATGGGGAGAGGTTGAGGAGGGCAAGGATTGGGGGAGGGGGCAAAGATAAGGTGGAGGGGGTGGACAAAGAGAGATCCAAAATAGTGCACTAAAGCCTGAGTCACATAAACTCTGTTAAAATGTTAGTATTTCTTTCATTCCTTACCCGACATTGATAGACAAACAGGTTTAGAAAAGAAAAAAAAAAAAAAAGCAAGGGGGAAAAATACCATTTACTCACTGTAGCAGCATGAAATCAAGGAAAGAAAATAAACAGGGCTTGAGTTGTGGGCCTTTAACCTGCTAGTCAGACAGTTTCATTCGGTATGTATTTGTGTGCTGGTAAATGGTGAAGGGGAGGTAAAAGGACAGGGGCCTTGTGGGATTCTTGGGACTCCCACAGCTACCAGTCCAGCTGTACAAACATGCACAAGCTTTGTTAAGGTACAGTGGGCAACAGGCTGAAACTGCTGAGCTATCTGACCTATAAATCCCTCACAAAAGCTCCACGTGAGGGGAAGCCAGAAGTTATGTGTAAATGCTTTATCCAGCCAGAAGCCAGCTATTGGTCATTTCCGCCTCCTCTCTTTTTCTCTCAATGGATACTCTGACTGGCTATATATAAAGTAATATGTTTAGATACATAAATGACCATCTTAAACTCTACTTCCTCTAGGCCAAACAAAAAAGGGAATAATGACTCAGAAGTTCCTCCTTTATGACTTTACTGCTTAAGGCATATGTTCCACAATTAAGAGCAATAAATTTAGGCCAAGCAGTGGAAATTTCTGTTATTGTTCTTGTCTTTAAATTTCTTTTCAAACACAGTAAATGCATCACGTTAAAATTACTGCAAATCTACATACACATATTTTTAAATGACTCAGCCTCCCAGGGATTTCAGATATTTCCTTAAATATGATACCACTTACTTTACCCTAGTTTTTCATTTTGCCTTTAGTCTTATTCACAACAGAAAATATTAGTATGTCATATTGTACCTAGAATGCAAACAATTCAGAAGTTCTAAATTGTTAACCCCAAGGAGATATTTTTTAAGAATTTTCTTCTCATTTCTAAACATTTCTGACCTCTACATGACCTTCTTTCATAAGGCTCCCAAATGGCATCAAAACATCTTAGCATGGAATTGGTAAGCTATATAGACTATTAAAAAGCTGAAGGATAAATATAGAGCAAAGATAAGTGAAACCGATTAAATATAAGTATAAAGAGACTCTTGTAAAGATTCAGAAAGCTAGAGAAGTCCCTACATTGAGAATACTTAGAAGCGAGATTGGACTTTCAAAAATTCTGGAAAGAGAGAAAATAATATAATCCATACTAGAAACAAAACATATAGGATGGCATGTCAAGACAACGGGGTGAGTTACTCAGTCATACTGGGTCTCTCCCATTATATAGGAGGCATACATGTTACTGTTAAAATTCTTTTTTTTTTTAAAGATTTATTTTTTATTTATTTATACAAGAACTGGGTACAGTCAGAAGAGCGGGAGGGTGAGAGAATTCACCAGAGCCAGAGCAGGGAGCAGAACAGGCAGAAGGACTGAAGTACACTGCTGAGGGGAGCAGCAGGCGGCAGGAGAGGTCTGCGTGCCATGTGGGACCCTCCTCTGGTGGCCGGGGAGCAGCTGGGGATCGAACCGGTGCTGCAGAGTCTGCGGGCAGCTTCGCAGCCCAGCGCTCAACTGCTGCGCCACCGGGGAGGCCCCATTGTTAAAATTCTATAGGACTTTTTCTCTTAAAGTCTAACTGATGCTTGATCATTTGTCTGCCTCGAGGAAGCCAGAGGGATATGGAATGATTTTCTTTGGGCCCAAACAATTTGGGATGTCACCAGGAGACCTATGATAGGTTGGAGCTCCCTTTCTTTCAAGATGTCTGTAAGAGGACACAATATTTGCCTTCTGAACATGCCAGCAAACAAGGTAAATATTTTTACACTTCAGACCCCTGATGTCTCTCCCCCCGTAGAATCTCCAAAGTTAAATGTGGGCAACTCCATTTTGAATCTGTTCCTTTTATCATTACTTCAGTGGTTTCCCAAATCCTTCTTTTGTAAAAATGAAAGTTTTATGAAGCTTAAAAATAGGAATTTATTGAATATCTAGATCATTCTGACAAATGAAATAGAAATTCTGACTTTCATAAATGAAGATAATGCTAGTGATCACTATTTGTGGTGATTACAGCTTAGCTATAGTTTATCAATGCCTCTTGCCTTGCTCCTATAAACATAATACCTACCACCTCACTTTATCATTCGTTTGCACACTTAAAAATTTGCCACCTCAAAGTTGAATAGGATATAAAGTTTCATATCTGATTTAAGCCTCTTGAAAGATTCAGATAAAAACAGTGATCACTTTTAGCTAAACATATAAAAAGGGAGGAGCCATTTTAAAGCTATAAATAGAACAACTATATCAAACTTCAGTGGAAAAGTTATTGTCCTGAGATTTAGAACATACAGTTCCTCCTCTGAGTCCACAGAAATTACACAGTTGCATCTGTTAAGATAGAAAAGGAATTGTTTTCCTTCCCTACTTCATGTGAATGTAAAAATATTTAAAAATCAATTACATTATTATTAACACAACATCTTGTGATACTAGAATAATTACAAAACAATAATATAAAATAATGGGGCACATAAAGTTTATTAGTCATCTCCCTATGAGCAAATGTAATTAATATGTTTTAAGTTTCATAAAATTTATCACTTAGATTCACTAAGTATGCCAAATGCCAAGCAAATTATTATTTTATTGATATTATTTCCAAATTTTAGTCACTCATTATCACAAATCTTTGACAAATATTGACACAGCATAGTATGTCAGAATTGTGGCTTAGAGACTTGAACATTTTTTTGCTTTATTCAATTTTCTTAGCTAAAACTAGTGAAGCTTCTCTATTGAATCTTGAGCTCTACTAGTCCTACCATCTTCCTGGAATACAAACTAGATAAGTAATATCATTTAGAATTTTTTAATACAAAAAATTAATATCTGACTAGAGGAGTAACTGACAAGATACTCCATAACACCAGTATTGTCAAAGTGATATGACATAGGGGGCAGTAGTTTTTAAAACCTTTGCCAAAATAATATTCATTTTTTAATGCAGTATATTTTTAGATGTTGGGAACTATTTACACAGTTTTATTTGGTTACTCCCAATTTAGATATTAACCTACAGTAATTCTTCCAACTTATTATTCTAAAATTAATTATTAAATATGGTTATTTCATCTTAACATGATTAGATGTATTTTTTTGGAACTATAAGTCTCCACACACACATGTGTGCATGCACACACACACATTCAATCAATCGGGCAAAGATGCATTTATTCAGAAGAAGGGATCTAATAATTCCTGAGAGGCTATATTCCATACACTCCCAATACTATACACCTCACATATCACTGAAATCTCACATCAATCATGTGAAATAGATATATTTGATTCCTATTTATTCTACCAATCTACTAAACTGATAAATTTACACTTATACTCTAAGTATGCTCTTGCTTCAATGGAATTGTTTTCTCATTTATTTGTTTATGTGGTTGCACAAAATTTCATTTGTACTGAGATTCTCATAGTTAACGAGTTTGGAAGCTACTTTTATAGTACAGAGTCTCCCAAATATGTGGGACTGGTCTTTTCTACTCCCCTATATTTAAAATGGAAAAGTCAGGGAAACACCATTGGAAATTTATAATAGCTACCTGACTCTGCAAAAGGGAGCAACATTTTGCTAAATTTACTCATTTTCTTGCTTTAGAAAACTTAACTTTGTTATTTGATATATTCTTAACTTTTTGATAAAAAAATGCGGTATATATCCATGTTTCCAGGAGATCTTTAACTTATACTTAAACTAACAGAAGCAATATCTACCATGTGAAATAGGAAGACAAAATAAAACACTTGCATTTAAAAATGCACTTGACTTACTCCCCAAAACACATACCAGTCTAATCATGAGGGAAAATTTCATACTAACTGAAAACTACCAAGTACAATTTCCATCAATTGGTGGGGCATATGGGCAGCTAAATATTCATAAAGTGCTCCTGGTGAAAGAACCACTTGTTTTTTGGACCTCAGGGATGGGATACATCTATCCAGTATCCAAAGTACTATCACCTTGTAAATTGGCCTTAAAGCCAAACCTAAATTCACATCACTGAACAGACACAAAGAAGAGACACCATAAATATCTCTTTTGGATCACTCTGGACTTTGGACAAGGTATTACTAAATCCAGAAGAAACTGTATTCTTTTCTACATATTTCCTAGACTGATAATTCATCTTTTTGGGGAAAGTTTATCAACCTCAAACAGTTGCTCCCATATGTCTAACCAACAACTCTTCTTTTTGAATCTAAGTCCACTTTGAGTACTTCTTCCCAGACAAAGAACAAAGTGACAATTGTTCCTCTTACCACCCAAATCAATGAAATAAAATGCCTTTTTAAACCCTCAACACATATATTACAGATGTTAATGTTCAACTTCTAATTATAGAATACTTTACAGTAAGTAAAGCTACATAGAACAATGCCAATATAACATATCTAACTTTTATGGCAAAAAGTATTTCAAATGAAATATGCTATTATGGTGGCATTTTTAAAGGAATTTTACTGGGTTAGAAGATGCTCCATTCCCAACTTAGGGCATTAACTCATCAATTTGTAAAGGTGTCCTTAATCTTGATTGGACCTCTGCAGTCAGAAGCTATAGGTTACTATAGGGGCTCCTCATCACAATGGCCATAGACCTTTTTTTAATTAATTAATTTATTGTTTACATTGTTGTTCATTTTTGTACAGTATTTGATTTCTCCCCTCAGGTGTAGTCCCCATAGTTCTTCCACCAACAAAGCAGCCGTAATCCATCACCATAGTCCCTTGTGTTCTTTCCTCTCCTGTTTTGACCCTCTTCTCACCCTCTCCCCTCACTCAGATCTATGGTCAGCTTGCAAGTCTTGTCTTTTTCCTGACCTTAGTTTGGACTTTTGAGATGTTTGTGCTACCTCTTGCATTGTCAGTTGGCAAAATAATAGTTATCCATAGTAGATGGGGGCTTAAAAGGTATCTGAACTTTGATTTCTCTTGACGAAAAAACTGCAGATTCATAGATACAGTGTGTGTTTAGGAGTGAAGTGCTAGAAAAAGTGCAGCACCGGAAAAGGATGACTAACAGGTGACCATTAAAACAAAAAACCTAACATCCTGCTTAAAGTAGTTACAAGCAACTATAACATAGCATACATTTTTTTAAGATTTATTTTTATTTATTTATGCATACAAGAACTGGGATGTAGGCCAGAGGTGTGTGTGTTGGGGGCGTGTGTGATAGGATTCATCAGAGACTGAGTGGGGAGCAGAACAAGTGGATCCATTGAAATAAACTGCTGAGGGGAGCAGTGGACAAGACAGGAGAGGTCTGCTGTGCCATGTGGGTTAGCTCCCTCGCTGGGGATCCAACTCATGCTGCATGGTGATAGCTTCATAGCACTAAGACTTTAATTCCTGTGTCACCAGGGAGACCCAAGAAAGGTTGAATTTCTATCCATTCATAAAGAGAAACAAACAAGCTTCTTTTATTTTGAAATATGGAAAACAGTATATTTTTTTCCTTTCTTTCTTTTTTTTTTTTTTTTTTAACTCTAGGTCCTCCTTAACAATCCCTAGCTACTGTTGTTAACTCAGCTATGCATGTCTCTAGGGGAAAGACTTCATTCTTTTAAATAGAAAGGAAACATCTCAATTGGAAATGAGATGAGCACACTTTAGAAAGATGCTGTAAAGCAGCAGATGATAAAGTTCAAGTTCAAAAATACATTAACATTGTTTAGGGTCATGTTTCATTTAAGAGATCATGTTTTTTTCTTGAGGAATTTTAGATGTTCCCAACCATTCACACAGTTTGAAGTGCTCTGAGAACCTTCGAGCCAACTCCACTCAAAATCTCTTTCCACTTTGATGTTTCACCATGACTAGTCTGCAGGAGTTGCCCAAACAGAAAGATGACACATCCAAATGATGTGTGTGTGTTTTTAAAGTAGACTCATAAAAAGACACTGGAAGTAGAACAGATTTTTATGTGCTTACATTTCTATATTCCTGCTTGTGTTATTGTATAAGGACATCGTTATGTCTGGTGTTGTCTATTTGGCAGACATTATTATTTGCCCACCCACGAGACATCCTCATTCCCTTCCTCATTGCAGGACTGCTCCAATATTTTGCAGGTATTTACTGTCATCTGAGTTTAAAGAAGGTTGCCCTGCCTCCAGGAGTGAATGACCACGTAACCATGGTCATTCTAATTCCCTTGATAATAATTATTTTAAGGGTAGGCATTAGATGTAAGCCAGACCAATAAAACAGGGGAACAAAGGATTTTAAGCTATTTTAACAAGGGAATTTCCGAGAAAACTTTTCTTCACTAGATAAAATTTTTTGGTAATTCTTCATGACTCTAAATGGTTTCTAGTGGTATGCTGGAGCCCTCACTATTGAATTGAGATTATGTGTGTCTCCCCAATGCTGAATTCATTGTCATCATACTGGAGCTTGAAATCTACCATTGTTGGGAAAAATTATAACATAAAATCATCAAATACTGCAAATTAGGATTTTATTATATGTTGTTGTCTTTGTTTTCCAGAGAGTGGGTCATTAGACATTTACCAGAACACCACTAATAGTACCTCCTGAAGATGTGATGTTTGGCTCTGATGACACCATCTTGTCATCACAAACGTTGACATTCCTGCCACACTGAGACAGTGAGGGTGGTGGTGGTGAGAGTGTGATTGTGATGCAAAACACCTGGGTGCTTTATAACAGTTTTCAGCTACCAAACCAACCCTGGAAAGGCCTTGCTTCCACACTTCTTACGTTAGCTAATAGTTCCTTATTGTTTAAATCACTACTACTTAACATCTTGCTGCTTTACTTGAAGCTGAAAATAATGTTTATAACCTGTGAAATTAGATAAAGGACACACTCAATTTCTCTGCTAGAGAAATTCTGAAATTTTATATTTTCCTTTTATCATAGGAAAGAAGAAATGAGATTTTTTTAAAAAACATTTTCATTTTATTTGAAGTTTTAAATATAAAAGAGGGGGCATTTAGTGAGAACAAGGTAAAATTGCACCCACTATTTCTCTTGCAAGGTAGGAATATGATCACTAACATTTTCCTTAATTACACGATTAGGGACACTTTCAGTGTTTGTAAAGCAAGCTTTTCTGAGGGAAATACAAGAGTCATAGCCAGAGCAGCAGGGTGAGCACAACTAACCACTGAAATAACATTATAATAATCCTTCTCACCACACAGGGACTACCAAGGCACAATCAGATCCAATTCAGGCTAGAATTTAAGTGATGGGATTTCCATGAAGTTAGACTTTGCTTGAATATATTATATCCTGCAGTTCCTTGGGCAGTGGAATGAGGACAGTGTGAAATGAGTTGTTCTGGTTTCATCTGAAACCAATTACCAGGAGTGGACCCAAATTGCTAAGACTGCTGCTAAGCAGCCGCATCCCAAGCACAGCTGGGAATCAGCTGGTGAGTGCCGTCAAGAATTCTTCCTATCAATTGATTCCAGGCCAGGTTGTGATTGCCTTTCACCTCTCAAACATCACTTTTCCATTGCTCCAAAAACTGTTCCAAATGGTAAGAATTTGCGAATATAATTAAGGAGGGGGAAGGGAAAGATTGGAAGAGAGAAGACACTGCAAAAATCAGGAAAAAAAGAGCTCAGTTTAGGATTGTTAGGAATTTTATTCGCCTGTGAATTCTCATACATTTGGGCTCAGTTTTATAATGAGCAAATTATCTCTTCCTCCCGCCAAAATGACCCTTCCTTCATAGAAGCAGGCCCTACTCCTATTTAAATGAATTCACTATGTGCAAGAATTATTGACTTATTAATATAAATGTAGAATTCTCTTTTCCCCCTTATCCTGGTCATTTTTAGTTAAAGTAAGGATGCTTAGTCTCATGAATACATAACCTGTTTCTATAGTCAACCACTGAGTTTCCTAAAAAGTCATTATCAGGCAGTGTTTTTAAAGAACAGTAGATTTTTTTTAACACACACTACAAAAAAAATATTTAAGAATGACAAAATAAACGCTTTAATCCTTATTACGTTTAGCAAGGAACGAGATGTTGAATGAGCTGACAAATAATAGTCATTTCCCACTGATTCCCAAATTTTGCTACACAAAATAATTGGCTGGTTTCACCTATATTCTGCTTTAATCAAAAATATTGAAGATCAATATGATCAACCCTGAACAAATTAAGAAAAATAAATTTGAAAGCAGAAATTAGTAAAATAGAAATCAAACCACCCAACATAAAATGTAGGTCAATACCCACATCTATTTGAGAATATTATCTTAAAGGCCAATCCAAGCCTATTTAAGAAATAGCGGTACAATAAAGATTAAAAAAATGAATCCTGCAAAATAAACACAATTTTACCAATAAATTTAAAAATTTGGCTATAAAAGTGAGTAAGTGTCTTGGATAGAATTTAAATTACAAAAACAGACTCAAAACTGTAAAATACCTCTATGCCCACATCTTGGTTTCTAAGCATCATTCTCAACACATAAGAATTAGGGTTTCTTGGAGAAATTACTGTTTCTGAGGCTGTGGTTAGGAAAGTATAAAATAGATCTAGAAGATCTTAAAGTAACAGAAAGAAAAGTGAGCTAAGATAATGAAAACATGTTCAAAAGGACTTGGGTTCAGCTTAACAGTATTCATCACCAAGAAGGGATCATTTGCTCAATCATGAGACCGAAACTATTGAAGAATATTATCAGAAAACAATATTAAAGTAATCTTATTCATGCAAATATATGTAAAAATAGCATATAAAATGTTAAAAAAAGATTTCAGCCATATTAAAAATGTGTCATAATGATCTCTTTGGTTCTACACCTCCCATCCTAAAGTTTACTCTTGACAGAACACAGTGAGACTTTTTAAATAGAAATCAGATAATGCCATTTTACTCCTCAAAATATTCCAAATGCTTTCAATATCACCTAAAATAAAAGTCGAAATCTTTACAAATGAACTACAAGACTCCTCACAATCTTACCTCATCTCCTTTTGTTATCTTTTCTCCTATTCCTTTCCACCTCATGCAACCACTCCACACTCCTTGTCCCTTAATAGATCTTTGCTCTATTAAGAGCATGATATACTACATATATTTCTGCTACTGACCCAACTTTAAATTCTGAAAGAAGTCTTACTTGGTAAACATTCAAAATTGCTCACTCACAGAACACTATCTCTAAACTTATTTCTGTTAGTGAATCTGCCCTTAGTGTTTAGAATCATGGTTTTATTTTTGTACTGTTGATCTCTGTGTGTCACTAATAGGCTAAAATTCACTAATTTGTCCATAGTAAAAATACAATACCTATTATGTAATATGAATGACTAATTATTTTTGCATTTTATTAATCCTCATTAATATAGAAGATTTGATATATTTGATATTTTTGTCCTGACATAAGACTGGAACAAAAAGTCCTGAAGAATCAATAAGATGTAAATATACAAGTACAAGGAGATTAATGATATCAGGAATAGAAAATTGAAGTACAGAATTGAAACCTGAACTTCCAAAATAAATGGTAGAGCATCAAATTGGTTAACTATAGAATCCATAAATTTTTTTCCTAGAAAGTAATGACTAAAGAAAAAGACAAGATAATGTTTAGAGGAGGGTATTAGAGATCAAATACCAAATATTAGAATTACAGATATTTTATTAGAAAAGTTAGAATTTTACAAACAAGAAGCATTATGGACAACTTAAAATATATTGGGAATGAAAATTACTAAAATTTAGGTATGCAGATGGAGAAATATTTCTGCTTTCCAAAGAAATATGTAAAAAAAGTTAATTCAGGGCCTCCCTGGTGGCGAGGGGTTAAGCACCGCACTATGAAGCAATCCACAGCCTCTGTAGCACGAGTTCGATACCCCGCTGGCCAGGGAGCAAACCACATGGTGCAGCAGACCTCTCCTGACTCACCTGCTGCTCCCCTCACCAGTGTACTTTGGTCAATCTGCCTGTTCTGTTCCCCACTCTGTCTCTGGTGAATCCTCTCACCCCCCACATCTCTGGCCTGTACCCCAGCTCTTGTATGCATAAATAAATAAATCTTTTTTAAAAAAGTTAATTCATAGATATACCCAGCAGGTTTTTTTGCACCAAGGGAAAATAGACATTCTACAAGTCTTTGGGGGTGAAATGAAATGAGTTTAGAAAAGAAAATTGCCATAAGGATTCCAACTTCTCCTCTATATCATTAAGCTTCAGAAAACAATGGAGGCAGAATATTTAAAGATGCATATTTACATATTAATATCATTAATCGGGATAAAACTGATTAGAAAGAACACTCATTTTTGGCTCAGCTTTAGCTCAATCTTTTGTGTTGACTATTTTCTAACTCTACTCAAAATTGTTTTATTTGCCTTACCTCCATTACTCTAAAGCCAATAGAATGGGCTTGGTAAGAGGGAAAGAAAGTATTACTATAACCAATCTTATGCTATGACATTTTAAATTTTCTTCAGTTTGAGAAATTATTTTAGAAACAAATTAATGAAAGATCATGTGCTCAAGTGGAAAACCAATTTTTTGAGGACGCAAAATGATAAGTAATTGGGAGCTATAAGAATGTCTAAACTTCCCTAGGGGAAACTCTTGAAAGGAAGAAACCACAAAAGGAGCAATACTAAAATGTTCTCAAATCCTTGCTTCACTTCTAAAGAGTGTGACATTTGGGAGCTAGTCTCCATGTAACCAAGAAAAAACAATAGCTTGAAAACTGAAAGAGATAAGCAGGAATTTTAGCTTCTGTTAATAGCAAGAGAGCCAGAGTTTGAGTTCAAATAGCATATGTTAGAAAAGTTGGTAAATATGTCAGGGACTCCACTGACATTACAGAAGGGTTATGCCACAGGAGTAAATATTGCATCACAATATTGCTTTCAAAACTAAAATAGCCATTCCCGAATGAAACGTACAACCCAGTCTACAGACCCTGAAAATGATCCAACAGTCATTTAACTTCTAGAACAAACTTCAGCACTATTCAGAAGTGAACAAGAGAATTAAGAATATACAACATATGCCAAAATAGCCAGTATGCAAGCAAAAAATATGAGTAAAGAAACAAGAACATGTGACCCATGCCAAGAAAAAAATAAATTAAAAAATTAAAGGAGACCAACAAATGATTCTGATTTTAGAAATAGAAAAAAGAGCTATAAAATAGCAATTATAAATATGTTGAAGATTCTATAATCAAATGGAGGGAAAGTGTGAAAAGTTAGTCAATATCAGAAGAAATTTTAAAACTCTAAAAATAATGGTTGCATAATTAGAAGATAAATTCAACAGATGGCATTAACAGCATATTGCTTATTCAAGGAGCAGTGAACCTGAAGAAAGGCCAATAAAGGTCATACAAACATAAACTAGAGAGGAAATGAAATAGCTGAAAACAATAGCAAAGGACAGAAAAAAGTATAAATGTAATTATACTGTTGTAAGAACCTTACCTTGTACATGGAGTGGTATTATAAAGTAGACTGCAACTGGATAACAATATATATTGTAAATCCAAGAACAAGCATCAATAAACAATATTAAGAGGAATGACTAAAAAGATAATAGGAGAAAAAAGACAAAGTACAAAAAAGATACTTAATAAATCCAAAAGAAGACAGAAATGGAAACACACATGGAAAAAATGGTGAAAAGAAACAATTTCCATACATTACTGGAAGATGAGAGAAAATTATACAATTTTTGAATTGTATTATACAATACAATTGTATTGAAAATTATACAATAACTTTGAAAAAGAAATTGGTAGTTTCTAATATGAAGATAAATGTACATTTATCATAAGACATACCAATTCGCCTATCATAGGACACACACCTAGATATTACCCAAGAAAAATATAAACATGCCCAAAAAAACACTTGCATGGAATGTGTACAGCAGTTTTAATTATGATGTACATAATACTATTCAGCAGTAAATAGATCCAACTGTTGATGTATGCAGCAGTATGGATGGATATCAATGGTATTTTGTTGTTCTAAAGTAGCCAAACACAAAAGAAGGCATGTTGTATTGATTTTATTTATATGAATTTTTGAATCAGTAAACTATATATGGAAATCAGATTATAGGTTGCTCTAGGGAATTGGAGATAAATCTAAAAGGGGCATTAGAGAATTTACAGGTGACCGAAATGTTGTGCATCTTAATTGGCCACACAAATATATTCATATGTCAAAACTCTTTAAATTTATACATAAAGTGTGTTCATTTTTTATGTACAAAGAGTATTCAATAAAAGCACCAAAACATACTGTACTTATTGTCATACTTGACTTTTTCTACTTAACCTACTATCTATAATTGTTCCATTATGAACCATCCTTACCATAGAAAAGTAATGTACTTTTTTATTCTAACAATTTTTTTCAGAAAGGACCTTGACAAGTGTTTGTATACTATATTTACATTTAGAACAGACAAAAATATTTATAACACTTTAGTCTTTAATTTGGGTATTTTTTGGTGAATAATGTCTCAGTGAAATGAAATACTAAGTTATTAGGTATATTAATATACATATTTGAGTCAAATAAAACCTTAGGGCAAAGGCAAGTAACTCTAGATTTGTTTAAACATAATTAACTCTAATTTTTTAAGGGTTCCTAACATACTTTCAGAGCAATGCTCTGAAAGGAACAAAAACCAACTGGCTTATTTAAGCAGAAAAGGAATGTGTTGAAGAAATATGTATTAGCTCACAGTATAACTGTGTTAGTTCCAGCCCTCCAAGACACAGCCATCAAGACATGATTAAAAGTATAGAATTTCCCTAGGTAAAACACACTTTGAAAGAAAATGGGGAAGGACCTGTGTCAGTTTGGAGAGCCATCAGTCCATGGAGCAAGATGAGGGCTGGTGAAGGAAAGAGGAGAGAAATATTGAATGGAGGTTTTTGCGTTAGTCTAACAAAATTCGGGCAGGCTATATATAAAAGACTATGTATATAGGTCACCCATCTTAGTATTCTTGCTGAGTTCAGTTACTTGAATGATGTAGCTTGTGCAAAACATGGCCCAGATGCCACCACAATGATGGATTTTAGGCCACTACTACTGGACACGACTGACTAAGCTATCTGTAGTCAGATATGTGTGAGGCATCTTCTCCTGATGACCTCAAACACCTAGAAAACTAAAGAACAAGTCTCAGGGCTAAATAACCAAGAACAATTCTGGAAATCATACTACAGAACCAGTGAAGGTGCAACTGAGTCACCTTGAGGACTGGATAAGGCAGCTTGCATTGTTAATAACTGAAAATACTAGGCTCAGGATGCTACTGTTATCGACACAGCCATTGCTGTTTCAAGAATTGAATCTCCCGCAATTGCCAACAGAGAAGTTTCTGGCAACCTGCTTCACTAACTTCAGGTTAAAAGTCTGGGTCTGGAGAATCTAATTGCTGAAGTGTAGTCATTGTTTTGTAGTCTACCGAGGAATCTGGGAAAGCAAATATCAGATATTTTCCACTTCAAAGTTGGGAGGGGGAGTTACTTCTCACCAATATTCAAAAGTAGAAATATTTGAAAAATAGGTGCTGAGCAGCCAAAAGAATGACAGGTTTCTACTACAATACATCACTAAGAAGAGACGAAAATATTATTTCCAAAATTGTCAACTGGACATATGCTATTCACCATGTTTTTCTTTGTGTAAAAATCCAAGCTAGCTATGTTCATCATTCATTAAGTCAGGTACTTATTGATGCCTAAATATTTTTTTAAAAAGAAATTATTGGGAAGAATGGGCATACAGCATATGTCTAAAGAGGATTATAAGGCAGCACATTTGTCAAACATCTGGAATTTTCATTGAAAACCTTTCTGACATGAATACTTTGACTATATCTGTAACCCTAATAATGCCAAAAGAAAATTCCCAGGTGCCAAATATTTCCTTACTTTGCTGATGTGTTTTAAAGACTCTACAGGTTAGTTGTTTTTCACTATAGCTTTAAGGCCTTAATTTTAAAAGCTGCATGTAATTTTGCTCAAGGGCTGTTTCCACAGCCAATTTGATTAAGTGCAACTTAAAATTTTCAGGCAATATATTTGAATGTACTGATTGATCCAACCACAAAGACTGTACTTACAAAACTGAACATAACTTTTTTTGCCATTGAATCTTAAAGTTACCTTCTCATTCAACTCCCTATACATTATTCTTTTTTATTTTTAATTTTTTGGCATTATAATATAATGCTAATGGTACTAACATACAAAAAAAGTCTCAACTAACCTATAGTGTATATGAATTTTCAAATGTAACTATATATATATATATGCAATGCAGATTAATAGGTAGAGATTACAGAAAGAACATTCTGCAAATGCAAAAAAATAGTTCCAGTCTCCTGAGAGGACTATTACTCAATAATTAATTGGACAAATGTATAATAACTTCTGTAATTACATTTTGGAATTCTAAGCATAAAGTATGAAATACAGTAAGAAATAATTTAACAAAATAAACTACATTTTTTCCTGATAACAAGAAATTATATAGCAAAAGAAAATCATTATTTTTAAGTGACATTTTGAATTTCTAGTTTCAAAAATTATAAAAATTAAAAATCATATACTATAAGCTAAATAAATCTCACATGAAATATTTGTCTTAGTCTTATTTACAATCATCACATTTAAGAATTATGAACATATATCTGGCAAATCTCGACAACATCAATGGTGTTCCTTCTCCCTGTGTTGTGTTCCTAATAAGATTGCTTAAAATAGTCCTGAAATCCAAAGTAAGTTCAATCTGACAAAAATTCTAGTTTAAGCTACAAAATTCACCTTATTCATAATTTTATTTTGAGCTACATAATTATATATGATCGCCAAATCATCCAACTCTTTCTAACTGGTTTTATTAGCTTCATAAGTTTTAAAGTAAGTTGATTTGGAGTCCAAAACTCAATTTATTGGTAAGAAACCAATAGTTCCAGAGGATAACACAAATTGTCCAAGGTGCTAACAATCACTAGTTTTGGATATTAGATCAGATTTCTTATATCTTGACTACTTTTCTATTATTCCTATTATTATAGCATATTGTTTTTATGATCATAATAATTTGATGATAATTTTGTGGATTGTAGGTATTTTCCTTTACACAGGACAGAAGTTATATGAACACAAAGACAATAAATGTACAAATAAATTATTTCTTCTCTCAGTTATTTTTATTAAATGTTAACAGATGGTGGACAAACCAAAAGAAATAAATATGTTTAGAATTTCCAAGAGGAGCTTTAAAAATGGCAGATTTCAGTAAGAATAAATTTATATGACTTTAAGACACCAATATTTAAATAAAAGTGTTTGTGGGTCAATATAAAGCCTATTTGATTTCATGTTTACAATATGGTAAATATTTACTTGCCAACCAAATATATACATATGAACTATCTAAAATAAAATATGGCAAAATCTTTTTTTTCACTAGTGGATTTTCATAATTAATGCCATAAACAAATGCAAAATATGTAATTTATGATAGTGTGTTATATCTCAAATATCTTAAAATTAAATATAGTTACTGAAGAAATGCATAATGATAAACATCATAAACATTTGCAGTCTTTGAAATTGCCTTGTATATCTTTATGTAGTGGATTACAATGATCACATCCCAATAAGTTCTACATAAAAGCCCTATTAATCTCGCTCTGGTAGTAGAGGAAATATCTTCACTGAAATTATCATTAATCTTCCTTTGTAGCATGCAAGTGAATGTAGAATTAATAAATATTGAGTATACTGTTTATTAAGTATACCTTGAAAATACTGTTTATTAAAAAAAAGAAAAAAAGGTTTTTTAAAGATAACAAAAGTTTTATTTCAATGTACACAAAATCACCTTCCACTAGCAGAGTAGTTTCCTACATGGGAACTTATGAAGATTCTTTGGCAGCCTATGAATATCTGAGTTGATAGGAGAATGGGGGTTTTTAAAGCCAAACTTGTCAGAAATTTAATTTGTGGAATACTAAATATGACTATTTTCTATTCCTCTTAGAAAAGTCAAAGGTGATGCAGCCATATGGGTTACAAATACATCAGCAGGCTAAATCTATTCCTGGAGCTCATTCATCATTATAACACCCCATTGACATGGGAAGGTGACAAAGATTATTGTTCCTGTTTTAAATCTGATTGAAAAGTCCTTGACTGAACTTGGTTTGAGGGTGAGAAAGCGATTGTACTCGGACCTCACCCATGGTTTTACTTGAATGTAGATCTGTTAACACTACATTAAGTATTTTTTGTTATTAAAACTTGCACTTTGCAGATTCTCTCTCAGGCCAGTTCTCATTCAAACAATTGTAATAAAAATTGGTTATGTTGTGAAAGACAACTATGTCCTAAATGATTAAATTTATTATGAAAATTTCCTAAAAATCATATAAGAAAACATTTTATAATAAAACCATGAAATTAAAATTGAGATTTAATAATCAGTAAACATTCCAAATCTGCTTCATTAATCAGTCTAATCTATTCATATTTTTGCTTTTGCTTAGATGTTTTAAAGCTAATTACAATCATGACAATTTTTATTAAGTATGATTAAATAGTAAGATATAAATCTTTTAAAATTAAAATATTTTACAATGGAACTTTTAAGCTTTCATCAAATATTTAAAATTAATAATTCTTAATATCATATAATACCCAGTACATATATACATTTTCCTAATTATTCCAGAGCTATGTTTATAGCTAGTTTATGTACACCAGGATCACTCACAGACTATCAACTTCCTATGGCTATCTTGTCTCTAAAAATCTTTTTTTAACTGCTATAGTTTCTCTTCCTCTAACTCTGCCTCTCCCCTTTAAAAAAATATTGGTCTTATTTTCTGGTTTCTTTTGATTGGTTGCTTATTCTGTTGTTTGACTTGTTTTTCTATAGGTTGTATTTGCTGTAAACTGGCCCAGAGAAATAACAGATTAAATATTTTTGGCAAAGTCTTCTTCAGTGTTGCCAGAAAGTCCCTATTTATAATGGAAAAAAATAGTATAATAGACCAAGGTTTTAATTTGTTTTTTCAAGGATAATATAATCATTCCTGATTTTATGGCAACTAATGGCCTCTAGTGCTAGGGACTTTGGAAGATTTTCTTATTCATTAGGTGACAATCTGGACCAGCCCCTTGGTATTTAAGAGCTTTCAATGGAATAAACTTTGCAAATATTCTGATGTCAAGAGGTTTCCATCTCAGTTAATAAAATTAAAAGGATCAAAAGGGGTTCTGAGAAATCTACAAAACCAGACTTGGAAAACATGCTTCTCAGTCTGGATGACACATACATTCAATGGAAGTTTCATGACTAATAGACATATTTTGGACAAAAAAAGAAAACAACAAAAAAAATCTACTTAGTTTGGATGTTGTGAACTTATTCTGTGCGGCTACATATATTCAAAGCAACAGGAAGGTGTCCTCAGCATCCCTTCCTTTTTCCATTTATGCATCTGCTCCCAAAATTACAGTCAAGACTCTTAGTTGTTAAACCTCTTTATTAAATTGACTTGGAGAAGTGTGGGGACATAAATTTTTCCACTTTTAATGCATTTGATTTTAAATTAATGCATTAAAAGGAAATGATGGGATAATTTCACCCTCTTCAATGGATAATAGAAGAAAATAAGAATATGGAAAGCAGAGTATTGAAGCAGTAGGAATTAGCATTGCTCCTCTGAACTATAAGTAATATTCTTTAGATTATCAGTGTTGAAGTCACAGTATAATTTGCTACCACGCTGAGACAGAATTAATGAAATATTTGTAAAGTCAAGAACTCATCCTTAAGAAATGACTGAACTCTTGTGTGTTTTATTTCCTCCAGACCACACATGACTACATTTTAATCATGCTCCTCATATGTTCTTTAGATCATCTCTACCACCACATTTTTAAAACTAACATCGATGTAGTTTATTTATTGCTATTTCCAATTACTCTCAAGGTATTAACAAAATGATGATGTCTGCCTTAAAAACTTGTTTCATCAATTTCATCAAAAGTAAAGATTAACTTATACAAAATTACTTAGAATGTAGGTTTAATTAACTCTTTTTTGACTTTCAAATTTATATAGACTTGATACACACATCTGCTATATAGACACTTAGGACTTGACTACCAATCTCCAAAATTCTTGACATTCATCCAAAACCTACTGCTTCCTTATTTTCTTGACTTTGAGCTGCAGGTCACCCAATTAAGAGAAGAAAATGTTTTCTCTTTGTTAGTTACACAAGATCCAGCCTGCTGAGTAACTACCTTGTGCCAGTCCAGTGGCAAATGGGTATTAAACTAAACTTTATCTGTCTATGAAGGGTTATGCTATTTTTTTAAAAATATTGACAAGTACTTAAAAATAGCTAAACAAACATAATTATTCATTTGCATTTAATTTTTAGCATGAAAATAATTCCTTAAGTAGACTAAATATTAATAAAATCTTTTATTTGAGGACATTGAAATAAACTCTTGCTATGTAATTTCTACAGATACATTTTAATATAAGTTTCAAGTAAGCATGCATATTCCTGTTTGTCATTCATTTTTAAAGCACTTTTTTTTAGCATTTATTACTATAAAAGGCCTATAATGAAGTTTCTCAAACTTTATTGTGTGTATGGAAAGTTGCTAAGGAAGGAAATTTCCAACCACTTCCTTTAAGACACTAAGAAGCTCTAGGGTGAGTTTAAACATCTGCATTTCAAACAAACACTCCTGTTGCTTCTGGCGCAGATGGCTAGTGGCACATGCTGTGAAAAACACAGGTCTACATGTATACATGAATGTTAGTTACAAAATATAAAAAATAAAAAGAAATACCAATCAGTTAAATGGTCAAAACCTAAGACTCTATGAGACATATGTCATTAAGTGTGATAGTACTTCATATGATATAGCAGTTGAATAGATTATAACCAATTCTGTGTTACTCAACATGTTATTTAATAAAATAATTTGAAAACATTTATCATGATAAATGTATGAATACCTTTACAACTGAATTGTATAACATCTTTTAAAACATGTTTGTATGAGTCTTCAACTTGGAAGAAATTAACTTTCGTATATAAGCTCACATAGAAACACTAGATGCCTGCCTATATTCCAGCTGATTCCCTTCATCTAATTACTTTCATCACACTTAAAAATTTAATCAAGACTCTACTTTTTTTGGCCTGAGAAATCTGCTATTTATTCACTTGATCTAGGGATTTAACTCATGTTTGTGCCAAAAATAAATCCAAATCGTAGTATTCCAACCTGTACCTTTCTCTTTATGTTCATTCTTTTTTATATCAGTTTGCTATTCCTGGATAACAAATTACCCCAAACGTCTATAGTTTAAATAATAATAATTTTTTAAAAAAAAAACATTTATTTAGCTCATAATGATATGGATTGGTCTGCACTGCCTCTGCTGTTCCCTAAGGGTATATTCAAGTATCTATGACAAGCGGTTGTTAGGTTGTTAGCTGGAGACTAGATGGTCCAGGAAGGCCTCACTTAGAGGCCTGGAGATTGGTATCCTGTCTGTCAGCCAGACTGAAGGCGAAACCAGGATTCATGTGGCCCACACTAACTGGAAACATACAAAAAGTGTATTCTGGGAAAGTAGTTCAACATAGCCAAGTTGACACTTACCAAGTACCACAATGCAGCAAAGCTATGAAATACTAGACAATTATAGTGCACTTGTCATAGCAATCAGAAAATTGGTGCCCTAACTTGAAACAAGCACAAATCCCCACTGCTAAATGCCTAACATTTTTGGATATAGTAGGTATAACCTCTTAGCTCAAAGTATATTCTGGTATATGTTATTGTTCTTTTATTAAGATTGAAAAATTATACCCCCACTGCAATTGTAGAAAAATGCCTGTCACATGTTGCCAATTCTGGGTGTTATTGCTTTAAATATTTGCCAATTTGGCAACAAATAATGTATAAAATAAATTTATAAATCTCTGATGGTCTTGAGATCAAAGATTTCTTGTTAAGCAAGAAAAACTATAATCTTATAAAAAGCACTCTTAGCATCTTAAAATTTATTTCAAAAATATTCAGTCTATGTCAATAAATGAATGGACACAAAAATATGGCTAGAACTAGAACTGAGAAAGAATTATGGGTGATCAAATAGAAAAATATGACACATACTACTTATTTCCTGGATACATTTTAATACTTAACATAATTTTTGATCCTAAAATAAGATGCTAAGAGATAACATTTGTGTTGTTTTCCCATGTAATCAAAATTTGACCTCTTTACATATTTTTTCTCTTCTTTTTGCTTTAACATACCCTATATTGAAGACTACCATGTCTGATTTGTTCACTCTATAAAATTAGGTCTTTTATAATGCCTGATCCATATTAGTAACAGTAATCCAGGACAAATTAATCCCTTTTCTTCAAATTTTTTTGAACAAATATAGAATTCTCATAAAGCAATGAGTAGAAGTTATAACATTTTCACAGGAAAGATTTCTGCATAGTCTACAGGAAGAATTAAATCCCCACTGGTTCTGATCTTTGTCACTTTTTTTTGTTAAACATTCCCTTCTAGTAATTATCCTTTGGTCATTGGCAGAAATAATTATGGTTGGATAGCATCTTTTTATTTCTACCTGTGTTTGAAAGTATTTCTATTTTAGCTGGCATAACAATAAGAAATTCTTAAAGATCAAGGGATTCACAAAATTTAACATTTTTATTGTTTCATTGATTATTTTTTTTCTTATATCATTGTGGCCCCCATGTTTCTCCTGCCACTGTATTGCCTGTGAACCATCACCATATTCCTTTGTGTTCCTCTCTCCCCTGTTTTGCCTCCCTCCCACTCACTCCTTTACTGTATGCCTCAGTTCTGTGGTCAGCTTGTTAGTTTAATCTCTTTAATTTGAAACATATCAGCAAATTATGTACTGTTAGCCACCCCCCCCCCAAATATTACAACATGCCTATTACAAAAGATGTTTTAGACTGGAAATCTGGCATATCTACCTATGCATGACTTTCAGACATTCTTCAAATGTCATCATGGGATATGTTAATTGAATGATCAAAAAATCAAAATCCATAGATTCCAGATACAATAAGAAAGTAATAGATTGTTAATAGGCCTTAATAGATTGTTCCACTTAGAACATTCTGAAGACATAAGTTTTAGCAAACTATAATTAAAAGAACTTTGAAGTCAGACATCAAAACTACTATTTTCCTGATTAAAATATAAATTGACTGGCAAAACTTTTGTTCCTTAACCTGTTACTCATTTCAGCACACATTGAGAGTAGGTTTTTTATCTTATATTAATCAGTCAAGACTACCATATGATAGAGTATTATTTTTCCAAAACAAAAATTTTAGACATTCCTATACCAATACAAGGGAAAAATTAATATAGTTATTTGTATATTTTTATTCACGTCTAGAGCCCAAGGGCATGTAATTTAATGGCACCTCATAAGTATATGGTGGCCACACACTATTTGAAAGTGGTCTCAGTTTAACAGCATTTATTGAGCAATCGTAAGTGAGACTGGAAATTATTCCATACATTTGGGGATTTTTATGGTGAAAATAAATCTAGAAAGAAAATGCAGGAGGCAGAATGATCATATTCAAAATACACAGAACAAAAGTGCTGGACATGTAGCATAAAAAGCATCAAGAGAGGTCAGGAAAGTTTTGTAAAAGTTTCATACTGAATTTTGAATGAAGAAAGAAGAACAGTATGACATAGCAGCCTGAAAAGGGCATTTCAGGTGAGAAAGTGATAGATGATAAATAGGTGGTATATAAATGATAGAGAGATAGACAGATAGATGTAAAATTAGGGTTGAACATAACATTTACCTTTGCTAAAAATGTTGAATTGAAATAACACTAATTGGTAATATTTATTGACAGCATTACATTGCAGAAATAAGTATCTGGTAGGTTTTATTATCCCTCCATTTTCAAATGTGGACATTAGGCTTCAAGAAATTGAACAACTTGCTGAAGAATATACAAGCAATAAATGGCAGGGGCAATTTAAATTCTGTATGATTTGAAAGCAAATTCTACTTTTACTTGTAAAGAAGGAATCAAGAAGAGTTTTAAAATGAATTCTGTTTAATCCAGCATGTAAGGAGTTTCGAAGTTCCTATCCTAACTCTATCCTAACTCTATCCTAACAGCAAGTACAAAACTAAACAAACTGAAAAATCAACAACTGTTCTTAGGTCTGTCAGTTAAGTGAGTAACCAGGCTAAATCACCATTTCCAAAATTGGAGAGACAAGTAGAGAAGGAGACAAAATTGGAGAGACAAGTAACAGATACATAGAATCACAACTTAGCAGAGCTGATACTCTCAAGCAAAGAGCTCCTTAGGATCCAGTATCATGGTAGGAAAACCAGAATTATAATTGATAAATTACTGGAGGCTGAGTATGGACAACTCTAATAGTCAAAAACTCCAAGGTGGGACCTCCCTGGTGGCGCAAGGGGTTGGGCTGCAGAGCCTCTACAGCATAAGTTTGATGCCCGGCCAGGGGTGGTGACCCACATGATACAGCAGACCTCTTCTCTCTCACCTGCTGCTCCCCTCAGCAGTGTATTTCAGTCAATCTGCCTGTTATGTCCCCCACTCTGTCTCTGGTGAATCCTCTCACTCCCCGCACCTCTGGCCTATAACCCAGCTCTTGCATGTATAAATAAATCTAAAAAAAAAAAAACAAAAAACTCCAAAGGAATGCAGGCCTGGGGAAGTCCCACACTTTTACCTCAGGAGCTCTACTGGGTCATCAAAGTGACTAATAGAGAAGGAAGAAATAAAACTATCTTTGTTCACAATTGACATGATCATTTAGGGAGATGATCTGAAAGAACTGGCCAAAAAGCTCTTCTGGAACTAATAAGGATTATAGCAAGGTTGTTGAATATTAGGTTAATACATGATAAAAATTCATAAATACCAACAAATTACAACTGGAATTAGAAATTAAAGACATACTATATTTACATGAACACTCCACCAAAAATAAAATACGTAAATATTAATTTAACAAAAATCATATAAAAGCTGTATGAGTACATTACAAAACTCTGACAAAAGATATAAAGAATGAAATAAATGGAAAGATACCACATGTTTGTGGATAGGAAGATTCAGTATTATCAAGAATTGGTTATTCTTAACTTGATCTATAGAGGCAATAGAAACCCATTCAAAAGTCCAGAAAGTTCTTTTGTGAATATTGGCAAAATATTAATTTTCCACACAAATTCTCCCATGGAAAAGAGAATAGAGGGTATTAATGGAGAAGTCTAATACTGTGCATTAGGGAACATTACAATTAATAGGAGAAAGAATCAGCACAGAAAAATCAAAGCTTCAATATTTTCATCAAAAAGGACCACAATCTCCATCTCCTTCATATTTTTTTTCTTTCTACCTGAACTGAGTAATTTCTAAGACTTTTACATGAAGAAATGGAATAATGAAAATGCCACATATTTCAGTGGTCATTAGCCTGATCAAATAAGATTTCTTCTTTATTTTCAGATCCAGGAGCATATGATTGATTTTGCAAGGGGAATCTCTAAATTAGTGTTTTATTTTCAAATGCCATATTGTTAAGGAAGTATGCATCAAAATGGAAGATTTTCTCCCCTTGTTCCGGGATAACAACTCTCCAAAATTTCCTTCAAAATTCAGTTGAAGGGTCAACTCCTTCCTTGTAACTTTTCAAACCAACAGTGGTCATTCAATTGCTCCAGATATTTTCAACATACAATAATCCCTTTGTACTATATCACATCGCATTTGTGTCAGAGAGTGTGAAGAGCATAGTCTTTGGGAATTAAATCGTGTTCTGTTTAACACTAATAGGATATTTGGGGTCAGGAAATTTATGTTTGCTAAGCCTCAGCTTCATCATCTAAAAAATGAGGAAGAAATATCTTCTCATAGAATTATTATCATAATTTTACATCTGGGTTTTACATGTGGGTTGGCTCCCTGGGCCAAGGATCAAACTCATGTGCAGTGGCTGGCGATAGCTTGATAGCTAGTCCCCATTCTGTTATCAACATGAATGACCTCAAGGAAGGCCAGCATCCTCACTAGCCCTTTTTGATCTCAGCAGTAAGAGGAACAGTAGAGCAAAGCTGTTTCCTAGAAACGAAACACTATCACAGAGAGAAGACTATAAAAATAACTTTGTGTGTATATATTTCATGCAGACAATAGTGAATGACAACCAATGCATTGGACACAAATTCAAGTTATACTATAACTAATTAAAGGACAGATTGATTAAGGGAACACTAACAAAATATTGCTTTAAAAAAAAAAGGGTTAGGCAAATGTCGAGGATATGGAGAGAAAGGAACTCTCCTGCACTGCTGGTGGGAGTGCAAACTGGTCCAACCACTGTGGAAAGCTGTGTGGAGATTCCTCAACCTACTAATGCTAGAGCTTCCATATGATTCAGCAATTCCACTCCTAGGTATTTACCCAAAGGACACAGAAACATTAATTCCAAAGAGCACCTGCACCCCTATGTTTATAGCAGCACAATTTACAATAGCTAAGCTTTGGAAACAACCCAAATGCCCAAAAATAGATGACTGGATCAAGAAGATGTGGTACATATACACCATGGAATATTACTCAGCATTCAAAAAAAGATAAACACATGCAATTTGCAGCAACATGGATGGAGCTGGAAGGGATCATGCTCAGCCAAATAAGCCAGAAAGAAAAAGAAAAATACCGGATGGTCTCACTCATAACAGGAATCTAGAAAACCTAAATAAGGGACCAGGAAAAAGAATAACTATAAGAAAGAAAAATAATCAAAATCAACAAACAACTATGAACCAGAGACACACTTTGGGGGTGGGGGGAAGGAGGGAATGGGGTCAAAATCAGGGGGTTGCAATTGTATGGGGAATATAAAAATTTAAAAAAATTTTTAAAAATAAATAAAATTAAATTTAAAAAAGAAAAAAACAAAAGGGTTGGGCATCCCCTGATGGTGCAGCGGTAGAGTACTGGGTTGTGAAGCTGCATGTTTCGATCCCACCAGCGAGGATCCCACCAGCGAGGGTCCCACATCGCAGGCAGACCTCTCCTGCCTTGCCTGCTGCTCCCCTCAGCAGTGTATTTCCTCATTCTGCCTGCTTTGCTCCCCGCTCTGGCTCTGGTGAATTCTCTCACCCTCCTGTGCTTCTCACTGTACCCAGTGCTTGTATAAACAAACAAACAAATAAATAAATCTTAAAAAATAAAGGGTCATAACAATGAATATTGAAACTATGGAGGAACTATGGAGGATGATAGCTTTTGAAGGTGCCAGGAGGGTCCTAATCTCATAAAAGGCCCTAAAGTATTTCCCATTTGTCCTTTAGTTTGTTAAATCTAAAATGTGAAGAAATAGTAGTGGATGAGCTGAGTATCTGGGAAATTTGAAAAACCATTGGTGGGGAGTGCTCATCAGCATTTAAATTTAAAAAATGAAAGGGTTATGAGAGGGTTTTCCTTTATACATCTATTTTAAATTTCTTCACAAGGTTTAGATGTTCACAAAAATCCACTTAAACTTTGGTGAATACATAAATAATCAAGGAGATAATGTAAAAGGAACACAGAAAATATAAACAGCCCTATTAAAATGCACACTTTTCTCCTGCTTAAGATAATGACACTCCATCTATTTAATTGTGCATAGAGGAACATCCTCCTGAACAGAGTAGGAAATTTCTGTTAGGCATAAATTTGACTTATGTCTTAGTCTAACCAAAAAGAAAAAAAAAAAACGAGAGTGAGAGAAAGGAAATAGAGAACCAATTATATGCTGATTTGCTAATGTTGTTTTTCAGATTAAATGCCACTTCAAATTACAAAATCTGTGGTACTTGAAGCTGTCAGTTTTCTAAGCACTTTCTTGAGAAGTCTTGTCTTAGCAAAGAGAATGTTGAAATACTGGGTCCCTCAGGGGGCCAACCAAACTTTGACAGAGGTTTAACAGTCCTTGAAATTATATCCCCAAACCTTAGAGAGCCTGCTGATTCAGTGGGAAAGGACATAAGCTGAGCAAGTTATAAATAAACTCTTTTATCAGAAGTGATGGTGTCATGGTGACTTCAAAGACTAAATCAGGGATGCTAAGTTCTCTGATGTTCTGAAGACAGTAAGAACTTTATTATATTGGTCAAGCCATTCTTGGACCTGAACTGAAATTTGATAATAATGTTTTTTTCCTCTCTTTGTACACTTTTAGGTGAGTCTCTAGTCCATCAAGTTAGTTAATATGTATCACTTGAAGAGAAACAAGATAATATTTATTTTACAATATTTTATTGCCATTTCTGTCTCACAGGAGTCAAGATTTTCTAGTATAAAATAGAATCATGCCTGCTGTTTCCCACAGCAAAAATCTGTTCTTGAAAAGGCATAGAATATATTGCCTCTTGACTACCCTGAGTAACCTGTGGATGGCTCTTTGTATCAAAATAATCAAGAAGGAAAAAGACACAGGAGGGAATCTTGCTGGTTAGATTTAGTGGATTTAATTCTTGAGAATATCACCTTACTCCTTGAAAGAATAATAAAGATAAATATAATGTAATAATAGCCACTGGATATGCTATTTCTAAGGCAAATACATTTATGTGTAGAAAGTTTTTTAAATATTGGGTGGGCAAAAATATGCAAAAAAACTCTTTAGAAAATGTCAAACTATAATTTAAAAGTTACTTTGAGGGTAATTTGAAACCTAGCTTTCCCAAAATACACTGTGAGAGAAGTAAGTTGTTATACACACTTTAGAAAATAAGTCAAACTGTGTTGAAAATGTTAGCACATAGAGATTCATCAGAAATGAGCAGTCCATAAACTTACAGACTTTATGGAAGTGATACAAACAACTAATATCTAAGACAGGAGACCTAAGGCATTTACAGCTACTAACATGTCCTAGATAAAAATTAAGATACATTTGATTATGACATGATGTGATTGTAACAGTTACAGCAAGTGATCTGTGTAGATTCTGCTTTTGACTCTATTGCAATTAGGTTAAGTGCTCTTAATGACACTTAAGTGTGTGTGTTCATGTATGTTTGTTGTAACGAGGACTGTAAGAATGATGTTGCAAAAGAATTCAAAAATGAAGAATATTTTCATTAGCAAAGAATAGGAAATAAGTTGAAGACTTGCTAACATCTGAGGAAACTGTCAAAGAAACTTTACTCCAAAGGATTTAGAATGTCTAGCACAGAGATATTAAGACCATTGATATCAGAAAGAGAAAAATTAAATAAAATCAGAGATATGCCTGTGTCTTATACCAGGGAAGCAGCCCCTGATTCAAGTTTTCTGAGTGGTTGCTAAATGTTGGGGACATACTCATGAATGCTACAGATGCAAGAATCAGTCTTTCTTCTAAAACAAATGAATATCATGTTGCAGCACTTCACAGAAAAGCAGAGTGGACAGGATACCAAATACACAGAAAGCATGTAATTTTTGCAATACATAATTTTAAAACTAATATCTGTTATTGTTTCAGCAGAATGACACAAGTATGTAAGTCATTGTGTTTTCTTGCTATAATTATTTTTCAGCTTTGCTATAAAGTTCATGTTCTTCCTTTGTGGGTCATCATATGGGTGGACTGGAGTTCCTAGGGAGGATGCCCATACTTTGAGTAAATAAATAAATAAAATAATGACAAATGTGATGTGATATGAAGGAAAATAAGCAAAGGACTGGGATTTTTAAAAAAAATAATAATCTGTAATCAATAAATATATTCCTAAGAAAGTGGTTCTTGGGATGAGACTTTCACATATAGGAGATGAGTGGAGAAGAGGAGCAATGCAAGGAAAGGCCAGTACATTCTAAGAGGAAGCAAGAAAAATTTACAAGAAGCATTTACAAAGACGCTATGGCAGAAAATAGAGCTATTTGGCGGGAGTGAAGTGAAAGCAAGAGAGAGCAGCATGAGCTGTGTAAGAGCTGGGCGGAACTCATCAACAATCTTATTACACATGGTGTGAAATTAGAATTATAATCAAGGGGTCTCCCTGGTAGCCTAAGTGTTAAATCTCAGTGCTATCACCTATTCGACCTGAGTTCAACCCCAGGCCAGGGAGGTGACCCACATGGCACAAGGCGATGCAGACCTCTCCTGTCTCACCCGCTGCTCCCCTCAGCAGTGTACTTCGGTCACTCTGCCTGCTCTGTTCCCCACTCTGTCTCTGGTGAATCCTCTCACCCTCCCCAAACCTCTGGCCTGTATCCCAGCTCTTGTATGCATAAATAAATAAATCTTAAAAAAAATAAAAAAATAAAGTTTAAAAAATGTGAATATTTTAAATACTATGTAAAATAACATGTGGTAAGTAATTAACATTATTTATTCTTTCTTTTTGAAATCACAGCCTATGTCAAAAACATCTTTGCTCCCTTACAACATTTATTTAACTGCTTGCACATAGTTAAGTACCAAAAAGCTGTTCAATTTATGATTCTTACCTATTGTTTCAAATAATTTTGAACACATATTGTATACAAGTTTTATAATAATCTTATAACCTATTAACTCAAACATAAGACTAATAATAATATCATATTACATATATTAATTTTATAATATAACCTATTAACCTAGAATATCATCTATCAACTTGTTAGAACTGAGGGTCAAAGAACCTGGATTGTTGCCCTGAGTCCTTCATATATTCTAACCCTACAACTTCTACTTAAGGTGAATAAACTCAGGCAGGAAAGACAAATCCTCACCCAAATGACAATTTAAGTTTTTAGTTATTCTATGTCCCAATTGAATCTTCCTTTATCACATCATGAAAGGAAATTGAAAGCAAGAATGAGAAATTTCTCATTTTAAATATATGAAAATTTTAGAGAAAATAATATGAAAATTTCTGATTTAACTTATTTTAAGTATGGTATTTGAAAATGTTTATTTACTATTGTTAGAACCACAAGAATTACTTCATAAATCCAAGTATATTTATGTAAAATAGAAGCCCGACACATGGAAAAGATAAAAATATGTTACTATAGTTAAAAACCCTATTGCCTATGAAATTAATTTCTTTCTGGGTAAATTTCTATCTCCGCTGCTCCACCTTCTAAAATATGATCGTAACTGTGCTTATGCCACTGCAGCATTGGTGTCCATGATTTATGTTCTTATAATTACTGACACTTCAGTATAATTAGAGATCAAAATAGCTAGTAAGTTTTCTCATGTATGACAGTCTGCCCATTGGAATATGATACAATTTCTGGCAAAATCCTTAAGATCATATGGAAATATTGTATAAGAACACTTTGAGGAAAAAATGACTCATTTCCATCAAAATTTTACTTGTGATTATATACAACATCAAGGTTTTTACTTCTCTGTGTCTAAAAGTATCACTTTCCATATAGATATATTTTGAGTGAGCTCTGAATTTTCTCCTCAGTGGAAGTCTCTATATTCCATCTAGGGTAGGGGACATATCAGTCTTTTCTCTTTCAACTCAGCTTGCTGAAGGCTCCATAATATCATCAACATTCCCAGCTGTGGCTTTCTGAACAATACTTCCTTTTGTGGCAGTTGTCAACTCCATTTAATGTAACGAAAGGAAAAAAAAAAACCTAGAAAACTCAGTCTTCACTTAAATGCAACTCTACCAAGCGCCTGACAGACTACAGAGAAATTATATCTGTAATAATTTTGAACTGATATAGAATGTATAAATTTTAGTAGAAATATATATATATATAATGTGAAATTTGGTTAAATAAACTACTTACAACTTCAATTTAAAACACATACACATTTTTTTTTCTCTAGATATAATTTAGAAAACTCTTCTCAATATATTGTATATATGGGACATCCCTAAGTTAGTTTTGGGTATATTCTCTCTCTTTTATATATATATATATGTGTGTGTGTGTGTGTGTGTGTGTGTGTGTGTGTACACTAGGCAGTTTACATTTCTACTTACTCTTAGTTCATCAAATGCAACTTCAAATTTATCTTTCTACAAATGATGAATTAGACTTAAAATGTCCTAAAACGTATAAGCAAAATATGGAACATCTGAAACCAAAGATTGTACCATTTTTCTAATTTGATGTAGAACAAGAAAAGATTCTCCAAAACCTTTATCTTGATATTTCCAGATAGGTTAAAAGAGAGTATTATTATTTTGGTAATATTAATCTTCAAGTTGTTCTATAAGTTTTAGTCAAGGTCAACTCATTAATCATTTCCATATTCAAAAATGTATAACTGGAACATCTTTTAAACTATCCTAAATGGAACCCACTATCTTAGAATTAGGAATAAAATATTTTTACTTTCACATTCAAATAAAATAAAAACATTCAATTGTTCCCTTTGTAAAGTTCCTGTTCACAATGAACACTAAAGCATCTATCTAAATTTTTTTTTTTTTTATAGAGGCATGCTTTATTTATTTGTTTGCTGGTTTGTTTGTTTGTTTTGTTTATACATGCACTGGGTACAGTCAGAAGCGCGGGAGGGTGAGAGAATTCACCAGAGCCAGAGCGGGGAGCAGAGCAGGCAGAAGGACCGAAGTACACTGCTGAGGGGAGCAGCGGGCGGCAGGAGAGGTCTGCACGCCATGTGGGACCCTCCTCTGGTGGCCAGGGAGCAGCCGGGGATCGAACCGGCGCCGCAGAGGCCGCGCGCAGTTTCGCAACCCAGCGCTCAACTGCTGCGCCACCGGGGAGGCCCATAAAGCATCTATCTAATTGACTTAAAATTCCATAGAGAATATGTCAACTAGAAATTGGATAAATTTAAGGGGAAACAAAATAAACTTTGGAGTCCGTTTTTTTAATTGAAAATATTTTTATACTTTTAAAGGGATAACAGCCCTTTATCTGATGTGGGTTTTTCTCCCAAACTATGACTTGACTTCTCATTCTCTTCACATTGTATTTCACAGAGAAAATTTAATTTTTATGAAGTCTGGCTTGTTAATTATTTTATGTCATGGACCTTGCCTTTGATGTTATAACCAAACATTTATTGCCATACCCAAGATCATCTATGGACATAATTAGATATAGAAATAGATATCGATTTAGACATGAAATAGAATACTATTCCGATCTAAAATGGAAGGAAATTCTGACACATTACCACATAGATGAATCTTAAGAACACTGTGTGGAGATTTCTTGACCTACTAAACATAGAGCTTCCATATGATTCAGCAATTCCACTCCTAGGGACACAGAAACATTAATTCCAAAGGACACCTGCATTCCTATGTTTATAGCAGCACTATTTACAATAGCTAAGCTACAGAAACAACCCAAATGCCCAAAAGCAGATGACTGGATCAAGAAGATGTGGTACATATACACAATGGAATATTACTCAGCAATCAAAAAGATAAACACATACAGTTTGCAGCAACATGGATGGAGCTAGAAGGGGTCATGCTCAGCCAAATAAGTCAGAAAGAAAAAGAAAAATACCGGATGGTCTCACTCATAGCAGGAATTTAGAAAACTTAAATAAGAGACCAGGAAGAAGACTAATCAATACACAGTAAAAATCAAAATCACCAAGCAACTATAAACCTGAGACACACTGGGTGGGGAGGGGAAGTGAGAGGAAGAGTCAAAATAAGGGGGAGTGCAATTGTGGGGGAGTGCAATTGTATGGGGAATATAACCATAATGAAAATGCATACATTGTGCAAAGATGAAAAATGATATAAGAATTATATAAAATAAAATATTAAAAAAGAACACTATGTTAAGTGAAATAGTTCAGTAATAAAAAGGTAAATAATTTATATAAGGTACATAGAATAGTTGAATTCATAGAAAGAGAGTAGAAAAGTGGAAGTCAGAGGCTGGTAGTAGGGGGAAATAGTCTAATAGATTATGACTAGTTTTTGAAAAGAGTTCTAGAGATGGACGGTGGTGGTGGTTGCACAACAATGTGAATGTACTTAACACTCCTTAATGATACGCTTAGATATGGTTAAGATGATACAATACATATTTTGAGAATTTTACTACAATTAAAAATACACTTAAAAATTCCAAATTCAGGGCCTCCCCTGGTGGCACAGCGGTTAAGCGCTGGGCTGCAAAGCTCCCCGCAGTTCGATCCCCGGCTGCCAGCGAGGGTCCCACATGGCGAGACAGACCTCTCCTGCTGCGCCCGCTGCTCCCCTCATCAGTGTATTTTGTCAGTCTGTCTGTTCTGTTCCCCACTCTGGCTCTGGTGAATTCTCTCACCCTCCCATGCTTCTGACTGTACCCAGTGCTTGTATAAATAAATAAATAAATAAATCTTTAAAAAAAATTCCAAATTCAGGACTGAGGATGTAACCATATGTCACTGTGAGCTGATGGGAATATAATGCAACTGGTAGATGATTCTATATTTTAAGTGTCCCAGTAATGTGAACATTTGTTGAGTACTTTCTATGTGCAGCACTTAAATGCATCATCTCAATTAGTTCTCACTCAAAAAAAAAAAGACTATTTTTTATTACAATATATAGGTAGGAAATTACATTTCAGAGAGTTGAGGTGCCTTCCAATGGTCATAGGTGTCAAAGGTTGAAAATGAATTTACAGCCAAGCATATTGACATCCCCAAGCCACAAGCAATTTATGACTTAATCAAGTAATTTTTTGGTGAGAATAGAGATATATATGCAATTCATTAAACAAAATATTTATGCCATATCTTTCATGAAAGCCTTTGTAATAACCTTGCACACTATTATTCATGTCCCTGAGAAGTGGATGTTTGGCAGTGGAGGCACTGCTGATCCAGTGTTTGAATTAGCAATCTGTGATTTGAGTGACTCATATTCTTGCTTCAGTTGCTACCTTTTTTTTTTCTTTTTTTAAAAAAAAATTTATATATATTTTACATCATTGTTCTTTCTTTTTCTTTCTTTCTTTTTTTTTTTAATAATGGTTGCTTTCTCCTCTCAGGTGTAGTCCCCATAGAATTCCCACCACCAATTCACCTGTGCACCATCACCATAGTCACTGTGCTCTTTGCACCCTTGTTTTGATCCCCTTCCCTTCTCCTCCACTGCAGGATGTCTCTAATTTTAGTTGTCTTTTTATTTTCGTTTTGTTGTGTTGAGCTTAACTTTGGGCATCACTGAGTCTTAAAGTTTTCATTAGTAATATGGGGCAATTCTCTTTTCATTCACAGTGTGGTATATAGCAAAGTGCACAGGTAAAAGAATCTAAAAATTTGGTTTAATTTTAACTGTGTTCCTTAGTATGTGACTTTTGAAATATCACTTCTTTAAGTCTAGTTTTCACACTATAAAATGAGAGCTGTGTGTTCTTCAAAGTACATGTCTCTAAATCTATTTCAATGGGATAACATAAGGACTGATAATGTTAGCTATCTGGTTTCCTTAAATAATGTAGATTGGTCAAGCTTCATTCTTTTGCATGTAGCAACCCAGTTTTCCCAGCACCATTTATTGAACAAACTTTCTTTGCTCCAATGCATAGTCTTTGCTCCTTTGTCAAAGATTAGTTGACCATAAATCTGTGGGTTTATTTCTGGATATTCTATTCAATTCCATTGGTCTGTATGTCTGTTCTTGTTCCAATACCATGCAGTTTTGATGATTATGGCTTTGTAGTAGAGTTTGAAGTCTGGGAGTGTGATGCCTCCATTTCCTTCTTTTTTTTTTTCAGTAGAGCTTTGGCTATTCGGGGTTTTTGTGATTCCATATGAATTTCATCAATAATTGTTCTATTTCTTTGAAGAATGACATTGAAATTTTGATTGGAATAGCATTGAATCTGTATATTGCTTTTGGTAGGATGGCCATTTTAATAATGTTTATTCTCCCAATCAATGAGCAGGGGATGTCTTTCCATTTCTTTGTGTCTTCTTCTATTTCTTTTAACAGTGTTTTATAGTTTTCTTTGTATAGGTCCTTTACCTCTTTTGTTAGATTTATTCCCAAATATTTGATTTTTTTTGTTTCGATAATAAAAGGGATTTTTTTTTTTTTATTTCTTCTTCAGATTTATTGTTTGTGTATAGGAAGGCTACTGACTTTTGCGTGTTGATTTTGGATCCTGCCACTTAACTGAATTGATTGATGAGTTGAATTAGTTTTTCTGTGGAGTTTTTGGGGTTCTCTATGTATATTATCATATCATCTGCAAATAGTGATAGTTTGACTTCTTCTTTTCCTATTTGAATTCCTTGTATGTCTTCCTCTTGTCTTATTGCTCTGGCTAGGACTTCCAGTATTATATTGAAAAGCAGTGGTGAGAGTGGACATCCTTGTCTTGTTCCAGATCTTAATGGAATTGCTTTCAGCTTTTCACCATTGAGAATGATACTGGCTGTTGGCTTGTCATAGATGGCCTTTATGATGTTGAGGTGAGAATGGCACATATTAAAAAAACTAGCAACAGCAAATGTTGGCGAGGTTGTGGAGAAAAAGGAACTCTTCTGCACTGTTGGTGGGAGTGCAAACTGGTCCAACTACTGTGGAGAGCTGTGTGAAGATTTCTGGACCTACTAAACATAGAGCTTCCATATGATTCAGCAATTCCACTCCTAGGGACACAGAAACATTAATTCCAAAGGACACCTGCATGCCTATGTTTATAGCAGCACTATTTACAATAGCTAAGCTACAGAAACAACCCAAATGCCCAAAAGCAGATGACTGGATCAAGAAGATGTGGTACATATACACAATGGAATATTACTCAGCAATCAAAAAGATAAACACATACAGTTTGCAGCAACATGGATGGAGCTAGAAGGGGTCATGCTCAGCCAAATAAGTCAGAAAGAAAAAGAAAAATACCGGATGGTCTCACTCATAGCAGGAATCTAGAAAACTTAAATAAGGGACCAGGAAAATGAATAACTATAAGAAAGTGAAAATCCTAATCAACAAAAAACTATGAACCAGAGATAATTTTTGGGGGGTGGGGGGCTGGAGGGGAGGGATTGGGGTCAGAATGGGGGGTTTGCAATTGTATGGGGGAATATAAAAATGAAATTTATTATTTTAAAAAAATAAAAAAATAAAAAATAAAAAAAAAATAATGTAGATTGGTCTAAATTAGTATTCAACCTATTTTAAACCTCACATTTAGGTGTAACTTTTTAAGTTATAAGCATGCATAGCTGAACAAATATTGTTTTCAAATGAAAATAACTAGGTAGATTTTGTAAATCATTTCATGATATTGATTTTTCTTAAGATATTTTCCTAAAATGTATTTCTATATTTAGGAATATCATCAGTAAAGGGAAAAATCCATCACCATAGTATTTGCTTTCTTTCTTGTATTTTTGCACATCATGATGACCCTCCTCACTACATCCTTCCATCATCATCTTGACAGTCTCCAAGCAGTATTCATACATTCCTTTCATCACCATCCTTATTTTGTACATTTCTTCAAGAAGCAAAAACAAGTCTCTCCTTTCAAATACAAATAATTGAAGAAATTCCAATTCATATACAAGTACAGCCTATTCAAGTTCTCTCCTTAACATCTTGAAGTCACATTTCACTTATTGAATGTGTAAACTTTGGTTTTCAACCTATTTCAGGATGAGTCTACATAGTGTGTCATTCATCTGTTTTCAGTGAACATGATATTCTCTGCTCAGTGAAGAAACATTGAACTGTATCAAGATGGTCTATGCAAGTCTTTACAAATCAAAAATATACTTCTCTAAGAGCTAGTCAAAATATGATGTTTAGGATGAAGATATAATTTAGATACAACTGCTAGAATTTTCAAATGCCAAACTCAGTTCAATGTGTTGTAATATGTCTCTTGATTATTTCCAATTTTTTGCTACATGTTATATGGCTTTATCCAGGATGTTTTTTAATGAATATAATCTTGGTTGAACTTTTTGATATTACCTGCTATTTAAATCAAACACTGATAATTTTGCTTGTCATCTATTTATATGTATTCAAAAGTACATTTTGAGGGCAAAGTTAAAATGTTTTAAGTAAACTCAGTGGAAATTCAGAAAACATTCTTACCCAGAACAAAATGACTACTAATTTGTGGAATGAGCTATTGTATCAACATATTAGTTGGCCCTTGATCCACTACATAAAAGGGGGCCCTGCCATTGTTTTTCATGCCTGTGATATTCCCTCCTACAAAAGAATGAGATTGATAGAAATTCTTTTTCTTCGCAGAAGGGAATGTAAGAAAAATGACTTTAACTACTTCACCAAATCCCTTTTCTGGGCTACCTATAATCAAATTTTCCTTCATTTTAAGCAATGTATAAAATTAGTTATCTTACAGAATTCATTAAATAAAGTAAAACAGCAATGAATCTTTGAAAGCAGTTTGATAAAATTTTATATTATAACTTATGTTATTATGTAGTAAGACTGGAAAAAAATTTGTGTATTTACATTAAACATTTGGACTATGTATCAATTACTCAGAAAAAGGCGAATTCACGTAGCTTAGGAATTGGAACGTAGGCTCTTTAAGGAGTACTGAACTAATAGAGTTTCCCTCATTTCAGCATAGGTTTTGATTTTTGAGACTTTATAAAAGCTATGTATAAAAGAATCCTCAGGTATGTCAATAAACAAAAATCTTAGGAAGTGAAAACATCTGTCTTATAAAGGCCTGCACAATGTCTCCAATTAGGCAAATCCTCTCATTACAATTCTATTATTTACAATGTATTACACAATCACTTAGATAATTTTTTTTTATCAAAACAGGCCTCTTGATTGATTTATCTGAACAAGTGGTTCTTATCTTCTTTTGGAAACATAGTACTTCATATTTTAAATTTTCTCAAGGACCTTAATTGTCAGTTATTTGTCACTAAATCATTTGTAAAGGACACCACAAAAAAATTAAAGATAGGAATTGTAGGCAGTTTAACCATTTTAATGAGTCATTCACTTTCCTTTCAACAGTGATATAGTTGGGGGGTATACATCCACATATTTTAGTGTGCTAGCCTATATTTACTCTATATTAAAGAAAATTAACACTTAACATATTAGAGTGCAGAAATATTTTCTTTTCTTAATTTATTTATTTTTATACAAGAGCTGGGGTACAGGCCAGAGGTGCAGGAGGGTGAGAGGATTCACCAGAGATAGAGCAGGGAGCAGAACAGGTAGATGACAGAAATACACTGCTGAGGGGAGCAGCGGGCACAACAGGAGAGGTCTGCAGCACCCAGAAATATTTTCTATAAGACAATTTATTTCATATTTTGTCTGGTCTAAATACGTTGTGAACTGACAATATCAAATGCTCAATTACAAAGTGGAAAAGTAATTGTTCCCCTTGTTTCCCCATCATCACATGCTATCACATATTTACAGGGTTTAAATTAAACAAACAAACAAACAAATAAATAAATAAATATTATAAATAAAAGGTTTCCTTGCATGGTTCTACTGAGTTTTTTTCTTACACTCATTTTGGCGATGACCTCATAGCTATCAATAAATTCATTATTAGTGTTCTTCTAATTGATACTCAGTTTCACATTTAAGTATATAAAATCATTTTCTTCCCATGCTTACTAAAGAAAACTGATTTCTTTACAAACTCCAAGGTATATTCATTATAGAATCATGTAGAATGTTTTCTTGTTATATAAATAACTTGAGAATTAAATATATAATTTGTTGCATAGGTAAAGATGGCTTGGTTTAAGAGCAATTGTTTCCTGAGAACACACTGCAACTTCTATAAGTTCTTTGATGATCACCAGCCCTCAGTCTGGTTAGGTTGCATTCCACTGCTGATGTACTTAAAGTTTTGTATTTAATTCAAATGTCACCATTAGGGATGTTGGTTTTTCAATGTTTGACTCTTGGAGACCCAACAAATCCAAAGCCAATGAAAACTCATTCTCTTAGTTTTGTGCCCAAAATATATCATCATGTAACTTTAAAAGATCATACTTTTATTGCAATATCAGATGGGCAAAGTTTGTTACCTCCTAGCAGATTAACCTCCAAGTCTACCAATTCATTAAACATGCCCATCAGTCACCAGATTGCAGCATAATTTATTGCAATTAAGCACTTCTGTGTTGGAGAACTAAAATGAGATTTCCATTATCAGTGCTGTTAATGGTTTTCTGAACAGTTGCCAGTTCATTCACCCCACCCACCCTTCAATAATAAAATAATTTTGACAAAGGGCCCATGTTTCAACATTTTTAATAAAAACAAAATAGAAAAACCATCAGTAACTGAGCAGTAAAGTTTCCTCTCTCTTTCTTCTTTGCCAAAACCAACAGAAAGGAAAATGTCAGTCTGGCTTCTTGCCAAAAAAAGAGGAAATTGAATGGTCTCAGTTCTTATTCTTTGACTAGTAGCATTGTATACATAGAATGCTTGGCTCTTGGGCTCATTTTGACAGAATTGAAACACAGATAAGAAGCTTTGAGGACTCCATTCTGCAATTTATAGACCTTGATTCTGTTTAAGATCTTTCAATACCACGTAACAAATCAATGTGATTTAGAAAATAACGTTGTTTCTGCCATTGACATAAGCCATATGTGAACTGCTAAGCTACTATGTGAGCCACAGCTATAAATTGTGGTCACTTGCAGGAGTCTCCTTATTATTTGGGAGCTCAAAATAATTCGGACCATTATTATCATCTTGAATGATGTCTCACTAAACTGCTGCCAGGTAATGAGTTGAAAGGTCTCTTACACTACAGAAAGATAGAGTTGTTCTTAAATAAATTTCCCAGGTAATTCATTTAGATTATAAGAAGACAGTAGCTTCTGTTAAAGAACAGATTTTGATATATCAAAATCATTAATGTCTCTTTCACAAACACTATGAATGTAATCTATAGAATTCAAAAACCTGACATAGACCATGTTTGATCCAGACAGTAGAGAAATTAATTACAAAAAAGATAAAATAATTGTGGCAACTTGTCTTCCTACGGAAAACAAAATGTGTTCTTACTACTCTGTTAAACTTAGTCTGAATATTTCATTGAGAAGGAGCTTCAGTGCTCACCATTTTTGGTAGATATAGCTGAATTAGTGTACCTGGTGGAGAGCATACATGAATTTTGTCCACAGGATGGTAATATTTCTACTATGGTAATCTTTATAAAAGTGCATCCAAACAAAACATGGCAATAAGCTTCCCTTAGACAATATGAATCTAATTTTATATAAAAGGAAATATAAATTATTGAGAAATCTAATTTATTAAATTTCAGGTTTAGTCAAACATTTAATATTTTAGGTATATGCACACTAAAAACAACACAGAATCATGAAATAGTTCTTAAACCATCAGATTCACTATTAAACTTTTTATCCCAAACTGACTTCTTATTTTATATTTGCAGACACATTCAACTCCTTCATATAGAAAATCAGTTCAAATCCTCTTTCATAGCAATTACATGAGATATAATCACTTTACATAAATTATTTAATTCCCCCAAATTCCAGAAAAGTTGGGTTCAAAACATGTATCTTATTAACCTTACAAATCTATAAAATCTTCCCCATTCTAAGACTAATCAGTAAATTAATTATCTGTTTGAAATATTTTCATGCTTAAAAATATATATATATTTTGAGATGATGGCTATTTTAAAATGTCTGGGCACTCATAAGCAAAATAATAAAACTAAACACAATGTCACACCTTACACAAAAATTAACACAAAATTAATTAAAGACATAGACATAAGACCTGAAACTATAAAATACATTGAAGAAAATATAGGCAAACCTTCAATGCCATTGAATTTAGTGATCTTTGGAATTCATGAGCAATAGCAAGATAAGCAAAAGCAAATATAAATAAAGGGGACTACATCAAACTAAAAAGCTTCTGCACAACATCAACAAAGAACTCTCACTAAAAGACATCCTACTGAATGGGGGAAAGTATTGCATGCCACAAATCTGACAAAGAGGTAATTTCCAAAATATACTCAGGTAATGCAACAAAGAGAAAATAAATAATACAATCAAAAGTGGCAGAAGAGTTAGAAATTTCTCCAAAGAAGAGATACAGGTGACCAATAGATACATGAAAATATGCTCTTTTTCACTTATCATGAGGGAAATACAACCTGAAACCACAATGAGATACCATTTCATACCTGTGAGAGTAGCCCACATCAAAAAGACCAGAAACAAGAAGAGCTGGCGAGGGTGTGGAGGAAAAGGAACCTCTTTACATTGTTAGTGGTAACACAGATTGGCCCAGCCCCTATGGGAAACAATATGGATCAGTCTTTAAAAAGAGATGTACCATGTTCGGTTTTGGTATTAGTGTAATGCTGGCTTCATAGAACGTGTTTGGTATTATCCCTTCCTTCTCAATTTTTTGGAAGAGTTTGTGAAGGATAGGCACTAATTTGTTTTTGAACATTTGGTAGAATTCATTTGTAAATCCATCAGGTCCTGGGCTTTTGTATTTGGGAAGGTTTTTGATTACCATTTCAATTTTGCTGCTTGTAATTGGTCTGTGTAGGTGTACTATTTCTTCTTTATCTAGCTATGGGTGATTGTAGAGTTGTAGGAATTTGTCCATCTCCTCTAGATTGTTGAAATTGTTTCCATATAACGTTCATAGTAGTTTCTGATTATTCTTTTGATTTCTGCTGTGTCCATTGTGATTTCTCCTCTTTCATTTGTGATCCTGTTTATTTGTGCTTTCTCCTTTTTTTCCTTTGTGAGCCGGCTAGGGGTTTGTCTATTTTAAGAAAACTACAGGCCAAACTCGCTAATGAACACTAATGCAGAAATCCTCAATAAAATTATAGCTATCAGAATCCAACAATGTATCCATAAGATAATTCACCACAACCAAGTAGGATTCATTCCAGGGACACAAGGATGGTTCAACATCCGAAAATCAATCAATGTTATCCAACACATCAACAAAAAGAAATATAAAAACCATATGATAATATCAATAGATGCCGAGAAAGCTTACGACAAAGTGCAACACCCATTCATGATAAAAGCCCTTGAAATTCTTGGGATACAAGGAACATACCTCAACATCATAAAGGCCATATATGACAAACCAACAGCCAGTGTCATTCTCAATGGTGGAAAGCTGAAAGCATTTCCATAAGATCTGGAACAAGACAAGGATGTCCACTCTCACCACTGCTTTTCAATATAATACTGGAAGTCCTAGCCAGAGCAATAAGACAAGAGAAAGACATACAAGGAATTCAAATAGGAAAAGAAGAAGTCAAACTATCACTATTTGCAGATGATATGATAATATACATAGAGAACCCCAAAAATTCCACAGAAAAACTAATTCAACTCATCAATCAATTCAGTAAAGTGGCAGGATACAAAATCAACACACAAAAGTCAGTAGCCTTCCTATACAGAACAATAAATCTGAAGAAAAAGAAATAAAAAAAATCCCTTTTATTATAAAAACAAAAAAAATCAAATACTTGGGAATAAATCTAACAAAAGAGGTAAAGGAACCTATACAAAGAAAACTATAAAACACTGTTAAAAGAAATAGAAGAAAACACAAAGAAATGGAAAGACATCCCCTGCTCATGGATTGGAAGAATAAACATTATTAAAATGGCCATCCTACCAAAAGCAATATACAGATTCAATGCTATTCCAGTAAAAATTTCAATGTCATTCTTCAAAGAAATAGAACAATTATTGATGAAATTCATATGGAATCACCAAAAACCCCGAATAGCCAAAAGCTCTCCTTAAAAAAAAAAAAAAGAAGGGAATGGAGGCATCACACTCCCAGAATTCAAACTCTACTACAAAGCCATAATCATCAAAACTGCATGGTATCGGAACAAGAACAGACATACAGACCAATGGAATTGAATAGAAAATCCAGAAATAAACCCACAGATTTATGGTCAACTAATCTTTGACAAAGGAGCAAAGACTATGCATTGGAGCAAAGAAAGTTTGTTCAATAAATGGTGCTGGGAAAACTGGGTCGCTACATGCAAAAGAATGAAGCTTGACTACTACCTCACACCATACACAAAAACCAACTCAAAATGGATTAAAGAACTAGACATAAGACCTGAAACTATAAAATGCATAGAAGGAAATATAGGCGAAACACTACGGGATTTGCACATCAAAGACATCTTTACAGACACATCACCCAAAGCAGTGATAATGAAGGCAAAGATAAATAGCTGGGACTACATCAAATTAAAGAGCTTCTGCACAGCAAAAGAGACAATAACAAAAACAAAGAGAAACCCCACCGACTGGGAGAACATTTTTGCACACAAAAATCTGCAAAGTGCTGATGAGACTCAACAACAAAGAAAATAATCCTGTCAAAAAATGGGAAGAAGAGCTAAAAAGAAACTTCTCTGAAGAGGAAATGCAAATGGCCAACAGGCATATGAAAAAATGTTCAACATCACTTGTAATCAGGGAAATGCAAATCAAAACTACCATGAGATACCATCTTACACCAGTGAGAATGGCACATACTAAAAAACTAGCAACAACAAATGTTGGCGAGGTTGTGGAGAAAAAGGAACTCTTCTGCACTGTTGGTGGGAGTGCAAACTGGTCCAACCACTATGGAGAGCTATGTGGAGATTTCTGGACCTACTAAACATAGAGCTTCCATATGATCCAGCCATTCCACTCCTAGGTATTTACCCAAAGGACACAGAAACATCAATTCCAAAAAGCACCTGCACCCCTATGTTTATAGCAGCACAATTTACAATAGCTAAGCTTTGGAAACAACCCAAATGCCCAAAAATAGATGACTGGATCAAGAAGATGTGGTACATATACACCATGGAATATTACTCAGCATTCAAAAAAGATAAACACATGCAATTTGCAACAACATGGATGGAGCTGGAAGGGATCATGCTCAGTGAAATAAGCCAGAAAGAAAAAGAAAAATACCAGATAGTCTCACTCATAGCAGGAATCTAGAAAACTTAAATAAGGGACCAGGAAAAAGAATAAGTATAAGAAAGAAAATATCAAAATCAACAAAAAACTATGAACCAGAGACACTCTATGGGGTGTGGGGGGTGGGGAAAGGAGGGATTGGGGTCAAAATAAGGGGGTTGTTAATTGTATGGGGAATATACAAATAAAATAAAAAAAAAGAATTAGAATGTGTAACTGGATCGGAGGTTAGTAGAGTCTGAGTATTGTAGTTTATCTTTATAAAAATACATGTATTAGATTACTTGTTCTAAAATTATATTTTCAAACAAAATTTTGGCTGGACTTTGACTATGTTCTATCTTTAATAAAATGATACATGATGAAAAAAAAAAAAAAGAGATGTACCAGGGCTCCCTGGTGGCACAGGGGTTAAAGACAGCACTGTCAAGCTATTGGCAGCCACTGCAGCATGAGTTTACTCTCTGACCAGGCAGGGAGCAACCCTCGTGGTGCAGCAGACCTCTCCTGCCTTGCTCACTGCTCCCTTCAACAGTGTATTTCAGTAGATCTGCTTGTTCTGCTCCCCACTCTCTGGTGAAGCCTCTCACCCTCACACCTCTGACTTGTATCCCAGTTCTTGTATGCATGAATAAATAAATGTTTGAAAAAAAATAGCTGTACCATGTGATCCAACAATTCCACTCCCAGGAATCTACCAAAAAAATGTAAAACCACTAATTCAAAGGGTTACATGCACTCTTATGTTCACTGAAGTATTGTTCACAAATAGCCAAGTACGGAAACAACCTAAGTGCCTAAAGACAGAGCAATGTATCAGAAAAAAAGTGGTATATACAATGAAATATACCTCAGCAGTAAAATATGAATTCTTGCATTTGCGACAACATGGATAGAACTGGAGGGGTTATCCCTCAGTGAAATAAAGCAGAAGGAGAAAGACAAATATTGGACAGTTTCACTTATATTTGGAATATAGAGAAACAAAATAAAGTGTCAGAAGAACCAAACCCATAATAAACTCTTGGCATCTACCTGCAGAACTGATACAACCAGAGGGGCGAGTAGAAGGTTGACAGTGGGAGAGACAGGGCACCCAATGGAGCATAAAGGAAAATAACTAGGGCTTTGTTGGTGGGAATGGTGGGGAAACATACATTTATAGAGGTTTGAACTTATAATCCCTCAAACAAATACAGTGATGTAAACCAACTTTACTTCAATAAAAATAAGTCTGCTTAATTTAATATGATGCCACATGACTACTCAGTGATTTACTAAAAAAAAAAAAAAAAAAAGTTGATATTGCTATTTACGACCAAGGTGGATAAAACTGGAGGGGTCTATGCTAAGTGAAATAAGTCAGAAGAAGAAAGAGGAATACCAGATAATTTCATTCATTTGAGGAATATAGAGAAACAAAACAAAGGAACAGAAAAAAAAATAAATGAGGTAAAAAAATCTGAGGTAAGCCAGAAAGAACAGTTGGGGTGTGGGTAGCAAAGTATGTGGGGGCCCAACATTTTTCCATTTCTTTTTCTTCTTTTTCTTTTAAAACTATCCTAGAGTTTTCTTTTAACAGGCCTTCACCTCCTTTTGTGTATTCCTATATATTTAATTATTGATGCAAATGAAAATGGGATAGTTTGTCTTAATTTATTACTCTTCTAGTGCATTGTTTGCATATAGGGAGGTAACTGATTTGTCTGTTGATTTTGTTACCTGACACTTTTATTGAACTAATTTATTTTTTCAATGGAATCCTTAAGATTCTCTATATTATCATGTCATTTGTAAACAATGATAGCTTTACTTCTTTCCCAGTTGGCATTACTTTTATATCTTTCACTTATCTAATTGCTCTAGCTTGGACTAACAATATGCTGAATAGTAGTGGTGATAGTGGACGTCCTTGTCTTGTGACAGATCTTAGTGAAAAAAACATTTACTTTCTCACCATAGAGAATGATGTTAGCTATGAGTTTGTCATATATGGCACTTATTATATTGAGGCATGTTCCATTTATCCTATTTTTGTGGGCTTTCATCATAAATGGATGTTGAATCTAATAAAATATTTTCAGAGCATCTACTGATATGATCATATGATTTTTATTATTTCTTGTATTGATGTGGTGAATTACGTTGATTTGTTTTCAGATATTGAACCATACTTGTGTACCTGGGATAAATCCTACTTGGTCATGATGCAAAATCCTTTTAATGGATTTTTGAATTTGGTTTCCTGTTGATTTTGCTAAGGACTTTTGTTTTTGAGTTCATCCTACAGACTGCAGAGGTGCAGATCTGAAAAGTAAAGAGTTATTTTAAATGATATACTAATATAGGTTGGGAATTACACTAGAATAAAGGAAACACAAAGTAGTAATTAATCAGGCCTCTGTACATTAACCTTTAACCATTTTATGCTTCTGGAAACAGAAAGAGAATTGTGTTTCCTGAACTCTGATTTTACAAATTTATCTGGAAATTTTATAGGATTTCCATAATGCAAATCACAAGACAATAGTGACTTGCAAGACTTGCTTCAGAGCTGGGGGATTGTGCTGGCATGGTGAACTCACTGTAGGGAATGTGGACTTTGATAGGACATTTCTGGCAGTTGCCTCAGAGTGGCAGAGGATTTTCCGGAGGAGCAAAACTATGCAAAGGAAATTAAAGATTCTTACTTATTTTCTCCCTCTCTCCCTTCCCTCCTTCTGCTTATAAAGGTTAAGTATATTTAACTTTCAAAAATTGTCAGGAAAGAACTTGAAGCTGCTGATATTGGAAGCCCCAGATCTCCCCTGCCTGAATTGACCAAAATTTCCTCCATGATCAAATGAGGAAACCTAACTAATACCAATGACATTAACCTTTCCTTAAATCTTAACATTATCTTCAACACAAGCAAGAAAAGGTGGGGAGAGCATCTCCTTGTAACTAACCAGAAATGTTAGTATTCCCTCGACTATAAGTTGACTCACAGAAGTTCAGGCCAAGGACACAAGGGTGGATCTGTGGTCTTTACAACATCCATGAAATCGCTAAAACACTTAGCACCAATGAGATCTCAAAAACTAAACTGTGTGGAACTCAATTTATCTGCCTCTGAGGGATTAAGAGCTGTGTTCAGTCTGCCAGGATTCAGGACTATGGTTCCGTGGAGTCTAGGTACTAAAGACCTGGAACTGAACTGACCCCCCAGCTATAATTATGCAAGTCATGTATGGCAGGAAAATGTTATAATTAATAATTAAAGTCACAAAATGTTTTTTATCATAATTTTCTTTTATTGGTATATAGCTTTCTGGAGAAAAAAAGTGCTCTAATTTTTTTGTCTAAATTTTTCTTCTCTGGCATTACACATTATTTTTAAAAGACTTGGATAAATAATGGGTCAACTTTTTTGGAACTAAGATTGTATGAAGAAAATTATAAAATAATTAAAAGAGTTAAGAGTTTTATTTTCCAGTTGAACTTTGTATTACCAAAGTGTCTCACATGTTCCAAGTTAAATTATTTCCTCTTCTAAGGTAAGTACTCCTGAAAGTTACTGCCATGCTTTGTTGTTATGAGATTATTTTAATTTAAAAATGTATTTAAAAGAGAAATTTTTTCAACTTTCTCTTCAAAAGAGAAAGTTGAAAAAGAAATAAGTAACTTATAAACTATTAACCTGAAAACTTTACTCCAAAAAATATTCTTTTTTTGCATCCTGTATATTCTGTCTGTATTTGTCTCTTTTTCTCAATTCAATCCATGATTCCAAGACTGATATGCAATGTTTCCCTCCTGATACCTGGAACAATGTGCATGGTGGGTCCAACAAATATTGATCTCCCAAGTCCAGGAAGATATCTCACTTCCCTGAGATTGATCATCATTTACAACTTAACTGGTATTTTAAAAGACTAAATAATGTCAGGGATCTGAAAAAAATAAACTTAAAATCCATGGGAAATAGTATACAGGGACTTTTTTCATCAATTTTGTTTGCATAAAATAAGCAAATAAAAGCATGTTATTAATTAAGAAGAAGTATTGTACTGTTTCATATAGCAGTAAATAAATGTTGGTCATTAATAGGAGAAAATAGGAACATAAGCAATCAAGCTGGCCATCCTTCTAGGAAAGCTTGTTCTCTGAAACAAATGATTATGTTTTTACACTGAATTTGAATTAAGATGGGAACTCCAATTTTTGAGGATCCACTCTAAGGGAAATAATAATGTCCTACTGTAAAGACACTACACAGCAGGCTCAATAAAGTTGTCCAGTTTCTTCAACCTTTTGACTTCACATTCCAACCCAACTGGGTGTATATCATTGTGCAATAGATTAACAAAAATTTTTCCTTCTGTCATTTTTTTCTCAAAGGATTATGATTCAGTTTTCCATTAAAAAAAGACTTTTGTTAAGAAGGTGGAAACGATAACAAATATGCCAATTAAAACAAAATGTACTGTTACTAATTTTTGCCTAGTAACATAGCAAGTATAGTGGCTAGTTATAATTGTAATACAGATATTTAGCCAGATAAAAAGAGATACTGAGTGTGTGTCCTAGATTCCAATGTTCACATGAGTGAAAATATTTCTTTTCCAACCCCCCTTTTTATGAAAAAGCACTTTACATATATATATATTTAATCTTAAAGATTTTACTTGTTCTTAATGAAATTAAAAACATAGAACTTGTAAGTAATAAAAATGTTTTCCCAACAAAATTAACCCATGGTTCAAAAGCTTTTGTTAGTCTCTGACTATAGCAAAGAAATTTTGTTCATTCTGATGAGCTCATAAAAAATAGAAACTTTCACCCACAGGAATACCTAATACATCTTAAGTTTGATATTTCAGCCTATGCTATTTAGAACATGATATATGAAATCAGAATCAATTGAGAACGAAAATACAAGAAGACAGAGAACATGGTTGTTTAGTTCTCACTAGGGATTCTTGATTCCTAGAACAATGTCTAATTAACGGAGCAGACATTTGAAAGTACTTATGAAACAAATGAATACTCTAAACTCATTAATAGACTTGTCATTCTGGATTCAAGCAGTTAAAAATGGTTAAGACTCCTCCTAAATATTGAATTACTCTACCAGTCACTAAAGTCAGTCTCGAACCCTGAACTAATCTGCATTTGAGAGTGGGGCGTGTGTGTGTGTGTGTGCGTGTGCGTGTGCATGTGTGTGTGTCATATATATTTATTCATCTGTTTGTTAGGGACTCTTTCCTCCACCACAATATAAAACTTAAGAAAATTGGGAACTTTATCCATCTTGTTTATCACCACTGTACTGGTTCCTAAAACTGTGTTGCATATGTTGTGCCTCAATATATCTTTGTTGAGTGAATGAATAGTTAAGATGTAGTATCCTTGTATTCCATGTTTTCATTCTCCTCTATCCTATGATTACTTACATATTTAGTCCTTACATTTATAAATGTTTTGACCTCTGCCACCTACCATGGCAATGTTCTGAGCGAGGCACAGTTTGTGTACATGTGTGCCACCTGCGTGGCGTGGAGAGTAGGTTTACCTCAATATTATTGTCCTCCTATGTACACAATTTAACTACTGAATACAGGGCAGTTTAAGGTAGATGCAAAATTTATTCAAATATTTGATGAGCATCTTTAAAGAGACTTCAACAAAAAGTTGAAGAAAACAAAATGTAAAGAGGAGAAACTGCAGGACATATTCTAAATACAGCTAAGACTTGTGTAAGTAACAGACTGACCTTGAATTAAGAGAATTAATGACAGACAAGATAGGAAGGATGGACTTAGTGCATTTAAAAAAAATACTTAGGAGTAAAAGCGAACTAACTGAGTGACATTTCTAAGCAAAAGCACCTGAAAAAGTGCAGACAGTAAAATATCCCATGTAAAGAAGCTTTTGCCTCAGTCACTCCCTAGAGAAGAAAGATATTTTTGTTCTGAACAGAGTATGTAGCAAAGACATAGACTCCAGAAAATTTATTTCAGGCATGAGGTGGGGGGAGCCAAATACCAAGAAAAATATGTTCCAGACTATGACGATCAGATCAAATCATATTTTTATGAAATACTATGTGGGAGCATCCCACATGTCTTTTTATCTTAAATTTTTAAAGTCCAAACTAGCCAAGTTTTCATATGGAATTATTGCCCTGTTTTGAATCTGTAATGGTAGACATTACAGAATTGTCAAAAGAGATTAACTTCAATTTCTGGCTATTTACATTCTTATGCATTTTAAGAATTGCTCAACAGGAATATTTAACATTAACTTTGAAAAGCCTTTAACTTTGAGAAAAGTACTAGATATCTTAGAAAACCACATGTTTTATTAGTTGTGACTATAATAGAAATGCTGTGTTCAGTATTTTTCTCACAGGAATGTTTGTTTGTTTTTTCAAGTACTAAATAAAAAATTTCCTAAAATGTTTGCCAGATGAGTCTGGGATAATGTCTAGTGCTTAACTGCCTCTGAAGATTTTAGATCAATATTAGTGTTTAAAAATAAATATGCAGACAATTATGAAGACAACATATTGGGTCAGAAATTACTAAAACACTTTAGAGGAAAAAAACGAAAGGAAATGATGGCCTTTACTTAAGGACATGGACAGATTTAATATCATATTACCAGCAGTGAGAGATTGTTCAACTTAGAATTTGTTTCATCTTAATTCACCTAAGCACTGATGTGGTTGCATCAGTTTGCCGTAATTTCTGTAATGGTTATATTATCTCAGGTCAAATTCTCATATTCATTAACTACAAAAAAAAAAATAAAAGAATAGGACCTCTCTGAGAGGAGGACGTTTAGAAGAATTGGCCAGAATAGACACAGAGAGTGGGCTCAGAGCAGAATACCTATAAATTCACATTTTATTAGCCTGGTTCACATCCTGTTTGACTCTTCACTCACCCCACAAGAGAAAATTCCTGTTTACATGTACAATCTCCTTGGGACCATGGAGGAGTATGGACTGTGCTATGAAAGAACTATAGTCCTATGTGGGGAAAGAAAGCTTAATATGACCTATGAGGGCTGTATATCTACTAATCTAAATTCTTCTTAACAGATCTATCATATTCAGTCCAATGAACTCAAATAGTATCAGTTACTGATACACAGTTGCTTTAAAATGTCCTGCAGTTAATAAATCAGTACTAGTGATAGTTGTATATGACTGACATTCTTATTTTAAAAATGAGGATAGAATAATATGCTTAGAGAATGAAAGTAGTTTTACATTCTTAATGTAGTTGGCTCTCCGAAATTTAGATATTGAGTGCTTTCAATACCTGTTTTGTTTTATAAGCAAACATTCCTATTTATATGAATTCTATTTTATCAAAGACTAAAATTAAATGACTTTTCATAGTAACTTAATGGAAAAAGTATATAATGCAAAGAGAAGCTTAAGTTAAAATATTCAACCCAAGAGTCTGTTTTGAAGAACTTTAAAGAAAATGATAGGCAGCCACATAAAGGGAGAGTTTATATTTAGTGTGACTTTAAAGCAGAAGGCTTATAGTATTTTACTTCTTTAAATTTCTTCTAGCTCTTTCTTTTGTATTTATTTAATTAATTAATATATAACTTGCCTTGTTCCCCAAAGTACTTGCAGTTGCTTATAAAAATCCATTTGCCAAAAATCTATTTAAATTAGGGAAATCAGGGAATATAGAAAATAAGGGTTATATATTAAGACGTAGTCAGAGAGTAAAAACTCAGAAATAACTGTGTACATTTCTACAAAAGAGTTAAAGGTGGACCATAAATTCAGTTAAATCTAAGTCGTCTACCACACAAACTGAAGTGAGAAATATGATCAGTTATAAAATTATCATCATGGAGAAGATAAAAACACATCAGCTATTCCAAAGAAACATCCATTTCCCTACACTGAAGTCTGCACAAAATTATCCCAAAGTTCCTCACAGAGCAGACACTGGGGAGCTTTGGAGTGTCATCTTCAATAATATCTCTACACCACATAGAGTGTTCCCTAGAGCTGTTTCTTACAGTGGCTGCCCCACCATGTTCAATAGGGACTTCATGCCAAAGCACAGTTTAATAAATGCATTCAAAAGAGTTGCCAAAACCACAGAACCAAAGCACACAGCTATCAGATTGCTCAGCTTTATCTAAGGATAAATTTTTATGCTTTTTAGTAGACTAGATGGACTGGAATATGTATCCTCAAGAAATCTAAAAATAATTCAAACACCAAGCTTTGATAAGAGATGGTCACCAAGTTACACTCTCTGGCAATACCCTGACATCCAGGACTTGCAAATGACTGATGCTAACTGACACTGTCTAATCCATGTCTCAAATCCTTTGCATTGGAAACCTGTAAGATACTAGCCTGAGTCATTTCCCACTTCAAATTCACCAAAAAGTATACCAAGGAAATCTGTCATAGGACCAAGATTATTTAAAAAACAATTCTGGTTGTACTAAAAACATACATGTAATATAGTACATATGACTCTAGAACTTATGTTCCCCCGGTGTGGGGGTCCTTGTCCATAATCTTCATAGTTATATTCCTAGCAAGTAGCATCTAGCATGTAGTTGATATTTAATAAGAAATATTTTTGGTAATAATTAGCTAGAAAAATGATAATGGATGAAGCACTCATGAATCAGAGGTGATTCATAATTGAGTTTATATTTTATCACTCATAAAATATATTTACATTTAATGAATTATAGTAAGTGGCATCTTTATTATTTACAGGTAATGCTTTACAAATATTTGGATTCAAAGATGATTAATATTAATTTCAATGTCACCCCAGAGACCTATGATCCATAGGTTTGGAAAATCTGAAAAAAAATTTGTATTATTGTGGGTTTGAATTTTGTCTCAGAGGATATGTCAAATTACCCAACAAAGTCATGGAAAAGCACATGAGATATGAACTCCACAAACTTGTTTCAACTGTGGTTCCACCATGCTCTTGGACGTTACTTCTCTGAAGTCTTTGAAAAGAGCATAATTCTATCTGTATCATCGAAGAGCTGTGACGACAAATGAAATAAAGTATGTAAAAGAGTTTTACATAGTAAGAGCTCTGTGAAGTGCTCCTTTCTTTGCAAGAGATGCTAGATGCATAATAAAATTGAATATATGCAAACAATCTAAGTTCCTTACAAGAAGTCCATTTCATTAACATCTTTTTCCTCTCCCTATAGCAGGAGGACCTACAGTTTCAACATTTAAAAACCTTAGAAGATATCCAAGGGCATTTTTTTCCCTTTTTCCTGACTTTAACAGTGTAAAGAAGATGCAGGTACTACAAATTTAACATCTGGATTTTTCATATGGAGCTAATGAACCTTATAAGTTTTTAAACTTATGCATGGAAAGCAAATGAAGAATCTATAAAACTTACTAATGACTTTGTATAGTTGTCACATTTCTTTGCAAACATATATACTTAGTGACCTACTTCCACATAGCCCCGACAATTCCTTGGAATAAACACTGGCAATCAACATATCACTAATATGAACATGTTATAATATTTTCAGTTAATACTTTCTTTAGGGTCATCCAAAAGAAAAACTGAATGACACTTTAGAGTGTCTGCCACAAGGATTGCAGGACTCTCTTTCATCTTTATCTCGTTTTGCATCATCAGGCAATAGCAGCTTTATTGTAATTATTACCGACATTAATGCAAATATTTCTAACCAGTGCAAAATCATCTTTTAAGTAAATTTCTGTTGTACTTTAATGCCTGTTCCCTAAAGAGAGCCCATGCTAGCAGATTTCAAGTCATGGTAATAATATTTTCTTTCTATGTTATCATCAAAAGTTGTGATGTGGTTTTTTTTTTTTTTCTTGGATACCACTCAAAATAGCTGTACGATTGTAAAAAATGAAAAAGATAAGTTTTTTTTTTTAAGTTTGGGTGAATTGTTATTGTATTAAACTTAAAGTTTCAAGAACACTATCACTGAGTGGGTGGGGGAAGCTAATATTGTCTAAAAAAAGTAAAAAATGAGAAATGTTAAAATAAAAAAAAACATCTAAAAAAAAAAGAGAACACTATCAAACCTAGCATAACAACTTGATTTGGAAATTGAAGTCTCTACAAATGTTACAGTCTAGAAACTTCTGATTTCTCAGAAGTGAATGAGCATATAGGCAGAGAGATACATTAAGGGAATTAAGGGAATGGAAATTTCAAGTGCTTTTAGACCCATAATCTTTGTTAATTAAATTATAACTCTGACACGATACAAGTAAATTAATTGAGGTCAACTTCTCTCTTTATTATTGGTTTGAGTAAGTTACTTAATCAGGAATAACCTACCAGCTTAAATTTGAAAAAAACTAAGTAATACATTTGTTAAAATAAATTTCAACCTTTCCAGGTAATACCCAATTATGGGTGACAAAATCCCTTTATAATAAGATCAAATTCAAGACAGATAAAAGTTAGTTATTTAAGTACTTACATTTAGGTACTTACATTTAATATTGTCATACACCTATTTTGAGTTTTTATTGCTTTTGAATTTTTTAAAGGAGCCTGTCCAATGAAGTCACTTTCTTAAATTCCAGCCTAATAACTAATTTCATTTAAAGGCAGGGTAAGAGTACATAAAACATTTATAGTAAAAAAATCTGTTGTCCCATCTGCACTAACAATACTTATAAAACATAGATGTGATAATAAAAAGTGCTGCCAAAACATTTTAGACTTCATCTACTATTGCTAACCAAGTCAAATGCACATTTCTCAGTGCATAGCAACTGGCAAGCACTCACACCAATAGGATGGCAGTGGACACTTTTCAGGTCTCAACTATCTCAACTATAGCTGAGAGGAGAAATAGTCTAACATCAAGTTGAAATAAAAAAAAAAAAACTTAGAAAATGAGGATTTTGTTTAACAAATGAAAATGATTGCCTCAAAGAAGTTAAATAAGTTAATCTAGGTTTTAGACTATTTGTGATTACACTAAAACAGAACTTGATTAAGACTGTTGACTTCTAATGGATAAGTCTACCCCATACTGTTTCTCAATAGAGATTTCATGTTAGATCTTTTACTCATTGATGTTTCATAGCTAAGTGAATGGACAGTATATATTGCCTAGTTGTTTAAGTATTGGCAATTCTTCCTTCTGCTATATCTCCAAGACTAAACCATGGCCCCTGCAGGGATAAGCTATCAACTCACTGTGGAAATCAAGAAAATGTCATTTGATGAAAGGAGGATTTATAGTTTATCACAAGCCACTTACATGGCCAAGCAGTTGGATAGTTCAGAGACTTCTGGTTTTCATTAATAGATAAAGTAATAAAACTTACTCCCACTTCAAAGATGAATCACCTATTTGCAATTCTTTACCAAATAAAATTAAGCATAAAAGAGACTCAGAGGTTCAACAGACTTCAAATGGACCTATGTGTTATTAGCACTTTAGGCACCAAATATTTCCTTCAATAAAGACAGAAAACTAACAGCATGGGAGGTTTCTGGTAAAGGTCAAGGTGAAACAAGAATCAGCATAGGCTGTGTCAAAAATATTTGATGAATTAATTTTACTCCCACAATAATTAAATACTTGATTTGCCAAGGTTATATGTACTCACCACTAATATTTTACTCTGCTAGTTCTCATTCTAGGCATTTAGTGATTCACATTGAAAGCAACAACTTAAATTCCTGGTCTGCTAATTCCATCAGACAGAGATGGAGGCACCTTAAAGAAAGACTTCACTGTCCCCCAACCACAACCAATTAATTGCAGTCAAAAATGCCAAACCTTAAATCATCAAACTGAATGATCGAAGTCCAAAGACTCATTTCTGGTACCAAATACTTCTCCCTAGAGCTTTCAGTGAGTAATTCCCAGGGCAACGGCATCACATTCAGCATATTTAGCACCCCCCAGTCCTGTGAAGAATTTACCTTCTATAGAATCATTTTTCCTTCACCCACTCTACACACACATACTCCCTGGTTGTTAACTGTTAGCAAACTGGGAAATGATAAGAGTAACTTCCAATGACAGAAACTCAATCTCTCTGTAACAGAATTAACCAAGAAAGTTGTAGGCCACCAACTATACAGCTTCTTGCCAGTATACATGAAATTTGTTTTTTTTTTTCCTTGAGTAACTTGTTTTTTTTTTTTTTTAAGGAGTTCAAAGTTTTGAATTACAATTATACCACTTTTAATATGACTTCAGGCTAGTGATGAAAAGTTTTGAACTTCATTTTTCTCATCAGTAAAATGGGACTCAAATAATTCCAACTTTTATAAGGTTTTTAAATGAGCAAGAATTAGGTTCTATGCATCCACTGCTTAACATGGTGCTCAATATGCTAAAATATTAGTATTCTCACTAGATCACTTTCATTTCTAAAAATATTCAACCAATATTGAGAATACTGTATTTGGGAACACAAATCAGGTTCAAGAAAAGAAAAGCTTTGTGGCTTTCTACATCACTCTTCATAGAATCCATATTCTTTATGTGGTAGAAGTTAGAAGCAGTCTGGGAATACATGTTTATAATAATAAAAAGCAGCTTACATGTGTAAACCTTGTTACAACATGGGTGTCCAGAGACATGCCATACAACTAAAAGAGTAAAGGAATATAAGGATGTGGGGTGGGGGTGCAAATTAATATGGTAAAGAATGCCCTAAGACCTAAAAACTTTTCCGAAGTGGGCCATGGATTTGGCCCGGAGTTTTCTAGCAACAAATGCAAACAAGGTAATGTGTTAGTATTATAGGAAACACCATGGTTTTATGACAGAAACACAGTAGATGCTGAGAATAAGATGTGATTTTTTTCATCAGACACTAGCAATTACTGATAATATATTGAATCCTAATGATAAACTATAAAACTGTCTCAGGATGGCAACAAATATATCAGATATTTACCCAGGGAGGACTGAGACCGTATTTTTTTATGGTTATCTTTTGATTTTTATTGATTTTTAACTTTAAGAACTACTGTATTAATTTTTTTGTTAATGAATTACCATTATTTTACATCTTTGTTAATATTTTGACAATATAGGATCTCTCAGCTTAGGTGTGGCCATCATAGCTCTCCCACCACCAAAACAACCTGAGTCCTTCATTATAGTCATTGTGCTCCCTGTCCTCCACCTCGTTCTTATCCCTTCCTCTCACCCCTCTCCCCTCTTCCCCCTTGGATGGCATAGGTCTATGTCAGTTTTCAAGGACCGGTTTTATAGTTTGTCTTTGTTTGACCCTTTCTTTGGTTTCTTATATTTCATATATAAAGTACCATATACTTTTTAGCACTAGTAACTTTTGTATGCATATATATATAAATATATATATATATATATACACTAAATCTAGTAATACAGGGACTTTATAGGACTATAGAGTTTTGATGACTGTATATCTTCATTTCTTATAATTGATGTATAATATTTAACTCTAATGTTATACGCATTTATTCGAAAAGTGAGGTAAGGTTTTTAACATTTTGAAAACCTTGATTTTAGTCTAAGCAAACCACATATGTCATGACCTTCCGAAAACCCTTTTTTAAATATCAACTTCTGAGAAGTGAGTAATTTAGGGATTTCCTTGGAGTAAATATTCTTAAATCCTCTCTCTACACACACACACACACACACACACACACAATTTTCTAATGTATAGATTTCTCTCTTTATACTATATATATTCACATATAGCTAAATCTATAGCCATATATATGTGTGTGTATGTGTGTATGGGTGTGTGTATATATATATATATATATATACCCATCTCTCTCCAACTTCAAGTTAAAACTGGGCCCTAAATCTGATTTGACCCTGCTGATGGATAAATGTTGAAGATGGTTACTAATTCCTTTAGAAATTCTATTGGCTTTATAATATCTTGAAATATAATAACATAGTGACATTATATATTTCATTACTATATAGTACATAAAAGGAACTAAGTTTAAAAAAACAAATTATGCACAATCTAGGGATTTATATGATAGGTAAACATATCAATAAAACAATAAACATTTTTCTCTGAGCCAAAGGTAGAGGAAAAAAGAAGCAAAATAATTCGCCATGTTATTTTTAATCTAAATTCACTAATTGATAATATATGTGAGTTACTTCAACTAAGTTCTCTTCATTACCTTAAATAAAGCATAACATTGGAGATGTTTACCAAGAATTCATCTTTTCATCACGTAGTTCCTTCTTTAATGCTTGTTTAGGTTTTAACCAATCAGGATAACTTAAGGACATCTCAGAATAGAGATACTGTCCCTTGATCTTTTACTGCCCAAACTATCCTTCTATTTACTTCTTTTGAGAGGGGTTTAGAGAAAAAGACTAATCATCGCTAATGAATTTGGTGCTGGTGAAAAATGCCAGATGGGCAGTCACAGAGACTGAAGCTCCTTTATTCACAGGATCAAGGCAGAACACTTTTCCCTGTACTTTGCTTTCAGATGCAACCTAGAGGACAAAGTTATCTTGCATTCCCAGACCTGTGCAATCTCTTCTTCATTAATCAGCATTTTCACATTTCATCAAGTATCATTTCTGATAGGTATATTGTGGCTACACAGAAATCACCATTTCTCGTTACTCATTTCTCAGACAACTTTACAAAAATAAAGGCTTCACATTATCAATGCTTTATATCAGAAGGATTATATAATGTTCAAGGAAAGTGAATTTAGGAAAAATAAAATTATATACATGAGCTTTCTTGTTCTTTCAGTCATCTAATTTAGAACAGATTTCTGCCAAACCAGAAGATGTTTTGTATGTATTGACCCAAACTGCTCATCTTAGAGCAATCCCAATTTCAAAAAAAATAAAAATTCATATTGGTTCATGATGGTGTTCTCTATTATACTGAGATAGTTAAATGAAATAGTAATGGTAATAAAAATTTTTAATAGTTATTATTTTTGTAGAAATAACCTGTTCTTCGTACCTATTCCCAAATTCTGAATGACAGATTCTTATTTAAAAAAACAAAAAACTAAGACCACAAGAATTGAGATAAGTTGACTGAGGTCACTCAGATAATAAACAGAAATAAACTCAGGGTTAAAAAAAAACAAACTTTGAATCTGAATGAACATAAAATCCGTATCATACTACTTCTCTAATATCAAATCTGCATCTCTAGACCAGAATTTTCTCTGAAATATTTTCAGTTTACTGTCAGCATGTCCAAAGCTGAATTTTAATATTAACTCAGTGACCAGCTCCAGTTCTGTTATTTCTACAATTGTTATAAACTCTTTTTGGAATCACATTCAATTGTTTCATCATTTACACCCCTGGTATTCAGGTATTCAATTTTCCATTTTTTTTTCTTTCAACATTCCTTTTGATTTTTAGTAAACGGGAATTTTTAAAATATTTACTAGTACAAGAAAAACTTTTAATTACCTACCTCTTTAAATATGTTATCAAAATACACATGGCAATCAAGATGAAGATGGAATACCTAAAATGATAATTATATGATTAGAAAAACTAAAAGTGATATTTTTCCTCTTCAAAATAATCTTTAATATTATATCATTGCAAAAATATGGAAACTATCAAACGGTGATCGAAAAATGTTAATACTTTCTCCTTCTATTACCACTACCCATGTCACTACTCCCTTAGGCCCTAGTCATTGTAGTTTTCCACATATGGGGTGCCCTCTCCAAGCCATTCTGAAAAACCTTATGCAGTGGATCTCTTTCAAACAAGATTTTTTTTTTTCCGTGGGACCCTCGCCAGCGGCCGGGGAATGAACCGGCGCTGCAGCGGCTGTGGGCAGCCTCGCAGCCCAGTGCTCAACCGCTGCGCCACCATGGGAGGCCCCAAACAAGATTTTTAAATAACTCCTATCTAAAAGATTTAAGCAAGTTGTTGCAAATCTAAAACAGGGCTGGGAAAATACTCTCATAAACTTGGCTTATGTATATTTCTCTAAAATGAGCGTGGCATTCCTGCTAGCCATACACATTCTTATTCCTGTCCTGTGTTTATGTTTGGAAAGTTGTTGCCACTTTGTTTTAAAGAATACCTTTTGCTGAGACTTTTAGTTAACATGTCAATACCTTTTTTTTTTTTTGTACTTGTGAAAGATCTTTATTTTCACTCAAATGCTTATCTGGAGAGTATGACTAGTGTAAAATAAAAGTTAGTGGTTTTATTTTTTTTTAATAATAAATTTTATTTTTATATTCCCCATACAATTGCAATCCCCCAATTCTGACCCCAATCCCTCCCCTCCCGCCCCCCACCACCCAAAAAGTGTCTCTGGTTCATAGTTTTTTGTTGATTTTGATTTTCACTTTCTTATAGTTACTCATTTTCCTGGTCCCTTATTTAAGTTTTCTAGATTCCTGCTATGAGTGAGACCATCTGGTATTTTTCTTTTTCTTTTTGGCTTATTTCGCTGAGCATGATCCCTTCCAGCGCCATCAATGTTGCTGCAAATTGCATGTGTTCATCTTTTTTGAATGCTGAGTAATATTCCATGGTATATATGTACCACATCTTCTTGATCCAGTCATCTATTTTTGGGCATTTGGGCTGTTTCCAAAGCTTAGCTATTGTAAATAGTGCTGCTATAAACATAGGGGTGCAGGTGTTCTTTGGAATTGATGTTTCTGTGTCCTTTGGGTAAATACCTAGGAGTGGAATTGCTGGATCATATGGAAGCTCTATGTTTAGTAGGTCCAGAAATCTGCACACAGCTCTCCATAGTGGTTGGACCAGTTTGCACTCCCACCAACAGTGCAGAAGAGTTCCTTTTTCTCCACACCCTCGCCAACATTTGCTGTTGCTAGTTTTTTTAATATGTGCCATTCTCACTGGTGTAAAATGGTATTTCATGGTAATTTTGATTTGCATTTCCCTGATTACAAGTGATGTTGAACACATTTTCATATCCCTATTGGCCATTTGCATTTCCTCTTCAGAGAAGTTTCTTTTTAGCTCTTCTGCCCATTTTTGATGGGATTATTTTCTTTGTTGTTGTGGAGTCTCATCAGCTCTTTGCAGATTTTTGTGATCAGTCCTTTATCATTAGTGTTGGGTGCAAAAATGTTCTCCCAGTTGGTGGGGTTTCTCTTTGTTTTTGTTATTGTCTCTTTTGCTGTGCAGAAGCTCTTTAATTTGATGTAGTCCCAGCTGTTTATCTTTGCCTTCACTATCACTGCTTTGGGTGATGTGTCTGTAAAGATGTCTTTGATGTGCAAATCCCGTAGTGTTTCGCCTATATTTCCTTCTATATATTTTATGGTTTCAGGTCTTATGTCTAGTTCTTTAATCCATTTTGAGTTGGTTTTTGTGTATGGTGTGAGATAGTGGTCAAGCTTCATTCTTTTGCACGTAGCGACCCAGTTTTCCCAGCACCATTTATTGAACAAACTTTCTTTGCTCCAATGCATAGTCTTTGCTCCTTTGTCAAAGATTAGTTGACATGTCAATACCTTTTTAAGTCCCTGTCTGTCCAAGTTTAACTTTCAGTTTCCTTCATATCTTAAGTATAATGTATGAACCACATATTTAAATATTTTTTGTTTAGTCTTCTATTTAGTCACTTTGTATTCTTTGCATGTTTTTTTGAAACCAAGAAGTGGGTTTTAACGTCTTTCTCTGCAGTCTTCAAGAATATAGGAGAGCAGTCAATAAATAGGAAAGGATTAGTAAAATTCTGTTTTTTTTTTTTTCTGATTGGAATCAATGCTGCCCTCTACCCATGAATATTTATTTTAAAACATAAAGATGTGACTTTTCAGGGATTGCATGAATTTTCTTTCAATTAAAACATTAGCATATTAGACAATTGAAGACACAGGACATTAAATAAAATGTGAGTTCTTAATCTTGGTGGCCTAGGTTTGGATTCATGAGCATTACCATAATTCCCTACACAGACATATTCAAAATGGTTAAGAAAATTATATTTAAAATTTTGTAATCCTAATAAAACAAAAATTCAGTCAATTAGCTGGTATTTGGGTATTGCTTAACCAAACCTGAAATCCCATCATTAAATTTTCCTAGAATCATGGACTCTTAGAAATTTCATTGTCATTTAAATTAATTGTTAAAAATGGTTACTGCATAATAAAGGTAAGGAAAATTACAAAATATTTAATTTTTATACTGAATTTATTACAAATTACTGATCCTACAAAATTCAGAAAATTATTGATAAACAATAGCATTTTGTATGTATCTAGCAAGGTTTGCAAAACCATAAGAAAAAGAGCAGAGAAAACAAAAATACAGAAAATCATAATAAATAACTCTAACTTTTCATAAATGTTACAAAAAGCATCAAAACCTTATGACTTATTATCTGACTCAATTTGGGACTACCAAAATTGTAATGGAATAATTCATAAAACTGAAATAAAGGGGGGTAAAATGCCTACCGCTTATTAGAATCAGGTTGAAATCCGATTTTAGTGTCAATAGGTATGTAGTTAGTAGGACAAGTTTATTAATGTCACAAAATTTCCACTTTTGTCAATTGAAAAAAATGAAATAATAAATCTTATTGTAGTTATAAAAAGAATGAAATGTGACAATGTATGGGAGTCTCTACAACAGTGGATTGATGCACATAAGTCACTGATATTTTTATAATCTTTACTGTACCCATGAGATTCTGCAATAACTTGTGACCTACAACTGGAGTTGAAATTACCTCCTCAATCTTCCCTTTCAGATATTTTTCTACACTTTCCTGACCTATTGTTCCTGGGTGCATACTCTGTGCCTCACAAGAAGCACTAGTATTACAGGCATCTAAAGTGTCGCACAGAAAAAGAAAAAAAAAAAAACAAATACAAAAAAAAAAAAGGAAAGAAACACAAGTATTATTTCTAAATGGTAAGAATATGGCCTCACTGCCAGTTTATCCTTCACTGGTCTAAGCTGATCTCCTTGCTATTAGTCTGGTTATATCACCTACCTCTTCCTTACCAGCCCCTGCCTTCCTCAGCCCTCAGTGCTCAACTTTTCCATTTCCCAAAGTTCTGTTTGTATTTGCTTTCTCTTCAGTGTGATGATGAATCTCCCCACAGCCCCACATGTATCACTCAGAAGAGGTACCCAACTTGACTTTTATCCTTGCAATGCTAACCACGTTTTATGATGGGCACTGCAATTTACCACTTTTTAAATGAACAGCTGAACGTAATTGAAGATTCTTCTCTCTTTTTTCCCATGTTCTGACTACAGAAAGTAACAGGCTGCATACAAGTAACTAGAGTTTCTTGGTGTCCAGGAAGTTGAACATGTTCTCATTCATCTCTTAGAGGTACAATCATTAGATCTCTCTTTTACTTGAAAAATCCAGTCAACTCTGTATTAATTGCTTGCTATTTTAATGACTAGAAATAGATAAAAGAACCTAAGCCATTAGATTTACCAAGGGAGATACTATAAAATACTTCTGCCTTATCCTAACCCAAAACTACTAAATGAGAATCAGTTAAGATCCAGCACTCTGAAAGAAAGGGAACACATGCATTCACTCACTGAGGCTTTCGTGCACTCTTACTGACGTGGCCACCTGCCTGGCTTCTGTCTGAGCAGACTAGAGTTTCAGGTCTTTGGTACCTCAATAGACTTAAAAGTTCCCAGGCAATGCCATTATATATGCCTCTTTTCTGAGCTATGAGGAAAAGTCAGGGTTGTGGCAGATGATAGGATAATAGGTAGTGTAAAACTTTGCCACTTTGGTTGACTTTTATTTCAAGTGACTCAAGAAAATGCATTTTGAAAGATTAATTTAATCCATGTTTTGCTTTTTATGATAATAAAACCTTATCTGAGAATTGTTGTAAAACTTTTGTGAGTGCCTCTGACCATTTTGAAATTTCAGTAAAGTAGAAAACAAAACCACCTATTTACCAGAGTGATAAAACATGCAAGCTTCGCTGTAGTCTCTATACAGTTTTTTCTTTGAATAACCTAATGGTTTCTTTAAGGTGCAATTTAAGGAACTGATATGAATTCGTGTTACTTGATCTGTGTTTACATTAAGACTTAGTTTCCTTTCTTAAGTGCTTTAAATATAGTAGATTCAGTGATGCTCAGTGCATCTAGACACTCAATAAATGCTTTTTGATGATGATAATTATGAAATTGCTTTTAACATGGGTATTCTCTTTACTTACACAGAATATCTTACAGAAGTTCAGAACACAGGTTGTCTTATTTTTTCTCTTAAAATTACATAATGTGAGTGCTATTTTAGTCTAGTTCTTCTTTGCTTTTATTTTCTTAAAGGAAACTTTTAAAAAAAAATCTGCATGTTCTTAAACCAAGTTGGGATCTTCTATCAGGAAGACAGGTAATATAGAGGAACTACACCATGCTGTTTCATACTTGGTGCCTTGTTTTTTTTCACCTCACCCCCCAATCTTCCTAAATACTGTTCTTTTGGTTAAAGGCAGTATTCCCACAGGTAGTGCTATAAAGTGGGGATGTGGGGTCAGAGGCCAATGGACTTGCTTTCATGTAAGTGGCTCTCACTGTAACCCAATGCATCCCCTTCCCCTGTGCAAAGCATTTGTCTTCTCAGCATGAATTGTCCACATGCGGAGCAGAGTAGGACCCTGCAGATTGCTTGAAGATCGACATTTGGAGTGTTAAAACTCTCACTTGAGATTTAATTGTATTAAAGTTGATGAAGAAACAAATATTAAACCATTCCTAGCACCTTGTTATACTTTGAAAATACTATGTAGATCTCGACATTTTGCTTAACTACAGATTTCATGCATAGCTAGTTATTGCAGTGGTTTTCCTATAAAACAAAGAATAGCCAAAAACACTACACAGACCCCTTCCAATCAAAGAGGCTGAGCTTTAAAAGTTAACTTTACTGCCTGATTCTGAGGTTTTCATTTTCTTTGCCAGACAGGTTCAAAACGAATGTCTGTTTTCATTTCATCAAGCTTAATCCATACATAACATCCTTTCCCACTATTTACTAGACTACAGCTATCAAATGAAGATATGATGTCTGTGTTTGGGTTAGTTACTTTAAATTCTAATGACCATGATGTAATCACTGTAATCAAGAGAAGCTTGTCTGTCTTTAGATTTAGGTCCTTTGCCTTTGGCCTGGCATACTCTCGAACCTTTTCATTAAGCTAACCACAATTTTACCTAATTTGTAATTATCAGAGAGCCTGATTTACACAGTCTTCAGCCCCCAAATGAAGCTAATTCCACTGGGTTTTGTTGTGGTGGTTGCTGCTCTGGCAAAACAATTTACAAATATTTGGATAAGAAAACTTTATCAACAGTACATTTTTTACTATACTGATATGTTTGTGCATTTGAATGTTTTTTCAAATTATGGATTTTTTTACAATTATATCTAAAGTAGAGATTCTTTTCTGCCTAAGTAAATGTTTAAAGAAACTTGGAAGTTTAGAAAAAAATTAAGTTGAAAGAAATAAAAATGGCAATGCGTATACACGTGAATGTGAAATGTTTTTCTTAAAATCTTCATTTCTTTGTGTTTTCTAAACAATAAACATCTTCATAAGGTGAAAATCATACAAATGTTCTCAGTAACAGGAAAGTTTCGGCATTTTAAAAACAAAGGCTCACTATATCCCTATTCTAAGCACCAACTTTTAAGAATTGCAGGATTATATTCTCAGTTGTTCACTAAAAAGAAACCATAAGGTCCTCTTCTTTTATTTTTTTCCTGAGAAAATACTTGCTAATGAATTGGGAAACCAAGGGCCACTCAATTAATAATTCTGGCAAAAATAACCATTCCAGATGATATAATTTTGCTACTCAGAACCACGTAACACTTGTTTCATCAGAGATGCCTGGAAAAACATTAGCATATAGCTGCTTTATTGATATGTCCTTAAACCTATGAAAATCTTCTGAATTTGGATGCCTTTGCATACATGGGATAAAGTTTTTCAGTCTTTTAGGTTGCAAAGTAAGTAGGCCAAATGGAGAAAGAGAGAATGAGTTAGTTGCTAAGCAACAGTTTGACAAGGACCAGGGATTTTTCAACTAAGTTCTGGTAATCTTTCAGTAGTGCCCTGGGAAAGTGACAGAGAGAGAGGGAGCATGCTCCAACTTCCTGTGCCTCTTACCCCACCTCTTTTAAAATGAGAGTGACGGTCTACTCAAATAGGTCTACTCAAATAGGAACACGAATAGCTTTTGCTTCGAGGTTTGTAAATATGATTGTGGAAGACTCTAAATCTTCCAGTTCCTGGTGATGCCTTTACTCCTTTGCCTCAGCAATGGTTGACATGTAGATGTATGGTCATCATTAACCCCCATAGGGTTCCATGTAGCAAGGTTAACTAATTAACCTGCATTAATTAATCATTAGGTTGGTTGAAATAAATGGATTGCCATGTATATGCTAGTTAAATAATCTTTTGGTGGGTGCTGTTTTATTTTTACCAATTAAAGTAATTCATTAAAGACAAAAAAGAATTAGCAGCATTAATTCACCTTATTTGAGCAAAACTCTTTAAAACATTTCATGTTAGTTTTAATTAAATAAAAGTTTAAATGCCTGATGTGAGTATGGCTGATACAGGAAGGGAATTTCAAAATGGCACAAGTGACTTAGTCCTAGGACTATTAAAGGAACAACAATTTTTTTAGATGGGAATGGTGAAACGGAAATAAAATACAACCAAATACAAATATAATAGGGTGTTTAGGTTAATAGGTGTGATGCATGTCACTATAAAAAGTTGTTGTCAAAGCTATGCCTGTTAACCTTTAACCCTAAAGCCTTATTTAATAGTAAACTTGCTCACCAGCAGGATATCTTTGTGGTTTCTTAACTAGCTCTATGCACAGAGAAGCAAGTCCTGACTGTATGACAAGAAAGAGAAAAAAACAATTTCTTATGTTCCCTAGAACATATTTCACATGGCAATTAGTTCACCTAGGAAAATTCTGACAGATGAGAGAAAATATCCTACTTTTAACTTATATTAGTGACAAGAAAACAACTATGACCATTTTAATATTATCCAGTTTAAAAATGCCAAATTTTGAAGAACTACTGAACAAGAAATTTGAAGAACCATGAAATTTATAATGTGCTTTTAATCTTTATTAACTTCAAGCAAATGTTCATTATGCATTCTTTCTATGTGTACACATGCTTGAAATTGAGTTGTAGATTGATGTAAATTGCATTAGTCTTAGATTTTGTTTTAAATTTAAATGACTAAATTTTTAAATTGAGATATTAGTGACACCCTTGAAATAAATGGAACCACTCTCATACAACGCAAGACCAGTATTTTGCTTCTTTCTTAGTATAGATGATGTGACTATGTCAACAGGTTTCAGTTCTATCACTTAATATATTTTGATCATTTTAATTATCTGTTACATAATATACTATCTGTTATATTTACTTTGTGTGTGTATATGTGTTTTACCCCCAAGATATTATAATCTCTTTATGAAAATAGATCCCAGCACCAGCCAACATAATGATTCTAGTACAGTATCACCAATTTTTTTTCCTTTTTAAAAAATTGTATTATTTTTGATTGAGGTAATGTTGTTTTAGCACACTGTATATGATTTAGATGTATAGGTAGACATCTCTTCAGATGTATGTTAATATACTACACAACGGGCCTCCCCTGGTGGCGCAGTGGTTGAGCGTTGGGCTGCGAAGCTGCCTGCAGCCTCTGCAGCACTGGTTTGATCCCCAGCTGCCAGCGAGGGTCCCGCATGGCGCACAGACCTTTCATGCCATGCCCGTTGCTCCCCTCAGCAGTGTATTTCATCAGTTTGCCTGTTCTGTTCTGGCTCTGGTGAATTCTCTCACCCTACCACGCTTCTGACTATACCCAGTGCTTGTACAAATAAATAAATAAATCTTTATATATATATATATATATGTATGTATGTATGTATATACCACACAACAACCAAAATACCAATAATCCTCTACCAGAGTGTATTGGGCATAATCCTCATTTGCATCATACCTCCCGCCCTCCCCTCTGGTAGCCTCAATTCTTCCTTTAGATTCCTAAGGTTTGTTATCATTTAGTTTTGTCTGTTCCTTTTTTGTTGTTTATTTATATTCTAAATATGAGAGAAAGAATCTTGTAGTTCTTTCTCCTTCTGATGTGTTTCCCTTAGCATTATCTCCTCCAGTTTCATCCATGTTGTCTTCTTAATCCATTCATCTGTCCTTGGGCACTTGTTTCCATAACTTGGCTATTTAAAAAGTGCTGCAATAAACATAGGAGTCTATGTATCTCTTCAAATTAGTGTTTTTGTATTATTGGGGTAGGTATCTAGGAGTGGAATTGTTGAATCATACGGTACATCTATTTTTAATATTTTGAGAAACCTCCATACTATTTTTCATAGGGGTTTGTCCAGGCTCCTTCCCCACCAACAGTTTATAAGAATTGCTTTCTCTCCACACCTTCTTCAACAGCTGCTGTTTATGGTCTTTTTCATATGGGCCATTTTTGTGACTTTGAGATGGTCTCATTGTGGTTTTGATTTGCATTTTCATGATCATAGTGATGATGAGCATTTTTTCATGTGCCTCTTGGTCTTCTGAATGTATCCTTTGGAGAAGTATTATTTGGAAATTTGGAGTGGGTCATTCCCTCTTCCTCTCCTCTCCTCTCTTTCCTCCCCTCTCCTCCCCTTACCTCCCCTCTCCTCTTCCCCCACCTCATTGCATGAATTCTTTTTTTAATATTTATTTTATTTATTTATGCATACAAGAACTGAGTGTAAGCCAGAGGTGTGGTGGGTGAGACTCACCAGAGACAGAATGGGGAGCAGAACAGGAGGATCTACTGAAATACACTGTTGAGGGGAGTGGTGGGAAAGACAGGAGAGGTCTCCTGCATGATGAGGATTAACACCCTGGCCGGGGATTGAACTCAGGCTGCAGTGGCTGGTGATAGCTTGATAGCACTGAAACTTAACCCCTGGGAGGCCACCAGGGAGGCCCTGTATGAATTTTTTATAGGTCTTAGATGTTAATCCCTTTTCAGATGTATGATGTGCAAGTATTTTCTCCAATTCTGTGGGGTGTACTTTAACTTATTTTGCTGTTCAGAAGTTTTGTGGTTTGATATAAATCCATTTTTTTGTTTTTGCTTTTGTTCCCCTTGTCTTTGGAGGCTAGTCCCCAAGACATCACTGAAGCCAATGATGAGCAGGTTTTGCCTGTATTTTCCTCTATGTTTTTATGGTTTCAGATTTTCTATCCAAGTCTTTTATTCATTTTTAGTTAGTTATTGTATATGGTTTGAGATAGTAGTCAGTTTCATTCTTTTGCATGTAACTGTACAATTTTCCAACACCTTTTTTTTTTTTCCCCAACACAATTTGCTGAAGAGACATCCCCTTCTCTATTGCAGGCACATGATTCTGTTGTCATAAATTAACTACAGACATGAGATTTACTTTTGGGCTTTCAATTATATTCCATTTATCTGTATATCTCTTTTTAGTCTAATGCCATAATATTTTGATTATGATGGTTTTGTAGTATTGGTAAAATCTGAAATTGTGGCACTACATTCTTTCTTGTCAGGATTGCTTTGGCCATTCAGAGTTTTTAGTGGTGCCATATCAACTGAGTAATGTTTCTGTTCTGTTTCTTTGAAGAATGGCCTTGAAACATTTATAAGGAATGCACTGAATCTGTATATTGCTTTGGGTAAGGCGGCCATTTTACAAAGTTAATATCTTTCCATTTCTTTGTTTCTTCCTTTATTTTATTTAACTATGTTTCTAGGAATTTTTTGGTAAAAGCCTTTTACCTCCCTTGTTAATTTTTTCCTATAACATTTAATTTTTTTGGATGCAATAAAATGGGATTATTTTCTCCTTTTTTTTTTCCTCTTCTACTTTACTGTTGTTTTAAATTTATGGCCTGCCACTTTAGTGTTCTGATATATTGTTTCTAACAGTTTTTCAGTGGAATCTTTAGGTTTTCCTATGTACATTTTCATATAATCTACAAATAGAGATAAGTTTACTCTTCTTTCCCAATTTAGACTTTTTAAATATCTTTCTTTTGCCTAATTGCACTACGTAGTACTTCTGATACTATGTTAAATAGTAATAGTGAAAGTAGACACTCTTGTACCTAATCCTGGAAGAAAAAATTTAAGTTTCTCACAATTGAGAATACTAGCTATGAGCCTGTCATATATGGCCTTTATTAGTTAAGATATATTCCTTCTATCTCAATTTTTTTATTGAGTTTTTAACTTATATGGATGCTGAATCTTGTCAAATGCATTTATATTGATATGACAGTATGTTTATATCTTTCCTTTTGTTATATTGATTTGCATATAATAAGTAATCCTTCCATCATTTGAATAAATCCCATTTGGTGAAGCTACATGATCCTTGTAATCTATTATTGAATTTGACTGGCTAAAATTTTGAGGATTTTTGCATCTATGTTCATCAGAGATATTGGTCTGTAGTTTTCTTTTTTTGTGGAGTCCTATTTTGCTTTTGTTATCATAGTTATGTTAGCCTCATAAAACATGTTTAGAAGTGTTTGCTCTTTTCCAATTTTTTAGAAGTGTTTGAAAAGGATAGGTATTAGTTTGCCTTTGAAGGTTTGTAAGAATTCACTAGTGAAATCATCTAGTCTTAGGCTTCTGTTTTGGGGACACTTGATTACTGTTCCAATTTCCTTGCTTATAGCTGGTGTTCAAGCTTTCTATATCTTCCTGCTTCAGTCTTAGGAAGTTATATGATTCTAATAATTTCTTCTGGATTATCCAGTTTATTGGCATAAAGGTGTTCCAGTAGTCCCATGATTCTCTTCAGCTCTAAAATATTGTTCTAAATTCCCTTCTTTTGTTTCAGATTGTTAGTTTTCTCTCTTTTTTTCTTGGTGAGCCTAGACAGAGGTTTGTAAATTTTGTTAATCCTTTCAAAACACCAACTTTTGGTGTCATTCTTTTTTTTATTTATATCCTATTTACATTCACTGTAATTTTAATTTCTTTGCTTCTAGTGATTTTTTTGCTTCATTTGTTCATCTTTCTAGTTTTTAAAGATATATATATATATATATATATATATATATATACTGTTTTTGCTGTATCACATAGGTTCTGATAGCTTATGTGCTCATTTTCATCTGTCTCCGGGTATTTTTAAATTTCTCCTTTGATTTCCTCATAAACCAATCGTTGTGAGTGGCTTGTTGTTTAATCTCCACATATTATAGGGTTTTTTGTTTGTTTTTCACTTTCTGCAGATCTCCAGCTGGTACCTGGCCAGAGAGGCTTCTGCTTTGACTAACCTCAAGTTACCCAGCAGACCCACCGGATCTCACTTAAGCAATAATACCCAAACAGTTGAGAAAACTTCAGGGGTGGCAGTAGGATCCTTTAACCATGCTTTTCTGTTTTGTTTTGTTTTGTTTTTTTAAATACCTGGCTGACCCATATACATGAGTCCCTAAACCTGTGGTCTCTTCTAAATGGCAAATTGGTTATTAGTCCCCCTATAATCAGTGTCCTAGCCTTATTACACACCTCCTCTTCTGTGGGCAGATAATGAATTAGGGTTACATATCTACATACTCTTCTCACCTCTCTCCACCTCCTATTCTTCCCATATACCCTTGAGGTCAGAGAGAGGAGCTTTTTTTTCATTTACTTTCTGTGAGTCCTGTCTATTTTCTGCCATAAAAATGCCTTGTTTCTGCAAACGAGGTACCCTATCTACAATGACCAACTGCATATATGGGTGCTCCAGGCTGGATCTTTGATATATTAATGTGAGCTAAAGAAATTGGGGACACTCCTCTCTCTTCTCCTTAAACCTAGTTTTAAAGCCTATTTTCTTTTGTAAAAACATAGCTAAATATTTTCTAAGTCTTTTTTTAGAATTGTGTTTAATCTATACACCAACCTCCACCCCAAGTCCAATCTCCAGAAGCAGAGAAATGCCTAAGTGAAATAAACAGAAAAGGCATGCATTCAGAAATGCAAAAGGGAAAGGCAAATAAGAAATCTCAAAATATCCCTTGCAATTAAGTTTTGTGGAGAAGTACAGAATTAAAAATTAAGTGAACCTGCATTGGTTTCACCCCAAACTGACTAAACTCCTTTTACAAATCCTCTTTTTCCAGTTTCATTTCAAGGTAACTTTGAAACACTTGAGGTTTATCTGTTACAGGTTTAGTATAAATATGCTGTGGACCTTTTCTGATACCAGGGAACATGGATACTGAGGCTTTTAGACATATTGAACAATTTATCTTTTCATTCTAATTTCTACTCTCTGAATCTAAAAAGCCATCAAAACACAAAATGATTTAATACAAATGAGGTAATGCCATGTATATATTTTAGGCTTTTCCTTGCCAAAGTTCCACTTAAAAAAAGAAGAAAGAAAGAAAATGAAATTATTCTCAGAAGACACTACACATGATGAAAGCTATTTATATTCCTCCACCCCTCCATTGCTCAAAATGAAAACCTCCCCTTAAAAGCTTGTCAACAAATGCTTCAGTATAGTACAGTTAAGCATCCTTGTTTTTAATGTGTTGCAGTTAATAACAAAGCTTGAATTTATTGCATCCATAAAAACAAATATTCTCTGATTATGTAAACAAAATCAACATTTGAACCCCAGTGTTTTCATTTTGTTTCAGGAATATACCAGCAAGCCAAGATTATGTATTGAAAGATTTGAAGTTAATGTTCTTCATTCAAAATCCATTCAACTATAGATTTTGATCAGATGGAAAAATTATTGTATAATCTATATTAATTTAAGGATGTGAATTTACCATCACAGTGGTGTAAGAAATTAATTTTATCTTTAAAGGAGAAAAGAAAATACAAAATACAAAATATTTCTTTCACTATTCACCCCCCCCCCCAAATTTAACAAACTGTTGTTGAAATGCTAACTGTGATATTATGAAGAATCGTAACTATTGAATGAACACAAAAATAGAAAATAGAAACATTAAGACATTTGGTGTTCTTATTTTAGAAGATGACTACACAAAGCCAGACTTAGGAAGGGGATAAGATTTCACATTTTATTGGCGTTTAGGGAAACTTTATACCCTGTCTCTGGAAAATCAGAAAGGGAAGTGGTTATAAGGAATCCACATAATAATGTATGGGAAAGCCAACTAGAATTTACAAGGGAGGGGACTCTGCTGGTGAATCAAAGAGCTGCCAAGTCACATGTTGCACAATTTATTAATCATGGGCTGCTCCACCAGCCAGCAGTTTCTCCATTTTCTCCTCATTTATGACTTTATTCCCACTAAGCCACTAAATTATTTTTGGTGCAAAATATGTGTTATGCGTGAAAACACAACACAGGACAAAAGGAGAATAAAGTAAACATTTGGCAACTTTCAAAAACAGGTGAAATAAGTCCAGATATTACATTGTCTACCTTTTGAGATTTCTATTTTGGCCAGAGAACACTATTTTGTTGTTAAATGCTACACAACAGGAACAAGGATTCAGCATCCCTTTGAAGTCCAAGTACTGATGATCCAAGGACACTAAAAAACAGTTTGTGCCCTTGACCTTGTTTCAGTTTCCCAGCTGTAACTCCAAGTACAGGCGGTTTATAGATGACTACTGATAGAAAAGATTTTTCTAAACGTTCTCTTAAAGACTCTCTTAACTCATGTAGAAAAAGGCCAAACATCATATGTGTTACTATTGTTATGCTCTACATGGTCGTGGATTTCTAATTTAAAAAAATATAAAGTTATCTATATAATCTCCTTTGGAAATACACGTTTTTATGTATGGTCAATATTTTCAGATACTGCATCTCCAAATGCACAATTCTCTAAACCTGGATAATATCAGGAAGAGATTTGGCTCAGGACGTGTACTCTGCTTTCCTCTTTACACTTTACCCAAAGCTAAGAAACTTTTACTATGGTAATTTGGGCGAAGTTGATGGTGGTGAGGAAAATTCTCTCTTAAAATTTATGTATAGCTGTCCCTTTAAATGAAATGCAATGGATCAAAGAAATATCGTCTTCGTTCCAGATGCTATTAAATGCTTTTTTCCCCCATGACAAATCTCCATGCCACTGTGCCCCTTAGCCTCAATTAATCTCACTGAAGAGGGTTGTAGAAAAAGGTCTGTCCATCCCTACTCACCAGAAGGAAAAGAAAGATTATCTTTTACAAGACGTTCTGAATTATCACTGTCTTCCTAAGTAAATAATACATAGTCCATGCAGACAAAGGCAAGTGTAGACACAAAGCAGTCTATACCCTCACTGCCGCTGGCCAATTGTCAGTGCTACTGCTTTTGTGCATCGCACTCTTGATAGCAGTACTTGTTGATGTTATTTAGACTCCCCACGTTCCATCCCCAAATCCCTTCATTCCCAGAAGAGGAACCTCACTTGGTAATTTATTGCACTGTCTGAATCCAATCAAAAACACTACCACAAATAGCTTCTGTAACTTTTCTGTGTCTTTATCCATTTTCTCTTTCCCCACTATTACTTGGACTTGTGTGAATTTGCCAGGGCCAATGTTCCCATCTCTGAGTTAGCTTTCTTCCTCCTTCTCAAGGGGTACTGCTCTGTTATTTTCATTTCTATTTTGCTTCTTCACTATCTCTATCTCTGCTGACCATTGCTGTTTATTTACAAATTTAATCAAGTTATCCATATTTACAACACCTCTACTTAATCACCGCAGTCCCTCAAAAAAGATGCATAGAATCTTAGACTTCCAGAACATGAGAGCTGGAAAGAAACTTGCAAATATTTATTCTAACTAAATAATGTTACAAATAAAAGGAAAATTTCAATCACCATCCTCTTTGTTCACCATTTTGATAGACATTTTATGACCTTATCAAAATAACATTTTCTTAGTCTTTATCTTTCCTTGTTTTTCTAATTTTGGTAATTGTTAATTCTCAGAGAAAGTATTTCCTCCAAATAGTAAAAACCATAAATGTATTCCCAACACTCAGTGATTTAGGGTCATCGTAGATCCACACAACCCATCAGCAGCCTTCCCATAGGCTCCTAAAGAGGACCCTCAGTTATTTTCTATCTTCCCTAGTCTATTCCTTATATCTCTACAGCAATGATTTCCTCAGGTCAAAATCTGATAAGGTCAGTTTATCCCTAAAATCATCACTAAATTAGAACTCCAGTCCTATATAAACTGCAACACCTTGTATTTAAAACCCTTTGGTATCTGATCTCAATTTTTGTTTCAAATTCTCCATTCAGTAGTCTGTATTTATTTATTTATTTACTTACTTACTTACTTATTTATTTAGGAACTTTAAGTAGTAGTCAATGTGAGTGGATGGCTGCTCTCTTAATATAGAGCATGTGTATTTGGCCACTCTGTTACATCTAATTTCTATTCTTCCCTTCTTCACCACCATGTCTGTTAAAATACTCATGAATCACCAAGATGAACCTCAAGGAACAGCTTACTCGTGCAGCACATCTTGATCATCAAATCTGAAGAGAGCTTTTTCTCTTTGGAAATCATAGCACTGCTTGTTACTTTTTAGTGTCACCAGGGAAATTCTCTTATCTCAGAACCCTGGATCCAGATGTTATTTCTTTCATTAGAATAATATTTGGGGGTAGGAGCTCAGCACAGTTTGATTTTTATTCTTCCAGAAATCTTAGTATAATGTCTTGTGTTTAAGCATTCAGCTATAGGTTTAGGTGTTGTCTTGCAGGTTCTAGAAAACACAGCAGATTTTAAACCAAGCTCTCTTCCCACAATCCACCTGATGCTCACTAAAGTTTCTCTTTACAAATATTCCCTAAACTGGGCTAATGACTCCACCAGTGACTCAGTAACCCAACACAGAGAACTGGAAGTCTTACATTTCTCACATTTCAACATAATTTCCAACAATTTTTCACATTGGTAAATTCTTTTATTTATGTTCTCTTTGAAATTTCTTATAGATCTCTCACTTGTTTCCACTTAGTCTCTGTCTTAGATTAATTCCTCAACATTTCCTATGTAGACAATTGTTATAGTCTGGTAACTATGTCTGATTTCTCTTTTGTAACCTGTCCTCCACACTCCTAGCAATATGATTTATTTAATTAATAAAGTTGATCATTTTATCCTTCTTTAAGTCTTCCAAGACTCCTTCTAATCTTCAGTCTACAGAGGAGTGTCCAAACTGTGTATGACTTGGAAAGTTTTTCACAAAATTATTTCCGGACCCATTTTCTCCAACCTGTTTACCACATATATCATGCATATTTAGAAAGATATTTAAGTAAATCTTGCTTCTTTTTAAGCAGCAACTTGATTTCCCCACTGGTAAATATCATAAAGGGCTAGGTGTCTTTTTTTTTTTTTTTTTTTTGGTCAAATCATATAGTAACCATAAGTTTACTTGCCTATTTTCAGCAAAAAGCTAAGAATCCCTCCAAAGTGTAATACTATCATTTTTTGGTTCATATTGATAGAGTTGGTGAATTCCGGGAATATAATACAGTATTTACAGAATTAAAAATGTATCATTTATGGGCCACTTACACTTATAGCTTTCACAAGTTCAAAACCAAATAAAAATAGGCAACATTTTCTTTAGGCGTATACATATTTAAGGTTAAAGTAAAAAATAAATAAGGACCAATAAACACAAATTTAAGGAGATTGTTAAGGAGATTTTTCTAAGCAGAGGGCTAGGAGAGGTGGGATAGAGGAGAAACATAGCAGATGTTACATACTTTTAGCCAACTTCTTTGGCTGGATAGTAAGTTCACTGGTGTTTGAGCATTGCGATATGTTTTTGAAAATATGGCCATTCATAGACCAGCAAGGATAGGGTGTCATGATCTGAGGATTGTGATTAATCTGACTTAATGTGATTAATCTGACTTGGAATCTACATTGGGCTTCTGATTTATTTGGTTACAAATTAACAAGAAACTGCAATAATTATTTTATTATTTAGACAACTACTAATTGTACCTTCATGAAATTGATATTTTATGGATAGATGTAACTTCCTACCATATTCTTTTTTATCTATGTTACCATAGGGGAAGATATAAAACACAGTAGAACAGATAGCCCACTAGAAATATAAAAATGTAGACAACTGCATGTACCCTAATATTCAAATATATATATATGGATCTTTAAAAAAAGCAATGCAGACAAAAGCATAATCACAATTTTATATTTTCCTGGGTAATCTGATCAGACTCTCTTGCTTCATGAAAAACTACTATATTCTAAGATATTTAGCATGTACTGGAAAACTACTGTTTTGGTATATACTATGCTGGAGATAAAACGATTAATAAAGCATAGCTATTCACAAAAAAAGCTTCCTCCTTCTGTCACATTTGTACCTTGGAAATTAACTTGTTAGAAACTTGATAGAGTGCAATTCACAGAATTCATTTTACTCTCAATCCAGTTCAAAGGAAATTTTGGGAAATTCATGAAATTTTTTATATCAATTTAATAAAATGCATTATTTATGCCACTTTACAAAAGATGAAAATCTTATCTATTTTAATTAATCAGAGTTATATAATTTTAAAACTATAATTATAGGCTAATTTTTTAAAGTGAATACAAACTATAGTAATAGCATTTAGTTCTTTAGGCGCAGCCGGTTGAGTGCAGCGCCGTGAAGCTGTCGGCAGCTGTCGATCCCGGCCCCATTGGGGAGATTTCCACATGGGGTGGCAGACCTCTCCTGTCTCGCCTGCTGCTCCCCTCAGCAGTGTATTTCAGTGTATTTCAGTCAGTCTGCTTTTCTGTTCCCTGCTCTGTCTCTGGTGAATCCTCTCACCCTCCCGCGCATCTGGTCTGTACCCTGGTTCTTGTATGCATGAATAAATAAATCTTAAAAAATAAATTATACTAGTAAAGCCTTACTACTTAGGAGTTTATAAAGTGGGCACCATGTAATTTAAAATAAAATAATAATTTTCATCAATATTATAGTGGTTTTGCAAATATTGTCTAATATAATATAAATCAAATTATAAATTCTGACCTCTTATCTGTTTGTAGATAAGAATTTTGAAAGCAAAGTTTTAAAGATTTTCTTTTTTGAGATATGCACACTACACATCTATTATCTATTGATACCATAGCTAAGAAACAAAAAATAATATAAATATTTAAATCAAAAGACACTGGAATAAATTATATTTTCAACACCGGAAACATGAAAAAGTATAAATCTAACTCATTATAGATGTTGTATGTTAATATAAATATTTTGTAATGTTAGCACTGGATTATTTGCATGTGGGAAATGTTATACATTGCATCTATTATGATGTATAGCATAAATAAAAGTTAAAGACAACTTAGCATTGTTTTAATGTAAGTAAAGAAATTGAAGGTTACAGTGACAACATAGATAGATCAGTTTAAAGCATATTAAACATGGTCTGATTCTTTTCACTTTCATTTTACGAGCATTTAACAAATATTTCACAATTAACATGTAGTTCACAGGTAGTATTCTTTGGAGGGAGAATCCATGCTGGATGTAAAACTACTATAATGTAACATTTCTAGAAGTGGAATGTGTAATCTAAGTCATCAAAACTTTATGAAAGGAAGAGATAAATAAAAAGGAAAGAAAGGAATGATAGTTTTGTTTTAAGGATAAGCCTAAGATTTCAGTGATTTATCATAATGAAAAGGCAGTAAGAGAGAAAAATGAGAGCTTTAGCAGAAAGTACTTAGCATAAAACTTCAAAGAGACTTTCCATAATGTCTGTGATCGTAGTTATAAGAAGGGGAAAAAAAGAAAGTATGCATCCACTTGAATCTAAAACAAATGGTCATTTATATGGTATAAGTACCCTTTGCTCAGGCAGTGAGGTCAAAGCCAGAGAAGATAACAATTCTCTCTTTAGGACACAAAGAAAGCTAGATTTAATAGTTATGTTGTCTAATGTTGGGAATGAGATTTCTGAGCATTGTTGTTCAAAATTCTCTGCATTTGCAGTATTGAGAAATGGACAAGGCAAACCTACAAACATCCTTATGATTTATGATTATACATTTGTGTCTATTCCCAGCCATAATATATCACTAAATTTTAAAACACTGGGAAGTAAGAGAAGACAGTTTTGCTTTCCTTCAGTATCTCAGTGAGTTTATGTGGAAAATGATCTGTTTTGGTTTATGAGGAGTTGAGTATTAATTGAAATACGAAATGGTAATTTTATGCATTGTTTTCATAGCATATTTTTTCAAAGCATGCTATGCATATCAAATCATTTGTCCATGTCGGCAATGTGGTGATATTTCTTTGCTACTTTATATATGAAAACTTTAAATAACTGACCTTCAATCAGGACTTCAGACTGTTATTTGAAATCCATTTCTAGCAATTAACCATACTGGTTTATATAATCTTCAGCTCTTGAGGTCATTATACCCAAAAACCTATTATCAATCTACATGCCAGTTTCTGGGCATCGCTACTTGTTTTCAAAGAGTACATTTTGAAAGGACAAAAAGCTTCCTAGTACTACCAGGGTGAATTCATATAACCACTCAGGGATTCATTGCTAATTTGGAAGGAGTAACCTCCATCTTCATCTTGTCAGTCAGTACCATATAACATTCAGTTAACCTCTTAGTATCTGTGCTCACTCCCATGCTATCATCAGATGATCACAAAACTATGAAAATCACTGGTAGTATATATTGGATATAGAAAGATAAAAGACAAAATAGAATCGAGATCCCTGAAGTATACTTTGAAACACAACATAAACAATGTTATATGTTACTTTTTTTTAAAGTCAATACCCAAGTAATAGTCAAGAAAGTATATGATCAATGACATGCTAGTCAGGAATGCACAGTCTTTTTGCAGGACAGATGGGCATAATATTGGAATGTGCCAAACTTGAAAGGTGGCTAGCAAAATGCATTTTCCCCTGAAATTTCTCTTTGATCAATAGTCAATGTTTTGCTCATTAGACTACTAGATATCTGAAATAAGCTCTTACAGGTGACACTATTGACATATCTAGTTGACTTGAGTCAGGAAATGAACGTTTACTGTTGAAATTAGAGATAATCAAGACATATGGGTTGCCTGAAATAATTTAGAACTTTGCTACTTAAAACAGATCTAAGCAGCATCAACATCACCTATAAGCTTGTCAGAAATGTGAAATCTCAGGATCCACTCTAGACTTACTATATAGGATTTTGCATTTTTAGCAAGATCTTCAGATGAATTTACATATGTTAAAAGCATCCCCACCCTTTATTAGCAAGTTACAAAAGAGCTTTAGCAATGCCTGTAACTTTGACTGTTAGGAATAATGCTTAGGCTCAACCCTAAGGCATCTGAACAATCAAATGAATGATAAAATGATGAAAGAATGTCCAAAAGAATGAAAGAATATTGATTACCTCAAAGTATTAGAGGGTATATAGGATTAGTTTCCCAAAAGGGTCAAACAGGCTTTTCTCAATATGCCAAGATTAGGCCTCTTCCAATAAGTGTCTCCTTAGTGTAGAGAATGAGAGGACATTGGAAGCTCTGTGAGCCTCCAAAGGTCTATTCCTATTACTTAAAGAATGCAAATTGTTTTGATTTGAGAGCAATGAGGGAAACTAAAGGTAAGGGGAAGCTTCTGTCCTTGTGTAAATCCTTTGTCCTTCCCTAATTGAAGAGATCCTCAGGTCCTAAACTGTTCTTTTCTTCCTCAAAGAAGCAATCACACTCCCTGTTTAATATCCTAGAAGAATGTAGTTGAAGTCAGGGTTTCTTAACCAGGTGTAAGTTTATAAATAAGCATGTCTTCTCTACCTAAGATTCTCATATTTACTCTCAGATTAAATAATACCTTTTCCTTGCCTGCCATGTGAAGTTACCCCTTCATGTTCCTTGATTCCATAGGTCCCTAAACACAGGATAAATGTCCCTGATCTGCTCCATTATTCTTCAGAATTACCTCCATAGAAATTCTCCATAGAGATATTTTTAATTTTTCCTGTTGCTAACCAATCTTATGCTATTTTCATTATTTGACAGTCAGAAGAATAGAGGAGTACAAGACAATTTCCCCTTGTGCCTCAACATTACATAGCAAAGAGGTCTGATTCATCAAACTTGTAGATGAGTTAACTTTACTATAGGGAAGTCTTACTTTATGCCTATTGTCCCAATATAATCACTAATAATAACCCAGTTCACTCTTAAAAAAAATCTGCATGATAAATTAATATGGCAAGTCAAAGGATAGTTCTTATGAACTTTCACTTTTGTGCTTGTTTGTTAAGACTCCCAAAGTGATACTTTTTATAGAGATAATCTTCATCCATCAACATCTATGCTAGTCTTAAAATCAAGCATCTGAATTATATATTTTGCCAATATTAAATCTTAATGTTTTGTATCGTCATAATTTCTTATGAAATTAATAGCTTAAGTGATAGAATTATAATGCTTTGTAAGTACCAAATATTGAACCATGTTGTCTAAACCAAAACGCATTTACAACAATGCAAATTACGGACATCACTCAGTTCTAAGTTAGTGTCTTCTGAAAGTAAATACAGTGGTTTGGAACTTCTATTTAAATAGATTCTAGATCTGTGGTGCATTTCTGACAATGATGAATTTTCTTGGTACATCAAAGTTACAATAATGGTTAGAGAACTTATGAACATAGCATTTGTGGTAACCAGTTTACTACTGAGAATTGAAAGATGCATTTTCAGGATCATAAATAAAGTTAAATACCCTTTTATTCAAAAGAAGGAATATCCAAAAACTGACCAACTGTACAAGGATCCCGATTAACTAAGATGTTTCTTACTAGTGTACAGACAAGTGTGTGATTATCCTACAATTGTAGAAGCAGACCTCTGTGGACATACTATCTATCTTAAATAATGGCCCAATAAACTCAGTGAATTTCAAATATTCTTATATTAAAGGTGGCAAATCAACTTGAACATTAAGATGTAACCCATAAATTTTTTATCTGTTCACCAAGAACAAAATGTTATGTTGATTGAAATATCACAAAACTTTATACAAATTATGGTTCCTAAGAATGGTGAAATCATAAAAATTTAATAGAAATATTTTATATATTTTATAAATCAGGGCAATAAGAGCAATATCTTATTTCATTAATAAATATTCTAAATATCTGCCTTTAAATAATTCTAAATCCATATACTCATTCATTCAAATTAATTTTAAAATGTACTCCCAAATAAAAAACAAATGTGCTTTTTTATATCAGATATTAACCAATTAATATTTAAAAGAAATATACTAACTATGATGGCTTAGGTTTAAGTTTTGGAAAAGCTGACTTTAAAATATACCTTGAAGTTAATTATTTTTTTAAGTTACTCAAAGTTTATGTTCATAAATGCTGGTTGCTGGAATATATTTAGGGAAATTCCCTTCTGATAGCTAAACTGTGGGTAAGTAAGAGGAGGGTGACTTGCTTTCATTTCACCTGCAAATCAGAGCAATTATTTAGTTTAAAAAAAAAAAAAGAAGTGAAAGTATACAACATACATTCATTGCTGAACATATCAAAGAACTCTTCAAATCTATGCTGGCAATCACTGCAGTGAGATAGTATAAGCGATTTTAAGATCCACTAACCATTGTTCTGCAATAATCAGAAAGTTCGGCTTACTGTTACTCAGTGTCTTTTGACTGCTGGCACTACACTGGGGTGTATTCCAAAAATGCCCATTCTTGGATGTAACAATAGATAGACTAAGAATCTATAAGGAGTTTGAGAAAGCTGCGTTTTTAGCATGCTTGTCAAATGAGTTTTGTAAAAAATGAAAATTAAGAACAACTTATTGTAGTCAGATACGGTTGGGATATAACAATCTCTTTTATGTTTGCCCCATTTGTTTTTTGTTCCTTTTTTCTCTATTCCTGTTTTCTTTTGGATTAATTGAAATTTTTTATGTGATAAAAAATTCCCTTTTTATCATTATCTTTTTTTGCTTAAATTAGCTGTTTTTTCACTTGTTGCTGTTCTAAGGATTGCATCATTCACGTTTACGGTATCACAGCCTATCATCAAATAATAAACAATATTTCTCAAATATTGAATCTTAAAACAATATCTTACATTGACTCCCCTCTATCCTTTTTTGCTATTATTATATGCTCCACCCTTAAATTTTATAGTTCTTGTAAGTTAATATTCATTTTGCTTTAAATGGTTAGTTATATTTTAAATAATTTTTAAATATGTAAAAAAACTGTTTATATTTAATGACATTTTTAATGCCCACCCTATATGAAGACACAAATTTCAATCTGGTACCCTATTTTGTGTGGAAAATTTACTTCAACATTTTTTACAGTGCAACTCTTCTACAGTGGGTTCTCTCTGCTCACATTTGTCTGGAATGGGTTTTATATTTTGTAAGATTTTTTTTGCTGCATATATAATTCTAGAATGACAACTGATGTTTTAAAAATGCTTTAAAGATGTTCACCTGTCTTCTCACTTTCAGAGCTTATTACAAAAAAGCAGCTTATAGGTGTTCCAAGGATGTTTTCTTTTTGATCTGTCCTCTCCTAAGTTTTTCTCTTTATCACTGGTTTTCAGATATTTGTTTGTATGACTTGATGCAGTTTTCTTCATACATGTTCTTGGAGATCACTGAGTTTTTCACATCTATGGTTTCACATTTTTCAACACATTTGAAAATGTTTTGGCCATTATTTCTTCCACTATCATTTCTATACCCTAGCTCTTCTGAGTATTTAATAGCAAATGTGTTAGAATACTTGATATTATCCCACAGGTCAATTTTGTATTTCTTCAGATTTTTTTCTCCTTGTGGTTTATTTTGTATATTTTTCATTGCTGTGTCTTCAATTTCAAGAAATGTTTTTCTATGTTGAACCTGTTGTTTTTCAAGGCATTTGAGTATGTTTTTCATTTAAAATATTATATTTTTTATTTCTAAAAAACATTTGGGTTCACATTGTCTCTGTTTCATTTTTACTTTACCTTCTTGAACATATGGAATATAGTTATAATAGCTGCCTTTGCATCACTTCCCACAGAGTCTACCTCTGGGTCATATCTGGGGCCTTTTCTTTTCATCATCTCTTCTAGTTCTTAGGAATCATATTTCTCAACTTATTCCCATGTCTAATAATTTTGTATTTGTTTCCAGGCATTGTGATTTTATTTGTTGGTATTTTTGCTGTATCTCATTAAATGTTGCTTATCCAAATTTGGGGATGCATCTAACTTGAAGAGAATCAATTTTATTTCTTGAGTCCTATTTTTAACATTTTTTTACAGCAAGTCCAGAAAAGCCTCTACTTGATTATAATTTTGTTCTGCTGTAAAATCAGTTCACTCCTGAGGATTCAACCCAAAATCCCATACATTAGGAGATGTTTCTACTTTGACTGTAGCAACATTAATTGTTCCTAGTTTTGTGTGAGCAGCAAAATGTCTTGTCTACTCCTTTCTGCTGATTAATGTCTTAGGTTGACCTACTTTCCTCACATGCTTATGTACACCAGCACTCAGCTAGCACCAGCTGAGCAGCACTCACTAGTCAAAATCTGTCTCTTCACCTTTACAACACCTCTAAACTTTGTTGAAGTTCTCTTTTTTACCCTACCTCCTGGAAACCCAAATCATGCATTGTGGTAATTGTAGGACTCATATACTTTATTTTCTCTTCTCAGGGATCAGTGTTTTGTGTTACTTTTTTTTTTTAAGATTTATTTTATTTATGCATCCAAGAACTGGGCTGTAGGGCAGAGGTGTGGGGAGGTGGGGAGAGGATTCACCAGAGACAGAGTGGGGAACAAGTCAGGTGGATCTACTGAAACACACTGCTAAGGAGAGCAGCCGGCGAGTCAGGAGAGGTCTGCTGTGCCATGTGGGTCAGCTCACTGGCCTGGCATAGAACTCGTGCGGCAGTGGCTGCAGATAGCTTCATAGTGCTGAGATTTAACCCATTGTGCCACCAGGGAGGCCCTGTGTTACTTTTTGGACATTGCCTGATTACTGGCATTTTACACTTTTTTCTATTTGTTTAATATGAAAGAGTAAAACTGTTTCTGTTATTTATCACAGTGATAAAGGAAGTCTTGATTATTTTGTGCATAAGTTACTGAATTCTTTACAAAAATGCGAATTTAAATTTTATTTTATTTTTGAAAGTTGTTATCAATATACAATAAAATACCAAATAAAATCTGCTAGGAAATGAAATTTATCTGGAGGCTTGTTTTCATTGTATATCTTAATCATAGCTGAATATGTAATCAAATGGTTACTGAAGACTGCTTTTCTTTTGGAGTCCAAAATATCCTCAAGTTTAATTGTATTTTCTATATGCATTGAAAATTGGGTCTTTAAAATTCCAAGGATATTTTGAATAAATGTCCTTTGCTAACAAAGCAAGCAAAATTGAACACTGAGCAGACTTTTAAAAAAGAACTCTTCCATGTGGGAATATATTTTGAAAATTCCCTATCTCTGGGGACTTTTCAAAGGTTTCATGTTTGCTGTTTCATTAATTCTGAGACGTAAAGGAAAGTGCATGGCTTGCTATGTTGAGTTTCTCTGTTGTGGATTCTTCATAAATAAGAGAGAAAAGTTTTCCATTCACATTAGAACTTAGGAGTAGAAGTAGTTAAAGGACATCAAATAAAAACTATAACTAAAAAAAGTTTTTTTGAATAGAGGTTTCTTTCCAAATGAAACTATACATTTGTCTGGTACGTCTCTGTCCCTTGAGATTACAGAGATGGCAATAGAATTTTATATTCAAAGAATATAAATTGAAAGCTACTCCTTTTAATCCTGTTCAAAAGTGATTCATCTAATCATGCTTGCTTATTTCATCATGTTTCGTTTGTTTTCATTTTGAGTGTTTTGTTTTGTTTTTTAAGCAAGCATGAAAGATTTTCTTTGTCCAGAAAACTGGAATGACTTCACTGAGTCATCTGAAAAGTCGAAAAAAAGAACTGAACTGAGGTAGACCCACGATGATTGATCCTTGGATTTTAAATCACCACAGCTCAATCTAGGTCAGCTAAGCCTTAATCTTTCATTTACAGAGTAAGTGCTTTTGAAACACATGTACTAAGAAAAGCTTTTCTGGCAAAGAATGGTGTGTTCAGTGGTTGGGTAATATGCTGTAATGACATTTTGATTGTGTACTACAAAAAAATGTTATGTCATTATGAAAACACTAGGTAACATTTGTCAAATCTAAGGGAAGGAGAAATTTCAAAGTTGCACCTATAATTATTGCAGTGTGAAATTTAAAATACTTTCATTTTACTCCCAGAATCAGATTTTGAAAGTGGTCAGAGTATCTCTGCCAAGGATTTGGATTAGATTAAAGGGCATAAATATTTTTTTCCTCATCTTAAAATGACAGGAATGGGAAACAACTTCTCAATTAGGACAGACCTTAGATACTGAATATTGACAATGGCTCCAAAACTGCTATTTGCTACTCCCAGTGCTTGTTAAAACCCTTGATATGAGTCTTAACTAAAGGTATACTATGCCCATGAAATTAGAGTAACTGACATTTCAAATTTATACTATTAGTAAGAAACCTTTTTAAAATCCTAAATGTCTATGAATGAAAGTATATTTTTCTGAGTTACAGATTTGAATCATGTGGCCACAGAGGCTAGCGTAGTAGATACAATAATAAGTCTTGCTCTCCTCCCTGAGTTTCTGTACTTACTTCAATGTAGTGATGTTTTCGATAACACTTGTGAAGTGAATAAAGTACTGTTTCTGTGGAAAATCAAAAAGTGTCAAGAGCTAGTCTTGCCAATAGAAATGAAAAAAAAAATTTTGAGTAGAATGAAAAAGCAAAGTTCTCTAGCCAGAAAATAAAAGTTATGGATAAATTAGAGCACACAAATCAAATGCATATTATATGAACAAACTCACCATACATTATGTAGTAAAAAGAAACCAAAGTATGTGGTGGGAGATATTATGGCCATTACTTTGGAAAATAAAATATGCCCCATATACTTGTTATTTACCCTATATTTTACCCAAATCTTCTTAACATGCAGCATTAAAAGTAATGCTTATATAGAAATGCTTTATTCTAGCAGTACAGTTCTTTTAGCCACTAATGGAGCATTTAAAAATGTGTAAAACAACAGGAAAGTATGTATTTTATTAAATTCATAGCATCATTAACCTGTCTACCAAGAATGGTACAGCTGCTGAATCTTCAAAGTTAAAAGCATACCAATGCCACCAAGAGTGTAGAATCTAGAAGTGGGTCTAGATTGGAAGAGGGTGGTGACCTGAGTTCTGCATCCTGAGAAAGACATTTAAGTCTTCTGGATGCTTTGGTTTGACCTGGAAAAAATGCCATTTTTTAAAAAATCATATACTCTTACAACATTTTCTCACTTTTATTTTTTGGCTGCATGGGCAGTATCTTGGTATCTCTTCTACATAATGAAAAAAAAAACTCAAAAAGATAAAGTGTGTATACAGCATCAAAGTTATAGTATGAAAGTTCAGGTTAAAAATGAACTTCTAGAAAATGGAACTTTCATATTGTGTTGGTGGGAATGTAGGCCTGTACAGCCCTTACAGGTAGACAAACAATAGTTGAAGGAATTCATCTCCTCTTAACCAACCTTGTAAGAACATTCAATGAACATCTATAAAATGAAAAGCAACCTCACATACACTGAAGCATAAGAACAAAAGCCTAAAATATAGGAAGAGTAAAGTAAACATGGGAACTGGTAGAAGGAGCTCAAGATTAATTTGCTTGCAATTTAAGATGTGATGTAAGTATAGAACCCTATATGCAGATCACATGGTGACCTGAGTAAAAAACACCTAGAAAGGAACAAAGAAGAAGATAAAAATGGAACCTAAATACTTCTAAAAGTCTAGCTATCAAAATATAAGAAGAGAACAAAAACACAAACAGTAAAAACACCCAGAAAACAAATAGTAAAAAGGCGATAAATATTTACATATTATTAACTTTCCTAAAATCAATGGTCTGACACAATCAAAAGGCAGAGTGACCAGTTGGATCAAAAAATAAAATATAATATTCTGCTATCTCCAGGAGACTCATCTGAGCTCCAAATATAAAAGTTGGAAAATGATCTACAAGCAAATAATGTCCTATAAATGGCATGGCAGTCATACTTATATCCAATAAAACAGATTTCCAGGATATATATTACATACATAGCAGTACACAGTTTCACGTATATATATATATATATATGTGTGTGTGTGTGTGTGTGTATGTATATACATATATAATATAACCATAGGAAAATATACAATAGTATGTGAAAAGGTAAAATAAAAATCTTTATAGAGAGTATAATCCCAGTTTCATTTTAACTTTATGTACCTAGAAAAAAACTGAAACAAAATAGATAACAGTGATACCTAGTATGTTGGAATTTGCAAAATTTTCTATAGGCACATATGTTAGTTTTCTGGGGGTAAAAACTGATAAAGGATTACAAAATATAGACATTTGATAAATAATGATTAAGGTGCTCTATATCTGCTGAGCTTCTCAGCCTGCATTCATAAAACAGCAGCCTGCAGATTCTAATGACTTTACTACATACACTTGACCATCATGTTCAGTCTTTGAACTTCAGTATCTACATGAGTGAAATTAAGAATAATGTCTGCTCTAATTGATTATTATGAAAACCAAATAGCACAAGTAAAAAAGCATTTTTCATATTATAAAGTGCTACAAGTTGTAACATTAAGATCTTGAAATAAAGATGTTAGAGGCTTATGCAGCCCCCCCACTAGCATTTTAAGAAACATAAATAACAATAATTTCTCAGTAATTACTGTTTCATGCCTTCCTTTGAACTCTACCTTTTTAAATCTACAGATGGAATAATACCCACTTGCTTTGTTTTAGAAGAGGATAAACGTCATTGATATGAAGTAACATAGAACCTTTACCAGTGACCAGCACAAAGGAGGCACTTACCAAATGGAAATTTATCTGCCCACTTTTCTGTTCAACCCAGCTTATTCCCTCATCTGTAAAATGTGTGTGGTATAAATACGCAGAGTTGGGAAAAGATAGGTAGAAAATATGCCAAAATTCCCAATCCTTTCAGTTTGAAATTTTCCAAGAATATCAAATCTTTTTACAGAGCAGGTAGTAGACAATGTTGTACAAATTCACAAATTCAACACCGTTTCTTCTGGGATACTTGGGCGGGTATGGTCAGAGCAGAGTGCTGTTCCACCTGTGTGCCCAGTGGGTAATTATTCTTACATAAAGGATCACTGGGATTTTAGAGCCTCCAACATACCAAAGCTGTCCAATTTGCTTTCCTAAGAAAATTTGCAACCCTGAGCATACATGAATTTCATTGGAGTCATAGTGAGGGTACCCACCTCCAGCTGCACTCCCAGAGGTTGTCCAATATTCAAGTTTAACTCAATAAAGAGTGGGTGGAGAATGATAAAAGAAACTACTTGAGAAAGGCAAAAGAGTGTCTACATTTGAGAACTGTGAGTTTCCCTTTTCTCCCATAAAATTCATACTACTCCTATGACCCTGTCCTACTTTTCACACCTGAAACTCTGCCCCCATACCCTTCTCCTTCAGCCTCTAGGGAAGTATGTGCAGAACACAAGTTCACCGGTGGCCACACTTCCCTTGCTCTTGCCTTAACCCTGTGGCAATTCTTCAAGATTCAAGACAAGAGCCTGTTCTTAACCCAAATTACTAGAGCCTGCTTAAAATCCTGGGCAGCTGAGAATGTAGCTTGTCCCCACAGGGTAGGAATGTATTAACCACCCAATAAAAGTTATTTTTAAAGTTTTATTTAAGGAACAGCAGCTGGAGAATAAAGGAAAGAAAGGCAAAACATGATTTCTTTATACCAAGGCTACAATCCTCTCACACCAATCTCCCATGACTCAATGTGGGAATTACATCCACACACATGTTTAAGTCTTACTCTCAAATGTGGAAATTGGAGAATCCAGAAATAAAACAAACAGGAAACAAAAACAATCCTGTTTGATTAGATCTGTATTCTTGACTTGCTTACATGTACTAGGGATATTTGATAACACACTTGGAATTCTCTCATTGGATTTGAGATTAAATACAGTGATTTAAAAATTAAAGCGACATTAAAATACCATCACATATAATGAGATCAGCACCATTTGGAAATTGTTTTCTAACAACACATTATAAATATTAGCAGTGGAAGATTTTCTCGCAGTTTCTATCCAGTGGATGAGAAAGCAATCATGAGTAATGGGGAAAAGAAATTTTGCAGACTGCAAAGCCAGGAAATAAATAACTATTAACACAGTCTATCTTTCATTAGTCTCTAAGTTATGATGAAAATTCTGCTTTTCAATGCTATTTTCAGTAATTCAGGATTGCAGTAATAACTGTATTTGAAATGTATGGTAACTATGATTTTTTTTTAAGACAACACACTGTCATTTTGGAATTCACGTGAATTCAATGAGATTTATTAAGAGCATCTACTGTATGTGAAAGACAACTCCTACCTCAAAGGAACTTAACACTACAGTAAAAATAAAATACATATGTGCATGCAGAAAACTGAGTTCACTATAGGAAAAGTGCTACGAGGCTGGAAAGAGAGAAACATCATATCTAATCAAGGGGTTTCAGGAAAGTTCTACTGGACAGTACCTTGAGAAATGAGAAGACAAAATAGGAGGGCCCTCTTAGCAAGGGCATGAGTGGAAAAGGTCGGGAACACTCAGGGAACAAGTAATCCCAGAGCAGCATGAAAATGGACAGCTAATTTAGAAGAAAAGAGCTCACGCCTAGTTCTACACTCTTTAGCTGTTTTGCCTTTAGCCAGATGCATAACTACTCTAAACCTCCCTTTCCTCTTTTTTTTTTTTTAAAAAAAAAAAAAACAAGTTACTAATAAGTGTGCTGCAAGAATAAGGTCATGCGTGTGAAGTAAAAACCACAGCAACTAGCACATCATAAATATTCAATAAATGTTTAAAACAAAAGTAGAAAGAAGAAAGAGGAGGAGGAGGAAGAGTGGAGGGAAGCAGGGAGGGAGGGAGGGAGGATAGCAATCATGCCTGAAACCATAAATTTGAATCAGCAAGATTGCATCAAGGTTGCATGCTTTTCACCCCGGAAGGGGGAGAGTTGATAATAGTTCAGGGCCCATAAGTACTAGCGAGAATGTTATGAAGATTGCTCATGTGCTTTCCAAAAAAGCACATGGAGACAGCACAAAGGTGACACACCAGAATTTTAAATGAGTGGAATAAAGATCCATCACCAGAGTATGCAAGTATAGCAGACAGGCCATACAGATCAAAGGGGATGATTTTTCAGTTTAAATAGTATATCTAAATTCTTGAATTTGGGTTTGATTCTCCCCTGCTAGAGGGGCCAGAGGGTAGAACAACTGGCAAGGTCCTCTTGGATCTGGAATTAATGGAGAAATTCTTTTCACCCAAGGTTTCAGGGAAATGCTAAAATCGAGGGATTGGCGAGAAGGCCAGTTAACAGGCAATGTGGTGAAGAGATCATCAAAACTGAGGCGACCAACAGCAAATATTGCTGGCAAATATTCAGGGAAATCAGTCGAAATTCAGAGAGCCAACAAAGAGGAGAAAAGCATTCCTTTGTATTCTAGGGTACATGCTTGGAAGAAGGGTCAGATTCAACACAGCAAATAGGGATCACCTACCACAGGGGCAAGATTAACTTGACAAAGCTTGTTTATGCTGTAAGATGACTGAAGAGGAATGAAAATAAAGGACTTGGGCCTACGAAAACTATAATGCTAGAAAGCTTACAGAAAGATTTTATGAAGTCCCCAAAAATGATAACTGGGGCAGTTAAAACAGTAGAGAGATTGTTTAGCAATTTCAATAAAAAATGGAAATGAATCTCCAGTCTTTCTAACTTCCTTTCATGAAAACACTGGTGCTTTCAGTTCTGCCAACTTAAAAGCTTCAAAATTTGAAATTGAAAAATCTTTTTTGAAATCATCATCCCTCCCCTATGCATCTATTAGCTATGCATCTAGTCCAAATGGGGGAAGGAGGAGTTCTAGAACAAAAAGAATTACTAGAAATGAAACTGAAACTCACACCAGTTAACAAACCAAAATATCTTTCAACTGGACAAATATTCCCCAAACTGTGTTTTTCAAACACTTATTTTTCAAGGTCAGTACCATGTTATTAGAAATTGCAAGAAAAAGTTACAAATACATTTAGAAATGCTGAACAAAATATCAAGTCAATCTCTGAAATCACAGAAATGAAGATAGGAAAGGGACCTTAGCTGTAGTCTAACTTTACCTTTTGACAGATAAATAGTCTAATCCCACAGTAGAGAAATTTCTTACCTAAGACTGCACAAATACTAATACACAGCTCATTATTTTGATGCTCAATGCAAAGTTTATTTTTTCTTTCTCTTACTAAATTACCTAACTTATTCAGAGAGAAAGAGAGGAAAAGAGAAAGAAAAAGAGAGAAAGAGAGTGAGAACTGTTAGTAGAAAAATAGTAAGAAATAATTCAGTCAGCATCACTGGTCACTTTCTATGTACTGGCAATATCCTAGGATAATGACAAAGAAGAAGCATCACAGTTGTCTTTAACAAACTCAAAAGAGGATGCAGGATGCAGTAATGCTACAATCCCCTTTGAGTGACAACTGTAATTTTTGTACATTAAAAGAAGCACATATATCTTAAAGTATAAAAACATTTTTCATTCTCTATACAATATGTAGTATGATGACTTGCTACTCAAGCAAGCTAAATGTACTTCAGAATGTGAAAACAACATAATGCTGGATGGTGAAAATTATATCTGATTAATGTATTAATGATTTTATAAAAACTCACATGATGGTAATCCAAAGACTCTAAGAAATATCTTTGTCACATAATTTTAAAAAGAAAAAGCAAAATGTCAGAATAGACTTTTCTCTAGATGGGAAATTGAAATTCTCTAGATGGGAACACAGAAATAAAAATTTTGCTAACAACTTTTAGTTCCAGTGTTGAGAAAACCACACATTTTCAAAGTTGGATTGTATCTTAGGCATTAACAAGGCTACCCAACATTTTTTTTTATCATGGATATGAGCGTAATTATAATTATGTTGAGAGAGAGTAAGAGTAAATAAAGCTTCCAAGTTTGCAGATGAATGTGTACAATAAGAAACAAAATGGAATAGCAGGGAGAGGAAGAATAAACTGAATAAAGGATTGGTAATGCCATTTGAGCAGGAAGAATAATGACAAATGTATTCCTGTGTGAAATAATTAGTGCACTTAAGTAACTCAAACTATCACTACAAAGTTTGTGCTTCCATATTGTTGGCTGTGATTTGAAGTAATATCTAGAAAACACTATAGTCTCTGCTTCATAGAAGTTGACAGCAAAATACTGCAGAAGTAAAAGCCTACTGAATGCCAGTTGACAAGATTTGCGACAAACAAAAACTTGTCATTCTTAGGGAACATTTTATCAACCATGAAACATCTTCACCATCATGTTGTGCACTTCCAAGTGAAATTTGAGACAGCTCAAAGAAAAAGATTAAAAAATCACCATAGAAATTATAGTTGCCCTATGAAATATAGTAAAATCATACTCAGATAAGAAAGGAAGAAATTTGAAAGCAAATGTTATGGGTAAACATATTTTTCATCATAATGAGTCAAGTATGTATTGACCTATTTTAATAGAAAATAGAGGAACTCTTTGCAACTCAATTAGTATATATTTGTTTTATATATTAAATATATTTTATTTATATAGTAATTATAAAAGAGTTCTTTGTTCAGCAAATAACAACATATTAGGTCCGTTATCATAAAGTGTGACATAACCTGATGATGTTCAAATTTATCTCAGTAGATTGTTTAGTGGAAGAGATTGAAAACATGTTATTTTTCATGATAAGACTATCAAAAATATGGACACCCAGATCTTATAATAAAATTGATGTTACTGGTGGGTTTGTCCTACATGGCCTTTATTATGTTGTGCTATGTTCCCAAAGACAGATGAGTGTTTTAAGAAGATGTGGTATGTATACACAATGGATACTTCTCATTTATATTAAAAAACAAAAGAAAGATAAACCATGTTCACAGCATGGGTGGAACTGGAAGGGATTATGTTAAGTGAAATAATTTATAAGAATGACAAATACATGATGCTGTCACTTATATGTGGAATATAGATAGAAAAAAAAACAAAACAGAGTCGGGTACGGGTAAAACCAAACCAATAACAAGCCCTAGAAATTTGACTGAAGAATAGAAGTTACCGATGGAGGTGGTAGAGGAGTGGAGAAGGCCCACAATGGACTATGGTAGAGGACTTTCGGTGCCTTGGTGGTGAGTGTGATGTTGTAATATGCACCTGAAGGGTGTGATACAAAACCTCTAAATCATATACAATGTTGTAAATCAATGTTATTTCAATTTTAAAAAACATTCTAAAGGATTGCTTTGGGGAAAAAAAAAAGTGAATCTACCATATGATCCAGCAATTCCACTCCTAGTTATCTATCAAAGAGCACAAAAACATTAATTCGAAAGGAAATCTGCACGCCTATATTTATAGCAGCACTGTTTACAATAGCCAAGATCTGGAAACAACCTAAATGCCCCAGAACAGATGAGTGGATCAAAGAGATGGAGTACGTATTCAAATGGAATATTACTCAGCAGCCAAAAAAGATAAATGCATGCCATTTGCAGCAACGTGGATGGAACTGGAAGGCATTACAATAAGTGAAGTGAGCCAGAAAGAAAATGAGAAATACTGGACTGTTTCACTTACATGTGGAATCTAGAAAAAACAAATAAAAGATCAGACAAAAAACAAGCTGTAAAATTGACCCTTAAAAACAGACTGTAGATCTGAGACATTCAGAAGGGAAGGGGTAGGAGATGGGAGAGGCGAATAATAGAGAACAGAGGTGAGGAGGGAGGAGAGCATGAGGAGTGTGAGGAGAGCATGATAGAGTGAGGTCGATGACTGTGGGCACTTTGGTGGTAGGAAAACCACACCTGAGGGAGAAATCTTATATTGTGAAAAAATAAACAGGATGTTTAAAACACATTTTTTTATATGTGGACACCCAAATACTTATCACTGTATCACATCACATCATGCTTTTACCACAAAATATAGTCCTTAAGTAACACACATTTTAAAAAGTTTGTACTCTTTTATGAGGTTCCAAAAATTGTATCATACACAATACCAACTATCTAGAATACATGAACCTTTTAAAAAATATAAAAAGGCAAAATTCTCTGAACAGGTTGTTTTTTCCCATATGTACTAAAGGAATTGAGACACTGTCTATTATGGCAAGGCCATAATAAGGCAACTGCAGCATCACTTGAAGGCGCTGCAGCATGAAAAGAGGATGACTGACTACAGTCTGTGTTTCTATGGTCTGGTCAGGAACATATGTGTGGCAATAACTGTCACTATTTTCAGGAGCAATAATCTTTAGTTGTGTGATAGGTTCTGGTTAATTCATGGCATATCATGATTTGTGGACACCATTTTTTTGCAATTTGTCTAAAAAAAAAAAACAGCACAAGGTTTTAACTTTAAAAAAATCATGTCTGTTCAGCCAAAGTGATCAAAAAAAAAAATAGCATGGTGATATGGGTAATTTAATAATAAATTAGACATCAATTTTTTTAACTGAATGGAATAAAAAACATTACCTTATAAAGAGATACTATAGGCATACAACCTTACAAGCAGTTTTAGGACCACTGGGTTTTTTGAACCAGAGTCCGAGACTTTATCTTTCAGTTTGTGTGTGCTATATTTTATCTTAGGACTCCTATAATTCAATTTAGTTTTACTCTCAATCTCATTTGTTATTTTAAAAATGGCTTAAATTAAAAATAGTAGAAAGCTGATGGAAACTCATGGATAAAACATGTATTTTTATTAAACTACTTTACTTCTGGCAACTGTTTTTGTGGTACAGTGGTGGTAGCATTCTTTAAATGCCAACGTTCCACTGGTGCTGAACGTTGGTGCTTTTCACGAATAACTGAAAACTCTGAAGACTGATCCGTGTGAATTTCCCACCTCATGCTGGCAGACGGCATAACATCAGGGTAGACTAAATAAAATGACAGTGCTTCACAATGGGTATTCAGAGAATATCACTGTGTGCCTCCATTCATGCCTAGTAAAATTTAGTGGGTTCAAACCTTCAACAAATAGGATCTGAATCTCTAAATGACTTCTAGTTTCTTTACTTAGTTAGCTAAATTAGCTGGTTAGCTTGTTAATCAAATTCATCCCTTTCCTGTAATGTCCTGGTCTTTCTAATTTCTCTCCTACGTTTCTTCATGATGCCACCTGGTTATCTAGGGGATGCATGTAACTCTAACTCAGTCTCATTGACAGCTCCCTTTTCTTCCCCACAATCACCTAGAAATTTGTCAATCCTCTGCATGACATGTGGAGAGCCAGGAATGTAGGTTTTTTTTGATTCTTCCATTAAGTCACCCTTGTCTTCCAATTATAGTCAGGTCTCTGAGCTGAAAGTTAAGTTTCTCCTAGAGTCTGACTTTTCTTTGAAATATGCCTAAGTGAACTGACTTCTAATTATCAGTGCATATTTTTTGCTCTCTCCATATATATCTGTGTTTGAATATCCCCTTCAAGGTTCAACCCTGTTACAAAAACTTTTGATCTTGCTTCCTCTCCCAACTCTCTATCTATTCTGTTCTATGACATTTAGTAAACTGGATGGATGTGTTGATGTATGTTTAAGAGATTTTTAAAACTCTTTAACTTTCTTAATATAATTTTCTACTATAGACCAAAAAAAAAATAAAGCATCAGCTTTGTCCCTTTGGTCAAAGTAACATCAGCTTTCCTTTGGAAGAAAATAAACTTATTCAATGAGAAGTCACAAGAAAACAGGATTTCACAACATTATATTGCATTTCAACATATATCTAATCACCTCCCCAGTAAATAGTGATAATTTATACTACATACTTTCTCAGTACTGTTATATTTCCAAAATTCAAAGGTAAGATAAGCTTTCAAAATGCCCTCCCAGGATTATGCTAAGCAAAATAAGTCAGAAAGAAAAGGAAAAATATCGGATGGTTTCACTTATAAGTAGACTATAGAGAAACCAAACAAAGTAAAAAGACAAAACTGAAAACTGACCATAGATCTGAGGCACACAGAAAGGGAGGGATGGGAGGGGGCTCAAAACAGGGAAGAGGAGAGCACAAGGTGATGGTTCACAGGTGCTATGGTGGTGGGAGAACTATGGGGAATACACCTGAGCAGAGAAACAAAATACTGTACAAAAATGAACAAAAATGTAAGAAAATAAATTTAATTAGGAAAAAAGTAAAAAAATGAATGCCCTTCCACAGACGATCTTTGTATCACCTCTGGTTATAGAAATGTGGTGATTCCAGAATGCCATAGAACATTCCTTGAAGCTATTTCAAAAGAAGCACTATAAAGATAATGATGGCCATGAGCTAATGAGGCTCATGGCACGAAGCATAAAGGAAATGATGGCACGAAGCATAAAGGAAAATGTGCACAGTCTCTAGAGATTGCCACAGTCTCAAGATAAGGGTGTCTACATCTCTCAGGCAGTTCCTCCAAGCATCACTTTCATTAGTAAAATGTATACCCTGTTAAGGAGGCTGATTTCATGGCTGCAACTTAGATCTACTGAACTGGAATATTTGGGGATGGAAGCTGAATTATCCGTTTTTCATAAGTTCCAGGAATGATCCTTATATACAGCCATAATTGAGTCACTCTAAAACTTAGTATCTTACAAAAGACCATGGTCATTTTTCTTTCCTTTTTTTTTTTTTAGTTTTTTTTAAATTTACATGTATATTTTATTGTTGAATTTTGTATAGTTTTTCTTTTTTCTTTTTTTAAATTTTATTTTATATATTTTTACACATTTTTTCATTTTTGTACAATGTATGCATTTTCATCTTGTTTATAGTCCCCATAAAATTCCCACCGCCCTTGTTTGGAGCCTACTCCCTTCTTCCCCTCTGTCGTGTGTCTCTGGTTTATAGGGAAGTCTGAATTCTATGAATGAATTCCACATAGACAAGTCTATGCTGATCCAATTTTTACCATCCTGCCATCAGAAACGAGAGACAAGGGATACATGAGTTGGATTCTAAATAATGATAAAAAGAAAATTACAAGGCAAAACTTCTTATGCTATAATTAATTGTCCCTTGATGAGGAGAAAATCTCAGACACCATTGAGTCTACACTTATGGAGTAATATTTCATTAATTCTTCAAGTTATGGATAAGATTTTGTGGAGTAATAATTTATGAAATTCATATGTTCATTGGCAAATATAAGTATTTGCTTTCATGTTTGCTAGTAACAGGTTTCTTCAGGAACATTTCCTTAATTTTCAATCCATTTGTCTACACTCACAGACACAAGTATCTTGACACACTTCTTATTATTTTTCATTTTTATTCTAACATCTTTTTTTATATCCTAAGCTCTAGTTTAATCATTTGTTTTTGCTCCTCAAAAGTCACATATCAACATGACTCCCAAAATTTAGTTCTAAGTTATGTACTTTTAGGAAGACATATCTATTCTTTGCTATTCAAATTTCTGTGAGGTGCATTTTCTCCTGACCATTTCTAGTCTCTATTTACCCTCTGAGAGAGAAGGAGAAGATGGAAGTATATATCTGATTGGCAAGATGTGGAAGAAGAAATTGATCCTACATAGCTCAGCCTCCTAAACTTTCTTCCTTTTGAGGAGTTTTCTAGCTACACTGAGTATGCTTTCTGATTTGCTCCTCAAAGCCGTATATTTTACAAGACAGGAACTCCCATGTGGGAAAATTTGTGGTTGTTTAAAGCTGTCTGTAGCATGGTTGGTAAGTTTAATTCTGAGGTTCAATATTAGTTATATCATTGTCACATTCTGCAATATATCATTTATCTGCATTACGCTCATATTTTGATATCCATCTGCTTAAACATTTTTTGTCTAAATACATTTCAAATTCAAAGGGTGATGTTTATTATGCTCCTTCAAACCCCAAAACTATTAAATAAATGTCTAATTTGTAACATATGGCAACTCTCACTGGGTTTTCTTCTTATTCCTCTTTATCAACTTTCAACATTGACTTCACATTTATACTTAATAAAAGCTATGAGGATCTGCAAATAGTAACCTGAATAAAAGGTACATAACAAATTGGAAGGTTAAATAAGGTAGTAGCATGACATGTTTTTTTTTAATTCTTAGTCTCAGATTATAGGTGATAATTGTGACATGAGAATTTCTACTCCCCAGTCCTTTTGTTTCTCTATAAAAGAGCTTCCACTGGAGTAAAATCCTTTCCTCTCTTTGGAGATGGATTTAAGAGGGCGACCCTGAGAATACATGACCCAGCTCCTCTAAATCCTGACTTTGGGACATGCCTACTCAGAGAACACATGGTTGTTTCTTGATAAAGAACATTTTGGGGTGTGAATTGTGGCTTTCCAAAATTTCTTGTGCCCATATAGATAATTCTGCTTAAGACTGGGTACAGTGACAGAAGTCCATTATTTCCACCATTGTGGTCATATTCTCCAAACCATTTTGTCAGTAATATGGGATATGTTTCAGTCCTAGTTTTCACAACTCTTGTGCCTATCAGGTGTTTTCAAATCCATTGGGATGGAAGAGGGTGTCATTTATTAGGTGTTTCAAAACTGTAACCATAAAACACCTTCCATTCTGGCAGGGACTTCACTTTTTTTCATTTTTAGAGCATTAGTACCTACAACTGTGCATATCAAGTACTTAGTAAATATTTGCATGATTTGTTGAAAGAATCATAAATTCATCACTTTCATTACTTGAAGACAGTAACAGTGATATATGCCTTTAGTTTTCAGGGAAAAGGCAAAAATATGAGAAACTGAAGTTTTCTTTAGATATTTATATAATATCTAGGACTAAAAGCCTCTCAAGGTTGCTTCCATTCCTGAAATCCTATGAAAATTCGAATGAGTCAATGTTAGAGATAATATAGGATATTTGAAAGCAAAAATTTCAAGTGAGTTTGGTTTCATTGCAAAACCTTAAAAAATAACACCTATCAGAGATGCTAAAATAAAAAATACTGACCAGACAAAATGCTAATGAGGATGAAGAAAAACTAGATGATTCATATATTTCTGGTAAGAATGTAAAATGGGGCTTCCCTGGTGGCACAGGGGTTAAAGTCTCAGCACCATCAAGCTATTCCCAGCCACTGCAGCATGAGTTCCAACCCAGGCCAGGGAGCTAACCCACAGTCCTCTCCTATCTTACCCACTGCTCCCCTCAGCAGTGTATTTCAGTAGATCTGCCTGTCATGTTCCCTACTCTGTCTCTGGTGAATCCTCTTACCACCCCCCACACCTCTGGGTCTTTACCCTGCTTCTTGTATGCATCAATAAGTAAAATAAATCTTAAAAAAAAAGGAAAAGAAAATTTAAAAAAATAAGAATATAAAATGGTGCAACCTATCTAGAAAACAATCTGCCAGTTTGGAAAAAAAAAAAAAACTAAACACATAACTAATATATAACTCAGGAATTGCAGAGAAATGAAAATTTGTGTTCAAACAAAAAATGTACATGAATGGTCATAATCATTTTATTCAACACAGGCAGAAACAGGAAAAATCCCAGATGTCCTTCAAAGAGAGGATGGTTAAGCAAACTGATAGATCAGTAAAATGAATTAAAATTTGGAAATATAAAGAAATAGTGATACAATCATTAACTTGGATAAATCTCAAAGGACCATTACTGAGTAAAAAACAGCAATCCCCAAATGTTACATAATGTATCATTTCATTTATAGAACTTTTAAGGACTGATTGTCTCAGAAAAATATTTCATTTGTTCTGACTAAGACAAACCTAGCAAAATCCCTCTCTAAGACTTTGAGTTAGTGGTAGGAGGAAGACAAGCATATTGAAAATAAACTCCCCCGGTGATCTAGAATGTGGATAATACAGGATATTAATACAGGATATTCTCCATTTCATCATCCAGTCACCATCATAGTGCATACCTACCCTACTGTCCTAATACAGCATCCAAAAGAAATGTGATAGAGCTTATAGCTGGGTAAAATCACCGATGTAAATTCTGAAATACATACATCATACCTCTACCTGTTATGCTATATTGCTATATTTTTTTGAAATTAGTACTGAGAGTAAAATTATGAACTCTGTCTCATAGACAGTCATACAATCACCACATTCAGTTGTGTCTTCCACAGTGTACTACAATCATGTTTTTCTTACTATAATCAGCCTCAGGCCCAGAAAACTGTTTTTATTCTATGAAATGCACTGGGGCTGAAGAGCAGGAGCAGGGTGTGAAATGGCTACCCCTACACCTCACTAGTTGAGGGACCATTACCTAGAAGTGCCAAAAGCTGTCACTTTGATATCTCAATGACAAGAGCCGAAAAGCCACAGAGGGATTCAAGAATCTAGAGGACAGGATTACATGGATGTTGAATTCAGATTTCTATTCCCTCCTCCAAAAGACAGGGTGATGGCAGAGGCCCAGGAATCACTGGCTTCAAGCCCAGAGCTGAGCTTAGTAAAGAGGTCCAAGAGTGACCTTGACTAGAGATCTAAAATCATGTGGGCTTGAGACTAGGAAAAGGAATCTCCTCACCAAAGCCTTATTTTTTTTCACAGACTCCTAACAGCACAATTTGATCTTCTTTCTCTGACAGTTATAAAACGCTAAGCAAATATGATCATGAGACAATTTCTTGCAAAGAGTCTATCAAAGCAATAACATCACTTTATACATCAATATTGGAAGAGAGTAAAAATATGCTATTGCCTAACATCAGTTGTAAAAATTAAAAATAACTCAATAAGATGGAAATGCTAGAAATATAAAACCCTTCTATGAAGTTTTATGCCTGCCGTGCTTAAAATTACACATTAATCCAATTTGCAAAGTTGGTAATCTGATAAAAATAAACAAAGCTCATATTTAGATATGAACTAAATTCCTCCATCTGCCAGAAAGCAACTTCCATTTAAGCTGCCTTTTCATTGAAATGTGTCTATTTCAGGTCTTGTAACCACTAATGTGCTTGAATCATAAAATGAAAAAGCCTAAAATTTCATGTAAGATAACCTTTCCTCAGCATTTAAAATACTTTGCAATATGATCTTCTTCTTCGTTTAAAAATCAAACTTTGGTTTACATCAAAAGCGGTATGAATAATGAAATTGCTGTATGGTAAGCTTGGAAATAGATCAGACAGAACAGAAGTGGGGGAAGTGAATGAGGGTGCCCTCACTAGACTGCTTCAATGCTATTTCCTATGTCGAGCTTCATTAGTTGTATAGTTCAATGCACCAAGACCATTTAAGACTTCCTTCCCTCCTATTCCTAATTTTTAGTTTTTTCTCAACCGAATGCAATAAAATGACTAAATTTGCTAGATTATAGTTTCATGCAAATAATTATTTTAAATACTAATTAACCAGTTTAATTTTCACAAAGCTCCTATGAGATAGGTGCTGCTGTTAGCCACACTTTAACAATAAGCAACTGGCTACACCAACAGCAACATCATTCACAGTATCCAAAAGGTGGGAGTAACTCAAGTGCCAAGGGCAGATGGATAAATAAACATGAAGTTGTGTGTGTGTGTGTGTGTGTGTGTGTGTGTGTGTGTGTGGCAACACTATTCAGTTTTTGATAGTATAATATAATATGGATGAGCCTTGAGAAGATTATGTTATGTGAAATAAGCCAGTCACCAAAGATAAATACCAGTACCATACGGTTCCACTTATGTGAGATACACAGAATAGCCAAATTCATAAAGACAAAAGGTAGAAGGTGATTGCCAGAGACTGGAGAGAGAAAAGAATTGGGAGAAGTTTTCTCATGGGTATAAGACTTCAGTTTGGCAAGATGGACTTGAGAGGCTATTTACATACAATGTGAAAATAGTTATCATTACTGAACTGTACACTTAAAAATGGTTAAGATGGTAAATTTTATGTGATGTGTACTTTATCACAATTTTAATAGCATTTTTAAACATATAAACTGAAGTTAAATGACTAATCAACCACTCTCAAAAGTTTTAGATTCTTACAAGTGTCACATCAAAATGGCTTTAATATTTTAAATTATTTTCACAATTTTAAATTAATTTGAACTAAGAATCACTCCTGTAGGACATACCCTCCATTTGGATATGCAAGCCATAATATGGGCATGATCCTAGTGTCAGACATCATTTTCTCTTCTTTGAGTCCAACATCTAGTTAGTCACTCATCCTTATAGAATCAATCAATAAAATATCCATTATGTCTGTCTCTTTGCAATTGCTTTATTTAAGGTTGTCATCACAGGGGCCTTTACAATTACTTCCTGCCTCATCTTCCTGTATCTAAGAAGACAATTTATTTTGAATAGATTATCAGTACTTAGACTGAAATCCTTAAAAATTAAATCACTTCAAGTGAAACTTAAAATTCTTCATGACATACACGTTCCAACCATGTTCTTGTTTTTATCTCCTATTTCATATCATGCCACAATCTCTGCTCCATAATCTCCAGACATAACCAACACTTTGGAGGTCCCAAATATTCCAGGTGGCTAGTAAACCCTTTAAGTATGCTGCTCTCTCCACCTGCCATTTCTCCTTCCCCTCCTCATTTTTGAGTAATTTCACAAATATCTAGGTTGGGAGGTTGTTCTTGATCCCCAAGGCTGCAAAGAACTCTGCCAAAATGGTACAATAGTACTTATAGAATGTTGTTTTAACTATTAATTTATGTATTTGTCATGTGAAATCGTGACATCTTCAGGGTGGTTATCATGTCTTTTATCTGTCATAATTGATACTAGTTTGCATTGTGATCACCATATAGAAATGGTCAATTAATGCCTATGAGCTTACATGCATAAATTATGAATAATCTAAAAATTCATGTTTATTCAGCATACTTAAGAATTACAGCTATCAAAAAAGACCACATCTAATTGAAGATAGGTCCCTAATCAGACAGACTTGTCCCTTGACCATAGAAGAAAAAAGATGAATTTGAATAATACAGCTATATTCTCCATCTCATTAAGAAATCTGCTAGACAGCACAGAATTGTTTAGATTAAAAAAAATTAAGGGAGCAAATCTCTTAAAAATCCAGATTCTAGGAAAAAGTTAATTCAAAGCTAGTCTCAAGGTTTGGTCAATAGAAAAATAACAATTTCACATAGGAAAAATAGAAAAAAAATCTACACTCTGCTATTCCAGCAGCTTAACTCATTTAAAACTTTTTTCTCAGAGGATAAATTACATGCTTTGAAATGGAACAAATGATACCAAATTCTTCAAGAAATAGTTAAAAGAATGATAAGCCCTTGAAAACTCTGAGGACTACTAAAAACCCCAAACAGAAGAGATGTACATTAACAATTGACAGCTTCCTACTGAAAAATGCAAAGACACTATAATGTAGCACTGCTGTGACTAATCAGATGAAACTGTTTCTGCACCATGTGTATGGCTGTGAATAAAAGTTGATCATTAGTTAATCAAACCCATCAACTGCTGACTCCTGACTTACATAATAGGATTCCATGCAAAAGAATTGGAGGATGTATTTCAAATGACCTTAAAGTCCTTCTTGGAAAAATTGGAAGACTTAAGGGTATAAGAGGCATTTTATTTTTTTCCCAGCTGAAAATCATGAATTAAGAAAGAAAGCAATAATGAGCTTGAGAAGTAGTTTGGGTAAGATCATGGAGTAAAGAATTTCAACAGATTTGGAATTTACCCAATAAGCAATTAAGAGACATTGAAGTATTTTGCAGAGGGAAGTACACTTGCATTCTAAGTATAAATTAGACTCATATAAATTGAATTTATGGAATCAATTAAATATGACATAAATGTCTTTAGAATCTAATAAGACTAAATCATTTTATTAGACTTGAAAGACAAACACTAAATCTTGAGTGGAAATAAAACCACTAAGCTCTATTGGACCTTAAAATCATGGTCCAAATAGTCTTTAATCCTCTATGTATCATTTCCTCTTCTTTTTTTTTTTTAATCAGAAAGTCTCAGGATTCTTATGAAGAGGAAATATATATTAAATCACTTGTATCTAGCAGGAGTGTGAGAATGGTGCCCACCCCCTCCTATAAAGTTGCATCTAAATCTCCAGTCACATGTTCCTACTAATAATGGTAATAGAATTGCAGCAATAATAATAGTGCAATGATTCATACACACGTCTGCTTTCCTGCATTACACCTACAAAATGGGTAGCTGTGGCTTCTCAGATTTGGAATGTATATGTGGGGTAATGACAATTAAAATATAGGTTTACACCAGACATAAATTTTCCATAGTGGGAACCCCAGAGAGGTGCCAAGGTATAAGAAGATGTTCAAGTGTCTGCCAACTGAAGAGAACCTGCCATATTTTAAAAGATAATCTGGACATAAATAAATATTAATTGTTACTTAAAACTAAAGTTCTCATTGGGAATCACTCTTAACTGCAAACATGATGTTTAATTAAATTTCATCTTATTTGTACAACTTTTTATAGTCTATTCCAGGACTCTGAGGACAGAATTATTTTTAATTCTGTTAGTAATTCTCCAAAGCAACCTCATTGATATTAGAGTGTATATTTACTCAGCACACTTTCCAAAAGGGCTGCTCATTATGGGACCTCTGGATACTTACACGATTCAGAACAATTGCCCAATTGAAAAAAGAAATAGAAGGCCTAGAATGATGATGTTAAATTAGCTATTCGATAGCAGAAACATTACTAGCCCCAATTTAATCACAGTTTAATGTTCACTACATTCCTGATACTATTCTAAAATATGTAGAAACAGATATATTCATTTCATTTCCACTTACAGCAAACAAAATCTCCCTAACATCCTATAACTAGGTATGCATCACTCACATTTTACAGAAGAGAAAAGACAGACACGAAGACATTAAATAACATAGCCAACATCACACACAAAGAAAATGGCAGGGTTGATGTTTAAACCTAGGGAACCTGGATCCAGAGTCCATTCACAACCACCAACTTTCAATAATGTATTGATTCAGTTTTATCCTGTTTTGTGATTACGTTACAACCTGTAACCCATACATGCCTCTATTATTATGATGCTTCATATATTATTATAAAATTCTATTATGTGGGAGTGAGTGTGTGTGTGTGTGTGTGTGTGTATGAGTGCATGTATATATAATCTTCTGTAAGTTTATTTTGGGGAGGAAAGGAGTTTATTCTATATTTTTTTGGAGACTTAAATCCTAACATAATTATAATAAACATAATATAATAATAATTTCTTTGTTGGGTTTACCCAACAAATATATGCTGATGAAAACTCATCTGAAACTCCCAGCTGCTTACCACATTTGGGTACTCCTGCCTAGTCTATTGGTTTTATACTGTCTTTATGACAAGTGACCTTCATCTTCAATTTTTGACTTTTTTCCCTTTAAATTTATTTATTTAATTTCTTACATCATTGTTCATTTTTGTCAGTATTGTTTTCTCCCCTCAGGTGTAGTCCCCATGAAACTTGACCCCAAACTCCTTTATTTGGGAATAAAAATAAAAACATAAAATATCTGCTCTGACAAAAACAATGACAAGAATAATAACAATAAAATAGACAGGAACTAATATCTAGTATTGAGCATATACTAAAATTTCAGTAATGGTTAGTCTGGGCTTATCACAGTGTTTGGGGTCTATGCAATTACAAGAAAGGATTTTGTTCTGAGGTTGGTTTGATGGACCATACAATCCCCAAGGAGCACTCTGAAATATAACACTAATTCAGTAAAAAATGTAATCAAAAATCTCCTCAGAGAACACTGTAGTTATTTACTGTATGAGAACATGTACATGTTTTTTTTTTATCAATCTACAGTTTTTCTTCCACAACTTAGAATATCAACTCTTGGAAAAGAATTCATCAAATTAAATGCAAAATCCTACTTAGGATTTTAGTTAATGTTTCAACCTTACCTTTGGAATGCCATTAGGGACAGCAACATGAAGTCACAATTTATCTCAGTATAATGACTTCTGGCTCTTAGATATTTAAAAAAAAAAAAACTCTTAAAGAATAAAAGCAAGAGCTTTCTTTTTCACAATTCTTCACAATTAATATTTACTAAGTCTCCAGGGCTGAAATTACCTCAGTCTTTTTTCTTCAAGTCTACAATCACAGCTGCAGTTTTTTTTCCCATTACTATAGCAACCACAGGAATGCAAGCATTGTGTTTCTTTCTCTGTCCAAAACATATAAAAGGGGCCAAAGTAGCAACAACCACCAGGAGACAGATAAATACCCTAGAAATGGTCATAATTAAGAATTTACATTTATGAGAGTATTTTGAAAGCACATCTGACTTCAGAGTACTTAGATCATTCAACTATGACAAAATACATATTCATACAAGTTTATTGAATCAAGATTCATTAGTTTCATTTACAGAGACTTTCCACAGCGAAATCTTAAATTTACCAGTTTTGTCTTTTTGTTTAAACAAATGATAGAAAAAAATACCTCCCATTAAGGTTATAGAGAACTTTCCAAATTATGTAAAAACAATGTCATATATATACATATATACCCAAAAGGGAGCTAGAAAAGAACCATAATATAAGAAGTTAATGGCTTGATCCCCAGTTTTGTTTATACTTCTAAATAATAATAATAATAGTAATAAGGACATTCCTTCATTCTTATATTTGTATATTTAACTTAAGTTCATTATAAAGTAGCACAAGAAGAATATTTTAAAAAGAACTGAGTGGAATTTTCAAACATCTGATTCCTATTCTGCATACCTATGGCTAAGTGACTTTAGATGTCCTCAGACTAATTTTGCCATAATAGATGCATTTTAAGGTGAAATACCTGTGGTATAAAAACACACATTATAAATACAATGATTAGGTTTTGGATATAGATAACATCTGTCCAGTTGATTAATATATATATAGTTATTAATATATACAATTAGTATGTATATTATATTATATGTGTGTATATGTATATATTATATATATACACTCTATCTATCTATCTATCTATCTATCTATATAAATATATTTGAGGAAAGGGAAGGGGGAAAGGATTTGAAGTATCTTCCCTCATCATCTTTTCAGACTATATTTTTTTTTCAGAAGAATTAATCAAGAGATAAAATAATAGAAAGACAAACTCCTCACAGAAAAGGTTTTCATATCTTTATAATTTTTTTTATCTTTTAAATTATCAAAAGAGGTCTGCCCCAATTATATTACAAAGCAACACATATATGTTATTTTTTTAAATCAATCTCTTACAGGAGAGCTCTGTGTAATCTGGCAGGGTTAGTGCTTAGTAAGAGACAGACCACTATGCCAATATGTAATTTACTGGCCTAAGTGCTGTAATAAATGTTTTACAAAGCACAATGGAAACACAAAGGATGGGTCTGGAGCAGCTTCTTAGAGGGTGGGTCTTTATTTGTTGGGTGTTAAACACTGTGTTCATCAGACAAAGGCACACTTTTAGAAGGAGGGTGCTGGGTGGGAAAAAAAGATGTGCTGGAAGGTGGGAACAGAAAGTGAATATGAGGCCCTTTTTCAGAGTTGTGTATGCCATTCCTAAAACCTATACCTGATCTTGTGGGTAAGAGGAGAATTTGCCTTAAGTAAGTTAGTGACACTCAAACAGATAACTAGGAAGATAGATTGCAGTAGAGACTGCTAGAGTAAACTAAGTAGAGAAGTTATAGTGGAATAGAGGAGATTGATTGCAAAGATATTTAGGAGGGAGATTTCTTAGAATTTAATAGCCTTGGGTACATTTCAGAGGCAATTAAATAGAAGAGTAGAAGATAACCATGATAAATACAATTGGAAAAACATGGAGCACAGAGAGAGAGCAAAGCTTATATACTTGTGGGTTTGTCAACAAAATTATAAGTCAGCTTCTCTACTTTGAGATATTCTCTGCTGTATATATTCTCCTTGACACTCATTTTACAATTATGATAGTTTAAGATGGAATTAGTTTAACACTTTCTTCAAATGACATCTTAACAGAAAGAAGACAATACCGACCAGAGTAGTCATGTAAAAATACCACAAAAAAGAAAAGAACTGGTCTCCAAGATTCATAAATAAACCAATAATTTAACATATTTCATGATTTTTTTCTTGATCCTTTGCCTGTCATCCTTTCTCAGAGAGAAAAGAAATTGTAGCAATCCAAAAAGTATATTTTGCTTTCCAGAATGACTGATTTGTATACTTTCATTAGCAGTGCTGTTGTTCCACCCTTGTGCCAACATTTTGTATTGATTTCCCTCTTTAAATTTTTGCAATTCTGATTGGAGAGAAGTGAATAATAATTATTGATATATTAATTTGTTTCTCTTGCATGAATACTGAGTTTGAGCATTCCTCCATCTACTTAAAAACCATTCATAGTTCTACTTCTGTGAATGGCCTAATAATGTTAGTTACCCATTCTATTTGCTTTCTGTTTTACATATCCATTATTTACATTTAAAAAAAGAAGCACATAAGTTCCACATATTTTACTTGGGTAACTGAGTATTTAAAATATGTGACTAGGGCCTCCCTGGTGGCACAAGGGGTTAAGCACTGCACTATGAAGCAATCCACAGCCTCTGCAGCACGAGTTCGATCCCCGGCCAGCCAGGGAGCAACCCACATGGCACAGCAGACCTCTCCTGTCTCGCCCGCTGCTCACCTCAGCAGTGTATTTCAGTCAGTCTGCCTATTCTGTTCCCCACTCTGTTCTGGTGAATCCTCCCACCCCCTGCATGTCTGGACTGTACCCCAGCTCTTGTATGCATAAATAAATAAATCTTTAAAAAAATAAAATAAAATATTTGACTATGTATGCACAACTCATGCCTGCAAACAGACTTCAAAGATAATTTTTTTTTGTTTCTTTTCTAATGTAACCTAACAATTACAAGGCATTATTTATCAGAAACTTTACTTTAAAATACTCACATTGCCTGGAAAATTCAACTGAAATGAGAATACCCATGGTAATGATTTGTAAGAAAATTCCACAACAGAATAGTGGAGTAAATTCTAGTAGAGAAATATAGTTGAATATATGACTGTCAATGAAATCACAGTTATCAAGATACTATAAAAATTCATTCTATACCATCCAGCTTTTTAAAAAGATGAAATCTTGCCTTTTGGATGAAACTCTAGGTGATTATGCTAAGTCAGAAAGTGAAAGATAATTACTGGATAGCTTCTTTCAGATGTGCAATATTAACAACCATAGCAAGTAAACTAACAAGTCATCAAAATTACTCACAGACTGAATGGTGTTTACCAGAGGAGGAGAGAAAAGGCAGGTGGGAAGGAAGGGTAGAGGGCATGAGTCTGATAGTAGGAATGGTACCGGAATTTTGGTGGTGGATGACGTGAGGTTTATACACATATAGAGGTGAAATTGCAGTCCTAAAATTTAGATAGCATGTTAAATCAATACAATTTTATTAATTAAAAAAAAAACCTCATCCCAGAAATACAGACTGCTTATGGAGTACTAAGCACCACATTAAGTGCAAAAATACAGACCCTGCATTTCAGGCTCCATGAAAAGGGCTCATCATCTAGTTATGAAAAAAAAAAAAAACACATGCAAACAATTATTACAGATTACTTGCATACTGCAGAGATATGCTTGCCTGCAATGTACTTCGAGTGCTCAAATGACAGGAAACCTCTGTCAGGTGAAAGAGAAGTGCTTTGAAGAGAAGTATAATGCTAAGTTGAGTTGTAAGGGATAAACATTTGTCAAGAGACAGCCTTGTCGGAAGAAAAGGAAAGCAAAGCAAAGGTACTGAGGTGTGAAAGAGGACAATCCTTTGGGGGATTCCTCATTGTCCTTTATGGCTACAAGCCTGGTTATGTGTCCAAACCTTGCTGGTATAAGATTAGAGTTTGGGGAGATAGACAGGAAGCATATGAAAGTTTTCTATGCCCTTCTTGGGAGGTCTCCAGATGCTGGATATACACCTATCAAAGGCTTATATGCACAGATAGCAAGCATTGGTTTGGGAATTGGGGATGTGTTAAGTGAAGACAGACAAGTCCCTCTTGAAGGGCGTGCAGTGAGCAACTGTTTTCAATGGTTAGACTAGATGCAGTGTGGAATAAAAAGCAGAAAATGAGGCATAGTTACATTGCTATTGCCATAATCTGGACCTGAACTAAAGCACAAAAGAAAAATATACAGATACTAAGTTGTGACTAGCATAATCATCTATTGAATAAGTATACAAGTATAAAAACTTTCCAGTATATGATCTGGTTAAGTCTTAATGGATTCTGAGTGTCATGTCCAAGGAAATTGGGCACTGAATGGAAAAACAAAGATGCTATTCAGATTAATTCTATTAAATATTAACTCATTTATTTGCCAAACATTAAATGGATAACTTATATGTGCTAGACCACTATGCTATGATCAGGGATTAAAAATTCTAACAAAATAAAGTTTTCTTCCAGCAAGAATTTTTGGGGGACAAAGAGAGAGAAGGGGGAAGAGAGATAGATATTAATAAGTGAATATGCAATTACAATGCAGTACAATTGGCTATCTGATAAGGGCTGTGCCAGAAGTGCCTGTCCACTCAGATGTGTGTGAAGTGCAAGAAGACATAAATTCAAGCCACGAAGGAAAGTACATTGCATGAAGGGCGGCAGGAATGGAATTTATGTGTTTTCTTAGAAGTCACTTAATTCTGTTATCATGGCACTTTTACAATTTAAAAGGCTGATGCCAGACAAAGAAAAGAGAATAAGCATCAAGCACAGAGTAAACATGATTTCACGGCATCCATTTCATTTCTTCTTATTAACAGAGCTCATAGTGGTAATTCATTTGCAAATATTTGAAACAAATGAGGTAACTATGTAGAGTTCCCCCTAATTAAAAAAGTTAAGTGTTTAATAATCAAGCCAGCAAATTGACTGAAGAGGTGAAGCATAGCAAAATATCAAGAACTTAGGAAACTGGATCAGATAACATTGTTTACACTCATTGATAAACATATCAACTTGGTCTTAATTACCAATGATGCCTACAGTTCTGCCAGCTGCATTATAATTCAAATCACTCCTCCACTTCTTTGCCAAAATATGTTAGAGAATTTGTTTTGTGATATATGATAACATCATGGAAAAAGCACCGATTCTAGATTGAATTTTAAAAAACACAAGTTCATTTTTCGTATCACATGAGGACATAATATCCAAAAAATTGCTCAAACAAATCATGAAAACCATTTGCCTATGAAAGATAAATAGAAAGTTAAGGGTTTGAGAACTTGAGAGACAGGCATGGTTGGTAGTATTGCCTGGAGGATCAAACCATTATTTTATCATTAACTTTATTTCAAAGGATTTGTTTTAGCTCATAATGATCGTAAGTTTTGTCAAATACATGGCTGGGATAATCTTTTAGCCTTTGAGTTTGTGGTGGATTTTGGAAAGAAAACTGATCTTGAAACTGGAAGGTCTGTTTTGTTCTACCTTTTGCCAGCTGTGTGTCTGCACTAAAATCCAAATTCCTTGGACAATTTCACATAAAGTTGTTATGTTGTTTAAGTGAGATAACATATGCCAACATTTACAAAACAATAAAATGCCACGTAAATATCAGTTATTTATTACTGTATGTATAATTTTAAAGGACATTTCTAATTCTAATCAAAACCAAAAGAGTTAAGCTAAAAAAAAATTCTTGACTAAAAGCAGGTTTTATCTGCTTTCATTACCTTGTCACCTCATAATATTCATTTTGAAGCATTTTTTTGAAGATGTAGGGGCATAATTGATAGACTCCAACAGAACAAAATCCAGAACCTTGGAAAACAAGGAAAAGATTAACATTTTTCCAATGCTGTGGGGAAAATGCCGTAATTAAAGAATTTGTTTTCTGAAAATTTTAATGCTCAGATCTCTATATGATTAACCATTCCTCTGTTCTTCTTGGTTTGGGTTAGTAATTTTATCCTTTTCTTAACAGAGAAGAAACAACGGTTATTGACTGATACAGAGCTCAAGCTAGTACCTACCCTTAGATCTCCAGGCTCAGAATCTAAGCCATGTCACCCACAAAACTTTCAAGTCTCCATTGACTCAAATAAAAACTTCACGTCAGTCTATATGTGCCATTGTTCCTTTATCTGCTGTATCTATTTGAAATATTACCTTCTTTTATAAAAATATAGTGACCTACAATAAGCACATTTTCGCTTCTTCTACCACTTCTGTACCTTAAATCTCAAGTCACATCTAAAAAGTCTCAACGGCAAAACATTTTCTGAAGAAAATGTACTTCTAAACATTATCAAGAAGAAAAAAATTAGACAGGAGATTCTCCTCATTATATAGAGTCTTATAATTCACAAGTTGTATTTTGGCAGGAGTAATAATAATTGCTCCCTTGAGTTCTTTGATGACAAGTCTACTTGAAGGGAAAACACATTTCCCCTAGTTACTGCATCAGTAATCCACTGTAGTCTCAAAGAGACTAAAAACAGTAATAGCAGTACTCTATCTGACAACTCTAGAGCCCTAAATGTGTGTCATACACTGTCCTATGCATTTTCTATGTTACCTTACGGTTCCCACATATCCCCAACACTATCTCCAAGGCATAAAAGAAGATCCAATAATTATTTCACTGTTACTCTTCAGGTGACAATGCAGTGCATTGTCCTAACAACTTTAGGAAACTCTAATGTTTGTAATGACCATCTTTTTGACCAACTTACAAGGCCCACCTTCCTAAAAAAAACCACCATCTAGAAGGCAAATGAAGCGATTTTAATTCCCTCTACTGTAACTTGAATTTGGTAGCAAGAGGCAGAGACAGTCTAAGAAACAAAAGTTTGTGAGGCATTTAAGAATGAAATTATCTTCCAGATAACATGAAAATGAGAAACTAACTTTTTTCTGCCTAAATTGAGGGCAACACAATTCCATTCATCCTAGTGCAGAAGACATTTTGTAGCTGACAGATTTTTGCTGTTAGCAGAATCATTCATACTGAAAAAAAAAAATCTGTTTCCCCAAAATTGCGTTTATTTGTGCCATAGAAAATAAGAAGGGAAATAACTGAAGCCAGTAGAAATACAGGCACAACAGCTCGATGCTTCACAGATGGTATTTGAGCAACTGCACACATAAACAAAGTGTTCTAAAATGAGGGTATAGGCTTGAATTTAAGGAAATGATCAGTGGAATATGGGTCTGTAAGAACCACTGGCTGGGTCAGATCACAGAAATGAAGACCCCAAACTAGAATGGTGAATGCACTGTGTGACAACATGCTCCATCGATATTTCACTAGTTGAACAGGTAATTATTTAATGACAGACTGTTAGCTGTTTTGTTTTGCTTTGATTTCTTTTAACTTAAAACCAGAATGTGGTTGCTTAGAAAATCATCTAATATAAACTCAATTCACTTGCCCAGTATTTTGTTGACTTTATAAAATCTATTATAGTTGTCTTAATGCATTGCCGGGGAGAATTCCCCTGCCTTGAACAACTAAAATTGTGACCATTATCTTGAGAGTTCCATATGGGGCAGAACAATGAGCAGCACTTTTGAAAAACTGTTATGCTTGAGTCAGCACAACCTTCTTGTTTATATCTTGAGCACAGAGCATGAAGAGCAAGCAAGAGGGATTACTTGCACTAACTCCATAACACTTCGCTGAGTAAGCAGTAGAAGTTACTGGACAAAAATAAGTGCACAATTGTTTCACCTAATTCCTAAACAGACTTAACTTACTTAAAAACTAAATTTGAAATAACACTCAAACTAAATTGCAACTCAATATTTTTTCACTCTGAACCTAGAAATAAAAGAATAAAGGCACAGGTTGTCTTTTGGACTGGCCAAATACTGCTGTAAGAAAGTAAAATAAATTTCAAAATATAATGAAAGTTTTTTATGATTTTTAAAGACTATATTAGAGCATAAAACCCTAGTTACTTAAGTCCACTATATATTTACTCAATAAGGCTAAATGCAGGTGGATATTATTGTTGTTGGATGAAACAAGATGATATGTTAAGCTCTTTAGAAACTATGAGAGCTGAATCAGATTTTCATACTTATATAACTCAATATGACTATTTCTATAGAATAAGAATCTGGCTTAAGTTGTATAATCATTTAAATTTTCCCAAAGTCCCCCACTTGACTCTCTTCTCACCTCTCAGATGTCAAAAACACATTTTCTGACACAGCTAAGTGGTGTGCCAGCTCCCTGTCAATGAGAAGTAAAAACAAGAACTTTGCCACAATGGTCATCAACAAGCCTCTGTGGACTGCCACTGTTTGGAACCTGTTACTCTCAATGGTGATGAAACATCTTCTTGGTCCAGTGCCTCTGCTCTCAGTTCTACAGCATTTTCAAGCAATAGTCTCTCTTTGGGATTTTCAAGATTCCAAATAAACCATGTAATTTGTCTCTGTTCTTGACCAAACTTGGTTTTGGAACACAAAATCATTTCTTAAGATGATCAGGCACCAAAATAATCAAACCCTTAATTTTCCAGCATTCCTATAAGTCTGCAGTGACTAGAAATTTGAAAGAAAATACATACCCAGGGAAATAATCCAATGTGTAAATGTTAAATTTAGTGGAAATTTACAGTGAAGTGATAAATAATGGGAAATGGAAGGAGAAAAAAATCTGTCAGGTATAAGTAGGGTTGCACTATTTGACTTGTCTCTTTTTTATTGAGGTAACATTGGCTTACATTATTTTTGGTATTTTGGAAGCATAGGATCCCCCACTTTAGGTGTAGTTAACATAGTCTAGCCACCACTAAATCATGCATAGTCCACCACCATAATCCAATGTGCTCCCTCTCTTTGGTCTCACCACTCCCCCTCTGGATGCTTCAGCTCCATGAATCAGCTTTCAAGAGTTAAAGGAATGAGGCTAAATGAAATAAGTCAGAAGAAAAAGGTAACTACCAGAGTGTCCCTTATATGTGGACTATAGAGAAACCAAAGAATGGATTAGATAATGACAAGCTTATAAACTAATACTTGACATGTCATTTTATTTCGTGAACTCACCATCCATTTATTTACAATAATTAGCATTGGGGAGTCAATAAATACTTGCTATTAGCCTTATAATAGTGGTTGGGGAATGTGTGTGTACAAAAATAAGAGTGAAAACAGAATCAGATGAAGGGAAAAATATATACTATGATATATATAACATTAATTTTAAAATATTTACAGCAGAGCCGTAGTTATTCCTAGGAAATAATCAGGGGGTCAGGAGGGAAAGAGGTGATGAAATAGAGAATCCATGGAGAAGAGACTCTGCTTTCTTGCTCTTGCTTAAGTCAGAATAAATGGGAACAATGCCTGCCATTTTGAAGACACTAAAATAAACTTGAATGAACGAAAAAAAATGAATGCATTCACTCATACTGTAACTCCCCTGGGAAACTCACAACAAACATTAACTAATCAAGGACCCTTAGAAATCCTGCTATTAAAGGAACCTAATTACCTTCTGTTTTCACTTAGTATCTTTAAAACTCATTCAACACAGAATGCTTCCTTGTGATAGGGAAATTATTACTAGTTCCAGGAATTGATATTCCAAGGAATTGATATGCCAAGGAAGTATTTAAGGCACAGAAAGTTAGGGAATATCCATTAAATGCAGAATACTAACCTGGATATACAGACACAATTTCATCCTTGAAGAGCTCAGTGTGATATATGTATATTTCATTATGATGAAGACCAGGATAAAAATTATTACATCCATTATCATAAATATTTAAAATATACTATTTTTAAATTATAAACTACTATAAATGTTATAGCATAAAATGTAACTGTAACTATTTGCTGCGATAACCTATCATAAAAGTATTAATATTGTGACAATATAATATGATACATATCATATTGACATAATATTAATGCTATGAGATAATCTTGCAGTAAAACCACACTTACAGAGAAATAGTAAAAGTAATAGGAGCAAAAATTTTTAATTTCTTAGCTTAGTGTAAGATTTTAATAGATTAAATATATGCAAATGAAATAAAACCCTCACCACTTTTCTAAATCTTCTCACATTTCCACTGAATATAAAGACATCTTGAAATCAGATCTATTGCATCTTTTATCATATTAGAGTCTAGCATCTTATTTTTGAGTTTGTAAGGCTAGTCATCAGTTAGTATAAATCTCCATTCACAAAATAATGAAAGAAACACCTGGTGAATTATATTTTGTTTCTTTACTCATCTCTTCCTTTTATACAATATTGTTCGAGAAAAGAAAAATTCAAGAAAGCTTACAAAAACACATGTACTCCAACAGGCTTGGCTGCTCAGAGGTGAAGCTGAGATTAAGAATCTGGTGCATTGTAACTGTGAGGAATCTTCTGATCCTCATGAAAAGATAGCAAGCTGCAATCCTGCAGTCTCTAGAAGTGTTACTCCATTTTCTTTAAATCTCAGTTTTGAAAACCCTAATGAAACAGCATGTCACTCTATAAAAGGAGCAAACAAAACCAAAAAATAGGATTTGGACTTGGCCAAAAGTACAAAGCAGAATTCTGGCCCTAGTAGATGTAGACACATGTATGGGTGATAATGACAAATGTCAATTATGAGGTTTACAAAATGTTCTGTTCATTACCTCCGTTGAGCCTCAAAAAATCCCCCACAAAACAGAAGAAAGTTGATATCTGTTTAGCTAATAAGCCATTGTTTTCAAGATGGAGTGCTTGACCCTTTTTATTCATGGTATCCTATTGCCCTCTAATAATATTCACAAAATGGTATGCTAGTCTCTGTAAAAATACAAACAACCAGAAAAATATCTTAAATATCTCCTCCTGTGTAAGAGGAGAACAAAGCAATTAATTCTTCTATCCATGCTCTTTCTTACCCATATCCATTTTTAGCAGTCTTGAATAAAATAACTTGAGATGTACAGCTCTTCTGTATGTTGTTATGTAATAATATTTAGATTTACTAGTAGAAATTTATGTTATTTATGCTATAATTTTACCATTCTCAACAATTATGCATATGACCTTCATAAAGTTCTGGATCAAAGAATATTTCCAACTATTTGTAAACCGATGTCTGGGGCTACATGAACTCTACTATTTACTAGAATCATATTTGGGGAGCCAAGTTCACTAAGACCATTTAAATTATACCACTAGAAAATAAACTTTACCCACATTTACTACTGTTTCAATGTGCTATATGCACCACTTCTATTTGTTAAGAATTTTAGCTAAGATGGTAGCTAGTTTTGTGCAAAACAGATGATGCAAACAAATTAAGTCCCATATATTTGTTATGTATCCAATTACAAACATCTAAATTAAGTTCATAAGATAAGATAAAGATATTCCTTTGCTTTCAAAGCAAAAAGCCTAAAATCCTTTGGAGCTATAAATTTATTTCATATAGGGCTCTATTTAAGGCTGAAGGACTGTCTATTTCCAGGAGACTGTTTTTACCATTGAAAACTGTCTTCTTCAGGCATTTGCTGAATGATGCATTAGCAAGGGCTACAAGGATCACATTGTTTCACACCAAATAGCCTCTACACTTTGATTCATGCATCACACATGTTCTGTTTCTTACATTTCTTACATTTCTGTTTTCACACCCACTACCTAAGTGCAAAGGGATTTGAAGACAAGTACCACAGTTTTCTAACTTTCAGGTGCTTTGGTTGTATTGATGGAGGAAGTTATGGAACATGTAGAAAATAGAATCAAGATTAAGGAGATCATATTTCTGTTTTATGCCTTGTGATACAGTGAAGTTCACTGGGCAACAATTACTCAAAATGTTCATTTTAGATCATTTAACTTCACTGAAAATACCTGAAATTGGCAAATACAATTTAGAAAAGATTATTTAGTACAACTTGTAGCGAGCCAGAAGTGTGACTTCACAGAATGTGAAGGCTACCAATAAAAAGTGACTGTTGGGGCCTCCCTGGTGGCGCAAGGGGTTAAGGACCACACTATGAAGCAATCCACAGCCTCTGCAGCATGAGTTTGATCCCCGGCTGGCCAGGGAGCAACCCACATGTCTTGCCCACTGGTCTGCTCAGAAGTGTATTTCAGTCGGTCTGCCTGTTCTGTTCCCTGCTCTGTCTCTGGTGAATCCTCCCACCACCAGCATCTCTGGCCTGTACCCCAGCTCTTGTACACATAAATAAATAAATCTTTTTTAAAAAGTGACTGTTACATTAAGTAACAGTTGGCATAAAATCCTCCTTAACTTTTAAGGAAGTGAGGTTTAAATGACTCCAGAAAAGTTTGCTTCCTATAGATACTGAGAGGTAATAATGAGAAAGATTACATTCTTAGTGTTTAAAAATACATGCTCATTTACCAATGAGTCTTGAAATTTGCAGTTGTTACACTTCTAGGTAATTGCAGTATTCTTAACAATGTACCAAAAGGATAATTCTGCTTGAAATCATTAATTCACATTTTATAAAGTAATGAAATAAGTTCCTGATCCATCAAATCACTAGGTAACATATGTTCAATTCCCTGACCAAAACTGTACTATTGGAAATAATGGAATTAATTTTACAATGGAAGAAACCCTTGTGGCCAAAATAAACACTTTTATAATATAGAGCATAGCAGTGGGGCTAGAAAAATAGTACAGACTTTACAAAGTGGTAATATCCCATTCTAAAGTTCAAGAATCTTGATTTCCATGGCAGAACTTTCACCTCTATGTCTCATTTGCCACGTTATCAGAAATTCTACAAATTCTTAACCCTCCTTCAAGGCAAACTTTCTGACCTCCAGAGCACCTGGAAAGAGACTCAAGAACCTGTTTTTCTACCACTGCATAAAATTTTGCATAATTTCTTAAGACCACTCTAGAGCATGTAGAATAAAACAACAAAAGCAGTGCCATGTCAACGTTAACAAAATGAGGAGGAAAATTGAATAGAGGTGACGTAGGCACAAATTAAATCAAGTTTATGGAGGAAGAAGTAGGAGTGATTATTGCTGACCAGGGACCACCAAGCCTAAGACATAAGAAGCACATAATAAATATTTTTAACTAAATTAAGAGAATACAATGTGACTTGTAACCATAAAAGAGAAACATGTGGATTCTTGTTCACCTCTTTTCATCCTTCTATCCAGCAAGTTTGCTGTCCACTCAACTTCTACCTACCATGTTACATGTTACTCTGCTTTAGAAGATTCTACTTTCATTTATCCTTTTTTAGAAAAATATTCATGGGCCACAGTTTTGCACTATTACTTTTATTTAATTACACTCTGTTTTTTTCAATATTATCAAATATTTAAATATTAGGTTTATAGAACATAATAGAAGCACTGTCTAGCAGACCCTTAGACAGAATGAATATCCAATGAAAAAGTGCTTTGAAAATGATGATGTAAAAAATTCCTCATATATATGTACATATATATATGTGTGTGTATGTATATATGTAAACAGAAAGAGAGACGTTTTGCCAAGCAAAGGAAATGGAAGATAAAAAAACTAACTAAAATATCGCTCAGCACATAATGCCACTTAAGCACACCTCATGATTACATATGGTTCTAAAGATATATAAACACAAAACAAACACTCTAAACTTTGCAAGTAAAGGCTCAATTAAGATAGAAATCTGGTCCTTCAAAATCACCGACAACATACATGAAGGGATTTTGATAGCTATAACTTTTAAAGAAATAGCTAGAACTTTTGATAGCTATTACAATTACTTTTGATAGCAGAACTTTTGATAGCTATTTCTTTGAAAGAAATATAAATTCTACATAAAAACTTTTCAGTTTATCAAAGAATAAAGTCAAAATCTCACTGTTATAATTCATGAACTCATGAAAGCATTTTCCAAACATTACAAGCCCATGGTGTTCTCAAGTCATCACTGACCTCTAGGCCACTTGGAAAGGAAGATGGCCATTTGTAAAAAGTAAAAGACCTGGTTGCAAAGGGAGGCCAGCTAAGAACTCTAAAAGAAGGGGAAATATTATTTACATCAGCAAGGGGATATCTCCAAGGCAACTCTATCCATGTGCCTAAGATAATGTGATTCTAAGAAATTACATTGTTGACATCTTTCTTAAGTCCTCATATTATTAAAAAAAAATTTTTAAGATTTATTTATTTATTTGTTTATACAAGTGCTGGGTACAGTCAGAGGTGCAGGAGGGTGAGAGAATTCACCAGAGCCAGAGCGGGGAGCAGAGCAGGCAGAAGGACCAAAGTACACTGCTGAGGGGTGCGGCGGGCACAGCAGAAGAGGTCTGTGCACCATGTGGGGACCCTCGCAGTGGCCCGGGATCGAAGTGGCCCTGCAGAGGCTGTGGGCATCTTCACAACCCAGCGCTCAACTGCTGTGCCACCAGGGAGGCCCATTATTAAAAATTTTTGAAAATTTATTTTAATGTTGTTCAGGAAAACAGAGTAAGTGAAGTACTGTCTGGCACACTCCCCTACCCCCCAACCAGTACAAATCCAGAGCAGCCTCTACAATTGCCCCACACAAGAGATGAACCTATGGGCCTCCCTGGTGGCACAAGGGTTAAGATGCAACCTATGAAGCTTTCTGCAGCCACTGTAGCATGAGTCAGTGTACTTTGGTCAATTTGCCTGTTCTGTTCCCCAGTCTGTCTCTGGTGAATCCTCTTGCCCCTCACGCCTCTGGCCTGTACCCCAGCTCTTGTATGCATAAATAAATAAATATTTTAAAAAACAGAGATGAACCTAGACTTCAGTAACTAACTAGAACAGAGTGGTGTTCAATATCAGGTGGTGTCGGATAGCTCAAGGTTGTGGAGGGAATACTAATATCTATGCTTTCTGGGTGACTGTGAGTCTAAGCATAGCTGAAGTCATCAAGCCTTTTAAGAATTATTTACTTTAATTAAAGAGAGAGTTACTGGCTTCTGAGTCCTTTGTATTCATTTCTACATAGCTCCTCATATTCATGTTTAACCAAAAAGGCACATAAATACCAAGAAATTTCACTGTTGTCACTTGAAAAGCCTAAAATCCTTTGGAGCTATAAATTTATTTCACATAGGGCTCTATTTAAAATTAGTTAATTGGGCATCCGTGTGGTGCAGGAGTTAAGTCTTACGCTATTAAGCGATCACCAGCCACTACTTCCTGAGTTCCATCCCTGGCCAGGGAATTGACCCACATGGCATGGCAGACCTCTCCTGTCTCCCTGCTGCTACCCTCAGGAGTATATTTCAATAGGTCTGCCTGTTCTGCTCCCCACTCTGTTTCTGGTGAATCCTCTCACCTCTGCATCTCTAGCCTGCACCCCAGTTCTTATAAGCATAAATAAAATAAAGCTTTAAAAATAAAATAAAATAAAATTAGTTGATGAAGAACCATAAAGAGAAACATCTAGTCTGAAAGGCAATTCTTTGCTCTGTTTTTTTCACATTTCCAAAGACACCATCATTTTTCCTTGTGCACAAAATACTTGAATTTATTGAAAAAAAATTGGCACAATTCTCATTTGCCAATAAAAAAGCCTATCCTAAATGTAGGTATCCCACATTAGAGGCTGTGAGATTCATAGAGCCCAAGTTATTTCTCCCAAAGACACATGCCTGGTCCTCCCTGGTGGAGTCTCAGCACTTTTAAGTCTCAGCACTTAAATCTATCAGCAGTGACTTCAATCCCCAGCCAGGGAGCTAACCCACATGGCACAGCAGACCTCTCCTGTCTCTCCCACTGCTCCCCTCAGCAGTGTATTTCAGTAGATCTGCCTGTTCTGCTCCTCATTCTGTCTCTGGTGAATCCGCTCACCCCCTGCACCACTGGCCTACACCCCAGCCCTTGTATTCATAAACAGATAAAATCTTTAAGGGAAAAAAAGACACATCATATGCGAACTGATTACCTGACAAATAGATAGCATTACCCAGATACTTTATAAAGGGGCTCCTAATTAATTTTAAAAGCTATAACTCCAAACCATCTCACAAATAATATGACTAAAGTAAACACCAGTATAACCGACACAGAAAACTCTACCTTGAAATCAAATATTTGCATTTGGCACATATGTTCTTGTCAGTGAATGTTCAGTTCTAATAAACATAATCTTAATGGGATTCAGACAACTGAAAGCATGTGTCTATGGGGAACCCGTGCAAGTTCACAGAACTTACAGAAATGTCTTAGAAACTACATTAATATGATCACTGAGACACTTCTTAAAAAATCAGACAGTGGAATACCTAATGGTTCACATACAATCCATGTTATGTCCCTTGACTGAGTGTGAGAGCCAGTCGTGAAAGAACTGAAAAAGTGTTCATAAAATCGAGAAAATACAAAGTCTTATTTCTAGCCCTTGAGGTGTCCAGTTTCCACATTTCCAGAAAAGAAATGTGTATCTTCCTATGCTCGTCTCTATAGCCAGGCACAAAATTAATAATGTTAGTATGTGATTTTATTAGGCTTTCCCTTGATATGAAGATATCAGGAGTAAATTACCCAAAACTTTATGTTCATTTTTCAAATGTTTCTACTATATTTTTAGATGAAAAATAAAATCTTTGTTTTTTTTATCGATGTGATGAAGTGTTAGCTACAGCTAATGCACACAGAGGTCGTGTTCCCTCCTAGCATCAAGTAGATAGAGTCAGACTCCATTTAGAAAGAACAACTGCTTTCCCATCCCAAAGTCTACAAAATCTTGTTTAAAAACATATAAACTCAAAAGGAAATGTTTATCCTTTTCTCTACCTGTTTAGCCCATATTAGTGCGTGCTTTCATGAGAGGTAAATCCATTTTTTATTAATAAAATAAAATCTAAATGCTGATAGACACATTGTAAATTGGTAGAAGAATGGTCAACATAAAGGCAAAAGGGTAAACTTTTTCTCACTGATGAACTCTCTAAAGTCATACTAATTTTATATTCACTGTTTTTCTCTATTCACTATTATTCAGTTATTGCAGTTTTAATATTTTTAGGCAAAGCACATGGCATAGCTCCAGCCATACTTCAGAAGTAGTCATTTCCTTTTTATTGGGTCTCTTAAATATATTGTGATATTTCTCTCTCTCTCTCTCTCTCTCTCTCTCTCGCTTTCTTTTTGTACTTGTGGTTTCATCCTTTAGCTACTCACTCTTTGCCAGGTTTCATTTATCTCTAAAATGAGGATAGACAATAGACTAGTATGGAAAGAATGTACAAAGTGATGCTGATATAATGCCTATTGCAATTTTGAGTGTGCTGTCATGGTTTCCTTTGTATTAGATGTTTCACACACAAAGATGTTCTAAATAACTACATGGGAGGATCCAAGGGAGAAAATACACCCCAAAATATGACATAGAGCAATTTTTGCTTTATGCTACAGACTTTAAGCTAAAGTAAATAGAGTTGTGTTTTCAACTTTTTTGTAACAATACATGGAAGTCACATTCTGATGGAGCTTCATATCTAAATTTAAAATGTAAAGTGCAAATTAAATAAACTGTGAGGATCTACACAAGTTAGGAATAGTATAAAATACAGCTTTAACAAATAAGCGTTTAGGATCTACTTGTTATGCCCAATTGAAAACTAACAAAACTAGTTTCCTAAGACAATAGTTTAGGTACATCAAATTTTTAAGTAAATCTCACATTTTAATCTCTTTAAATCATGCACTGTGGCTTAAAGGTATTGAGGCTCTTGTACACAGGCACAAAACATTGAAATTAGGAGTAATAGGTATACATCAGATTTTAAAATCAAATTTAAATATGTGAAAAGTAACTTTTCTGTAAACTTTTTCCTGTAATTTCTCTTTGTTGTTTCTCTACATCATGAAAACTTTAGTGCATTTTCTTTCGACAATTTGTTATCAAATTAAGGTTTAAAAACAAATCTGACTATCAGACCAACCGTGTAGTCTGCGATCACACATATCTATTTTACAAATAGATATTATCCTGAGAGCTATCAAGCTTGCTTTTATGCACATCACAACTAGAACATGGTCACCTTTCTGGCAGCACAAATGTGTCTGGGGTAGAAAGACCTTTGTAACAGGTCATTTCCTTTAACACTTATATTTGGTTTAGTCAGAAAAGTAGCATTTGTTTCACAGACTTTTTTTCTTTACCAGATCAACTTCAAGCTGAATGTGGTTCCCTTAGAAATGCTAAATTTCCTCAGAGAGGTCCTGTGGTTACAGACAGGATTCTTACTGCAGCCAGAATGCTGTGTGGTGTGATTTCACATGTCCCTTCATAACACCACACAGGCAATCAGCAGACACTGTTGTCACCAGAAAACCACAGTGACTGGAAGCATTGCCTTTGTGGGTGTGCCAGATGAGTTCCTGTTATCTGTCCCTGCCTCAGATATTCATTCATGAGCCATAACTGCACACCTTGAATCTAAGATTCACTGTAATGCATACAAAAAAAGGAAGTATCCCAAATGAATGTCATCCCGAGTTTACACACAAACATTTCTCTGGTTAACAGAGTGCAGTATTAACACAGGGATAACATCTCATACCTCTAATATGTTACAAGTACTCCTTGAAAGCTTGATAAATTGAAATGATGGCATCTCCTTTGCTAGTCCTTTGCCAACCCTCCCCCAATTGCCATGCTATATTATATAATACTTCCTTAGCTAGATTCCAAGAATTCTATAGGCTGTAATTTAATCCCAGAAAAACCAGAGGATATTAAATGATCTAAACTGTCTTAGCCAGAAATCTCTGATTTGGCTGTCCTTTGAAGTTTGTATCTGAAACTTTTTGATGTCTTAATATTGTTTTAGAAATTAGGGGGAGAGTTGACTTTGTAAATCATTTTAGGATTGCAAAAATGACATTATGATGATGAATGGCACAAGGCTTTAAAAAAGTTTTTCTGAATATTAAATTAATCACAAACCAAGGCTGTCTAACATTAGCTTCTGATAACTTAGAGATCCTGTGGCATTCCAGATGCTCTATGAAACAGAAATATTCTGTCTTTATTATGAGCACCTTTCCACATCTGCAATTCTGTTATACAATAAAGTCTTGTTCTTTTGTTGCAAGATTTCCCTGGTTCATTTTTTTATTATTAATTTAAACCATGTGGGTAAAGGGTAATCCAGTAAGCCATAGGATTTCAGATCAGAGCTTTCTTACAATCACATATAACATCAAACATCTGTATATTTAGATGGATGGGGATAGAGGGAAAATTAACAGGAACTAAAGCATTGTCTAAATGAATAGATTTTAATTGTATATAATTTTATTCATTTTATTATATTTTCTTTTTAAATATAATATTGTCTCAACATACCTTGTTTAAAAAATGGCCAGGTTATAATAGAAATAAAAATTCATAACCTGATTACATCAGTCACATATAAGTGCATAATAATCAAAGAGCTTTGAGCTTAAAAACTTTTGAAGTTATTAAAAATTGTTTGAGTGACCTATAATCACTTTTATTATACCTAAAAGCAAGTTTGACAATCCACTTAAATAGAATATAGTCTACATGTTTTCTTGGAGTACATAGTTGTCAACTTAATATAAAACCTGTCCCAGAAACATTTTGCCTCTAAAATACATTACTCAGTTTTTCACAATAATTCATATTTGCCTTCCTCTGGTTTTTTTTTTTTTTTGGCCAATTCTTGCACTTTTCCTAACCCCACTTCCACATGATTTTTGAGAAAAGGGAAGTCATGGTGATATATAATTGGGGAAAAAAATCTGTTGGCTTGATTCAAATTTTTACAGTTTTCCAAGGCACCTAAAACTTGCAGATTAAAAAGTAGCATAAGGGAAATGTTTATGTAGCTTACTAATGAACATTTCTCTCCTGAGTTTTATAAATCTACATAAGGCAGAAAGGAAGTTTAAATGTAAGAACTTAAGGAAGCAAAAGCAGTCATTCTTACTAAATATACTGGATTACTATTGTTTGGAATTAAAATGAGATCAAGAATAGTGAAAGATCCTATTCAACACCAAAAGGAGAGGCATTACAGATCCATTCAAAAAGAAAAAGTTCAAGTTGACCTCCCAAATCATACTAAATTCTACTGTATTCCACATCAAATTATTTCCAGTATATAATGCAAATACTAAAGCAGTTATTCTTGAAGGTTTGCCTGAATGTTATTTGCATTCTGTAATCCAGATGCTGTGTATTTTACTGCAGATGCCAGGTGTGGACATTCAAAAGTAAAAACCTAAAGATCAAAGAAACAAAGGTTGATCCTGTTGAAATGTTTAGTCACAAGTTATTCATATGACTAGAGACTTTTTGTTTCATGAGGTGTTTACATCCTTTGTTGTTAGAGCTATTCATTACCTTTAAAAACAGTTCACCTTCCTTTTTGCAATACTATCAAGTGTGATACAGTCTCAATATGTATGAAAGGTACATCCATGTTTGCAATGGAAATCACTATTAGCCCAAAAATAAATTAAATATTTCTAGCTACAAAATAAAAACAAGTCAATGTTTTATTTAACAAAGAGGTAGCCCAATCCTTTAAATAATACATAGTATAAATTAAGTGAGAAAAAGAATTATGAAACTCAACTAGTTCAAAAGTTAGTTGGTCAAAAAAACCCAGAAACCACAGGTCATAATTTCAATGACAGAATGCACTTTTTCTTCTAAACAAGTATCAATGGAATTAATTAATTCATTCATTCATCCATTGCTTTAGGGAGCTTATAATCTGTTGGCTAAGACATACAAATACAGAAAAATACTAAATTTTACGGTGTAATGGAATAAGTGTTAGATTAAGCAAAGTTCAATTATCTGTAGGAACATTAAAGAAGGAGATATCTACTTGTTTTCATGCATCTGAACAGACTTCCCAGAATGATTTCTACTCTGAAGGTAGAAAAGCAAACATTACACATTATTCAGAGAAGGATAAGGGGGTGAGTGAGTCTGGCAGGAGGAAAAGCTGTGTGGCTTCCCAGAAATCACAAAGTATAGCAAGTACATATAACCTTACATAGGCAATGAGGACTCTAAGGCAAGTTGTGGGGAGAATTGATGTACGAGAGATAATAAAAAAAAATCTCCAGATCATGAAGAATTTTATCTCTTCATACCTCCACTCCCTCTTTAGAAAATAATGTCATCTCAGGTCAACCTGCAGTGTTACTCAGTTCAATTTAGGCAAGGAATTATCAAGCATTCCTTTACCTCTGTAAATACTCCATTCCCTGGTCAAGACTGAAAGGCATAACTTCAAAAATATAGATTTAATCACTTTAAAATGAAAGATATACACAGGGAACATATTACACTGGTATCCAAATATGGAGACTGAGAAATGAAAAGTGGTTGAAAAATATTTGTTCGGGGTTCTAGGTGTGCAGTCCAGAAGACACAGATTCAAGAAGCACTTAAATAGTGTTTAGGTGGGCTAGGCTGCCAAGCACTTATATACATGAAAAGGCACCATGATCCACACCCAGGTCCATTTTATGCAAAGCAAGTTTTTGTTGAGCGCAGTTTTGATTGGTGAAAAATTTGTCAAATAGTGATCAGTCAGATGTCAATCCTGGATGGCTTTGGCTAATCCAGATGATTTCATTTTTTTCTCGGTGGCTATGATACCTGAACATATCAATGACCCTGAATGTGCCTGGGAACAAGTCCTCAAAAGTCTCCCTACTCAATTTGGTTTTTACCCAGACCAAGGATGCCTCCATTTTTTGTTTTTCATTTTTATATTATTTATCAGTGGATTGAACTCAATTGAAATGGTTCTTGTTTGAGGGTCCTTCCTTGGACTAAGTCAAAGTAGCTGGTGGTAGAGTCATCTGAAGGTTTCTTCATCCACATGTCTGATGCCTGTGCTGAAATGGCTGGAATAGCTAGGGGGTTAACGAGACATCCACCTGCCTTTTGAGGTCACTAGTGTGGATAGGTTTCCTTATAGCATGGTTCTCCTAGCCCAATCAGTCTTTTACATGAAAGCTGGTTACTCTCAGAATGAGCATTCTAAAAGGGTAGAATCAGAAACTGCCAGATTCTTAAAAAGTAAGCCTTGGAAATATGCACAAGGCCACATTGTCATATTCTACTAATCAAAGAAGTCACAGTACTCACTTATTGTAGATTTCAAAGTTGGAAAAGAGATCCTATCTATCAATAGGAGAGAAGTCAAATAATTTGTAACCATCATTATCCTATGACACTAAGCTCTTGGCTGGAAAGAAAACCTTAATCTCAAATTTTATTTAAAAAATATTTTCATTTCCCAAATATTAAAAAGTAATAAAATGCAATGTGATTAATCACTGTTCATTTGAAGGAAGCAATTTAATTTCTATTGTAAATTTAAGTTTAATTAGCCTATAACTAGTACATAATGTTGATCATGGTTGAAGTGTACTTATTCATGTTAGCCACTAGTCTACGTAGTTGATGAATGATGTTATTTATGGATCATAACTTCAACTCAGTCCAGATGAACTGGCAAAGATGCAAAGGTTCAAGATCATAGGAGGGAAAATGGCAACTCTTTCATAGTACTCAAATTATTTTTTTAAACAAAGGCTGCATGATATACTGCATAACAAATAGTATACTCCCTTCAAATGATTTTATAATGATAGCAACAAATTTCACATACTTCCATGGGAGAATTTTTCTCTGCATAAGTATTTTTTAATGACTATTCAAACAATATTTGATATTCACAAAGAACTTAAGCTTCACCATAATGGTTTGATTCACTTCATTAGTAAGTCTAGGGGAGAATCAGTAGCCCCTCAGTGGCCCCCTAATTTGAGATTAAAAGTTTTCTTATGATGGCCTTTAATTTGAATTCCCACTGAGAAACAGGATATGAGTCTTTAAAGTTACATATATGAATGTAGACTATCTCAAATGCAGCAATTAATGCACTATATTTGCACACTAAAATTTATCACCCAATTCACAAGGGTCTACAAGTTTTACAAGGATTATTTGTGATGCTAAGAAATAGATCTTTGAGTCCATCGCTGGGAAATGATATAGATAAAGTATATACATGTTTACTATAATCTATGATGTGGCAACAGGGAAATTATTAAAAGGATATTTTAAAAGCTTACATAAACATTTTAAAAACTTAAAACTGAATGAAAAAAACTAGAACAAAATTAGATCTATATAGCAATACAACGTATATAAACTCAAAATTTATACAATACACATTGTATTTACAAGAAGGATATATCTCAAACACACTCTAACATTGCTCATAAAGCTGTGGATATAGGAGGGAAATTGCAGGTAAAATGTGATAAATTGTTTGAAATATTTGCAAACAGAGAAACTTTACACAGGTCAAACTGAGTATTTGTGTTTGACTCTCACCCCTTTTCACCAAATAAAACGAATTATGATCCAATTAATATCATCAGTTAAAAAATACATTTTTTACATTTGTGCATAATTCTTACATATGTACATAATCCTTAAATTATTTTTTAAAAGAAAGACTGCATGATATAACTGCATAACAAATAGTATATTCCTTTCAAATGATTTAAGGTACATCTACTTTCAGAGAACTGAATAATTTAGGTTCTTAAATTAAGAACTGAATCCTTAAGTAATTTAAGGAATATGTACATTTGTATATTTTAATTTGTACAAATTAATTAAAAATAACATTTAAAATGTACAAAGGATTTGAATACATATTTTAAAAACCCAATTTAAAAAAGTGCTAAGAAGGGGCCTCCCTGGTGGCACAAGCGTTAAAACGCAACCTATGAAGCTATCCGCAGCCACTGCAGCATAAATTTGATTCCCAGCCAGACAGGGAGCAGCCCACATGGCACAACAGACCTTTCCTGAATCGCCCACTGCTCCCCTCAGCAGTGTACTTTGGTCAATCTGCCTGTTCTGTTTCCCCACCCTGTCTCTCGCGAATCCTCTCACCCCCCCACACCTCTGGACTGTACCCCAGCTCTTGCATGCATAAATAAATAAATCTTTTAAAAAATGTGCTAAAAATTTGAATGCTCATTTCTCTTAAGATATACAAATGATCAATAGGAACATAAAAAGGGTGCAGAGTTTCAGTTTTGTAAGATGAAAAATTTTGGAGATAGGTGGTTTTGAAGAATACACAACAATAAGAATGTATTTAATATTATTTAACTGTACATTCACTTTACCAAAATTTTTAAAATTGGGGAAAAAGAGAGGAGGGAGAAAGGAAGACTCACAGCAATCACAGACCTATTATAATTCTGCAATACAGCTCAAAGCACATCTCCAACTCCTTGATTAAAACCAGACCAGTACTCTGAAAGCAGATTTACTATGGATATTGGCTGTGCCTTCTGGTCTGTGTTTAGAACAGAATAAATTGCTCTGTCTGTTGCAGATCTGTGTAAGTCTGAAGACTCAGGTCTCTTTTCATTATATAGTGACTATGTTCCTTAAATTCAAGTTAGTATAATTTCTTTAAAAGTCTGGTAGGTATCTTGCTTATCAAATGATAATCCACATCTCATTGACTATGAATGAGCTAAAAGTTTAATGATCCAGGAAAGCAAAAGCTTTTTTAAGAAACAGCTACACAAGTGTAATAATTTGTTGAAACTGCAACTTCATAATACAAGCAATAATAATGTCCTCACAAATTTTTTTGAGTGTAGAGCCATATACAGAAAATGTTGTTTCTGATAGCATTAAGTAAATTGCCTACAAATCTGTAAGAAATATTGAAAAACACTTTCTTGGTATCATCAATTTTCAACAGCCCAATACACTTTGATTTTAATATAAATGATACTGAGCTATCATAAGAGTTACTGGATTTAGTTCATTTTGATACAAGTTTGAAAGTTACATGTTTTTACTTTAAATTCATATCAATTTCTCTAAAAAAAGAAAAATCAGTACTAAGTCCTAAACTAAGTACTAAACATACATTGGTTTTTGATACTTAGTGCTAAGTGAATGTAAAATATCTCAATAATTTTATATTGAAATTATAATAATTTGATGTTACATTAAAAACATCATTTAATTAATTTCATGTGTTTATTTTTATATGTGATTATGTTTCCGTTACCAACTTACTGTCTTTAAGCTCCAAATCTACTCTGCGGTACCTACTCTGTGACAATGAACTGAAACCAAGAGCATTTTGCCTTTTCTATTCATATAATTTTATGTCTTATCAATTGAGGGTATTAGAAGGACATTCCAGGCTGAAGGGGACAATTGAGCACTTGGGCTTTATTTTGCTCTTAATGCACTGTCATCAACTGTGCGGATAATAAGGATATCTGGGGGTATTCTCCCAAGTCCAGTGATCACCTTCCCATAGCCCTTTAGGTACAGACACTCCATGTCACAGATGTCACAGTCACAAGAGTGCCCCAACTCCTTCTAACCTCTTACCTACCAGCCATGGCTAGCTTATACTCCTTATGTGTGATCCTTGATGCTCTCTAATTCTCTGGTGCAGGTAACCCAGCACACTTCTCTACCATTCAGTGGACTGAAACCATACTTCCTCCAGAAGGCCTGAATTTCACCCTTAGAGTAGACTCCCCAAGGTATCCTTCCTTAAATACTCTCCCTTGCTCTAGAGGCCTCCAGAATTAGCTTTATCTCTACATAATCACTCTCCTTTCTTAGCTTAATAATTATTTATATATAAACTTCCCTTTTTAAAAAATTATTTCTCTTTCCTGATTGTACTTAAACTATTAAAAGATATAGGTACAGACAATTTTTAGTTACATATGTGACTTGTATTATATTTAGACGTACTGCTCTAAAAGATATACCTACAGGAAACAGAGAGAAAACAAGTAATCCAAAACTGTGGGGGAAAAGTATTACTATTTTTCAATTATATTTAAGTAAAATTAAGAATCAAAAATCATTTCAAGCTTCAAAAGACAGATGAAGGACTTAAATTGGCACTTCAAAATAGTACTGAAATATGACTCTGTCAAATGCGAATCAAAAATTTGGTTGTAGAAAGTCCAGAAACCTGAGAGGTTAGATTATTTATCCCACAGTGGGTAGTTTAAGTGCCATCCATGACTCCAGAGAAAGATGGAGAAGAGAGAGATATAACTAACAAAAAAATGGGGGAGTAAAATTGGCAAACTAGTCTTAACACATGAGAAATATGTTTGGCAAAGTCACTATGATATTAAAAATGACACCAATTTGTAAAATTAAAGCATGGTAAGAATATTAATATCTGGAGAAAAAAGAGGTTTATTTGTGTCTTACAAAATACTAATCTGAGTCTCAATAAAGAGTACATATAAGGACAAGTTAAACAATAAAATAAAATTATATTTTAATCTTATAACATGAATTTAGGTAAGTAATGAATATTTAGATATAAAAAATCAACTACTTATAAATCTTTTATACACTTATAAAATGGGCTGAATATTATAGACTATTATATTAATATTTAACACCAAACTGTTAAATGTTAAATAGAATCTAATTATTAATTGTTAAGAAGACAAAAAGTACTACTGTCTATGTAAGCAATGTTACAATAATACTGATTTCATGTTTGATGGGAAACATATGCAATACTACTTCTTAATCAAAAATTCCAATTAATTTTATTCTATACATAAAATTAAAATTATTTGGATATTCTCTGACTACTGGGTGATCTTATTAACATAAACTAGATTACAGACAATTACATTAATCAAAAACAATACTCAGTGGATAGCAAAGGGAAGAAATTATACAGCAATATAAATTCTATATTCCAATTATAATTTCAGTCATGCAAGGACCAGAATATTAAGCCATTTAAAAAATAATCCAAGAGAAAACTGCTGATTCCATGTTCTTTTGGACTGAATATAGCCCTAAAATACGTTTTAGAAAAAGTTTGTTTAGTATTATGTAACTACTTGGGTTATGTGGTTTTCATATTTTTTAGTCTATTTACTAAAACCATTGAACTTATATTTAATTGCTCACCACATAGGGAAGTGTTCCAAGCTTCTAAAATAATGGAATCACATTAAATTTCATCGATGCTTAGGATGAGAATTGCTTTAGGTTGCATACTGATGATAAATGTAATCAAAACAATTTTAAAAGCATGCTTACTATGGGTGAAATACTAAAAGACTAACTTAAAATTATATAGAGGTCTTTTTTAAGGTTACAAAATCAATTAAGGTGATCACACACTGGATTTTACAATACTACCCACATTAGGTATTGTGCACATAATGTACACAATAAGTAAAAAGCAATCTCACTGAACTGCCCATGATATAAAACTGAATTTAATAAATGCATAATTGGATCATGGGCCAGAATTCCAAACTAATAACAACTTTTAAGGTATTGGAAATTCCCAGGTCTGTACTTTAAGAACCCTCATCAATTGTCAAGCCACTAGACAGTACATTCTTCAAACCCCTTGGTTTGTGATTCTCACTCATGGCTTTACACCATTATGTGCAAAGAAACTGCTGCTCTCTTCAACTCAGAAAAGATAGAGAAGTTGTTCAATAAAAGTTTTGTCTATTAAATATATTTATATTCAATCTTTCTCTCTCTGTAAAGCAGCTTTATTAAGACATAACTGACATTAATCAGCCACACATATTTAAATGCAATATGAAATGAAGCATATAAAATGAAAAGAAAGGTCACTCAGAAACCTTAAGACACCAAAACCCCTAAAATATAGGGGGAGGAAAGTTAAAATAAATACTGATTGGGGCCTCCCTGGTGGCGCAAGGGGTTGAGTCTATCGGCAGCCACTGCAGCATGAATTCAATCCCTGGCCAGGGAGCTAACCCACATGGCACAGCAGGCCTCTCCTGTCTATGCTTCACCCACTGCTCCCCTCAGCAGTGTATTTCAGTTGATCTGCCTATTCTGCTCCCCACTCTCTCTCTGGTGATTCCTCTCATCCCCAGCACCTCTGGCCTGTACCCTAGTTCTTATATGCATAAGTAAATAAATCTTTTTAAAATATCTAACTTTGATTAAAACATGTACAGAAAGACCAGAGAGAAAGCAAGGTTAAAGTAAGATTTTTCACTATTTAGGTAATACTGCTTTCATAATCCAAGAGTGAATTTTCAACTGCAACTACATATTAAGAATCACCTGGAGCATACAATGTAAATCCTCATTTAATTTTCCTGGAATATTATCCCACTATCTACAGTTTTCAATTCACAGGCAATTCTAATTCTAATGTGCAACCAGCATGGAGAAGCACTAGTAGACTTAACCTAAGAACCAAAATCATAGTGTAAATCACAATATCCTGGGTAGATTAACTTCTGTCTATCATTAGATATTCTGATCCCTCACTTCTAGGATGCGCCAGGAATCTGCTTTTTAGCTAGCAGGTGATTCTGAGACATGTGGTCTACACATTACGCTAATTTGAAAAACAAATTTTCTATTTTATGAATCTCTGTCCATTAAGGCCTGTCTAGATTATATAGCCTCAGTTCCACTGGAGGAAACAAGGAAAACAGAGTCAGAAAGGAGAGTGAAAACCAAGATCAGGTTGACATGTGAAGGCTCCAGCATTCTCCTAATTTTCATATAATGTCACCAAGTGATGAAAACCCCTACGTGAACAGAAGATCTGTCCATATAAATTCTACACAGTAGAACTGTGATCCAGTAAACTCTCCTAGAATCTATCCAGCAAGTATTTTTCCTTGGGAAGGAAATTAGAGAACTAAAGAGAGGCCTCTGCTCTTCTTAAAGGCCATTGTTTTAAATGTAATTACTATTACTAGAAAAAAAAAAGTTGATTTTTTTTTTTCAGGACAGTAATAGAACACTGTTAGTTCTTCATATCTTAAATTAAAATCTGAAAGATGGCATATTTTAGGATATAAATGTAATATCCCATAATGGTTCCAATGCCTTCAAAACCAACGTGCTTTTCTTAGAGAACCCTGAAGTGGAACATTCCAGGCCAACAGTTAACTGAGGTACCATTACTAATTCACTGCTCTACTCAATAATTAACTACAGGCATATGCAATCAGAAAACGAATTGTCCTGTATGGGTATTCCTGAGTAAAAGTAAAACTCTTTTTAATGCAAAAAAAAGGTCTTGGTCTAGACCGAGAAATAGTAAGAGAAATACTTGGTCCGGCATGGGCGCGTGTTAGGGGTAAGGAGAAGGGACCCATAAGTGGTGGAGAGCTGGCACATGCGCAGTGCCAATACACGGTCCTTCGGGGCGCAGTCCTGTTGGCCCCCAACCAAGAGCGGACCGAGTCTCCTGCCGCGCATCCCTGAATGAGGCTTTTGGCTACCTGCAGGACAAGGACCTGGCCCCCGTGTACCTGAGAAATTTGAGCACCACCCAGGCCTTGGCACACAGCACCTGCGTACCCCACAGTTCTAAGGACCGCAGCAATTGCCGACACGTGCTCATGGGGCTGTGCAATGCCTTCAGTCTCCCTCAGTTGAGTCCTTGCCCACCCGGTCTGACTCACATTCCCCCTGCCCATTGGCCCTGGCACTAGGACAAGGAGAGTTCAAGGTCCCTCACTGCAAGTACTGCCTCTCAAATTCTCATCCAGCTAAGCAAGTACCTGCTGGATCCAGAGATGGCGCCTGCATCCCCAGCAGGCCCAGCTAAGCTCCACACTCACATGGAAGTTCCTGAGCTGAGCCACCCAGGCACAATCACACCCCAAAACACTCTTAAGGTCTCTGCCAAAACGGAAGGATTGGGCCAGTGGACCACTCTGGGCCCAGAGCAAGCCCAGTGACAAGGGAGATCTCGCGTCCCTGCCCAGAAAGCCCTGGTTCTCCAAGACAGTCACTTGCAAATCCAGGTCAGCTGGGAGCCAGCCAGAGGGTCGGACGTCGCCCTGGCTCCCTGGACTCCCTCAACCCTGGCCTACCTGCCCAGCGGGAGCAGCACCTTTGTGGGGGACAAGAAGTTGGTGCAGCTGATGCGTGACCTCTGCTGAGGTTCTGAGGCCGAGCCTTGCCTGAAAACTGGGCATGCGCGCTATCCTGAAAGCGCCCCAGGTGGACTGACAAGGAGGGATTGTAACCTCCAGGTGACCCTTTATATTTTAATAGTAGAGTATTAGACGCATTGAGCCTAGGAACCAGTGCCAGGGGGAATTTTGAGATCAGAAAGTCAGTGAATAAAAATCTGACAAGAGGAAAGCAAATTGTGTAAAGACAAATGGTCAATAAATGGAACCCTGAAAAAGTCTAAAGCTCCAGAAGCCCCTGTAAGGGGCCAGGACAGGACACAGTGCAGGTTTTCTGATCCCATGCAGACCGGGTAAAGGAGGAGTCAGAGTCCTCAGTAGTTTTGCAGGTTTTTTATTGGGGTTCACCAGGCATATGGCAGGCAGGGGTGCTGGCTGGGGGGCTGGGAGGCTGGCAGGCCTGCCAGCCTCCCAGCCCCCAGCAAGTCTTCACTCTATCTGGGCTCTCTAGCATTCGTTCTGCTGCTTCTCAGCTTCTCTTTCGGCTTCTGCTTCGGCTTCTACTACTACTGCTGCTGCTGCTGCTGCTGGCGTCCCTGTGACGCCGCCCTTAAAAAGCACAGTCTTAGTTCAGCTGAATCCCATCTACCTATGCCCACACCCTATTCCAGGTGCCCGCCATCAGGCATGCATCCAGGACAAGGATCCATCATCTATCCTGATGGCGGAAGGGCAGAAAAGCCTGACATTTTCTTTACCAGACAGTCCACCCCCTCAGGGTTTTCTGCCATACAGTCTATACATATATATACAATTTTCTAAGCAAGCAAACAATGCAGCCATGGCCCACAAAAGCAAATACATCAAATATAACAAAATACAACAGAACACAAATAAGTCCAGGCAGGGCGCCAACCTAGTGCAAAAGACAATTATTGGTACGAGCAGATAAGCCACCAAATCTGCTGCCGAAGGCACTGCTCATACGAGGGAGGGGAATCACTCACGGCATCTACTATATCACACCAGGAGCCGTCAGGCTTCCTGGCCTTCTCTGGCTGTAGTCTCGGCTACAAGGCACACACAGCATCCACCCCCAGGATGCACTAGCTCTGGGATTGGCAATTTTATTCTGTTGGGGGTAATCGCCAACCCTCAGGGTTTCTGTCTGCAGTTGCTCCAACACTCGGCCTTCATGGCCACCCATGCGACTCGCAGACCCCTGCACTCAAGCCAACCCACTGCACAAGCACATGGGTTGGGGATCAAAACTCTACATGTGGCTTGGGCTCCACCCCAAGCCACGTTCCCCACCCGTCCCCCAAGGACAGGTTCCACAGCTCCTCACCCTCACTCAAGAATGAGCAGGGCATCACCCACAGGTGATTTTACGAGACTCACAGTTCTTCAGCATACTAAGGCTGCTTAACAGCCACTCAGGGCTTCTCAACTTAGCATCAGTACCAGCTTTTGCCTTCTTAGTTGGCTTTTCTCCTCCACCTGGCTGCTGGGCATAACAGGCTGCTTTTGGCCATCTAGGCCCACTGGCCACCCCCAGATTCTCAAAACAAAAACATAACCTGCCAAGGTCCTCCGCCTTCTGGCGGGATTGTCAGTCCAAGATCATCAGTTCATCAGTCTATCAGTCCATTGGCCTCTCCCTGCTTCAGCAATGGCCTGCTGCCTCAGGGGTCATTGGCTGGTCCTATCCGGTGTCGTTGGCTGGTCCTTTCGGGCGTCTCCTTCACGCCAGGTCTCATCCTGTAGCTCGTGGACGTATCCATCTTCTATACCGCCATGGAGCCTCCAGCGTCGTCACAGGCAGTCTTTTACTCCTTAGTCCTTCCAGGTCTTCGGAGGGCTCCAATACCCATCTGCATGGATCTTGCTGACTTACGCCAATTGTAAGGGGCCAGGACAGGACACAGTGCAGGTTTTCTGATCCCATGCAGACCGGGTAAAGGAGGAGTCAGAGTCCTCAGTAGTTTTGCAGGTTTTTTATTGGGGTTCACCAGGCATATGGCAGGCAGGGGTGCTGGCAGCAAGTCTTCACTCTATCTGGGCTCTCTAGCGTTCGTTCTGCTGCTTCTCGGCTGCTCTTTCGGCTTCTGCTGCTGCTGCTGCTGCTGCTGCTGCTGGCGTCCCCATGATGCCACCCTTAAAAAGCACAGTCTTAGCTCAGCTGAATCCCATCTACCTATGCCCACACCCTATTCCAGGTGCCCGCCATCAGGCATGCATTCAGGACAAGGATCCATCATCTATCCTGATGGCGGAAGGGCAGAAAAGCCTGATATTTTCTTTACCCTACAGCCCCCTTCTTTATCATCTGTGTATGTTTGCAATGTTTCTTCTTAGATGAAAGAAAGCAAATTGAAAATAACTAACAATATTATGGTATTGTTTCCAATGTTTATTAATTACAAGAGCAGCACTGAAACAGCTCACACTCTGCCTATGCAGTTTTTGGTTTCCATAGCATGCTAACTTTCAATCTGATATCCTAACAAGGTCAAAGTCTCCAGACTGAGCAAGAGCTAAACCAAAACAAATCTTGCAAGTGTTATTTTATCTATAAAGTACAGATAAATTTTCAGGTACTTTAAAAGCCATATGACCATTTTTCTCTCTAGAATCTTAAAATTTCAAGTGCAGTGTTGTAAGGTCAGGAAGATCACAGTGCCGGTTTTCTACAATCCAGCAGACCAGGTAAAGGAGGAGTCAGAGTCATTGGTGGTTTTTTGCAGGTTTTTATTGGGATTTACCAGGTACATGGCAGGCAGGGGTGCTGGGGGGCCGGGAGGCTGGCAGGCCTCCCAGCCCCCAGCAAGTTTTGACTCTGTCTGGGCTCTCCAGCGTTCATTGCTGGTCTCTCAGCTTCTGCCAGCATCCCCATGATGCCACCCTTAAAAGCCCAGTCCTAGCCCAGGTGAATCCCATCTACCTATGCCCACACCCTACTCCAGGTGGCTGCCATCAGGCATGCATTCAGGACTGCAGGGTTCCATCATCGATCCTAATGGTGGGAGGGCAGAAAAACCTGATACCTTTTACCTTACCTTACAAGTGTCTAATCATTTCTGCTATATTCAGTATGGCTACTATATTATAACTCTACCTTATAACAACCTGTCAGATGTATCATATACTTCCTAATGGATTCCAATCCAACATAACCAGTCCAAAAATATTGATCCTAAGAGAGCCACTTTAAAGGCAGTTGACCATGGAGAAGAATAAATCAAAATCAAGGCATATAATCAAAGTCCAGGTAGTAGGAACAGAGACTGAGTTTGAACGTTTGGGAGAAACAGAGATACCCTGAGATCACATACCTGTGTGGGATAAAATGTAAAGAGACTTAGGAATAATTCTATTAATCTTACCACTAATCGATGAGGTATCTTGTGACTCTAAAAGACAGCAGAGGGACAGGCTCAAATCTGGATTTGAGAACTAGGTGAAAAAGAGGATAACAAAAGTGTGTAACAAGCTACTTTGCCAAATAACATAACTGATAGGATTAATGCCACTTGGATGGGATAAGGAGAGTTTTTTTTTTTTTTAAATCTGAGTTTTCTTTTGGCAGAGAGAGAGCAAAATCTTGTGAGTTTTCATCATTCGGGACCCACAGAGATAAAGACAGTAATGGTTTCCACTATGATAATGATTTTCTCCATCCATGATACTAACCAATATGAGATTACATAATCCTCAAATGATAGCTATAAAAAACCACAAAGAGGCTAAAGACAGTGCAGGATAACCAGAAAATCCTGCCCAATGAGGTTGATGAGTCAGGAAGCAGGAAAATGGTTACAGAGCCTTTCAATTCAAAGTTGTGAGTTCTGATACAGCCAGCATTTTTAAGCTTAAGGAAATAAATTTAGAAGATATAATATAGGACAGAAATAAATCTAAATAATACCCTTTGTAGCCTCATTTAAAGAATGATATTAAATAAAAATGTCTAGTGAATCCAATACAATATTCTTCATTGACATAAAAGGTGATAAAAGATTCCAAACAGAATGCAAATAAATTTGAAGGTATAAATTTAACTGAAAATTATTGAGAAAAGATTGTGTCAAACTCTGTGCTGATATCATTAAAATTACAGGGGATGCATTGTAACGTGTTATTCAAATCCCTGAGGCTGGGGTCTATTTTTGAATCCCGACTTTAGCATGTACACATTTGTGAATTCAATCATTTTAAGTCTCACTTGGAAAATGGGGAAATGAGAACATTTTTTGAATAAGGTTGTGGTATCAAATGAAATAATGCATTCTCAGCACTTAACACACAGTAAGTATTCATTAACATTTATTATTGTTGTTACTGATATTAGACCGGCCCTAAAGGAATCCAGGTTTAATGAGAAGGGAATAATTATGAGTAATTCAGATTACATCTTTCTAAACCTACTAATTTTGATGCCTACAACTTGGAAGATAGTGTTCAAAGCACTGGGGATTCACCAAAGAATCATAACGATAAAGTCTGGTCTTCATATAGCCTGCCAGTTTGTACATTCAATGAAGCAGACGCGGTGACCCTGGTAGAAATGAAAGAGGTTGATGTGTGTATGCACAGAAAGGGGTGGGTTCAATACCTGTGAAAGATAAAGAGAGAGCAAGCAGAACTGGCAAGAAAGCTTTAGATTATAATGTTGATTCAACCAATCTTAGCCACTACAAGCCGACAAAGGGAGACTGTGCTAGCTAACTGTATCCCTCAGAGATGAATAAGCTCTTTCTAGAAGGTATATGTGTTTATTTTTTTATTATATTTTTTGTATGTTGTATTTATCATTGCTTTACCTGCCTGGATGCCACAGTTCACTCTGTGCCACATGCATTTAGCTCTAGTTCCATCACTGCAGATCTTCTTGGAATTACAATGAATACTCCTTGTCTTCCTTTTCCACTCTCCATTCTAAATTCCTCCCACCCACAGCTATCATTTCTGCTGCTCTTGGAGGTTTGTATAATGGTGTAGCTCAAACATTATTTCCAGGAGTTTGGGTCTGGTAACCTTATCCTCCTCAGTCATAATTAGACAAGGAAGTGACAAAGTGGATCACCCAAGTTCCAGTCATTTTCCTTCTACTTTTTTCTACTCATCAAAGGCTACTGGCTTCTCTTCCTACCTGCTGGTCCCTGAGGACTTCTAAGTATGCCCATGGCACCATAGCTTGTAGTTCAATAAGACATTTGCTGTCTTTGAAACTCAGCACCTCTAATTATTGAGTCCTAAATTTGGTTTCCAGTTTTTCCTACACTCCCACTGCCAGAGATAAGAACTTTTTGCTTGCACACTTTGTTTTTAATGATATGTTACCTGCTTGAAAAGTTTTATTTATTCTTCCCCATGCCATCATTGAAGCTTATCAATAGCCAACTAGTTCTGTTGTCCTTAAATGCATTGTATCCTCAATAGTTTTAAAAAGTATTATTCATTATACCAATCAAGACAATTTCTTCCACAGAATATCCTCCCACATCACCACCACTTTGTCCCAAGAACTGTGTTCCACATACCACTCAGGATAGCAAGTTTTCCACTCCCCAAATTCCAACCCAAATGACTACTTCCAAAGCATTCCTAGTAGCAACTATGTCAGTTCAGATATTCTAGAAAGGAGATATCAAGACCAAATTAGAAAAACATGAAGATGTATTTATTATTGCTTTGGGATTTTTGAAGAAGGTGTGGTAACTCCTGTGAAAAATAAAGGTAGCAAATAGAACTAAGCTGGAAAAATTTGAGACCATAAGAGTGAGCTGATGCAGAGCAGGAAAAAAAAAGTAAGCAAACATAATAGGGCATAAGAGAGAAAAGATTACCCATTGAGAATCCCACACTGAGCTGAAATGATGAGCTTCCAGTATTCCTTGGCTAGATCCTAGTAGTCCTTTTGTGAAGATGCTATCAAGAAAGATTATGGCAGGGAGAGAAAGGACTAGGGTCAAAATAAGGGGGGAGGTGCAATTGTATGGGGAACATAACCAAAATGAAAATGAATACATTGTGCAAAAATGAAAAATGATGTAAGAATTATATAAAATAAAATATTAAAAAAATAAAAAAAATATTCTCACAAAAAAAAAAAAAGAAAGAAAGCTTATGGTCTGAGCATGATCCACAATGCATTATAGTTGGAGCATATAGGTTGATTGCAATCTTTGAGATGGAAGAGAAATCTGAGCAGGACCCATCAATTGTTACCACTTGGAGTTCATAGTCTAATGAGGGAAACTGAAGATAAACATATACTGTGTTGGATACTTTGTGTGCTATGGAGGAAAATCAAGCAAGGGGATAGGGTTAGGGAGTGCTTGTCTGAGAGAGAAAGCACTAGTTTATATAGTGTAGTCAGGGAGTGCTTCTCTGATAAGCTGGTATCATTGAGGAAACTTAATAAATGGAGTGAGCTATGTGCAAGTCTGAGAGAAGATTTACAGCCAGGGGCAAAAGAAATGAAAAAAGTACTGAGGCAGATAATGTGCCTGCATGTTTGGAGATCAGCATGGAGACCTGTATAGCTAAAGACAGCATAGAGTGAAGTGGGGAGAAAATAATAAGGGATGAATTCTCTCAGGTATTTGGGTGAGAAAATAGTGTGTCATGTAGTGCCTTGTGTGACAATGTAATGACTCAACACAAGAGAAATAGAAACTTACTCAGTGTCTCCACTTGGCTACCTAGTAAGTTTTTTAAACTTCAGATAGTCAAAGCTGATATCCTGATATTTGTTCTTCCCCAAATCTGCTTTCCCTAGGTCTGCCCATTTTTCATGTATGACAATTTTTTTTGGGGGGATCAGCCTTGGCACCTTCCTTTCCTTCACTCCACATACAGTACATCAGCAAATATTGTTGAATATTCTTCAGAATATATCCTGAATACAACCACCACCAACCTGGGTTACTATAAGGGCCTTCTGACAGGTCTTCTTTTTCCTATCCCACTTTGAATTTAATTTCAATACATTTGCCAGAGGAACTCTTTTAAACTAAGTAAATCTTCAAAAGTCTTCTTATTCAAGAAAACAAAAAACCATCCCTTTTATTATTGAAACAAAAAAAATCAAATACTTGGGAATAAATCTAACAAAAGAGGTAAAGGACCTATACAAAGAAAACTATAAAACACTGTTAAAAGAAATAGAAGAAAACACAAAGAAATGGAAAGACATCCCCTGCTCATGGATTGGAAGAATAAACATTATTAAAATGGCCATCCTACCAAAAGCAATATACAGATTCAATGCTATTCCAATCAAAATTTCAATGTCATTCTTAAAAGAAATAGAGCAATTATTGATGAAATTCATATGGAATCACCAAAAACCCTGAAAAGCCAAAGCTCTCCTGAAAAAAAAAAAGAAGGGAATGGAGGCATCACACTCCCAGACTTCAAACTATACTACAAAGCCATAATCATCAAAACTGGATGGTATTGGAACAAGCACAGACACACAGACCAATGGAATCAAATAGAAAATCCAGAAATAAACCCACTGATTTATGGTCAACTAATCTTTGACAAAGGAGCAAAGAATATGCATTGGAGCAAAGAAAGTTTGTTCAATAAATGGTGCTGGGAAAATTGGGTTGCTACACGCAAAAGAATGAAGCTTGACTACTACCTAACACCATGCACAAAAACCAACTGAAAATGGATTAAAGAACTAGGCATAAGACCTGAAACCATAAAATACACAGAAGGAAATATAGGCGAAACACTACATGACATGCACATCAAAGACATCTTTACAGACACATCACCCAAAGCTGTGATAGTGAAGGCAAAGATAAACAGCTGAGACTACATCAAATTAAAGAGCTTCTGCACAGCAAAAGAGACAATAACAAAAACAAAGAGAAACCCCACCGACTGGGAGAACATTTTTGCACACAACACTAATGATAAAGGACTGATCACAAAAATCTACAAAGAGCTGATGAGACTCAACAAAAACAAAGAAAATAATCCAGTCAAAAATGGGCAGAAGAGCTAAGAAGAACTTCTCCAAAGAGGAAATGCAAATGGCCAACAGGCATATAAAAAAATGTTCAACATCACTTGTAATCAGGGAAATGCAAATCAAAACTACCATGAGATACCATCTTACACCAGTGAGAATGGCACATATTAAAAAAAATAGTAACAACAAATGTTGGCGAGGTTGTGGAAAAAAAGGAACTCTCCTACACTGTTGGTGGGAGTGCAAACTGGTCCAACCACTATGGAAAGCCATGTGGAGATTCCTCACTCAGCTAAGATGGAGCTTCCATGTGATCCAGCAATTCCACTCCTAGGTATTTACCCAAAGGACACAGACACATCAGTTACAAAGAGCACCTGCACCCCTATGTTTATAGCAGCACTATTTACAATAGCTAAGCTTTGGAAACAACCCAAATGCCTAAAAATAGATGACTGGATCAAGAAGATGTGGTACATATACAAAGTGGAATATTACTCAGCATTCAAAAAAGATGAACACATGCAATTTGCAGCAACTTGGATGGAGCTGGAATGGATCAGGCTCAGGGAAATAAGCCAGAAAGAAAAAGAAAAATACCGGATGGTCTCACTCATAGCAGGAATCTAGAAAAAGAATAACTATAAGAAAGAATATATCAAAATCAAGAAACAACTATGAACCAGAGACACTCTATGGGGGTGGTGGGGTGCGGGGAAAGGAGGGCTTGGGGTCAAAATAAGGGGGTTGTAATTGTATGAGGAATATAAAAATAAAATTTTAATTTAAAAAAAAAGTCTTCTTATTCAAATGCAGCTTACTCAAAGTAAAAGTTAGTAGCTGAAAATGCCCTTCATGATAAAAGCCTGCCCCATATACCACACTGATATCATCTCCTGGTATTCATCCTTCCCTCCTTTCTTACTGTCTGGTGATCTCTATGATGTTCCTCCAATATTCCCCGGCATTCCTTCATCTTCCCTTCTCTGAAATGTCAGTTTTTTTCTGCCTGGAATACTCTCATCTGATATACACTTACCTCCTTTCTTTCTACCTTCAATACTGCAAGAATGAGCATAGACATTCAATAATATTTTTTTCAAAAAAATACGTATTTTTAAATTTAGTGCACAATACATTTAGTGTAAAATAGGAAGACCGACTGTAATTTGTATATATAATGTATGCTAATAATTTTAATAGATTTAATTCCATTTTCATATTAAGTCGAAGCATCTTTGAAGAGGTTAGATTGAACCAAATTAAATTGCCCACTTTTCTTAGGTTAAAGATGGTTTGATTTTGGCAATTACATATGTTTCAAGTTAATACTAATATTTTCCTCATATCAAAAATGACTATTATGATGGCAAAAACTTTTGAAAATTTTTAAATCAAAAAATCATAACATAGCTTAATCTCCACATATACAAATAATTTATAGATTTAAGGAGAACTGTCAAACCTATAACATTTATTACAAAGAAAAGTCACTATTAAAAATAATGTGCAAAAATATAGCATGAGGGGAATGAGGGAAAAAAGGAATTATTTGGGAGTCATAGTTTATAGTGTCCTGAGGGATATTTTTTCCTTCACACCTTTCTAATTTTCCACATGTTTTTTCAAAAAGAAGTGAAGAATTTGGAGAGGGTTCAAACAACAAATCATATAAGAGCTAATATAATTGAAAATTTGGAAAATAGATTTATCCCAAAGGCTGACCGAAATGAAATTATTTCATATGAAGAGGAAAAACTTGGAGGACAAAAATTCAATAACTGATTTAAGAAAATTATAAGTGATACTTTAAAATAGATACAAAGGGGGCCTCCCTGGTGGTGCAAGGGGTTAAGCACCGCACTACGAAGCAATCCGCAGCTTCTGCAGCACGAGTTCAAGCCCCAGCCAGCCAAGGAGCAATCCATATGGCGAAGCAGACCTCTCCTGTCTCACCTGCTGCTCCCCTCAGCAGTGTATTTCAGTCAGTCTGCCTGTTCTGTCCCCCACTGTCTCTGGTGAATCCTCTCACCCCCATATCTCTGCCGGTACCCCAGCTCTTGTATGCATAAATAAATCTTTTTAAAAAACAGATACAAAGTACCTATCTGTTTAAGTCTTTCATCCTCTAGGTGCAAGCAGAAGACAGCACTGTAATAAAAAAGATCAGAGCTACACTGGAAGTAGATTCTCTCTCACATATTAATCTGTATTTGAGAAGTACAACTGTATTCCAGATCATTACAAATCCAGCGTCCTGTTGCTCTGCCATTCTGAAGATTGGAGCCAGTATACTATGACCTGAGAACCAAATTCTGCCTGCCACCTACTTTTGTAAATAAATTTCTATTGGGAAGTAACTATACCATTCATGCATGTATTGTCTATGACTGTTTTCAAACTACAACAGTAGAGTTGAGTAGTAATGACAGGCCATACAGTCTGCCAAACCGAAAACAGGCACTCTCTAGTCCTTTACAGAAAAAGTTTTCAACTCCTGCAGTAAAGTCTATATGTCAATCCTCACTCACCATCCAAACACCAGTGTTCCAGACTGTGGGAAAAGGGCAAGAGACCAAGTGAAAGGCAAACACTTCCCTTTTCAAAAGACCAACTTGAGCTTGTACATATCACTTCTCATTTATCCAACTGTTGTGAATGTAGCTGGGCAGAAATGTACCCAGTTACAAAAAGTGTGGGTGGGTCTATTACGAAAAGGAAAAAGGGTAGATAGATCCTGAGGAACAGCAAGCAGTTTTGGTCACAATTTTCCCTGAAAAAAGGAAAGTGCTGTAGGTGGAAATAAGGATGAAAAGGATAAGCCTTTTGTATTTTTTTAAGATTTATTTACTTATGCATACAAGAGCTGGGGTGTAGGCCAGAGGTGTGGGGTGGGGTGTGTGTGAGAGGATTCACCAAGACAGAGTGGGGGAGCAGAACAGGCAGACTAACTGAAATACACTGCTGAGGAAAGAAGCAGGTAAGACAGGAGAGGTCTGCTGTGCCATATGGGCCAGCTCCATGGCCAAGATCAAACTTGTGCTGCAGTAGCTGCGGATTGCTTCATAGTGCTGCGTAAGTGCCCCAGGATAAGCCTTTTGAAGACTTTTTTATCAAATGAGTAGATTCTTACAATGAGAAGCACTTCACAACATGGAAACCTACTTCAGGAACTTGGTCTCTTCCTCACTTATTCATAGTTAAATATAGTTCACCCAGAACAAAGTAATATTAATAATTTAAAGAACAGCAGACCATCAGATTTGTCTTTTTGTATGTTTGTTTTTTAGTTTGTTGTCTAGTCACTTTGTTTTCAGTGCCTAGAAATAAGCCTTCTGCAATGGTAACTTTAACCTGGCATGTAGTATCCCATGTACAGTCTATTCTTGTTATTCTACAATACTTCAGTGTAATTTCAAAGATTCTAGCTACAGATTCAGTTGCTTTTTACACTCCCCATTCACGTCCACCTCCCTGACACACAAAAGCACACATAAATAAGATGCATGGTCAACAATTTAATATGCATTTATATTTTTGAGTGCCTTATCTTAGCAGGTCTCCATGTTATGTTCCCAGGGAATATGGAAATAAACTTATTAAATAGGATAAGAGTCAGCAAACTACAGCCCAAGGGCCAAATCCAGCCAACTGCCAAATGTTGTAAATAATTTTAGAGAACACAATCTTCTTTTACATATTGCCCATGGCTACTTTTATACTACAAAGGCAAAGTAATTCAGCAAAGACTGTATGACCTGTAAAATGTCTAAATTATTTACTGTTTGCTTCCCTGAACTACAGTATTCAGGGGAGCCCTTACTTTCATTTGAACTCAGACTTATAATAAGAATAGGAACAAGTTGCTTGTATGTAAGCAAGAATTTCTTAACTCTAAATATAGACAAATCCTAGAAAAGATTTCCTTTTACATTTGAAGATATTTTCCCCTAGAGCTTTCAAGCAAAAAAAAAAAAAGCTACTGATTTAGTTTGGAAATATTTTAATAAAATGAATAAGTTTAATGAGGAAAGAATGGTATTTTCAATGATAAATTATGCTGTAATAATTGGATAACCAGTTAAAAACCAAATAAATCTTGATCATCCCCTCTGTTACTAATACCACACAAAGTCATGTCTAGGTTGGTTAAATTTCTAAATGTACGAGGAAAAATAGCAAGTTTTTAAAAATATGTAAAATAATGTCTTTCATGACTTTGAAATAACTTAAGATTTCTTAAATATGAAATATAAAAGGAATATATATATATAATCTGACAAAAAGGAATGTATATATAATTTCTTCCATATTAAAACTAAAAAATTTGTACCAAAAGTCCAAAGAATATAGAGTAACAGGAACTCTCACTCATTACTGGTGGTAGCAATGATAGTTACAGCCAAGACAATTGTTGAAAGACAATTTAGCAATTCCTTATAAATGAAATATACTCTTAGCATACAATTCAGTTGTGCTCCTTGGTATTTATCTAAAGGCATTTGAAAACTTATATGTCTACACAAAAACGTGCTCACTTACATTTATATCAGTTTTACTCATAATTATTAAAATTTGGAAGCACCTAGCAGTAATTCAGTAATTCCATCCAGACATGAAATAATATTCAGCAGTAAAAATAAAAGAACTATCAAGCCATGAAAAACATGGAGGAACTCTAAATGCATATTACCAAATGAAAGAAGCCAATCCAAAAAGGCTATTCTGTATGCCTCCAACTGTATTACATTCTGGAAAATACAAAATTATGGAGACAATAAAAAGATCAGTGATTATTAGAGGGTGAGAGGGAAAGAAAATGAGTGGGCAGAGCATAGGCAATTTCTGGAACAGTGAAAATACTCTGTATTATGATTGCTTTGTCTCTTAATATATTTGTCAAAACCCATAGAATGTACAGCATCAAAAGTAAATCCCAAATATGTCAGAGTTAAATATTTGTCCATAAACTATTTTCTTAAGATTTATGTATTTATCCATACGAGAACTGGGGTACAGGCCAGAGGTGTGGGGAGTGAAAGGACTCACCAGAAACAGTGGGGAGCAGAACAGGCAGATTGATCGTAATACACTGCTGAGGGGAGCAGTGGGCAAGTCAGAAGATGTCTGCTATGCCATGTGGGTAGCTCCCTGGCCAGGGATCAAACATGTGCTGCAGTGGCTGTTGATAGCTTCACAGTGCTGCATGTTTTTTGTGGGACCCTCACCTGCGGCTGAGGAACGAACCAGTGCTGCAGAGGTTGTGGGCAGTCTTGCAGCCCAGTGCTCAACCGCTGCGCCACCAGGGGAGGCCCCACAGTGTTGCATCTTAACCCTTGTGCCATTAGGGAGGCCCCTGCCCACACACTATTGACTTTGGTAATTCTGTTGTGTAGGTTCATCAGTTGTAATAAATATAGTCCCCTGGTGTGAGATGTTGATCATAAAGTAGACTATTCATGTGTGGGAGCATGGTATATATAGGAAATCTCTGTACCTTTCCTTCAATTTTGCTGCAAACCTTAAATTTACATTAAGCTTAAATTTTTTAGTCTTAATAAAAATACAGGAAAAATTTTAATTGAAAGACAAATATCAAAATAATGAAAAGGAAATCCATAGGGTAGTAGAAGATATGTGTAACACACATATCTGCATAACACTCATATCTAGAACACTTATATATATAAATACATTATAAAAATTAGCAAAACATTTCAGCCCTTTACAAAGGACCCACTGCCAAATTAATTGCTATGAAATGGTGTTCAATTTCATTTATCAGAGAAATGTAGATCAATACCACAATATGATACTCTTGCACATATTCAGAATATATCAAAAATGCCAACTGTTGAAGAAACTGGAATACTCTACAACACTGGTTGCAATGTAAATTGTGAAAATCATTTTAAAATACAATTTATCAGTAACTACTAAAACTTATCATATACATAACCTATTCCATCTGTAGGTGTATACCTAAAAGGAATGCATAAAATTTCTTACCAAAGATATGTACAGCAATATCCATAGCAATGCCATTTGTAGTAACTGAAAACTGGAAACGATCTAAATGCCATTAAATAGTAGAAGGAACACATTAATAGTGTATATTCATAGAATGAAATGTTATTTAGCAATTAAAATAATATAGATGACTTTCATAAAAAATGTTGAGAGAAAGACACAAAAGTATACACAGAGTAGAGCTTGTTTTCATATAATACTCAAAAATTGGTAAATCTTAGAATTCATAGAATAATACCTTGAAGAGTGGCTAGTGATTTGATTTGGGTATGAAGTTGTGGAGGAGGTTGAAAGAGTTTCAGGATATGTAATAAAGATGTATCTGTTTTTACATTATCTCCAACTTCAAAAAGCACTCTGTTTCTTGATTTGAGCACTGGTTCATGAGTATGTTTACTATATTAAAATCCATTAAGTTTCACATATATGATTGTGAATTTTTAAGTATCTATATTAAACTTCAAAAAAAGTTTACCTAATGTAAGGTATATAGATGTCTAAATTTAAAATCAGTCATAACTATAAACCATAGATAATTTGAAATTGAGAAGAGCATGCAGGTTCCTTCTCTCTGACACCTGAGGGAGCATTTCTTAGAACTTTCTCCCCTGCAATCATGACAATCATCTACCTTTCTTCTATCTTATCATTTTCCCTAGAATCACTTAATGATCCTGAAAGAATAGGAAAAGGGGCGTGAATAAGGGAGGGTTCGGTACTTCTTTCATCTACAATTTTCTGCTCATCGCTGTCAATATCATCTTTCAGCCACCTTGTGAATTATTGCTCAAGTTATTTTTGGTCTTTTTTTCCTGCTTTGATTCTGAATGCAAAATATTACACATAAAATGTTTAATGTTTCATTAGAATGGCCAATAGATTGTAAAGTAAGATAAACTGTTATTTCATGTTAATTTCTTGAAACATCTTGAGCAAAATTTGTGTTTGGCTTATCAAACTCTTTTTTGAAAGCCTACATGTAGTTGTAGCTGTTGGATATAAACTATCAGGCTAGAACACAAAGGAGTCAAATTGAATTTAACTTACTTTAATCCTCAGTTGAGTCTTTTTAAAAAAATTGTTTCTCTCTTAACTTTCAAATCTAGAAAAGAAAATATTGTTTTCTTTAAGAGGGATAACTTTTAATCACTTACTACTTTTTAAATTTACTATATTTATTATTTATAATTACTCTGGGACCAAATATCTACAAAAGTCTTTTTAAAATAAAGTAGATATTTTAAAATAAGCAGAGAAGCAGAATTTCACTTATTTATTCTATAGTTAGGTAGTTATATTTATAAAGAAAAACAGCCAATCATTACCAAAACAGATTTTTAACATGTTTTTCTAATTATGTCACCATTATTAGAAATATGTTAGATAAACTGAAATTACTCCAGTATAACAGCAGTATTTGTCTTTGGATTTTATGATGAAAGTGAAGAGAAAGAATTTTAAAATTATTGCTACATATAAACATTTTCCTAAATTCCTTAATATTTAAAATTGATGTCACCCAATGCTGCATGTTGTTTACATTCATTTTGTTACAGATTCTCTTGTGATATGGTTGTTGGGATGTTCATTCCCTTCGATAAAATCACAAGGTATTTTATTCCAAGAAAATTGACTCTGTGCAGTCACACAATAGCAAGGACTCTTATTTCAATTAAATTTAAAATTTTAATTTCTATCATTGTTTTCCTCATTAAGTGTCCTAATGTAATTTGTTTGGGAACTAGTTTCTCACTTGGTGAGATATTTAATCCATTTATATATACACTGAAAAGAGAAAATAGAAGCCACTGTGAAACATTTAACAACTAAAATTCAGCCATAAAATTTGCCCCAAATATTTAATAACACATTAAGTTAAACAGTGGTAAGAACAGTGGTAAGAAAGCATGCTACTGCTCGTCAAAACAAAAATTAATTCTCATTTATTCCTTAGCCACCGTTGAAATTCCAATTTATTTTAATGCTTCAGTCTTATCTTTGAAAGAAGTTTAGTAAAAACCAAATAGATAATTATAATAACCTATCTAATTCTCATTAACTCTCTTACGAATGTAATTTTCGATGTTTTCTGCCTACTAAGGCAAATTGGAAAGTGAAGAGTAAACACACCAAGAAAATCAATGAACCGACAAAAGAGCAGGAAGAGCCCAGACAAAAATGGGTTAAAAAGAAAAAGAAAAATTTAACATGATACTGTTTTATCAAAGCCTCAATCAAAGCAATATCTAGTAGTACACAGTAGGAGGCCAGGAAAAAGAAAAGAAATTGTGCTTACCTGTCAGAAATAGGAGGTCTCTGGGAGCTGTCCAATGTACTAACTAAACCTCACAGTAACATTTGCCTTCTTACTAGAAATCGATGTCCACAGCGATTCTCCCTTTAACCAAGACTTCTCCATACTCTTCTTTTTAAAGGCTGTCTCTTCTAATCTATGTCATCCTGCCCCCACCATGTCTTTTTTTTTAAAGCCTTACAATGAACAATTAAAGGAATACAGCTACTGGCAAAGGGTAGATTTTTTGTTGTTGTTAAAAAACAGAGATAATATGAAATCAGCAAAATTTCATTTTCATTGTGGCAAATTTAAAATATTTTTTTCATTTCAAAAAATAATCTGAAAATAACCAAAATCTTCCTTAAATAGAATTCAATAAAACATCATTTCTGTTCTTAAGTCCTTAGGGAGATACAAATCAAGAAGGAACAGAAACCAACGGAATTAGGAATTTTCTTTGTTCACAGATACTGATCAGCAATTTAAGGATCTAAAGACTTCTCAACAGAGGCTGAACTGATCAACCCGTTGTTTTATCAAAGATAAGATTGCACTTGTGAAAGGAGATTGAATTTATTTTGTTTTGAGGAGGGTTTTCTGGACTTATACAGACTGGAATTATACAGTAAAGCATCCTCGAAGAAAACATTCTGAGCCTCCACTTTTCATTTGCCACCATAACTATTGTCCTTGAAGTAAAATCCTCTGAGCGAGTAGGAGATAAAGGGTAGGGAAAGTAAAGTCAAGTATCTCAATTGTTAGGCTGATTACAACAAAACAGATTTTAGAAGTCAGGGTTTCTAAAGCTGCAGGAGACCTGTTTACCGTACCCTGGAAGGAGAAAGCCGGTTCCAACAGCTACTCTGGGGAATGCGCTCTCGGCCCCCCTACCGTGCTTACTTAAGCTAATGGAAGGTCTTGCCTTTCAGCAGCCGCTGCACTGGGATACCAGACAAACAGCTCCCCTGACCCCTGGCAGGCAGGGCCCCTCTTCAGGACATCATTAAAAGCACATGCACTTGTTTCACACTCATTGGCAGCCTCGGGTGGCAGAACTACCCTGAAGCCAAGGAGAAACCAGAGCAGTGGAAAACACTCTCGCTTTAAAAAAAATTTAACGTACATTAAAGAGCTACATGCGATAAGGATCCTGAAGAACATCAGTTGGCTGCAGGGTGAGGAAGGACACAAAAAACACAGCAGGTAAGAACTGGGGGTTGTTGCCAAGAAGGAACTGCTCCAGGTGGTGCGGCAAAAAAGAATCCCAGTGCTGGAGATCTGTCTCCTCTGTCTTCCATGAGTGCTCAAAGCTTGTCTTCCTCCATCAGCTTCCAGAGGAGTGATATTTTCAGAGCCTTCCCTAAAGGTGCGACTAATCCTGTTATCAGCTTGCTTTCAATATTAAAGTCCTCTGGCCCTTAAGGGATGGGGCTTAATCCGAATTCAAGACTATTAGCAAGCCCATCACCAGTTTCGCCCCTCCCTGAGCGCAACCGATGAGACGCGGAACCCAGGCAACGCTATGGCGGTCTATCCGGAGAGCTGCGTGGATGCCTCCGTGCTGGACTTCGTCGCAGACTTGTCCTTGGTCTCCTCGGGCCACCCTCTTCTTTGTGACTTCGCGCCCGGGGTCCGCTTTGGGGATCAAGACCTTGCGCTCCGAGAGGACAGACCCAGGAGGTTGGCTCGCTTTGAAGAGGGGGACCCAGTAGAGGAGGAGGGAGAAGAAGAGGGGGAGGAGGAGCAGGAGGAGGAAGAGGAGCACGGAAGAAACTCCTCCCTGCTGTGCCGCCCCAAGAGGAAAAGGGTGATCACGTTTGCCCAGCGCCAAGCCGCCAATATCCGCGAAAGGAAGAGGATGTTCAACCTCAACGAGGCCTTCGACCAGCTGCGGAGGAAGGTGCCCACTTTTGCTTATGAGAAGAGGCTGTCCCGGATCGAGACCCTACGTTTGGCTATCGTCTACATTTCCTTCATGACTGAGCTCTTGGAGAGCAGCGAGAAGAAGTAAAGCGGCTGAGCCGGGGTGGGATCGACGTGTCTGTCCCCTCCGCGCCTGGGCGCGCACAGGCTGGGGTGTTTCTGGACTCCGCAGCGGATAAGGCCGACAGGCCAGGAGGGAGGCTCCCAAAAAAGTCTCTCCTTCTGGAGCTTGATTCTGGATTGCAACCCCCCCCCCCCCACCCTGCCCTTGAGAAGCACCGTAGATTCACTCTATATACGACCGCGCTTAAACGAGTTTGAAGCCGGGGCGAACCCGGCATATTAGAGCAGGTTCCCTAGGCCAGCGCGCTGGAGTGTCTTGTGCAGTCGGAGTAGATGGGAAGCTAATCCTCCTCGAAAATGGCAGCGTTCGGGAGCTTTAAAACTCGTCTCTCCTGCCTGCCTTTTTTATTAATAGAAAAGTAAAGTAGACGTTACTACTTTTTTTTTTAAGGCCTGAAGACTCGGTGCTGCGCGTTCACCGCCAGTGCTTGCCCTGCCTGTGCTCTTAGGAAGAAGACACCTGCAGGGGTGTGGGGTGCAGCGTCTCCAGAGAGGCCAAGGAGCTCTAGATCACGACTTAGGAGATCCAGCCCTCCTTCTTTTGTGGAGAGACAGACGGAGATGAATAAAGAAAAGTCTAGGGGACAGGGTGAAAAACTGCGACGTCAGAGAAAGAACGTCCGTCTCTCCTCACACCTTCCTCCCTTCTCGCCTTCTCCTCCCGACTCCCCTCAGCCGGAACGCAAACTTTGCCCCTTTCGCGTAGAATCGGCAACTCTGTTCGGTATTTTCCAAGAACCCAAAGCCTGATCCTGAAGGTGCGTAGGGGATGCTCTGGGCGTCTGGGGGCGCTCATGGGCCTGCAGGGTGCCTTGGGTGCCCCAAGCTTAGGTGCCCCCTGATTCTTTCCCCTGCCGCCTCCAGGAAAAGGCGGGGTCTACTAAAAAGGAGCAGTGCCGCCTGAGGGCGCGCTTTTTTTTTTTTAAGCTGTCGGTAAGGAAGATAGTTTTCTTTCTAATTGCCTCTTAGGACTGTGAAAGCAAAAAGTCAAGTGAGGAGATGCATTCTGTTTTGCAAAATAAACGCCCGCGGTAGAAACGAGATTGAAACAGACCCACGCAGAGGAACTGCACGTCTAGTTTGGCCTCTCTCTTTCCGCACTTCTGCCTTCTGGGTGACCTGCTAGCACTGGAGTCTCGATGGGAGAGGATGAAGAGAGGACCAGGAGTGTACACTTGCCCAACTGCCTGTAAATTCTGTTACCCTAAAGTATAAGTCTTCAGTTATTTCAACAATTTATTTTGTCCCTTGCTTTCTCACCCACGCGTGCACGCACACAATTCTATCATACTTTTAGAAATACAATTCATTTTATTAAAAAGTAATATATACTCATCCTAGAAAATTTGGAGAACAAGTTTAAAAAGTAAGAAAATTTGTCACTCCATATTACCATACAGTTAGCATCTTAATCTAGTTCCTTCTGGTCTTTCTTTTCTCCTGTGCAGATATAAGCTCTATATTTAGCAAAGTTACTTTTGGATACTGATCTTTTTCACTCAGCATTCTAGAATGAGCACTTTGCCCTTGACTTGAAGTATTATTTAAACATAATTTTGTTTACTGAATTTTATTGTCATATCAGTGTATTAGAACTTCAAACCTTTGCAGGTGGATAGCTAAAATATTTCCTCATTAAAGAAATAAATGATGATGCAAAAAGCAATCCTATGAATATCTTTTCTGCCGATGATGATTTCCTGATATTAGGAATAGAAGTCAAGTTTTGGGCAATCAATGACCACACTGCCTTTCTGGTAGTTTCTGCCAATTCTCACCGCCTCCAACCAGCATTGCCTCACAAAAGCCTTCATTTAAAACTTTCCTAGTTATCCCATCTGTAGGAAGTGGATTAGTTCTAAAATAACTTCCCTCCCAAAGATAAATTTTTATTTTGCCTGTGTATTTTCACCAGGGTATTTTCCACCTCTACCAAAAGAAAATTAAGGTAAATAGATAAAAGAAAAAAAATGCATTGAAGACTAAGTAACAACAAAACCATGGATTGTATTCTTTAAAATTCTCTAGCACTTTTATTAATATAAACTGATATAGGACAATGACCTCTTTGCGTTTTATAACATAAAATTACTCTACTTTTTTTTCCCCTCTTTTTTCTAAACAACTTTTTGGTTATTATAGAGTAACATATCTTTTAAGATTAAGTGTATAAATTCAAAGTCACTCATTTCAACATGATATAGGAAAACAAAATACAAACTGTATTATTATACTCCCCAATTTATTGGGGGTGCTGGTGACACCATCAATCCCATATGTTTATCTAGTTATTCACTCATTCAATAAAGAAATACGTTGAACATTTACCTTGGTGTGAATGGGTTCAAAATTGAAAAGACTTAACAGAAGCTCCCTTCCTTCTCCCGCTCTAAGTCTTACTGACAATTAATCATCACTTCAAAAAATCTGCAAGTTTAAATCAGGAAAAAAGTTGAGCTCTGCTAATCATTAATATTCTGTTAAGAGAACCAATTTTGAAAACCAAAAATGAAAACAAAACTGTAAAAAAAAAGACTTCAAAACCACCAAATCATTAAGAATATAATCATCCCATAAACCTTAATCCTCTCCCTCATATTATGAATCATTCTGTTAAATACTTAGTAAGCACTATCGCTTTAGTACAGTAAATAATACCTAAAAAAACCTCTAAATTAAAAATTATTTCCTTTATTAATTATTATTTTTACTAGCTATGTCCATCACTCTTAAAAAGGTTAGAGCTTGTAAATGCTTTTTTAAAAGTTTCTACCTGCTTAGAAGCTATACTAAAATGTAGTTTTATAAGGAATTTTCTTTTTCATTATACTAATAGAATAATTTAAAGTCAAATAATCATCAGAAGCACAAAGAATGGATTGACATATCTTATACCAAATCACTCATAGAGATAAGACAAAATATTATATACATTTCAAACATGAATCTACTACACCTCCATATGTTGACATTCAACTTTTCTAAGCAAAGTGATAGTTTTAATTTTCCTCATGTTACAGTCATAAACTCAGTGTCTTTTGTTGGGACAAGTGTTTTTTTTTAGTATATAGGACACACTATATTAAATTGTTTTATTCTTTATTATCTTCTAAACTAACATTGATAGAAATATCAGCAGACATTAGTTTTCAGTAACTTCTACTAAAAAAAAGAAATCCTAATGGTATCAATTATTTTTGGAAAAGTAATCACTTTTTGAAATTTTAAAGTTATCTGGTCATTGGGAATCTAAATACCATTTTAGATGTTGCTTGGAGGCAATTTATTTATACACTATTTACTGACTAAAAAGTGCCATTTAGTCTCAAACTAAGTTCCCCATAACTATCAGGTTACTATTAGTATTCAGACATGTAAACCAAAAAAAAAAAATCTAAATGAAATCATATTTGAAAGACATAATCTGGCTTTCCAAGGAAAGTAAAAATAATCAGAAGCCTTTGCCATCAACAGGCAGCCATTCAAACCTATCATCTTTTACAGTTGCCCAATGTGAAAGCAGATTTTGGCAAAATTAATACTGGAAACTGAATCAAATATTATGCTAGTGTGCATAATTCCTGTATGACCATACAATTAAACCCCTTGGGTGAGTGTTTATTATTGCATTTGTCAGCATTTCCATTATAAAAGCACGATTGTGGAAGATTTATAGCATAGCTATAAAAATACCGAGATGAAACTTCATAAGCACAGTTTTTACATAACTTTCTTTTGTTAATTAAAAGTCTTCAAAGAAAATTTCAAATTAATGAGGACACTTAAGTACATTTTACAAGTCAAATTCCAAAACGTACCTATAGCTTAAAAAAAAAAACAGATTCTCTTTAACACAAAATAGAAATTAAAGTTTTATTTTTATCAAAAATAACTGACAGATTAATATTGAACTTTAAGTACTAAATGTGCTTCTTATAGGGTGATATTATTTTATTAAATTATATTTTATATGTTAAATGTTTTACAAAACTGTTGAAGTTTTGGTCTATATTTTGGCTCAAGTTCACTCAGAAGTCCCTGAACTTCGCCAATATTTTGGATGAAGTTAGGCCTAATGTCTGGTGAGTGCCTGTTCTTCCTGTGAATGCTGGACTAAAAAAGGTTACAAAACAAGAGTCAGCAATTCTGACCATTTTGTTTTGACTTTGGGGTTTCTTTGAATCCAAAACTCAAAACCAAACCTGGCGGAGGAGGAGAAGGAAAGGAAAGATGCAATACAAACTGACAGGAATAAAATACCAAAAAGATGGAAAAACGTCTCCAAGTCTCAATAAACCAAAGCCTATAAATTTCCCCCACTTTCTCTGTGACACCAAATTTTAAGTTCTATCGCTGAAACACAAGTTTAAGTTCTACCCTTGAAAATGCAAATAATAGGATGAAATGTATTTTAAAACACTCTTCATGGTTAATATTTGGTAGGATTCCCCTTTCACTTTTGCAGGAGGCAAATAATTTTAATATTCCATGAAATCAAGAGTTGACAAATTTGGTGGAAATTATCCTAATAAAATATCTCACAACTGCTTAGTGCTTTGTTTTCAAAGCACCATTCACACACCTTCAATTTATCCTCCCAACTGGATTTCAACAGCATGTAGGGCCTCTCAATGAAACTGAGTCATCAGTGTGCCATCTTAAAAATTCATTCACTCATCATTGAAATCAGCGTGATACTGCAATTTCTAAAAAGGACCGGTGGTCACATATAAGTTACACATTACTTTGAAAGATATTGCCTTCAAAGATCAAAAGCACCTTAACACGCACTGTGGATGATAAATTATACAAAAGTCTGGTACTGTCTGGCTCCCTCAAAGCCAAATTTTACAACCTTCTATTTAGGGTCCTGTGAAGGAGATTTCCACCTGCAGCTAGCAAATGTAGATGACCTCAGAGCAGCTGTTATGGACAGCTTTTTATGATTTCCAGTCTTCAAAAGGGAGGAAAATATCTATGAGAATATGGAAATAGATCAAACAGCTTGTGAACAATAGAAAGCAGCAACATCACATAAACACATTTGAATGAATGAATGTGATTACATAATCATTTCACTGCAGATAATTTTGTGACTTCCTCAGAACTTAGTAAAATCACAGGCTCTATTTTTTCAGTTCAAATCTTGAGCTGATTGACTTTATTTAATCCCATAGTTTATTGAAATGTTGGAGAAAATCAAAATGGTCTCAAGAACAATAATTGGATTATTAGACCTGGATGATATAGTAATATCTATAAGGAATAGTAAAATCTATCTAAACTATCTATCTATCTATCTATCTATCCATTTATCTGGTAGATCTACTTATTACTTACATGAGAGCACATATTAAAAACATTCTGTTGAGTTCTTTACACAAGTATAAATTTCTCATAATAATTTTAGGGTACAGAAACTATTGTTAGTGTCATAGTGATGAGGACAGTATGGAGTAGACACGTTAAGTAAATTTCCCAAGCTCAATTGTCTAATAAATGGTAAAGCTACTATTTACAGTCGAGGATTTCAGAGCCCAAACTCTAAGGGACCAAGGTCTTTTGTAAATAATTATACAATCATTAATGTAAGTAGAAATGATGTTGTAAAAATGAGTAAGTATTTATTCTTACTGAGGACTAGAAATATAAGCATAGGCTTATCAGATATCAGAGAGATACAGGCTCTGCATTGAAACTGAGAAGGTGAACTACTGGTAGAAATTTTTGAAGAGGCCTTAAAATAATGTACGGATATTTTCAAAGCCACAACTTTCTTCAGTGCAATCTTGCCAGAAGAGAAGAGACAAAACTCTTTTGAAGAACATGATTACTAAAAAAAGTCTTTGCAATTTAACAGCCCACACCTCTAGCCTGTACCTCAGTTCTTGTATGCATAAATAAATAAATCTTTTTTAAAAATAAAATAGAAATAATAATATTCATTAATAGGGCCATTATGAGAATTGATTGCTTTATGTACGATGAATAAAGTAGTATAGAGTGAGCACTCTGTAATAGTTACTATTAAAACACACATCATCATCGTCATTATTATCCCTTTATTATCCCATCATCGTGATTATTATATTCCTTCCAATTATACGGCATTAAACACTATGAACCAGGGCCTCCCCGGTGGCGCAGCGTTTGAGCGTTGGGTTGCGAAGCTGCCAGCAGCCTCTGCAGCGCCGGTTCGATCCCCGGCTGCTCCCCAGTCACCAGAGGAAGGTCCCATGGTGAGCAGACCTCTCCTGCCGCCTGCTGCTCCCCTCAGCAGTGTACTTCGGTCCTTCTGCCTGCTCTGCTCCCTGCTCTGGCTCTGGTGAATTCTCTCACCCACCCGCGCTTCTGACTGTACCCAGTGCTTGTATAAATAAACAAATAAATAAATAAATACATCTTCAAAAAAATAAAAAAAAAAAAACACTATGAACCAAGCATCATCTTCGTCACTAATGGCAATGTACCAAAGCATAAAATAGAAGAAGAATAGGACTTAAATAAGCTTTAAAAATTAATCTTTTTTAAACCTCCAACATTTTTTTCCTGGAATATTGAGTGCCAGCATTTAGCCCTGGTCTATGCATCTTTCTGTATGGAGCAGTACTCACCCAACAAATGAACATGGGGACAAAAAAGCCCTCCTTTAACCTGCTACTGTAACACCACATATATTAAAAAGACAAGGTAGGCAAGTGACTATAAATATGAAAAAAATTCTGAATTCATTCAGAGAAGTTCTATATTGTCAACAGCTCAGACATTATATTTCCATGTCAAGTCAGGTGATTCCTGATGGAATCTTTGTGTATCTTAATTGCAATGGTGCACTAATCTACATAAATAATAGACTGACAGAACTCTGCCCTTTTTATATGAATTTTTATTTTCTGGATATTGTACTGTAGACATGTAAGTTATAACCAATGGAGGAAACTAAATGAAGGGTAAACAGAATCTCTGTTACCATCTTTGCAACATCCTGTGTATCTATAATTATATAAAAAGTGAAAAAAATCAATTAGTATGATCTTACTTTGAACCTATAAAGACTGATACAGGTGCAAGTTATTAATTTTAAGGAGACATTCATTTATATTTGATTCATATCATGTTCTACTATTTATCTTGTAGTGTTTCATAAAGGTGAAACCAAAGTGAGTGCATGGTATTATGTGGGTCCTGGAATAAAAGTCAGGATTCTACCCTTAAAGGGTATGGCCAAGAACTAAGTATGTGATTCTGGGTACTTTGGTTCATGTTGACATTCTTGGACAGGTATGTTCTCAAGTATGGTTTGTAGTATTGCAGGAGCTTCACATCCTTGATTCCTCTGCTTTACTGAATGATATAAAGCACTTAACACTATTGGGTTTCAGTACCAACCTTCATCTGTAATTAAAAAGTGACAGCATTAATGTGTTTCAGAAGAGATCACATAAAGTGCTTAGTATAGTGCCTCACACAAAGTAAATACTTAGCCAATGTTATTGCTATTTATGCTATTTCAATGTTGACTATACATGTCAAACAAAATGAAAATTCTGCCTTTTAGAAGGGCTCATGAGAATTTACACAAAAGCAATATTAAATAATTGCTCTGCTTCTACTAAACAGAATCAGGATCTTAACTGGTATTACATGCCCCATTTTAGTGGCTGCCCTAATAACATATTTTTGTTTAATTTTGTTTTTAAAACATAGAAGCAAAAAGGTAATGTTTCTTGTCCATGCCATACAAAATCAAAAAAATTTTAAATTTACATATAAAAAACTTTAACATTTACATATAAAACTTTTCATATGAAAAAGTGATACCTCAATTGGTAAATCCTTGGGAATTGACTTTTTGAACAAATTCATCTCAAAAGCTATGGTTTTCATTATAGTAATTGAGAAGGACTGTCTTGTTGATTAATAATTTATGGGTGTTTGATCCAGGCTGATATGAAATCTGAAAACCTGTATTTTACTAAGCCCTGTCAATAGGCAATGGTATTGGGTGGCTGTGTGTTGTTTGAGAAGGCCCTGTCCTCCACAGGAAGTTGAGTGCTTGTCACCTGGCTCCCACAGAATCAGGGAGGGAAAGAGAGGTGGACTCTCTTTGGAGCAGCAGAGAAAAGTTGGCTCCCAAAATGCATTTGTGGTCATCTGTGTTATTTCTGCTATTTACAGTCTTTGAAAATTTGGTACCTGACCTTGTCCCCTTTATTCATGTAGATCCCTTTTTCACTGTAATTATCATATATTTATATTAAATCTTTGAAAATTTTTGCATACTTATCTACAATTTAAATATCAGCTTTTTAAAAGATAAAGTTGGTTTTAACTTGAACATAATTTCACATTATTTGAAAATGGGGAGGTCTTTCCATATGTGCTAATTTATATGATAATTTTCCTACTGGAATATAAAGTTAAAAGGATAATTATTGAATATCATGTTTCTTTTCAAAAGCTTTGATTCAACTTCATGTGGCTTATTTGAGGATTGATGGTAAAGGGCCTTTTGAAATTTGCTAAAATTTTTCCAACTTGGAAAACATACCCAATTTCAAATATTCTCACCATGGGTTCATATTTTTAGCCGAAAAAAAAATGTGGTAACTTTAGTTAACAAGCATTTGACAAGTAGTGGTTTTGTCAATTGTAGATCTAACTGAACATGCCACTCCATTTCTTTCATCACTATTCATTGCCTAATCTCAACAAAGTCTATTAAAATTAGAGGAGATGAGCTCAGTAAATATATATATATATATATATATACATATTGAATGCCACTTTGTTTCAAGATGACACAACCACAAATTAAACTTCATACCATTATTAGTGTACTACATTTCATCAAATTCAATCATTTGCTTCTGAAGTTAACATGAAACAGGCTGAAAAATGCCCAGAATTCAAAGCATTACACAACAAAAATCTACCCAAATTGCATCCACATGAAAATATATACCATACCTCAATCTAAACCTCGGGGTACTTACACCCTCAGAGCTTCTACTTCTATACTTCTAATCCTTCCTTCCATTGTGTGATTTGCATACTTGCAAGCATGTTATATTCAAAGGTCCCTCACAAGTAATTTGGAATGGATGATACATATGTTAATTTTCTTACTCCTAGCTCAAACCGCTAAAAAATTGTATTTTTTCCCTTTTTCTTCATTGTTTGGTAGTTTCACTCTTCTTTACTAATAGGCATCTCTTTCTTGAATACTTTATATGTTATAATATTAATGTCCATATTTGTCAGTGAAACAGGTATTTAAGTGAGCATCTGTGTCTTTATATACATGGAAAGCAAGCCCTGTAATTACTCCAGTTCTTGACTGAGCATTTGCTGCACATAAGTATATGAGGCCTGAATATAATTACTAAGAGCTGCAGCTAGTCAATTACAGAAAAAAAAAAGTGTCTGGAATTGCCATTTGGGAAACCTGCAGCACACTCATTGATTAGATGAGGGTCATTGCTCAATGAGAAAAACAGAATTTTCTGCCTGCGAGCAGTGCTACTTCCTCTTGAAGAGATTCAATAGTATCTGAAGTTCGAGTAATTTGCCATAACAAGAAAGAAGTTAGAAAGGTTTCAAGAATGCTGTCGAAGCTTTGATTCTGGTAGGGAAGATCTGAGCTATATTTGAGAGTATTAGGACAAATTGTGGATTCTTAGAAATTTCACTGATGGGGGAATTTAGCCTAAAGAAGTAATCAAATCTGATACAAATATTAGAGTACAAAATATTCATCTAATATTGTTTATCTCAAAGAATAGAAATAGTCTAGATGTCTAAAAATATGAGTACTTGAAATTGTTGCTGTAATTTTAAAAGATGATATGCAAAACAGTGTGTATTGTGGAAAGATAATTCCAATAAATAATAAATTAAAAGTATCTTATAAAGCAGTATGTGAGGCACTGCTTCATTTTTGTTTCATATGGGATTGTGTATAAAAAAGTATAGGTCTATATTAATATTTATAAATATAACCATTTCACATATACTGTAGAACTATCTTTTTAAATCATATTTTTATTGATATAACATTGTGTATGATCTTTAAATTTAATTAATTTATTGATTTTTAATTGAGGTAACTTTTATACTTCTATCAGGTATTGCCACATAGTGCACAGACCACCAAGTCACACATGACCCATTGCCATAGTCCACTGTGCTTCTTTCCCTTTGTTTTCTTACTGCTTCCTTCCTTCATCCCTCCCATGGGTGCTTCATTTCTGAAAAACTGTAGTCAGTTTTCAAGGGTCTGTTTTCAAGCTTGTCTTATCTGACTCTTAGTTTCTCTATATTCCACATATGAGTGACACCATGCATATTTATTTTTCTCCTTGTGACTTATTTCACTTAGCATTATCCCTTCTGAACTGGCTATTTTTGTACTGGATTATGTTTTCTAAATTTTATACCATCTTTTTGTAGTCAGAAAAATAATAAAGCTATTTTGAAACAAATGGGACTACAACAAAAAAAAAAAATGTTCCTGCACAACAAAAGAAACAATGGACAAAATGAAAAGGTAACCTACAGAATGAGAGAAGATATTTGCAAACCATCTAGCTGATAAGGGGTTAATAACAAAAAATATCTGAAACCCATACAACTCAATAGAAAAAAAAAACACAAATAATTTGACTTTAAAAGGTGCACAAAGGACCAAAATAAACATTGTTCCTAAGAAGACATACAAATGGCCAATAGGTACATGAAAAGGTGTTCAATCTTTGTAATCATCAGGGAAATGCTTGCCAAAACTAATGCGCTACAATCTCACACTTACAGAATGGCTAATGCAAGAAAGTCAGGAAATAACAAATATGGAGAAGGATGTGGAGCAAAGGGAGCTTGGGTGCATTATTAGTAGCAATGTAAATTGGTACAGCCACAACAGAAATGTAAGGTAATTCCTCAAAGATTAAAATGAAATGTGAAATGATCCAGCAATCTCACTGCTCAGCATATAGCTGAAAGAAATGAAATCATTATCTGGAAAAGACATCTCCTCACCCATGTTCATTACAGGTTTATTTAGAATACCCAATATAGCTTGGGAAAAAACTAATGTCCATTGACAGTTGACTAGATAAAGAAAATACAGAATATAAAATGGAGTATTATTCAGCTATAAAAAAGAAAGGACTTTTGTCTTTTGTAACACCATGGGTGGACTCTGAGGGCATTATGTTAAATGAAATAATAAATAAATGAATAAAGTGCATGTTGTCACTTACATGTGCAATCTAAAAAGTCAGCCTCATAAAAATTGAGTAAAATGGTGGTTCCCATGAGTTGTGGGGTAGAAGAAATGGGAAGATGTTGGTCAAAGGGTACACACTTCAACATATAAGATGAATAAGCTCTGAGCATCTATTGTACATCACGGGGAGCGAGAAAGATAAGAATTAAATTTACATTGAAATTAAATTAAATTAAAAATTAAATTTAAAAGAATTAAAATTAAAGGAAAATGTACTTACCAAACAGGCATTTTAATTTTGTTGACACTAAAATGGAAAATTCAAAATGTTGATAATTACTTCTTAAACACAACTAAGTTCACCAGCAAATTATACACACACACACACGCACACACACATCCAATAAACAGCTGCAGTAAACTATACAAGTATTAAGACAGTTATTTACTAGTCAGGAATACCCTTCAAATTTCTTGTGAAATTCATGTTTTTTTAAAAATTAATACCAAGGCTTGGCTCCTATTTATCCCCAAGAGAATTACAATATGTGTATGTGGATTTGTGCTTATGCTTCTGTGTGTATAAAGGTACAATAGAGATTGTATAACATTTAATATTTACTTTATTTTTAAAAGGATTCATTAGAACCTAATAAATGTGATTCCAAAATACTTTACATATTTATAGTCACATGTTCACATGCACATTAATTTTCACATACTTTTCATATTTATAGTTTGAAAATTCAGCCATCTACCAAAATAAAAAAATACTTTTCTAACATAAATAATTTCAAAATATTTTAAACCTGCACTGTTTTTAATAACTTTTATTGTTTTTAACATGTGACATTTTATCCCCATTAGCAATAACAGATGTCTAATGCATTAAAAAGGAAAATCCTGCACACGTGTTGAAATAGAGAACTTTACTGAAAGGAAAGCATGTGCATTGATTTATATTAGTCAAAATTTAGATACTGTACTTGGTGCTATTTCAGGAAATGAAAAGGTGAGGAAACAGTTATATACCAGTAAACCAGAGCAAAAGTCTCCATAGAAACAAAAAGAGTTTCAGTGGGAACCATTTAAGCTAAATTAATACCTAGAATATGGTCATATTAGCCCCTAGAGAGCTAATTCGAACAAAACAAAACCCTGTCCATTGATTCATACAAGTTACATACTATTCACAATTCTTCTTTGTTCACATTTAATTGTCAAAATTTAATCAGTCATCAAGACTAACAATCTGGGTGAATTCTAAAGAGAAAAGATCACAAAAATGAACAATGTTTACTTGCTTTCCCCAGCTCTATTATCTTCACTAACTGTTCAAAGGGAACACAAAGGGCAAATTGAAAAATAATGCGTAATAAATCCAATTTTATTTGTTTGGCATTTTTTTTTTCACCACAACTTCATAGGAACTTCGGCTCCTGTAGACAGTTCTACTGAGTTATTGCCCCTCATCCCCGCACTACAGCCAGTGCTGAGTGAGAAACCACAAAGCCAGCAGGGACAGCAATTTATTGAACAACTACTATGCACTAATTATTTACATAAGCTGTATCATCCAATCCTTACAAAATAATATGATGAATATATTGTTGTATCACTTTAAAAATAAGAAAATAAGTTAAAGTAGTTTGTCAAATTTAGACAGTGTTGGAGCCAGATTTTAACCTTTGTCTCATTCTCTAGAGGTAGAGGTGATAAAGGTTGCCATGTCCCTATCAGTTCGCTGCATATACTTCTGGCAAAGATGGTTCAACATTATTTGGGTGTCCAGGTTGGTAAGGTATTTTTAGAAACATAAACTGAACATTTTTATACATCTTTATACATTTTATACATTTTTAAAAACATAAACCTTCAGGTGATGAATTCCATTGGAGTCTGTGTTTCATGTTTAATTATAATGTATGCCATCAATTAAAGTACCCTAGATAGACTATGGTGATGGAACATGGGTGAATTGGTGGTGGGAATTTCATGGGGATTATAACCAAGATGAGAATGCATACATTGTACAAAAATGAAGAATGATGTGAAAAATATATAAAGGGGCCTCCCTGGTGGCGCAAGGGTTTGAGATTCAGCACTGTGAAGCTATCCGCAGCCACTGCAGCACAAGTTCCATCTCTAGCCAGAGAGGTGACCCACATGGCACAGCAGACCTCTCCTGTCTCTCCCACTGCTCCCCTCAGCAGTGTATTTCAGTAGATCTCTGCCTGTTGGGCTCCCCGCTCTGTCTCTGGTGAATCCTCTCACCCCCTGCTCTCTGGCCTGCACCCCAGCTCTTTTATGTATAAATAAATAAATAAATAAATAAATAAATAAATAAATATATATACAATAAAAAATAAAGTACCTAGATGTGATACTTATCATAATTATAATACTTAGAAGAGAAGAAAAATGGAGAGAAATATAAGACCATAAGCTAAATCTATCCTGTGTCTGGCTAGGTCTCTCCCACTACGATCAAACTGGATATCACTAACCTTATGCTACTCAACCAAGTCACTTTCAAGGTTTTTCTCCTTTTGTTCACTCTATTTTTCTGGCCTTTAACAAAATTAAATTGAGATGAACTTCTAAATGTAAAAATTTAAGATTAAACTAGAGAAAATTTGTAAAAATGTTTTCTTCATCTCAACAAAATTAAAACACAACTTCCGGCGTGAATACTAAGGTTGGTTCATGTTTATACTCAATACTGGTATAAGAAATAAGTTGCAAAGTTATGACGTCACTGCCAAAGAACCCAAAATAATACCAAGAGCATAGAACAGAAATGCTAAGAGTCCTGGTATTGAGAAGACAGTATGGACAAACACTAAGGAAACATCTTTTTAGAGGAAAAGATAGAACTCAGACTAACCTTAACCAAGGGTTTGAGGGAAGCTGGAAATTTTTCATGGAGGCTTACCATAAATTTATTACTGAGTGGATCAAGTGACAAAAGTGAATACAATTCCCAGATTTATGGATGGCATTTAATTCAAAAATAGAGGCTCTCTTGAAATAAAAATCCAGTCATTGGGACAATTTCTAAGTCAGAAAATATTATTTATAACATTTTCTTCAGCAGCTTAAAGTATAATGCTATTATTATGTCTCTGATTTTGTGGATGTTTTTTAGGGTACTTCACTCTCATAAATCTAATGTTTTTCCTTTATACTCTGACTGATTTGCTACAATTTTGTTGTATTTGCTTTTTAATGTTCCTATATCATTAGTAATTGGCTGTCAGTGTATTGTACAGTATTACAGTTCTACTAGCTGTTCATGTATCATTCATGTCACAAGGATAAGTGGCTCTGTATAACAAAATAAAATCATTATAGCTCTCTCCTGCTTCCCCACTTTACCTACACACAGTCTTTATTCCCTTTCATGCTATACTGCCTGTTGGATCCATGCTAGTGTATAAAATTAAAATTTTATTTTATATTCAAGATTCTTTCTTTCTGTGAAAATGCATGCTTCCTACAGAATTTTTAGAGAAAGAAAACACGAAGATATATTTTGTTAGAGTTTGTTGGCGTTATTGGGCCATATAAATGTCTCCTTGGGGAGAAAGGGGTTGACAAAATGATCAAAAAGGTGAACAATTTCCTGACTCCCTTTTCCCAAGTCAAATGGTCATCGTCATTCTTATACGTAGCCCTAAACTAAACAAGCACATAAATGTCATAGCGAGGAGAAAGCAAAAAGTCGCAATAATATAAGCTCTTTTTTGCCCTTAAATTCGACTGGATCAGATTGAGTTTTCTTGCTCTGCTCAGCATCCAGCTTTTGACTAACTTTCATTACCAATTTAACAAAAAGCTGTTCAATATTTATTGGATACTCACTATGGACTTGGCTATGTTCTCAGTACAGTTTTGTAAGTTCAGTTATCTTGTCTAAAAGGAACTCCTAGTAGAATGAGGTATATGCACTTAACCAACTTATGCAAATATTGGATGGGCTACATGGGAATAGTATATATAGTAGCTATTGGCATGACATAAAAGTACAACGAGTATTTTGTAAGGTCTGTACATTTCATACTTAAATGCCCTTAAATTGAGACTGCTGGGAAGAACAGCATTGGCAGCCTGAATAAAATGACTATACAACTTTCATGCAGACTATGACTTGATTAAAAGGAGTAAATTTTAAGCTCAGAGCAAAATAGAAGTCAAGAATCATGACTGTTTGCTTTACTACTTGATAAAAAACCTCCTAATTATCTAATAATATATTCTCCCCTTCTACTTTTAGACATGGAGATCCAGGTAATGGCTACATTTCACAGTCTCACCTGCAGTTAATAGTAACTATTTGATTAAGATGTAACAATGGGATAAGAGCAGAGGTCAATAGCTAATTTCTAGATAAAGTCCTTCAAAAAGGACTTTTCTCTTTTCTCAATTGCTGGAATGCAAAAATGAAATGAGCCCTGGAGTGGAAGTCATATTTTGAAGATCATAGAGGAGGAAGTTAAATTCCCCAGATGGCTCAGCCACTAAATCAAACCTGTAAGGCTTATGTTTATAAGGTATACTGCTTTTTTTTTTTAAGATTTATTTATTTATGGATACAAGAGCTGGGGTATAGGCCAGAGGTGTTGGGGGGTGAGAGGATTCACCAGAGTGGGGAACAGAACAGGCAGATTGACCAAAGTACACTGCTGAGGGGAGCAGCAGGCCGATCAGGAAAGGTCTGCTGTGCCATGTGGGTTGTTCCCTGGCCAGCCAGGGGATCGAACTCATGCTGCAGTGGTTGCAGACAGCTTCATAGGTTGTGCCTTAACCCCTTTCACCAGGGAGGCCCTAAACTGTTTTGTTAATCCACCATGTTTTCAGATCTAAGTTTACTACAGTGCCATTCCCACTTAAGACAGCTCTTCCCCCCAGGGGTCGTGGGACAGTACCTACAACATAATAGGCTCTGATTAATACCGTGGACTGCCAAGAGGCAGAGTGGTCTCAGACTACACAGCGAGTTTTTTAAGCCTAAGTCCAGAGCACAAATAGGCAAAGGCCAAACTGAAATTATTCTGAGAATGTTAGGCTGACATGAGCAGAGGGAGTGGTATACATTATGCTTCAACCCCACCCCAATTTAGAAGACACCTCAATCCTCATATCTTAGCCTCATTTCACAAGGTAGCATTCTTATGTTTCCAAAAGGAGAAAGAGTCTAAAGTGAAAAAGAACATGAAATGTGATAGAATGGAAATCAAATGTATACATTATGAACCAAATCTGTTTTAATTATTTTGTAATATAAACCATATAAATTTAAATGCAATATAAATTTCAAAAACATTAAAAATATTTTTTCTCTAAATTTAAAATTTTTAATTATAGGAAATTTAGCATACTTTTGTACATCTGTTTGCCATGACTCTTTGACAATACATCTGGGTGAATAGTATTAAACTGTAGATGAGGGGCTTCTCTGGTGGTGCAAGGGGTTATGTAGCCACTGCAGCACAAATTCCATCCCCGGCCAGGTTGCTACCCACATGGCCAGCAGACCTCTCCTCACTCACCCGCTGCTCCCCTCAGCAGTGTATTCAGTCAGTCTGCCTGTTCTGTTCCCCACTCTGTCTCTGGTGAATCCTCTCACACCCCCGCATCTCCGGCTTATACCCCAATTCGTGTATGCATAAATAAATAAATCTTTAAAAAAATAAATTGTAGATGATAGTAATTTTTGATACAGACTTGCCTCCAACTTGGTAGGGGTAATAAAGCTTTCCAGTTATACATAAGTATTACATTAAAGAATTTGTTGGGCTCAATGGTTTTCTCAAGAAAATATAATTGCACTGGTAACCTAGATTACTGCATTTTACTATCAGAATTCATCAGGCACATTCTCAGAATGACTTTTCAATTAATTTCAATATCTCAGCTAAGAAAATCATAACTTTATGAAAATGATTTTTCTGCCAGATTATCATAAATCTAAGTATTGTCATTTTTTTAAAATAATAGCCCTATGAAACTTGTTAAATATTTAATACATAAATGTTGTCAGGAATTCTGTCCTTTATGATACTTAATGCTCCCTTCTTCAATGGGCTTATGTGAAAAATAATCTTTCAGGTGAAATAGTCAAAATTCTGGGCTGTGTGTGTGTTTGTGTATGTGTGTGTTTCCTCCTGCATCATACAGTTTGTGATACTTGTTCATACTATTGTATTCTGGACTTCTTAGAGCCCAGTGTCTGATCACCCACTAAAAAAATACATGGAGCAAGAGAGATAGCCAGCTTTCTAGAATCCCGGGCCTCTTAATATAAACTGTAGATCTTTAGAGAAATACACAGGCTATTGGCTATGTACTTTGCTGATTATGTAGTTTAGTTTTACTTTTTTACTATTGTTTTCTTATTGATTCATTTATCTTGTGATAAATGACTTTTTGTGAAAAATGACTTGTTTTTTTCAATTTATGTTATCTACCTCAAATATTTTTCTGGAATTAAATATATTTATGCGTGACTATTTTATAAGAATGACTATTTTTATAATATATTCTCCTTTTAGATGTTTTTGTTTACTCTTGCACAAACCCTTGTTGGCATTTTTATAATAATTGATTACACATTTGTTTCCTTGAGCAACAGTTCTTGTGTCATTCTCAGTATGTTAAGAATATACTTAACGGGCCTCCCCGGTGGCGCAGTGGTTGAGCGCTGGGTTGCGAAGCTGCCAGTCAGCCTCTGCAGCGCCGGTTCGATCCCCGGCTGCTCCCCGGCCACCGGAGGAGGGTCCCACAAGGCTCGCTGACCTCTCCTGCCGCCCGCTGCTCCCCTCAGCAGTGTACTTCGGTCCTTCTGCCTGCTCTGCTCCCTGCTCTGGCACTGGTGAATTCTCTCACCCTCCTGCGCTTCACTTTGCTTGAAATATGCTTTGCCTCCCCATTCAATGAATTCTGTTATTCTTTTTCTTTTTCCTTATGTCTTTTATTATTGCTTTGTCTCAATTTGTCCTAACTTCTTTGGGGGAAAATTAATTAGCACTAATTTAACAAATATCACCCTACTTAAACTTATATCCTCCCTATTAATTAATACCTCTATCAATTCTCTGATTTATTTTTATAGCGTGATCACCAACTTTTTTTATTTCAGTCATCAATTATTCCTCACACATACTCACATGGTTAACTACTCCAGCTACATAATTTAAAAGAATATCTTATGTGCCAATATAGTCCAACTTTTATCTCCATCCCAGACATCTCTTGCAAATTCCAGACTCAAATATCCAATTGCCAGCCCAACAGTTCACTTGAATTTCTAACAGACATCTGAAACATGTCCCTTGCATTCTCCATCTCAGTGGCTGCCAATTCCTTTGCTCAAATAAAAAGCCTTAGAATTATTCTTGACTCCTCTCCCACATACCTCATATCTTTAGTGAATCCTGTTCGATCTACCTTCAAAATGTATCTGGAATCTGATCACTTCTTTCCAACTCCAACTCCACTGCCATCACCAAAGATCAAGTCACAATCACTTCTCACCTAGATAATTGCAATGACCTCCGAACTACCAATAGCTTCTTCATCCCCCAGAGAAAAACCCACATATGTCATAGATCTTGACACATCACTGAATCAGCATTATTCCTACTGCACAGGGATTTTGCCAACTCTTGAGTTCTGACACTTGTGGTGGAGTGATATTTTCATATCATGACCAGAATGGACCACCCTTAAAAGGTTGTGTCATGCTGAGGAATCAGAATAGGGCAAGATTACTTTTTCAGTGCTCAAAGAACTAACAAACTTTCCTATTCTAATTGCCATAGACTCAGATTCACGCACAGGGAAAAACATCCAGTTTGATACTTCATTGTAAAGATCAAGTGTAAAATAACTAATGAGTTAAGAGTCTTAGCAACCACACACATTTCTGCAATTCTGTCACAGTCAGAAGTATTTTTCATGTATTCCCCCACTTGTCTTTCCTCCCACTCCAGAGATCCAGTAATGACATTATCTTTGATTCTCAGAAGAGCATAACCATTAAATGAACATTACCGTTAATTAAAGTTTTATGGCCTTCTACCCTTTTCTTTACTTAGTGTTACAACTCGGATGAGAATGAGTAAATTTCAAAATGAAATGCCCATACCACAGAACAGGCAGCTACTTGCAATAATGTCTTTGGGAAAAAATTGAGGCAAATCATCACAGATTTTCTATTTCTCATGAACTGCATTCATTTTTTCCTTTCTCTTGTCATTTAGAGCCATCATTCCACTTACATATCAAGCCTCATTCTCTCTTTTTCTCTATTAGTCTTGCTCTCTTGCTTCAGCACCCTTCCACCCTTGTCTCCACATTCTGCATTGCCTCTCTTGCTCTCCTCCTTATATTTACTCTGTACGCTCTCATTTTTTTCTCCTCTTCTTCTTCCAGGTCTTTTTCTTCCATTGATCAGCTTTTTCAACAGGGTCCCAAAGAACATGATTAGGCATGTATCTGTAAGAAGACACAAATGCAAAGCAAAGCAGTTTGTCCCTATTAAAGCAAGGATTCCCCAGTAGGTAGTCATGCCACACCACAAGAACTATAATAAAATTCTTCCAGCAAATATCAAGATATAATTTCTTTTTTAAAAAGATTCATTTATTTATTTATTTATTTATTTATTTATTTATGCATACAAGAACTGGGGTACAAACCAGAGGTGTGGGGGGTGAGAGGAATCACCAGAGACACAGTGGGGAACAGAACAAGCAGATTGACAGAAATACACTGCTGAGGGGAGCAGCGGGTAAGACAGGAGGGGTCTGCTGCACCATGAGATGGAGCTCGTGCTGCAGAGGCTGCAGATAGCTTCACAGTGCTGTGCTTAACCATTTGCACCACCAGGGAGGCCCAAGATATAATTTCTTTTAATTTTCAAAGTAATCAGATACTCTAAGACATTTTTTTGAGAGGAGATAGTACTAAAGAGAAAGGACATTTTAAATCACAGAGTGTGTATAATTATAATGGGGATGTGTTGGGAGTAAATACTTTTAAAAACTTGTTTTTCCATATATTTGAATAATAATTTTAGTCCTTCACACACATGTGCATTAAAATATAATTGACAAACCATAAAATGTAATGCCCATGTAATTTTTCATGTAAAGATATCCCAATAGACAAATTAAAAATTCAGACTTTCAAATGCATGTTAGACTAGTCATATACTTAAAAAAACTACTCTTCATTGCCAAAAGTGGCTCTAAAATTAAGAAAGCAAAATTCCAGATCACTGAAAATTTTGCACAAAATTATGGTAATGTGAAATAAACATTTCCCTTTGTATAAAATAATATCTTATAAAACATCCTTCTAATGTAAAAATAACTGTTTCCCTTAGAATCATGGTGTTTTAGTATATTTTCATATATGTATGTTTTTATAACTTCTCCAAGACAGATATAAAATCTTTCTAAAATCTGTAGTTTGAATGCCAACTCATTTTATGTTTTTTAAAATTAATAAAAGTGACATAAATCAATGCACATCTCTAATATGACATTCATTGATTGTGTAGGAATTGTGCAAATCTGCTAGCTTTCCTCCTCTATAAGCTTCAGTTTAGACAAAGTTCTCTGGGAAATTGTGTCCTCTTGTGGTCACTGGCAAAAACAACATGTTTTCTGCAGGAGGAACCAAGCCAAACAATGGAAATAGGATTTAAGGCTTCAGGAAAAGTGATTTGTGAAAAAAAAGAAACCCTTTCAAGTGAAGAGAGCTGAGAGATGTGAGTAATTAGGGAGGGAACTTTAGCTGGAAAAACAAATACTTTAAGTCATTAGATTTGTATTCAAACTGCTTGATGACCTGATAATTTAGAAGAGAAAAAATAATAATATATAGGATTATGGCCATGATAAAAACTTCTATGAATAACTATGCATTTCTTACATTTTTGGTTATTCCAGCAACTCTTTGAAATAACTAAAGTGAGATTATATTTCAACAAGATTAATTGGCAGTAAAGATGAGAAAAACACTGTAGCCTGCAAACCCAGTAGGTTAATACAGGGAAAAAAAACTGTTATTCAAAACTCCACATCTTCCACACTCTGATTCTGCTCTCCCTGCAAGTGTGACATATTATGTTTCCTTATCTTATCCTCATTTTGAGTGCAGAATATAAGATATTTTAAAGGCTAGTATTTATTTTAAATTTGAATTGCTCTTTATACCTCAGTTTCTTGTGCTTTATACTTCATTTTATTTCTAGAACAAAAGCTTCAAATATTACAACTTGTGTTCCTATTCTTTACTCAGGTAGAGAAAAGTAGAAACAGTTAAGTTCATGAATTAAATTGTTATTAAAGAGAATGACCTCTTATTTAAGGCAAGGCATTCAAACATAACTAAGGCTACCTGTGTCACTGAAGGATCTGCTTTTACATAGTTATCAAAGTCACTTGTGCTGATACAAACTTTATAGTCCACTTTGATAAAATTCTCTCATTTAAATATCAAACTACGCAATTTCTGTGGAGTGTTCAAAGGGATGAAATCTAAGATGTACAATCTCATCTGAGATCGACTGACTGCAGCCTTTTCCAATTTGCGCCCCCTTCTGTGTGAATGCTCCTGTGTTTCATTCATGCAATTCAAGGAAATTATTGCACAGAACTTTAAGCCAACAAACAGGTGATAGGTCATCTAAAGACTAAGGAGAAAGAGTAAGAACAGATTCAAGTACTCACTTTCTGTGAAAGCCCATGCTCCCAAATATACCAGCTTGCTAACAATTTTGTAGTGTGCTTTTCTTTCTAAGAAAATGCCAATGCATATTCAAACTGTAAGGATACATTCTTACATTCTTACTGCATATGCTCATGTTGAGAATCCTAACTGTTCCTTCTAACAGTATTTTTGCAAATTTTAACAAAGCACATATTCCTCAGGAAAGTGCAAACATGCCAAGCTTGCAGTTTGAAAACAAAGCTCATTTTGAATAATGCCAAAGCAAAAGAAAAAAAGGAAGAAAAGAAACAAAAGAAAAGAAAACTTGTTTTCAGTTAAACTTCTTTTTGGAATTTATTTTTGATGTAGACAAAATTATTTGATTCCAGTTAACCCAGCATTTCTAAAGAAGGCAGTTTTCCACTGATGTCTTTCAAGTCAAGCTGAGTTCAAATTCAAAGGAAATTTCTAAGCCTGATTTTAGAACTAAGTTTCATATGTTAAACTATTGCAGAAGTTTTTATTATTGTTGCATCTATAAGATATCCAGAATTATAATTGGCTCATCAGCACATAGAAAGGGGGACTATCTTTACTTTTGCCCCAACAAGTGTAAATAACAAACTGCTAGATAAAATGCTAGGTAGCATATAGTTATAGACGAGTAGAGTGGAACAACAGGGCCAGGGGATGTTTGCAGTTGGCAAGCAGGGAGTATCAATATCCAGGTATTTTGAGAGGTAATTCGTTTGTCAAGCTGCTGCCCCAAAAAGTAACATTTGGATGCTTAAAAACCAGCCTCATTAGCTTCTTGTAAGAGTTCCATAGAAATTTCTGCTCAGAACTATAGTCATTCATTGTGACTCTGTCAGGAAGATTCCATGCCAGTGATGGTTCTGGTTAAATAATTCATTTTAATCCTCTTCTAAGTATACTGTTTTCAACCCTGGGCATCCCAGTACCCAATGGCCAGAAGTGCTTCATCACCTAGAATTTTAATGCCCAGAGAAAGGATAGGCTCATTTGTTTAAGAACTAATCTTGGGGACTGAAGACTCAAAGTGGGCTGGCTAGTGATGCCTGGTTGCTTGCTGTTGTGGACTTAGTTTTTCCTAGAGCTTCTCCACCTCCCCTTTCCAACCATCCCCCCCTCCAACCCCAAATCCCCTCGGTCAGATAAAATTTCCTTTACACTTTACCCACACTTTCCTGTCTTGCTTACCCAGCGCCACAAAAGAAAGAGTCCAATTATTCCATCTGTGTTTATTTTTGAGAATTAAGCTAAAGGGAAAACCAAAACTGAGATTGATATATATAAACAAACAAACACCAAGATAGGTAAATGTGAAAAAATTCTGAGATATCTGCAACCACATTCAAATAAGAATTGTGGGACACTCTGCAATGCAGAGTAGACAGTGAGTGGAATTTCTGCCTCATTCTTTAATCGCTTCCAAGAGATAAAGTGCAGGCAGAAGATGCAAACACAAGATGTCTTATCAGAATGTACTTTGTTTTAAGGATAGCTGTCTGCGTGCTATTAAGTGGAGGTCAAGTAGAATGTGATTTTTCTTTCAGACAGGATTTCATCTTAAAATACAGCAACAATTCGCTAAGCTGGCCAGTTGGCACAAGTTATTGGTCATTGTCTCTAAATAAGCGTGAAAATGGTGATAGACAAAACCTGCCAGTCGCCCCTCCCAAAAAGCCTTGTTCACCACCCCCACCCCCACCCCTCTGAGGCCACTGTCCTCACTTCTGAGCCATTCTGCTGTCCCCAGACGCTCCAAACCCTGGGGATTCCCAGACTCTAGCTAAGAGCCTCAGCGCGGCACAGCCACGTGGCCCGCCCGAGCATCGCCTAAGCTCTCTCCTGCACTTTTGGACTCTCGCGGCCACCCCTGGTACGGCCCAGGAAGGGACACTTTGTGAATTCTCACCTGCGAGTCCAGACTGGGAAAGGCGTGGGCGGGTCTCGGTCTGCGCAGGGCACGGGAGCGCTGGGAATACTCCTGTACCCGCCAAATCTGGCCCGGAACACCGACTACTACTTTTGACTTCTAGTTCGCTTTGAAATGTAAGGGCTAAACGTGGGACAATTATTGTAGGAAAACTTTTTTTTTTTTTTGTAATTCTGGTATTTTATAAGTGGACTTATCTTCCGCAACGCCTTCCCTTCCAGATCACCAACTTTTTTTTGTTGCTTCCAATTTGCTAGAATTTGCATTAAACACCCTCTTTGGAGGGTTTCATTGTGAACTTCTTAGCTAGCAATGCTTAAAATGTAAAAGGACCCTAGCATTTGGAATGTACTTGGCGTGCACGGAGCATAATAGTCTACTTAACCTCCTAGTAATGAAACGGGATGAGGAAGAATTGTTCTCAGAGCTTGCAACTCTCTGTGTGGGCAAAGTTGAAGCCTCATCACATTCTTTTATGAGCCGACCTTTAGAGGTCACATTGCAGGGCCTTATCTGGAAGTGGGGGGGGGGGTCTACCCGGTCTTTCACCTTTTGGCTGGCATCTTAGGTGATCAGGGTCGTGGCAAAGACCGTACGTTGGCCTCCTCCCTCCCTGCTGCCTTCTTCAGGGACACGTTGGCCTTCCGCGCGGGAGAATGAACATCTGGCTCTTTCTGGTACCTTCAGACGAGTAGTCCTTTGGGTGTTGGGAGGAGTTAGGTTGGCTCTTAGTGGAGGGAAATGAAATGCCCAAGTGCTTCTCAGGGAGGGGTGAAGAGCAGGCCTGGGAGCAGATCCACAGACCCTGCGGCGCAGCCACGTCTTCAGAAGAGCCAAGGACCTCTGGGCCAGCCGCCGCGGTTTGTCCTTGGGGCTGCAGAGTTCCCTTTACCTGACCATGGGGTGGGTTCTGCGGTTGCCAGATTTCTTGACACCCCCTACCCCTACCCAACCCCCATAATCCCAAACGGCTCCAGGGACCTAGAGCTTACTGGGGCGAGATGAGGTATCACCCACTGCGTAGAAGCTGCTGCTGCTGCTGTTGCTGCTGCTGCTGTCACAGTCACTCCTGGAGGGACTGGCACCGCCTGGCCTGTCCCCTCCGGCCTGTGCTCGGGTGCGGGGGCGCGGCCCGAGCGCTCGGATGCGGAAGGAAATCGCCCCGCGCTGGCAAGCTGAGGGCGGCGGGGAGGGAAGGAGCAGAGCAACGAGAGGCGGGCGGAGGGGCCGGCCGCCGGGACCAGGTCGTTTTTGAATGGTTTGGGAGGACGAATTGTTAGACTCTGAGGAAGGGGGTGGGGGTGGGGGCGGGGGAGGGGGGCTGGAAAGCGGAAACTTCCCTATAAAACTTGGAAAAGTCCCTCCTCCCCACGTCAGGCCAATGACACTGCTGCCCCTAAACTTTCCGCCTGCACAGAGGTATAAGAGCCTCCAAGTCTGCAGCTTTTGCCCAACTCCCAGACACCTCGCGGGCTCGCCGGTACCGGCACTGTTTGCAGAAGACCGAGCCGGGCGTGCGTGCAACCGTTAGGCGCCTTCTTTTTGGACCTCGGGGCCATCCACACCGTCCCCTCCCCCCCTCCAGCCTCCCTCCCCGCCTCCCCCCAGCGCCCTCCCCGTGGAGATCCTCCCCGTCCCTCCTCCCGCTCCCTCCTCGGCGGGCCGCACTGCCCCGGCCCGCGCCGCGCACGGGGGAAGCTGGCGGGCTGAAGCGCCGCGCTCTCCTCCTCTTCCCCGGGCTACCTCTCCGCCCCGGGCCTGCGAGGCCACGCGCTGCCGCCCGAGAGATGATGCAGGACGTGTCCAGCTCGCCAGTCTCGCCGGCCGACGACAGCTTGAGCAACAGCGAGGAGGAGCCTGACCGGCAGCAGCCGCCGAGCGGCAAGCGCGGGGGGCGCAAGCGGCGCAGCAGCCGGCGCAGCGCGGGCGGCGGTGCGGGGCCCGGAGGGGCCGCGGGCGCGGGCGTCGGCGGCGGCGAGGACCCGGGCAGCCCGGCCCAGGGCAAGCGCGGCAAGAAGTCTGCGGGCTGCGCCGGCGGCGGCGCGGGGGGCGGAGGCAGCAGCAGCGGCGGCGGGAGCCCGCAGTCCTACGAGGAGCTGCAGACGCAGCGGGTCATGGCCAACGTGCGGGAGCGCCAGCGCACCCAGTCGCTGAACGAGGCGTTCGCGGCGCTGCGGAAGATCATCCCCACGCTGCCCTCGGACAAGCTGAGCAAGATCCAGACCCTCAAGTTAGCTGCCAGGTACATCGACTTCCTCTACCAGGTCCTCCAGAGCGACGAGCTGGACTCCAAGATGGCAAGCTGCAGCTATGTGGCCCACGAGCGGCTCAGCTACGCCTTCTCGGTCTGGAGGATGGAAGGGGCCTGGTCCATGTCCGCGTCCCACTAGCAGGCGGAGCTCCCCACTCCCTCGGCAAGGTCGGAGACCTAGGTAAGGACGGGCGCCTTGGAGCCCCAGCGCCGCTCAGGTGGCAGCCGGACTGCGGACCAGGCCACGTCTCCCGGGCCACCGCTCCTAGTTTTCCCTCTCCCACCGCCCGCGCAGCCTCCCCACCAACCTGCCAGCACCACCTCATCCCCCCCTCCACGACCACCCTCAGTCCCCGGAGGCAGTTCAGTTCCCGCTAGGGAGAGAGGTCCGCAGAGAGATGCACCCTCTGATGGGTGTGCGTGTGTGAGAGTGTGCGTGACAGACAGGCGAGAAGACGGGGAAAGATGCAAAAGGGTCATGGGTAAGGACTGTCTTGCCAGCGCCTCCCTTTCTCTTGGCTTTAAGTTTTCGTTCTTCTTAAAACAAATGTTTCCAAATTCCACCTCCTCCTTCTTTCCGCCCACCCACTTCCTCTTGCCCTTGGGCTGAAATCCTTCCAGGTTGTTCAGCGTAATTTCTCGGTGATGGTGATAAGAACAGTGCTCGCTAGTCTTAGAAAACAGCTACAGAGACCTAAACAATAACCAACTTTCCCCCTCTGGGTTTTTGCAGATGTCATTGTTTCCAGAGAAGGAGAAAATGGACAGTCTAGAGACTCTGGAGCTGGATAACTAAAAATAAATATATATGCCAAAGATTTTCTTGGAAATTAGAAGAGCAGAACCCAAATTCAAAGAAACAGGGCGTGGGGCGCACTTTTAAAAGAGAAAGCGAGACAGGCCCGTGGACAATGATTCCCTGACGGGCAGCGGCACCATCCTCACACCTCTACATTCTGATAGAAGTCTGAACAGTTGTTTGTGTTCCTTTTTCTTCCTTTTTTTTTTTTTGACGAAGAATGTTTTTATTTTTATTTTTATTTTTTCATGCATGCATTCTCAAGAGGTCGTGTGCCAATCAGCCACTGAAAGGAAAGGCATCATTATGGACTTTCTCCATTTTAAAATGGTAACAATCAGAGGAATTTTAAGAACACCTTTAGAAATAAAAATACTGGAATCAAACTGACTTGCAAAATCACAGTCAGTTAATTCCTTTTTTCTTTCTTCCTCTGAAGGAAAAAAACTTAAAATACAAAAAACAACATTCTATTTATTTATTGATGACCCATGGTAAAATGCAAATAGATCCGGTGTCTAAATGCATTCATATTTTTATGATTGTTTTGTAAATATCTTTGTATATTATTTTTCTGCAATAAATAAATATGATTGAAAATTTTAAGAACCTTAGAGTTTGGTCTATATTTTTAAAACTCAGGATTAAGTTGGAGGTAAATAACTGCTTGTTTAACTCTGGAGGCACCCAGGAGGGAGGGGGCACTAATATAAACAAAGCAGTGAAAAACTCAAATAAACTAGCTACTGACAGGGACAGGCATGTTATTTAGAAAGACAACTTTATTATTATTCCAGTTTGGTGTTCGGTGGTGGGCTTAGCAGCATCTTTCCTTCATCTCTAATCAGGTCCCCAAACAGAAAAAAATTAACAAATTTGTTATTCTCTTGCTTATATCTCAAGGAGGCAGCTGCAAAACAGTTAAATGTAAATAAGTAGTATGAAGCCAGCACTATATTCTCACTACTGTGCATTTTTTGTCATTCCCTTCACTTTTTGTGAAGGTTTTTAAATAATAATTTCAGAATACAAATCCATAGAAAATAATAAAAGTGTAATTCAGCAGGAAAGAGACAATTCCACTTGTAATTTGCTTAACTCTTCTTTCATGAATGTGAAGTGACATTTAGTGTAGTTTTTGATGAAAAGAAACGCCAGAATTAGGGAGTATTTTCCCATGTTGATGTTACCCATTTGGGAAGCAGGCTCCTTTATATATAAAGAACATAAAGTGATGGAGGTAAAATATAATAAGAGCATGAACTTTCTATGTCCTTGCTGATTGTTGGAGCAATTACAATTTTAAATGTTATAGTTATCCACTAGCAAGTGTATTGCATCCAAAATTACACAAACCTTTTCCACCGTCAGATATATGTATTCAAAATCTTATGAAGTAATAACAGGAAGAAATGATTCTTGATTTTTGTTTCATTCTGGTTATTTCTGGGTCAGGAAAATATTGACATATCCTTGGAACTTGTAAGTTTGTATCACTTAGTTCTTAGCTGTTACATCCAGTGTACTGCATTCAAGTGTAATTAGGGAAGCTTTGAAAATGGAAAATAATTTTGCTAATTGATTCAAAGAATGACTATGGCAAATAAGTGTATGAATCGAAACAGATCGTATTTGCTCAGCTCAAGCTGAGGTTATAATATTGCTGGAAGGTTTTTGTTCCTCTCTCCACAGCTCATCATAGAATGCTCACGTAACAGTACTGCAGATTTCTTATTGTGAATATTGTAGACCACCAAAAGCCTATTGCATTGACTTTATTGAAGGATTAGTGAAGGCTTGGTAATTACTTTTTTTTTTCTTTTGGATTTTGATAGTCCTTTACCAAATGAGAAGTCAAAGATAACTATGTATGGGTGTATTTGTGGGATGTGGCTGTGTTTGTGAAGTGTGTGTGTATATGTGTGTAAGGCAGAAATGTAAGGAGGGTTCCCTAGAAAGATCAGGGAGAGCATCAATATTGGTACTCCTCTCTTTTGTGTGTATCATCCAACCACCTCCATTTTCTAAATTGTGCATGGAGGAATCTCCTTGTTCACTAGCTTGGTCTGACTATTTGATATTTCAGATTTCTTGACGTACTTCAGGATGGAGCTGAGCATCATTGCCGAGAAGGTAATTTCTATTTTAACTCTGATGATATAAACACTAGACATTATCAAAAAAGAAAGAAAGAAAGAAAAGGACAGCCTTCCGTTTCCCTTTTGTTTGTTCCTTCCACTTTTTTCATAAGCAAAAGTACTTTGGAAAAAAGCAAATACCACATTTATGTTGAGTAACACTAACTACTAAACGGAGGGTAATATTTTCCCCTAGAATTTCAGAGAAATGAATGAAATAAAGGTGGTGAATAGTTTTATTTTGAATGAGAAGAATTCACGGTGGAAAATATTGACTTAGAATATAATTTTCCGCTTGCAGACTATTTCTGAATTCTCAGCTTTCCCATCATCAATACACTTAGCACTGCTAATTCTTTTAAAGAATGGAAATGAAGCCACCTGTATTTCTACCATTATTTTCTGCTTTCATTTCAGTTTTGCTACCCATTCTTCTTTCAAGAGTCACACAGAATGAATTACCTCTGTTTCTGAAGTTGGAACTAAATGTGGTTTCTGGCCCCAGGGGTTGTTATCAGTTAGCCAGAGTATTCACTGCAGGGGAAATATTGTCTATAATTGTTTGCGTGAATTCTAAACAATTGGATAAGAATGTTTCCTATTCTGCACATAAATTTTTTTTTCTGGCTTTTAGTTTTGTTGGGTTGATTGCTTCAGTCAGTTGTAAGAAAGCAGTAAATTTATGTTCCCATACACACAGATGGTCATTCATGCAGTTACAGGTACTCTCCCCAAAATGGAACATAACTGATAAAATAAGGTAAATTAGGAGAAACTCACACCAAGTGTGCACTTTTTCCCACACTCAACAAAGGCATAACCTTCTTGCTCCTTGTGTCTTCAGGCTCATATTCATAATGGTGCTTTTAAGGGACACTTGGCCTCTCGCAAAAAAGTCGAGCATTTTGCACATTCCACGGTTTGGCAAACTCAGAACTGGTTATTTTCTCTAGACCGGTATCAAGTTCTTCTCAGGCATATGATTTCACTTGAAGTCCTGCCCAGGAATCCTTCAAAGTGAGCGTTTGTCCCGCTCTCATGATGTCAGGCGGTTTTCCCTGCATCTGTAATTTGAAGAAAAACAAACAAACCTGCGGGGAACAAACGCCACGGAAACCCAAACAGAACTCCGTGGGGAGCGGGAGTCTCACCTGCGGGCGGGTGCAGGAGGGGGCGCGGGTCAAACTTCCCAGCGTGGGTGGCAGCCGGGCCGCACCGTGGGGAGAGTGACAATGTCCGTGGCCTCCCCGGACAGCGTGGATGGTCCGCGTCTGGCCGCTGTGTGGAGGCGGCGGCTCCAAGTGTCAGCGGTAGCAAGGGCAGCAGCATCAACAGATTCAGGCAGAGGCCCAACCTCAAATTTCCAGAGACAGGCCTGCACTAGTGACAAACGGGGGTCAGGAGGGGGATCCCCGAGGGCCACTTTTCCAAATTTTTCTGCTTGTGTGTCGTAAAGCGTGCTCCACCCCCAACACCAGCGAAAGTGGAAGGAAAGTGCACCAGGCAAAGTGGAAGGAGAAATCTGTTTCCTCCCAAATTCTCAAAGCTGGCAACCCCACTATTTCCCAGAAACGTAGTAACGTTTTTGCAAACTAAGCCCAGAAACATGGCTCACAGGACTATTAATGACCCTTTTTTATTGAACAGCAAAAGATAGATCCAGTAAACAAAGCTTGGGTACATTTTCCATTTACTTTTGTCCCAGACCCCCAGGATGTGAGCCCACTTAATGTTCTTAGCAAATCAAAGCACGTGTCCTTTGAAGAAGGTGTGTAATTGGAGTTTAAGGCATGTATGGAATTCCCAGATGTCTATAAAGTAAGAAGGAGCATGTGGCAGGTCACTGGAAGGTGGGGCAGGTTAAAATCACTGGCACAAAAGTCCCCAGCTTATATTCTCCTTCATAAGGGCCTGGGAATAAGTCTTGGAGAAAGGATGGAATGGGATCCTAAGGAAGACCCAGCTTCTCCTATCAGAATCACAGTAACCATGGTAAAGTGCACATGGTCAGAAAACCTCAAAGAAAACACTCAATTATAGCAAGGGTTTCGTGGGCGCCCTGCAGTGGGATCGTTTGGGGTTTGCTGCAGCGAGGGCCTCAACGGCCGCCTCTCTTGTTTACGTGGACTATTTTCTTTTCTATTTTTTCCCCTTCTCAAGTTTATGGATATGTCTTCGTACTTCTGCGTGCGTGCAATTTAGGCTGAAGCAAGAGGAACAAAGTTCCAGTTTAGGAAAAGAAAACACAATTAAAAAAAAAATCCCGAAGGCGGCACTATTGGGGGGAGGGGAAATTGCTAGGGAGTGAAATTAAAATTTCTGTCAAACAGATAGATCGAATGATCAATGAAAAAGCGACCATCACAATCCGTCCCTCACTTTTCTTACTTCATTGAAGAATATATAGATGTGTAAAAGACAGTCCAATCTTTAAGCGCGAGTTTGAGTATTGCTTATTAGGCTTCTTTTTTTTTTTTTTTTTGGTTTTGGTTTGTTGTGTTTGGTTTTGATCTGAATCTGGCATCGAAATATGTCTTTTCTCCTTAGACTTAAGGCTCTCCCTCATTTACCTGTACAGTAGAGCCATAGGAGGGAGACTGAAGAGTTGGGGTCGGCCAAAGAAAATGGCCCTGGCAAAGGTTGCCACCAGAGGGGGGCTCTGCGGGCTCTGAGGACAGGGGGGCCAGGAAGAAAGGACTGGAACAAAGGGTGCACCACTGACCCCTCCACTGAGGCAGGAGGGAGGGGGGCAAGGGACAGGCCAGGGGTGACTCCAGTGTGACAAGTGAAAAGTTAACCAGGTACCTGAAGGAAGTTTATCTTGCCCAGATGTTAGGGCTTTTATGAAATGTCACGTGAAGAGAACAGATGTACAACTTGCAAATGGGGCCACGCCTGTAAATGCAAGGGAGGCAAATGCTTGGAGGGAAATCCAGGCATAAATCATCAACCTCCTTTTCTAGATATCTATTTTCTCCTGTAAGTATTTGCTTCCGGAAAGGAAAGTCACATCTTAAATTGTTAAGTGCATCTTCCAGGAAAAGTCACAACTCCATCCTCTGTCCAGCACTGGGATCCCCTAGGTGACTTGGGTCCCTAAGGTTGGGATAGAGGGCAAATTTCCACCCTTCTTGGGTTTTCTTCACATTGCCCATCCCCCATGTTTCTCTTTTGGCTTCTCAAAGACGTTTGATCCTCAGAAACGTATCGGATCTCGGTTTGGAAAAGCTGAAACTAATCAATTGCCTTTTTGAAGGGGTAGAGAGTGATAAGAAGAGCGAAGGAATGCCAGGCCTGACAGACCCTAAACCTCCAAGATGCTCAGACGGGCTGAAAGATGAGCGAGTGATCCCTCCCTCCTGGGGAAAGGACAGGGCCCGCAGGATATCCCTGCTCCCCATGGGTTGGGCTTTTACCAAGTTAAAGGATCCTGTTTGATTGAAAGGATTTTTTTTTTTTTAATGGCTTGTACAGATAGGCTTTTTTTCCCCCCTCCAGCAAGAAGGAAACTCCATTTATAAAGAAAATGAAAATGAATTAGCACTTGTCCAGTTGTGGAAGACAGTCCAAGTCTTTTCTATGTTCTTAAGAGAGATGTTCACAGAAGTTATTGTGAATATTAACATGTGGTGAGGACCTGGGTCTCTGCACACATTATGGTTTTAAATATTTGTTGCCAGTACCATTGAGACTATACATTAAATGAACTATGCTGTGCCTTTTCCTTTAAATACATTATTTCTAAATCACTGTCAGATTGACAGTGCACCTGGCTTACACATACTATATTGTCACCCATACAACTCTCTAAACAAAATTTAAAATTTGGGTATTTTCTTCTACAATATTAAATCCAATTTTACTCCCAGGATTTATCTTATTTCTCTTTGGATTTTCAAATGTGTGCTCATACTTGAAATATATGCAAAGTGATCATATTAGTTTCAAGCATTGACAATTTTTTAAAAATGCACACAACCAGATAAGCAGACATGTTTTCTCTCTACAGCATTTAGTCTCCATACCCATCCAGTGGCCATTGGAGGAACTTAGGATTGATTTATTATCTTTGGGTGCATATCATATTATCTATTTATAGTCCCCCAAAGCATTTCAGGAGAAAGACCTCAAACCCTGCCCCTCTGAGTTTTCCCAGCCTCCATCATGGTTAGATTGGACCCCAATACCCTGACATGTAATGCTTTCCTTTGGGGAGTCCAGACCTCCATTTTCTAAACAGAGTACTGAGCAAACAGTCCACATTTCTTTTCCTCTTTAGTTCCTGAAACTTAACACCAATCAAAGAATTGTTACTATTGTTGAAAGAGAATGTGCAGTGAACAGACCATCTCAGTAATGCAAGTTCAGCAATGACAGCGAATATTTCAGAGAAGGCTGTTGGTGCACCCCTAAAACTTGCCTTCTGTTCCTGGGAAAAGAACCCTATATTCCAGAGCAGCATTCTTTAAAATATTCTTATAAATCCTGTTTTCACATTAGGGCAGGAATATTTCTCTTAGCCTCCTGCTAAGTTCGCCGCTGGTCTCAATCTATCCCTGACTTCTCTCGCTACCCCTAATCAACACACACCTTTTAAAACTTCTAACTGTATAACATATAAAAGAGACCTGAAACAGAGAATCTTTCCTCTTCTCTTTAGGCACCAAATGAGTGAAACTTAAAACACAGCTCATAGATCAGTTTTCCTTCTCTGAAGTTAGGCACAGTCCATGACCCGGATTTTCAAATAGCCCAAGCTGGAGTCTGCAATATTTAATCCAGTCAGCTATTAAATGTCCTCCGGCTAAATCAAGAGTATAGGAATCAGTATGGGGATAATGATACCAAGAGCAGTTTGGTGAAGGGAAGAGAGTTGGGAGGAGTCAGAGGATCTGATGCCAGGTTTCCTTTGATTTGGAAAATACTGTTTTTAGAACTCCTGTCAGAGTAATAACAAAGCAAAGACACATAAAAGAACAAGTCTTTGTTCAGGGTATGGTTTTAATGAAATACTACTAACACACACACACACACACACACACACACACACCCCTACTGTAATAACCACTTCTGAGATTCCGCTTTTCCTTTACCTATTAGGGACTGGGAATCTTGGAAACGTGATCTCTTTCCCCCTTTTCCTGTAGTCTCCCTCCCCCCCCCCCAATTAAGCCAAAGAGGTTGTTCTGATGAGAACCGATTGCTGCCCTCCGCATCCGTGTTCTTTACCCCTTTCTTGCCTTCTCTGAGCAAAGCCAGGCCCCCAGGGACAAGACTGCGAGGGCTTTGCCTTCCTGCTTTCCAAGGCAGGTACCCGCGCTTTGGGAGCGCGTTCTCCTGGTCCTGGCCAGAGGCCCTTTTTTGGACCCAAATGTCCAAAGGGACACCAAGGGGGTGGGGTGACTTGCCCCAAATCTGCCCGCTTTGGCTCCCAACTAACCCTGGCCGGCGCTTTTTTGTTAGAACACCGGAGGGACTGCAACTAATATTGCAAATGGAGCTGGGGGGAGGGGAGCGAAGAGACAGGGGGTGGGGATCAGCAGAGAAAAAGCAACTGTATTTGGAAAGGGGGGCTGGAAGCGACCTTGCAGGCAACGGGGAGGAGACATTTTAGCAGCCGCGTCTGTCATCTGTAGTAGTGGACAGATAAAACTGTCCCTGATCAAAGAGGTCCGTTCATAAATCACCCATAAGAAATGGATTGTAAGGAGGAAAAGACACGTGTCGAATAATCTCGAGCCTGGAGTCGGTTTGCTGCCAGAGCGGTTCCCAACGCCCCCTCCCGCGGCACCCGCAACGCTTGCGCGGCTCCCTGCAGGGAATGTCTGTGGCGAGGCGCTCTCTCGGTCCGGGTCCATCATCCCCAAACCCCTACCCCGCGGCCCCCTAGCTTCCGATTTAGGTGCCAAACGCGGCCGCCCCAACTCCAAATTTGAGGTTTTAATATAATCGTTTGACTCTGGATGGACCAAGGAAGTGGAATACATTCGCGGGCTTTTCATTCCCGAGGCGAGAGAGGTGCTCTCAGAAGCAAACGCTTCTCCCCTCCAGTTCCCCTCTTCGCTCCCTCATCCCTCAGTTGAGCCCTCTCCAGAGAACTCGGAAATTTGCAACGTGTTATGGTGCAAATGTGAAGCAGCTCGGAGAGTTCAGCTAGAGCTGACATTGTCTGCGCTGGTGATCACTGGCCCTAGCTTTTAAAGTTTTATAAAAGGATGCGTTGCATACTGGTTTTCTGAGCTAGTGTATCTAGATGTACGGAGCGGTTGTTAACCGTCTACACTAGGACCAAGTGGATTATTTTCTCCGCCTCCCACCTCCGAAGCCTTGGACTTTGTCGCACCTGCTTCTCCTGGTTGAAATAAATAAATAAATGAAAAACAAGCGAATGCCAAAGTCCAGCCCCGCGTGCTAAACGCTTGGGCCAGCTGTTCCAAGGACCCCAGAAACGCTTTGGGGCTAGTTTGGCGGCGCTGTGGTTGGTTATCTCCTAGAAAAAAGCCGTTGAAAATGTTCAGGAAAGATAGCTTGTGGAATTTGTGCGGGAGATTTACAACGACAAATGGCCCTTATCCCTGCCTTTCCCCTCAGTTTTAGCATCCTCCAGATAAATAGGATTTTGATTATAATAGGTGTTTATGGTTCTAGAAATTGCACTTTGATGTAGGATTTTGGGGGTGGAGTGTCTGAGGGGTCTCTAGACGCTTGTCCGATTTGAATGCTTTTCAGGATGATTTATGACAAAAGACTTATTTCTGACACTTCCAGATGCCAAAGCTTTACCTTCCAGAAAGGAGTGAGCAAACCTGCTTCCACTAAACCCCACGAATGGGAGCTCGCGCGCCTGCCCAGCCTGCCCTTCACCCTAAACTGGCAGCAGGCTCCTGCCTCCTGGAGCAGCTGATAACCTTTCCCCGCCTTCCTTCTAAGGAGGTGGGAGGGACCTTCTTTTAGGTGACAAAGCGCCGAAGGGAAACCGAGTCACCCGCCTGCAAAGTTAGTCTTTTTCAGTAACTCTGGTTTGTGCAATTAACCACCTGCTCCCGCTCCGTTGGTGGTTTGGTGTTAATGCGATTTGTCCCCCCAGTGTGAATCGGGGAGGGAATAAATTCTCCTTGGGGCCCTTGGTGGTTTCACCCTCCGGCCTGAGCCTCTGGCCGCAGCCGCGTGGATCGCAATCCGGCTTCCCGCGGGGCGGAGATCCCGGCAGCGCGCAGAAGCTGCCCCGGCGTGGAGGCGGGGGATGTGGCTGGGAGGCACTGTCTTTCCGAAAGCTCCCCGCAGTCTCAAGACGGCGGGGCGAGGCCAGGAAAAATAACCCTCCCGACTCAATTACTACGAGCTGCACCCTGAAGCTGAAAAGCTGAAATGTGCGCCGCTGCAGGGGGCAGGTCAGACAGGGCGGACGCTAGCGCGATTTTAGGGAACCCGGAGGGCGGGCAGAGCTGAGAACGCACTGAGGGTATTTGTCAATCTGAAGTTAAAGGTGGGCCCAACCCGCGGTAGCCTCCCCTGGACGCTTTTCCCAGGGGATGCAAGGTTTTCCAGCCGTTTCTTTTCCCCTGAAATGTAAGAGACTGGGACGGGGAACTTTGTTTTCTTTCTTTCCCAAGGTGAAGGCAAATTAAGCAGCGATTAGCCGCGCAGGCTTGAAGACCAGCGGTGAGAGGGTCGAGGCCGGGGCACTGCTAGTAAATGTCTGCTTGCAGAGGAAGGGTCCGCCCTGAGTAATATTCTGGTTACTTGCTTAGAATAAATACCACAAGCCTGGGAATCTGCACTACGTGGGGAACGGTGTCTGAACGGTGTTAAGTAACTTGAAGGTTTGGTTTTCCAATTTAAAAATAAGCTTGACTTCCTGGGTGAAAGAGAAGCGATTACCTTGAGAGCCCTTAAAAAACTTGTTTTCCATTGTAAAAGCTTTTTTCATTTTCATAATATTACAAAACAAGGCACCAGATCAGAGTTTATTGGTTTATGTAGAACTGATCCCTGATTTGATAAACTTAATCATATGACAAAAAGCATCCTAATCATTCCCTCCTCTCTCTCCAGAGCTGCTTGAGAATTTTTAAAAGTCACTGTCTTTCCCCCCAAGCCCCCTTAGATTTCTGATCACTACATCAAAAGACTCAGGTCACCTCCTGCCTTTTCTGTATGTATATATTCAAGAGCATAAAAATATTAAATAAGAAACTTTCCCAACTTCAAACCTATCAAATGTTTAACAGCTGAAGGATATTCATCTTTAGGAGGCAGGCCAAAATGTCAATAAAAATTTAATTATTTCTGAAACATATGGGAGCACTTAACAAGGCCCAAAATGTGATACTAAGTATTGATATTGAGAGGAAACTGAACAATATACTTTCATATTTGCTGGTCAAGACCTTACACCCCCCCCCCCAAAAGTTCCACAAGTCACAGAAATTTTTATTCTTCCTGACAGGATTTCTAAAACTAGCACGAAAGACAGGTTGGTGGTCAAAGGTGTCCTCTGTTTTCTGTGTAAAGAGAAATTAGCGTTGAATTCCTATGTGTTTAGCATTTGTTTTCTGTAGAAAACTGTGGCGTCTATGATAGCAAGTATCTCATTGGCGGATGTGCAAAGGTATACCTTGGTGTGGTCATTGTTGCCTTATAAATACTTAACACAAATTGTCTTCTGAAATGTTTTGTCCAAATATTCTTTTCAACCTATAATTTTGCTGTATTGCGAGATGGCCCATTACACTGAAGGTGACATTGGTGATATTATTTCTGTTGTTGGCTATGATGAGCAATGCTAATGTGGGGCTTGAATACTCTCCAAAATACAAAGGTTCTTAGAAAGCTACTTTTTTTTCACTCAGAATCTGCAGCTTCCCCCCTCCCTTACAGCTTTCATAGGATTTTTGATTTTGAAAACAATGACATGAAACTTTTGACTGTTGAACTGCAGGTTCATCTGCTGGTCAGCTATGGGTTTTGGACCAATCCTCTGATAAGCTCCGACCAATGGTTTGACTGCATTATCATTATTTCCAATTTTCCCTATGGGTCAGCTCACAATGCCTTCAAGTGTTGCTTTGTATGCCTGGCTATCTGCCTCCCTAGACAAAAGGTTCTAGTGCCAACATTAGCCTGAAAGTGATTTACACACCTCCCTTGTGGATAATCAATAGGCCCTCTATCAGTGAATGAAGTCTCAATCTCTCTCAGGTTTAGATTCAATTAATTCAACCATTCAATCTTTAGCAGAGAACTCTGAAGTAAGATACCCAACAAAGACAACTTGACTGTGACTATTTCTTGATAAGAGTAGACATGATGCATAGCTATAATATCTGGTAAGTTGTAAAGGGCAGAATCCTATTCAGCTGTTTATTTTTTTTTCATTTCCTAAGAATGAATGTATGTCTTTATTTACACTAAAATTTCTAACAGTAGTATCATGAGTACATATACCTTTCATAGCATTTCAAATTTTATTTTTATTTTTGCAATTTCTGATATAAAGCCTTATTGGTGGGGAAATGCCCTGACACCATTATTTTTGCTTTTATAAAGACAATTATCACTAAAAATACTCTTATGAATTCAAGGTTGATGGGAAAACAAAGATAATTTAACTAGCATTTGTAGAAAATGTGTGTTGGGTGGAAAAAGCAGGAGTGTAGTTTGCCCCATGGAGTGATTGTGGAATGAAGCAGAACCAAAGGACAGTGATCATAAGGGGATTTTCCCTCTCTGTGAGAATCATCCCAGAGGCCTTTTCAATCTGTGATCTGCAGTGCTATTCTGATGTTTGACATGCTTTCCTAGCTTTTGTTTTCATGAGTTATTGATTCAAAGGACAATTTGAATCAGACTCTAGGTAGCAATATTAAGAAAAATAACCTAGACAAAGAATGTGTGTACTTATTTGAATATATACTCTTTACTCCTGTAAAAATTCTACTCAGTTGTCTGCTTGTATAGCTAGTATTAAATATCATGTATGTTATAAATTGTTTACACTTCCTTAAGCATTTGTCCCCAAGTGACAGGCTATGTAGGTGGCCACCAAGATGGTGACTTCAGTTAAACAAATGCATGATTATTCAGTCAACAAACACTTCTTAAGGGTCTCACTAAGTTCTAAAGGCTATGCAGAAGAAACTATGTCGTGTTCATCATAACAAACACAAGAGCCTTTAATCACAGAAAGCTGGTTTCACCTGTGGTTATTTGCTGTCTTTGTGCCAAAGTTCCCTAAAGTCTCCTCCCCTACACCTAGTTTTCTTTCATCCCCTAGGGTGGTAAAGAAAATGAGAGCTCCTCTACCTGTGCAAGAGTAGGAGTAGAGAGGCAAAAGTGATTCCTCTGAGTTTAGCATTCTAAGATTATAAATTTGAAAAATGAAGAGTAGAAATTGAGTCCAAGAACATTTTATTTATTTTTTGCCTTTGCTGATTTTTACTTCTTTTCAAGGAATATTAATTGCTGTAGCAGCATCCTGTAGATTAATCATTTCTAATTAGGCTTTAAGGTTTTTGAGGATCGGTGCCTATCCAGTGCACTACTATCAACCTAGCACCTTGTTTTGTACCTGTCACATAGAATTGTTGTTTATTTGAATTAACACCATCATTATAATTATAGGATAAGAGAGACAGAGGGGCCAGAATCCACATCTAAAAGAACCAAAAAGTGTGACAGTCCCACATTATTTTGGTGGGTGAATTAATTCTTGTCTTTTAGGTTTATGTTTAAAACATAAACACAGATAAGCACAAAAGAAACATATTAGAACACTGCAATTCAGACATCAATTTTAAGGTATTTTAGAGTATCTTTCTGTATGGAGTCCATAGTTGCCATTTGCCTATATGATTACTTTGTGTGACTAAGGGGAAAACTATTTCCCCCAAGAGTTCCTCGCTTGCTTGTCAGAGCAGAACTGACTTCAGGCCCCATCACCCCGTGGACCAAATGCCCTTGTTCAGTGAACATCCCTCACAACCATATATAGCAACCTGGACACCCCAAAAGCAAAAATGGTCAAATCTAATAAGAAATCTGGCTAGTTTATTAGCAGTGCATTTTCATGTTTGTGAAATTGATTCTACTTGATTTCTCTGAAAGTCCCAAACCCAGACTTTCCACATGTGCTTCTTAACAAAACTAGGGCATGCCTTCTAGCCCTTTTCCTGCTCCAGCCAATTTTGGGGTTCCATTTTTTTACATTCCCCTGCTATAAACAGCCCTACATTGCCCTGTCACCTCCTAAAATAGCATAATCCCTGATAACTAAACAGTATACATTAGCCAGTATCTACTAAAAAACTAAAACACTCTGTTACTTATATATTGCATATATGCACACATTATCCAAACCCAAGAGTGGTTGTTTAGAGATTGAAATGTAATTGATTGTGAATTGAAACAAGCCATTCTAAAAAGATTGTGAATTTACTTATATATTGCATATATGCACACATTATCCAAACCCAAGAGTGGTTGTTTAGAGATTGAAATGTAATTGATTGTGAATTGAAACAAGCCATTCTAAAGAGATTGTGAATTTGCTATGTGAATTTGTATGAATGGAGAAAACTGCTTTTCTACTCCCATTCTTCGCCTGCCATTCCTCATCACTCCAGGGATGCGGTGAACTTGTGTAATTTAAGGCAGGTGGTCCACATAGTAGGCTGACCACAGAGGACGAGAGTGTGTGCATTTGATACTCTGACTGGTGCTCTTTAATAGACTTTAAATATACTATGACTATTATTTGGTTTTTGGCTATTACATTTATTTTCACTTTCTTTCAAAGACTTCTCTCTTTCATTTCGTCATTTTCCACACACTGAAATGTAACCTGGTCCAATGGCACCAAATAGAGGATTTATCTATATTGTCATCAAACTGAAGGCAAAAAAAATATCAAAGGCGAGCAGAGGCCACCACTACATTTGGCACTTGAATGCTGACAGAAAATGCATGCATTTTTCTTTGCCTGGGTAATAACAATATTTTTATATAAAGCCTTTCATCTGAGAATCTCAAGGGCCTTCAAGATGTCATTTGGGTCTGGCGTTTTTCAGTTGGCTGCCCTTTGTCTCTTTCTGTAAGGAAACATTCCTGTTAGATGTAGTTACCTAGCTGAGCTTGCACTTGGGTATGCACATTCAGAGGTCCAAGGGCATTGAATGTTTCTTGAATGGATCAACTAAATGACCAGTTATGACATTCTCAAAACAACCCTGAGAGGAAGATGGGTGGCAAAGGTGATTATCTAATTTGCAGGTGGAGCAGTTGTGACACAGTAGGTTAAGTGACTCACCTGGGGCCACATAGTGGAGTCTTTGTTCCTGCTGGCAGCAGCAGTAACATCTACCAGATCACGAGGATGGCTGTTTCTTTGACTTCCCACCTATCTGCTCCTTCTCCTTTCAGAAAAATATCTCTAAGAAATGGCATCTTGTGCACATGAAAGTTTCTAATGCAAGGGAGGAAATTGGGGAGCAACTTTGGAAATGTTGAAGTTAAAGATAGATGCGGGTCTCGCTTCTTCAGAATAGTCAATAACTTCTAGTCAAATTAGCAAGTTGGAAACATAAAAGGAGTACACCGTGCACTTCAAAATTATGTGAGCTTTAAGTTCCATTCCTTGTAAGAGTTCACGTTGTTCTCATCAGAGTGTAGGTAAAATGTTATATGTATTTGCCATACACACACACACATATACACACACACGCATACACATATGTACATATACATATATATTCTTTAAACTACTGGCATGTTTTAAAACCTAAGGGCACTTTTCATTTGTATTTTATTTATCTCTCTCTCTTTCTTCTCTGAAATTTTGTTTTGCTTCATCATCTCTAAACAGTCATTTGCTTCAATATCTTATTTATTAGTTTCAAGAGCCCTGAGTCTGGATTATTCCTCTTTGGCATTACTATATATCCAACGGTTGACACATTCTGATTGTACTACTGCACTTAACATTTATATTTTAATATCCAATTGGAACACCACATCATAATTTACTATTAATTTTAAAAGTCATTGTAAAGTTTGGGGTATGAATCCCAGCCCTGCTTTTGTATATAAAGGAACTTCTGCATTTTATTCTAGTAAGAAGAGCTAAACAGAGGGAATATGTATACATAAGGGAGCACTTTATAATAAACAAGACTATATAATTTTTATCTGAGAATAATTATACATTTGAAACAAAATAATTTATTAATCAAAAATTATTTGATCTGTTTTCCTTTCCTTTTTGTATATCCAATTTGAGTTTCTAAACTGGAAGCTTTGCTATGTTCCATAGCAGAGAATTATTATGAAAAGACAGGCAATATTTCTAGAATAATACTAATATTCACTGAAGTTAGTGAATATTAGTCTATTAGTCTATCTTAGGGTACCTATACATAAAAACAATGCAAAACCCGAATCAGTATTTTCCTATTTTTCTAAGCTTAGAAATTCTCAGATTCAAAATGCATACAGTAGTAAGTTTAGAAAAAGCTATTTCATATTTAATATTGCTTTTACCATATCAGGGTAGACTTCTCAAAATGATATTCCCATTTCCTTTATCAGTACAAACCATCTAGGTTCTCAGTTTAGTTTTGACCTGCTCCCGAGGAAATATGCATAAACAAGCAGGAGTAATGATGAAAAAAAGTAAAAAACTTGAGTATCTTTGTGAGTTTGAGAATCTAAAATGTGTACTGCATTTTGTCATTAATGGTTTCTCTCATCCACAAAATCTTTCCTGATGAATGAGGCCAAAATTGAGAAAGATGATAAAGGTTTAGCAACATGACATATTGGAAGATACTTAATATTTTTTTCCTGCTTTATTAGATAAGTATAGTTTTTCTACTTCTTAGAGAGAGTAGTCAAATCCTCAGCATTGACTGTTTTCACTTGTTTTGAGGTTATGGTATCTTCTTGCATTATTCATTTTGCCTTAAATGAAACTCCCATGTCTGATGTATAGTTGGGTTAGTTTCAGGTATAAATGAAGAACAAGCCTTGTCTAAGCTTTGCCACATCACCATGTTTTTTGGCCAATTAAGTTTATTTATCTGGGCATCAGTTTCTGTAAAGTGGGGAACTAGTTAAATAATATCACAAGTTCTATCGTTCTGTCATTCTGTGAAATCTAGTATTACTGATGATGCTTGATAAAATACAGCTTTTAATTATCACTGTAATTAATTTGCCAAGAAATTCTGTCAGATGCCAAATTTGAAATCTATAGGATTAATGAAAAATTTGTATTATAACTTAAAAATTCTAAAGGAATATTTAAAAATACAAAAACTTTCTGAACTTCAAATGATTATAGTTAAAAAAACAAGAATAAAGAGTGAGAGCAAATACAAAAGCAGTGAAAAATCAATAACATATTTTTTAAATTCTTAAGCTAATAGTTTTACTTGACTTTTTTCTTGTTAAAAGAATTTATTGTTAATCCCTTAAATTGAAAATTGAGTCTATCTTAAGTTCTACATAAGCTATCTTAACTAGTCAATATCAATCTTATTCAACAGCTCAGTTATGTTATATGCCTATGAGAGATAACTAGTAAGTGTGTTTACGTAACAATTAGCATGCTTATTATTGATAATGAAAACAACAGATACAGGAATATAAATTAGCTACACGGTTTCTTTAAAATATTACTTCACAATTCTTCCTCAAAACTTCCTTTTTCACATATGACATCAAAGTAGATTCTAAAACTTGAAACGTTTCTTAGGATTCCTGCTCTGAAGTATCTCTGTTTCTTGTTTTGTTTTGTGGTCACTAACCACAGAGAAATTTGTCTTTTTTACATATGCTGGAAATAATTTACTGCTTTTAGAAATATTAAACCACACACACAAAAAACCCAACGTTAAAGAAACATTATGGGTCTCCCGAAGCCCTCAAAAAGCCAGGAAATTGAGAGTTAATGCGGAAGCTCTGATCTGGCTGTATGTCCAAGGGAACTTAGGACCTCTGAAGACTGGCAGGGAGTGCCCAACCCACATATACATAAGAGTTAAAACAAAAACAGTATTGGCAGAATGATGTGGTAGAGAGCCCACATGGTTGGTACAATTTATCTGAGACACTAATACTCACATTTATTTAATATAAGATACTGTTCTTCGTAAATACCAATTCCTAGCTAACCTTAATACATAGACAAAACTTACAAATCCAATAGATTTCTAAAAGGACAATGCAGATTTTGATCTGGGGTGTAGATATATTTAATGTTTTGAAATCGATAAAATGAGATTCTCAACTGAATTTTTAGAAGTAATATTCACTTGCACAAGCTCTGTCACAGGAATTAGGTCTCAGGAAATATAACTCTTTATGTATATAATACAGAAGAAAAAAATTCAATGGTTGAAGTGAATATATTCTTTGTGTTGTTTTTTTAAACATTATATTATAGAAAATGATAAAAACTGGAATTCATGAATCAGTCAGGAGAGCAAATTTACACTGATAACATTTAATCTGGTTTGTTAACATTTTGTATTGAATTTATTTAAATTGCATAACACTATTACTCAAAAAGTTATACTTCTCTGTTGTTTGCATTTTAATATTTATTATTTAGTGCTAAAAGCATATTTTGAATCTTTTAGTAAGAACAGCTATAGTAAAAGTGGTTTTGTTTTTTAATGAAATTATTTATTTTCACAATTTTACTTAACTTATAGCAAAATGTCAAATTGGATTGATTACTATGCCTTAAGTTTTAAAAATCTACAAATCTAGAAAGAGCAACAAATCCTTGAATTATAATATACTTTAAAAAGTATTTCTGTTGAGCTAGAGTTTTGTCAGAAGTATTAAACAATGAGAATGGATTGATGAATTAATGTATTGCTTCATTTACAGTCTATTTGCTTTCTTTTTCATGTGAAAAAATGGTGGCAAAAACAAATGTATTAGTTATTTAAAGTAAGGACATTTAGAAACAGAAAGATAAAGATAAATTTACAAGAATTACAAAGCATAGAATACTTCTAATATTAATAACAATAATTTTGGGGTTTTGATATAAATGCTACTCTGTTTTTAAAGCAAGTTGACTATAAGAATTGCATATTTAAAAATACTGTTTTCCTAAAAATACAATTCAGTTTATAGAAAACTGATAATTTGCTGCCTATTCTAGTAATTTTAGAAAGTACTGCTAAAATAAAATAACAAATATTTAATGAAGAATATTGAACACTCTATTAACCTAGCATTTGATTTATTTTTATACTTTAGAAAGGTTTATTTTTTTAAAAAATTAAAAGGTTTAGTTTTTTTAAAAGGTTTAGTATTTTAAAAATACTTTTATGCTGATTGAATCTTTATAGATTCATGTAAATTAAAATCTTATTCATAGAACATAGAAATGTTTAAAATGTATTTTTGAAAAAAAAGATTTAACAATGAAATAGTTCCAGATTCAGGAGCATAATTATAATTTTCCACATTACATAGTCTTAATCATATATTGATTGTGCTGCAGTTCATGTGTAAATAAGTAAAATTATTCAACCTACTTTTTAACATCATTCCCCCCATAAACATGGAAAGCATATTACCAGGAAGAAGAATGAGGACATGAACAAAAGTTGCAATAATGAACTTCTAAAAATTAGACTGTATAAGCTTAAAAATTAAAGCTTTAAAAGTAAGACACATTTGCCTTTCTATTCTGGGCTTAAAGGAAGACATTTGACACATTTACATGGCAAGCTTAGTCAATATTTGGAAATGCTTTGTAGTGGCCAAATGCTGTGCATTTCCTTCTGTTGACCTGATTTTTTATTCCAATAAAGTTAATTAATAGAAGATGCATCAAACAGGATTATTGCAGATGTGCACATACTGCAGTGCTAATTGCTCTTATTTTTACAATCCAGTCCTGCACATGCTTTAATTTGTATTTGCCTGACTTAGCTTTTTAGTGAATTAGAGGCACTCTGCCACACACTGAATAGTAATGTGCTTGCATCATTCGATTATCTCAGATGCATTATTGTCTAGAATCCATGCTCCTAATTTCCTTACCACCCACACCCATCTCTTTCCTCTGTTTGGAAGGCTGATTTGTGTTAAAAAGGGACCACCAAGCTATTAACTCTAGGACATAACTAGCATTGTTCATAGGGAGCAGGACTTATGATCATATCACATTTTAACTCTTCCACCGGCATTATCCTTGTTTCCCCAATGCTTTCAAGAGGCAATAACTCCAAATGCCTCGCATGGAAATGATAAACTGCCTGTTGTGCCTTTTCTTTGAAGGAGTTCTCCTGCAGAGTATCATATTTAAATAAATTGCCATTGAGTTTAGCAAGCAGCACAATCATGCCCATTGAGGTGGAGCCTTTTGATCATATTTTGTAATGCAATCAAGGATCACATGAGGATTCTTGAACAGACCAGCCTCGCTGTGTGCTAAGTAGGCGACAGGAGAAAGAAAACATTAATTGCCCTGAATCCCACTGACATAACAAAGCACACCTGTGTCCCAGATACCACAGACCCCAAGGCAGTGGTTACATATACAACTAGAGTAACTCTTTTTTCTTGATTGATCAGTAATTTCAATCAAATGACCAGATTTTTAAAAAAATTGCTGATATATTCAAATTGTCAAATAAGATCAAATATGTGTGCACATAAGCACAGCATCTATGTACTTTTATTTTTAAAAGGGATGTATTTATTTATACATACAAAAACTGGGGTACAGGCCAAAGTTGTGGGGGATAAGATGATTCACCAGAGACAGAGTGGGGAATAGAACAGGCAGATCGACTGACATACACTGCTGAGGGGAGCAGTGGGCAAGTCAGGAGAGGTCTGCTGCACCATGTGGGTATCTCCTTGGCCAGGGATCGAACTTGTGCTGCAGTGGCTGAGGATAGCTTCATAGGTTGTGTCTTAATCCCTTGTGCCACCAGGGAGGCCCATCTATGTACTTTCATGTAATGAAATGTACTAGACGGGGAACAGCAGACCCAGGTTCTATATCCCCCTATTTGTGGATTGAGTCAGATTTCTGCCACAGTCTACCTCTCTCTCACACCCTCTCAGGAACAAGTTAGACAAGGAAAAAACTACCTTGTTGAAACAACACTCTTCTGATAACTATGTGGACAAGTGTGGCACAGACTGTGTGGACAGTGTTCCATTGTCACTACTGTTTTGCCAACAACTTATGAATTAACTTTCTGACAAAAAGAACTTGGGGTTCTTTCATTTACCCAAAATATTAGGTAATTGCTAACTGACAAATTAATTGAGAAACTTGGGGACAATGTTGAACCTCGGTCCACAGATTTAAAAAGAAGCAGCAGATGTGAAAGTGAGGGCTTGTAAGGAATTTCCTGCTCTGCTACCCCAACATTCCAACTTTCTGTTAAATTCTGAGATATCAATGAGAAAGAAGTAGCCAATACCACCCCAAATCATTTCCTGCTGATAGGTATTGTTTAGTAAACTGTTACCCTACCTGCCTTTTTTTAAAGTACAGGGAAGAGAAATATGACAGAGAAATGAGTATTTGAGGAATTAAAAGATAAGCATAGGCCTTTTTTTTCAGTCTCTTCTAAGATCAATTTTAAATTCAGTGTACCTCTCCTCCCAAGAAAAGGACAAAACTTTTATCTTGCATTCCTGTGAGATCTCAAAAATCAAAGTGGAAGTGTCTTTTTCAATGCCTGAATTGTTTGCCTGAATACAGAGTATTGAACAGTAGTAATATTCCACTTTCACAAAAGGAAAAAAAAAAGAAATACAGAATCTAAGTCTGATATCTTACTTTTTACCAAAAGGGGAAGAGCCCAAAAGTACAATGGAGCAGGAAGCAGTTGAAATAGGAAAGCGATTTGGGCTAAATTTATATGACTTTGGAGAGTCACTGGATTATTTAGGTAGAGTCACTGCAAAAAAGTACCACAGTGAAATTCTTTTCTCACAACTCTGGAGGCTAGAAGTACAAAATCAGGTGTGGCAGAGTAGATTTTTTCTGAGGACTGCTACCTTGGTTTGCAGATGACTGTCTTATTCCCAGTGGTTTCACATGATTTCTCTTCTATGTGAGTCTATGTCCTAATCTCTCTCTCTTTTTAAAGATTTATTTATTTATGCATACAAGAACTGGGGTACAGGTCAGAGATGCAGGGGAAGGGGGTGAGAGGATTCATTTACTGGAGACAGAGTGGGGAACAGAACAGGCAGACTGACTGAAATACGCTGCTGAGGGGAGCAGTGGGCGAGGCAGGAGAGGTCTGCTGTGCCATGTGGGTAGCTCCCTGGCTGGCCGGGGATAGAAGTGTGCTTGCAGTGGCTGCAGATAGCTTCAGTGTGCTGTGCTTAAGCCCTAGTGCCAACAGGGAGTTCCTATGTTCCAATCTCTTTCAATAAGGACAATAGTTACTTAATGCCTACCTTGAGGAACTCATATAATCTTACCTCATTGAAAAAACAATCTCCCCAGGAAAATCTGAATGAACATTCTTGGGGGACAAAAACATTGTGAAATAGTTGTTTATAATTGTTTGGTTTTGAATTTTCCAAATGTAAGACATTTACAGTATAACAGAGAAAAGCCTCTCCCAAACAGATCTTCATTCGGCTATCAGTTATTTAAAAAACGTTTATAGGGCCTCTCCTGGTGGTACAGGCAGTTGAGCGCAGTGCTGTGAAGCTGTCCATAGCCTCTACAGCACTGGTTCAATCCGGGCTAGCCAGGCGAGGGTCCCACATGGTGGGGCAGACCCCTCTTGTCTCGCCCGCTGCTCCCCTCAGCAGTGTATTTCATCAATCTGCCTGTTCTGTTCCCTGCTCTGTCTCTGGTGAATCCTCTCACCCTCCCACACATCTGGCCTGTACCCTGGTTCTTGTATAAATAAATAAACAAACAAATAAATAAATATTAAAGAAAAGATTTACTTTAAAAAAAAAGTTTATAGTAGCACCATTTACAATAGCTAAGCTATGGAAACAACCCAAATGCCCCAAAATAGATGACTGGATCAAGAAGATGTGGTATATATACACAATGGAATATTACTCAGCAATCAAAAAAATAAACTCATACAATTTGCAGCAACATGGGTGGAGCTGGAAGGGATCGTGCTCAGCAAAATAAGCCAGAAAGAAAAAGAAAAATACTGATGGTCTCACTCATAGCAGGAATTTAGAAAACCTAAATAAGGGACCAGGAAAAAGACTAATTATAATAAAGAAAAAATCAAAATCAACAAGCAACTATAAACCAGAGACACACTATGAGTCGGGGGCTGGGGATGAAGATAGAAAGGATTAGGGTCAAAATAAAGGGGGGGTGAGATTTGTGTGGGGAATATAACCAAAATGAAAATGCATACATTGTGCAAAAATCAAAAAATGATGTAAGAATTATATAAAATAAAATTTAAAAATATAAAAAAAATTATGGATCATATGGATATATTAAAAAAAAAACAAAACCAATCTCTCAATACAGTCACATTCAGAGGTACTAGGGGTTAATATTTCAACATATGAATTTTAGGAGGGCACATCCAGCTTATAAACAGAGCCCCCATTTTTATGTGAAAAGCATTGAAAAATTGGGGCCCCCCTGGTGGCGCAAGAAGTTACGACACAATCTATGAAGCTATCCGCAACCACTGCAGCATGAGTTTGAGCCCTGTCCACGGAGCTACACACATGGTACAGCAGACCTCTCCTGACTCGCCCACTGCTCCCTTCAGCAGTGTATTTCAATCTGCCTGTTCTGTTCCCCACTCTGTCTCTGGTGAATCCTCTCACCCCCCACATCTCTGGTCTGCACCCCAGTTCTTGCATACATAAACAATTTTTTAAAAGAAAAGCATTGAAAAATTCTGCCTGAAATACTTTGAGGAAGAATATCTTCCTTCAATTTCTACTGACATTGCTGACAACTTCGAATGTATTCATATTATAATCCTGACAATTATAGGTGAGAAGCCTAGGAAATATATTAACAACAATTTTGAATTAAAAAAAAAACTAGCTGGAGTACTTAAATATAAACCGAGTTAAAATGAGAGATCAGAGCGGTCAACCAGGATCTGATGAAATTTAAATAATCTAAAAGCACTTTTTTCATTATGTAAGGGGAGAGTTACTTTAAATGTCTGTTATTTCTTAGCTCTATGGCTCCATCTATAACTCTGTCTCAGTTTCTTGCTTATCTAATCTGTTAGTTTTGCCTTTCTCATTTCCATCCTGTTTTGCATTTGCAAATTTTGTGGGGATAGAGCTTTGTTTTGGTCACCTCTGTAACCCCCAAATTAGCCATGCAATGAAAACTAAGTGAAAAGGTCATTAATAAATTGTAAGGCAAAGTTGTAAGGCATTAGGGCCTAGTATTTTGGAGCTCCAAGTTACTTTTGGATCTTGCACTTTGAACATTACAGTAGCAACAAAAATATCTGGGTCTCCTATAAATTCAAAGTGTTTAGCTAAAGTTCATTTTTTTTCTTTTTTTTTTTTTTTTGTGTGTGTTTGATAGTTCTTTTCCTTTTATTCTTTTTTTGTGTAAAGCAGTTCTTGTTAAAGATTTCAAAGACTCTGGAAGCTGTCTCAAACAAGGAACATCTTGATTAGTGAACATATGCGTTTATCAGATAATCAGTTGTTATAAGTTAGCATATGTACTAGGCATATACATTACCTCAAATCTCTTAAAGTAACTTGCTGTGATATATAATCCCCATTTTACAAATAAGGTAATAAATTTCAGAGTGGTTGAATGACTTCTTCAGGATTTCACAACCATTAAGTGACGGAGGCAGGATTTCAACTGAAATTTGTTAAGTTCAAAGCCCCATGACTTCACCCTCCAGCTCTGTGTCTAGTCAAAATGGCCCTTCTCATTGAGTTGGGGACACATAGCTAATTACAACTTGATATTTTTAAGAAATTCTGCTTTTTGGGGAAGGTAAAAAGAATTGTCAAGGCACCACTCCTCTTCTCAGTAAAATCAGACAAAGTATTGGAAAGTTATTCAAAACACAGCATGTGTAATTAAATCTGGGTGGTATTTTCTGAAAAGAAATAAGAATCATCCATCTTTTCTCAAGTGATTTTCTCAGAACTTAACTTCAACTAGCCTGATTAATCAGAACAATGAACAAAAAAAAAATCTCAAGGCCTATGAGTCAGCCCATTTCAGATTCTTAGTGTCAGCATATGGCCTTAAAGCCCAAATGAAGTATTTTCACACGATGCATCTTTGACTGTTTATTACAAGGGAGGCAGGAGAAGAGGAAAACACTCTATTTTGCTATCCATCCAGAAATATAGTTAAGTGTCTTTATCCCCAAAGACAACTTGGCAGTTTTGGGTTTCTGCCCACATTGCTAAAACTGAGTTTGTTCTCAAGTCTCCAGAAGGATTTTTTAATATTTTAAATATTCCCTGTTACTTCATGTCCCCTTACCATCCTCTAAGGAATTGTTTAAATCATATGATTGATTTAAGTTTAGTCAGCAACTCAGCTACAACTGTTCAGCAGGGAGACTTGTTTTCTTTTAACTTTCTAGTACTTTAGATAAGACTTGGTCTTTTTTATACAATTTTGATCAATCTGCATTTTCAGTCTCATCTGTTTTTTAAATGCTTAGCAAATTAAATAATGCATATGTGAGTGAAAGCTTTTCTTTCCTGTCTAATGCATAATTAAGTTTTAAAAATAAAATCAGGGGCCTCTGGGTGGTGCAAGGGGTTAAGACAAAACCTATGAGGCTGTCCACAGCCACTGCAGTATGAGTTCGATCCCCAGTTAGGGAGTTACCCACGTAGTGCAGCAGACCTCTCTGGACTTACCCGCTGCTCCCCTCAGCAGTGTATTTCAGTCGATCTGCCTGTTCTGTTCCCCACTTTGTCTCTAGTGAATCCTCTTACCACCCACACCTCTGGCCTTTACCCCAGTTCTTGTATGCATAAATAAATAAATCTTTAAAAAAAGAGGTGTGCAATATAAATATTATTATTTAAATAAGAAATTTAGATTAACATTTGTGTATCATGTTATCTAATAACTATTCAATTTTGTTATTATTATGGCTATTATTTTCATCACATGAAAAATTCACCCTTAGCTTTTGAGGAAACAAAAAAGAATATTTCTCTGAACTTCTTCCTCTTGGTTCTGTGTATGTTTGAAGTCAAGAATCCCTCAACATTTTGGGGTAGGCTTGGCTGCAGCACAGTTAGCATTACAAACTGACTACACCAAATCTGGTTTGGTTATTAGCTTTGCCCACACTTTAAATCCGTTCTAAGCCACAAGCCACACTCACACTTGCAAATGTATATGAATGTTTGTGTGTAGTAAGATGTGGGAGATTGGATCTTCACTCCTAAATAGCATGTGTTCATGGGGTGGGTGTTTTTTGTTTCACCTTCTCCCCTTCCCTTGGAAAATCTGGTTTAGCAGTGGTGGCTCAAGAACAGTGGAGGTGGGCCTCCCTGGTAGCGCAGGTGGTTGAGCACAGCACTTTGAAGCTGTCTGCAGCCTCTGCAGCGCGGGTTCAATCCCGGCCGGTCAGTGAGAGATACACACATGGCACGGCAGACCTCTCCTGTCTCGCCTGCTGCTCCCCTCAGCAGTGTATTTCTGTCGTCTGCCTGTTCCGCTCCCCGCTCTGTCTCTGGTGAATCCTCTCACCCTCCCGCACATTTGGCCTGTTCCTGGTTCTTGTATGCATGAATAAATAAATCTTTAAAAAAAAAAAAAAGAGCAGTGAAGGTAAGGATGGCCGTTCCCCAGCAAAGAGAAGGATCGCAAAGCTGTTTTTAACTTCATAATAATAGGAAGATTTCTACTGGATCAGAGGACGAGTGAGGATGGTTCACCCACTTTACATCTAGGACTAAGCATTAATCAACGGTCACTTATATATGATTGATTATTTTTAAAAATACATTTTGAAAAGACTATACTGGTTACTGAAGATGTTAAGGTCAATAAAAAATATCTTAAACACTATTTTCTTGGTTACTGACCATACAGACACTAACAAGTCAGTTTCTGGCTTGATTTAAGAATGAAACACCTTGGCAAATTATTGCAAAGAGTTTTGGAATTATTGCTATTGGTTTTAATAATCAAGGAGTAGAAAAATAGAAGGATAGGAACCATAGCTCACATATCACTCTTTGCAAGCTGGGCTCTTCTTTTTTCTCCCTCCTTCCTTCCTTCCTGTTGTGCATAGCATAGAGAGAGAAAAGAAGAAAGAACAACAGATTCCAATAAAATACCCAAAGTTACCCATCCCCTCATAAATACATGCTGGGCTATTTCTTTTGAGAATGCTCCTGCTACTCGCATGTATGCAAACACTAGCAACAGCGGGAAAGATTCTAGGTATCATAGTAAGCTTTTCAGGTTGAGAGAAATTACCACATCATTTTTTTTTTTTTCTTGAGGACCATCCCATACTTGCTATGCTGAGAAATGGCTGGAGGAGAGTGGAACGCAAACTCCACAGGGGGCACAGAGAAGTTATTCCATGGTACAAGTTCAATGCTCTTAGTCTTGAGGATTATAGGCAGCCAGTGACTCCTAAATACCCCTGAGTTGGCTTCTCTCCAATTCTGCAATTAAATAGATTTATGACAGCATCACTTTTTTTCTCTTCCCCACTGAGCACCAAAATCACTGTCTCTCTGTCAGTACATTTTGCTTTTATTATTCTCCCACAGATATAACTCATATAAAGGGAATAGCAGAGGTCACCACGTAAGACTCAGTCAGCAGAAGCATTTGCCACAACTCTCCCTTCTTCCTCTCTAGACAATACTTTTGTGGCAGCCCTTTTCACCCCCCACGAATGCCTAGCCACAGGAGAGCTAGAGCAGAGCATATTTTGGGTGCTATGTATTCCTTTACATATGGCCCAAAACTCTAAGCATTTGAACTTGTTATCTTGCTCATCAGTGTCACATGTAATCTCCTTCATCATTCAAATCAGAGGAAATAATATGTTCCGCATTTTTACAAAATGTAGGACTCCCTTTCAATTCCTGAGATCTGAGTTTGGAACTGGAAATGAACCTTTCCAGAACTAAGTTAAAACTAATGTTGTCAAGCACAGTATCATGGTTCAGAGAGAAAAAAGAAAAACATCCAACCACAGTTCACCAAATAAAAGGTTTATCAGTCTCCTTAGTCATCAAATGCCTCCTTAGAAACCATGCTGATGAATTACATGTAAATGAATCAGAAACAGAGGTATTATCAACACAAGGCTTCAAAGGCAAAAATATTTGGCCATATGTTCTTTTGAATTTTCTAAATGTTGTTCAGATCTATAACTGATATGTTGAAAAGTAAAGTTTTTACAGCTTTATCAAGCTATAGTTCACATAAAATATAGTTCTCCCATTTAGAGTGCATAAACAATGCTTTGTGGTATACTCACAAATATATGCAAAGACCAACATAGTCGATTTTATAACTTTTTCATTACTACAGAATGTAACAACATATTATTTAACTATCACCTCCTGAGACCCCTGCAGCCCCCCAGTCCTAGGCAACTGCTATTCTGCCTTCTGTGTTTATTACTTATTCTGGACATTTCATATCATGGATTCATGTAATATTTAGTCTTGGGAATGGCTACTTTTATTTAGCATAATGTTTACAGGATTCATAAATGTTGTAGCATGTTATCAGTATTTCACTCTTACTGGTGATAGTATGTCACATTGTGTTTTTTCTTTTCATCAGCTGACTGAAATTTGGTACTTTCTATTTTTTATTATTGGTAATGCTGCTATAAGCATTCACTTACAAGCCTTAGTTTGGGCATGCATTTTCATTTCACTTGTGCATATAGCTTGGAGTAGAATTGCTGAGTCATGTAATAATTCTGTTTAACTAGTTGAAGGGTTGCTAGAGGGCTTTCCAAAGTGGCACCACTGTTTTGCATTTGCATCAACAGTGCATGAGGGGGTGTATTTTTCCACATTCTTGTCAACATTTGTTATTATCTGACTTTTTGATTCTAGCCATTCTAGTATATATGAAGTGGTGTCTGTTTATGGTTTTGATTTGCATTTTCCTGATGGAATAGCTCATGATGTCAAGCAACATTTCATATGCTTACTGTTCATTTGTGGTAGATTTTCTTTGGAGACCTGTGTATTCAGATACTTTACCCATTTAGAAATTTTGTTATTTTTATAGTATTGAGGAATTTATCAGTTTTTTGTGTATTGTAGATATAGGTCCCTTACCACACTGCCTCAATTAATGTTACTCTGTAGTAAGCTTTAAATTGAGAAACAAGAGTCTTCTTATTTTGATCTTTATTTTGGACATTGTTTTGTCTACTGCGACTACCTTGAATTTCCATGTGGATTTTAGAATCAATTTATCAATTTCTATAAAGAAGTTACTTCAATTCTAATAGGGAGTGAATTAAATCTATACATAAAATTGGGAAATACCTAAACATTACTGTTTTCAAATTCATGAACATGAAGTGTTATTTTCCATTTATGTAGATAATTAATTTCTTACAACAATTCTTTGTAATTTTCAGAATAAGTTTTGTACTTCCTTTGCTAAATTTATTCTTAACTTTTATTATTTTTGATAGTGTAATAAATTAAATTTTTTCTTAATTTCACATTTGGATTGGTCACTGTAAGTGTATTAAATTGCCCCTGAAATCTTGCTAAACTCATTTATTAATTCTATTGTCTTTTATTTTTCAGTAAATTCCTTAGAATTTTCTGTAGTTAAGATCTGGATGGCTTCTATCCATCATAGTACCTAATTGCTCTGAATAACCTTCTAATAAAATTTTGAATAGAAGTGATGAGAATGGACATCTTATTTTGTTCTTTATCTAAGAGGAAGAAAATATCCAGTATTTTTAGATGCTCATCAGTTTGAAAGATGCCCATCTATTTCTAATTTGTTGAGTATTTTTATTGTATAAAGGTGTTGGATTTTGCCAAGTTATTAATGAAATGATAATGTGTTTTTAATAATATTTTGTTGATATGCCATATTATATTAATTGGTTTTCAGATACTAAATCAACCTAATATTTCTGGGAAAATCCCTCTGGTGTATAATTCTTTTTACTTTATTTATTTATCTTTAAAAACATTTATTTATTTATTTATACAAGCACTGGGTACAGTCAGAAGCGCGGGAGGGTGAGAGAATTCACCAGAGCCAGAGGGGAGAGCAGAGCAGGCAGACTAAGTACACTGCTGAGGGGAGCAGCGGGCGGCAGAAGAGGTCTGCGCGCCATGTGGGACCCTTGCTGGCGGCCAGGGATCGAACTGGTGTTGCAGAGGCTGCAGGCAGCTTCGCAACCCAGTGCTCAACCGCTGTGCCACTGGGGAGGCCCTATAATTCTTTTTATATGCTACTAAATTGCTAGTATTTTGTTGAGGTCTTTCTTACCCATATTCATAAGACATGTGGGTTTGCTCACTGGCCAGGGATTGAACTCAGGCCATTGCAGCAATAGTGCTGAGACTTAACCCCTATGCCACCAAGGAGGCCTTGAGTTATCATCTTGATTTCAGTCTGAAGAACTTCTTTTAGAAGGGAGATCATGTTTATAGCAGCACTGTTTACAATAGCTAAGCTTTGGAAACAACCCAAATGCCCAAAAATAGATGACTGGATCAAGAAGATGTGGTACATATATACCATGGAATATTACTCAGCATTCAAAAAAGATAAACACATGCAATTTGCAGCAACATGGATGGCGCTGGAAGGGATCATGCTCAGCGAAATAAGCCAAAAAGAAAAAGAAAAATACCGGATGGTCTCACTCATAGCAGGAATCTAGAAAACTTAAATAAGGGACCAGGAAAATGAATATAAGAAAGTGAAAATCAAAATCAACAAAAAACTATGAACCAGAGACACTTTTGGGGGGGGGCGGGAGGGGAGGGATTGGGGTCAGAATGGGGGGGCTGCAATTGTATGGGGAATATAACAATAAAATTTATAAAAAAAAAAAAGAAGGGAGATCAGATAGCAGCAGATTTCATTATATTTGATTATCTGAAATATCTTTATTTTACATTAATTTTTGACAAAAGTTTTGCTGTATTTAGGATTCTTGGATGATAGTTTTTTTTTTTTTCCTTTGAGTACTTAGAGTATGTTACCCCACTATAATCCAGTGTCCATTATTTCTGTTGAGTTAGCTGTTAATCTTATTAGGCTCCCTGTGTAACTGAAAAATTGTTTTTCTCTGCTCTTTTCAAGATTTTCTCCTTACCTTCAACTTTCAGGACTTTTCTATCTATATTTAAATCAGTCTTTTAAGGATACTTTTTTTTTTTTAATTTTTGAAGACGACATCCACTAAAACAATTGAATTGTGCCTGATATGACATAGGTTTACCCAATATTTATGAATATTTCCCCAGAGCACAGATCCATTAAATATATTTTGGAATGGACAATTTTGTGAACTAACCTGATGGACTTCTCATGGAATACCTTAATAGTATCTGTAGAAGCAGGCCTGTGAACAGGTGTTAGGGAGCCAGGTGATAGCTCTGGTCCTGTCCCTTTCAGAGTCACACTCCTGAGACAGACTTCATTCATTCATAGTGTCTCTGTTTTCTTCTAGCAATAATGGAGCCCTTAACATGTATTTGCAATGTACCTATTACTCACTTCCTACCAGTTTGTGAGTTTCTTGGAAATTAGTATATTGTCAAGGTCAACCATTCACTCCCTAAGTATAATAGTAATTAGCACAGAATAAGCACATAATAGACTACTAATTCCAAACTTGGCATGTTTAGATGAATTCAACCTGGGATCATAATATACTGCCACAATATAGAGCTAGTGATTTATGTTTGTTTATTTATTTATAATTAAGGTAACTTCAAGCAAGGCCTAAAACTTTCAGATGGGATTGTGCCTCCACAAGGCTCTGCATTTTTATGCTCTCCCATTCACATTGCCTGGACGATCCATGAAAGCCCTGGGGATTTGGATTTTTTTTTTGTATATATGACAAATAATCTATACAAACTGAAAGATTTAATAGATATCACATTTTGTATTTCACTGTTCCTTAGTCTGAGATCCATCAACTAGTTCTGGTAGTTGTCTTCTGATGCTACTATTTTTAAATTCATTTTTTTTTTTTTATAGAGGCATGCTTTATTTATTTATTTATTTGTTTGTTTGTTTTGTTTATACATGCACTGGGTACAGTCAGAAGCGCCGGAGGGTGAGAGAATTCACCAGAGCCAGAGCGGGGAGCAGAGCAGGCAGAAGGACCGAAGTACACTGCTGAGGGGAGCAGCAGGCGGCAGGAGAGGTCTGCGTGCCTGTGAGACCCTCCTCCGGTGGCCGGGGAGCAGCCGGGGATCGAACCGGCACTGCAGTGGCTGCGGGCAGCTTCGCAACCCAGCGCTCAACCGCTGCGCCACCGGGGAGGCCCTGATGCTACTATTTTTATATAGAATATTATATGCATACTTATATAAATGAATTTTCCTGAGAAGAGCATCCACAGATTTCATCAGATGACCAATGCATGTAACCAGCTAGTTATCTCAATTTAACATGCACTATTAGGGCCTCCCCGGTGGCGCAGCGGTTGAGCGCTGGGTTGCAAAGCTGCCCGTGGCCTCTGCAGCGCTGGTTCGATCCCCGGCTGCTCCTCGGCCACCGGAGGAGGGTCCCACATGGCGCGCAGACCTCTCCTGCCTGCCGCCCGCTGCTCCCCTCAGCAGTGTACTTCGGTCCTTCTGCCTGTTCTGCTCCCTGCTCTGGCTCTGGTGAATTCTCTCACCCTCCCGCGCTTCTGACTGTACCCAGTGCATGTATAAACAAAACAAACAAACAAACAAATAAATAAATAAATAAAACATGCCTCTATTAAAAAAAAATTAAAAAAAAAATAACATGCACTATTAATTTAACAATAGTCATTTGGAAAAATTAGAAACTTAACTAGATGTGTTTTCAAAATAAATTTTATAATATATACTATAAGTGTATATAATCAGATTATATATAATTATATTTATTTTTAATTATATTATAATTAAATATGTTTTCCTTCTTCAGTAGCACAAAGTCACATCTAAGTCTTACACAATGTAAAATATAAACTATTTTACCTGGTGTCAATGCACCTAACTCAGTTGAATAACTCAAAAGCAGACAAAAAGATCTCTTTTGTGAATGTATAGGGAGAAATTTGTAACTGTATCAGGAGGAATTACTATTGGCATTTCATTACTTATTCCTCTCATTAGCAACTGGCAACATTTCTCTTGACAGTGATTATAAGCCATATAAAATCTTCCAAATAAGTTCTTAATCTTCGAGTCTAGTAAATATGGTGTTTAGATAATCATATTTGAAGATATTTCTTAGGATTTTAACTGAATCCATATTCATAATGATAACTATACATAGTTTAATATACAGGAAACAAACTAGTTACATTGTTAGTTTTGATACCATTTTCAAGTTTTTTCCTCACTGAAATAGACTGGTAACTATTTGTCTAAATATGACTGCTTAGTCTTTTATTTATTTATTTATTTATTTTTGCATAGAAGAACTGGGGTATAGGCCAGATGTGTGGGGGATAAGAGGATTCATCAGAGACAGAGTAGGGAACAGAACAGTCAGATTTACTGAAATACATTGCTAAGGGGAGCAACAGGTGAGACAGGAGAGGTCTGCTGTGCCATATGTAGGTTAGCTTCCTGGCTGAATTGAACTCAGGCCTCAGTGGTGATAGTGCTGAGACAACTCCTACACCACCAGGGAGGCCCTTATAACAGTTTCGTCTTTATTCCAGTTTTCTTTTCTTCCACAATTTCTGATCAGTGTTGAAATCTTAGCTTCCTGATTTAAAGACACTGTTAACAAGTCTCAATCTCCCCTCTTAAAATTTCTTAAGTATGATCTTTGAATACTCAACCTTGGCTACATTTCTCTCACTCACTTATTGTGCTGTGTTGTGTTGACAATAGCATAAACTATAATGTTATCAATGTGATGCTGTTATGATGAGAAGGCTTTTAAAGTCTCTACAGGAATGCGTCTTATTTTATTTTGGTCATAAACTGAAATGTGGAGCACTGATTTTTAGAGAGCCATGTCATCCCCTCCTTTGACATCATGATTATGGAACACCAATTTTGTTACCACTTAATGACTTCATATCTCATATTGGGTGGCTTTTAGTAAAAAAAAAATGGGTGGCTAGAAGGACCTAACCTACTTAAAAGCATGTTAGTAGTGATGTATTCAGTTCTACCATGCACTTAATCACCAATATAGACATAGTTTCTCAACCATGTTATCCTTTTGTAGACAAAAAATGTAATAGAACTTGAAATGTCAGGGAAGTCATAAATTTGCACTTTTTTATGGTATGGGAGTGTCTTTCTTATGTCTTCATGAATTAACATAGAAAAGTAAGAATACATGTTCTGATATTTTATTTTTCTTTCCTAAGCTGCCTATAAATTTTATGACATCTTCGAAATACTATTGTTTTGATCATAATTTAAGGGATTATATTTTATTAATCTTCCTTCTTCTAGAAACCAAAATAATCACTAACATATAGTAGATATTCAGAATTGTGTGTTGAATATTATTTAGACATTAGATATTGATTCTTAAAGATGTGGATCTGTTTCCCCTTCAGTGGTTTGTGCACTCCTTGATTTCATGCCAAGAGTAATCTTATTTGAGAAAGTGTGAAGTGATGCCTTTATTTCACAGTTTCTAGTGGCCTCACCCATGTGATGATTATGACCACAAAGAAACCAAGTGTGTCTCTTCACAATTGTTTCTGCTTATGATTGGTGACCACATTTGGTAAGAAGTAGAAATAGTAGAAATAATGTTACCAGTGAATTACTAGGTAGGATAAATATTTAAAATAAGAAAGTGTCCTGGGGTTCTGTACACAGTGCAGAGATTCAGACAGAATGACTAAAAACTAAAGTTATGACAAATAAAATGATAATGATGATGTATCTAGCTAGCAAGTGGTAGAGTTTGCAACTGGCGGGACTGAGAACAGGAAAGGTAGAAGCTTTATGAAAAGATTGAGGCAAATGCTTGAATACTGAGGCCAGGTGAAGATAAAAGTTTATGATACATATTTTAATCACCACCTCATATTTGTTTTGAAGACATCAATGGGAGGATAAAGGAACATCACAAAAATGTTTGGTTTTTGTAGGTCTTGATTCATAACCACATTTTTTGAAAGGAGGAAGAAAATCAACAGTTAGATACTCCTTCTAAGTGTATTTATTAACATGCTTAACTCACTAACAAACATAATAGCCAAGTGGTTTTAGACAGTTTTAAATCCAATTTGTGGACAACGAAAAGAAAGCTCAAGCATTTAAATAAAGTGGTCAAAGTTATTTCAGCAGTAGTAAGGGGAATTTATAAAACTCTAGTATGCTACAGCTGACAAATACAAGAAATTCAGAAACTTTGGTTTCTGCAATGAAAGAATAATCAGTCTCAGTTTTGCCTTGCTACTGTAAACTGGAATACTGGACACAATATATGAGGCCATCATTTTCAGCTGTGGATAGGAGATAGGACAGGACTGCGGTCTTTGAGAGAATGAAACAGAGTGAACTTTATCCTACAAAACTTTCTGCTTGAAGATGTTTTCTGGATTATGAGGCAGGATGAAATCACCCGAGAAGAGCATACTGGTCTTGCTGAATAGAGGAAAAGAGATCAGCATTCTGGGAGACTGAGGGAACTGAAAGGACAAAATACCAGACAGGAGAGAGCTATACAGAAAAGAAGCATGAGAGTCTGCATGGTGGTGTCTGGAGTTTGTGACTGATTACTAAACCATGCACATATAGGATGAAACTTCATGAAATCAGGTTAAAAAATACCGGGGAGCTGGAAGCTGAACAATTCCTAGAGCTCACATGGGAATAGGGGATATTTGAATTACAACTAATCAGAAAGGAAAGACTTGTTGAATACCTGGGGTATTCAGTAATAAATATTAAAATAATCTGCCTTAATAGTAAAGCTAAACTATATCTAAAAAATATTCAAGACTTGTCCTAATATAACTTAATACTTAACTTAGAAATAATCAAACTGAGTAACTTACCTGCTAAACGAAATAAAGTTCAACATTCTTGAAAGAAAGACAATAAAACTTAAACATAATATACCTAATGGGAGGGGAAAATTGAAGCTTACAACTACAAGGCTATTATTTTTCATATGACATGAAATAATATTACTTGAAGTTAGACTGAAATATACTAAAGATATATGCTATAAGCTCCAGATTATTTTAAAGCTAGAAGATACCCATTTAATTTAAAACTTGCCCAAAAAAAAACCACAAATAAGAGAAGAAAAATAGAAAAGATGGTAGACTAACACCCTACCATTTTGTCAATTACATTAATTGGAAATAGTCTAAGTATTACATTTAAAAGGCAGAGATTATAATAAAGAATTAGGTATATATGACAAGTTATAATGCAAGCTAAATGAAATGTCTTATAATGCATGTAGATATTACAATATATAAAATATATAGTACATATGGACAGTAAAAGGATTGGAAAAGATAGACTATGCAAACAATTAATAACTCTGCAGCAATTATATTAATATTTAATAAAATAGACTTAATGACACTGAATATTTTTAGTGAAAAGTAGGATAATTTTATAATAAAATGTTAATCCATAAAAATTTAAAATATACTCAAACCCAATATTATAGCTTTAATATTTATTTCAACTGTTGATAGAAGTGAAAGAGGAAGTATGTGAATCTATAGTTACAGTTGGAAATACCAGTAATTTGTAGAAAAGGTACACAAAAAATCAATAAGAATATAGAAGACCTGAAAAACTCTATCTTAAACTATTTGACCTAACTGATGATTATGAAATATAGCATTCAACAAGAGTATATTACACATTCTTTTCAAGAACACATATTTTACCAAAGTAGACCTTATTCTCAGACATAAAATGAGTTTTAAGATTTACCATTTTTGACAATATGGAAAAGAAGGGATTATGCAAAGCAAAAAAATCAGGAAGAGAAAGACAAATACCACATGACTTCACTCATATGTGTAATATAAAGAAACAAAACAGGGCCTTCCCAGTGGCGCAGCGGTTGAGCGCTGGGTTGCGAAGCTGCCGGTCAGCTTCTGCAGCGCAGGTTGGATCCCTGGCTGCTCCCCGGCCACCGGAGGAGGGTCCCGCATAGTGCGCAGACCTCTCCTGCCGCCCGCTGCTCCCCTCAGCAGTGTACTTCGGTCCTTCTGCCTGCTCTGCTCCCTGCTCTGGCTCTGGTGAATTCTCTCACCCTCCCACGCTTCTGACTGTATCCAGTGCTTGTATAAATAAATAAATAAATCTTAAAAACAAAACAAAACAAAACAAAGGAACAGATAAAAACTAAACCAAAACAAACTCTAGAAATCTGACGGCAAACCTGAGGCTACCAGAGACAGAGCGTGGGATTGGGGAACAAAAAAGAGGAGGGTGGCCAATGGACAAGGGTGAACTATGGTGGAACATTATTGATGTTTTGGTGGTGGGCATGGTGTGATGACACACACTTGAATATGTATCAACCAACAACCCTAAAACTTATAGTGTGAAAAGCAACATTGCTTCAATAAAATAATTATGACATAATTTAAGACTCAAAAATTTAAATTGAATTGGAATCATAGTGATTGCATACTTAATTTTGATCACAGTGGAGTTAAAGTGTAAATGAATAACAGAAAGTAACTTTTAAAATTACCAACTTTTTTTTTTAAGATTTATTTATTTATTTATACAAGCACTGGGTACAGTCAAAAGCGCAGGAGGGTGAAAGAATTCGCCAGAGCCAGAGCAGGGAGCAGAACAGGCAGACCGATGAAGTACACTGCTGAGGGAAGCAGTGGGCAGCAGGAGAGGTCTGCACGCCGTGTGGGACCCTCACCTGGCGGCTAGGGATCGAACCGGCACTGCAGACGTTGCGGGCAGCTTTGCAGCCCAGCGCTCAACCGCTGTGCCACTGGGGAGGCCCACCAAATATTTTCAAATTAAAAAAAAAAAAAGTCTTCTAAATAATACTATAAGTCAAAAAATCACAGGAGAAATTAGACAATATTTTGAATTGAATAAAAATCAGATCACAACATTAACAACTTGTGAGATGTTGTTAAAACAGTGTGTAGAGGGTAATTTAAAAATTTAAATGCTTATATTAGTAATGAAGAGATGTCTGCAGTCCATGGTCCAAGCATCCACCTAAAAAAGGGAAGGAGAACTCTGGCAAAAGATGACATCATAGGAGGTTCCCTGCTTCACTTCCAAGTGGATAATCTAAAATACTATAGAATACCCTTGACTCGGAATATCCCATGAGTTGGGATAAAACTAGAGTGCCTCTGGAAATCAAAGACCAATGCTGGCTTACAATGACAGAAAATATCCTAAGGAAATTTATCTCTATAAAAAGGAGGGTGGAGAGAGGCGCATAGAGATTCTGGCAGGGGTAGGAACTGGCAGTTAAAATCTGCACTCCTGGAACTCCCCTGGTGGCGCACGCAGTTGAGCACCGTGCTATGAAGCTGTCCGCAGCCTCTGCAGCGCTGGTTCGATCCCAGCCGGTTGGCGAGGGTCCCACATGGCTCTGCAGACCTCTCCTGTCCCGCCCGCTGCTCCCCTCAGCAGTGTAGTTCGTCAGTCTGCCTGTTCCGTTCCCTGCTCTGTCTCCGGTGAATCCTCTCACCCTCCTGTGCATCTGGCCTGTACCCCCATTCTTGTATAAATAAATAAATAAATCTTTTTAAAAAAAATCTGCACTCCTGTGTTAGGTTGGCCCTGGGGAACAAAGAGGTGCTTAAAGTGGAAGAACATTGCTGTGGGGAGTTATGTGCAAAGCTGAGCTAGATATGGAGTCCCCAATAAAGAAGACAACACTCAGAATGGCACTGTTTCTAACACATGCTCCTCATGACTCTACCTGATAAAATGAAGTGATGATGAACAACCAGCCCAAGCAAAAGAAAGAAACTGGACCACTGTGTTACATCATGCACAAAAATGAACTCAAAATGCGTTAGGAAGTTAAAATTAACACCTGAAACCATAGAATACATTGAGGAAATGTAGGCCAAACATTTCATGTGGTAGGCTTCAGTGACGTCTGTGGATTCATCTCTAACAAGAAAAAGAGAAAGGACTATAAACAACTGGAACAACATAAAATTGTACAGAGAAACTACCATTAAAACAAAATGACACTCTAATGAATGGGAAAAAATATTTTCACTTCATATATCTGACAAGGGGCTGATATCCAAGATTTACAAAGAACTCATGCAACTCAACAGAAAGAAAACAACCAACATAGTTAAGCACATCCCCAAGGAAGACACAGATGGATGACAGGTACATAAAAGATACTCATCATCTCTTGTCGTCTGGGAAATACATCTAAAAACCACAATTAGATGCCACCTCACTCTTGTGGAAACCATCCATATCAAAAAGACCAAAAACAAGTGTTTGCAAGGATATGGAGAAAAAGGAACGATCATATATTGTTGGTGAGAACATAGACTGGTCCAGCCCCTGTGGAAACAGTATGGAAATTTCTCAAAATATTAAAAGTAGATGTGCTATGTGATCCATCAATTCCAGTGTTAGGTATCTACCCAGAGAATGCAAGTACACTAATTCAAAGAGTTATAGGGACTCCTATGTTCACTGTGGTACTATTTACAATAGCCAAGCTAAAGAAACAACCTAAGGGTCCAAAGACAGATGAATGGATTAATACTAGTCTTATATACATACATACACACACACGGGAATATTTATCCACCATGAAAAAAGTAAACTCTTGCTCTTTGCACCAACATGGGTAGAGCTGGTGGGGATTAGACTAAGGGAAGAAAGTCAGAAGCAGAAAGACAAATATCTGATGGTGTCATTTATGTCTGGGATATTAAGAAACAAAAAAAAAATGGGTAAAATAAAGGCAAACCAATAACAAACTCTAGAATTCTGACTGTAGAATTAAGGTAGAGTTAAGGTTACCAGAGGAGGGTGGAGAGGGAAAACAACAAAATGGGTGGGAAGCATAATGGACTGTGCTGGAGGACTATGGGTGTCTTGGCGGTGGGTGTGGTATGGTAACAACACCTGAATGTCATATACAATGTTGAAAATAAATGTTACCACAATCAAGAAAAAGAATTAAAAAGAGAAGGAAAAAATGTAAACTAAAATCAAAATAAATGGAAAAAAATAACAAATACCTACAAAATAGAGATCAATTAACCAAATGCACAGTGTTTTTGATTTCTAGCATTTTCTTTTATTCTTTTTTAGCATTTCCTTCTCTGCTTGCATACTTGCATTATGGATTTGTCCATCTGCATGTCTGATTTTTCCACTTTTTTCAGTATACTATGTAAATATCTACTATATAATTAAACATTGATTATAGTTATTTTAAATTCTCTGTTCTGTTTGATCTTTCAAAATTGCTGTTATATCTGAGTTGAATTCTGATGCTCGCTTTTTCTTTAGATTGAGGATTTTTAGTTTTTAAAAATGCCTTCTAGGTTTTTTTTTTGTTGAAATCTGGACAAAATATCTAGTAAAAGACACTGAGGTTAGTAAACCTTTAGTGTGAGATCACATGTTAACATTTAAAAAAAATCCAGTTAGAATGTGTTTAATGTTTGCCCTAGATGTAAATGCTAGAGGATTCAAATTTCTCTAGTTACCTCTTTTTTTTTTTTTTTTCACTTTCCTATGGCCTATGGTTTTCCCTAAGTGTTCCTCAGAGACAGTGTGTTTTGCAGCTTATTCAGTGATAATCCACTATAATACTGGAGTCCTATTTTATGGTGATAAGGTATAGAGAGGAAAGAAAATGTTCTATAGCCTCATCATTAAAATTTTATCTTTTAATAGGCCTGTTACCTGAGCTGTGATCTTCACATGTTTCTTAGTTGTTTCCCTTCTCTCTTAAGTAAAGTAAGAAGTCTAGAGGGGGCTGGAGTGGGAGAAGTGGCCTTTCCTCAGATGGGGTCAGGCTTTGCTAAAGTCTATTTCTCCAGAGAGCAGGGAGAGTAGACCTTTGTTATGGAAAACACAGATTGTATTACATAAGTATTACCCTTCATTTTCTCAACTAGAGCCACAAAGGGATCTTTTTCTACTCTTCACCATAACAACTTGGTGGGACTCCTGAAGCTAAGCCCATAAAAATATGGGATGCTCCTTAAAGACTGTGACCCCCAACAGTTTCTCACTCACACTAGTCCACATTCATTTCTCATAAAATTGTTATTTTATGGAGTCAATTTATGATTACAACCAGGTAAACAGATCATAGTTGTGACTTTCCAAATTTGTCTGACTCTCCATATTCAGGGCAAGGGTTTGTCCCTTGATTTCAAGAAAAGTCATTGATTTCAGTTTGTTCAGTTTATATTTCTTGTTTTAAGGATAAGTGTTATGATTTCCAATCTCTTTATATGTTAGAGATGAAGCTAAATTCTATCCATTTTATTTTGGTTATTTTGATTTTTAATTCTAAAAATGGAGGCAAAATATGGACATTAGCATAGACTTGAAAGATACAATGATGAAAACAGCTTAGTTCTGGGGAGAATAGTGAATTGGACCAGTAAACTAGGAAATTACAGTGAAAACATTTTTATCTATGTATATTGGTCTAGTTCTAGATCTAGATACAAGAATTTAATTTAATATAAGTCACAATTTAATACCAATAATGAAGATATTACTCAAAGAGGATCAGAAAAAATAAATATTTGAAAAGAATAGTTCTTCCACTTACATTAGAACCAAAATTTATATTTCAGATTAAGAAAATAATTTAAAAAGAAAAAGGAATATGAATATCTAGCTTATCTTAGTTTCTTAGCTATGCCTTCCAATATTATATTGAATAGTAGCAGTAAAAGTGGACATCCTTGTCTTACATATGATCTTGGAAGTATAGCCTTTAATTTTTCACTATTGAGTAAGATTTGGCTGTGGGTTTGTCATATACGAACTTTATGGAACAGCTAGCCTATAACAAAGGAGTCAAGAATATATATTGAAATAAAGAAAACCTTGAACAGAAATAATGGGGTTAGGGAAACTGGACTGCCACATGCAAAAAAAATGAAAGTAGAGCACTCTCATATCATATATATATATGTATATATATATTATATATACATAGAAATGAATTGAAAATGGATTAAAAACTTAGATGCAAGACATGGAACCATACAGTAAATGGAAGAAAATATAAGCAAAACACCCCATAATATTGGCTTCAGTGATATCTTTGTGGATTCATCTCTAATGGCAAGAGAAACAAAACATAAAAAATATGAACAAATGGGATGGCATCAAGCTAAAAGTGAAAGAAGCAACCTTTAAAACAAAAATACACCCTACTGAGTGGCAGAAAATTTATGCACATCATACATCTTATAAGGGACTGATACCCAAGATCTACAAAGACCTCATACAACTTGACATAAATAAAACATATAACCCAATCAAGAAGTGAGCATAGTAGCTAAATAGGTACTTATCCAAACAAGACAAATAGATCACCAACAAGCACATGAAAAAATGCTTATCATCACTTATCATAAGGGTAATACAGGTCAAAACTATACTGTGAGAATGACCTATATCAAAAAGACCAGAAAAAACAAATGTTGACAAGGATGTGGAGAAAAAAGAACGTTCATTTCCTGTTGGGAATGTAATCTGGTCCAGTCTCTACAGAAGCAGTTTTCTCAAAATATTAAAAATGGATCAGCCATATGATCCAGCAATTTCATTCCTAGTTATCCACCCAAATAATGCAAAAACACTTATTCGAAGGGTTAAACACACACCTATATTCATTGCATCACTATTTATAATAGCCAAATTATGGAAATAACCTATCTTCTCAAGGGCAGATGAATGAATTAAGAAGATGTGGTATATATGTACAATAAGATACTACTCACTTATAAAACAGATGAACATTTGGGCCTCCCCCGGTGGCGCAGTGGTTGAGTGCTGGGCTACGAAGCTGCCCGAAGCCTCTGCAGCGCCGGTTGGATCCCTGGCCGCAGGCAAGGGTCCCACATGGTGCACAGACCTCTCCTGCTGTGCCCGCTGCTCCCCTCAGCAGTGTATTTTGTCAGTGCCTGTTCTGCTCCCCGCTCTGGCTCTGATGAATTCTCTCACCCTCCTGCGTTTCTGACTGTACCCAGTGCTTGTATAAATAAATAAATAAATAAATCTAAAAAAAAAAATAGATGAAATTTTGCCACTTGCCATGACACGATGTAACTAGAGGGGATACAGCTAAGTGAAAAAAGTCAGAAGGAGAAAGAAAATGCTTTCACTTCTTTTTGGAATATAGAGAAACAGAGCAAAGGGTCAGGTAGAATCAAACCAATTATAAAACCTACAAGTCTGACTATAGAATTTAAGCTACCAGGCCAGGAGGAAGAGTGTGAAGGAAACCTAGTGAACTATAATGGAATAATATGAATCATTTGGTGTTGTGTGCATCTGGAGATAGATGTGTAACCTTGTATCTATAAATCATACACAGTGTTGTAAGCCCATCAATAAAAATGTAAAAGTTGTAAAGTCATTGATTTGAAAAGGGATGTAGATGTATTCTGATTGAAGATCTTAACCTGTAAACAAATGATATAATTCAATCCAGTAGTTATTCTGGTTGTTACTGATGGAGGACAAGAATAGAAAGAAAAAACAAAACAAAACTGAAAAGGTGGTGCCACAAGGCCAGAAACCTGGCTCACAGAGGAAGTGGGCATAGAACAGATTAGTATGGCCATTGACACGGCTATGGAAACCAAGATCCTTAGGCACAGACCACACAGTTATGGAAACTAAGATCCTTAGACGCAGATGACACAGTTGCGGAAACTGATACCCTTAGGTGCAGACTAGTATCATTAGGCACGGATGCCTAGATTACAAAGCATAACTTCCAAGCAGGTATTTGAGGGCACATCCAAAGGTAAAGATAGGGAGTTTGAGCCCATTGTAGAATCTCTGGTCCCTTTCAAATTCTACATAGTTATCCAAAATTAGCAACCAACTGACAGCTCACAAGGAGTGAGCCCCTCCCAAATAGAAGACTACATCAGTTCAGTGTCTGCACAGGCTCAGGGCAGCACTCCCACTGCCCACCTGTGACTAGGCAGGTGCCTCTTTTCACCAACTATCTCCCTCTGCATGGCAGCAGCCTTTCTACCTGCCCTGTGACCTGTCAAGGCCGCCTGCCTGCAACCATGCAGGCCTGTCTTAGTAAACCTGTCCCTTCTGGGGTAGCTCTTCCTGCCTGCTTATGTCTATGCAAGTGTCTTTTTAAATTTTATTTTATATATTTTTACATCATTTTTTCATTTTTGCACAATGTATGCATTTTCATCTTGGTTATATTCCTAGTACAATTTCCACCCCCCTTATTTTGACCCTAATTCTTCCTCTCCCCACCCCCCATAGCGTGTCTCTGGTTTATAGTTGCTTGTTGATTTTGATTTTACTTTATAATAATTAGTCTTTTTCCTGGTCCCTTATTTAGGTTTTCTAAATTCCTGCTATGAGTGAGACCATCCAGTATTTTCCTTTTTCTCTGTCTTATTTCACTGAGCATGATCACTTCCAGCTCCATCCATGTTGCTGCAAATCGCATGAGTTTAACCTTTTTGATTGCTGAGTAATATTCCATTATGTTTATATACCACATCTTCTTGATCTTAGCTATTGTAAATAGTGCTGCTATAAACATAGGGGTGCCCTTTTGAATTAATGTTTCTGTGTCGGCAAAAACAAAGTAAACAGTCCAGTCAAAAAATGGGCAGAAGAGCTAAAAAGGAACTTCTCCAAAGAGGAAATGCAAATGGCCAACAGGCATATGAAAAAATGTTCAGCATCACCTGTAATCAGGGAAATGCAAATCAAAACTACAAACAGATACCATCTTACACCAGTGAGAATGGCACATATTGTAAAAACTAGCTACAACACATGTTGGTGAGGATGTGGTGAAAAAGGAACTCTCCTGCTTTGCTGGTGGGGGTGCAAACTAGTCCAACCACTATGGAAAGCTGTGTGGAGATTCCTCAACCTGCTAAAGATAGAGCTTCCATATGATCTAGCAATTCCACTCCTAGGTATTTACCCAAAGGACACAGAAACATTAATTCAATATGCAAGTGTCTTTAACCATTTTAACTCTTACCTAATAAACCTGCCCTTTAAATATAATCAATGTCTGTCTCATAGAGAAATTCGCCTGGGAAACTTGCTGCATGTCACTGAAAGGGATGCTCTGGTGAAATCTTTCCCAGAGTGAATCCAAGGACCCCGTACTCCAAACCCACAGACTCCAAAAACAACAACATTACCATAAATGATCCTCACAACTTTAGTGATTTCACACAGTAGAAAAACATATTTTGCACATATGCAGTTCAATATAAATATTTCTGCAGGATAATTAAGGTATATAGGCTCTTTGATTAACTATACCATCTTCAACTAAGGGCAGCAAAATCACTGCATAATGGGGAAGAACATAGGAATTTTATATCTATATAGATATATGCAGCCCTGGAGGAGTTGGACCTCATTTCTAACCACATTCCATTCCTTAAAGCTTACTGCAAGGGATGGAGACTATAGTCTCTGTCAATTGGTATTCACATTGTAGGCTGTAGATTGGCTGGCCATTTACAGACCATTTGTTACTGATCTTTGATAAGATATAAGCAATTTGATTTGTATGTAAATTGTGTCACTAAAGACTGTTAAGTGCAGTAGCAACATTTTGATGAAAGAAGCAGTTTGTTGATTTGCATTCTGGTGCGAGCTTCTAGTAGTGGGCTGGTTGGTACTTTAAGAAGCACTAGATTAGCTGAATGCCCAGAAGAAAGAGGAAACAGATTTGGTGATTAATTAGTCATTCTCTGCTACATCCAACTACATAGTTGAGATAGATATCTATGTGGGAGTGATAATTAAGTCTAGATTTAAACATCTTCAAGGTCTCTTAATATTAAAGTTTTACTTAAATGAAAAAACGCTTTTCAAGAAATTGTATAATTTTCTTTGAAAATATAAAGATACAAGCAAATTAACAATGATGTAAGATAAACAATAATATGAGCCAGTTGCACTGTCAATTTTTAGAATCTAATGTTACTGTTATTTTAACATGCAGCAGCTTTATGACACAGTTATATACACTTAACACTCATTAAATGAGTTAACTCAGTTAACTCATGGTAAATCTAAAGAAGTGAGACTTGGACACTAAAAGATGTTACAAAATGTGTAATAGGTTTGGAATGAGGAGTTTTACATTCTTGACTTAGTTATGTAGCTCACCAACTGTGTGTTATCAGATAAGGGGTGCCATTGGGAAAATTTGACTTAATTTGAATGTCAAATTGGTTGTAATTCTTGTGTGAGGCCAATACAGTTGTCTGAAACTGCTGTGTTGAGAAGGATTCTGAAGCAGAATTTCAGTCTATTGGTCAAGAGTACCATAATCAATAAGATATGTTTACTATGAGTAAAGGATAAAAAGAAATAGCTACATGAGAAGTAAATATTTGCTGCATCACAACTGTATAATTTCAGGTTCTTTGCATTTCTAAAAGAAAGTTTCTTTGAAGGCATTAGACAAAACTATCATGAAGGACACCAAAGGGAGGGATATGAGATAGGGTATGGATAATTAAACAGCAAAAACAAGAAAAAAGAGAGACGTTTAGAGAGTGACTTCATTTGTTTTAAGAGAATTTTCAAAACATAATTATGTCCATGTTTAATGTTAGCACAAAGCACATTACAAATTCAAATGTCTTTTGGATTAGTCACCATTTTGAATTCTCCACACCCTGCTCTTTCTTTTATTGTGGAGAATCAAGTGTTTTCTGTATTGCATATTGTAGCATTACTGTGATCTATTCAGTGGAGCATGGAAATGTACTAGTATGATAATACTTGAGAGATAGTACTGCCACATCATAAACGAGGGTGTATGAAATGCATTTGGGGAGGGGATGACTTAAACTATATAGGAAAAAGCAAAAGTGGCTGGCAGATGGAATTAATGAAATAGGATTTAGACAGCACATGCAGATGATGTTTGACATTCCTCTTTAAAACATCTCATATGGAAAAGTCAGTCTGTTCTGGTAAATCTAGCTTTGATGTACCCAGTGAATTCAAATCTAGATTGCAGAACATTCACATTGGTCAGAGCTATTTTGATGATTTAAAATGAAACAAATCTCTTGCTCTCATGGGATAAAATTTTTAAGGTGTCATTTTTCTTTATAATCAAATAAACCACAGATTTCAAGAGTCAGGAAACTCAGATTCTAGTGCTAGCTCTAGCATGATGTGGACAAATCATTTTACCACTCAAGGTTTTAGTTTCTTTACCTGTAATATAATTTGACTAAAAAAATCAATTAAATGTTTCCTGATAATTATGTAATTCTATTACTGAACACCAAAGACCTCTTGGCTTGTGATTTTTAGATAGAAATCTTAAGTCACATGGATGGTTAAAAGGTAAGTCTTGATGATAATAATAATGGGTTTGGTGGGGGAAAATGGGAGCATGTGAGGTGTCAATAATTTTACACAGTACACATAGATAGGAAGCCTAAAATCTTAGAGTCTTCCTTTATATTCTTTCTTCAAATATAATCTGTTTCCTCCTTAACATCTTTTGAATTCACTCCACTCTAGCTTCAGCTGTATTGTCAGTATTCATTGGGGCTTTTCCTGCAATAATAGAAAATCTCTCCTTTCTTTCCTTCGGTCTTCCTCCTCCCCATTCTCTACTCTAACCTCTACTGTTAGTTTTTGCTCTTACTATACTTTATCTCAGCTCTTCATATTATGATTGCTTGTTTTTCACTTTGACAATACAACATCGGGATTTGAAAATAACCATGAAAAAATTTTAACGACTCAAGAGGCAACTATTTCATGAATGTTTCTTTCTTCTTTTCTAAAATGTTCCAGTGAAAATTCAATTGCATTTATGACCTTCCTTGGACAGCTAAAATCTGTCTTGTGAACCAGATATACTCAAACTATTTACTCTCAGGAAACCTTCACACTCTCTTAAAACAACTTATCAAACACCCCAAAGAATTTTTGTTTATCAGAGTTATTTTTAATGATGATTAAATATTAAAAATGAAAACAGTGGGCAAGGGCATAGAAAAAGGGAACCTTTGTATGCAGTTTCTGGGAATGCAGCTCGTCCAACCTCTATGGAAAATAGAATGAAGTTTTCTCAAAACATTAAAAATAGAACTACTATATGATCCAACAATCCCACTCCTAGGTATCTACCCAAAGAATACAAAACCACTAATTTAAAAGAGTACATGTAACCCTACATTCATTATAGCCCTATTTACAAAAAAACAAGTTATGGAAACTAAAGTTCCTAATGACAGATTAGTGGATAAAGAACATGTCATGTACACACACATACACAGACACACTGGAACACTACTCAGCTACAACAAAAGATGAACACTTGTCATTTGCAGCAACATGATGGAACTGGAGTGGACTCAGCAAAACAAGTCAGAAGGAGAAAGTTAAATACCAGATACTTTTACTCATATATGGAATATATGAAGTAAAGCAAAGGAAGAGACAAAACCAAAGGAAACCAAACCCTTGAAATCTGACTGCAGAATTGATGCTGCCAGAAGGAGAGAGAGTGGGGAATAGAGGGTGAGGAAGCCCAGTGGGCTGTGGTGGAAAATTATGGTAGCTTTTGTGCTGGGTGTGGTGCATTAACATACATTTGAAAAGATGTGAATCCATATTCCTAAAACACAGTGTTATAAACCAACATTACCTCAATGAAAATAATTACAAATCTTTGTAAAATTCAGAAGTTAAATACAAAGAAAAACAAATAAACAAAAACGTAGACTGTATCTTCCTAAAGAATAACCATATTTCCTAAGACTATGAAATGTAATCAAACAATTGATATGATATTACAGTCTTACAAATCTTGATATTTGGTGTAAGAAAAGAAAGCTACAGTCTACTTCTGCATTCAATATTTTGCAATATACTGGTTTGATTGGCATATATGGCAAAAATCTGGCCTCACAAAGATGTGTACTTGGTCAAAGGAGGAGTGTTTTACTAGCTTTTTTAGATAATTGTCAACATTCTTCTTTGATGCTATACCAAAACTCAACAATAGTAGAAAATCTCAGGGTGAATAGTAGAAAAGTTCAGGGTGAATGATCCAAGTTTTCCAAAACTCAAAATTTTTATTTGCAAGATTGAATTTTATCACTAACAACAAACATTTTCAGTTTTGGTTTCTTTGTTTATTTTTTAGTAACTGGCTTACTTTTGTCATTTTGGAGAAATGTCTGCCAAATACCAATGTTTTCTGAATAATCAGTTTGTCTAGAAGTCATTCTTTCAAGTCAAGTATGATCCCAACTTGCATTTTTTATCTCTCCTCTTGACCCATATCATCACCATCAAGAAAGAGTGTTTGTTTTTATATCCATTATCTAAACAGAGGATGGCAAATTACAGATGCTCAACATGTTTTTTGAATAAATACTAGATAGCCAGTGATAGTATTGAGATACTAGAGTGAGTGAGTTGTCTTTTGCCTAATACAAAATCAGTCTATTCAGAAAGTCACTTACCCTGTATTTTAATAATTTAAATGGATTTAGGTGCTTCTGTAATACATATAGGTGTTAGGAAACAATTACTTAAAGAAGTCAAGTTACTTAAAAAATACTTTTAAGAACCTTTATTTGCTTAAGTTATGAAGGTACCTCACGCATAACCCTGAAGTAAATATTTATGTTCAGCAATACTGGAAAGTTTGCTTCCATTACTTAAGCCTTACCACTGTGGCAAAATCTTGGAATTTATTTCACATTTTTTAGTCAGAAAAAAATCATAAGCAATGATTCTTTGGATAATGAGAAACTAAAGTAGTTCATTAGTTATGAAATGGAATAATTGATACATATATTAATTGGAATAGATTTCTGTCATTTAATTTAAATTTATAGAAAACCATGTTGATTTAGTTCCTCCCATATTTGTAGAAATTACACTGAGTGTTATTAAGTACTTAATTCTACTTATGTCTCTATGTGTAGAGTGAGTTGGGGAACTAAGTACTTAACAGGAGAATCTGATCAACATAGCCAAATTTGGGTCTGCTTCTAAACCAAATATTTTGAGGCTCAATTTTACTATTCCTGGTATACGGACAAAGCACAAACTTCAAGTAATGGCTATTTTTTTGGGATAATAGAGTGCAGTGCATGTGTGTGTAATTTCTGGAAGCCATCATAAAGCCTGGGATATCTGTAGATAATGATCTAGGACATCATTTCTTTTGTCCAGAAAGAGACCCTGAGTGAAAGATTGCAGGCCTCAGTAAAACCTAAAAAAAATTATGTTCTAGCTTAGGATTGTGTCTTCTGGTCCATGGTCAATAATAGTTTTGGCTTTATCTTATCTTTCTTAGAAAATATGCTTTTAGTAGTAGCAGCAGTATATTTATCAACTTACTTGTCACAGTCTTCTAATTTCATTTTCACCTACTGGAATTGAGTTGCATGTAGAAAAATATGAACCATTTGTACAAATAAATGAATCCTCAAATAAACTTGGTGCTGATAAGCAAAATAACGTGGAAGTATTGTAGCATCCAAATTTGTTATTCTCTATTCATTATGGATGTTTGAAAAATATGGATCAATACTAACATAGTAACACTTGTTAAAATCCCAAGAATTGGGCTTCTCCGGTGGCGCGGCGGTTGAGCGCTGGGTTGCGAAGCTGCCCGCAGCCTCTGCCCGCTGGTTCAATCCCTGGCTACTCCCAGGCCACCGGAGGAGGGTCCTACATGGCGCACAGACCTCTCCTGCCGCCCGCTGCTCCCCTCAGCAGTGTACTTCGGTCCTTCTGCCTGCTCTGCTCCCTGCTCTGGCTCTGGTGAATTCTCTCACCCTCCTGCACTTCTGACTGTACCCAGTGCTTGTATAAATAAATAAATAAATCTTTAAAAAAATAAAATAAAATAAAATCCAAAGAATCAATAGCTACAAGCAGACTCAAATAGATTAAGTTTTACAATTCACTTGGACTTTCATTTGCCTTACAATGTCAAAGAAGTTACGTAACCTCTTTCAGCTTCAAGTTGTCTATTATTAAAATGAGTAATAATTTCTTTGAATATATAGGGAGATATCATATGTATAAATACATAATATATCCCACGACACAGCACAAGCATTTGATAATTTTCATTCTTTTTTCCTACTTTTTAAAGATAATATTCCAAGTAAATTTTGTGTTGTGTTGACCATTGTTTATGCATTAGAATTTCAGGATAACAGGCTAAAATACTAAGGTATCACAGGATATCACAGGAATTGAGAGTTTATAGAAGTAAAAATATAATTTCTGAACTTATAGGAAATTCACTGTTTTAATAGGAAAGCAACACCCTACAACGGTTTCATTACTCTCTGATGTGGCAGGATTATTCTCCCAATTAAGTGGCAGTTACTGCCATTATATATCATTATGTTTAAATAGAGTATCTGGAAGATGTCTCATTTAGACAGTCCTCCCAATTAAGTGTGTCCTATAGGTTAATAGGAATCACTTCCTCTCTCTTGGATAGTGATGTTTGGGGGAAATACCTAGGGCTTAATTATTAAAAGGTCAAAGTTATGCTTCTCAGTTAACACTCCATAAAGTGTAACTGGGAAAATTTGCCATTACTGCTGTGGCTTTTGTCAGTTTTACTGCAAATCAATCAAGACAACTATATTCTGAGTTACAGTATGATGTGCACTTTGAAGCAAAATAATGCATAGAAGATCAATAATACTCTTTAAGAGAGCTCAAATCTGGCAGTTGTTATAATAACTCACCATATTATTTTTATCCAGGTTTAATAAAATTCATAAAATAATTTGTGATTTTTAAAAATTTTACAAAATGAGACAAAAAGCAGATGTAGAAGTGAAGGATTCTAATAGATGAGAGAAAGGACACTTCATTGAAGAATAAATTCACAAATAGTCACATTATCTTCAGTATGAAATATTTTGCACTATGGCATGAAACACTGAGACATTGAAAAACATATATGTACGCGGTGGAATAAAAAATATTGAACTCCGCTTGTCTATTGTTACTGTCACCAAGGTCTCCAACAATTGGTGACTCTTAACTCACTAAAAACCTGGAATTTGGTGTACAAAATATATAACTTCAAATGTCTAAGTTAAAAATTTTGGTTGCAACTAAGAGTAGTGTTTCAATCAACTTAGATTACTTCAGTCTATTTATATTCTGGGAAGGCAAACACATTTTGCTCCCTCTGAGCCATGCTGCATACAATCTTCCATTTCTTTGTTTAAAAGCATAAAACAAATTTCAAAGATTAATGAGAAAGTCTTTAGAAAATCAATCTTTTTTCACTCTCGATGTTTCTTCAATGTATACTATTCACACCAGAAAAAATAGGGGAGTACTTTTCCCCCCAAAATATTATTATTGTAATTTTGTCAAATATTCTAGAAAATATCAGGATATTTGCATCTTTTAAATATCAACACACAACCAGTAATGGAAAATTGAACAAAGTTGTATTTTTTTTTAAAGTTTTTTTTATTTATTTATACAAGCACTGGGTACAGTCAGAAGCATGGGAGGGTGAGAGAATTCACCAGAGCCAGAGTGGGGAACAGAACAGGCAGACTGATGAAATACACTGCTGAGGGGAGCAGTGGGCGGCCATGTGGGACCCTCAGGCTGGGGATCGAAGTGGTACTACAGAGGCTGTGGGCAGCTTCGCAGCCCAGCGTTCAACCACTGCACCACCAGGGGAGGTCTTGAACAAAGTTTTAAAAAACTGTTATTCATTTATCATGGATTCAAGTAAAATTAGGATTTACATTATTAAAAAGAAGGTACTCACATTACACTTGACAATGGTTTTAACTTTTCTCCTTATTTACTTTTCATAGGTTCAGTCTACTCGTTGGCCATGTATATATGTGTGTGTGCATGTATATATATATGCACACACACATACATCTATATATATGTATACACACACACACACATATATATATACATGTATACACACACTTTCCTAACATGCTTGTGATAAAGGTTGATATTTTCTGCGTAATTTTCTTCTCTAATAAGGCAGATACCATTTTTCAGAGTCAAGGAATATGAGAAAATCTTTGTTTCTTCATTTGACAAATTTAACTTTTCTAATTAACCAAGTGATAGTTCTTCTTTAGTGGCAATTTGTTTCCTTGTCAGAATATACACATATGTGCACTTGATAAGGAGAGCTTAAATCCAGAATAATATTGCAAGTCTTGTCAATAAAACAGACCAGTATCCTAGGGAACTGGGAATTCCAACCTTTAGATCCAGTTGAATCATGACAGACAAAGTGAAGTGTTGCATGGATAGTTTAGTGACTATTTCAGGTAGGGAAACTCGTGTCTCCATCTTCTAACTTAGAATGGCATTCTAAAAAGTATACCAAGTGGAACCATCCATAGAGTCTAATATGGCGTCAGGAATCCAATAAGAGGATTTGGTAGACAAGTACTGGTGCCACCCAGACCTCATTTCATAGGAGCTGTCAGTCAACAGCCTCCAGCTGGCAATGCTTTCACGGTTGTCTCACGTACAGAAGAAAGACTGCAAGGGTCAAGGTCACAGTTTTCTTGAAGTAGCTCATACCCAGTGGCTGGCCAAGGTGGGAATAAAAAGCTGACCGTTTCAGCACAATGTTGGTTTATTCTGAAGGGTTATTCTAATTCTTGATCTCTCTATAGTGTTGGCCTATGTTTGCATCCCAGCCTGACTCCCCCTTTCACCATTTCTGCTTCTCCTCTCTCTTTCCCACAGATATTAATCCCCCAAAACATCATCTCAATCTCCAAATCCAGAGAACCTAACCTGCAACAATAGCAATACAAACTTGTGAATCTGGGTTAGCATATCGCTGTTGGCTCCTTTACTTGATTGTCTGTTTGTGTTTTATGGCTTCTGTTAGATGCTACCTTAATTCCTAGAGACTGTTTTGTTTGAATATATGTCTTTTTCTTTGAATCAGATAGCAAATCCTGGGTTTTAAGTCAATATATTTTTCCAGTTCTACAGTGCTATTATCAAAATTGCATCCTACAGGAGATATGCATATTTACATTTATGAAAAACTTATTCACAAAGTTATTTAAGTCCTTTTTTACTATTTCAGGAGTCTCACAATCAAACCACTAACAATGAAGCATGTCTACTCAAAAACTAATCATAAGTTTTGATGTTTTATCATTGATAAATCACATGAATTCATCTATACAATCAAGAGTGGAATTCTGAGCTAAAATCCTGAATTTGCCTTCCTTCATTTTGCCTATTATATGTACTTTTCACAATTAATAATTTTACCCCTTTGAATTTTTTCCCCTTTAAAAAAATCAATTTTCCCAAATGTCAATAGCAAAATATCAAACAATGTACAAATCAGTTTTAAACAGCCATTCATTCACAGAGACTTCCTCTGAAATATGTGCCCCAGATGATAAACAACTGGTAATCTTCCTTTTTAGCAATACAGTGACCTCGATACTCAGGCTGACATTTCTGCTGAAAGTAATTGAAAGTATTGGGTGAGAGTTAAAAAAGTTTTAATGTATAAATATTGTACCAGCACAATAATGTACAAGAACGTAAGTAAATATGAACATTGGTTATAGTGATTTTGCATGAACAAGAGGTGGCAAAGTCCAGTTCCATCCTATAATGAAGATTCTAATACACCTGACTTCACTGGCTATATAACACTGGGCTCCAAAGGCAACACCTTTAGATATGTCAGGTTGACCCTGAGATGTAGGGGATTATGAGAAATGATCTATCACTACCCTGCCTTGTGGTAAATAAAAAAAGGACACTTCTCCGAGAATTAATAATCACACCTGACTCTCACATGGGTTTGAGAAATAAATTGATATTCTTTGTGTGTTCTTAAACTATGTAAGTACAGTGTTTCACAGTAATTGATCCTGGGTTGCAATGCCCTTTGTGCTTATTGAGAGCAAGACATAAATGCTTTCTGGTATAATTTACTTTCAAAGGCATTTCCACAAATAAAATTCCAGGAAGCAGGTGGTCATATTAAAAAATTACAAAAAATAAACAAAAATTATGCATAAAAGAAACACAGTATCATGAGTGAGAGATAATCATTAAAAAAAGAGATTATAGAATGAGAACCACAAATAATTAATACACCACAAATATTAGAAAGAATATTTTTAAAAGTATATTGATTGTATTTGGGAACAAAAGACTGATAAGTAATATCAGAAAAGAGAAACGCCATAAAGCAAATCAGTATATTTAACTAGGACATAACAAAGAATAAAAAATCCACTAGTTAAAATTAAACCTCAAAAGATGGGCTTAGAAGCATATTATACGAAACTGAAGAGAAAAATAGTGAATGGAAACATAGGTCAGAATGAGAAACAGAGATGGGAAACATGAAAGAGAAGAATGGAGAAAATGATGAAAAGTCTAATATGTCTAGAGTCCCAGAAGGAAATAAAAGAGAAACAGTAAAGCCGCAATATTTAAAGAGCTAGGGATTTAGAATTTTCCAGAAGAAATATAAAACGCTTAAGATTCTGAAACACAAAAAAACTTAAGTAGGATATACACGATTATTTCATTATGATGGCATTACAGAAGAACAAGGACAGATCTTAAGAGTTGTTAGAGCAAAAGGAAAACTTACTTCTCAAAATATTACAGAAAGACAATTTATTTCACAACATAAAAATGGAAACCAGGGGCCTCCCCGGTGGCACAGCGGTTGAGCTGTGGGTTGCGAAGCTGCCCGCAACCTCTGCAGCACCGGTTCGATTCCCACATGGCAGGACAGATCTCTCCTGCTGCACCCTCAGCAGTGTATTTCATCAGTCTGTCTGTTCTGTTCCCTGCTCTGGCTCTGGTGAATTCTCTCACCCTCCCGTGCTTCTGACTGCACCCAGTGCTTGTACATATAAATAAATAAATAAATAAATAAATAAATAAATAAATAAATAAATAAATCTTTAAAAAATAAAAAAAATAAAAATAAAATGGAAACCAGGCAAATAAAGACTGTTAAATATGTGGCTAAATCTAAACATTGATTTCATAAAATAATAATACCTTTTGGGATAAAAATGAATAAAATACATAATAATGGCCTGAAAATTAGAAGGGCATAATCGAAACTGATATTTTAAAGTCTTAGTATTGTTTTGTAGTAAGACAGTGAAAACTGATTAAATATAGTCCTAATAAATTAAGCATGTATATTAAAATTCTAGAGTAATCAGTAAAAAAAGTAGGAACACAATGTATAACTTTAAAGGAGAAGAGGATAAAAATTATAAAGATCAATTCACAGCACAGCAAAACAAAGAATTGAATAAATGGAAAGATAGAAAACACAGCTTAATTATAAAGCATAAACAAGATATTAAAATAAAGTTTATGATAAAAGAATTTATGTTACAAGAAGAATGCAAACATTGTCAATTTACATGTTCCTAACAGCACAGTCTAAAACATTAAAATATATATGTGTTATGCATACATACACTATCATATTGGGAGGTTATTATTCACTTTTTTAATAATTAATTGAACAAGTAGTCAAAAATGATTTGAACAATTAAAAGAGCATACTTTATTATAATCTCTATTTATAAAACTCTGTATCCAACAAAAACAGAGTATTTATTCTTTTATATGCCCATGAAATAATGTGACTTGATTCCAAAATGAGCCAAAAAGAAAGTTTCAATAACTTTGAAAGAATTGATTCTTGGATCACAAAATAATTAATTTAGAAATTAGTGACAAATTAAGATTTCAAATTTGGAAGTGAAACACACCTTTGACGAATTTAGACATCAAAGAGGAAATAAAAGAAACTGGAACATTTTTATAAACAAACAAAATGAAATGTTTATGTATCAAAACCTGAAGACTTTCATTAAAAAAACTACATTTGAAATAATATTTTACCAGAAATAAAAAAAGAGCCCCAAATTAATGAGTTAATAATTCAGCTAGAGAATTCAGGGCAGTAACACAAAATTCCCCAAAAAGTATAAATAATTAAAATAAGTAACAGCAGAAATTAATAAAATTAAATAGAGGTCAGCAAACTGTAGCCTGTGTGTGGGCCATTTAATTGTTTTGGTAAATAAAGTTTTATTGGAACAGAGCCATACCAAATCACTTAGTATTGACCAAGATTACTTTTGTGCCATAATTCCGGGGTTGTTAGTTGTTATAGAGTTCATATATGACCTACATAGTTTAAAATATTTGCATTCTGGTTTTTATAGATCTAGAAAGAAACTATGATTCAGAGAAATATTTAAAATACATAAATGTTTAATCTCTGTAAAAACTTTTAAATTGACAACATTTTATTGGGGTTGATTAAGAAAATGAAACAAGTCATAAATAAACATTATTAGAAATGAGAAGGGGGACATAAGTAACATATAGTAAAAGAAAGCTTTGAGAATATGTATGTTATTAAATTTGAAAACTTAGCAGCAGTGGACAAATTCTTAGGAAGTTGTAACTAACTAAAACATAAGACATATGAATGGTCTTGATAACCACTAAAAGAAACTGAATTAGTAGTTAACATTTTTTCCAAATAGAAAACATTAGGTCCAGATGGTTTTCACAGGCAAGTTCTTCTAATACTCAGGAAACAAAAAAACTGGTACTATACAAATTATTCCAGAGTAAAGAGGAATAGAAAACACTCACATTTTCATTTGAAGTGGTTAAAGTAAGTGTAAATGAAGATACGAGAGAGGAAAATTTTAGGCAAATCTTGCTTAGGAAGACAAATGCAAAAGCTTGATCAAATACTAGCAAAAATATCTCAAGTCATGGATATAGTTATGAACTAGAATTTATCATTAAAAGAATCAATTACTAGTAACCATATTAATACATAACAAGAGAAAGTCAAATAATCATCTCAACAGATAGAAGTGATGGTTAATTTTAAGTGCTAGTTTTTCTGGACCAAATGGGTCTCAATTATTTGATCAGACATTACTGTGGTTATATTTTTAGAAGAGATTAACATTTGTATCTGTAGAGTGAATAAAGCAGATTGCCCTTCATACATTAGTGTGTCTTATTCAATCCATTGAAGGCCTGAATAGAACAAATAACTGACCCTCCCCTAAGTAAGAAAGAATTCTATTGATGGCCATCAAACTGGAACATCAGCTCATCCTATAGAAGGCCAATGAGTTGATGCATTCTTCTTGATTCTCAAGCAGCTTGTTAACTTTCAGACTTAGACTTAAATTTGGAGTTGACTGCAAATTTTGGACTCACCAGCCTTCATAAATGCATGACCTAATTCTTACTCTGTATATCTAGAGCTACATCTGTATATCTGTATCTCCTATTGGTTACTTTACTCTGGAGAACCCAAATACAGTGAGAAAAAGTACCTATTAAAATTAACATCCACTTAATCAAGAACTCTGATCAATCTTGAATGTGAAAGGTGTACTTCAACATGACAAAGGGAAAAAAAACACAATTTATCATAGATGGTGAAATATTTAAAGCTTGTTTGAAGTCAGGAATAAGTTGAGGATGATGAATTCATGTTGAAATCTGTACTGCAGTTCTAGTCATTTTAGTAATGCATGCAAAATAAATATAATTTGTACAAGTTAAGTTTTCATTAAGGATGCCAAGACAGTTCATGTGTGGAAAGTATAGTCTTTTCAGGACATAATCCAGGGAAAACTAAATATCCACATGCAAAAAAATGAAGTTGGATCTCTTCTTACATCACACACAAACATTAATGCCATATAAGCCATAAGTTTAGTGTAAGAGCTAAAGCTCTTATAAAATTCTAGGAAGAAAATAAAGCAGTAAATCTTTTCATCATAGGTTTAGGCAATGGCTTCATGCATAACATCAAAACTGTATGTGATAAAAGAAAATTACATAATTTGGCAGTCTGGAGTGCTAAAAATTTCTGTGCTTCAGTGGTCACTATTAAAATAGAGAAAATACAAACATGTACGATGGAGGAAAATATTTGCAAATCATGCATCTGATATGGCCATTATCAGAATATATGGAGAATCCTTTCAATATCCATATTAATAAAAAAAGACAATCTGATGAAAACATGAGCAAATGAAATGAATAGGTTTTTCTCCAAAGAAGAGATATGGATGGTCAATAAGCACATGCAAAGATGTTAGCTTCATTAGGAATTAGAGAAAAAAAATTCAAATTTACAATGGGATATCACTTCACAACCATTAGGATGGCAAGCATGAAAAAGATAGTAACTACTGTCAACAAAAACCTGGCATAATTAAAAATTTATATTTTTCTGGTGGGAATATAAAATGGTGAACCTGGTATGTAAAACAGTTTGGCATCACCTCAAAATGTTACATATAGAATTACTACTAGAAATTCTACTTTTGGACATTTACTTTCCCCTGAAAGAAAAAAATGTTCACCCAAAACCTTACACGCATATGTTCATAGAAGCATTATTAATTGCCAGAAAGTGGAAATAACCATCAAAATGTTTCTCAGCTAATGAACAGATACGCAAAATGTTACATATCCACAAAAGAGAAAATAATTTGACAACAAAAGGGAAAGAAAGCACATGTACATGCTATACATGGATGAACCTCGGAAGCTTTATTTTTTTTTTTCGGAAGCTTTATTCTAAGTGAAAGAAATCAGACACAGAAGATTATATATTATATAATATTATATAATATTATATAATATTATATATTATATGTATATTATATGATTCCATGTATTTGAAATTTCCAGAAAAGGCAAATCTACTATAGATAATATTTTTGTGATTGCCAAGTGTTGGGGTAATGGTTAAAGTAAAATCCGGGATGGAGGAGAACAATAGGAAAAATGTGTAGAAATGTTCATAACTGCTAAAGGATGATGGAAATGTTCTAAAGTTGATGTGCTGATGCTTATATGATTGTGAATATATGAATAAAATCATGAGTGAATAAAAATTGGGTGGAATGTATGGTATGGTATGTGAATTATATTTCAGAAAAGATCATCTTTTTAAATTCTTGGGAAACCAATGGATTCACCTACAATATTAGCTCTACCTAGAAATTTCAAGGAATTAATATGGATAATTAGTAGGAGTAAAAATATGACAAAGGATATGCAACACAAAACAATATGAAAAATGAATTGCAGATACAACAAAAATATAATTTAAAAATAATAATTAGCAACATGAAATATGAATTAACAAAGAGTAAGTCTAATTGAGATGTGAGCAAATGCTATAGGAAAAAAAGTGACAGAATTTTATTTGAAAATGTTAAATGTGATTTTATAACTTGCATATGTGTGTGTTTATATGGATTAGAAGTTTCATTTTTATAAAAAAATCAGTTTACCCTAATTAATTGATAGTTTCAATTTAATTACAATAAAAATTTCAACAAACCCTTTGTATAATTTGCCAAATTGTTGCTAAAACTTAAATAAAAGTACAAATGGCCAAAAAATACTAAGATATGTTATTTTAAAGCTATAGTAATTAAGACAGTGTTATGTTTGTTCAGGGGTAGAATGAGACCAATGGGACAGATACAAATACAACAGGAATAATGTGTAAGGATAGTCACAAGTGTTGTTTACAATAAAAAAAAATCTAAAACCAATGTGAGGGCCCATCAATCTGGTAATGGATGCATGGGATGCATTTCCAGAATGGAGTATTATGTAGCAATCAAAATAAATGAACTACTAAAACCTAAAATAACATGTGTGAGTCTCAGCAATATAAGATTATATGAAGATATCTTAGCTGGAAACAAGCTAAATGTCTATCAAAAGGGAATTGGATAAAGAAAATGCAGATTTGAGATATATACATGTATTACATATATATATAAATAAAATACAACTCATCTATAAATTTAAAAAAAATGAAATCCTGCCATCTGCTACAGCATGAATGGACCTGAGGGTATTATGCTTAGTATAGTCAATATGGAGAAAGACAAACACCATATGATTTTACTCATATGTGGCATACAGATAAAACAAATGGATGAACTAAATAAAACAAAAAATTATACTATAAGACCATTTTTTGGTTACCAAAAGGGAAGTTGAAAGGGTTTAGGTTAATTGGGTAAAAAAATATCAATGATTTGATGAAAGATACAATAGAATTGGACTTCCAGTGGTATACGTACATGTTGAGTTTTAATGATGCACAACTAAGACTTATATAATGTCATAATGTGACATTACTTAAGCCTTAACAAATGGCCTTAGTTTTAAACATATGCTCCACAACTGAGTGGATGGTTCTCATATATCTTACCTACTCCCTGGGTTTTTTCATCCAATTATATGGCATCCATATTTTGGTGACTCAAATTATACATCCCTAACCCAGACCTCAGTACAAAGCACAGACTTACGTTTCAAGCTTTCTCCCTGATATCTCTACTTGGGTGTCTCGTGAATATCTCCATTAAAAGCTGTTAAAAGTTGAACTCTTGATCTTTCTCTAGAACCTTTTCCACCTACAGCCTTCTCCATCTAATTCAGAGGCAATCCCATCTTTTTAGTTCTTAGCTCCCAAACTTTGGAGTTATCCTTGCCTCTTCTCTTTCTCTCTTCATCATATATACAATACATTGGCAAAGTTGTTTACTTCTGTCTTCAGAAGTCAACATCACCATGTAGATAAATGACTTAGCTGTCACACATTCTCCCTGCTTCTTCTAAATTTGTTCTCCTAATATCTATTTTCAGCCAAGTAACCAAGCTGATCCACTGAAAATGTAAGTCAGACCATATCACTTTTACTCAGGACTTTACAATAAATTCCCTTTTTACTCAGGGTGAAAATTAAAGTCCTTGCAAAGGCCTGAAGGCCTTACAGAATATGAGATCTTTTCTCATTTCTTTCCCTGAACACCACCAGTCTTACTTGCTGTTCCTCAAATTCTCCAATTACTGCCTTTCTTTAGCTGCTTCCTCTGAAGTCTCCTTTCCCAGTTATATTCTTGGCTAAGAGCTTCAGTTTCTTTAAGTCTTTCCTCAAAGTTTGTTCTCAAGGCAGCTTTTGCCAGTTCCTGAGAACCAATTATTAATTATTGAGGAATTTTTTCAAAACTTTGATAGCTTGAAATTGGCTGCAGTGAGAGGTCTACCTTGATCAGCCTACATCTTAAAGTTTTTTTTTTTTTTAATGGAAGGATAAATTATACTTTTAAATGAGTCGTTTGGGAGGGAGGTAACAAAATGGAGGGGAATGAGATAAGTTATACTTCTCTGAATATAACCAGCTTTGTATGTTTGATTTTGGTTCATCAGACTACTGTAAATTGAAATTTTATTCTCTCCCTTATTAACCCCTGATTTACTCATTCTGCTCTACTTTTCTTTTCTCATAATACATGCCCTCTCATAGTTTACCTTTTAACATATTTAGTTATTACCTGGATTGTTATTGACTATCTCCGCAAGCTAAAATGTTAGGTTTACTGGGGCAAAGACCTTTGACTTGTTTACTGTTATATTACAACATACGTAATAGGAACTAAGTATTTGTTATTTGAATGAATAAAAGAAAATACAAAGTATTTCATAAGTCACAATGTTTTTATATCAATAACTTTAGCTTGAATAAATGGCAAGGCTATGACTTTTCAAATTGCTAGAAAGCAGTGAGCTGTGCTGGCTTTGACCATTCCAAAATTGTAGAGAATGTTAGAGCTGAAATAAAATAAATTATTCTTCATTTGTATATTTTTCCATTGCTTCATTGCTGGGGTTTCCATAAGCAAAGATTAGACTAAGGATAATATTAACTTCAGGCAATTTCACTACAGGCTACTGAAAGGAAAATGCATGTGCACACACCCACATCCGAAAACTCCATATTGCCAATCCTGTCTTTGAAATTATGTGTCTAATGACTTTACTACCTGAATTTGCTTTCAAATTATCTAGGTATTTCCCCTTACCACATACCACACACCCTAAACACAGAGTTTAGCAGCCCTTTGGCTTTGTCTTCCCAACAGGTGACTTAACTTTCAAATACATTTAGCATGTTGACCTCACAAATAATATTTGAAAATGTATAGAGGTGACAAAATCCCAAAAAAGAAAAGCTTTAAGTAAGTTGTATTTATACAATTGTTTCTTGATCAGATGACATTGAATACATATGTTAGTAGTGACTTCTCCTTGCAGTGTTCCTGTAAGCATTCCTTTATTGGCCTACCATGTACTTCCTAGCCAAAGTGTAGTTTAAAGTCATTTTCATATTTTAAGTGGTTTCATTTCTTCAACTCCAAATGGTAAAATAAACATAACAAGTTAATGCACTTTGCTTATATTGACTCAATGGTGTCTTCCCCAATATCAGAAGAACATTTTGGCAATATTAAGAATTATAATTGTACTTTTTATTTTGGGAAATAGTGGTTTATACAAACCCTCAGTTTTACACAAAAGTACATACAATTAAATGGGAAGAATATTTTCAGTGACAAGTTTCTATAAATGTACCTCACCCTTATTTCTAGGCAATTTGACATTCAATTAAATACATAAAATGTCTTTTAGGAATCTTGGATATGATTCTCAGAAGTTGTTTTACTTTTTTAATTTTTCTAAACATAGAAACTACTCAAATTGCCATTTCTTTGACTTAGTATAATGTATGGAAATATTGCAGCTTAATAAAGAAAAAAGAAGAATGGAAAGGGATTCACATGAAGGAGATTACACATCAGAAATAAAATTTAAATGCTTTGTGATGAAGATGCTAGAACTGCAAAATCTTCCACAAATCTAACATTAAAAATTTATAATCAGCAAGGGACCTCTTCAGTAAGTCTCCTGTTTACACAGTTCTATCACTCCAAGTTGTCTTAGATTATTCAGTCAATTCTGCCAACATTACCATGGACTCATTTCAAAATTCTAGGTATTTATTTTTCTGAAGTGTATCATAAAATCTTAAATAAACCTGCTAGCCTGAAGTCTCTGATATTTCATGACTTTAACAAATGCTGCAGGGTTGTTGCTGTCATGGCTGAGTTCCTCTTCCCTCTGAGTCCCACGCACTGGGCCTTGCTGGGGCTCCAGTGGACAGCAAGGAGCTTGCTGGAAGGGTCTACAAAGGTTAGGGGTTGTTGATTTTTAGTTTGATAAATATATCAGCAAAACTTGTCCACCAATTCTGTGTTGCATGGATCATGTTTTACATTATCTTTTATACTCTGATCTTTGAGGCCTTTATACTCCACTGCAGATAAAGTGAAAATCTACCTACAGCAGCTTAAACAATTTAAGGATTTATTTTTTCTACTCATAACATGACAGACTCTCCAAGGCTGATGCAGAATGCTAGACAGTGGTTGTTGGGATTCAGGCTTTCTGCATCCTTTGTGCGTTGCTATGCTTAGCATGCTGTGTTTCTTTCTCATGCTTGCCATTTGTTGGTCACAGTATGGCTGACAGACCAGCAAGCATGTTCACATTCCAAGCAAGAAAAAGGAAAGGGGTGAAGATCTATGCCAGACAGGGCTATTTTTCTTTACTGAGAAAGGAAAAAAAAAAACTTTCTAGAAACCCAGTCTAGTGGATTTCTTATTATAACTTGTTGGCTATCTGTTAGTTGCATCACCACCTTCAGACCAATAACAGACTAAAAAGAATCAAATAACCGTTAGCTCATTAGCTCAAAGGAGGTTTACTCCCTGGCCTAGCGTAAGAAGCAAAGTCTCTGAAATCAAGAAACAGCAGATACCACCTGAACAATCCAGGGCTCTGTCAGTAGAGAAAAGTTACTAGTTGTTTTGTAGGCAATGATAAATGATTTCATATTCAATTCTGCCTCATTCTTCTTCAAATTAAATCAGGAGCATTAACAAACAGCAAAAAGTATGGCGGCAGTTGGCTGAGAACATGCTTTAGCCTTCACTTTGGATTTCTACCTAAATTTTAGGTATAAAGGGTTCCCACTAACATTCACAGTTACTAATAACTTGATTCGTTAGTAAGCCTCAGTTATAAATGAAGTACAATACTTAAGATGTTGGCTTAGATTCTTGATTGGCAATTACTAGCTATGGGACTCTGAGGCATGTTACATAAGCCTCAGTGTTCTAATTTGTAAAGCAGGAATGTTTATCTTTTATTTTGGGGATCTATGCCATCGTATGGTATGTAGGATTAAAATCTTTAATTGCTTAGTATAAAATGTGCCATTTTATAAGTGCCTAATAAATGTCTGCAATTGAGATTTCTCAGTGATTATTATTCCTATGTCCTGGATTTACTGAGTGATTAAAATGACCTTAATTTCCTATTCACTCCATTTTGTATAAGGTGGGGGGAAAGGGGTGGGTGGAGAAATCATAGTATGTACAGTTCAGAGATTCTGGGGTCAGTCATTTGGTGACTACACTTACTTATTTTTTTTTAAAATCTTAGCCTATTGCTCATCTATCATGTAACTACAAACCTTTAGAGCAAATAAATGCTTCTTTCCAACGAACGGGGTACTTCATAAATCAGGGCTGTTCCAGGATGTTGGACAAATAGAGGCAAGTGAGATTTTTTGGGATAGTCCTCAGGGCAATTGCAAAGTAGGAACAATTTAAAATTATATGAGAAACCAAACTCCTGCAAATGAATTAGTGAGTGAATTTATGCATTTCAATAATATTCTAAACTATTATTTATAAAGTCCCTTTGTAATGATTTTTAAGGCAGTTATATTAAACAGAGTAGAACCATCGTCAACCATTAAAACAAATCCCCATATAGTTTCATTTTTAAGTTAGCATTTCAAAACTTAGGATTGTTCACCTGTCATAAAAGTAAATCATGCAAACTGATCAGATATAGGATAAAAAGAAAAAAAAATCCTCAAACAGCAAAAGGAATTACATTTTTAAGTACAGAGATTCAGAGAGCCTTGTTGTGAATTAAATCGAGTGAACTAGGGGTGGGACAAGGATTGCCCATGCTCTGTTTCTCTTTGCCTGTCTTTCAAGTATATTAAAAATAGCCCTCCTAACTAAACATGCCACAAGGATTTCACTTAATAACACCCACGTGCCATTCAGAGAAGCCCTTAAGACAACTAAGATGCCATTCATCCAGCTAACTTTATTGAACACCTATTATGCACGTTACACTAAGCAAAGGCAAAGTTTTAATTTTAGTCATTTATTTTTTTAAAGCTAGTGCTGGAAACTGCTAAGTAATTGCCTTCTGTCCATTGTTTCCTTTTACATTGCTAAAATATAAAATCTGTTATAGTTTTTATGCAAGTTTTCCAAAGATTTAAAAAGAAAAGCATTTGAAGTTACAAATTATTCCAAGGGACACAAGACAGCTTGCTGGAATTTTCTCTAGGACTGGAAAAATCTAATTATTACATGTGGGAAAAGACATGTGGGGATATCTTTTCCCACATGTAGTAAGGAAAACAAAGCGTTTTCCTTTGTTTATTAGCTAGACCGAAATATACATTTTTACATAAAATATGATCTCCTTTTTATTCCTCCCAATGTTTATATAATTTATATGTTCCAAGTCTGAACATCTTTCAACCTGTCTCCATCATTCTGGATGAGAGATCCCAGTTCAGAATTTAGTTCTTGGGTATAGTTTTACTGGTGTGAACTATGTCCAGTAAAGTTATTACTTCTTTAGTCACTGTGACATCATTCCTCTTCTAACTTGGTCTCTCTGAAGCTACAGTTGTGAATATTTTTGAAGTAGAGTGCTGAAAGTGGGTCTTCTAAATGCTTCCAGATCCAGCAGTTAAGGCACCCTGAGTAACCCACCAATTCGGCCAACATGACTGTTCACCATGATGCTGTCTCACCTCCTCTTTTCACCATTGTACCACAACATCAATTATTTATTCCCTGATCAGTATTAACTACCAACAACTCAAATATCTATCTTTTATGCTAGCATGTGGCAGACCTGAGAACCTATATGTCTGATGGAATCACGTTGAAGAAGGCTGCCCATAGCAACATCGGTTCTTTTCTCTGAGGTAACTAGGATGTTTACAGTGTGATGTCATGGAGAGACCATGCTTTTGCCATTGTCATGCAACCTGAGAAAGAAGTAGTTAACTCCCTTATAAAGGGTACTTAATTTGATTAAATTTTCTTCTATTTTATTGAAGTAACTTTGGTTTACATCACTGTATGTGATTCACATGAACAAATTCACACCTCCTCAGTTGTGCACCCAAACACCCACCCACCACCAGAGCATCCATATTCCTTTGTTGTATACCATTGGGTCCCCTCCTCACTTTTTTCCCCAACACTGCTTTCCATGTCTAGTAGCATCGATTCTATAGTCATGTTTATTTTTTTATTTTATTTATTTAAATATATTTTATATCATTGTTCATTTTTAAACAATGTTTACTCCCCCCCCCCAGGGTAGTGCCCATAGAATTTCCTTCACCAATGTACCCGTGCACCATCACCACAGACCCCTGTGCTCCTCCCTCCCTCCCTCTGATGCCTCTCCCTCCTCTTCCCCTGCAGGATGTCTCTGATTTATAATTGTCTGTTTTTGCTTTGTTGTGTTTTGTATTGTTATTTTTTTACACTGATGTCTAATTTGGTTCCCCTCCATTCCTGCTATAAGTGAAACATCTGATATTTTTCTTTTTTCTTCTGAATTATTTGACTGAGCATAATTCCTTCTAGGTCTATAGTCATATTTATTTATTTATTTATTTATTTTTTTTTTTTTGCAGTTTACTTCTTTTTTTTTTTTTTATAAATTTTATTGTTATATTCCCCATACAATTGCAGCCCCCCATTCTGACCCCAATCCCTCCCCTCCCGCCCCCGCCCCCGCCCCCCTAAAAGTGTCTCTGGTTCATAGTTTTTTGTTGATTTTGATTTTCACTTTCTTATAGTTATTCATTTTCCTGGTCCATTATTTAAGTTTTCTAGATTCCTGCTATGAGTGAGACCATCCGGTATTTTTCTTTTTCTTTTTGGCTTATTTCGCTGAGCATGATCCCTTCCAGCGCCATCCATGTTGCAGCAAATTGCATGTGTTTATCTTTTTTGAATGCTGAGTAATATTCCATGGTATATATGTACCACATCTTCTTGATCCAGTCATCTATTTTTGGGCATTTGGGTTGTTTCCAAAGCTTAGCTATTGTAAACAGTGCTTCTATAAACATAGGGGTGCAGGTGTTCTTTGGAATTGATGTTTCTGTGTCCTTTGGGTAAATACCTAGGAGTGGAATTGCTGGGTCATATGGAAGCTCTATGTTTAGTAGGTCCAGAAATCTCCACACAGCTTTCCACAGTGGTTGGACCAGTTTGCACTCCCACCAACAGTGCAGAAGAGTTCCTTTTTCTCCACACCCTCGCCAACATTTGTTGTTGCTAGTTTTTTTAATATGTGCCATTCTCACTGGTGTAAGATGGTATCTCATGGTAGTTTTGATTTGCATTTCCCTGATGACAAGTGATGTTGAACATTTTTTCATATGCCTGTTGGCCATTTGCATTTCCTCTTCAGAGAAGTTTCTTTTAAGCTCTTCTGCCCATTTTTTGACTGGATTATTTTCTTTGTTGTTGTTGAGACTCATCAGCTCTTTGCAGATTTTTGTGATCAGTCCTTTATCATTAGTGTTGGGTGCAAAAATGTTCTCCCAGTTGGTGGGGTTTCTCTTTGTTTTTGTTATTGTCTCTTTTGCTGTGCAAAAGCTCTTTAATTTGATATAGTCCCAGCTGTTTATCTTTGCCTTCACTATCACTGCTTTGGGTGATGTGTCTGTAAAGATGTCTTTGATGTGCAAATCACGTAGTGTTTCGCCTATATTTCCTTCTATATATTTTATGGTTTCAGGTCTTATGTCTAGTTCATATTTATAGGCTTTGTTTTGGTTTAGTTTTTTCAGGTCCTTTGTTTTGTTTCTCTATATTCCCCAAATGAGTGAAATCATCTATCTCTCTCCCTCTGCCTTATTTCACTTAGCACAATCTCCTCCAATTCCAACCATATTGTAGCAATTGGCTATAGTTCATCTTTTTATAGCTAAATAGTATTCCACATGTATATTTACCATATCTTAATTTAGTCCTTTGTTGTGAGGCACTGAAATTGTTTCCATAGGTTGGCTATTGTAAAGAGTGCTGCAAAGAACATATTTGCCTATTCATAAGTTCTAGTTTTTTTCTCATTTTTCATATATGAGGTATTATGTAATTTCTTTTCCTTTTCCTTTTATTGATTAGCATATGCTTAAACATGAATTATCCATGTAATGCATGTTATAAAACCATTCAGTTTTGAACTGTCAATAGGATAAATGATCCCCCGGTGGTCAAAATTTGAATTCCACCTTCCAAAATCTCCAGCAAAACAGGAAAGTAAATATTCAAGAAGGACATGAATTATTTGTTTCTAACTCATATTCTAATTACTTTCAGATAGTGTTATTGCATTAAGGTACATATAATAAAGGTTTTGCAACATCAATTCTCACAAACAGGGCTAGATTGGCATGTGTCTTAGGCCAATGATTTTGGACCACCTCAAACTAATTTAAAATATTTTGATATTTTATTTGATTTAACATCTTATTTAATTTAATATTTTATTTGACCTACTTAATATAGTATTTTTGTTTTATTTAATATTTTGATTTAACTAGTTTAAGACATTTTTTTCAGAGTTTGAGGTAAATTACTTTTTATTAATATATTTTATTGTCATAATTTTGAATCTATTACCTGGATAGAATACAACCTTACATCTTGAATTATTTGGGATTGTTTTTGTTTCACAAATTTTCCATAACACATCATCATATAACACCTCACTCACTAAAGATGAAGGCAGTGTTTAAATCTTTCCTACCACCTACCCACCCCCATCATCCACATAAACAAGGCATTTAGAAATTTTTCTCTTTGGTTTTCCTTTATGATTTTCTGAACTAAATAGCTTCTTTAGAGACAAGTGAAATGGTTTCCATTTTAAATGAAAACATAAATCACCTGTAACTAGTACCCTGCCCTGAGGCTGTTGACTTTAGGAAACTCTGACTTTGTTGGTCCCGGAATTGAGACCTATAGACCACGTAATCTACCAGGGTACCAGTATGTGGCAAAAATTTTCAATGAAGGCAAGCCAGTGTGGGTGATGAGTGCGTGTGTGTTATTTCCACTCTGGGGTGCTATCTATTTCAGAGAATTGGGGCCAATTGACCTTTTGCCAGTTATATAAGAAGTGCCATGTGGAAATATGCATTAGTTGGCATCATATTACTCTTTTTTTCCAGTGATATTTTAGTACCTTTTATAGTTGGATTACCAGGCAGCTGCCTAGTTAGACTTCCCTTAATATGATTAGGCTCACAACAATCTTAGTTATCGAATTAACATTCTGGAGAGTACTCCTTTCTAATGGCAGGAAAACACCAGTGTGACAACTGCCAAAGGCAGAAACTCTGTAGAGAAATCCCTAGCTAATATACAGTGGTATTATATCTATCATATATTAATCTTCACAGGCTTCACGACTTCTTAGAACACTGGAAAGTAAGACTGTCTCTTTTCAGGTCATCGATTTTTTTTTTTCGCTCTATGAATAGGTGGACATAAGAAAATCTTTTTTCTACTAAAACTTTCTGATTTCATGCAAATAAAGAAGTAAAAAATTCCTTTTTTTACTAGAAGAAATGTTTTAATTCATAGGAATGTTAATATGTACCTACTCCTTTTGAAGATTTTTCTATAGCTATGGCATAAAATAGAAGTTTGTTTATTGTTATTTTAGCTTCTTTCCTGAAGCCTTTTATTCTGCTCTCTTGATTCTTTTCCTTTAAGTGTTCATAGGCTTTTCTTCCTTCCATGTTCTGCTCACACACTACCTTGCAGATACATGCATTTCAGTTTAATGCATTGTTTTCCCTCAGAGTATTTATATTGTTCCTTATGAAGTTAATGACTTTCCTCATGTTAAATACATTCCTGCTTTATGATTGTGGGGGTGGTGGCTAACTTGGGACAAAGGGCCTAATAATTTAGTTTAGGATTTGCTTTGGCAGAGATTCCTATGAGTTTATCAGACTTGCTCTGTTGATTCTCACAATAGACTTCATGGTAAAATTGGGTCCAGAGAAATATTGAGGCAAAGAAAATGGTTGAAAATATGGTGATACATTTGAAAATAGAAACCTAATCTTCCTACCAGACACACCAACTTTTTCCATAAGGATTGTTGGGTGGGGCCCAGACTATTGAATGCTATTGGCTCAGGAATGCCTGAGGCTTTCCCCGTCCTGTATTACTCATAGCAAACCCTGACAGACACTTCCCCTCCAGGGCCAATGATATGACTGCATTGGGTCTTGCGGTTCTTATGATTGCAGAATGCACTTTAGAAAAATCTGTAAGGGTTTTTAAGGAACAACATTTATTTCTTAGCCATACAGGTAGGTCATAGGTAGAAAGTGTATACCAGGTCTTTACTTTTACTAGGGTCCATGGTTGCAGAGTCTAGGATTTTGCTAGTTTGCTCTTTACTAAATAATTTAAAGCATAAGAGCAAGAATTAGGGTGCAAGAAGGGAGAAGCTGGGACACTTATCTAGGCTATCTGTTTTTCTGAAAAAGGAAACTTCATGGGTGGGGGGATGGCCTAATTCTTTATCTGGTTGTTTTGTTAGTAGCTATGTCATAAAACTGGAATATGGTTATTCAAGATGGATATTTTTTGAAACGGATAGCTTGGTAATCAAAAGTTTTATGTCAGGCACTTACACTGCAACCACAACTATCTGCATTGTCACCTTCAGAACTCTTAGTGTAACATTTTATATTTGAGTGCATCATTACAATTTAATTAAAATATTTAATTATCATTTTAATATAATTTCATGAAAATGTTTGATTTCTAGCAATTTAAGAATTTGATTCCATAGTTCATTGTCAAATGTCCAGAGTGAATAGACATGATAAATAGCCAAGTTTCATGCCTAAGTATATATTCTATTCATATATACAGAGACATTCTTGAGCAGTTACAAAATATGGTTTGGTAACAAGCACTGTTTTTTCATATATAACAAATGCATTATTTCCTTGTGCCCAAAATGCAAATTTGCAAATTGCATCCAGGAACTCATCAAATCTGCTAGATGAATTATGTAATTCAATTTGGCAAAATTTTTGCTCACAGCACAAATAGTTTTCTTTGGTTTTCTTGGATTCTGTTCTAAGAAGGAGGTAGCTGGAAAAAAGTGAAAAATTACAGGATATGATTCATAAAAATCCCACATCTTTTTTGTGTGCTTGTACATTCTTTTTTGAGGGAAAATGTTTTTGTCCCACAGCAATGACTCCTCTTACTTCTCAATAAGTACTTTGCAGTAGGAAAGATACCCATGTACAATATATCTAAGGTATGCCAAGAAGGGTAGCCAAATTAAAGGAAGATGCATGTCATCCTGTATCTAGAACACGTAGCATATTCATTAAATCTCTCTTTCACCAGAAAGGAATGTGAAGCCTGAACTTTACATGGCCACAGTATGTACTAGAGAGAGGAAAAAAAAAAAAAGAAAGAAAGAAACCTCAGCTATGTATGTTTCTGCCAAGCATAGACCCAATCTTTTGCTTTCTGACATGTGATTGGTATCCATTTCCCTGTCATGTTTTGAAAAAGAAGAAAATGATGTCCATGTAACCTTATACTCATTTTTAAGGCTTAGACAAGTGTCACTGACTACTAGCCCTTCCTCTTTTCATTGTCTTCAAGCAGTGAGATTAAGCACACAGACATAAAGAAAGGATGACCAGCACCGCATTGTGAGAGGCAGTTTGCGTAGGATGCAGAAACACCAAATAATCAGAAGTAGTCAAACGTCAGCAGATGGCCACTGTGCATCAAACTTCATTTTCTCTTTTGAAGAAGCCTGCAAATGCTTTTATCAGTCTGGGCTTGTGAGAAAATCTCATGGCAATAGCTACCCATTACAAGTGGGGCACTTTCTTAAGCAATGAAATGACTAACAGTTTCAGAAAGTAAAGTGTCAATTTCATGCATATCAAGGCTTCATAGACTATATGAGCTAAAGACAGCCATAGAGATTAGACACCCAATGATCTGGCTTCATAACAGAGACCACTTGCAATGCTGTCAATGTCAAGGAGCAGTTAAACTGCAACACATCAGTCATAAAGATCAAGCATGCTGGATGAAGTTTTTTCTTAAATGTATTGATAAATTCACCAAAGCGAGGAATACCTCCAAGTACTCAAAAGGTTGAAGGCACTGAAAGTGAGAGTGGCAGGTGGAAGAGTTGATGCTGATTTTGGTTTGGGGAGCTACCAGTATAAGTAACCTACAGGCTTATGCTTTAATACCTATACAGAGGCAGGAGAGGAACACTTGGGATCTGTTGAGGAAGAAAGTTCAAACTGCAAATCTATCTTATCACATGGATGTTTACAAGTAATATAGAGTCTTTGAAATACTGCCCCTAAGTGGTAGTGTAGGCTAAAAAAAAACACATCTGTCCACTGATGATAGGCATTTCTTCGTGGACACTGGATGGGGAATTTTCCTGAGAATTGTTATTAAGTTTACACATAGACTTGTGATTGAAATTAATAGTGTTCATATGTATATGTGTGGAATATAAATAACTCATGTGTGGAATATAAATGACTGAAGAAAGCAAACTGGCAAAGCATAGTTAAATAATTCCTAGATTGTAAAAAAATATACTGGTCACTAGAGGAAATGGGGGGAGGCATAGAGAGGACAGGGGAGGAGGGGTACATCAGCACTGGAGCTTTGGTGGAGGTTGAGTGGAGCATATGTATATATGGTGGGGTGAAGTTGTGCCCCCCAAATCATAGTTATAAACAGATTGGTAATTATAAAATTTGAGAAAGAAATAAACATTAAAACTATAAATAGTCAAAGAAACCATAAGCAGCAAAATGAGCATTAAAATGACCCTAGGTAGGAAAAGCTCCTAGAAGTAAATATGAAACTGATCAAGAAGGATATGTCCTCAATTCAGATAATGTGGAATTCCCACAGTTAAAAACCTACTGAAAATGAAATAAGCCAGAAAGAAAAAGAAAAATACTGGATGGTCTCACTCATAGCAGGAATCTAGAAAAGCTAAATAAGGGACCAGGAAAAAGAATAACTATAAGAAAGAAAATATCAAAATCAACAAACAACTATGAACAAGAGACACTCTGTGGGGGGTGGGGGTGGGGAAAGGAGGGGTTGGGTCAAAATAAGGGGGTTGTAATTGTATGGGGAATATAAAAATAAAATTTAAATTAAAAAAACCTACTGAAAATGAATTCACAACAGAAAAATTTCAAAGAAATGAAAATAGCAAAAACTTGAATTCTTGAGATCGCAGAGAACTCAGATATTATAAACTAAATATGCATAAAAATATTAAAATGTGAAATAAGATATCTAAGCAATAAGAGAATAAGACACAAAATAAAATTGAGTATTGAAAAGAAATGAGTACAACTTTTAAAAATGAATAACATGGTCTTTAAAAGTTAAAATTCATAGGGTAGAAAATGCATAAAATTAGACCCCATAGATTAGAGAAATTATGCCAAGGGCAGCATAAAGAGACAAGGGGATGGAAAATACAAATGGTTTATGCTCAAAAAATACAGACTGAGGTCTAGGAACATGTGTCTAACAAGAGCTATATCTAATATGAGACAGACAAGGAGGGAATAGAAACTTTCATCAGTCACAAAGAACCTAAAGTATCCACAATAGAGACAGAATTGAATTTTCAGATTTAGAAAACACATCAGATTATGTTTTAGGACAAACACAAAGATCACACCTGCCCATAGAGAAGATCTTACAAGATCTAGAGAGAAAAAAACAAAGATTACTTCCAAAGAACAGTAAGTTAATTAAAGATATTTTGGGAATGAGAGTAGAGGTAACAAAACAATGAAAGGATATTATATTAGATTTTAGAAAAAGTAGTTGGCAAATAGAATGTATATCCAGTTGACATAGCAATTAAGAGTAAAGTAAAAACACAATTAAAAAATGATTCCTCTCAGACAGGGAAAGTGAAAGTTAACCCAAGCCTCAAAGAAGAAAGAAATGAGATGCAAGAAAAGTACTGAGCAAAGAAATTGCAAAAATAATGAAATATCAAAATTGACATATTTGTGTTTTTACAAATGGGAAAACATTAATGATCACACACATATGTACTAACAATAATTATAAATTTAAATTTTAATAACAAGGTGAAACTAAATTCTATTCAATAGCAAGCAAAGATATATATATGTGACACTTTATTTATATATATATATACATATATATGTATGACACTTTGTTCTGTAAGAGGAAAATAGAAATGTGTGATTGAGATAACTGGTTTTAAGTCAACCACTAAAATAACAGAAATATAATGTATACCATTTCTAAAATAATAGAATTAGATAGCTTAACTTTCAAAAAATTTAAGGGGAAAAATCAAGAAATTAAGGTTATAAGACGATAATGATTCTATCCAATGTTATAAGCTACTTCATCGCAGAACTGGTGCTGGAAAGTACAAGTATGGATTTTCAGTTCTGCATGATCCCTGTAAATACTCTGGGGATACATTGGCCAAATATTAGTATCCTTGGAGTTAACAAGATTTATATATTTGGCTACTTTTAAAATTGATTCTTAAAGCTCTAAATAGCTAATTTGGCTTGATCTTAACAGAAAGGACAATGATTTTGTAACACAGATTGTACAATGGGATTCCATATATTTTCCACTGGGTTTAAAAGGAGTAGTGACAAGAAGGGATTATCTTATACCATCCAGCAATCCTTTGGTGAATAGTCACTAATTGCAAAGCAGTTTTTGGTTGTGTGGGATTGCTGGGTTGAATCTAATAGGCTAGTGGAAGAGATGCACAAGGATATAGCAATTAAAATAAAATTAGAATGTATTTCATTAAGCATGAACTGAAGTAAACTACAGAAATTAAAACTTCAAAATGACAGCCTAGTTTTAATGACAGAGACTCCCTAGAAATACAAGCTGATGAGGGTGTAACAGCCTTATCAGGACTTGGGGTCTGTTGAAAGAACTAAAAGTACTGCTTATTAAGATCAATGCTTTGAAAAGTAAAAGAAGTTGGAAATTGAATTTCATTAAAGAGAAAATGAAATAAAGCAGAAATGGTTATCAAAGAACTTGATTATTTGAGACTTGATGACCAGAAATTATAATTAATGATTGAGAAAAAGAAATAATGAAAGAAATACAAATGATTAAATTTTAGGAAGCAATTTCTGAGGGAATTTTGGGGATATCGAACAAACTCGATCGCCTATCTTTCTAAATATCAATGTTCTATTCCTTTAATGAATGTTGAGCTGATAGATATTCACAGATGAAAGGAACATTAATAAACAGCCTAAATCATATCTACTCTCTTAAGAGATTTCCCCCCAAATCTTCCTGTGACTATATGTGTCAGTTAGACAACAAATATTTCTTGAGTATAATCGATGTCTGCCTCTGTGCTATAATTCAATGGAGAAAGCAGACAGGCCACGTAATTCTTTTAAAGCCATAGTATCACACACTTCTAAGCCCAAATCTATTCTGCGGCATTTATTTCAAGCTATATAAGAGGGAGCTTTAATGAAATTTGAATTTCTTTTATTTAGTGATATTGCCGATTTTCTTGTTATTCATCATGTTACTATGAAAGTACTGAATACATGTGACATTGTTGGCATTCAGTGAATGCTAATTACATTAGGTAAGATAGTTTGGATAGCAGTAAAGAAGATAGAATTTTTTGATCTTTGAGTCTCAGTTTTGTCATCTGTTACATTACTCCCCTCACAGAAGCATTTTGAGATTTAAATGAGCACACAGGGTGGATGTCTAATAGCTATTAATTTTCTTAGAATAAATCCTATTTTCTTAGAATAAGTAATATTTATTTATAAATAATAAATAAATTTTCTTAGAATAAATAATTTCTCAGAATAAATACCATTGAGTATCCTTACTCAAATGTTTAGCAAAGGAGTAAAATTATCACAGTGCACTAAAAATATACATTTTTAAAAAGAAGCAGGGATATGAAACAACCAATTAAGAATAAATTTTATAAATATATAATTAATTTATTATCAAAATATTAATAAAATATTAATTTTATTAATTTTAATTTAAAATTTTTGTTATTTTATTTTTTGCATCATTTTTCATTTTTAAACAATATTTGCTTCCCCCACCCTCTCAGGTGTAGTCTGCATAGAGTTTCCTTTACCAATGCATCCGTGCACCATCACCTCAGTCCCCTGTGCTCCTCCCTCCCTCCCTCTGATCCCTCTCCCTCCTCCTCCCCTGCAGGATGTCTCTGATGTATAATTGTCTGTTTTTGCTTTGTTGTGTTTTGTACTGTTATTTTTTTACACTGATGTCTTATTGGGTTCCCCTACATTCTTGCTAGAAGTGAAAACATCTGATATTTTTCTTTTTCCTTCTGGCTTATATTTCACTGAGCATAATTTCTTCTAGTTCCACCCATATTGCTGTGAATGGCATGCATTTACCTTTTTTCATTGCTGAATAATAGTCCATTGTGTATATATGCCACATCTTCTTGATCCAGTCATCTATTTTTTGGGCATTTGTGTTGTTTCCAGGTTTTACCTATTGTAAATAGTGCTGCAATAAACATAGGGGTACAGGGGGTCTTTTGAATTAATGTTTCTATGTCCATTGGGTAGATCCCTAGTAGTGGAATTGCTGGGTCATATGGTAGCTCCATTTTTAGTAGACTGAGGAGCCTCCAGACAGCTTTCCATAATGGTTGGACCAGTTTTCACTCCCACCAGCAATGTAGGAGTGTTCCTTTTTCACTACATCCTCGCCAACAATTGTTGTAAGTTTTTTTTTTTTTGATATGTGCCATTCTTACTGGTGTAAGGTGTTATCTCAATGTGATTTTGATTTGCATTTCCCTGATTATAAGGAATGTTGAATGTCTTTTTCATATGCCTGTTGGCCATTTGCATTTCCTCCTTGGAAGAATGGCTTTTAAGATCTTCTGCCCATTTCTTGACTGGATTATTTACTTTGTATTTGTTGAGTTGTGTGAGTTCTTTGAATGTCTTTGTGATCAGTCCCTTATTGGTTGCATGGAGTGCAAATATTTTTTCCAATCAGTGGGGTGTCTATTTGTTTTGGTTAATGTCTCCTTTGCTATACAGAAGCTTTTCAGTTTGATGTAATCCCAGGTGTTTATCTTTTCCTTGACTTTCTTTGTAATTTATTGTATCATATCTTAAGTTGTTTTTTTTTTTAAGATTTATTTATTTATTTATTTATACATGCACTGGGTACAGCCAGAAGTGTGGGAGGCTGAGAGGATTCACCAGAGACTGAGCAGGGAACAGAACAGGCAGACTGACGAAGTACACTGCTGAGGAGAGCAGCGGGCGGCAGGAGAGGTCTGTGCACCATGTGGGACCCTCGCTGGGGGCCGGGGATCAAACCGGCCCTGCAGAGGCTGCGGGCAGCTTTGCAGCCCAGCGCTCAACCGTGCGCCACTGGAGAGGTCCCATATCTTACGTTTTTAAACCTAATTATTGTGGAAAAATTATTTCTGGGGAAAACCAAAATATATATGTGGTACTACATCAGATTTTAAATGTGCTAAGTTTCAAGAGCCTAAATAGATGTTAATAGCGCTTTTTCTAGATATACTAAGAATTTTAAACTTGACTTGATCTAAGTTAAAGGCAGTCTTATTTTCTCATATCTCCAGGTTTATAAGGATCTTAAAAAGGAATCCAGTCCCCTCTTTTCCTGAATCTTACTTCCTACTCATATGACATTTGCAATAATAATTTCCAAAGTACTTATTGGTATATCTGAAGAATGGTCCATTTATAGTCAAGGAGAGCACCACAGGAATTGGTATTGATAGTATAAAGCTAAGCAGGAATTAGAATATTTGGAAGTACTTTGAATTAAGCAACTTTAAAAGTCTTAAGTAATTAAATTCTTTAGACTTCTATTTCTAACTACAAACTTTTTAAAAATAATACTACAATTTTCATTCTTATTTTTTATTTATATTCCACACTTTCAACTGCTCACTTTTCACCACGGAAACTTAAAAGAAACAAAGAACTATGAAGTAACATTTGCCATTTGACAAATCCGATTAAACCAAAGGTGTTTACCATTGAAGCTGAGTTTACCCACCCATTCCATCTCAAGTTCACTTTATGTTAGACAAAATATTGCTATCTTTTCCCAGAAGGAACCCAAACCATTGTCCCCTGGAAACAGCTATGTTTTAGTGTTAAACACTGCAGGGGGTGATAGAATATAAAAATAAGTATTGGTCTTGGAATGGATTTCAAGAGTTTCTGGAATATGTATTCCAAAGACATCTTAGGGTTCTTGGCTAGATTAAAGAAAGATGTTGAAATTGGGGGAAAAAAGAACTGTTTTGCAACTTGTATTTACTGTACAAACCTAGCCACAATTACCAGGTCCATGTAAAATGATTATTTAATAAAATTGTAAGGTTAGTAGGGACTGAGATTCTGTCTGTTTTTGAAGGTGAGTCATAGGGTCTTTTTTTTTTTAGTTTTTTTTTTTTTTTTTTTTTTAGCTAAAGAATGTTTTCAGTATGCCATCCTTGAAATATCATGTATGACTTTGGGAAAGAGAATAGACTTTCTTTTCTTTTCTTTTCTTTTTTTTTGTTTTTGGTTGATTTTTTTTAAAAAAGATTTTATTTATTCATTTATTTATACAAGCACTGGGTACAGTCAGAAGTGCGGGAGGGTGAGCAGATTCACCAGAGACAGAGCAGGGAACAGAACAGGAAGACTGACGAAACACACTGCTGAGGGAAGCAGCGGGTGCAGCAGGAGAGGTCTGCGTGCCACGTGGGACTCTTGCAGGTGGCCAGGGATGGAACTGGTGCTGCCGAGCCTGTGGGCAGCTTCGCAGCCCAGCGTTCAAACACCACCACCAGGGGAGGCCGAGAGAATAGACTTTAGAGCTAGATAGAAATAGGTGTGGATCTAACCACTCTCTTACTATCTGTAACAGTGAATATGTGGAATTAACCTTTTCCATGCTCAAAGTTCTTATTAAATGGGAGTAATAATGCATGATAAAGAGTTCATGTGATAGGTGCAGTACTCAGCAGAGTACCGGCACATGGTTAGTGCTTAATTAGTTTTAGCTACTATTACTCTTTATCCTGACCAGCAAAATACACAACACAACAGTTGCTGTTGCTACTTTTTCTTCTATTTGTGAATCCTTATATAATTATAAATGAAATTCACTTGTAAAAATCCCTCTTGTTTTTTGAACGTGGAACTGCATGTCACAGTGATTTTACAGTTAATATTTTATGAATATTTTATTTATAATTTCTATAATTATAATGCTTCTATTTAGTAAATATTTTAAAAATATCTGGTATTCAGATACTAATGGTAGCCACCAAGGAAGTAGAAAAATAAGGACACTTTTATTTCAAATAGCTTTTATTCATACTAGGACTAAAGGAAATTCTAATTCAGTAGAAAACACAAGACAAAAATGAATCTTTCATCCTCTTTGAAGGAGAGTTGTGACATTAGCAACATCAACAATAATTTGGAACACACCATCAAATTTTCCATTTAATATTTCAAATACAAAAAGAGGAATCAGAAGGTGAAGATTTCATGAGCATGTTTAGTGTTGGTATTGTTATTAGGTATTAGTCCTTTATTAGATAATTATTTTTCACATTTGGAAAAACATCACTGGCAGCACAATTTCATGAAAAGGAGTTTGGCAACATGTATTTTTTTCAGCAGCTCTGCATGACAGATCTTGGTGAATGCTAGCCAGAAAAATTAAGGGCAAAACCACTGGTGCACAGAGAACAACAAACTGATCTTATTACCAAAACAGATATAAGACCACAATAGAAAAGACATTTTCATTTTCACTAAGCCAGAAACTCCGATTATTGGCATACACGTCAACAAGCCTGGTCTAGAGTGTTTAATCACAAGAGTAATAAATACTGGTTTCCTGCCTGCCTTGCCCATCTTATTTAAAAATACCAGAACATTTGCCTTCAAATGACACAAACTGTTGAGGTTGTAATCTACAAAAAAATGGTCACTCATTTTAAACAGAATGCTAGTTACGCCCAGTAGCCACTGAACAGTTTTCTTATAACCTGGCTGTTGTGGACACAAACACTCACATTGCTTATCCAGAAAGAGTTTGAGAATCTTACAACTTAGGAAGAGTGCAAGGAGATTTTTATCTAAAAACAATCTTTGCATACACATGGTACTCTTTCTTTCATATATATATGTGTGTGTGTGTGTGTGTGTGTGTTTCTTCTCTTTAGTGGGTTTTTTTTGTATTGAGGTAACATTAGTTTACAATAGTGTATATGATTTAGTATAGTTTTGCACTTTTTCATATTTATATAATTTTAAAGTTACTAGTTATTAAGTTCATCTTTTATTACTCAATTTAAAATGAGTAATGTTAATAAAAGCAATAGCAAAAAATTGCTGCAAGTTCTCCATAAATTAACATAAAGGGCCAACTCCACAAAAGGCTACTACCATAAAGCTTGCCAGATATCACCAAAATATCCCACAAAATAATTGACCCTCCTTCTTATATTTAGTGTTGCAACATTTGCCCTTAATGTGCCTATGACCCTAACAGGAACATAAAAGGACTAAAATTTTCTTTGAATAATTGTAAAGTATCTTGTTTCTAAATTATATTGATTTAAAATTTTTCTTTGTCACTATTCCTCATGTTGAATTTAATATTTGTGGGTTTGTCTCATAAAGACATCATCCAATGGCAAGAAAATTATAATCTCTATGGGATAACTAGTATGAAATAATTAGGTAGTAGCAAGAATGCTATAAAACTACATTTGAAACAACAAATTCTGTATTAATAAAATAAAATGCCTGTTCAAAAATTGCACACCAAAACAAACTTTTATGAAAAGAATAAAAAAAAAAAAAACAAGTGATTCTTGAAAGGAAGAGACTAAAGAGTATCTATGAGGATGTTTATATAAAGTGACATTAAAAGAATCATACCTAGTGGTAGTGCAAAAAATAACTTGTAAAGTTTATTTCTACTTAGGAAACAAAGTAGAGAATTAAGAAATTATTCTGATCGTTTAGATATGGAACTTGGTATTTGTAGTTGGACAGAGGAAAAAGGGAGGGTTGGAAAGGAAGTCATTAATTAGAAAGATTGGCACTCTGTGGTGGGTTCATTGTGGATCTAAATGTTCCAGCCTGTGACTTAGGATGGTTTGGGAAATTGTTGCAATTCTATAACTCTATCACTGATATCAAGTCCAAACAGCCCCAAATCAATAAGTTGACTTATTGATTTGACTCAGCCATTTCCAGCATATAATAACTGATTCAGTTGTCACTTAATCCATTATATAAAGCCGGCTGTTGCATAGAAAAAAAACCGACTACAGTTGATTTAGAGAAACCAAGTTCTACAGTCCTATGGGAGTATATACCATGTTCATTTGAAAAAATATACTCTGGCAACATGACAATCATGGTATGCTTCAAGAAGCATTTCACAGAGTCAAAGCAAGCTGTTAGGAGGCAAGGGCTGTGATTTTCAATGTAAATAGGATCAGAAAAGGAAGCCATACATAGGCACTTGTATTTTTCAGTGATGGTGTTTTGATGAATTTGATATTTAATACTTCACTCAAAAGACAGCAAAGAGTACAGAATACTGCAGGACACCAAAATATAACTGTGTCCCTTGGGAACACATCGAGTATTTGATGATGATCATGACCAAGTTAATGACTGGTTTTGAAGACAGCAATAAAAAGCCTTCATTTCTTAGCACAGATGATCTGGTTTCCATTTCTTTGAGAGAGGTGAAATGCCCTCTTTATGGAATACTTGGACAGGTGTGTTGTTTCTTACTTCTCTTTTTCTTATTTTTCTCAACAAGTCAAATTATGTCATCCCTAAAGCTGGTAAAGAATGTTAAGATAGATGCTGCTAGAAATGACAATGTCAAACTTTGACAGAGTGTTTATTTCAAGCTCAGAATGAATCACTTTTAAGACAGAAACTTTTGTCTAGTTTGTTTTGTGGCTATTTTAAACATTTAATACTTTCATTGAGATAAACTGAGAGTAAACTTTTAAAAGATAAATAGTAAGGAATACTTAAATAACTTGTCCTAAAAATAAATGCTGGAATGAAAAATAAGTATAGAAGTGCTGATTGAAAATAAATTTTCTCCCAGGAGTCTTTCTACATGATCATTCAATTTTATTTCCATATGGAGTCTGTGAAAAAACAAAACCAAACCAGTAGATCCACAAAACTTTATGAAAGACCTTTGGAAATAAAACAGTACTGAATTGTTAGGAGTGAGCTGTCCCATAGTTTCTGAAATCGTCACGTCAGCTGTCTTGCTTTCAAAGGCACCATGTTGTCAGTGAGAGATGTATGTTATGCATGGGGTTGTAGTAAAAACCAAAGATTTTACTTCCTAGAATTGGTAATGGAAATGTGATTTGTAGTAATTTTTCATAATTATCTCTGTTCTCACCCAAAGCAGGTGACTTCTAGCTCCATTGTTGATGCTACTACCTTATTAAAATATTTTATTACAAAATGTTCTTCCCTTTACTAAGAAATGCTAAAATAGCTCTATTACCAGTTGAGGTCCATTTTATTCATTATCTGACACTAATGTTTGTGGGTTTCAATTTAATATATAGGCCTGGATTTAACTATAGAACTGAGATTTTTTTTTTATATTTTTTTGTACCTGTTATCAAATCTTGTTAAATGTCTAGCTTGTTTGATAATAGGTTTCTCAAAACCATAAGATTTATTCATCTACTAGAATCTATTATGAAATTGTAGAAAAGGGCTGTGATTATCTTTCAAAGTATGGATCAGAAAGAAATATATTATTGATAATACATATAGAGGAATTCTAAATAGCCCTTTCCTGGAAACTATTGTGAGCAATAAAAATTAAATGTATAAGTGAAGAAAACTGTACCAAATGAGACTGCCCTTTCAAAAAGTGCTGGTCTATTTCAAAAGAAGTGTTGATATTCTCCAAAAGCCTCCATTCTGTCCCTGAGGGCTACACTACATCTTGTAACGGTATAATCAAAAAGCACTGGCATTCTGTTCCTACAACTACATTCAGCTGTGATTAATCCTCTCCATAGTTTATCTGCCTCTCCATGTATCCTAAAGATGTGAATTGCAACCAATTGGGTACGGTATCACATGGAAGGATGTGTGATTAACTCATTAATGTGTCATGTTTTAAATCTAAATAACCATGGAGATGTTCTAGTGATTTGACTTTATCAGATTGAGGCTGTGCATAAATATGCAGTAGGAAACTTCAGAAAACTTGTATGGTTGCATTATACTTTTCATTTTCTTATTCAACATCAAAAAACTATCTGGGAGTACTGAAGAGTAATAATAGAGATTTATGATTATCAAGTTCATTTCAAAACATCACAATTATGTTTCCAATTAAAATATGAAATAACTTTCCATTTTAGAAGAGGGAAACTTTCTTTTTTTTTTTTTAATCTTTGGCTCCTCTATTTGGTTTTTCTAAGTAAATCTCTTCAAGCAATTATAGCAAAATAGCAAGAGCTAGCAAATATAATTGGCATGGATTTCTCTGAAAATATCATGAATTCTTTTGTAAAACTAAAGATTTGTAAAATCTATATTGTGAATCTAGGTTGACCTTACCCTTATGCAATGAAAGTAATTTTTACGTAATACTGAGTTACATTCCATTTCAGATTTCCTATTTCAAAGGGTGTCTCAAATTTCTAAGATGTTAAAACAAGTTTTGAGCCATTCTTGTATATATAATAAAAGTCTTTAAAATTAAAATGGTAATCCTAAAAAAACCAAATGCATGAAAAATATGGTCTGACTGTATAACAAAAGGAGTTATATAATTCTACTTGAGTGAAATCTTTCATCTTTGATTTACAGGTTAGAGTCCTCTTTAACGAAAACCATATTGTTCCATATCTTTCATATCATGGCCTTCCCTAAAACCTTGTTTTAATTAAGGTTTCTTTCAGATTTCTGAATAAAAGCATGACAATCTTCACTTATGGCTTTAATATATCCTTTGAGTTAGGAAAATATATAAAAAGAAACATCAACTCTTTCCAAAGCATTGTCAGATATTAAATACTGCAAGGTATTCTATATCAATGTCTTTAGGTGTTTGAGTTAACATTGAAATAGAATTTGTGGATAAGTATTTATCCTCTTACTTAGTAGTTGCTTTTAATCTCAAAAAAAATCCATTAATTTTAGTCTTTGACACTAAGGCAACGTATATAAAGGTTAAGTTAGTGTTTTGCTGTTTTGTATTTTTTTTACATGAAGGCACAACTTCAAGGTTAACTCAATTCAAGGTGACTTTAAACAGGCAATGCCTTCATTAATACACTTCAAAGATTTAAAAAATTCAGTGACATTAACATTGTGTAAGCCATGTTCACCTCAACGGTTTCATAGCTAACAGAGCACAATCAGACCAAGCAACTGTGTTAACCTGGACAAGAAAAAAATAAATAAATTAATTTAAAAACCCTCAAAGTTTCTGTGTAATAGGGGAGATTATGGATAGTCTTCAGCTTTTCTATAGGAAGGAAGGATGAAAGGGAACAAGAAAGGAAATGATGGCAGGCAGAAAAAGAAAAGTGAGAATAAATTCTTGATAGATTTGGAACAAATTAAGACCATCTTTGAAAAGTTGTGCACTTTTCAAAGACACCGAAAATTCCCCTTGGGACATATGCTCAGAGCTACTGTCACCAGGACAAAGGATGTATGAAGGCGGGTGGGGGTTTCATCCTCAAATACAATTGCAAAGCTCCATGTGTGAGAACAGAGAGAGGGATGTTCAGGAAATAGGGAAATTTTTCTCAAAATGTGACATAAAATATTGCATCATTACATAGAGTGTGCGAGGTTCCTTTGGCATTTGGATTTTGTGATATAGTGTGGTTTAGTCCACTGAAAAAACCCTCGTCCCAGCTCCTCCATTTTGAACTCTGCTAGCCAGGGTTGAACTGTGTCTTAAAACAAAGGCCAAAAAAACAAACAAAACAAAACAAAAATCCTGCAATCTGTCCGGAATTGCTATTTGTTCATCCTGAAAACAAATCCTGTAAACAATTTAAGACTGACAAAAAATTACCCAATAAAAACCTGATCAGAATGTCAGGAATGATTATTTCTCAGGTTTTGCCCAAAATTTCGCTGGCTGTCATAACTTCTGCAATTAATAGTATTTAATGCTGTTTTGGATGTTTCTGGTTCATACTTTGAGCCTGGGAGTGGGTCACCCAGAATATTAAAAGAACGCTGGAAACAGTTTCTTCCAATCGTGGTTTACTGTAACTTTAGAATCACAGCGGTTACATTTAAGGAATCTTTAATGCCCTTTCAAGTCCATCCAAAGAACAAGTGAAGCTGCTGTTCAGAATTTTGTGCCCAGTGTTTATGTTCCATCGAATCTGTGCCACCCAGGCAGCAGACAAGACATGTCTGAGGGTGCTGCGGTGGGGGGATACACAATGATGTCACACACAGGAAATATCGGGGTGGGGGGAACTTGGCACTTCACAAGGCTGGCTCCTCTTCCATAGGCTCACCAGCAGTTCTGTAAAAATAAACAGGCAATCAGAATACGGCATAAGAGTACACAATGACATTGTAGATTTTCATGCATAATCAAAGCTGATTTTTCAGCTCTCTCTGATGTTTATTTGTGTTATTCAGTTATCCATAAATAGAGTTTCTTTCCTAGGAAGTATAAACAAATGTCAAGTGGAAAAACATTTTAGATCCAAGCAATCATTGGAAATGTTCCTGTTTATATTAAAACATGTCAGAATATTTTATAACTCTAGATTCCAAAATGTACATGTTTTGTGTCTAGTAGAGTCCAATAATTTATTGAAAAAATTAACTATGATATTTTATTTTAGGGGCAATGGCAGTGATTTCCTATGGAATCAGTTCGCTAACAAGAGCAAAGGACTCAGCTAGCTTCTGGAGGAGACTCACCAGGGCCCTGGTTTTTGCTTCTGTTCTTTCATAACTGGATTGGCTGCCTGCCGGAGGCATTTCAAATCAAATTCTGAATTTGATTAGCAAATCGCTGCTACAGACCCAACGTTTTTACAAGAAATGCACTATGGTACTGTGTAAATAGTTTTTATTCGTCATCATCTGTGGGGTGTTCTGCTCGGGCAAAACCAAAACTAATTGTTTGGAAATTTATACTTGAGATTTAACCTTAATTTAGTAACACTCTGGGGGTATTTTAAGGCAAACTTTTAGAATGATTTTTAATTTAGTCAAAAGTACAAATTGTAGCAGGAATACAAATACATGAGGAAGCTGAATTGTTGAGGGAAGGATACTGGATTTGAGATGCTGGGAGAATTGAGTTTGAGTGTGAGCCCTGTGATTTGCTAATTGTTGTAGCGGCTAATATTGTGACTACATTTCTGTGAGGCTGTGTTTTCAGGTGTGATACTTGTGAGGAAAAAGATGTTCTTGACAGAATTCGTGAAGATTAAAAAAATAAAGGTGGAAGATTTATACACTCTCAAGAGAAAAAAAAAATAAAGGCGGTAAAACTGACTTTTAAACCACAAGTACTGTGGGACATAAGTTATTTTATACTTGGATCTGTCCCTTTGTGATCTAACACACACATGCAGTTGTGTTCAAAGGCACACAGCTACAGTTGTGCCTGTACTCCCTTAAGGGAATACCGCATTTGCATGATGGTTCTCTCTGGGCAGTGAAATAATAGGTAGGTGGTTTTCATATTGTTTATCAACTCATCAGTATTCTATAACCTGTAATATAAATCTGTAATGATTTTTATATTGAAAAAAGCTATGTTTAAAACACACATCCTTATAAAGACAAATGAACTATTTAGCCATGGTATTTTAGAGATTTACAAAGAAAAAAAATTAGATTGTAATATGTCTTTAAATAAAGTAGCTGCCATTTTAACTTCGCATTTTTAATCAAAAACTTAAATTACTGAAAGAATTTTATGTAATGGTGATAAAAAAGATCTTAAAACATCCTCTGAAGAATCAAAAACATTAGCTATTCATTATTTAATCATTAGAAAAAGAGAAACTTCTAAATGAGTCCAAATAGAATACTAAAAAAAAAAAAATCTTAGAAAGGTTTAGCCTGATCAAGGGTGTACAGGATAAGGAGACTGTGAGAAAGTGTCTAGAGTTGGCATATAAAAGTTATTTAAATGAGTCATGCTCTATTAAACTCTCTCCAATCAAAAGGATCAGCATTCTAAGATAAAAGTTAAGGAAAACATTTAGTAACTAAGCTAATTTATATGTAAACATGCAAGCTTATTTACATCTGAGAACATGTGGATAACATAGTTTTGGTATATTCAAATTAGGTACTCAAGAGACTGAATTTTTCCCATTTTTTCCCTGCTTTGCTGAGATGTGGTTTACATATAACATTGTGTAAATTTAAGGTGCACAATAGGTTGATCTCACAAACACACACACACAGAGCAAAAGTTTTACGACATAAGGTTCATCAACACACTCTTCATGTTATTTAATTACAATTTTTTTGTTGTTATGGCAAGGACATTTATGATTTACTCTTATCAATTTTCAACTATAAAATAGAGTATTACTGACCATAGTCATCATGGCGTAAAGTGGATTCCTGCAGCTTCTTGATCTTCAACTGAAAAGTTCATACACTTCACCCAACATCTTCCCATCTTCCCTGCTCCCTGATAACCTTCAATTTAGTCTCTGTTTCTATGAGTTTGATATTTTTAGAATTTCACAAGAAGTGAAATCACATAGTATTTGTCTTTCTCTGATGCTACAAATGACAGGATTTCATTCATTTTTACGGTGGACAGAATTTCAGTATATCACATTTTCTTTTATCCACTCATCCACTGATGGGCACTTAGATTGTTTCCATGTCTTGGCTATTATGAATAATGCTGCAGTGAACCTGGGAGTGCAGATACTTCTTCAAGATAGTGATTTTGGTTTGGTTGGGTTGGGTTAAATAGCCAGAAGATGGATGACTGGATTATACGGTAGTTCTTTTTTTTTTTTTTCTTGAGGAACTTCTATACTGTTTTCCATACTGACATATTTGATTTATAGTCCCATCAACTGTGCACAAGTGTTCCCTTTTCTCCATATCCTCACTAATAACTGTTATGGCTTGTCTTTTTGCTATTAGCTATTTTAACTGGTATAAAGTATATTTCACTATGGTTTTGACTTGCTTTTCCCTAATGATTTCTGATGTTGAGCAACTTTTATGACCTGTTGGCCATTTAGTGTTCTTCAGAAAAATGTCTATTCTGGTCCCTTGCCCATTTTTTAAATGAGATTTTTTTTAAATGGGATTTTGTTGCTATTGAGTTATATGAGTTCCATATATATTTTGATATTAACCCCTTATCAGATATATGGTTTACAAATGTTTCCTTCTATTTCATAGGATGCCTTTTAATTTCCTTAATTGTTTCTTTTGCTATGCATAAGCTTTTCAGTCTGATGCAATTTGCCTTAATTACTTTTATTTGTGTCGTTTGTGCTGTTGGTGTTATATACAAAAAGTCATTGCCATGACCAGTCAGAGAGTTTTTTACCGATGTTTTTGTGCAAGATTTTTACAGTTTCAGGCCTTATGTTTAAGTACTTAATTCATTTTCACTTAAATCTTTTGAGTGGTATAGGATAGGGATTTAATTCACTCTTTCGCATGTGAATATCCAGTTTTTCCAACATCATCTATTGAATGAACTATCATTTCCCCATTGAATATCCTTGTTTGCCTTATGATCTGTTAGTTGACCTTATATGTTTATTTCTAGGTTTTTAACTCTGTTTCATTTGTTTATGTGTCTGTTTTTATGCAAATGCCATACAGCTTCGATTACTATAGTTACGTAACTCAGTTTGAAATCAAGGTGTGCGATGCCTCCAGCTTTGCTCTTTCTCAAGGTTGTTTTGACTATTTAGGGTCTTTGGGGATCACATATATATATATATATATATATATAGTGTTTTTTGTATTTCTGTGAAATGTTATTGAAATTTTGATAGGGATTGCATTGAATATATAGATGACTGTGTAATATGGACATTTTAACTGTTATTTCTCCTTATATTATCCATAAGCACAAGCTGTCCCTCCTTCTGTTTGTGTATTCAATTTCTTTCATCAATGTCTTATAGTTTTGGGTGTATAGATTTTATTTTGTATCCTCCAGCTTTAAAGAATGCATTGATTAGTTCCAACAATTTTGTGGTGGAGTCTTTATGATTATATATGTACAAGATCATGTCATCAACAAAGATATCCTTTGCTTCTTTTCCAAGTAAAACATACCTTAATTCTTTTCTAATTGCAATGACTTTTATTTATTTTTCTTGCTTAATTACCCTAAGAGTCCAGTACAATGCTGAATTGGTATGGTGAGCATGGGCACCTTGTCTTGTTCCTGATCTTACAGATTGCTATCAATCTTTTATTATTGAATGTGACAATCATTAATCATTGATTGTCATTTGTGATATTCATTATGTTGAGTGTGTTCCTTCTCTACCATTTTTTATCATGAAAAATGATGAATTGTTTCAAATGCTTTGTCTGGATCTATTGAAATGATTATACAATTTTTTTTAAGATTTATTTTATTTATTTATACAAGAACCAGGGCACAGGCCAGATATGCGGGAGGGTGAGAAGATTCACCAGAGACAGAGTGGGGAGCAGAACAGGCAGACTGATGAAACACAATGCTGAGGGGAGCAGCGGGTGCAACAGGAGAGGTCGCTGCGCCATGTGGGACCATCACCGCCTGGCGGGGATCAAACCCGCGCTGCAGGGGCTGCAGACAGCTTCTCAGTGCAGCACTCAACCGCCTGTGCCACCAGGGGAGGCCCACGAATTTTTATTCTTCATTTTGTTAAGTTGAAACATCACTGCATCCCAAGGATAGACCCTACTTGATTGTGATCCCTTCAATCCTTTTAGTGTGCTATTGAAATTGGTTTGTTTGTATTTTGAGGATTTCTGCATCTTTACCAGGGATATTGGCTTATAGTTTTCTTGTAATATCCTTATCTGAGTTTGGCCTCAGGGTAATACTGACCACGTGACATGAGTCTGGGACTATTTCCTGACTCTTAATTTTTTTGCATGAGTTTGAGAAAGAATGACATTGTTCTTACTGAAAAGATTGGTAGACTTCAGCAGTGGAACCATCTGGTAGTAGACTTTTCTTTGTATTTTACTTTGAGGTTTTTGATTACTGATACAATCTCCTTATTATTGCTCTATTCAGTTTTTTTTTTGTTTCTTCATGATTCTGTCTTAATTGTATGTTTCTAGGACTTTATGTTCTAGGATGTCCAACTTGTTGGTGTGTAACTCTTTATTGTAATTTTATGATGTTCTGTAATTCTGTGGTATCAGTTGTAATGTCTCCTCTTTGCCTTTTCAAAAAACCAACATTTACATTCATTGACCTTTTCTATTGATTTTCTATTTTCTGTTTCATCTATTTGGCTTTAGTTTTTATCACCTTTCCTCTGCTAACTTTGGATTTAGTTCTATGTATAGTTCCTTACACTGCAAAGTTAGATTGCTTATTTGAGATTTTTATTGCTTATTTGAGATTCATTGCTGTAAATCTCCTTCTTAGCACTGCTTTTGCTGCATCCCACAGATTTTGTATTTTGTGCTTCCATTTAATTTATTTTTACTTTTTTTCCCTTTTCATATCACCTTTGATCCATTAGTTGTTTAGGGGTGTGTTGTTTAATTTCCATTATTTGTGATCTTTTCAGTTTTCTTTCTGATATTTATTTACAGTCCATACTATTGTGTTTGTCAAGGGTGCATGGCAGTGAAGGTTGGTATTGGGGCTCAGGTTAGCAATAAACAAATGCACAGTTAGGGATACTAGCTGTAAGTAAGTCCAATACTAGCTGTAATTAAGTCCAATGTCCAATGGTGTAGGCCACTGATAGGCTTTATGGCCAGTTCTAGGCCCACAAGCATTGGTAGTCAGAGTGCATTCTTTTGGATGAAAGTTCTTCCTGTGAGTGTATCTAAGTACCCAGCACAATACTAGAAGCTAGTGATAGGAGATGGGCTGGGGGTTGTGCAGGTGCACAGCTGGAAGGGCAGTTACAGGCATGCTTAGTAGTATAGACCAGTGACTAGAGATGGGGTAAATCCTGGCTGATAGTGAGCAGAGGGGAGGCTTTGGCTATTGGCATGTTCTTCCATGGCTGCAGAGTCTTGCCATGAAAGCACTCATGATAGTAGAGGTTAGTAATGGAAGTCAGGCCAGCAGCATGTAGGTGCTCAGGCATAGTACTGGGGGTCATCTTCAGGACTGAGGCTGGTGTCTAGTACTTATGCAGTCATAAAGACTAGGGTGGGCTGCCAGGCGGTATCCTGGACTGGGCGGGTAAGAAGGAGTGAAGAAGTACCAGGAGACTGGCAACTGTGAATCGAAAACCTATGGGTTGAAAACAAAACAGTGAGATCTTCAGGGTGTCTGAAGCAGCTGCCCTGGCCATTGGTTTCTCAGCAGTGAAAGTTACTGAGGTCCCTGCCCAGAAGGTCACTAAAGCCATCATCACTCCTGCTGCATAAATACTGGTAGTCCCTATCCTTCCTTGTTACTGGAATCTCTGTATATCTTAGATTTGTCAGTCTATAAGTGTGGTAAAATTGAAGTGGGCCTCTCCTGCTCTGTCCTGAAAGACTGGGAATTCTGGGTGCTCACTCCATTCTTCCTGTCCTAGTGAGAACTCACTCTAAAGTTCCCTCATGCATGGAACAATCACAGCTGGAGTATGGAGAAATGCAGACAAAATGAAGTAATCTGGCCATTCTTTTTGTGAAGTTATCAATATTTTCAGGTTTATTGGTCTATGGACATTCATAAGATCTTAAGTAGACTCCTAAGGTCTCCCAGATCTGGTTTTGCTTATGGATAGCTGTCTAATTGTTGATCTTTTGGAGGGATGGAGAGTTGGGTCTCCTGTTCTGCCAGCTTCCTGTGAAGCGACCTATTTCTAGATCAGTGCATCAGGATGGTCTTCCCCTAGCCCCCACATCCAGGTCTCAACTGTTGCAGAAATTACAGAGATAGTGGTGTGTGGAAAAATGTACCAGGGGTCACTGAAGGAAGAAATAAACATCTCCCTTTGGTTGAGGATCTGTGAATTCTTTCGATGCTTACAAACCTAGCCTAGTTTCTGGGGATGTGAATAGGGTATGTGCCGTCTGCTCAGTGACTGAAGGGGAGCCTTTAATGTTGAAAATGGGGATTGCAGGTACTATAACGTTTTCTATTAGATGCTTCTTTTTCCTTTTTCCCCTTCAAAATAATTTGATACTAACTACTTTTTTTGAAAGTAGTCCATTTATTGCTTCCTACTCTCTCTAGAATCAAATATACATATATATATAGCCAACCAATGATCTCTTTTGCTGCATAGAAGTAGTATCAGTAGCACAGCAAGTTAGAAAATAGTCTGTATTTCAAAGTAGATGTCTTGGGTTCAAGTCTTAGCTCTATCATTTTCTAAAATTTAACTTTGACCACCTGTTAGTAAAACATAATTTCTTACTTTATCAATTTAATTTAACCCCTATAACTTATTTTCTCTTCCTCTTCAAAAGAAAAAAATTCTATGCCTGTTATGTACATTATTTCATTAACAGTATATTTTTAAAGCTATACATTATAGTTTTGTGGGAACATGTTCTTCTTTCACGTAAATTTTATTTTTATGTGCACATATATCATTTCAGTTGCCTGATTTTCTCACTCAGTAATATATTTATTTGATCTATTCATGCAGCTATGATTTTCTGGCATATGACTGGCAAGTACTACATAGCATCTCCATGATGTACATTTGCCACATTTTAACTATTGTCCCGATAATGGACCCCTAGTTTGACTTCTCCTTTCTACCTGCCATAAATAAAACTGTGGCAAACTTCCAAGCACAAGTACTCCACTGACTCTAGATGAGAATGTTGTCAGTATGCTTTCATAGGAGCAGGATTAGTAGGTCATATGTTTTTTATATACTAAATGGTAGTAAAATGCTTTCCAGGATGGCCACCATGTTACCTTCCTACAGCTCTGAGGATTCCAAAATTTCACATCTCCACTAATGCTGACATTCCCTAGCTAACTAAATTTTCCATTGAGTCAAGAAATAATTACTATCTATTATACACCCTGACACTGTGATGGATTGGGGGGAGACATAAGAAAAATATAACAGGGGGAATGGATCTAAATTTGGGGTTATCAGTGAACATTTTCCAAGAATTTAAAGTGATATTTGATTTGAAATCTAAGGATAAGTGGACGAGAACAGGAAGGCCAATGAAGGGACAATGGGAGGAGGAAAAAATACAAGTATTTCAAACAGAGGGCTTGTGCCAAGAAATCAATGTGGACATGAGTATGACTCTCTCAGGAAAATCTGAAATCATGGTGAGATACAATTACATACCACTGCAAGGAATAACGTAACAAAGACTGATTATACCAAGTATAGGTGAGGAGATGAAACAACTAGAACAATCATTCTTTGCTGGTAGAAATGAAAAATGGTACAACCATTTGGAAAGCAGTTTGGAGGTTTGTTACAAAGTACAACACACAGCTTCTCTACAACTTGGCAATTCCACCTCTAGGTATATACCAAAGAAAAATGAATCCTTGTGTTCACAAAATAAAAAAAAAAAACTGTACAAAAATTACTTAGGTTCCTTAAAAAAGTTAAAAATATAGGGCCTCCCCAGTGGCGCAGCGGTTGAGCGCTGGGTTGCGAAGCTGCCTGCAGCCTCTGCAGCGCCATTTCGATCCCTGGCTGCTCTCCGGCCACCAGAGGAGGGTCCCGCATGGCACATAGACCTCCCCTGCTACCCGGTGCTCCCCTCAGCAGTGTACTTAGGTCCTTCAGCCTGCTCTGCTCCCCACTCTGGCTCTGGTGAATTCTCTCACCCTCCCGCGCTTCTGACTGCACCCAGTGCTTGTATAAATAAATAAAAAATAAATAAATCTTTAAAATAGAAAAAAATTAAAAATATAATTCCTATATTATCCAGCAATTTCTATTTCTGTATATATATCCATACGAACGGATGATAAGGTCTAGACAAGAGTGCACACATATATTCACTGAAGTATTATTTATAATATCCAAGAGGTGGAGGCAAAGTTAATGTCCATCAAAAAAACGTGATACACACATACAATGGAATATCATTCAGCCATAGAAAGGACTCTGAGGGCATTATGCTAAGTGAATTAAACCAGTCACAAAAAGGTAAATACTGCATGATTCCATGTATATGAGGTATCTAAAGTAGTTAGATTCTTAGGAACCAAAAGCAGAATTGTGATTGATAGAGCAGGAAGGAGGAAGAGGGGAGGAAGGAGCTATTGTTCAAGAGATACAGAATTTCAGTTTTGAAAGATTAAAAAGTTCTGGAGATGTTGCACAAAAATGGGCATATTGTTAACAGGATAGTACTGTTTACTTAAAATTGGCTCAGGGAGTATATGTTGCCTTATATACTATTTTATCACAATAATAAAAAATGTCATAGCAGCTTTATCATGATAATCCCAAATGGAAACAAGACAAATGCCCACCCATAGGTACATGGACAAACAAATTAGGACATTTTTATACACTGAAATATACAATGTTAAAAAAATCACTATTTCTAGATCACAAAAACATTATGCTTAGTGGAGTGAAAAAGATTAAACTAAAGTAGTATGTCACTGAAAGAAACTATTACAAAAACAAAAAGGTAACCTATATAGAATGAGATACCATATTTGTACAACACACATCTGAAAAGAGTCTAATTTTTAAAATATACAAAATACTTATACAATCCAACAATAAAACAACCTAACCGAAAGATGTGCAAAAGACCTAACGCGAGACATTTTTCCAAAGAAAACATTCTGATGGCCTACAACACGTGGACATTTGTTCAACGTCATTTATTATAAAGGAAATCAAAACCACAATGAGATTTCACCTCATCCTTGTGAGACTGGCCTATATCAAAAAGAATGCAAACAACAAATGTTGGGGAGGATGCAGACAAAAAGGAGCTATTGGGAGGAATACAAGTTGTTCCAGTCTTCATGGAAAACAGTATGGAGATTTCTTAATAAAGTAAAAATGGAAATCCCATATGATCCAGCAATACCTCTGCTAGGTATATTCCCTCAAAACAGGAAGACTCTAATAAGAGACGACATCTACTCATATGTTTGTAGAAGACCAAGTTATGGAACCAACCTAAGTGCCTATTGACAGATGACTGGATAAAGAAATTGTGGACTGTATTCTCAATGGAATACTACACAGCTATTTAAAAAGATGAAAAAGTGCCTTTGGGGACAAAATGGACCTCAAGGTAATTATACTAAGTGAAATAAGCCACAAAGTGAAAGACAGATATCAGATGGTTTCACTTATCTGAGGTATATAAATTAAAAAAAAAATATGCTGGCAAAGTACAGAAGAAACAAACCTTGGACTTAATGAAAAAAAAAAAAAATTACTGTTTACCAGAGGGAACGGTGGGAGGGCAGAAGGGAAGGGAGAGGGAAGGAGGTAGGGCACTGGCGTGGAAGATTTGGTGGAGGGTGCATGAAACCTGCATATTTAGAGGAGTAAAAATGTACCCCTGAAATTAGAATAAAAATTTTTCAAAAGATTATGTCCTACTTGAGTCCCTCTAAGTGAAATTCAGTAACTGAATAATTAATCTATGGTGTTAAACTGAAAAAAAAAAAGATACAAAATTAAGGTCAAGGTCTGATCTTGCAGGGCTATGACTCCTGTTGAGAATGATAATCTTTATACTGATGCAAATGGAAAAGCACTGAAGGGTTTCAAGAGAGGTGACAGGATTTGCTCCCTAGTCACCTTCAAATGGTAACACTGACTTTGTAGATACGATTAGGGTTAAGGACCAGGAGATGAAGAAATTGTATTAAATTATCCTGTGGTTCCAGGCTAACCATGGTAGTCTTTAAAAGCAAATAACCTTTCCAGCTTTTATGCTAGATGCCCCAACTTTTTCACTTTAGTGAGGAAGCAAGATGTGATGACTGAAAAAGTCAAAGGAATGTAAAATTGCTAACTCAGAAGAGAAAGGGGCCATATGCCAGGCAGAGCAGGCAGCCTCTAGGAGCTGGAAAAGCCAAGGAGACAGCTTCTCCCCCAGAGTCTCCAGAAAAGAAGACCAGGTTCTGCCATCCTCTTGATTTTAGCCCAGCGAGATCTATGTCAGCCTTCTGTCCCTTTGTCAGTTTTAAGTCACTACATTTGTGTTTTTTTTAAAGACAGCAATTGAAAATAAATGCAATTCCCAAGTTGAGTACTTTGATGATGGCCCCCAGCCTTTGTCTGGCATACAGAAGATGACCAGAACGCCATTTAAAAAGGAACAAACCACGAGTTCTCACATGTTCATCCCCATTCCCAAAGTTGAAGGATAATCCCGCAGTATGTCAGAATCACTTCCATATTTTTCTCACACACTAGCCACAATTCATTTCTCCATTTGAGCAAATACCTTCCTCTCCCTCCATCATTGTATTTCCTCTTTCCATCTCTGTGATATGAGTACTATGGATTCTGGTTAGCTAACATATATGAACATGGACATTGCCAATTATTCTATGAAAGAAAATAAATGTAAAATAATAAGAGTCTTTATTGAGTACTTAGAATATGTCAGATGTTGTATTAAATTCTTATGATATATTGTCTCATATCATCCTCAAAATACTATGAAATTTTCCCTGTATTATAAAGACAAGGAAAACGGAAACCAGAGAGATAAGTAACTTCCCCTGATCACACAATTATTGGAATGGAGATAAACTTGAACCCAGGGAAGCTGAGTCTAGAGTCACACTATTCTTTTGTGGTGGTGAGAAGACAGGAGAGATAGAGTGGACATAACAGTGAAATGCTGGGACGCTATTAAGTTACTGAGAACACATTTATACTCTAGAATTCCTGGCTCTTTCTCTCTTTTTAATCAACAAAAACTGAAAGTTAGCTTTTGAAATGTCAGTTTGACCTATTGATTACAGTGTGAATCATGCGAGATTTTCTTAATACGAGCATCTTGGTTTACTCATGGTTCTATTCAAATGTGGTTCCTATTTCAAATAAATACTTCTTTATAAAGTATTCAGAGCTGAATTGCATAACTAAAATACATAATCTGGCATTGAATTTAACCCCTAACATACTAAGTGAGACTTCACACATACTCCAAACCACACGTTGTTAGAAAAAAGAGGAGGAAAAGGAAGACAAGAGAAACAGAGAGTTCTTCCTGTTACCTAGAGCTTCCAAGTCACAGCCTACTTTTCAATTAATACTTCGTTATCGTCGGGCCTCTCTGGTGGCACAAGGGGTTAAGACACAACCTATGAAGCAATCCGCAGCCTCTACAGCATGAGTTCGATCCCTGGCCGGCCAGGGAGCAACCCACATGGCGAGGCAGACCTCTCCTGTCTTGCCCACTGCTCCCCTCATCAGTGTATTTCGGCCAATCTGCCTGTTCTGTTTCCCACTCTGTCTCTGGTGAGTCCTCTCACCCCCCACACCTCTGGCCTGTACCCCAGTTCTTGTATACATAAATAAATTAAGCTTTAAAAAATATACTTTGTTGACACTGGATGAAAATTAAGAATAAAATTTATATTGGGAATTTTTGCCTGGTTAGATAAACAAGTACTGAGAATAGTGGTATCAGGGGAAAAAATCAGAAACATGTATAATTTGTGCAATGTTTGACTTCTAGAAACCTTACAGACACAATTCTAAAGGGAAAAACAAAGTCATATTTCTAAGTGTAGGTGTATTTAATAATGGTCTTTATTTTCATATAAAATTTCATCAAGGAAATGGGATTATAAATGTTCTTGGTGCTATTGACATGACATTCAAAGGTAAGGCAGATGGTATTTTGGATTTAATTGTTAAATGTTTTTATACTCATGATTCAAATAGCTATTTAAAAAAAAAAAATAGCCGGACTCAGAATTACATGTTCTCATAAGTTTCTGTATTATATAATGACTTGAAATCATCTCACCTACCTGAGAATAATTGCTAAAAGTTAAAGTTCAATGATTAAATAACCGATCAATCTGATTATATTAAGAAAATCTAACATGATCAAACTGACATATGAAAACTAAACTTTCAGTTTTTGAGTTTAAAAGAAGAGAGTCAGGAATTCTAGAGTGTAAATGTGTTCCCAATAACTTACTAGTTGATTATCCTAAGGTCTTGATTGCCAGAGAATTTTTCTTGATTTTCTGCACATCCTGAATTGGTATCCAAGAATAAACCTGAACACTGTACTGACCTTTTCAAAGTAGAAGCATTTGAAACAGACATTCTTCAAATACAAACTATAATCTTTCCTCACAAACAAGGAAAAAAAATCACTATCACAGTCCTAAAATGATATATTATGTGTGACCAGACCTATCTACTTAACACTCTCTTAACATATAACTTGGCACCACCTAGGTTTTTTTGTCTTTTGTGTTTTGATGACCCACTGACCATTTTTTCCTGCTCAAGTCCTTTGCTGCTTGAAGTTATATTTTGAAAATTATATTTCAGTTCCATCATCCCCCCAAATTGAATCCCGACATGTCAACGTTTTTCTAATAATTTATTCTTCATGGTCCATCAATGAATTACAAAAATGAAATGACTGTTTGTACTGTGTTGTCATCTCCCAGCCCCCATCCAAGAAAAATGAACAAAAAATACTTACAATGGTTCTTAGCCAGGAGCATTTTATCCCTTATTCACTAGTGGTAAATGAGTCAGATATGAGTTGGCCAGGAAAAGAGCTGCTTTACCCAAAATCTTAGTACAAAATGAGTCATCTCACTCCAAACACCAATATATTCTCCAAAATAACTGGCAAGAATTTCCTATAAAAAGAATCTTGCCTTCACCCTTTTCCATCCATTTAACTCTCTGATTTTTCTAACTTTTCAATTTCCTGTGTACTTATAATATTGCATCATAACAAAGGCCCAAGAACATTTCCACTTCTTTATCTAATTCTTAAAGTGTTTTTTCCTAATTAAGTAGTGGATAACTTTGATAGCAATCCCCTGGAAAATATACAAGTTCTGTGGCTATCACCCCCCCACCTCCTCACAATTCATTCATGGTTCAATAGAAATGAAAAAGTCAGTTCTAGCAGAATTTTCCTTTTCCTCACTGAAAAGGTAAGTTCAAAGTCATAGAAAACATTTCAAGATAAACCGTATTTCTTTCACAAGAATGCAATTAAAGTGAATACAATCTGTGCAAAGTGATAAACTGATGAATCCAGACCCCAAGTTTCAACTGTTTCCCTGTACATCAGAACATTCTCATTAATATTCTCTCTCTGCCATCAGATGAAGTTAAAAAATCACTGTGAACTGAAGCCAGGGTTAAGTCCCTGTAGATTATCAGGAGTTAAGCACACACACACACACACACACACACACACACATACATATTATTTACCTGAGGAAAAATAAGCATGCTTACAGAGACAATTCTTGCCGAAGTGCCGAGATTTTTATATGACTTGAGGCTCACAACATAACATTGTTAATTATTTTAAGCCCTGCAGTTTTGTGGACAAAATTACCCAATTCATTTTACTCAGGTTGGAATTTAACTTCATTTCTCTACATTAAATGAATTCTAAAGAATAGCTATACTCCTTTTATATCCAATACTAACAGATGTTAGGCTCCTCAGTTTTATAGCCCTCAGATGACAGAAAACTAACTGTATTTGGCCTTGGGAATAATTGCAACACCTTTGGATTATGAACTTGGTTTGGTTCTTAGCTGGGAACAGCAGGGGGTTAGTTCATATTATCAAAGATGTAAAGTAAGTTTTCCCGTATGTTCCAGATGCCCCTATGAAGATGCCTTCTAATACAATATTGTACAACTTTTTTTTTCCCCCGGTGGTAATCTGCTCTCTAAGTGGTTATGGAAAGAAAAAAAATAACTGCATGAAAATGAAATCCTATTTTTGACCAAAACAAGATGTAAAATCCATTAAACTCTGGAGATGTAGTAAAAGCAAGAAAGTTAAAAGTGTTCAAATTTGTGCATTCTTGGGAAAACTGCCAGCCTGTGCACAAGTAGCAGGATCTGTGTAATTAACGGTGATGTTATTGACGGAGGGAGTCCTATTTCCTTCTCAGAAGCCATTTAAAAGTGCAAGCTGGCAGCAAAGCCTCACCTGATTCATTTTTAAATGGAGGAGATGTGACTTTGAACTCTGTTATAGAAAGTACCAATGTTTATATACATTTTTGGCGGCTTGGGTCACAGTAGTCTTACAAGACAGTCTCAACGTAGCACTGCCTATAGAACACGGTGACGAATACCAAAATGCACAACTGACAAATATTTCTTAAAAGGTAAACAAGCAAAGCTAATCTTAGGTTAACCTCGAAAGTTATATCCATATAAGAACTAACCAAAGTCAATTCCTTTCAACACGAAGCCAAATAAAATCAGATTCAAGTCCACATATTCCTTTGCACACACTCCTGTGTCTTTTGGAGGTGACCTGCACCCCTGTCCAGTCATTGTATCTCAAGGACAACCACATACCAAATTTGGATTTGTTTAGGCTACCCCACTGATAGCAACACCTCCAGCTTCTCCTCTCCTTTTACCCCTGTTATATCATTAATTTCAAAATGAGACAAAGAACATCCAGAAAAAAATAGAGAAAACTAGGAAAGATGTTAAGCCCACAACAATTCTTTCCATAATGATCTGAATTAAATTAGCCATCAGGAGTGATTTCTCTCACCATCTACCTCATCCCCTCTATTTGTCTGTGATCTGCAATCACAAGCTACAGTCTGTGTTTTCCACAAAGAATGAAACAAAGGAATTCTTGATAGCCAGCAGAATGTGCGGTGGCATTTGTGGCTTTGGAGAAGACAGGTGGTGGAATTGGGGAAGACAGGTGCAGGAAATCCTGAAGAGAGGTTCCCGAATGCTAACGACGGACATTACTGACCTTGATGCTTCCCCCATGTTGGCTCCACACCTGCTCTCTTCTCGAGCAAAGGGCTGCTCCACATCCACCGTCAGGGAGGCCAGGGCAGAAACGGTCTCTGTCTCCTCTTGCAACTGAGCCCCGGCCAGAGCACAGCCCCTTGGCACAGTCACCGTCCTTACCGACTTCCAGTACTTGCCTAGAAAAAAACATGCATCACACTTTATAGTTTTCATTTAGGGCATTACTAATCATAATACTTATATAGGTACAACTCACAGTAGTTGTCAAGCTAAAATTCACCACATTATAGACAGTAATAATTTGGTTTCTTGACTGTTATGATTAAGTGTTTTTCTCAAACTAAGAATGCCAAGTTGTGAAGTGCTCATATCCCTAAGCCTGAGTCTCTCCCTTGCTCAGAAGGTAATAAAACAAGGAATAATCCACAGTCTAATGAACTCACTATCAGACTGACAGCTGTCTCTGTGACTAAGTAAGCAAACTCTGGGCATTGTGCCCCTTGGGAAACCCTCAAGAGACTAGGAGGTAGAGGCTCATGGAGAAACTGAATGAAATAGTAATGTTAAACACTGCTACTTGAGCCATTAACTTTAAAAAAAAAAGAGGCTGGGATATTAAAGAAAAAGAAAAGCCCAGAAATGCCAGCATGAATTGAATGGCAACTTTGCCAGAACAATCAGGTTTGTTAGTCCTGGATGTTCTTTCCTTTTCAACCCCAGGGTGTGTACTAGAACAATAATTGATTTAAAACTTTAATATATGCACTGGCTGATGTTGGAACCCTTCCATATGTCATACAGGATGTCTCTTTTTTTTTGAGGCAGAGAAGAAGAATGAGAGAAAAATAGGAGGTCATTTTCATGAGAACATGCCAGTGGGATAAATATAAAAGATCAGAGTCAACAGTCTACTTGCAGCCCCTAAGCTATTTTTGGTAAGTGCTGAGTAGCCCCAAATCTAAGCCAGAGAATCTCCCTAGGTGCTGACCCTACTTACCAGATTACAATTCTCTCTGCTGCCTGACCAATGAGGCAGGAAGTTGGCATACAGAGTTTGCTTATTTCCAAAGAGAAAAAAAAAATTCTGTTAGAATAATAAAGCAAATGAATGAATACTGGATTGGGAAGTAAGATAACGGGTTCTGCACCCATGCTGGCATTACCCTCTTCCACCTCCCTGGCACTTTATTTCTACTTCTCAAAACAGGATGATCACCACGAACCTCTTCCAGCTCTATTATTTCGTGCTTGGCCTTTCCTCATTTTACCGCTTCACAAAGGAATGGACGTCACATTAGGGGAAGAGACACAGTCTCAGCCTCCACTCCCTGCACCAACAGAACCTCTGACATAGTTGTCCACTACTATTTGCTCTGATTACCTCCATTGAGCAAAGTCTGAGAATCATAAAGCTTTTAATTTGGACCAAATGACAGCAATTCTAATTGTGAATGAACCCCACACCATTTTTGAAAACTAAGGTCGTGCAAGATATTCAGGATACAAAGATTCTCCTGATGGACAGGCCATCAGAAGCTAATCTGTGGGTGCCTGGGTGGTGTGTGTGTGGTATGCTGACATATACCTGAAGAACTCTACTCCCAGATCTTTGAGTCACTTATGGTGTTGTAATCCAGTGTTGCCTCAAATATACAAATATAAAGTAAAAACAAATACAAAAGTCTAAAAATCAAAATAAGTCGGTCAAGCTTAAACAGAGGGATGCGAGGGTGGTGACATATCCAGGAAGAGGGTAGAGCAATAAAAATGTTCTAAAATTTGACTCTATAGTTTACTGGGTATGTAATCCACTGCTAGACATACTGAAATATAGGGAACATTTGGAGATAATCAAAGAGACTGCTGTGATAGGCACAGGCTAATTAATACACAATCCTGAATAATATGCTGTGATCTTAGAATTCAACATGAGGATGTGAGGGGTAATTTTAAGTAGAAGAGGCAGGGAATCAGGCTTCAGTTTCTAAAAGATCCCTATGGATCATGGTCAATGGATTAGGTGAAAACAGTGGTGGGGTGGCAAGACCAGTTTTACATGTTGGCAAAAATCCAGGCAGGAAATGATGTCTAAACTAAAGGAAAGTTGCAAATTAGAAATGAAGAGATGGACTGAAGAGAGGTTTAGGAAGTAGGCAATGACAATGTATCTTGGTTTATTCTTTAGTGCCACTCACAACTCTCAACTTTGAAAGATGACCCTGAATTGATAGCTCCATCCCAAGACATTAATTTCTCTAGATCTCAATGTCTTTTGTAATCTTACCCAAGTTGAAAATGCTATTCTCTATCTGTGAGTACATTCAGTTGTAAAGAGTTTCACAAAATTAATATTAATAAAATCTAATATTATTTCAGCACATGATACTCACAGATCTGATAATGCTGGGCATCTCTCCTTTTTTCCATAGAGTGACTAATATGGGGCTTCTAACAAACAGAAGTGGGTGGTGGTTTCTGGGTTAAATTATGTTATAAACACTATAAGAAAAACTAGCATTATTGACTTCTGAATATGTGCCAACCACTGTGCTAGGTGTTTTCACACTTATAATTTATAATTTCAGTTAATCCTCATGACAACTACACAGGCAACGTTTGGTAATTTTTTTCAACATAGTATTGCTAACAAGAGAAGACCTGAAATCCTCACCCAGGGTTGCCTGACTCCAAAAAGTCTCTTCTTTAATTTAATTCTCTTTCACCCTCCTCTCACCACACATAAAAATATAAAAGTAAACTCAAAATAATAAAATCCTAGCTGAAAATAAAAAAACATATCACGAAACTGTATATATTCTTCACTTTACCAATGCTATCATCTTTAGTAATAACTTGTTACCATTATTCTTTAGAAATGCAACTAAATTGACCCACCTTTTATGGATTTTATAGCATTAAGACAACCATGTTGAGATACTTTCTACTCTTCAAGTCTCAAAACATTGAACTATCGTGGGTATCTGGTTATTAGGTAGTCATTGATGAAGCTATCATAAAACAGGAGAAAGTTCTTGTTGAAGAGTATGAATAAGCCCACTGAAAATGGAGCCATAAACTAAAAGCCAGGATTTCTGGACTGGAGACTCCATACTGGTCTAAGAGAATTCATTTAGATCACTCTGGGGTTCAATGTCCATGTTTATAAAATGATAATGGTAGGCTTTATGATAATGAAAGTTCTCTTTTCCTTCTCTAATTCTTTTTTTTAAATAAATGTTGTATTTTTTTAAAATTTTTATTTATTTATACAAGCACTGGGTACGGTCAGAAGCACCGGAGGGTGAGAGAATTCATCAGAGCCAGAGCGGGGAGCAGAGCAGGCAGATGAAACTAAGTACACTTCTGAGGGGAGCAGCGGGCGGCAGGGGAGGTCTGCATGCCATGTGGGACCCTCCTTTGGTGGCCGGGGAGCAGTGGGGGATCGAACCATTGCTACAGAGGCTGAAAGCGGCTTCGCAACCCAGCGCTCAACCACTGTGCCATCGGGGAGGTCCCCTGCTCTTATTCTTAATGATTATGATTCTTCTGATCTCACATTATGTGTCATTGTTGGATATTAGAATATATTTGCTGTGGGCCTCTCCTGGTGGCGCAGGCGGTTGAGTACAGCGCTGTGAAGCTGTCCGCAGCCTCTGCAGCGCTGGTTGGATCATGGCCAGCCAGTGATGGTCCCACATGGCGTGGCAGACCTCTCCTGTCTCTCCCACTGATCCCCTCAGCAGTGTATTTCGTCAGTCTGCCTGTTCTATTCCCCACTCTGTCTCTATTGAATCCTCTCACCCTCCCACGCATCTGGCCTATATTCCGGTTCTTGTATAAATAAATAAATAAATCTTTTAAAAAAATGAATATATTTGCTATGGCACAAAATCATATTTTCCTGTGAGCTATATATCCTTGAAGAGGTTAGTGAACACTTTAATATGCTATTTAAAAAGGCACATCTAAAATAACCAAGGACATTGATTCTCAAGCATTGTACTTTTTCTTCAAGAAGAGAGTTCTCAATCAAAGACAATACAAACAACTTAATTTCCAAAACATGTAAGAAGTATAAATCATTAATAACAATCTTTCAGTAGAATGACTGACAGCCTTTAAAATGTAGTCTTTAGATATGTGAGTGGTAAGAGAGATTTTAAATAGCTGAGACCTTTCTTGAATAAAATTTGATGCGTATAAAATATCCAGCTAAGTTAAGATTAAATGTTAGAAGTTTGGCTTTTATCCAAATGTATGAGGTTCCTGACTCAGAAATAACCCCAAACTTTAAATTCAATTTAGCCTTCTGGCAAAGACTATAAAAACAAAAGATATGTTTTGCATTAATAATGCACTTACGGACCACTATCTCTATTTGTAAAGAAGAGTAATTAAAATGGAGGTGGGTATAGCAGAGACTATGCAATATGCAGTCAACTCAAGCCCCATAATTTATGGATGAGGTCTTTGGGTTTTTTCTTATGGAAACACGTGTCTGAATATAATAATACCTGTTGGCATGAGAATAATAACTGATTAACACACAAGAGAAATGAACCTATGTTTCCTGCTAGAGTTTTCAGTTTTAATTCACAAATTAAATTTTAGTGATCAGCTGCCACTGGGTTGCTCTCCTAACACAATAAAACTGGCTAAAAAGTTTTCCATTGAAACTGGACATGCACACAACTTCTTCAGTCATATCCCCATCCTGATTTGTTTTTTTCATTATGTATGTCTTATTTTGCAGCACTTATTTTTTTTTAAGAGTGCACTGTTCAGCCTTTATTCTGCATTTTTGTTTTCTCTACTAAAGGTAAAGCAAAGAATGAAACTACAGTAAAAGAGAAAAATAGATAATGGAAAGCGGAGTCAATGGTTAGAAGTGAGGGACATAGATGGGACTTCATTAGGTCAGACAGCAGCCAGAGAGACTATCCTGCATGTAATAAGTAATGTCTTCAATATAAGTATGTAGTTGCTGACACTTGAAGGTCTATATTAGAAACAACCCATCAACCAAATATTTCCCAAACAAAGCCCTGTGACAGTTAGAAAACCTCCTGACCCTAGCAATTTCCCCATTCCATCATTTGGGAAGCTTTAGAATCACTTCTCTAATTTTGTTTTTTACCTGCTTGCCATTTGAGTGATGCTGCCTTTTATCATTATTCACCATGTCTTCATTAGAAAAGAATGAAGAACTGACCTAAATTTATTATCTTCTTCAAACTTAGAGATTATTAAAATCTAGGACTTATAAGGTCTCTAGATTCGTGAACTTTCTGGTGCTCAGAAATTCTTAACACATTTTTAAGATACATTTTTTGAAGCTAAATGGAGACACTTTGGGATCTGAAGCATGCATATATGTAAAAGTATATACTGAAAATTGCTACATAAGTAGAGTGACCAGGTAATCTTTTTTTCAAATTGGGGAAATTTCAAGGTTAAAATGGGTCTAAAAATAACAAGTATATACTATGGAAATAGTTATTGATCAACAAATTATTTTTATTTGTGGGTCTATAAAAGTTGCAATTATTTTCACAATAAATTCATTCTAGAAATTAAAAAAGTATAATTAATATATCAGCTGCCAACTGATATATAGCCAACTTTTAATGTAAAATAATAATATATAGCCAACTTTTAAATGTAAAAAATATTTTTTTTCCTACTGTAGAAACATTGCATTATAACATATGTTTCAGGTGTGGATCATTAAAAATTAACATATGTATAACGTACATTGAGTTCATGACTTAAAAGTCTAATTCTATCTTTTACCATAAAATTCACCCACCCACTTTCCCTCTTCCTTTTTGGAACCACTAATTGGTTTTATAGCTTAAAATCCTACTTTTGTTTTATTTAGTTCAAACATTTCTTTGTTTCCCCTATATACCACATGAGTGAGTGAGTGTATTTCTCCAACTAGTTTCACTAAACATAATACATTTTAGGACCATCTATATTGTAGCCAATGGCAGGATTTCATCTCTTTTAAACAGATGAGTAGTATTTCATTGTGTATATATACTAAATCACTTTATCCATTCATCTGTTGGTAGGCACTTAGATTTTATTTTATTTATTTTTAAATATTTATTTATGCATACAAGAGCTAGAGTATAGGCCAGAGGTATGGGGTGTGATAGGATTCACCAGAGACAGAGTGGGGAGCAGAACAGGTGGATCGACTGAAATACACTGCTGAGGAGAGCAGTGGGCGAGACAGGAGAGGTCTGCTGCACCATGTGGTCACCTCCCTGGCTGGGGATAGAACTCGTGCTGCAGTAGCTGCAGATTGCTTCATAGTGCTGACGCTTAACCCCTCACTCCACCAGGGAGGCCCCCACGTAGATTTTTAAATTATTCTTAGCTATTGTAAAATGCTGCAATGGACATAAGGATGGGTGTCTCTTCAAATTAATGTTTTATATATTTTTTAAGTAAATACCCAGAAATGTGATATCTGATAGTATGGACTTTCTATTTTTAATTTTTCAAGGAATGTTCATACTGTTTTCCATAATGGCTGTATCAGTTTACATTCCCACAACAGTGTATAAAAGCTCTTTCCTTCCTTCATCCTTTCCAACACTTATTTCTCTTTGAGATAATAGCCCACTCTTTTTTTTTTATTTTTTTTAAAGATGTATTTTTATTTATTTATACAAGCACTGGGTACAGTCAGAAGCGTGGGAGGGTGAGAGAATTCACCAGAGCCAGAACGGGGAGCAGAGCAGGCAGAAGGACCGAAGCACACTGCTGAGGGGAGCAGCGGGCGGCAGGAGAGGTCTGCACGCCATGTGGGACCCTCCTCCAGTGGCCGGGGAGCAGCGGGAATCGAACCGTCGCTGCAGAGGCTGCAGGCAGCTTCGCAACCCAGCGCTCAACCGCTGCGCCACCAGGGAGGCCCGATAATAGCCCACTCTTAACATGAGTGAAGTGATATGATTTTGGTTTGTATTTCCCCAGTAATAAGAGATGTTGAACATCTTTTTATTTGTCTATTAGCCATTTTCATGTCTTACTTGGAGAGGTATCTATTTAGATATTCCCCCCAGTTTTTAATCAGGTTGTTTCTTTTTGTTGTTGAATTTTGAGGGTATTTTTTACATATTTTGGTTATTAATCCCTTTTCAGACATATAATGTGCAACTATCTTCTCACATTCAATGGAATATCTTTTGGTTTTGATGCATGTTTCTTTTGTTATACAGAATCTTTTTAGTTTGATGTATCACATTTGTTTACTTGTGCCTTTTTTTCTCTGGCTGTTGGGGTCAAATACTCAAACACATATCTAAGGCCAATGTTAAGGAGTATAACCCATTTTCTTCTATGCATTTTATGGTTTCACCCTTTGCTTTTCTTTTAGTAGAAAAAAACAAAAATACAGAATGAAGTCTGAACAGTACACTCCTGAAAACTCTAGCAGTAAACACTGACTTGTTTCTCTTATGTGCTAATGGTTTATTAATAGCCTAACAAATATTATTTTCTTACACATGCTTCCATAAAAAATACACATGACCCATAAATTAGTTGTTCCATTGATCTGTGTATCTGGTTTTATTACAATACCTTGCTCTTTTAGTTACTATCACTTTGTATATTCTGAAGTCTAGGAGTGTGATTCTTCCATTTGTATTCCTTTTTCTTAAGAGTGTTTCTGCTACTCAGGGTCTTTTGAAGTTCCACATAAATTTCATGATTTTTTGTTTTATTTCTTGAAAAAATATCAATGGGATTTTGAAAGGGATTTCATTGAATTTGTATATTGCTTTAGGCAATATACCCATTTCATTGATGTCAATTCCTCCAATCCATGAGCACAGAATATTTTTTCCATATACTTGTGTTTTCTATTTTTTTCAACATCTTATATTTTTCCATGAATAAGTCTTTCACATCTTTTGTGAAATTTATTTGAAGATACTTAGTTCTTTTTGATGCATGTGTGATTGTTTTCCTGATTTCCCTTTCTATCGGTTTTTATTTGTGTATAGAAATAGAACAGATTTTTGTTTATTAATTTTGTAGTCTGCCATGTTACTGTTTAAATTTACTGATTCTAATACATTTTTAGGAAGTCTTTAGTTTTTTTTTTTATGGATATTATCATGCCATTTGCAAAGAGTGATAGTTTTACTTCTTCCTTTCAATCTGAATACTTTTTATATTCTTTCCTTGATTAATTGCTCCTGCTGAGGATTCCGATACTATATTAAATAATAATGGTGAGAGTGGACATCATCGTATTGTTCCTGATTTTAGAGGGAAAGATTCCAGGTTTTCATCATTGAGTGTGGCGTTGGCTATCAGTTCATGGAGGTCTAAAGTACCTTGAGGGGCTTTAGTTTATACCCATTTTGTTGAGTTTTGTTTCTTTTTTAATCATAAAAGGATAATAAACAATATATAACTTAACAATTGGGTCAGCAAGGAAGTCAATGATGAAATTAAAAGATTTCTGGAGATGAATGGAAATGAAGACATGGTAGATGGACCAAGGCGGTGTCAGAAGAGGTTCCTTGTTTTGCTCTAAGAGGATCACTTAACAGTTAACTAAAGGGATTCTATGACCAGAAAGTTGTGTGGGTTGGGGCAAAATTGGAACTCACTTTGGACATTGGGGATCGATATAGACTGCAAAAGATGAGAGGAAACAGCGAAAAGAGTCACACTTTAGGGAATAGTAGGTGGGTATAGAGAAGTTCCTGGAGGTTCAGCATTGGGGACAGATGGCAGGGCTGCCTGATAGCTCATCCAGGGGTGATCTAAGGGGATATCTAAGTGATGGGGAGGGGAGAACTAAGTGATATGGAGACACATATCCTTGACTAAGGGAAAACACATGTGGAAGAGCTGAGATTCTTATCACAGCCTAAATCCCAAGGTTTTTTTTTTTTTTTTAAAGAACAAAAGAGCATGCACTTGACTACAACCTTTTCTCCTGCCCCTCACAATTAGTACTGACCTTGAAAACAGTACTGACAGCACATAGAGACTACGATCTTGGGTCTGGAATCCCAGAGAGGAAATACATCAGTGGTGCCACAAACACAAGTCAGTTCCTCAATCCTCAGCACATCTGTACACAGTTGGGCCCTTCCAGATCCCTCACCCACCCTGTGACTCAGCAACTGCAAGATCAAGTCCTCAGACCTACAGAACCTGGTAAAGGCAAAAAACTAAGAACAAACAAAACCACAGTGCCACCTGCTGGAAATGTAAAATTAGTTCACCTCTCTAAGTTACTGTTAGAAATACTTTTTTTGAAAATAAGAAAATCTAAAGCAACGAAATAGGCAAAAACAAAACAAAACAAAACATGGGACTTTGAAACTTAAGGGAATATGATAGTACAAAGCAAGAACAATTCTTCAGAAGCCAACCACAAAGTCATTGAAAATTTTATCTCCCTATCAAATAGACAGTATAAAGTTGCTAAAATTAAAAAAAAGGTGAAAAAGTTAGTGACACAAGAGATCTCAGCAAAGCTAGTCAAAGAGATACAACAATATTCAGAAAAACAAATTACCTGAGAAATAAAATTAATGAGCAGAAATATAAAGTATTAAATGTGCAAATAACAGTAACTCAGGATATTAAAAACTCAATAGATGTGAACAATTTTTAGAGAAAGCTATGGATTGAATCAGTGGCCTCAAAGACAGTAATGCAAAAAATAAATAAATAAAACAAAGCAGAAGAAGAAAGAGAAATATAAAATAAAAAAAGAAGGAAAACTTCAACAACTATTAGATTGCACTTGGAAAGGCAACATAAGGGCAATGGATATCTCAGAAGGGGGTGGAGGTAGGGGCAAAAAGAGAGCTTATTCAAAAAATAATAGAGGAAAACTTCCCTAAACTACAGAAGGAACAGAATATACAAGTCCATGAAGCTAAAAGAACACTTGGATATCTAAATGCAATGGGACCCACACCAGGACAAAAAAGTAGTGAATTGAAATAATTTAAGACAAAGAAAAAATATTGAAGGTTAAGGGGGACAAAAGTAGGTAACTAATAAAGGTACTCCCATCAGGCTTATATCAGACTACTCAAAAAACCTTGTAAGACTGATTTGTGTTCACTAAATTGGAAAGTCTAAATGCAATGGGAATAATTGGATGCCAGGATGGAAGTGGCCAAGTCACAATATTCTACTGCCAAAGTGGGAGTGTTCATCATATGGATGGAAGAGCAAGGTAGCTGGTTTGATAAAATGACCTTTACGAGACTCAGTTTCAGAGCAAATTAAATGGAAATATATTGCAGAACTGGGGCAATGTTCTCCAGGAGAATGAATATGCTCTAGGTCAGCTTACAGTAACTGAGGCTGATGCTTCCATATTCAGGATTCATGTGCCTGAAAATCAAGGGATGAAAATGGGAGTGGCGTGACTCACTATTACTCAGTGAATTTTAGCTTCCCCTTCCTGTGACCTTTTGTTCAGTTAGCCCATAAGTTTCAATCCCAAAGGAAGTAATGCTTCTACCTATAGATACAACAGTGATTCCGGTATACTAGAAGTTAACTGTTGCCTGAACACTTTGAACTTATTATATCTTTGAATCAGTAAGTAAAGAAAGGAGTTACTGTGAAGGCTGTGTGATTGATTCTGACAACCAAGGTGAAACTGGATTGCTACTTCACAATGGGGGTAAAGAAGAGGATATATAGATTACAGATGATCACACAGGGCATATCCTAGTACTTCCATCCATATGATTAAGGTCAATGAAAAACTAAAACAACTCAATCCTGGAAGAACTGTTAATGTTCCAGATGTTTCAGGAATGAAGGTTTAAGTCACCCCACCCCCCAAATCAGGTAAAAGAATATACCCATTTGAGATATTTGCTGATAGCAAAGGGAACAACCAAGATGAATTTGGAATATTTTGTGGTATCAGAAAGTGTTTGCAAAAGGGAGGAGCCATGTCAAAAGGGCATAGGGATCAGTCTGATAGCTCTTCAAATATCCACAGCTGAAACAATTTGAGCAAAAAAAAAAAAATAGTATTAGATTATAAGCCATAGAATAAAAACTGATAAATTCATACTGATATAAACATGTGATAAATAAATTAGCCATTTGAAAAGAAAAGGCAGATTCTAACTGTAGATAATTTACAAGTAATAAATGTAGAAGGAATAAGAAAAATACAAAATCAGCACTGAACACTAAAGTAATGATTTTTGCAGGCAAGAGCCACCAATGGCTACTAAAATTAGTTGCCAAAACTTTGAGGAAAACCAGAATACATGCATAATCTCAAAGTATCTCCCAAAATATCTGTTAATTCTAAAGGAAAACAATGTAACATTACACTGGAGGTCTCCATAATGGAATGATCAAGGTCAATCTCACAATAATAAGGCATCCAGATGTTATGTGCCAGAGAGCTGATGCACTAAGAATGGTAGTGCTATAAACTTGCCAAAAATGCATATTCTCAATGTAGTCACGGGGAAACTGCAGGAACACACAAACTGAGAAACAGTTTTCAAAACGACTAACTAGTGCTCTTCAAAACTGTCAAGGTCATAAAAGGCATGGAAAAACTGAGGAGATGAAGCAACCAAATGCATGGTAGCTATCATAATAGAATAAGAAAATTAGTACAAAACAGAATAAGAAAACAGAATAAGAAACAGAATAAGAAAATTAGTACAAAACAGAATAAGAAACAGAATAAGAAACAGAATGACAGAATAAGAAAACAGAATAAGAAAATTAGTACAAAAAAAGGTGGAATACAAAGAAAGTCTGTAGTTAAGTTAGAAATATTGTATTGCTGTGAATGTCTCAATTTCTATAGTTGTGTTGTGATTATGCAAGATGTGAAGGGAAGCCATGTGATGCTATTATAAGAACTTTGATTATATTTGCAACTTTTAGCTAAATCTAAAATTATTCCAAAATAAGAAGCTTAATAAAATCACTTTTAATCCGAGAGTAGAAATGCTACTAGTGACCATAGTAGAATGCAACCAAAGTAGTTCTGCAGGGATTTGGATCTGAGGAAACTGAGCTAGATACAAACACGTCTTAAGAATTTGTCCCTGAAGGGCTGGAGTGCAATAGGATGGTAAAGGAATGGAGAGGTTGCTGGAGTTTGATTTTAAAAAGGAGGAATATTTTAGAGTATTTAAATGTTGATGAGAAGAGTTCAAAGAAAATAGTTTTGTAGCTACAATTTACTCTAAATAAGGTTTGTTGCTGATATTAAAGGGGGGAGGTGAGACAGATGAAGGTTTGAGGAGAGTGAACTAATTTGATAGAGGCAGAGTAAACTGACCTAAGAAACACAGTAGGATTGTAATATGCTCTTTTGAGTTTGGTAATTATAAATTTATACAAAGCCATATTGCTATGATTCATGACAATCTCAAACAGAACTGTTTAAGTCCAGTGTTGGAGAAATTTCTTTGTAGGGTATATCCAGGGTTGAGATTTCATTAGATTGGTAAAGAAGGGCAAGATTATTAAAGCAGTTGAAAGTAGAAAGGGAATGAACTTGCTATTGTTTTTAAGTTGGACATAGGAAGAAGTGAAGTAAGGAAAGGGGTGATGATTTAGGGGAAATGAGTAATTAAAAAAAGGAAATAAAGGCCCTAGGTGTGTGGGTTAACAATTCTATGACATATGGATCTGATGTATTCCTTCCTGGCAGAGATAAAACTTTCGAGCTCTGCTTTAAGACTTGGTTTTATCAGTTCTGCTAAGACTGTAACAGATGGTCATCTGTTCTCCAGGTTCATATAACTTTCTTCCTCATTCTTTATCCCTATAAGTAAATGTCTTTACATTTTTTTTCTTTATTATTTTAGTGGCGGAGTGGAAGTAAACGAGTATTTTTCATCTATTACCGCCACTTGAAAATAGTGATGCTCCTCCATTTTAACCCCACACATAAGACTTGTTGTTCTGTTGTTTCTTTTTGCTGCTAACCTTTTTCTAGTGACTTGATCCTAGTGTATTTAATTTTATTCATTTATTTAAATATTACTAAATATGTGTGACTTTATTATTTAAATCTACGTGACTGTTTCTTTGAGCTCATATTTTGTTGTACTTGACCTCTGTATATACTGAGCATTGAAATTAGGGATACATTCCTACAGAAGGGAATGTCATTTGCTTCTTCCAGAACCCAGGAGTGTACCAAAATTAACCTCTTTAGTGCCCATTAAATTCATATCCCCTTCTCTGACGCAGAGTTGTACCACTCTGTGTTCAGTTTATTATGCAGTTGTACCACTGATAGCATCTTTAGCCTCAGGAATACTCTCTCTTTTTGTGTTACTTGCTGCTTAATGTTGCATATTAAATTTCAGCTTATATTTTCTTTTTTTCCTCCTATTTCTGGCATGTAGGCAAACCCAGCAATGTGATTGTTTTAAAATAGTTTGTTTTAATGTATGCATAACCGGTTGCATTTTAGGGAAACCTAGTTTCTATCTTGGAATAGTTGGGGATAAGAAGTCTAGTGGAACTCTGTTCTTCTCTGTCAAATGCCAAGCAAACAAGGGCATATGCTTTAACAAAAAGAAAGTGAACTTTGACAGCATAACCAGATTAGGGTTTAAATCTTGTTTTTACTGTTTATTCATTAAAATATCTTCAATAAGCACCTAATCTTTTTAAGTCCCAATTTATTCATGAACGAGGTAAGAGAAGTAATTATACATTGCAGAGCTGTGTAATATACAGAGATATAATGTGTGCAATATAATAGGGCTAAATATATGAAAATACCCAGCAAATGATCTTCCCCAAACCTGACTTTCCAGCCCACCTATGTTAGTGAATGGCATCATCTTGTGTACATGAAACCCATGTGGGGACTAACAGCTGAGTTATAATCACAAAGCATTTCTAAATTTCTTATTCAATCATACAGATGTATATAGTTTTATTCTCTTGGTTTGATTGTTTTTGCCTTAGAAGAAATGTGAGTGTAAGAAAACTTGTAATTACAGATGTAGTTGCAATATTTTTTTCTTTTTTCCAGACAAGTTAAGTCTCTAAGCAGATGGCAGAATTTCTTTTTATTCTGGTGTATTCTAGTATTAGGACTCCACCAAAAATAGAGTTTCAACATTTTGAGAGAATGGTTAATTAGAAGAAGTACAAAATCAACTTTCAAAAAGCCATGTGAACAAGTTTGACCTGGCTCTGATACAGGCAAGGGTTGGCGGGGTTAATAGTGGGAAAACGTCTAACGCTGCTTTTCTTCAATGCAGGTCTGCCTGGCCCAGGGCTGCAACGTCAAGGCCTCTGTCTAAAGCCAAAGAATCTATGACAAATAGCAGCTCACACCTGACAACAGTCAGCGTTTTAAACTCAACAGGGCAGGGATTTGAAATTCTGCCAATCCTTGCATTTTTTTCTGATTAGATGCATTTTGAAAGTTTACAAGGCGCTCTAAAGTGGATTCGTAGCTCCAGTGCTCCTTGTAATTTGGCACTGTGCTTCCAGAACTTTCTAAGTCTAAGCTTCAATTAACCAGAACTTCTGAAACTCCAGATTTTTAGTTAAATTTTATTTTTCTTCTAACCATGAGCTAGATTACTTAATTTACGATCTTGCCTTTTTCCACTTATTAGCTGTGTGACCGTAGAGGAAGTTATTTAAACTAGATGTGCCTCAGCTTACTTTGCTGTGAAATGGGGATAAAAATAATACCTGGGCCTCCCTTGGTGTCGCAGGCAGTTGAGTGCAGTGCTGTGAAGCTGTCCACAGCCTCTGCAGTGCCAGTTCTATCCCTGCCAGCCTCGGAGCAACTCACATGGCAGGCAGACATCTCCTGTCTCACCCAGCTGCTCCCCTCAGCAGTGTACTTCGTCAGTCTGCCTGTTCTGTTCCCTGCTCTGTCTCTGGCGAATCCTTTCACCCTCCCACGCATCTAGCCTGTACCCCGGTTCTTGTATAAATAAGTAAATAAATAAATCTTAAAAAAAATACCTAACTCATAGAGTTATAGATATCAATAAATGAATTAATTTTATACTAACAAGTTGCTGGCACATGGAAAATATTCAATAATTGCCATTTTATTATCTGCTAATAGCTTATAGGGTATGAGTTGCATAAATAATTCCATAAATAATTTCACTGCAGTGAAAACTGATGTTTAATATGATGTCACCTGGGGCCTTCCTGGTGGTGCAAGGGGTTAAGATGCAACCTATGAAGCAGTTCGCAGCCACTGCAGCAAGAGTTCAATACCTGGCCTGCCAGGGAGCAACCCACATGGCTCAGCAGACCTCTCCTGTCTCGCCCGCTGCTCCCCTCAGCTGTGTATTTCAGTCAATCTGCCTGTTCTACTCCCCACTCTCTCTGGTGGATCCTCTTACCTCCCACACCTCTGGTCTGTACCCCAGCTCTTGTATGCATAAATAAATAAATCTTTAAAAAAATATGACATCACCTTCTCCCCGACATTCAAAAATTTCAATCAGGAAAGTTTCTTTTTTTTAAGTATTGCATTCTCCATCATCCCTTTCAAACCTTTACTTCCTCCACTGCTCCCTATCACAGAGGTGATACCACCATCTTTATTCTGTTTCCAAGCCCATAACCTAGTAATCATTCTCCATGCCAATTAATTAACATGCCATGCCAATTCTACTTTTAAATTAAACTGATGACTCACAATAAATCCTACAAAATCTCCCATCCTTACTACACATATAGAGATCACACAGTGAAATGAAGGCTTAATCACGCTCCTTCCCTGATTTAAATAAAATTCAAATCTTTGAGAGTTAAAAGTCCCTTTCCAACATTTTGGGTATCTCTTGCTCTCTTTGGCATGTAAATGAGATGGAGGTGGAAGAGAAAGGAAAAGAGGAGGAGGAGAGAGGGGGAAAGAGAGAGGGAGAGAGGAGGGGAGAGGGGTGGGGGGAGGGAGAGACAGAGAGAAGGGAGAGAAATGAACTAGAAAGGTACAAAAAGATAGAAGAAAAACTGAGTGTGCTAGCATTTGCGTGTGGAGTCATGAAACTAGCAAAGCTTGTGAGTTGATTTATGCAGCATATGTTGCAATCTGGGGAAGCAACCCTTTTAACTGTGTGCATAGGCCCATGAGGTCAAAATATTGGACAATTTCCCCCAAACAAGAGATGTATACAAATTCCTTTCAGCTTAGAAACAATCTGGATTTTCTCCTAGATTGTCTAATGTAAATGCCCCTTCTCCTTGGGAAGGGGGTAGGTAGAATATATACTAAGAGATGGCTAAGAACAACATTTCACTTAAAAGACAACAGTTGTCATTTTTAAAGAAAATCTATTATTACTTTAATAGCTTTTTTCATAAACTGCTATCCAGATCTCTGAATCACCAGAAGAACTGAACAGCACCTACTCACAGTGCATGTTATTTAACCAACTAGTTATCTCTCATGGATATAGAGTAGAAATGAAAACAAAATTTGCATTCTCTTGTTCTTTCTTAACATGAGTTGTTACTACTAAAGGTAGTTTCTAGAAAAGCAGACATGATTATAATAATAATACAAGGAGGATGAATGTGGAGAAGGAAAGGAGAAAGATGAACACTAAGGAGGAAGAGGAGGAAGTCATGCTTTGAATAACATATGTAAAACCTAAATTAAGGCCAGATTTAACAAGGAGCAGGTAGCAGGTATACTTGTCTCTGATCTCCCAGAGAAAATTTGGTTTCATTTTTGTCTAGAATGGGTGAGATAGTGATACTGAAGCATAAGGATAATGACTACCTTATAGTGAATTATATATTGAGAGTTACATGATTCACTCTCTTGCAATAAGAAAATCAGAACCTTTTATTCAAATTGGCTTCTAAATTCAGAAGACCATGAATTTACTTCTCAGTGCCCTGCACAATACTAGATTTGTACATGTGTGTGTTAAAAAAAAATAGATACTTAGCCATAGCACGAGATATAGATGTTGTTCCTCCAACTGTGCAGAACAATTTTGACAGGAATATCCAGTGATATTGCAAATACTCATCCTGATTCTGGCCTGTATCATCATTTTGCTATGGTTAGTGTAATAAAGAACTCTAAGACCCTAATCAGCTTAATATGTGAAGAATTCCTATGGGGAAAAGATGCAAATTGAGGTGGAGGGAGAAATTTCTACTCTTCTCTTTACTTGCAATTTTGTTGCACAGCACCAACTTAGAAAAAAGCAAGCTGGTAATGTGCCATGTCATTCCCCTAGAAATTTTTTGGAAAAATTGAGAGATGAGCTAATCATCACATGGCTGGTGAATGGAAGAGAGGACTATATGGGAATTCAAATCACTTTAAAATTCTCTAAATAGTGTTTTAAGCAGCTTATCAGCTGCCAACCACTGAGGGGTTGCAGCAAAATTTTAAAATAATCCCCAAATTAATACGTATATGTGTACATACATATATATAAATTCCCTTGACCCACAAATCAAAAAATACTATGATTATCACTATTTCATGCATGAAATCTACAAAACTGGAAGACACTTAAAGGAATACTCTGTAAAACATTTAAATAAAGGAAAACCATGGGTCCATACTTGTGATTTTCATATTTTGGGGTTTCGCAGATCAATATCAGTATCATTCATTATATGTTTTAGAACTTAAAATTATAGTCTTTCAAACTAAATAAATTTAGTTTTATGAAAAACTCACTTCATGGTTCTTCCCCTCCAAATTCAGCGAAAATGTAATCATGGGCCAAAACTGGTGTGAAAAATGACATATGTGAATGTTACTTTTCACCATGCATAAAAGAATAGTCTAATGGACTATTAAACTATTAAAATGGCTTTCAGAAAAGGAAACATACACATGAGGATCCTTTATCTTACCTGACTCTCCCCTGGCATCACTTAGTGATTACTGCCAGTTAACCAATGAAGAGTTTCAGCTTTGAGAATTGTCATGCCCACGCTTAGCCATGGAAATGGAAGCTCACAAATCATTCATGTTCTTTCTAATTTAGATATAATTCACCTTTGCTTGTGGATTGTGATGGAGACAAGAAATGAGCTCTCATATACTTTGCTCGCCTTAATATCTCACTCTATATTGGCTAGACAAGGCAAATAATTACCTTCTATTAATTTAAAAAAATCATTCCAGATTAAAAAAAGGTGGGGCAAACTCTGACACACCTACTGTGTGTTACCCACTGTTTAAAGGATATGACAGTTAAACAAACAAGCAGACAAACAACCTGAAAAACCAATATCTGGCATGAAAACACAGAGGAAATGTACCTAATCTAGAATAGGGACGAACAGAGATTCAGACATGACTTCTCAAAAGAAGCTAAGTCTTGAAAACTTAATAGGGATGAGGAAGAAGACATCGTTAACTCAGTGAACAGTGTGTGCAGACATGAAACTTCTTGACCATACTATATTTTCTCATCTTAAAGATGGCTGATCTTTGCATCATCTTGAGAAGAAACAAAATCCTGATTAGTCAGGGTTGGTGGGGGGTGGGGATGGAGAGGTGGAGGGTGGTCTTTACCTGTCAGGAGAAATAATTGTTCTGCTGTTGCCTTGTAAGGTCTTTTTTCTCAGCTAAAGGTGTAGCATAAACAAGGACAGGATAACAGGGATGATCCTACAGCAAAATACTCATAAACATGTGGCCAGGCAAAGGGCCAATGCTAATCACAACCTCCAGCACCTGCATACCCTCAGCTGGGGGGCTCAGTTCTCAAAGTGAAACTCACATAAGGCCTGTCAGCACTTTGCCTTCTGCCTTGGGAAAAGGCTATCTAGGAACTTGCCTGAATGTTTCCCACATGCTACAAGGCCTGCTTCTCAACATTCACATAGTTTTCTGATACTGTAGTTCCAAACTGTAGCACAAAAGAATCCTTCAGAACCTGGGCTAAGAGGTAGGCTGAAATTTGAACACCTCCCAAAGTTAAAAGGAGGCACCTGTGTGATGCTCAGACAGATGTGAGCAGGGAGTTCTGCTTTTAAATGAAGGCTAACTTCAAGGCCAGCTTCATAAACAGGCAACTCATGCAATTGCAGAGGACCCCATGCTCAGAATCAGCGAATCAGCGGTCTGCTGTTACTCCATTGAAATCAGACATTAATGATCTTTTAATAACAAAGCATTGACATTCATTTTGCACTAGAATTCACAAAGAATCCTACAAAAGGAGAAATGGGGAGCCCAAGCAAGGGCCTATAGGGTCACTGGAAATGGAAGAATGGACTGTAAAATAAAAGGATGAGAGGAAAATAAGAGTATAATTTTCATCTTATAAGGAAAACTAGCATTGCTTGCTAAGTCAGGAATTCATAATTTTAATTTCTCAAGCCATTATGAAACTTGTGACCCTGAATGTCCACCTTACTTCATTTTTCTGTGGGTCTTACATAGCTCTTTTCAGCTTCATTATTCTGGAAGAGTGGGCCTAAGGACATACTTTTATTAGAAACACATAAAAATGTACCACAATGGTTAAGTCCCAGTACCAAACTAGTGGACTGACTAGTCTAGACTTACACTAAGAACAGTAATACTGGAGTTGAGCCTAATTTATCCTCCCTTGAGTATTTCCTTCTTTGAATTGTAGGATATCTGGTGGTATGAATTCATGAGTAAAACTATACCCCTTTTGAGTGAAAGTGAGAAGAGCATGGCCAGCAAATAATTAGCAACACTATACATTCATAACAGATAGGGAAAGCTCTGATTCAGAAGCTTCCCTTGATGCAAACTTTGGTTTCAGAGGGCCTTGAAGACATGCAGGTGCCATCTACTCATATCTGTCTATTCTCAATTCCCAAGCTTCTGTGTTCCTCAAATTTCTTCCTTGTTGTCAAACTTTCCTGTAGTTACATGCAGCAGTGAGAAGCCATGATTCCTATCTTCCCAATACTTTTCATTAAAAGGGACTAACAGACTTTAAAATATATAAAAACTCAAAAAATTGAAAATAAAAATGCCATTAATTGAAGTTTGCAGGTTAGTGTTGAGAGTTGATGAAAGTATTGGATTAACAAGATCCTTAACAGGACTTTAGGAGAAACGGATGTTTAAACTGGGGAATTAGTGTTGGGTTGTATGAAATATATTTGGAGCAGAAGACAGAGATTCATATTTCACAATATCAGAATTCCCATACAGTAAGTTTTGATAGCAAAGTGAATTCTTTGCAAGGGTAAACCAGGTTTGTTTGGCTAGAGCAGATAGTACAAGCCTTTCAAAAATGTCAGTGGAGGAAGGAAAATATCATGCAGCAGAAAATCATTACTAAGAAATTAGATCCAATACAAAACACAACAGTAGAGTTTCTAAAAATACACACAAATCATTATTTTTTATACCTACATGAATATAGATTTCTTTGCCTGTTATTCCCTTTAAATTATTCATTATTTCCTCATCTGGCCAAAATTCTGTTCAGTCCTTAAGATCAATCTCTCTCACTGCCAAGAAGCTTTCCTTGACCTTCCTTGTAAATTTTTCACTCTTGAGTACCTCTTACCCTTAGAAGAAAAGGATTTAAGAAAGAGAACTGTTCTTTCTCTATGATCTCAGTGCATCTCATGACTCTGTTGGAATAATCTGTTTCATCATCTGTATTCACTGGACTGTAAAGTCCTTGATGCCAGAATTCTGTCTTATTCCTCTTCCTAACTTGTGTGCCTTGATTGCTGGTCAAATCATCATTATCTACATGTACTATATATATATATATATATACATGTATATATTTTCCTATATATATTTTCCAATATATATATATATTTTATTGGAAAATATATATAGGAAAATATATACATGTATATATATATATATATATATTTTCCTTTCTTATGGAAAGGAAAATGATCAAAATATACATAGGGGTCCAAGATGGTGGAATAAGGAAAACTTGAGTTTACCTCCTCCCATGATCACAATAAATCTCAACTAAATATGTATAAGACTATACAGAATCAAAACCTAAAACCTGGAATCAATAGACTTTCCATAACAAAGGATAAATGGTAGCACCTATACAGACAGGAAAGAGAGACACTTTCACAAAGCAAGAAACTCCATCTTGGGGGTAATGGGGCACAATTGGGAAGAGATCTCTAAGGTGTGGCATGTTTCTCTGTGGACCCAAGGGAAGGTTGTGCGTAATGCCTGGTACTGAACATTATGATCCAGGATAGTGAAGACAAGTCCCTGGATCCCACTTACAGCACCAAAGGGAAGTGAGCACAAGAAAATTAAGAGATTAAGAAACAGCATTTAATAGACCTGTGAGCAGACTCACTTGCCCTGGGATCCCAAACAGTAACACCAGTCTGAATACCAGCCAACCCATAGGTAAAGGAATCCCAGATCCTACCCTTACATTGTTGGCCTGGGAGGCAAGAACTTTAAGGAATACTCAGAGTCACCATCAGGAGCTAACTTAGCAAACCTCTTGCAAACTTGCTGATAGCAGCACAGGTAGGCCCATCTTGGAATCCACCTTCCATTCTACTAGATCCCGAGGGTGACTCCCTGATGAATGTTCTACCTGCCTATGGGAAATAGCAAGGCTATCTACCAAAGACAATAGCGGAGAGGGTTACTCCTGGCAGAAAAACAGGCCTGACCACTACTAGATTCATCCTACCTGCTAGCAGCCAGTTAATTCCCTATAGCCAGCATTCTACAGACCTCCCAAAGCACAGCCAGCTAATAAGCACACCCCAGTACCTACCATATTTCTTTGTGGTTCTCTCCCTGAAAGGCCTGCTACAGGTCCCCAAGCCACTAGACCCCACAGACATGTACCAGCAGCAGCAGCCCGGCTACCACCACGTGCAGTCTGGCTACCCCAATGCAGCTCCCACAGACTAACTAGCTAGCTGAGGACCATGCTTCAGCTGCTAGCAACCATGTGACATCATAGGCTACTGCTGGCACTATGTACCATTCCCAGCCCCGAGACCACCACAACTGCAGTCAGCCTAGACACACTGGTACATGACCTGTAGCAACTTCAGGCAGTCATACCCGAAGGCCTGACCCACAGCACCGCCCACTGAGCACATCTCAGTCCAGGCCTGAGGTCAGTCCCAATGAATGGGAGGGAACACAACTTGAGTAAATAGCTCAGGGTGCAAGGGGGCAGTGCCCCTGAATTCCATGCAACATCACCTGAATAAGACCAAGCTGCAGCACTAGAACAGGTAGTAATGTTATCTAAAACATAAACACAAATAATAATGAAAAGTGGAGCAACAGAAGAAATGCCCTAAATGAAAGAGCAAAACAAAACTCCAAGAAAAGACCCTTAAAAAATGGAGATAAGTTAATGACCTAAGGAAGAATTCAAAGTAATATTTATGAAGATGCTCACCAATCTTGGGAGAAAAATGGATAAAGTAGAAAACTAAAGGTACATCCAAACAGAAGTCATAGTTGGACTTTGAGGGGATGATGCTAAGCAAGGCAAATCACAAGGAGAATGGCATATTCTGAATGGTTTCATTCATGTGTGGGATACAAGAAAGAAAGTGAGTGAACAAATAAAACCAGATACAAACATTTGGATTCTGACAACAGAGTGGTGGTTACCAGATGGGCAGGGAAGGGTGTGGAACAGGTAGAGGGGGCCAAGTGATTAATGGTGGAAGGTGATTAGACATTTGGTGGTGGGTGCAGTGTGATATATTCTGAGGTGAGAAACTGTGAACCTGAGACTTACACAGTATTGTAAACTAATGTTAACTGAATTAAAAAAAATACATAAGAACATAACTTAATAATCTGTGTGTACATAATGGTCAAAAAAAGCTCAGAACAAAATACATATGGAAGTATACATTTTAATACCATTGAAAACCTGAAGTATGCATTAGATTGGATGTGAACAGACATGAGACAGGGATCATGTCATGTCATTCCTTGCCTTGAGATCTGGAATAATGTATCACAGAGCATTTTAATCCATTCTCAGCGGAAATGAGTCAAAGTCATTAATGATAGGATTTTGTACTCAGGCTTGTGAAATCTCCAGTCTTCCCTTCTTTATCTTTGTAAATTTTCTTATCTTTTTTAAAAAAGATTTATTTTATTTATTTATTTATACAAGCACTGGGTACAGTCAAAAGTGCGGGAGGGTGAGAGAATTCACCAGAGCCAGAGTGGAGAGCATAACAGGCTGACTGACAAAGTACACAGCTGAGGGGAGCAGCGGGTGGCAGGAGAGGTCTGCGCCCCATGTGGAACCCTCGCCCAGCGGCCAGGGATCGAATCGGCGCTAGAACTGGCACTGCAGAGGCTGCGGGCAGCTTCGCAGCCCAGCGCTCACCGAGGAGGCCCACATTCTCTTATCTTAACCTCATCTCAAAGGCTTCGGTTTCCAGTTTGTATTTTCCCTGAAAAAGTTTGAACTTCGTAATTTATTCCAGTTATGATGCACTGTGTAAATACTTACTGGATACAGAGCTCAATCTAGGTATGAGTGAAATGAAGGAAAGTGGAAAATTACTTTGAACTTTTGTATGGCATGATTTGTACATGTTCATGGTGGGTGAATGAGTGAAACAGAACCTCAGTCATCCCTAGATCTTCAAATTACTGCCAAGCAACAAATGTAAGGACTCAGAGAAATAACTGGAAGATGGCTTCTCCAGTGGTGTTTTAAAAAATGCTTCTTCAGGATGGTAGCAAGCTAAGGGTTTATGTGATCCTTTCTCATACTTAAATTTGCATTTAGGTTTCAGCCTTCATGTGAATTCAATCTTGATTTTAATGTGTGTGTGCGTGCACGTGTGTGCATGCATGTTGCGATCTAAAAAACTTACTCTTAATAATGTAATAGCAATGTGAAGGGAATTGAATAGACAAAAGTTCTGGCTATCCCCATTTTGTTTAACTTTAATTTTTTTTTCTCTTGACCAACTTAAATTACTCTGCTGAATTCTAACATCATTGGGAAATAACTTACACTTAGTTAAGATTGGACAATATAATCACAACTTCTATATTAATTACCTTGTTCTGGGTAAATGCTTAGTGTTAATGCTTAGGAAAAATACCTAAGTACTTGGAAAATATGAGAAAAACAAGATTCTAAATCTCAAGTCTCTGAGTTGTGTTATCTATGTAAGATATAATTGCTTCATTAAAAGCAATACAATAACACCTTTAGGTATGAATACATATTATGTGCAAACTATACTAACCCAAAATATATTTCTTATATTTCAGAAACTCAAATATGTTTTTCACATGCTTCAATTACAAAATATATGTTAATTAGCTGAACCTGATTAGAAATTAAAGAAAAGCTTTAAAGACATACTTTGGATTTCAATGATCTTCTGTAAAGAAACAACAGCATTCCTATTCGGGGTTTGGTGGAGAATATCTTCTGCAAGAGGCTCCAGCTGCAAGAATAGTAGAAAATAATATTAAGAGAATATTTTATACTTTTATATTAAGTCTGACAAAAGCAAAGCAACTAGAAACAACCTTTAAAAAAGCTTTATCCAAGAATTAGTTAATATTTTGCTGATATCAGTTCTAAAATTGTAGCCAGTTTTCTTTTTTGTTTTGCAGCCAATGTAATTGAATTCCAAGGGGCTTTTCTATTGGGCAAAAGACTAATCTATGAAGTCCCTGAAGCAGGTGCATGTCTGTGTATTATTCATTAAGAATCTGAGTTATTTGGGTAAATTTTGTAGGTTCCTCACAAACCAAATTCCATCGTGTCTGTATATGCAGCTGGGCCCTGCACACAAAACCTCGGAAAGTTGCAGTAGACACAGAGTGAGCAGCCTATTATCCATACTTTCGTGGTGTTTTTATACCTAAGCACCTTATTATACTTTTGGATAACTGATGGAGAAAGTCATGAAACACAGATGCTTTAATTCAATTATTATTGGATAAGTGGTAGAAAAAGTTTTCAAATCAAACCAAAGGTGAAATAACTGTAAATTTTCATTTAACTTCTACTTTATTCATAACTATGCAGATGTGGAAGCACAGGAAAAATCCTCTCGTGCAACTCTCTGATGATCTTCTGGAATTACACTGATTTTTCATGGAGAAGCTCAGCAAACATTGCTTTGCAAGAAATGAGGACCTTTAAATAATTTATAGAGTGTTTTGGCAGAAGTAAATCTGATGATGCATCCCTGGGAATACTTTGTGATGTAGTTTGGTGTGTAGCTACAGAAACTGCATAGCCAAGGCACTTACAAACAAAATACTTGTCCAGCTATTGTGATTCAGAAAACAAAGATCCAGTAACAGAGGGATTAATGAAAAGGAGTTTTCTTAGAATATTTAAATATAATATTCTTAACAACAAATGGAGATCAAATTATAACATGGCATGAATGGGAACTGATGTCACTACACATCGCACTGAAACATGAATTCATCTTTCTTCCTCTGTAGGAAAAAAAATAGCAACAACAAAACTCAGGATTCCAAGTTGCCATAGCATATGTGAGTGAATCTCCCCCCCAGGGTCTCCCTGAATTGATTATTCTATACTTCAATCATGGAATCTAAAACAATAGCACCTTTCTTCCAGATGCCATAGGATAACACACTAGCTCAGGGATATTTATACATGGGTAAATTCACTAAATATAACTTTCTAGAGTGTTTTTCTTAGCTGCCAAAGAAAAACCTTTAAAACATCAAAAGGTTTATTTGCAATACCATTTGACGAGGGGAAAAAAAGTGCCAGTGGAAGTTTCTGCAAACTTAAACTCTTAAAATTTGTTAAAATCAATTTTTAAAATCTAGTATTCAGATAGTATCTTTAAGAATATGTTATCCCAGCAACACCCTCTTAACTCAGAGGAATTACTGAATCATAAACGGAAGGTTACTTGGAAAAATCTCACTCAAGAATTAGACAGGGTTGAGCTACCTTGCTCAGAAATAATCTTTCCTTTCACTTCTGTCTGAGAGCCTGGAGAAAATAATTTTTAACAGAAATCAGGCAGCTTTTACTAACAAAATATTTTGAAACATCACTCTCTGTTCAAATATTTAAAACAAAAGCACAGGGTTTATCAGCATCTTTAGTTCTTCAAAAAGTTTTCCTGTGACGTTAGGCTAAAAATACTGACAAATTGAAAGGTGCTGGCTAGTGGAAAGAAAGCTACAGGCAGATCATTAATGTAAAAACCTCACTTCTGGAACTCTCTCACATTGAGGTCTGTGGGCTATTTTTAAGACCTGGATTATGTAGAAAGTAAACGTGATTCAGGGTGTTGAGAATAAAAATACAAACAACCCTAAACCTCCAATTTGGAATCATCAGTTAGACACGATAAAGTTGTGTCTACTTATAAAAGCAACCTAGAGAATTAAGGCAATTACATTGATAATTTAAGCCTCCCAAACCATTTCCCTGCATGTTTTAGGTGAATGTCATTTAGAGGATTTAACCTTCAGTAAATTGCCCCAATTTGTTTCATTTTGAGGGTATACACATAGACAGAGCTGAATTCAGAAAGTTCTCAATGTAGGTTCTTTATTTTTTCCTTGGGTAGTTCTGCAGAGAAGGCAATGGGTAATACTCTTATTTGGCAAGAAAGCAAGTGGCATTTAGAGTCTGTTTTCATAAAATTAAAACCTTGTATAGAGGGACCACAGAATTGAGTTGTCTTTCTAGAGAGTTTGTTGATTTAATCACTCACAATTTAAGTACTAAAAACATCTGATGGAAGCATCTATTTAATAAATATTTATGAGAATTGGTCATTATTAGTAATCTAATTACTAACTGTAATGAAATAATATCAGATAAATAGTATTTTTTAAATAAATTTGGAGTAAAAAATAAGAATGTGTAGAACACCTGTATTATACATTTAGTCTGGCTGATAAGATGTTGAAAAAATGTTGGCTGTTTAGCCTAATTAACATTAGGAAGAGTTATTAAAAGGTAAATAATGAAGTAATTTATGCAAAACAGACAAAAGTCATATTAAGATATGCAAAAGTCATATTAAGATACAGCAGATACGGATGTAGGAAGTATCACATAACCATTATGCCTTCTTTGTTGAGCAATTGTGTCAAGTAATAACAATTATCATGGAGTTATAAGACATCCTAGATAATTATCACATAACCTCTTCACACATGAAGTTCTCACCCAGCTCTGTTATATCTCAATGTTAATTACACCAATGCTAATAGCAATTCTTTATACAATTTTTCAGAATCAAAGACAGGAAAATTTCTTTTTCTACAACTTTTGCAGTAAGTTTCAGTGCTATATTGATAGAATTTGAATGTTTATTAAGTTGCACATATGATGTAATTTCTAAGAACTACAGCTATTTTTTGATCAATAAGATTTGTGGCTACTATTATATTGTAAATAATTATCAGATTCCTTCAAATTGGATCATTTCAATCTTCAAAAATCATTTCAGTTGGCTATGACACTTTTAAAGAAATAGGAAAGGGATATCATTGGGAAAACTCATAAGAGTTTCAAAAAACATTCTATACTTATGAGACATGAAAATCAGCACACTATCTTCATGATTTGGAACAGAATAGGTAAGAAGCTAAACAGAGACTGCAAATATAACCGGGTACAGATGTGTACATCAACTAAGCAAAGGCTCTATTAATTACTCTTAGTAACTTTTATATACACTGGTAATGCCAATGTTAAAGAGAGAAAAACAATCCTCCCAGTTGATCAGGGAAAAAGAGCAATAGCACAAAGATAAAATGGAATGAAATTTTGACAGGCTTTGTACTTGATCTTTAGTCCAGTTTGGGTAGAACTGTGAGTTCTAAAAGATGCAATCCATGAAAGTGGTATATTCTTTAACTTAACCTCACTACTAATTTACAACCTTATGCACAGGGTCATATTTTTAGATAGATTTAGTCTAACTATTTGACATGTTCAGTGCTTTGGTAAAAGTGTATATGTAACTTTATTTTTAAAGACTTTCTGGAAATGATTTTAGATTTACAGAAATATTGCAAAGATATTACAGAATTCTCCTATGCCTTTCACCCAGTTTTCCATAATGTTAATTATAAAAGTTCAGAACATATTTTAATTTCCTAAATTATGGTTGTACATAGATATGCAACTATGGGGGATTTGTCTTTTTCCATTATTTCTATTTTTAATTTATTTTTGATATTCTATGGACCCTATTGAGGACCACCAGTGCAATGTTGAGTTAAAGCCAAAAGACTTAGTCTTCATTTGATTTGAAAGAAAAATTTCCATATTTTTTTTCCATATTTTTTCCTTTAAATGTGATGTATGCTATAACGTTTGTAGATATTCATGATCAAAATTAGAATTTTTCCCTTCATTACTGTTGCCAAACATAACCACAATCATAACTGGGTGTTTAATTTATCAGCTTACTTTTAAACATTGGTTGAAATAGTCAAACTTTTTTTTCTTCATTCTCTTACTGTGGTGAATTACAGTGACTTATTTTGGATTGTTAACATGTTATATTTCTTGTCTAAATCTAGTTTTGTTAGAACTTGAACTGAAAAAAATTTGTTTAGAATTTTAACTACTGTGCTTTGAGGAAGATTTTCCTGTAATATTCCTTTCTCATAATGTTATTTTGAGTTTTGTGGATCAGTATTAAATTGACCTAGAAAAACAGTTGGGAATTGTTCTTCCCCTTTCTCCATTTACTTTAAAACAACATGAGATTGGTAATATTTTTTCCTTAAATTACTGGTAGAATTCACTGGTGAAGCTATATGAGTTTGGGATTTTCTCTACGTAAATTTTGTCTTACTGATTCAATTTTGCTAATAATAATAGTACCATTCAAGTGTCCTGTCTTCTTCATTCAGTTTTTGCCAGGTTGTATTTTTATAATTTTCCCATTTTCAAATAAAATTTCAATTTTTATATAGTTATTTTTCCATTTTCTGTTATAATCCTTTTAATGTCATTAAAATCTGTAGTGTAGGCCACTTTTTCATTTCAAGCGCTGGCAATCATGACGTGACTGTTGCTCTGTCTCACAACAAGTTCTATCACTTTCATGACTTATTTCAAAGAATAAATCTTTGACTTTAAAAAAATTTATATATTGTATGTCTGATTTCCATTTCATTATGTCTTCTCATTGTATTTACTATACTTACTTTATGTTGAATTTGTTGCTTTGATTTTTTAACTTCTTGAGATGGCTATTTTTACTCTTTGGTTTTATGTCTTCTTCTAATACATACATCTAATGTCTTATATTTTTCTCTCCAGTGTATGCACATAACACAAATTTTTATATTTCATATTTTCAAAATCATTCAACTCAAAATATTTTCTAATTTTCATCATGACTTCTTTGATAGATGAGAGAACATTTTGAAACCTCAAAATATAAGATTTCCTAATTATCGTTTATTTCATTATACAACTACCATATTTTTGTTTTGTTTTTATACTTCATCATTTTATTTTAGTTCACTGATATTATTCTATTTCTTGACCTGTTTGGATGATGTATTGTTTGTAGATGTATTCTATTTGTGAGATTTCATTGAATTGTATATTTATATATTAAGCAGTTTTCTGTATGAATATTGTATTTCACAATTAAATATTTTAGGAGAGAATCTTTTCTGATATAAGGGCATAGGGAAATCAAGCCTAGCTCTTGAGTCCATGTTTTTTCTACTATATAGTGGTTACTCTGTGAAACAACAGGTTTTACAAGAACAATAAATTATATTCTTAGATGTAGGCCACAAGTTCACTTACAGATGGAAGTGAAAGTCCCCCTACAACATACCAAGCAACTCAGAAAAAATACAAAAAGGATTCATCTGTCAAGATCAAAGACATTTTGGAATTTTGGAAGAATATGATGATCGAGACCAAAAGGATAAGGGAAATAGGCTCTGATATAAAGCTGACCCTCCGTGCTGATGAACTATTATCAATTCCCTAGTGAGGAGGGATCGGTGGTTAAAACTCAACTTTCATTTCAATAATTGTCTTAGAGATGTCTGCAATTAGTTGTATATGTTTAATTTGATTGCTTAAGTAAATCTGGTTATAATTTTATCCATATTGTGATTCATGAGTCATTCTTAAAACAACCCTTATTCATTTGAAGTCATTAAAACCTTGACTAAAAAGACTGAGGGGGAAAAAAAAAACCCCTAAATCAGGGTGGATTCTACTGATAATCAAGTTATTACACTGAGAGACTATTGGGATTATTCAGATTGAGTCGGTCCACATCCTACTGACATGTGGATGATGTGGGGTGACATCACAGAGCAATAAAGAAACATCTCTGGCCAAAAGGAGTAATTTAAACCTAGCAGGTCTTAGAGCATATCAGGAGGACCAGAGGCAAAGAGTACTGTCATGGCCATTCAGCCCACATAGGATACTAAAGAAATTCCTTGAATAAAATAAAAGGAGTAAGTGGGGTAGACTTGGAGATTATTATTACTGGGGTTATTGTTCTACTAAGTTTTACCCAAAGTTATCACAACTTGGAGAAATACAGTTTACTCAATATACCATCCAATGGATGAAAGACTATGAGGAAGTGCCTCTATTCACTATCACATCCAAGGAGTATGTTTCCATAAAACTTAACTATGAGAAGTTTGGATATAATGACAATATTTCAACACTTACAGTAATAATTAGCTAATAATTAAAAAGAAACATATAGACTCGGCGGAGCAACATGGCGGCGAGGAGACGCTGCGAGTAAGATCTCCCATTAAAAAAAGTTAATAGGGAGGAAAAGCGGCAGGTCCCAGTGAGAACTGGGACACGGAAGATAAACGGGTGACTCCAGCAAACTACCCGAAGAAGAAAGTGGCCATAAAATAGGACTAGAAGGGAGGGAAGCGCAGAACCCTGCTCCCCTCCCCCACCCACAGAGGCGGCACTCTCCGGCAGAGAGGAGGAAAACAACAAACCAAAACGGCCACCAAGAACAAAGGACGCAGCAAGCGGGACTGTGAGTGGAAAGGAACTATTGCAGCCACCACACCCCGTGAACGGGAGCTGAGGTGAACCCTGCAGGATTCGCCGCGGCGGTGAGCGAACGGCTCCGGGCGCCATTAGAGAAGAACAAAGACCCCGGGAGACGCGCACACAGCCCAGGCTGCCGGTAAGCTTGCGCGGAAAGTGGCGCGCTCGGCGCACTTGAAAAGCAAGTGCAGACCAGGATCGCGGCTGCCCAGGTCCCTGCGCCTGCAACCTAGGCTTGGGAGACGACCTAGGCTTGCTGGGAGACGCGCGGAAGTCCTCACTGAGGTGAAGGTCCCTCCCTGAGTAAGCAGGAACCAGGCGCCCAGGCAGGGGAGCGGGATTCAAAAGGCGCCATTCCCGCGCCACTGATCTGGGCTACAGCCCGTGTCCTGGAACTGAGGGCTTTGGAACTGAGACCCGGGGCACGAAATTAGGGGCGTGGGTTCCCCACGACGGTGGGGCACAAGGCAGACACAGCACCCCAAAGCCGTTGAGGTGTACCCTACCATCCCCGCTCTGCTCCCTGTCCCACGGGGTGGAAAATCAGCTCCCCAAGGGCTCTAGGAGAGATCTTTGGCGCCACCTAGCGACTTGTAGCCAGCACAGGCTCCTGAAGGAGCTAGTGGCCAGCTGGGGAGTTAGCCCACACCCGGCCCCTTCCGAAAAAGTAGTCTGAGCCCACAGGGAGAGCGAGCACCCACAGCCAGGGCAGACCAGGCACGCAGAAGAGTGTGCCTGACACCGTACGCGCAGGGAGTGTGTCCCACATCACCATTTTAGAACAGGGACATTTCTTCAGTAAAGACTACCTGCAGAAGGCTTCCTCAAGAGCCAGAGGTGAGCGGGGGAAGTTCGCCCACGCCAGACCCCTCTGGCCTGCAGTCCAAGCCCAGAGGGGGAGCAGGACCCCACCGCCGGGGCAGACCAGGCGCACAGGGGAGTGTGTCCCCACATCGACATTTTAGGACAGGGACCTTTCTCCAATAAAGACTGCTTGAAACTGACAGATGACTCCTGGAGGAACCAGAGGGGAGAAGAGAAGCCCACCCAAGATGCCGGCCAGTCCCAACAACACAGTGTGCCAACGCATACGGCAAATTAGAAAACAGACAGTAGGGAGGAGAAAAACCACACGCAACCTAGCAACTCTCCAGAGAAAAAGCACACCACAAAAAGAAAACCAGCCCCCAGATTGCAACGACAGTAACTTGGAAGAACTTCTGAGCCTTCCAGAAAGAGAATTTAAAATTGCCGTGATTAAGAAACTGACAGAGAAGGGGCGGAGCAACATGGCGGCGAGGAGACGCTGCGAGTAAGATCTCCCATTAAAAAAAGTTAATAGGGAGGAAAAGCGGCAGGTCCCAGTGAGAACTGGGACACGGAAGATAAACGGACAACTCCAGCAAACTGCCCAAAGAAGAAAGTTGCCATAAAAGAGGACCAGAAGGGAGGGAAGCGCAGAACCCTGCTCCCCTCCCCCGCCCACAGAGGCGGCACCCTCCGACCTGCAGAGAGGAGGGAAACAACAAACCAAAACGGCCAACAAGAAAAACGGACGCAGCAAGTGGGACTGTGAGTGGAAAGGAACTATTGCAGCCACCACACCCCGTGAACGGGAGCTGAGGCGAACCATGCAGGATTCGCCGCGGCGGTGAGCGAACGGCTCCGGGCGCCATTAGAGAAGAACAAAGACCCCGGGAGACTCTCGCACAACCCAGGCTGCCGGTAAGCTTGCGCGGAAGCAAGTGCAGACCAGGATCGCGGCTGCCCATGTCCCCGCGCCTGCGACCTAGGCTTGGGAGACGACCTAGGCTTGCGGGGAGACGCGCGGAGGTCCTCACTGAGGTGAAGGTCCCTCCCTGAGTAAGCAGGAACCAGGCGCCCAGGCAGGGGAGCGGTGCAAAAGGCGCCATTCCCGCGCCACTGAACTGGGCTACAGCCCGCGTCCTGGAACTGAGGGCTTTGGAACTGAGACCCGGGGCACGAAATTAGGGGCGTGGGTTCCCCACGACGGTGGGGCACAAGGCAGACACAGCACCCCAAAGCCGTTGAGGTGTACCCTACCATCCCCGCTCTGCTCCCTGTCCCACGGGGTGGAAAATCAGCTCCCCAAGGGCTCTAGGAGAGATCTCTGGCGCCACCTAGCGACTTGAAGCCAGCACAGGCTCCTGAAGGAGCTAGTGGCCAGCTGGGGAGTTAGCCCACACCCGGCCCCTTCCGAAAAAGTAGTCTGAGCCCACAGGGAGAGCGAGCACCCACAGCTGGGGCAGACCAGGCACGCAGAAGAGTGTGCCTGACACCGTACGCGCAGGGAGTGTGTCCCACATCACCATTTTAGAACAGGGACATTTCTTCAGTAAAGACTACCTGCAGAAGGCTTCCTCAGGAGCCAGAGGTGAGCGGGGGAAGTTCGCCCACGCCAGACCCCCTCTGGCCTGCAGTCCAAGCCCAGAGGGGGAGCAGGAACCCACCGCCAGGGCAGACCAGGCACACAAGGGAGTGTGTCCCCACATCGACATTTTAGGACAGGGACCTTTCTCCAATAAAGACTGCTTGAAACTGACAGATGACTCCTGGAGGAACCAGAGGGGAGAAGAGAAGCTCACCCAAGATGCTGGCCAGTCCCAACTACACAGTGTCCCAACGCATACGGCAAATTAGAAAACAGACAGTAGGGAGGAGAAGAACCACACGCAACCTAGCAACTCTCCAGAGAAAAAGCAAACCACAAAAAGAAAACCAGCCCTCAGATTGCAACGACAGTAACTTGGAAGAACTTCTGAGCCTTCCAGAAAGAGAATTTAAAATTGCCGTGATTAAAAAACTGACAGAAGTCATAAAGGAAAACAATGATAAGGGAAAAATAATCAACGATCAGAAGAATGAAATTGAGTCCCTAAAGAGGGAAGTAAAAGAAATGCAGGAGATCAAAGAATTAGTGGAAGAACTAAAGAATTCTGGGAAAAGCAATGAAAGCAGAATTGATGAAATGGAAGAACGAATAAGAAATAAAAAGAACCAAAACAGAAAAGGAAAGAGAAGTACGAAGGCAAAAGAATGAAGAAAGACTTCGGGAACTATCTGACTCCATGAGGAAAGGAAATATAAGAGTTATAGGAATACCAGAAGGAGAGGAGAGAGAAGTAGGAACAGAGAAAATATTCAAAGAGATAATTGAAGAGAACTTCCCAAATGTGAAGAAGGAGCTGAAAATTGATATACAAGAAGCAAGAAGAACACCAAACTTCCACGACGAAAGAAAAAATACAGCAAGACACATAATAGTAAAGCTCCCAAGAATCCAGGACAAGGAAAAAATAATGAAGCTGGCAAGAGGGAAGAAACAGATAACATTCAAAGGAAAGCCAATCAGGCTGACATCAGACTTCTCCGAAGAAACACTACGGGCAAGGAGAGAGTGGAGGGACATAGTCAACAGACTCCAAGAAAACAGATGCCAACCAAGAATACTCTATCCTGCAAAGCTCTCCTTCCTCTTTGAAGAAAGAATATGGACCTTCCCAGATAAACAGAAACTCCGGAATTTCATTGCAACTAAACCCCCACTCCAAAAAATAGTACAAGGAGTCCTAAAGCCAGAACCTCAGAGGGACGAACAACAATGAAAGAAGGCCAAAAAAAAAAAAAAAGTTATTAAAAGTATAAATAAATAAAATCAAAGGAAAGACAAACACAATGGCAAATACAGATGTTAACATATCAATATTAACTCTAAATGTAAATGGACTAAACTCTTCAATAAAAAGACACAGAGTTGCAGCCTGGATTAAGAAACAAAACCCAACCTTTTGCTGTCTCCAGGAAACACATTTAGCTACAAAAGATAAAAATAGGCTCAAAGTTAAAGGATGGAAAACAATCCTACAAGCAAATGGACCAAAAAAGAAAGCAGGAACAGCTATACTTATATCAGATAAAACAGATTTCAAACTCAAAAAGATAAAAAGAGACCCCAATGGTCACTACATTATGATCAAGGGGACAATACTTCAAGAAGAAATAACACTCATTAACATATACACACCAAACGAAGGAGCACCAAAATATATCAGACAACTGTTGTCCTCTCTGAAAACAGACATCAGAGAAAACACATACGTAGTGGGAGACTTCAACACACTACTATCAACAATGGATAGATCAACAAGACAAAAAATAAGTAAAGAAACCAAAGCTCTAAATAAGGACCTAGAGCAATTGGGCTTAACAGACATCTATAGAACACTAAACCCCAAAAAAACGGAGTACACATTTTTCTCAAGCGCACATGGATCATTCTCCAGGATCGATCACATACTGGGGCACAAGACAAACATCAACAGATACACCAAGATTGAAATCATATCAACCATCTTTTCTGACCATGAAGGCATCAAACTAGAAATAAACCATAAAAAGAAGGCAAGGAACTTTCCTACCTCATGGAGATTAAAAACCACACTACTGGAAGACCACTGGACTAATGAGGAGATCAAAGAGGAAATTAAAAAATTTTTTGAATTGAACGACAAGGAGGACACCAATATCCTAAATGTATGGGATGCAGCAAAAGCAGTAATAAGAGGAAAATATATAGCAATAGAAGCTCACATGAAGAAACAAGAAAGAACTCAAAGAAACAACCTAATCTCGAAGCTCAAAGATCTAGAAAAAGAACAACAAAAAAACCCCAAAACCAGTAGAAGAAAAGAAATAATAAAAACCAAAGCAGAAATAAATGAAATTGAAACTAAAAAAACAATCCAAAAGATCAATGAAACCAAGAGCTGGTTCTTTGAAAAAATCAATAAAATAGACAAACCCCTAGCCAGGCTCACAAAGGAAAAAAGGGAGAAAGCACAAATAAACAGGATCATCAATGAAAGAGGAGAAATCACTACGGACACAGCAGAAATCAAAAGAATAATCAGTAACTACTATGAACAGTTATATGGAAACAAGTTTAATAATCTAGAGGAGATGGACAAATTCCTACAACTCTACAATCACCCAAAGCTAGATAAAGAAGAAATAGAACACCTAAACAGACCAATTACAATTAGCGAAATTGAAATGGTAATAAAAAACCTCCCCAAAAACAAAAGCCCAGGACCTGATGGATTTACAAATGAATTCTACCAAACATTCAGAGACGAATTAGTGCCTATCCTTCACAAACTCTTCCAAAAAATTGAGAAGGAAGGGACAATACCAAACACGTTCTATGAAGCCAACATTACACTAATACCAAAACCGAACAAGGACAACACAAAAAAGGAAACTACAGGCCAATCTCCCTAATGAACACTGATGCAAAAATCCTCAATAAAATTTGAGCCATCAGAATCCAACAATGTATCCATAAGATAATTCACCACGACCAAGTAGGATTCATTCCAGGGGCACAAGGATGGTTTAACATCCGAAAATCAATCAACGTTATCCAACACATCAACAAAAAGAAATATAAAAACCATATGATAATATCAATAGATGCTGAGAAAGCTTTCGACAAAGTGCAACACCCATTCATGATAAAAGCCCTTGAAATTCTTGGGATACAAGGAACATACCTCAACATCATAAAGGCCATCTATGACAAGCCAACAGCCAGTATCATTCTCAATGGTGAAAAGCTGAAAGCAATTCCATTAAGATCTGGAACAAGACAAGGATGTCCACTCTCACCACTGCTTTTCAATATAATACTGGAAGTCCTAGCCAGGGCAATAAGACAAGAGAAAGACATCCAAGGAATCCAAATAGGAAAAGAAGAAGTCAAACTATCACTATTTGCAGACGATATGATATTATACATAGAGAACCCCAAAAACTCCACAGAAAAGCTAATTCAACTCATCAATCAGTTCAGTAAAGTGGCAGGATACAAAATCAACATGCAAAAGTCAGTAGCCTTCCTATACACAAACAATAAATCTGAAGAAGAAGAAATCAAAAAAACCATCCCTTTTGTTATTGAAACAAAAAAAATCAAATATTTGGGAATAAATCTAACAAAAGAGGTAAAGGACCTATACAAAGAAAACTATAAAACACTGTTAAAAGAAATAGAAGAAGACACAAAGAAATGGAGAGACATCCCCTGCTCATGGATTGGAAGAATAAACATTATTAAAATGGCCATCCTTCCAAAAGCAATATACAGATTCAATGCTATTCCAATCAAAATTTCAATGTCATTCTTCAAAGAAATAGAACAATTATTGATGAAATTCATATGGAATCACAAAATACCCCGAATAGCCAAAGCTCTCCTGAAAAAAAAAGAAGGGAATGGAGGCATCACACTCCCAGACTTCAAACTATACTACAAAGCCATAATCATCAAAACTGCATGGTATTGGAACAAGAACAGACATACAGACCAATGGAATCGAATAGAAAATCCAGAAATAGGGTCTCCCCGGTGGCGCAGCGGTTGAGCGCTGGGTTGCGAAGCTGCCCGCGGCCTCTGCAGCGCCAGTTCTATCCCCGGCTGCTCCCTGGCCACCACAGGAGGGTCCCACATGGCGCGCAGACCTCTCCTGCCGCCCGCTGCTCCCCTCAGCAGTGTCCTTCGGTCCTTCTGCCTGCTCTGCTCCCCGCTCTGGCTCTGGTGAATTCTCTCACCCTCCCGCGCTTCTGACTGTACCCAGTGCTTGTATAAACAAAACAAACAAACAAACAAATAAATAAATAAAGCATGCCTCTATAAAAAAAAAAAATTAAAAAAAGAATAAAAAATAAAATTAAAAAAAAAAAAAAAAAGAAAATCCAGAAATAAACCCACAGATTTATGGTCAACTAATCTTTGACAAAGGAGCAAAGACTATGCATTGGAGCAAAGAAAGTTTGTTCAATAAATGGTGCTGGGAAAACTGGGTCGCTACATGCAAAAGAATGAAGCTTGACCACCACCTCAGACCATACACAAAAATCAACTCAAAATGGATTAAAGAACTAGACATAAGACCTGAAACCATAAAATATATAGAAGGAAATATAGGCGAAACACTACGTGATTTGCACATCAAAGACATCTTTACAGACACATCACCCAAAGCAGTGATAGTGAAGGCAAAGATCAACAGCTGGGACTACATCAAATTAAAGAGCTTCTGCACAGCAAAAGAGACAATAACAAAAACAAAGAGAAACCCCACCAACTGGGAGAACATTTTTGCACCCAACACTAATGATAAAGGACTGATCACAAAAATCTGCAAAGAGCTGATGAGACTCAACAACAACAAAGAAAATAATCCAGTCAAAAAATGGGCAGAAGAGCTAAAAAGAAACTTCTCTGAAGAGGAAATGCAAATGGCCAACAGGCATATGAAAAAATGTTCTACATCACTTGCCATCAGGGAAATGCAAATCAAAACTACCATGAGATACCATCTTACACCAGTGAGAATGGCACATATTAAAAAAACTAGCAACAACAAATGCTGGCGAGGGTGTGGAGAAAAAGGAACTCTTCTGCACTGTTGGTGGGAGTGCAAACTGGTCCAACCACTGTGGAGAGCTGTGTGGAGATTTCTGGACCTACTAAACATAGAGCTTCCATATGATCCACAATTCCACTCCTAGGTATTTACCCAAAGGACACAGAAACATCAATTCCAAAGAACACCTGCACCCCTATGTATATAGCAGCACTGTTTACAATAGCTAAGCTTTGGAAACAACCCAAATGCCCAAAAATAGATGACTGGATCAAGAAGATGTGGTACATATATACCATGGAATATTACTCAGCATTCAAAAAAGATAAACACATGCAATTTGCAGCAACATGGATGGCCTTGGAAGGGATCATGCTCAGCGAAATAAGCCAAAAAGAAAAAGAAAAATACCGGATGGTCTCACTCATAGCAGGAATCTAGAAAACTTAAATAAGGGACCAGGAAAATGAATAACTATAAGAAAGTGAAAATCAAAATCAACAAAAAACTATGAACCAGAGACACTTTTAGGGGGGCGGGGGCGGGAGGGGAGGGATTGGGGTCAGAATGGGGGGGCTGCAATTGTATGGGGAATATAACAATAAAATTTATAAAAAAAAATAAAAAGAAACATAAAGGTAAAAAGAAGAAGGAATTGTAGTGTATTGAAAAGAATGACAATGAATGCCATTGGTTGAATAGTTCAGACTGTCAGTATTTTTGTTTAGACACTGAGGTGAGATTGCAGTTACTCAATTCATGAGAAAAGAGTTCAAACTACCCAGTTGAGGAAGGGAACTAATATATATGTTGAAAGTAAGTATTAAAGTTTCAATAACATTGAAAGGAAGTTTTCTCACTGCTTTGTGTTTAGTTTCCCAGCATAATGTCCACGTTTAGACGTCGATTGTTATAAAGAAAACTTAGTTCAATTTATACACCCAAAATCTTGTTTTCTTGCCTCTGTTTTTGCAAATAAATTTAAATTTGTTATATACTTGGTAAGTCCTTGGTTTTCTTCCTCTCATTTGATTTTTTTAAATTTTCCTCTTATGCTAATTTTCATATTTTTAAACTTTTCTTTAACTTTTTGTGTAGTAAAGAGATTTGTATTATATGCAAAATGTTGATTTTTTTGCTAGGAAGACCTTTTCCACATCATACAGCAATGTGTAGTGATAAATGTTTAAGAGCTAACTGTTCAAGAAATAGCTGCAATTTGTACTTTTACTGATTTCTGTGATGTAAATACTCACACCATAGCCTATTTCAAGCTACAGATCTTATGTCATTTGACAAGATTTGAGTAGCAATACAAAAAACTGGTTTTCACAAACCGCTCAGAGTCAGCTCTAGCACATCACTGAGAGAATATTATTTTGTTAATTGATAATCTGGAGGAAGGCATTTCTAATGATGTTTTTTAGTTTTCTTGTTGAGAGTTTGCCTTCTTCAAAAATCATGTTTTTTAAATTTTATCTCAATGCATGGGACACAGTTGTTCAAACCTTCCATAACAAATAGAAATTCTAATTCTACTGGTCTAGACTCATTATTTACTTTTATCCCACTCCAAGTAGACTCTCCTCCTCCATAAACAAAACAAACCAATCCAAATCAGAGCCATCCACAATCCCAGGAATTCCTAATGTATTTGTCTGTGCTTTTTACTAAAAAAGATAAAGCTTTTATGTTAATTTTAGTTGGAAAATCTTATTTTTATTTAAGACAAAGTTAAATGCTACTCCCTCTATTAAAATATTCATTCATCCCTAGCTGAAAAAAGGGTCCTACATTAAATTTCTAAAATAGTTTGTATTTCTTACTTTTATTTATTTGTATGAGAATTTTGGGGCAAAATATTGATGCCCAATAAAAGACCACAGAATGAATAGACAGATAAGTCTGTCTATTTAATAGGCAGATAAATAGAACATCACAAACATGTTAGCTTCACCAATGAAATGCTTTTTTTTTTTTTTTTGGTATTTTTCTTTTTATTTATTGGTAACAGAACTCAATTAAATGTCCAAGATACCACTCCAAATTCCTTGAAAAACCCACTGAAAAGACTTAAGACAAACAGTACAAAGGAGATCAGCATAAGCAGATTTGGAATTTTCCAGATAAATTCTACCTCACCTGGGATGTGATACAACAGATAAATACAAAAATCACCAATTTGGCTCTGCTTTTCACAAGCTTGGTTGAATACAAGACATGCAACATCATAGACCTATCTACAACGTAATGTATCTCAAATAATACTTCCTAAAACATTGTACTCTCTTTAACTTACAGGTTTCAAAATCCAAGAGAAGACCATGGAAAAAATATTATTCTGGATTATCATACATTTCCCCTATATTCAGTTCTTCTTTCCTCATGAATTGAAACTATTAGGAGCTTGTAAGCTTTCCCAGATTCACACCAATTCCCCAATGGAGTTAGCCATACATAATCTAAAGGATGAAAAAGATGGCAAAACTACTTCCCCATTTAAAATCTAATGCAAACAAACCCCTGATGAGCAACTTGGACAACAACATCTCAAGAGTTCACCTCAGGGGTGGTTGTCAACACTTACTAGAGTCAATTCAAGAGACTTTTCCAGCAGCTTTAGAGCAAAAAGCCATCTTGGAAAGATTATCAACATATACAATCACTAAATTTAGCCACTGTTGCAGAAATTCAAGTCAAATTAAAGCAGCTGAGCCTATTCAAAGGAGACAGAGTTATTACAAAGAAAAGGAGCATGGAGGGAGGGAGGGAGGAAGGGAGAGAATGAGGAGATCTAGAAGTTAAACCTTAAAAAGAGTAAGGGAGCTTAAAAAAATTATAGCTCTAAATGTACATGCTGAAACTACAGTAATAGAGATTGTAGCATCTTCGCAAAACCTTCCTTATCTATATCAATTATTTTTCCTAACAAGCTTAAAAACATCATTTATTCTGTTTAGACAGATGGTCTTTTAATGACCTTGTTCTCAACTCACTACTCAAGTTCTAACTACTGTATGTGTCTTCTCCTTTCCTTTTTTACCTGCCAGGAGGGAGTTTTTCAATGTTTTTGTTTTCCGATTCCATAGGAATGCCAACTGCTTAAGCTTTTCACACCTCCTGGAAAGATTTCTTTCAGAGGAAGAAACCCAGGGTGCAGATAATTGGTTTTGCATTACAGTGGGCAAATTTGGCCTTAAAATAACTGTGACATTGTTTGTCTAAAGTATAAATGCAGATTACCAAAATCAGATTGTCTAAGAATCTCACAGATGTTGCTATTACTAATGCTAAAAGATGTAACTTTACAAACGCATCTCTGATGCCATTTCAAGCAACCTAATGATTCTTCTCATTTAGATAGTCACTTCCATTTCTTGCAAATCTCAAACTGGTGTTTCTAAGTGCTTCACTGAAGAAGTTCAAAAATATCCATCATTCCCTGATTGGACTGATAAATCTAAGTTATGAACTTTGCCAAGAAAAAGAAAAAAATGGACTTCTGGTATGTCTTCAAAATCAGTTGCCTCTAGGAATTTCCTGTACCATGCTCAAATTAGTTTTAATCCAATAGTATATTATTTTGACTGACCTTGTGCATATTTCTTAAAAGAATAGTTAAGAGAGATGTTTTGCTAAATAGATCACTTTCATGATAAAAATATTTAAAAAGAAGAAATGCCTATTTTGGGTGCAACGCTCAGATAATTTTTTTAAATCAAGTTTTCTGGTACCCATCTATGTTTTCTATTCAGAAATGGAGAGCCAAGAGTTCCTGCTGATTTTATAATTCCTTTGAGTTATGTAATACATATTATTCTGTGGAATAATAACCCATATGAAGCATCATTTTGCTGTATTGACATGGTCTGGCCAAGAACAACAAGGAAACGAAATAGCATTAAAAAAACTGGCAAAATGTTTATGAAGTCTAATCCTCTGCACATGAATAAATATATCTGACAAAGTGCAGAGTCCCTCAAAAAGACCCTTCTTGACCTTCCTAATTTGAGTTCAATTGCGTGTTCAGTGTTGAAAAGCCAAAGTAGGTTCTGCCAATGTTTTAAGCTCAAACCTTACTACATTTTGTTATTTGTAAGAGTGAAATCCCAGATAATAAGTTATAATTGCCCTATTAATCACTTGAAAAGGGAGTTTGGGGGGAAATTGGGATTCGAAATGACAATAATTGGTATCTGAAAGATGTCCTTTTTTATTTTTTTTACTTAGAGTTAAAACTACCTTGAAAACTACATGCATGCACATTTTTTTTAATGATGAGGTACCTGCAATATGACTTATATATTATTTTTTCTAAAGGAATGAAATCTAAAACTTCTTCAATACAGTCATGCTGTTAGTCATGATGACCTCTGAACTAGAAAAAAAATACAGAAAACCAGACCTTGGATTATAAATTACATTGTTGATGAAAGTGAGAAGAACTCTTTGTTTCTTAAAGTTGTTTCGAGTAGTATATTTTCATTTCCTTTTTCAAATGAATTATAATGTACAGCACTCATGTATTTTTCTTCCATTTTTCATATTGAAAAAATCCTTCTGTCTCTTAACTCTGTCACTTGGTATACTGATGGAGCTGCTACACTAAAATGCACTTTTCAAAGCTCAATATAGCAAATTCATCTATTACCTTAGAGCATCTTGTGGGAAATCTTCACTCTTATTTACATCTTTAAGAAATTTCAATGGAAAAAAGTACTGAAGGCCAAATTATTTAAACCTCTCTTCCTTTAGTTCATCATGAACAAATTTTAGATTGTGTTTACGTAACTGAAAATAGCCAAAGAAAAGGAAGAGGATATTTAGGATATTGTAATAATTAAATTATTTACTAAAAGATATCCAGGTAATTAAAGTTGATTGGTCAATATAGCCCAAGCAATCATTTCAGTTACCACTTACTGGATTTTGTAGTAATCATACACTTATGTGGGCATGTTCAGGATTGTCCAATGATACTTTTATCCCTCCCTCTGCCTCAAGCCTGGTCTTTCTATGTAGAGAAATGTAGAGGAAAGGCATAGGTCTCAAATTCTAAATTAGGAGGCATTCTTCTAATGTCACTAATTGCTCTATGGAAACAGTATATTTGATCATGAGGAATAGCACATGGAATAAAATGACCGCAGACATCCCATCACAAAGGAATACAGGGCAAGGAAGGAACATTAAAACATATCCATTTTACTTTTTAGTAAACGCAGATAAATTAAGAAAGCCATGCAACTTTACACAACTGACTTAAATCTGAGGTCACAAGAGAAATTATTCCATCTTCAATGGAAATCCTCTTTTGGAAGAATAGAGTGAGCCAAGTGCAGAGAGTACAAAAACATCAAGATAGAATCTCATTTGAATGAATGTGCTCAAAGAGAGTCAGTCAAATCCATAATTTCCTTTCACATAGTTGGAAAAGAAGTTGGCTTCTGCAACTGAGTTAACTTTCTGGACACGTCAATCTTTCCTGGAACCACAATTCACAACTTATTGTGATCTTGTGCACATCTGGGATAAGCCCTCATGATGCAAATATTAAAACCAGTCTGCTTCCCTAAAAATATCTATACTTAGAATCAAATAAATAATTTGAGAAAATAGGTGACTATGCAAAATATGTTATTTCGCAGGCAAATAGGAATTTCCTGGACCATGCTCAAATTAGTTTTAATCCAGCCAAACATTAACTGATGAAAGTGCCATTTATATTTTGCACTTATTTTATGCCACAAAAAAACTCCAACATTCTTATTGTCATTATTATTCACAGGGATTTCAGAAAGACTCTAATATTAAGAAAATCTTAAACACCTTGAAATATATTTTACCTCATATTTTTCTTCAAATAAAATTGTATATATGTACCTCAGTAAATATGGTACAATAATCATGTTGAAGCATGATAGTTTAAGATAATTATGAAAATATAGTTTATGTTTTCAATGTGCAGAAGAAAAGATACAGTTTTCCCATCATAAATAATACAGGCAAAATCATAAGTTACTGCTAATGGTAGATTTTAAAAATAACTTTGTATATGTTATTTCATATGAATCATATTTCAAGTTTATGTGAACAGACAAAATATATAAAATAACCATACCCACCTATACATTCACTATAAAAAATTAGTAATATTAATGAGTACATACAAACTTGGAAATATTTGTTGAGTTTCAATTCATTAGTCCTGAAGCTAGCCCTGATCTGCATGTGTACCTTATGGCATTTGACTTGAAGTCTGCATAACAGGAAAATATACTGCAATTTATTTATATGGCAATATAGAGTCACGTTCAAATGTTGAATCTAATCCATTCTGACTTCATGACCTTGAATAGATTTTACAAATCTCTTTCAAAGTTATTATCATCTGTAATACAGGATTAAAATAGATCTCATAGCCTAAGGAATTCATAAATGGTGAGAAAAAAAAAGGAATTTATCAATTGTAAAGATTGTGGAGAAAGATGGTAAGATAGGAATCTCCCAAATTTCCCTTCTCCCATACTCACTGTATGGAGCAGTTCCTTCTGAGAGAAATCCAGAAACTAGCAGAGTGATTTTTACAAATTGAGTGAATGAGAAAAAAAGCCCACATTAAAATGGGTAAGGTAGGTTAAGACATATTCTCACCATAATCCAACTACCAGCATCTCTTAAGGAGTGAAGGGTTTGAATATATTGCACATCTAGGACCTTAACTTTTAAGGTTCCTACCCAAGGAATGGGCCCCTAAATACTTCCCTAGCTTTGAAACCTATCAGGACTTCTGTTCACAAGTCCCACAACTATAGCAAGCAAAGAACCAGCTCTTAACAATTATATGAGCACTTGCTTTATCCCCAGGCTCACAAGAGGGAACAGGCAGAAAACACCCATCTCCCAGTCTTTCACAAGAAAGGATTTGACTGCATACTTTACAAGCTGCTGCTTTAGGGATCCAGTTTCCACTTAACATGCATAAGTATTGACAGTGATCTTTTACAGCACCCAAAGGAGTTGGGGCGCTTCTGCCTTCTTTCTCTGGTTCACTCAAACAAGTCACCAGTTATCTCCCTAGAAGGAGCATGTTCACATATCTACTACCCTAACTTTTATGGCTGTCACTGGAAAGAACTTAAATTACTTAGCTCTGACAGCCAACAGGGTTTTCATTCACGAGTCTGACAAGGCTATAGGGGATAAAAGAAGTTTTTAAACAGGCATATAAGCACCCTCCATCCCATGGATATGCATCTAGATTCACTGCAGAAGGAACAACAACAACAACAAAAAATCTCCCAATTTTTGCCTGGAAGGAGTTTGACTGCATTGTTTACTAGCTGCTATAATACATGAGGGCTCAGCTTCTAATGAACCTCTATCAAGGTGCTGGCTGAGAGTCTCACCTGATGGACACTCATAGGTCTTTGTATACCCTCAAATACTGGGAGCCACTACAACAAAGACTATGGCTTGGATAATCACAAAGGTTTCAGAGGTAACCAGAAGCTTAGGGTAGACTGATTAATGAAGCTAATCTACATGAGCTTGGTCTGTCAAGATAGGGAGAGGTCTAGCTAATGTGCAAAACAAGTAATTTGAGTCAAGGAAAATGAAGGAAAAGGGGAATATATTCCAAACACTAGAAGATAAAATCCAGAAACTGATCTTAATGAAATAGAGATTAAGTATTCAAAATAATCAATAAGATGTTTACTGAGATCAGGAGAGCAATGCATGACAAAGTAAGAATTTCAATAAAGGGATAGAAAAGGTTTAAAAGTGCCAAACAGAACTAAAACGGAATAACTTAACTGAAAAATTCAATAGAGGGGTTTAACACAAGGCTAGGTCAAAGGGAAGAAAAGATCACTGAAGAAGGAGAGTGGGTGGTGGAACTCATCCAATCTAAGTTAGCAAAAGAAAAAATAACGAAAACAGTGAGGACAGTTTATATAACAATATATGTATGTAACAATATACAGAACAAGAAGAGAAAAGGCTATAAAGCTAATTTGTAGAGATAACGACTGAAAACATCCTAACCTGGGGAAAGAAACAGAAATCCAGATCCAGAAAGTCAAACGAGCATTAAAAAATATCCATCCTACCCAAAGTGATCTACAGATTCATTGTAATCCAATCAAAATTTCAATGTTATATTTATTTTACCACAATAAAAAGTTACAAAGGGGGGAAAAAAAAAACCCAATGGCATTTTTTACAGAAATAATAAAAACAATCCTAAACCTCGTGTGAAACCACAAAAGACCTCAAATAACCAAAACAATCTTGATAAAGAATAATAATGCTGGAGTCATTCCACTTCCTGATTGCAAATTATATTACAAGTAATCAACACAGTATGTATTAGCATTAAAAACAGACATATAGATCAATGGCACAGAAGAGAGGGCTCAGGAATATACTCATGCATAAATTTCAATCAATATTCAACAAAGAAACCAGGAATACACACTGGGAAAAGGATAGACACTTTAAGAATCAATACTGGTTAAACTGGATAGCCACATGCAAACGAATGAAACTGGACACCTGTCATAGATCATACACAAAAAGCAATTCAAGACTGATTAAAGATGTAAATGCAAGGTTTCAAGGCCATAAAACCAACCAAGACAAAAATAAACAAGACTACATTAGACTAAAAAGTTTCGGCAAAGAAAAGGTACTCATTAAAAAAAATGAGAAGGCAATTTAAGGGGCCTCCCTGGTGGTGCAAGGGGTTAAGACGCAACCTATGAGGCTAACCACAGCCACTGTGGCACGAGTTCGATCCCCCATCCAGGGAGCTACCCACATGGCGCAGCAGACCTCTCCTGTCTCGCCTGCTGCTCCCCTCAGCAGTGTATTTCAGTCATTCTGCCTGTTCTGTTCCTCTCTGTCTCTCGTGAATCCTCTCACCTCCCACACCTCTGGCCTGTACTCTGGTTCTTGTATGCATAAATAAATAAATTAAAAAAAAAAAAGAAAGGCAACTTAAGGAATGGGGAAATTGTTTGCAAACCACACATCCAAAATGATGTTAATATTTAAAATAAATACTCATACAACTCAACAGGAAAAAAAAAAAAGCATAGACCAATTAAAAACGGGCAAAGATCCTGAGTAGCTATATTTCCAAAAAGACATACAAATGGACAACAGGTATGTGAAAAGCTGCTCAACATCAGTAATGATCAGGAAAATGCAAATTAAAACTACAGTGAGAAACAGAGAAGCTTAAATGCTGGAACCCAGTTTACTCTATTGGTGGGACTAAACTGGTATGGCCACTATGTTGTAGGAGGAATATCAAGAAGTTAAAAAATAGAACTACCATAAAATTAGCAATGTCACCTCTGGGAATATTCCCAAAGGAAAGGAAATTACTATTATAAAGATATCTGTTACTCCCATTTTTATTGCAGCATTATCGCAGTAGTCAAGGTATAAAAGCAAGAAAGTGTCTATCAATAGATGAATGGAAGAAGAAAGGTATTTATATCTCCAGCTGTGTATAAAAAAGGTAATACATCACAAAGACCAGCTTATTTATAATGGCTCAATATTAGAAATACTAAATAATTTAACTCACAACAACCAAATAGGTTTCTTTGCTATACAATGGTGTATTAGTTTTAGAGGTAAAAAGGGAACTCCTGTCATTTGTGATAACATGAATGAGAGAGAGCTTTATGCTAAATGAAGTAAGCTTTATGCTAAATGAAATAAGCAGACAAAGAAAGAAAACTACTGCATCGTATTACTTATTTAGAACCAAGATTATTTGGTATCCAGATAACCATACTTATTTGAAACATTTCTTACCTAAAGTTGGAAGAGCATCATTGTGCTTCTGAATACATGGGATTTGAATAAAAGAAAAAAAATAAACAAGTACACACCCCTACTATTTCATACTTATAGTTTCTTACCTTATTTCCTAGAAGGGCATTTACACAGGCTTCTGATGCATCACATATGGCAGTGAGATCATGTCCACCTTCAAGAGCCAGCACCACATGTCCATCAGCCAATGTCATCAGTTGCTTCGTCAAATGACCAAAGCCTACCATGACACAAACAGAAAGTTTCAAAGAATTAGATCAAGAGCTAAATGACAGTTTAGCACTGTGAAGCTATCTGCAGCCTCTGCAGCATGAGTTCCATTCCCGGCCAGCCAGGGAGCTACCTACATGGCACAGCAGACCTCTCCTGTCTTGCCCACTGCTAGTCCTCAGCAGTGTATTTCACTCAGGCTGCCTGTTTTGTTCCCCACTCTGTCTCTAGTGAATCCTCTCACTCCCCCACACCTCTGGCCAGTACCCCAGTTCTTGCATGCATAAGTAAATCTTTTTTAATTTTATTTTTATATTCCCCATACAATTGCAACCCCCTGATTTTGACCCCCAACCCTCTTTTCCCTGCCCTCAACCCCCCATAGTGTGTCCCTGGTTCATATTTGTTTGTTGATTTTGATTTTTTCTTTCTTATAGTTATTCTTTTTCCTGGTCCCTTATTTAGGTTTTCTAGATTCCTGCTATGAGTGAGACCATCCGGTATTTTTCTTTTTCTTTCTGGCTTATTTCACTGAGCATGATCCCTTCCAGCTCCATCCATGTTGCTGCAAATTGCATGTGTTTATCTTTTTTGAATGTTTATAGCAGCACTATTTACAATAGCTAAGCTTTGGAAACAACCCAAATGCCCAAAAATAGATGACTGGATCAAGAAGATGTGGTACATATACACCATGGAATATTACTCAGCATTCAAAATAAGTAAATAAATCTTAAAAAAATTTTTTTGAAGATCCCCCTGGGTGATTCTCTCTGTGTTTAATAGGGGTCCTCAATTTCTGCTTATAATTCCATTGCTTTCCATGATTTAATTTGCTTGTTTTTCAAATTTATAAAATAGTTTTATAGTTCTTACAACTTGCTCTTTTCATAAATTTCGGTAGCTCATCACAGTTGATGCATGTAGCTACAGTTCTTTGTTGTCCATTAGACTATTTTAGGATCATGGAAAAATTTATTTGCCCTTACTCCTGACGATCATATTTAGGTTTTTTGGTACGATAAAATTCCAGTGTTTTAAACAACCCCCTCATGAATATTCTATACAAGTTTTCTGGTGCATATATGCAAGAGTAGAGTGAAATTGTTGTGACTTAAATCTGCTAAATAATATCAGATTATTTCCAAGAGACTATAAACAACCCCTATTCTGAAAGCAGTCTATTTAAGAATTCAAGGTTGGTCACATCCTTACCACATATAGTATGATTTGCCATGTGCGTGGGTGAAAAATGGCATCTTACGATTTCATTCAGTATAAGTGGGGCATTTCTATTTCTAATTTGAATTAGAATTATTACAAGTAAATGTTGAATTTAATTAATTTCTCTATAGCAAATGTTTTCTCCTATAACTTCATTTTGCTGTGAGTTACATTAGTTAATATTTCTAATATTAGGTCATAATTGAATTTATGGGATAAAACGAGCTGGTTGCAATACAGTATTATCTATTTTAACACACAGCTTGATTTGTTTTGCTAACACTTTGTTTAGGATTTTTTTCACCTATATTTATGAAGAGAGTTAATATGTATTTTTTTCTTTCTTGTATTAAACCTGTTGATTTTGATGTGGTTGAGATCCTCATTTCTCATTGCTTGACCCTAGAATATTGGCTAGAACTCTTTTTTTTAAAGTATTTTCTTATTTTTTAAAGACTTTTTTTTAAGATTTATTTTTATTTATTTATACAAGCACTGGGTACAGTCAGAAGCGCGGGAGGGTGAGCGAATGCACCAGAGTCAGAGCAGGGAGCAGAGCAGACAGAAGGACCGAAGTACACTGCTGAGGGGAGCAGCGGGCGGCAGGAGAGGTCTGCGCGCCATGTGGGACCCTCCTCCCATGGCAGGGGAGCAGCTGGTGATCGAACCGGTGCTGCAGAGGCTGCAGGCAGCTTGGCAACCCAGTGCTCAACCGCTGCGCCACCGGGGAGGCCCTAGAACTGTTTTTTTTTTTAAAGGATTATTTATTTATTTATTTATACAAGAACGGGGGTGCAGGCCAAATACCCGGGAGGGTGAGAGGATTCACCAGAGACAGAGCGGGGAACAGAACAGGCAGACTGACGAAATACACTGCTGAGGGGAGCGGCAGGCAAGACAGGAGAGAGGTCTGCGGAGCCATGTGGGACCCTTGCCGGCAGGCCGGGATCAAACCAGTGCTGCAGAAGCTACTGACAGCTTCACACCGCTGCGCTCAACCTCCTGCGCTACCAGGCGAGGCCCGAACTCTTTTTTTTTTTTTTTTTTTTTAAAGATTTATTTATCTGGGCCTCCCCTGGTGGCGCAGCTGTTGAGACTGGGCTGCGAAGCTACCCGCAGCCTCTGTAGCGCCTGTTCGATCCCCGGCTGCTGGCGAGGGTTCCACATGGCCTGCAGACCTCTCCTGCCGCACCCTTTGCTCCCCTCAGCAGTGTATTTCAATGGTCTGCCTGTTCTGTTCCCCGCTCTGGCTCTGGTGAATTCTCTCACCCTCCCACACTTCTGACTGTACCCAGTGCTTGTATAAATAAATAAATCTTAAAAAATATATATAAAGATTTATTTATTTATGCATACAAGAACTGGAGTACTGCTGAGGGGAGCAGTGGGCCAGACAGGAGAGGTACCATGTGGCTAGCTGGGGATCAAACTCATTGCTGCAGAGGCTGTGGATAGCATCACAGTGCTGTGCTTAACCCCTTGCGCCACCAAGGAGGCCCTGGATAGAATTCTGTAAAACCATTTAAGGCTTGTGTTCTCTTTAAGGAAGATTATGAATTATAGTGCTGTCATGATTCCTCATATTCCCAAATTATATTTTTCTAGAAATGTGTTTCCTTTATTTAGTAATAAAATTATTAAATAAATTTGCTCATTAACTATATTATTTTATTTTGGAACTCCAATGAATGTACATGGTCCTTGTCATATTCTCAATGTCTCATAAATTTTCATTTTTATTTTTATATTTTCTGTTCTGAATTATGGATACTTTTTTCAGACCAATCATCAGAATTTCTCTTTCTAGATGTATTTAATCTGCTTTTGAAAGTTTCTATTGATACTTTCACTTCAGTGATCATAAGTAAAACCTGGAAACAAACCAAATGCCCAAAAATAGATGACTGGATCAAGAAGATGTGGTATATATACACAATGGAATATTATTCAGCAATGAAAAAAGATAAACTCATGTCATTCGCAGCAACGTGGATGGACCAAGAAGGAATTATGCTCAGTGAAATAAGCCAGAAGGAAAAAGAAAAATATCGGATAGTTTCAATTATAACAGGAATATAGGGGAACCAAATAAGACATCAGTGTAAAAACAAATAATAACAGTACAAAACACAACAAAGCAAAAACAGACAATTAAAAAGCAGAGATATACTGCAGGGGAGGAGGGGGGAGAGGCGTGGAAGGGAGGGAGGAAGGAGCACAGGGGACTGTGGTGATGGTGCATGGGTACCTTGGGAAAGGAAATTCTATGGGGACTCAATCTGAAGGGGTGGGGGAAGCAAATATTGTCTAAAAATGTAAAAAATGATAAATATTAAAATAAAAGATAATAATAAAAATGGTGCTGGGAAAACTGGACCGCCACATGCAAAAAAAAAAAAATGAAACTAATTCAAACTTTTAACTTCTTGTATTATTTAAAATATATAAAACAGTATTTTATTTTACCTCATTTACTTACTACATATAATATTTAGAATATTTCTATATCCATGAAAACAGGAAGAATAAATTTCAGTGTGAAAATGTATGTTCTGCAAGGCAACTTGGACTGCTTCTAAGCTGGCCTCTGCTTCTCTCTTTAATCATTATAATAATGGTTTGAAAAGAATGGAAATTCTGAGAATAGAGTTAGTAGAACTAAATGAAAGTCTATAAAATTATCAATGAAACCATGAAACCCAAATCCAAGCTAAATTGCTCTGATTTGGAACAATAAAATAAGACTACCTTAATCCTTGGAATGCATTGAATTATCCACCCTAAAAAGCCAGAAGGGTTCAGAAATTCAGCTCTGGTTTTGTACTTGAGGTTAGCCATGACCAAGATGAGTTCATTTCCTCACTATCTTGAAGCATGTCAATGTTGATTCTATGCACTTAGCTAATATTCCGAGGGAAGTCAAAATAATGACTTTGTAATTATCCTATGTTTCTAGACACTTGGCAGAAAATATTTTCAAAGGATTTAAAAATTAGGTGAAGGATATTTTCAAGCACTGCAATATTTCTCAGTTCCAGTGAACTTAAAGATGATAGCAATAGTCATATTTTCCTCAGGGCACTTAATAATGAGGTTGATCATACTTAAACTCTGCTTTCTATCTGATTACTCTAAAAAGAAAGGTAGTTTTCAGAAAATGTATAAAGCAAAGTTCTGATCTCTAATTCTTAGAAATTTTCTTGGCCTGAGTTAAGTAAGGTTATAGCCCACAGTGGTTAGTTCTACTCTAAAAAATAAAGGAGCAAGAAGTACTCATAGAGAAGTACACATTTCTGCTAATCATATTGCTAAATACTCTAGACAGTGTTTCCTGTAACTTAAACCAGGTTAACAATGGTAACTTAAAGAGAAATTATAATAAGTGAATACAACATATCTTTCATACTGAAGGTTCCTAGCAATTGAGAAATGAATCTTTTAAAGTCACTACTGAGCTGATCAAATCACATGGATTAAAAAAAAAAAAAAGACAGAGAGGGAAAGTCCCAAATCTGATTTAAGTTCATTCTTTCCCCTGAAAATGAAAAAAGCCCCATAAAGTACCAAATTTACATGGGATAGTAAAAAGTGGAAAGGAAATAATGGAATGAAGCTAATCTTTGATCTCTGTCCAAATTCCTCTTTTTTCTTTTTTTCTTTTTTTACCTACAGGGTTTATTCCTATTCACATGTTACCCATGTGATCTCTGGAGTCAGAGATTGAGGCAGCTGAACTCTGAGCTATGCATACACAAGACATTGAAGTAAAGAATTGAAATTCCTATAAGGCCGGTACCCTGCCTTCCATTTAAAGCACGGAATTCAAGAATAATTTTTTTAGTTCAACTAACTTGAGTTCTACTGTGTCCATTACCTCTATAAAGATACACAAAGGATTAAAAAAGTCAAGTATGACTACCGGTATCAAGGTATTATTTTCAGGACATATGAGATAAAAGTTTCAGTGATGTGTATGTGTGTGCTTAATAGTCATAATAGCAAGCTTCATTATTTTTACTCCTAGTTTCACAAAAGGCATAAACATTGATCTTACTTATCCAAACAAATGAAAATACCCTGCAGACTTGAAAAATTACAGCAGAGACCTTTGTTAATGTTTTTCCCCAGGGGGTAGGAATATTCTGAGTGAGAGAGCTAATGTTAAACAAGAGATATTAAAAAAAAATCCCATATCTGTATAGCATGGCACATCTTGGGCTCAAACAATCAAAGAATGTGGTTATGAAACTTGGTTCTTCAATTCTACGTCTACCTTCAGTTTCATAATAGGGGGTGGGGGGAGGGTGAGGAGCAAGGTTTTAGGAGGAATATGATGCCTGGGGTGGGAAGATTACAGGCTAGTGGACTGAAATTGGCAAATAATCACTGAAGATCAGTAGTAGCAGTGGTTCTTATTATTTTCACTGACTATGTGCAGAATTCTCTACGAAATACTTTTTTAAAGTGAAATATGGTTCCTTAAATTCCTGGGGATCTCTAGAATAAGGAATTAACAAAGTTGTACTACTATTACTGCTACTGCTACTACTACTACTACTACAACTACTACTACTAAATCCTATATGCAGCCTGGTTGTTTTAAATTCATGACAGTAAATTTAATTAATTAAATCAGCATTAAATTAAAAACATAAGAAAAGCTACATTATAATACTTTTTAGATGAGTAGCTGAACTGGAACTACCAAGACTGAGCCACCACTTAGAAAAAGAATTGGAAAGACATTTTCAGCTAAAAATGCTGTTTAGTTCCATTGATGTATTATAAGCAAATTAAATTTTGCTGCTTCTAAGTAGAATATTAAATAAGTTGTAAATATTGTAGTGGTTCAAATTATCAGTTTCAATTTGATTTCTTGATATTCTGTAGCAGTTTGTTTCTTCCTAAAATATCAACGGTTTCAGCAGTTTTATTGGTTTAGAGAAGTTGTTTGAAACAAAATGTTACTCTAAGGCTCAAAGATTTAGCATTAGATATGTCTTTAATAACTAAGGCATAAGACATAAAAGGATTCATTCTTCAAAACAGATCGTCTCAAACGTTTCTTTCTAGTGTTTGCCAAATAGTTCCCCAAGAATAGTGGTAGGGAAAGAAAACAACCCTAATTAGATTTTAATTTCCATTTAAAAACAACTATTTTAAGAACCAAAACTAATACATATCCATTGTAGAAAATTTAGAAGGTGATAATAACTAATATAGTGTAAAATAATAAATGATGTTATATAATAAGTATACTATTATTTTATGAATAATAAATGAAAATAGTGATAAATATATAGAATAATAGATGCATAGTCCTACCAACCATAGATAGCCAATTCAAATTCGTAGTATTTCTTGCTTTCTGTTTTTGTATATTTTAAAAATAAAACAGGATCATATTGTAATTTTTTTAAACTTATGTTTACAAATATCAAGAATGGAAAACATTTTTCATGCTTTCTATATCATTTTAAATGTATGACTATATCAATCAATTCTCTGTTTTTAAACTGTTAATAGGATTTCAGTTTTATAATTACGATTGCAAATAATATCCTCTCATGTGTCTCAAGTGGCCACTGTGTACTAGCACTTATCTGATTCTAGTGTTATTATGTATTAGGAAGGAAGGAAGCTATTCTTTTTATTGTTAACTTTTCCATTTTATCAGAGGATGAGATAGAACATTAATAGTAAAACAAAAGACAACAGGAGTTACACACAGTCAAAACCTGATAAACTCCATTCTTTTAGCAACCATGTGTGTTCAGCAATATCTGTTGTAGATAACTGGAATATTCTTTTAGAAGCTCTGAGAAATAAGAGATACTCCCTGAAAGTGTGTTTCTATTATGAAACTGCAAATAGAGTATTGGAAACCTTTCTGGAGTCCAAGACTGAGCGAATTCTTCTGTGGGTTCAGAAGGGACTTCACTCTAAACTATAATTTCTTCACTATAGCCATATTGTCACCCAGTGATAAGCTCCAGGATAAGTAGCCAGCTTCCAGGGAGGGATACCTGGGTCATGATTCATTTGTTTAACAAAGGAATAGTGATGCAAAGTTTTGATTAGTTCTACTTAAAAGTCTAACTTTGCTGATGCCAATCTTCCATTCACAACACATATTTCTCCATTATTACTTTCTGTGTCTGTTGAAGAAATTTCAATTTAAAAATATCGAAAAATATAGAACCAACCCCTGCCCTTGTGTGGCTGTTCAGCAAAGGTAGCGGAGTCAAAGTCAGGAGCAGTGACAGTCTCTTGAAAAATTGTCACCTAATATGTTTATTAACTTAACTCATTTGTTTAACTCTTCTTTAGTTGCTAAAAAGCCTCAAGAACAAATAACTTGTTTTTAGAAAAGGTTATTGTCATTGGGCCTGAAATAATTGTGAAAGCTCAATCACAAAATCAAATATTGGAGATGAAAGAACCACGTTCTTACGTCCCATTTTAATTTTAAATTTAATTTTACACACCTACAGGCATATTTTTATAGTTATATCCAGAAAGAATCACTGAAGAATGCACATACACTAAAGTATAATTACAAAAACTGTAGCCATTTTCTTGCCTAAACACTTTGTCATTAAGTTACCATATTGTTCTTTAGAAAAATGCAGTCAAATTCAAGTTGAGAGAAAAATTTGGGTAGCATGTGGTTGTCTCATGTATTGTGAGGCTCTCTAGCAGGACTTCAAAGCGGAATCTGATTGTTACAGATGGGAAGAGTGGTTTCCACAGAAATACCTTTTTAAGACTCTTGGTGCTGTAATTCATATGGTAGACACTTGTGATTTGTTCCTGATGATGTTGGGATCATTTAACTCACAAAACCATTGTCGCTACCATAAAATCCTTTCATCTGTAGCCAAAAAGGTTTATTTCATGCAAATGAAAATTTTTCATTAAAGTATCACCTTAATAATGGACAAAGATATATATTTTCTGGTCATGTTTAAAATGTAAATTTATGAACATATTCTGAAGATTCATTTCATGTTAAGATCTTTATTTATTTGATGTCCCAGGACTCTTTCCAAGTTCATTGAAACCGGAAATCAATTTTAGAAGAAATATGGAGATTATTATCATTAAATCTTTCAGTTGGCTTATTCCAGGCAACCCTATAAATATTGCATATGTTTTAAAGAAGGCACTTTAAGCCATAGTAAAAATCCTTTTACTGTTCTAGTCAGTGATGTTCCAAGAGGTAAGATTATATTCTCACTACCTTTTGAAGACAAATGAATAGTTGGTTTGCATACTAAACAAAGTTTAATACCATTGTTTCCAAAAAATGAATTCGGGAAACATCTTTACAAATCCCCAAGAATAAAACAGCAATAAACCATGACTGGTATTTTGAATATCCATCTATCCGCCCATTTATTTATTCCCTCCTTCCTTTATGATCCATGTACAAATCAGCAATTACTTACTAACAACCTACTATGTGCCACAGTTTCATGTGTGAATCTTATATTCAATTTTCTATATTTTAATAAAAGATCTTAATCATAGAATTTTAGTCTAGAAATTGATTTTTAGATCACATATTCTAATCCTTTCATTTTAAGGATAAAGAAACTAAGACCTAAGAAAGTTAATCATCAAGGGTAACCAGTTAATATAGAGTTGGGAGGAGAACTTGAAGATCTCAGTGAGTATACTTCCCACCATTCAGCCAACTCATCGATATTAATACTGCCCATATTTTCAGAAATGATTTCTAGCTCAAAAAGAACTTCAGAAAGAGTTCCTAGACACCAAATGGCTTTTACAAATCATTGCTTTGGTGTATTAAGTATAAACAAACCAGAAACATGTGAATTAAATTTCCCTTAAAATACATAAATACAAAACCAGTGAGGAAAAAAAAAATCCCTAGAAAATGCTTTTGGACATCATAGGACTATTCCTTCCCACTCCTCAACAAAATTGTGTTTGCCAAACCCCAACTGCAATTTGATTTGCCAATCACTAGTTTTTACTGCTGTTTTCAATAATCATCAAACACATGGGATCTATTCTCTCAATGATGCTCATGCATAATTGGACAAGTGGGATGGAATAAGAGCAGGGTAGACTCATGCTAAGGATAATGCCGTTACAGTAGTTTGCATTGCTCAAATTCAACCAATATTTACTGAGTATAAACTCTAATAATAGCTAGGGAAATACAAGGATGGATAAGATAGCTTTAATTCTGCCTCTAAGGAACTAAAATATAAGGGAGACATACTGAGAAAAATATAATCTAACATAAAGGAAACTATTATAAAATAAATGCATTTTATAAAACTTAATAGATGGAAGATATACATCTACTTAGAGGAAAATCTGGAAACAGCGGAGGGCATTGAAACAACTGCAGTTTTATTTATTTGTATACCTTTGCCTCAGCTTCCCATTTCCAACATAGGAATAGTAATGTTCTTTAATTTTAGTGAAATATATATGTAAAATGCACCTAACCATTATATAACACATGAGTAGTGTTACTTCCTCACTCCAAACCATCAGCTTTCTTTATGATTTAAAAGTGATATTGGATAGAATACCTTCTAGATGGTATTTAATTGCTGTATTAGTAAACCTAACTTTAGAATTACTCATTTATTTTGACACCGGGTATATATGTACAGTAGATGCTGAAAGCAAAATGAAGGATGAAAAGATAAGTTTGGTGAGCAGGAACTCAAATATCCAGATAAGCCTGCTCTTTAAATTTTATTTCAAAGATAAATAACCAAGAATTGAATCATACTTTGAAATTGAGCATGTAACTTGGTACATACTAGGAGCTCAGTACATATTTATTTAAAGAATCTGTGGATTTGGAATGAATACATTCTATTCAAGTTTATTTGATTCCATTTCAGTTAGATAGTATGGTAGGCAAAATTCTCCCAATCGCCCCAAATGACTATCGTCCTTATAACGCCTCCCCTTTTAAGCGTGAGTGGAACTTGTGAAATAGTATATATTCCTGTGATATGGCAAAAGGATTTTTCAGTTGAATTTTAATGAGAGAAGAGGGGCAGGAGAAAGGAGAGAGTCTATTTTACAGCCCTTTAATAGCAAAATTATTCTCCAGTTGGTCGGTCACACAAGAGGTAGACAGAATTGAAGCAAAGGATTTGAATACATCATTGATCGTTTGAAAAGGGAGGGGATCATGTAAGAAGGAAAATCGGAGGCTTCTAACCAGCAAAATAGGTAGGTGTCTTTACAAACATAAAGCATGTTTAATTTTCACTTAGGATGAGATGAAATAACCAGTGCTTGTGATCATGTACACAAAGGATTCATCGGGATGAGGTGGGTTATTGGGAGAAAACCAGGTTGTGATGAGCTACTTCAAACAGAGACAGTGCTACTTGTTTTCTGTGTTTACCTGAACCAAATCCAAAGTGGGTCACCCTGCTTCAAATAACATGAAAATCCTAGATGAGTTTGATTTTGTTAGGTGATTTTTTTCAAACAGAAAGATTTTCATAACTGTGAACTCATTTAGTGAACCAAGGGCTCTCTGATGGGGGGGCAAACATTGTTTAAAAACGAACAATGATGTAATATATATATATATATATATATATATATATATATAAAGAGATGTGATCATTGGCTGCATCAGGTTGGATACCTCCAGGATTTTCTAACTGATTACACATCTTGTGCTCAAGGAATTCTGGGAGGTATTATGTAGCTGAAAGAATATCCATTAGGAGATTTTGGATATTGAGATGGGCAGACATGCCAGCAGAAAACTCTAGTTTCACTAGCACGGAACAGTAAGGTCAACATGCCAAGCACCCAATCACCTATTGTTGGCTTCTCAAGCTTTTCAGGGTTAAATTAAAGCCAAGAAGACATGATCTCTTTTCTCCAGCCCCATCTTCTGCCATGCCTTCATATTCACTTGATTTAGACACAACTATTTGTGTGAAGAGTTTAATGAATATTACTAACAAATTATGTCCACAGTCTGAAATTCTACTCATGGAGTGTCTTTTCCACATATAGCTAACTCCTACTCATCCTTTAAATTCAGCATAAGGAGCCCCCAGAAGCCCTGCAAAATGTCAGGGTTTTCCTATATGCCCATTCACACCTATTTCTCTAATACTTAGTCAATCTAGTGAACAAGGAACATCCTTGCCTGACTTTGCATATCTAGTGACTAGGAGAGTGCAGGGTATTCTCAATGTGTTAATTAAATGATGTATAAATAGTAGAGAGATGTGAAGCTATCTTTTCTGAACCTGGCTGAATGTGTGATAATAACTAAAGTTTATGGAGCTTAATACAGGTGAGGCTCTGTGTTAAACATTTTACAACTTTATTTAATGCTTAAAAATAAATAAAAAATAACAAATCACAAACATGGAAAATTATTAACAATATACTCTTTTTTAGAGAGAAAACAAACACAGAGACTAAGTACATTGTACAAGGTAAAAAGGCAGAGGGAGAATCTGAACACTCTGGCTCTGTTTTAAATCCTGTTTTAAAGCATTATACCCATTTTTTCAAATTCAGAGTCGTTGGTGATACTGGCGAAATCAAGGCCCTGAAATTAATCAGGTGCTTATGATATATATGCTATAGAATACCTATTTTTCTTTCTTTAATAATGTTTTTAAACTAATACTATGGCCAGTATAAGTAGAAAATCTTTTTCAAAGATTGGGAGTGAAAATCTGTGGAATACAAGTTCAGGTCCAAAGAAATACAACAGGCCAAAAAGAAAAGTTTAGTCCTTCTTATCACAAACTATTTCTTATACAGTTCTACAACACTTGTAAAGAATTGTGTTGGTTTAGATTTACATAACATGAAACTAGAACACCATATCTTCAAGAGGAGTCAATAAAATAATTGTGGCTGTTTCGTTCATCTAAGAGTTATGTGCTGAGATACTATGTGACAGGAACTTTGCTGGCCAATGAGAATACAATTAAGAGCAAAACAAAGATGGTTCCTACCCTTATCTTTCTGAGAAGTCAATATGAGTGAGAGTAAACATCACCAGTTACCATGCTATGTGTTTGAAAAGTATGACACAAGTGCCCAAGTGGGAGAATGAGTTCTAAGGATATAAACTTGCTCAAAATAGTCAATGGCCAAGCCATAATAAGAAACTGGGTTGGTCAACTCTAGGACTTGTTCTTCAAACCACTTGAACATGTTTAAATGATACTGAAGAACTACATGATTATACAAGTGTTATTGTCATAGCACCAACTGTGTCTGAATAATAATCATCAAAGGTTAATGGATGTAACCTATTCTTATTACTCAGTCTTTAACTTACATTCATAAAAATATGGTTTTCAGAAAAAGAACTATCCACTTTGATTTGTCTGATACTGTCAATTTAAAAATGAATATTATCTCCACCAACCAATAATGCCAACTTGCCCTCTCCCCTCCAAAGAAAACAACAGCTCTAATTTCTTTGTAAACTAACTCTTGGAAGTAAGCTTGCATTTCAACTTCAATATAGCAATAATTCATGGCAGCACTCTCAAAATTCAGCTCAGACAATGATGGGCACAGCAACACTTGTAGTGACTATTGCCAACAATTTATTGGCTAGCTTATTCAACATTTCCTAGTGGTTACTTCATGACTAATTGCTTTTTTTTTAGCTTCTATTTTCAATTAGCACAGTGCCTAACATATAGTATTCGAAGTTATCTGGTCTTTTCTTTTAAAACAAATAATAATTAAAACCGTACTAAAGTCTCAATGTATATATTCCTCATAAACAGATGCCTGTAAATTAGATGGACAATTAAGGACAATTAATCTTCAAAGTGCCAGATAAGTATCAGATAAATTTTAAATATTTTTTGAATGGTAGAAAAACAAATTATTCTCTTCTAAGGAAAATGAGGACATATAGCTCATTGCCAAAAACATTTCTTGGAATTCTATTTCCCAAATGACCTAGGTTTTTAATTTCAAGGAAAAAATACCTGATTTTAAAAGATAAGTATCTACCCTCTGGGCAAAACTGATGATTTCTTATTTTTCCTGCCATAAAAGGAGGCTCAAGAACCCTCCAAATTATAGGTTTCAAGCAACCATTTAATTTAGATTAAATTAGACAGCAATTGTATGTTAAATAAATATGAAATGACTCTGAATGTATTTGTCAAAGATTAAGAATTCTGTAATACTTAGCTTCTATTACACATTTGTTATTGCTGATTTTTAAAATAAATCACCATTTAATTGAAATACTTAAAGAACATTTAAAAGAAATCATGGCATTTAACAAAACCCATGAAAACTTAGTAAGACCAATAGAGTAATTCTTTTTAAAGTAGGCCATTCTTCAACATGGTGGCAGAAAATATGCAAAGCAAACATGGCCAGAATCCTATGTAATCTTTACAAATGCCATCATTCAACTTGCCAAGTGTACCCCAAAAAAGGTTTCATTGAAAATATTTATCAAAATGGTTTTGGTCTGTTATAGGCTATTTCCATCTGACATAAAAAAATAGATTAAAGGTAGATGAAAATAAGGACTGCCTCATATATCTATCAGAAAATTGAATATAATTATCATTCTTTATGGACTAAGTCTAAATATGCTAGAGTACCTGCATTTTTTTTTATCCTGCATTTCCCACCCACTCCCCTTTTCCTATGTTGGAAATGTGAGACATGAAAAAGGAGTATTTCATTGATCATGCTAAAGGCACATATATCTTAAACCACAGTTTCTTTATGAATGAAGCTCAATATCCAACATATATAAAAAACTGTAGAATCCTCAAAACGGCAAAGACAGAGCATTTCAGGGAGTGCAATAATGTTTTTGGACAAATGTGTCAAGTTGTTCATCATTTAAAATATGATAGGACTATAATTTGAATGTTGAGAGAGTGATGTTAAGCAGAGTTCAAATTTAGGATGGGTAGATCAACAATAGACCATTCACTAGTACTCTCACGACTAGTCATAGTATATGTGGATATATAGCAGAAAAAAATAGAAGTAGTAATCTTTTGATAACTCTAAAGTCATTATAACTGTGGGGGGGGTGGAAATGGACATTTTTCAGTAAGCATCTATAATGAAGTTGGGCAATTGATCTCCAAACTAAAAAGATGATCACAGATGTACTTGGCTGCAAATCAAGTTGAAATACACATGGGGTATGTGGCTGTTTGTTGTATTGCTCCTCATTAGAATGATACTTCAGATTTACCCAAAAATAATTAAAATTTTAGTATCTGGATATTAATTGAAAGATACATAGCTAAAAAATGTGGGGATTTTATTAAGGTATGACCAGTGGTACTTTCTTTATCCCAGTCACAAGTATTATAGCTTCAGAAAATACAGAGAAACTGGGTGCCCAAAATTACCTCACTATAATATACAAAGGAAATTCAAATTAACTACTAAAGGAACATGACTTTTATCAGAATCATCATAATGCAACAGAGTTCTGTAATTCATCACACTAATTGTCAACCTCATTCTCATTAAAGAGAATTACTTTTCTTAGAGATACCCAGAAATTCCCTGCCAGCTGCTTAAATCCTCCCAACAGATTTGTTTTTATTGCCTAAAGAATGTTATTTTCCAGAAAAGTTTATCTAGTGAAGCATCAATGATCATTGTGGCATCATTGATTCTGAAATTGGTTGACATTAATCAACAAATACAATGGCTATTATCAAGTAAATTCTAGCTGAAGTTCTATGGCTTGGTGGATGAAGCCATTTCCACATCTAGCTTTTATTTTATTTTTTATTTCTCTAAGGGCCAAATAAAGGGATTGGTCTAAATTTGTATTCCTCAAAGTTAGCTTAATGTCTGGATGATTAGTATTATGTATTTATTAAAATGCAGATTCCTTGAGGATTTTCTATGTGTTATTATGTCATTTGCAAATAGTGATAGTTTTGCTTCTTTTCTAACTTTCTATATTTTTCTCTTGCCTAATTTCTCTAGCTAGGACTTCCAATACTATTAGAAAACAATAAATTAGTAGATTAAAGTGGCAGACTACAAAGTAGATATACAAGTACCTATTGTGTTAATTGTGTTACTAAACCAAATTAGAAGGGAAAGAAATCAAGAAAATAATCCTACTTGCTATCAAATAAAAAATAATTAAATATCTAGCAATAAACTTAACAAAAGAAGTGAAAGACCTGTACAATGAAAACTATAAACTCTAAGACAATGTCAAATGCAATAGAAGACACAAAGAAATAGAAAAATATTCCCTGCGCAGGGATTAGAAGAATTAACATTGTGAAAGTAACCATTTTTCCCAAAACAATATGCAGATTCAATGTAATTCCTATCCAACTTTCAATGTCATTGTTAAAAGAAATGGAGAAAACATTACAGAAATTTATATGAAACCACAAAAGACTTTGAATACACAAAGCAATTCTGACAAAGAAGAAAGTGAATGGTGGTCTCACATGCCCAGATTTCAAACTATACTACAAAGTTACTCTAATAAAAACAGTGTGGAAATGGATAAGAACAGAAACACATGTAAGTGGAACAGAATCAAAAGCCTAGAAACAAACCCACACATATATGGGGAAGAAGTCAAGAGTATACAATAGAAAAAGGAAAGTCTTCAACAAATGGTGATGGGAAAACTTGGCAGTTATATGCAAAAGAATGAAACTAGATCATGATTTCATAGTGTATACAAAAATTAACTCAAAATGACTTAAAGATTGGGATATAAAACCTGAAACCATAAAATATATAGAAGAATATATAGGCAAACCACTCTGAGGCACTGTGACCTTGACTCTTATAGGAAGGGAAACAATAATAAAAATAAACAAGTGGGACTACATCCAACTGAAAAGCTTCTGTGCAGGGAAAGAAACTATTATTAAAACAAAAAGATACTCTATTTCCTATGTGAGAAGGGGCTAATATACAAAGAACTTATGCAAGAAAAAGAAATGATCCAGTGTGAAAATGGGCAGAAGATCTAAACATACACTGCTCCAAAGAAGATACATAGATGACCAACAGGCACCTGAAAAAATGCTTGTCATCACTTTTCATCATGGAAATGCTAATCAAAACCACAATGAAAAACATCACACCCATTAGAATGACCCATATCAAAAAAGCCAGAAACAATGAGTGTTGGGGAGGGTGTACAGAAAAAGGACCACTTGTGTCCACTGTTAGTGGAGATGTAGATTGGTCCAGCCACTATAGAAAATAATATATAGGTTTTTCAAAATATTATAAATAGACCTACCAGATAACCCATTGTATCCATTCCATCTACCTGATGAATACAAAAACACTAATCGAAGGCATATGCACACCCCCATATACATTGCGGCACTATTTGCAATTGTTAAGTTGTGGAAACAACCTAATTGCCCAGAAGTAGAATAAGACAGATGAGTGGCTTAAGATGATGTGGTATATTTATACAGTGGAATACTACTCAGGGTTCTCACACAGTGAATTTCTGTCAATGAGTTATCATCAGAAAGTTTTAAATATTTGGTGTTATTTCATATTTAAATGTATTTGTAAAATTCAAAGTAAATGTGCCTATCCTGTTGTAATAATATATAACTGTTAATTCTAGAAAGATAAAATCTTATTTTCTCTATTAGCAAGATTTTTCAAGTATAACCAAGTCCTGGCTCTCCCAAAATAGTTATAAAAGAAACAATATATGCACCTTGAAGACCATACCTAGTTACTATCATTCTGGTTAATCTGATGAAGAATTATGAAGAATAAAATACTAACATAAAGAAAATTTTCCGCTGATAATAGTAGTTTAGAATGTAATGATAATAGGCAATATTTTAGAAACAATAATTTATGAAATAACACATAAGTGCTCTTTTAGCTTCATTTTTCTGAAGATAAACAATTTCCCTAGTCATATTGAATTTTCCATATGATTATTAGGCATCTATATTAATCATGACTTACTATTTATTAGCTAAGATATTTATTGAGGAAAGTTTTCTATATTGTATTTGACCTTTATAATTTACTTCTTCAAAGGACAAGGCTTGATTTAAATGGAGGATCTGAACCTATTAAGAATATCTGAGGAGGGCCTCCCCAGTGGCGCAGCGGTTGAGCGCTGGGTTGCGAAGCTGCCCGCGGTCTCTGCGGCGCCGGTTCGATCCCTGGCTGCTCCCCGGCCACGGGAGGAGGGTCCCACATGGCGTGCAGACCTCTCCTGCCGCCCGCTGCTCCCCTCAGCAGTGTACTTCGGTCCTTCTGCCTGCTCTGCTCCCCGCTCTGGCTCTGGTGAATTCTCTCACCCTCCCGCGCTTCTGACTGTACCCAGTGCATGTATAAACAAAACAAACAAACAAATATAAATAAATAAAGCATGCCTCTATAAAAAAAAAAGAACTCTTATAAAAAAATAAAAAATAAAAAATAAAAAATAAAAAAAAAAGAATATCTGAGGATATTAATAAACAAAAAAAAAAAGACTTGGGTTATGTTCAACCAACAGAGAATTAGGTTTGAGAGGTTATGTTTCTCCAGTGGAAGCAACTTTTCAGGTCCATGGAATGAAAGCAAGGTGTATTAACTCCTGTTAATTTCAGTTGTTATCACTGAACACTCAAGGCAAAGCGGGTCCTTAGGATTTTTTTCATCATTTCAATTGGTTGATTTGATTAAAAAAACTGGATCTAGTAAAGTTTTCTGTTTCTGGATGTAGCAACGGTAGTGGTGGCATTTGTAGGGATGCATGGCTAAGGTCTCTGAGGGTGAAAATACTGTCCCAGATCATATACTGTTTTAATGGAGGAGAGACAGAAAGTAAACAAGAAAAGGTAATATGTGCATAATTATTTTGGTGGATTAATTAAAGTGCAATTTTTAATCATCACCTGAAAAAGTCTGTATTTTGATGTCTAATCTTAGCATAAATAAGTGGGAACATTATAAATATTTCATTTTGGTATACTGTCCTCTAGAGTGTTTCTTGAATGCTACTGTGACTTTCTATATAAGTTATGTTTTTTCCTCTGCTGTTTTTGTAAACATTCTTTCAACTGTCCTATTGCCTTCACACTCTCAGGTTTTTATCCCTCCCCTCTTTTTCAAGTCTAGTTGATGGTCCCTCTACACCTTTCCATATAAGAAATGTGGATTACTCCCATTTTTCTGCCCTTATTTAACACTTTCCCTCTGAAAACATTGTCCATCAATGAATCTTTTCACCTTTGCAGTTGTCAACCATTATCACCAACTCAAAGACTGAAATCGCTCCATGTGTCTCCTGGCTATCAAAGGATGTAATTCTCAATCACAAATTGCCAGTAGAGCATCTTTTTTTTTTTTTTTTGTACATCCAATCTCAACTCTAACTGAACACACCTAAATATTATCAGTTCCTATTCTCAAAATCCCCATAACATTTTCCAGTGATAATTCATACTCTTGACTTGGTAATCAGTCATAACACACCTTTGCTGTCAAACTCATTTTCTTAAATAAACTTTTCTTCTGCATTGGACAAGAAGAGAAATTTAAAAGTTTGGATTCAGTTTTTCTTTCTGTCACCAGTATCACTTCAGGCATGTTATTTAATTTCCCAGAGTCTTAATTTCTTTTTCTGTATACTGGGGATAATATCAGTTGAGGTTACGGTGAATTCATGGAAGATTGAAAATATATAAGGCCCAGCAATTGTTTGCTGTATCTTATATTTGCTCATGCCTTTCTTCCACCTGCTTTTCTTCCCCCTCTTATCAATATCTAATTCATCATTCAAGAGTGAGTTGTGCTACCCGCTCCTATATTCAGAAGTTTCCTCATCAGTACACATTTTGCCTACAGAATTCATTTGATGAGATACAATCTTTTCATGCATTATGTCTTTTTTTATTTTCAGAGTAACTGATGAGAGTTTGAAAGAGGAATTAAAAATTCCAATGTTTGACATGCTAGTAAATAAATTTGTATTTAGAAAATAAATAATATGGCAATTTTCCTCACACATGTCCAGAAAGACATTTTGACTTAGCAGTGCCCATGCTTAAATCTGAGTTCTTAGTCATGACTAACTCCAAACACTGTGATGTTTAAGCCAGGGATTTCAGTGCTTTGGCATTATCTTTACTGTTTCCCAAAGAATGTTGGAAAATTTAATATTCACAAACTTTGAAAAATTTCAGTTCACCTTTACTGTTTTCTCTGCACCACATTTCTCAAAGAACTTGTAAACTATTGTGAAAACTGAAGTGCATCATCTCCTTCATTTGGGCACTATAAACTCTCAAAATGTAACTTAACACGAACAAAACATGGACTCTACCCAAAAAATGCTCAGGAAAGCCTCTGATGGTCTGGAAATAAATATTCTAGAATACTCTGCAGGCCAGATGTGCAGACTATGAGATGGCATGTGGGAGAGAAGAGAAAAGAACTGAAGTCCATTAAATCTAGTATATTCCCAGTGTGGCTTACTTTTCTTTTTCTTGAATGCAGGAAAAGTCCTTTGCTTTTAGCTGCTATTTTCCAGCACTTCCTGGCTATTAGTTAATGTCAATTAAAAGAGGACGGCAGGGGTAGGTTTGAGTGTAATTGCTCTAGAGCAAAGTCTAAACGCAATGTGTTTAGATGCCTGCTTTTCTCTGAAGCCCCATAGCTTATATTATGGATCAGGGCCTATGACATGGAACATTCCCATGGACTTTAGAAGGAATTTCAGACAACCAGAGGGGATGTCAAGACTTTGGGATCAGCTTTTGTGACTTTTTCTGTACATTAAAACAGATTCCCTTCAAAAAAAAAAAAAAGGTGGGGTGAGTAAAGGACTATAGTTGCATAGTTGCTAGGCCATGCCCCATGACCAAACATCTGCATTTGACTGTTTATTGACCTTGTTGGACAAATAATAGAATTCACCTAAGTTCTACATCACTCCACGGAGTTTTCTTGAGAAACCACTTTGTCATGTTTACATGCAGTGTCCACATTTTCTCATTTGTAAACCTAAGAAATTGTTGTAGATGATATCAACATTTTTTTGCATGTATGATTCTACCTCAGTCAATGATCCATCTTTACCCTCACAAAACAGCTTTCCATTTCAAATCCTAATTATCCTCTTTGGTGCTCAAGAAATGACTGCCAACTTTCTCGCTAGTGACTGACATTTCATATCCATGCTAGTGCACTTTCAAACACAAACCATTCCAAGCCTTTCTTTGTTCTTTGAAGATATCTGTTTCTGTCATCCCAAGAAAATGCAAGAACAGTCAAATGCAGGTGTTCGGGCATGGGGCATGGCCTAGCAACTATGCAACTATAGTCCTTTGTCTCCCCCACCTTTTTTTTTTTGAGGGGAATCTGTTTTAATGTACAGAAAAATCACAAAAGCTGATCCCAAAGTCTTGACATCCCCTCTGGTTGTCTGAAATTCCTTCTGAAGTCCATGGGAATGCTCCGTGCCATAGGCCCTGATCCATAATTGACAAATGAGGAAATATACCAGGGAGCAGAATGCTAATGTTAACAAAGAAAAACAAAATCCTTAATACAGAAAAAGTGATTTTGTTGTTGTTGTTGTTGTTGGAAAAAATGGGAGTTTAAACAGCATATTTATTTCGTTTTAATTTCTGGGCTGTCAGACATCAGCTCTGAAGCCCTGATTCAGAACACATGCGGGGGCCCTTTGAAGTTCTGGCTGCTTTTTTTTTAAACAATGGCAGAAAGATATAAAGAAATCAAACTGCAACATAATCATGAAGCAGAACTTCTGGACTCCTGATTTACAAATTGTCATTCTTTCATTTTTGTAGGGCTTCGTTTTAAAACTTTACCGTGGCATATACGTTTTGTAATTTTTTTTCCCTTTTAGCTCAATCTTCAGCTATTCTTTACCCCTCCAAATTGAAGCATTCTACTTTCATTTTAATCAACTAAAAAAAATAGCATATTGCGGTTTTCTGAAGACAAAAAGGAACTGGAAAAGTCAGAATAATATATTAAACTGTACGTTTTTGATAAGTCATAGAAATACAGGATTTAGCTCTTAAAGTACCCAATTTTCTTGGCACAAAGACAAAAATGTACCTTAAATTTTCAGGCAGTATAAAGAACTTTCCTACTTTGTTTTCATGCTCTAATTACAAAAGATCCTTACCAAAGATTTTAAAAACTGTGCATTTTCAAATTTGGTCTGGTAGATGTCATATTTGAACACACACACACACACAAATTATTTAATGTTATTCAGTGGTCACAGATATTTATTTGAACAAGGCACAATGGAATTTTTAAGTCAACAGACCCTTTTACATCTAAATGCAAATATCAACAGGGTAAAAATTTTTAGCCTCTAACATCTTTTTCATTCTATATTTTTTTTTCTGAAATCTCTTACTGATTTTATCTTATAGAGTAGTCTAATAGTTGCACTCTTTCCAAACACTGTTATATTTTATTCAACCTCTTTCCATTTGGAAAGGGTTTCTTCTCTGCTCTATGCTTAATGTTCAAATTTTTAAAAACCATGTACAGAATTTTAATAATGTTTAGTGACTTGTGACTATTTGTCATCTATTTTGTCAATTTTAATAATTTTTAATGACTAGTGACTATTTGTCATCTTTTTTTATCAAGTTCCAACTCCATATAGCAAAATGAAGTGGGAAGTTGAGAGAATTATACCCATCAGTGGTATGCTGAGGTCAGCATACTGATTTGTGAGAAATGATGGCTAAATTTTCCAAAATTTTGTTAGCTAGGTATAAGCAAAATTATTGAATATTAAATTATATAAATATACAATTAAACTTATATCAAAAACAAATGTTTAAAGTTAAAAATCATTACTTCTAATATTTTTCATCATTTACGTATATTATTTCCTACGTTTTGCTATTATTCCTGCTCCCCTCATTTATTTGCTATTATTTATGTTATTTACATTCACTATATTCATATGGTGGAATTCTCTATGGTAGTTTGCTATCATATATCTCTTCTTAATTTGTGTTTGTGACTTCACACTGCTAGCTTGAAACTGATCAGGTGGGAAATTATGTCACATGTTTGCTTACTCATTAACTAACTGATTAATTATTTAAAAGAGCTAGTTTGAAAATGTTTACCTATATGCTACCAATTGTCCTCTATATCTGATTAATTAAAAAAAGCTAATTTAAAATTCACATTGATAGCTTATCTTTACATTTTATCTTGGGTATTTAAAGTAAGAATAGGAAACAAGAATTGATTTTTGAGAATTTTTTTTTTTTGGGAATACTAACGGTGAGCATTAGTACATTTGGAATTATTTCTACTTGCTTACAGACTGAAACTCCTCATATTTCCTTAATATATTGATTTTCTTTTTATATTCTCCAGCTTCTAGGATTTTAACTTTTCTTCTGCCTAGAAGAAAATTGTATTTTCACATCTACTGAACCACTTCTTAAAGCTTTAATAAAAACCTCTATACTCTATGATGTCAATAGTAATTAGGAGGGTTGGTATAAGAGTCTTTTTATTTTCTGGCACAGGATTAGAAAGGCACATGTGGTACAGATGAAACAGAAAGAAAATTACACACACACACATACACACGTGTATTGGCAATGTCATTACCTTAGAATCTTGAACTGTAAGTGTCTAGAAGGGAGGTACCAAGTACGTCAAGTAGCTTAATCCCTTAAGTATTAAACAATCACCAGATGGATTGCCATCTACCTTCCATTCTACTTTGACAACAGCCCCCATCTACAAATGTAGAACATTTCTATGTCCAGTCATTTAAATTCTATTATTCTATATGAATGACTGTCTTGAATACAAACAGATTTTAGATATTAAAAATGAAGAATTTTTTGCCAGAAGGGAATTGGAGAGGATTTTGATAAAAACTGGAGAAAGGCTGATCATGGACATTAGCCATGTGTTGAAAAGACTGTACTATTCATATGCAATTGTATTCACTAAGGTTTAGTTCTTAAGAAAGCTAATCCCTTCAATGCCCCCAAAACAGAAAATTTTGAAACAGGGAAAAAAACTCATTCATAAGTGCCACAAGTAAATAGAAACATTTTTTTCCTGAAAACTTGTCTAAAAATAGTTTTCAAATATTCAAGATCAGTATTATTTGCAGGGCAGGGATGAGAACATGAGTCTAAACATATTACCTGAATCTGGTGTAATATCATTTTAAGGGAGCATGAGCATGTCTTTGGTACAATGATAATACCAAAGTCTCAGGCATACCTATCAACAGATTCAACAGAATACCCGTCTTATTCCAAATTCTACCAAGAAGATTACTCAAATTTGTATTAGAATCATTATAATACAGTCACATGAAGATTTTTTTTTTAATTTAGGGCAATATTTCTCAACTGTCACACTCTATTTAATCAGATAATGCTCTTTATAAGCAATTGCCCTATGCTTTTTAGGCTATCCAGCAACATCTCTTGGATTAACCTACTAGATGCAGGAGTGCCTTCAAGTTGTGACAAAGTTGTGTATCCCCTGGGGTACAAAACAATATCTGTGTGAGAACCATTGAATTAAAATCACTTTCAGAGAAAATGTTTTATAAATAACACATTTTCAGAAGTTTCTTTTCTATTGACAAATGAAATCCCATAAAAATAATCCTCTCTCTGACTTATCAGACACTTTTATGTTTTTAAAAAGTTTTAAAACATTATCTCATTTAATTGTCATAACAATGTAAGCATATATTGCACATGCATTTTCATAGATGAGAAAACTGAAAATAGTGAGGGCAGTCACTTCTCAAAGATCACCCAGCTTCTGTGTAGATCTAAATATATTGACTTCTGATAACAAGAACTGGTGAAGATAGAAAAAGGAACATTCGTACCTTGTTGGTGGGAATGTAAACCAGTCCAACCCCTATAAAAAACAGTATGAAGGTTTCTAAAGATGTTAAAAATGGATCTACCATATGGCCCAACAAATCTACTCCTAAGTATTTACCCAAAAAATACAAAAACACTAATTCAAAGATATATATATATATTCCTATGTCCATTATAGCTTATTTATAAAACTATGTTAGGAAGTAGCTTAAATACCCAAGAACAAAGAGACGGACCAGAAACACACACACATACACAGGAATACTGGTTAGCTATGAAAAAGGATGAATTTTTGCCATTTGTAACAACATAGATGTCATTGAAGAGGATAATGCTAAGCAAAGAAAGTTATAAGGAGAATGGCAAATACCAGATGGTCTTAATTATATGTGAAATATAGAGAAACATAGTGAAGGGTCAGTGAAACCAAATCAATAATAAACTCTTTACATCTGACTGCAAAACTGGGGCAACCAGAGGGGGAGGTTGTTGTGGGTGAGAGTGGGGGAGGGAAAGGACTTAATGGAACATGATGGAGGTTCCCTGGGTCACTGGTGATGGGCAGGGTGTGAAAATGAAAATTTGTAGAGGTTTAAACCTGCAACCCCAAAGCAGATACAATGTTGTCAATCTACTTTATCTCAATAATTTTTTATTACATTTTTCTCCTTTATTTTTCATTATCTTATCTTGGTGTTATCTTTTTTTTTTTAAGATTTATTTATTTATTTATACAAGCACTGGGTGTAGTCAGAAGCATGGGAGGGTGAGAGAATTCACCAGAGCCAGAGCGGGGAGCAGAGCAGGCAGAAGGACTGAAGTACACTGCTGAGGGGAGCAGCGGGCGGCAGGAGAGGTCTGCGGACCATGTGGGACCCTCCTCCCGTGGCCTGGAGCAGCCGGGGATTGAACCGTCGCTGCAGAAGCTGCGGGCAGCCTCGTAACCCAGCGCCTAACCGCTGCGCCACCGGGAAGGCCCTACTTTATCTCAATAAACATAATTTGAAAAACCTATTGAATCCTGAAGTTCATATTCACATATTTAACTAAATATCACCAAGCACTGATTATGTAAAGTGAGTGAAATCACTGTGATACTTAGAGTCTATTTTATGTTATTTCTTTAACATTTGTGGAGTAACAATTGTTCCATGCAAAAAATGGGTTTCATATAAAGTTTTTTCTTTTATGTATTGAGAGACAGTATAAAGAATTAAGTCTTTGCTTTTAGAGTGAAACACACGTTCCTGGGAAAAGTATTGTAAAATTATCTAAATTATACCACATATACTATATGTACATAAAAATATACTATGACTACGTAGTATATTATGGTATAAATTTGATCAGTCAATCCTATGGAATTACATTTAATCCTTACCTTCTAGCATCAGAAGGTAAAGATCAAAGATCACCTTTTATTTCTACGCCTACTCTTAAGATATATTGCACATGCAACAATTTTAGGGGCCTCCCTGGCGGCGCAAGGGGTTAAGATGCAACCTATGAAGTTATCCGCAGCCACTGCAGCACGAGTTCAATCCCTAGCCAGGGAGGTGACCCACATGGCGCAGCAGACCTCTCCTGACTCGCCCGCTGCTCCCCTCAGCAGTCAATCTGCCTGTTCTGCTCCTCACTCTGTCTCTGGTGAATCCTCTCATCTTCCACACCTCTGGCCTATACCCCAGTTTCTTGTATGCATAAATAAATAAATCTTAAAAATAAAGATAGAACTATTCTAACAATGTCACTACACTAGTAAGAATGATATGAACTGTACAAATGACTAATACACTATGCATGTCACCGGTGGCGCATTTGGTGTCTTCTCTACATCTCCAAGTTACATGAGTGAGAATTATGGTCCACACTTCTCCAAGGAATTTTTTAGCTATGGTTCCTTAGGTATCTGGTCCTTCTCAGAAGGCTGGTCTATATTGACATTATCACTAGATTCTACTTTGATTTTCAAGACTACCCCAACTTTATTTGAATTTTCTTGTCAAATAATATAACATCACAAAATCTGTAGATTTTTAAACTTCCTTTTAAATAAGACTTCATTATTTAAGAACTAAGTAATTTAAAATTCCTACCATACTTCACCTAGTGACAAACATGATTAATAGATAGCTACTCTAGCATTATTCTGTTTTACCTGGGAAGTACTTTCTAGATCAGATTACTCTAATCACTCATACAAACCTCTTTCCTCCTTCTTAACTTAGACTCATTTTTTTTAATATGCAAACAAAATTTTATAAAGGAAAATCAGCTTTCTATATCTGCAGATCCAGTACCATTCACACCCTGGTGTAGTATCACCTCACGCTGGTGATAATTTGTTTTTTATTAGTTTGTTTTCATTGTACCTGGTTGTGGTTTTTAAGCTTTAGCACTCATGGAGTTAGTTTCTTTCTTTCTTTTTTTTTTTTTTAATGTGAGGATGCTTCTGATGTGAAGAGAAAAGAGAGATCTTCCTTTTATCTCATGTTCTCTCTTTCTCCAGGTTTACACCAAACTGTCCTATCTCAGGACAAGTGTTCCTAGATATTCAGTGATCCAAACTAGACCTTTCCAGAGCTTAAAAACTTTAAGACATAGATAAAACTACAAATCTTCCACTATCTTCACCATCTTAACCCTAGAGGCTAACACATTCTTGGGGAGAAAAATGAGCTTCAAAATTTGTGGGAAGGAGCTGTGGTATATCTTATGTACCTTGAAAGGGACCTCCAACTACTCTAAGATGATGCATTAACCTTCCAAGCTCCTGCAGGCCAGTAAGAGCTAAGTGAATGTCATAGGTTACAACAGCACAAAGGCAGAGGGATGTGCAAGAGAAAAGATTCCAATAGCGTCACAAGCAGCGAACAACAATGAATACTTCCAGTTGGGAAATTAGGAGGCTCTTCAAGGAAGAGAGGACATTTATGCCAGAGCTTAAGGATCAAGACAATTTGGCTAATGAACATGGAAAGAGAGGCTTTGAGAGTAGAGAATACACTGAGTAATTCACTAACAGAGGCAGAAAGAAGGTTGTTGTGCTCAACCAAAATTTTTGTGTACAGACAAAAAAAAACCCTTCATAGCGATAGTTCAAAAACAGCACATGGAGGGCCTCCCTGGTGGCACAGGTGGTTGAGCGCAGCACTATGACGCTGTTCACAGCCTCTGCAGCACCGGTTCGATTCTGGCCAGCAGGAGAGGGTTCCCACATGGTGTGGCAGACTTCTCCTGTTGCACCCACTGCTCCCCTCAGCAGTGTATTTCATCAGTCTGCCTATTTCATCAGTCTGCCTGTTCTGTTCCCCGCTCTGTCTCTGGTTAATCCTCTCACCCTCCCGTGCATCTGGCCTGTACCCCGGTTCTTGTATAAATAAATAAATCTTAAAAAAAAAAGCAGAGTCCACTAAACATCATTTCTTCATAAAACCTGCCCTAGTCTTGACTACTTAGATATGATCACCTGCAATTCCACATCACTTTTTTTATTACTCATTATCACACAAACAGCCATAAATCACAGAATTTTATTATTAAAAATAGTCCAATTTCTCATTAGGTGTATGGATCTCTACCTTATAAATGCATTTATGTAAGTGATAAAAATGAAAATCACCAAGATTTTGTTATCTACTACTAGGTTATCTTTTCTTGCATATGAATATAGCAAAACAATATATTGAGATATTAATTAGTGCCTTTTCTTCCTTTGGGGGAAAGGAAACGATTTTCCTACAAGCACCGCTTTTCCCACATCCTTCCACCCTCTTCTTTCACAGAGAAATCCCAGGCTTTGAATTCTGAGGGCTAGGTTCTTTGATCTTCAAAGACCTTTAGAGGAAAATTGAAACTGTCATATTTCAGAAAATAATCCCCACCAGGTATACCAAAATGCAATCTCCCTACTTTTCCTTGTAAGTCCAGTTCTATTAAAAACATTTAATAAAGATCATTGCTCAGGAGGAGAGAATGGGGGTAGAGTTTGTGTCACGGAAAGAGAAATTGGAACAGTCCCGGTTTGGTTTTATAAAGATGGAAGGGAAAATCCTAAATCTGAAGTAGCTTTATGTCATTATCTATTGTGTTATCTTATTTTCATTTTCCTAGAATATTGAATATTATCCCTATTCATATAATTGCTTGCTAATTGTCTGATTCACACACTCTCATCCCTCCCAAGAAGTTAAGTTTCATGAGGACAGTGAATTTTTCTTTCTCATTCACTATTGCCCCCTAGCAATATAACAGGGTTTCAACAAGAAACAAATGGCATCTCAAAGGGTATGAGAAAAGTTTAATAAAGTGACTTTTTATTGAAGTGAGGTCAGGTGCAGTAACCTGCGACAGTGGTGAATAAGCAGAGTCTGAGATGATCTGTAGTGGAAGGAAAAGGCCAGTCACTAGAAGCTCTGATCTTATGCAAAAGAGCAAAGACCATGACCAGAGGCACGCAGAGAAGAAGGATGCATTCAGACTTACAAGTCTTTCTCTCCTCTTGCTTGTCTAAGTTCTTGCCATATCTCCACTGGAGACACCATTTGGAATCAAGGGAGCCTGGTGCTACAGACTGTAGGGGTAAGTCTGCTAGGACACAGAGCAGGTTGAAGAGCAGAGGGGCAGAGAATAATACTTAGTTTTTCTTTAAATTCTCTAAATGAAAGAACAGGTTCTTGCAATGATAGGGAGATTTACCTTTTCTTAATATTTTTTAGAAGTGGCAATGGTTCTGAAAGAGCAGCAAATACCCATGGACAGCAAAATAACACCACGGACATGTCAAATTGGGAGATAAAGAAGAAATAAACACCCCTGTGCCCTTACTTGCCACAGAACTAGTAAAACTATTTGCCTTCAAATTGATCTCTGAGCTCAGTCAGTGGATAATAGCAACTGTGGTGGACTGAGGTCACAGCCCCTCCACCCAACCCCCAAAGTCTTTTCAGCTATGTTAGCAGCCTCGACGTTCTCACTCAGGCCTCAGCATGATTTTGGGTTCATCACTGACTTATGCTCACTATCTAGCAAATGGGAAATTCAGAGTCAGATCAAGTTTGATTTAAAAAACAAAGCAGTGAGTGCAATATTTTATAATTTCAAGGCTTTTGGAGAAAACTCATTCCTCCTGCAAATTTCTTATTCTTCCAAAGAGATTTTAACCACCATAGAGTTACTATAGGCTGAATCATTCACACTCCCCTTCCAAATTCATAACTTGAAGTCTCAACTCCCCTACCTCAGAATGTAACCATATTTTAAAAGGAGATAATTGAAAGTGTGATTAAGTAAAAGTAATGCCATTAGGCGGGGCCCTAATCTAATGACTGATGTCCTTATTGGAGGTGGGGGAGATATTTGTAAACCTAGGGGGGAGGCACCAAGACAATACACCTCAATCTTGGACTTCTGGCTCCCAGAATTATAAGTAAATAGATGTCTGTTTAAGCCTGTGGTATTTTGTTATTGCCTCCCTAGCGAATTAATGCAAGAGCTAAAACTACACCTCATTTTATACTTTCTCATCACTGTGGCAGCATGTTGCCCTGTGCAGCATAGTTAACTGTGAACTGTTAGTTGGAATGACTTGGTCTCCTTTTCTAATGCATCATGTGTGAAGAACCATGCATCTTTTATAATTATTTCCTAGCTCCACTTGCTAATTCAGTAAATTTCAACTTTTCACCAAATAGTATCTATTTATTTAATGGAAATACACAAAGTGCAATTTTCACTTAAGGTTTTTTTTTAAAAGCTTGTACTCGTTTCAGTTTTTGGGTGTTTCTGGAAAGATAGGAATTATGCCTATTGTGATTATGAGTATTGCAGCTTCAGACATTCAGCAGAATCTCTGTTCCCAACTGTAGCATTATTCTGATCCTAGATCCTTTGCCAGTTTTGTAAAGGTCATAGGGAGGTGAGCAGAATATGAGGTATCTGGCTCCAATTCCACTCGAAACATTAAAGTGACTCCAGATTGATAAAATAGAGAGAGGGAACAGGACTACAAAGAACTCAGACCAAAGTGAGCCAAATGGTACATTCCTGGCTAATGGTAACTGACAATGAAAGGAAAAGAGACTTTAGGAACAGAGTAGGAGCTCCTTTTTAGTTTAAGATGTAGGTAGGACATATGAGAGCACTTGGCAGAAAGATAACTGATAAGAGTAAATAGTTGGCAAGAAGGGCAAGAGAACTGTTAATATTTTCAATGAGGATGCGAAAACTCACCCTTCACCAAGTCAAATACTGGCAACGAGTGAGAAAAAACTATAAATGGGAAAATTAGATAAGTTAAATACAGAAATGCCATGGATATCCTTAGACAGTAAAAGAAGGAAATTCCATTTGAGGCTTATTTGAAAGAGTGGCAAGTGGAAGACTAATAAGAAAAGATAAAATTGGATTAAATTTTGAGAGGATTATTGCCAATGAAGTAATTTTGATCTAATACAAACTATGACTTAGGCACTATGTAAGTTATTTTGTCTGAACTACAATTAAAGTAACATATCGTTTCTGTTTTACAGATGAGGGAAAAGCTTTAGGGAGGTTAACAACTTACCTTGGCTATGTAGTCTATAAAAGGCTGAGTTGAGATCCAAATCCAGGTTTGCTAGTTATTGCCATAATTTGCTAGTTATTGCCATAATTAACTACCAGGCTGAAATTCTATCAGTTCTGGAAGTGTTCTCTTTTCTCTGCATGATTAATAAACTTATTCTCTGGCCTGAAACTGTAACTTATTTCCAAAGAAATTGTTTATTTTCTCCAGAACAACTTTGTATTGTGCTTTAGTATATCAAATTGGCCTTTCCTACAAGGTTGTGTATTTACACTATTTGTTAAGTTCAACCCTTAGCACAATACCATTGCAAATAAGTAATCTTACTAACTATTGACCGTTATAATTGTTAGAAACACTCCAATGAATGAGAGCAGCGGGAGAGTCTTGGATTCAGAAAGCTCATATATTTAAGGTAGAGAGGTATTTCATTTATAAATAGTGTTAAATTTCTTTTCCCCTGTATTTCTATTGAGAAAAGTGTTGCTCATTTGTTTATATGCTAATTTGACTTTTTAGTAAATAATGATATTCTACAGAATCCAACAAGATGTCTAGCTGAGGGAAGTATATTTTGGTAAGTATATTTTTATTAATTTGAATGAGGCAATCTATTCAATCAAATATTTTTCCCTGCCCTTGTCAATTGTTTCTGTTGCTCACAGGCAATCTAGTAGGGAAATGAAATATTGTTAGAGGGGGCTCTCAAAAAGTGCTTTATCTTCATTATATTGAAAATTCTATTCCAAATAAACCTTTGGGGAAATCTTTTTACTGACATACTTTTCTTTCATAGTTTTGTTTCAAACACAGAAAGTTTTTCCTGCCAAAGCCTCATTTTTCTCCTTCTTTTTGGCGAAAAAGCAGTCTTCTGGAAACTGTTCATTCCTCTCCCACCCTCCCCCTTAATGGTTCTCACCGTGATGATTCTCCTAAAGACATATTAGAAGGCTTTGTCCTAATCCATAGTTTACTAGACAAGCACAGAACTGAGAAGGAACTTCACTAGTATTTGATTAAGCAAATTCTTAAAGTCAATAAAACATTTTCAAGTTGTAAAAGAATGCAGCATTTTCACACATTTCCAGGGAGGGTAGACATTTCACTTTTCAGCCATCCTTAAGGATTACCAGTGGGGTGGAGTGTATCCTCTCTGAGATTAGTGCCAGAGATGTTGGACTCTTAGGGGCAGCTGTCCATGCGGGTAGCTTTACTGAATAGCACAGCACACTTGCGACTGAAACTATTTCTACATATTTCAGAGCAATTTCATGTGTAACTTTCATCTGTGACTTTATAGAGTTATTGAAAAAGTAAGCAAAAATAAAGTAGGTAAGAACAGGCAAAATTTGTGATCAAGTTGAATCTGAAGTAAAATAATATGACTTACTTTATGGAGAAATGATTAAAGTTGTTTTTTTTTAATACACTAGATAGGAAATGAATATATACAAGTTTGAAGGGGGAAAGGATTAAGCATATTAGATTATTTTTATGATTAAATAGGCTTGGCTATGGAATCACTTCAAATGAATGTTCAGAAAATGGTTAAAATGAAATATAGTTGGTGGCTATATTTATAGATGCTAATATATCCATCATATATTATACAAAGAGAAGACTAGCAACTAAGTGGTTAATTTGGGCACTATGCTGATCATAGAGATTCATTTGTCTGTGGGGGAAAACAAAATTTCCTACAGGCATAGGATTCTCCCAGCTGATTAACAACAGTCATTAGAAACAAATGGTTATAAAATCTCTGTATTATGTGTTCAATGGACATAGTTTAAATATCAAACCTGGCTTTTATTTTTCCTAATGTCAGCAACGCAGACAAATAACAGGCCATTGGAGAAGGAAGATTTTTTAACAGTGAGCTATTTTAATTTTGCTCCAGCAGAGAACCAAAGAATCACAGAAAAAAAATTCCTCTCTCTCTCTCTCTCTCTTTCTCAATACACACACACACACACACACACACCACAAATGAGCATCTGATCTGTGGCACTATGGGAGCCTTGGGAATAAAGCATCTCATTGGGAATCTCTGCAGTATTTTATTAGACAATCATGATTAATGTCACTGAATTTAAGCAATCTTTGAAAAGAAGTCAAAATGTGCCACAAAAATTCACTTGATTATGCCAGTGGGAATATTTCCTAACATAGTCTCAAACTTCAAAAACAGCATAAAGCATGCAAACGAGTAAGGGGCAGGGTCCATCCATTTCTCTGTGAGTATATTTAATTTATTTAGTATTTTAGAAAAAAATGTCGGGGAAATTGTGGCTTTCATTAGCATAAGAAAGCAGAGTCTGGTGGTATCTATATGTGGGGCTGTCCGCATGTTGTTTTTCCCAGGGTGAGGGAGGCATTGGAACTTCTTATTGCTTCATGTCACTAGTCTGCAACCCAGATTGTAACTTTAAGATGTTATCTCCTGACTGCTCAGATAAACAGCCCATTATGCTTTTATGGTGGGCAGTTCTGAGTCCTCAGGAGATTAGACGATATTGGCTGGGGCTTGTGGTTCCCTGTTAGACTATCAAGGGGTCCTTGGGATCTTGTTCAGACTATATCTTTAAGCAAACACCTCTCTCATAATGGTGTCTCACACTGCCTTCTTGGCCATGGACTTCAAAAGCTGATTGCAGGGAGGGCCAAAAAGGCAATAACCCTTAATATAACAGAACCAGCCTAGAAGGGACAGACAGGGCAAAGGTAAGGCGTCTCTGAGGTTGGCATTTGTGTGTTTAGCCACATGGGGTGAATAGGGGCCATCTGTTCTTGAATTTGCTAAGTCATCATTTTCACACCATCCCAGGATCAAGTACATTTCATGCTTATTGGTGTCAGCACTAGTGAGCTTTCCCAAACCTAATGACATATATTTAAATTTTCCATACCTTTGGGCAGGCAGAAAACTTCTGGAATTCTTTTTCTTTTAAGGGTATCATGTGATCAGTTTTGTTTTTTTTTTAAATTAGAGAAAATCCCTATTTGAGACCCATATATAGGACTCCCTCTTCTGTCATTGTTCAGGTAGTTGTGTACATTATCAACTCTTTCAAAGAATATTTTATTGCAAAAAATACAGTCTCAACTTTTGAAATGTGGAAAATAGAAACTTGAATTTTTCTGTTAATATTTTCATATCTAATATATATTTTTTTCTGTACCAGGTTATGGAGACTGTGCAGCTTATTAAATGCTAGATGTTGTTGATGTGAATATCTGTCTTTACACATCCTGGCAAATGAAAAATTAAATTAAATAACACAAGGATTCATTCATACACTGATTTTAAATATTATTGGCCTATTGAATTCATGTTCATTATTTTGTATGTCAACTTAGTCACTGTGTCTCCTAAAGGAATGAATAAAACACTATTTAATTTTGTACTAAAACAATTAAAATGTTTAACTTCTGAGCCTATGGAATTTTTAAAGTACAATTTAGTCAACATATATTAAAGTTAGGGCCTCCCTGGTGTCTTAGGGGTAAAGTCTCTACATTATCACCACTATGGCCTGAGTTCGATCGATCCCTGGCCAGGGAGTTGACCCACACGAGCAGCAGATCTCTCCTGTCTTGACCGCTGCTCCCCTCAGCAGTGTATTTCAGTAGATCTGCCTGTTCTTATCCCCTTTCTGTCTCTGGTGAATCCTCTCAACCCCACACCTTTGGCCTACACCCCAGTTCTTCTATGCAAAAAAATTTTAGAAAATATTTAAAAAAAACATTAAAATTAGTTGAAACTTGCTACTAGTGGTTGCCTTGACTTATCAGTATCTTCAACCTAGTGTAACCTAGGCTGTCAGATTATTTATGGACCTGAGTAAAGATAAAGAAAAAGAAGAAATCACATTCATGTTCAGGCATAGGAAGAGTGAGCAACTTTCCAAAAAAGTGATGCTAGTGCTAACAGCAGGGTATTGAATGAGCTTAAGCAAACTGATGGCTGTTTTCCACATAAGTACTCAGTTCAAATCTCTACACACAGAGAAAGTGTGCTCTACTGATGGAGCATCAGATTAGCATTTTGATTCTGAGAAGGAAAAGTTTACAGTTCATCCAAAAGTTGTTTTCAATGAGGAAAACCATAACAAATACATCCTAAGATTAGAACATGATTTTCATTAATAATGGTTTTCTTGGTGAAGATTCCAAAATTTAAGTTCATACTTTGGAATTTTTCCCTATACAATAACTGTTTAATTTCAAATTCTTTGGTAGCATGATCTTAACAGACTTTGAAAAACTGTATGCTCTCAAATATTTTTAAAATACATCTAATAATTTTATAATTTAAAATTTTTTTAAAGGATGCATTTTAAGCACACAGTGTAAGTGTTCTAAAGACATTTCCTCAACTACCAGAAAGGGACTGTGGAGAGAGGAGTAGAGAGGGCTTAGTGGACTGTAATGAAGATTATTGGTGCTTTGATGATGCACGTGATGCAATATCTTCTACTTGAGGAGGTATGAATCCATACCCCTAAAATATGTACAATGGTGTAAACCAGTGTCACAGCAATAAGAACGATTTAATACAAATAAAAACGATTTCCTATAGATATTGGGCCTCTTGCTCAAACTTATCCAATTTATAAAGAGTGTGCACCATACAGAGGAATTAGCAGTTCTAGTCTTCTTTGTTATGCCAATCAACTGAATCAGATTTACTTTCATGCCAGAAAAGTTACTCCTCTTTTCTATTCAAATGTTGTGAAAATGAATTCCAACATAAGGCAGAATTGCAATGGATGGATGGTTAAGTAATAAGATAGAAAGGTAGTTATGTATATACTCACATATATAAACAGGTATGTACATACACACATCTATAAAGGCATATAGTCTTCCTTTGAGTTTTTAGCCTAAATGAGATTCTACCTCCCTCAATGTTGTTTACTAAAACTTGTTTTGTTTAGTGGTTATAGAAACCCCCTTAGAGATAAGACATTCTCATAATGACTCTCCTTCAAATACTCCAAACATACAAAAGGCAGCTCACTATTTTCATGAAACAAAATTTTCATGAAATCACAAAATTATAATGAAGTCCTACAATCATTTATATGACTTTTTTTTTTCATTTATGTGAAATTTTCTGAGCTGTTTATTCCATTTGGTCAAGTAAAACTCAATACTTCATACATCATTTAAGGTCTTTAGTCAACTGAGAAAAATGACTTCTGTGTTCTCATAGATTATTGTATTTTATATCTATATTGCCATAGTTACATATATTTATCTCTTAATATACCATTGATATTTATTATGTTTTCAGGACTCAATAAATATTTCTAAATGAAACAAATGAATGATTTGATAATTAGGAACTAATTTCAGCAAGGAATGTATAAAATAGTGCTTTCTAAGGACAGTAGCCATGTAAAAGTTCAAATTTCAGGTATTTATACAAAAATTCACGTATTTACCACTTCTTTTTCCTGAACAGACCAATTAATAGAAGACATAAATGGAAATAAAAAGCAGAAGCTAAAAAGATATGGTCTTTTAACAACATTCTGCCCATGTCATGGTGCCCCGGTGGCAAATGTTCTTAGCTGAAATAGGCTGGACAATACTTAAAAGTATTTTTTATAGAACATTTGGATGAAGGAAAAATAATATTTGTCTTCTAATTATTTCTAAAATCTAATTATACCAATTTAGTACATGTAACAAATAGCAAACAAAATTTTTAAATGGAAATTAATTTTAACATATGGAGAATTGTAGCCATGATTCACTCTTTCAGGTTGCCAAATCAAGTAGCTTAGCTAGACCGTCTCCAGCAGAACATGGTCAAAATAAAAGTGAACTACAATTTTGATTAATTTCCATTCTTCAGATGAAAGTAGCAGGGTAAATAGTAAAAATCAGAAGCATCCTTTAAAACAATTAATGTTTAAATTATATCACTGAAATTCAGGAGTCACACATTTATCTATTCTCTAGTAGATATATATTTCAAGAAAACAAAGAAAAAAGGTGTAAAGTCCTAGAGTTTTGACAAATCATAAACTCTCCCCAGTATTTGAGTAATGTTAAGATTTCCAGAATCTATTCAATAAATGACAGTTTGAAAGGCTTTATTTTTTCTCAATGGCCCTGAAGTTTTCATTTATATCTACTATACAGGACTTATATTTTGATATTTATTCATCACTATCTGTTACAAAATAGCCATAGTAACATATCATGCATTTTTTGGATTGAATGAGTGCAAGTTGCTAAATTTTAGAATGTCATTAAATACAGTGTCATTAAATACAGTTTAAAACATCTTATTTTTCTTTGTTCAAGTTTATGGTCTCAAGAATTGATAATGTATTTTCCTTATTAAACTAAGCTAAAATTTAACTTATCTATTTTCGTTGTCTCTCAATAGATATCCTTTGTATTAAAACTTTAACAATATTTGAACTTCGCAGAATTGTGCGTGAATTTGACAGTCTAAAGCAATGTTTTTACTTCTCTAGTAAGCCCTAGAGTGGTGCCTGGCCCTTTTTCACCATTATTAAAATTACTTTTGAACAACAAAAAAAGACCTTTATATCTAAAAATAAAATCTTGTCACACATTGTGAGAAGTATTTGGTCTGACATTGGGTTTTATTGTTTTGTGTTATTCATGAGGGACAAAGAAGATCATGCTCAAGAATGAAAAAGAAAATACTTAAGGAGGTCTGGGCAGTTTTAACAGCGTGAGTGAAATACAACACCAAACAGGATGTCTCTATTCCCTTTGAACTTGAGGCATCCCATGGACCCTAAGCTACCGAATTCTCTGGTTAGTTATGTGGTGCCAGACATTCAGTGGCACTTAATGAAGATAAGTTTATACCTTGTGCTTTTAAAGGTAATGAGGAATAAATCCTGCCTGATCAAACTGAGCATTTTAGCAAAGTCTTTGTAAAGTTGGAGAAAATATATGTATTTTTCTTGGGCCTTAAAGCAATCTGTGTCCTTTTTTTTTTTTTTCAGAATAGAAATAAATCATAAAATCAGTAGGCAGAAAAATTTCCACATTTATCAAGAATAAATATAAACACTTGTTTTTTCATTATTGGAAATATAATGAAATGAAAAATGAAATTTTAATTTAAACATCAACTCATTGTCTTTCATTAAATCTTTCTTCATAAATAAAAAAATTACTTATGTATTTGTAAAACTATGTTCTTGATTTTTCCCATTTTCTTTAAAAAAGAAACCTGTACCTGCTCTTTTTGGAGGTTTCTCTGATTATAGAAAGTAGATTGGCAGTTTCATCGTGGTTGTATAGTCAAATACTAAAAAAAAAGTACACCTATGACACTGCCATCCATTTTGGAAAAATATTCTTAACAAAGTGGCTAAGCATAACTCAGTAACGTTTTATTGTTTGTGGGCTTGTTTGGATCATATCCTTAAATAGAGAACTCTTAGAAACTGAGCGAACAAGGACCTTCAGCTCCCAATAGAATCAAACCTCACCTTTGCACTGTCTAGCTTCAGACGATAATAGACCAAAGGGATTTATCTGATGCTATTTATTTTATTTTTTTAAAGATTTATCTATCTATCTATTCATTCATTCATTCATTCATTCATTCATTCATTCATTCATTCATTTATACAAGCACTGGGTACAGTCAGAAGCGCGGGAGGGTGAGAGGATTCACCAGAGCCAGAGCGGGGAACAGAACAGGCAGATTGACAAAATACACTGCTGAGGGGAGCAGTGGGCACAACAGGAGAGGTCTGCGCACCATGTGGGACCCTCGCCAGTGGCCGGGGATCGAACCAGCGCTGCAGAGGCTGAGGGCAGCTTCACAGCCCAGTGCTCAACCGCTACGCCCCCAGGGGAGGCCCTATCTGATGCTATTTAGGGGAAATGTGCTGTGCATTTTTTTTTTAATTTAAGTATCAAATGATTGTCTCCCATCAAAATTCTCTTCTTTCACAGCAGCTAAGATTCTTATTCAAAGAAAGTGTATATTAGTCCAATAAAAATAAAAATGATTCCTTTCAGGCAATTATCTATAAAATAGGACTTCATTACTCATTTTTACTATGAAGCTATGGTGCTTTAACAAAAACTAGAACCTTTCCATATTATCAATTCCAAATATCTTCCTTTCCATCACCTCCTTTCTTTTCAGTTTCTTCCCACTACTACTGCAATGGAAATAATTCTGCATTCTGCAATTCATTGATCCTACCATTTTTTCATTTCATTTATACTATTTTCTCACTCCCTTCCTTTAATCAGCTTAAAATCCACAGTACGCCAGATCATCACTTTCTTATCTCTTTCACTCAAACTCAATCTTGGTTAAACTCTAGTGCTGAATGTGGTTGGTAGAAATAATGCATTTAAGCTGAACTGTCTCATTTTGAAGTGATGTCCATGAAATGCTTGAAGTTGTCCCACGCTATTTCCCATAGTAGATTCTCTTTTCTATGCTTCTAGATAATTATGTCATATCTTCTCTTTGGATTTCAAACCTCTAAAATTTCCTTTATATTCTCATTCTAAATGATGACCTTGGTTCCTGTTTCACTGAGAAAGAAGTCAATCAAAAACACTTCATAAATCTCCTACCACCACATCCACTCACCTGCCAGCATCTGGGCCCATGTGCTCTGTTTCTCTTATTGTCACTATGGATTAATCATGTCCAGGACCAAACCTTTCATCAGTGTACAAGATCACATTCCCTTCACAAATTCAAGGGCATTTCTCAGCAATTAACTCTCCCTTTTCTATATAACCATTTTGTTTTTGATATGTACTAGATCAGACCCAGAATCACATACATATGCTGTTATTTCAGGCAATTTTAAAATTCTAATTTGTTTTCTCTTCTCTTTCCACTCACTGCTCTATTTATCAGAACCATTTTAGAGCAAAATTCCTTAAAAAATGAGAAGACTATGTCTGCTATCTTCAATTCCTCTCCTCTAATTCCCTTCTGTAATCAGCATTTTAACTCATTAATCACCTTATTGACAAGCTCAATCAATACATGCATGGCCTCTGTTACTGAATTTAATGATCAGTTCTTATCTTCACTTGACCTATCAACTACATTTGCTACAGCTGATTATGCATAACATGTATTATGTGTGCTCCCTTTTAGAGAACACAACTTGGACATCAACTGCACAGGAACATGTAACTTTTCCAGATTGTAACCCAAGTACCTACATCATCAGAGACATAGTAGGTGCTCAAGGTCTATATGTGTTGAATGGATTAAGCACTTTCTTAATGGTTTCATTTCCCTCGTTAAACGTGGACCCAACAATGGTATGTGACAAAGGAAACCCAGTGCAGCTACCATTCATCTTGCAGCATTTGTGCAAAACAGAAACTGTGAAAGCCTGGGTCTGAGTGAGTGATTTGGTTTTTCAGATTATTACCTGTTATTTAGAGCCTGTAGCTTTTTCTCTCCTTTCTGAAATCATGTTCACTATAACTGTGAAAAGAGTTATATAGGCCTACCTATGGAGGTGTTTGCTGTCTCTGTCCATGTCACTGTTTTAATGACCAAGTTATTTAGTTCCTTTTTTTCCTATTAATTTTACTTACCTGAAACCCTTATAGCTCTCAAGAATGAGTTTCAGAAGAAAGATCAAATATGAGAAGCATTAAGTAACAGTCTGGGGGAAAATCAAACTAAATATCCTTAACTTCAATAGTAATTCTTAGAATATAAATTTCATCTCTTTAGCAAGAAGTTTGATCAACCTTACATGGGGACAATTTACCAGCACTATATATCTGAGATACAATCAAATACACTTCCCCAAGCCCTAGGAATTTATTTCTGTGCAACCAATCTTCTTTTCCCTCTATGTATTGTCCCTTTATTTATATTTTAATAAAGCATCATGAGATAATATAGAGTGGCCTGGTTGTGCCTCTTACTGTCTTCATGGTGGGGAGTTTTATGCTCTTAATAAACAAAATGACTTTCCAGGAAAGAGTAGAAAGAGCAGAAAGGGAGAAAGATGTGGGTCTTTCAATCAAAGGTGTGAATTTAAAAATGTGGATTCCTTTGTTGATTCAGTCCTAAACAAATTCTTGTCCCTGCCTTTCCCTGCTTCCAAGGCCAATTTCTGATACAAAAATTCATAGAAAAAAAAAATGTTTTACCAGCACTGAAGCAGGACTACCTTGAATTCCACTGTAGCTCTTTCATAAATCTGGCCATTTCTTATCTTTATTACACTTTACTTTTCTCATCGGTAAAATGGAGAACATAGCAATATTGCTTTTCTTACAGTGTTATTAAGATTAAAACAGTAAATGTAATATGTTTACTCTTGATTATAGGAACGAGATAAATGTTTCCAGCTCTTGCTATGGAGAATAGGCTATTCTATTAGTTGGTTCAAATATTTCATTTTACAGATGAAGACTGTAAACACTATTTCTTTAAACAGATAGTATCTCAGTGAGTACCAGAACCAAGGGCTCTCCTACTGCCTAGTTAGTGTACTATCGGATACATCACTCTAATCCTTACCACTTCCCCTTGTTCCTTTTATTCTTTTCTCTATTGCTACATGGAGTAAAAGTAGTAATCTAAGAGAACCAGAGGTGGAAACTGTGTTATAGTAAGAAGTTACTTAACATTCTACTTTTCAAGATTTTTCTTTGTAGGTGGGAGAGTAGTCAAACAAAGCACGTGGAAGTGCTCTATCCTGGCTCCCTGAGGGAGCAGACCCATTCACATACATAGAGAAGCGCTAGAGAATGTGGTTCCAGGGCTGTCTTCAGATTGCTAGATCTGTCAGTGTACAGGATTACAGCTTCCAAATGAAAAAACTTCTAAACCTTTGGGTGATCTATTTTACTATGCTCAAGAGTTGATTGCAATTGACTTTCCTCTTACCCAATACCTGAACTCCATCTCCAGAGGCAATGATGAAGAGAGCTACAGCAGCAGACACACTGCAAAGAATAAGACCTGGATTCTCTACCAACCTTGGGCTAGCCTGGAAACTACTAGTTACTAAGTCTGATTTACTCGTAAAGTGCCTGCAGTGGTGTCTTAATTGCCGATCTCATTTAGCACCCTAGTGCCAAACAGTACCCCTGAGACTACTGACCAAAACAACAGGAAAAGTTCCAATAACCATCACAATCCTTAATAAAATGGAGTTCTTAAAAGAAGACAACCTTCCTGGAACCATCCCAAATAGTTTGACACGTCTCTTTTTTCTTTAGTTACTTTATGTGCCTGTCAGTTACTGAAATTAGCTACATTTACTAAATTATTCTCTTTTCTGATTACTTGGATAATAAAATGATTTTAGGGACTCTACGTATAACTTATTTAAGTGACTATCCTAAACTAGGAAGAAAATACTGTGTATAAGAACAATACTATAGGGAAAAATCTGACCAGAGGTAACAACAGAGAAAACTTTTTTATAGTAGATTTAGGAAACTGCCAATAAATTAACAGAGCTAGTAACTCATTTGAGTTAAGTTATAGTAAATGAGATTATTGGACTGCATGAATACAAAAATATGTACTATGAAATGCAGCTCTAACAGACTCGCCAAAATATCCTATGTTGTTAAATACAATACTGAATATACCACCTTGGACTAATTATCTGTTCTCTCTGGACTCACCTTCATCTTTTCATCACTAGTTCTATCCTTTTATCTTTGTTTTTTTTTTTTGTCTTATTCAAAACTTTGTCACAGAACTACCAAAGATATATTTCCATATTATAGTTTAAAATATTTTTCTTATGTTATATTGGAAATATACTTTACAGTTCCCTACTTTACAGTTTAAAAATATCTGCTTTAAAAAAGGTAATCAATCACAATGCATGTAGGATAATAGAATATTCAGTTTTATTGCTTGTATTTATCTTAAGTGATATAGAGTCCTTTTTTTTCTGTATAGGAGATACTTTTAGATATTTGTGGAAATACTAACTAAATGAAATAGTTTGCTATTTGTTCAAAAATACCAGTAGCTTATACTATACACCTTATACACATATGAGTTTGCTGCTAGACTGACTCACTGTTATCTAGAAGTCTGAGAGAGCCATTACATCAACTACTACGGCTCCTGAATTCTATGGACTCATGTCAGATATGTGATGTGCAATATCATTATTTTTAGAGGACTCCCACTACCATTTTCATGCCTATAAACAGGGGATGAGTGTTCCTTTTCCTTCATATACTTGCCAACATTTGTTGTTTCCAGTTATTTTGATACAGGTCATTGTGACAGGAGCGAGGTGATACTTTACTTTGGTTTGTATCTCCCTTAGAATAAGGGATCTTGAACACTTTTTCGTGTGCCTGTAAGTCATCAGTTTGTCTTATTTGGAAAGAGTCTATTTTGTTCTTTTGCCCATTTTTGATTTGTTTTTGGTTTTTCTGTTATTGAATTGTATGAATTCTTATATGTTTTGGAAATTAGCCCCTCGTCAGATGTGTGATGTGCAAAGTCTGCTCCCAGTCTGTAGGTGTTCTTGCGGTGGTTTCTTCTGTCATAAAAATCCTTTTTAATTTTATGTAATCCCTTATCCTGCTTTTGTTTCCCTTGGAGTTGTGTCCCAAAATACACCACTGAGGTTTATGTTAAGGGTGTGTCACCTATGTTTTATTTTATGTGTTTTCTGATTTTAGATCTCAATATCCATGTCTTTAATCCATTTTGAATTAATTTTTGTATATGGAGTTGTAAATAATTTAGCTTGAAAAAATGGGTTCCTATTTTAATCTTCACTAACAAAATAGCTCTAATTTACATTTGAGGGAATTGAGCCCATTAAGGCTAAGTAAATTGTTCAAGATTATACAATTATTACAGCGGCAGAGTCACTTGCTGGCCCTAGAAAGTTATATCCCATAGCCTGTTTTTTTGAACAGCCTTACACTGCCTCACAAGCTGGTTGCTGTTGCCTTTTTTTTTTCTTTTTTCATAACAATAAACATTGTATAACATGAACACTTGGGAAAATATCTTGAATATACCCATGGACCAAACTTTTTGAGTAAAAGAAATAGATTCAGCTCAATTGAATTCGAATACATTATAAATTAGGTCATTACTTTTTTAAAAAAGAGAATAATAATTCAATAGATATCTTTTGAATCTGGACTACAAACGAGATGTTTGAACTCATGGGACACATGGCAGTTAACAACACACAGTAGCCTCAAAGAACGGAGTTTTAACCAAGCATTATTAGGGAAAGTGATAGAAGATGATATGGGGGAGGCAGGTGAGCATAGTGGTTGCGGAAGGGCTCTCTGAGAAGATATCTAAGCTGAGAAGATAGCCAGGGAGCAATGAAGAAGAGAAAGTTCCAGCAGAAGAACTATCCTGTGCAAAGAGCCTGACAGGAGTCTGGCCTGTTAGCAGGGTGAAAAGATTTGTAGGAACAAAGTGAATAAAGTTGAACAGGGAACAAAGAGGAAGACCAAGGAGGATCAGGGTGAGGTAGAGAGTACAGGGAGGTCACATGTGGTAAGAAGTCCAAATTGTGATCTATCATACATGGAAATGATCTGGTAAAATAATTTCTGAAATAAGTAGTTTCTCCAGTTTATACACAAATTATACCAGGGCAGAGAAGGGAGGAAAATAGCAGGGCACCTTCCCTATCAAATATATTATAATATATAAGTAAATATACATCTTTTTGAAAAAAGTTAACATTAGAAAAGCATGCAGGAATCAAAGCAGAGATTTATAAACTGCATGTTCATAACCCTAAGCACTTCTGTTCCATTTCCATAAGGAAAACACACATCTGTTTATTTTATACAGGTGATCATTTACATTGAAAAAATCCACACATTACAAATCTGAAGAAATGGGAGGAAATGGATAAGAGCTAAAATCAGGTTACATCCATGTAATATCTTGTGTGACAAGTTGGTACTAAGATCTGGGGAATGGGTGAAGGTGAAAGATGGGATTAGAAAATGTTTTCCCCAAAATGTTGCATTTTAAACACAACTTGGAACAAAATTTTCCATCTCTTACTTCTGACTTGTCACTTTTCATGTTGTTTGGTTGAAATGCTTGAAATTCTGAGATCAAAAGCAAGCTCATTTCTATAGATCTATTAACGACCAAGGCACCTGGTAGAGTTCATGGCGCTCTACTCATAACAAGTAGGTTATTTGAGAGAAGAGATAAGGGAGAGCACCTGGAAGTAACTCTTGGTCGGAAAGACCTGAGAAAAATATCAGGCAGAGAAGGCTAATTATCTATATCTGTCTGGAATCATACAAGCTGGTGATAAGACAATCAATGGAATTGCTGGTGATTTATCTATACTATGAGCCCCTGAGTCACCTAGGACAAGTCACCTAGGACAAGTCACCTAGGACAACTTGGAAAGAAGCCAGGGAGAGGAAGAGATATGAGACTCCAGCCATTTCCTATAAAAACAAACAACACCCCAAACTCCCAAAAAAAGGAATTCATAGATACACAAAATATAGTGGGGCTAGGAGAGGTAGGCAAAATGGTTAAAAATGGGCAAAAGTTACAAACTTCCAACCATAAGAAGTCCTGAGGATGTTATATACTGCATGGTATCTAATTAATAACACTATGACATAATTTGAAAATTGCTAACAGAGCAAACCTTAAAAGTTTTTATCACAAGATAAAAATGTTACTCTATCTGTTGACAGATGTTAACTGAACTTATTATGGTGATGATTGATCATTTTGCAATATATACAAATGATAAACAATTATGCTGTATATCTGAAATTAATACTACATGTCCCTTATATCTCAATAAAAATGCTTCTGATGTTTTAAGGTATCTTCAAATTAATATGATAAATAGTTAGCAAAATATTTTAGTGTTTAGATTCATAAAATTACCAGAGTATTTAGATTCATAAAATTACAAGAATTCTAAACCCTGCTTATGCATATGGATACAATAATATTCCTAAATTTAATAGGTACAATATCATAGATATCTTGTTACAACTAGAGTATCACAAATTGAAAAGCCTTTTTTTCAAGTCCATTATCTGATCAGATTCTTATGTATAAGTAAAAAAGATATTATTTATATTATTCGTGTTTGAAAGACAGAAACATTAAAACACAGAGGAGTAAACTGGCAGCCAATTGCACCCAAACTACAAATTAATTAACACCAAATCCTGTGTTGTCCTTTCTATATCTAGTCATTGGTTCTCAAAGTGTGGTACCTAGACCAGGACTGTCAGCACCAACTGTGACCTCATCAGAAATGAAAATACAGACCCACTGCAGATATAATGAATCAGAAATTATGGGAAAGGAGTTCAAGAAGCCTAAATGCTCTTCCAGGTAATGCCTATAACTTGCTAGGTAAGAAACCACTTGCCTTGGTTACTCTCCAAGTAACTGGAGTCTCGCTCTAGTACATAAGAGTAGTATGAAGAAAACTTCTACATGGGGAAAGTGCACCTCCATTCCCCATAATTTCTTTGATAACTTCATCAGTCACACACTTGCCAACAGACAATTCTTAGTCATGTAGCTGTGACTAACTATATGCTTACTCTAGTAGCACTGACCTTTGATAACAGTGAACAAAGGGCCCTTGCTAGAAACACACATTTGTGGGCCTCCCTGGTGGCACAGACATTTGAGTGCCACACTGTGAAGATGTCCGCAGCCTCTGCAGCACTGGTTCAATCCAGGCTGGCCAGCGAGAATCCCACATGGCTAAGCAGACCTCTCCTGCCTCACCCACTGCTCCCCTCAGCAGTGTATTTCATCAGTCTGCCTGTTCTGTTCCCCATTCTGTCTCTGGTGGATATTCTCACCCTCCCATGCATCTGGCCTGTACCCCAGTTCTTGTATAAAAAAAAGAAACACATTATAATAGTATAAGAAATATGATTGTTGTCTAAGACCAGGAAAGATGGCACTGAAAAAAAAATCATAAAATCATAATTCAAGTAGCGTCAATCTACTTAACAAACTTAAAAAATTGTGGCATCACTTTGGCTTTACTCATTCTTTTTTTTTTTTAAAGACTTAGGCTATATTCCAGTCATTGGTTTAGCTTCTGAGGCTACAGCACAGAATTGTGTAAGAGAAGCCCATGTGATGGGGGCCAAGTGGGCGGATACTTTGAATACTCAATCCTGAATGACAGCCCTCCCAGTTTGTACACTAATCTAAATTATTCAAGTTTTAGGTTAAGCCTTCATATGGCAGCATTTGGGAGATATCTTCCAGACACTCCTTTTCTCCAAATCTGTTTGGTATGGTCTGAAGTTCTATTATGACAGACAAAGCATTAATTCTGTAATTAATAAGAGATGCACCTGCCAAATAGAACTATCACAATAGTAGAAGTACTCACTTTGAACATGATATATTATATAATCAAGTAATAAAACACATAAATGAAATCAAGTTTTTTTTTTAAATAAGTCTTGATAACAGGAGAAAAAAAGAGATTTAGCATAGTTATGTTCATTTTAATATAAGGGGTAAAATCATGGTGAGAGAAGAGCACACCTATGTATGTGTATATATATGCTTAATAGGAAGAAAAATATAATTTGTTATAAAAGGAATTTGAATGACAGAACCTTATTTATTTTTATGCTGACAACACTGTGAAGCTAGGGGGTGCTGCAATATGGTGAGTTAGTCATTTTATTGTTTGAACATGACAGTTGTCATGACAACCTTCTTAAACTGTAGCCTGAAAACAATTCAATCTAAGTAAGAGTGTTTAAAAAGATAATCTGATAATAAGGAAAATTTTAATGTAGGATTTAGGGAAGGATACAGCCCTAACTCCAGTGGTTAACTGAAACAGCATAGATTTTAAGTAAATAATACAGATAATTTATTTAAAACTTCAGGACAAACAATTGTGAATATTTTATTGTAGTCTTAATCCAAACAACACATAATATGTAAGAAATGAGAGGAAAAACAAGGAAGGATGAAAAATAGCCCAGATAAGCTGTAATTAAATTACGTATATGCAAAATTGTGGACCTATATTCCTAAATCATATACAGTGTTGTAAATCAATATTACCGCAATTAAAAAAAACAATAAAACTAAAAATATATAAAAAAGTTATTTTAAATCCCTCTATATTTGGATTGAGACCTTTGTTATAACATCAACCAATTTTTAGAAAAAATTCAACTGACAAACAATAAATATAACTGAAAATCAGGCAGCTAATTTGTTTCTTTCAAAACAAACAATAACACTCCACATTTTGACTAAATTTATCTTTCTCTTTCAGAGATGTCAAACAAAATTATTTTAAAAGATTGATTTAAAGTGATTGAGACTTAAGTTTTAGTATCTCTGACATGACAGTATCCTTAAAACCACTCTCTAAAGTCTTTAAACATTTTCCTTAAGGCAAGGATTAGTTTTGCTAAAATGGAAAACTTTGAGAGTTTTGTTTCTGTAACTTTGTCCTACTTTTTACTTTAGGTTTAAGTCTGATTTCTAATATCATTTTAGGACTCCCACCAAATGGAGGGTAACTTCTAATATGGCAGAGCCTAATATTAATTGTCCAGAACTTTCAAACCAAAGCAATGTAAATGCATCTCCCAGGTGGTTAGGAAGTGAACAGAGACACCGGGGTGAACTGTTTGGGGGGTGAACTATAGGGCTGTTAGGTAATTCTAGCTTCTATCCAATTAGTGTGGCAGCATCTCAGATATATATATATATATATATATATATATATATATATGAAATGATATATAGAAGTAGTTGCCCAGATATAATGCTCTACTGTTTCTTATCTAAGTATCCTGGGACTAGTCAGTGTCCTTTACAGATTATGCTTGGAGTTAGGGGTCTTGGGCACTAAAATAGCATCTGTCATGTGCAACCAAGTTCTCTGTTCTCATGCACTTTTGGAAATGTTTGTGGGGAAAAATTGAGCAAAAGTTTCATTTTTATCTAACTACAAATTCAGAATAAGTACTTTGATTTTTACCCCCAATTATTTCAGATGGTACAATAAATTAGTTTCATTTATGAAATATGTGAATTGTTTTTGAGAGCTTTTACAACTGTCCTTTTGATTTTAAGATCCTCTTTTCCTATCTTTCCCTTATTAAATGTCAAATACTCAACAAAAAGTCAATTATTAAATCACTTAAATTTATGCCTTTTTGTTTTCCTTAGGAAACAAGTCATCTAGTGAGAAGCTTAATGGTTTCTTCAGTAGCGAAGACATAGAAGGGAGGATATTTATAAGGAGGATTGAGAGAGTACAGCAATTATACACAAATTAATCCTGGAGTAGAAAGCAATGAGGAGCTTCCAAATAATGGATTTAAAAAAAAAACCAACAAAACACAATGTATTTATTGTCTTAGTGCTTTGAACTGAAGCTAATAAAAGGTAGGAACCATGTTTCTTTTGTCTATGACCAAAAGAAACCATGCTGCTAAGACTTTCTATCATACTTTTCCAAGATAACATTTGAGATTTGTACTTGACCTGGAAAACAGGGAACAAAAAACATAAGTAAACTAAAACATTATTATTTTTTTTTTAGCTAGCTCTCAGAAATGGACCTGTTACAACTTACCCCTGTGGCAAGGAGACAGACCCATACAAAGATATTTCTCTTTATCTTTAAGATTCTGAGGGAGATTCTTGGATTTAACGGCAAAGAACACCTTTTCTAGATTTTTGCTTTGACCCATGTGTTTTTTATATTGTTTGTGTTTATCTCATTTTGGTGTACAAGATTTTTATTTCCCCTTTATTTAATAAAACTATTCAGCAGTCTTGACCCAACCGAGGTTTACGTGCAATGGAAAGACTACTGACTTCCATTTGAGCGGAGTTTCACGAAGAAAGAAAAAGAATCATAAAGACATTTGATATGACCAAACACCTCTTTTTAATTTTACCAAAATTGTGAATTATTATATTTTGTTTGTCTTTGTGGAGTTGCCTCTTTTAATATGTTTTCAATAAACAACAAAGCACCAAGAACCCTGGGTAAATAATAGATGTTAAAAATAACTACTACCTAACAATGTTACTGGAACAATTAAAGTGCAGAAAACTCTCTCACATGAGAAGCCAACTAAAAACAAAGGTTGGCACGATGCTGCTTCTTTGGTTCTTTTCAAATTAATAAAACACATTTGCTCCAAGCTCATCTCTCCCACTTGAAACTATTTATGTTGTTTTTGATTTGTTTGTTTTTCAACTCCCCTTAAAATATACAATAGTAGACCCCATTTTCTATGTAATTTACTTTTTTCCTTCTTTTTTTATGTAGATACACAGAATACCAGTATATATTTGTAAGACTGGACTATACAATATGCCTTGTTTTCACACTCAGAGGGGAAGAAAAGTATTCTTAAAGAAAGCCTCTTTTTTTTTAAAGATTTATTTATTTATGCATACAAGAACTGGGGTACAGGTCAGAGGTATGGAGGGTGAGAGGATTCATCAGAGACAGAGTGGGGAACAGAACAGACAGACTGACTGAAATACACTGCTGAGGGGAGCAGCAGGCAAGTCAGGAAAGGTCTGCTGCACCATGTGGGTAGCTCCCTGGCAGGGGATAGAACTCGTGATGCAGATAGCTTCATAGGTTGCATCTAAACCCCTTGCGCCACCACGGTGGCCCCAGAAAGCCTCTTTTTAGCTAGATTTCATTAGGTCACAGTATTCAAATGCAATATAACAGAAACATTCATTTGTTGTCTAGATGCTAAGGAACACAGTCAAGAAGCCAATCATTGCAACACAGCAGAATACCAGCAGATGTCCTGAGCACTGGCCACAGTATGCACGAGCCATTGAGCAAGGGGAACTATATTTTGTTTCCAAACAGGGATGAGCCATAGACTTATTGTGAAATAACTATTTTTATCCCATGTATAATGGAATAACAACAGTGACTTTCAATTCTTGCAAAAAGTGCAATAGCTTTTATAGATCATGACCTCTCTTAAGTCATTTAGTATTATTTTAAACAGAAGCCCTATCACTTCTGCCTTTAAATAACAAATGGGAGTTTTGAAAAACAAAGGCTCTGAAATATCCCACCAAGTCAACCAAAGGAAACAAAGGAAACAATCTAACTTTTTCTTCTAACTCCCAGTTTCTTTTCTTTCTTCTTCTTTTCCCTGTATTAAATTTTTTTTTTTCCGAGTCAAAGGTAGTGTTTATTTAGTTTTACATGAAATGTCAGACTTATTTCCAAAGTGATTACTTTTACCAACATTGTCTAAGAGTTCCAAATTGCTTCTGGAAAGGTTTCTGATGTTGAATTAGAATTTTTTATAGACATAGGGCTCTTCAGATTTTGTTTCACCATGTGTTAGTTTTGATGAGTTCTGTTTTTTAAAATTTGTAGAATTCAGCTGAGTTGTTGAATTTGTTTGTACTTAAGTAGTTAATAATCTTTCCTCTTAATTTTTTTTTAACATAGTAAACATTGTATTCACACAACTCAAAATAACTGCAGAACAAAAAAGAACAACAAATGGATGACATAGTTGAGCCACATAAGTAAATTTCCCAATGTAATGAATGTATTTTAGAATTCTGACTTCAATAGAATACATGTTTTTCAGGTATTCCTGTATTAAATTTTTATTGAAATAACATTGGTTACAACACTGAATATGATTCAGAGGTATAGCTACACATCCTCTTCAGATGTACGTAACCACACCACACCCACCACCAGGCACCCACAGTCCTCCACCACAGTCCACGAGGTTCCTCCACCCTTTGAGGAGGGAGGGCCCACCCCCTGCCCCTCTGCCCCTCATTCCACAGATTTCTAGGTTTTGTTATGGTTTAGTTTTTGTTTGTTCCTTTGTTTTGTTTCTCTATAGTCCACATATGAGTGAAATCATCCAGCATTTGTCTTTCTCTTTCTGACTTATTTCTTATAGCATAACTTTGTTTTTCTCAAAGGCCAATTTCTACAGGGGGAATCTGACAGTAATAAACACAGGCGGAATCATTTTCAAATGTCTCACCAAAGTTTACTAGACGCATGTAAAAGATGTCATCTATCTTAAAGACCTGAAAGATATTATTTGTCATAGCATTTCATAGAGTCTTAAGGGATATACTTACATTTTGCTGTCACTTTGTACCCCCCCAAAGGAGGGGCATGGCCTTCTAATGCGTCAAATCCAGCAGAAACTAGGACCACGTCTGGATCAAACTCTTGGGCCACGGGTGTCACTATAGTCCTGTGCAGTAAAAAGCAACCAGTTACACATGGGAATGGCAAATACCTTTAAAATTTGTGCAGTGAAAATGACTTGGCACAGCCTCAAGAACTTCCTAAGAATAAAGAAAAGGGGAAAAGAAAAGACTACTTGAATGGATCAAAAACTTATCATTTCCTTAATACCGAATCACTATTATTTTCACATCCTGATTCAGTCTTTTTTCTTTCATCTTTTTTTTTTCTCAAATTAAAAAAAAAATGCTTTGCAGGTACATTCGAAAGCCTGTCATATTACATGCACATCTGTGGCTGTTTTATCCCACTGCCTATAAAAAACTGCTTCTTCCAAGGGAGTGACTAATGTTTTACAGAGGAAAGTCAAAGCTTTAGTGAAAACCCGGCTTGCTCTAGTTAGTAAGAACTCAGTGTAAATTTGAACTATAAATTTCTTTTGGGAAAAAGTTGCTTTTCCAACTTTTTTTTTTAAACATTTTTAAATATTTGTCGTGGTAGGGGGTGACTCTTGCAAAGGAAAAACAAGAAATTCCTTTAATAGAATCCAGACTATAATGTTAAGTGAGTCCAAGGTCAGAGACGCCAGGAATGTGGCAGCCTCATCCATGACAGCAACCCCTGCTGGCCCCACTCACACACTTCATCCTTACCCCTTCAACCATCTCAAGGGCCCCTAAGTCCTTTCTCCTCAATGCTGGTTTTGAGAGATAAGCTACTGGAATTTATATAGTCAAAAATTTTTTTTAAGATTTATTTATTTATTTATTTATACAAGAACCAGGGTACAGGCCAGATGAGCGGGAGAGTGAGAGGATTTACCAGAGACAGAGCGGGGAACAGAACAGGCAGATTGATGAAATACACTGCTGAGGGGAGCAGCGGGCGGGACAGGAGAGGTCTGCCGTGCCATGTGGGACCCTCGCTGGCTGGTGGGGATCGAACTGGTACTGCAGAGGCTGCGGACAGCTTCACAGTGCGGTGCTCAACTGCCTGCGCCACCAGGGGAGGCCCTCAAAATGATTTTTAAATGTAGACTTAAAGATTAGTAGGCTAGAATTAAGATTCAAATTTTCAACAACTAGTTAATGAAATGGGGAAATTGCACACTATAATGAATTTAAAATGTACTAATTCTCTGTTGTGTGTTGGTAGAAATAACTAAGCCAATTATTAAAATAGTAGTCCTTTAGTGTAGACTTTTTTGTTTGTAAATTTCCCTAATTTTTAACAGTGACCATATAGAAGATTCAGACTTTTTTTTTTTGCATGTAAACAAGAAATTGTTGAAGTCATAGAATAAAAACACTTATTTGATAGTTATCTACAAAAAGTTATTAATGAAGTCTACTACTGCAACAAAAGTTCAACACTTCAAACTCAGAGATGCATGTGTGATTCTCACATGAGTCCTTCCTACCACAGGAAGGCCACTTAAATTTCAATTCACCAATTAGTGAAACCAAGTAAAAATCTAATTTTGTTTACTGTGTATGATTTAATTGTTTATTTCATTCAAAAAACTAAGATTCTCTAATTAGTAGAGAAATATATTTGACTCTTCTCCTTCTGAGCAATACAAGTTCCTACACTTTTCATCAAATTGTCACATGAAATCAAGTCACTGCTTTTCATATGAGTGAAAGAGTCACGTAATATATGTTGTTGGGCTATCAGAATAAGTTCTCTGAAAGAATAAATGTCTTATGTATATAATTGTTTGATTTGATTAATTCATTGTACTTCCTTAGAAAACAAATAATACTCATAAAAATATGTAGGCAAATGATTGAAAAAGGTTGTCCACTTAATCATATGCATCGTTATAACCAAATTTCCAATTCTTTTGAAGAGTGTTCTGCCTCTTCTTTTTTAAGATTCATTTATTTATGCATACAAGAACTGTGGTGTAGGCCACAGTGGTGTAGGCCACTCCCAGACATACAGGGGAGTGAGAGGATTTACCAGAGACAGAAAAGGGAGCAGAACAGGCAGATCTACTGAAATACACTGCTGAGGGGAGCAGCAGGCAAGACAGGCGAGGTCAGCTGCGCCATGTGGGTTAGCTCCTTGGCCTGCCAGGGATAGAACTCCTGCTGCAGTGGCTGGTGACAGCCTAAGAGTGCTGTCTTTAAGCCCGGAGCCACCAGGGAGGCTCTCTGCATCTTCTTTTCTCAAATTGTAAGACACTTCTACACTTGTAAAACTGACAGTAAACATCCTTTAAGTCATAGCTCACTACCTTTTTCATAAAAGTTCCTCTTTACACATGGACATTAAACACATATATCTATTTTTGAAGGACAAAAAGACAGCACAGAAGATAGCAGGAAACAAGGATTACCAACACAATATTAGGGAATGGAAAGCAGAGAGGTGATCTACAGAGAGAAAAGCTAAAATGCAAGTGTTAATATCATCAGAGAGTAAACCACAAAAAGCAAGCTGACTTTTGCCTCTTCTTGGAGAAACTAACAACCAAAGAGAAACTACATAGAGACACAGAGAATTGGAAGTCACCCTATCGCACAGTTAGGTTTTCTCCCAATCATTCTATGGTGAATCCACTAGTCAAAGAACCCCATTCAGGTACACAGAGCAAACTCTTCAGTTTTCCATTGTCCTTTCTCAAATATGATGGGTTGTTTGTAGAAAGTTTCTAGTATGAATGATAACAAAACTAACATGTAAACAAAATAGAGTGATTTCAGAAAACCAGAGAAAGTACAAGGAAGAAACTGTAATAAAAACATTGGGATTGGGCCCAAAAAACAAGATAGCACATCTCTGAAAGGAAAAGTGGATGATATTTAAAATAAAAAAGAAATATCAAACAAAACATGTGATACACTGTTTAGAAGATAAAGTTGACATATTCTCTCAAAGCACAACACAACAGAGAATTAAATAATTGGCAATAATAGATCAAAAACTTAAAAGACCAATTTAGGAAATCAATGAATTTTAAAGTGGTAAATTAAATTTGATTATTGAATAATAGTTTCAGTCCTTCAAGATTAAAACAAAATATCTTCTACAACTATTTTCAGGGAAAGTATTGGATGACACACTCCATCAAAATTAAGGCATAAGCTAATAAACATAATGAGAACAAAACCATACTTTCAGCAAAACATTCTTATAAATTTCTATTTTTGCCCCAAAGTTAAAAGGATTTTACTGTAATTTTAAAACAAAATAGTAGACAGCAATTGAAAATTTGGTATGGAATGAAATTGGTTTTCATTCCAATGTAAAGTTTTCTTTAATAAAAGTCTTCTTTCCCATTTATAGGGAAATTATATCTATCTAGTTCACATTTCTCCAAATATTTAGAATCTACTTGTTTCTGTCTGAGGTAAATGTCATATTTGTCATGCATGCCATTCCTGAATTTACAAACATAGATTTTATAATTATAGATGTTCAAAATGCCCCATCTTTCAAAATTAATCCTATACATGTGAATTTAGCCCAACATCTTTAAAGGATGGAAAGTTTGAAAATACGTATCACTTGATAAAAATCCTTCATTTAAAAATATATATGTCTATAATTATGTCTGAGTGGCAGTCGTTTATTGAATGAATTAATGATGTATTACAAGAGTTGTGTAATGCCATGTTACAACATATGCTGTGTATTGGAGAACAACATGGCAACAGTCTTATCAATAGTGAAAATGCTAAGGTCCAGTCATTCCTTTCAACAAGTAGCTATTTAGTGTCTACAATGTTGCAATATAATTTTGACTTAAAGATATCTTCTATTTTGAACTGAATCAGATTTATTGTCCTATTGTTCACAAATTCATTCCTACTTTCTCATAAACTGTAACTAATATACTACTAATCTCTTTATTGTGGCAATTATTCTAGTAATGTCCATGGAAGTTTTTGTGTTTTCCTATTTATGCCAGTTTAGGTTGATTTTTATTCAATAGATCCATGGTGTATGAAAGATTGATAAACATATTTGGGAATATTAAGTGGAAAACAATGTAACTTTTCTTAAAAAGAACAACTCCTCAAAACATATTTAAAAATTTATCTGAAGAATTGGGTTTTCAGGTTAAAGACAGCAAGCAAAACATGTGTTTACCTCTTACCTTTCCCAATAAATATCCTGCTGAAAAGAAAGTATAAAGATAATAAAGATGAACTCATGGTTTAAATATAATTAACAGAATAATGTCCTTGTTCCTAATATCAATCTCCAATGAAAGGCTCTGGGGATGCTTGGATAAATGGTTGATTCAGGAATGAGTCAGGGAACATACAGGAGATTCTGGAACATCTTGTAGTGACAGAAAACACTGAAATGCTCAATAAAGAATGGGAATGATAAGGAATGATAGGATATATCAACCAATGTGAAAGAGCTCCCTAAGGCCAAAGGGTAGGGGTGGGAGGGCACAATGTGAAGAACATAATAATGACAAAGTGGATTACGATTCATACAGTCAAGTAAGTATTCATGAGTCCACCCAGAGATTAAAAAAAAAAAAAAACACACTGAATTGAAAGGAAATAAAATAGTTCTGATTTATAGAACAATTTGAATTAATAAATATAGGAGAATTGAGGAATACAGAAAATCAGGAAAAAGAGAATTAATTGGAATAAGATAGAATTAATTGTCTTGGACCAAATTAACGAGAGATGCTAAAGAGTGGACAACGCTTTTCAGAAGAAATATGATATTTTCCTTACAACAAAGTATCTTCCCCAAATTTTCATAAAGGAGAAAAATACAAACTTTACAATGAACAAATTTCATTTGAGGGATTACCTTACATTTCCATTGTTAAGACATATCAACATCAGTACTCCCTTGATATGACATAATGAGAGAGGTAGTTCTACAGTATTCTTCAAAAAGTTTGTTACCTCAACTTTAATAATGAGAAGATATCAGATAAACCTTTATTGAGGGACATTTGACAAAATAACTGAACACTTTAAAGGATACTTTTAAACAATGATCAGGAAAGATTAAGGGAAGACTAAAGAATTGCTACAGATTATCGGAGACTAAGGATATAGGACATCTAAGTGCTAAGTGAGGCTCTGGATTGGATACAGGAATGGAGAAAGGACACTTAGTGGAAAAAAATGCAGCCCCATATAAATTTTGTAGTTCAGCTAACAGTGTACAAATAGTAATTAATTTTGATAATTTTACTATAGTTTTGTAAATATTTAAGATAAGGTGAAGATGTATATAGGACATACAGGAAATCTGTGCTATTCTTGCAATTTTTTTAAGTCCAAATATTTAAAAATAAAATGCTACCAAGTATCAAAATATATACACAAAATAAATATATAGCAACAAAAGAAACAAAAAATTGCACAACACAAAATGTTTAATAACACAAAACTTTTTAAAAAACAGCTGGGTTGCGAAGCTGTCTGCAGCCTCTGCAACGCTGGTTCAATCCCCGGCCACCAGGCAAGGGTCCCACATGGCGCACAGACCTCTCCTGCCGCCCGCTGCTCCCCTCAGCAGTGTACTTGGGTCCTTCTGCCTGCTCTGCTCCCCGCTCTGGCTCTGGTGAATTCTCTCACCTTCCCGCGCTTCTGACTGTACCCAGTGCTTGTGTAAATAAATAAATAAATAAATCTTTAAAAAAAAAAAAAGATCTGGACTATATCTCAACACCTTAATTACTTTCCCTCTATGCCAGCAACCAGTGTTTAATCCTAGGTGTTTGGTGACCCTATCTTCAGAAAATGATGTATCTGGAAAAAACCAAGACTTCCAGTGTGGATATTATTGTCCTAAAATATGCTCTTCCTTATTTCATCAGTGAGTCAGATTCAGAGAGCACCAGTTAACTTCTGGAATGCTAATCCCAAAATGGGGTTTGGCAGTTACACTTTATCCCAAATCAGCTGTCAAAGAGCTCCCAATTGATACATTTATCCAACCTTAAGGAAAAATGAACCAATTAGTACTTTCAAAAATGTCAATGGAAAGGCAGTGGTTTTTTTATAGCATATAAAGAGACCCAACAGCATGAAGGGCGGGGTGGAGGTAAACATAAATGACTCTGAACAAAATATATAGTTCAGTTGACAGAAATAATTCCAACGAGACTCAAGAAAGTATTTTATCATTAAAATTAAAAAAAAATGCTATATGAAAAAGAACAAAAAGGGAAGCACTTAGAGATAAAAATATCATCAATAGAAAGGTTTAGAAAAAACAAAGTTGAAGTAATCCTTCATAAAAAAAAACAAATAAGTGAAATATGAAGTGGAAAAATATGAAACCTAAAAGATCAATGCAGAAGCCCTATAACTGCATAACAGCATCTCTGAGAATGCTGATAAAGAAGGGAGGGCATTCTCAAATAAAAGAAGATGATTTTTAGAAACTTAAAATAACTCTTCTGCAAATCTGATAGGTTCAACGAGAAAAAGCTCTATGCACAAAATCATATACTCACTTAGACATAGTCTCATAAAACTTCAAATCTCCAGGGATCCTTAAAATAGAAAAATGTCATCCTCAAAAGAGATGAAAAATGAGATTGACATCAAAGTCCTAATCAGCAACACTGTAAATCCTCACATTCCCAAGGAAAATTATTTTTAAACTTTATTTTTTTCAGCCATTACACACTAGTATTCAAGTATGTTATTTGAACAAGAATACTTTATGACACGTAAAGACTCAGTAATTTCTTTCCAGAGCACCCTTTAGAATAATTCAATTGGGGATGTACTTATGCAAAGAAAGTAAGTAAATCAAAGAAATAGAGAGGCACAGGAGCAAAGTATTGGATATATCCTAGGACAATGATGAAGTGGGTTCACTGATAACTTGTACCAGTTATTTCATTGCTAGAAAATAAGTGACAGAAAAAATAGTAATAGCATAAATGCTTTTTCATCTTCATCGAACCACTAGGGATTCTGGAATGCTCTTCTTAAAGAGCAACCATCCTCCTTCTTCTTGAAATGTCATTTTTCCAGGTGAGGTTCATGCTAGAAAGAATAGAAAGAGCTTACAAAAGTAAAGGGCAACAAAAATGCATGTATTACTCCTAACAATAAAGGGAGACATAGGTCATGTGAACAGATACTAAACACAGTAAGAAGAAAAGAATCCCATTCTGATTTTCTTTCCATGAAGTCTGATTTTGATTCAGAATCTTGCATGTATCAGGTCTCAGAATTTATTTCCTATCGAGTTTATGGCTAAATAATTGGTTGTACTGACATTGGGTTATGTGTTGTGTTTAGGTTGAAACACAACAGTGATTTCTCATGACTCAGCCTGGTCCTTGCAAACTGTACAGAATACAACATTCTTTCTAGCATGAACCTCACCTGGAAAAAGGACATTTCAAGAAGAAGGAGGATGGTTGCTCTTTAAGAAGAGCATTCCAGAATCCCTAGTGGTTAGGTGAAGATGAAAAAGCATTTATGCTATTACTATTTGTAATAGCATAAATAGCGTAGAGAAGCACTGCTCTGGCTTTAAGGAAAACAAAAGGCCTGGTTCCTCAATATTCTACTAAAATTTTCAAACATTTCAAAATATTTGAACCTATAAAGTTACTCAAAAATTGCCAGAAAGAGAAAGTAAGGAGGATAGTTCAGGCAGATAGACTAGCAAGGACAAAGACTTGGCAGCTTATGACAAATAGTCTGATGTGTCTAGAGCATATGATGCCTACAGGGTAGCAGTAGCAGCTATAAAGGCATGGAGGTCCCAAATCTTAACATATCTGAAGCACAGTGGACAAACTGATACCAGGAAGCCAGGTGCAAGGGTTTGATATAGGAGATGGAGGCAGTCCGCGAGCGTTTCAAGAAACAGACTGTACTACAGTATAAATGCATCACAAAGGTTCACCATCACTTTCTTCACTCAAGAAATCTTTGCCAACCACCTGTCAGGATTAGTAGCAAGCAAAGGACATGATATTTCACCTCTATGTAGTTTACATTCTAACTGAAGTAAAATGGTGTATAAATAAACAAGCAGGGCCTCCCCTGGTGGTGCAGCACTTGAGCACTGGGCTGCGAAGCTGCCCACAGCCTCTGCAGCATCAGTTCAATCCCTGGCCGCAGGCAAGGGTCCCACATGGCATGACAGACCTCTCCTGCCTGGCCCGCTGCTCTCCTCGGTAGTGTATTTCATCACTCTGCCTGTTCTGTTCCCAGCTCTGTCTCTGGTGAATTCTCTCACCCTCCCACGCTTCTGACTATACCCAGTGCTTGTATAAATAAATAAATAAATCTTTAAAAAAATAAACAAGCAAATACAAAGTAAGAACCAATGTGAAAAAATAAAAAGTCATGAGAGATGGTGCACGTTTAGATATGGGTTCACAGAAGGCTGCTCTGAGGTGGTACCAGTGGGCCAAAGGAATGCTCTGTATGGAGTGAGGAGGTAGGTCAAGCAAATTATGAGGGGGAAGCACTATCCTAGGGAATAGAAAATGCCAGAACCTGAAGTAGGTCTTTGGTGTATTCAAGGCAGCACAAGGAGATCCTACTAGTTGATGAGAAGTAAATAAAGGAAAAGATGGCTAGAAAAGGGGCCAGGAAAGTGAAATAAAGCCAGTTCATAAAAGGCCTCACAGGTCACTGCAACAACTGTGGATTTCAATCTGAACCAGAAGGGAAAATGCAAGGCTTTGAGTAGGGCACAAACATGACCTGATTTATATAATTTCTATCCTCATCAATTAAGTATTTAAAAGTATCTTTTAGAATTATAAGGCCTTTTTGATCTCTGAGATTGCAGATTATGATGGCTCACATAATTTGTAATGGCAGATTATAATCATGCAAATATGAAGTAATGGCGAAAATACAGCCTACATTTTTAATTGTAGGTCATCTTTTAAAAGCATCAGATTATAAAATTGCACATTTTCAAATGGCACAAGGACTTCTGTTTTTTGACATATTTTTTACCAAAACAAAAGTTCACATTTTAACACACACATTTCATTCCTCTGCATATGTTTGTCTACATGGAGCAAGGGAAAACGCTCCTAGGGAAAACTGACTTGACAGTTGATGCTTGGACAAGTGGTGAAGGCAGGACATCAAAGAGCCACTGCTAAACAGATTTCAAGCAGTGGTCATGGCCATGGCCACTATTGCTTTAGAATATTCCCCAGAACCTTACAACTCTACCAGTGCCTTCTGGAAAAGCAGCAAAGGAAGGGACATCATGGGGAATTGTGGAAGAGGGTTAGTACTGCGAGTTCTGAGGACACCATGTATATAACTGGTATTGTCTACCAGCTCCACAAGTTTTCACCTTAGTAAATCTTGTTCTTCCTTAATCTTCACCTCACATCTCCTCATACAACCAACACACACACACACACACACACACACACACACACTATCCTTTCTTTCACCATTTTTCCTTTATTATTTTGTTTTTACATCTTGGGGAACACTCATTCTCTCTCTCAAATCAATGTTCATTTATAAGGACATCCTGCAGTCTACATTTTCAAATTATATTAGTAACTTACCTTGTATTTTTGCTCCTTTGTCATCAGTCTAGTTTCTGCCAACATCTCTTAGCTGGAAAATAACTAGTCTCCTTTGTGGTAATCCTGTCACTCTCCTTACCCCTCTGCAGTCTATTCTCAACTGGCAGCAAGACTGACATTCTTAATGCTTAATTGACAAGATCAGCCCATCATTTTTCTCAGGGTAAGAGTTTTTAAATACCCTCATGTCTCCATATAATAATATGGGTATGTCTTTCTATAATAATGTCTCCATATAATAAGGTTGCGAGCATCAATCTGACCACTTTCAGCTGGGACTCTGTTCACAAATATGGCAGCCATACTCTGACCTTACAGGTTTTACAGTGGCTCTTCCCTTTGTTTGAGTGCAATTTCTAATTGCCTAACTCCTTCAACTTCCACAAATCTTAGTTCACCTGTTATCTTCTCAATAAGACCTTTCTTTGAAACCCTTTTCTATACCTATCCAAACTTTGTCCCTCCTAACTCATTTATCCTCCTCCAAATTGATACATAATTTACTTATTATGTTTACTGTTAATTCTATTATCTGGTTTTCCTCACTAGATCAACCTCCCCAAAGGAAGGTACTGTTTGCCTCTCTGTTAACAGCTGTTAACAGGAACCTTGAACAGTGGCTAACACATTGTAGACACAGTTGTTGAATGGAATGCTGAATGATAATCTCTCTGGTTTTTATGTTTTCAGCTCAGGTTTTATTGGCCTCTCACTCTTCCTCAGCTTCAGCACATTTCACAAATATGTTTGAAATGTCTCATCTTAAAAAGTTATTGAGGGCCTCCCTGGTGACTCAGCGGTTGAGCGCTGGGTTGCGAAGCTGCCCGCAGCCTCTGCAGTGCCGGTTCGATCCCCGGCTGCTCCCCGGCCACCAGAGGAGGGTCCCACATGGCGCGCAGACCTCTCCTGCCACCCGCTGCTCCCCTCAGCAGTGTACTTCGGTCCTTCTGCCTGTTCTGCTCCCCGCTCTGGTTCTGGTGAATTCTCTCACCCTCCGTGCTTCTGACTGTATCCAGTGCTTGTATAAATAAATAAATTAATAAAAAAAAAAATCTTAAAAAAAAAAAAGAGTTAAGTTTAAAAAAAAAAAAAGTTATTGAGGGCCTCCCCGGTGGCGCAGTGGTTTCGAGCTCGATTGTGAAGCTGCCCGCAGCCTCTGCAGTGCCGGTTCGATCCCCGGCTGCTCCCCGGCCACCGGAGGAGGGTCCCACATGGCGCGAAGACCTCTCCTGCCTGGCCCGTTGCTCTCCTCAGTAGTGTACTTCGGTCCTTCTGCCTGCTCTCCTCCCTGCTCTGGCTCTGGCGAATTCTTTCACCCTCCCGCGCTTCTGACTGTACCCAGTGCTTGCATAAATAAACAAACAAATAAACAAACAAATAAATAAATAAATCTTTTAAAAAAAAGTTATTGAAATAACACTGGTTAATAACATTATATAGGTTTCAAGTGTACATCATTATAAACCACATCTGTATATACTACATTATGTTCACATTAGAAGTGTAATTCCATTCTTCATCATCCAATCAACTCCTTCAATCTGATTAACAACAGCCCACTCTTCCTTCCCTTCAAGTAATCAGAGACAGTGAGAATGAGTGCAAGCAAGAGCAAGAGAGAAAGAGAGAGAGCATAATTAAACAATAAAAGGTATCTAATTTGAAAATGCAGAAAAATATGACCACTTTACAAATGACATGATAATGAGCATAAAATTCCAGAGCCCAGTAAAACACTGTTAAAAATAATGAACAGATATAGTGAAATGGCAGGCCACAAAGTTAATATACAAAAGTCTGCTGCATTTCTCTGTACAAATAATGAACTTGCAGAAAGAGAAAATCTCTCAGTTGCACCAAAATTAATTAAATAGCTAAATATAAATTTAACCAGGGAGGTGAAAGATCTGTACATTGAAACCTGTAATATACTGCTGAAAGAAATAGAAGGCTCAGAAAATGGAAAAATACTACATGTTCATGACTGGAAGAATTAACACTGATAAATGATTAAATAATCTAAGTCAATATATAGATTCAAAGTAATCTCTGTGAAAATCCCAATTTTACTTTTCACGAAAAATGAACTGAAAAGATAATAAAATTTATTTGGAATAATGAAGTACCCAAATAACCAAACAACCTCAAGAGGGAGAAAAAAATGGAGGCGTTATATGCCCTAACTTTAAGCTATATTACAAAGTGATACTAATTAATACAGCATGGTATAGGACTCAAAACAGACCACAGGTCAATGAAACAGAATTGAGAGCCCAGAAATATCACATGTTTATAGACAAATAATTAACAACAAAGAAGCAAAGAGCATATAACTAATCAAGCAAACTCTGATGAAAGCTGGACAGTCATATACAAAAGAATGAAAATCGATCACTAGTCACTAACACTAAACATAAAAATTAAAGCAACACTAATTAAAGATTTGAATGTAAGATCCTAAACCATAAAAAACAGGGGGAAAAAAACACAGGAAACACTGTACTATACATCAGTCTTTGAAATGACTCTTTTAGGGAAAGGTATTTTTCTTTCAAGTTTCTAGTATCACTATTTTATAGATGAGCTTTTCCTTTGAGTGCAAATATCAGATAATTCTACTTTTCTTGGCCAGGTGAAAAAACTCTCCAGGGACAAAAATGAATAATGATAATTTCTAGAAAATTTAAATATTGTAATTCACTTTTAATCTAGAAATTACACCAACAAAGGGAAGAAATGGAGATAAAGTATTCACAACAGAAGATGTAGCATATATGTGTGGCTTCTTTTTCTTTATATAATGCTTTTTCTATTTCCTTCATCTGTATTTAAAAGCATTTTGTGTCTCCATAATTCTGCTCAATAGGAATTTTCATTTATCTTGACCCATTTCTTTGTTCATTGATTTAAGTGTTTCTCAGTGTCTAGTTCTTTTGTATTTGTACAAGTATTAAAATAAGAACTATGCCAGCACAGAGGACAACATTATTTTCAAACCAATTGTTCAATGAGTATTGGAACATTACATGAAAGACAGGGAGAGGAGCAAAAAAGTTTTTAGAAGATTTCTTTAAAAGCCTTAAAAAAAAAAAAAAGACTGGGGTCTCCCTGGTAGTGCAGCGGTTGAGCACTGGGCTGCAAAGCTGCCCACAGCCTCTGCAATGCCAGTTCAATCCCTGGCCGCCGGGGAGGGTCCCACATGGTGTGTAGACATCTCCTGCCACACCCACTGCTCCCCTCAGCAGTGTACTTCGTTCCTGATGCCTGCTCTGCTCCCCACTCTTGCTCTGGTGAATTCTCTCACCCTCCCGCGCTTCTGACTGTACCCAGTGCTTGTACACATACATACATAAATAAATAAATCTAAAAAAAAAAGACTAAATTTTACAATCCTTTCTCTGGGTGTTATCTTGAAATCAAATTCCCTGGCTTTAGCGTATAATTGTAGTGGAGTAGAAAGATGAATGGAATCTAACTGAAGAGATCCAGTTTTTGCTCTTAGCACAACACCTAATTCTATAATCTTAGTAAACTGTCTTTCTGAAACTATTAGTTTCTTCAACTATAAAATGAGGAGATTCACTTAAATGGTCTCTAAAGTCATAGGCAGCTCTCACGTTGTATAATTTTTATGTGTCAGAGTTACTACATCAAAGGGATAGTTTTTCTCCCCCTTCTTAAATTTTTTGTCTTGAATTTGATAATAAAAACCATAGCCTTGGTAGAGGGGCTTGGTGAATCTTGGTGAAGGTGGTCAAAGGTACAAACTTCTATTTATAGGATAAGTTCTAAGGATGTAACATACAACATGATGACTATCATCAACAAAATTGCATTGTATATATAAGTTGCTAAGAGGGTAGATCTTCATCTACCCTCTGGTAAAAATGTTAACCATGTAGGGTGAAAGATAATAACTTATCTTACTGTGGTGATCACTTAGCAATATATGAATACATCAGTATATCAATATATCAATAAGTCAATTCATTATGATATACACCCTAAACTTATATAGAGTGATATTTGTCAATTGTAACTCCATAAAACTGTTGGAAAAACTGTTGGAAAAGTAGAACCATTGCCTGAGGTTCAACATCCTTTGAGCTCAAAATCTTTCTTAATACTTATGATTTGTACTTCTCCTTTTAGGTCAGTTCTTAAGTAAATCTTTTCTTTGATGACTCCAGACTCCAAAGTGGAGAGCAAACCACTTCACTCCAAGAACAAACTATGATTTATATTCCTAGAGCAGAATTATCATTTCTAACAAGGATGCAGCTCTAATGACATTTAGTGTATTTATATTCTATAATATATATATGCTATATATTTATTTTTATATTACATATAAAATATTACTTTGTTCTAAAAGAATCCATGATGAGAATAAGAAAACTATGTAATAAACAATGCCTTTTAAAAGTAGTAAGATCATTTTTTATCACTTAAATAAATATGTGTAGATATATCATATTACCACATAATGCATTCTAACTAGGAATATATATTTCTAATTGAATGTATATATATATAGTATTTAATTGTGTATATGCATATATATATTCTTAGTTCAGAAAAGCCATCCTTTTAGGGACCTCCCCGGTGGTGCAGCGGTTGAGCGCTGGGTTGCGAAGCTGCCCGCAGCCTCTGCAGTGCAGGTTCCATCCCCGGCTGCTCCCGGGCAACCGGTCGAGGGTCCCACATGGCGTGCAGACCTCCCCTGCCGCCCGCTGTTCCCCCCAGCAGTGTACTTCGGTCCTTCTGCCTGCTCTGCTCCCCGGTCTGGCTCTGGTGAATTCTCTCACCCTCCCGCGCTTCTGACTGTGCCCAGTGCTTGTATAAATAAATAAATAAATCTTTAAAAAAAAAAGAAAGAAAGAAAATCCACCCTTTTAAATAGTTTTAAATATGGCATTTTAAAATTTATTGTGCTTTATTACATTAAAATGCCAAGGCTAATTTTAAAACTCTATTATTGAAAAGAATGAATACTTAAAGGGACTAAGGGACTTTCCTTGCTGAAGATGTGTCATATAGCCAGTAATAGTTGTGACTAATGCAGAGACATTACTCAGTGTATCTCTGAGACATTGAAGAAAAATTTTTCTCAATAGTTGTTTCAAGCTTTGGGACATAGTCAGTGTCATGCTATTCTGTTTATATTATTATATTTGATACATCCTCTGACTGTACAATATTGCTGATTTCCTAGAGGAAAACCCTATTTATAAGCATAGAAAGCTTGGCAAAATTTTAATATTGCTAGTCTAATAAAATGGATAAAATGATTCAGAGCTAATTAACATAGCACAGTGGTAATAGAATTAATAAAGTTTTCTTTTGTTGATTCTATATTGAAATTTATAAAAAATTAAGCTAGAACTAGGAAATTGAGTTTGGTTTCTAGAAGTCATTTAATTGCTAGTACTGAAATTTTACTGAAATGAACACACTTTGTTTTGAAATATAGAAAAAAAGCTATTTATGTTTATGTATATTCTTTTCTAAACACTACTTTATGAAAGTGTAGAATACCATGTATTTTTATGCCAAATATAAGGCTACAATTCTGAAATAGTGCTGTTCAAGAAATATTTAATTATGATTCCAAATATGGGCCCAGTAATTTGCAGATGATCTAACACTTATTTTCAGAAGCATTACTAAAGCAGTTCTTCCTAGTCTGCAAAACCTAGGACTAGAAAGGAATAGTTGTTCTGCCACTACCCAATTAACAAAGGACCGAGTTGTATGTAGCCAAAGCTGAGCTACAATAAAGGACAAGGATCTTCTCCAATGTAGTTACTGGAACCATTAATTCTTCCTAAAGGTCTTCAAAATTGTATGTGCTATATTAATAGAATCTATTTCTCTTATGACTACAATGGATTACCTCAGAGATATTAGTTCCACAGCAGACTTAAAGCTCTAAATTCTCTCACACCTACCATATTATTCCTAATTCCCTTACTTCCTCCTTTTTTCCCTTCTTTTTCTTTCCCTTATTTCTTTCTAACTTTCTCTTTTTAGACCAACTTATTCTTAAAAACATAACAAAATTTGGGAAAAATACACAAATATTTCAATTATATTTTCTTAGGTGAAGATCAACTGGAAAACAGTAGAAGCATGTATATTCAAAGAGTTATGTAACCCACATGACTTGGGCAAGAGAGACAGAGCAAGCTCCTGCAACATGTAGTTTTCCAAATCTTAGTTTATTTTCATTTCTATAGCAACCTGGTGGTTGTAAAACACTGCTATAATGAGTGGAAAATAGAACACAAATGACAGTAAAATGTTCTTATAACTCAAATAGCAGAGAATTGTTAAGAAAATTTGAAAAGTTTTTTTTTTTTTTTAAATGGGCTCATAGCAGGAAAAATGTCTACCTAAGTCAATAGTAAATTTCCCCTCCAGAGGGAGGATAAGATGCTTGTGATACATGCACCTTGGAAACTTAATTATGTGCCCATTTCTTGTTATTACTTTCTTGATCCAAAAAAATCCCTAAAGAGATTTTACTACCATCAAATCAGTCATAGGGATTTCTCTGCTTTCAGTGGGGTGCAATGTAGAGCTTAGTACACATATTGCATTTCCCATCACCCAATGAGCACAGAATATTCTTTTTTGTAAAGTTTCAAATGGCCCTCTCTTTGGTTTTGCACAAGTGATTGCATTCCATAAAATATTATTGCATAAAGCCAAAGGACCCTCGGTAAAAATTAAATTCTGCATTCCAATAAAATCCAATGTAGAATATATGTACTTTAAAGAGAATGTTAGCCTTTATATTTCTTCTCAAAGGAAAAGAAGATGGAGCTTTGTAGGCATAAAAAGAAGGAAAAATAAAGGTCAAACTTTACTGTAAGTAAATGTTCTGTGGTTTATAGAATTCACAAAACAAATTACAGCATGACATCCTTTTCAAGGAACTGTTTGTGTCTTTGGAAAAAGTGTGTATTATTTTTGGTGAACACTACCTTTTGATGTGGCCTTTCTGAGGGAGGCAGCATCATCAAGATTTTTTTTCTTTTAATTGCGTAACAATATGAGATGTACAAGACAAAAGGCAAACTCATTTAGAAATTTAAATCCCTGAGGCATAGTCAGAAAGAGACTGAGAAGGAAAAACTTGGGAACTGAAAGGAACACTGAAGTGCAGAGTTGGGCTATATTTTCAGTCAGGAGACCAATCCAAGATAAAGGAGTTTTAGTTTTCTTCATATGTAAAATGACAGGAAAGTAGGATTACTCCTGAAGATAAAGTAATATTTCATTTATGTTAGATAAGTAAACTGTTTTCTTCTAGCAACAAAAATGAATTTATAAATAATTGTGACAATGAACTATGTGTCAGGCATGGAGTTAGACAGTTTGTACATTATGCCTGCAGCATACCTTAAATTATGTATTTTAACCCCCACATTTTATAGATCATTAAACTGAGACTCAAAGTTAAAAAAAAAAAAAAACTTTGGTCAATTTCATTAAGTAACTGGCAGAAATTGGCATTAAAATTCCTATCAATCTCAATCCAAAGATCATGTACTAAGAAACCTAAAAATTTCACTGCCTTATAACTGCATTATTAAATGAAAAACTAATGTTTCTAAAAGCCATGATTCTAAGAAGAGATAAAGTAGATGGTAGAAATGAAAACACTGGCTGTGAGATTAATTCAGCAGTAGCATATTTCAAGGCACAATTGCAATCACAACATTCATTCCACTTATAAATATGGAATCACTATGGTAGCTTGTCAGAACAAATGATATCTACTGTTTTATAATTTACATCAAAAATGTAACACCCCACGAATAGGTTAATTAGGCCAGGAGTTATCAGTTGGATTACCATGAAAACAATTTAAAATTACACTCAAACATACCATATGATAAAGGAAAAAAATAAGGTGATCATTCTTTTCCAACGATCCACATAGCTGGCTCTAAACACAAAAACAGTTAACTCTCTGTTTTCATTGTCTATAAGAGGTCAGGGAGGCATGTGTGTGTTGCAACAGGGATTAAATGACATGCTAAATGAGCTACTGAAAACATTACAGACCAAACATTACAATGGGAAAAGCTTGAAGACTAATCTTTTGTGCATGGATATCTGTCTTATAACCAAATAACCCTCTGAGACATTGGTAGAGCAGTTCTATACTCTCATATCAAAAAGATTTAAACCTCTTTAAAAATCTTTCCAAGTAGCATATATTCTATAAATGTTTTCAAATGGTTTGTGTATTTCACATTCCCATCTGAAAAAAAAAAATGAAGTTTGACTTTGACAAGGATGTCTTCTTCATAGATTTGTTCATTAGTTCATTTGTTCATTTACCCATCGTCTCTTTGCCATGTATTACATTTCATACTGTTAAGACAAGTTCGTATAGTTAAGGAGCTCAGATGGCATGTGTGAAATTGATTGGTAGACAAATCTCTCCCCATTTAAAGAGACATTTACTAATGCAGATATAGATTTTCTTTTCCCATTCCAAAATGATAAGTACCCTAAGAAACATAACAATGCATTTAGACACAGAAAAGGAAGTTATTAATTATTCCTAGGCAATAATGGAAATATTTTATAAATATAAATAATCTGATTTGGCTGTTTAAACACTGGCTCAGTGGTTTTCAAAATCCCCAAAACATAACCAACAGCAAAAAAAAGAAAACTTTTTGTAAACCACCACACATACACACATATAACTAAAACATAAATTTCATTAAATAAGACTCATTTACACTAACATTTTCTATTATATTCAACTCCATTCCAAAAATGTCACTCTTGATCCACTAAGTTGATTTCAAATATTTTAATAGTGCAATTCATAGTTTAAAAAGTAATGGGAAAGATGGACCACATCGCAGTATAATTAAGGCCAATTATGACAAACCTCAAGCTAACATTCTCAATGCTGAAAACATGAACACTTTACCTATAATATCTCAAAAATAAGGATGCCCACTTTCACACTACTGTTCACATAATATTGGAAGTTCTAGCTAGAGTAATTAAGCAAGTAAAGAAATGAAAGGATTCAATTTGGAAAAGAAAAAACTATCTGTAGATGGCATGATAATATGCACAGAAAACTGAAGACCACAATAAATCTAATAGGAACAATAAATTGGTATACAAAGCATCAGATTATAAAATCAATTCACAAAAATCAGTTGCATTTCTTTAATAGATTTTTTTTTAATAGAGGCATGTTTTATTTATTTGTTTGTTTGGTTGTTTTGTTTATACATGCACTGGGTACAGTCAGAAGCTCGGGAGAGTGAGAGAATTCACCAGAGCCAGAGCAGAGAGCAGAGCAGGCAGAGGGACCTAAATACACTGCTGAGGGGAGCAGCGGGCGGCAGGAGAGGTCTGCGCGCCATGTGGGACCCTCCTCCGGTGGCCGGGGAGCTGCTGGGGAATCGAACCGGCGCCGCATAGGCCGCGGGCCGCTTCGTAATCCAGCGCTCAACCGCTGCGCCACCGGGGAGGCCCAAATCAGTTGCATTTTTAAAAGCAAACAATGGGCCTCCCCGGTGGCGCAGCGGTTGAGCGCTGGGTTGCGAAGCTGCCCTCGGCCTCTGCGGCACCGGTTCGATCCCCGGCTGCTCCCCGGCCACCGGAGGAGGGTCCCACATGGCGCGCAGACCTCTCCTGCCGCCCGCTGCTCCCCTCAGCAGTGTACTTCGGTCCTTCTGCCTGCTCTGCTCCCTGGTCCCTGCTCTGGCTCTGGTGAATTCTCTCGCCCTCCCGCGCTTCTGACTGTACCCAGTGCATGTATAAACAAAACAAACAAATAAATAAATAAACATGCCTCTATTAAAAATAAATTAATAAATAAAAAATAAAAGCAAACAAAGTGCTAGACAGAATAGAAAGAAAACAATCTTATTTATATAAGTACCAAAAAAAAGGGAAATACCTAGGAGTAAACTTAACAAAGGAGATAAAGGATCTGTGTAATGAAAATTCTAAGACATTGTTAAAAGAAATAGAGGAAGACATGAAGAAATTAGAAAGATGCCTTCTTCTCTTCGATTTGGAAGAGTTAACATCGGCCTTTTACTTAAAGGCCATTTTACTTAAAGGCAAACAGATTCATTGCATTACCTATCAAATTTTCAATGGCATTCTTCAAATACATAGAGTAAATATTACAGAAATTCTATTCAAAGCAATTCTGACAATAAAAACTATTGGGGGTATCACACTCCCAGACTTCAAACTATACTACAAAGTTACTGTAGTCAAATTGAAATGGTATTAGGATAAAAAGACACATAGATCAGTGGAATATAACTGAAAGTCTGAAAATAAGCCCACACTTACATGCACATTAAATATGAGACAAAAAGAACCAAGAGCACATAATGGAGAAGGAAATTAGTTTTTCCACAACTGAAGATAAACAGTCTTGAAGATAAATAGTCATATGCAAAGAATGAAACTGAACCACTATTTTACGACTTATAGAAAGTAACTCAAAATGGATTAAAGACTTGTATGTAAGACTGAAACCGTAAATGCTTAGACAAAAAACAGTAATAACAATCCACAAGATTGATTTCAGTGATATTTTGGGGTCTGGACTTCAACAGCAAGGAAAAACAAAAGCAAAGATAAATAAATAGGACTCTATCAAAATACAGTTTCCGTAAAGTGAAAGAGATTATCAATAAAATAAGACATTCTACTGAATGAAAAAGAAAGTGTGCATACTCATATAACAAGGGGTTAATATTTATTATCTACAAAGGACCAAGAAAAAAAAATAATGCTGGAGGTAAAAAAAATGCAGAAGATGTGAATATACATTTCTTCAAAGAAGATACACAGAAGACTAACAGGTACATGAAAAAATATTCTTCACTTATCATCAGAAAATGCAAATCAAAACCACAGCGAGATACCACTTCATTGTAATATTACTTATGATAGCTAGGTTATAGAAATGAACTAAGTGTTCCACTGTAGATGAGTATTAGAAGATGTGATATATTTACACAATGGAATCTACTGATTTATTAAAAAAGATGAACTCTTGTCACTTGAGACTACATGGATGAAACTGGAAGGAATTAAGCTAAGTGAAGGAATTAAGCTAAGTCAGTAGGAGAAAGACAAAAGAAGATGATTTTGTTCATATTTGGAATATAAGAAACAAAAAGGAACAGACAAAACAATAACAAACTCTAGCATTCAAACTATAGAATTGAAATTCCAAAATGTGGAGGGCAGAAGGTGGGGGCAAACTATGTGTACTTTGGGGGTGGTTGTGTTGTGGTAACATAAAAAAATACCTCCTTATCATATACTGTGTCATAAACTGAGAATCTTGGGAATTAAATGTGATTATAGAAGAGAATGTGCTATTTTAAGAGTACACTTTTCTACAAAGTTGTTATGTTTATAAATATTTTTCTACTAATATGTCTCTAGCAGACATTGAGTTGATAGAATCAAATTAGCTTCAGTAAAGATCAGTATTTACAGCCCCACTCAGCAGTGAAAATACTAAGAACCTTACAATGATACTGACTTATCTCAACAAAAAGGAAACAATGCAATCAAAAATTGGCCAGAATAGCTAAATAGGCACTTCTCCAAAGAACACATACAGATGGCAAATGGGCATGTGAAAAAATGCTCATCATCACTTATTACCACAGAAATGGTATAAATGCACATGTAGCCATAGTGAGATACTAACTCATCCCTGTGAGACTGGGTCATATCAAAAAGACCAGGTACAACAAGTATTGACGATATAGAGAAAAAAGGATCCTAGTACACTGGTGGTAGGAAAGTAGACTGGTCCAGTCCCTATGGAAAACACTATGAAGTTCCCTCAAAATATTAAAAATAGATTTACCATATGACCCAGCAATTCCACTCCTAAGTATCAACCCAAAGCACACAAGAAAGCACTAATTCAAAGAATGCATGCACTTCTTTGATCACTACAACACTATTCATAATAGCCAAGCTATGAAAACATCCTAAATATCTCAAAACAGATGAATGGATTAGAGATGTGGTACATATACACAATTGAATATTACTCAGCTATGAAAACAGGTAAACTGTCACCATTTGCAACAGCATGTATAGGACTGGAAGGAATACTAAGTGAAGTAAGCTTGAAGGAGAAAGACAAATATTGGATAATAACCCTTGTGTATGTAATGCAGCAAATTAAAATAAAAGGGTCGGCTACAACTAAATGAATAACTAACCCTAGATATCTGACTGTAGAATTTAGGCTATTAGAGGGGGAGAAGGCAGAGGGAGAACAGGAAGGGGAGTCAGCACAATGGACTAGGTAGGGGGATGTAGGGGCTATGTCTGCCTTAGTGGTGGGTATGGTGTGAGAGCATATACTTGAAAGGTTTGATTACACACCTCTAAATCATATACAGCATTGTAAACCAATGTTGTCTCAATAATAAAAAAAAAAATCAATCACCAGGCATTTCCAATGGGAAATGCAAATGAAATTCTTTTTTCCCTGCCATTACAAACTAATAAACTGAAATTAAGGGAAGATGCTAATGTATTTGTAGAAAACACTTTTTTCCTACTCCAAGTTCAGTATGACAAAAGTATCATCTATATCAACAGAGTTTCTTAATCAGTCATAGTGACACTCTTTGGAAGTCATTTGGAAGATTGCCTATGGTCAACTGAGCTTATCATAATGATCAAAGCAACAAATGAATTCTGATTTTTAGCATTATTTAAGGGAATGGATGCCAATTTTTTATTAGGTCAGGGTTATATTAAAATAAATCTAACCACAGACTCATCATTTCTTGGGGTTTATAACCTTTTGCCTGAACCTATGATGCACCATTTTGAGGAGAAATTATTACAAGAGCATCTTCTTTTCAAATACTCATTTTAAGAGATCAATAGGATTTAGTTTCTTAACTAACCCCCACTCCAAAGATATAAAAGATACTGGTCTGTGTGCAATGCAACCACCAGCTCTGCCAATGTGGTCTGTACTGAATTATTCTTAGAGATTTTTCCTGGTGCAGAGATAAGTTATTAGAGTGAACAGCTTTAATGTTCACCATTATTTTGCCCCTCATGTTTCTCTGCATGAAGTCAAGGAAGACAGCAGTGAACAGGAGTAAAAGAAGGAATGTTTCCGTTATGGAAAAGATCTCTAGATACTACAGAGGCTGGGAAACAGAGACTGAGTCAGTAGAAGACTCAGTTACTCTTTGGTTAGACAGCTTGACCTGGATTTGGCTAAGGATCCCCTCCCCCACATCTTTCCCCTGCCCTGCCTTCTGACCTATACAAGGGAAACATTAACTGACAGAATGGCAAGCAAAAAAAAGTAAGGGGCTAGTAACCACAGCCTAATTAAATTTAACATATTAAGAAGTGGTGAAACCACAGGCAGCTGAAAAGGAGTGCTCAAGTTCAGCATGGCCACCATTTATAAACACAGTGGGTGTGATGAAATATGAACAGTATCTGCAGAGGGCCGACAGGAAAGAAGGGCTCATGATGAAGGCTTAAGGCACACGATCTCTCTCAATGAGAGGAATGAGGAGGCGAGAGCTGTTGACAATGGAACAGGTTAAAAATATTATTGTAAATATTTTCTCTAAATAGAGAAAAGGTGTGTTTATGTCAGGTTCACAGAGAACAGCCACTAATGAATTAGTCAAGCTTTCAAACTCCTTTCTCTACAATAACATAATGCTGGGTCAAGGCAGATCTTTTGAGTACGTGTACATTTAGGAAAAAAAATACACACACACACACACACACATATATATATATATATATATATAATACACACACACGCACACACACATAAAATCTAGTTTAAAGAGCCCTGGGCTGTACATCAGACAATCTGAATTTGAAACCAAATTTTGCCATTCACTGACTATGTGAGGGAGGCATGTGCTTTTTGCTTCTCTGGCTGCAGACTCTGCCTTTGGAGAGAAGAGTATGGTGGGGCTCAAGTATCCCTCCTAGCTAATTCCATCAACCTCTGAAATCTGACATCCATCACTTTAAGAATCAATTGCATTAGGTTTCCTATTACATTATAAAAAGCATGCTATAAAACTTCTGTGATATTCAAAATATTTAAGCATCACAAGACTTGACCAACTTGTATAAATATTGGCCATGTTGTCTTTTATTTACGGGGGGGGGGGGTTAAGTACACTGACAAAATACTCAGACCACATAAGCCCATAATGACCATGATAAAACTTCACTTTTATAAATTATGGCACTAAAAGAAAATAGTATTGGCTGATTTTGTATTTCCTTGCTGTAGTGAATCCTTCTAGTGATTTTCAGAAATTATCTCATTTTATTATTTACTCCTTTATTAGACTTTTAAATATTTTTCCATTAATATTTTTGGCATACCACACTCATGCCTTTGTACTGTGTTCACGTCCCATTGTCTCTAGACTTATTCATTCACTCTTAGCAAATGCTGTACCTTCTTTACCCACCAACCTCTCCAATGACCTTTTTCTAATTGATAATGCTCATGATGTGTCATAGATTTTCTATGCTATAAGAGCCTCTGTGCTCATTAAATGACCATCACCATTACTTCCAGAAGTCCATAAGAATAATTCCATAAGAATAATTCCATAAGAATAATTTACTTAATACCTATATCCAAGATACCAAATATAAACAATTAATTTTTGAGTTGCAGATGTATGGCAGTGTAATAATATATCATAGGTCACAGAGTTAAACCTTTCTTAGGAAATTATTATAAAAGTTCTAAAAGAGTGATACAAGGCTATAACATGCAAGGACAGTGCCCAATAGAGGACATGTCTTAGGATTCTCAGCCACACATACAACTATTAGACCACTCAGGCTCAGGGAACAACATAAATGAGGTTCATTTACCAAACAGGGGAAACAAAGAGTTTCTCAGGTCACAAGTGGCCAGCTAAGTCATCCCAGGCAGTGGTCAGTGTCCAAAAGTTCTAAACAAAAGGTCACTCATCCAAGATGGCACCATTCTGTCATTGAGGGCCTGGAGCTCATGGAACACTAGCAAGCAGTGGGCCAGGATCCAACTCACCACAGTTGGAGGTGCTCACAGGTGGGGCCACTGAGATGACACTACAGCAGCCCACAGCAACAGTCTGAAGGTCAGGATGGGCAGCACCAGACACTGGATCAGACAGGAGCATGGAGAGGCAGTGCTAGATGATTAGGAGTGGTTAACGACTCTCAGAGGTTACCCAGACACAGAATGCCCGTCACCCATCAACAGTGCTGGACAGCATTGGCCAATAGTTCCAGTCACCACAGGTCACTAATGTTACAGCTCTTTGTGAGTTGTTGGCCCATACCTGCAACAAAGAGCTCCTTGAGACACCAGGCCTGGGGCCTCTGATGCTCCTTCCAGGCCATGTCCGAAGTAGGGTCAGAGGATGGCACCCCTGTTTTATGCAAAGCTTTTTGGCTTCACTGCAAAGCTTTTCAGTTTCTCTTCTTTCTTCAGAGGTGGGCCGATGCATACTTTCTTCTTTGGAGGTCAAGAACCAAGTTAGTGAGAATCTGAGCATCCCAAGCTGGTGCCTGCCCTGCCTTATATGCTCTTTCTAAGATTCCCCCACCCACAAGTCTGATTGAGCCATTTTCAATTCTGTGGCAGACGGGACCACTTAGCCCCAGTCAGCTCATAGCCTACACCTGATTGGTCCATTCTACAATCCAGGCACCAAATCCACAGGCCACTCTACTGCCTGCAGCTGGAGGTAGCCACTGTCTCAAAGCTGGCCTACTGGGGCCTCATGCTCTCCCTGCAGCCCTGAACCAGGGGCTGCATGCCCTGTGGCAGCATGGTAGAGGAACCACTGCCACCTGCCATCACTGCTGATGTGTGCCTCCAGTATGAGCCCCAGTGGAGTCACTCTTGGTGGGCGGTAAGATGCCCACCATCCGCTCTGCTGCTTGCATTGCCCAAAAGCAGCTTCTGGGACCAAGCACTGGAAGTGGGGGTGGGGAAGTTTCCAGTTTCAGTTCCTTTTTATGTTTTTTTCTTGTCATGCATTTGATATTTAGCTGCCAACTGACTTGCTTGCCAAATACGCATGGCTACAGCATATTAGGTGAATTTGTGTACAAATCTGGTAAAATCTGCCCACAAAGCAATGGACAAAAAGATATTAAAACACAAATTTTATTCAGTTTTACTTTCTTGAGTCTAAAAATTCTTAAAAAAATAGATCATTGTTACCAGTACTAGTGTAATTAAGACTCTGTCGATATACTCTTAGCAAGTAAACTTTTTCCTTGGCTAATTCTGGTTTTTCTAAATGTCATATCAGCTAGATAAATTTCAATTCAATCAGCAGTTAAGATAACCAGATGTAAATTATTCTTTATCTAATTTTTTTTCAGATAAGTAATTTCTGAGTAAAATCCTATCTGATTTTTTAAAAATCTATTCATTTTGCTACTTTAATTTTCATGGAATTTAATTGGACAATTATGTTATGTAGAGACAAATGCACCCTGTTGAAATCTCCAAGAAAAGTCTTTCAAGAGGTGTTTTTGAAGTCCATTGAAATGACTTTCTGTATTAGTAACAACAGTTAAACACTACAACTGAAACTCTTAATTATAACACTTTCAAATGGATACTTTAATGGTAAAGATGACATATTATTTCCAATGAGGAGGTTAGGAAGTCTAGTGTTAGATATATAAAGATAATCTGAATATATTTTGTAAATCATGATTTGAGGATCAAATTTTCAGAAACCAGACAAAAGAATATTCTAACTCACAGAATAAATTACCTTAGAATTGATGCTCATTGTCTGATCTTAATGGTGGTTTAGAACTTTCAGAGTTGGTAAGAAACCCCAAAACTCATTTTTTTCCCTAATGGACTTAACCCTACCCAGGGTCACCTACAAATTTATTCTGGAATGTATTGAAGTCTTCCATTTGTTTTAATAAATATAATCATAGAAAAGTCCTGGACATATTTATTTAATATTTTTTAAAGGAGTCTAGGATGTCAAGGGTATTTTCTCTGTTTCATTTCATTAACATAAATCACTCTGGTTAAGATGAAACACCCTACATGTGAACCGCATTAAAGCAATTCTACCCCTTAGGAGGGAAGTCGGAGCCAGGCCAGCTCAGGGACTGGCCTCAGTGCAGATTTTGTGCATGTTCACAAACAGGTGCAGACTCTTCACACCAAAACCAATAGAAAAGTGTGTATTCCCCATGTAAATACTGGTGGCTCTCCCCAAACCACACTTTGATTTACTTTATTTGAAATAACCTCATTATTTTCCCTTGATGGATACTTTCTGTTTATTTTTAATTTTTACCTTAACATACACTGTAAAGGGATAAGGAAAAATACTTTACTTTGATCTCCTTGGCATGTGCCTTAGTATGAAAAATGGATCTCAGTCACATTTTTATGTCAAGACCATTCTCCATCAGTTCAGTTTCACTAAGAATCTCCGCCATTAATAAATACTTCTACAGCCACAATTTTCTAGCATCCTCGCCTTTATCTAAGGCTCATTACATGATATAGGGTACATTGCTTCACCCCAAATAATGGCAATACAAGGCATTAGGGTTTCATGAACCAATGCATATTTTCCAAAAAGGTAATGAGGCTTAATTTTAAGAGTCACTGGCTCACACAGACCCTTTCCAAAACCCTGTTGCTATTATTAAAATCTTTTCTTAGCATTATTTCCCTGAAAGAAAATCCACATAATAGTCTAGGACTGAGACCGAGAACTAGAATCTTTCCCCTGAGGAGAAATAATAGGTACCTGTGTTGTATGAAATCAACCTTCTCTGAAAGCTTGCAGAAAGGTGGGGGGGGGGGTACTGATAAGGGTGAATGAACATCTCTTTCTCTCTTCTGTCTTCTCCTATTGCTAAGTCAATATCTCATGTCGTGTTCATTATCTAATTGTTTCATACTAATTTTGCTCCAAACCAGGACTGTAAACTTCAGGGAGACTGCTGGATACTTCTGCAGTTTCTTCCACTATAACAAGCTCACAGTTGAGCCCAGAGTATGTCAGATATTTTAAGGCAATTTTATGCACATTCATACTCATAAAAGATGCCTCAAGCACCAGAGGCTGAATTGAGACACTGATCAGCAGTCAGAACAGAATTGTGTCGTTTGACCACCTTTAAGCAGCTATGTCAAGAAAACTTTATCTGGTAACAAGCTTCCAATAAACCTCAGTTTCTCTGGTATTTCCCCCACAGGCATGTACCTGCCTGGCAGAAGGGAAGAAGTCATTGCTGTGTGACTGGTCCTGTATTCTAGCAGGGGAAGAAAATCTAATGAATCTAAACATTCAGGAAACAACTCTGAAGTGATGTTTTCATAAAAGAAAGAAAATAGAAAATGGTTTGCTTTCTTAAATGTATTTCAAAAAACAGAACTAATTATAGACATTTGATGTTAATGGAACTTTAAGATGTTGAGTGGGTGATGTAATATAAATCAATATACCAACTAATGACATTTCATTAAAATACATCATATAAATCCAGGTCATGCCCTTTCACATCTACTCCTTGAAAATTAAAACTCCAGTTAAATTGGAAGCCAAACAGAGGATGATAATTACTTAAGCGATAATAATAAAGGAAAGCACCAAAGAAAGAGCAGATATATACACAACCCTGACCCTCCTGGTGGCAATTTAGTGCCAACAAGGACAAGCCACTCACTGCTGGGCAAACTGTAACACAAAAACCATAACAAATGGGTTCTTGTCATTTCATTTCTAAATTTTCTCATGTTTGCTTTGGGAATGCGCTGAGTTTCCCATTTGAATTAATGGCAAGGGAACATCCAAGCTTTTGTTCTAGCCCTGACACTAATTTCCTGTGTGATCTTAGTAAGTATTTTGTCCAATTCATAAGGATATTTGAGGACAAACATGATAATTGTTGCAGAGTTTTTGAGCTTTGGGAAGACACAGATGGCTTCGTTATGTTTGCCCAAGGAAAAATTTATTGACAGTTCATGTAAGGAAGCATTCTGTAGGTTTATACTAATGAAGAACTTCTCCCTCAGCTGTCATTTTGGGGGACAGAATCATCACATTTCTCTCTCTCCCAGAACAAGAAGTACAAGAATCCATACCACATGGAACATTGTACCTTTGAGCCACGCCATAATTTTCCAAGCACATCCCATATTCCACATGATGGAATTAGAATCAATTTAGTTAAGGAAGGATGCATTCTTTTTTGTTATTCAAGAAAAGTGTATATATTTTTTTTATAGAGGCATGCTTTATTTATTTGTTTGTTTGTTTGTTTGTTTTGTTTATACATGCACTGGGTACAGTCAGAAGCATGGGAGGGTGAGAGAATTCACCAGAGCCAGAGCAGGGAGCAGAACAGGCAGAAGGACCTAAGTACACTGCTGAGGGGAGCAGCGGGTGGCAGGAGAGGTCTGCGCGCCATGTGGGACCCTCCTCCAGTGGCCGGGGAGCAGCCTGGGATCGAACTGGCGCTGCAGAGGCTGCGGGTAGCTTTGCAACCCAGCGCTCAACCACTGCACCACCGGGGAGGCCCGAGAAGTGTATATTTTTAATCAATAAATGACATAAAGACTTATATGTCAACATGCTATTTCATGACTTCTTAATTCTTTGATATAAATGATTTTTTTTGCTTATTCATGATTTTATTCCCCCCCCCTACTTATATAATTCAACTTTCATGGACATCCCCAAAGACACAGGTTGAGTCCTTAAACATGCAGTAAAGTGAAAGGGCATTTCATATAAATAACTAAGAGTTTTGCTAATTTATTGCTTTGATAGCTAAAATATTTTTGAATGTGTAAGTAATAGCTATAGATTAATGAATTTCAGAACATTTATTATACATTTAGAAATATTATCTTTAGGAACAAAGTGACATTGCCATACCATGAAACCCACGGGTTCTATTCCCAAAGTCACTTTGTTTTTAAACCAGGGTAACACTGGCTTAACACTGTCTTATTTTAGGGTATGTCTTCTCATTATGAAGAGTATTCACCTAATTGAAATTCACTCTTTATTGACATAAAGAAAAACAAACTTATTTCCGTTTTTGTTCCTCAGCAAAATGTATTCATGAATAATGAATAAGGTCTTAAAACTTGTAAGTTCATAAATGGATTTACCCATAAAACCAATTACATGTTCACACTGCAATTAGTTGCTAATTTTAAGAGTTAAGAAAACAAATCCATGTTTTTATGTGTCATATCTGATCTAAAATAAGTTTGGGAGATATGTGCACATATTTAAGCTGAAACAAAATATACACAGTGACTGTAAAATATCTCCAATTTGCTATAATTTTGAATGGCAGTAACTTTACCCTAAGAAAATTGACTGGATGATTTAATTGTGATATCAGAGGAAACTGACCCACTTCTCCCTGTTTTGATGATTCTGTTTCTCCTTCTTTCCTTCTTTTTTTCTTTCTTTGTCCTTATGACTATGTTTTCTAAAAACCAAGCAGATGCAACCAATGAGAAAAGGAGAAAACTATCTATAGAATATGGGTCACCAAGTGCTCTATTTATGTAATAATAAACCATTGAATATAACTTTTTATGCAAAATATAATGCACATATTTTTACTAAATTGTGAGAATCTTAAGGGTAGATATGTTTTACTTACTTTTATATTATTTTATCTCATTAATTATGAACTATCTAAAGTAACCATTAAATTTGCATCCTATATATCAAGATTTTTTTTAATAATTTTATTTATTTATTTATTTTTTTCTTTTTCTTTTTATAGAGGCATGTTTTATTTATTTATTTGTTTGTTTGTTTGTTTGTTTTGTTTATACATGCACTGGGTACAGTCAGAAGCGCGGGAGGGTGAGAGAATTCACCAGAGCCAGAGCGGGGAGCAGAGCAGGCAGAAGGACCGAAGTACACTGCTGAGGGGAGCAGCGGGCGGCAGGAGAGGTCTGCGCACCATGTGGGACCCTCCTCCAGTGGCCGGGGAGCAGCCGGGAATCGAACCGGCGCTGCAGAGGCTGCGGGCAGCTTCGCAACCCAGCGCTCAACCGCTGCGCCACCGGGGAGGCCCCATATATATCAAGATTTTTCAAACCTTGTTTTGTGACATATTAGTTTCCATATTTTATAGATTTTTGAGGGGAGTGGGGGATTTCATATTCAAGTAATTTAAGAAAATAATGCACTAAATGATGTGTGTGTAAGATAAATTTCCATACTACTAGAGTTGTTAGTTCTATTGTGAATTATTTACTTTCAAGAGGAGATTATCCAACATACAAGGTTATTTATTTTACTGAGAAAACTTACTGATGTACCTTGTCTCTAGTGTTTAGCAGAAATAGTTTGGGAATACTTCTATTGATAGCTCAAATTAAGAGTCATTATAATAATGGATTGTTTGGTTTCCCAGTGATCTTCATAGTGTTTATCTTACTCTATTCAGGTTGGCAAAACATTATACAGTAGGTGACTTAAATAATACAGATTAATTTTTGCCAAATTCTGGAATTTGGCAGCCCAAGATCAAGGTGAGGGTCAGATGGTGAGGGCTCTCTTCTGGACTTGAAGATGCCCACCTCAGGTGCACACAAGCAGGTAGGGAGGGAAAGAGAGACAGAGGTGGAATGAGAGCGATAAATATCCCTCTTTGGTGACTCTTATAAGAAAACTAAACTCATAAAACTAGGTTCTGCTTTCATGACTTCATCGAACCCTAATGACTTCCTAAAGGCACATCTCCAAATACTATCACATTGGGGGTTAAAGCTTCATCATATAAATTTTGTGAGCATGTAAATTATTAGTCATTGCATAATTGTGCCTAATGAATATATATATATACAATATAAACATATACAATATATACATATATATAAGTGCACATATATAATATATACCCATACATACATGTACAAAAAATGACCCAAGCATTCTAAGACTTGTCTTTCTTCTGGGCTCAAATGACAACAAGGTCACCATTGGCAAATGTTTGTAAAGGGCTTTCTTAGTTTTCCTTAGGAAAGGTTGGAGAGTGGAAGCTCAGTTTTGTCTTCCTAATATTGATCTCCCTGGGTTCTCAGTGTGGTTATTTGGGCTCAGATTCATCATTTTTTTTATGGAGAGTTAGTGTCCAGTGTTCAGCCCGTGAGTAATATTCAGAAAGAAGTACTGGATGCATGGTCAATAAGATCAAGCATGAAATTAGAACACATTAGTGTCAAGTTTACTTAAATAATGCAAAAATAATTAGCTTTTTATTTTATAAAAAGCCAAGTCAGATGATATCTCTCATGACTTTCCTACCTTCAAGGTTATATATAGGTCAGGAAATAGACCCAGACTCTGTGTCCCTTGGCTCATAGCATGACCAGATCTCCTTGTCTGAGAGGTCCAAAGGTTGAACAATTATTAATTCATTAAGATGCATAATCCATCTTTCCCAATTGGGCCAAAAGAGGTGCAGCAGCAAGCATAGGGAGGATAAATTCTTGGTGACACTGTAGCCAACCCTTAAGCAGGACACTTCCTCATTTTTGTCTCTTGCCTTTTGACTGGATTGGGAGTAGTTTTGTATAACTTCTTTGTGAGAGACTCTAGAAGTTAGGGTTTAATTTTGGAGAATCTCCAGAGGGGTCTTTATTCCTCAAGGTGTCAGAACAACTCTCACACCACAGGAAGGTTCCTCACTTGTTTCCACTTCAAAGGGGCATTAATAATAATCCTCCTTATTACTGGATCCAACCAGACCCTTCTGGTGTGATGATTAATTGGGAGCTGGTTTTTTTTCTTCAGTATATCATGTACAATCATTTCAGCCCCTGAAAAATAAATGTTCTCTTTGCAAAAAACAGGCACAAACAAAAATGTTTTGAAAAGTAATCGCTTGTTTAAAAAATGGAAATTGGGCTTCTGTGTTGTAAGGAATGTATGTGCATAATGGTGAAATTCAACACTGGTAAATGATCTGACTACCTCAAAGTGAAGTTTTTGCCTTCCTACAGTGGCCTTTAACCCTGCCCTTTCCTCCAATCTGAGAAGAGCTGATGTTGATGGAACATATAATGGCCCCTTTCCTGTGTAGTAAAGTCAGCAATAAAGCTTAGTAATTAAGGGTACCAGGGAGGCCCAGCCCAGCAGGCTAGTGGTGTGGCGAACACTTTTAGAACTTCAAACAATATCAAAGTCACTGAGAAACGGGCCTAGCTCAGTTCTGGTTTGAATTAAGTCTCACTTCCACACGCACTTTTCAAATCCAAGCTCAAACAAGAAAGCCAAGGCCTTCTGGATTTCATTAGAGCCAATTATCTTATCTGTTTCATCTCAGGCCTGACCCTAAGGCTGGCAAACTGCTATTCAGTGCATTTGTGTGGTTGTTTGAGAAAGCCTCCAGTCAGCCAATGGCCCGAGGACCTGCTAATTAAAACACCGTTGCCCCCCTGCCTCTAGTGATTAAATATTTTCAAGCTTTTGTAAATAATTTTTCCATTCTTTGCCCCAAGCCTCAAAGGTCCAATACATGCAGTAATTTATTTAGTTTGTTAGAGAATACTGTTGGAAATAGGGTCATAATGGAACCTTTGGAAACTTTTATACATCTTCGTACTTCTGAAAGTGACAGTTTATAAACCAACCAAATGTGTATACTGTTTCTGATGTAATTATGGCCTAATGGCCTTTCTCCTTTTGAAGTGATATAGTGTATAACAGGCTTACATTTTGTCAATAATCATATTTCCTCAAATGTCAACGTGATATCTAGCATCGGAATTTAATGAGATCATTTAACTCTTAGAAATTGTATCAAGGTATATTGCCTTCTAGACTTTTGCCTGAAGGTGGGCTACAGTTGCTAAGATTAACTTGAGAGATGACTATTCAAATTTTAGCTTGTTCTCTGTGGTAAGGGTCTGCTGAAGAAAATTATGAATACTTTCCAGTGCCAAATACTGAGAAATTGGTGAGTGATAAAGTGATATGATGATGCCACTTCAGAAAAGACAATATTCTGAGAGAAGAATATTTACATTTAAAATAATTGAATTAAAGACTTTTCCCAGACCTAATATATATTCATAGTGATCTGATAATCTCAGAATGATACTTATCTTGCAACTGCATTTGGGGAAGGAGACGACCTTAAGAACTTTCTTTGTAGCTCTGCCATATACTAAAGCATACAAGGGTCTGGTAAACACTCAGGGAACCCATCATAGCCTTCCTAACACATGCATTTCCTAGCTGCCCATTCTCCTGGGCTTGGGAAAGCCACATGCACCAAAGTGCATACAACACCACACTAGTTCCTCATGGGCCAAAACACAGACAGAATGTTCTGTGCCCTGGGCACAACCATACAGACTTATAGCTCTTCTGGCCAATCCAGTCATGTTTTATTACAAGAAAATAAAAACCCAGGGTTTTGTTTGTTGTTGTTGTTGTTCTTTTTGAAGTATTACAAGGAAAACTATCAGCAGGCTCATTAGCTGCATCCAGTGTTCACTAATGCACCTATGAAAAAGAACTATGGGACTGAACAACTCTGCTTCTGTTGTTCTTAAAATGACACTTTGGTCTTATCCTAAATAATAGGCTTTTAATAAAACATCCACCAAGAGTAAACAATTAAACAATACATAAAGCACCAGGGGGCAACCTCGTGGTTCAGTTACAGTCTGGAGCCATTCCAAAAGGAGAACATGTGGGTATTTTACAAGGAACAATGCATTTCTCCAAAGTTATTATTAAACAACAAAATTTTAATTTGGGTCTCATAAGTCCTTCAAATTTGTACAAGATTTCATGCTCAGTTCTGACAATAGGATGATCTCTTTACATTCTGATTTCTTCAAAAGCATGTTTAGTGAACTGTCAAACTATATATTATAGCAAACATTTTGTATGTGTGTGCATGTAATAAATACATATATAATAGCAATCATTTATACATATATGTTTTTACTGGAATTTTAAATGAGACAAAATATTAATTTAACTTTTTTTTTTGAAAAATTGACACTGGTAAATTAACAGGCCTGTATGAACTTTCTTTCATATTAGTTATATATATTTCTCACTTGGGTTCTAGATTGATCATTTGATTTTTAACAATAGTCACATCTTCACAAAAATTAAACTAAATAAAATATATAAACAAATTTTTGGCTAACTTTAGTTGCTGAATAATTTAGAATTTAATCACATATTTTATGAAAAAGTAATAAAACATGACACACTACAGTTTATATCTATCCAAGCCCTTTTCGCCTGCTGTGACACTTAATGTGATTAAATTTATCAGGAAGGCATCACTAAATAATTTCTACAAATGATATTTTTAGTTTAGAAATCCTAGAACATAAAGGGAATTAATAGTATCAGAAACTTGTACAAAGGAGAGGACAAAGCACTTCAGAGGCCCATGGTGCCAACTTTAAAATCTAAGACTTTTTCTGAAATTGAAAGGACAGAGGATCAATTGACCAAATTTTCTTTGGGCTGAAAAAAACTTTAAATTATAAATCTGTGCTAGCTCCATTCTTGTTCTGAATTGCAAATAAATTCCTTGTCATTGTTTTACTTTTGACCACTGTTTGAGTAAAAATGCTCACTGGTTTCTAAAATCCATTTCATTTCAGTAACTTCAATATTGCTACAGTTTCAAGAAGGTGTGGACCAATAGAAATACACATCCTAGGAGGAACAATATTTTGTATCCAGGTACAACAAATATGTATCATTTCTTAATAGATAATAAGTAGAAACTACTGTGATGACCTTGTTTGGGAGCACAAGGTTCCTGTACTAAGATATAGGAGAATTTAAAATTCTGCTAAGCTTGATAGGTGATTTAATCATTCATCTCTCTTCTACTCTCATCTACTTTTTAAATAGAAAAATATGAACTATAATGGCAACAATATTATTTTGCTAAGCTTTCTACTTAGAAATTATACAGTTAGTAAGCCTGATGCCCTCCATGTGGCTTTCCAACAGCAGTGTTACTCTTTGTACTAGAAGATGTTTAGACAACCAATATCCAGGACTGTGGTGCCCACAGGAAAGTTACAAAGATCCATATGGTTACAAGGATAAGTTCTCACCACTTTAGAAGAGAGCCAGAGGTATTTAAATTTCTGCAAAAATAGGAACAAATGTTGCTTGATGTCATACAAAGACTTGGTCTGATGCACCACCCACTTAATAAAAGCATTATCATCCTAACTATTTTCACCCTTATTATTTTCCTCTTCTCCTGCAATATCAACATGAGCAACAATCACACTGGCACCGTGGTAACATTTCCTAACAATACACTTCAAGCACCCATCCAAGCCCCAGCCAATTATCTGATTATGTGCAAACTATAGAGCCATGTCTTCTGAGGTGGAAAGTCCAATCCCACTTAACTACAAAGCTTAAATCTCCACCCCCAAGTGAACATGGGGTCCACATGCAACATGTATAATGAATGAGCATGCTTGTCTGTCCTCACTTGGAAATATCCAAACTTTCCCTGTAACACCCATGAATATCCTTAGGAATAAGCATAACCTCCTTAAAAAAATTAAAAAAAAAAACTCATTCAGAAGTTGGGAAGTCCAACCCAATAAAATTCTTTCAGTTTAAAGCTCAAAGTGGTGTCTTTGTGTTTCCACTGGCATATACAACAAAGACTGTTGGTGTTATGCCTGGTTATAGGACTATTCTGAAAATTCTGCTCACCAGAAAATGGTGTAATCTTCAGCTTGGCACCTCAGAAATAATATATAAACAGACTTTTTGTTGAATAGACATTTCCCAAAAATGATCCCTTTATTTTGAAATATTAATAAGGAAATTCTTATTAGTAAACCATTATATTTATCTAGTTCACACCAAAGGGTTATTCATTGATATTTATGGTCTGGTAAGACAAAAGTTATCCTTTTCCATGTTACTTGTCATCTCAATAAATCTAGTTACAGTAAACTTTAGGTGAGGAATCACAGAAATGCTGTGGGGATTATTCAGTTTCAAGAAAATACATCTAAGACCTCAAGGCAATGAAATTTGGTTAATAAATGGTCATTCAATGAGAGAGAGTTTAAGTGACCTTTCTTTAGTTTTATCTTACCAGTAAATAAAGCATAATCTTAAAATATTCACTAAAACTGTCAAAAAGCGTGTCTTCAGAGTTTCTTAGTTATTTTTATTTTCCATTCTGACTGCTGTATAATAAACATACAACAATTCCATAATTAACAAATGAGATGATTTAAGTTGAAGAATTGATCTGAACTGCTTGACTGTCCAAAAGATTATTAAAGCTTTACAATAGTATTTTGTGGAAAGCTTTCATCTCCTGATAGATCTGAGTATTACATATATGTTGCAAGGATTTTGTGCAAGGCAAGGGTTTTATAATTCATTGTTCCATCTTGAAAATAAAACATTATGTCTAGTCATGCCATTACTTTTTTTTCTTTGTGAGAATTGCTAGGAAAAGGAGTTATTTGAACATTGCTACTCTTCAACTGGTCCTTATTATTAGAAAAACTCTACAATGCTACACAAATTCCTGGACATTTTCAACTTTGAGTCAGAGTAGGAAAATATCTTAAAAGTTTTACAGATGATCTGACCTTTCTAAAAGAATAAAAAGTAAGTTGTAGCATTTGAATTATTTTAAATAGTTCTTCATAGCAGATAGTATAACTCACTTTTCAAAACTTCAAGTGTTTCAAGATACTTCCTGGACTTTCTACCTGAGTTATACTGCCTAATAATATCATATCTCTTTGATGCTCAGCTCAAAAATGAAGTTTGCAAGTTTCCCAAGGAAGACAGGTGTGCATAAGATCAATTTACTCCCAAGGTCAAAGAGCAGAAATTCTAAGGGTATCTAGAGACACGCACCTATAGAAATTGTAATTTTTTGATGAAAATTGGTACAATATGTTGCACAGATGAAAGAGGAAAACATGTTCTTAAGCTATCCTTATTCCTGAAACAGAAGAGCAGAAAGGGCTGACAATTTTCTAAAATTTATTCTTATGGATCTTTTTCTTCTGACCTGTTCTGATAAAACATTTTGAAACACCTCTACATTCTGAATTTAAAAAATGCAATCTGGAGATTAATAAAATTGTATATCAAACTAGCAGTAAATTCATATATATTCCTCTTCACCAAAATGAAAAATAATAAATGAAAATTATTACTTCTTTGTTCCCAAGACTTGATTGACAAGTTTGGATTTGAAGCCCACATCTTCTTTACTAGCCAAGTCCTTCAGAAAGAGAAAATGTGGGCTTGATTTGTGAGCTATGATAAATAGTCTGGGAAAGATGGTAGTAGGGCCAATTTGATATGTACAGTATTTCATATTGGCAAATTGTTTCAAGAAATTCCACCTTCTTTCCCAAATGTCTTCAACATCCTGGGAAAATACATACTATCATGAGCACAATATATTTGCTTGTCACTAACAATTGGGAATCTATTTCAAGACTGGGAAGCATCAAACACAGCTTTTATAGACAAAGTAAGACCCCAAATCATTTTGCACTATTGAGTATGATTTTTAGATGACAACAAATCATTCTTTATTTCAAAATTGGATCTAAAAGTTCATTTGTCACTTTATGTTCTACTATATTTTAATTTGGTATTGCTCAAGTTCAACTACAAACCTCCACCAAAATGTGTATACATAAGACGAAAATACTTATTTTAACAAGAAAACATAGTTCCTATGGTAAATAGTCTGGTTATTAAAAATGGAAAACAATTATAGGGGATTTCACTTAGTATGTCAGATGATGAGAAGGCACAAGGACAAGTGGATTGGAATTACATAAGACAAGGGTGGTGAAAATCCAAGGAGTTACTCAATTAGAATCCAAAGCTCAATTATGGATAGACTAAAATGCATTTGTAAAGGATTTATCACTATATTATTATTTTTTCACAGCCTGCCCTTGATAAACTAATGGAACTTTATTTTACAGACTTGGGACACAGGAGTTCTGTGTCCACACTCATACTTGCTGCCACCAAAGCCCAGAACAGCATAGAAAATGTAGTGAACTAAGACTAGATATACTATCTAGTCAGGTTTCAAGTCACATTTTTGTATTAATGGGTTTAAAATACATTTAAATCATTCAAGCAAAGAGGTATGAATTAAAAACTGGAGAAATAAATGCAGTCTCTAGATTGCTTGAACTAGTCTCAAGTAACTCAATTACTATGTAGCAAAAATATTATATTTTAAACATTCTGGTTGGTTATATGGTCAAAGTATTTTAGCAAGGCAACATTTACAAGCACAAAATATTCTTTTTTTTTTTTAAGATTTATTTATTTATTTATTTATACAAGCACTGGGTACAGCCAGAAACGTGGGAGGGTGAAAGAATTCACCAGAGCCAGATTGGGGAACAAAACAGGCAGAGTGATGAAATACACTGCTGAGGGAAGCAGCGGACGTGGCAGGAGAGGTCCATCGTGCCATGTGGGACCCTCGCCGTGGCCGGGGATGGAACCGGCGCTGCAGAGGCTGCAGGCAGACTCGCAGCCCAGCGCTCAACCACTGCGCCACCAGGGGAGGTCCCAAAATATTCTTATTAAATAGATACTTCATAAATCAATGAAAAGAAAAAATATATATGGTTTACAATAAAAATAAGAACAAAAATTTCAAGTAGATATTTATTTTCTAGATTACACAACTTGCTGAAATCTCCTATTTTAGTTGGCATACTGAAAACCTTAGTGAAATGGAATCATTATAGATTAGTTTTCCTTTGAGATGAACATACCTAAGATCTGATGTTTACAGATACTCTGCCTTTCAGAAATCCTTACTTTTAACAAATATTAATTATGGTAGGTACAGATTACAACACACATCTAGGAGAGTTGTGATTTTTATTTCAGTTTAATGTGATTAATTCTTCTTTAAAAGGTTTTTTTAAATTATGGTAATACTGATTTACAATTCTGTGTATGATTCGGACGTATAGCATCACACCATTCAATTGTCTATTAGCACACCTCTTACCAGCAACAATGCTCCTATGGTCCTCCGTCATTGAAGACCGGTCACCCTTCACACTTTGTTCTTCACATTCTCCCTCTGGTAGCTTCAACTCTACAGTTAGATCTCTCAGGTTTGTTATTGGTTTGATTCTTTATCACCCATTGTTTTGATGCTCTATATTCCACTATAAGTGAAACCATCTAGTTATTTATCCTTTTCATTCTGCCTTATTTCATATAGCACTATCTCTTCCAGTTCCATCATGTTGTTGTGAATGTCAAGAGTTCATATTTTTTTTCAATAGCCAAGTAGTATTCTAATGTGTGTGTGTGTGTGTGTGTGTGTATACCACACCTTAAAATCAGGATTTGTCTCTAAGGAACCCAGGTCAAAATCACTCTCTCTCTTGTAGCTAGTCCTCATTATGTGCCAAAAGAGCCATTTATTATTTCATCAAAACCTTTTGAATTTAATGGTCACACAGGTACTATCGTTCAATTAACCACTCTTTCATTCATTGATTTATGGAATAAAATAGACATAATTTTGCAGACCACTATTATCTTGCTTATATATTGGAAACTGCTACTCATATTTTGAACACTTGAAGATGTTTTCCTCATCTGATTTAATTGGAAGTCATGAGAAACATATTGCTTCTTGACCACTATAAACATACTATTTAAAATGTCATATATAAATAATCACACTAACATTTGCAGAATTCTTAAAATAATTATCCAATGCTTATCGAAGGCATGATAGAAAATAGAGAAACATTCAAACAATCTTTTGAAGTGATTTGAACAGAGAATTCTTAGCAGGTATTCAGCAAAATGCTGAATGAAGGTAAGATGTCTAACATTATTATAAATAAATGAATGAAGGGGTGTTCAGAATTCTCTGGAAAATATACTCCTTGAGTAGTCAAGAGATAGATAGGTTTCAAGTAGCTCCCTCAGACTTTTACTAGGTTCACTTAATACCAGGGGTTTCCAACGCTTCAACTATATTCAACATCATTCCCTGTCTCTTCTTTGACCCAGTCATTCATTTCCTGACTCATTCAACCAACAATATTGAATAGCGCCCCTTTCTCACGCTGTGTATTAGCCATTTGTGTCTTAGGTCAAGGGGAAGAAGAGTGTACCCTTAGCAAAACACATTGTGCTTTATTATTCTGTATTATTTTAAGTCATGAACAGTAGAAAAGAGAGTAGTGACAGAAAGCAGAAAGTGTTGAGTGATAGAAAAAGCATAGATTTTAGAACTGTAAAATGAGTTTACATATGGCCCTTCCAATTAGTAGTTCTATGGCTTAGACAAATCACTTAAAATTTAGTTATAATGTCTATAAAGCTTCTAAAGTAGGAACTGGTATGTAATACCTCAATAAAAATAGCCATATTTATTTTATAAAATGGTAATCTTAGAAGCAAATCTTAGTTGAACTTAAAAGATATTTGATATTTCTCAATTTTTAAAAAAATTGTAAAAAATCAATTATATACTTCAATAATTTCAGGATTAATGATAACTGTCTGAAAGAAATAACTAGTTATCTGAAATAATTTAGATATTCCATTATATTGGTTATATTATCCTTAAATCTTAGAGAAAACATGAAAATGTTTGGTTCACTTGCAATTTTCTTTTTGCCATAGAAAAGCACATAATAGAAGCCACAGGGCAATGTATGTGGCAAATTTTGGCTGGTAAAATAAGCAGGCATTTGATATACTATTATAAATGTGGTTACATGGAATGAGGCTTTCCCTCCAGAGGAACTGATTTTATTTTTTTTTACAGTTCAGAAACAGTTAAAAATGAAGAAAAAAAAAGAATTACCACTTACCCCCCCACCACATACACACACCTGCATAGCCCATGCCCTCACACAGATGCCAGGAAGATCTTTAGTTTCACAAGTGAGAAAAAAGAAGGATATGCTTATAAAATAATATAATATCAAAAATTATTTGTGAGTTTATCTCATTAAAGCTCCAAATTAGAAAGGAATGTACATATTAACTTAGATAGGTTCAATCTTTGCCAGCAGAGTTTATGAAATATGAACCATATTTCTTGCCACCCAATCTTACCCTCATGCCCTGAGTCACCAGAGCAAGATCATTTCATAACTTGTGATTTTCAGTCTATTCTCAACTCCCTGTTTGTTATGAACACCCCCAAAACCCTGCAACTCCTTCATCCTCTGAAAACTCCTACTTATCCTTGAAAGCACAGGTTTAACAGTATTTAATGAAGACTTTCCTGAAACACTTCAGGAAGAGCTAATCATTTTACCCTTTCAATGACTACATCTGTTATCTAGAATTAGAAGTATCACTTCTTTTCTGATACCTGAAAGCAAATCTGAATTCCAAAAGCTCCTCACTCAGCCTGGCATATAACACATGTTCAACAAATACTTCTTGAATGACTGACTTTGCTGATTCCTCCATAACAACTTTATAATTACTGCTGGACTTACATGCTAAATAGTAAGGAGACATGGTATAGCTCAAATAATGAAATTACTGTGGTTTAAATCTGATTCCTAAATAACTATGAATGTTAAAAGCCACAATTTTACATTTTTACAGCCTAGCTAAATAATGTCAAAGCTTCCCATCTAATTAAGCTCAAATATGGTAAATGCAATGAGAAGTTTAGAAAAGTTTGCTAACAAAGTGTCCACACTTCAGGCACAAAGAAAGTTCTGTTCTTGAGCACACCTTCAAGAGTATACTTGATTTGGGCCTCCCTGGTGGCGCAGCGGTTGAGCGCTGGGTTGCGAAGCTGCCCGCAGCCTCTGCAGCAGTGGTTTGATCCCCGGCTGCTCCCCAGCCACCGGAGGAGGGTCCCACATGGCGCTCAGACCTCTCCAGCCGCCCGCTGCTCCCCTCAGCAGTGTACTTCGGTCCTTCTGCCTGCTCTGCTCCTGGCTCTGCCTCTGGTGAATTCTCTCACCCTCCCACGCTTCTGACTATACCCAGTGCTTGTATGTATAAATAAATAAATAAATCTTTTTTTTTTTTAAAGAGTATACTTGATTTATTTACCATTCCAATAAAAAAATTAATGCACAGGGCCTCCCTGGTGGCATAGGGGTTTAAATCTCAGTGCTATCAAGCTATCACCAGCCACTGCAGCCTGAGTTCGATCCCTGGCCAAGGAGCTGGCCCACATGGCGCAGCAGATCTCTGCTGTTTCACCTGCTGCTCCCCTCAGCACTGCATTTCAGTAGATCCACCTGTTCTGCTCCCCACTCCATCTCTGGTGAATTCTCTCACCCCCTGCACCTCTGGCCTGTACCCCAGTTCTTTTATGCATAAATAAAAATAAATCTTTAAAAAATTAATGCACACTTAATATTTCTTTTCACATTATTTAGTGAAATTGTCCTTTTAAAAAAATCATCCACAATTCACTTTATGATATGAGAACAAATAGCGACAAAATACAAATGGTCTGGGCCTCCCTGGCAGCCTAAGGATTCAGTCTCAGCGCTGTCACCAGTAAGGCCTGAGTTCCATCCCAGGCCAGGAAGCTAACCCACATATGATGCAGCAGACCTCTCCTGTTTTGCCCACCACTCCCCTCAGCAGTGTATTTCAGTAAAATCTGCCTGTTTTGCTTCCCACCCTGTCTCTGGTGAAGCCTCTCACCCACCGCACCTCTGGCATACACCCCAGTTCTTCTACAAAATAAATAAATAAATATTAAAAAAAAAAACAAATGGCCCTTCCCTGGTACACATGCATGACCCACTTTTATGTAAAGCTGTAGTACCACAAAACAGTTTGAAAACAAAACCTAAAATTCTCTATTGCAGATCAATGGTTATGATCATATTCTACAATCAGATTGAAACTTAATGTGTATATTATGCAATTCATTAGGTTAATTTAGTAAACAGAAAAATTCATAGGTAATATAATAAAATCTATTATCCCATTAGAGTTCCTTTCAGATATTATAATGTTGTACATATTGTTGTAATATTGTATACAATGTATGTATTTTTTTCCAAAATACAAATCTAGAATGTTGTTTGGATTTCCTTAGTGACTTGAATGCCAAACCAAATATATTTATCTTAAATGTGTTTTCTAAAATGTATTTTTATCTTAAATGAATATTGCAAAATTTTATATGTCCTGAGTCTATTTTCAAATTACAAATAACTCTCAAATAAGAAACTAAAGTATACATGATATACAGGATAGTAGAGACCCACTAAAATTTCAATTATTAAAAAATTTCTGTAAGTTTCAAATATATTATCAATAGGATTTTTCCCTTGGGAATGTAAATGAAACTTTTGTATGAATAAATGTTTCTAAAAGTTCTTATCATATAGTTGTTTGCTTTCATTTTCAATTAAATAAACTATCCAAAGACGCACGTATTACCAATTAAGTTAAACTCTCCTAAGATCTCATAAGTAAGGCACATGTTGACACAAACTGATATTTCTCCTTAAAGCAGATACCTTCCCAAGGACAAAAAAAAACCTCTTAATTTCATAAAATAAATGCCTTGAAAAAAGAAAACAATTCTATATCCAAAGAAGCTTTTACTTTGTTATATATCTTGTTTAAATTAACTTTAAAAATTATTTGTTTAGACAAAACAAGTAGCAGAATGCAATGTGTATATATAAACATACATTTCACTTACTGCCTATATTTTATAGAGGAATTGAAAACAACAAATTACGTACTTAGTTGATGTTTTAATGAGAGAGCGGAAATAGATTTAAAGGGAAATATCATTGGTCATGAAAACAGACTGCCTAGCTCAATGTTCTAACGTGACTCCACTCCTCATAATTAGCAATGCTAAGTAGCACTATGTGCAAAAGGGATTATAAAGGTCAATGAAATGCCTATTCAACAAAGCTAAATAGGTAGTGAACAACTCCTCAGAGCACTTAACATGCTGATGTCCATTCTAAATTTTGTCATATGTTATAATAGACAGAATTTTCCAGAACTACTTAATAATAAAATCTATTTGTTTTCCTTTTTGCAGGGAAGGGGAAGTTTGTCTGGACCACGGGCTAATAATATACCTGTGTGACTAACTGCACATAGATTTTGAAAAACCTTAACATCTTGCATATACATCTTATTTGGCTTTGTAGTATAGTCAAGTATCTCAACCAAACTTTTTTCGCTTTTTGATGAAATGACCCCTTTATTCACTTTAGATTAGCTAGAAATTTACATTTCTTTTATATTTATGTCATTCCAACGGACATTTGCTCTCTAAATTGCTGCTTTCAGAGACAGAAGTACCAACCTGAATGCTTCAAGGTACTCAATATCTCCCATGGGGGGATTAAGACCACCTGTCCAGGCAATATTTATATTGTATCCTTCTCCAAGGCCTGTTCCAACCTAGGAAGAGAAAAACCACACCACAGTGGGTAGAGGAGGGCACAGGGAAGAATGCAAGAAGAGAGGAAAACAGACACATGTGAGCTCTTGAAGTAAACATCAAACAACATGTCAAATCAGTCCAACCTTGCCTGACAACCAGGGCTCTGGGTTATGCACTTGTTCTGCACTGGTTCTGGGTCCCATGGGACAATTCAGTAATCTCGTGTAATTTAAAACACCAGCAAAGGACAAGAAAATTAGGGGTAATCATGCAATGCAATTACCTGAAAGATACAAATAAAAGTGGGGCTCTAAAGAAATAAACCGAACCTCATTTGGGGCTCCACTGCCAGGGAAAAAGTTCCCTTCATCATAGCGATGGAGTGAAATATACAGGATGCTAGGGTCAGCATAAAATGCCTGTTGTGTACCGTTTCCATGGTGAACATCCTACAGGGAAAAGAAAACAGAGGACAAATACAGTCATGTCTAACTCTGTGTGAAGATAACTTTTCTGATTTCTAGGTCCCTGTCTTTCCACCCCACCCTCCTCATTTTTTCTCTTCTCACTATGATCCTCTTTTTTCTCCTGTTCTGCCTGCTTCCACACCACCCCCCTTTACTTCCTGAACTTTCAGGCAAATTACCCTTTAATGCACTCATTTTTTAAACTGGCTTCTAAAAATCAGGAAACCACAGCGAGCATGCCCTGGAGACTCCAGATGAGCAGTCATTGAGAAAGCCCAGTCCTTTGGTACAATTAGATATTTATACACCGGCCCTTTGTACTCTTTGCTTCAGTGATGGAATCTCGCATCCTGTTTTATGGAGGAATTTTATGACTTATTAACTGCCAACAGTTCATAACCCCTCAGGCTTAATTAACTAGCCTCATTGGCCTCTGAAGAAAGACTAATGTTTAAACTACAAACTAGTATTTTGCAGAAGAATCTATGGCTTACAGAGCATTTGCACAATTCTTGACAGAACACTAAACATACATGTATGCATTGATTTGCCAAGTCCCACCATTAAGGTCAAAGGCTTTGCAACCAGCTGAGTAAATTGGCTTTCTTGAAGCATTCAGTTCAGTTAGCAATACCTCAGTAGTTAGAATCACTTCAAAAGAGATGCCAGATGCAAAAAGGGCTTCATACTTTATTTTGGTAAAATCGTGATGGCAAGAGTCAAAAACACAGGAGCATGAGCTCATGAGTTATTAAATCATTTGGGCTAAAGCAGAAAGATGGCATGGGGCTTTGTGAAATCTTGTCCAAACTACCTAATTTTAATATTATAGTATGGCTCTCTTCCCAGCTTCCTCCTCTTTCTCTTTTTTCTTTCCCTACACCACACCCTTGTCCACACAAAAAAATGTCTGTCATTAAAATGAATGACAAAAAAGTCTTAAGGCATTTGTATAGATGATTCAAAGCTTAAGGGTGTTTTTGCTTTTAATTGGTTTATAATATAAACATATTCTTAAAGTGTTAAAAGAAATGGAAAGATAAATACTAATAGCATTTTTAAATGCCTTAGCTAAGATTTCAAGTGTTAAGATTCTCAATGACTGCTACCTAAAATCTTCAAAACAAAAATCAAATAGAGAATTCTTAAAAGTAAACAATATATATTTGTATTCAATGGAACATAGTTGCTACATAAGTAACATATGATTTCTGGTTCTGTTATAAAAATGTTTTGGTCACTTGAAACTATATACTACTTACACTGTACTTTAGTTTTTGTCAGTAAGAATCACATTATTTTCAACAATTCCTACAACTTTTGAATCAGGGACTGCACTAAAGACCTTACATAGACTAATATTATATGAAAAGGTATAATATATTATCCCTAATTTAACAGGTAAATAATTGAGACTCAGAAAGTTTCAGTAATTTACTAAGATACTATGGAAAATATGTCACAAGACTGGTATGATTTCATTTCTTACACCAAAGGCCAAAAATGTAACCATTACACTATAAATTTACATTTAAATTCATTATTTCCTTGATACTTTTCAGAAAACCTGTTAGGTGATATTCAACCTTTAACCCAGGACTCCTTTACTAGACACCACCAAAATCTCCCTTTGGTGTATTCTGAAAGCCTGCACTGAGTTTGATATTTACAGTACATGCAAATACTAATTCTCTCTCCCTTTTTATAGTACACATACACAAGATCAATTCAGGAAACATGTACTAGTGGGGAAGATATGCATCATCTCAGAAAATTGTTCTGGCTAAATGCATACACACCAGGAAAAAAAATAGCTTACTGAAAATATATTAATTCCTGTATATTTGAAAGCTCAAAGGAAAGGAAGGAGGAGATAGCAAAACTATTTTTTCCTTTACGTGAACAAAAATGAAACACTTTCAGCCAGCTTGCTTTGAGATTGCTACTGGATACTTAGTGGGTGGACAAACAAAATACTTTGGAAAATAACAATAAAGGGATGTTTGCATTTCTATTACACAATAGAATTTTTAATCAACTTTGGAAGAAAAATTTTGCTCTGGGGCTAAATGCATCCACATTTAAAAACCAGAAAAGCATTGCCTTGATTGTTTTTGTTTCTTTAGGTAAGTTGTAAAGTTTTATTAAAGTAGGTCAAATAAAAGATGATAATTTGTCTTAGGTACAAAATCATTTGTTTTTTTAAAAATAGGTTTGGTATTTCCTAAGTAAGAAAAATAAGTCTTGCCCACAATATAGTAAGATTTCAGCTGATTCATTAAATCACACAAATCCATTCTAAAAATACTTGGATAATTCTTGATTCCACAATCATATTCGCAAAGTATATTGGAGATAAAGGTAAATGCAAATATGCCTTTTTTGGTGGGCAACACTTACAATATAACCTTTAGATTTTATTTAGCTTTGCTACAAAATATTCAAACAAAATACTCACTACTCAGGTATGTAAGTCAGTAAATAAGAATCTGAGGATTATTTCCCCACAGCAACAAATACATACTAGACTAATTTAAGAAATTACTGGTGATTGTGAAGAATTACCACAGAAATAAAATAAATTATCCGGTCTCTCAAAATAGGAACTGTACTTAAGGTCTTCTGGGCAATGCTGAAAAATCATTTCAATATTCTAACTTTAAAAGTTAAAAGTATAATACAAAAATTTATTCTACATAAGATTTAGAACCAACATATTTTCACTAAATTGTTAAAAATAGCTTTGATTAAATAATTTTTCTATCAGCTAATGTTATCACCCATAATTATTTAGTATAGGTACATGTGACAAATTTCTTTGGTCAATTTGCCCTATGTGACCCAAAATGTAATTGCTGAAAATCTAAAGACACTTGAAGTGATTTTTCTCTTACCAAGAAAGTTTTAAAAATGTTATTTTTAACTGAAAATCATATCACCTAAAAGGCAGATCCTACTTTCAGGACAGTTTCATGTCCTGTACCCAAAGGCCACACTCTTGCAATTTGAAAAGAAAGTGCACCTGTTCTCTCTGCTCACCAATCTGAACGTCCTTTGGAATCTTCTCTAGAAGGAGAACTGGAATGAATAAGCACCGCAGATCAACTAGAAACATTCCTGCCTAAAATACTCAACGCCTCTGAATTTGGCTGTGTCCCCAAAGAGAGGGTGAATTAGAGCTCTGGCTCTCTATTTATTTGGCTTATAAAAAAGCTGAAACTTACTGCTAGACAATGGAGTAGCTCTTCCTTCTTTTGGTCCAATAATTTGTGGAGTTAGTTCACACCTATTCCCTAAAGTTAGTGACTATGAATATTCAGGAATGAAATTCTTTTGCAACTGAAGAACCTTCACCTCTTCATCTTTGCTAACTTGCAGAATAAATCTGTCAGCCAGGGAGAACTGTTGTCTCAGCACCACGTGGCACTTTAAAACTTCCTTCTCAGCAGCTGGAAGAAATGGGAATTTCCTCAAAGGATCCTTGCAGCTGCAGAATTTGGAAGACTTGAACGTAGGAATATGCAGGCTATTGGTGATCTCAGAGGCAACCCTTTGGACAGAACTTCATATATTTTGAGAATTTGAAACGAAAACTTCTCCTTTACTAGAGCCAACTGGGAAATCAGTATTTCTTTATGGCTGGATAATGGAGCAAATTATAATCAAAGACCAGTAAGCTTACAGGACACTCCTTGTAGCTACTAAGCAAATTATTTTATAAATCACATCATTATATCTCGAGCAGTCTTTTATTCTTTTATAATGTAAAAAAAAAAAAATTCACATAAAAATCTTCTGAGGTACAAATTATCCCTTTATCATTAGCTAGGCATTTTAGCTTTAAGTCTATAATTCATTATATTGGAGTTTGGATATAACAAATGTGCTTTCAAAGGGGACTCAATGGTTACTGGTTATGTTCAAAGAACAATAAAATGGTAGCAGAGGAGATTCCTCAGAAAGTAATATTAAAAAATTCTGAAGGATAGGATGAACAATTTATCAATTTCCTTCCCACACAATTTTGATATATGTAGAAAGCTTAGAAAAAAATTTCCCATAATCCTTGGTCTTCATCTGCTCTCCTTTCCTCAAATTTTGGGCTTATCTTTCTACCAGGAGTTATTGTGCTAGGGGTATATTAATTATTATTTTTTAAATTTACTATCTTATAAATGATGAAATACAGTAACATTAATTATTTAAAATATCACTTGGTATGTAGGTGAGAAAATAGGCACTCATATTTGTAAAATTTTAATACTTTGCCGCTATACTGTCTCTAGCCCTTCAACACAGTTCTTTAATGGTGCACTGTGACCTACATTGAAATTTAAGCATGTACGGAAAATACATGGTAAGTTGGGTTTCAATATTCTCTGAACCAACACACTTGCAAGAAGACTACAAAACAGTATGTGGAAAACATCCATTCTTACCACGCACCAGAAATGGTTATCAGTTTTTCATTCCTTTTATCTTCATTTTAACCTAACTAAGTATTTCTTCACATGGCTTTGTTTGCACTCTCTCAACCCTTTGGTGTGCCTCCTTAACTGAATCAGAGGGTGGACGGTGAGGCCATGACTTCCCAATAAGATTTAATTATGAGTGCAGATATGAACAAGATTTAGACTATTAAGTCTTGCACTTCAAAAAAACCTTTAACATATTTTGCCTTTAAATCTTTTATCACCTGCAAAAATTAATTAAGTGCAGATGTAGCAGGTTCGTTTTGGATGCCAGGGTTCATTTCCTGTCTATGCTTTGTCAGACAACCTATTACACCTCCTCGTGAACTGGAGGCAAACCGAAAACGGGGCTCATAAATCACTAGTCAGCTTTCTTTCACCCTTTCCTGGGTTGGTCCTTTTGTATGGAGCTGATCTCCAGCTCATTATTCATGAATATACTATAGACAACATGCCAAGTGTCATCTGCATTTAAACAAACCATTTGTTAAACAAATTATAACTCTATTGTGTAAGAATGCATCATGTTAAAATGCAAGACTAATCTAATGCCTGACTTTTAATCACTCATGGTTCCTGCCAGGAGTCATCCCAAACTGGCATACATGACCTGAGATCTTTTCAAAAAGAATGACATGCTGACTTGCTTTAATAATACCACTGTTGCACAGCAAGCAACATGATTGCTAACCAGGGGAAGTAGCCAATTGGTTACCAAAGCAACAGCATTCTTTCCAGCACATCTGACTATTTAAAGTCTATATTCTGTAGGGAAAAGTAAATTCAGGTTCTGTTGGGTTATTTTAACTGTGGAAGTATCAATTCATTTAAGGATCATAAAAGTTGCCCTGATCTGCGCCTTCTTCTCATTAAATTGCAGTTAACACCATGAAAGTGAAACGTGAATGTTTATGGTTTCAGAACTGCAATCCTGAATTTAATGAGTTTCCCCATTCAAAGGAAATGCACCCTTTAGTTGTTTGCAAGTGTTAAAAGCAAGACAACCTAACAGAGAAATACAAATTTACTCCCTTTTATCTAGAGTCACTGACAATGCAGCTCTGGCCAGGAATACATACCAGATCTACAATCAATATCTTGCTTATATTTAGTTGGTCTCTCAAGTATTTGGCGGTAATTGCAACTGAATTAAAAAAGCAGAACCCCCTGCGGAATAGAGAAGAACAGAGAAATAAGAAAGCAAATCAGCCAGGAAAACCATTATAAATAATGTTCAGAGCATTTTTTAAAATGCTATATGATCTCTGAAGCCATAAATCTGCTTCTGGGAGTACCTCGCAAGATTTTTCAGTCCATCTGCTAACAATTAGAGGCTTCAGAGACATGTACGGGGCAGGTGACCGCCAGGAACCATGGCGCTTGGAGATGGGCAACAGTCCTGGTACTTACATGGCTGTGGATTCTTCAGCGTGATGGCCTGGGGGCCTCACAACAGCAAACCCATTCTGTAAGAACAAGATATGTTTTTCAGTGATCAGATATGGGGAATTGCTTGGATCTCTATGTACTAAAGAGAGTATCAGAAAAAAAAGAGTGAAGTCCATTGGTGGTTTCAGAGCTTGTTTTCTTGTTCCTGTTAACATTTCATAAAATGAACAGAAACAATACCCTATGTCGCATTTTCACAGATGGTGTCTCAAAAAGAAGGTTCCCACTGAACTGGGGAAGAACAGGGATTTGGGAGTTGTATCTAGCTGGTAAACATACTTGTTAGCTATTATACTAGCATGATTCATTTTCAGTAACAACTTCTTATTTTATGGCACCACCATCTTACAGTGTGAGAAGAAATTATTGATGCAGGGTTGTGTCAAAGTTTGGAAAGACTAGGGAAGATCCAAAGTGAAACTGTTTAGCTGAAGTCGCTAAATGGTTATTTCCACTCCAATGCTAGCAAAATGATAGCTTTACTTCACACGCTGACATACACACAAAAGAAGCCCCAGAAAGGTGAAAAAGTGAACAATGGAAATCCCATATTTCTTCCAGTCTATAAATTTAGTTTGGATGACTGCCAAGACTTGCAACTTTATTGGATTCCTTGAGTCAATTTCTAGCCCACGTTCTGGAATTTTATAAAGAATTCTAGGGCTGAGTAGCAATCAGATCTATCCATGATCAAGGAATGCCTTAACCTCCAGATTAATTGGAATGCATCACAGAAAGCTGAAGCAACTCCAGCATGAAGGCAGGGGACTATAAATCCTTGCAAAGCCAGCATGCTCAGAAAAGTTGGGTTGCTTGACCTAAAAAAAAAAAAAAAAATTACTGGTTTCTTGATGTGAAAAAAATCATACGGTTCACACCACTTTCACTTAACTATGATGTGACTTGACCTGCTCAAAGAGAATGTTTCTTTAATACATAATTCTAAAACTTTTGAAATAATTTTAATATACCCCACAGATGTTATTTTTTTCCACATCTTGCTACAAGCTAAATAATAATATGAAGAAAAATAATATAGTCTCTAGGGTTTTAAATATGCATAAAATTTTACCCTAATGTTATACCTATTAACACACAATGAATTGATTTGCTATATATACTGATGAACATTTACATGGTAATAATCTCAGAAGCAAATTAGGAGTCATAATGATATGAATTATAATTCTAGGAATGACGACAAATATATTCCTTGTTTTTGTTCTTAAGGTACTTACTATCTCTCTGGAAATAAAGATTAATATGAAAGAAACCATTAATAAATAATATAATACAAAAGAAATTGAAATTTTAAGATTGTAGAGACAGTGAATATAGGACTTCTAAGAATGGAGAATTCAGTAACAATTGTGACTGTTATATATATATATTTTTAAGGGAAATATATTTTTTTAAGGGAAACAATAGTGAGGATGAAAATAACAAATATAATACAAGGCAATATTATTAGCATGCGATGGACATTCATAATTAGACTAAAAATACTAAGGTTAGTCTGTTACTAAATTAAAAATATTTAGTTTCTTAGGTAAAGGCCATGACTAGATGGTAAAAGAAGAAAACATCCAAAGAGCAATAACTATTTTTTTAAAAATAAACTTAATTAGTATTCAAATAAAAGCAGGTGAAAAATCCCAACATGAAGCCATTTTTCTACCCAGGAAATTATGAATTTTAAAAACATTCTATGCTGACACTGGAGTTGTGCCTTACACTCACACATGCTTCTTGCAGGAAAATGGTCCACATGTCTCTAAACAGAATCTGTAAACATTAATATTGTTTAAGTGAAGTCAGGAGGCTAAGGGTGCCCACTCTTATGTAAATCAGCAAACTACAGCACCAAATGTGCCTTGTGTCACCCATTGGAGGTGATGCTACTTCCCCTTTGATAGAAATGAGGGGGGAGTTCTCCAGAGGTTAAGTAGAGGGTTATTAACCTTGGATTGAGAAAAGTGCATATGGCTGTGCCAGGTATGTGCTTTCCAATCTGTACCTTCTTGTGTTATGTTTCCCTCAACACTATTTTTTGTTAGAATAACTGATTGTTTGTTTTTGAAGTCAACAAATCTATAAAAAAAATTCACCTTTTGTTTTTTTTTTTTTTTTTAAATAAATTTTATTGTTATATTCCCCATACAATTGCAGCCCCCCCATTCTGACCCCAATCCCTCCCCTCCCGCCCCCCTAAAAGTGTCTCTGGTTCATAGTTTTTTGTTGATTTTGATTTTCACTATCTTATAGTTATTCATTTTCCTGGTCCCTTATTTAAGTTTTCTAGATTCCTGCTATGAGTGAGACCATCCGGTATTTTTCTTTTTCTTTTTGGCTTATTTCGCTGAGCATGATCCCTTCCAGCGCCATCCATGTTGCTGCAAATTGCATGTGTTTATCTTTTTTGAATGCTGAGTAATATTCCATGGTATATATGTACCACATCTTCTTGATCCAGTCATCTATTTTTGGGCATTTGGGTTGTTTCCAAAGCTTAGCTATTGTAAACAGTGCTGCTATAAACATAGGGGTGCAGGTGTTCTTTGGAATTGATGTTTCTGTGTCCTTTGGGTAAATACCTAGGAGTGGAATTGCTGGATCATATGGAAGCTCTATGTTTAGTAGGTCCAGAAATCTCCACACAGCTTTCCACAGTGGTTGGACCAGTTTGCACTCCCACCAACAGTGCAGAAGAGTTCCTTTTTCTCCACACCCTCGCCAACATTTGTTGTTGCTAGTTTTTTTAATATGTGCCATTCTCATTGGTGTAAGATGGTATCTCATGGTAGTTTTGATTTGCATTTCCCTGATGACAAGTGATGTTGAACATTTTTTCATATGCCTGTTGGCCATTTGCATTTCCTCTTCAGAGAAGTTTCTTTTAAGCTCTTCTGCCCATTTTTTGACTGGATTATTTTCTTTGTTGTTGAATTATTAATCTCCTTAAAGGATTTTTGCCCTAAAGGTGTTATTAACAGTGCAAGATAAGAATTTATGTAATGATAATTTTTATTTACAACAGGAGGAAAAAAAAGGGGATTGACTAAGATAATATTAGGAAAATGTTAAATGAATTATTATAAATATAAGCCCAAAATATTAGTTTAGGGAGGGAAAAATAATTTTCCTTCTACTTTTCTACGTTCTCGGTTGAAACACCTCTCTGTAATAAAAGACAAGTTGATAAGAGAAAAACAAAAGTTATGTAACAGCTGTACCTCCTATACACATGGGGGCAACCCAAGAAAACTGAGTAACTCCTTAAAATGGTTCTAGTCACCACCTTAAATGCCATCTGCAGCTCAAGACAAAGGAAGATGTTGGGGGCAGGGAACCTGTTGTGGGTGGTTTTCAAGCAAAAAACAGTTACTGAGGATATGGTAGTTATGCAGATGTAAGTCACTGCCTTCTCCCCTGAAGAGTGTCCAGTGATTCATTCATCTTCCACTTCCTGATAGAGTGGAAGACATTCCTTAAATATGGAGATTGCCCTTGTAAATGTAATTGTCTCTTTCAACTGGGTAAATTTTTCAGGGTTTTCGGAGCTTTTTCTAAGTAGGCTACTCAAAATAATTTTTATACAAAAGAGTTCTATTTGGGGGTGGTACTTTCTTTTTTAGTATGATAATGCTATAAAAGGAGGCAGCCTGTATTAGACAATCAGGATGTTGTTATTATGATAAATGATTAGTGGAACAGACAAGACATCTGACACATATTTGACATTGTAATGATCTTGACTGATTAAGGTGTTACATGTATCTACATTTTAATGACCCTGATTGAAAGGTGGGGGACACTGAGATAGTGACATCAGTAATCTTCAGTTAAAAGCAACCACTTTTTTTTTAAGACACTAATAAATAGACATGCGAAAGTGAAAGACTGATAATAACCTGCCTGAGCAGAAAAAACACCTAAATCAAATTAGCAGATAATATGCTTCTGGAAAGTGATGTAAGTGTTACACAGGCATCTATATGAATCAAAGGGTGGAGCATTCATTGCAGAGCACTGGGCACCATTTTTTCCAGCGCCCATTTACATACAGCACCTTGAACTACGAAGGGGACTTCCTGAGCAGGGGAACTACTGACAGGGGTGGAAATTTTGCTAGCCTTATCTGACTTAGCAAGGTTACTGAGATTCACCCAGTAGATGAATTCATTCATTCAACTTAGAAATCGATGACTTCCTTAATGGCTTCCTCCCCTGATCCTTTCTCCACCTCATTTCAATTCACAACAAATTCCTGTTGATTTTGCTGCTGCTAAATGTAACTCAAATACATGTACTTACATATATAGCCACTCTTTTAAAATGTGCCTTTTGAATTTCTGCCTTTCCATTATTCTCCTGTTATTATTATATTGATTTTGTTTTTTACACACACTTCATTCAGTAATCTGATTTCTCAATGTTCTGACTCCTCACTTTCAAAAGTTTGTTTTCTATTTACAGTCATTACAAGGATGTCATTACCACCAAAAATCTCTTCATAATATCCAAGTCAAACATCCTACTCTCCCACTATCACATTTTCCAGTATGCCTCAACTACAACACATTAACCTTACTTAACTTTTGTTGTACATTATCCACCCATACCACTGTGTTCACTTCATTCCTAATCTAGCTTAAACTTCATAGTCCACCACTAGATTCACTTACTTGAATATACTTTAAGACACTTTGTGCTTTTTGCCCTTCAATATACTCCTCAGGTGTATTAGTCTGTTCAAACTACTAAAAACTATATCACAGGCTGGGTGGCTTAAACAGACATTTCTTTTTCATAACTATGGTGACTGGTAGCTAATATTAAAGTCTGGCATGGGTTGTTTTTTTTTTAATTTTTTTTTTTTTTTAATTTTCTAGAGGCATGTCTTATTTATTTATTTATTTTGTTTTTGTTTTGTTTTATACATGCACTGGGTACAGTCAGAAGCGCGGGAGGGTGAGAGAATTCACCAGAGCCAGAGCGGGGAGCAGAGCAGGCAGAAGGACCGAAGTACACTGCTGAGGGGAGCAGCGGGCGGCAGGAGAGGTCTGCGCGCCATGTGGGACCCTCCTCCGGTGGCCGGGGAGCAGCCGGGGGATCGAACCGGCGCCGCACACGCCGCGGGCAGCTTCGCAACCCAGCGCTCAACCGCTGCGCCACCGGGGAGGCCCTGGCATGGGTTGGTTTGTGTGGAAATGGCCATCTTTTGCTTACAGTCTTCATATGGACTTTTTCTTTTCTTTTTTTTTTCTTTTAATTTTTTTTTAAGATTTGTTTATTTATTTATACAAGCACTGGGTACAGTCAGAAGCGCGGGAGGGTGAGAGAATTCACCAGAGCCAGAGCGGGGAGCAGAGCAGGCAGAAAGACCGAAGTACACTGCTGAGGGGAGCAGCGGGCGGCAGGAGAGGTCTGCGCGCCATGTGGGACCCTCCTCCGGTGGCCAGGGAACAGCCGGGGATCGAACCGATGCTGCAGAGGCTGCAGGCAGCTTCACAACCCAGCGCTCAACCGCTGCACCACCGGGGAGGCCCATATGGACTTTTTTCTGAGTGCACACACACAAAGAGAGAGAGAGAGAGAGAGAGAGAGAGAGAGAGAGAGAGAGAGAGAGAGAGAGAACTCTGCTATCTCTTTCTCTTCAATAGTGGTGCCAGTTCTATGGAATTAGGGATCCACCCTTATAACCTCATATAACATTTACGACGTCCTCACAGACCCTCTCTCCAACTATAGTTACATTGGGAGTTAGGGCTTCAAAATATAAATTTTGGGTGGGGGGACACAAAAATTCAGTAATTAATATACATTAAGTCATGTTGTGCCTTTCTTCCTCTAACATACTCCCCTGGCAAATTTACAAACCTCAAGCAAATCTTCATTATGCGCAGAGATAATACTTAGTCAATTAACTTTCCAAGTCTCTCAGGTGAGTATTTCTAGCTTAATCTCTTTCTTAAAATCCCCATTAACCTCTTTCACTCTTTACCTTTTGCTGATGATTTTGCTTCTTATTTCACTTAGAAAGTAGGAGCATTAGAATAAATTTTCTACATCTATCTTCATCAGCCTTGAGCCTATCTAAGAGCAATTAATTCCCCTGCATTTTATATCCCCTTTACCTATTGAAAGTCACTTCCCTCTCTCAGGTACCATCAGTTATTTCTTCTGTTGGATTTTGCACTAGAGTGAAAAACACATATAAAACTTTCCTCTTAATAAAAAGAAAAACAAAACAAAATGACAAGTGATAGTATGATAATGCTGTAACATAATGTATAATACATACAAATAAATACTACTAATAATATGTTAAATAATACACTTTTTAAAAATATTTTGTTACTCATTTAATTCAAACAACATATAAGGGCAGATAATAGCCCCAATTTACAAATGAGGAGGCCAAGGTACACAAAGATTAAAGAACTTGCTCATCTAAGGGAGAGTTTTGGGATTCTATCCTTGACAGCCTGGCACCTAAGAATAAGCATTTAAGACTACCCACCTCAAAGGGTCAGACCTCTGTCCACCATTTCAACTTCACCTTACACCACCATCCACTTTGTCTTCTCTACTCTCCCCACACTGAATTTTGGTCTTCCAGAATGCCTTGTTTCCTCTAGTCACAGGCCTTTCACATGCTCCTAGTTTGTGAAATGTTTTCCATTTACCTATTCGCCATCTTTATCTGGATAAAGCCTCTTGATCTGCACACTTCAGCTCCAACAATACTTTTTTGGAGAAACCATCCCTGAGTTTTTGCAATTCACCCCAGGTTCCTCTGGAATATGTTCTTAGAGATCTGCCAATGCTTGTTTCTGACAACTTGTCTGAGTTTGTGATATACCTTGTAGCATGATTATGTGACTTACTTTCTTTTTTATTATTATCATAACTTACATGATTAATGTCCACACCCAGACTCTCCACAATGGGGTCACCACTTTATGACTTGGCTCACCATTTTATTTTCTAGACTTACATAGTGCTTGGCACAGGCAGTGGACGGTAAAGAATGACTAAAATATTTTGTGAAAAGATACTACCCTGGCTTTTTTCCCTCTGGTCATTCCTTTGTTCTGATCTCACTCTAAGTTCTTACTTCTCTCAAAGGCCCCAAGTTTTGTAGCCCAGCTTTTTGTGGGAGGTTGCTTATTAGGCTTGGGATCATTTTCTTTTTTTTAGAAACACACACAATATTTTTTTCCTTACAATTAATGAAGTTTTTGATTTGACAAAATATTGTAAAAAGTGCTTTAAAATAATATTATTCTTATAGAAATATCCAACTGTTACACTGAAATCCAAGTGTTTTGACAAGAATTTGTTTTTGTGTTTTTCTGTATCCTTTAATGTTTCATCCAAAGATTTGTTGTATATGATAACATTTGAAACAGCTTTTCTTGGGCTCAAGAACACATTTATCTTCAATGGATACTTTTCAATAAGCCTTCTAAATAATTTGCTGAATTCTCAAGTAACTAATCCACTAGCCTCACAAAGTGTAACTATCTGAAAACACTTATACAGGTTTTAGGATTTAGTGCTTCAATTTATTATTTTCTTATCTAACAATAATAATAAATTATTTCTATTTTATGAAAAAATATTCTGTTTTCTCAGACTTTAGAGTATGTATGATATTTCTATTTACTCTCTTATTTTGTGAGCATATCAGACTAGTGTAGTAAAACCTATAAATGCCATATTATACCAGACAATTTTGAATTTTATCTAGTATACTCCATGAAAAAAACTATATATTTTTTAAAGATCTATTTATTTTTTATTTATTATAAGCACTGGGTACAGTCAGAAGCGCGGGAGGGTGAGAGAATTCACCAGAGCCAGAGCGGGGAGCAGAGCAGGCAGACTGACGAAGTACACTGCTGAGGGGAGCAGCGGGCAGCAGGAGAGGTCTGTGCGCCATGTGGGACCCTTGCCTGGCAGCCGGGGATCCAACCAGCGCTGCAGAGGCAGGGCGCAGCCTCGCAACCCAGAGCTCAACCACTGTGCCACTGGGGAGGCCCGAATAAAACTGTATTTAATTCAAAGTTATGAAGACCAATCAATTAGTCTGAGAAAATGCTTGTTACTTTCATGTGGGATATATCACTTTAACAGTGACATAATTTTTCTTAGGTATCTGATTTTGAAATCTCTTTTCAGCTTTACTTGTGCTTTAGTCATGAACATGACTAATCATAGAGCTTTGGCAGTATTTTAACATCATTAACAATAATAATTTATGTTTCAAGTGCTGAGTGTGCTCAGATTCCTAATTTTGTTGCTGCTGTTGTTTAGTGTTATAGATTTTCTCCTTGGTTAAAATATAGCAGTTTGTATTCTCTGGTGTCATCATATGGGAAAATGCAGAAGATTCGTTCACCATATACAGCCATGTGACTTTCAGGAAAAATAAAATGTATGACATTGTCTGTATGTAAAAATGGATTTGAATGAGAGTAAAAGGAGATTAATAATTTTCGATAAGACAAACTATTTTTTAACTGATGAAATTTGCACTTCCTGGTCAAACTCATGAAACTGTCAGTTTTTCTGGTCTATTACTTGTTATGTATAGTGAAGCCCTTCCCAGGTAAGTAAAGGGCAGACTGTAGCAAACCACTGAAACTACTATAAAAGTTCATTTTTTTAACTCCACCTGACCAAAGTTCAAATTCCTATACATAAACTCAGTTTATTGCCATAGCAATGAAAGTATGGAATGTATAAAATAATTTGATCATTTCACTTGTTGCATTCATTAAAATGATCTTACAGGGGTCTCCCCTGGTGGCACAGGCAGTTGGGCACAGCACTGTGAAGCTGTCCGCAGCGTTGGCAGCGCTGGTTTGATTCTGGCTGGCCTGCGAGGATCCCACATGGTGCAGCAGATCTCTCCTGTCCCGCCCGCTGCTCCCCTCAGCAGTGTATTTCATCAATCTGCCTGTTCTGTTCCCCGCTCTGTCTCTGGTAAATCCTCTCACCCTCCCACGCATCTGGCCTGTACCCTGGTTCTTGTATAAAATAAATGGATAAATCTTAAAAAAAAACTTAAAGACAGGAAATATGCATATTTTCATTTTTCTAACATCCCTATTTGCAAGCAGATATTCAGTGGATAGTAAGAACCATCCCCAATAATAACCTACTCAGAGTAATTTAGGTTTCAGAAATCATGGAAAATAGGGCCTAATTATCACTGATGACAGTGATGCAAAATGCCAAAAATATAATGCATAGCAAAATCAGCCAGTAAGTACATAATCCAAAAGAACAAAGCAAATGAACAAAGCCATATATATACTTTCAAGAATATTAAGCCATGAACAAGAGTGTAAATTAATGTTACCCATTATACCCAGTAGTCCCATAGTCACTTACTAATTTTGATTTATTCTTTATGGAAATATGTGTAGAGTGCAGACAGTTTGTGGATGTATACAAACTGATGAGATTAAATGATTGAATTACTTTGTAAGAAGTAGTTGATTGAATGTTAGTTGTTTTTTTTTTTTACTTCTTTTTTTTTAATAGAGGCATGTTTTTATTTATTTGTTTGCTTGTTTGTTTGTTTGTTTTGTTTATACATGCACTGGGTACAGTCAGAAGTGCGGGAGGGTGAGAGAATTCACCAGAGCCAGAGCGGGGAGCACAGCAGGCAGAGGGACCGAAACACTGCTGAGGGGAGCAGCGGGCGGCAGGAGAGGTCTGCGCGCCATGTGGGACCCTCCTCCGGTGGCCGGGGAGCAGCCGGGGACTGAACCGGCACTGCAGAGGCCGTGGACAGCTTCGCAACCCAGCGCTCTACCGCTGCGCCACCGGGGAGGCCCTTTACTTCTTTTTTTTAATGTAACTCTATTTTAGGAAGCTACAGGAACAGAATCAAAGAAATTTGTCCTGCTGAGAAAAACATTCAAAGTATAGTACAACTGCTTACTATCCAAAAACTAATTGAGCATGTCAGACCAGTTGATTGGATTATTTTTTTAAGATTTCTTTTTAAGTGCATTGCTAATTTAGAATTCAGTTATTAACTCCCAATGACTATATATTACCATGAACGTATTTCTAAATGTACTATAGTATCAATCCTCAGTAAAATAATATGCATAAAACTAAACATAGTATGGAAAAACTCTACAGTATGTATTTCCAAGTGATGGTTGAATTGTTACTTCCATTATATTTGCTGAATTGGAAATTCACATGCAATGATTTCTATCCTTGAAATATTTCATTAGAGGCCAAAACTAGCTACCCCAGATTCATATTGATACATTATCAATTTTGAAAATAACTTTTAAAAATATCCTTTCACTTATTATATAGGTTAATTATTTTAAAAGAATAGTTGGAGATACTTTAGTATAATTTGATATTTAACAATAAATATAATTATTAAATATATTGGTACATAAGTTATTTGACTCTAGGAAAAGTGTGGAAAGCAACCACAATCAGCAATTTGTACGACTATGCTAAGATAGCATTATTTTTCTCCAGACATAGAAGTTTCTTCAAAAGTGCCCATTCTAACATTGCTAAATCAAAACCACAATGAGAGACCACCTTACACCAGTGAGAATGGCACATATTACAAAAACTAGGAACAACAAATGTTGACAAGGATGTGGAGAAAAAGGAACTCTACTATACTGCTGGTGGGACTACAAACTAGTTCAACCACTATGCAAAGCTGTGTGGCGGTTCCTCAACCTACTAAAAATGGAGTTTCCATATGATCCATAGCAATTCTTCTCCTAGGAATCTACCCAGGACACAAAAATATTAAATCAAAAGGACATCTACACCCCTATGTTTATTGCAGCACTTTTTACAATAGGTAAACTATGGAAACAGCTCAAATGATCAAAAATAGATGACTAGAGCCTCCCCGGTGGCGCAGCGGTTGAGCGCTGGGTTGCGAAACTGCCCGCAGCCTCTGCAGCACCGGTTCGATCCCCGGCTGCTCCCCGGCCACCAGAGGAGGGTCCCACATGGCGCGCAGACCTCTCCTGCCACCCGCTGCTCCCCTCAGCAGTGTACTTCGGTCCTTCTGCCTGCTCTGCTCCCAGCTCTGGCTCTGGTGAATTATCTCACCCTCCCGCGCTTCTGACTGTACCCAGTGCTTGTATAAATAAATAAATAAATCTTTTTAAATAAATAAAATGCAAAAATTAAAAAAAAAAATAGATGACTAGATCAAGAAGATGTGGTGCATATACACAATGGAATATTACTCAGCAATCTAAAAAGATAAACTCATGCCATTAATAGCAACATGGATAGAGCTGGAAGGGATTATGCTTAGTGAAATAAGACAGAAAGAAAAAAAAAATATTGGATGGTTTCACTTATAGGAGGAATGTACAAGTACCTAATAAGGGATCAGGAAAAAAAAACTAATTATAACAAATTAAAAATCAAAACCAACAGGCATATAAATCAGAGATATTCTGCAGGGGAGGCAGGGAGAAAGATCTGAACAGGGGAGCGAACAGCACTAGGGACTATGATAATGGCGCAGAGTTGAATTGGTGGTGGATATTTCACGGGGACTACACCTGAGAGGAGAAAGAAAATATTGTACAAAAAATGAAGACTGATGATTGAGCCTCCCCTGGTGACGCAGTGGTTGAGCACTGGGCTGTGAAGCTGCCTGCAGCCTCTGCAGTGCCAGATCAATACCCAGCCGCCAGCGAGGGTCACACATGGTGGGACAGACCTCTCCTGCTGCTCCCACTGCTCTCTTCAGCAGTGTATTTCGTCAGTCTGCCTGTTCTGTTACCCGCTCTAGCTCTGGTGAGTTCTCTCACTCTCCTGTGCTTCTGACTGTACCCAGTGCTTGTATAAATAAATTAAAAAAAAATGAAGACTGATGTAAAATATATATAAAATAAAAAAGTTAAACACACACACACAAACACACACACACATAAATAAATGTGCTTACCAAGTACAAGTCTTTATACATGCTGAGAAATCAAAAAAGTAATGAAAATAAAGCAGATATTAATTAGTTGGTTTGACACCCTTAAAAATATTTATGGCAATAAACTTATAACCCGTTATATAAAGTTGACTAGAGGTCTAGAAATCAGAAACATGGTGAAGATACAATGCTTCTGAAAGATTTAATTGGATAGACAAGCCTTTTATATGTTCTATAGCACATACTATAAAAATGCTCTTTTATATCAAAATTTTGTTTTTAAAAAGCGTTTTCCCCTTTTTTATCTTATTTCTTTCCTTAACTCCACTTATTCATTCATTCATTCATTCATTCATTCATTTATACAAGCACTGGGTACAGTCAGAAGCACAGGGGGTTGAGAGAATTGGCCAGAGCCAGAGCGGGGAACAGAACAGGCAGACTGACAAAATACACTGCCAAGGGGAGCAGTGGGCGTGGCAGGACTGTGCGCCATGTGGTACCATAGGCCGGGGATTGAACTGGCACTGCAGAGGCTGCGGGCAGCTTCGCAGCCCAGCGTTCAACTGCTGTACCACCAGGGGAGGCCCTCTTTCCTTAACTCTAACCCTAACCCTAAAAAAGTAATTCTGGTATCTGTTGGATTCTATTTAGGTTTTTTGGGTGTTGTATGGAATTTTATTTTGGTTTAGTTTTTTGGCCAGTATAGATTAATGATATTTATTTTAGTAGGATTTAAAATATGATTAATACTGTGCATCTTGAATTATTAAGCACTTCATTTATAAGGACTCCCCTCTTTCCCATTGAGAAAAAGTTGAATAAAGTAAAAACAGCCACCAAAATTCTCTAGCATCTTCTAGACTACTAACGACAGTTGATTTGAACTTGACTCAACTGTTTCTCCATCCAAAAAGGTGCTGGGTACACTCAACATAGTAGTATGAGAGTCCATTCTTTTAGCTAGAGAAACTGAAAGTTTTTCCATGGAAATTTTTCAGTTTTTGTTGACATCAGTGGATGTTAAAATTTGGGAATAAGATCACATACAAAAGTTCAATGAATTCTACCTTGCCATCTTATCCCTCTCTGGTAATGGATTTGAGATTTAAATGACTAAAAACCAACTCAGAAGTGGAGAAAGAAAAACAGATATTCACTTCATTTGTCTCACCTCCTCTACTACCTTTCACCTGTAGAGGCCTGTGCAATAATTGGCTCAGATTCCACCTTTCAAAAACAGCTCTGGCACAACAACGTTAATGAACTGTTAAATCACCTGCAGTCTGGAGGTGATTGAATATGATATGAATATGATGCAGCTAATCATTTGTTTAACATGCTTTTTACCAGCTGCTATTTAAGGTTTCTATTGAAAAGTAACTGTGGCTCTTTAGTGTATTTTAAGGTTTTCTACTTTAGCTACACTAGTTTCTGTGATGAAAAACAGTTCCATGTGATTTGTAACATGGCAACCATATTATGGAAGTAGAGAATCCCTTTTTTCAGCTTTAATTTACTGGTATAAAATCATATTTAGAAGTAAATAGAAATGTATTATGTCATAAATAGTTGGTTTGTCCTGGCATGTCAGTCTTCATGAAAGAGAGAAGATCAAATTAGGTCATTTTAGGAATCTAAGATTAAAAAATCATAGATTTTAATTCATTTGTGTTCAATTTCACAAGCATTTAGAAAGTGCTATATATATAATGTTTACTGTTCATTCTATATATAAAAATATGAAACTTCATTTTGTGATTCTTTCTGAAAAGAAGAAAATGAACAGGAATGTGAGGATAAAATGCTGTATTGCAAAGTATTTGCAAACTCAGTGATAATGATAATCAGTTAACGAACGATATTTGAATGATTTGTAAAATGCAACATTCCAATTAAGTCAAGGTCAGTCATTGGGGATTGTTTTTAACAACAGTTCTCTTGTATGCATGATATCTTGGAATAGAATAATATGGTCCTTTCTAAATTCCTGCTATGAGTGGGACCATCCGATATTTTTCTTTTTCTTTCTGGCTTATTTCCATGAGCATAATCCCTTCCAGCTCCATCCATGTTGCTGCAAATTGCATGAGTTTAGGGACCAGGAAGACTAATTGTAATGAAGAAAACATCAAAATCAACAAGCAACTATAAACCAGAGACACACCATGGGGGGAGGAGAGGAGGGATTATGGTCAAAATAAGGGGGGTACAGTTGTATGGGGAATATAACCAAAATGAAAATGCATACATTGTGCAAAAATGAAAAATGATGTAAGAATTATATAAAATAAAATATATTAAATAAAAAAAGAATAATATGGTCCTTAAAAACGTTTAACTAGAGTATTAAAAGGGACTTTCTAAAAAGAAAATTTGCTTAGAATTAATGCTCTTAATCTACAGCCTCTGAGGGAAGGAAATTTCACAAAGAAAGTTTGTCTGTCACATACTAGATTCAAAGAGGCAAAAGAGGTAGGGAGAATTGCCAAGATAACAATAAGGGCCATATGGGAATACCATTTTGTTTCTTTGAGTGAGCACAAGGGAGCCAGGAAAACAGGAGCCCGGCATTAGCAGTTTAACTCAACAGTGGACCCCAAAGCATATGCACAGCTGCCAGCCCTACTCCCTGAAGAATCCAGAAGGAAGGAGCTTGATGACAGCACTGGAAAACAGTTTTTGTGAAGCCTGGCATCTGTGGCTCATAATGCCTACAGCCTTGAGCCTGGCAAAGATGTGGCTATAGATAGGAATAAACACATTCATGAAAAAAACAGTCTCTGGGTAGAAAGGAGACAGAGAATTTGATGGTGCTTATATTACACATAATTTAAGTTGAGGCCTGTATGAAAATAATAACAATGGCTCTACTATGAAGAAGTTTTTGTTTGCGGGGGGGAGGGTGGATGGATGATCATCAGGATGTGGGTCTTGGTAAGGCAATAATAACTCACTAAAAGCAATTTGCTTAGTTTATCGATCAGTGGTTTCAGTTGACGCAAGGCCCAAAAATTCAATTCCTTGAACTTTTGGACTGGTTTTTGAACCACACTGACCAAAAAAATCAGGTATTTTTCATCATGTAAATGGAGCCTCAGTATGAACATTTCTGGAAAAAAAAAAAAAGGCATCAGCACAAGAGTCTTTTGCGTTTGCCTTTTTTAAGAACCAGGAAAAAAGTTTTAGGACAGATGATCACAAACTTTTGAGAAGGATAATAGGACAAAATAATAGTATGACATTATAATAAACTAATTGCAGTAATATGATATTTTAAAAATAGTAAGATGATAGTAATGACCAAGTCTTAAACATAAATGATACTAGGAGAAAAGAATTATATCAACAAATACCCCATGGTAAGATTATTTTCATCATTATACTCATAATTCACTACAGCAGATTCAATCAATAGTGGTTCTAATATTTTTGGTATGTTTTGGTAAATACATACATACATACATTTACTCAATTAGAAGAAATTTAAAAAATAATTTAGAGTAGCAATGTATATGTCATAACTATTTTCAAAATGATTGGGGTTTTAGGTAGATGATTTTTAACTTTGGCCACATTATTCTTACTGTAATGACAAATTTTCTTCTTGCAATAAATTCTGATTATCCATGGTTATCCACTCTCACAAGAATAGCCATAATTGATCAATTAAATTAAAACCAGGCAAGTTAATTAAAATTTCTACCATATATATTGAGTTCTATAGCTTTACATATAAAATAGTGTTACATAGAAAGAACACTAAATCAATTGACCAGACTTCATTTTATATCAAGTTTGTGTTCATGAAATTCACTGTCATATAAAATTACAAAGGTGAAAATACTTATGTTCTCCAAGTGTGTATGATATGTATGATTTGGACACTGGTATAAAAAAGTAAAACAATGTCTTTTACAGAGATTGAAGCAAAAAAGCAAGGAAACATCTGCATTATACATAAACCATCATGTATCAAATTTAATACAATTAAAGATAAAGCCAAATATAATTTATTTGATTATTTTCCATTGTATTTGTTTTTTCTATATTTTAAATTTTGGTATGAGAATATAGTAGTAGAAAAACTTTGTAAGTAAATGCTAAATTTGAGACAAATTTATTTCAGTAAATATTTTTTCCATCTAAGTTATTTTTAAAGAGCATCAGAACTTGGACTAAAAGTATAAAGTGTCAGAGACTGAGAAAAGCTCAGAAGGTAGATGAGAGAGAGTTGTAGATAGTTCAAGTCTGAGGAGAAATGGAGCATATTTTAGTTAGTATGAGCTAACCTCATACAAGTAATGAAATTTGGATCGTTCAAAGCCAAGAACCAGATGGAGAAGCTGGAAATAGGCAGATACAATTACCATTGAACAGGCAGTTAACACTACAACTAGTAATGGAAATATTACCATAAAAAAACAGATAAGCAGAATAAAACCTAGAAAGAAGGCGACTGGGCAATAGAACACCACAGGCAGGCCAGCTGCGTAACATGTCTTGGTCCCTGATAAATATGAGTCATAAAGAGGCTCACCTTTTATTGAATCCAAGAGCTTTCAAGTATTTGTATGTTTGTAATTTTTTCATAGATGTCAGTCCACAAGTTGGTGAATTTGAGAGCTTTCAAATAAAGGTTACAGCAAAGGTTGAACAAAGTTATCTCTGCAGAGCGACTTGAACCCCAAAATAAACATAGCCTCAAAGTGAAAAATTGGAAAACAATTCTACTGCAAGTGGGGCCCAAAAAAGACAGTGACAGTAATCGCTGTATCAGATTGTTAGAGGAACTATAAGGAGCAAATTCTGAGCCAGTGAATGACAAACTGAATGAACTCTATTCCCCGAAGACTTTATAGACGCTACTACCATCTTCACACCAAAGAGCTCTCAGGTGCCCAGAATTGCATCTCCCACCATGTCATGAACTTGACTTCTGAATAGGGGCTGGGAAGTAGAGACAGAGTTAAGTGGCCATGCTTGATAAATAACTGAATAGATACATGGTCTTTTTCTCTTGCTTTTTTGGCTTTATCTTGGACCAGAACTGATAAGGGAAGGCATTTGGAATAGAGACATGTAGAGATATTTGGAAGAGACACATGGGTGAGAGATACATGAGGTGGCTGTTCTTGGCCCTTGAGAAAGACAAAGGCAGCCATTATCTTTATGCGGTACATTTTGAATTTTGAACCTCTCCTTTGTCCCAGCTCTCTGAGATCTGTCTAACCCCTTTCTTGTTTGTTCCTTGTCAGAGATACCTTAAACATGTGGCAAGATTTTTGGTCTCAGTGGCCATGCTTCAGGCTGAGTCTATTTGGTTGTGCATTTGCTCACAAGGGAATGAGTAATTTTTAGGATTTTATTAGGAATATCCTTTCTTCTTCCCAGGAACACCATTTCTATTAACAATTGCTTGGACATCCCTAGTGGCCTAGGGGTTAAGTCTCAGTGCTACCTGAGTTCAATCCCTGGCCAGGAAGCTAACCCACATGGCCTATACCCCAGTTCTTCCATGCAAAAAATAAATAAAATACTAAAATAAATTTTTCATATTGTAAGTCTGTTTCCTTTGCCTTTGCTTATGCAGATAAACTGGACCTCTTTTAGAGAAGTTTGGGATCCCTGGATACCCCCTGGTCATAGCTTAGTAAGGTAAGATCTACTTCCATTGAAAATGGCAGTAAGAGACAGAGAGGGACATTATATAGTGATAAAGGAATAAATACATCATGAAAACATGATACTCATCAATAAATATCCATCAAAAATGGGACATAGAATATTGTAGACAACTGTAATCAAATCAGAAAACATACATTAGCAATAACCCAATAGCAACAGCACACTTTTGCCAATGGACAGACAGACAGAAAGTCAAGAGGGAAACAATAGCCTTAAATGAGGGATTAGATCATGTGTACTTTATATATATGGCACTGCTTCCTCCACTGCCCCCCCCAAAAAAAAGAATAGATGAGTATACTTGATGAGTTTCAAGCAGACATGATACATTCTCCATGATAGATCAGATGTTGAGTTATAAAACAAGTATAAAGAAATTCATGAAGATTAAAATCATGTCTTCTCTGATCACAATAGTAACAAAGCAGATATTAACCACAAAAAGAAAGAAGGAAAAATCTCTAATATGTGGAGACTGGACAATATACTACTGAATGACAAATGACTATTAGGTTATTGAAAAAGCTATGAACAAAGGTAAAAATAATTGATAAAAATCAAAATGAGACAAGACCTACAAAAACATAAGGGTTCGGCATAAGTACTAACAGGAAGTATACAGCAATACAGGTGAATGTTAAGAAACAAGAAAGAGCTCAAATAAATAAATTAACCTTACCTTTTCTAGATATTAGAAATAAGAACAAACAAAAACAAAGGCCAGTAGAATGAAGAAAATCATAAAAATTACAGCAGAAATAAACAAAATGAAAATCAAAAAGACACTAAAAAAATCAATAAAACAGGCAAACTTACAGCTATGTTCACTAAGAAAAAAATAAGACTAGCAAATACAATTGGAAATGAAAATGGAGAAGTTATAAAATATATATCAGGAATACAGAGGATTATAAGAGATAATTTTGAATATCAATATGCCAATCAATTGAATAATCTAGAGTAAACAGACAAGTTAATGGAAGCATATAAATTTCTGAGACTGAAAAAGGAAATAGAAAACCTGAACAGATCAATTACAGACAAGGTAACGGAAACAATAATCAAAATCACCCAAAAAACAAAAGCCAATTAATGAAACATATTTCACAAGTCAGTTCTATCAGACTTTCAAAGTCAAACTTTATCTATTCTCCTCAAACTCTTCTAAAAATCAGGAAGAATCTTTCCAAACACATTTTATGAGGTCATTATCACTCTGATACCAAAAGCAGAAAATGAGATCTCACAAAAAGAAAACTACAGACCAACATCTTTGAGGAACAGTGATATTAAAATCCTCAACAAAGCAAACTGAATTCAACAATATACTAAAAGGATTATATATTATGACCTAAGTGGGATTTATCCCTGGGATGCAAAGATGGTACACATCTGAAAATTCATCAACATAATTTACCAGATCAAGAAATGTGAGCCTATCTTTTAAGGTGTGGAATAAATGTCATCATAGAATTCTGTGCTAAGTGGTAAGAATATTCAGGGATTAAAGGAAAAGAAAAACATTTTCCTATAAACAAAAGATGAGAGAGTTTGTTGTTAGCAGAACAGCAACATAAGGAATGCTGAAGAAAATTCTCTAGACTGAAAAGAAATGATACCAGATGGAAGTCTGGATGTGCCCATGTGAATACAGAGAACCAAGGATTAAATATGTAGGCAAATATAAAAGACATTTAATTATTTTTATATTATATATTTATACTCATATTTTCTTTCTGTCATTTTCTCACTCTCTCATGCACGCCATGCACATTCATGTAAACACAAATACTGTGAATTTTAAAAACTTTAAAGTACTAAAGCAAATATAATGATAGTTTATTATGGAGATTTGTAATTTGTGTAAAAATATAACATGATAAAATAATACAAAAGGTAGGATGAGACAGAATTATTCAACATATGTGTCAATAAATGTAAAATGATTCAAGTCATAAATGTACATATTCTGACTCCAATAGAATTAAATTACACATCAATGACAGCTCAAAAAATTAGCTCAAAAAATTCCCTACGTAGTCAAATACTAAGTAACATGCATTTGAAATGTGTCAAAGAAGTCAAATGGGAAAATTGTATTTTGAATAGAATGAAAATAAAAACATAATTGTATGGGGAATATAAAAATAAAATTTAAATAAATAAAAACAAAAAAAAATAACATGCCAAAATTTTATAGGTTGAAAACAAAGCATTACTTTCAAAGATCTCCAACAATACTATTTTGAATGTTGGATATTTGTTGAGAAAATAGATTTAAAGTGCTCTTACCATAAAGAAAAAGATAACTATGTGAGGAAATAGATATGTCAATTAGCTTGACGATAGCAATCATTCCATTATATATATGTCAAATCATCAAGTTGTATATTATTTTTATTTCAAAAAAATAACAAAAATATTCATAGCACTAATGCCTCTGCTGAAACAGAAGATAAATTTTAAGTCAATGGATCAGCTTCCACCTTTAAAAGCCAAAAAAATATAAGCAGACAAAGGGAAATAATAAATATCAAACTAGTGTAACAGAAAATAAATATTAAGGAAACTAAAGTTTGTTTGTTTTTTTCTGAGATCAATACAATTGATAAATTTCTGGCCAGGCTGATCAGAAAAAAAGAAAGAAGTCACAAAATACCAAAATAAGGAACTTGCAAAGTGATAAAGCTAAATATGCTACGGGAAAATCTACACCTACACTTAAACTATAACATAGTTATTTTACTTCTAGGCATTTATCCACAAGAAAAAAAATATACTTGAAAATTTATCTTTCCAGCAGCTTTTTTCATAGTAGTCAAAAACTGGAATAAATCAACAAAATAACTGTATATTCAGAACATTGAATACTGCTCAGCAACACAAGTTAAAAAACTAAATGATACATGCTATAGCATGGATATAACTTAAAAATACAATCATTAGTGGCAAGATGCTACACTTAAGAGTCTACATGCTGTATGTTGTCACATACACAATGTTTCCCAATAGGAAAATTACATAATTGTGAGAAAAACAGATTAGCGTTTGCTTGTGCTAAAGAGATCAGACTAAGGGGCCTGAAGAAACTTTCTGGGGTGATTTAAATATTTCATCTATACAGTGATAACCATATATACATTTTTGTCAAACATGTCACAACTTTGAAAATATGTACATTCTACTCAGTGTACATCATCTATTTTTGAAAAAGTTCAACTCATTACTACACAGCTAACAGTCATTTACATGAAAATATTAAAGAAGGATCTTTGAATTTTGTGTAATTGTTTGTGGTAAGCAGAAGTCTGCCAAAAGACATCCATGTCCTAAATTCAGATTCTGTTATCTTAAATGACAAAAGAGTCTTTGCAGATATGATTACTATCAAAGACTTGAGATGGAAAGAGTACTCTGCATTATATAGATGGGCATATGCAATCTTAAAAGGTGGCAAACTTTCCCAGCTGTATCAGAGTAAGATGCAATGATATAAAGAAGGTCAGAAAAAATGAGAGCTTGAGAAGTTTGATGTTTTCTGGTTGGCTTCCAGATATAAGGGCTATGTGTAAAGAACAGTGAAAAACCTAGGCGCTAAAAGCAGTCCCAGTTGATAGCCAGTAAGAAAATGGAGACCTCAGTACTACAACCACATGGAAATAAGTTCTGTTAACATCTGAATAAGCAAGTTACTGTACAAGACTTACGAGATTACAAATCAAGGTATCAGTAGTCGGCAGTGAGAACTTTGTAATTCTTCTAATCTCCAAGACAGAAAATAATAAATTCTTATTGTTCTAAGTCACTAAATTTGTAATAATTTGATACAGCAGACGAGAAAACAAATACAGTGGTATATTGGATTAATTAATTCAGGAATGGTATAAAAAGGGAACATTATTTTTCTCCCCGCATTAATCTTTCTTTAGTTTCTCCGATCTATCCCATAGCTTTTCAGATCACTTTCAGCTATAGGAACAATCTCATTTAAGATATTAAAAATCCAGCTTACTATAATTAAAAACATATTACATCTAATTTAAAGCTTTTTCCCACTGCCTTGCTGACCCACAGAGAAGAATCAGGGACTAGCAGAGGGCTAATGTGGTACACATTTATCTGAGGTGCTGAGGAAGAGGGCTATATAATTTTCAATAAGACTTTTTCCTTTCTTGACCCACTTCTTTTATGTCTAGATTGTGGGTCATCTAGCTCTGAAGTGTGGGAAGAATAAAAAGTATAAAGACTTTGAATTAGTAAGGCAAACTGAATATCTCTTGGGTTTTTCAAAAGCACTCCAGCATGTCATAAATCCAAGTGTTGGTCTTCTTTCAATGGAAACACAGGATCATCAGAAACACCATGAGGGACCTCCAGTGTGCAAAGTTCACTGATGTGGGCACTGCACTCAGCACCTGACCTTGCAAGTCCTCATTGCTTTTGCTCATATTTCTAGTCTGATTGAAGGTGGGGAGGGATTTTCCTGGAAGGTAGATCTTACCAACAGTCAGTGCCAGTAAAGCCTATCATCCCTCTCTCCTCAACCTGCCCACAGGGCAGTTTCAATGAGCTCTCCAATTGACATTCTTCACTTGACAACCTCAGGCAGTCTTCTGCCTTTACATAGCTCCCAAACTCCTGATACAGATGTCAGGCCCTTGAGTGAACTATTTCATGTTCCTCTCTGGTAGTAGCCTAGAGTGATCCTATAAATTTCTGTAACTCATCATGCACCAAACTAAGGACTGAAAAGCCCTATCTCTCTTTTGCACATATAAGCAATTTCCTTGGAATCCTTCTCTATCTCTTATATATTTGGCTTAGATTGGACCTAGGAATGGTGCAGAGAAGAATAGTCAAAATATGTAAATTCCTTTCAAAGCATCTTCCACCAATTCCATCTGTATTATCTAGTCTTTTGTTACATAAACTAGATCAGGTAAGATAACTGAAGGACAATTTGACTCTGTTTTAGTAAATTCACTGAAAAAAGACTATACTTTCAGGGATCATTTTTATAGTTCATAAATGCACTGAAGAAGTGTTCTATTATACATAATTAATATCCATTGTACTCAGCTTGGGGTCTTGTTTAAAATTGGATAATCCCAGGTTTGATTACATCAAACTGAAAAGTTTCTGCACAGCAAAGAGACATTAACCAAAACATAGAGACAAGCCACTGATTGGGAAAAAATCTTTGCACTCCATCCAACTGATAAGGGACTGATCACAATGATATACAAAGAACTCACAAGGCTCAACAAAAACAAAATAAGCAATCCAGTCAAGAAATGGGCAGAAGAACTCAAAAGACATTTCTCCAAAGAGGAAACGCAAATGGCCAACAGGCATAAGAAAAAATGTTCAACATCCCTGATAATCAGGGAAATGCATATCAAAACTACACTGAGATACAACCTTACACCAGTAAGAATGTCACTGATAAAAATAAATAAATAAATAAATAAACAAGCAACCACAAATGTTGGCGAGGATTTGGTGAAAAAGGAACTCTCTTGCATTGCTGGTGGGAGTGCAAACCGGTCCAACCATTGTGGAAAGCTGTCTGGAGGTTCCTCAGTCTACTAAAAATGGAGCTACCATATGATCCGGCAATTCCATTCCTAGGGATCTACCCAAAGGACACAAAAACAGTGATTCAAAGGAGCACCTGTACACCTATGTTTATTGCAGCGCTATTTACAATAGGTATAACCTGGAAACAACCTAAATGCCCAAAAATAGATGACTGGATCAAGAAGATGTGATATATATATATATATATATATATATATCAAAAAAAATAAACAATCAAAAAAATAAACTCATGTCATTTGCAGCAATGTGGATGGAGCTAGAAGGAATTATGCTCAGTAAAGTAAGCCAGAAGGAAAAAGAAAAATAGCACATGGTTTCACTTATAGCAGGAATATAGGGGAACCAAATAAGACATCAGTGTAAAAAAATAATAATAACAGTATAAAACACAACAAAGCAAAACAGACAATTACAAACCAGAGACATCCTGCAGGGGAAGAGCCAAGAGAGGGGTGAGAGGGAGGGAGGGAGGAGCACAGGGGACTGTGGTGATGGTGCACGGGTGCCTTGGGGAAGGAGATTCTATGGGGACTCAATCTGAGAGGGTGGGGGGAAGCAAATATTATCTAAAAAATGTAAAAAATGATAAATGTTAAAATAAAAAAATCTTAAAAAAACAAAATTGGATAAATACAAACATTTTATTCCATACCTTATATGATGTACCATTTTAGAATGGACAACAGTATGATATTTTAGGAAAGGTCAAATTGACAAAAATGTATTTGAAATGGCAATGCAGATTTCTTTATCTATTAACAGTAGTTAAAAAATGCAATTCTATTCTAAATCTCCAAGTTACTAGAAACACTCATAGATTTTAATGCTAAATATATGTGTAAATGAGTGTATATGTTGTACAATTGTGTTTGTGTGTGTTTGTTTACACCCAATTATATGGCTCTTGACTATCTCTCTATCTAACCTCTCTTCAAGCTTTGTAGATAATTACAGACATTCAGGCCTTTGTCATTTCCTTAAATAAGTCAAGACTTATTTACTCCACTCTACAAGAGAGATTCTGAATTTGCTTTTCACCTTGCATGGAATACTCTTTCTACTTATCTCTACTTCATTCCTTCCTTTATTCACCTCAAATCACTTTCAGTAGTATCTTCTTAAAAATCTAATTTCCTCTGGTGGCACAGGTGGTTGAGAGCCGCGCTGTGAAGCTGTTTGCAGCCTCTGCAGCATCGGTTCGATCCTGGCCAGCCAGCGAGGGTCCCACATGGCGAGGCAGACCTCTCCTGTCTCGCCAGCTGCTCCCCTCAGCAGGGCATTTTGTCAGTCTAGCTGTTCTGTTCCCTGCTCTGTCTCTGGTGAACCCTCTCACCCTCCTGCGCATCTGGTCTGTGCCCTGGTTCTTGTACAAATAAATAAATCTTTTAAAAAAGAACAAAACAAAACCTAAGTTTATAGAGCTAGCCCACTCTCTCAGTTTCACTCTAATTCTCTTTAATGCTTTATTTTTTATGTACAACACACCTGAAAATATGCTTGATATATATTTGCTTTATACATGAAAAATTAGTAATTGAGATCAACAAGGCCACTTTTCAGTCTGATGTAGGTGACTTACCTCAAACTATCATCACAGGCTGCATTAAATTTTAGTTTTCTAATATATACTTTAAATAATTTTCAATCAATAAAGTCATTATTAAATTCTTGGTAAACAAAATACAGAGTATCAAAGCTAAAAAGAAGATTCTAAAATTGATCAGACAGAAAAGAGCCATTGTCTTCAAGAAATGATAATAAAATTGGCAACTGATATTTTCCTATATCAAAATTGTAAATCAGGAAAGCATGGACAATCTTTGAAGTTCTAAGATAAACTTTCCATCTTAAACTATACAGTTAACAAAACTACCTTTCAAAGAATGAAGGTAAAAATATACCACAGAAAAACCAAAACTTTAAAACTATCACAAACAAAACTTCTAAAAAATGTTCTAGAAGAAAGAAAACAACAAAAGGATGGCAGTCTTAGACACAAAAATACATTGGAAGTAAGAAAAATGGTAAATATATGAGCAAGTATAAACTAACAAAGATAGTTTCAAACAGTGTGACAGAATCATCAGTTACAATATTTTAAAATGATAAAATACTGAGTCAAAATAGCATATGAATTAGGACAGGGAAGTTGCCTTGAAAACATTGTAAGTTCTTGTATTTTTAGTGAATATAATAAAGGATTGATTAAACTAAAGATTTGTTAAATAAGTTAGAATTTAAAAGATAATAGCTACAACAATAGCGTGTGTGTTTTAAGGAAACTAGAGATAATGGAAAATGATAAAATAAATTAATTGTAAATAAAGCAAGGGTGAGTGAAGGGAAGGGGACAAATAAAAAAGTCAAATAAAGGGGAAAACAAAATAAGATGATGGAAATAAATTTGTGTATATAATTACATAGAAGCGAATTGAACTCTCCAGTTACAATACAAAATCAAATTAGAAAACAAAACAAAGTCATGAGTATTTATAAAATGTAATTGTAAAGGCAGGCCTCATATATAGAAAAAAGAAAATCTGACAGTGATGATAAGCAATAAACAAGACAAATACTAGAAAAGAAAAGCAGTAATGATGTTAATATCATCCACATATACTTGAGGACAATACCATACATTAGGTAATTACTAACAAAATATTAATAAAAGGCTTAAGATGGGCCTCCCCGGTGGCGCAGCAGTTGAGCGCTGGGTTGCGAAGCTGCCCGCAGCCTCTGCAGCGTCGGTTCAATCCCCGGCTGCTCCCAGGCCACCGGAGGAGGGTCCCACATGGTACGCAGACCTCTCCTGCTGCCCGCTGCTCCCCTCAGCAGTGTATTTCCTTGTTCTGTTCCCCGCTCTGAAATCTCTCACCCTCCCGCGCTTCTGACTGTACCCAGTGCTTGTATAAATAAATAAATCAGTACATATGTTTAAAAAAAAAAAGGCTTAAGAAAGATACAATAATTTTAATTTATCTCTACCTAATAACAATTTCATTATAAAGAGGCAACTTATATGCACAGATTTTATAATTACAGATTGTATATTCACAGATTAGCAAACATTAAAGATCTGAAAATGGCAAATATAATCAAGAATGAAGAACAGGGGCCTCCCTGGTGGCGCAAGGGGGTTAAGCGCAGCACCATGAAGCTATCTGCAACCTCTGCAGTTAAGAGTTCATTCCCCACCAGGCCAGGGAGCAACCCACATGAGGCAGCAGACCTCTCTTGTCCTGCCCGCTGCTCCCCTTAACAGTGTATTTTCAGTCAATCTGCCTGTTCAGTTTCCCGCTGTCTCTGATGAATCCTCTCACCCGCCCTGCACCTCTGGCATGTACCCCAGTTCTTGCACGCATAAATAAATAAATCTTTTTTAAAAAAAAGAAAGAAGAACATTACGTATTCTATGTGCTATTGTTAGGGTTAGAAATTGGCACAGTGACTTTGGCATTTGTTCTACATGTGCCCTCCACTACTGTCTTCTCTTAAAGTAAACATTAATATTCTCCAGTGTACCATTTTAATTTTCTTGTCATTTCTTTTAATATATTTTGTATTGTTTTCTTACTAGATGCTCAGTGAATTATAATTAACACCTTAATTTTAATAATTTACTTTAGCTATGACCCAGATTTTAATAGTGTCTGAAAACTCTGCTTTGCGGTTGTATAGGGAAAACAAAATATGATTCCCAGTATTCTCCTTTGAGCCACTATTTTCATGCAATTGACATTTTTTATGTACATATATGAAATTTTTTATTTAAAATAATGAAAAACTGAGAATTACAGCCAAATTATTCAGAGAAGTCAGGAATGATATAGGTAATGCTAAGTTTATAGCTAAGTTAATAAAATTCTAGGATAGTAAAAATATAGGTTGTATATCTTCACATTTGTTTACTTATTCATTTATTTATTTTTATGCACCATGTGTCCATCACATATTTATAGTTTTTGTTTTATTCAGTTGTCTTTTATGTCTGAGGAGAAAAATTCATTTTTATTGTTTATATTTATTTATGTGGTTACCTTTACATGTTACTCTTCATTCATACATCTGAGTCTTTGCAAGACTCATAAATTTATGTTGAAAAGTAGACATTTTAAACAATATAATATGGTGATTTTAGAAATCATATTTTCTTTTTTTTTTTGAAGTGGAAATACTTTAATTATCTGATTCCCTGGGAAATATAAAACATTTGCATTTGCACAATACAATTACTAAAGTTAAGAAAACTCTGAAACTATCACTTGAAGATAGTTTTTTTCTTTCTTTCTTAATTTTTTTAATTTTATTTTTATATTCCCCATACAATTGCAACCCCCTTATTTTAACCTGAATCCCTCCTTTCCTCGCCCCCCACACCCCATAGAGTGTCTCTGGTTCATAGTTGTTTGTTGATTTTGATTTTTTTTTCTTATAGTTATTCTTTTTCCTGGTCCCTTTGGATCTTTTGATTAGTGTATTGTTTTCTAAAATCTAGAAAATTTAAATCAAGCAAAAAATTCAAGGTAATCACATTTTGTCTTTGACATTTTTCTTTTCTGTACATACATGGTTTATCTCCCAGGCCCCCAACCTCTAAAATTTCAGTGAACTCTCCTAGCTCTACCAAACCTCTCATCAGCACTCCATCCAGGACCAGCCTAGTTGAAATAAAGTTCTTAATTCATCTCTACTTTCCAAGAAAAATTAGTGCAGCATAACAAAATACAGTATTATAATATGTCAATGCCATTTCAAGTTATTGATTTACTTGGAAAATGGGCTAGAACATCTGAGAACTGAATATAGATGCAGAAAATGAAAAATGAAACACTAAAATTTTCTCTTTTTACATCTTTTACCAAAGAATTACTTATACCTTCAATCAGCTTCTGTATTTTCTTACTAGACCTAATGAAGTCAATCTACAAAACATAAGTAATTGTGTTCTTGGGCAATAGACATGAAAGTCCTATCATATTGAAGTCTAGGACAGCTAGACACTGAGGAAAATTTTTGGCTGCTAGATGTCCTTAATATAGCTCTCTATCTCAGTTCTTGTCTGGGGCTGTGAGTCATCTGTAACTACTGCCCTTCTACCATGGCATCCCTGTAGGCCTCCTCAAATTATCAGCAACCAAAGGGCTAATGTCTCTTGGTCTGGTGCCTTTGTTATGGTTCTGCTTGTCTTGGACTTTTACTTTAGGTTAACAATCATAAAGATATACCTGTTGCAAAGCTTTTATATTCAGCAATGTAAGTAGTTTTGGACTATCTACTATTGATATGCCATAGTACTTATGACTGAAAATCAGATCCACTTTTCATTTACAAATAGCTCAGCTAGGCATTGCCACAGAGGATCTTCAGTGAAATCAGTTCTGCCTTGCTGATTTTGCTGAACAGTAAACCGAAGCAGAGAGAAGTTAAGTGATTTGCCACAAATGATAGTGTAGCAGAGCCTGAAAGAAGATTTCTTGATCCTTAGACTGGCTTTTTTTCTATTATTATTATTGCTCTTTTCTTTTCTAATCACTAAGGGAAGAAAAAGCATTTGTATGAGCCTTTGTTCTTAACAAAGATAGCCAGTGTTAGTACAGCTGGAGGTAACATGTCCATATTATATGTTGCTGACACTTTGTATGTAATTGACTGGATTAAATGACTACTGAGTGCGTTTTCAACACTCTTCATATATATTTGGCATTGCTGTACTCTCTGAGGTTAAAGCAATAATTTTAACAAGTATATTATATATGTAATCATTCTACTTGAGGTTTCTGATTTGTTGATTAAATTTCCACAAAATCAAAACAATTAGAAGTTGCGAATGCTAACATAATCATTTTTCATTGTTAGCCAACAATCTATGCCAACATAATATAAAAATTAAAATACTATAGCCTATTGCCTATTATTTCAATTTTTGAAAAGACTCTCCAATATTCTTTTAAAATGTCAATTTATTTTCGTGCTACAAATAGCATACTCAGACAGGAAGAATTATTCCTAAATTGCTACTGGGGAACAACCAAAACCTTTCCATAAGGCTGATTCCTTTCTACTCTTCAATAACTCATAAACAAAAATAAATACTTGGGGAAATCACCCTATTAATGACCTCAGAAATCACTAATTATGTTCTGATGCTGATGGTACCAGCTGCAAATAAGGCCTATATTTATCTATCTATACACACACACATGCACACACACATTTGTATATATATATATATATATATATGTATATGTATATATATATATATATACAAATCAGCTAGTACCTACCTACAGAGGAGTTAAATCACACCTCAGTGACCATCACCCTGCCCGCCTACTCCCATCACTGCATGCGTGTGTGCATGTTCTCTCTCTCTCTCTCTCTCTATATATATATATATATATACCTATATATATATATATATATATAGGTATATATATATACCTATATATATTTTTAACACAGTTCATCTTGTCAAAATTATACCTCTATAGACTCTGACTTCTTAAACAGTTGGAGAATAATTTCTGGGGCAGACAATGCATTGTAAAGTGCACATTCCTCTCCTGAAATTTTAATCACAAGTGGAACAGTCCAGTCAGGTATAATTGAATAAAAATTCATTAGACATATAGAAAAATAATCCTAATTAGATTTTATTTTAGATTAACAAAACTCACAGTGCACATGTTGTTGGTCACAATATATTTCCCTTGAGCCCCACAATTGCTAAAAATACCAAATCAGTCACTGCCCAGATTTCGTTATGAAGTGTGTGAACTAGTGCATTAAAAAGCCATGTTAGCACTGACAAAGTTTATTGGGGCAACTGCATTCAAGATGCACATGGCATACCTTTAAATAGCACTGTTAAAATACCAAATAAAATGTCAACGTTTGTCAGGTTTCTGGCTTTTATAAATTGTTTAGACTGGGAAACACTGGGGTTTGGACATTGTTCTTTTCATATGATGTAGAAAAGAAGAAACCATAAAAAGAAAAGAACAATAAAGTGTAGCTCATTTTTGAAGTTCTTTCGTGGAAAAACATACTCTGGATCATTACCCTTCTAATCAACAATTTCCTTCTTCCTCCCAATCCTTCCCGTCTGGTATTTACCTTTCTCTCCACCCCTCACCCCTCTCTCTGGGTGGTATTCTGAGCTTATATATAGTTCTCAGTAATCATATTTTTTAAATCACTTCAAAAGAGAATCCCAGGAGGGCATGACAGATATGTATATACTAAGGGTATTTTTAACCTGGACCATAGCTTTACTCACCATTTCTACGCTCTTAAAAATGCACCAGAGTGCCCTGACCACAAAGTTTCCCCAAGGAGAGAAGGCCCTGGGAGCAGGATCAGCTACTACCTACCTACAGACAAGTTAAATCACACCTTAGTGGCCATCTCCCTGCCCTCTCCCCCCACCCCCTCCTTTTATTACCACCCCACACGCCTCACAATTTCCCAACAACAACAGCTCTGTTTTAGCTTCTTCTCTGAATTTCCCACACTTAATGCAACCCAGACCTCACCTTCAGCTCTCCTGAGGCCACTTTGGAAGCCAGCTCGATGACACAGCCAACAGCCATGCGTGCAGCACCGGACGAGTGCAGCTCATTCCAAATGGTGTCACTGTCCACCTGAGCAAACAGTCAGCAGAGCCCACAGAAAGAGAGAGGGAAAAGAGAAAGAGAGGGAGTGTGGGGGGGGGGTAGTTGGGGAGAGGGGAAGAGAGAGAGAGAAAGCAAATCTGTGAGGAAGGGCTGGCAGGGTAACAACCTATGTACAATAACATTAGTCTTCCGTCTTGGCCAGCTGAAAAGGCCTTCTGGACACGGCTTTGCTTATACTTTTTCTCTACACTGACTTCTCCAATGGAAACACATTCCTGCCATGCCTCACTGCCATTCCCTGTTTAGATTTCTCATTACAAACAGCATTACATAGGCCGGATCTGGCGTAGCTACAGGCCTGCTAGAAACTAGGCTCCAGTAGTAGATAGAGTAAAAGCTAAGAGCACTTAACTATACATAAAAATTGGATTTGCAAGTACTAGAGGGGGAAAATTCAAATACTTTTCTGGCTGCAGGTTTACAGTAACCAAAGATGAGTATTAGGCAGGTAGCAGTAGCAGTCAGTGAGTAAGAAGCATAAGGAGTGTGTGGTCCTCATTCTTAAAACATTAACATTAAACTTCAAAGAGCAATTTGTTTTCACAATAGAAGCTTAAAATTTTAAACATTTAGTATAATTTAGCTGTTTGCCTAAATGTATACTGGTATTGTCAAAATTAGGTCATTAAAATACATAGTTGCTTCTATACTAGAGAACATTATCAAAACAAAACCTGAACCAATATTTTGGATTTGCTGTTATAAAATACTCTTTACTTCTTTCGTACATGCAATATGAGAACATATGTAAAAAGGACCTGAAATAGTGGTGTTTTATAATTCACATATGTGTGTGTGTGTGTGTGTATTTTCTACATAAAAGTGTGTGTGTATATATATATATGTGTATGTATACACACACACACACACTTTTATGTAGAAAATATTTCATAATAAAAATAAAGTACAAATAACAGATTTGCATGGTAGAAGTTTCTAATTTTAGGACACATAAATTACTTGGAGCACCAAGAAATGCAATAAATTTTTGCGACTATACAAATATCAAGACTTCCCAAATGGATCAAAGAGCAGAAATGTCATATAAAAGTATAATTTTAAAAAGAAGAATTAAATTAAAGCGGTCTAATGAACATGGAAAAAATAAAATGAGTAACAAGAATACATATTCACAATGCACTAAGCAGTTTCCTAAGGTTTTTGATATCCTTTTTTTCATGAGATCCTAACCAACTTAAGAGCTATCAAGAGCGATAAATAATAAATATATAAATACATAAATAACAAGTGAGAAAAGTAAACAAATGAATAGAAAGTAAGATCCTTTCAAAAAATATTGAAGAATTATGTTTCCGTTATCAGATTTTCAGAGTGTAACTATGGTTTCTCCACAAAAACTTGAGTGACATTAGGCAATTTATTCATTAATATAGCTTTGTCTTGATTGCTTCATCTTTGAAATGGCAACTTTTTAAAGAATCGTGGCATATGATTCCGGGGAGGATTAAATGAGTATGTGACAAAGGGCAGCTACTACTCTTTCTGTGACTGTCCCCCTCATTTTGTAATGCCCAGCCCACAGTAGAGGCCTAATAAGTACTTACCGAATGAGCACACTGTGACTTAAAGAGGCTGGTCTGAAGACTGTCACATATACCTCTAACTGTGCCAGCATACATCTTTCTACCACACTCCTGAAATAATCCTTGCTTTCTAAAAACATGTTGCAATCTCTCCTAGTGGTAGTGAGAGAGAACAAAGGATAAAAAGGACTACTGAATCAAAAAATCAAAATATGAGAATGGTAGAAACATGATCTGATTCACTCCAAGTCATAGCAGACTACAATTCAAAAAATAGAGAATGTAATAGAAAAATAGTATGGATAGATCTGGTTTTCAGTTTTATTATATATTTCTCTACTCTATAAAGTTCTATTTTTTATTATTTATAGATAATATTGCCAATAATAATTATATCTAATCATAATTTGAGTACTTACTAAGATCCAGGCAATGTGAAAGTATTTTTATGCTAGTCTAAGCAAAATAAACAAAAAATTATTTAAAAAAATCAGATTCCAATTATATTATAGAATCAAAGATTTATCTAGTTAAGTAAGTTAGCTAGGACTTGCATGAATGCTTTATCTTTAAAGATATTTAACTTCTACCATGCAAAACTGCTAAAATAGTTAAAATTGCTAAGATAGTTAGAAGTTATATCTGGAATAGTTAGAAATGTCTCAAGTGTTATAATTTGTTGTCTTTGTTCTAAACCAATTGCTTTCAGCAATTTCTGGAGACTTCTTTAGTTGTCTAGTCTGAGTGGTCAGTTTGCCATTGCTTTTTGGTGAGTAGAAGCCATAAATGCTGCTACAGCTCTTACTGGGCACAGAGCAGTCCTTACTGCAGAATTATGTTACTTAAAATGTCAACAATGCCAAAGTTGAGAAATCTTGCTCTAGAAACATTGAGAACATACAAATAGCAATGCCTCTTCCATAGTGTATGCTAAAAATCTCAAAGTAAAACTAGGATTTTCCTTTAGTAAAATTAGCAGCTATTACATTACACAATTTATGTTGTTATCTCATTTTTGGCTCACTTTACTTTCACTTTTGAATGATAACAAAACCTGCTTTTAAAACACATGTAACATACTACAAAGCCATAATAATCAAAAATGCATGGTAGTGGAACCAGAACAGACACATGGATCAATGGAACCGAATAGAAAACCGAGAAATAAACCCACAGATCTATGGTCAACTAATCTTTGACAAAGGAGCAAAGAATATGCATTGGAGCAAAGAAATTTTGTTCAATAAATGGTGCTGGGAAAACTGGGTTGCTACATGCAAAAGAATGAAGCTTGACTACTACCTCACACCATGCACAAAAACCAACTCAAAATGGATTAAAGAACTAGACATAAGACCTGAAACCATAAAATATATAGAAGGAAATGAAGGCGAAACACTACATGACATGCACCTCAAAGACATCTTTACAGACACATCACTCAAAGCAGTGATAGTGAAAGCAAAGATCAACAGCTGGGACTACATCAAATTAAAGAGCTTCTGCACAGCAAAAGAGACAATAACCAAAACAAAGAGAAATCCCACTGACTGGGAGAAAATTTTTGTACACAACACTAATGATAAAGGACTGATCACAAAAATCTACAAAGAGCTGATGAGACTCAACAACAACAAAGAAAATAATCCAGTCAAAAAATGGGCAAAAGAGCTAAAAAGAAACTTCTCCAAAGAGGAAATGCAAATGGCCACCAGGCATATGAAAAAATGTTCAACATCACTTCTAATCAGGGAAATGCAAATCAAAACTACAATGAGATACCAACTCATACCAGTGACAATGGCACATATTAAAAGAAACTAGCAACAACAAATGTTGGCGAGGATGTGGAGAGAAAGGAACTCTCCTGCAATGCTGGTGGGAGTGCAAACTGGTCCAACCACTGTGGAAAGCTGTGTGGAGATTCCTCAACCTACTAATGCTAGAGCTTCCATATGATTCAGCAATTCCACTCTTAGGTATTTACCCAAAGGACACAGAAACATTAATTCCAAAGAGCACCTGCACCCCTATGTTTATAGCAGCACTGTTTACAATAGCTAAGCTTTGGAAACAACCCAGATGCCCAAAAATAGATGACTCGATCAAGAAGATGTGGTACATATACACAATGGAATATTACTCAGCATTCAAAAAAGATAAGCACATGCAATTTGCAGCAACATGGATGGAGCTGGAAGGGATCATGCTCAGTGAAATAAGCCAGAAAGAAAAAGAAAAATACCGGATGGTCTTACTCATGACAGGAATCTAGAAAACCTAAATAGGGACCAGGAAAAAGAATAACTGTAAGAAAGAAATCAAAATCAACAAACAACTATGAACCAGAGACACACTTTGGGGGGAGGGCAGGGAAAGGAGGGATTGGGGTCAAAATCAGGGGGTTGCAATTGTATGGGGAATATAAAACTAAAAATATAAATTTTAAAAAAACTGAAAAAAAACCACACATAACACTTACTTGTTTGTTTTGAAAGCTGTTTTAAATTTTTTATGATATATGGTAAAAATAAAATAAAAATATAAAGAAGGAAGCAGCAGCAAAAGGAGAAAGTAGAAAGGTAGCCCAAAGAGTATAGACAAGTGAAAGATAAAGTGAGCAGGAAAAAGAAAATACTTTATATCCTACTATTTTTTAAAAAGTTGTGCTTTGTCTCTTATATTTTATTTGGAACACAACCAAGAATAATTTTGACCAACACAGTTGTTTTTCTGAATTTATACAAATAATTCTGTCTACTGAATAGAAGCAACACTAATATAAGCATATTTTTAAGTACTGTTCTGCCCTTTTCAGTTTCTTATGTTTCATAAGTGTTAGTGACAGAGCCAGGAAAAACCTTTCACAGTTTTCCCCATTCTTTTACACTGATCTCAACTTATCTTTTCCTTAGAACTGCAATTTTTTTTAATGATTTCAAAAAGGAGTAATTACAAAATATCAGTGGCAAAACAAAAGATCAAGAGATATTATATGATTTTGGCATCTATATCCAAATGAAAACAGAAAGAAACAATTTCTACTTACTAAAAGTCAGCTTCTTGAGAAGTGGTTATTGATAAGAATGAGAAATGGTTATTGATGTTAGGATGTGCTTGCACACATGGCAGGTTGAGAATACATGGTCAACCTGTTGCCTTTGAACAGCCACGATTCCTTTTGTTGAGTGGACATATTTAAGAATCATTTCTGAGTATACCCACCCTTCCAACTATGCATTTCCTTTGAAACAGGTTTTGAGCAGCTAAAAGTTGGGGGCAGCATTTCGAAAGCTATTGTTTTCACAATTTCTTTATTTCACTGTGAATTAGGAACATAGATTAAAATGAGCAAAATCCATACCTAGGATTTTGTAAGAAATGAAGTTCCTTCCTGGGTGGAAATACCACCTTCTTATTCAGAAGCCTTTGTGCTTCTGCAAATCCTTTGCACAAGCATCTAGCTTTTTTCTCTGTAATTTTGTCTGTTCTGAGATTTACCACATAAAAACAGCAATAAAAAAATGACATGAAGTACATAAAATAATCAGGACTCCAAGTAAATTAATTGTCTATAGATACATCAATCCTTGAATATTAAACAATGTCCACGTAATTTATGTTTTAAGAAACAGCAATAACAACAGTAATCTTCTTTTAAAATGCTTCTTCTGACCTACAGCAGGCAAAATTTAAATGTTAACTAGATTGTAAACAATTTTCTTTTTCTTTCTTTTTTTTTTTTTTTTTAATAGAGGCATGCTTTATTTATGTTTGCTGGTTTTGTTTGTTTGTTTTGTTTATACATGCACTGGGTACAGTCAGAAGTGCGGGAGGGTGAGAGAATTCACCAGAGCCAGAGCGGGGAGCAGAGCAGGCAGAAGGACCGAAGGACACTGCTGAGGGGAGCAGCGGGCGGCAGGAGAGGTCTGCACGCCATGTGGGACCCTCCTCCGGTGGCCGGGGAGCAGCCGGGGATCGAACCGGCGCCGCAGAGGCCGCGCGGTTTCGCAACCCAGCGCTCAACCGCTGCGCCACCGGGGAGGCCCCATGTAAACAATTTTCTTGATGTTAAAGGTAATGACCAGTATAGACAAGAAAAAGCTCACAAATATGAAAAACAGTAAACAAAAAGAACCTGGACTTACATAAAGAAAGTGGCAAAGGTAAAGACTAATGCAGTTGCCACGTCTGCAAATGACTCCAGAGGCCAGAATAGTAATGTAGATATAACACAGTGTTAGGTAAATGAGGGGAATCCTTAGGTGCAATTATTCAATTTAAATATTAACTAGATTTCATTAAAACAAAAACTAATAAAAAGACCTATTTTTTGGTTGAATATGGTTTCTGCTCTGCCAGTACAAAAATTTTCCTGTCCATAATGACTTATTTTTACACAAAGTTTGTAAATTCTAAGGCAGGAAAGATAAAAGTGTATTTTAAAGGAAGTAGCTGGGTTCGTTATGTACAATGATCACTGCTTAATACAATTAGATTACTTTTGAGTGTGCATGCAGAGTAACTATTCTCTTTTTTTTTTAAGATTTATTTATTTATTCATTCATTCATTCATTTATACAAGAACCGGGATACAGGCCAGATGCTCGAGAAGGTGACAGGATTCACCAGAGACAGAGCAGGGAGCAGAACAGGAAGACTGACTGAAATACACTGCTGAGGGGAGCAGGGGGCGAGACAGGAGAGGTCTGCCGCACCATGTGGGACCCTCGCTGGCTGGCTGGGATAGATCCCGCGGATGCAGAGGCTGCGGACAGCCTCACAGCGCTCTGCTCAACCGCCTGCGCCATCAGGGGAGGCCCACTATTCTAACTCTTAATGGGATATATTTAGCCGCAGTCTGAGGCTGAGACTAGAGCAAGGATGTTCAGGTTTTCAAATTTGATACTAAAAGTAAACGTTAAAAATATTCACAGTACCATAGAGAGTTTTATATCACTATTTAACATTTGTTTCTTAAGAATATTTTAATGAGGCCTCCCCTGGTGGTGCAGGCAGTTGAGCGCAGCTCTGTGAAACTGTCAGCAGACTCTGCAGCACTGGTTCGATCCCTGCCAGCTGGCGAGGGTCCCACATGGCGCAGCAGACCTCTCCTGTCTCGCCCGCTGCTCTCCTCAGCAGTGTATTTCGTCAGTCTGACTGTTCTGTTCCCCCCTCTGTCTCTGGTGAATCCTCTCACCCTCCAGCGCATCTGGCCTGTATTCCAGTTCTTGTATAAAATAAATAAATAAAATCTTTAAAAAAAAAAAAAAGAAAAGACTATTTTAATGGTAAGATGATAATTCAGCAGTGATTTTAAAGAAATTTGAAGTATAGTAATTGCTGCAACATCTACATACATTTGAAAATGTAGTCTCAGATTTGTTGCAAATATTTAGTCCATGGATAACACTGGGTGTCATATGCACCTCTTGGCAATTACTACATAGCCCTCAGTTTGTGAACAAGAACAGAACAATTGGTCTCAGTTACTCTGTTACTTACAGTGAAGAAAGCTGTAGAATGATGCACCCAATAAGGATGCACCCAATAAGGAGAAATGATGCACCCAATAAGGAGAAAATTGGGGTAGGGATTAAGGAGTTGAGGTCAGTGACAAACAAGTAACTTAAATTGCTTAACACAGGTGTAAGAGGAGACTTGAGAGGGAGGGAAGGAGAGAGGGAGAGAAGGAGAGGGAGAGAGAGAGAGAGAGAGAGAGAGAGAGAGAGGGGGAGGGAGAGAGAGAAAGAGAAGAAATGTGATATGAAGTGATAACAATTGAGAATACCTAAAGAAATAATGAAACCACTGATACAAAATTTTCAAGGCATAACTAGGAAAAAAAATAACCACCAAAAAATCAATTACACAAACAAGCAAGAAAACCACACCAAGACATATCACAGTCTAGCTGCTAAAACTTCAAACATAAATCTTGAAGGCAGCCAGAGAAAACAGACACCATAACATAAATTTGAATGGAGATGAGGATTTTTTAGGAAAATGTTTTAGTAGAAACTACTTAAACTAGAAGACAATGGCATTACATCTTCAGAGTTTTCAAAGAAATAAAAGTCAACCAACAATTCTATACCAGAAAAAATATCTTTAACAAATGAAAATAGACACTTTTATTCTATTGACACCAGACCGGAGTTACAGAAAGTGGTAGAAGAAATCATTCAGGAAAAATAGCATATTACCAGATGAATTGACACAAAGAAATGAAGAGTGCTGAAAATGATAACAATGAAGGCACAAACAAAAGAGATTTTTTTCTTATTTAATTCCCTTAAAAACATGATCTAATGCAAAAGCTATCTAATGAAAAATTAATAAAATATTGTTATGGGGTTTATGTCATGTAAAACTCAAATGTATGACAGAAAAAGTATATAACTGGGAAGAGAGGATTGCCAATAAATTATTCTAAAGGTCTTACATTACACATGCAATAATGTAATATTATTGAAGGTAGTCCATGGTAAATGTTAATAATTATAAAGGCTAGAGAAAAAAGTAAAAATGGGGTTTAATTAAGTAATAAGTTAATTCTGCAGATAAAATGAAACCTATTTTTAAAAATACTCAAATCAGGGCTTCCCTGGTGGTACAGGAGTTAAAAGGCTCAGAGTTATTAAGCTATCATCAGCAACTGTGGCAAGAGTTTGATCCCCAGCCTGGGAGCTAAGCCACATGGTGTGGCAGACCTCTTCTGCCTCACCCACTGCTCCCCTCAGCAGAATATATCAGTGAATTTGCCTGTTTTGCTTTCCACTCTGGCTCAGTTGAATCCTCTCACACCCCTGCATTTGGCCTACACCCTAGTTCTTATATGCATAAATAAATATAAATAAATCTTTACAAAAAATACTCAATTCAAGGGCCTCCCAGGTGGCGCAGTGGTTGAGCGCTGGGTTGTGAAGCTGCCCGCGGCGTCTGCGGCGCCGGTTCGATCCCCGGCTGCTCCCCGGCCACCGGAGGAGGGTCCCACATGGCGCGCAGACCTCTCCTGCCGCCCGCTGCTCCCCTCAGCAGTGTACTTCGGTCCTTCTGCCTGTTGTGCTCCCTGCTCTGGCTCTGGTGAATTCTCTCACCCTCCCGGCTTCTGACTGTACCCAGTGCATGTATAAACCAACCAACCAAACAAACAAATAGATAAATAAATAAGACATGCCTCTAGAAAATTAAAAAAAAAAATACTCAATTCAACATAAATTAGGAAAAAAAAAAGAAGAGAAAGCAAAATAGAACAGCAAACAGCAAGATGGCAGATTTAAATCCAACCATCTCAAGAACAACTTGTCTAGAATACTTCTATTCAAAGTGTAGTCTGCGGAACCATGATAGTCCACAGAGTGTTTCCATTCCACAAGATAAACACAAGCAACCCTTTACACACTTTGTAGCATTTTTAGAGTAATTTTATATTTATTGAACTAATCAAAATGATTATTTTTTTAGCTAGCATATCTTTTGTATCTGTTTTAGCAATTTTTATTGCATTTTACAAAATTATGGCTCTATAAGAGATGAAATAAAACATAAGCAAACAAAATATTGTCCTTTACCACACTGTAATTTGAGAACAGTTGATCTCACAGCAAAAGAACTTTCTTTCCAAATTGTTGAAAGAAAAAACTCTGTTTGGGTATAAGATGTAGAAAGAAGAGGTTAAGGTAGAGGTAAAACTAGGAATGTGTTATTAGAGGTTTTGTTAATAAATTAGCCCTATCAAGGTAAGTCATGTCCAGAGAGAATGACTACCAATAATTTGTCTAAAAATTACACAAATAATTTCTACATAGAGACTTCCATGACCCCAGAATTTAGAGGAAATTGTTAGATTTTCTCATTAGCTTTTTAATAACAGTCATTGGACAACTCCTCCTCTACTTTATCCCATTCTTTTGGGTGGTAGCTATAGCAAGGATATCATCTATATTTAATGCAATAAGATCTTTTTTTATTTTATTGATGTTAGAGATATTGAAAACTAGCACTTTTACTTACAAACGTGTCAGAGTTGATTAAGTTCATTAACCACTCTAAACTCTAAAAAATGGAGATAGTCTCACCTTCCTCATGTAATTATTATTAGCATTAAATTAGTCACTATGCAAAGTGCTTAACAGCACAACACAATGGGGAAAGTAGCAAGCTCTCAATAGATGTTAACTAAAAAAAAGTAAAAAAAAATCTGAGTTTTAGTTCCAACATTACTTTTTATTCCACAGCACATCAAAAACAAAAATCATCTGTGATAATGCTGGAAGCCAGAAAATACCTCCAATCAGAAAACTACATTTTTTTTAAGCTACATATGGATCTAGTTCAACTGGAGTTTCCTGAATGAATATGGGCCTTTTCCAAGCACATCCAGCATAGCTCAATCATTGGCACCCGAAACAAAGCTAAAGCCGCACATGATAGAAATTAAGCTACCTGTGCTGAGAGTGCATGTGAAAGAATTTAAAATGGAAAGAGAATGACTTAGAAAAAAAGGAATTTAGGCACAGTCTCCTTTACATAATTTAAACACAGCTTGTTGATTCCTTTTAGAAATATTCCCAGGGTTAAATAGAATACTACTGTGTCCACTAACAGAGCAATTTTCATATGCACTGTGCATGGTTAATACGCTATTCAGCTCTTCCTCAGAGGCTTTGAATATTTCACCCTGAAAACTAGGAACTGAATCTCTTCAGCCAACACTAAGCAGTTTAGTAAGTTCTTGCAGCTATGCTCTGCTGCTGCTAGAGCCACAGGGCATTTCTGAATAATTGAGTTTAAGCTTAAATAATGATCAGATGCCCCTAGAAGCCTCCTGACAGACACCAGACTCAACAAAGAAACAGAGGTTTTTCATCACAGTACTGATTCTGTGCCATTGAGGCATGTTATATATAAGTTTAATAGTAAAAGAAATTATCTTCTTTTGTATCACATCAGGTAAGGTGTATTAAAATGAATCATCTATTATGGACAGATATTTCTTCATATGGTATTTTGATTTATAATTTAGAAATTATCTAAGATTTTTAAATCACTGAAATCAGTTTAGCTTGTTTAGTTTCTAATGTTTCAGTTTTTCAATATAGCTTATTCTTTTTCAAGCTCTATATAGTACATAGCATCTGCCAAATTTCTTATCTGTTTTAGGAAACAGAGTTATTCCCTTTATTTCTATTTAACAGGTATTTTAGTGGTTCAATATTTTTCTATCCTCAAGGATCCACTCTCACAACTAGAATTGAAGGTCCCAATGGGTATTTTCTTTCTAGGAATAGTGACAGTGGATATGGGAATTGGAAAGACTCAGAGAAGAGTCTATTTTATTAATAGACTTAGTAGGAGAGTTAGTAAAGTCAAATTTACCCCCAACCAGAACAAACAAAAACAAAAATTAAGTATCTTTCAGAATCAATAGAGAGTAGGAGGCAGAATGGAACACCTAAGGAGTACCAGACACTCATTAAACATTTATAAGCATTATCCAATTTATCCCCCAGGAGAGCTTAATAAATGTATTATCAGTCACTTTTACAAAAAGGAAATGAAACTTCAGGAGGTTAGTAACTTGAAAAAAGGTGGGATCTCAATCAGAGTCAGTCCTAGACATGAATATTGTTATGGGCTAAATTGTGTTCTCCCAAAATTTAAATGTTGAAACCCAAAGTGACTATACTTGTAGGCAGGGCCTATAAAGATATAAGTAAGGTTAAATGAGGACATAAGGGTGGTGTTCTAATTTAATATGACTAATGTCCTCATGAGAAAAGGAAGGGATGCCAGGGATACATACACACAAAAAAACACGTGAGGACAGAAGAAAGCAAGCATTGGCAAGCCAAGGAAAGAGGCTTCAGAAGAATCTGAAATCAATCCTGCCAGCACCTTGATGTTGGATTTCCAGTCTTCAAAACTGTGACAACTTTCTGTTGTTGAAGCCACCTACTCTGTGGCTTATGACATCCTGATCTGACTGATACAGATGTGAACTTCAAAAATATTTTTTATATCATTTGCTCTGAAGATCTCTTCCTAATGATATACCATGAGAGATAGTGTTAAGTATAATGAGGGTTATGGTGTCTGTGTCTTCAGTGTCTCAAATAACAGATGTCTAATAAATTTCTGTCAAATGCATAAATTAATGAATGAGAAAACAATAATTCTACAATGATATATTTCCTGGAAGGGTTTACTATGACTAAAATACCTAATATGTGATATAAAAAATCCCTTCATCTGTCAGGTCTGGCAATCCATACAAAATTTAGTGATGAACACTTTTCTCTTCTTCAGGTAGCACCATACCACATAGCAATGCCATATTTGATCCCCAAAGAGGGATGATAAAGCACATTTCATTGAGAAGCTCTACTTCATAGGTAAAGAAACCAAGACCCAGAAAAACTAAATGTTTTTCCTATTCATGATCACACATGTTCTTGTTAAAGTGTGGCCCCCGGGTCAACAGCATTGACACAACATGGTTGCCTGTGAGAAAATGTAGAATGTCAGGCTCTATCCAGTTCTGTTGTATCAGGATTCGTACTTTAGAGTTAGAGAAACACCCATGAATCAGTGATAATGTGGAGATTTGAATCCAAATGTTTTAATTTTCAAAACAAATTATTACAGGGACATCTGAAAACAATGTCCCCTCTCTCCTTACTAGTATCCCTAAAGTGCCATGATTCTAATGGTAGAAAATCAGTTGGCTAGGTATATTGGCCAAGAACTTAGGGTTTCTGAACTTTCAAGAAGTTTTTAAATCATACCTTTGAGGAAGCCCCCTACTTAGTCTCTATAAAAACAGAATTAATTAGGGCCACCCATCAGAGGTTGGAAGTGGTCAGTCTCTATGCACAACTGCCACTGATAACCTATATCCTTACATTTGATTCTTATACTAATGCAATGAGAAAGGTTTGATTATCAATGTTTTACAGACGAAGAAACTGATAATCACATAAGTGAAATAATGATTAACAGAGTTTGCATTGTGTTTTCTCTGATCTATGGGTAGAAAGGATACATTCCCAAATTTTAAAACCACTCAGGAATAGTTCCATAATCAATTTGGTGGCAAAGCCTCAAAAACCTCTTGAAAGTCCTCTATAACTCTGAACTACCTTCACTATATTCTCCCTGTAGGACATTGGTCAGAGTCATATTTCTGGGATGAAGACCTATGGTATTCTTTATTTTATTCTCCTATTTTCTCTGCAGGCTGGAACAATGAGTGTTCTCTCTTATCCCATGTGATACAACATGACAGTTCTTTGATTGTATATATTCATTTCATATTAAATGTTCTGCTGAAATACTGAGACCTTTGAAATGAGCTGGGATGGATTTATGATGACAATGGGTGGGTGAACCCATATGCTTTCTCTCTTTTGTTCAACATTGGGAGGGACCCATGAATGACAACCCTCCCCTTGGGATCACTTATAGGTTATAATGTCCACACCTTAGCTTCTTTAGTCATGGTGAGATGAAAAAGAAACAGAGAATTTACTGGGCGGAACTTCAGATTCCAAGTAAAAGCATGGATATGATGAATGAATACTGTGACCCACATACCATATGGAAAGAAGGCGTGAACTATTAATGCAGCAGCTGGAGGAGACAAGGGGCATGCCATGTACATTAATGCTCTACCACAATCCTCTTCCCAGTATGATCAACTGCTTTCTGGCAGCTCTATCCTTGTCTGTGCAATTTCTAGTCACTCTTCATCTTCATAAACTTATCCCATTGCTATTTACGTGCCAGTAACAAGCAGAGGAACGTGTTTGTTGTGGCTAAGTGCAATATCTTTAAACTCTAAGGATTCCTACATAAGATACTTAGGGACTCAAAGATTTGCCAAATAATATATGGATTTGTGTGGGTTATGTGGTTAGTGAAGGAATTTGAGAGCTCCTGTTATTATTTGTACTTTCAATGATGTGTTGGTCAGTCTTACCAAGATTGAGTTAGAAAGAGAGATAAGTAACATCTCTCTTAATATTTTCCTACTGCCTCCTCATTTAATCTGATGTACAACCTGTGTAAAGGGTATATCGGAATGTACTAATACATTTATTCATTAGAGAGAGCATGCTTTGATCCTTGTTTTGATCAAGACATCATAATAAAATTAACTCTGATGCAGTTGGTGTGTGGAATAAGATTCTCTCTAATTCATTCCATGGTGGTTTGGTTGAAAGGCAGAAAACTTTCAGTGTTCTAGTTAGAGTTGAAATGCAGTATACAGTTGCATACCTTTTTACCCCAAATTAATGATGTCTGAGTACAAAGATTTAATACTTTCTAGATATTTCAATTAAAAAGAATGCTCTTGGCAAAACGAACAATTGAGATGTGTTATGGCTAGGGTTATTCTCATTTGAGAAAAGAGTGCTCACAATTACATGAGGAAATTATGGAGAGCTGTTTGTGCACAGTATTGTAGTTAAGAGCTTGGAAATGAAAGGATCTCTAATTCACAACCTACTAATTGTGTCACTTAAACAAATTACACCCCTCTCTAAGTCCCAATTTCTTTATATGAAGAAGGAAAAGCCTGAGTTTCACCTTAAGCAATATGACTCCTGGGATTGTTGTTGGGACTAAATGAGAAGATGTAGGTTATCATTGGAAGCTGCATGTTCAATCTCTGATATGAGGCTGAGATTTTCTTTTTTTTTTTCTTTTTTAAAAAAAGATTTATTTATTTATTTATTTATTTATTTATTTATTTATTTATTTATACAAGAGCTGGGTACAGTCAGAAGCGCAGGAGGGTGAGAGAATTCACCAGAGCCAGAGCGGGGAACAGAACAGGCAGACTGACGAAGTACACTGCTGAGGGGAGCAGCAAGCGGCAGGAGAGGTCTGCGCGCCATGTGGGACCCTCGCCGGCGGCCAGGGATTGAACCATCGAACCGGCACTGCAGAGGCTGCAGGCAGCTGGGCAGCTTCGCAGTCCAGCGCTCAACCACTGCGCCACCAGGGGAGGCCAGAGACTGAGGTTTTCTATGAAAATCAACAAGGTATGTTTTAAAGAGTACTCGATGGCTCTGCTTAGGCTACAGCATCTCACCTGCTCCTCTATTTATTTATTTAAAAAGATTTGTTTATTTATTTATTTATTTTATTATACAAGCATTGGGTACAGTCAGAAGCGCGGGAAAGTGAGAGAATTCACCAGAGCCAGAGTGGGGAGCAGAGCAGGCAGAAGGACTGAAGTACACTGTTGAGGGGAGCAGCGGGTGCCAGGAGAGGTCTGCGCGCCATGTGGGACCCTCCTCTGGTGGTCGGGGAGCAGCCGGGGATCAAACTGGTGCTGCAGAGGCTGCAGGCAGCTTTGCAACCCAGCGCTCAACCGCTGCACCACCGGGGAGGCCCTGCCCCTCTTTTTAACAGATAATCTTATCATTAAAATTAATCCTCTGGGAATCAACAGTATCAAAGGATAATTCTTTTATTTGAATGATTAGTCTTAAATAACTTAGTCAATTTTAATTGATTTATTCTGTTCAATATCAAAAATTGATGGCTAATAGTAAGAAATAGCTCTGGAATTCATACCCTAAAGTTTGTGTTCCTTGGAATGTATACTTGAAACACACAATGGGCCATAGAGAAATTATGAGAAGTCACGATCCTTTGGAACATGCACTTAGCTACTGCAATCACAGACAGTTACTCACAACTTGGCAGCTCAGATATAAATCAAAAGGACCAACCAGAGACAACTGAGACCACGATGCAACACTGTTATTCAAGAAGCCACTAAAACGTGCCCATAAGTGGCACTGGAAAATGTCATGCAAGTATCAGGGCCTATTCATTGTATTTGAAAACAGGCAGGTGTTAAGAGTACTGTATCTAATTTGCAGCTGCACAATTTATATAGGAAACTATGTTCAAAATAATGTCCTGAGGGTACTTTGGAATCCCAAAGTACTTAATACTGCTAGGCTCTGGGGGTTAACCAGAACCTGCTATTGAGTCCAAGATCTTTGAGTGTTTAACTCTGTCCTTATCCTCAGCCTCCTCCAGGCTGAAGTAAGAACATAAGGGAGACTTCAGCATCATTGGGTATGCCTGTAAATTCAGTTTTCCCTTATCCTATTGTTTATACCCTCACACCGGAAGTCTGAAAGGAGACCAGGCACTCTGTGTTCTGGACAGAATAACCCTACATTTTCATGGGCACAAGTGCAGACAGGAACCCAGAATCCTGACAACCTCTTGGTCTCCCATTAACTTTCACTATTTCCTCATCACCCTACTTTGGACCTTCAGTATGAATCTTTATATTCCTTGTATCCCTCTTTAAGTAAGTCACCACAAGAAGCCAGGACTCCAAAGTCATCTCTCACCCATGAATTATAATCTCCAAAAGGCAACACTTTTCATTAATCACCAATTCTGTCCTTCCTATACCACCTAACTCCATATCCACTTTCTTGCTTTCTTTTCTCCACAAAATTCATCACTATATACATGCATTTAAACTAATGTCTGTTTATCTATTTCCTCCACTGATTTTGTTTGTTTTGTTTTGTTCAGTACTGTATCTGTAGTTCCTGGCATACAATAAGAATTCATTATTTGTTCTAAAAAATGATTAAATGAATGAATAAATTCTATCCCAAGCTGTGGGAATCACTGGAATTTATGAGTATAATTAAGACCAAAGGCACAGAGACTAGTCCATGCCAATTAGTATTGGGTGTTTGACTTCTTCATACTTCTTATTAACAGAATAACAGAATAGTGGGCTGAAGCTGGATACTGCACTTCCTAGTTCTCACAATTCTTTGCTGTCTCTGACAAAGAAAGCTAAGTTAGGAAGACTACCTCATAGAAACACTTCATTAGCAAAATGATCTTGGATCTCACTCAACTAAGAGTAGTGATAATCTGATTACCTTCAATCCATATCTCCATGAATTCCCAGGTCTTTCTCACTAAAGTTGATGACTAGAAATAGAGGAAGATTATCATGTAATATACATGATAAGCATAACAAGAAGTAAAAATGGAAATTGAAAAGGAGAAAATATAAAAGTGTAAAAGGAAAGCATAGAACTAGAGGTTATTGCTTCATTATTCAGCACATACTACATGTTTATTTAATGAATGAATGAATGGATGGATGTTGAAATGTATGAAGAAGAAGCAACAGGTTAAAGGCGATCTCTTTAGTAACTAAGAATGTTACCACTTGCAAGCCTTTGCTTTTTAACTTCTTTTGAGTGATCACACTTCAAAATAGTATGGGATCATTTTGAGAATTCTCTTCACAGATAGTCATAGAGGTTATATACCTGTGCATATAAGAGATATTGGAGAACATACATATCATTTTGTTTTTTTTGTTTAGATTGTAATATAATAAGTGCTAGGTAGCTAGCATCCTTAAATGTGTTAGTCTTATTAGATTTCATAAAAATGATTTGATTTACACAATTTTTTAAGATAAGTGAGTTAATAGTCTTTCAAGTCCTTTATTTAACTTATTTTATATCTAAAATTAAGACATTGCACAATAATAACAATGCCATTGGCCTAGGAATCAAGTGTTATGGGTTCCACTCAAGGGTTTGGAATGATTAAGTCTTAGGGACTCTGCTCTGAGCTGTCTGCTAAGGCTCAAAAATACTGTAAACAAATTTATTATAGGTTTAGATTTCAAAGAAATGCAATGTATTTTTTTAAAGTAGATATAGTGCTTTTACTTTTACTTTTTTTTCAAATAGGTCTCAAAGACAAATCTAATAATGAAATGACAATATTATGGAATGAATGAACATTAGTTTATTATAGAGATGAATGTTAGGATCTGGAAATACCTAGGATAGTAATAAGACAAAAGGAAAATAACTTTTTTTTTTTCACATAAAAGATGAGTAGCTTGGATTTAGCTACACAACATAGAAGCTGTCCCAAGATTCCTTTTTTTTCTAGATAATTCCATTTTTTTATCAATTCTAAATTTTTATTTGAATTAAGTAAGACCTTATGTTTTCTTGACAAGAAGAAGAGGTATTCTGTAGGTAACTGCATATTTGAATTTATTCAAGCATGTTTGAACTAACCAGAGTTTTTATTTCTTAGAACAATGACTTTATATGTTAGCTAGAAGCTTAAATTTATCAAATCCATTTACTTTCAGCACTAGAATCTAAGGCACAATTTCATTTCTTTGAATATTTGTAATCCAGATACACAGGCAAGTGAAGAAAATTATAGAACAGAGTAAAATGGTAGAATAAGAAATTCTAGAAATGCATATGTTCTTTCTTGTTATTGACTTTGGTTAAAATATTTTTTTTTAATATATGTGGTTCTGAGAAAGTAAAAAACAGATGTAGAGCTTTGATGATAGCATTTTCAGTATTTCATTTTGCCAACAGAATTTTAATAACATTTTATATTAATGCTAACTTTAAGAAAATGAAAATGAAATTTCAAAAATGTATCCCATTGTGCTTAGGGACATGTCAAAGTAATTCAAAGAATTTAATGATAGATGGGATGTAACAGCTAAGTGAATTAAAGAGGAAGTTAAAGTTTTCATTACTAATTTTCCTCTTCACTTCAATGGACAGCAATGGCCTCAATTATTTTATACAATTTTTGTGTTTTTCTGTTAATTATGTAGTAAACACAGAGATGTGTGTGTGTATTTATCTATGTGCATAAATACTCCCCTGCAACTATTATTGAGTATATGCAATTAGCATAATCTAAGCCGTACTGGAAACTTCCCTTGTTATTGAGAAGAAATTCCCTGGCTTGTGCAATATGCTTGTACTATGTTTTCCAAGTCTGGGGCAACATGATCTTTTTGTGGAATCCACGGCATGATACAAAATTTTCAAACAATTTCACTAAGACAGCTTATCAGTTTTACTTTTTCCGGGTGCCGTGGGGTATTCCTGATAGTATCATGTGCATCAAGTATAAAGCTAATGAAAATCTAAATACAATTAGGAAGGGAAGATGGGGAAAAGAGAGGCTCCAAATCAGGGTGGATCCTTTTCTTGTGCTGGAGGGAAGCGGACTGTGATGCATCTCTGATAGCAGCAATGGAGGAAATGAAACACTGATTACAAGCCAGGTTTGAGCCGAACATTAATATAAGGGAAATTAACATTATCCTGATTACTTCATGTAAGAAACAGATGCCACCCCCTCCTCTTTCTGTGGCTGTAACAAAAGGCATTGTGCCTGCTCAGGATAATTGGGTGGGGATAATATACACACACACACAAACACACACACACACATATTCATCTTATGATGAATGGAAGGAGTTCCCAAATTAATATCAAAATTTCAGGAACACTCAAATTTTGGCATAAACATTAGATTTTGTTTTATTTATTTATTTTTCTTTTGAGGAAAAGAATTCCTTTGTAATCAGCAACAGCTTGATGCAATCGTCAAAAATACAGTGTATTATGGCCTAAGTAGTTATTCCACCCCTCCCATTCATACCTCCCCACCCCACACACAAACTCCTATAAACATTTTCATTCTTAATAGTTCTTGAAGATTCAGCTTATGACTGCCTGAGTAAACCCTAAACCCCTCGCCTTTCTTTTCTATTTTGGAAATCCCTCTTCTATGCTGTCATAGTTCAACAGTTCGATAAATAGGCTATGAGCAAGTGAAAAAAAATTGGTCTTATCTCATTAGTCTAAATCTTTTATTACTGTATCTACCTAATCATTGGCAACAATCTTTTTTTTTCCTGCCCTTCATGACTCATATGAGAGTATATGTTATGCCTTCTGAAGTGCTGATTTTGTTGAAAAGATCATTCTAAGTAGCAGGAGAAAACTGTATTAACCAAGCCTTTTGTTATTTTTAATTTAAATATATATCCATAGATTTGGTCATAAAAATAAATCATTCCCTGATACATACATTAAGAAAGTCAGAGTTGTTCTTTGAAAGGATTGCCAATGGATTTTTTTCTTTTTTTTACTGTTATTGAGGAGAATAATTGTGGAAGACCAATGTGGTGTAATAAATGGGAAAATAATATGGAAGCATAAATGTAGTATAAAATAACAGAATTTTCTTCTGAATACATATGTGTATATATATGTAATATTTATTATGTATGTAACATTTATATATCAGAGAAGAGTTCTTACATTTAAAATATGACAAAATGAAAGAAAATTTAAGTTATTTCATCCAAACCTGCCTCCTGAAAAGTGAGTATAGTCAGTATATAACAGAAATGTCTGCTGAAAACCACAGAGCAATTGAAATGAGCCTTAAATTACCTCCCCATAATCACCTAATTCTTCTCCCCATTTCCCCCTCCCCAAATCACAAAAAAGACACCCCTAGCCCTCAATGTGTCAGATCTAGGTGAAATCAAATAGAAATCAAATAGGACAGAGTAAAAGTTATTTTTCAAAGCTGGCTTCATGTTCACAGATTGACTAAGTTGCTGCTGGAAAAGGTTCCTTGATTAAACCTTATGGCGTCTCAATTTTGGCACATCTTTGACCAGTTAGGCAGGCCCAGACTCTACCCATGCTCTGCAATTCCTCATTCCTCCTAGGGAATCATTTTGCTTCTTCCATAGCTCCTCCTCCTCCAATCAAGGGTCTGACACTGCCCATTGACCACACTTATTTTTCTGCCTTTTGGCACTAGGAGCTTGTCTATTGTAGGATAAAAGTGGAATTCTCTGCTGTCTGCAGGGCTTTCCCCAGGGACCAGAGCATGAAACCCAAACTTATATATAAAATCATATCCTGTTTGCAAACATCATATTCCCTTTGCTTCTCACTAATATGGTCCTGTAAACCCAGCACAGCTTGAGAGTCCATTTCTCATCTAAACAAATGCCATAAGCCCCTTTATACTTTTACAACCATGTCAAAAAATAATATTGCCTGCCAATAGTGATGTGATTGGAGTTGCCTCCTCCGAGCCATAAAAGAAGTACAGAGTCTGTTATCAATTTCTCTAAGTGTATCAGGGGAATTATGGGTCGGTTCAGTTCCAAGTTATAAATGACAACTCAAAAGCCGCAGAAGCGTTTGAAGCTGGGAGCTGATGACGACATTATCATAAAAGCCTGCTCGTCCTTGCTTTTGTGGGTTTTTTTGTGGCCTATCAAGTGAAGAGGGAAAAATAAGGCTGAGAAATGATTTCAAGATTTCTTCACACAGTAACAGGTCAGATGGCCAGGAAAATGATCACTATTTTTAGTGATATACCCTGAGGAGAGAGCACTAAAATGGCCCCACACTGGCTTTTGTTTCCAAAGTTCCTTAATTATCTATTTCACTATAGATTGACCAAGTTTTGGGATTTGGCAAAATGTTCTTTTCAATCCATGCATTTTCTTGCAGTGCAATCACATAGTAATCAGATATGAATCAAGCCATAGTAACTAAACAGTGAAAACCAAACAAAAAGGAATTTGAAAACCTTGAGGTTGTTACTCAAAATGCAGTTCTAGAGAGTATTCTTTAAAGCACCTTAAATGCATGCACCTATTCATCTATTTGATCTGCACTGTCAAATTATCACAAGCAATATTAGGGGAAAAGTTAATAAGAAGTAGGGATTGTGTTTGCATACTGTCCCAGGTAGTCTACTCAAAAGCCATTAAACCATTAGCATTCAATAGGAGCACATTAAGGGTAACTACTAAGAAGGAATATATTCTAGGTAACAGGACTTTCACAATTGGGAAACATTTAAGTATTTTAGAATTTAAGCCTATCAGTCCATCTTATATTATTTGAAACAGAAGAATATGTTAAGAGAAAAGCAATTTCAATGGTTTCCAAGTTCTCTAGGGTGCCCCAGAGTTGCTGAGATTGGTGAGCTCAAGTTCATACTAGATATTTGGTGTATACTTCATATGCCTAAGACTATTCTGCAGGTAAGCATTTAGACTGATACAAATCCAGATGTCTCTGAGTTTCTCTTAAGGACTTGTCTCAGAACCAAAGATCTTAGGGGGCAAGAGGTGCCTCAACATCTAACGAACTAACTTGGTTCCTGAAAAAATGAAACAGATATACTCAAACTAGTTCTCTAAAACATAACAAGTTTTCATGAGCAAGTTAATGCACACGTGCGCACACACACTCAAACTCACCTAGCTCTACATAAGCACCACTAGAATATCTCTGATAAAGACATACCTCCTTCAACCTTCTCCAGCATTGATAGAGTCAAACTAACCCAAAATTCTGATTAATACTGCTCGCCCAAGCTAAATTTGCCCAGCATCACTGCTGCCACCATCCAGATTAGTTCAGTATTTGGGGATATTACTAAGAGTTTATGTGCTTTATGTTCCACACACAGTTCCAGAAGCAGCAGTAATTATTTATTCCCTGCGTACTTCTAAGTGTTTGCCAGAGCAGTTAAGACTAAAGAGTAAGTTACCTATGGGTTTAGAGCTGTTAAGTAGAGATTCTTCGTATTCAAGGGATAGTGAGTTATAGGCACAGCCTAGGTCAGAATTGGGAGGGAGAGTATAAGAAACCCCTCATTTCATAAGGGTTATGAACTAAATGTACTTATAAATTAGTTGGGGGTAGGAGGGCTGAAGACCACCACTCATCAGCTTTTACTTCTCTCCCATCACTATCCACACTAAGTAGTCATTAGTTTGGTTTCATTCTTTGCTTATTTTCAGGTAACAAGACAATCCCTTAAAATGGAAACCTGGTATATTAGAAAATGAGTGTAACAGTCAATGAAAATCTGTTTAAATGCCTGTTTTCTGAAATGATTTTGCCAGTTACTAGCATCACAAGATGTTTCTCAAAAATAAGCAGAGGAGACTCCACCCACATGGCAGAGATGAGGGAGGCTCTGATAAGCCTCTCTGCTAAATATAGCTGGGGAAAAAAAAACTCTAAATTTTGCTCATAGGAAATTTCACTTGTTCACCACTGGTGATGGAGGATTAAACCATGGACATTTTACTGCCTGTGTGGGTAGAGCAGTAAGAGGCTAAGGGAGTTGTAAGGGAGGATAAAGCCAGGGAAGTTGCCTTAAGAGTCAGTTGAACAAACTGGGGACGAGACCATGCATGAGGAATTTTTTCAGTGAGGAGGGAGTGTAGACCTACATACATGGGCTGAGTATGTTAGCTCAGTTGCCAGATTTGACTACTGGCAGTGCAAGTGGCAGAGGTCCTTCTCCACTCCCTGCTGGAAGACCTACAGTTTATCCTTTCAAAGAACCAGTTCTTGGTTTCATTGATCTTTCATATCATATTTTAAGTTTATATTCCATTTAGTTCCATTCTCATTTTTATTATTTTATTTCTGCTACTGGTTATATGGTTTTGTTTGTTCTCTTTCTAGTTCCTTCAGATATAAAGTTAGATTGTTTATTTGAGATTTTTCTTCTTTACTAATGTGGGCTTGTATTGCTGTGTACTTCCTTTTATACACTCTTAACAAGGAATTGTAGAGCAAGGAGCTGGGGCCCTGGATTTTGGATTCAGTGAAGCAGTAAACAGTGATTACTCTGGAGAACAAGGGAAGAAGAGGTAGTGAAAAACTCTTTGCCTGAGGTAATGCTCCTTCTCTATCAAGAAAAAGACAAGATTTTTGGGCTTAGGCATACCCCCACCTCACATGCCCACCAAGTTAAATAAAGAAGATAAAAAATTAAAGCAATAGCACCCTAATCAGAAAAAAAAAAAGCAAATAAGGCAACACACATGACCAGGAAACCAGGAGCATCTGAAAACAAAATGGAATAGTTGAAACAGAAGAATATTTGATTTTTTCAGCCAAAAAGGGCAAATAGAGACAAAAATAGGTATTATATAATGCTCAAGGGAAAAATTAATCAAGAAGACATAACTATCATCAGTATTTATGCACCAAACTCTGGTGCACCTGAATGTATAAAGCAACTATAAATAGACCAAAATCAATACACTGATAACAACACAGTAATAGGGGACCTCAGCACAGCACTTACATCAATGGATAGATCATCCAGACAGAAGTAAACAAGGAAATAATGGTCTTAAATGAAGCATTAGGTCAGATGGACTTAATGTACATTTACAGAACTTACCATCCCAAAATAAATGAATACATGGTATTCTCAAGTGCACCTGGAACATTCTCAAGGATAGATCACATGCTGGGACACAAAACATATCTCAGAAAATATATGAAAATTGATATTACATCAAGTCATCTTTTCTGATCAAAATGGTATAAAAGTAGAAATCAACCACAAAAAGGAACCTGGGAAAAAAACAAATGTGGAGACAAAACAAAATGGTTTTTAATAGCACCTAGATCAAAGGAGAAAGAATTATCTGGAGACAATGGAAAATGAAGAGATATCAAAGCCTATAGGATGAACTAGGAGTGCATAAAAGGAAGTACACAGCAATACAAACCCACATTAATAAATAAGAAAAATATCAAATAAACAATATAACTTTAAATCTGAAGAAAGAAAAAAAACATATCAGTAGCAGAAAGAAAGTAATAAAAGTGAGTATGGAAATAAATGGAATATAAACCAAAAAAAAATGATCCAAAAGATCAATGAAAGCAAGAACTGGTTCTTTTAAGGAGCAAACAAAATCAACAATGCCTTAACGAGGCTTACTAGGAAAAGATGAGAGAAAACCCAAACAGAAAGTGTCATAAATGAAGAGGTGGAATTACAACAGATACTGTAGAAATAAAGAGCATCATAAGAGACTACTACAAATGTTCAAATGCAAGTAAACTGGACAAACACAGGGGAACTGGACAAATTTTACAATTATACAAACTTCCAAGCCTGAACCAGGAAAAAACACCCTCTGAACAGACCAATCAGAAGCACAGAAATAGAAAGAATAAAAATCTTCTAAGAATAAAGTCCAGCATCAGCTGACTTCATTATCTGATTCCATCAAAACTTCAGCAATATATTAAGACACTCATTCATCATTACCAAGTAAGATTCATTCCAGGGATGCTATGTTGGTTTATTATATACAAATCAATTAATGTCACTCACCACATTAACAAAAAGAGAGATGAAAATCACATGATCCTTTAAATACACACTAAAAAGCATTATAAGGTTCAATGTATTTATGATAAAAACTCAGCAAAAATGGGGACAAAGGAACATATCTCAATGTAATAAAAGCCATACATGATATAAACCCATAGCCAACATCATACTTAACGGTAAAAAACTAAAGGCATTTCCCCTAAGATCAGAAAAAGACAGGGATGTCTTTTCAAATAGTATTAGAACACTACTTTTCAAATAGTATTAGAAGATCTGACTAGAGCAAACAGGCAAGAAGAAGGGATCCAATGGAAAGAAATAAAACTACCAGTATTTATAGATGACATGATAATATACATAGAAAATCCAAAAGACTATAATAATGCTGGAAATAAGTAGAGTATCAGGAGACAAAATAAATATAAAATATCTGTTGTGTTTCTATTTGAAAACAATTTATTGTAAGAAAGAGAAATTAAGAAAATGATCCCATTTACAATTCCACAAAAAAGGATGAAATATCAGGCAGTAAAGTTAACAAAGGAGGTGAAGGACCTATATACAGACCAGAAGACACTGTCAAAGGAAACAAAAGAACACACACACACACGAATGAAAAATATTACATGTTCATGGATTAAAAAGAATAAACATTGGTAAAATGGCTATATTACCTAAAAGAATTTACAAATTCAACACAGTACTTATTAAAAGCCATTGATGATTTTAAAGGAAATAAAATGAACATACAATTTGTATGGAACCACAAAAGACCCTGAATAGCCACAGCAATACTGAGAGATAAGAAGAAAAATGGATGTATCACATTCCCTGACTCCGTAACTATACTCACAGTGACAGTAATGAAAACAGTATGGTACTGGAACAGAACCAGAAACACAGATGAATGGAACTGAGATCCCAGAAATAACCACACAAATATGTACAGGTATTCACTGGCAACAGAAATATATCCATGCAATGGAGAAAGGAATGTCTCTTTAACAAATGGTATTGGGAAACTTCAACAGTCACATGCAAAAGAAAGAAATTAGGTCATTACTTAACTCTATATACAAAAAATAAATAAAAATAGATCAATATAAAATCTGAAACCATAAGACACACAAAGGAAAACACAGATACACTCCTGGGACATCAACCACAGAAATGTATTTGGAGACTCAATGCCAAGATCAAGAGAAACAAAAGCAAAAATAAACCAATGGGACAATATCAAACTAGAAGAGCTTTTATATGATGAAAGAAACCACCACAAAAACAGAAATGCAACCTATGAGCTGGAGACAATATTTATATATAACATATCCAACAAGGGGTTAATTTCCAAACTACATAAAAAATTCAACAACAAACAATGAACAATACCATTAAAATTGGACAAAAGCTCTAAATAGTCCCCAAGAAGAGATACAGATGACTTACAAGCATATAAAAAATGCTCAATATCACTTAACCACAATGAGTTATACCTCATGCTTGTGAGAATGATCCATATCAAAAAGATTGGAAACAACAAATACTTATCCATTGTTGGCAGGAATGTAAATTGGTGTACCCTCTGTGAAAAATGGTATGGAGAGTTCTCAAAAAATAAAATGTAAATACTACATGATCCAGCAATACCTTTGCTAGGTATTTATCCAAGAATATGAAAACACTAATAAGAAAGATTTATGCACCATCATATTCATGGCAGTAATATTCACAACAGTCACGTCATAGATACAAACTAAATGTCCATGGACAGATGATTGGGTAAAGAAATTATGGTATATACGCTCAATGGAATATTATTCAGGTATTAAAAAAGATGAAATAGTGCTTTTGGAAAAAAGCAGATAGAACTTGAGGTGATTATGTTAAGTGAAATCCAGAAAATGAAAGACAGTTAGGAAATGGTTTCACTAATTGAAAGAACATAAGTAACCACAACAAACAAACTGACAAAGCGCAAATAAACCACAGATTCTGTGAAAAATACACTATCGGAGAGGAAGAGGGTGAAAGAGAAGATGCAATGGAGGTGACACTGGAGCTTTAAAAAATGTGAGTAAGACACATGTTCTTATGGACATGTGAAGTTGTACTCCCCAAGGTATGTAGCTATGTAAATATTTAGCAAATCAATGAAATTTGAGATTTTTTTTTTTAAGAGCAAGAATTACTGTGGAGTCATACTTATTCTGTTCTAAGGGTCATAGAGTAAAACTCCCTTGTGAGTTTCCACAAAGGGCAACACACTACACAGGTCTTCAGGGGCTACAGCTGGTCTGTTGAAGAAGACAGCTGTGGAGGGACTCAAATTGTTCTTTTGGAATTTCTCCACATGGAAATACATCTCAATCTCATACTTCACCCTTTCTATGTGACTTCAGGAAAATAATTTCACTTCTCTATTCTGTCAGTTTCTCATTGCAAAATGATTTTAACAATTATGGCTAATTCATAAAGTTGTTATCAACCTTGGATGTATGTTATGTTAGTAAACTGCAAAGAACTACTAAATATTGGTTGTACCGGCTAGTCTTATTTTTAGAGAGGGCAGAATTACATTTGAAGGACTAGAAAGATTAACCTGCGTAAAATGATAGAATTAGCTGAAAATATATGGGATTTCTAAGTATACAATTTAGTTATAGTAAAATATTGCCTAAAACATGATAGGACTGGTTTTGTTTTTTCCTTTCAATATCAAAAAACTTAATTGACTTAAATTCCTTAGTTCTTAGGAACATGATCTAGAATTATGTTGTCCTAACATGACTTAGCACTTAGTTCTACTAGTTTGTTACTAGTAAGGGTTAACTTTAAATAGATGGCAGGTTAGAGGGTATATTCTAATCATCCCCAAAAAGTAGACATTTTTCTTCATAGGTCATTGGATTCAAACAAATTTGTCCTTGAAATATGGTATAAATATCCTGGGACAAAAGGTTTTGTTAATTATCGAAGACAAAAATGGCCTCAAGTGGTTCTCAAACAAAATCTTCCACAATGCTAAGGGTTTTTGTGAAGTTTATGCCATTTTCATCAGAAATATAATGTATGTGCATACTCCGTAAGACTCAACTGAAAACAATTCTGCTGCAAAACTGTTAAATCCTCTCATATTACCTTTCCTCCAGTTAAGTAAGAGTCTAGCATTGCTGACTTCATGAACACATGATCTGTACAGTCCACACATGACTTTTCAGTTGGAAAGGGTCAAATTGTTGTTGTCACCCTCTTGAAATTTTTATCATATTTTGAACAGGGGATCTGTATTTTCACTTGACATTGAGCCCCGTAAATTTTGTAACCAGTCTTAGCCTACTACAATTTTTACTGAAAAACAGCCTTAACTGAATAGATCAATAAACAACTGAATAGATCAATAAAAGGTGATATTTTTAGTCTTTGAAGTAATTTAAAAACAGTGAACAAGCTTATACTTACCCCAAGTCCACCACAAGGTAATGAAGAAAAAAACTTTTGAGAAGCATCACCTATACAATAAAGGACATGAAAAAATATATAAATTGGGAGTATAATTATAACTTTTAAAATGTTGGTCACATGGTATCTGTCATTTGACTTAAAAAGAAAATGATCAAATTTTAGATAGGTTATGAACTTAAAACAAATGAATATAAATATTATTGCATACAGAGACACCACATGAACAAACACATACCCATAAAATTTTAATACAAGGACTTTTTTAAAACTGCTTTATATATCTCATATCTTTTAAAATCATCATTATACGTAACTTAGGTATTTATTGAGCGCATCCCTCTAATTTGACATTTTTGAAAAACACTACCATGTTTTAAATGTTTCAAATATTAAAACATACAGGCAATCTTAATTTCTACCTCAGATATATAGTTAAGGCAAGTATACCACAAATTTCTCAATTATTCATAATTTTTTAAACAAACAAGTCAAGAAACACTTAAAAGAAAACCCCATTTGGGAACTAAATTATATAAATATACCTTTTAAAAATTACATGCCAAAATCTTATTATATGAATAATTCTTGGAACTGGTATTTCACAAGCTATTTAGTAACAATTTTGTTATCTGCACTTTCATTTTCTACATAATCTATCACCATACATAAAGAAAGCAAAAGTAATTACTCCTAAACATCTAAGACTAAAGTCCACCTTGTGAAAAATTAATTAAAGGCAAAGGCAGTGGCATTTCTTATAAGAAATGATTCTTAAGTGACTCATGTCACTTAGGAAATCAGTGTTAGAACCAGGTACAAAACATCATTTTACATTTTCCAATTGATTTTTCTATTGATGAGCAATAAAATAAATAATAATTAAAATTGAAAACAGGTTTGTGGTGGAATTTATAAGCCTTGTCAATAAAAGTCTAAATTGTTTTTACTGTCACAAAAGAAAGCTTATTTTGAAAACAACAAATTGTATGAGCTGATTTTTCAAATGCAATTGGATGGAAAATTATAAAAATACAAGTGCAGATGAAAAAATAAGACATTATACATAAGGATCTTCATGGAAAAATATGAGAAGATAATATAAAAATACATTATGGGAAAATATTAAAACTGGAATACTGGCAACAGTAAAAGATACATTTAAAAAATTGATGGATTGTGGAGAGTTTAAATTTTCTTAGGTTGTTGCTCTTAATGACTATATTTCTATATACCTGAATATTTTGCAAAGATATATTTATATGTTGCATGTGAAATTAAAATACATATGTATGTATATATGTCTAAACTTTTCATTCCATAGGCAATGAAAAGGAATAGATAATATAAGGTGATAGAGCAATTTTTAAAACTTATAAAAATATTAAATTTCAAAAATGTTTAAAATGTAAGTTTTCAAAATGACTTTGATAAGAAAAATAAATGCTATGCTGCTTAAGGAGAATGCTATTTAATAACAATTGCATAGAACAAAACATCCCCAAATCAATAACTTAAATTCATAATGTATAAGAAATTATTAGTTTACTGAATCGATTGGATTTATTTTTTATAATGTTACACTGCCTTACCCATAGACTGAAATCTGGCTAGTCACAAGATAGTAAAAACTGGTAGTGAGAGCAAGAGGAGTATTAATGTGAAGGGAAGCCTGGCACTAGAAGTGCTTGGAGAGAATGTTTTTAAAGTGTCACCTTACAGGGTCTAGAATGTTTAAAGAGATAAATAGTGCCCATTTTTAAATGTAATTATTTTACCAGCTATAGATGTCTTTCAAGATACAAAGATCTATAGCTCTGGTCAAAATGAGCTTTTTCTTAAATCCGTCTTCCTAAATCTAGAACACAACTATCAAAATGGTAGTATCAATTTAACTCAGAGGATTTGTACAATTAAATGCCCAGAGAGACTGGACCAGAAAGACAGAAGTGTGGGAGTGAAAGAACAGCATAAAGGGAGAAAATATCTTGATGATTTTAACTTGTATATATTCATACATCTGGCTTTTAAATATAAATAAACAAGCCATAAGGATTCACATTTATTAAGAAAAAGTAGTAGGACAATACTGGGATTATTCACTTAGAACTTAAATAGAAATTTTTGGATTCAAGGGAGAAACAGTAGTTAAAAGAGTCATCAAAGCTGAACTTAATGCTTGACATCAAGACCTAATAGACTGCAACATTATTTTATTCATATAACCTATAGCCATTATTGAAATGTGCTTATGGAACCCCACCTGTGTGTCTAATGCTAAATAAATCATCAATTGCAAGATTATCTCGCATAAAATACTTGAAAATAATAAAATATATGGCCAATTTGTTTGGATTAAAAATGTAAAAATTAAAGTATTGGTAGTTAGTGTTTTCATCACATACATATAGGAAAAGATCCCTTGTCCAAATTCTACATTATACATTGGAATTCATTTTTAAGTGGTCACATTTTTTTAATGACTCATTCCTCTTGACTATTTTGAGAAAACCAATTTTGTTCAAAAATGTCAAATTTCATTTTAAAAAGTGGTATTCTCGTGTTTCATTAAACAAAAGCATTTGAAGTTGACAAAGTTTAAGCTTCATTTTTTTTACAAATGCATTTTTTCCCTTAAAATGTGAAATAATGGTTGCTTTGAAACATTTCTAAAACATGTATGTGTGAGTTTAATCCCAATTAAATCTTAAATATATAGTCCTATGCCAAGGTTGATTTATAGTTTCAGTTAAAAAACAACAACAACAAATAAACAAAAAGCCAAAGAAGCTTTTCTACTTATTTTTTTCTTAACAAAATTAAAAAGTGACCTACATGGAAATAGCTTCCAAACTTTAAATATGTGAGTATTTTCCCCATTAAAAAAGAAGAAAGTTAGTGTTTGGTTTACTTTACCTTTGTGATAAATGGGATAAGATTATTAATTCATATAAAATAAGGACATTTATTATACAGTATGAACAGTAAAGTACTTTATGTAAAGGACCTGCATGTTCAAAGAATGGTTCTTTCAACAGAAAGAAGAAAAAAGTGCATATATATCATATTTTTACATCTATGTGTTTAGATTGACTTTTTTTACTTATATAAATTAATACATACCTTAATTCTACTAAAAATGACTTTTCATCATCAAATTTTAGTAATCTTTCCTAAAAATTGTGTAAATATTGTGTCCCTGAATTCTTTCTCCCCCAACTACCATTATTCACTCTACATGCACACATATGTACATACACATGTATGCACATACACTGACCTTTATGTCTTTACTGAAAGAAAGGGATGCCTGCCACTAGTTTTAAACAGGCAGATTGTAAGCATTACTACTGATACTATTAATTTCCCCTTATACTTGCTTTCCAAAATATCTGCCTACTGCCTGAGTTATACTTGCTTTTAAATTGTTTAGGACCAGTTAACATAAAACCATTTTGAAATAATACTGATTTAGGAGAAAGAGCCCAATAATTTGGAACTGACATAATAGGTTTAAAAAGAAAAAGACAAAAAATAGTCTTAAATGACATTTTAGTTAAAATACTCTAAAAACATAATCCATTGGGCAAACTTTACCCTGTCTTACATTGTTATTCAATTATAAAAGGCTTTTAATAAAGTTAATATAATTGTTTCAGTTAAAGTGTAGTAGCAGACTTTTTTCAAAAACTTATTTCTATCATTCACAAAGTTTATGTAAAACAGTTTATCAAAATTTTATCTTAAAATCAGATGGTAAAGTTTTGAAAAATCATACATTAGCTATTAGATAGGTCTATTAGCTTTCTATTTCTGTCATCTACTTTGTTATTTAATTCCATAAAGAAAATGTGTATAAGATTACATTAAGATATAAAATGCAATGTTACCATAAAATATAGGATTCTAGCTATATTAATAATAACTTTCAGTTAAAATAAGTTGGACTATGCCCTTTGTTTGTTAAGGTCATAGAGAAACAGAACTTCAAGAAAAAACAAATATAGGGAAGATGAAGATAAATTTGCATAAAGAATGTGAAAATCTTTTTTTTTAGTTAAAAAAGGCAACCAAATAAATTCAACAATGCACTTATTCCTGCATGCTAAAATACAGTAAGCAAATTGCATTCAAATAAAGGTTAATTTTAAGGGAAACATCATAGAACTTTCACTGTGAAACTTTCTAATGTAGGATTTTCTTAACTTTCCTTTATTGTAAATGACTTATTCCACAGAGCTATGTTATTGGAAAAGCTGATTTTTTTGTGTGTCATACCGCTTGCCAAATATTTTCACCAACACCAGAATTGAATAATGGTAGTGCTGGAATGTGCTGTTCTCAATAGAATGGAGGCCCATACAGACCTAGCAGTATCCTGGGGTCCAGTTTCTGTCCATCCATGGGGTTGGTGCCGTACAACAACGAATGATGCTCAGAATGAACAAGCTGTATTTCCTCCAGGCTGGCTTTTCGACCTTGAATTCGCTGAAAGAAAACAGCAGAAGCCTACAGTACTCCACTGACAACATTTAGGAGAAAATAAGTCACATTTAGGATGATTAATAATGGGCTGAGTTTCACCATCTAGGAATGTGACACTGATTTGCTTAGTAAAGCACCATAATAACATTTGAAAAATGAATGCATGCAAGATTCAGGTCCAGTGGCTCATTTATGTCTAAATGGAAAATTGACCTAAACTACATTATGACATAAAAAGCACATTTTGAGATAAAAAAATTCTGTAACAGAAATTAAGAGTTCATGCCTTTGTAAAAGTATCACAAATACTAATTGTGACTAATCTTTAAATGAGAAGTAAATTTATCAAAATTTCATTTTACACTTATCCGAAGTTGTTGTAACAAATTCCATCTTGTAAGTAACTACCAGTAATTTTTAGTGTATTGTATTATCACAAGTACTCCAATCACTTCATGTGTGCATCTCCTAGCAGTGTTAAAATAAACCAGTGTTACTCAGAGTGTCTACAGGATTGGTAACAATTTAGGAATTGTTTTCAAATGGGCTATGATGATATCTGTATAAAAATTCAGAGTAAATATTTATAAACCTTTATAGTAATTTTTACAGTATTTTTATATCTTCTGAATTAATATAATTTTGTATGTTTCAATTTTAATTTACTTTTGTTGTATTTTATTTTTAATGTATTTTAGAAAAGCATTAGTCTGTGACAAGTTGGAAATTAAACAAAAACAACAACTGCTGCTTAAACAGATAAGTTTGTGACACTCTAGACTCTAGAATTAGTCAATACTTTTACACACTTAGTAGGCAGAGACTTCCATATCACCTAACAAAAAAGGTCCTCCAACAGAGACAAAACTGCATATTAATTTAAACCTCAATTAGACAATATGGAAAATTTCTTCCTGGCCACTTCTCAGTGGGTGCATCTAAGAGCCAAATAAACATCTAAGAGCCAAATAAACTCCATGGTAATGTATGGAGTTTTACTGAGCCTGAACTCTGAAAATAGCTGTGCTTCCTAAACTTACACAGACAGTATTATTACTTCACTTTAAATATGTATCACAAGACACTTGTAAGGTACTGTGTAAGTTTAGAAATGCAATGAAATTCACAGAGAATCAGGTAATTGCTCTCTTCTCATATCCTGATCATGGAGTCACCAGCTAACATGGAAACATCAGCTGACAACAACTGACTCAGGACCAGCACGATCCCACAGTCAGACTCAGGCTGTTGTTGATATGTGGTTCACTGAGAGGGAAGGTGGAAACCTTCATATACTGATTCCTCCTAGGGGTTTATGGAGTAGAGGGCAAAGCTGTGCTTGTCACTGAAAATAAATTATCATGTCACAGTGAAAGAGGAATGGTGGGGGACCAGAGGAGTAACAGGAAAGTAAAAGGAGTGATGTAAAACAGAAACTTCTTAACACTGTGTCATTATGTGTCAAGTAAACAAACACATAAGGAATTTTCTTTGCTAAGCCATTGAAGTTCACTGTTTTTGACACGATTACAGCACTTTGTAACCCGATGCATATTTCTAGAAAAATTAAACTATGCTTTAGAGAAATTATTCCCAGGAAGGTAAGATGAGAATTCTAACACTGAAGACTAAGGCATATATTATGATAGCCATATGGTCAGCACTGCTCTGATCAATAAATGAGTGTATTACTGACCTAGGTGGCTTTCCGGCAGACATTCAAATTGGAAACCAGAACAACCAAAGAAACAAGAGAAAGAGTGCAAAGTCAATGTGGAAAGGAAATATTTTGACTTGTGATTTCAACTGATATAAAAGCTCCCCAAAATATGGGCCTCCCCGGTGGCACAGCAGGTTGAGCGCTGCGCTGTGAAGCTGTCTGCAGCCTCTGCAGTGCGGGTTCGATCCCAGCCGGCCAGGCGAGAATCCCACATGGTGCAGCAGACCTCTCCTGTCTCGTCCGCTGCTCCCCTCAGCAGTGTATTTCATCAGTCTGCCTGTTCTGCTCCCTGCTCTGCCTCTGGTGAATCCTCACCCTCCCACGCCTCTGGCCTGTACCCCAGCTCTTGTATAAAAATAAATAACTCTTTATTTAAAAAAAAAACTCCTCAAAATAAAAAGTGGTGACTCCATTGTCTGAGTCTTCTAAAGTTGAAATAATTACTATTGAAATAACAGTATTAACTCAACAAAAATATTTAAAATATTAAATAAAATTGGTGTGAACAGAGCACTGGGAAATAGACTGTGGCAACCAGTTCTCCTTTGGCAAAATAATGAACACCATAGAATAACAGAGTTTCCAGTTCTCATTTCTTTTGAGTCTATGAAATTCATACCCATTTATATTATATATGAAAATAGCTATATCTTAAACAATGTCAGTTCTATAGCTAACATTCAGACCTAAATTTTGACTACTTTCATAAAACTTCATTTATTTTCCCCTTTTTATAAAGATTTTTCAGCTTTAAATTATATGTTTGCCTCTAGTAATAACATTAAATATAGTTAGTAATATAAATATAACCTTGTTTTCATAAACTAGTGTACACACACACACACACACACACACATATGAAGAAGTTTCTTCCCTAAGAATATATCTTTTCAGTTCAGGGCCACAGACAGTCCACATTCATATACTCTATACTTGCCCCAACTCATTTCTCATTCTTCCATAATCTCATGAGCATTCAGGATGAATTCTCAATCACACATTTGAGAAATAGTCTACTACAAGATTCAAGTACTGACAATAGCTCAGGTAATCATAAATCCTAAGAGTAAACCTGTTGCATCTTAGTCACCCCTTGAGTAATACCAGTCAACTTATAGAGGATAGAGCATCTGGCCCGGCCTATCTAACATTAACTTATTCTAAGAGTATACTATTTTATTCCAGACCACATTTCTTGCCCTCACTATTAAATTTTAACATAGTTCATACATATTACTTTGATCTCTTCTCTCTTCACTCCTTCCATTTCATTCCAGGAAGTATTTTACACTGGGTCTTTTCATTATTATAGAAAATATTCCTTAAAATAGTTACACTAAATTTAAGGAAGCACTTATTGTTGATAATCACCTTCTACTTCTATAGCTGTTGGAGAACGAGACCCACAAATAGGGTGTATGTGTTTCTACAGAAAGAGAGGAGGGAAAAACAATTCAAGATGAAATATGTTTCTACCTGGGGAAAGGATGTGGAGAGAGCATGTTTTCAGATTTATATCTCACTGGGGCACTGCTATGGGAACTTGGTGGATGACTAAGCTAAAATTTCTGAAATAACAAGAGCTTCCTTCTTTTTCAACACATAGGATCTCTTGGAGTAGTTCCATTTTGCATCACTTTTTTAAGTCCTAAGTTTGTCTAATTTAACTTTTCTCTCAAATTGAGATCTCCAACAGTTCTTATTTTCTGGTATTATCAGTAATTTATTGTTACTTGTTTTTGTTACTCGTTTATGGATATTTTCATCTAATTCCTTCTCATATTTTCTGTTTCCTGTGTACCCAAATTTATTCCTTCATTTCTCTCTCATGATGCTCTCTTGAGTCAAAGGTCAACAGAATAATGAGTCACAAAATAGGATAAAGTGCTCTGATAATCATAATTTAGAGAAATGCTGATTTCCGTTCTCAGAGATACTCTGCAGGATGTCTATCTAATGTTGTCTAAGATATTTTGACCAAAAGGACTTTTGAGAATTCTTAGTATATTGGGACACTCAACGCATGTAAGGGATGGCATTCATCTGGGGATTTCTCACTTGAGATCCAAGTATAGGTTTTAAATAACCTACCAATATAGACTGGGAAAGAAAGCTTATAGCTCTTCTTTCATAGTTTTAATTTAAAAAAAAAACTGCAATGTAGGATTGTACTCATTATTAAATTGTCATTTGCAGTTTCCTCCCTGAGTATAGGAAAGGGAGAATGCACACTGAGTGCCTACTTTGTGCTAAGCACCTGAGGAATATGATCTTATTTAGTTCAGGGCCACAAACAGTCCGCATTCAGGTTTGAAGTTTGACTAAAGTTGTTTAAAATGACCATATCATTGAGTCTCACAACAAACCATGGTTCTTTCCTAAAGAAATAGTCTTTCTGAAATAAAGCCCTTTAATGCAACCTGATTATAGATGGAATGTTCTGAACATGATCTACAAAGTCATACTGTGACAGGATAAACTACAGCCTACCCACACCCACCCACACACAGAGCACACACACGGTATAGATTCATATTTTTTTCTGCCAAGGAGCAGGGAAAAAAGGAAACAGTTCTATTCCTTCCCCTCCTGTGTTCAAAGCCTGGATTGAGGCCAGTGTCCTAATCAGTTCTCATTGGCCCTGGAGGAATCAGAACCTTTTGTAAAATATAATAAAGGGCATAAAATCATGATAAAATGCATGAAAAAGCAGTGCCTTTGGTTAGGGAACTAGAAATAATTTAGCAGAACAGATGGATTGCATTGGTTTGGTATTATTGAGGACATGAAAGGGCTCATTTTGTGGCAGTTCCAAACTAAGAGAAAATGTCCAACTTAAATTTGACAAGTCAAAGTACCTGCCTTTGCTGGGAGAGACCCCATTTTCTTTAATCATTTTCAAAGTGGTGACATATTAGGCAAGAATTTCTACTGAAATATCTCATTTTCCGAAAATACTTCATCCAATGATCCTATATATAGGGGTATGTTTTAATTTTTTTTCCACAAAAATCCTTAGGGTCATAGATACAGAGAGTTAAAGAAAAGAATCATAAATGATTTAGAAATATCAAAATTATCCTCTGTTACAAAATTCATACATATTAGTAAATGAATCTGTACATGACCCATTCATTCCTGACAGAATTTTCTCTCTTAAACAAATAAAAAATATCTGGCCTCATTGTTTATGCCTCCTGGAGTTTTCAAATATTACAACCAATTGCTTCTTTAAATATCCAATAAAATATATTTTCTACCCCACCTAGCCAATAAAAGATATTTTCCAAATGAGTCCTCTCCTATATATCCCTCACCCTATAACAACCTGAAGGAGGCAATTAAGGAGGCAGGTAATTCAGTAGGTTTTTGGTCCTTTCTATTGGTCACATGGAAAGAAAAGAAATTATAAGTCAGAAGTCCCGAGTTCTGGATTCTGAGTCTCAGGTGTCTTTAATGTACCTATGGCCAGCTATGAACTGTATCTGAGCCTGTGCTTCTTCATCTATAAATATAAGGAGATTTGACCAAATTACTTTGAAGTGCCTACTAGCCAAAATGACAATACTCCATGTGAAACAGACTTACAAAGAAAAATTCTTTGTTTTGATTTACAGATTTAGTTCAGTAAGAAAATATAATCATAACAATTATAAATTACTATGATAAGGGAAGAGGGTAGATATGATTATGAGGATTTTCAAAAGTATACTTGCTATTCCTTGAAGTCCACTTCTTATATGTTTAAGCATAATTGAAAAAGGTTTTTTTTTTTTAGTTCATATTCCTAACCTGTGACAACTTGCAAAGAATACTTTTCTGAATTAAAAAATAAAATATGTGTAGCACTTCTGAGTTGACGCCTTCTTTGTTTGTAAGGTAAACTCCTGATATACCCCTAACTCTAAATATTTGATTCTATTTATCTATTTGTCTCTATTAAGTTCATGTTAAGAAATTTCTGTTGCAGTGTTTTTTAACATTGGCTGCATTTTTAAATCAGCTGGAGAAGTTTAAAAGGTACTGATGCCTGGGCCCTACATTTGTAACACTTCTGATGTAAGTTGTCTGTGTACAGCCTGGGCATACAGATGCTTAAAACCACCCAGCAGATTCTGAAGAGCAGCCTAGGTTGGGACCCACATGTTAGATGAAGTTGTTCATTCTTCCCGGTCATAAGTGAATTCAAGATTCTTACAGTATGCTGACCAATATTTGGGACAATGAAGTAGAAAGAAAAGGTCGGCACAGAGAAGGTTGTGACGTGAAAAAATTCAGTATGGTCTTCAAAATGACAAGTTCCTTTCACTTTCATTTAAAATTGCTTGATTTATCATTATATTTCCATATGAAATATTTCAGGGCATAGAGCAATCTCAAAAGCTCTTCAGAAAAACAACAAATCCAATTTAATAATAACGGTCTGGTTGGTAAGAAGCGCAGATATCATAGTTTTTTTTTTAAGTTTTATGTTTTTCCAGTCTCTTCAAATAATTACACTCATCAGAAAGAGAAAAAAAGAAAAAAAAACTGTTATGCCTTAGTGGAACTGCTCACTTGTTATATTTCTTATACAACTGAATCTCCTGCATTGTAATTATTTTTAAACAACATTGCAAATGAAGATTTTAATGGTCTGAATTACAGCATTGATATTTTTGTGATACTCATATGTGAAACAAATTTTCTCACAATATTTTGTACTACTTTAGCACTTCAATTTTCAGATGGTTAAAAACATGTAACTATTTTTGTTAATATAAGCTTTCATGTTGCAGTCCTCAAAATTTCTATATTATCATCTAATTGAACTCTGAAGGGCATCCTCGCTTATTTTCTGTGTTAGGTATTTTCCACATTAATTCTTCCTATTTTTTACAGAAATACAATCAAAACAAAAAATTCTAATGCATTTTAATTTTTATTATAAGTGCACAAGTATTTTTAATGTACTTACCTGTCTAGATCCATTCTATTCTAATATACAAATATCCCTCAGAAAGGTGACATAACACATCCTGGTTTACAAATCACATCTACATCATCTATTGCTTCTCAAGATTTTCATATATTTAGAGACAATTCACAAAAACTCCCTGTTTGAGTTTCCCTGTGGTTAGATGCTGACACACACACACACACACACACACACACAAATATATTTTGCAAATTAAACAAAACAGTAAGCTGTTATGTGCTGCCATCTAGTTAGATTACTCTATAAAACAAATGTTTAATTGAATATCCATTAACTTGTGGCTTTCAGTGCTTTGCAGAATTGATATAAGAAAACATGCACATTCAAAAGGATTTCTCCACACAGTATTATATTTCCTCATTTAGATTTGCAAAAGACATTTGAAAATCACCTGTGTGTGCTGGTAACCTTATCCCTGATTTCTTGGCATGGTAGGATTTTATATTAAACCTTTTCTCTACTTTTCTTATTGGAACTGCTGAGAAGTCCCAGAAAGGGCAACAGTAGCTTGGTTTTGGGTCTCAGAATTGTTTTGTAATTGCTTTGTGTTGGCACTTGAATAAAAGAGTTAAACATTTCAGCACAGTATGTTGCTTATGGTTTTTACTTTTGAATTAAGTGAAACAAAGTTATTCAATATTAGTCACAAAGAGGCAATGCAAATTCCACATAAAGTGTAATCCAACAAAAGCATTATAAAATGTTGTTATTCTCAAAACAAATGTGAGAGCAAGCAAATGTCTGTGGGTGGCTTGGTGGGGCTGAGAGTCATGAGTACTTCTGGAAAAACAACTGCAAGTGCATTTCTAACAGATGATGGGTCAATATGTGTAATTTTTTAAGCAAAGAACACATTTCTTTTCTTCAGGGGCACACACATTTAGAGAAACCTGGCTACCTAATCAAAGACTTTGTTTCTGATGAGGACACCTAATGACCCTTCCAGATCCATTTCTTATGATGACAAGAAAGCTGCTGGTTCTGCTTTTTGCTTCCAATAGAATCACTAACATAAGTATGAATGATTCAATAGGGGAAGGAATTAAATGATATTGGCATGAAGAACTACTAACCACCTCAGTTTTTTTTTTCCTAAAACTATGTCATGCCAAAAGAAGTTAACCCATGTAACTACTATAATCTAATATAATGAGAAATGTTTTCTCTGGCTGCTAATCAGGACTAGTGAGCAGAGCCAATTTACACTATAGCTTCCAAACTAAAAGCAATGTGTTTACTGAAACATCCTAAAATTTTGTCTACATTTAACCCAAAAGAACATTAAGTTCCAATGAGCTCCTCGCCACCTAATTTCACACAATATTAGAGCTAGAAGAGATCCTAGTGAATATTCTGCCCAACACCCTCATCTTACACTGAGAAAACTGAAGCTCAGTAAGGTTAAATGATTAGACAAAAGTACATGGTCAATAAATGACAGGAGTGAAGTCAAAGCTAATATTGAACAATAACCTTTGAAGGAATCCATTTTAATTACTTTTCTATATTACTAAATGAATTGACACAATACACAATTTTGATTTGTAGATCAGACTACAGCTAGGAAACAAAAGAACCCTTTTAATATTTTCCTCTTTCGAGCATATCACTGATTAACTGCAAATTTACAAGCTATCTCTTCTCTCTATGACAGCAGAGTTGAGACTCCCTTACCTTTTGTCCCAGTGAAATAGTAACCCCAATAGATAAAAGAACATGAAAAGACAGAAGGAGACCAAGCACTTCAAATTAAGGTCTAGGATGCTTCCTCCTACACACTCTTACATAAAATATTTCCTTTACTATCTCTTGCTCAGAGGTCCCCTTATGCTGTTAAGAACACAGACTTTCTTGTTTTATTTCTACTCCAAACTCAATCACCCCAAATCACTGCAATATAAAACTAATAACTCAAAACCCCTTGGGAGTTTCTAATTATTAATTTATATGTATTATCATTTGATAAATGTCTGGTGATCCCACCAGATGGTAACCTATTTGAAGGCAGGGGATGCATGTTCTTAGTATTATATATTCAGCTTCAAATATATGTGTGGAAAATACATTCTTGGTAAATACTGTTGAATATGTGTGTGTGTATGTGTTTGTGTGTGTGTGTGTTTGTGTGTGTCCCTACTCTCTAACTGGTACCCAGACCAGCAGTATCCGGATTACCCAGAGACAGATTAACAATACAAATTCTGAAACCCTACTGTCGACCTACTGAATCTGAAACTCTACATCTTAAGCCTAGATGATTTTAATATTCCCCCAGTTGATTCTGATATATGCTAACACAGGTATCACTGTAGTCAATATTTATCAAATCACGTGTTTCTGTTCACAGGCCAGCTGTTTGTCCCCAGAGTTAGGATGATTGAGTCTCTGAAAGCAGTGTGGTCACTAACTATGGATGGTAATGCACACCTATCAGGTGTTGTCTCTGAAAGCACAGTGTGGTCACTAACTATGGATGGTTATGCACAACTATCAGGTGTTCAAAGATGCAAATTGTTATCTGGATATCAGAAAACAATATTATTGACCCAGCTTTATGTGCCATATTCCTATCCAATTACATTATTCCGTAAAATCTAAATCTCTTCTTTTTTACTGAGACTACTAGCAGGGAGGGGTGTGAAAAAGTGAGGAGGCTCAATGAACTATGGTAGAAGATTATTGGTGCTCTGATGATGGGTGTGGTGTAATAACACATGTTTGTAGAGGCACAAACCTATATGCCTAAATCTATATAATGTCAAAAATCGACATTACCTCAGTATATATAATAAAAATATTAAAATAGGGCCTCCCCTGGTGGCACAGCGGTTAAGCGCTGGGCTGCAAGGCTGCCCGCAGCCTCTGCAGCGCTGGTTTGTTCCCCGGCCGCTGGCGAGGGTCCCACAAAAAAAATTAAAATAAATAAATCCATTATATTTTATTTTGAGACTATTGAGTTGGTACATCTTTGCAACAAAGAGAGGAATGCCCAGGAACAAATGATAACTTAGACTCCATGGCTGGTACTAAAATCCCTGGATTCCCTCTTAGGAAAGCAGGATTTTACCCTCTGAGGAATGCAGGATTTAAGTATAACCAAAGAACAGAGCTAGAATTTATCTACTCAAGAGTCCTACCTAGACAGTTTAGAAAGAAAGGTCTGATACTTCTAAAGTGCTTGGGACATATTGGTAAATAAGTCACTCACACCCAAGCTGGAACCTAACTTCTCTTCGAGTGAATGAATCAAGTTCAGTGGAAAGATATTGTCCTTGGCTTTGATCCCTTTGGAAGTTCCAGAAACACTAACCAAGACATGTGTTAGAGAGGAATCCTCTTTCTTCTTCAATTGGATAATTATAAATTCCCTCTGTACCTGAATATTTTCCATTTATAGTGTGCTTTCTTTCAGTTTTCTTCAGCAACTTATAATGAAATTCAGTGAGTTGTTAAAACATTTGTTATATGTTTCTGTGTTTTATTTCCCTAAACTATTGAAATTTTCAAAATAATATGGCTAGAGATAGAAAGGTTAACATCATTACAAGATGCTTTAATAATAAGTACATATATGAGAATTAAGTTAAAACTTTTGAAAGAAAATCCACCATGAGCATTGCAGTGATGTACAGTTTTCTCAAATGAATTTACTGGGGAGAATACTGGCTAAGGAAATAGAAACGATTTCTTATCTGGTTTGTAGTAATTTCTATATGTGCCCTTTGTTCTCCTTCCTTTACTGTACTGGTAGAAATAATCAGAAAGAGAAAATAAGTCATGTTTATTTTGGTTCTGTTTTATCCCTTTTGGAACCATATTTATCTTATACAGAATTGTAGTCTCTAGAAAAGAATAACATTAGTTTAGCTTAATTTAATTTGTTTAGTTAATGATAATTTCTAAAATTCCACTTGAATATTCCTAAAATCATTAAATTCCTTGGTGTCTTAAAGTTTATTTTTTCTATGGCCCTAGAAATTTCATTTCATGCTTCAGATGAGGTGATCACTTCATAAATTCATACATAATTTTTGATATGTAAGAGTAAATAAATAAATATGGGCAACAATATCATTACCTAAGAAAACAAACACCTGGTGAACTGCCCTCAAACTATGTTAGGAAAAATGTGTTCTCTTTGCATTGCTGCAAAGTTTTGGTTCAGACTTTTGTGCTTGAACTTCAATAAAAGAAAATCTGCTGATGTGGGTTTTCGAGTGCATTATTTGTTCATTGTGTTTGCCATGGAGACTTTTATTTAGCTGTCTGAGTTGGGGCTATACTCAGTCATTCTCATCAATGCGACAGTATTTCTGACATTTCACCATTAATCTAGTATCACATCAGTCAGCGCTATTGTATATATTGAATTTCATGGTTTCAAATAATAGAGGACTAAAATAATGTGCTATATGAGGAACCAAAAAATGAGACTGACCAGAAAGAGATAATTAAATTTTAAGACTAGATGAAACATATTTTCATGTCATTAATTTCTGCACCTTGCTCCTTTCATGAACAGTGCCCCTTCAGGTAATACATTCTAGGAATATTACAATCCAATAATACATTTGAAAGCTGTGCTCAGTAACTGCTAATTTGGAATGGTTGGGATAAGGTCAATTATTCTAGAATATAGCAGATCTGAAAGTGAAAAAACAAAGAGTAATGCCTCTACTGGCAAAAGCATCTAGAAAGACAGGAAGGAAAATGTGTACAGTATATATGCAAAGGTGATACAGGAACATTCACATGAATAAATGTCCATGAAGACCATTCTAATTGGTTTATTGGGACAAACAAGTCAAGTCTCCTTGCTGATTTACTTTCTGAACTCTATATAGGATATATATATATATATATGTATATATATATATATATACACACACACACATATATACACACACACACATACATACAAGAATGATTTGGCCTCCAAATTATATTATCAAAAATATGAAAACCTAAAAGACAATTGCAAAATTTATAAAAGAATATGAAATTATTCTGCAATATAATATGGGTATAAAGATGCTACTGGCAAAAGATGAATAATGGATGTTCACTGAGGAAAGAACCACAGAAATTAATCTACCTCAAATTCCTTTATTTGGGGATTTCCAGGTAAAGTATACTTAAATTAAAAAACAGAACTTTAAACACAGGAAACATTTGATGACTCTAATTCTATTATAATAAAATTTGTGAAACTAAATCTGTAAACACTGTTCTGGTGTATTCATTCCCATTCCCAATCTCAAAAACTGAATGACACTCATTATCTGTATTTTGATATTAAGTACAATACATTTAGCTCTTCTGTAAGATGAGATAAATTATTTATTGTCCAAAGGAAAATGCAATTAAGATAGTAATTTGTGCTGGGAAATAAATGGCACTGAATGAATGAATGACAAATTGATCAATAAATGATAAGGTAATGTGAGAAAAGAGATGGAAGGTATTTTTCTTTTAAATATGTTTTAGATTCAAATATAGAATGTTACCGGCTCTTAAGCTATTTTATTTAATAGTAATGATATCAAACAGCTGCTGGTGGTGAGATATTTTGCAAATCTGACAATGGGAACATTTTCAATTGATATTACATTTGCTTTTAATCTTTGAAAGCCCAAAGAAACAGATTTTTCTTAATGAAAAATCAGACTCATCAGGTATCTATTAAAATTAGGTCATAGAAATACTGATAAAATATTCAAAAATTTTATGATAAAAATATAAAAACACCTGCCATTTTAATAAAGTGTATTTTTTTCTTGGTAAGAGGACAATTAATCTTTTAAAACTATTCCGTTAAAGTTGACTTTTATCTCTGATCAAAGTGTAGCTTATACCACTTTAAACAAACAACTACTTAGCACTTACCAATTTGCAAAAGAGTATCTTAGAAATTAACCCAATAAATGATAACTATTTGGAAACAAGAATAATACCATGTATACAAAAATATGCTGCAAGAATAGCACACACATGTAAGGCAGCTGCTCAGTTCATCAAGAATGACTGAGTACCTACTGTGTGCCCATTCCAGAGTCAGCTCATAAGTTCTGTGCTACTAGTGTCTATGATGGTTCATCAATCATGGTATTTGCACTACAGTGTTAACATTTTTCTACTCCTACCCAAATGAATACTGGCCTCTTTACATGATTTATTTAAGTAAGTAAAAGAGTGTGGCCAATTCAAGGATTACCTCACATTTATTTAGCAGCCCAGTTTCTTGCAGCCGTGACCAGATGCTCTGTATTCGTCCAGCGTGCTCAGGGTGGGTGGCAGAATTGCCACAAATGCACTGGTGTTTCAGCATCAGAGGATCATAGGCAATTCCTTCGGGAAAAAGAAAACAGCACAAACTGAACAATACACAAGGTAGTAATACAAGTTTGAAGATAGCATGATTACTCTGAAAAGTTACTATTTTTTAATTTACACACAGATAATATATATCATAAATTCCCTGGAGCACATTAGACTTATTAGACTTATTTAGTCCTGGGCATCAGGATATGCATGCAAAAAAAAAAAAAAACAAAAACAAAAAACAAAAGTCAATCCTTGGATTAATCAGTGCTCAAAAACCCTATAAAATTGGTAAGGTGTTTTGTTTTTTTTTTTTTGTTTTTGTTTTTGTTTTTTTTTAGGGCACTTCCTTAGAGACTGTATTAATAAGATTTTATAATACTTGAAAACCAAAAATTTAAATAATCAACTGAATAGAACTAATTATCCAGATGTTTAGCATTATATGTTAAAATGCCCAGATATTTTTGTAAAGAACCTTCATTGTTTGAAGCCAGGTAGCAATGGTCCCTGTCAACTATGAAAATAAGCACTGGTCCACATGGGGACTTGACTTTGCTCAAAACTTTTTTTTTATATAATAAATTTTATTGTTATATTCCCCATACAATTGCAGCCCCCCCATTCTGACCCCAATCCCTCCCCTCCCGCCCCCGCCCCCGCCCCCCTAAAAGTGTCTAGTTCATAGTTTTTTGTTGATTTTGATTTTCACTTTCTTATAGTTATTCATTTTCCTGGTCCCTTATTTAAGTTTTCTAGATTCCTGCTATGAGTGAGACCATCCGGTATTTTTCTTTTTCTTTTTGGCTTATTTCGCTGAGCATGATCCCTTCCAGCGCCATCCATGTTGCTGCAAATTGCATGTGTTTATCTTTTTTGAATGCTGAGTAATATTCCATGGTATACATGTTCCACATCTTCTTGATCCAGTCATCTATTTTTGGGCATTTGGGTTGTTTCCAAAGCTTAGCTATTGTAAACAGTGCTGCTATAAACATAGGGGTGCAGGTGTTCTTTGGAATTGATGTTTCTGTGTCCTTTGGGTAAATACCTAGGAGTGGAATTGCTGGATCATATGGAAGCTCTATGTTTAGTAGGTCCAGAAATCTCCACACAGCTTTCCACAGTGGTTGGACCAGTTTGCACTCCCACCAACAGTGCAGAAGAGTTCCTTTTTCTCCACACCCTCGCCAGCATTTGTTGTTGCTAGTTTTTTTAATATGTGCCATTCTCACTGGTGTAAGATGGTATCTCATGGTAGTTTTGATTTGCATTTCCCTGATGACAAGTGATGTTGAACATTTTTTCATATGCCTGTTGGCCATTTGCGTTTCCTCTTCAGAGAGGTTTCTTTTTAGCTCTTCTGCCCATTTTTTGACTGGATTATTTTCTTTGTTGTTGTTGAGTCTCATCAGCTCTTTGCAGATTTTTGTGATCAGTCCTTTATCATTAGTGTTGGGTGCAAAAATGTTCTCCCAGTTGGTGGGGTTTCTCTTTGTTTTTGTTATTGTCTCTTTTGCTCTGCAGAAGCTCTTTAATTTGATGTAGTCCCAGCTGTTTATCTTTGCCTTCACTATCACTGCTTTGGGTGATGTGTCTGTAAAGATGTCTTTGATGTGCAAATCACGTAGTGTTTCGCCTATATTTCCTTCTATATATTTTATGGTTTCAGGTCTTATGTCTAGTTCTTTAATCCATTTTGAGTTGATTTTTGTGTATGGTGTGAGGTAGTGGTCAAGCTTCATTCTTTTGCATGTAGCGACCCAATTTTCCCAGCACCATTTATTGAACAAACTTTCTTTGCTCCAATGCATAGTCTTTGCTCCTTTGTCAAAGATTAGTTGACCATAAATCTGTGGGTTTATTTCTGGATTTTCTATTCGATTCCATTGGTCTGTATGTCTGTTCTTGTTCCAATACCATGCAGTTTTGATGATTATGGCTTTGTAGTATAGTTTGAAGTCTGGGAGTGTAATGCCTCCATTCCCTTCTTTTTTTTTCAGGAGAGCTTTGGCTATTCGGGGTTTTTTGTGATTCCATATGAATTTCATCAATAATTGTTCTATTTCTTTGAAGAATGACATTGAAATTTTGATTGGAATAGCATTGAATCTGTATATTGCTTTTGGAAGGATGGCCATTTTAATAATGTTTATTCTTCCAATCCACGAGCAGGGGATGTCTCTCCATTTCTTTGTGTCTTCTTCTATTTCTTTTAACAGTGTTTTATAGTTTTCTTTGTATAGGTCCTTTACCTCTTTTGTTAGATTTATTCCCAAATATTTGTTTTTTTTTTTTCAATAACAAAAGGGATGGTCTTTTTGATTTCTTCTTCTTCAGATTTATTGTTTGTGTATAGGAAGGCTACTGACTTTTGCGTGTTGATTTTGTATCCTGCCACTTTACTGAACTGATTGATGAGTTGAATTAGCTTTTCTGTGGAGTTTTTGGTGTTCTCTATGTATAATATCATATCGTCTGCAAATAGTGACAGTTTGACTTCTTCTTTTCCTATTTGGATTCCTTGGATGTCTTTCTCTTGTCTTATTGCCCTGGCTAGGACTTCCAGTATTATATTGAAAAGCAGTGGTGAGAGTGGACATCCTTGTCTTGTTCCAGATCTTAATGGAATTGCTTTCAGCTTTTCACCATTGAGAATGATACTGGCTGTTGGCTTGTCATAGATGGCCTTTATGATGTTGAGGTATGTTCCTTGTATCCCAAGAATTTCAAGGGCTTTTATCATGAATGGGTGTTGCACTTTGTTGAAAGCTTTCTCAGCATCTATTGATATTATCATATGGTTTTTATATTTCTTTTTGTTGATGTGTTGGATAACGTTGATTGATTTTCGGATGTTAAACCATCCTTGTGCCCCTGGAATGAATCCTACTTGGTCGTGGTGAATTATCTTATGGATACATTGCTGGATTCTGATGGCTAAAATTTTATTGAGGATTTTTGCATCAGTGTTCATTAGGGAGATTGGCCTGTAGTTTTCCTTTTTTGTGTTGTCCTTGTTCGGTTTTGGTATTAGTGTAATGTTGGCTTCATAGAACGTGTTTGGTATTGTCCCTTCCTTCTCAATTTTTTGGAAGAGTTTGTGAAGGATAGGCACTAATTCGTCTCTGAATGTTTGGTAGAATTCATTTGTAAATCCATCAGGTCCTGGGCTTTTGTTTTTGGGGAGGTTTTAAAATTGGTAAGGTGTTAAAGATGATGACATTTTACGAAACCAGATTTTTAAAAAAGTACTGTAATTTTACCAGTATCTTAAATCAGTATGAAGTATTATTAAATAGATAATTCACTTCAGTAAACATTAATTTTTAACAGTGAAACCACAAAACAACTGATGCTTTAAATTATGAGTTTACTTCATGAGTAACTCTAATCTCATTCTACATTACAGTTACATCCTTTCAATAATCTAGATTTTCCAAATGCTTGCCTATTCTGTTTAGCCATTGCTTCAAAATTGTGCAGAAAGAATTCCTTTGTTCTTTTCTCATAATTTACACCATTATATAAGCATGATGAATATTGTAGAACTTAGAACTATTGTGAACATTTGAAGTGTTGTTTTTTTTTTTTTTAAGATTTATTTATTTTTATACAAGAACCAGGATACAGGTCAGATGCGCAGGAGGGTGACAGGATTCACCAGAGACAGAGCAGGGAACAGAATAGGCAGACTGACAAAATACACTGCTGAGGGGAGTAGCGGGTGCGACAGGAGAGGTCTGCTGCACCATGTAGGAATCTCGCCGGCTGGCGGGGATCAAACCGGTGCTGCAGAAGCTGCAGACAGCTTCACAGCATGGCGCTCAACTGCCTGTGCCACCAGAGAGGCCCTTGAAGTGTTTCTTTCCAAAAAAATTATGTCAGTTGTAATAGCTTTGATAGACATCACATGTATACTTTCTAAAAATCTGCTTTTTCTTTTTTTTTTGGAGACAATATTTGTTTTTAACATTGTTTATGATCTAGAGCTACAGGATCATCCCCTTCAGTTGCTATTACACCAAACTCACCATGAAAACACCCATAGTCCATTGCACTCAATCACTTCTTTGTTCTCACCATCTGATAGCCTCAGTTCCACAAGTAGATTTCCAGTATTGGTTTGGTTTTATCTAAACCTTTTCTGTTTTGTTTTCTTTCTCTATGTTCCACATTAATTGAAACTATCTATTATTTGTCTTTCTCTTCTGATTTATTTCACTTTGCATCATCCTTCCCTGATCCAACCATGCTGTTATAAATGGCAACCATTTCTCTCTTTTTAGAGCTGAGTAGTATTCCAATGTGTATATATACCACATCTCTCTATTCCACTCATCTCTTTTGGGGCACTTAGGTTGTTGCATAGTTTAGATATTGTAAATAGTGGTACAATGAACAAAGCAGTACATATATCCCTTCAAATTACTGCTTTTGTGTTCTTTGGGTAGATAGTTAGGAATGGAATTGCTGGGTCATATGATAGAACCATTTTTAATATTTTGAAAAACTTTTTTTTTCTTTTTTTTTTATAGAGGCATGTTTTATTTATTTATTTGTTTGTTTGTTTGTTCGTTTTTGTTTATACATGCACTGGGTACAGTCAGAAGCGCGGGTGGGTGAGAGAATTCACCAGAGCCAGAGAGGGGAGCAGAGCAGGCAGAAGGACCGAAGCACACTGCTGAGGGGAGCAGCGGGCGGCAGGAGAGGTCTGCGCGCCATGTGGGACCCTCCTCCGGTGGCCGGGGAGCAGCCGGGGATTGAACAGGCGCCGCAGACGTCGCCGGCAGCTTCGCAACCCAGCGCTCAACTGCTGTGCCACCAGGGAGGCCCTATTTTGAAAAACTTTTATACTGTATTACATAAGGGATGGACCAGTCTACATTCCCACTAAAAGTGTATGAAGATTCCCTTTTCTCCACATCCTCACCAATACTTGATTTTTCTAGGCTTTTTCATAAGAGCCATTCTCAAAGTGAACTCAGAGACTGATATGGCTGTATCTCATTGTGATTTGCATTTCCCTGACTGTAAGTGATGATTAACATTTTTTTTCATGTGCCTATTGGCAATTTATATGTCTTCTTTAGAGAATTTTCTATTTAATTCTTCTGTCCATTTTTTGATTTGGTTGTCTTCTTTTTGTTGAGTAATATAAATTCTTTGTAGATTGTGGATATCAACCACTTATTTGGTATATGGTATGTGAATATTTTATCCCATTCAGTAGGATGTCATTTTGTTTTAGTTATTTTTTTTGTTGTTTATATTATTTTTGTTTGTTTGTTTGTTTGTTTTGCTGAGGAGAAGCTTTTTAGTTTGATATATGTAGTCCTATTTTTTCTTATCTCTTGTTTTCCTTGATGTTGGAGATGAACCCACAAAGACATCACTGAAGCCTATGGATTGTAATGTTTTGCTTATGTTTTCTCCTATTTCATGGTTTTATATTTAAGACTTTTCTCCATTTTGATTTAGTTTTCGTGGATAGTATGCTTCAGTGGTCTAGTGTGTGCTCCTAGAATAAATCCCAGTTGTTCATGGTATATGAAACTTTTAATGAATTGTTGAATTTGGTTTACTATAGTTTTGTTAAGGACTTTTACATCTATGTTCACCAGGGACAAGGGTCTGTACTTATCTTTTGTTGTTGCATCTTTGCTTATATTTTGTGTCAGAGTAATGTTGGCCTCACTGAATTTATTTGGAATTATTATTTTTTCTCAATTTTTTGAAAGCATTTGAGAAGAATGGTTACTAGCCTATCTTTGAAGGTTTAGTAGACTCACTAGTGAAATTATCTGGTCCAGGACTTTTTTTTTTGGGGGGGGGCAGATTTTTGATTTGTTTTAATTTCCTTGCTTGCAATTGGCTTCTTCAGGTTTTCTATTTCTTCCTGATTCAGTCTCTTATGTGACTCCGAATTTCTGATATGACTGTTGTAATCTCATCTCTTTCAATCCTTATTATATTTATTTGTTCCCCTACCCCGTTTTTGTCTAGTGAATTTTCTTTAAAAAAAATCTCCTTTTAAATTACAAGTTAACAAATTTCATGTATCATTTAGATCCTATGACTGAAAAGATTTTACAAAAGTCTGATGAAATAAATTGTTAGTTGCATAAAATGACTTTTTGAATAAACAAATTAAGTAATTGTATTATTTAATTTTAAAAAGATTTCCACATTTAATCCATTTTCTAGAGGTAGTCATGCTACTTACAAAATTGCCTGATATAAATAATTATTTAACCAATCTAATATCTTCCAATAAACAATCATTGGAATACATTTGATAACAGTGTGCATTGAGGGCAGTAGAATCCATGAAAATAAATTAAAGAGAAAAAATAAGTATCTATTCAAGAGCAGATAAATATCAGCAAATTGTGGTAAGTTTAACTAGATGCATGTTATTCACCCTTTGACTTACATTGTTCTGTTAGTGAATGTGATTAAAAAAAGGAAAATTAGTTTTTCTCTAAGTATACTAAAATCATGCAGAAAAATGCTATATACACTTTGAAGACATGGCAAAAAATTATGTCTAAGGGGAAATATTTGCTGGTTCAAATAATATCCACCCTCAGTGCTAATTTTTCTTCTGATATGCAAACTTGCACACTTTATTCAACTGCTTATTCAAAATCTCTATTTGGCTGTCTTACGGCTTTCATAAACTTTGAATGTCTCAGATTTTAGTTCAAGATGTTAAACTACACATGGTGTTCCTCATTTCTGTAAAGGGTATCATGATCTAGCATTGTTCAAGAAAAAAAGCATTAATGTTCTCCTGACACTCCCTCCCAACAGAACAAGTAGTGTCTTTTTCCCCTCCAATATACATCCTCAATCATGTATTTCTTATCCCCAAAGACAAAACCATGCACAATCAAAAGCATTCTCTAATATGGAGTTCTGAGATAGTCTTATAACTGGCCACCTGACTTTCACTATATTCCATTTACAACACAAGAGTGCCTACTTTTGCCTACATCCTGTGATTTCACAGATGAGATTAAAATTTCTCTCGGCTAGTATAGACAGGACCATCTCCACCCTTCTATTCTTTCCCTTGATCCTTATTTCTCCATAAAGCCCCTCCTTCCATCCTTCAAATGGATCAAAATCACACCAGCCTTGGAATCTTTATTCATACTGTTCCATCTATGCAAAGAATTCCTCCTTCCTGCTTCCCTCTAGCTCTCATTTAGCTAATTCCTATTCATTCTTCAAGGCTCATTTCTTTCTTTCTTTTTTTTTAATAGAAATGCCTTCTTTCTTTCTTTTTTTTTTTAAAGATTTATTTATTTATTTGTTTGTTTGTTTGTTTATTTATTTATACAAGCACTGGGTACAGTCAGAAGTGCGGGAGGGTGAGAGAATTCACCAGAGCCACAGTGGGGAACAGAACAGGCAGAGTGATAAAGTACACTGCTGAGGGGAGTAGCAGATGCGGCAGGAGAGGTCTGTGGTGCCATTTGGGACCCTTGGAGGCAGCCAGGGATCTAACCAGCACTCAACCGCTGCTGCGCCCCCAGGGGAGGCCCAAGGCTCATTTTTTTCATGTCGCTTACATTAAAAAAAATCCCGAAAGCTCTAGTATAGGTCTTTTACTATATTCTTTCATAAATTCTTCCAATTTTTCTTCAGAGCATTTATCACAATTATATAATTTTATTAATTACATATTTTCTTCAACCATATGATATCATTATAGAGTACAGACTAGAGTTGTATTGTTCACATTTAAAATTCCAATGTCTCATAACAAAAACAAAGACAAACCCCACCAACTGGGAGAACATTTTTGCACCCAACACTAATGATAAAGGACTGATCACAAAAATCTGCAAAGAGCTGATGAGACTCAACAACAACAAAGAAAATAATCCAGTCAAAAAATGGGCAGAAGAGCTAAAAAGAAACCTCTCTGAAGAGGAAACGCAAATGGCCAACAGGCATATGAAAAAATGTTCAACATCACTTGTCATCAGGGAAATGCAAATCAAAACTACCATGAGATACCATCTTACACCAGTGAGAATGGCACATATTAAAAAAACTAGCAACAACAAATGCTGGCGAGGGTGTGGAGAAAAAGGAACTCTTCTGCACTGTTGGTGGGAGTGCAAACTGGTCCAACCACTGTGGAAAGCTGTGTGGAGATTTCTGGACCTACTAAACATAGAGCTTCCATATGATCCAGCAATTCCACTCCTAGGTATTTACCCAAAGGACACAGAAACATCAATTCCAAAGAACACCTGCACCCCTATGTTTATAGCAGCACTGTTTACAATAGCTAAGCTTTGGAAACAACCCAAATGCCCAAAAATAGATGACTGGATCAAGAAGATGTGGAACATGTATACCATGGAATATTACTCAGCATTCAAAAAAGATAAACACATGCAATTTGCAGCAACATGGATGGCGCTGGAAGGGATCATGCTCAGCGAAATAAGCCAAAAAGAAAAAGAAAAATACCGGATGGTCTCACTCATAGCAGGAATCTAGAAAACTTAAATAAGGGACCAGGAAAATGAATAACTATAAGAAAGTGAAAATCAAAATCAACAAAAAACTATGAACTAGACACTTTTAGGGGGGCGGGGGCGGGGGCGGGAGGGGAGGGATTGGGGTCAGAATGGGGGGGCTGCAATTGTATGGGGAATATAACAATAAAATTTATAAATAAAAAAAAATGACAAAAAAAAATAAAAAAAAAAAAATTCCAATGTCTCCCAATAAGGATCATTTTTAATAATCTCCAAATCATCTTTTGTTACACCTTCCATCCACAATTTTAATCTAGCCAAAGGATATATTGTATCTTACTTTTTTATTTCTACTATACTATTCATATTATAATACCTATAAGATTTGTCATAATATATTTTAGCAAATATGTAAATTTAAATGTCTGTAAACATGCTTAGAATATAGTACTTTGTCAAAAGTATTTCTGATAAATGAATAAAAATATAAATTAACAGATACAGAACTAGCTGAGATATTGACCTTATAAAGCCTTTCTTGATTAACCTAATTGGTAAATCTCCTTGGACACCTGAAGTTTTTCTAGCCTTACTTCTTTGGTATTCTATCTTTTATTTTATGTGCCTTAACTTCCACTTGCTAGTGCCTCTCATAGAGGAATTTTATTTTACTTAGCGATGTATGCCTGTATTTTTCTTAAACAGGAGGAAAATATTTTAAATAAAACCAAAAGGAAGATATGAAGGAAGGCAGATAAGAAATCAGGCAGAAAATTAACACTCAAAAATGTAGAGATATATCAGACGTGTCTTCACAATTTAGATTTATAAAGAATTTATGAGTTGCTATTACATAATAGGAAATTTTTAACATACTTCAACCATAGTTTCACACCACATAAAAGATACATTAATGATAATACAGAAGCAAAATACATAACATTTGCCTCATTTTGAAAATGTATTCTAAAAGAGTAGAGATTTTAATCACTTTCATCTTTTGATATATCTAAGTTCACTTTCATAGTAATTATTCCTTCTTAACATTTTTTTCCCACAAACCAGTGCCATGGCAACTGCTTATGAAACAGATTATGGTACTTGGGAGTTACTGATATCTGGAAATTACAATACAATGTCCAGGACCTCTTGGAAAGGCACTAAATTTAAGGAGAAATAAATAAAGACAGGAATGCCAAGTCTCCCTTTACTCATCCTAATGATGTCGCAATGAGGCGTTAATGGAGAGACTGCAAGTGAAGATTTTAAACTCATCCTTCAGCTCCACTCATTTTCTTCCCTTTTGGGTTGTTTTTCTTTTGTTTGCTTGTTTTGGTTTTGATTTTTGTTTTTTCAGATATAGACTTAGAGGGTGAGAACAAAGCCTGCTTGAAAAAAGCCTGCTTTATTCCTTAGGATTCATATGGAAATCTACTTTTCTTTAACCCTTTCTGCCTCATTGGTTACCTCTTGCAACATAAGCCAATGGATTAATCTATTTTGGCTAACAAGAAAAAGTTAAAATCAGGATTTGAGCAAACACATAGCACAAAGTTCTTAATATGATGTCTTTACCTGTATTTAAAGACATACTAGTGTATTTTCTGTCAAAACAAAAAAAAAATTCAAAATTTTTGACACATTTTTTCACATAGACTTGGACATTGTGCTTTCTCTGACTTTCAGTTTTATTAAATGACATAATGTATTTGAAGCACATATTGTATTATCTTTCTCCTTCCTTAATCATTATATTTAGGTAAGTTGTTATCTAGGCATAAACCCATTTATGTAATCAGCTCTATAACCAGTTTCATAAGCTATGTCAGACTACATCCCTATTGGTCTAAAAGGGAAATAAAGTCTAGAATCTTTAGGTCTAAAAATACCAATCCTGATTCCTTGTTCTCAGCATAGACCTTCATGTTGTTTTCTGTTACATTACAAAGTTTTATACCTTGCCAAGATATTTACCCAAAAATACTTACTAAACAACTTCTGGGACTGAATCAAGGGACTATAAGACAATACAAGTATAATACAAATATACATATCTGCAACTTGACATCACTTGTGAAAGTTCATCAGACAGTGACTGCAAGTCATTATGTTCCAGATACCAGTAGCTTCATTTTATTATGTTTAACTTATTATTTTGGCATATAGTTGAATTGTGTTCAAAATATAGTACGACATGCTGAAGAAAAACTGTGGTAAGGACAGGAAAAATGATGAAGCCATGTGGCCAGAGACAATCTCTTAAACATTAAAAAAATATTTAAAAGGATGAAATGCAATGAAAAAAATCACTAAAATGAATAGAAGGGGCTATTTTTAAGCAAGAGAATCATTTCTAATAACCTTCACATCATATCTATAGCAGGTGTTGGTCGTTACATTTTCTATCCATAAATCTAATCTATTTATAAGGTTTATTGTGACTTATTTTTTCTATTTCTACTATACTATTTATAGCACAACACATAATATTTATTATACTATCTTACAATAATATTTAAATCAAAATGTCAGACAAATAGTTTTAACTATACATGAAAATTGATTTGTTCAGCAAGCAAATATGTAATATCTATAGATAGTTTAAAACTTGCCTCTGAATAAAATAAAAAGCATTTTCTGTGATTTATAGCTTTTACTAATATAAATAATCTGATCAGATTAACAGACAATTAAAAAGTAAGTAGGTAGAAAGAATAAGAAGAATTGGATGTGTTGCCACTCAATTATATATCCAGGGAGGATATTCAACCAGTAGGTAAGTTGGCAAAAAGTGAAGTGAAACACAATCCACTACACATTTGTTGGCAAAATTTCTGGAAAGATTTCTCTATGTTCATGAATGAATGAGCAAGAAGAAAATAAAAAACAAAAACTATAGCACATGAGGATATATTACAGGAACTGTACAAGAGTTATCATTCTTGCAACTTAGTGAACATGATTTACTCTAGAAACCAAATAAGATTTTAAAGAACACATTGGCATACTCAAATGACAGTGGTCATACAAAATAAAAGTCAAGAGATAAAAGGAGAAAGCTAACTAATGAGTGAAATGAAGTGATGAGTAAAAAGAAAGATAAAACAAAAAAGGCTTGCAAGAAAACTAAATAGTTGAAAAATTTATATCTATGGTGGAGGCAGCAAAAAAAATTTACATTTCAGAAAAACAGACAAGTACTACTGAATAAAAACTAAGAGATGTACACAACGAGAGGGGAAATAATAAGAGAAGCGAATAGACATTGAAAAAAAGTAACAATTATTATTTTTTTTTAAAGATTTATTTATTTATACAAGCGCTGGGTACAGCCAGAAGCACTGGAGTGTGAAAGAACTCACCAGAGCCAGAGTGGGGAACAGAACAGGCAGACTGACGAAATACACTGCTGAGGGAAGCAGAGGACGCGGCAGGAGAGGTCTTTCGCGCCATGTGGGACCCTTGCCAGTGGCTGGGGATCGAACCTGTGCTGCAGAGGCTGTGGGCAGCTTTGCAGCCCAGTGCTCAACCACTGTACCACCAGGGGAGGCCCAAAAATTTATGATTACTCTTGAGGTAGAAATCAGACTATTAAATAATAGGTATAATTGAAGAAGAATTCTTTCCCAAAATAGGAAGAGTCATATTCATGAGTAACTATAAATGCTCATAAAGATGAATTGTGTTTTAAAAATTACAGGATAGAGATGAAAAAATACTGAGAGGTTCCAGAAAAGAATGAGTATGGTGGCCCCTAAAAGAACACAAAACAGGGGGCCCCCCCTGTGACACAGCGGGTTGAGCGCAGCGCTGTGAAGCTGTCCACAACCTCTGCCATGTGGATTTGATTCCCAGGTAGCCAGGGAGAAACCCACATGGTGCGGCAAACCTCTACTGCCTCACCCGCTGCTCCCCTCAGCAGTGTCTTCAGTCTGCCTGCCTGTTCTGCTCCCTGCTCTGTCTCTAGTGAATTCTCTCACTCTCCCGTGCTTCTGGCCTGTACCCCAGTTTTTATATAAACAATAAATAAATCTTAAAAAAAAAAAACACACACAAATCAGGGTAACCTAGACTTCTCCTCAGTGGTAAATGCTTGAGCATTTGACCATATTTCCAGACTTTTCAGACCAAAAAAGTATGCATGAAAAAATCTGTATCCAAATGTGTGACAGTAATATAATGACATTCCCATACATGAAGAAGCAAAAAAAAAAAAAATAAATTATACATATATGTATATGCATCAACAATATATATGTTATGATATAGGATACATTATGATCAAGTTGACCTAATCTCCTAAATAAATTACTATTTTTGTAACCTTCAGTAAAAAAGTACAAGAACAAATTTTGAGAGTCATTCAGGGGAAATGTCAAGCACATGTATTTAGGGATAGAAATTTCAAAATTATCTACTCAAAGAAAATTAACCTTTCCAGTTTGATATTAGTAGTAACAGATATTACTCTGGAGGCCTTAAAACATATACTCAAGCATACACACAAATCCCAACATATGCATATATACATATACACACAATTATATACATAAATACTTATAAATACACATAAACATAAGCTAACACACATACAACTTTTTACACACTTTATGTTCTTTTTTCTTAAAGAGATGCATAAGAGGAAGAAAAAATACTGAAAGTAAATATATCCATATTTTAAATATGGTTATGGCTGGATGACATAACAGTAGACAATTCTCCATTATTTCTAGATTTTACAAATCACTTTCAATAAATATGTATCTTTTTAAAAATTATTATTGGTAACATTGATTTACATGGCCATTTGTCTATTAAAAGTATAGGATCTGGGCCTCCCCAGTGGCACAGCGGGTTAAGCACAGCGCTGTGAAGCTGGCCGCAGCCTCTGCAGCATGGGTTTAATTCCCAGCTGGCAAGGGAGCTACCCACATGGTGCAGCAGACCTCTCCTTTCACGCCCGGTCATCTGCCTGTTCTGGTCCCCACTCTGTCTCTGATGAATCCTCTCATGCTCCCGTTCCTCTGGCCTGTATCCCAGCTCTTGCATAAATTAAAAAAAAAATCTAACAAAAAAAAAAAAGTACAGGATCTATGGGGACACAAACAGCAATTAGCAAATGTTATGCAATTCCTGTTTACTCTTATTTTATTCAGTTGTTCATTTATTTTTTTGATTCATTTGCTTATTATGTATAATATGTATATTTCTGTACATGTGTCATCCATGTACCTAAGTGTTAGAATTAGAGAGAACTGAGAAGTACATCTCTTCATGGAAAGTCCACAGAAATACAAGTCCATGGAAATAAGGTAATAATTGCAATAAGGTAATAATAGTTTATTATTAAAGACCATAATAGATTAAACTTGTATTTAGCTGACTAATCAAGGTTTCCTAAAGGAAACAACTGTAAACTAAAAATTCTTATAACCAAATTATTATTATTATTATTATTATTATTAAAGATTCATTTATTTATACAAGACCTGGGGTACAGGCCAGATGCGTGGAAGGGTGAGAGGATTCACCAGAGACAGAGTGGGGAACAGAACAGGCAGACTAACTGAAATACATTGCTGAGGGGAGCAGCGGGCGAGACAGGAGAGGTCTGCTGCACCATTGGGGATTCTCGCCGGCTGGCAGGGATAGAACCTGTGCTGCAGAGGCTGTGGACAGTTTCACAGTGTGGCGCTCAACCAACTGTACCACCAGGGAGGCTCGCCAAATTATTTTTAATAATGTTCTCAAATGTCTGTATAGTTTGAGCACTGTGATCGTATTTCACATTAGACTCTGATTAAGAAATAAAATGTTGGGCCTCCCCGGTGGCACAGCGGTTGTGTGCTGGGTTGAGAAGCTGCCCGCAGCCTCTGCAATGCTGGTTCGATCTCCGGCCGCTGGGCGAGGGTCCCACATGGCGCGCAGACCTCTCCTGCCTTCTGTTGCTCCCCTCAGCAGCATACTTCGTCAGTCTGCCTGCTCTGCTCCCTTCTCTAGCTCTGGTGAATTCTCTTACCCTCCTGTGCTTCTGACTGTACCCAGTTCTTGTATAAATAAATGTCTTAAAAAAAAAAAAAAGAAAAGAAATAAAATGTTACAAAGTAAAAATTTTCTGGCAGATTAATTAAAAAGTGAAAAAGGTCTTAAATTGTACTAGGTGATAGGTAAAATAAAACAAATAAAAATTATTACCATTAAATTCCTATATCAATGAATCACATTTGGTATAAACAATTTTATCCTCTACTAGCAATGTCTGCTACGAGCCATGGCCAAGTTTCATATCTGTCAGTAATAATTGGGCAAAAGATGGCAGATACAACATATTGCTTCCAGTTATCAGAACTCATGAAGAAATCTTGCCTTGGCTTCAAATAGAATTCAAAAAGCATTTCCTAGGGCCTCCCCGGTGGCGCAGCGGTTGGGCGCTGGGTTGCCAGGCTGCCCGTGGCCTCTGCAGCGCCAGTTCGATCCCTGGCTGCTCCCCGGCCACCAGAGGAGGGTCCCACATGGTGCGCAGACCTCTCCTGCCGCCCGCTGCTCCCCTCAGCAGTGTGCTTCAGTCCTTCTGCCTGCTCTGCTCCCTGCTCTGGCTTTGGTGGATTCTCTCACCCTCCCGCGCTTATGACTGTGCCCAGTGCTTGTATAAATAAATAAATAAATCTTTTAAAAAAAAGATTTAAAAAAAAAGCATTTCCTATATTGAATATTATTACTGATATTCCAATAATACATAAAATCCACTTGACTATGTGACAACTTGGCTCTACAATACACATTCCTCATTATCACTACAACAGCTGCAGTATTATACACACTTCTTATCCATCCTAGAAAATATTGTGCTGTCAGAAAAGTGATGACGTATTTTTCTATGCAAAAAGGTGCCACGACTTTTCCGACAACCTAATATCTTCATCTGGGCTCTCTCTAAGGCTATCAGGTAGTAGCTGCACCTTAATCTCTGTTTCTTGGTCCATTCAATATCTCACAGGAAATAATCTAGAAACTTTATCTTTGAACAACTGACTGAATTGACAATTAACATTTGGAGCACTGCTTTATTCTTTATACAAAGAAGGTGAATGGTTACTCCAGTTGGTTGATGAGGACTCATCTGGAGGATGAAGGTTTGAATGGTGTGCCTTGAGAGTCATATGAGTTTAGTATTTAATAACATTTTACTTGTAGCAAAAAGTACAGCTTTTGCAGAGTGGGTTTAAGCAAATCACCTGCCTTTATAACATAGTTGTCTTCCTTAATTTATAGTGGAACTGCTAAATGTGTGAGATTATGTGACTTTCTTTTGGAAAAAAAATATTCTCAAAGAACATACTTGAATGCCACTTGAATTTTTTTTTAATTTTTTCACTGTAATTTTTTAACGTATCAACTACAAATAGTTATTAACAAGTCAAAAGCAAGGAGTTAATGCTTATGAAAATAATTATTTTTTAAAAAATACTGTGTGAAAGTTTTTTAAGCACTCACCTTCTACATTCAAAATCATTAGAAACATTAGAATGAATTATGAGACCAAGCACATTATTGAGTGTGCAGGTTATAGGGGGAAACTGAAGTTTGGATCAAAGTCAGAATAATATTTGGAGGAACAGAGTGAGGATGGTTCATTTCATTTCCTTGATTTGAAAAAGTACTAAGTGAAAGTCACCAAACAAATACATACTTTTAATACTAATGGCAGTGGAGGAACTACTAGGAATATATAAATAATATACTTTGCATCATTAAAAATGTTACAGAGTTTTTATTTTAAGAATTTAAGTGTTAGGATGCAACATTTTTAGGTCAAATGAAATATGAAGCAGGTTTTAGGTACATAACCATGAACCACTTATAATCGTTCTTCAACCAGAAAAATAATTAAGCAATTTTCTTGTTCAGTGTTTTCAAATCTATTATTAAAAATAATACATGTTTACTATTATACGTGGATATATTATACAAGCTATTATAATAATAGTTGTCAATTCAGCTAAAATGTATTGAATGCTTAAGTACAAAATCCGGTGTTTTTAAAATATAAATTCATATAATCTCTTATTTGGGCTAGAACTATATACCTCATTGAGTTCATATGAAAAGAATCTCAAGTTCATGTCCCTATTTCTATATAAATTCTGAAAAATATTATGATGTTGACATTATGAGAAGTAAAGTAGAGAAAATCAAAGCATGTTAGGAAAGGACCTCTGCTCTTTGCCAAGAAAAGAAACTCTATCAGTGGAATTACATCAGTAGACAGCAGGCAGCACACAACACAACAACATAAAACATAATTAAGTTCATTTTTAACTAAGGAAATGATTTTGTGTAAAATGAATTAGATTTATGATAGGATGGTTATTTTGTGTTCTCTGATAGCTTATAGTTGAATAAAAGACACTTTCAGGAAAAAGAATTACATTCTTAAGATAACTGCTCTGACTACCAGCAAAAAGTATGCTGCATCATGTATCTGGATTTGAGCAAAAACTCTCTAAAGACCAGGGCAAGAAGCAGGCATAACTGATCTAAATGGCTTCTGCTACACAGGTCTGCAATTCTGGTTGTCTGGGATACTGAGGCAAGTCTGCTACTCCAAGAATAGAGGATTAGAGGCAATGGCTAATGAAAATATAAAAAAGAAATATAGCCAGTCCGTAGCTCCTCATATGGAATGTTGGTTTGTAGTGTAACACATTATAAAAAGTAGTTCCTATGCATACTTATTAAAGATATCTGTCAAAGTTAAATAACTTGGCCATTTCATTCATTGATTTTTAAATAAAAAATGACATCAATGCTTAGGAATGTGATTTCAGAAAAGTATTTTTACTTTTCTAAGCACAAAGGGTTGCATGAAGTCACAAAATCCATGAAGCCAAATACTGAATATTAAAATTGATTTAAAAATAAATCAGATAACCTGTGAGAGTCTTTGAGGGACGGTAATATGAATTCTCTCCTTGCCACATCCAAGTTATGAGTCTCTTATGGCTACAATAATTTTTATTTGATCAGGCACAGTTTGAAGCATGAACAAGAATGGTATAGAAGACAAAGGGGAATATTGATCCACACATATATTTACAACACAGTTCCTTCATAGAGGGAACAGCATCCCCTTTTTATGTATGTTCCAGATTTGACCTTCCTCTAACCTTGGAATTATCTGGTTTGTTTTTCTCTGTAGCCAGGTTCTAAAAGACCAAACACAGCTGTAGGCAAAGGAAGATTGGCAAATATCCCACCCAGAGGTGCCATGATAAATGGAAATGGAACTAATGTATGTAGAATTAAGCAAGGTTTGCCTTGGCACCATCATCTCCCATGAGTCATTTGTTTGGGAACTTAGAAGAACACAGTGAAACAAGCAAAATAAGAAAACAAATAGAAGGGCACTCTTTAGAGTCCAGTGAAGCTGAAGATCATAAATTTCCCAGTGGCCAGGGCAGTGAGAAGGTAAGAGATTGAGGAACACTGCTAAAGAATGTTGTAGGGATTTTTGTTTCCAAAGGGGACCTATGCACCTGTTGATGTATTTTCCAGGCCCACGAATGATAACAATTTATGAGGCTATTAATACTAAGCCCAAGATTTATCAGATGTGCTATTTGTCTTGTGGCCAATATAACCTCATAAAATTTGGGTTGCATTGAGTTAAAATGGAGTGTTCTGCTATTGGAGTTATTCAGAGCATTTAAATCGGTTAATCCTACAAGAATTACAAGAACGGTGCATTTAGCCTGCCTATTAGGGAGAGTCTTCAGGGACTCCTACCAGTTGCAGAGCCAGGCTGGAAGGGGCGGTCCATTGCTGGGTGAGGTAAAACGGAGGCAGCAGGGGAGGAATGAGTTCTGGAGAGAAGATGATGTTTCTCTAATCCATCCATGCCAACTGCAGCCAGCTGAGTTTGGTGCACTGAGAGCACACGTGTGTGCTGGGGCTCCAGGAAGGGCTGTTGCCAAGAAAAGAGCACAGTAGAAAGAAACATGAGACAAGCATTGAGGGAGACACTGAGAGTGACATGTCAACAAATTAAGTTCATCAGGTCAGAGACATAATAAACGGTGTGAAGGAAAAAGAAAAAAAATAGAGAAAGGGAGAGAAAAAACACGATGTAGTCAATAAATCCATTCAACAGATGTTTTCACACTGACGGCCAGGGTCTGTCTGCCTGGCTAAGGAGGAGGTGATGGCAGGAGACCTGTCAGTTTGAACTGATTGAAAGAAACAGACCTTTAACCTCAAGAGGAACATAGACTTACGCTCATTTCCTATCCTGATACCAACGTTTTTGAATATAGCCCCAGAATTGTTCCAACACAAAGAGTGTGAAGAATGCAACTGCTTTCAAACTACCAGTGGGGCTCAGTTCTGAAAATTCTGTCACAATTTTTTTCTACTAATATTATTAATGCAATTTATGGGCATTTCTAAAAATTGCCAACTAAATGACTATGCTATGATGCCTTTGATCTTCATAGGAACAATGACTTTTTTGTGAGATATATAATAGTGTTAACATTATAAAATTATTAATTTCTTTTATAGAGTATTAAATATACTCCCAATAATTTAGCAACACTATCATTCTTTATACTTCTCACATTACTGGATTAAAGAATGTGAGTTTAGAAGCTTCTAGAAGATTCACTTAGGCTGTTCCTTTGAATCCAAAAAAGGACAACTTCCAAAACAAAGACAGACATCTAATTTAACTATCAATATTACAACTGATTATTTCCTCTCTCTTTACCATAGGGCATTCATTTACTTTTCATGACTTGATATAAATATCATCTCTTTTTGGTGAGACTTTGACTTCACCTTTCTATAAGATTAGATGCTCCCCTAGAACCCAACATATAGCATATACCATACCCATATTTCTAACTCAAGGTTTGGTATATCATAAGCACACAAATTACTTAGTGAGAATGCTAACAAATTGACATACAACACATCTATACTCAATGCATATTTTTTGGTTTCATGTCATTGTAACTTTTTCTGTATGTTTATAAATATTACATATAAACATGGGAGTTATGGTTGTGAATATAAAGTTCATAGGCACACATTTCCCAAATTAGAAACAAAATTAAGAATCATTTCAAATTAACTTTAAAATAGGTTATAATTAATATATATGTGTATGTCATTACTTCAATTTTGTTCTGCAGAGTTATCAAACTATCAATAAATTGGAAGATGTTTGTCATTTACTCAGACTTTGGACAGTTGCTTTGATGATTACAATGGCTTGGTAAGGATCTATTTCTAGTTATAATAACTTTTACATTTTTATAAAAGTCTAACTATCCTGTTTTCTTGAGTATTTCCATGTTCACTGCTCTGAGAATACAGCAGTAAAACTGTTATAGCCTCTAATTTCATGGATCTTATAATCAAAGGGAATACCAGCATACAATTATGACTTTGCCAGTTTTCTATTAGGGAAAGGCATGTTTCTGTATATGATCTAAAATACATGAGTACATATGTACCTGAAAATTTTTAATATCCATTCCTTCTGTCTCTTCCTATTATAACCTCTTTAACTCTAAATTAAAACAAAAGACTCTAATGATTAGAGTAGGGTTACTCCTAATACCAACCTGTCCTCTTCCTTCCTGCAAGAATTCTCTACCTAAAGTCCTACTGTAAGCAAAAACGTTGATATAAAATGTCTCTGTAGACAAACCAAAATTTGAATGATATCCCTAACCTATCATTTGGGATCTCCCTGACTTGAAGCCAACTTGCATTCTTGGTCTTAGAATTTCTATTCCTGTCCCAGGTCTAGCCCAAATCCTATCTACTATAAAACAAATGAAATCCCCAGGGTTGCATTTACTTTCATGGACACTTAGCTTTCTTGCCTTTCTGGGTTCCTTCTGCCATTAAAAATTAAAAACTACATTTGATGCTTATGACCATAATTGGATTTATTATTATATAGCCATTGTTATGATATTTATTTTACTTCTGATTAAAGAATTAAAATTTAAACATTTTATGAGTCTCTTGATGTACAATAGGCTCTGGGCAGTATGTCTGTCTAATGGAAATGTTGGCCTTGTTTATTCATGCTTCCACTGATCTGTCTTTCCTGTGTCCCTTAGGGGTGCCTATGAAGCTTCACCCTCAGCACTCATACACATCCTGTGAAGTTTTCAAATTGTATACAGAGCTGGTTTTTGAGCTCACACTTTAAATGTGCTTTTCCTTCCCATTAAATTTCCTTTACACTTTTTTTCTGCCCTTATCTTTTATATATTAAATTTATTGTCTGCAATAACTACTTATTGAGTTCATACTCTGTGCCAGATATTTTGCTGGTATGTGTTGTCTTTTTAATGTTTATTGATGAGTGAGGCAACAAACACAAAATATTTCTGCATATAATGTAGTTACAAATATAAATGCTGTACAGGAAAAATGGAGGGTGTTATGACAAAATATAAATAATAATCTGATGTTGCAGTCAAGGGAAATTTCATCTAAGAAAGTAATGTTTAACTGGAGTTGTGAATGATAAATTGGAATTAGCCAGGTTAAAAGGGGTTGCTCTAGATGAATTTGTGCATGTGTGCATGTTTGTGCATGTGTATACGTATGTGTATGAGATTATTTTTCATTGCATAATATTGAAGCGTTTGAACCAGGGACCAGATCTAACTCATCTGTGAGCTTATTTCCTGCTGCATCTGATATATCTGCCATTTTTCCTTGGTGCTGAACAATTATTTACACATTAAAAATATGCAACAGGGCCTCCCTGGTGGTACAAGGGGTTAAGACACAGCTTGTGAAGCTATCCACAACATTGAAGCACAAGTTCCATCCCCGGCCAGGGAGGTGACCCACATGCCACAGCAGACCTCTCCTGACTCGCCCGCTGCTCCCCTCAGCAGTGTATTTCAGTCAATCTGCCTGTTGTGCTCCCTACTCTGTCTCTGGTGATCCTCTTACCCTAACACCTTGGCCTGTACCCCAGTTCTTGTATGCATAAATAAATAAATCTTTAAAAAATATGTAACAAATATTTGGATCAATGGTGACTTTCTTTTGCAAAAACATAACCATGTTTAGGATGACTGAATTTTTTTTCTCTTAATGAACAGCTCAATACTATAAGATCTCCATGTGAAAAACACCAACTTCCTTTTTCATTTATATTTATTGCTTCACTTGTATTTCATAATAACCCTGTGAGATAATGTAATATAAGTTTGTCAACTCATAAACATGAAAAACTTGTTAATACAAAATTTCACAACTAGGCAAGCAACATCCTATCACTCTCTACTATTAGGAATATGACAATATAGGTAAAAGACAACTACTTGTTCAATAGCTGTTAGTCATTCATCAAAAGGTCTATTCAATATTTATTGTATGTGCAGAACCCTGTATAAGCTATATACCTCCCCTTATACAAGAAAGTGGGTTTAGTGTAGCTCCTGATATTGTGGATTGACACCCAAAATTCAAGCACTTTATCCTTAGTTGATAAGTTACATTAGTTTGTCTTTTGGTTCATATATTCCGCACTGTTTCACACATAGTGAGAGAATGATTACATAAAAAGTCTATAAGGATATAGAATACAGAGACCAGACAAAACAATTATCAAGGGACAATACTCTGAAATTATTTATCAGAGCCAAGAAATAATAACAGAAATGAATAATTCGAGAATTATTTTTCTTTTGCACTTTTATGTGGTTTTCCATTTTCTGCAATATAATGTATAATCAAATGTTAGGAAAAATGGTAAATGTTATTTAAAATAACAAGTTGAGTCTTTCAAACACTTCATCAGGACAGATTCATAATCCTTTGACCTAAGAGCAGACATAGGTCAAATATTTTCGAACCTTCTGCCAAAACAGGACTATTGATGAAAGAAAGAAACTTGCTTTTGTAAGAGTTGACTACAATTATGCATTTTTCCAAATAACATATGGATTTTAACCTAAAAAGCAAATTTTGACTGGTAAGGCATATATTATCACAGTGCTAATAGTCACCAAAGTATGACAAAAAGGCAGGCCACTTTCATTTCAGAGGGATATTGCTCTGACCACTAAAACAGATCCTTCTCAAGGATGAAAAGTGAGATAATGTTTTTCTGCAATAGTTAGAATTGACCAAGTTTAAATGAATCTTTTTTCTCTTATATTAGCAATTTTAATGAGAAACCCTTTTGTTCATGGTCATTTTCATACTTCTATGTAGGAAAGTGCATTTTCTTCTGCATTGTTAGAAAATTTAAATGTCAAACAATTAAAACTCACCATTATTAAAAATTAGATGGCTGCACAAATGAGTGTTTCATCTATTGTGTACCACTGAAAATGTGTTATGTCCATTAAGTGAATGATAAACACACACCTCAAGAAAACATTTGATTAATATATCTCTCGAAGAATCTATTTTAGGGCTTCTAGGTTTTTACTTTGTTCTGGATAGTATATATGCTTCCAGACATGCAGATACTCATTGTAAGCAATAATCAAAATGATCTTGCAATTTCAGCAAGAAAAAATACAGAAATCATAAATTACAGTGTTTAATCTTTGAAGTAATCAGAATTATTCAAACTGGTTTAATATATGACCTTAAGTTTAAAAAAAATCATGGAAAAGAAATTAGGAAAAAAATAGGCCTCCATTTAAAATTCTACTTCTAAAGCCATCTCTTTAAAGAATAAGTTTCTCCTTGTTTGGCCTTATGAGCAAATTAAATTTTCTGTTTAGCTGACAGTGCTTTGAATTTCAGAAGTCTTGCTCTTACAGAAAATTAGAATCGTAAATATCCCTAGAGGTTATCTTGTAAGATGCCAGGGGCTATTGAGAATTTTCATGTTCTAAAGCCTTTGTATTATTCAGGATGGATGAAGAAATACTGGATAATTTTAGATTTTTAAAGCTAAACAACATGTTAATAATTTAAAAGTAGCTATTAAATAAATAGAAATAATATGCATAACTTTAAAGTAGACAACAAATTTTGAAAAAGCAAAACTAAGAAGCAATCAATCTAAAAATAAATGTAGAAAAAAAATGAAACACTGAAAAAGTCAAGCAAACAATTTACAAAGTAAGATGCTAGAAACAAATCCCATATATCACTAAATGAAGTTGCTGTGAATGTGTTCAATATACTAGTTAAAATATGGAGACAGTCAAATTGAATTTAAAAAGTAGTGAGGCTATATTCTTTGGCAGAATAAATTAAAAGTTTCTACGAAGACATATAAGCAAAATACAACAAAAACAAAAGAGGAGTAAAAGTCTTTTGTAGTCATATTAAAGTAGAAAAAAAATAGACTTTAGGGAAATAGTATCAGAGGCCATATATGGCTACCTATAAGATAATACAAAAGTTCAATTAATGACAACAACATAAAAGCCTAAGTTTAATAACATGGACTCAAAATGTAAAAAGCATAAACTGACAGACCTATTAAAAAAAAAAAAAACTCTGAAGTATCTATACCAAATTGATATCAAAAAGAAGTTATAATAAATTTATGAAAAAATGATTGAGGTTATGTAACAGGGTGGTCCCCAGGAAAGGGGGAGGTTCCCTGCCCCACCCAAGGGAGGGTGGAGCTGAGCAGGAAGAGGAGAAGTGGGAGAAGAGACTGAGGAGGGAAGAAGCAGGATGGAGCCAGGAGACCTGGAGGAGGCGCGTGGAGCCTAGAGACACGTGAAGAAACTGCGCTTGTCTTTTGGGTGTGGACTGGGTGACACAGATGTGGGTGAGACCCATGGGGAGGTGACCATGGCAGCTTTTATCTTGATGTTAATTTTGCTCTTTTCCTTCAGGGCTTGTCTCATTGTTTATGACCCTTTTATGTGGGTCCCCACTGGAAGATGCTTTAGACTTGTGGCAGGCTTTGGGGCCTTGCTCTGGGCCATTCCCATATGGATGGACTTTTACCCACGAGGAGATGGGTAACTTTGGGTGCTTCATTTAGAAACTAGACTCTTTGACTTACCTTTATTATTTCCTAGTTTTATTAAAGTTCCTTCCCATTAAAGTCTCATATGTTTTGTGTTGATGCGGCGGATGGCAGAACCCATTTAGAATAGGCAGGTTTGTGGGGTTTGGGCTGCCCCTCTCCCTGTCCTATAACAGTTACAGAATGAGTGACAAAATTCACTAGGTTGGAGATATATACTGAATTTTGCAGTCAATGAACAAATATTATTTCAAGCACACATATGTAACAGTTACAAAATTGACCTTTAGGAAACTGCCTTGTTCATAAAAAAACAATTTAAAAAAAAATGGATCTATCATATGACCCAGCAATTCCACTCCTAATAACAAAAACACTAATTTCAAAGGAAACATGCACCCCTGTTTATAGCAGCACTCCTTACAGTAGCTAAGATATGTAAATACCCTAAATGTCCCAGAACTGATGAATGGATCAAGAAGATGGGGTATATACAGAGAATAGAATAATACTCAGCAATAAAAAAGATAAACTGGTGCCATTTCAGCAACATGAATGGAATTGGAAGGCATTATGCCAAATTAAGTGAACCAGAAGGACAAAGAGAAATACTAGATGGTTTCACTTACATGTGAAAACTAGACAAACCAAACAAAGGGTCAGACAAAGACAAACTGTAAGACCAACTCCTGAAAGCAGATAGTAGATCCTGAAAGCAGACCTTTGATCTGAGACATTCAGGAGGGGAAAGGAGGGAAAACTGAAGAGTAGAAAATGAGGTCTGGGGGGGGTGGGGGAGGAGAGTATGGTACTCTCTGTGTTGGAAGATTGTGGGCACTTTGGTGGTGGGTAAACTAAAGGGATGGTGGCTGCACCTAAAGGGAGAAATCATATATTGTGAAAAAGTAAACAAGAGTGTTTAATAAAAAATACAGTAAAATATTAAAAAAAACCCCACAAAATTGTCCAATACAATAAAACAAGTGTCAACTAATTTTTAAAAATATCTACAATGGAGAGCTATGTGGAGATTCCTCACTCGGCTAAAGATGGAGCTTCCATATGATCCAGCAATTCCACTCCTAGGTATTTACCCAAAGGACACAGAAACATTAATTCAAAAGGGCACCTGCACCCCTATGTTTATAGCAGCACTATATACAATAGCTAAACTTTGGAAACAACCCAAATGCCCCCAAACAGATAACTGGATGAAGATATGGTACATATAGCCAATGGAATATTACTGAGCAATCAAAAAAGATAAACTCATGAAATTTGCAGCAACATGGATGGAGCTAGAAGGAATCATGCTGAGTGAAATAAGGCAGAAAGAAAAAGAAAAATACCGGATGGTCTCACTCATAGCAGGAATTTAGTAAACCTAAAAAGGGACCAGGAAAAAAGACTAATTATAATAAAGTGAAATCAAAATCAACAAGCAACAAGCAACTATAAACCAGAGACACACTATGGAGGGTGTGGGGGAGAAGAGAGTAGGATCAAAACAAGGGTGGTAGGAATTGCATGGGGACTATAACCAAAATGAAAATGCATACATTGTGCGAAATGAAAAATGTAAAAAATACATAAAATTAAAAAATTTTAAAAAACTACAATGGAATGTTATTCAGTTTTAAAAAAGGAAGGGAATTCTGAAATGTGCTATAAATCAAGATGAACCTTAAAGTCATTGCACCAAGTAAAATAAGCCATTTACATAGAATGAATACTTTATGATTCAACTTGTATGATAAGGTCACATCAGTCAATTCATAAAGACAGAGAATTCATAAAGACTGCCTAAGTCTAGGAAGAGGGAGAAATGGAGTACTGTTCAATGGGTATAGACTTTCAATTTGGGATGATGAAAAAGTTGTGAAAATGGATGATGGTAATAGAATATGGCAATGCTAATTTAGTTAAAGTCACTGAACGGCATGGTTAAAATGGTAAGGGGTGTGTGTGTGTGTGTGTGTGCATGTGTGTGTGTCTTTGTGTTTGTACATATATTTAACTGAAAAAGGGCTAAATATCATGTTTATCATGTTATCATGCATGATGGCCATACTATAGTCAGATATGGAAAGTAAGTAGATGAAAAGATATACTATATCCTGGTCTAGGAAGAATGAATTATCATAAAGATAACAATTTTTCCCAAATGAATCTATAATTTTTGGAATGTTCCAGCTGACTCTAAATTTTGCATAGGAGAAAGAATGCAAAAAAAATAGCTAAGAGAATTCTGAAAGTAAATAATAAGTTGGGGAGATCTGCCCAACAAGATACATATAGGTACTAAACATTAAATTATTTAAGGCATAGAGTAGTAGTATAAGCATAAATTGATGGAGTAGAATAGAAAGCTAGGGAAACAGACCCATGAGTATATAGCCCTCAACATAAAGCAAAGATGACATACAGGTTAGCAGTTAAACGAGGAATGATCAATAAAGGACTAACAGTTAGGACAGCCACCTAGATTACACAAAAAAATTACTGAAAGTTATTACAAACTGATAGGTAAAATGTATTTTTTTTAATTTTAGGGAAAAAATATGGAGACTGTCATTCTGAACTTGGGGTAGGAAAGGAATTCAAATGCATCTATTTATCACAAGTCAGAAAAATGCAAGTTAGAACTTGAAGGTAAGTATTTGCAAAATATAACATAAAGCAGTGTTTATGTGTGCAATATATACATATATATACACATAATTGCTGAAAGTAAACATGTATAGAAAAATGGACAAAAACTATGATTAGGAAATAATGAAATATTTCAATTATTCAACAAATATATGAACAGAAACAATCTTACTGGTACTCAAGAAAATGCAGATTAAAGTCAACATATCATTTTATACTCATCACGTTTTACAAAAATTTGAAAGTATGATGAAAGCAAGCATTCATGGCAAAAGATCAAGAGAAATTCATAGACTAATTGTAGGAAAATAAATTGTTATAACCAATTTAAAGAATAATCCACTAACATTAGTAAGAGTGAAGGTAGAATATAAGCCTGCAGCAAAAGCGGCGAGTGAAAAAAAGCAAGCAAAGAATGAGTATGAAGGAAATTATTTAAGTTTAAAATATGCAAATTAATAGCATATATTTTAAGTGTATATCAAAATATAAAGACATGCATGGGGGAAAAAGTAAATTCAGAAGAGAAATAATGGGAAGGGAACAAAATAGGAGAGAAATAAATTTCAATTGTTGATCATATGTTTTATCTTTTAGTTGATGTTATGGATCTTCATTTTTATGATCTTTATTATTTTCTCTGCATATAAGTAAGTTCAAAATCAATTTTGAATGTCTAATAAACGACACATACAAAAGATAGATCACTGTAACATAGAAATAAATGGATTTATTGAAAAGAGTTCTTTTTTCTAGGGAGGAAACAAAGATTCATTAAAAAATAAAACAAAAAAATGAAAGAAAAAAAGAAATGAAAAAGTAAAAGGAAATAGTAAAATAAGCATAAAAAGGATTTTTAAACTAACTTTAAGTATGCTAATTTACTTTTAGTTCATATATTCATAAGTTATTCATTAATTTGTACTAACTTTCACTGATAGAAAATGAATACAATTACATGTACAATGTGTATATTTTGTCTTTAGAATTTCAACATATCATTAAATTCAGTGATAAAGCAATGATACTGAAAGGACTAAGAAATTAGTGCAAAAGGATATAAATTGGAAATTTTAAAATCATTTGAAATGGCAGAAAAAAACAAATCTAAATATGCAAACTTTAAGAAAATATCTGCAGAAACAAAAAGACATTCAATAACAATTGTTTCTGTATAATGGTAATGTTATGTTCTTATGTTGGCTATGTGTATTTTCCAAAGTATTTGATAAACATATATGTAAATTGTATCTATCTGAAAATTACTTTGAAATGCTCTAGTTTATTTTAATAACAATGTTTTCAGTGATATGTATGTGTATTTATGATAAATAAGCTTCCCTATCAATTCAGCCTTAAACAAAGAGAGACTATCAGATGCAAATTATCTGTGAACAGAAACCCCAACTACATCATCGTTATCAATACATATACAGAGCCAAACCTAGAGTCTGGAAACCAACAGTGACTCACCAAGTCATGAGTCTGAAGAATGCACATGTTATATCACAGAAATATTACTGCCTCTAGCTAGGATTAGCAAGGGGAAAATCTAATTTATTTGACTGAGTAGGATGATCTATGTATTTTTTTTTTAATTTTTCTTCTTCACATTTTATCAGTACATCCTTTGGTAATTAAAATATCCTCTAGTATTTTGTTTTTTACTCACTAGTGTTTGGAATGACCTACCCTATCAGAGCATAAAAACAGGGTTACTGAAATGAAATTTCAGAAAATGTTTATTCTGGAGATGTTATTAGGAATGGACAGGTGATTCAATATTTCCTTAGAGTCATGTAGGGGTGAGCTATTGATTGATAACTGATGTAGTACAGAATAAAGCCCAAGTATGGTATCTGAGAACAGTGGTCTCCAAAGTGAAGACCACATAACAAGCTGATGAGGCACAGAAGAAAAGAACAGAACTTCTACTCATATTTAATTTATAGTAAAAATGCAAAGTAGCAAAAAACTATACTAAAATTTAACATATGGGTAGACACTATAATTTATAACTGGTCCCTACATCAAAGGTCACATGAAACAAACTCTGTGAGGTAGGAGGGTGGATTCCAATTTCAAACCTTAACATTCAGCTACCCATAATCAAAACAGCATGGTCTTGGCATAAGGATAGATATGTAGATCAATGGAATTGAAATGAGAATCCAGAAATAAGCCATTATTACCCTTATGATCAATATATTTTCACCAAGGGTTCCAGAACAACTGAATTTGAGAAAGAATAGTCTTTCAAAAAATGGAGCTGGGATAACTGTGTATTTACATGCAAATGTATGAAACTGAATCCTTCCTCACACCACACACCAAAAAATAGCTCTGAATGGATCATAGAACCAAATATAAGAGCCAAAACTATAAAAATCCTAGAGGAAATAAAGGAGAAAATCTTCTTAGAAGATCAAAAGTGACCACAAAAATAGATCAAAGATAAAAACTTCTGTGCTTCAAAGGACACCATCAAGTAAGTAAAAATAACCACAAATCAATGAAAATATATGCAAACCATATATCTGATAGGAGACTTGTAACCAGAATATATAAAGAAGTTGTATGTCTCAATAATAGAAACAACCCAATTTACAAATGAGTGAAGTCCCTGAATAAATATCTCTCTAAAATACATATACAAATAGCCAATAAACACATGAAAAATATGCTCAATACCATTAGCCATCAGGGATTTGCAAATCAAAACCATAGAATATATAACTTCATACCAACTAGAAATGCTTATAACTAAAAGATAGGTAATAGGAAGTATTGCTGAAGATTTGGAAAAACTCAATCTTCCCTACGCTGTTTTGAGAAGGTAAAATAATGCAATCATTAGGAAAAGTTTGGTGATTCCTGAAAAATTTAAACTTACAGCTACCATATGACCCAGCAATTTCAATAATATGTATATACCTAAGAGAAATTAAAATATTTGTCCCACAAAATTTATTCATAGCAACACTATCCAAAGTGGCCTAAAATAGAAACAATACAAATGTCTATCAGCTGATGAATGGATACAAAAAATATGGTATGGCTATACAATGGAGTATTTTCCAGTCATAAAAAAAGTGAATTTTTCTTACTTTTTCATAAGTATACAGTATTATTTGCTATTCTTAGGGGAAAACATAGGTACTAAACCATAAACAGAAAAATAAAGAGAGCTTAAAAAGTATAAAAATATAAATAGTCCCATAGAATGAATTTTAGTGAATTGCCTTAATATATTTAAATTCACAAAACCAAAGCTATCAATTATGTCAAGGTCTTTAATCAAACAACACTAAATGGCCAGCAACTCCTAGAGGGCACACCCCAGTCCAACAGTCCCTCCATTGGAGGAACCTGTGAACCAGTGTTTATATGTGCCCAATATAAACTGCTGAATCCAAACATTTAACAACATACAATATACCTCACAAAAAGAATACCATCAAGTTCTAGATGCTGGGGGATGTGGTTAATCATTTTACTGACCAAAGGAAAAAGGGCACATGGGAGAAGTCTCCAGAAACATTTGAAACTGAAGTGTAGGAGCTTCTGATCTAAGACTTGGCAGCCTGGCTTGGGAGCCAGGGTGGGGGTAGAGAGGGTAAGGGGTCAGCGTGCACAGCTCCCCTGGGAAGTCTGAGGTCAGGAAGCAATCAGTCGCTCATCTGAGCCAGGATCCCCCAGACTCTGACAGTCCCCACGACCAGCTGAGAAAGGTCTGTTTTCAAAGCAAGCAGAGTAGTTTTAAAGGCATCCGAGTAGTTCCAAAGTCCTGGCAGGTGGGCCGAGCCCATGCAGGACGCACGTGAAATCTCAAACATCTCAGACACATTAGAGAGAAGTAAACTGCATCGTTGTTTCAAGAAAATGAGATGCCCCGAGAAAAAGATATTTGTGATATGCTGTAATCATCCAGTTTTCAGCATGACCTGAAATTTTAGCACCAGGAGCCAGGAGGACAGGCCTGCTACCTGGACTTTTCTCCCAGGCGAGGGGCAAAGGCACTGCTGGGCACAAGGCCACGGTGAGACAGGCAAGGTGGAGCTGCTGCTTCCCTTTAAATGATTGAACAGATTTATCAGAGATGTAACAACACTTTCAGGCATTTCTAAAAATCTCATTGGGTGGTCTATCCACACAGGGGGAAAAGGCATACAGAGCTCTCTCACCTGGAAAGTGCAAATCGAGAGGCCTCCTCTGCTCCAGACCCGGGTCACGCCTGGGCTGCTGGCTCCAAAGGAATCAGAGCAGACCTGACTCCCTGGTGTGCAGGGGGACCAGCGGGTACTGGGACACTAGAGACAGGGCTGTGGCTATTATAGGACAGGGAGAGGGTCAGCCCAAACCCTGCAAACCTGCCTATTCTAAATGGGTTCTGCCATCCGCCGCATCAACACAAAACATATGAGACTTTAATGGGAAGGATCTTTAATAAAACTAGGAAACAATACAGGTAAGGCAAAGAGTCTAGTTTCTAAATAAAGCACCCAAAGTTACCCGACCCCTCGTGGGCAAAAGTCCATCCAAATGGGATTGGCCCAGAGCAAGGCCCCAAGGCCTGCCACAAGTCTAAAGCATCTTCCAGCGGGGACCCACAGAAAAGAGTCAGAAACAACCAAACAAGCCCGGAAGGAAAAGAGCAAAATCAACATCAAAATAAAAGCTACCATGGTCACCTCTCCACCGGTCTCACCCACATCTGTGTCACCCAGTCCACGACCAAAAGACAAGCACAGTTTCTTCACGTGTCTCTAGGCTCCACGCACCTCCTCCAGGTCTCCTGGCTCCATCCTGCTTCCTTCCTCAGTCTCTTCTTCAGCTTCTTCTCTTCCTGCTCAGCTCCACCCTCCCTTGGGTGGGGCAGGGAACCTCCCCCTTTCCTGGGGACCACCCTGTTACATGGCCACTTCCGACCAGTGACCTCAGGTTCCCTTACAGACTTGTTTTTGTAGCACCAAGAACGCAGTCCTTTAAAGGTTCAGGTGATTGAAGGCATAGATTGGGAGGGTCCCGCCAATGACCCTTAAGGGCAGTTGGAAAAAAAAACTTGCGGACACCCCAAAGGGTCACCCACCCTGTTGGCTCTGAGGCTCCTGCACTCACCACCCACTTCGGAGGGAAAGAAAAAAAAAAGATCATACCCAGATCTCTAAACAAATGGTCAAAAGCTGTTTTCTTCTCTGGGCTGAGCTTCCTCTAGTGGTGATTCGATTGCATCCTGGGAAAAGATAAAATGTCTCTCCTGCTCTCAAAGCTGAGCTCCTCCCAATCTTGAAACCCTTTCTCGAAAACTCTTGGTGTTCTTGTTTGGCTCATGATCATGCAGAAACCGGAGCTGGGGAGCTCCCCGGAAGCCACACAGAGCACAGCTCCCGGGGTCAGGCCTAGCTGTAGGAAGAGCTTCTTCTGCACCCCTGACCTTGCTCCTCCTTGAGTTCTCATTGTGTGCTTTACAAAGGTTTTGGTGGGAGGATGTAAATTTCTCTTCCTCTGACACTCCCTTCTCTGCGGTTTGAGGAGATTTTGAGAAGTTCAGCACAGACCCAAAATGCAAGGAGGGGCTCTCTGCCAATTACAGGAAGCTGTCTCATCCTTGTCAATATCCAGGAGCAGTAGGGCCCAGGCACAAATGCTTCAGGCAATTTTCCAGGCTCCCACTGTGTCAGCCAGGTGGGGAGGAAGTAGGTGTCCCATTGCCCATTGTTTTGGGGGACATGCTGCTACTGGCTGCCCCCCACCCCCAACCAAACTGAAAAGGGGCTGAGACCTCTTCCTGGCATGTGCAATGCCGGACTAAGCCAGCCCTGATGGCGATTGTCCACCAAAATTCCCTCATGCCCCGCTGTAGTGCTACAGAGGAGGCCGGTTGGTGCTGAGGAATAGGATACGGAATACATGAAGGGGGTCAGAAGGTAGAAACTTCCGGTTATAAAATAACTGGGTATGTAATGAATTGGTTAGAGTTAATAATTTGGTGTTACAGGTTTGAAAGGAACAAATGTAATAAAGCATTGATGCAGCACGGATGAGCCCTTGAAAGCATGCTAAATGAAGACAGTCACAAGACCATATATTGTACAAGTCCATTTATGTAAAATTTCCAGAATAGTTAAACTTCTGGTGACAGAAAAAGGGTTAGTGGTTACTTAGAGTTGAGGTGGGGTCAGAACTGTGAACATGCCAACAACTATTGAATTGTGCACTGAAATGAGTCTACCATACAATATGTGAATAAGGTTGGCACTTTTCATCATAGCACAAAAGTTTCTGTCCCATTAAAAGGTTTTTTTACAAATATTTAATTCATTTTCTATTTCTTAATTTTGATTTGTGTGCATGTTTTATAAAATACAATACACCAATGTAGTGTGGTACACTTATATAATTTGTAAATCTATACATTCATATGTTTATGTATCTATAAAATGATTACATACATAAGTGCATTCTAAAAAAACAACGAAGAATGTAGACCATTGCATAAGAGTCCAGTGAGGTCAGTTTAGTCCCACTCCCTTCTTTCAAGTTTTTCACACTCCAAACTAGAGTCTTTGTCTAATATATTTTCATGACAGCAAACAATACATGAAAAGCACAGCATAAGGATAAATTTTTGTATATCAAATATCATCCTATTTTCAAATCATGAGGAATCTGTAAACAGACTCACAAAACAGTACTGTGGGGAGCTGAACACCACAAAGCTTTTAGCTAAAGCATCACCAACCCTATCAGAGGGAATTGGTTACAAGCATAGCCAGCATTTATATGTGTGCACAGTGGGAGTATGTGTGGTGTGTTGTTAATCTGCAATTCTGGATTGGGGCTTTCAGGTTTAATACTGGAAAACTGAACCTACTTAACAATTGGATAGAATGTTGGTGAAAGTTACTACCGACATAAAGAAGGTGTAAATAGTTCCCAATGAATTTATAAAGATCCTCACTTATAAGAGGTCCAGGGGTAAAATAAATTACTAATTTGGTGGAAATGTGCATTTATATCTGTGAAAGATTGGTTGCTTTTGAAATGTTTAAGATACAGCCACGTTGGAGTGCTCTTGGAAAATGACCATTTTAAGCTAATGGAGTTTTTACTTCACTCCAGAATACAAAAGAAACCACATTTCAAATTTTAAAATTAAATAAGTAAATAGTGCACAATGAGTAATTTCTTTCACAATAAAAAGAAAACAAGTTATATTTTTGTTCCTTTATTTGCTTTTCAGCTTCTATATTTTTACAATTGTCTGTGGAAAAAAAGTTCAAGAGAGCAAGTTTAATTATATAACAGCCCAGAGGAAGATGAAATTGTGTAATGGCCTACACTAGCATCCTCTGTCTGGTTGGTAGCCAGTGAGCACTACAGCATGAACAATAGATCTCTGGACTAGAAATAATAGCCTGAAGATAAAGGGAGAAAAGAGATTTCATTTGACTATGATGAATCTCTTGAGCATTTCCTTTATTCCTCCCTTTTGATAATTAGAGTCCAGATATAAAACAAATCATAATGAGAGGGATGACAAGCAATACAAATCATTGCTATTTAAGACATATGAATCAGATGGATTTATCTTGAATAGGTATTCTCAGTTGAGGATCTCTAGAAAAATTCTACTGTATATGAAACCCCTGAAATTGTGTACAAAGCTGTATGAGTATTTATATTATGTGAATTTTCTAGACACATTCCATAGCTTTCATCAAAAAGGTCCTAATTTTTTAAAGGTAAGCATATAGCTGTAAGAAAAGAAAAAAAAGCAGTAAGTAGTCATAATAAAATGGCAGTATGTCATAAATAGATTTTTTTGAAATCCATGAATTCAAACACATCATAAGTTGTGGCAACTGAGTAGGATCCAAAATCTTGTAAAAGCAAGTTTTACCTCTCAGCCCAAGAAATCATTTTGCTAAGCTCAACATAAAGAGAATCACAATATTTTAAACCAATCTCCAGATGCAATTGCTTGTGTGAAAATTATCAAACATGTCAAATTCCAGAAAATGTGTGACTTTCCCCCCCATTTTACCTTTGTCCCAAAGCATATATGAGTCAAAGGAAAAAATATCTCGAGTCTCTTTAGACACTGAATTAAAATTCAATTACCGAGAGCTCCCTGTTAAAATGTTTGGGTAACAAAAAAGAAACAGCTCAACCCATAGCATGTAAGAAAATATACTAGAATAACCACCATCAACTGGATTTGAAAATTGATGTTTCCTCCATAACCAGACCTTTAATAATAATTCTAGGGTATATTTGCTAAGATTCATGTAACTTACCTCAAAATACTTTCTTCCTTTTTAATTTGGGAAGGAATGCATTTGTAAATATTTTAAAAGGCATTGTAAATTACAAAACACTCTGTAATTACTTCTTGACTTTGAGAAAGTTTAATCAGTTTTTTAATATGTTCATTCACATATTGAGAGTCTTCTAGATGTTGGGCACTCTATTAGAATCCAGAAGATACAATAACCAGCAAAATAGATACAGTCACTCCCCTATGGACTTTACAGTCTAATGGGAGAGACACATATTCATAAAAATTCTGCACAAATAAATGTAAAAGAGCAACTGAGGCAAGGGCTATGAAAGAGTAGTATAATGACCTAATTTAAGAGAGTCAAGAAACATTTCCCCAAGGAAGGGATGCTTGAGCCCAAGATACAGGATGAGAAGGATTTAAGTTGACAAAGTGTGAGAATAATATTCTGTGTGGCAGGAACAGTGTGTTCAGAGAGGTTCTGGTTGTTGGTCCCTAATAAGTACCACAAAACAGGAGCAATGCTGATTTTAGAGAGGATGCTAGTTCAAGGTGAGGCTGAAGGTAGATAGCATGAGACTATGTAGAATTTGCATCCTATCTAAAAGCCTGAATCTTATTCCTAAAAGCAAAGTCAAGAAATAGTTTTAAGCTCCCAAGAGTTTAGACCTGGGGATTGGAAATTTAGTGGGGTTGAAAATAAGAAATGTGTTTTGAAATGATCATTTCAACGAAATAATAACTATATTTCATGTACCTTTCTAAGCAAGCTAAATAAAGCTATTTAAAAGAGCATGGAATCAAGAGTAAAGATTTCTGCATTTATACTCTAAATGAACTATGGTGGTGAACTGTGGGTGATTTGGTGGTGGGTACACTACAGTGGGGATACCAGAGGAGCAAGGGAATCCTATACTTCCAAAATAGCAACAATAATGTAAGTAAATTATAAAAAATTATAAAATAAAATATTTTCCAGGAAAAATATGTTTGGATAGAAACCTTAAAATAAACAAATAAATAGATAAATAAAGCAAACACAGTCCTACCAGTTTACAAAAGTGTAAGTTAGGGGAAATTGACTTAACCTCTCAGAGCATCTTTGTAAAAGGGAGAAGAAATAATGTGCATCTAGCAGGTATTTTTCCGTAAGAATAATTGGTTTAGCTTCAAAAAGACTTATCAAATTAATAGTATTGTTTAAACCTGATTAATAATATGTATATAGGATAAATCATTTGTAACATGCCATTATTATCAATGATCTATTCTTTAAAACTCAAATCTGCTCTCTCTATTAGCAAGATACACGATAACAGGCTGCTATCAGGCCATTCTGCCTTATCTCTGGTGTCTAGGACTGCAGTCGAAATCTAAAGATTGTTTAACAGGACTGAACCATCAAATTGGATGCTTTTCAGATTCCCTGTTTGTGTAGCCCTTTTGTCAGAATTATGCTTGCTTATTTTTCTTATGTATGCTTTATTGTTTTACTAATTTTTTTATTAATAAAGTTTATGTATTAGCTACCTGCATAAATATCAGGATAAAAACAAAGGTTTATAAATCTATTGTGCTATATATATATATATATATATATATATATATATATATTATAGCTCTTAGTTTCTGAAATATTTCTAGTATTTGCTCTCATGGGTCAATAACTTTAATCAGATCACTTATAATGTTTATCAGTAAACTGTTAACCTTCCAGCACTGATTTTTTTTTTTTTAAGATTCATTTATTTATGCATACAAGAACTGGGGTGTAAGCCAGAGGCGGGGGGTAGAGGATTCACCAGAGACAGTGGGAGCAAAACAGGCAGATCTACTGATATATACTGCTGAGAGGAGCAGCAGGTGAGACTGGAGAGGTCTGTTGCACCACGTGGGTCACCTCCCTGCCAGGGATCAAACTTGTGCTACAGTGGCTGGCAGTAGCTTGATAGAGCTGTCTTTAATCCCTGAGCCACCAGGGAGGCCCTCCAGCATTGTTTTAAACAATAGGTTGGCCCACAGCAGCAGCAGCAGCAGAAGGTGTGTGATTCTGCTAAGTGGTTTCATTTACCATAAATTGTTTGAGAGGGAGAACGGTGGCAGGAGGGAGAAGCACGGGGGACAGTAGGGATGGTGCACGGGTGCCTTGGGGAAGGAAATTCTATGGGTACTCAATCTGAGGGGGTGGGGGGAAGCAAATATTGTTTTCAAAAAAATTGTTTGCATCTATCAATAAACAAATTTTTCTTTATTATGCTCAAGCCTCATAATTATTGCTAGTAACCATAGCCCACTTACTACACATATCAAACTCTTCAGTCCTGCCATAATATTTGCCTTGTTTTAGCTTTCAGCTTAATGTCAGCCTCCTGATTTTAGCAATGTTCATCAAGTGGAAAATGTGTTTCTTACTACAATGTAATATCCTTTTGGTCTTTGATATTTCACCAAATTATTTTATAATTTCTGAAATGGCATAGTGGTTAGGAGTATGGAATCTACAGCCAGATTGTTTGGATTTGAATTCTAGCTTTGTTACTTGTTAGTTATGTGATTTTGGAGGAGTTAATTCATCTTCTGCATCTCTACAAGGGAGATGACAGCACCTCAGTCATAAGATTTGCAATGAGTGTTGAGTTCCTACATAAACACACAATTTTATAAACGTATCTGCATATATTGAACATTATGTAAATGTTAGCTGAACACCGTCAGAGAACATACATAATATAACACGTTTGGAATTATTTTATTTTGTTGGGGAAAATTAATAAGCAAGGCAATGTTAATTGCACTTTTGTTGATATTCTTAATTAAAAAATTTACTCAATACAATATTTTATTGTTTAGTACTTAAGTTGATATGACTATCTTATTGCCTGGGATCATTTATCAGACACACACACACATATATATTTTAAAATCCACATATATATATTAAAATCCAATTGAAAATGTTTCTCAATTCCAAAGTTTCCCCAGTTTTCTCATTATGTCTGATCTTCAATAACCCTATCTTCCCTGAGATTTTCCTATTTGTTATACTTTATTCCATTTAAAATCTTTATTGCTCTGCATTTATTCATTCCTAACTCCATGAACAGACCAACAGATTTCTTCTGAGAATTGAAAAGAGGAAAGAACTATAATTCAGGTTTAATAAACAACCTTAAATATCCTCAAAGAACAAATGGCTAATACAATATTATTAAAATATACTTAATATTTTAGCTTAAAATCTTGTCTGGGAGGGAGAGGAATAGGGATCAAAACAGGAGGGAAAAGCACAAGAGTCTATGGTGACAGTTCACGGGTGTCTCAATTGTTCGTAATTTTATGGGGACAACACCTGAGAGGAGAAACCAAACACTGTACAAAAATTAACAATGATGTAAAAATATGTAAAGATGAAAAAGAGAAGAAATGCATAATAGATGTGATAAAAATGTGAAAAAAGAAAATTATATTTATAATATAAACCTAAAATATGCAATATATAAAAATAAGATACTAAAATGGTTATATTCAATTATAACCAAACTTACATCATTATTGACTAATGAACCTGTGATAACTACTATTTACTAGTGATTTCCATCTGCTTGGTATTGAGCAAAAAAATTAATATTAATAACAATAATAATGTTATTTTTGTCCACAACTTTAGTAAAGGCTAAAACAGTTCTCATTATTGATGGTAAGTTTGTTATTAGGTTACCCTGAGAATTTTAAATCATGCTTTTCATATAGTAATAAATTGACAAAGGAAGAAGCATATTGTGAACATGCAGAATACGTAAATACAGCATTCTACAATGATTCTGTGGGCTGCCATTATCCTGTCCTGCTTCCACGTGCCATTGCCTGGCCCTCTTGAATATGGATTTTGAAGTACAGTTGATCCAAGAGGTTTCATCAGGTGAGGGAGGAGAAGAAAACTGAAAGTGTCCAGTTGAAGACCTTGTTAACCACTTTTAGGAGTCTTAACTTCATTCTAAAGATGATGAGTACTAATTTAGATGTTTTACGGAGTGCAAGAGCATGATTAGATTTGCATTTCAAGTTTAGTTACAGGAGGACTCACACTGTTGTTGGCAGAGCTGCTGAGCCTGATGAGGGCCATCCTGCTTTCTCATTCTCTCTATTCAATGGTCATTTGTATGAATTTGCTTTGTTTTTGGTAAAAGAAATAGGAAAAATTCTGACGAGTTATGAGAAATGATGGGAATAGATAAGGAAGGGAGAGAAACAAATAAGTTTGCCCTTTGCTTGCCCCCACAGAATGGTTATTTGAGCTCTAAGAGGCCAGGCTTTCAGGTAAAAGGTGAAAGTTTTGTTTTTTTAGGGCACAAACACAGTTCTTTTGGGCCTCCTGTGACAAAATGGGTCATGCATTTTGAAGGAGAGCATACTTCTAATTTCTGGTAGAAGATATCAGGTACAAAAGGAAATGAAGGGATATTTAGCATTCTGATGCATATAAAGATTTGAGAATATGGGAGGCATCAACCAAAGGCTGGGTAGTGGTTGTGTCAAGGAAGACATGTCAGGTGTTGCTGGTTCTCAAATGAGCACAGAGGTGTTCCTGAACACATGAGACTTCCTCAGAAATACCCAGAATTACTTGAGAGGCACTGAACAGGCCCTTGTTCCAGAGTCAGGGACTATGATGCAGCAGAGGGTGGGTAACCTATGCTAATATGAGCTAATTTGTAATCACTGGCCTGCTATGTGTGTTAGAAATGAATTTAAGGAGTCAGATTACCAGAAAAAAGCAGGAGAATCTGTACCAATCTGGCTTGATAGATCCTGAAGGTCAGGAATGTGGCAGGAGGTTGAAGACCCAAGAGATATTTAGAAGAGAGAGTCAACATAATGTGATGAATTGTGAACATGTTCTCTACTTGAGAGCAGTTGGGAGCAATGATGAAGAGCATTAGCTCACACTACTTGGGTTTATTACTTACCAGCTGTGCAACAAAAAGAAAGTTGCTTAACTTTTTGAAATCTCAGTTGTCCCATTTTTTTAATTTATAAATTTAAATGAATGATAGTATATGTTGCATAAAGATTTTTGTCAATATTAAATGTGATTATCTATTTAAAATATTTAGCACAGGCTAGGTACACAGAGCATATTAACATATCAACACTGCAGCAGAAAGTATTTAGATTACGAGTAGATCAGATTGTTACCTTTTTCATTTCACACAATAAAAATCTTAAGCTTTAATTCCATAATATTTCCCATCCTTTGGCCCTTTCTGCATCCCTACTCCCTCCTACCCTCAGAAACCTTGTTTCGTTTATTAATATCCATTAGCTTTTATAAGCAACTTGCTTTGTCAAATTGTCCATTCTGTAATTGTCCAAACTTTTTCTTTGTCATTCTGACTAGCTTTACTGCACATAATTCTCTTGGACTCTTTCCATTTGCTATAAATGGCAACATTTCATCTTCCCTTATGGCCCAATCACGTTCTATTGTGTGACTATACCACATCTTTTCTATCCAGTCCTCTAGCAGTGGGCACTTATGTTGCTTCCATGTCCTAGCTATGGGAAATAGTGCTGCAACACTGCAGCACATCGAATTTCTTGGAGTTGATTCTTTTATGTTCTTTGGATGGATGCCAAAGACTAGATTGCTCGGTCATACAGCAGTTCCATTTTAAAATTTTAAGGTACATTCAGACCCAAAAAGTTGTAGCAGTTATAGTCCCACCCATGGTGTAATAGGGTTCCTCTTTCTCTGCATTCTCTCCAGCACTTGTCTGGGGGTCTTTTTAATATGTTGCTATTCTGACAGGTGTAAGATGATATCTTCTTGTGGACTTAACCTGCATATATTTATTAAAAGTGAGGATAAACATTTTTCTATGTATCTATTGGCCTTCTGAATATCCTCTTTGGGGAATTGTCTCTTCAGAATTGCTTCCCATTTACTAGTTGGTCCTTTTTTTTCACTTTTAAATTGTATACATTTTTTAATTATCTTGGATAGTAACCCTTTGTCAGTTGTATAATGTGTAATATTTTCTCCCATTCAGTGGAAAGTCTTTTATCTACTTACATTTCATTTTGCTTTGTAAAACTTTTAAATTTGATGTAATCGCAACCGTTTATTTTTGCTTTTATTTCCCTTGCCATATGGGTCGAGTCACCAAAAACATCTTTATCATTGATGTCATGAAACTTATTGCCATTCTTTCTTTCTATGCACTTTATTGCTGCAGGTCTTATAATTCTTTAACCCATTTAGAATTAATTTTTGTGCATGGAATTAAAAAGTGGTCCAATTTCATTCCTTTGCTTGTGGTCATCCAGTTTCATCAGAAATATTTGTTAAAGAAGATTCTTCTTTCCTCTTGGTTCATGGCTCCTTTATCATGAATTAAGTATTGATATGTTTTCTAGGCTTTTAATTATGTTCCATGACCCATGTGTCTATTTTTATGTCAGTACCTTATTGTTTTAAGTGCTGTTGTTTTTCAGTACAAAGTCAGCTAATATGATGCCTCCAATGCTCTTCTTTTATCTCAGCATTATTTTGGCTAGTCAAAAATATGGTTACATATAAATTTTAGAATATTTTGTTCAATTTCTTTAAGGAATAATTGTTTTTTTATGATTTATGTACCACTTTTGGTAAGATAGTCATTTTGACTATGTTGATTCTCCCCATTCATGAGCATGGACGATCATCTCCTTACATCACGATCTAAATCCTTTAACAAAATCTTGTCATTTTCATTGTATAGGTCCTGCAACTTCACAGCTAAATCCAAGGTTTTAATTTCTTTAAGCCATTATGAATGGAATTATTTTCTTTTTTCTCTTTCATTGTATAGAAAAATGTAAAGAGTTTTATATTTTGATTTTGTAACATACCATTTTGCTCTATTCATTCATTGTTTATGTTGAGATAGGTTCATTCTGTTCTCATCTTGTTTAGAGGTTATTTTTTTAAAATGGGTGTTGAGTCTTATCAAATGATTTCACTGCATCTATCAATATTAGCATAACAATTTTATCATATTTTTGTTGATATAATGTATTGCATCGATTGATTTACATATCTTAAATCATCCCCACTTCCCTGGGATAAATCCCACTTGATCATGATGTATAATTCTTGTAATTTATTGTTGAATCCACTTTGCTTATATTTTGTTGAAAATATTCACCAGGGATAGTGGTCTGTAGCTGCCTTTTCTTGTGCTGTCTTTATCTGGTTTCAGCATTAGGGTAATGTTAGCATCTTAAAATGTAGTAGGGAGCATTCTGTCTTCTTGGATTTTTAGAAGTAACTTCAGCAAAATGGGAGTAAATTCTTCTCTAAAGGTTTGATAAAATTTGCTTGTAAAATAATCTAACTTTTGTTTTTGGTGAGATATTTAATAGCTCCTTCAATTTACATGTTTATGATCGGTTTATTCAACTCTTCTGTTTCTTTCTGATTTAGTCTTGGTTAATTATATTGTTCTAGAAATTTGCCCCATTATTCAAGGTATTGAATTTTTTGTCATAGAAATTCATAATAATTTCTTGTGATGCTTCGCATTTCATTTCCATTCATGGAAATTTCTTCTGTTTCATTTCTAATGCTGTTTATTCATATAAATTATTAACTTTTAAAGTCTTATTTGTCTGCAAATTTGATATAGATGTCATTTATGATTTTTGGTATAAAATTAATACTTATATGTATAATACACAAGTACACATACATATGTACAATTGATTAGTCTTTACAATTGAATAGTAGAGCAATTAAATATGCTACATGGACTTTTTCCTTTGTACAATTTGTAACTGAAACTCAATTGACTTTCCTTATTAGATGTACAGCACATAGTTTTTCACTTTACTGGTTGACAAATACATTTCATCTCGACCCAGCACTTTTACAGTCCTAGAATCTTACTTTCCAATAACATACTTTTAGCCCAAATCACTCACCCTTCAAGTTCTCTCACTCTCTCCCATTACTTCAACTTGTTGACCTCTTTATGACTTCCATTCCTTTTAGCCTACTTCTGGCTTTATTTCTGCCCCTTGCCAGCATAATAAACCCCATTGTTTCAAATACTCAAAATAATGGTATTTCCGCAGGACCTCTCCCCATATTTGTAAACTTCTGATCGGTCTCTCTATTTGCTTTCTCACTATTTGAAAACTGAAGTTGTAGAGGTCTGCTGGGGAAAGGCACATGGGTACAAAAATAGGTGCCCCGTCATTAAAAATTCAGTCTTCAGCCTCAGCTGGCCTGTCCAGTCAGCCGGACAATCTGTCTATGTGTCCCAGGTCTCCTTCCTCCCTGAGCAACCCTTCCAAATCCCCATCATTCTCTGTAAACCCTTGACCCCACTCACAAATGACCTCACCTTCTACTTCACAAAGGAAATAGAGGCCAACAGACAGCAACTCCCTTAACTTCCTGCCCCCTCCTCTACATTCTTATCAGCACCCACATCCATCCTTACCTCTTTTCCTCATTTTTCAGTTGAAGTGATGTCTCTCCTCTTAGCCAAGGCTAATCCCACCACCTGTGATCTGGATTCCATCCCCTCCCGCTCCCTCAGGGATGTGCTCCATCAATCATCCATGCTCCTGTATCTTCAGCCTCTCACAGAGTACTGGCTCTCTCCCCTCAACATGCAAGAATGCTCTCATCGCTTCCAACCCAAATACAGACACACACACACACACACACACACACACACACGCCTTTCCCATCCTTGTATTTTCTTCTAGTTACTGCCAAAACTTTCACTTTTCTTTGTCAGCCAAGATTCTATTAAAAATATAGTTTTCTCTGATTTTAAATGTAATAATACTCATTTCAAAATACTTGCTGATAAGGATTTTCAAAGAAGAAAATAATAATTGCCCATAATATTCATCACTCAGGGATTGCAACTGTTAATATTGTTATTTTGTTTTCTTATTTTAGTTTTTCTCTGCCTATAAAAAGATTGTCATACTGCATAAAGGTTAGCATCTTTTTTTTACTTACTGTGCCATTTTCCGTAGTCTTAAATATTCCTCACAGACTTGTTAGTAGTTGTATATTATGTGCTATATTTGAAACAACTTAAATACCTGTTTTATTAGAATGCTAGACTGCTTTGAGCTTTTCTCCTCTATAAGTAAACAAACTCCCTGAAGCCAAATCCGTTCTTTTCTCTCCTCCCATTCACTTCTCTGCCTAAGACGATCTTTTACCTCCTTCACCTGAGACTCCTCTCATTAAGTTACCACTGACATCGTTACCACGTTAAAGAGATTTTCCTGGTTTATCTCACTTAGCTTCTCTCAGGTTCTTCACATTATTAGTGATTCTTTGAAACAGGCTTCTGCTCAGGCATCCATTTCCCTTGGGAAAAAAAACAAACAAACAAAAACTGTCTCCCTGTTTTCCACCCTCCAGTTTCTTCCCTCTCATCCCCTTTGTATCTGTTCTTCTTTCTGGCCTTGCCTTTGGAAGTTGGTTTCTCTGGAGCTCTATCCCTGGCTCATGGCTCTATGTCCATATTTTCTTCCTGGGGTAACTGATGCTTCAGCCTTCATGCATTGGCTGCTGGTTCCAAGCTGTACCCAGTCTAGCTTATCCAATCAGCAGAGGCATTTTCTACCTGTCAGTTATGCATTCTTAATTATTTTCCCTTTTCTAAGTTTTTATGGCATCCTATGCCTAATGCCATCATGGCATATATCACTTTCAATTTAAAGTTCAGGTTGACTTGCCTTGCTATTGTCTTTCCAGGCTTTCTCGACCTCAGCACTATTGATGCTTTGGGGCCAGATAATTCTTTGTTGTAGGTTTCTGTCCTATATATTGTAGATGCAATATATTATATTGCATCTTTCACTTCTGCCAACTAGATGTCACTAGCAATCTATCAGTTGTGACTATCAAAAATGTCTGAAGATGTTGCCAAATTCCCCAGGGGATGAAATTCTCTTTGGTTGAGAATCACTTTAGAAAACTGAGATTTTTTAGAGTAGGACATGCGTGCTCTCACTTTTAGCCTATTACTCAGCCAGTGTCTGGCATATAAATGATGTCAGGTAAAGAAGTGGGCCAACATACAAGATAAAACTGAGAAGATAAAAATAAATAACAAAAGGTTATTTTTTTGTAAAAAACATTCCTTTTATACTGCCAATCATCAAGCAAATATTATATACTAACAAGTTTCCTTGATCCATGGTATGTATTAAAATAAACAAAGTCCTTGAGCTCAAGTAGCTTATAAATTTGAAGGATAGAAATGAGTCAGACATGTAATCAGTGTGTGTATGCAAACTTAACTACACAAATGAAGTGTTTAAGTCTGCTGTGGCAATTTGGAAAATTTATTACTGCTCGGGAAGAGGAAAACAAAAAAGAAAAACTTTCAAATGAGTTAGATATTTTATTTAGCACAGAGACAAAAAGGGCATTTTCCAAACCTCCTGGCTGGAGGTTTCAAACAGATGGGTCAAGGATACGAATCTGCCTAGATATCAGTGAGATTATTCATTTCAAGAACAGGATTAAATTAGCTGCTGAATATAGGTTCATATTTTGCTCCAGTGAAATGCATTATAATATCTAGAGGTCTAAAATGTTTTAGATTAATATTCATGGATATAAATGTTCAATTAATAAATGGAATAAAAGATGCAGACCTATTTAGATAAGCTTTTCAAGTTATTCTCAATGGGGGTATCCCCAAAGGATATAGGAGAAATTTTTGGTTGTACTAAACGGTGAGGGGTGAGGAAAAAAGTGCTACCGGCATCTAGAAAGTAGAAGCGAGAGATGCTGCTAAAATATTGAAATACCCAGGAGAGTCTTCCATGACAAGAAGAAATTGCTGGGGTTTTGGAATGTCAATAGCGCCTAGGTTGGGGAATCCTATTTTATCACATGTTTATGACTCTGCAACATCAATTGGCATGTTAAAAAATCCTGCTCCTCCAAGTGGATGGATGGATGGATAATATAAAGTCTTATACACAAGATATCCCCAGATTATTTTACCAGGGACCCTGATAACATATCAGCTATATTGTATAAAACATATTAAGTAAAATAAGATATATTATGAAAAATAATTTTACTTTAAAAAATTTTAATGTAACTATTAGAAAATATAAAATCATATAGATGGTTTACATATTTTGATTGGACAGCACTGATTTCTACCATTCATTTCAATAAAACAATTATTCCACTTCTTGTAAAATGTTAAAATCCTGTCTTAATCAATGACGATTAATATTTACTCCTTTCCTCTTTTTTCAGTTATTACAAGAGAATAGCCATAGATATTTATAAGCTTTTTAAAATAATTTTCCTATTGGTGTATATGTGAGAGAATACCTTTCCTTCTGCTCAGATGTTTGAAGTCAGATTTAGAGTATTTCATCTTTAGATTTTGAGCCAATTCTTGACTTACCCTTATTCTAAATCCTACTTTCATAATAAACAAAAGAATTTGACTCTTGGGCCTCCCCCATGGCACAGCAGTTGAGCGCTGGGTTGCAAAGCTGCCAGCAGCCTCTGCAGCGCCGGTTCGATCCCCGGCTACTCCCCGACCACCGGAGGAGGGTCCCACATGCTGCAACAGACCTCTCCTGTCTCTCCCGCTGCTCCCCTCAGCAGTGTACTTCGTCAGTTGCCTGTTCTGCTTCCTGCTCTGGCTCTAGTGGATTTGCTCACCCTCCCACGCTTCTGACTGTACCCAGTGCTTGTATAAATAAATAAATAAATCTTAAAAAAAATCCATTAAAAAAAGGGATTTGACTCTCTATGTCAAAGTCAAAGCAGATGAAAACTTCATTTGAGAATGTCCAGTTGTCACCCAAGGATGTGGTTATCAGTGAGAATGGTTCAGTCATTTCAGGAGAATCCAGACCTACAAATTCAGTTAAGTAGTTAAAATCACTTAAAGTGTTTGGCAGAAAAATGAAATAAGGGCTTTATATAGCACATACATATTCAGTCTTGAAGCCATAAAAGGTTAAAGAAGAACCACCATACTTCTAGTATTTCCAAACATGGAAAGTCCAAAATTACCAGTCAGTAGGTCAAGGAAGAAGATTGTGAGCAAAAGTAGGGGCAGCATGTGAGCCATACCTTATGAATCTAAGACTCTCTGTTTCCGTGAGTGGTGAGTTCAGTCTTGCTAAGCTTGTGCTTATAGGCAGACCAGGTAGACTATGCAGGAGGCACTGTACCCTGACTACAGCAAAGACTCTCCTGGCCTCTCAAGAGGATCTAACCCATATACCAGCATGGTAGCAGATATACTTCTTGTTTTGAAGGGGGCAGAAGGTATTGATAGCTTTTCTCCCAGCCATCCTCCTCCCTGCCCAAGAGTGGTAGAGATGCCAAATTAGTCAAGGCTCCACAGGTCAGGGCTAGGACTGGGATCTGGTTCTGGGAATACACAAAAGGAAGTGGCTAAATTTAGTAATGGACTGAATGTGTGCCAGTGCTAGGGATAAAGGGCAGACAATGCGGGGGCAACTCTAGATCTTACATTTACTGTTCTGCCTGGAGGGAGAAGCAGGAATTTAACACTGCCCAGGGGCAGGGAAGGAGGAGGTGGGAGGAGTAAACCTCACAGCTTTCTTCCTTTTTGTTTTCAGACCTGTCTGCTCATCTCATTGCACTGTTTTTTCCCCAACTCTTCCAATATGAAACACTTTGAAAATATGCTATAATATTTCATGCATTAGCCAGCTCACTATGTCTAAAAAAACCCAGGTAATATTTAAAAGATGGCATTGGAAACGTATCAGATGTGTGGCTTTTTACAGAAAAGTAGGCAAGAGATTCCTACAGAGATGGAACATAGATTTGCTCTAACCTATCTTTGTCATCTTAAAGCTCATCTATTAATTTGCACAACTGAACATCTGACAATGGACTTTTAACCTTACTTCATCTTTTGATGTATTTTATTTTATTTTAAAAATTAATTATTTGGGGGAACTGTGCTTCCTGATATGTGAATATCCATAGCAATGTGATGGAAATAGGAAGCCAGGGCTATAATTATATTACAGCTTACAAAATATCATAATAACTTTAATATTTTTGGTTTCTCCTGAGCTTCTGTTCAGAATTATATATTTAAAGTATTGTTTTATATTGAATGAATATTAAAAATCAGAATTGTGTTTCCTTTATTGAGGAAAAAATGTATATCCTCTCTTCAGAGTATCTGATTTTCTTTGATTTGATTTAGACAGCTTTAGGAAAGAATAAAATGAAACAGGGTTTGAGGTGGAGGTCATTGAAACATACCGTCTACTGTGAAATATTTAATACTTTCTTGAATTCTTATAGTATTTGTTATTCAAATGAAAGAAGTATAGGATTCATATAATTTGTCTGGATTTTAAAATACGCAATTGTCTACATACAAATGGCATAGTTGAAGATTCACATGGGATGTGAGGATTTCAAAAGATGTGACTTTTCCTGACTCTTAGAGCAGGAAGTGCATACCTTAGGAAAGCATGTTTAAAGTTAGGCCACAGCTTGCCAAACATTAAGGCAAAACCACAGCTTTTGTTGCAAAGAATAAAATGTGGGCAGAGATTTCTGATAAATGTCAGAGTGTAATGTTAATTCTAATTGTTCCATCCAGTGGTCCTTGATTTGTGACAGGTTTGTTACTATGCAGATTTCCGGGCTGCCACCGCCCATGCAGGGATTTCACCCTGTGAAGTTACCCAGATACACCCTCTTCTCCATCTCACCTCTTTATTCCTAATTAGTGTGTCCCTGGGTTCTCTCAGGGTAGCATTATGGTTGTCCTAAAGTGTTTTTGATTCCAACCCACTGACAAATTAAGCTATCTAATGTTTAGTGAAAACACAAATTTAAGTCACAGAAATGGTAAAACCTAACAGGCAACATCCCAGAGTTACGCCGAACTCGATAGTCACCGACTTTCATCTTGCTCACCCCTTTTATTTTCTGGAGGTGCTGCAAGCACAGTGTGTCCAAAATCTCACTGAGGGTTGTGGTTTTTTATTTTAAGTTCTCATATGGCCCTGCGCGCCTTTTTCTTGAAGTAATAATAACACAAGGGGCAGGCAAGGCAATCCTGTTGTCAGTATGCAAAGAAATTTAGCAGGTCTCTGAAAAAGCAGACATGGGAAAATTGGAGAGAGGAGGAAACAACCATGGAAAGATGGGTCTGGCACCGGCGCCAATAGCCTGTCCATTTAAGTGGGCCAGCAATATTCAGATCAACTCGGAATCACGCTCAGTCTCCTTCCTTGTTCCCCAAATGGGCCTGACATCAGATTATTGTGTGAAGGTTTTAACCACTTTGAAAAAGTAGTTGAAATCAGTAAGTAGTAAGAAAATGAGTGAAATGGGAGAAAGAAAAGCGGCTCATAGTGAGACTTCCTCTGTGCCCTTTGAGCTTCTGCCTTATTTAATTCCTTGTCATCACTATAGAAACACAGAAAATTAGAGGATTTTGCTCAAGGTTACACAGTGATTAACAGAGCTAGAATTTCAAGCCAAAATTGTCTCCAGTTCTCATGCTTCTTCCTCTATACTTTTTCTGGATGGATTAGGGGGAAATCATATTTGAGGCTATCATGGGTCCATAGGAATCTAGAATGTATTTGAACATATAATGGTTGTTTGCTGTCTATTTCACATATGAACTGTTGAGAGACACTTTTAGTCACAAATTATTCAGGGTTCTGTTATTGCAAAATGAAAAACTATCTGTAATTGTTATTGACTTAAAAATACATTTTTAAATAGCATTGCATTTTCTATTAAGCAAAATGTATAATATATGTATAAATATTATACAGCTAAGAACTGCTAATTCAATCACTTTTCCTTAAGAAACTGTCTTCATCTGAAACTACGTGTACATATTAATCAGCTGAGTTTCATGGGGCTAATGTACACTAACTTATTTTTTTTTAAAGATTTATTTATTTATTTATACAAGCACTGGGTACAGTCAGAAGTGCGGGAGGGTGAGAGAATTCACCAGAGCCAGAGCGGGGAGCAGAGCAGGCAGAAGGACCGAAGTACACTGCTGAGGGGAGCAGCGGGCGGCAGGAGAGGTCTGCGCTCCATGTGGGACCATCCTCCGGTGGCCGGGGATCAAACTGGTGCTGCAGAGGCTGCGGGTAGCTTCGCAACCCAGTGCTCAACTGCTGCACCACTAGGGAGGCCCTACGCTAACTTATTTTTTGAAAAAAAACAAAACAAAACAAAACAAAAAAACAGGTGGCATAACAGGATAAATTTCTGTCATGAATAAAATAAAATAATTTTAAAATGTGTTTTGAAATGCCTAATCATGGTTCTGTTAAAATATACCCATTCATTATTTGCATAAATATCTCAAATGATTAGAGTGATATGGAAGAAAGTCTAATAATCTCATAGGATTGTTTCATTTTTACTTTGTTTTGTTTTTGGTTAAAGAAGAAAAAAACCCTACCATGTCATGATTCCTCAAAACCAAACTTCTGTTTATTAAGGTTTATTGATCCTAATATGAATTTTACAGAAATATAAATGTAATAGCTATAAAAATTTAAAATCAGGTCCTGTATTTATCTAACTGAGATAAATTTCAGAAATTAGGGAGATTATGGTGGCAGAATGTAGTAGTAAGGGACCCAAGGAATTATTTCATCCTATATACACATCCTTAAGCATTTCCTTTCCATGGTGACCCTGTGCTTGGCCATGTGATGCACTTTGACCAATGAAATAATAAATAGCAAGTGTGACAGGAGCAGACAATGGAAAGTGCTTGCCTTCTGGGGCATGCCTCTTCTGGTTATGGGAACCCTTGTGTCACATTGTATGATCACACCAGGGCTAGAACCCTGGGGATGAGAGACCATGTGGAGAGAGCTCTCAGCATTCCCAGCTATCCCAACATTCCCAGACATGTGCTGAGGGTCATCCTAAACCATAAAGCCCCAGCAGGGCTGGCTGCTGAACAGTAAAACTACCAGATGACTAGCAGATTCATGAGGAAATAATACATAATTTGCTTTTTAAGCCATTGTGTTTTAAGCTGATTTGTTACAGAACAAAATGCAGTCAACTAAATAATGTTCCTCTAAAAATGTGACTATAAATCCAACTGAGATTAAAGCGTTTGAAAACTATACTAACGTCGAGAACTAAGAGACAGCCTCACTCTTGATCCTGTCTTGATGAACAGATTGGCTATCTAAGTTGCTTTCAAAAACCTAAATTCTAGAGAAAAAAATGCCAATTGTTATCAATCTTTATACAAAAGATTTCAGGAAAGAGTAAGAGGTTTCAAGGAGTGCTAATTTAAGACAATAAAGAAAAGGCAGCTCATTCATAAGACTCCTGTATGTTTCACAGAAATACAAAGACCTCAAAAAGTCTCTCTCTCTCTTTCTCTCTCTCTCTCTCTTGCTCTCGCTTTCTCTCTCTCATACACACACTGCCAGAGCAAGCTTGTCAGTTACTCTATCACCATCATGTACAAGACTTATTTTATTGAATTTCTTTTAATGTATACTGGCTACTGTATAGCCAAAAAAATGGAGTTTATAATATTATTCAATAACCTGCAAACCTGGAACAATGCTAAAATGTAAGTAGAAAGAAAAAAGTTTATAAGATTGTACTTTGAATATAAACTTAAATTTGTAAGAATTCTATGTGTCTCACATATACAATAAGTGAAAATAAAGACTCTAAATTAAATACCCAAGTAGTAAAGGACTTTATGGAATTTTAGGGTATTTTTATTTTCGAGTTTCAGTCCTCAGTAGCACTCAAATATACGTAAAATATATAATAAATTAGTGTAAACTGGAAGTCAATGGAGCAATATTTCAATACATAAAATAAAATTGTACGAGCCATCAAAACAAGAAATTTAGATCAAATTCTAGATAGCAGACATTCCTAGGTATGAGCATGTGTTTATTACAGTAGTTAAAGCCTTGCAGATTTTATATAAATAGTATGATCCGTGAAATTGCATGTGATACAAGTACTTAATTTTGTGATCATGTTATTCTACACTGAAGGATTTTTTAAAACACATTTCTTATTCCCATTAAGAGTTCACCATTAGAAGCAAATCAAATCACCTCACAGTTCTCCCTCATTCTCTACATTATTTGTTTCCCTCCTGATCCATCTCTCCCTCTTTTCTTACAGAGAAGATACCAAATTACTTAAAGTAAGTAACTCATTGATTCATTTGATTATTTGGAAATATTATCCATACTCATATTTCTGTTCTAAAGCAGTATCCAAGAAATACACCCACGTAGCAGCCCACCATTCACAATGCAGAACACTGCAAACATAATGGTATTAAGAACTGCATTTTAACATTAACAAAAAGCACGAATCCGAAGTCCAGGGTCTCAACATTTGCCTGGCTAACTGACACAGTTATCAGACAGAACACGCAGGTCTGAGACCCCTGAAGCACTGTAATGCCACAAGTTTGTTCTATGATCCCGTAGAATAATAGATTCTGAAGATGAATTCATGTGCACTGTCAAAAAGAAATTCTTCCCTTTAGGTGTAAATCCCCCCAACAGAGAGGGTGACTTTATGAAGATTGTTGCCAACCTTTTCAGTCTGTCTACATTACAGAATATATCTCCTTTTGTTGAAGTATTTTGCAAAAAAAAACACAAGTTGGATTTTTAATTAATATGCAGTATAATGAATATTGAAGGGAAAAATAGAGAAATCAAAGTTACCTCCTCCCTAAATGTAATATCCACCTATTACTGACCACTGTGACCTTTCTGGGAAAAGTCACTTCCATTGGATAGGGCAGTGGCCGCAAGGCAGCAAAACGCCACTCGGAGTAATTCTTTGCAGATGCCAGGAACCGGAAGTTTCAAGGGGAAAAATGAAAGCCATTCACTCTTCCAATGACATAGGCCTTTGATACCACAGAGCCATTTGGGCTGAGAGCTCCAAGGTCAGGAAGGCACGTAAAGATTGGTGATTAGAGAAATACTATATCAGCAAAGTGTGGCAAGCTATTAAAAGAAACTATAGCTTTTATGATTGTGTCGCTGGAGCTCCCCAGGGCTATTTGTATTAGATATTGAGTTAAGCATAACTTATTTAGTCCCAGCATTCCAGAAAACATTTTGATGTCAGCTACTGCAGGAAAGTAAACACAAAGCAAAGGAGGAAACAGAGCTGATCTCTAACAGATAAAAATGGCGTAATTTAATTTTCTGAACCCGGGCGTTTTAGAGCATTAAGAATGAGGAATTTTAGAAAGGTCCTTTCAACTTGAAAAATAAAGTTTATTTAGGCATCTGCAGGGCGGGGGTGTGGGGAGAGAAGGTGCATAGGGCTTATATTATCAACTCACTGAGCATATATTAACTTCTGGTCAAAACAATATTTTTCATGTACTTAATGAATTGTTCCCAGTGCCATATCTACATTTACGATGACAGACACATTTCTCTTGTTCCCATGACTTAATAATCAAATAATTTTTGTTTATGCATCTTCCCTTGGTGTGTCTAACTTTACCATTATTCATGAAATCATTGGCTCCTGAGGTGTTCAGGGGTCACCACTTGCTACCATCAAAATCCCTTTTTTAAGGCAGCATTCACCACTGACCACACTCACCATGTGATATCCAGTCCTAAAATGAAAATGTTGGCAGTGATGAACATACCAAAAATTCTTTATACTTCCATTTTGAACCAGAGGAATGCCTGAACTCTGAACTCTTGGCTCTTGCCAAGGTCCCTGAAAGGAATTTCCTCACAGGTTCTAAGATGACTGTGCAAAACTTGGTGACTTGGGGACAGCTAATAGCATTCTAAACATATTATGAGTATTAGTGTGTAATAGTTACTTCAAACAGTATTAATATAGGTGATATTGTGATGAAAGAAGTTGGAGGGGACAATATTTTGACCTAAAGCTGTAGAAGTTACGTAAAGGTAGGCTTCCCTCGTGGCACAAGGGTCTAAGCACAGCACTGTAAAGCTATCCATGGCCTCTGCAGCATGAGTTCAATCCCTGGCCAGCTGGAGAGCAACCCACATGGCGCAGCAGACCTCTCCTGTGTCACCAGCTGCTCCCCTCAGCAGTGTATTTCAGTCATTCTGCCTGTTCTGCTCCCCACTCTGTCTTTGGTGAATCCTCTCACCCTCTGAGCCTCTGGCCTGTACCCCAGTTCTTGTATGCATAAGTAAATAAATCTTAAAAAAAAAAAAGAAGCTACCTAAAGGAGGAAATATTTTCCTTTTCTCAAAAGAGCAAAGTAATGAGAGAGACAGAGAGAGACACACACAGAGGGAGAAAGAAGACATGCAAAAATGTTAATAATGTTTGCCTTTGGGTGGTAGGATTATGTGGGTGATTTTTTTACCCATTTATTATACTTGTCTGTTTTTGTCAAATCCTCCTGGTTGAAAGAAAAGAGGAGGAAAATTTAAAAAAAATGATTAGGAAAGCATATAGGCCTTCCTAATGTAAAAGACATGCCGCTTCCACAGGCGAGGCCTCCCTGTGATGAACATCGATCTGCTTTGCCATAATCTCAGAAACACTGCTCCTGGATGTATTGGCTGCTGAAGAGAAACTGCTAGACCATTTTTAGAAGGAAAGCCTTCCAAGTTCAGTATTTGGGATTTTTGCCTGCATACTTCAGGTAGTCTTTTACTCTTAGCTGAACTCTAAGAATTTGCTTACTTTTACATCTTTACCAACACAGGAGCTTTCTGGTTGCTTTTATTTATTTCTCCTCAGTCGTATTTGTTTGTTTGTTTGTTTGTGGGAAGAGTAACAGCTACAGCAAATTATTTGAAATCAAAACTCTGCCCAAGGCTGATGATGGTCAATGTGCTTGTGATGATAGTTATTGCAACTACACATTCAGTTTGATGACTGCCTCTGCCAAATATTTTTTTTTAATATTGTGATTGTCATCTATAATTGTACAAACATACAAGTCTACCTTCAGATGACAATAAAAATGACCTCAGATTAAACAGTGTAGTGGTTACATAACTATACTATAACTGTATAATGTAGTATGTTCTATTATGCTATCTAATAATTATCACTATAATTATGTAATTATTAAAATATAATATAGCTTTATATTTTGTGGTAAAGTTTAAGAAAATTTCATTGCCAATCTAATCCAGTGATTAATTTGAAATAAAAGTCTGTTTGGTTTAAAACATCATTTTGGAATACTGTGTAAAGGTATCCAGTTTTGTTTTGTTTTTTAACTGCCTCATTGAAAATACTAAAGCCAAAAATGATATTGAAAGAAAAAGCACTCCATCACATTTTTAAATATCTACTTCATAAAGCATTATAGGGTTTCAGCAAAAGATATTACAGAGTCTAACCATCAAAAGTAAAGTAAGTTGGAGTGCATTCAGCAAAATATTTCCCTGTAAAATAATCACAGAAATATTTTATCATTCAGTATAGTGAGTGCAAAATACTATCGAGAAAGTAAATAAAATTGTTAGAAAACATTGCATTATTCTTTTGATTTTTCTCAAGAAAAGAGTAACTGTTTATGCAGTTGTATTTTTTATTTGTTTGTTTGTTTGTTTGTTTATTTTTAGTTAAAGAAAGCTCAGGTGAGGATAAGATCCTATTGGACAGATTTAAACCATCCATTTACTCTAAATTCAGAATACAAAGGAACACAAACCTGACATCAAGGTTAAAACAAACCTGTATCTCTAATGCTGGCAACATTTTGAAAGCACCAGAGAGATTATTGAACAAACTATCTCTTCATTCCTTCACATGGCTCTCGAATCCCATTCTGGTCATTGAAAGTGTCGCAAAGCTATATATGGGGCTCTTTTACAAAATCAGTCTACCAAAATGTCCAGTAAATATGGACTGTGTCATAGAAACACAATCCTCATCTACAGCCAAAATTGTCTTGTTGGTATTGTTTGGTAAATAGCATGGCAGAAAAGATAGGAAGACAAAAGTTCCCCCCATGATTTCAATAGTTCCTCCATGTGCATCATCTCTAATTCCCTTCTTCAAAGAGTCCATGTTCAGCTTAGATGATTCATTCTAAGTTGAATGGTCGCTCAAGATACATCTGCAGATGCAATGCTATAGGTGCCATCATTTTTGCCTTATCACCAGAAGGAACATCTGTTCAGCTGCAAGACTGAGTTTTCTACAGTCATCTTGGTTTAAGAGATCCAGTTCCAAGATGCAATAAATAGTATGACTTCATTTGTCTAGAATAATGCATATGCCTCATTTATGTCCTTACTAACTTTGTGCAACAACTTTCAAACTAAATAGAATTTGACTCCCTTAGTTAAAACACCAAGACAGCTTAGGGTTTTTATAAAATAAAAACAAAAAGTCACCCTATGTTTATGTAAATTAGAGAAAACAAGGAGTGAAAGGAAGAGAATATTGAACACATTTTATTTTATTAATACTTTCAAATAGCCAAGAAACCTTCCTAAGAATATGGCCTCTTTGAAGATAAAGTTTCATTTGCATAAACTGGAGAGGCCCCTTTAATGTACTTTTCATTATCTTGACTCCAAAGTGACTGATGTCAAGATCAAGGGAGTCAATCAGGGTAGATACACTCCAGGACACTACAGAGAAATAAATCAGCCCATCCTCTCCACCGAGAGCTTTGCTCCAAGAAGGGGATTTGTGAATCTCCTTTCTAAAGCAAGGAAACTAAGTTTCATTATTGAGAGGACTGACTCTCATCCCTTAGAAGTCTCTCATTCTTTACATTCATTGGTGTCCCCTGAATCAGTTATCTAATAGGTTAGTGAAGTTTGGAGATAAACCAGTTCTTGACCATTTCTTGCCCCCTGAACACTCCCAGGACACTAAAATCATTCAGCCTTTTATCTCATTATGTTAAGAAAGAAAATTAACTCTGAAGTAAATGAGATAACAGCCTGTTGCCTATTGGATGTTGGGTGACTGTGATATGGGTCCTCTTGTGTGAAGAGAAGGACAATGAGAGAAGGACAATGAAAGAAGTAGCCTATGTGATGACTGTCCCTTTGACTACCTCAGTGGTTTTTCTCCCATCTACAAATGCACTTTGCCCAGAGAGTGTGGCCTTTTCTTTACTCAGCTCAGATATCCAATTTGCTGCATGATGCAGCAGGTCTTCCTGGTCACTATAGGTGGGCAAATTAAGAATGTCATTGTTTGGTCTTTATTTAACAAATTTGGCATAGTGCTGTTTTTACTTGCAAAATGCAAATGTGAAAAAAACTATCACTTATTATGGTACTTGCAGTTCAAGATATTTTGCTTGGATCCTATATACACAATCGTTACCAACATTCAAGCCTGTTTTGTTTTAGTTGGCTACCAGTTTACTACCCTCAATTTCGTTCTCTAAGTCTGTGTTTACAAACAATTTAGCAACACTTTGATTCTGTTTGGAAATGCAGTTATGAGGAACCCCTCACTTATGCACAGAAACATTTTAAATGAGGTTTATAAAATGTCATTTTAAGGCAGATGACAAGATGTAAATTACTTATTTAGTGATTCCTTATTTTTACACATACTATTTTATTAGAGGAAATTTCAAAGGCTAGGCCACTTCAGGAGTACATGAGGAGGTTATTTCAACTGCATGTGAGTAGACTTGAAATCCCACTCTCCCTGAAGTCCTGAAACACAGTTAGAAGCCTCTGCCTTTCTGCTCTGTGAGCAGCCCCTACTGGACAACTGATCAGTTTGTGCTGTTGGTGCTAAATTAGAAGCATCTGTTTTTTCTCCTCCTCTTCCTCCTGCTGGGGGAGGGGAGGTGGAGTGGAGGAATTTTTTCTTTTCTCTTTAAATTATGTCACTTTGTTTTCTAGTATTAAATATTTACCTGAAATAAAAACATCACATAATCCTACAAAGACATACTGACCTTTTAAAAATGCAAATAACATTATGTTTACTGAATAAATCAAAATCTTAAACTATTCTTTTTAAAGTGTTTTCCATATATAATAATCAATTAATATATTTAGTTTTAATTAATACAGCCCAGAATTCTAGTAACTATTAGGAAAATGTATAATAGAGTATACATATAAATAAAGATATATTTGCTTGATTTCATTCCTTCCTTTTTAACAAATAAGTGTTAGATATGACCTTATTACAATCTGTCATTTCCTATGGGTCCTAGAGTTTAATAATATCTAAGTTGATATAAGAGTACATCTCTCTGGACTGATGTTTCCAAAAACACAGTTTGGGAAATTTTGCTGAATTCATCCAGCCTTTCTACTTCTTGTGCTCTGAAGGAAAGAGATAGTTTGTTCCTTTCCACCCTGTTCAGTTGCTTGCTGCACTGAGCACCCGTTCTGTAAATAACATGGATATGCTATCTCTTTTAAAGATCACCACAGAGAGAGAAATAGACCGAGCAACTCCATCTCATACATGAGGAACTTGAGACTCAGAGCCTAAGAAATCTCAGTAAGAGAGAGAGTCTGGGTGAGAACTCAAACACAAGGTATGCTCACTGAAAAGTGCAAACTGTGTTATGCTTATACTGTGTTGCACAGACTGTTATGTTTTGGTAAACTCTAGTGGTTTCTCTGGTATGTCTAGGTCTTGTAACCTCATTGGAACCAAGATGTTCTACCCAACATTGGCAATCCTGATAGTTTCATCTTTTATCACTGCAGATGACATGAACTTGAATTCTATCGAGCATGGAAAATGAATGCTAATTTGATGCCAATTTTATTTAGAACATTACCCAATCTAAAGGAACACTCTATAACATACAATAGGATGGAGAGTGCATAAATGTTAAAATACTAATAAAAACTAAATCTGGAAATACCACAAGAGCAGCTAAAGATCAGCATCCCTTCATCATAGAGATGGTCTGTGTTATTCTTGAATTTACCTACAAGCCAAATACCACCAAGCCAGAAACTCCCACAGAGCTTATTCCATCCCCCTGTAACAAGCTCTTGGAGAAACCAAGCAAGCTGTCATTTAGTTTCTGTTCACTGCAGCCCTTCTATACTTTAGTACTAAAGTGAATACTTATATTCTTAGAAAGAGCAACAAAATGACTGACAAACCCATTGGAACTTTTAGAAAAACAAATTCAAACTTTGAATCAGCTCCTGTTAGCATCAGTTGGAGCTTATTAAATTCTTATATTGTGGAGATTTTTTCCTACTAGAAAACAAAAAAATGCTCCCCCTTCATACAGCAAATAAGTTGAGTCCACAAGTTGAATGGTTTGTCATTTCTCAATTTACTGAAAATTCTGTCTCAGTCATTTGTTCTTCACCATTCATAGGAAAGGAAAGGCCTTCTCTAGGCATGCATAAATATTGCAAACAAAATAAAATTAATATTTTTTCAGAATTCTCTTACAGAAGTATTCCAAAAGTCATTCAGAAATAACTACGTATTAAACAAGTATTGATAATATCAGTTCTTTTTCTTATCATTCCTTGCTTGAAAGTGATAATCAAGTTTTGTACGCATGATCACATGGAAATATAGACCTTTGCCATGAGGGAGAACAGCAGATTTCCCTAAAGAACATGAAAAATTCTTTTATCAAACCTGACTTATCTTTTAATAGGGAAAAAGAAAGACAATGCCAAAATATGCTAGTTACATACAGTGTCTTGTTTGCAAGCTTATTTATATTACCTTATTTTTGTAGAACTTTGTAGAGCCACTTTTCTCTAAATAATTGCACTATCTCTTCTTTTTTAATTTATTTTTTTAATTTTATTTTATATATTTTTTACATTATTTTTCATTTTTGCACAATGTATGTATTTTTATCTTGGTTATAGTCCCCATAAAATTCCCAACCCCCCTTATTTTGACCCTAATTCCTCCTTCCCTCCCCCCCACTTCTTTAGGAAGAAAATAATGCACAATATATATCATAGCAATATTTTTGCATGAATGCTGCTTTAGCAATTTGGTATTGGAGATAAGAAGGGCTCCTTCTCACTTTCAAAACAGCAGCAAGAACACAGAAAGAGCTCTAAGTGAGAAACAGAACACAGATATAAACTTCAAGATTAAAGAAATCCCTGAAGGAAATTGTTGCTTCACAGAGATGGACTAGCTAAGAAGTTATGTTCTCCATTTTGCAAAGGAGAGTCAAAGTTTAAAGATAGCACTTTCTGGTGAAAACACTAATAAAATGTCCCAATACTCCTATCATACAATTCACATTTGAGTTTCACAAAGAAAAACTGTAGTCCTGTATCTTGGCATGTGATCGTGAAGTAACACCTATCTCCTTACTGTATATTGTATACTCAAAAGCTAAAATGCACTTCATTTCATATCTAGCCTTCTGGAATATGAAGCATGGATTAGAAGCTCCTCAGACACCATCAGGAAAGGAGGTTTTCTTGCAGAAAGGAACAGGAGCATTGTGTGGGCTAGAAATGAGGTGGCCTGTTTGTCTAGGAGCGTGATGCCTCATGTTGGTCACTGCCTGTGTGTTTTCCTCAAGGACGTTTGCAGGGGTATTGAAATGCCATGTGTGATAGCAGTAAACTTGATACAAGGTGATACAATTACCCATATAAAATGCTTTTAGTACATCGATGAAATTTGTATTCTTCCTTAAACGATATATGCAAGAATGAGATTTCTTAATAAAATTTGGACAATTTGAATTATCCCCCCCAGTATAGTTGGTAAATAAATTAAAAATGCTTATTTTAAACCCGCCATAGTCACAGGAAAATATGCCACCAACTAAACCAACAATATCCTATTTAAATCATAGGAAACTAGGCTGCTTGCAATCCTAATGGCTCTAAGCAAAACATGACCCATAAATCTGTCATGCTAAGCACTCCTCCTTAGAGCTCCCATGGTTGCACAGAATTGGCTTGAACCAACGTTGCTGCAAAACCATAAACTGACAGAATAAGCTTTATCCTTGATGTGAAAAATCTCTCCAAGAATATCAGGCACTGTTCTTTGGTCAGGGCACTTTCCATATATTTCTAAAACACTTCTAAGGTATTTTTGCTTTATAATTGTTTTTCTTCCTCTGAATTTGAATCATTCCACTCTGACCATTCAGCAACTCTGCAGCAATAACCATCGACCTTATGGCATCCCCTTCCCAGCCTTATTCTACAAGAAACGCCTACTAGAAAATTCAAAATGTCTGGATACAAAATTTGTAGTAAGGCCATACTATCTGATATCTCTGCTGCCTCCCATGTCTTAGATTAAACTCATTTTTCATTTCATCATGAAAGAGGAAAATATCTCATTGGGAACTTTTCACAATGTTTACAAGAGAAAATCCCCTCAAATAAAATTAAGCATTTCTTTCCTGAAGTTAGGGCAAACTCTAGCAACAAAGTTTTATGTATTAATGATGCTGATGATTATGATAAACTATTTTTCAATGTAAGTCTTTTGTGAACTCAATTTTTAATTTAGCTGCTCCTGCCTGTTAGTTTTAATTTATGTGAGAGAATGCAGGCTTAAAAGCAATAAAATGAAGCCACCTTTAAAGGAGATTATTACTGAGACTTCTATTAGTGATGTTTTAATTTATTTCAGTGGAAAATAGTCTGTGCTAGGCAGCTAACAACAATCCAAATGTCTCATGGAAAGATATTTACTTGTCTTAATCTTTCTTTGCAACTGTTAGAGTCCTTGTCATTTTGACTTCCTTTCAGCTAGTGACCTTTGCCCTGCTCCAATTTAAAGATAAACTAAAAGTCATTTCCCCTGGATGTGTGCTGCTTCTAGTTTTGCAGTAGGAGCAGTAGCATGTAGTTGTCTAACCAATTACCTCCTATTTGAAAGTACTTTTGGGGTATGTAATTGTGTATTGGAATAAGGAAGTTTAGAAAGAAATAAACAGGAAAAAAAAATGATGTTCAATTCTGAGAAGTAAGTTCAGAATTCAGTGTCAAAATAAGAAAAGAGAAAACTACGTGAGATTACAAACAAGAATTTTTTCACGATTTAGCTTTTATCAGCAATATATGTGGACATATATAAAATTTCTAAAACTTTTTTAAATGTTTGACTGAAATTGGACTTAGCAAATCATCTTTTGTACATTTACTTATTGTTCATAAAATGTATATATAAATGCACTAGAAATAGGGCATTGATTATATAGAACTACACATTAAAGGATTTCTCATGTCACTGGTAGCTTTCTACAATAGTATTTTCCTTCCATCTTTTCTGGATCTCTGACAATATGATACTTTTGGTGTTGCCTTCAAATTCTACTGTATATTCAAAGAGAATTAATGAGTAAGAGAATTAATAATAGAGTAATATCAAAAATGATAATGATAAAGAATTACTCTAAATACATACACATGTGTGGGGAGATATACATACATAAGTTCATATATATTGTCATTTTTATCCAGTTTTAAAGTTATATAGGTTGTTTATGAGGTTTCCATACTTTTATTTAGCTTACAAAGGGAAATATGATAGCCACCTCACTCCTTCACACATTACAGGATAGAAAAACTCTATAAAGTAAAAAGAGTATCTAGCCAGATGTTATAGCAGATAATGGGGGAAATTTATTGGGTAAAGACTAAAATGATCTTTATTAGAAGAGACAACACCTCAACATACAATGGAGGGGAATAACTCCCTTGTGAGAAAAAGTAATAAAATAACTCCATCTAACTAGCTGTGAAACCCTGAAGAAATACATAGCTTTTGCCTTTCTTCCTTTCTGAATTCTTATTCATTTTGAGTCAGGCTATCTTAGGCCATTAATTAACCTTCAGGCTCTTGAGGTCATCTCTTTGGGTCTGTTTTCTCTATAAAGAAAAGTTGTATTTTTCAGTAATATTAAAAATACCTGAATATTGAATATTTTGCCAAATGCTAATGTATTATAAATGTTAAAGTCTAGTTGTAAAAATGAAACGATACAAATTTCTCTAAAGTAATTTTGAATAGCACAGGTGCTATTTTCCTTAGTACAGAAATTTCTTTTTATCATTGGGAATCTATGAACATATCAATTCTAACTTAAAAATATTATAATAAATTAAGGCTTATACTTTTGAATATCTGTTGTTCCAGGAATCTTAAACAGTCTATGTCTTTGCATGAAAACATGCATGAGGAATACAGAATGAGCAGTGAGTTGAGTGGAAGATTTATTTACATTACTCATCAGCTCATATATTTAACTGCTTATAGCTTATGTTGGAAAATGCACTGACCTAAGAAATGCACACATAGAAATACCATTACAAAGCTAAATGAAGAATCTGAATAGGATCGAAAGCACAAATGTTTATTATTTATATTAAATCACAGGCACTTGAAAAATGCAATCTTTAACAGTTATAAACATATGAATTTCCAAAGCACTACTTTATTGTATCTATTATGTAGCACCTAATATCTTTACCTAATAATTATTTGTCTAATTGTGTTTTCTTCCTCCCTAACATGATTATAAATTGGAGCCAGGTAGTATTGTGCTCAACATTTTAAGCAGTATCCTGAACTTTATAAATGTGATAAGCAATTAACAAATAAATGAAGATTTAAACTAGCTTAATTAACATTAGTACTTTATATAAAAATGTGAGATGATTCATATCTTTCTTGTAAATCTCTTATTTTACTCTTATGATGAACAGGAGAGAGGACATGATTTTTTTATGTCTACGCTGATAAACAAAGTTAAAATGCTGCCATTGAGCAGCTACAGCAAAGTTGCCCCAAGTAATGTATTTAAATTGCTTTTTGTATATATTATATGATGTAAATATAAAATAAAGTTAATAAGTAAGGCAAATCTCACATCAAGTATGAAAAAATAAGCATTGAAAAATTGGGGATTCCATGAGTGACATTTTTCAATGTCTTTATAAGCCATGGCCAGAAAATGGAAATTTTAAGAACTAGAGTTAAATAGAAGAATTGAAAGGTAGTAAGGAATGCATTTTGTATGAAGAAGAAGATTCCATTCATAATGAGTCCTCCCTATGAGTTTTCATTTTTCACTTTGGAATTTTCTCTCTATAAGCGCTGGTACTTTCTCATCAAAATGGTAGGGAGGAGTAAGGAAGAGCTGGTTGAAAAATGAACATAGTAATAAATGGTGCTTCCGATTTGATGATGAGGAAGCATATTTTAAATTTATTCAGTGGTCTGTAAGTCAGATGATGTCAGTCTCTGTTACATTACCATAAATTGGATGGGAAACTACAAACCAGTCTCTCAACCTTTCTGGATTAGGACTGGGGTGGGATTCCAAGTGCTGACATTTTCTAGCTGTATGAGTCCAGGCAACTATTCAGCACTCGGAAGCCTCCATTTCTTCATCTGTAAATAAAAGATGATGATTAAATGATGAAATATACATAAAACACTCAGTATCGTATTTGACATTTAATTGACTAATTATGTACTCCTTTTTTAACATTTATTTTTTATTTATTTATGCATACAAAAACTGGGGTGTAGAACAGAAGTTCAGGGGTGGGGTGAGGTAGGGGTGGTGAGAGGATTCACCAGAGACAGAGTGGGGAGCAGAACAGGCAGATCTACTGAAATACACTGCTGAGGGGAGCAGTAGGTAAGACAAGAGAGGTCTGCTGAGCCATATGTGGGTCAGCTCCCTGGCTGGGGATCAAACTCAGGCCACAGTGGTAACAACATGATAGTGCTGAGACTTAACCTGTATGTCACCAGTGAGGCTCCAATGTGTACTATTTTTTGTTGTTATTGTTATTATCTAACTTTCCTTCCATTAATAAAATTTTGTCCTTCTTTACTATTTTTAATATAGCTTTCTGTAAAATTAAATATTGGCACTATTTTTGCTTATATTTTATAACTAATTTAATTTTATTATTTTCACTCATGAGAAATATGAGCAACTCTGTCGTCATAAAATATGTCTTTCCCCTCTGTCAATTCTGGTTCAAAAAATAATAAGTCAGCAGTTATCTGATTTTTTTTTTTTTTAAGATTTATCCATTTATTTGTTTGTTTGTTTATACAAGCACTGGGTACAGTCAGAAGCGCCGGAGGGTGAGAGAACTCACCAGAGTCAGAGCAGGGAGCAGAGCAGGCAGAAGGACCGAAGTACACTGCTGAGGGGAGCAGCGGGCGGCAGGAGAGGTCTGCGCGCCATGAGGGACCCTCCTCCGGTGGCTGGGGAGCAGCCCGGGATCGAACAGGCGCAACAGAGGCTGCGGGCAGCTTCGCAACCCAGCGCGCAACCACTGCGTCACCGGGGAGGCCCTGATTTTTTTTATTCAGAAAGCCTTGTTTTTAACTAGTTCAAAGTTTGAAGGAAATGTATGAAAATTAAAGAATAACAACAGAAATTAAAAATATAAGATAGACATCTAACATTGGTTTGTCTGCTGGTAGCTACCAAACAAAGTATAGACACTTATCTTTTCAGTTCAAGGTGAGTTACATATATATACATATATATACACACACATACACATGTTAATTGATATACTTTATATATGTACACACATATATATGTGTGTGTATATATTTATATGTATGTATCAATTGTCCTTTGGGGTAGAAAATAAGATTCCCAAGGTAAGGAAGAATATCTAATCCATATCTCAGCTTTTAGAATCTTGATCAAAAATTTAAATTTAAAATTAAGAGATACACAGTTAAGACACAAAATTAAGATATTCATCCAATTTTAAAATAAGATACATCATTCAAAGCACAATTATATGCACATGGATAAAAAGATGACATCAAATTATCTAAAAATATCAGTGGCTTTGTGAATCAAAGCCTTTTTCAACAACATAATTTTGATAAAAGTTTTCATTTGCCAATAAAATTGGCAAAATTTGTTTTCCTGACCCTCATGAGCTAGTTATTGTTACTCTATTATTTTGGAATAAATAAAATTTGAAAATTAGTAAATGTTCCATAATTAGAGGGAAAAAAAAACATAAGTGGTTAAATAGGACTACATCAAATCTTAAAACTGTGCAGCACAGGAAAAAACATCAGGAAGGCAATCTAAATGTGCAATGGGAGAACATATTTACAAATCATATATCTGATGAGAGATTACTATCCAGAACATAGAACGAATTCTACAACTCAACAACAAACATATAAGTAATCAATTTAAAACTGGGCAAACAACTCTGGAGACATTTCACCAAAAGATATACAAATAGTCAACATTCTTATCAAAAGAATCTCAACATGAAAGATAATCAGAGAAAAACCAAACCCAGTGAGAAACAATATCACAATGGATAGAAGAACCACTGTCAAAACAAAGAGTAACAAATGCTGGTAAAACTATGGAGAAATTAGAACCCTTGCGCACTATTAAATGATGCATCTCCTATGGAAAATGATTGGGGATTCCTCAAATACTAAAAACAGAATTATTATATGATCCACCAATCACACTTCTTGGTATATATCCAAATCCATAGGAAATAAAGTCGAAAACAGAATCTCAAAGAGATGATTGCACAAACTTGCTCATTAGAACAGTATTCATAGTAGCCAAGAGATGGAAGCAACCTCCATCGCCATCAATGGATGCATCGATAAAAGAAAATACCGTGTATGCACCACACACATATGTACACAAACACACACAAACACAATATAGGAATACTACTCAACCCTGAAATGATGGAAAAGCTGCTAGATGCTACAACATGATTAACTTTAAGAACATTATGCTAAGTGACAAAAAAAAAAAAAAAACAGTCACATAAGAGAAATACTGCATGACCTACTTATATGAGCTTATGACTCATAGGTTAATTCAGTCTTAAGACAGACATGGCTTGTTACTTCTAATATCTAAATGGCTTTATGAAAAATTACTGTATTTCTCCCATAATTTATATCCTGTAAGGAATATGTGTTTTTCAGTATTTAATATATTCATATTTTAAAAGTTATCAGCAAATGAATTTTTAAATGATACTACTTTACCCTAAAATTAATTTGTGGTGGTGGTGTGTGTGCGCTCAGAAAAATCACACTCTAAACATATAATTTGCAAGATTTAAAAATTAAACATTAATCCCATATAAAAATAAAACTAAGAAACACAGCAGTAAACCTGAAAATAGATACAATGTTTGAAGAGTTAAGTAAAATTACACTGAAGAACTGATGATGAAACAGCATCAGGAGATTAAAAAGCACAACTTGTTGATGTTTGTAAGCATTTAAAAGAAAATAAGATATCCACAAAACTAACAGTTCTCTAAAAGACTTAAACTTTTCATAGGTGGTGGCAACACTGTTAATTATATGGTCATAATAAATATTTATTTTTGAATGGAAACAATGTAAAAATTGTGTCAGTTAATAGGATTTACAAATTTAGATTTAATTTTTAATCATTAATTTTTTAATGATGTTATGAGACGGATCTTGCAAATTCTATCAAAGTAAATCTGTAATGTCTGTAATGGTATTTTTGAAAATCCCTAGTCTGTTGAAAAGTAATAGATATATTAGCTTTAGAATAAGGATATTTGCTAGGAGACTAATTGTCATTTATTCAGTAAAAGTGTATTTATTCAATATAAGGCCAAGAGATGTTGGAGGGTAAGGACTGTATCTTGGCATAGGACAATTATGCACACTGATTAGATGCTGGGTGTGATTTAATTTAACAGTGCAAGATTATGGCCACATACAAATACTCTTAAAGTTCTTAACTGTGAATTTGTCTAAGATTAATTAAGAATCTGAAATCTGGGGCATTAGATTTTAAAGTGTGCATCTTAAAATAAGTTTATCATCTTGGACAAGTCACTTTGACTATTGGCAGTTGTTGTTAATTCAGCTGTAAAATAAGATAAAAGTGCCAGGGACAAATCAGATTCTTAAATTGCAGAATGTATTTTTTAATCTTCTGTCTCTTCACAAATATTCTTCACAAATTTTAAAGCTTGAAAACTATTAGGAGCATAATAATAAACGTGATTAAAGAAGATTTAAAAAATTTGAGCATCTCTATTATAAAAATTATTTTAAAATATCTGACAATAGAAGAAAGACTAAAACACTGGTAATGGTTTTAACATTACTAAATGTGTTAATCACTATTCTTTTATGTAAATAAAGCAAAACTAGAATATTCTCATCTAAAATATCAAATGAATATTTTCTTCTCTAACAATAAATTCACTGGAAGATTTAGAGATTGGCAAGTTGAAGAAAATCACTTTAAATATATACATGAACCAAAAAAGGAAGCTTGAATTAAAATGACAGTTTGTCAGCTAAGTTAAGATATATATATCATATATATATGTACCTTTTTATATATTTTATATATAGAGCAATATATACTTAATATATAATGATTCAATTATAATTGTCTTGAGTTTCTACTAACAAAATAATAAACTAAAAATCTGATTAGGAAATGATAATATATTCGACCTTGTATTAAAGCACAAATAGCAGTAGCTCTTCTTCGTATCCTCAATATTTCTCTTTCACCATCCCAAGGGCAAAAAGTCATCTTTTTTTGTAAAAGAAAATCAAAGCCAAATGGTGAAAATGCAAAGATTTGGTTAAACAAACAGTCAGAGTTTCAGTGGTTTTATCTGCAGCATGCCAAGCAACCAAACAAAGCCAAGATATTGTCCATCGCTTTGACAGACAAAGAGCCTTAGAGGTCCAGAGTGACATGCCCGAAGGCTGGCACGTGATTGGGCTAATTAAATTAAATAGCAGGAAACAGCTTTTCCATATGCCATTGCCTGGCCACACACAAACTGTAACAGTAAATCTTTTATACTAGTCAAGGAAAAATGTAACCATTAAAAAATATACAGTACCAACACTATCCAAGAATCAGAAGTTGCATATCCATATAAACTCCCTGGGCATGGACTTTAATGCCACATGTCTGAGAACTTCCTAATTCACTTTAGAAGCCATCCAAAGGCCCATGGTAATTAAAGAGGATGAAAAAGAAAACCCCCAAAAGCTTTACCAACACTTTAACTTAAGCCAATATTCTGATTGCTTTAAGGACATATTTCTACACCTAATTAAATCAAAACCTCAATACTTCTGGATTGAAGTTAAAATAAAATCTATTGCTCATTTTCCACCACTTTCATATCTTCCCTCCCTATTAACCAACTGAAGATTAAGAGATAAGTTGGAAAATGGCATAAGGCAGTTGGAATTTCTTGAGAAAACTCTTCTCTACTCCCCACAATTTCTCACCCAATAGCATAATTTTCTCTAACTTTGCCATTGCAATTCTAGGCTTTTGTTCAAGACATTTTAAACACATCCCTACTTTCATATTACTAGAGGAATTTCCCTGGCTTGGTAGATGCTACACATTTTTATCAATCACGGTTTTCATTAGCATGGATTTTTAACTTAAAGAACAGGAACTATGGCCCAGTAATTATCATCTTAGATAAAGAAGTATTGTGGTGGAAAAATAAAGGCAAGGAAAGTGCTTCACAGGGATACTGAATAAGATGATTGCAACATAATTTTAACTTAGAGACATAAAAAATTAAGTCATTTCAGACCATGACTTAACTAAACAGAAACATTAAATATATAATGTAATATACAAAATATAAATGGTACTCAATATCTCTTCATAAAAATTACATTTATGGTAGCCAGTATTCGGATGTTATAAATATTCCATTATTCATGCTTTTCATACATGAATTTTGTTAGTCTTTACTATATGAAAGAATTGACTGAATTAATAAACTAGGATGTAATAAAATTATAAATTTTAATTGCAAAAGTACAACCAAATTCAAGAAGGCCCAATATTTCTCAAAGAGAGAAAGAAATTTAGGAAGAAGGAGAGAAAGAGGGAGAAGAATCTAACGCCTTGGATTTTCAAACTGGATTTGAAATGTTTTTGAAAGCCAGTCAGTGTTTTTACTTGGTTATTCCATATAATTGTAGGATGTCAAAAGGTCACCCGATACACACAGATTAGCGATGCCCATAAAGTCTCTGTTTGTGTATACATGTCCAGAAATTGACAAATGATTATTACTGTTTGTTCTCCCATGTCTGATTTCAAAGTTAATATTAGAATATAAAGATAACCAAAATCTAATGAATTCAAAGCCTAGAAGAAAATGGTCAAGGTACATTAACAAACTAATTTTGCTAGGAGTCTGTAAGTGACCATCATCTAAAGTGAATTCTAAAGTGAAGCCTGGACCAAGAGTGAGTGAAGAAACTCTCTCCCTTCTCTCCCACCCCACTCAAATAGCTGTATTGATCTCCAACTTTATTGACTCCCATCCTCCCTTCTCTATCCCCATGCCTGCCTCTGAGTGCTAAACAAAGAGTGAGTGATAACTCCTTTGGGTCATCCAGTCCTATAAACGTCCAAGATGTTCAGTAGAGGCCCAGTCAGCTCCTAAATTAGAAAGGGAGCAACCAGGTTGACAGTCAAGGCTACTATAAACTTGCACCAACGGGGCCTCCCTGGTGTGGTGCAAGGGGTTAAGACACAGCATGATGTGGCTGTCTGTAGCCACTGCAGCACCAGTTCGATGTGCCCTGACAGGGAGGTGACCCACATGGCGCAGCAGACCTCTCCTGTCTCACCCACTGCTCTCCTCAGCAGTGTCTTTGGTCTGTCTGCCTGTTCTGCTCCCCACTCTGTCTCTGGTAAATTCTCTCACCCTCCCACACCTCTGACCTGTACCCCAGTTCTTGTATAAATAAATAAAAAAAATCTTAAAAAAATAAACTTGCACGAACAACTAAACTTTATTATTTGAAGGTTCAAGTGATCAGTAATCTCTCAAGAAAGACAAAATTTCAGTATTTAGCATTTGAATTATTGACATTTGAATTGCTAAACATTAAAAGGAGCAGGAAAACAAAATGATCTTCAAGAGAAAAATTAAGCAAATAGTAGCAGACACAGAGATGCGATAGGCATTAGAACTAGCAGAAAATGACTCAAATAAATATTATAAATATGTCCAAGGATTTAAAGAAAAATGTGACAATTGTGAGCTAAGTAGAAAATGTGTAAGAGAACCAAATGAAACTTCTAATCTAAAAAATATAACATTAAATATTTTTATATTATTGAAAGAAGTTCATCCCCTAAGAAGAAAAGATGTGTCTAATAATAGAAACTATTCAAACTGAAATGCAAAGAAAAAAAGAAAAAAAATGTACAAAGACACATGCATAGACCAGTGAGATGATATCAAGCAGGCTACCCTACCTTTGGAGTTGCCAAAGAAAAGGAAAGAAAATCGTATTTCAAGAAGTAATGGCTGACACTTTCTAAATTTTTAAGAAATGCAAATACATGGATACAAAAAGTTCAGGAGGCCAAAGCACAAAGACAACTGCTTTGGGCCACTCCGATGGCATAGCAGTTGAGTGCAGTGCTATGAAGCTGTCCACAGCCTCTGCAGTGCCAGTTCGATTCGGGCCGGCCGACTGGCCGGCTGGCAAGGGTCACTGATATCAGAAGTAACAAGAAATCTTAACATGCAGAGGAAACATAAACTATCCAAGGTGTCTTTCTATAAAGTATCAGTAATTTCAGATTCTGTGGTATTTGTGTAAAGTTAGACATAGAGATCAATGGAATAAAAAGAAAGTTTATAAATCTGCTCAGACACATATGTTCAATGGATTTCTAACAGAGGGTAATGGAATAATTCAAAGGAGTAAGGATAATCTTTTCCAAAAATAGTGTTGAAAATTTTGGTTGTGTTTGAAAATAATGAATCTCAGCCTTTCAACATATCATATCCAAAATTATAGGGCTTAAAAATTACTCTTTGCCTTAAATACAAATATATAAAATATTAAAAAAAATATAGAAAGCCAGACACTAAAGAACTAACCACAGAAGAAAAATTTGACAGAATGGGATACATCAAATGTGAAACTTTCTAGTCTAAAGAGGAGCCATAGACTAGATGAAAATATTTGCAATGTGGATAGATAAGTAGATAGACCTAGATCTTTCTAGATATCCATCGATCTAAAAATGTATTGTATCCTAAATATATATTACTCCTATATCTAATAATTATTTTAGAAACATGCATGTGGAAAAATCAATAATATAAAAGACCATGAAGATTATCTGACATATTGTACTTTTATCTAAAAATGTACCCACTATTAGAATTAATAATTCATATAGAACATAAATTATTAAAAATGAATTCAGTTTTAGCAGTATCAATCGATAAATTCACAAGAAACGAACGTCCATCATTTATCCCTGGAAAAATGAAAATAAAATAGTATCTATTATTACGAGAGCAAATTCTTTAAAAATTGCATGCATTTAGCACAGGAAGTAATCCAACAAGTAAAACATGATTGCATGAGTGCATATTGCACTTAGAAAACAAAAGTGAGCCTTTAATTACAATAAAGAATGAAATGTTCCTTAGTCATTAAGAAATTTTAGTAACAGAAAATAAAACAAAATGTATTCAAAATAAAGTTTAATTCAGTACTTCATAGGTTCCTTGTATGGTGTTAGGAACACCGAATAATATACTTCCCCTGGCTTCAAAGGCAGAAAGACATAATGACACACAGGTAATGATTAAAGAAAAATGACATGGAAAATTATATAGAATTGATTCCAAATTGATTCAAAAGTGTGGCTTACTTGGCAAAGTCAGAGATGATATAAAGAAGAAAGCAGAGTAAAGTCTGGAAACGGAAGTTAAAGTCTTTCCAGATAGAGAAAAAATGTTTGGTGGAGACTGAAGCCCCACTGGAAATGTGTCTTGCATGCTAAGTGATTAAGTTAGGGAAGGAGGGATAAGTATCTGGTCAGAGTATAAAGGTCAAATTATTAGGACTGAAACTCCTTGATATCATCTAGATGAAACAATAAGGAAAGTATTGTAGGTTCTACCATAGAGAGTGGAAAATGTATTGACACAGTAAATTAATTGTGTGGAAAATTTATTCATACAGTAAATTAAATGAATTAATATAAATATCACACTGATGTGGAAGAATGTGGATAGTATTGCAGTGATTAAAGAAAGAATTCCTTTTAGTGTTAATTAAATTAGTGACTAGGGATAGCAGGGCCAAAGAGAAAGTGAAGAGATATGACTTAAAATCAGAAATAGGAGTACAAGTTGTATATAAAGAGATAAAGATGAGATAATCAAAGATGAGTTTATGATAATCTATCCCCACATCTAAATGATTATTCCATGAGCAGAAATGGAAGAAAAGGAAAAAAAAACAGCATGTTTTCCAGAAGATAAATTTATTAACTTTGAGATGAGACTGGAAGAATAAGTGAATTGTTCTTAGGACTAATAGTATTAGTCAAACATTTGTTAGGACTTTGCTAGAATTTAAGTAAAGAAGAAAAGGATCTTTAATCCCTCCAACCATTAAGATGTTGTAGAGCCTTCTAAATCTAACATTATGCCTCCCTTAGAGTAAGTAACAATATTACAAATTGTGTCAAGAATAAATATTCATTTTTCTGATTTCATAGCCCACCTACTCCCCAAACGATGTAATGATGTCTATCAACATAATACAAAATTAAAGGAACATGATCTAAAGCAGCACTGTGCAACAGAGCTGTAAGTATTAATATAATGTTGAGTCACAAATGCAAGTCACGTACAGTTTTAATTTTTGTAATAGCCACAATAAAAAAGTAAAACAGGACAACATAATGGGCCTCACTGGTGGTGCAAGGTGTTAAGCACCACACTATGAAGCAACCCGCAGCCTCTGTAGCACAAGTTCAATCCCCGACCAGCCAGGGAGCAACCCACATGGCGCAGCAGACCTCTCCTGACTCGCCCAGTGCTCCCATCAGCAGTGTACTTCGGTCAATCTGCCTGTTCTGTTTCCCACTGTCTCTGGTGAATCCTCTCACCTCCCGCATCTCTGGCCTGCACCCCAGCTCTTGTCTGCATAAATAAATAAATCTTTAAAGAGGTCAACATAAAATTTAAGTGCAAAGTAGGCCAGGCTAGAATTTTAAAGCTGTATAAATGAAGAAAAATAACTGTGATTTAGTGCTTAAAGATCACCAAAACAAAGATATTTCTTAAAAGAAAAATAAACATAATGTTTTCCTCTGTTTATATTAAATGTCATAAACATCAATGTTGTGGCATTTAAATGATTCATTGGGGAGAAAAAAAAAGCAGCAGCATCAAGAACTAGGTAGTTGTGAAATAGAGATCAATGAGTGAATAATTTTGGTCATGTTAAAAAAAAAGAATTCCTAAACAAATATAGCACAATGGTGACGCCTAAGAGTAAGGACTCTGATGCTTGAGTCCTTGCTTCAAATTAGAGTCTAGCTTCAAATTAGAGATAGACTGTCATTAGTTGGTAGCCTTGACCTTATTTAACTTCTCTGTGTCTCATTACTCTCATTTCTACTCTAACAACCTCATAATATTGTTGTGAGGTCTGAATAAGGTCACAAAATGTGAGTTCTTACAATAATACTGGTATGTTGTATATTTACAATAATTAAACCTTTTTATAAATCAAGATGGTCCCCAAATGTTGTGTTGTCTAAAGTCTACAGTTACAAACCTCAAAAAATTTATCATACAACAAGAACAGAAACCTTTTAAAATATAAATAAATAAGTTCTGAAAAGTCACATTCCCAGTATCCTGCTTTATCTTCTGAGTTCTTTGATTGGCTGTCCATACTTCCCCATTACAACCTGGATGGAGGAATGATCAACAAAAAAGGGAATTTTAATCTACCTTCTGCATTTCCATGACTCTGATTTTAATTGGTTACAACCGTAGAGCTGAATTATTTCTCATTGTTCACCCACAACTGTATGCTTCTATTATTGAAAAATAAACACATATGTCAAATTAAAGAAAAATGCTGTGCCCATCTATTTATCTGTTTAGTACTAGGTTTCAAAATCATGTTTAGATTTTTTAATGTCTGAATTCCTTTTCAACATCATTTAGAAAAAAAAAAAGAAATATGAAACAAAGTAAAAATATCTGATTTATGAAAACGAGCAGTCTCCATTTCAGCCAAAGAGAAGACAACTTTGCCAAAGAGAAGACAACTTTTTACTGTCAGAAGAGGAAATCTAATGGTTATTTATTACAAACCCTGGCAAAAAACTAGGTAGTTTTTCTGAAGAAAAAATTTCTAATATGACATTGATGCTTTATAGTGAAATAGCCATTTTATAGCACTTTGGATATCAGATTTACATTATATTTGACATATATACATCTGTATGTATATATGTAATTGATTCCTCCCACTCTTTTCTTGAGCATCATGTTAATCTTAGAATAGTTCAGAGGCAATTTTCAGGAAGCTATTGCTAGTATTAATGATATTTTCAAAATCCTGACTAAATTGTGAAATTTATAGTATTATGGGTTGATAATCCATTCTGTAATAGTCAATAATTATAATCCCCAAATTCTTAATGATCTCATTTAATATTGTTATGACTTAGAGTAACTTTCACTTCTATGACACTAGTCAAGTTTAGATTCAAGCCATCAAATAATATAAAACAATATTTTAATCTGTAATATTGAACCAAATACATGTTAACACATTATGAGCAATATATTCTGCTAAACAACTGACCTGAAAAGGGGCAAGGTATATCATGGTCCATGGTATATGTATGGTCTAGTTTCCTTCCCCCTAAGTCAGACTCCTGACAAGCCTAGTATTATATGAATTGCTTTCATATTAGGGGAGGTCATTTAATTAGTCTTTTCTCTTTAAATTTATATACTATTACTTTATATTCATAGGTGAATTTCTCACTGGAAAAGACATATTATGATACATGGTAATTTATTCATTTTATTATCTATTAATAAATAGATATTAAGTGTTTGTTTATTGGAGGGATTATGTTAACCATTTTAAAAATAACTTTTTAAGTTGAACAAAGTTAGGAACTGATATCTATTTATGTAAAATTTTTATTTACAAAATGACTCAATGATGGTAACTTATCTTGTAAAAGGCCACACTGGAATAATGAAAACGCAACAAGTTTTACATGTGTTTGCTATTTGATGATGCTAGAGGTAAGTAGTTTAAAATCATCATTGTTGGATTTATTATTTTAATGGCATTAGAGATAGTTGTTCAAAATATCTTTATTTTCTTTTTTCAACAAAGAATGGCAATATATTTTGGTATGTGAGATCTAGTGTATGAGTTTCGAATTCGATTAAATATATCAAGTTTACACAAAGCGAAATGTATGAAAAGGGGATCTTTTAAAAAAAACTTTATTTGAGAAAGGAAGAGACTTATAACAGAAGGCAAGAAGGGAAACATACAAACAATATATTTACAACACAAAACAAGAGATCACCTTCAAGGGTGTAAATTATAATAAATACAGTAGATTTTAAAAGTAAGAGACATTTATCAATTAGTTCTAATATTATTTAAGTCCAGCTTTCCTTTTCACTGGTTCCAGGTAGTTTCTTGATTAATTCAAAGACTATCAAATTCAAACAATTAATGTCCACCAACTGTACTGATGAAGCTCTCTCAAATGACATTATAAAAAATAGGTTTTTTGTTTGTGATTACATATCTTTGAAGTAATATTATACAAAAGTCTGCTCAGCCACATGTTCCTCCCCAAATAAAATGTATTTTAAAAGATGCACTATCCCTTTTTTATGAGATTGAAAAAAGACTTTGAAGAAATGAATATTTATGAGATGGAAAAATTATACAATTTTATCTTAGGAATGCCATATTTTTTATGCAAAACAACTGTCAAAAATCATTTTAGTCTGAAAGTATATACTAACCAAATTATGTTGGTAATAGGAAGTATTGCCATTATAGCTATTTGTCAAATTATCAGGACTTTCATTATATGGAAAAGTTTTAAACTTTCTAACTTTTAGCTATGTTAATTTAATTGAAATGGAGACTTTTTAAAAAAGGATAATGTATCTTTAACAGTAACTTTTTTAAGAAATATTTTTAATGTCACAGCAAAATGTAAACAACACGTGCCAATAACATACAGTTACACAATGTCTACATTTGGCAAAACTGTTATATCTCCTTTGAAACAGGATACTACACCTTAAAATACCTTGGGTTTAGAAATATAAATATTTTAATAGAAAAAAAGCTCTCAAAGATTCTAGGTCAATTTGGATTATCCATATTAAAGGGGTCTTAATACAAGGAATCTTTAACTAGCTTAACAAAAGTAAACCTATAAAACAAGGTAAACATATCAAAAGGGAGTATGAAGGAAATGTTCCAGTGAAAAGCTTCCTTAACAATTTCCCTACTTGTGGTGTTATTTTCTTAGACAATAAATCAATTCATAGAGTGCCCTTTAAAAACAGAAAGAGTAAAACACTATCCTCTGGGTTTTTTTTCCCTACATTCCTCAGTACATGAATCACTTGGACTTCCTGTTTCCACAAGGCATTTCCTGTTCAGCCTCATAGAATCACTTTTCTGTAGGAGAACAGCAGGAACCTGACAAAGAAATGACTTAAATAAACAGAGTCTTCTGTTGCCTTCAAAGTTGTTTGTATTTCATAGCATCAAAGGACATGGTCCTTCTGAAGGTGCAGTTATGTACAAGTAGATTCTTTCGTTAAGCTCAACCTTTCTAATTTTGTAATTGCCAAAGTGGTACGGTGTATGCGGTGTCATTATTCAATTATACTTAGGAGATCTAGTGATAATGATTATAAAATATGATACACTTTCTCCTATTAAATGTGATTTTGACTTATCAGATAATAGTCATACTGTTACTGTATTTTCTAAAACTACAGACACAATATAGTATCTGATTGAACCATAATGCTGCACATTAATTTTTGCCAACATTTCATCTGCTTCATTTGATCTTTGTTTGATAAACAATCTCATCAAATAACACAAGATAAAAGTAAGATGAGCAGTGCTAGGTGACACATAATGTAATATTTAAAATAGTGCTGTAGTTTGCACCTATATATTTAAAACCACCTCTATTCCTAAGATTTTTCAATTGCAATCTATACAATAACCTAGGACTATTTGCATGGTGACCAGAACATTTCATTTAAGAAAAAAGAGAGGAAGGCAAAGGCAGACTATCTTTAACAGTGTTCAAGACTGTAGTATGATACATTATGTACAACAATGTGAAAACTGAATTCTACATATCAAAAAAATCAAAACTAATCGAATGTTTCATTGATCAGACTGGGGAATGATATCCAGCAGTTGCTGATCTCAACAGATAAACTGAAAACAAAGGTGGGTTCGTTTTCCTTAGAAGTAATTGGTGTGGCAGGCTTTGGGATGAATTTAAAGCCTACTAATAACTTGGATACTTATGTAGTATAATTTTAGTGTAACAGGTATTTCCTTACCAGTGGTGTTTCAGTGAAACCTTGATATCTACATAGAGCTCAGTTTATATAGAGATCCATATATAGATATGTCTGCATTCGTTAGAATCCTTAAACACGAAAATCAAATCATTCAGAGATATAAATGGATAGGAAAAAAATATCCATTTACCACAAACTGCAATGCATTTCATATTCAGATGATGACTTTAATTACAAATCCTGGAGCTAAATCTTTGCCTATTACCTGTTGCATAAAAGCAGCCTGTTCCCCAGATTCCATTTCCTGGGTCTGAGCATCTTCATCACTGTCCACTGGTTCTTCCTTCACCTTCACAGCCCCAACTTGTCCCAGTGTGTCATCCACACAAGCACTGCTGTCGCTCCTAGTGCTGTTGCCACTAGAGGGCGCTCTGTCTTCCTGCATCGCCTGGTCCCCCTGAAGCTCTTCCTCTGCTTCCTCCAGGTGACTGCCTGGTTGTTTCAGTTGTTCAATAGATTTCGAAAGCAGCTAGAAGAGAGTTTTCAGGGGTTCAAAATTCAGTAGTGCTTGGTGGCAACAAATCAGCAAATACACTGATTTCTAGGTACTGAACATCAATTTCAGAATAAATTTGTAGGCAACACCCTTTCTTCAGTAATATTAATCTAGCAATCTCATCATTTCCATATATTGTACTGGTGTAGTAGGTAACAATGAGGTTACTTTGCAACAAATTCTTAATAAATTGTTTTTTGCACACTGGGAAAAGTTATATCATAAACTTTTCCCATGGAAACCATGTAATTTCCACAAAGACAGCTTGTACTGAGTCAATTTAATCCAAATAAACCTGGGAGTATTATCAAAAGAGGAAAAGTATGGAAATAATGGAAAGATAATGAAAAACGTCCACAATCTCATTTTCAACAACTATCAGGATTACATTAGAGAGAAAAACAAATGTTAAAAGTACTTTTTCTTTCCAATTCTCCTATCTAAATTTCAAAGTGATAAAACACCTTCTTATATATTCTTGGAAAACGTGGAAATATTGATTTTGAAATTCTTAAGTTTAAAAAGGTGTAGAAATAAAAAAATCTGACAATACTAAAATGTTTTAGAACACATCCACATGAAAAATAAATAAGAAACAAGAAATCATTTTAATCTGATAATGTTTTGACCTTTTATGTATTTTGTAAATTAAATTTTCTTCAGAAACGGATGAACTAACTGCTCAGAGATTTAATAAGTTCTTTGACACCACACCTAACTTTTGAGTTACAAAATCCCATAGAATGAATGCTCAGTAAGTAGGGAAAATCTCTCAAGATGATTTCTCCTCCTATAGGACTTTTGTTTTACCTGACTGTAACCCTATTCACTGATCATTTGCAGATCTTAAACTGTATTTTCAAGAGTGGTTACAATTTTCTGCTGAGTCAGCACCTGTGTGAGCAACCTGCCAATTACTGTAATGAGCAGCACACTGAGAACAAACACACCGCTGAAATCATGGGTACAGATTTTTCTATGTAAAACTGTTTGCCTCCCACTCACACCTAACCATGTATTTAAAACTAAACATATGCTTCAGAGTTAGTAGATAAGTACTCAAGGGTCTTTTAACCTCGTTAGGTTTATAGACTTTTTTCCCAGTCACACAAACTCTACTGGCCCAGCAGCACATGCTGATGAAGGCCTTTAATTTCACTGTAGGTAGACTGATTGGAAATTTTCATTCGTTTGTTCACCAGTTCTTTACTGAGCGCTAACTATATTCAAGACAACATCCTAAGCTACCACATGGTTTTCAAATATGGTTAAGTGTTTTAAAGAAAGGTAGGGTCTTATGTGGGGACATATTACTTGGCACAGGCCTATAAAGAATGGTTGGAAGTGGGAATTGTTAAAGGGGATTTCACTGAGAAATCTGAGACATTGTGGATGAAGGATGGAAAGAAGTTAGTTAGATTGTGTGAGAGGCGATCATAGGGGTGGGAAAGAGGAGAGACTATTTTGGCTAAAGGTATAGTATGGGAATTAGAAAAAGAAGTCCAGTGCAGCTGAGTGATTGGAAAAAAGGAATGGGGATTGAGCACAGGTGCGGGTTTGGGGAGGGGGATAATGTTGGAAAATGTTGGTGAGACTGTCACAGTTACTGTATTTGGACTGATAATCAGATTCCAGAGAAATAAAATATAAGTTACGATAAATCACACATCAGACTTATACATCACCAATCACAAATCAGATGTGATCAAACTAAGAAAATATTTATAAATCAAAATTTGCATCAAAATGAAGAAAAGCAAGTTTAAAAAGTAATTTCCTTTGTACCTACAATGTAATTCTATTACTTCAGGGCAAAAGGAGAACATTCATCTCATCATGCTTTAATAGTTTAAAGTACTTTTCAGGAAACTATTTGCAGGACTTTTTGTACCAATTCTGAACGCTCACCAGCTTGTCATGTCTTACTTGCATGATTCCTCCAACACACTGAAATTCTGGAGAAAAGAGACAATGTAATATTCCTGAGCTACACAACTGCAGGAGCCCATTTAACAGACACTTAGAGAAGAACAAGCAGCCCCATAAAAAACAATCAACTTTGAAAGAGAGACCCTAGACAACTAGACACCGGAAAGGACACTTAACTTCAAATAAGCATCCACTAACTCCTACAACCCTTACTTCCATCATTACCTCAGACAACATATAAGAGAAGCTTAGAGGATATTGTGGGGAGATGAGATTTATCTGAGAAGATTATTAGTCAGGTAATGAAGGTCACAAGTGTCCCTCAGAGGGACCATCTTCTGAACTGTAGCTTGCAGAGGTGTAGAAACTCCCCCTCTCACTACCAAAGCAAGGCTAGAAAGGTTCATGGGGAAATAGCTCATCAGAGCTGGAGGGCCAAGGACACTTCTGAGTCAAGCAGACACCTCAGAGAGGTGTTCAAAATATCCTGCTCACAAGGGCCTCTGTGAAGACAAGAGGAAAAAAAAAAACTACAAGGGATGTGTGGCCATAGGAAAGGAACTGAAGGCCATTCATGAAAGGTCAGCCAGAGAGCACATGGCCAGTGTCCAGGAAATGCCACATCAAAAGTTCCTCCTTACTGAGGAGTGAGTCTGCATCTTATCCAGCTTCTGGATGTTTCACTACAGGGAGTATTCAATAATCAAGAGGAAGCTACAAATACCACCTGCTAAGTAAAAAGACTTCTCTTGCTGCCTTCTCCTTGCAAGTTCCAGTTCCCAGTTCCAACATGGTTTCTCAGCGCCTTGACCTCCCAACCCCCGATGGTTTTATCCTCTTCTCTATGTTAGGCGCAGTATCATGGTTACACCCTAGAACTTGCCTTTATCAATAACTGTACAATCTCCTAAATCTCAAATTCAAACATTATTCATTTCTTCTGGCTCAATCCCAAAATATCCTGACCCCAGTTATTCCTAAACTGTGAAGCCTGAGTCTACCACATTCTCACTGCCCAGCACACCTTCCCTCACTTCCCTTCTTGCCTGTCTGGGTTCCATTCTCCATCACTAAGAATTGCTCCCTTTTTATATCACTTTAACTCACCTGTCCTTTTTGGTATGGGTTTGACTGGGCAAATACAACTATTGACCGCAGTTAATATTAAATCCCTACCACACCTAAGCAGTTAAATACACTAGAAAATAAATAAATTACAATCATATTGAATGTTCATCTTCAAATTCATGATGAAAACCTTCAAATGGGCCCCCAGCGTTCCCTGAAAATCCAATTACATTTCACTAGTTAATTCACTCCTATTTCAAATTACTTCCTTCCTCGTCTAACTTTGAATATCCAGACCTATCTTCATTCCTGTTATACCTTCGCTGCTGATTTCATTGAGAAAATAAAAGCATCAGAACAGAAACTCAACATCCTGCTACGATCAGATTTATCAAATCGTCCCATTCATCTTTCCTTTTGTGCAATGAAAGAAACATCCATTGTGCTTTCTTAATCAATCTCTCTGCCTTTTTTTTTTTTTTTAAAGATTTATTTATTTATTGATACAAGCCCTGGGTACAGTCAGAAGCGCAGGAGGGTGAGAGAATTCACCAGAGCCAGAGCGGGAAGCAGAGCAGGCAGACTGACGAAACACACTGCTGAGGGGAGCAGCGGGCAGCAGGAGAGGTCTGCGCGCCATGTGGAACCCTCTGGGGGGAGGGGATCGAACCGGCGCTGCAGAGGCTGCAGGCAGCTTCGCAACCCAGTGCTCAACAGAAGCGCCACCGGGGAGGCCCTCAATCTCTCTGCTTTTACCCTGGATCTTCTCCACTCCTGTAGTTATTCACTCACATATCCCCCTCTGGAGAATTCTCATTTGCACACATTCAGTAATATTCATTATAAATAAAGCCTCTATTGAAACTTTTCTCTTTCATTGTCTTCAATTTTTTTACTTTTTTTTTATTTTATATATTTTTTTACATCATTTTTCATTTTTGCACAACGTATGCATTTTCATCTTGGTTATAGTCCATTGTCTTTAATTTTTAATCCATTCTTCAAAATCCTTTTCCCATTCTCCCTGGAATCCATGCCAACTAGGCTTTCATCCACATTATTTGACCAAAATCTCTTTTGCTACAGTCAATAGTGACTTCATAAATGCCAAATCCAGTGGCAATTTAAATATGATATTAATTGGTGTTGCTGGGAATAAAGTGCTTTAAAAAGGAACACAAGGTAAAAATCATAGCATCTTTGAAAGTAAGAGATTAATATTACCAGTGTTGGTTCAGCCAAAGACCAGACAAACTGTTAATTTAAGGGAATATAATTTGCATAGATAACAAGTTTCTCAAAGAAAATCTCTAATACTAACAAAATATGGAATGTCTACAGAATATATTATATATACACTTTAACACAAAACCTGCAGAAATGTGACCTGTTGGTGTATTTTTGAGGTCACTGAAATACTCAGAAATCACATCATTTAGTTCATGAATCAAAATTGGTCAGTATTTACAACCTCACTGGCATAGATACTAAGTGAAACCGTGTATAACCATTTCAGAGCGCAATACAGAAACAATGACATTTGTTCCAGTCAGTTCCTTTGGCTGCATTTATGCTTCTGATGAACTAAAGGAAACATGAGGGAAAACTATGCCAGAATGAATAATGCTGTGATACCTGGACAAGAAGGCCAAATGGCAAAATGTTCTTCTTCCAACAGCAGAATTCCTTAATGGTTTATAAAAGAAATGCTTCTTGACATAAAAGAGGTAACTTATGAGTGGAGAGCATATAAATATAAAATGTTGGAGTTGAACAATTTTTAATACATTCTTCAAAATCCTTTTTTTTTAAATAAGGAAGTCTCTTGTGCCCAAGAGTAGCTGAGTCATTTCCAAAAAAAAAAAAAAAAAAAAAAGGAAAAAATAGAGTAGGAACTAGGGAATTTTGTACAATCGTCCACACTGCATTTTCTTCTGAAATAGCTATATTCTGATGACAACTGAATTAATATAAACAATTCCAGCATCTCCAAACTTGCATATTTAGTTGCTTACTTAATATCTTTGCTTAGAACTAGAATAGCTAATAAATATAAACTTGAAATAGCTCAAAAATAATCTTTATTCCTAGCCTACTCTAATGTACTGATCACCTAATTTTTCTCTTTTGAGTGAACATTACCTAACTGTAAAAGTCAAAAATCTAGAATTTATCCTTATTTCTCTTCTCAATCATCTTTTTCATAGATATCTTAAAACTTAGTACTTATTAGCAAAGCTTTAGCACTCGGTCTATATGTATGGTAACTACCACTTTTTCATCATCTCTGGAATAAAATGATTATTTTTGGAGTTTCACAAAGTACAAAGGAGAAAGATCTCCTAGAGCTGGTATTATAAAATGCAAAAGCACAGAGGAGAGGAGTGGACCTATGCTTATTTTATTTTAGGTATTTGATGAAAGCTGTTTTTGTTTAAATAGTCAAATTTGCCAGATGGAAAGATTAGCAATTAGCATCAGCAAAAAAAAAAAAAAAAAAAAAAATCTACAATCAAAAGTCACAGAAAACCTGCCTACCAGTTTGGCTTCAGATTTTTTTTTTTAATTTACTTGGTGTTTTTTGTACATTTCTGACTGTTTACTAGGAAATTCAGTATTCAGAGTATGTCGTGTTCTCTGCATTTTTGAACTACAAATGTGGCCATTACAAAGATGGTATGAACTAACCCTTTTCTAATTTGTACTGTTGCTGAGCGGCCCCAGATGCAGGGAGGAGCTGTCTGCTTACTCTCAGTGGGGTAGCAGAGGTTTTCTTTGGTTGAACATCTGGAGGTGATCCCCCAGCAACGTCGAACTGATGCCTTGCTGGATAGCAAACACAAGACGAAACATCTGTGTGACAGATAAATGTGCAAGCCTGTGTGAATCTAGGCCGAGGCCCCATCTGTAAAACACACCGTGTGTCATTCCTTGACACCAGGTGAGTTACTTTGGTGGGGAACCCAGCTGAGATGAAGAAGATGATGACTGTGCAACTATTCCCTCCTCTTTTATCTGTGCTCCCACTCATCTGTCAGGGTGTCTCTGTATTCTCCATGCTACCGTGCAGAAACTGTGTTGAACACTAAGAATGTTGCAGGCAGTCTATCGCCATTCCACGTTTAACAAACTTAAATACCCTCATTCAGATATTCGGTAGGCCAGATAGCATGATAATTTATGAAAATTTCTGAGCACGTTAAGTATTACAGTGAAAGTCTTTATATCCTGATCAGTCTCTGCTAGGATTATGATTATAGTAAGTTCCTAATGTCAGTGTTTATATTCCATGTTAATCATAATTTATTCTACTGGCAAATGATGGAAAATTCTTTAAATAATATTTAAAGGCTATCTGCTAATTTTTATAAATTAATCCATTATGCTCATTTCTGCATAAATTACATTGTATGGTAAATGTCTAGAAGTCAATATAAGTGTAAAGTACTTTGGAATGAAATAACTCTCAAGTCTAGTTTTTATATTTCCCACAGAAATCCTTAATGTCCCCACAAAAATATTCAGATACGGGATGTCAACTAAGAGCAGAGCATAAAAAGAGGAAATCTGCTTTTGATAGACATCTGATTTTCCGAAATTGTCAACAAATCATTAAGCACAAATGTTTGAATGTGATTATTAAATTATGCAAAATGACCTTCAACCCAACTCATCACTTTCTTATTTCGTCTCAGAATTTGAGACAGATTTTACTCAGGGGAAGGCAGTAGCACAAGTTTTTCATTTCTTCTTTAAATAAATGCAAAATTCTTCATTTGGAAAATAAAACTTTTCTCCTATGCTCCAAAGGAACTAGATTTTAAAATAATGATAAAATTTCATCTCAATTCACAAATAGATTAAGCATATAATAACTCTTCTCAAAACAACATGAGTGAGCTTTCAATTTGAGGTCCACCTACAGAAGAACTCTCCCTCAAGCCAAAATACTCCATGTCATTTAGTTTCTGTGCAATTCTGAGAAATAACCAGAAGAACCACAATTAAATAAAAAGACAGATTTGCTACACTGTAAGCCTTCATAGTAAGTCTAAATACTGATTATTCATAAAAGCCTAAGCTGAAAATTGTCCTTCCTTATCAATATTGAAGAGGTATAAAATTAATCTAGGGTAGCAAGAGAATTCTTAATAAAAACTTGTTTACCTGTAAATCTCTAAATGATTGTCCAAAACTATGCCTGCAATTAATATATCCTCCCTCTGGCTCTTAGATCACCCTAATATTTCAATAGCTTAAGTAAGTGTTTGCTTTTGGAAAGTAGGCTGAATATTTCCCCCTGTTAGTTCAAGAAAGTTATCAACCCACTCTTTCACTTATTCAGTATTTTTTACTGAGCATTTAGTACATGCCAGGTCCTGAACGAAAGTGGTCAGTGAGGCAAGATCTAGCCTCTCAGTGGGGGAGGCAGAAAATAAGCAACTGAAGAGTAGAATTTGATGTGATAAGGAATGTTTCTAACTTGGGCTGTCTGGAAAGAACTGCCCCCCTCACCCCAAGAGGTGAGGTTGAGCTAAGATTGCTCCACCAACACTGAGTCATGAGAAGACCTGGGGGTTGAACATTCCATACAAAACTGTGGCTAGAACAGCTAGTGATGGAATGAGATTCCCCACACACTGGAGAGGAGACCAGTGTGGCTGGAGCTCATCAAGCAAGGGAATCGAATAGGAGCTAAGGTCCATAAGAGGTCAAGAGTCAGATCATAACAGCCCTGTAGGTCATGGAAGTGTTTGCATTTTATCCTGTAAACAATAAGGAACAAATGGGTAGTTGTAAGCAAGCTCTGACTGACATGATTTGAATTACATTTCTAAATGATCACACTGGCATCTATAAAAAATTGGATTTAGGTGGACAAAAGTGGAGAAAGGAAAGCTTGACCTTCAGAATATAAAGCACATGGGCCTTCCTGGTGGCGCAGGTGGTTGAACGCGGCGCTGTGAAGCTGTCCGCAGCCTCTGCAGTGCCAGTTTGATCCCTGCCGGCCTCGGAGCAACCCTCATGGCAAGCAGACCTCTCCTGTCTTGCCCACTGCTCCCCTCAGCAGTGTATTTCATCAGCCTGCCTGTTCTGTTCCCTGCTCTTTCTCTGGTGAATCCTCTCACCCTCGCGCAATTCTGGCTGTACACTGGTCCTTGCATAAATAAAATAAAAAATAAATAAATAAAACCCTCAGCAAGAAAATATAAAGAGAAATAATAAAGGATGTTCTTAGCTGGAACACAAATAAGCTACTTTTCCTATAGCAATGTGTAATTTTATGTCTTTTATATTACACAGTAAGATTCTTTTTGATAATCTCCTTTCTGATCTTCAGTTGATAGTATACTTTCTTTCAAAGTTTTCTTACTTGCTACTTAAGGGTAGTGAGTATAGGCATAGAAACAAAAGGCATTGTTATTATCTTTGTTAATCCTTGGTGATTTTTTTTCTTTAATTAATTTACTTCTATATTTTTTAGATCTTTTTCATTTTTTTTTTACAATGCTTGCTTTCTTTTCTCAGGTGTAGTCCCCATAGAATTTCCAACACCAGTTCATCTGTGCACCATCACCATAGTCCCTTGTGCTCTTTCCTCCCTCATTTTGATCCCTCTCCTTCCTCCACCCCTGCAGAATGTCTCTAATTTATACTTGTCTGCTTATTTTTGGTTTGTTTTGTTATGCTTTTTATTGTGATTTTTTTTAAAGATTTATTTATTTATTTATTTATTTATTTATTTATACAAGCACTGGGTACAGTCAGAAGTGCGGGAGGGTGAGAGATTTCACCAGAGCCAGAGTGGGGAGCAGAGCAGGCAGAAAGACCGAAGTACACTGCTGAGGGGAGCAGCGGGCGGCAGGAGAGGTCTGCAGACCATGTGGGACCCTCCTCCGGTGGCCGGGGAGCAGCCGGGGATCGAACCGGCGCTGCTGAGGCTGCGGGCAGCTTCACAATCCAGCGCTCAACCGCTGCGCCACCAGGGAGGCCCGTTTTTATTGTGATTTTGAACTGAGTCTCAAAGGTGAAAAAATCACAAACATCTCCCTTTCTCCTAATCAGTCACTCCATTCCTTTGGTAAATTGGAGAACCGTGCTCACCTTTTAAAAAATGGATAATCAAGAGTAGGCCCCAAACAGTAATTGTCATACTGAGATTCAGTGTGACCAGACATTTTAACTTTTCAGATAATGCCAGAAATTCAGATCTGTATTTGAAATCTTTCTATATTCAAAGCTTGACCAATAATTGAAATGCTTTTTGGACATTAGGCAGACTAACTCAAACTTGATGCGTACTGGTTGTTAATCAAGTTAGTTCCTATGTCTTTGTTATTGTTTTTCATGGCATTACATCTTTTGAAGAATTGAAGCCAGTTCTTCTGGAGTTCTTATGTTCAATATGTGTCTGAGTTTTTCCTCATTACATGCAGGTTAAATATTTTTTGACAAGAATAGTACATATGTTATGTCTTGCACCTCTTATCACATCATAGCACAAACAGGTCTTCCTGTTAATTAGTATATTAAGGGTCTTCATTTATTTTGTGTTCATGTGTAAATTTTTATTTTGTAATAATTATAGATTCATTTTTTAAAAAGGACCTTAGGCAGACCAAAGGCAGCATTTCAATGGAATGGAACAGCCCATGAGACCTCTGAAAATAATCCCTTATGTTCCTTCTTCTTGAACATTTTATGGTTTAAATCATAGGGTTGATGTCTGAATGCTCTTAAAATATATTATCCTTCCTAGTTGTGATCTACTTTACATTCCCTACATAGTCAACAATTCAACAACTTTGCCAGGGGTTGGAAGCAGGGCTAGGGAATGACTACAATGGAGCCAGTGCAAGGGAAATTTGGAAGTTGAGGGAATTTTTCTGTATCTTGATTGTGGTAATTACATGACACACGAATTTGTCAAAACTCATTCAACTCTAAAGCAAAAGTAATAAATTTTAATCTGTGCAAACTACACCTCGATACAAAAATTAGATAGCTTACTCTAATACTGTTCCAAAGAGAAAACAAGTCTGCTTCATAATGAATAAATAAAAAGATGCAAGAGTGTGGAACAAAATTTGGTGATTTTGTTTTACAACAAAGTAACTTGGTGCAATAGTGAGACAAGTGGGAAATGTATGTCTCAGAAATATTCTAGCACTCCCAAACCACCATTTTCATTAACACAAGGAAAATAGAATTGTTAGTGCCACATAAAAATATACTGTATTTGATTTTATTAGTGCTGTCATGTTTACAAAGCTCTTTCAGTATACCATCTTGTGTAATCCTCACTATAAACCTCAAAATGTGCAGAAGAGACTTATTAGGCAAAGAGGTTTAGCACTTTGACCAAAGTTGCAAAACTGATGAATGATTGTGCAGGTCATCAGAAATTTCTTTTGGAAGGACTATCAAGCATTCCCGAGCTTATGATTAATATGAGTGATGCATTTTGTGAACTATTAGAACCATCTTTGATTAGAAAGATCTGTTTGCAGGTCCATGAGCCATTCAAAGGAAAGAAGATGTCTTCGTTCTTTTCATTTCCAACATGTAGCATGATGGTTGTGAATCAATCTTTATGGAACATCATCAATTACTGCACATCAGGAAATTATTTTTAAGTGAGTTTTTACTGTTGTTTGGTACTATGAAGTTGATAGCAAGAGAGTAATGGTACATTTAGGCTATTGTAGCATAGCCTTGGATGTATTTCTGCCTGAGGAATGGGGATACTCTAGACCATATAAAACTTCTGGGTTACTATACTATCTCAGATTTTATAAGTATTCCAAGAAAAAGCAGAAAGGTACAGGGGGAAAAAAACTCCCTAAAATCAGAACTTAGAAGCAACTAAAATCTGTAACAAAGAGACTGCTACACACTGGTGGATTTCATGTACACAAATCACTTAGCTATATTAAAAATTCCTTAGTAAGACTTAATTATTTCATTCTGTCAAATGAAACTATTTGTCAAGGTTGGGAAACAACCAAATTATTTAGCTTTCCTCTCCCTTTGAACTGCCTGGAATCAACATCAGTCAAAATACTCACATGGTTTAATTCCCCAGATATTTTTCTTTCGCCTATTTTCTTACCTCATAGTCATGTCCAACTATTGTTTTTCTCATTCAATAAAAGTGTCTCTGACTAGATTAACAGTGCAGAGTGAAAAGGAAAGGTGGAGGTCCTTTCCTTGGTCTTTAAGTCGTGAAAGCAGCACTGGGAACATTCATGAATGTTACACATTAATCCACTGAAATGGTCATTTAGTTTCTTTTCCAAACACAGGATTTCATCACATCTAATAATAAAGCAACAATCATTTTCTGTATATTATAAGCCATCAACTTGTAATTATATAGTGAAATGCTTCTATATGAATTCTCTGTGATGATGTAAACTGGTCTTGTAGAGTAAGTGGTTTTTATGAGGCCCACTATATACCTACACAGATCTATTTACATTGGGCTAATCATGTAGAAATAGCATCTATTTAAGGGTAAAGTTAGAGTTTCTTTTATAAACCTCTATAGATAGATAAATAATCGAGGAGGCTTTTTACTGTTATAAAATTAAGACTGCCTTTCAATTCTTGCTAAAGTTTTTGGACATACTATCCATCTAATGGGCAAAATGTAATCCTAAATTGGTGATTAAAGACCCTGCATGGAAACAAGCTGTCAAATGGATACAGAGAAATTAAACTTGACAACAGTAATGCCTACTTTCCTAAATGAAAGCCCAGTTCAAGTTTCTGCTCATCCATTTCTCAAAACTTAAAGCAATGCATTTTCCAACCACCCATACATGAGATGCCAATATTTGCATTTCAGTTGAACTTGAAGAAGTCAGTAGACTTTCAGCTTTAGGCTTGCTCAGAACTCTTCTGAGATGAAGATTTCGGCCCAATCTTAAAAAAAAAAAATGGCAATATTACATGGAAGAAAGGAATGAGATGTGGCCTGGCTGTGGTTGGCTCTGTAGTGCATTCATACTGCACCACTGGAAAGTCTTATAATCAAACAGTTCAACCATCAGGTCCATATAAAAAGACTTCCCAGTGAGTAACTGGACGGAGGGCAATGTGTGGAAAGTTGGAAAGCAGGGTTTCTTTATCCTGGCAAGTCCAAAACATTACTAAATAAATAAATAAATAAATAAGATGAAATTCCTTTGATTTGTCTCTGAAATTTATTTTTAACTGTAAGTTTTCTACCTTTAGCAAAAATAAAACTAGGAAAACCCTGTTTCCTGCTCGGTGAAAAAAAAAAAAAAAACACTGAAATCATAAGCATCAGTAGTTATGGAAAAATAATTCCAATCTATCGGAATTCCAGATTTCAACCGCTAAACCTGTCATTATAGTCAGCTTAATTAGAGACCCTGAAAATTAACTTTCTTGATATAAAAAAGTTAGTTTGAGAAGATAATATACATAAGAACTCAAGCCTGGTGTTCTGGTTCAGAATAAATCCTACATATAAAAGAGTTGATATTATTTAGATGCTCCTTTCCCTGATGTGTCTATAAAGAGCTGGGGAAGTACACAGTGCATTAAGACAGGAGGAAAAGATACAGTGTGATAAATAAACACAGAAAACAAAGCAAATATTGGTACATGGTTCTTATGTAATTATCCTTAAATATTTAATCTTCCCTCAAGGGCAGTATTACCTTTATTAAAATGAAATTAATATGAAGTGTTTACCTGTCATTTATATAAAGTGTGACTTTAAACAATGTGAACTTTTTAGAATACACAAATCTACATAGTTGCTATTCTTCAAATTACTGATTTGGGAAAAATATACACTTTGCTCAATAGTGCACAAAAGAGTTCTATTTTACAACTACCTTCAGGGCCACTTTCTTTATACGGAAAAAAAAAAATAACACACAAACACACACACACACACACATGCCTGCTATGTTTGTATGAGACCACAGGCTTGAAAGCATATAGTCCCCTGGACTGCTGTGGATGGATAATCAGGGACAAGGAGTGGGTATGAATCATCAGGGCTTGTGGAGAGTAACATTTATGTTAGAGAATTGTTTAAAGAAAAAGAAGACAATAGATACTACTTAAACAAAGGATCAAGTTCCCGTCCAAAAACTAGCAAAAGCTCTACATTTCCTCCAACTCAGCATTTGAGCATAAATACATTCATGCCTTGCCTGTCAAGACATAATATCTACCTGTTTTAATAAGAGCAAGACAGGACATCTGCTTGCCCTCCCCTTTACTAGTCTTGTCATAGATATATTTTTATTATGATAAAATAGCATTCATGTCAAAATGCTTAAGTATCATAGTAATAAATATATAATAAATACTTATATCTAGAGTGAACCTTGACATATAGAAGGTATCATCTGATGATTTATGTGGAGGTTTTTTTTAAGTGTTGGCTGATACCCAGTCACAGGAATTCATAAGATATTTATCACATACCATATTAAAAGAAAGAGGAGAGAGAAGAAAAAAGGAAAAGTAGATTAAAAATGTATTTAAAAAGTATAAAAAATAACTCATAGTGGTAACTTAACAAGTCTCAAGTCTTACTTCCTCCAAAAAAATTCCTTCCTCATGTCCTCTATCCTAATGCTTAACACATTGTATTACTGTTTACTTGAATATTTCACTCCCTTGCTCTGTACACTGTAAGGTCCTTGAGGACATTGTTGCTTTCATAGTATCTAAAACAGTGTCTGGCTCAGAGAATTGAAAATGAGTTGCTCAATAGTCACATGCGTGAATAAGTATTTTATATTTTTGAACAATTCTTAAGCTTTCTTAAAATGCTGCCCATATATGGATTCAATAAAATGAACTGGAAAAATAGGTTATTAGAAAAAGGCATTAAATCTACGTAAAATAGAAACTTAGGTATAAAACTAATACTATTAATACCATAACAGAAATACTTCAAAGAATATCATCATTGCAGGGAGCAAAGAGTTTTATGTTAAATTATGTCACAACAAAAATGCCTAAGGATACTTTAGAAATTTTGTGTATATCATTCAGAGAGTTGATATGATTCAAGATCTGCTCTTTTATTAATTAGGCAGTGTTCAGCATGCGCCTTCAAAAATCCTGGAAATGTCCAAGTAACTAATGTGTGTTTTGTTTTTGTTATTTGTAGTTTTATTTTACCAGTAAATCTGTGGCAGTATTTAAACTTGAAATGGGTTTAGAATAACATCACTATACCCTTTAATTTTTTCATTTGCTATTTTATATTTATGGGGAAGATCTATTTTAGAGCCATTTTTTTCTTATTATTAAAACAATAGATGCTGGCAAAAGCAACAGTCTCCTCTTGGTATTTAACAAAAAAATTCTTTTGAGAGTCATCATTTATGAAAGTACCACATATTAGCAATAGAAATTGTTTAATTCTTTGCTCAATTTGTTCATTACTTCAAAAAAAATTGAAAGAACAAATGTTAAGACTATGATTTTCTTATTAAGTTTCTCAAAACACTTTCAGTGAAAAAAGAATAACCAAAATGATAAATCATTCTGACAGGTTTTCCACTTACCTTTCAAGCATGTCCCATTATTTACTGGTAGGTATAACAAATAATATATAAACCCTACCAGGTGTATTTATTTCTACTTAAATTAGTAAGCACTCATACCATGGTCTTATAAGGCAAATAACTCTTACCACACAAATTTTTCATGTGACTGTCATTAGAGTATCAGCCACAGCAGGTAAATTAACAAGTATGGTTAATAACATTTATATTATCAAGCTATAATAAGCATAAATGAATGCATTCAAATAGTAGCAATATAAGAGATAGTCTCCAAACTTTTACATCAGTCATTGTATAAACTTGTTCTGAAAAATACAGTTTTGTTTCAGATTTTTCTAAAGATAATTAGCAGTAAATATTGTGAGCTTATATTTTCTGCTATAACAAATAATAAATAAATAGAGAACACATTTTTATGATACCAATGGCTTGACTCCGTTTGAATAGCATTAATAACAGTTCATCCATGATCATGGGGAAAAATGACAAAGTTGCTGTGGTTATTTCTCAGTAATAGATATTTTAAATGTTTGGATTGCACAGATATATTATTATACAGAAACCTGTTAACTTTTGGCATTTAAGTTATAACCATCACCTAGTAAGAAATAACTGTTTTCAGCACCTCCTGGAAAAGGGTGAACAGTAGCAGTAATTCATCTCTTGATGGTTCTATTATGAGTATTTTACAATAAGACAGAGGTTCAAAATTTTCTCTAATAAGATTCTACTCCATTCCCTTAGACAATTGAGGGCAGGTGAAATATTTTCAAAATCTGGAGAATACCCAATGCGCATATGCCATTTTGATTAAACATATGGAATACATACTTGGAGAAAAGCCAACTGGAGACCTGCTTGAGTAATCTAAACACCCAAGCTGAGAGGGGTTAATATATAAAGATCAGCTTTGTACTTTGAAGTTTTCTGGACTTCATTTTACCTAATTAAGACAAGATTTAATAATCAAACCACTGTACAAACATGTACCTAAAAGTATAGGTTTGTTTCTAATTTTGGGATGAATTCTTAACAGATCCAAAGAATCAGCTCCACATGGAGAAAGACTCTGATAAGATTTGCTTTTCTCATTGCTAAAATGCAAATGACTGCTTTTCATCTTAGTTTCTTCCATGCGACTAAGGTTAGTATCCGCCTGTCAAAATCTCAAGTGTAATAATAAAATATATAGATTCTGATATTAGCATATGATCTGAGTCTGAAACAGTGGCAACTCAGGTCATAAAAACTGTACTTCAAAATACTCTTAAAGATATTCATACAAATCATTTGTTGACCACAATTTCAAAGAGGTCAATTTACCTATAATAGAATATACACATCCACATATTTCTAGGAAATAGAACTGAGGTACAGAAAGTATATCTTTCTCTTCAATCCAATATCAAATTCCAAATCCAATATCTAATTCCAGATCAAATTATTGGTAGATAAAAAGTAACATTCATAATTTTAACAACATATAAATTTTACTCTACAAATAGTGGACAGCTTTTCAAGAATGTCTGGTAGTTTTAAGTACTGATAGACCACAAAACCAACAAATATATTTCTATTATGCTATAGCAAATATATGCAGAGACACTTTCAAGTCAACGAGTATTGAACCATTCTACAAGAAGGAAGTTGGTTCTTTTTTGATGAGACTAATTTGATTAACTTAGAGAAATTCTGTAGTAATAAAAAAGTCACTCATCTGATTATATAGAGTCTGCAGTATAGGGATGCCACGGCCACCCAGGCTACTCAATGTCACACACATATACATCATCTCTGAACTTAGCAAAGAGTGGGGCTGGAAGGATTTCTGTTCATAATATGATCTTCAGCCGATGCTCCCCTCATGGCTCTGCCTTGTTAAGATGGAGGTCAAAGAGAAGACAAAAACCCTAGCCCCACTTGCCATAAGGTGAGCACATGATAAAGACACTTTTCTTTTATTGCATTTAGAAAGATGACAGCATTTTGCCCATGAGGTGGTTGTTTCGTTTATATCACAGTAAATCAAGCATTTAAAAACTAAGCCAATTTTAGCTCTTTATGGGTAAACGGTGCATCATTTCTCAATATATCAGTTAAAAGACACTTGTAGATGACCCAATAACAAAGAAGAGCGCAGAGAATCCTGATTTTTATGATCTTAACATTTTCTATGAATAATTAATTCTATTACTAACAAAGTTCTGCTTTGTAAATCTACCACAGCAGAAAAGTACAGACCAGTCTTGCTTACAAGTTCATAAAAAATGTATTACCCTTCTGTCTGATATCCCTATACTTTTTTTTTTTGGTGACTATTTTTGTGTGGTTGTCTCAGCAGGAGAACTCCTAAGGATGTGGTGTGATGCCGACATTTGCTGTCTAGCCACAAGAAGGCTGCCAGAATGAAATTACCACAAGTTTCTGAGAAACTACTTCAAACACTGGAATGAAGCGTGGCATACTAAAAAATAAATACAACGTGGATACCTACAAGTTGCTGAAAAATACCTTATTGTCTAACCTTGTCATTATTTGCACCTGTGCAAACTTTTTGACATGTAAGTCTACCACATTTGACCCTGACTCAAGCCTTTTCTGCAATACCAAAAAACTGAGGCTTTTGCACATTTTTGCGCATGTGCCTGTATGCACTAATGTATTAAAATAGGAACACAATCATAGCAGACCTTTCTAATGTATGATATTGTACAGATTTCCCATGAATAAAATGAGTGTCTCAGAACCCTGACTACAGATTAGGATAGAACTCTCCTTTCAACTGTGATGGGTACCAACTTTCTCCTATCGTCTACCCACAGCAATGAAGAAAACACCAATTTTCAAACTGTGGAATGACACTTTGACATGGTTTGGGGGCTTACTTTGTTCATGTGGATCTGCTGTTGGTATTGCTTCTGCTTCTCCAAAAATTGCTGGTGTTGCTGCTGAATGACCAACTGAGCCAATGTGCTCTGAGGCAAAGGTGCAGACTGGGTTCGATTCAGGGGTCTGTGACGGGGTAATTTGTGAGGACCTCTAATGCCAGGTGAAATTCTCTCTTTTGTTGCCAAAGGAGACTGAGGATGTAAGGGAACTCCACCTGAAAAAAAAAAAAAATATATATATATATATATATACACATACTAACACACACACACAAAATTCTATTTAAGAAAAGACAAGAAGTCACAGAAAACAGCCATATGGGATATATTTTTTAAAAAGTACTGACACCACTGGGCAAAGACCAGAAGGAAGTTAACTTGGGTGGGGGGAAGGCAGAAGTGCCAAAGCTGTGGACAGTAGATGTCTGACCAATGACTCACCAGTAGTCCGCTCTGGTATGTATGAAAGTTAAACAGGTGAGGGATTTTTTTCTTTCTTTTCAGATATCTAGCCTTTCCCAAGACTCTTAAGTGAAAGAGACATTACAATGGATCACTGATAAAATAAAAGCGCTAAAGTGATTTGCAAATGGTGCCATTATTAATTACCAGTCACAAGAAGTTTTTGTTGTCGCATTTGTTCTTTCAATAATAAATGCTGCAGGAGAGCTTGGTGGCTGCTGTTGGGCTTTCCTTCTAAAGCGACATGCGGATGGCTTGAAGATGCTGAGATGCTGCCTCCATACTGCCCAGGCAAAGGGACGCTTTGTCTGAGTGTCTGGGTCTCACATTTCTGTTTTTCTTTGAGTGAACTTGAAGCCTGTTTCAAGAAATCAAGAAGATATTAAATCCTTTTGATCCATGTGGGTTTAAGGCTGTACATCATCAAATTAATTTCTTATTCTATGACTCTTACCTTCCCCCAACTTCCCCAAATCTTTCACCTTCTTCAACAACTGAATGGGGAAAAAGTACCACAGTGTGTATTTTAAATTAATTGCATTAACAAAGGAGAAATAAATATAGAGTTGCACACTGGAGACAGTTTAATATGGGGCATCATCACTGAACTTTAACTTTTTTTTTTTAAAGATTTATTTATTTATTTATACAAGCACTGGGTACAGTCAGAAGCGCGGGAAGGTGAGAGAATTCACCAAAGCCATAGCAGGGAACAGAACAGGCAGACTGATGAAATACACAGCTGAGGGGAGCAGCGGGCACAGCAGGAGAGGTCTGTTGTGCCATGTGGGACCCTTGCCAGCAGCTGGGGATCGAACTGGCGCTGCAGAGGCTGCTGACAGCTTCTCAGCCCAGTGCTCAATTGCTGCGCCACCAGGGCAGCCCCTAAGTTTTTTTTGTAATGTTAAGAATGATGCTAACATCAGACTTAATAGCTGGGAAGATTACTTCAAAAAATATTGTAATGCATCACTTAAGATGTATTTGAAAGGCAAAATTTATTCAAATTGTTAAATTTGAATTCATTCTTTCTCTCTATGTCTTCTATTAAGTTCACAGACATGTACATTTCCAGCATTTAATTTTTTAAATAAAATTCTTGAGATAACATAATGAAAGGTTGCATAAAATATACGGGAATTTGATCTAGACATGTATTTCATATTAATTCATAACAGATCTCCATATCTCTAAATATTAAAAATGACACTCCAGATAGTTTTGTTTAATAAAGTAAACTACAAATGAAATTAGATCTCAAATAAAAATGCTATTAAAAACTTGAAATGTATGACAACATAGTAATATGGCAATAATAATTATATCATCAGTAGTAATAATGAATTATCCTACTCAAAGAACTTAATGAATGGTGGTAATTTTGGTATTACAAAAGCAGAAGTCTAATACCTCAAAATTATGTGGCATGTTTCTTTTCAAAACTCATGTTTCATCGTTCAAAATTGCTGTGCACCAGGGAAGCAAAGCAATTTTCAGCGATGGAGAAATTGAAGGACAAAGAGGTAAATGGTTTGTCTTAGTCACACTACAAGTCAATGCAATGTTTAATCTAGAAGTGATTCCTTCTCCTGGCTTTTTTCCTTAAAATATCCCACTATTCAGTGGGGAAATGCAATATTAGATATTCCTTTGCCAAAGCAATGCTAAACTTGAAAAATTAATTTTGATTGCCTCATCTACACCAAAATGGAAGCAAATAAAATGGAATTTCTATCCAAACCACACTGGTTTATTTATCCAATGGTACCAAATTGTATTACCATTGAAACATTAAATGGTCTGCCTTTAGCACCTGGTCCTTTGAAAAAGAATTTTTCCTGACCACATGAAAAGTGGAGTATGTTTGTGTTAGCTGGTAGGAGTGACTTAGATTATTCAAAAAAGAATGGAATAATATTAAAATGCCTATTTGAGGCCTCCCTGGTGGTGCAAGGGGTTATGATGCAATATACGAAGCTGTCCGCAACCTCTGCAGAAGGAATTTGATCCCCTGCCGGCTAGGGAGCAACCCACATGGCGCAGCAGACCTCTCCTGACTTGCCCACTGCTGCCCTCAGCAGTGTATTTCAGTTAGTCTGCCTGTTCTGCTCCCTACTCTGTCTCTGGTGAATCCTCTCACTCCCCAGCCCCCACATCTCCAGCCTGTACCTGAGCTCTTATATGCATAAATAAATAAATCTTTAAAAAAATAAATAAAATGCCTATTTGTATGCAATAAGAAGACCGTGTATTAGTATTTGTTTATCATCAGAAGAGATAGGATAGAAGAAAAAGATTTTAATAATTAAACATTTGAAATATTGTCCCTGTATATTTATGTTTAGTTTCATCCTTACTTCCTTTTTTCTTTTCACTAGCACCAATTGTTTACAAATGTTTCATGTGGAATTTCAGGAATATAGCTATATTCAGGATTATTTTTTTAAAGTTTGAGATTTTTTTTAAGATTTATTTATTTTTATACAAGAGCTGGGGTACAGGCCAGAGGCACGAGAGCGAAAGAGGATTCACCAGAGTTACAGCAGGGAGCACAACATGCAGACAATAGAAGTACACTGCCTAGGGGAGCAGCTGGCGCGACAGGGGCGGTCTGCCACACCATGTGGGATTCTTGCCGGCCAGCTGGGATCCAACCCGCAGGGACAGCTTCACAGCGCAGCGCTTAACCCAATGCGCCACCGGGGAGGCCCTATATTCAGGATTTTTAAGCCTCTATTCAAATCCCCAATATGAAACAACATCTAAATTTTTTTCTGTCCTCACTGGTATAAGATTACTGTATCACAGAAAATATCATTATACACTATCAAACATACCAAATATAATAAGATCACACTTAAATTGATTTTATAACATGTATTGAACACAAAAATAAATTTTATTAAATATGTCACTATAGATGTGCTTTTACATAAATTAGCGTAGCATATACAGGTCTTATACTCTGAAAAGAAATCAGTTACAAAATAGTCAACGCTATAATCTTCTGACATGGGGATACTGTAAAAGATAGGAATTTGACACACCAAACTCAGTGGAAGACTTGCTGCTAAAGATTGGCAAAACTGGTGACAAAAAGACCAAAATTCCCTTTAAATTTAATGTATTCTATGACCTTAATTTAATTTACTACTATTTCATGAATGGATTATTCTAGGTAGAGTTTACAAATCTTTTAGGAAATATGTATAAAATAATTACTGCTATCTTCTGCCAGTAAGACATTTTACCTCCAAAAGATCATATTTCAATTGTCAGGACTTTTAAAGAATTGATTCACTTTCAATCTCCTGAGAATAGTTCTTAGAGAGTTTTTCCAGATATGTATTCTTCAGAGTCAGTAACTTAAATTCCTCAAATAAAGTCATACACAAAATAAATTCTATAAACATATGCTGCTATGCCTTACAAACTACACCTCTCAGCACTGGCCTGAGTTGAGTTCTAGGTGTGCTACTTACTGGCTCTGTGATCTTGGGCTTTTAAACTTTCCAAGTCTCAGCTTATTCTGTCAAAAGGTGTCCTGTAACCTCTGTTTCATAGGTTGGTTGTGTGGTGCTACTAAAATAATCCATGCAGAGAGTGCTTTCTTATTTTAAATTATAAAGCATTACACAAATGTTAGCTATATTTCATGTGTTATTGTGTCACCCAGTATAATTCTTTAATTTGAAATTAAACTGTACATTGTAGTAAACAGTGAGAAGTTGGCTCCACCAAGTGTCTCTGAATTCTAAATATACAAAGAATGAACCAGAGTGGCTCTATGAAACTATCACTAGAATTGGTTTAGGCTGGAACAATGTCAATAACTTACATTGAGCTGGGCTGGCACTGCTGGAAGTCCCAAGGTAATGTTGGGTAAAGAAGGAGAGGTATAAAGACTTAACAGGTTCATGGAATCTTCATGAATTAGAATGCGTTGTGAAACTATCTGCTGTTAAAAATAATGAAGAAAAGAAAATGAAATTGAAGTCTCAAAATACTGTATTACAAGCATCATTGTGAACATTTTTTCTGTAAAATGTTCACATTTCAGAAAATAGACTATATTATGAAAATTAGTCAAAATATTTCCATTTTTAAATAAGCATTTTATGATTTCTAGATACAAAATTTATTTGTAAAAATTAAATTTAAAAAGAATTTTCTTTATCAGGCATAAATATAAAATCTGAAGAATGTCTGTTTATTTGGCAATATTCATTATTCAAATTCTAGCTTTATGGAATAGAACAATGTGTTTGCCATCAATATGTAAAGTACATGAATTAAACTGATTGCATCTTATATATACATTTTGTATTACTGAGTGATAAACATGTATAATCAGTGCTATAAATCATGATCTTTGTGAGGGCTAATTGTCATTTTATTTTATTTATTTTTTTATTGTCATTTTAGTGATAGGAAAACTCACACAAGAAAACCTTAGATTGCATACCAACATATAAGACTTCTATTATAACTGACATTTTTAATATAAAAAAATCATGGACAACTTTTTTCATTCATTCATATTTATAAATGAAAGGAAATGTTACATGTTATGAGTTCTCTACAATAGCCTCATTTACACTGAAATACCTTGAACATTTTGGTATCACAGTCCTTTTTACAACACATACCTTTATTTAATCCAATACTTAGAGTCATGTTTTCCCACATGTGGCCTAATATGGTTGCTTGAATTACATTTTCTGTTTAACTCTTGCTTCCCTCCCAGAACTCATACAATAAGAGTTACAAAGGTCTTATTAGACTAGGGAACTCTGGCCTGATATGGTCCCCAAGGGAACAACATCCCTGAAAAAGAATACTCCATGTAACAGTATGACACAGTGACTGCTTTCTTCCCAAACAAAAAGCATATGGGACTCCAATAATAGACCACCTCCAAGAGGGATATTGCACACACGGGCTTTGACTTAAGTAAATATAATAACTTGTCAAGCATGTTTGGGGGAGCTGTAGATTTTCCCCTGGACAAACCTGGGATATCAATTAACTGAGGAAAATATCATGTGCTAATACAATGCAACCTCAGAATGTCACTGAAGAGTGATGCACCACCAAAACACAGGATGTTATTCCAAAACATCACCTCAGTCATACATTTGTTTGGAGATGAGTAGTAGCCTTAACATAATAAGAGAGCAGAAGGTTAAATGTGGAGTTTTCTCATTGCAACTTGGAACTCCAAGCTCTCAGATCTTTTTCCTCCAAAGAGTAAGCCATATTTATGCATGGAAATCAAGAGGTACATTGAAACAATATTATAGTAACTTTATAATTAGCTTTTTACTTAAGTAAAGTTAGTTGTCTAAACTGCCACCATAAAGAGTGTTGGAAAATATTTTATCATTGCAATTTGCAGGGTTACAATTTTAGGAACTATCAACAATTGTTTTACTCTAATTAAAATGATAAGCTACTATTCTGGTTACACTAGTATCATTTTAACATAAATTTAAGAATATATAAATTTAGAACATATAAATGAACAAGAAAAAAGGAGGTAGGGAGAAGTAAAATTATTTTTAAAGGTTAACTGGCAGCAAGTAGTAATTTATAATAAAGGAATATTTCATTTCATTCACTCATCTGTATTCATAGGATAGAAGTAAACGTGGAAAATTCACCACTTTGAGTCACACATAAGGTTCATTCAAGGTTGTATCTGTTTCTCACAGCACTGATATTTGACATGCACTATGGGACTTTGCAAAAAGGTTATATTTATTTCCCAAACAGAACTTCTGTGACACTGTCCCTCCTATGACAGGAAACACATCTATACTAAATGGGGGAAGAAATACTGATAGGAGAACATGGGTTGTTCACATGGACTTTCACTAAAATAAAGGGATTTGGGGTTTTTCTCACTTGGGATTTCAAAACTCTGTAGTTTAGTATAGAAATTGGGTGACTCCCTTTCCTATGATAGTATAGAGAAGGTTCTGGATAAAGTAGTTTTGTTCAAGGTGATTTTATTACAACATTAATGAGAAAAATAACAATCCCTGTTATTTTGAATGTGAGACCTCATTTGAGGAACCGCTTTTGATGCATATCATTTTGCTAATGTCACAGTTCCTAAGAACCTATCGATGAAGTTAAGTGGTATTATACTGTATTGACTTTCAGCACCTACCATATACCAAGCTCTGTGTATTATTCTTCACAGGCACTTTCCAGTTATCATTATGCTTAGGAAACTGAGCGATTTCTTTAATTCTGGTTCACAGTGGGTTGATCAATAATACTTTTAAACTGATCAATGCTTTAAGATTTGTAGACAGTGTTGCTGCATAAACTACCTGAGTGTTCTGCAGTTATCACTGAAAGATTCGAGAACCATAAACAAAAAAATATGGAGAGGAGGAAATCTTTAGAGAGAAGAAGAAGAAGCAAACTCAGACCTTAAAACTTACAGGGAAGAATAAAAGCATGCAACTAGGAGCCAACTACCTACGCATGAGAAGAATGAATGCCTTGATAACTTTATAGTCATGAGGATCTTCAAGTCACAGATACAATTCCTGAGGAAGCAAGGAAAGCCTTGAGTCCCCCAAGTCTTTTGGGTATAGTTGGCTCTTCCCAGAAAAACTAATTGGTATAGATAGTATCCTATCATAGAAATTCAGGGATTTGGGGTTTGCTTAATTTATCTCTTCCAATCACAAGTTGGTAAAAAGGCACAGCATTTGCATAAACTTCCAGTGGCTAGAATCACAAATGACTTAGCAGACATGAGAAAATGTTTCCCTCAAAAAAAAAAATCTTTGAAAATAACTACTCAAATTTGATTTTTTGATAGGAACTGCCTTTCTGTTCCAGGTTAATGTTTCTTAGTAAGAAGTTGGAGCTTTATTTTCCAGCCAGTGGTGTGCAGACACACTGGAAAGCCAGATGACATGGTGGTGAAAGGCACCATTTCACGGACACATTGAAGGAGCCTGCCCAGTATTCTTGCAAGACTGGAAGATTACCAGACACAGGTATTGTGGTGAGCTTACAAATATTTTCAGGCAAAGCTCAGATTTTCCAGGAAGCAGTTTTGAACCTGATCCAGTCCTTAAATCAGTAATGTGCTAAGATGTCAACAATTCACAGTTTAGAACTTGGAGAAGATGGTTTTAATCTAAAGACTTTACAGAATCAGGAACTACTGCTGTACTTAGATAAAATAGAAATGCTAACTGTATAAATTGCTATAACTTAACATTCACAAAATAATTAATGAGTTATATTAGTAAACTAGAATAATTAATTAAGTTGGATTAAAGGTAGTAAGAGTATAAAGACACCTTATACCATGCTGATTCACATGCTAGTCAGGGGCACAGAATAGTAGAAGACTAACTCTGATGATTTGTAATAATTGCTGAAATTAGAGTAGGGTTAAAAAACTTCCATGGCATAAAGCAGGGTGTCAATTTTAAACCAAGCTTTGATGGCTAACTAGCATTTCACCAAAAAGAGCATGATGTTGGCAAGAAGGACATAAACTGAGCCAGGTGTTGGGGCAGGGAAGATCTGCTCACATTTTAATGATGACCTTCAAATTGTGTGACCTTCAAATTTTAATTGTGTTTTTTATCAACAAGGTAATTTCAAACCTATTTTATGGATAATACTTGCCATTCAGATGCATAAAAAACCTCAACATTCTGTCTGTTGACAGAGCTATTTATTTAGCCATCAAAATCAAGAAGCTACTAGTTTTAATTAAAATTTTCAAAGTTTCTCACAAAATGGACATTGGCAAAAATTATAAAAATGAACAAAAAAGTCAAATGCTATGGGTATTTACAAGTGCAGAAACCTCACACATTATACATGGGACTACATATATGCACAGCAATTCTGGTGAGCGATTCAACACTACATGACAAAATAATTACACTATACACCGTGGACCAGCAATTCTTTTTTAGGCAGATATATCTTCACGGAATTCTCTCATTAAATTTTAGGTTGACGTCTGCAGATATATATTGAAGCATTTTTTGGTGATGGGTGAGAACTGAAGGCCATTGGGGCATCAACTAGCAAATGGATAGGTAAATGTAATTGTGCCCACACATATTGTTATGGCAATTAAAAGCAGCCTGTTAGGTATATGTATCCATATATGAAAGTGGAATGAGAGTGATACCAATATGCCCTTTACGCCCCCTAAAATTTATGAACACAAAGCAAAAAATAGGTATGATATAAGAACCCACACAAGAAAAAATACAGGGGAGAATGTCTATTGGGCAAGGAAAATTGACATGGAAACAGGAGACACAGAAAAATGAAAGGAGGAAGCAAGGAGGTGGAAGGAAGGGAGCAAGAGAGGGAGAGAAGAAGGATGCGTTCTCAGGAAGACAAAGAAGTCAACTGATGAATTTTGACAGAATACTAGTTACAAAAGTAACTAAGTTGTGTACTTCTTAAGAAGTTCATGGAAAAGAATGCATTCAGAATTATCAATTTACAGCACATTCAAAATTAGTTACGATTTGCATGAGTAACAGAAAAAGACTATAGATATCCACAGAGTTTTGGTGAAAAACAGATTGGACTGGAAAAAAGTTGGTCTAATGCCTTACACTTGAGTGCTACCAATCCCTGGCTTATGACTCTGGGCAGCAGATTCTTCTCTGGACTTCAGATTCTTCAGGCTAAGACAAAAGTATGTCTGATTAACTCTATCAGGTAACATGTGTTTCTGCAGAACTGCATCCCAGAAGATATGCTTGTGAGCCTCAATCTGTTTTGGTTTTAAAACATCTCAAATCCCCAAATCTCAACTATCTCAAGAGTCAAAATTAAAAAAAAAAAATTGCTTAATCATTTAATGTTTGCCCATGGCTTTCATAGTATTTTCATGGTAGTACTTTTTTTTTCTATTCTTTTATCTGACAGTTGAAAGGAAATAAAAATCTCCACATAATGAAGAAGTTATAGGGAGGAAAATCTCTCTTAAGTTTGCATTTTGACTGGACATCCAAGAATGATTACTATAAATGGTTGGGAGACCCCCAAAAAAATAATTTAACTGGGCTTCCTTTGCATTTAAAGGCATTGATATTTTAAAAGTCTTGCTTTACAATATTGACTCATGCTATTCCTACTAAATGATTCTTCTGTCATAGCAACCTCCTTTCCCTGAGGAGGGGTAAAGTGTTTTATTTGCTGCCATCTAAAACCATAGCTCTACACCCACTCAGAAGTGAGTGTAACATTTACAATAAATGTCACAACAGCTATTATGAAACAATAGGCAGATGAGTCATGTGAGATTGGGGCAAAACAAGTGACATTTGAGATGATTTTAGAGCACTTAACCTTATTATTATTAGAATCCTTTCTAAGCAATCATTTATATCTGCTGGAAAAAAATATTAAAAAAAAAAAAGCATAGCAGAGCCAGCCACTAATGTTCAACTAGAAATAAACCAGCTGCTTGGCTCCTGTTATGTTATCAAATAAATCTACTGAATCTAAATTAATAGTGTTGATATCCATGGACACATATTTGAACCCACAAGCTCATAGTATTAGTAATAAAGTAACTAGATAGGTAAAGACATCTTTGACTGGAGTTGGAAATAGAAACTTCTGAGGTTTCAGTTCTCCAATCAAGTTTACAAATGAGTAAAACCAAGTAGCTCCAACAATTTGAGTTCAAGACTGAGCATATGCAAGAAATAGAAGAAATAAAGCAGAAGTGGTCAGAGCAGATGGAGACTCACTCTCACTTGAGAGTTGTTGGCTTGAAGACAAATATGCTAATAAGTTTTCCCTACTAGGAGTCAGTATTGATAACAAAAACAAAAAATGAACTTATTTCACACTTCACAATTTACCACCCCCGTTCAAAACACTGATTTCCTTACAACAAAGCTGTTGGATAAGTATGGCTGTCTCCTAGATAAGGAACAACAGGTTTGGGGCCAGTTTAGCAACTTAAGTAATGACAACAAAGTAGCTTAGTTTTGAAGCCAGGTTCCCAAGGAGCTTCCTTAATGGAAGACCCATATATTTGAATACACTGTGCTATTTTCTGAGCCTGGATTTATGAATAAACTCTCCTCCTACTTCATTCTTAACCTTTATTTTAAATTATGCATATAAATTACAAGACAGAAAATTTCTTGTTGTTTGCCTAGGCCTCAGGATCTTTAAATGAAGTCTTACTTTCTTCTATCCTAAGCAGTAAAAAGTAATAGAATCCAAGTTATTTACCCAGGCTCTGAAAGAATTAAGTGACAGGCTTTCTACTTACAGGTCACAGAATAAAGAGCTCTTTCAAATGAACACTGTCATACTATTTTAAAATGAAAACTCACCTGTGTTGCTTAAGCAGATATGATTAAATAAGGCTATTTTGTAAATGGTGAAGTATACAACTAAATTCATTTTTCATTGTATAATCAATGATGTAAATTGTTTGTTTCCCCTGAGCATTTCAGTTGCTGTAAAACTACATGTTATTAATTTTAGAAGATACATGTAAAGGTCATACTAAATTCTCAATGATTTTTAATCAAGAATTGGCTGGATTTTTTTTTTCCTTTTCTGTAGTTTAGATGAATACACATAGTGTAACAAAGCTAGGATATCAATTTGCTGACAGTTTGAGTCTGAATTCTGCTGTCTCTTCATCTCTTCAGTATGAGTTACACTGCAGACCTCTGTAAATGCAATGCAGCAGAAAACCACATGTTAGCCATCAGGGTTGAATTTTTTGTTCTGGGCCATGGAGAGGCTACCCATCAGTGCATAAAGGTCTGTCCACCTGGCCTTTTGGATCATAGTTCAGGCACACAATTAATTCATTATGAGGTAAGCCACTGCTTGCTTTTGAACTAGTCTTTCCAACTTTGGAGGTGAATGTCCTGTCACTGACCTGAAGAAATACCTCTACTCTTTCAAACTCCATTAAATCACATTTCCTTCTGTTTTTTTTTTTTTTTTTTAATGGTGGGGGTAGGAAAAAGGAAAGGTTTGTAGTGACAGAAATGTTCAACAATTAACTGAAAAGTTAGAACATTTAAGCAGATAATTGTGAAAGGAAAGATTTTAGGAATTTAAAACATTGTAAGCAAACCCTAATTTACATTCTCCATTGTATGTATTTTGAAATTTAAAGATATGGGCATACAATCTAGAGCACAATATAAAAATTTTAAAGAAAACTATTTCACATTATCCATTTATCTCTAATCTCACACACATATATTTCTTGTTTCTTTACATTGTACTAAATACTACACACATACATGCTTTTATAATGAAGGAATACATGTACCTTCCTTTGCAATAAGGGGCCACATTACTCCCCTTCCTTTCTCTTGGGAGATAAACCACTATGTTAAATTTTGTGTTCATCACTCCCTTGCCTTTTAAAAATATATTTTTACTACATATGTTTTACACATCAAAATACTCCACTCCTCTTTCTGAACATAATAAAATATTATCAAGCTGCAATTGGTCTTCTGTATCTTTTGCAACACTAATGATGCATTTCTAAGAACCATACATGCTATGAATATATTTTTGTGTGTCAATTTCATTTTTAAAGGTGACAAATTCATCAAAAATTATAACCCAGATCCTTTTCTACAATTATGGATAATTAAATTGCTCAAACTGAGAGGAAATGGCAACCTAAAAGAATTTTAAAATTTTGTTGACTGTGTTGTTCTTGTCATGGTAATGGATTACAATGTTCCAGAAAAAAGACCAATATTGATATATAATTGCATTAACAGAAATACAATGTTTATAAAAAAAAATAGTTCATGAATACTACGTATATTATAGTCACAAATATATGGGGAAGTATTTATTCTACCGGGTATCATGTTTTAGGAAGGATAGTGAAAAAAAGAGGATGAGGGACAAAATGATGGTCAAAAATAAGAAATAGATGAAGGACCTGGAGATAATATGGAGGCCCGAACTGTTATTTGCAAGTAGCTAAAAGGCAGTCAGAAGAGTTCTTTTTGGAAAGTTGAAGGAAATATTTGAAATCTAGAATGAAAATATATTCCACAAGGGAGGACTTACTTTTTTTTTTTCTAGACACCTAAGATCATTATAAATTTGTGGTACTTCAAACCAAATTAAAAGTTCGGGTGATGTGAATTTGGGCTCCACCACTCCATGCAAGAGCTCGCCTCTGGGTTTCCCTGGTGGCGCAGCGGGTTGAGCACCACGCTGTGTAGCTGTCTGCAGCCTCTTCAGCACCGGTTGGATTCCTGGCCAGCCGGGAGAAACCCACATGGTACGGCAGACCTATCCTGTCTCCCCCGTTACTCCCTTCAGCAGTGTCTTCGGTCTGTCTGCCTGTTCTGTTCCCTGCTCTGTTTCTGGTGAACCCTCCAGTGCATCTGGCCTGTACCCCAGTTCTTGTATAAATAAATAAATCTTAAAAAAAAAAGTAAAGAGCTAGCCTCTGAGGGAGAGATTCTTTCTTTGTCCGGTTCCCATGAAGACACCTCTCGGGGGGAAGGGATGGGATGAGACTCACCAATGCAGCATAGATATGGGCCTTGGGGATCTTGCCTTAGTGTTTAAAGGGTCTAATAATCTCTTATCCTCCTTCCTCAGTACTGGGTGTTGTCTTTTATCTCCTGGGTTTTGTGAGATCCTGAAAACCCAAACTTATAACTCAAGTACACAATATCCTCAGGGTAAAAGTAACTTCACTGGTTTTCATTCTCAGCTTACCAAGGTTAACCTCTGGGTTTCTGCATTCAATTATATTTTGACCTGATAATTTTAAAATTTATAAATAACTGCTTCTTGATATTTTCACTAAGGTCAAGTGTAAAATTTATAACTAATTTATTGTAAATATGCTTATGTATATGTGAGAGTGAAATTATAGACACAGATTTAAGCATAATGTACAGGAGACATTTCTGTAAAACAGGTTAACTGTTCAAAATCAACTGGCTTGTCTCAGGAGACAATGAAGTGAATTTCCTATAATGAGATGTGTTCTAGTAGAAGTTTGATTCATCACATATAAGGAAAGCTACATATGTGATCCAAGAATCAGAGATTTGATCTGCCCCTTTCTGCATCAAAGAACTATGATTCTATAAAATACAAAGAAGCATTTCACAGTTATATATAAGAAGTTATGGACCAGCTTTCCTTGCATAGAGCAGTGACTGGTAAGGAGGTCTTGTTACGATAGGAAAGAAAAACTTAAAATTTCAGTGTGTAGATGGTGAATTGAAAGCAGTAGATTCTATAAATTAACTGTTGCCTTTGCTTAGCCTAATACAGACTACATAGACAAATTCTTGTTGTCCCCACACTTATTTTCCTCTTAATTTTCTATCACTGATTTTAATAAGTCATGTGCTAGAAAAAGCAAATGCTATTAATGTTGATTACATACAATCAGAGAATAAGAAATTGTGTTCTTTTAAAGACCAATTTCCCTGAATTGCTCATTCTTCAAGGACAGAGTTCATATTTTATTCATCTTTATATCCCCTATTACCAGGCAAAATGACTTGCACATAGTAGGTCCTCAATAAATACCTAATCTTTGCCCCTCAATTATAATAGTCTATTTTTTATTACTGTTCAGCTCAAAATGATAAAACACACCTTGCTAGGCTATCCTTTTTTTAAAAAAAAATTATTTATTTATTTTGTGGAAGAACTGGGGTACAGGCCAGATGTGTGGGGGAGGGGTGAGAGGATTCACCAGAGACAGAGTGAGGAGCACAGCAGTGGATTTACTGAAATACACTGCTCAGGGGAGCAGTGGGTGAGAAAGGAGAGGTCTGCTGTGCCATATGTGGTTCAGCTCCCTGGCCTGGGATTGAACTCAGACTGTTGAGGTGATATTGCTGAGACTTAATTCCTAGGCCAGCAAGAAGGTCCTACTAGGCAATTCTTTGAGAGGTTTTCATAAAATTTTTACTTACTGATAGGCCTATAGACTATCAGAATGATCAAAAAGAAGGATAACTGAGATGCACAACTGTTGGGCAGTGTATACTCAACATCACTAATTTTATCTGAGGATTACATTTTAGTATACTTCAGTCCTGATTATTGTCCAATCTTCATAAATAAGATCAAGTTTACTCAAATCCACACATTATAAACGTGTAAGAAAAATAAGAACAGATGGCTTTAAGCTTCAATTTAGAAACATCACTTTGTTTTAGGGATCTAATAGAGGATTTAACTTTAAAAGAACCAAAATAATAAGAGTCTTACCTCAGCATGAGGATTAGGTGGCAAAACTGAAGTCTCACTTTCGGTAACATTTCCAGTTGGCCCATTGTTTGGTGAACTGGGCCCAGATCCAGGAGAACTGCTACTGACTGAGGATTCTGAAAAATATTATGAAGTACAAATATATTCATAAAAATCTTACACACTTTAATTACATGGCAAATAATATAGCACACTGAACACTGTATTCCCTCCACCATGTGAATGACAAATACTATCTAACCAAATAATAAAAAGGACTGTGAAAATTTTTGGAAACTTTCTGAATTTTCATACCACTTTTTCTTTTTTTTATTTCCACTGCTAGAAGTACAACATAATATTCAATAGTTCCTAGAGAATTAAAATAGAGAACTTCATGATGAGGAAACCAAGTAAAGAAGGGAATTTTCTTTTACTTACCGTTGTGCTACTGTAAAAATAACAAAAATTTAGAAAATGGGCTTTCATAGTTATATATAAAAATATGTCCTCATCACATGAGGCACAGAGTCATTCCTATTGCAGGTGAAAAAGAACATTTATAGCTTGTTATAAATTGTACTTTACTTGATTTACTAAGGCTGTATCTTATTTACAGCACCTCTTAGTCAAAGATTTTTGAAGAAAATAAAATAGAATGGAAATCTCAAAATGGTACATCTTGTAACTTTAACTCACCCAATTTATTTCCCAGAAGACAAGTTGCCTGAAATTAATATATTTTTTTAAAAATGCCCACTAGTTTCCTTTCCATCCCTTAAAAATTGTAAAGGAGCTCTCCAAACAGAAAAAAAAAAAGTTAGTAAAAGAAGTCTGGGGATTGCAGAAAGAAGCAGAACAAAGAAATGGGTTAAATGGGGTAAAAAGGTAAATATAGTACACCATTATACAACTTGTGCAAAAATGAAACTTTTCCTTTTAAGCCCAGGAAGAAGACAAGGATGCCCACTTCATCGCTTTGTTTAATTTAGTATTAGAGGTTTTATCTAGCACAAGCAGACAACTGGAGTAAAATGAATGCAAGTTGGAAATGAAGAAGTGAACCTATTGTGATTTGGAGATGATATGATACAGTACATAGAAATCTCTGAAGACTCCACCAAACTTTTAAAAACAATGCTCAGCAATTCAGCAATGCGAGAGGTTACAAAATCGATGCACAAAAATCTGTTGGAATTTTATATGGTATGTTAAATTTCAAACATCAATATACAAGAAACTTATTTTAATAAAAATAAGTTAATACAGATTATTCAATTAATCTTTCACCTTTGATATCAAATTCACAAGCATTTCAATTTATGGAGTTAATGCACTTATTAAAATAGCTAATTAACAGAAATATAAAGTTCCAATTTCTAAAAATATAAGTAAGAGAGGTCATCTTATCAAGCCTTGGTAAATTATTTATTGAACTCCAATTAAGTTCTTTTCACCTACTACAAATTCATTGAACATTTTTATACGCATCTCATCCTTATAGCTTGTTAATTCAAGTCTGCACAAAGGATCTTGCCTTGTATTAGTAATTTTTCTTTTTACCTCATGAATTTTATTATCCATACTCTCCTCCAATTAAAGATAAAGCATTTCTCTATCTTTTTTCTCTCCATTGCTAACATATTCACTTTTATCCCTGATCCCATTTCTAGAATTTGCTTTGTTAATTCTTTGATTTTTATTTATAATTTTTTACATCGTTGCTCATTTTTGTACAGTTTGATTTCTCTTAGGTGTTGCCCCCTAAAATTCCCACCACCAAGACACCTGTGAACCATTCCTATAGACTCTTGCAATTGTCCCTCCCATTTTGATAGCTCTCCCTTTCCCTCTCCTGCTGAATTTCTCTGTTAGTTTGCTTGATAGTTTTTTTTTTTCTGATCCTTTGTATGGTTTACCTATGTTCCTCCAATAAGTAAAACCATCCAATATTTTTTTCTTTTTCTTTCTGTCAATTATCGAGTCTTCATGCCTTCCTTATACATAGGAGCCATCCCTCTAGTCTGAAAGCATACTCATGTCTACTCATCCATCAAGATTCCTGGTAATCTGTCTTATTCATTAGTGACTATAACTGCTTGCCCAAACTAACTTTGACATTTTCCTTTCTACAGTAACATTCTCCACATTCAAGTCTGTCTTTCTATCTCTTTCGCTTGTCCTCTTTTAACCAATTCTTAAATGTAGACATTCACCTAAAGGTTTTTTGCCTTATCCCTCTCCTCCTTCCTTGTCAAAAGCAAAAACAAAGCAACACCTCAATATTATGAGACCGAATTCTTTTCTAAGAAAAATACTCTCATGAAACTTACATTTCTTGCCTTTATAGCTCATAAATTCTGATCTGAGTCCCTTTGGAATGCTGGACATTCTTAACTTCCCTTCACCTGTATATTAAATTCAATGTATTCCAATATTAAATGTGCCCTGCTTATCACTCTCTTTCAAGTCATTTTCACTCCCTTCCTTTCCCCAAATTGAATCCGTTACTAGGTTCTTTCATTTTGTTTTTCACATGATCTGCCATCTATTTTGACTATAATCATTTTCATTTAAGCCCTCAGTCTTCATTATTCTTTCATAGTCTATAGAAAGCCTGCTAATATTTCTTTTTTAAAAAAAGATTTATTTTATTTATTTATATATACAAGAGCTGGGGTATAGGACAGAGGTTCAGAGGGGCAGTGAGAAGATTCATCAGAGCAGAGCAGGGAACACAAGTGGATTGACTGAAATACACTGCTGAGGGGAGCAGGGGTGAGACAGGAGAGGTCTGCTGTGCCATGTGGGTTGCTCCTGGCTGGGAATCAAACTCATGCTGTAGCGGCTGGCAATAGCTTGATAGTGCTGAGTCTTAACACCTTGTGACGCAAGGGAGGCCCTCTGCTACTATTTCTGAGTTGCTACAGAGTCTTTCAAACCTCTCCTCCCAAATATTGCCAGAACAAAAATTAGGAGACAACTTTCACAATAGTCCTCTGCTCAAAAATGGAGCCTAACATTATTTCCTTTTGTTATCATTTCTATACTCTACATTAAGTGAAATTTAAATAATTTATTCTGCTGAAAGGTGCCACTTTCCCATTTTACGCTTTTCTACCCTCCTTTTTCTCCACCTACTTCACTGCAGGTCTGATCCCACCTCTAACTTAGCTCAAAGTTTGAATCATATACATTCTGTCTCCCAGAGAATAGAAACTCCCAATTTGTAGGCTATATTGTTTGCCCTCCCTTAGAAAACATGTAGCTTTCAAATTTCTACTATAAATATTTCTGTACTCAGCTGTACAGTGCTAACAGAAAGAATACAGATCGTAGATAGAATTTTGATCCTACTAGCGTAGGATTTCATCAAGCCATTGTAATTTACAATTCTTAAACATATCTAGCTCAATGCCATTCTTCCTATGTATGTTACTTACAATTTGATTAATCTGCTTTTTTATATGTGTATGTTTCTTGCTTACTTTCCTTTTAATCAAGGAAAAATAAATTTAAAAATCCCTTCCAGTTGATAAGACTAAGTACAGATTTCTATTGTTGTGTTAATGTCTCATTTCCATATACTGTCTTTTTTTTTCAAAAAAATAGATTTTCTTGACTATTCTGTCTTGCTAATTAAAAAAAATATTTTTATGTGATATCCGGACAAAATTATTTCCTTATGTAGAAATTGCTGATATGTATTAGGAAACAAATATTGCATGAGGTGAGATTTTGTAAGAACACTGAGAAAATGTCCAAGAAGAAATATTGCTAAGTAGAGTTTGAAGAATTGTTCATGAAATGGGGACAGCAGAGTGGGAAAGAGTGGAGAAGACACACAGGAACAAGGAGGTGCTTAAGGCTTAAATGTTAAAAGAAAATGGCTTTTTGGGTGGAGGAGCAGAAAACACTTGAATTTGGAAAATATGTTAAATGGTGCCCATGTCAATTAATAGGAAGAGAGGTGGCATGGAGTTGTAAAAACAATCACTTCAACTTATGAAATAGGAAAAAAGATTCAGAGATAAGAGAAGAAGAGCAATGCTTATTTGATACTATGGTGGTCTCTGACTCACTAGCAAACATAATTAGTATTGAGAATCAAGGAAAGCTCATCCAAACTAGATGAAAGCTGGCAGAGAAAGGTGAAGAAATCTGTGTGTCTGATAATTCAGACCTTCCAAAAACATTTAAGGTAAGGGTAACATACTGCTTTAAAATATCTACCAAAACATTCATTGTACCAACTCACTGACCAAAATTGTGTATCTATAATGCACAAATCCCTCTTTGGATATACATCATTTCCTCTGATGAAAAGGTGAGTCTTTATCTTGCAAAATTAGGATGAGAAAAATATGGTATTTCAAAAGTAAAGAAACAAACTAAACTAACAAAGCATAACTCTTATAAGTGAAAATCATTTTTCAGAGAGATACTGCACTAAAATCCATTGCAATTTGGTTAAAAAGTATAACTGATCATGGAAGAAAGGTTATGATCAAGAAATGAGAGTAACAGAAAAATATAAATGAGCACTTGGGATAAATATGGCCTTAGAAATTAAGATTCTAAGACAAATACATAGCAATGTTTATGTTTTTCTGTTTTCTTCAAGTTTTTCTATAAGGAGGGAATATATTCTCTCCAATAAGAAAAGCCACCTCTATCTATTTACATTATTTTTTACATTCATTGAAAGAGATTCACTTTTCAAATCTACCCCAAGGAACTCTAGAATGAAAGCTTAAGAATCTTACTTACTTAAATACAATAATGTATTTCAAACAAAAGTCTGTAGTTCCAAATTCAGGTAGAATTCAATTGGTCTGAGTTAGCAATTATATATGATATTAAAGAAGTTTGGTTCCTGGAGGGCAGAGCAACATGGCGGCGAGGAGACGCTGTGAGTAAGATCTCCCATTAAAAAAAGTTAATAGGGAGGAAAAGCGGCAGGTCCCAGTGAGAACTGGGACACGGAAGATAAACGGACGACTCCAGCAAACTGCCCAAAGAAGAAAGTTGCCATAAAAGAGGACCAGAAGGGAGGGAAGCGCAGAACCCTGCTCGCCTCCCCCACCCACAAACTCGGCACTCTCCGACCGGCAGAGAGGAGGGAAACAACAAACCGAAACGGCCAACAAAAAAAACGGACGCAGCAAGTGGGACTGTGAGTGGAAAGGAACTATTTCAGCCACCACACCCCGTGAACGGGAGCTGAGGCGAACCCTGCAGGATCCCCCGCGGAGGTGAGCTCCAGGCGCCATTAAAGAGAGCCCCGCCCCCCAGGAGGAGACCAGCACCAGCACACAGCCCCGGCCGCCCGGTAAGCTTGCGGAAAGTGGCGCGGATTCGGACAGGATCTCAGCTGCCCAGGTCCCCGCGCCTGCGACCTAGGCTTGCGGGGAGACAGCGGAGGCCCTCCCTGAGTGAGCAGGTACAAGGCGCCCAGGCAGGGGAGCGGGATTCAAAAGGCGCCATTCCCGCGCCACTGATCTGGGCTACAGCCCGCGTCCTGGAACTGAGGGCTTTGGAACTGAGACCCGGGGCACGAAATTAGGGGCGTGGGTTCCCCACGACGGTGGGGCACAAGGCAGACACAGCACCCCAAAGCCGTTGAGGTGTACCCTACCATCCCCGCTCTGCTCCCTATCCCACGGGGTGGAAAATCAGCTCCCCAAGGGCTCTAGGAGAGATCTCTGGTGCCACCTAGCGACTTGAAGCCAGCAGAGGCTCCTGAAGGAGCTAGTGGCCAGCTGGGGAGTTAGCCCACACCGGGCCCCTTCTGAACAAGTAGTCTGAGCCCACAGGGAGAGCGAGCACCCACAGCCGGGGCAGACCAGGCGCGCAGAAGAGTGTGCCTGAGACCAGACGCGCAGGGAGTGTGTCCCACATCACCATTTTAGAACAGGGACATTTCTTCAGCAAAGACTACCTGCAGAAGGCTTCCTCAGGAGCCAGAGATGAGCGGGGGAAGTTCGCCCACGCCAGACCCCCTCTGGCCTGCAGTCCAAGCCCAGAGGGGAGCAGGAACCCACCGCCGGGGCAGACCAGGCGCACAGGGGAGTGTGTCCTCACATCGGCATTTTAGAAAGGGACCTTTCTCCAGGAAAGACTGCTTGAAACTGACAGATGACTCCTGGAGGAACCAGAGGGGAACAGAGAAGCCCACCCAAGATGCCGGCCAGTCCCAACAACACAGTGTCCCAACACATACGGCAAATTAGAAAACAGACAGTAGGGAGGAGAAGAACCACACGCAACCTAGCAACTCTCCAGAGAAAAAGCACACCACAAAAAGAAAGCCAGCCCCCAGATTGCAAAGACAATAACTTGGAAGAATTTCTGAGCCTTCCAGAAAGAGAATTTAAAATTGCCGTGATTAAAAAACTGACAGAAGTCATAAAGGAAAACAATGATAAGGGAAAAATAATCAACGATCAGAAGAATGCAATTGAGTCCCTAGAGAGGGAAAACAATGGTCAGAAGAAAGAAATTGAGTCCCTAAAGAGGGAAGTAAAAGAAATGCAGGAGATCAAAGAATTAATGGAAGAACTAAAGAATTCTGGGAAAAGCAATGAAAGCAGAATAGATGAAATGGAAGAATGAATAAGTAATCTTGAAAACACAGAAATAAAAAGAACCAAAACAGAAAAGGAAAGAGAAGTACGAAGGAAAAAGAACGAAGAAAGACTTCGGGAACTATCTGACTCCATGAGGAAAGGAAATATAAGAGTTATAGGAATACCAGAAGGAGAGGAGAGAGATGTAGGAACAGAGAAAATATTCAAAGAGATAATTGAAGAGAACTTCCCAAATGTGAAGAAGGAGCTGAAAATTGATATACAAGAAGCAAGAAGAACACCAAACTTCCACGACGAAAGGAAAAATACAGCAAGACACATAATAGTAAAGCTCCCAAGAATCCAGGACAAGGAAAAAATAATGAAGCTGGCAAGAGGGAAGAAACAGATAACATTCAAAGGAAAACCAATCAGGCTGACATCAGACTTCTCCGAAGAAACACTACGGGCAAGGAGAGAGTGGAGGGACATAGTCAACAGACTCCAAGAAAACAGATGCCAACCAAGAATACTCTATCCCGCAAAGCTCTCCTTCCTCTTTGAAGAAAGAATATGGACCTTCCCAGACAAACAGAAACTCCGGAATTTCATTGCAACTAAACCCCCACTCCAAAAAATACTACAAGGAGTCCTAAAGCCAGAACCTCAGAGGGACGAATAACAATGAAAGAAGGCCAAAAAAAAAAAAAGTTATTAAAAGAATAAATAAATAAAATCAAAGGAAAGACAAACACAATGGCAAATACAGATGTTAACATATCAATATTAACTCTAAATGTAAATGGAATGAACTCTTCAATAAAAAGACACAGAGTTGCAGCCTGGATTAAGAAACAAAACCCAACCTTTTGCTGTCTCCAGGAAACACATTTAGCTACAAAAGATAAAAATAGGCTCAAAGTTAAAGGATGGAAAACAATCCTACAAGCAAATGGACCAAAAAAGAAAGCAGGAACAGCTATACTTATATCAGATAAAACAGATTTCAAACTCAAAATGATAAAAAGAGACCCCAGTGGTCACTACATTATGATCAAGGGGACAATACTTCAAGAAGAAATAACACTCATTAACATATACTCACCAAACGAAGGAGCACCAAAATATATCAGACAACTGTTATCCTCTCTGAAAACAGACATCAGAGAAAACACATATGTAGTGGGAGACTTCAACACACCACTATCAACAATGGATAGATCAACAAGACAAAAAATAAGTAAAGAAACCAAAGCTCTAAATAAGGACCTAGAGCAATTGGGCTTAACAGACCTCTATAGAACACTAAACCCCCAAAAAACGGAGTACACATTTTTCTCAAGTGCACACGGATCATTCTCTAGGATCGATCACATACTGGGGCACAAGACAAACATCAACAGATACACCAAGATTGAAATCATATCAACCATCTTTTCTGACCATGAAGGCATCAAACTAGAAATAAACCATAAAAAGAAGGCAAGGAACTTTCCTACCTCATGGAGATTAAAAACCACACTACTGGAAGACCATTGGACTGATGAGGAGATCAAAGAAGAAATTAAAAAATTCTTTGAATTGAACGACAAGGAGGACACCAATATCCTAAATGTATGGGATGCAGCAAAAGCAGTAATAAGAGGAAAATATATAGCAATAGAAGCTCACATCAAGAAACAAGAAAGAACGCAAAGAAACAACCTAATCTCAAAGCTCAAAGATCTAGAAAAAGAACAACAAAAAAACCCCAAAACCAGTAGAAGAAAAGAAATAATAAAAACCAAAGCAGAAATAAATGAAATTGAAACTAAAAAAACAATCCAAAAGATCAATGAAACCAAGAGCTGGTTCTTTGAAAAAATCAATAAAATAGACAAACCCCTAGCCAGGCTCACAAAGGAAAAAAGGGAGAAAGCACAAATAAACAGGATCATCAATGAAAGAGGAGAAATCACAACGGACACAGCAGAAATCAAAAGAATAATCAGTAACTACTATGAACAGTTATATGGAAACAAGTTTAACAATCTAGAGGAGATGGACAAATTCCTACAACTCTACAATCACCCAAAGCTAGATAAAGAAGAAATAGAACACCTAAACAGACCAATTACAATTAGAGAAATTGAAATGGTAATCAAAAACCTCCCCAAAAACAAAAGCCCAGGACCGGATGGATTTACAAATGAATTCTACCAAACATTCAGAGATGAATTAGTGCCTATCCTTCACAAACTCTTCCAAAAAATTGAGAAGGAAGGGACAATACCAAACACGTTTTATGAAGCCAACATTACACTAATACCAAAACCGAACAAGGACAACACAAAAAAGGAAAACTACAGGCCAATCTCCCTAATGAACACTGATGCAAAAATCCTCAATAAAATTTTAGCTATCAGAATCCAACAATGTATCCATAAGATAATTTACCACGACCAAGTTGGATTCATTCCAGGGGCACAAGGATGGTTTAACATCCGAAAATCAATCAACGTTATCCAACACATCAACAAAAAGAAATATAAAAACCATATGATAATATCAATAGATGCTGAGAAAGCTTTCGACAAAGTGCAACACCCATTCATGATAAAAGCCCTTGAAATTCTTGGGATACAAGGAACATACCTCAACATCATAAAGGCCATCTATGACAAGCCAACAGCCAGTATCATTCTCAATGGTGAAAAACTGAAAGCAATTCCATTAAGATCTGGAACAAGACAAGGATGTCCACTCTCACCATTGCTTTTCAATATAATACTGGAAGTCCTAGCCAGGGCAATAAGACAAGAGAAAGACATCCAAGGAATCCAAATAGGAAAAGAAGAAGTCAAACTATCACTATTTGCAGACGATATGATATTATACATAGAGAACCCCAAAAACTCCACAGAAAAGCTAATTCAACTCATCAATCAGTTCAGTAAAGTGGCAGGATACAAAATCAACACGCAAAAGTCAGTAGCCTTCCTATACACAAACAATAAATCTGAAGAAGAAGAAATCAAAAAGACCATCCCTTTTGTTATTGAAACAAAAAAAATCAAATATTTGGGAATAAATCTAACAAAAGAGGTAAAGGACCTATACAAAGAAAACTATAAAACACTGTTAAAAGAAATAGAAAAAGACACAAAGAAATGGAGAGACATCCCCTGCTCATGGATTGGAAGAATAAACATTATTAAAATGGCCATCCTACCAAAAGCAATATACAGATTCAATGCTATTCCAATCAAAATTTCAATGTCATTCTTCAAAGAAATAGAACAATTATTGATGAAATTCATATGGAATCACAAAAAACCCCGAATAGCCAAAGCTCTCCTGAAAAAAAAAGAAGGGAATGGAGGCATCACACTCCCAGACTTCAAACTCTACTACAAAGCCATAATCATCAAAACTGCATGGTATTGGAACAAGAACAGACATACAGACCAATGGAATCGAATAGAAAATCCAGAAATAAACCCACAGATTTATGGTCAACTAATCTTTGACAAAGGTGCAAAGAATATGTATTGGAGCAAAGAAAGTTTGTTCAATAAATGGTGCTGGGAAAACTGGGTCGCTACATGCAAAAGAATGAAGCTTGACCACCACCTCATACCATACACAAAAATCAACTCAAAATGGATTAAAGAACTAGACATAAGACCTGAAACCATAAAATATATAGAAGGAAATATAGGTGAAACACTACATGATTTGCACATCAAAGACATCTTTACAGACACATCACCCAAAGCAGTGATAGTGAAGGCAAAGATAAACAGCTGGGACTACATCAAATTAAAGAGCTTTTGCACAGCAAAAGAGACAATAACAAAAACAAAGAGAAACCCCACCAACTGGGAGAACATTTTTGCACCCAACACTAATGATAAAGGACTGATCACAAAAATCTGCAAAGAGCTGATGAGACTCAACAACAACAAAGAAAATAATCCGGTCAAAAAATGGGCAGAAGAGCTTAAAAGAAACTTCTCTGAAGAGGAAATGCAAATGGCCAACAGGCATATGAAAAAATGTTCAACATCACTTGTCATCAGGGAAATGCAAATCAAAACTACCATGAGATACCATCTTACACCAGTGAGAATGGCACATATTAAAAAAACTAGCAACAACAAATGTTGGCGAGGGTGTGGAGAAAAAGGAACTCTTCTGCACTGTTGGTGGGAGTGCAAACTGCTCCAACCACTGTGGAAAGCTGTGTGGAGATTTCTGGACCTACTAAACATAGAGCTTCCATATGATCCAGCAATTCCACTCCTAGGTATTTACCCAAAGGACACAGAAACATCAATTCCAAAGAACACCTGCACCCCTATGTTTATAGCAGCACTGTTTACAATAGCTAAGCTTTGGAAACAACCCAAATGCCCAAAAATAGATGACTGGATCAAGAAGATGTGGTACATATATACCATGGAATATTACTCAGCATTCAAAAAAGATAAACACATGCAATTTGCAGCAACATGGATGGCGCTGGAAGGGATCATGCTCAGCGAAATAAGCCAAAAAGAAAAAGAAAAATACCGGATGGTCTCACTCATAGCAGGAATCTAGAAAACTTAAATAAGGGACCAGGAAAATGAATAACTATAAGAAAGTGAAAATCAAAATCAACAAAAAACTATGAACCAGAGACACTTTTAGGGGGGCGGGGGCGGGAGGGGAGGGATTGGGGTCAGAATGGGGGGGCTGCAATTGTATGGGGAATATAACAATAAAATTTATAAAAAAAATATATGATATTAAATAATTTTATGCAATTTATTAAACATTTCTTAGCCCTCAAGAAACAATTTTCCATTTAATCATTAATACTTTTTCTTTAGATAAGCATATTAATTTGTCAGGATTGAACAGCGGACTATTTTTTTTCCTTAAATACCTGTAAAACCTCTAAATGACAGTAGTATTCTGTACCTTCCCATCTCACCTCTACCATCTTCCCCATATTGTCTCCCAAAACAGACACCTGCCTTGTCAAAGAAGACATAGCATAGGCAATAAATAACTTTTTTAAAAAAATGTTGAGTGTAAGAGTGGATCAGAAATAATGTAAACTGACTACATTGGCTATAAGCCCAATTCTCCTTGAGGATGGAGAAAAACAGTTGCGCATTATCACCTCTTATTGATGCAATCAAATAAAATGAATAGATAAAATGTATAGCTCTAAGAAGGTATTCAGTAAACAGTAGTCAGTATTATTATTTTGTCTAGACATTTTGGGTCTTTTATCCCCAGGACTTCTCTAATTGCAGACCAGGTACAACTGGGACTAAGAGACTTTGTAAGACATCATGTTGAATTTCCTAACCTGTTCACCCCACTACTACCCAGGCAGCTAAAAAAATAAGAACTCTTCCATTTGAGACTAGTGAAAATGACAGTTTCTTTCCCTTTATAAAAGGCAATATATCCCCCCTCCTGCCATAAGTCCCAGTTCACTAGTAAACACATAAAGTCATTTATGAGTTCTGTAAATTTGTTGAAAAGTCAAGGTTTTGCTGTTCCACATAGCTTAATTTTCCCAGATGTATTTTGTACATTCATGTCTGAGTATGGGGGAAGTGTTCTTCTTGGACCTCCCTCTGCTCATTTCCGATCAAATTTCATTAAAAGTTATATTCTCCTGGTTGGCATTCCCAAAATGGACTGCCTGTTTCTGAAAAGATTAAGGTGAGCTTTGGCGTTTCCTAGTTATACATAGATTGACACATAGTTCTGTTTTTTTCATTCATTTCCTGTTCAACACAGTTGATGAATGCATGGCAAGGTTCATTGAACTAATTGTGAGTTTTCAATATAATTTCCTTATAAGAAATGTTTCTTCTCAAAATAACTTTTATATGCAGCAGGCATATTTATTCTAAACTATTATTTTTTCAGTCCTACTACCAACATTTGTTAGTGTGTCTGCCCAATCCTCAATTACCTGTCACCTCAAACATTCGCTTCTTGAATGAAGTGACAACATTTCCATCCTTCCGCCTGAGTAAGGGGCTGCTTCTCCTCTCTGCCACTTTCTGTTTTAACCTGGACCGCACCTTCAAGTTGGGCTCAGAGGCTGGGGATTGAGACAAAGAAAATAGATAAAAATTAAAAAATAGAGAGCCATTTGCTTCTGTATATATGAAAAACGGCTCACCTTTTTCTTGGTCCCTTCTCATCTCAAGTTAAAACCCCAAGCATGTAAATAGGCATTGACTTTAAATTAATTAAATAAACACAGATGATAATTATTTTTATGAACCATGTGAAATGCTTTTTTTTTTTTTACTTATTTTAAATGTGAAAGTGGAAAGGAGTAAAAATATAAATTTTCTCTTCTTTTTATCTAGCAGAAATAGGATTTTTAATGGGGAGTCAAATTACTAAATATATTTGGTTTAGAATAAGATTTATTATATTTCTTTGTCAGATCTCTTAAATCTTTCAAGAGCAAAACTCAATAACCACAAAAACAGTAGCTTAATGTGATATTTGAGACTCTAAGCTTATTTCTTACATGAAGACACCACTGTAGTATATAATTTATGCCTAATCCTGACCTCTTGAATATTTCTTTATCAGTTGTTTCTAATCTGAAACTCTAAGAAAATATACTTATTATAAAAATACCAAACAAACTAGAATCATTACAAATAAATCTTTCTATGCACTGAATATACAGTTAACCAGAAAGGAAGTATAACCAAATCTTAGAATTGAAATTTCTGCATTAGTTCATATGTTCCAAAATATACATTATTCATACATGTGTTATTTCTTTGATGAAACTATTCTAAGTAGTGCTACTCTATAATTACTCATTATTTATTAGGCTTTTATGTAACTATATTTCAGAAGAATGGAAACACTGGATTGGGCCCCTGTAGTAGGAATTGATGATGATAACGGTGGTGGTGATAGAGATGATATTCATGATGAAGAGGTTTATGGAAAGGATGTTTCTGACACAACTAACATTTAAATAATGCTGGCTATGTTCCACTACTATTCTAAATGCTTTGTCAGTATTAGTTGGTTTAACCATAACAACATCCATAGGGGATAGATACTATTTATACCTGATTATATCAATGAAGAAATCAAAACACTGAAAGAGGGTAAGTAACTTGCCCAAAGTCACATACATAAAAGGGGATGAAGCCAGTTCTGTAACCAGGTAGTCTAGTTCAAGTCTATTCTTACTAAAAATACTGTTCCTCCACCTTATGTGTGAGCACTGAATAATCATAAAACTGTTTTTTCCAAATGAAGAATTATTAATCATGTACATCAGATACAATGTTAAAATGGAACTAGAATGTTTGACTAGAGAAATATTTTCTTTGAGACAATTTTATATTTTTGCTAGAGTACAAGGATATTAAAATTGGTACTTTTCTTTCTCAGTTTTTTTTTAGACTTCAAATATCTATACTTTAGTATTTTCTTTTTCTCTCCTGTGAAATATTAAGTTGGACTTAGAATCCTTGCATTCTAGGGTTTTTTGGAACTGGCTGGGCAAAATAGGAACTTGAAATACTCAGTTACAAATAAATAAAGCAAGGTTGATTTTTGTTGTTGTTGTTGAATACCTAATTTTATATCTGATAATACTGAAAAAGGAAAAAAAAACAGGGTCATCCAAATATTGTAAAAGTAGAAAATGGGTGGGTATGGGCAGAGTTTGGTACAGGGAATAGGAAATTCAGTATAGTAGAGACCTCAAGTATATCATTTTCTGGGCCTCACACCTTTAGGCAAAAAAACATGAGAAGAATTAAGTTTCTTTTCAGACCGTCCAGGAGTGGCCAACTACCTTATCTTAGAGAAGAAGTTTGAATTTTAATTATTAGCATCCAAATGACCCAGGATTAAAGGGAGAAAATGGTACTGCTTAATTTATTTAGATTTGTTTCCCTGTTTATACTTACTTTAAAATTCCTTTAAAATAACCAATTTCATTCTCTAAAAAGGTATTATTTAATACACATATTTATCTAAAGCCTAGAAAGGAATAAATGAGGAATCACTATGTGCTAATTCTATTGGTATTCTATTGGTATCTATTGGTATTGTATTGGTAGCCTTGTTTATAATCCTAAAAAAAAATCCCAGATTCTCAATCTTAGAACTAGACTGGACGTTGTGATGAAACTAATGGATTAAAAGCTGCAGAGTGCCTGTTGAGAAAGAATAAATCAATTCATTAATCATTTCAAAAGACAGAGTAGTGAAAGCACTATGTCTTCAATGAGAAGATGTAGCGTTGAGTTCACATGCACCACATCCGAGCTATGGGATTTTCATTGTAGATGACTGCATTCTACGCCTGACTCTTAACTTGTGAAACATGACATCTAACACTTCCTTGCTTCATAGAATTGAGGCCACCTGATTAGGTACCTAAGAGTAAATATGCAAATCTGGGTCAATGCAAATAGGAAGAAAAGATTTACAGTATTTTTATTATTGTTATTATGGCTGAAAGTTACACAGCTATGAATGAAAGAGCCAGCACTGGGTCCCCGGTCTCCCAATTCTCAATCCAGTCCTCCCCCCTCTCCTGGTATATCACACCAGCTGGGGCTGAGTTTCTACAATCAAGACAAAAATGTGCCAACGGCTTGGAAAAACAGCATATGCCATTTAAATATACTACATGAAACCTAGAATTCTACAAGTTATTAAAAAATGATTTTTTTTCAGGTTGGCAGAAAGCTTTCAATCCTATGTTTGAGAATGGGTTGGATATACAGCTATCACAGTTCTTTCAATGGTCAGCATAAAAGAGTGAACACCAAAAATAGGAATGAGTGTTAGTCTCTCTGGTCTTGCATCTATCTACTACTAAAACTAATAACCTTGAATAATTTATAATCTCACTGAGAGTTAGTTTATTCATGCAAATCATCTAGGATGATACTTTTGCAAAGCATGGAGTCCAAGAGATGTGAATTTCAATGCTTGCTCTACACATTAGCTATTTGGCTTTAGGTGAACCTCAGTTCTTCATGTTAAATATGAATGGTTTTATTTTTAAATTTCTCCAATTGTCCTAACACATTCTATGCTCCTTCTTTCTCAGAGCTCATGGAGGCTGAATCCTAAGATTGTATCACTGTAGTTCTTTGCTGGTTGGAATTTACTGAGACTCAACTGATTGGTAGGACTGGCTAGTGATCAAAGGATTAAGGGAGAAGGAGGGGGCAGGGATCCAATACTCTCGCTGCTACTTTGCTGCATTATTGGCTACAGCTTTGGCTCCCTAAATTCATGTTTCTCTGAAGACCTCTGGTCCACAGCAACAGCCTTCCAAGCACTAAAGAAACACTATCCTCTCCTTGCTTCTTCAATCTAAGGCATGGAATGACTTCCTGCTGTTGTTATTTTCTGGTACCGCAATATCCCTAAGCAGTTGTAAGTAGTCCCTTCATAAAAGTCTCTGACCCATACTGTGTAGGTTCCATTTCCTGCCAAGACTTTGATTAACAAGGTACTACATATTTTACAAAGCCGTTGTACAATCAAAGGAAATAATGCTGGGGAAGGATAAACCAGTGCTTCTCCACCAGGGAATATGTGACACCAAGGGATATTTGGCAGTATCTGACAATGTTTTTGATTGTTAGTATGGAAAGTTGTTACTGGAAACTAGTGGGTAGAGGCCAGGGATACTGCCAAAATCCTACAACTCACAGGACAATGCCCTCAACAAAGAATTATCTGGAGTGAAAAGTCAGTATTGCCCAGTATGAGAAGCCCTGGGTAAGTAATCGGTAAATGCAGTTGTTAATAGCTATACTATGCTAGGATGATCAAAAGGAGGTATTTCTAAATATAGGAAATGGAGACTTGCAGGAAGGTGTAATTCCCAGTTGTGGGAAGGGTAATATTTGAAGCACTGTAATATTTTTCTCTTTATCAATTGAGGACACAGTTCTTTAAAAACTACGAATCACTGATATACTAGAGAATATTATATACATGTACACATATATATGTATATATGTACACACATACACACACACACATATATATTCTCAGAAAATATATAACTTTTCAAATAATATCAGTATCTGTTGATTCTAGCAAAAACACTGGTATTTCAGTACCTTTTTTGGGTCACTGGTGATGTTATATCTCAGTAGCGAGGGTGAAGGTTGGAATGATAGATAGCCATAATTTAGTCCTTGCAATGCTCTATAAACTCACTTGAAAATTTCAGAAGCCCACACACCAAAACTCAGCATGCTATATACCCAAACAGTAGAATTAATGACCTATTATGCTGACTCAGTTTGCAGTTCGAGTTAATTCCATTTTTAATGCTCTGGTCTCCCCAAAGACTGAAGATTTCCATTCCAGTGACTTACTAATGGGATGCAAATCCTCAAGAGCCCCAAAACAGATCACTAACTGGGGAAACATGCTGCTTGTATTTGAATCTATTTCATGCCTAGTTGCACTAATTGTCTATTTTTTACTCTACACCCATCACTCTCTACATCTCAATTAATCATAGAAACAGACTGCAAGCTTTTTAGCGTGTGTGGGCCCATGAGAACGTTTTTGTTTTCTAAGATGAAAACCTTGCATAAAAATGATTATTATTATTTAAATGAACACAATCACTATTAAAACAAAGAGGACATGCCTAAACCCTTTTTCTCTTCACTTAAAAGAAACACAACTGAACAATATGAAACAAAACAGGGGGTCTCCCTGGTGGCACAAGGGATTAAGACACAACCTATGAAGCTGTCTGCAGCCACTGCAGCACAAGTTCAATCCCCGGCCAGGGAGCTACCCACATGGCACAGCCGACCTCTCCTGACTTGCCTGCTGCTCCTCTCAGCAGTGTATTTCGGTCATCTGCCAGTTCTGTTTCCCTCTCTGTCAATGTGAATCTTCTCACCCTGCGCCTCTGGCCTGTACCCCAGTTCTTGTACGCATAAATAAATGGATCTTTTAAAAAAATGAAACAAAACATTTGAAGAATGCCTCATGAGTTAACTGTACTCAAATCTTTATCCTCATACTGATCTCCATGATGTAGAATGAAGGGAGACAGGGTGTGAGAATAAAAAATGGTAAAGACACAGTAAAGTTAGGTAGCAGAAGCACAGGGTAAAAAATTAGGACTCCAAGACACAGTAAGTGACAAGACCTAGTCTGTCTTTTCACTAAGATTGTTGTGAATTAGTGTAGGGGTGTCATTTTCACACACACACACACAATCTTGTGTAGAAGCAAATGGGTTTCTGATACCAAAAAAAAAAAAAAAAAAACAGAGTAGATTTCAATCCTAAAATCTTCATGTACTTACTGTAATTCTGGGTAAGTTGTCTGAATCATTTTATCATTTATTAATAAGTAGTAACGTTACAATGCCTCCCATACATTGTGTTGGGGTATTAAAGGAGTGTAATAGAGCTTCCAGCTTAACTAGTTTGCTGTCACAAAAAAAAATGTTCAGTAGGTAGATGCTAAATAAATACATGTTTAATGCAGCCCATTTATAAGACTAAGTGAAATATAACACAGAGAACTACAACTGATCTTCTCTTTGACTAGTGAAATCTTACCCATAATAACAAAAATAGTAATTGTCCTTTCCTGATATTTTAGTCAATACAATTAAAATACTTTTTGATGTAACAATTGACTTTTCATGTTTTCTTCACACCTTTTGCTTGTGTGTTTATATTTTCTACTCTTTAATTCTGTCTTAAATATATCACAATTAATTAAAGATAATTTAGCCACATTTACATGTGTGTACATATTTTACATATTTGATGACAACAGACATTTAGGTGATCTACAACACATTGTTTTGCAAGGTTCCCAGTGGCATACATCATTGTGATCTATGTGAAAATTTGTATTTCCTTCAGTCATTGTAAACAGGAATTTAATTTTCAGGTTCCTCACATATGAAAATATCATGAACAACAATAACCTCCTTATGATTAAGGAAAAGAAGCCAATAAACAAAAAGGAGAAAAAAGTATTAACAGGGTCTTGGGCAACAGTTCAGAGCAGCATGAGAAGGCAATATAGAGGTCCCGGGTCACAGAATCATGTATATAAGGCAGGGGCTGTTAGCTTTGCTGGGCAATTTTTCTTAGCATCTATTGATGCCTCATTGATAAAAGAGAGCAGGTATCTTAAACCTCAAGAATGATGACAGGGCACTCAGTTTCCTTAGCCTTAGATCAGGTCTCATGAGGAAACCTGCTTCCTGTTCTGCACCACTGTTTCTCCAGAGTGCCTGGCACTCAGAGTAAGTTGAATGAATGAATGAGTGCACAAGTTGCCATTTTATGCTGATTCATTGTATAAATAGTTGGACAGAGTAGGAAATAAATATGAATTTTATTATAAATTATCATTTTTAAACATTTTTTAAACTTTTTTAAAGATTTATTTATTTATTTATTTATATATAAGCACTGGGTATAATCAGAAGCGTGGAAGGGTGAGAGAATTTACCAGAGCCAGAGTGGGAAACAGAACAGGCAGACTGGTGAAATACACTGCTGAGGGGAGCAGCGGGCAAGGCAGGAGAGGTCTGTCACACCATGTGGGACCCTCACCAGTGGCTGGGGATTGAACCGGTGCTGCAGCGGCTGTGGGCAGCTTCGCAGCCCAGCGCTCAACTACTGCACCACCAGGGAGGCCCTAAATTATCATTTTTAATAAAAAATGTGGATTCTGAGTCTAAACTAATTATGTTATAAAGTATTTTACTACATTTATATTCCAATTAAAACTTATATTTGGTTGGTTTTATTTTTTAAATAAATTCAATTAAGAGCTACTGAATAACAATATTTAGAACCAAGATTGCCAGTTCCATGAGGAGTGAAACTACGGTTATGTTCCAATAACTGTAGTTATGTTTATTCAGCACTTACACTATGCTGACTACACAGAATAAACCCATTCATTATTTATTGAATGGTGAAATCAATGAAAGGAAAAGGAGTATGTTTGTGCTCAGGCACTGGCTCAGAGATAGCCTTTTCCCCTTGTACTCATGGTCTAGCAAATTTAATAATAATAATAACAACAACAACAACAAAACAACAACAACAATAGTAATAGTCATGATTAAATGTGATCAATGCCATGTGATGTGATACACACACACACACACACACACACAAATTATGTGTTCTGGCTATAAGGTAGATTCATTTGCGTTGAGGAGAAATCCTGGGTTCAGTAAGAATCTAACAGGCAGAAGAAGGGAAGAGAAGTGCAATTCTGTACAGAGGAAAAAAACTTCTTTGGGAGAAGGTGCCAGTAAGTTTTGCTAGCACAGTGGGAAAGAGATACAGAATGGTAGAAAAGACTTCAAAGATAAAATATCAAGCAAAAATTAGCTAAGCTATGCTGTATTAATAGAAGCTCTATAGTCTGTATCTTCAAACTCCTCTCCTCTGACCATCTTAGCATATAAACATGCTCAGAACTTTCCCATTCAAATTAAAATGAAGTGATCCAAGATACAGATATCATTAGTTACTGTTCACATTTTATACTTTCCTTTGCAGGCAAGGTTTGTTTGTTCGTTTTATGTAGGCTTAAACTGTAGCATCACTTCTAAACTCAAGCTACTGCAAAGTGGTTCTAACCCACACTGTTTTCTAAAGTTACTCTGCCACATATAGAGCTCAGAATAGTAAGTATAATGATTGATGATACATGTACTTAACAACTACACAGGTTCGTGGTGGGGTGCAATAAACAGGTTTTGAAAGAATTATATATATATATATATATATATATATGCACGTTGCACATATTCAAGAGTGAAAGAAAACTTACTTTAAAAGGCTGTTTCAAATGTTGTTGAGAAGTTGAACTTCCACTTCTCTAATTTCTGAGAATTTCTCGGTGTTGAACATTATGGCAAAAGGTCTTATAGATCAGATGTGGAATGCAGAAGGAATTTCACTTTTTTGGCTCACAAAGGAAAACCATACCCCATATAGTTGAGAATACCTTCACATGTTAACTTATCTAGAGGTTTTAATTTTTTAGTTATAAAATATTTTACCTAGATTTTAAAAATCTATATTTTGAAAATACAGCATAAATGTGAAATATCACTTCAAGAAAGCAAATAAGATTATAAGCATGCTTTAGTCTTCTTTAATTCAGTTTCTAAATTATTTTTAACCAAAAATCTAAAGGCTTATAACAAAGTCTTCTGAGCTAGTATGTCTCAATTTAAAATGTGCTATTTTTGGAGAAGTTCGAATTTACAGACATGTTTCTATTTTTTTTTCCTAAAAATCATTCTTGGTTCTAAAATTCTATCCTTATAAATAAAACTAAGAATTACTCAATTCTGCTAGTAATCTTCTTTAGGTAATAAATTCGTGCCCATGCATGGAAAAAGAACTGCCCCATGTAATTTACTTCCTTTACTAGGTATATCTTTTTTATACTCTTTTATAAATGAATGACATAAAAATTATTTTTACTTGTGGATGTAAAACTTTTAGCATATTTTCTACCCAGACACTTAAGACTTTCAGTTTATAGGTGTGAACTGATTTCATGAGAGTGTGAGAACCACTTAGTGGATAAGATCAGTATTGGGGTAACCCAGTATGTGATAGGACATATGCTAGGACAGCATGTAATCTCCCCAGGAAATAACCTTATGGTCGGGAATGTATGGTCCAGAAAATACCCATCCCCTGATAACTCCCTCAGTATTGCCATAAATCTAACCTTTTTTGTACTTAATTGTGCTCTCCTCATGAACTTCACCTGGTTACATGCTTAAGAATATGGGGCTGTTTTCCAGTGTTGATTTTTTTTTTTTTACTAACCATGTGATTTGGGTAAAGAATTATTCATTATCTCTGCGCCTCAGTTTTCTTGCCCGAAAAATGGGACAAAAGGAAACTTGTTTCCCAGCTTTAAGAGTTCAGAAATATTGAATAGAATATCCACTTAATAAATATTACTATAGCAAATACAATAAATCATTAGTTAGTATTAAATGACATAAAAATTACATCCTGAGAAATAAGACTTTTGAATTTCTGTCGCTGATATTTATCTGAAAGTTTTCAGTTCATTTTCTTGTTTATTTCATGTTTCCTGTTTTCCTTCTGATGTAACCAGTTTAAGACCAAACTTAATCTCTTTCCTCCAAATTACTGCATTAAATTCTTAAAAATTATTTCATAAAGAAATTTTCAATATCTAAAAAGAGATGTCTACATCTACTAGTTCCTATTTCAGGCTAAATATGTATCTGTTCATGTAAGAGAAATTTATCAGAGCCTACAATGAGCTCTCTGAAGATACTGAAGATACACTATCAAATAAGTCATACTGTCCTCAAGAATGTCTTAACTAAAAAGAGAATTTCAATATTAATGTAGAGGTATATGCACAGAGATATACATGTCTGGGTAAATTTGAGTATACACACACACACACACACACACACACACACACACACGGGGGAGGTATTGGCAAAGCTTGACAAAGGGAAAACAGTTATTAGCTGAGCATTATGAGAAAGAACTATTCAAACACAAACTTTAGGAAAATTATGGAGCAGTTGGAAAACCAGGTATGAATGGTTTGTGTAAGTGTAAATCAGAAATACATGCTGACTGAATTCCAACATGTTTGATAGTAGTGGCACAAAGGGGTATGAGATGGTGGAGTGGAAAGAGATGAAATTTAGAGAGAGAGGGGTGGGAGAAAATGCATGCCACAGACCAGCTTTGCCTGTGACAGAAGAGGTATTAAATGATTCTTGAGAATGAAGCTAAGAAGACTAGATTAAAAATTTAAAAAGACAGAGGACCAACTGGACAGGACTATGTTGGAATAAGACAATGGTCAGTAACTGGAATGGAACGGAAATAAATGTTACTGAAGTACAACAGAAGGAAAGATGAGAAAGGAGGTGTAAGAGCAGGGAAGAACAGAAGTTAACATTTGTTGAAATGAAGGTGAATCAGGATCCCAATGTGCCTCCCAGATTTCTGGATTAGGTTTACTATGCAGAAGCTCCTTCAGGAAATTATGTTGTTCAGCTTAGTTTAAATGGTTTTCTGGTAATCTTACACACACACACACACACACACACACACACACTCACACTGATTACTTAAAACTATTATTTGCTTCAATACCATTTCAGGTCCTTAGGGTCAACCATTAGTCTACTTGGCCCTTTAACATCCTTCAGACACTTCGAGTTACCATTGACACCAATGACAAAAGGTTAGCACTGACTCCTGGTCAACATAAGTTTGTGCATGATTTAGTGTTTTACTTTGATTTAAACATGAGTTTAAAGTTGTAGGTGGATTTAAGTTTGCTAACCAGCTGATCTGGAAATAAGGAGATGATCCTGGATTATCCAGATGAGTTCAATGCAATCCCAAGGGCCCTTTAAAAACAGAGGAACAGTTGAAGAGTGAGTGTCAGGGTAATACAGTGTCTAAAAGACTCAACTAGTCATTTCTGGCTTTGAGGATAGATGGGGGGCCACAAGCCAGAGAGTGTAGACAAACCTCAAGAATTGGAAAAAAGCAAGAAGATTAAATTTTCCCTAGAGTATCCAGAAAGGAACTACTGACACTTAAATTTTAGAACAGTGAGAGCCACTGGACATTTGAGGTTCAATACAGTAAAATAATAAATATGTGCTATTTTAAGCTCTAAGTTTGTGGTAATTTATTACAGGAGTCACAGGAACCAAAACAGCAGTCTAGTGAATTCCAAGGTTGTCAGGGCTTTGGAAGTCTGAATATACTGAAATATTTGGTTCTGACTAGTTTAGGTTTTACTAAGCTGTATTTTTATTACATTATTTTAAGTAGGAGTAGAATAGTAAAGAAAACTGTTAATGATATATGCCTCTCACTTATTAAAACACATCAGGAAAATAATTTGCTTAAAATTAGTATTTACCCTTTATCAAATTTAATTTTCTATAAAAGCTAAAGATATTTGCTCATTTGTTAAAAAAAATCCCAAGGAGATAAAAAAGACAAAAATAAAGTGTTTTACATTTAAATTTTTCTGTGAACATACTGTAAGGGCATATGTTAAGGATCATTTAATGCAACCTTGAAGTGCTAAGTGTTTTTTGTACATATTAAATAACCATGATAAGCAGGCATTTCCCAAAACTCATGCAGTTAAACTATTTTACTTTTTTTAAAAAAAAATTCCACTTGAGATATTAAATCATTAAGTAAAATAACTATGATAAAACCTGTTTCTACTAACACTTTCCCTGTTCAGTTAAATATAAGGAAAAGGAGGGAAAAAGCACTTAAAACTCTAATTAGTCACTTTCAAAGTGCAGTTAATTAAAATAATTTTGTTTTTGTATATGATCTGCATAGTATAAGATACAATTCCAGTTTCCTACAACTTAATCAGCTGAATATACAATGTAACCTTCCATCTGGTAATTCAATTTAAGAGACATAATTGTGCCCCACCATAACTCAATAAGACACTGAGGAAAACCATTGAAATGCTATTTCCTTTTCTTTAGAAGAGAATTATGTACAATTTCAGCATGCTTTGCATTTCTAAAAGTTAAAGTCAACAGGGAGGTATCACTCTCCTTTACATGAGTTTCCCATGAGAAAATCAACAGCAAAGTATAAAGCTTGTGCTGTTATTCGTGAAACACTCCATAATACTAACTTGGCTTTTACCAGAACATATTATTTGGCATCTAAAACCTTTAATTAGAGTTGTGGTTTGAACAGATTTTCACTAAACTTATGTTCTATAGGATCTCAAAGAACAACATTGTTTTTCTAACCAGTTTATTCTATTTCAGGTGATTTAAATGTTGTACTTGAACTAAGGATGGAAAAAAGAGAATGTTGCTCTGAATCTTATTTTGTTGGCTTTAATTATGATTCAACATTTCTGAGTGAGTACTAACAGCACATAGACAAGAAGAGAAAAATAAGATGCTTTTAACAAACATTTACCAAGCATTTGCTCTATGCAAGCTTGTATACTAGGCATCGTGGAGAAAAACAAAATCATCTCTAAAGATGATTCCTACACAAAAGAAAATAAAAGGTGAGTGAGAGTTGGGGGCGGGGGGCTGTTAACTTGCTAATGGACTAAACAAGAAGAAAGAAAATTATGGTGTCAAAGTTGACTCTAATGGCCCACTTGCATGACTGGAAGTGAGGTATTACATAGAATTGAGGAAATCAGGAGCAAAGTTGGAGTTGAGGGACCGAGGGTCAACTTTTAAAAGTGGTTAATTTAAATAACTATAACTGCAGGATGCCTTGGAAATGTCAGCCTGTATTCTATTCTATTCTATTTCTCAGGGTTGAAAATTGGTGATGGGGATTTAGACACCAGATCAAAAACTCAAAGGAAAAAGCTGAAGATGGTCCTGATCAGTCCTTTCTCAGTGTGAATGAGTTAAACTAACATCTGATATACCTACTGATTAAAATGAGTAATAACTAGAATTAAAGATAGATGGTAATAATCAAAAACCTGAGAAAATTAAAATAATGGAATAACATGCAGAGAAGAGACAACTAAACTTCAGAAATTTCATGTATCTTGGGCTTCAGGTTTAAAAGGAAACAGTGAAGGGAACTGAGATAAGGGAAGCAGCTGAATGGAAGTGTATCGAATAAAGTTAACATTTAAGAGGGAAAGCTGATCAAAAGAGTCAAAAGATATAAAAAATAAAGGAAACCTGAGAAAATTCTATTGAATTTGCAGATTTTTAAGTCACTGGTGTCTTTTTTTAAAAAAGATTTATTTATTTTTATACAAGAGCTGGAGTACAGGCCAGAGGCGCGGGAGGGTGAGAGGATTCACCAGAGACAGCAGGGAACAGAACAGGCAGACAACAGAAATACACTGCTGAGGGGAGAAGCAGGGGTGACAGGAGAGGTCTGCTGTGCCATGTGGGATTCTTGCCTGTCGGCCAGGATCAAAACCACACTGCAGAGGCTGCAGACAGCTTCACAGCGCGGCGCTCAACCCGCTGTGCCACTGGGGTGGCCCCACTGGTGTCTTTTGAGAATACCAATTTAGAAGATATAGAGCTGAATCAGGGTTGATCCTCATTTCTACAACACCGTAAGCTAGCACTACAACCAATTGAGAATAAATGCTCAACAAATGTTATCTTGAACTCAATCACACAGATGATAGTTGGACAGGCTTAAATTTTGACAACTAAAAGATGAAAAAGGTAACAAATGAATTTGTATTCTAATTTGTATTTTAATTCATTTTTCCAGAGTTGGATGGATTTAGAGTGTTGAAAATATTATAGAAAGTGCTCATAAGTCAGAAGATCCAGAAGATGCTTGCATTTAGGGGATAGTTGGAAAAAAAAAGTCTCTTAGAAATAAACTTTAAGATCCCTGAAAGCAAAGATGTTCTATTAATTGACTCTTATGTGTTTAGAATGACAACAATTTCAAGCCCAGAGTAAGTGCTGAATAAGTATGTTTAAGTTTTAAGGAAATGGTAAAATAAAAATAATAATATATTAACACTCAGTGGCAAAATTGGAAAAAAGGTCAAGGCATGTACACTGACTAAATCCCTAATCACTATTAGTGAGGAACCTACAGTTATCATTTAAGAGGATGAGGGGTTTGTTTCCTGTCAAAAAAAAAAAAATTCACTGTAGGGCCTCCCCGGTGGCACAGCGGTTGAGCGCTGAGTTGCGAAGCTGCCCGCAGCCTCTGCAGTACTGGTTCGATCCCCGGCTGCTCCCCAGCCACCAGAGGAGGGTCCCACATGGCGCGCAGACCTCTCCTGCAGACCTCTCCTGCCGCCCGCTGTTCCCCCCAGCAGTGTACTTGGGTCCTTCTGCCTGCTCTGCTCCCCGCTCTGGCTCTGGTGAATTCTCTCACCCTCCTGTGCTTCTGACTATACCCAGTGCTTGCATAAAATAAATAAATAAATAAATAATCTTTAAAAAAAAATTCACTGTTATAGGTATACTACCAACATACAAATTACAAGTGTTTCTATTTAACCTATTCATGTACTTTTCCTAAAATTAATGTGGATTCATTCCTTTTTAATAGAAAAGTAAAATCTATGCTACAGGAAGCCTGATATGTAAGGCAAAGCATTATGTAAGCTAAGGATGGTTACTATTTCAACTGCACTAATTGCACAGTTTCGTTTCTGACAAGTGAAGCAAGAGGAAAAATAAAACGAATTACATAGTTACACTAAGTGTGCATATTAATGTTTCAAGAAAGACAAACATTATTCTAGTAATAAATCCTATGGGAAATTATTTTACAGGTATGTACATGTAATGGTTGGAAAACATAATGTATGCCTTAAGAAATTAAACTTAAAAGCTGGAGAGTCATTTTCACTGATTCTTTTTCTTACAACTCTTATAAATGAATAACAATAATCTTTTTCTTTTTTAAGATTTATTTGTTATTTATTCACGCATACAAGAACTGGGGTATAGGCCAGAGGTGCAGGGGGCAAAAGAATTCACCAGAGACAGATTGAGGAGCTGAACAGGCAGATCCACCAAAACACCGTGCTGAGGGGAACAGCATATTAGCTTCTATATGAAATATTTAAGCACAGATCACTGAAGTGTGTCTGTTAGTTTTAATGTATCCACAAGTTTATCTATTCCCTGAAGGAAATTCAGCAGACTTAGGAAATAATGTTTTCGTATATTAAAAACTGCAAAGTATCATATTTTGGTACTAATTTTCATTTATAGTTTCTCAATCAAAAACTTAGCTGTCATATTTATGGCAAACATATTTGGAAGGATCTACTTAAAATGACAATTGTTTTACTTCTGGAATAGTTTATTTTTAAAAATATTTAAATATTTAGATACAGAGAAAATACATAATTTGTGGTTTTAAACAATTTGCTTTTAATGGAAAATGTCTGTAGTAGTTGAACTTACAAAAAACTCCAAATTCATGCTATTTCTAAAATTTTTAGAACTTTATTCATATTGGACTGAAGTTAGGTTATAAACGATACAATCTAAATTGTTATAATTTCTACTTTAATTGGGAAAGATCAGCATGGTACTTTAACATGTGCAAAGCTGCCTTTCTCAATGATGCTAGATACACTTACTTGTGTACAAAACATAGGAGTTAAAGTAAAACTCCTTGTGTTCAAACCTGACATTGTACTTATAGCTAACATAATTAAAAGATAACTAAGTAAATTTACTAACCTTTCCATGACAGTTCCCTTGTCTATAAAACTGGTAAGAAACAATGGGATTATTTCAAGGCTTATTGTATGGAGTCAATATACAAAGATAGACATTTTAAATAGTGTGTAGCAAATAGTGATGAATGTCACCTAGTGCCAGCATGTGAATCTAACTAGCTATTAACATTAATTCCCCTCAAAATTATGATTTAATAAATACTTTAAAATATAGTTAAATATTTTTTCTGTCAGTCATAATGTCAAGATTCCATAAGTTATCATTTATTCTGAACAACTATCTGGCAAGGAAATTTTTTGATCTCTTGTTTATCAGTGTTTTACTATGGAACAAAATGGTGTCTGAAATAGGTGATCACCATCATGTAATTAATCATTAATGCTCCTCTTAACATAACATTCCTTAGGTCCCCAAACATGACTTATATGACAATGTTCTCAGTGCATTTCTCTAGCAAATATTAACCTCATAAATCTTGCATGATTATCTTCTAATGTTTCATAAAATGATGTGATATGAAACTATTGTGTTATTACCAGCATTTTTAAAATAAAATAAACATAGTAGGGAAGAAAATACCATACATGATAAAGGTATTGTACATTTTGTTTTGTTTTTCAGATATATGTGTGCTCTATGTCGTTGAGGAGTTTGTCATACCCCCTTCAAATTTATTTTGAAAAACATAAAATAACTATGATTTTTATTGTTGAGACCAGAAAAATAAAACACAAATACAGTAAATATATGTCACTATAAAAGAGCAAGCGGTAGAGTTAAGAAGGGGATAACCAGGTAGCAAAAGGAAATTAATAGAGCTGAGCAGGGAAAGTAAAAGATTTAGAAAAGCTTTCTACCACAGCCAGTGCTGAAGACAGCTTTTAAAGAATGAGTAAGCCATTCAAATCTGAAGAGTCCACTAAGGAAAGGTCCAGGGCATATTGAAAAGTCACACAAAATTTTGAACAAGAGAGTTAATAGGATCAGAGTTGTCCCTTAGAAGAATGGACACTGGTCAGAGTTCACTGTCAGTCCAGTTTTTTTAGGGATTACTGTAAACTCCATCCAAATTTCTAGACTCCTGACTCCAAATATAATTTCTTTTTCTGTGAAAGTGAGTGACACAGAGTTGACACAAGACTCAAGCTGAACAGATGAATCAGTTCTGGGAATTTATCAAAACTATTAAAGAAAAATGTTTCTGTTGTTTTTGTTAAGCTGTTAAGAGATAAGTCTAGTGCTGTATTGGGTTATTTTTGTCACCATTTGGACAAGACACTAACTACTGCATATAAAGGCAAACAGAACTTGGACAGGGATTCATATTTATATTAACATTTGAACAGACAGAACTAACATCATCTAAGCACCTGGGACAGGCTGCCTGTTCTGTTTCCCACTCTGTCTCTGGTGAATCCTTTCACTCCCCACCCCACCTCTGGCCTGTACCCCAGTTCTTGGATGCATAAATAAATAAATCTTTAAAAAATTATTTTTAAAGAACACACATGTATAACAGGCCATATAAATTCTCTGTAAAAAATTTCTCTCTGAAAACTTCTGTTACTTACTTCAAAATATACATAATAAAATTACAATAGAAAATTTCAATTAAAGATGCTTAAAATTTAGAACCAAAAAAAATACTATCTTGGTGTCTTCCCTTATCTACATTCTTCAGGTGGTTTGGATCTTTGCTTTCACTCAAGAATGCTTGCAATCTAGAAAAATGAAATAGTAGTTCCTCAAAAGGCAAGGTGGTTCAAATGTTAAATTATTATTTTTTTTAAAGATTTACTTATTATTTATATAAGCACTGGGTACAGTCAGAAGTGCGGGAGGGTGAGAGGATTCACCAGAGCCAGAGCAGGGAACAGAGCAGGCAGAGTGACGAAATACACTGCTGAGGGGAGCAGCATGTGTGGCAGGAGAGGTCTGCGCACCATGTGGGACCCTCGCTGGTGGCAGGGGATCGAACCCGCACTGCAGAGGCTGCAGGCAGCTTCGCAGCCCAGCGCTCAACCGCTGCACCACCAGGGGAGGCCCTCAAATGTTAAATTAAATTAATTTTTAATCACCCTATCAGGCACCCACAACATGTGCCTCACTTATGAAGACTGTGAGCTCCATAATGGAAAAATTTTTTTCTATTCATTTTGAGTAATTTTAATACCTGCTAACAGGCCCAGCACACAGTGGGCACCTCTGACAAGGAATGAAGGTGTTATAAGTACTCTTTTCAAGGAAATTCTTTTAATCCAATTAGGGAGAACATAAAAAACGACATTATGATATATAATATTTAATAATGATAGAGGATTGGGTTAGTTTTTATAGCAAAAAATACAATGAGATGAGAATAGAGATAAGGAAAATATCAAAATGAAATTTTTATGAAAAAATCGCTTGATTTCATCTTGTTACAGATAGGTGGAAAATAATAGGTTAATCATTATAAATACTGAAATCAAAATAGAAAGCTAAAATGAAAATGTAATTATTAACTGTAGCAAAGAAGCTGGTAGACAGAAATAAAGGTAATTCTGGGTAGGTAAATTAAGGTCACTTGATAAAAAATTCTAGCCTTCCAAGAGAAAATATGATTATGTGCTGGCATAAATACAAAGAAGGTTTTGGAACAAATTGATAGTGGTTTCCTCCAGATTTCATTGTATAAAAGCACACTTTTATTTCAAAGTAACTCAGTGAGATGCTGTAAATTTGAAGAAAATAAATAAAATTGTAAATATCTCATCATTTATTTTATGTCATCTTTTATTTCATTAGATATATCTAGAGATATATAAGAACATATATTTACATGGAATATTTACCCAGTATTCATGAATATTACAAATTAGGAGTCATTTTTCAATCATCCTTTGATTACATGACAGATGGTAAAATGATTTTAAAGTCTTAATTATATTTTTTTGCCAATTTCTCATTTCAATCATATCTAAAATGTCCTGCATGTTTCTAATTGAATGTTTTATGGATAGTAAAAAATATGTCATTAGACTTTGCTAAGTTAATAATTACAATGAATTGGAGGTATAATTCTGCAAAAGCACTGCCATTTATTTCTTATTTATATGTTCTTCCAGTCATTAACATTTACTTATCTTATTCTTTCTGAAATATGATGATGTATTTCCATTTTAGATTTATTTGCAATCATTTGGTCCAAATCTTTAATTTTAAACTGAGAAATATGAGATCCAAATGAAGTGCTATGTTCAAGATCATATATTAGTGATCTTGAATCAATTAAGACCAAAATTCAAGCCTCATATCGTCATTCCAACTCTTTTAACTCTGCAAGGCAAATATTGTCCATACTTGACACTTGAAAAACTGAGGCTTAGAGAAATCCTATAACTTGCCCACAATTCCACAGCTCTTAGTGGTAATGCCACGTTGACATTCTCAGTTGAACCTAACTGCAACTCCAATTATTTTCCATGCTTTGTCTTTATAGGTTACATTGGCTTTTTCACACTAGTTTCCCCTAAATAATTTAAGTTATATTTCCAATGTCCTTACAAGGTTAATTAATTATCATACCTCTCCATAGACACTTGCTCTTAGGTCCAGCTAGTTATCATACACACTATATTATGACTGGTAATAGCAGTTTCTCCTCATTTGAGTTGTAAACAAATCAATTTGTTCAGTAGAGGAACAAAAATTTGGTAGTCCAAAGTATGTCTTCAATGAAAGGCTGATTTTGTGAGAAGGGTTCTGAAAGTAGGGTGGAGGTTGCTTTTGAAAAAGATCTTTACATATAAACCTAATTTCTTTCTTTTTATTTTTTTTAATTTTTATTTCCTTTTATATATTTTTACATCATTCTTCATTTTCATACAACGTATGATTTATCATCTTGATAATTTCTTTATCTCCTTCCAATGGCACCAGAACATAGTCTAGAGCCTTTTGTCTACTGGTAACCTCCCTAACTGGTCTTTCTTGTCCTTAAAGTTTTCTATCTTAGTTAACCTATTTTAGATGGCTTCTAAGGCACTTGGGCATATTAGCTTTGCTAGGTCTCTTCTATGTATACAGGAGATATACATTTATTATTAAACTTCTTTTTGGCCTTTTCTCATCAATTTGTCTGAGGCTTGTTTGGTTATTTGCCAACCTAGAAGACTCAGAGGAGTACAAGATGATTTTCTTTGTATCCCAACAGTTCCTTGATTCCAACCTAACCATAGTTAACTTTTGAATTAAAATGTTCAGGATTGCTTCTTTCAATTAAGACTTTCATAGTTTTTAAATGAAAAGTTACATATTATAAAGTTCTTTCTCTATTATAAGGAAACTTACTACCCTGAATCATTTAGTTATTGAGTAAATACCACAATAATATGTCAGTTGTAACACACATAATTACCTTATAAACCACTCAATCACAGCTGAGATCAGCTTACTGGAAGCAGAAGCCATTGGAGTTAGTAATTGTTAGGAATAGTTAAATGGTAATTCTGATGATGCAGGTAGGTGACAGGAAAGTAGGGAGAGGGGCAATAGAAGAATATTTGAATATATCTGGAATCCACAGATACCCGAATCTCAGGGAACATGAAACTATACATACCAAAAATTCAATAACTAGGTATATCATATTCAAACTACAACCAAACAAAAAAACAGAGAATGTCTTCAAAGAAACCAGAAGGTAGAAGAAAACATCTTATTTATAGAGTAATAAGAACTACATCAAATTTCTTGTCAGAAACCATCAAGTAAGAAAGATTGTGTAAAGTGTTTAAAGTAGTCGTATAATAAAAACAAAAACCCAGCAACCTATATTTCTTTATTCAGTAAAATCATCATTTGAACAGGAAGAAGAAATAAAGACTTTCTCAGACAAAGGAAAGCAATGGGAACTTGTAGAAATGCTTGGAAGAAATGTTGCAAGAAATTATTCATTATGAATGTAAAGCATATAGGTCAGAAATTCTGATCTATATAAAAGAAAGAATAAATGAAGGTAAAGTAATATATTTTATTTTCTAATTTTTAATTAGTTGAGCAGATAACGTTTCAAACTAATAACATCAACAAAGTATTGGGTAATTTTAGCTTACAAAAAGTGAAATTATGACAACAATAGTATAAAGCATGGGAGGGAGGCAATAGGGATAGTCTTATAAGGTACTATATCTGTAAATCTGTATAGTGTTATTTAAAAGTGGATGTAGATTATTTGTAAATGTGTACTTCCAACTTTAGGGAAACCACAACAAAAAAATTCTTTTAAGAGCTACAATAAGAGATGTTACATATATAGAGAATATGGAATCGTATAATTGCTCAATCAAAACTAGGGAAGACATAAAAAGGGGGGAAGATAAATGTATATATACACACCCACACATATATATGAATGAGTACAGTTATTATGAAACAGATGCAAATATGACAGATATTAATCTATGTCATAACCATTTAAATATGAGTGGTCTAAATACTAATTAAAAGAGATCACTGAGTGGAAAAAAATACAAGACCCAATTGTATGTTGATTGCAAGAAAGCCATTTTAAACATAAAGACAGAAGGAAGGTGGATTGACATGGTGGCTAGGAAACGCTGCGAGTAAATATCCCATAAAAAAATAAGTTAATAGGGAGGAAAAGCGGAAGGTCCCAGTGAGAACTGGGAAACGGAAGATAAACAGGCGACTCCAGCAAACAACCCAAAGAAGAAAGTTGCCATAAAAGAGGACCAGAGGGAGGAAAGCTCAGAACCCTGCTACCCTCCCCCACCCACAAAGTCAGCACTCTCCAACCAACAGAAAGGAGGAAAAAAGAAAAAAAAAACTAAAACAACCAACAAGAACAACATATGCATCAAGCGGGACTGTGAGTGGAAAGGAACTATTTCAGCCACCACACCCCGTGAACTGGAGCTGTGGAGAACCCTGCAGGATTCGCTGTGAGGTGAGCGAACAGCTCCAGGCGCTATTAGAGAAAAACAAAGACTCCCAGAGACCTACACACAGCCCCAGGACAGCCGGTAAGCTTGTGAAGAAAAGCTGCGCACCTGGAGGATATGCGGATCGCCGCTGCCCAGGTCCCCGCGCCTCCGACCTAGGCTTGCGAGGAGACTGCGGGGGCCCTCACTAAGGTGATGTCCCTCACTGAGTAATCAGAAACCAGGAGCCCAGACACGGGAGCGGGATGCAAAGGCGCCATGTCTGCGGACACTGAACTGGGCTACAGCCTGCATCCTGGACCTGAGAGCTTTGGAACTGAGACCTGGGACATGAAATTTGGGGCGTGGGATCCCCACGACGGTGGGGCACAAGGCAGACACAGCGCCCCAAAGCCGTTGAGGCTTTCCCCACCACTCCCACTCTGTTCCCCTGTTCCACGGGGTAAAAAAAAAACAGCTCCCCAAGGACAGTAGGAGAGATCTCTGGCGCCACCTAGTGACCAGAAAAAAACACCAACACCCCATAGAATGGGGAACTTTATTCAGTAAAGACTGCTTGAAACCAGCAGAAGGCTCCCGGAGGAGCCAGAGGTGAACTGGGAAGTTCACTCACGCCAGGCCCCTTCAGGCCAGCAGTCTGAACCCAGAGGGGAAGAGGGCACCCACGGCTGGGGCAGACTGGGTGCGGCCGGGGCAGACCAGGCGCGCAGAAGAGTGTGCCTGTCTCCAAAGCACCATTTTAGAGCAGGGAACTTTCTTCAATAAAGACTGCTTGAATCTGGCAGAAGGCTCCCCATGGAGCCAGAGGGAGAAGGTTCCCTGCACAGTCAGAAGTGAGCTGAAAGCCCCCACAAGCCCGGTCCCACCTGGCAGGAAGTCGGAGCCCAGAGGAGGATCGAGAGATTTGGAACCCAGAGTGCTATCCAGCTGCCCGACACCCAGGGAAGTCTGTAGGACTTCAAGACGCACCTTTGTAACTAAACACAGAAGGAGAAGAGATTCTGTGACAGTGACCATTAACATACTCAAAGTACCACTGCCTCACTAGACTTCTGGCATAACAGTTTTTGACTCGTTTGTATTGCCAGTTTCTGAAACTCCCGAAAGATGCAGCCAGTAACAGCAGCACAGTGTCCCAACGCATAAGGCAAATTAGAAGACAGGCAGTAGGGAAAAGAAAAACTATAAGCAAAGTAGCAATGCCTCAGAAAAAAGACACACCACAAAAAAAAACAAAACAACAAAACAAAACAAAACAAAACAAAACAAAAACCACCAGCTTGCAACTACGGTGACTTGGAAGAACTTCTGAGTCTTCCAGAAAAAGAATTTAAAATTGCCATGATGAAAAAACTGATGGAAGTCATTAAGGAAAACAACGCTCTGAAGAATGAAATGGAGTCCCTAAATAGGGAAATGAAGGAAATGCAGGAGATCAAAGGATTAACAGAAGAGCTAAAGAACGCTGGGAAAAGCAGTGATAACAGAATAGAGGAAATGGAAGAACGAATAAGCACTCTCGAAGACACAGAAATAAAAAGAACCAAAACAGAAAAGGAAAGAGAAGTATGAATGAAAAAGACTGAAGAAGGACTTCGGGAACTATCTGACTCCATGAGGAAAGGAAATATAAGAGTTATAGGAATCCCAGAAGGGAGAGGAGAAAGACCTAGGAACAGAAAAAAATATTTAAGGAAATAATTGAAGAGAACTTCCCAAACATGAAGAAGGAGCTGAAAATTGATATACAAGAAGCAAGAAGAACACCAAACTTCCATGATGAAAGGAAAAATACAGCAAGACACATAATAGTAAAGCTCCCAAGAATCCAAGACAAGGAAAAAATAATGAAGCTGACAAGAGGGAAGAAACAGATAACATTCAAAGGAAAACCAATCAGACTGACATCAGACTTCTCCAAAGAAACACTGAGAACAAGGAGAGAGTGGAGAGACATAGTCAACAGACTTCAAGACAACAGATGCCAACCAAGAATATTCTATCCTGCAAAGCTTTCCTTCATCTATGAAGAAAGAATAAGGAACTTCCCAGACAAACAGAAACTCTGGAATTTCATTACGACTAAACCCCCATTTCAAAAATACTATAAGGAGTCCTGAAGCCAGAATCTCAGAGGGACGAATAACAATGAAAGAAGACCAAAAAAAAGTTAAAATAATAAATAAATAAAATCAAAGGAAAGACAAACACAATGGCAAATACAGATACTAACGTATCAATATTAACTCTAAATGTAAATGGACTAAACTCTTCAATAAAAAGACACAGAGTAGCAGGCTGGATTAAGAAACAAAACCCAACCTTTTGCTGTCTCCAGGAAACACACTTTGCTACAAAAGATAAAAATAGACTCAAAGTCAAAGGATGGAAAACAATCCTAAAAGCAAATGGACCAAAAAAGAAATCAGGAACAGCTATACTTATATCAGATAAAACAGATTTCAAACTCAAAAAGGTAAAAAGAGACCCCAAAGTCACTACATTATGACCAAGGGGACAATACTTCAAGAATTAATAGCACTCATTAACATATACTCACCAAAGGAAGGAGCACCAAAATATATCAGACAATTATTGCCACCTTTGAAAACAGACATCAGAGAAAACACATGCATAGTAGGAGACTTCAACAAACCACTATCAACAATGGATAGATCAACAAGACAAAAAATAAGTAAAGACACTAAAGCTCTAAATAAGGATCTAGAACGCTTGGGCTTAAGGGAGACATCTATAGAACACTAAACCCCCAAAAAATCTGAGTACACATTTTTCTCAAGCGCACACGGATCATTCTCCAGGATCGATCACATACTGGGACACAAGACAAACATCAACAGATACACCAAGATTGAAATCATACCAAGCATCTTTTCTGACCATGAAGGCATCAAATTAGAAATAAACCATAAAAAGAAGGCAAGGAACTCTCCTACCTCATGGAGATTGAAACCCACACTACTGGAAGACCACTGGACTAATGAGGAGATCAAAGAAGAAATTAAAAAATTCTTTAAATGGAATGACAAGGAGGACACCAATTTTCCTAAATGTATGGGATGCAGCAAAAGCAGTAATAAGAGGAAAATATATAGCAATAGAGGCTCACATCAAGAAATAAGAACTCAGAGAAACAACCTAATCTTGAAGCTCAAACAACTAGAAAAAGAACAACAACAACAACAAAAAACCCCAAAGTCAGTAGAAGAAAAGAAATAATAAAAACCAAAGCAGAAATAAATGAAATCGAAACTAAAAAAACAATCCTAAAGATCAATGAAACCAAGAGCTGGTGCTTTGAAAAAATAAATAAAATAGACAAACCCCTAGCCAGGCTCACAAAGGAAAAAAGGGAGAAAGGACAAATAAACAGGATCACAAATGAAAGAGGAGAAATCACAGCGGACACAGCAGAAATCAAAAGAATAATCAGAAACTACTATGAACTGTTATATGGAAACAAGTTCAACAATCTAGAGGAGATGGACAAATTCCTACAACTCTACAATCACCCAAAACTAGATAAAGAAGAAATAGAACACCTAAATAGACCAATTACAAGTAGTGAAATTGAAATGGTAATCAAAAACCTTCCCCAAAACAAAAGCCCAGGACCTGATGGATTTACAAATGAATTCTACCAAACATTCAGAGATGAATTAGTGCCTATCCTTCACAAACTCTTCCAAAAAATTGAGAAGGAAGGGATAATACCAAACACATTCTATGAAGCCAACATTATACTAATACCAAAACCGAACAAGGACAACACAAAAAAGGAAAACTACAGGCCAATCTCCCTAATGAACACTGATGCAAAAATCCTCAATAAAATTTTAGCTATCAGAATTCAATAATGTATCCATAAGATAATTCACCATGACCAAGTAGGATTCATTCCAGGAACACAAGGATGGTTCAACATCTGAAAATCAATCAACGTTATCCAACACATCAACAAAAAGAAATATAAAAACCATATGATAATATCAATAGATGCTGATAAAGCTTTTGACAAAGTGCAACACCCATTCATGATAAAAGCCCTTGAAATTCTTGAGATATAAGGAACATACCTCAACATCATAAAGGCCATATATGACAAGCCAACAGCCAGTATCATCCTCAATGGTGAAAAGCTGAAAGCATTTCCATTAAGATCTGGAACAAGACAAGGATGTCCACTCTCACCACTGCTTTTCAATGTAATACTGGAAGGCCTTCCCAGAGCAATAAGACAAGAGAAAGACATACAAGGAATCCAAATAGGAAGAGAAGAAGTCAAACTATCACTATTTGCAGATGATATGATAGTATACATAGAGAACCCCAAAAACTCCACAGAAAAACTAATTCAACTCATCAATCAGTTCAGTAAAGTGGCAGGATACAAAATCAACACGCAAAAGTCAGTAGCCTTCCTATACACAAACAATAAATCTGAAGAAGAAGAAATAAAAAAAAGTCCCTTTTATTATCGAAACAAAAAAAATCAAATACTTGGGAATAAATCTAACAAAAGAGGTAAAGGACCTATACAAAGAAAACTATAAAACACTGTTAAAAGAAATAGAAGAAGATACAAAGAATTGGAAAGATCCTCTGCTCATGGATTGGAAGAATAAACATTATTAAAATGGTCATCCTACCATAAGCAATATACATTCAATGCTATACCAATCAAAATTTCAATGTCATTCTTCAAAGAAATAGAACAATTATTGATGAAATTCATATGGAATCACCAAAAACCCCAAAAATCCAAAGCTCTCCTGAAAAAAGAAGAAGGGACTGGAGGCATCACACTCCCAGACTTCAAACTATACTACAAAGCCATAATCATCAAAACTGCATGGTATTGGAACAAGAACAGACACACAGACCAATGGAATCAAATAGAAAATCCAGAAATAAACCCACAGATTTATGGCCAACTAATCTTCGACAAAGGAGCAAAGAATATGTATTGGAGCAAAGAAAGTTTGTTCAATAAATGGTGCTGGGAAAACTGGGTTGCTACATGCAAAAGAATGAAGTTTGACTACTACCCAACACCATGAACAAAAACCAACTCAAAATGGATTAAAGAACTAGACATAAGACCTGAAACCATAAAATACATAGAAGGAAATAAAGGCAAAACACTCCATGATATGCACATCAAAGACATCTTTACAGACACATCATCCAAAGCAGTGATAGTGAAGGCAAAGATAAACAGCTGGGAATACATCAAATTAAAGAGCTTCTGCACAGCAAAAGAGACAATAACAAAAACAAAGAGCAACCCCACCTACTAGGAGAACATTTTTGCATACAACACTAATGATAAAGGACTGATCACAAAAATCTACAAAGAGCTGATGAGACTCAACAAAAACAAGGAAAATAATCCAGTCAAAAAATGGGCAGAAGAGCTAAAAAGAAACTTCTCTGAAGAGGAAATGCAAATGGCCAACAGGCATATGAAAAAATGTTCAACATCACTTGTAATCAGGGAAATACAAATCAAAACTACCATGACATACCATCTTACACCAGTGAGAATGGCCCATATTAAAAAAACTAGCAACAAAAATGTTGGTGAGGATGTGGAGAAAAAGGAACTCTCCTGCACTGTTGGTGGGAGTGCAAACTGGTCCAACCACTATGGAGAGCTGTGTGGAGATTTCTGGACCTACTAAACATAGAGCTTCCATATGATCCAGCAATTACACTCCTAGGAATTTACCCAAAGGACACAGAAACATCAATTCCAAAGAACACCTGCACCCCTATGTTTATAGCAGCACTATTTACAATAGCTAAGCTTTGGCAACAACCCAAATGCCCAAAAAATAGATGACTGGATCAAGAAGATGTGGTACATATACACCATCGAATATTACTCAGCATTCAAAAAAGATAAACACATGCAATTTGCAGCAACATGGATGGAGCTAGAAGGGATCATGCTCAGCGAAATAAGCCAGAAAGAAAAAGAAAAATACTGGATGGTCTCACTCATAGCAGGAATCTAGAAAACTTAAATAAGGGACCAGGAAAAAGAATAACTACAAGAAAGAAAATATCAAAATCAACAAACAACTATGAACCAGAGACACTTTATGGGGGGTGGAGGGCAGGGAAAGGAGGGCTTGGGGTCAAAATAAGGGGGTTGTAATTGTATGGGGAATATAAAAATAAAATTTAAATAAAAAATAAAAATAAAAATTATTACTAAGCAATAAAAAAAGAAAAAAAAAAGACACAGGTAGATTAAAAGGATGGAGAAAGAGATATCCTGCTAATATTAGGATATTACAATTAAACCACCATGAGAAACCATCATATACCTATTAGTTTTTTTGTTAAAATCCAAAAACTAAAACTTGAAAATCCCACTGCTAGCAGGTATGTGAAGCAACAGAAACTCTGATCCACTGATGGTGGACATGCAAAATAATACAGTCTCTGTGGAAGACAAGCTGGAAGAAAATTAACACAATCTTAACATAAGATGCAGCTATCACACTTCAAGGCATTTACTTAATTGAGTTGAAAATTCACTTCCACACAAAAACCTACACACAAATATTTATAGCAGCTATATTGGTAAGTGCTAAAGCTTGGAAGGAACCTATTATCTTTCCATAGGTAAATGGATAAAAACTTTGGTTCATCTATATAATGCAAAACTATCCAGCAATAAAAAATAAATGAATTTTTGAACCACAAGACAGGGAGGAATCATAAATGCATATTGGCAAGTGTAAGAAGTCAGTGTGAAAAAACTACATAATGGATGATTTCACCTATATGACATTCTGCAGAAGGCAAAACTATAGACATTAAAATGTCAGCAGTTACCAATGGTTTGTCAGGAGGAGGGATGAATAGATGGAACACAGTGAATCTATCAGGCAGTGAAACTATTCTGCATTGCTTTTTTTAAAGATTTATTTATTCATGCATACAAGAACTGAGTTATAGGCCAGATGTGCAGGAGGGTGAGAGGATTCACCAGAGACAGAGCAGAAAACAGAACAGGCAGATTAACCAAAATGCACTGCTGAGGGGAGCAGTGGGCAAGGCAGGAGAAGTCTGCCTCGCCATGTGGGTATCTTGCTGGCTGGCCAGGTTATCAAATCCATGCTGCAGAGCCTGAGCACAGCTTCACAGCACTGCACTCAACAACCTGGGCCACCAGAGGAGGCCCCGCATTATTATTGTTGATGGGCATGTTAATGACATTATGATTTGTCAAAACAAAACTGACATGGCAAATAGTAAACCTTAATGTAAATTATGGGTATACTACTAATAATATATCATTAGTGACTCACTAATTGTACCAAATATACCACTTTAATGAAATATGTTAGTAAGAGTTGAGACTGTGAGGGAAGGGGAGAGTAATATGGAAACTCTATACCATTTGCTAAATTTTTCAGTAAATCTTATATTATTCTAAAAATTAAGGTCTATTAATTTAAAAATGAAGTCAATTAAAATTTAGTTTGGTTCTACCAAGTACGGAATTTAGATCAATTAGAGTTCCTGATGTGGTAAAGGACAGAAACAAGTCTGCTGTTACTTTTGGAATCATAATGCACTAAATGCCTAGGACAGTGCAAAAGTCACAAAGACCTTCCTTCCCACCTTGACATTAGCACTGCAAGTTGCACACATCTTAAATGAAAATGTGTTATCAGTTTCTCCTCAGTTCACTTACTTTATCCATAAAGGTGGCAGAATACAAGACCTCCAAATGTCTTCTCTTCTCACACTAATAAGAGATATAGTTTTGATCTGATGAAAATATATGAAATTCAATTCCTTATGCACCAGAAATATAAAGATCAGCACTCTTTAACTCCTATGTACACTCCTAAATTCATTGTTTGTGTTATTTAATTTAATCCTCAAAATAACTGTAAGAATGAAGTGTAATAATTATCCCTGTTTTACAGGTGAAGGAATTGTGGCTTCTTCAGGTAAATTTCCTAAGGTTGAAGATCCAGATTCAAACCAGGAGAAGGATTCAAGGCCTTTTCTCAGAAAACTCATAAAATTTATCACAGATTATATTTTAATAATCTGAAGAAAGAATAGTCACAACAATGGAACTAAGACTGTACCAAGACATGTAAAACTGCTCCATTTTTTGTCAATCTGAAGATTTCAAGTGAATATTTTTATAAGCATAAGTGCTATCTTAGTGTTATCTGTGCAGAAGTGACTATGTACCAATCCAAGTGTGCATATGTGCAAATGCTTGTGTGCTATAAGGTGCAGAACTAGAGAGCAGAAAAGAACAAGAAATATTTTAAGACACTGTAAAAGTGTCCTGAATTAATTCTGGATTAATAAATTGAACAAGTCACCAGATATCACTATATAATTTCTGACTGCTATACTGAGGAGAGATATATAAGTTTATAAATCTGATCCCTACCTTGTTTCCAATTTACACAGTGTGGAAAGTGACATTGGCTTTCCAAAACCTTATGTTTGGACCCCTTCCATCTTTGCTGACCATTAAAATGAATAATTCAGTGGGCTTGGAACAGCCCTATTAGGCCACGCCAAACTTTATATGGATTGTGTACTTTAAGAGGTTAATCTAGCGAGCCAGCTCACTTTGTTCAGAAGTATTAAATGGAAAGACTGTAACATTCAAAGAAAAGCAAAGTTCAGTGGGTAAGACCCCAATAATATAATGGAGCATAAAACCTCTAGAATTTTTTACCAAGATATTTTATGAAACTTATGCACACATTCACTGGAACAGAATCCAATTGGTTGTGAAGGTCAGTTCAAAGTCACGATATATTCAGTACCTTTGTGAGAAATGTGTACTATTTGAAAACCACGTAGACCCACAAACTTCCTTTTCCTATTTTATGGTTTATTATCAGTCCAGCAGTGTACTATACTAAGGGAAACATTCACTTACTACAACATGATATAATTTGCAACCAAAACATAAAGTTCAGTAAAATACTTGAAATTTTAGTATCAACAAATCCTTGTGTTTGGAACAAAAGGAATCACAAAGAGTAATTATAAATGAAAGTGTACTTTCTATGTGGATAATACATATAAAAACTAAAAACAGTTATTTTATCCTCAACTTTATTCACCACAAACTATAAATGCCTTTGATGTTCAATATTGTGAAAGGAGAAAAAGATCCTCAATTAGTATATTTAAAAGAAAAGAATGAATTAGGAATGAGCCTGATTGGAGCCAACTATTTGTATTATTGCAGTGTTTTCAAAATGCTCAAATTTTGTGAGCAACTATGATTATCCTAAGGGGAAGGAAGTAAAGGTCTACTTTGTATGACAAAGGTCAGATTTCTTCAGGCAAAAGAGACTCCTATAGCTGACTGTTCCTAGGTTGCACTGTCTGACTGGATATTAAGAGGTCAAGAAAGGTTCCAAATTGTGCTCACCGCTTAAGGGATACCCATGGGGCCACTTTAATCATTTTAAGGTCATTAGGATTCTTCTTACTTCGGTTGCATGTTACTCCCTCCAATTTTGTTAATATATCTAATATATATTATCATTTCAGTACTGATGTAGGTTAAAAACAAATTGAAATCACTTAGTATGACATGCAACGCAAAAGATAGAATCCACTTATTTAACAACTTCTTTTAAATCTGAATTTGAGTTCAATGAAATTCAAGTAGACCACAGAGAGTAATAATCAGGCCCCAAAAGAAAATTTTGACTCTGTTATAGCTGTCCTGGTATTTGGACTGAATGATCAATGCCACTACTTTAGATTTTATTGAGTATGATGTAATTTTTTGCAAAAATTATCTTAAACAGTTTCCCCACAGAATCACTAAAATACAACACATTCTGCATTAAAATTTTTAATTTGACTATATTTCAATACTCTTCTATTTATTGCAAATATATCTAAACTTTCTCCAGAGGGTTGAATAGATACCAAATGGATTATATTTATGAAAGTTTGAAGAGTTCACTCTATTTGCAATTAATGAAGAGTATTTCTAAGTATTTCAGACAGTGTGTAGAAAACATCTGCACTTAATTATTTCATACTTTTCTTAAACAAACAATGGGAATTGAATTAAGGAATATTTTGGAATCCCTATAGAGGTATAAAAGTATTAATGGTTTCTGATAACTTTATCAGTAATATATCTGAAAGTTTGTTTTTATAGCTCAATAGCCCAACACTTCATAAATATCAGAATTTCAATATGAAGGGAATAAATTTGTAAGACTGAGTAAATATAGGAAATATACACTAGAAAGGAGAAAGGATATATCTTCACTATTTTAATATATCATACAGACAGGCACACAGAATACCTTTCATATTGATAGAGATTTAAATAAATTGCTAGCATATCCTGAGTAGGATTTTTCTTTGGATTTTGTTGTGGATTGAGAATTTCTACAAGAATAAATTAACAGCTTGCTACTCACTCCTCACAGAAGAAAAATCCAAATCTGTTCTCATGGAAACAGTGGGACACAAAGTATGGTTTTTCAGTACTTGTCCTTAAGTATTGAAAAAGATCAGATTTTCTATCTGGATGCTTACTGGCTCCAAATGCCACTTCTTTTCAAAGTCAGTGTCAGTTCTGCAGTCAGTTTTCAATCTCCCAGTGGTAAGAATATATTCAAAGGCTGTGTGCACAGCAGGGTAGAAGTCTTTCTCCCTGAATGTAACTGTATCACTCATCAGTAACCTCCTGCCATAAGGGGGACTTGTGTTTTCTTTCCTTTTAGTGACTCCTTGGGCCCCTGAATGCCAGTCACTGCCCTGAGACCTGGGGCAATATTCACATAATCTCTGTCAGTAGTTCCTATAGAGGACAGCGGTGCAACTAAATGTCAAGGCTGCAGATCAAAGTCTCCACATTCTAAAACTCATGTCCTTTATGGATCAATTTTCATAAACTATACTCCATGGTTCAGAAATATGTGGAGACTCTCTCTGCTTTCTTTCTTGTGTCCCAGAGAAGTTTATTTATATGAAAGGCAATCTGATTTGTGGATAAAATTGTGAAATTCTGATGCAAGACATAAAACTGTATCCTTCCCTTTGCATAGCCTTCTCGAAATAATTTTACTTCTTAAAGTATTTTACTATGTCTGTCATGTTAAAGTAGAAATGGAAAACTCTTTGAGCCATTAAAATAAAAAAGCATGGATTGCTTTGCAATTCATGATCATCCTTTCCCAATGCCTGCTACACTATGAGCTGGATGGTAGGTAAAAAGTTCTTATTCATGATTGATTTTATTTTTAAATCTTCATTATGCCACAGGTAAATTATATGACAGAAAAGTTTCAACATGTGTTTTTTACAATCTATATCCATTTTAATTATTCAAAATTGCTGGGAAATGGAGTATAATTATTTGAAATCATTTTCACTCAGTAGATTTCATATACAATTATAGAGAACTATACTTCTCTAGTATAGTAGGCCTCAGTGAAATAGAATAGATCAAACTATCTTCTCTGAATACTTTTTCAGATTAATTTGGGGTATACAGATTTTTTAATTTGTAGCTTTTTCTAAAGAACAATGCTTGGAAAACACCACCAGATTACAACAGATTGTATACAAATACTATTTATCCCCTTATAAATTGCTAAAGTTTAAATGTATTTAAACTAGCTAGAGTTTAAAAGTATTTATTATAAAGGTTAAGAGCATATAGCACATTAAATGCATGTATATCAGAAGGTCAAAACAGGATAAAAGGGAAAAACAAATACAGGCATTTGTAGGGCTATTTACTAAATTCCAAAGAGAAGCTCTGCTGTCCCAGTTTCCTTAAGAAAATTTTGATAAAATTATATATGTTTATTAGGCACAAAGCTTTACTCTGAGTTCTCCTGTAATATGTGAGACCTTAGGCAATTTACTTACTCAGAAGATAGCTTTGGCTTTACCTGCTTGTGCCATTCAACCAATGAAAATGTAAAGTTTTTAAAACATGTAAGGAAAAGGAAGGTTATTATTCCCATTTTTGTAGCCAATGGTTGAGATTCTACAGAAAATAAGATAAATGGAGAAAGTCAAGGTCCTTATTAAAGGATCCAATTGAAATTTTCTGAGAAATCAAAATTTCTATTTTGCTTTTGTCTATTACTTATTACTAAAATCTAAATATGATAAAATTTTAAGTTAGAAAAGCTAGATTGATTATATACTGAATCAACTGATATACAAGGAGGTGTGCGCCTCTCTGCTTGTCTGCCTGTGTGTGTGCACACATACATGTTATCTACCACAGGTTTTTGCTTATGCTGAAGGCAGAAGTGGAGAGGGCATAATAGCTATGGTTGAAATCCTTCAATTTTTCTTTAGAAGCATGGCAAAATGAAACTATGAGTATGTTATGGAAGAGCAAATGGAGTTTTCTTGTTAAGCCAACTTACCAGTTTTTCGAAGGGGAAAATCATCCTTTGTATCATGCGCTCCCGGTAATGTGTATTTGTAGGATGGAGATGTTCCACTCAAGGGTGGAGAGCTTTGATCCAGTGATGTGTGGTGGGCAGCCCTACAAAAGCAAAAGATGGTTCATCATTTACACTGTAAATTTTTACTGCATGTTGGTCAGCAATAATCAGTTGCATATGCTGTACATGTGTCTCAGTCTGTGTTTATGTTCTTTCTTTCAGTGTGTACAAACCACAGCCTCATGTAACCAAGTTCGCTGTAGTAGTATGTTGTGGAGTGATATAGGATTCCCAATAATGCCCACTGTGTGTTTGGTCACACAGTCACATAGATAATTTCACTTCACTGAAAAAATTTACCATAAGCCTGAGCCTTGGATATCTGAGGTGACTGTGCATATTTTCTTAAAAGCCATCCTCCTGAAATCCAGTGATGCAGAACAAACAAGGTAGAGGTAAACACATGGAAGAATTTCATTGCACTAGATATAGTACATGCTATAGTATACAAATATATGAATGACTATATGAATGAATGAGTACATGTACATGTATAGTACATGAATATAGTACATATAGTATTTTGCTGAAGAGACAGTTCTGTGTCCACAGCCATGCCTCTGGATCACATACAATGTTGTAAACCATGTTACCTCAATAAAAATTAATTAAAAAAAAAGAAAAGTATATTGGAGATCGTTTTCTTCTTCAATATAAAAGTGATTTTTTAAAACATCTTCTAAAGCCTGCAGTATTACAGTGAAAGAAGAGAATAGTTTATACTCTGACCACAGAACTAAACAGACTCTTCAGTGGCTATATAGTCCATAAGGGATAAGGAGTATATTACCACCATGATGATTATTCTACCAGTATTATTTAATTGAATGATACTTTTAAAAGCATTAACTGGCTTAAAGATATTTCACCTAGCCACAACTAGAAAAAAACTACTAAATTCAGATTCCATAAATTAATGATTTATGATTGTCTGGACCTTACTGAGGTAAAAAAAGGATTGCTAAGTCACACTCAGAGCCATGTTTACTACACCCAAGGGGAAGGCTAAAGAATTCGCAGCAGACGAATTGTTGCATGGAGTTGTCTCCCATTAAAAAAAGGTATTATCTTGTCTTAAAACAGTCTGTAACTTTAAAGGATTATGAATTCGTCATAAATTATGTATGAGATTTTAGGTAGTAAAATATTTATCTTAAAATATGTTGTGATGATGATTGAACATTTGAAAAATTTCTCAGGGATTGGTTTCTTAAATCAACTTACATACATGATAGAAATTATGTAATCTATTAAAAATTATTTATGAAGCATTGTGGAATCTGCCTCAGTAACCAGATGCCAAGAAAGGTAGGTAATGCTTTCAAAAGTATCATTCAATTAAATAATACTGTTAGAATAATTGTCACGGTAGTATAGTAAACTCTTTAAATAGAAATCATAGGGCACTTACAATTTCAATATAGCGAGTAATCAAATGTTTACTCACTTATCTTTGATAAAGTAAGTATATGAACCTATGGTCATTCAGCAAACATAAATCGAAAGAAAGGAAATCATTATCTATTAGTCTATTATCCAATTATGCTTTCCATTAAGTTTTTTTTCCTGATTTTCAAAAACACCAGGTTCTTCTTGTTTTGCAGAAAGAGTTGTTTATTTCATAGTATCTCTTTACTGGACTTGGGGAAATGTGGTTTAATAAAAACTCTAAGACCAATGTCTTGTGATTTTGTGTGTCAGAAGCCAATCTGTTCTCATTTTATTGAGTGTGAAGACATAAGGTGAAGTGGGCAGAGGCAGACTAGTCACTGAAGACGTGCATTTATGTGTTAGTTATCTTCATTCTCTTCTCTTTTTCTCCCCTACCTCCCTGTTTTAAAATTTAAGTGAAAAATCTGGACTTAAAAAAAAAATGCTGTGGATCTTCATATGATATCAAGCCAAGTAAAATAAAATTTCAACCTGCCAAATTTTCAGAAATTAAGATATCTGATATACCATCTGAGAATAGAAAAATAGAAAATATTAATTAATTTCTATGTACCACACTTGTCAGTTATTCATTCATCAAAAACATATTTATTTCCTTGTTCTCAAGATGATACTTATTAACATTATTAAGCACTGCTTTCTCTTAGTACACATTATTTCACAGGACCTTCCCAGCAGCCCTAAAGGGCAGGTATTATTATCCACTTTTTCAGAGAAGGAAACTGAGCTTCAGAGAATTCAGGGAACTTGCCCACAGTCACATGGTTCCTTGATTTGTGCCCAGGTCAGCTAAATACAGAACTCGTGGTCTTCACCCCTTTGAATGTAAATAGCCAAGCACTGAACATACGTGTACCAGAGCTTGGGATGGCGGCTCACGGAATGATTTTTTCCATTAGTTGGAGTGTCTTTTGTTGCTGATTTACTCAACAGGAATTCTTGAAGCTTCTGCTTTACTTCTGTACTTGCCACTGCCCCTGAAACACACACATACAAAATAAGAGGTTTATTTGGAATTTTATCTTTTCATACCCCTAAAGTATTTAACACAAATAAGAAATAATACCAGTGGTCACCGTATATGAAGCTTGTCTATTAAAAGAAGAAAACTGAGTCCAAACAGGCTTTAGAAAATGGTATATTAATGTTTTGTAACTACTGCTTCAATTGTCAATTTTAATGATTTCTCTAATCACTTTTGCAGAATGGAGAATGCCAGAATTAATACTAATTATTTTCTAAGCTTTAAAAGCATATTTTCCAGGAATCTTTCAATATATTGCCTTTAAAAATCAAGAATCTTGGGGAACCCTAAGTGATTGAACACATTAAAATTATTTTTTCAGACTTGCTAGTTTGGAAAAACAACTTTAAAAAAATCTTTTGAGCATTAAACAACACTGCTTACAATTCCATTTCAAGTCATCACATTTTGAACCTTGCTACAACCTGATTTTGAACTGACCTCATAGAAGGGAATTATTTGGATCTGTCTCCCTCTTGTGGAGATAAATATATATATATATATATATTTTTTTTTTCTCTCTGTGTGTGTGTGTGTGTATGTGTGTATTTTTTAAACAAATATTCTGCCTGGAATCTTTGCAAAGTCTGCGTACTCAAAACTAAATGAAGGCAAGGGTTGACTTGCAGAGCAATTATTACTTGACCAGGAGGAAGATATAGTGGGGGGAATGCGGAAGTAAGTTTATTATTAAACAGAAGGCTTAACTAGATTGCTTTAGTATAATATTATTTTTAAGATTCAAAACAACAGAAAGTAGCCTCTTAGCCAAACATTGCTATGTTTACTTCAGATGTTCTGCAGACCGAATGGAGAGAGCTGATAGGTGAATGTCAAAGCTTAACATTTGGGTCCATAATTTATTCCTTTTAATGAACAGACAATTTTGACAAGTTTAACTCCATTCTTTATCAGGCTTCTTTCAGAATGTTATTCTGCTAAAGATGAGCAAAGAGAGTTCATCTTTTACCCTGGTGCCTCTTACTTTCTCGTCCTCTATCTTTGCCTCTGAGAGCAGGAAGCTGTTGTTCTCTGCGATGCCTCTCTACTTCCTGTTCTTGCCTCTGTTGCTCCAGTTTCTGCTCCTTTTCTAGGAGTTCTTGTTGCTGTTTTATGGCTAGAAGTTCCTGTTGCAACTTACGAGAAGAGAAAGACATGAGAGTGTGCAATTTCTTTAGGCATCACAGTCATCAGTGACCAAAGTGAAAATGTTATGAGATTTTGGAACTTGCTTGTATTTTGCTTACATTTCTACCCCCATTTTTGGTAAATTATTGAACGATAAAGAAAATCAATTAATGCCACAGGTGGTCTTAATAACATCAACAAGCAAGTTTTTAAGACACTTCATTACCCACCAGTATTGCCCTATCAAAACATTAGCAGATTCACCCATATTTTCAATTCCCTGAGAACTCTTGTATGTACATCTGAAATATACAATAACAGGCAAAGGCAGGAGGTATATTTTACCAAATCTCTTATTGTAAATAAACTTGATGAATCTTTATTTCTTATCCTGTGAAACTGGATGAAAATAAATAGAATGAGGTATCAATTAGTTTGGAGGACGTCTACCTGGAAGAGAATGAATGCCAAATATGTCCAAATCTTACAGAAGCCATTTTTCATAGACTAATGTGAAATATATAATAGTAAGTTCATCTCTCAAAAAAGCAAAAAGTTTAGTTTGTTCATTGAGCACACAAAACCTTCAGATTTGAGAGATTGGTCAAGAAAAAGGCAGCTCCATAGAGCCTCACTTTGATACACTGTTGTTTGGCTGTCTGACTACCTTGAATTCACTTACAGTGAATTCCATGAAAATGAAGTATTCTTAATAAGTATTTTCAGATGCCAGTTTTCTTTCAGAATGAGAAACAGGCATCTATAAATATTGTGAATGTACCTGCAGGGGAACAATTAAAGACTTTGAATTCTACTTAGGCTCTGACCTGACTAGATATGAGATCTGAACAGTTTACAAACTACAGTTTTGGTTCCTCATCCGTAAGACAGGAATAATCTCCCACACACATCATGTTCATAAAGTACATGAAATTTAATTTTTAAATTTGAGCCAAATGAATGTTAATTATTATTACTATTTTTAAATCTCAGTATCACTGCAGTTAGTGTAATTTGTTATACTCTTTAGGTACCTGAAACTATGATGTTTATGTTGAAAACTATTAGAACAAAAATAAAAGGTAAAGTGTAATGGCATCAGAGTCACCATGGAGCAACTAGAAGTCACCTCTTTATGTCAATCATGATAGCATCATTATGGCTAGAGAGACATAGTTAGATGCATTTCTGCATACCTTTCATAGTAAAATCTTTGGCATTTTGACTTTGATACACCAGTTTCTTAATGAGTATTTTTTATATATTCCATTGTAAGAAAAATGTCATAACTCTACATAAATTTTAATATTGATCTGATGCAGATATTAGTGTTGGTCAAATTGATTCAGTTTTTCACCAGAAGCCCCAAGAGAGTTGAAATTTAATCTCCATTAAGAATCGAGAAAAGCACACAATTTCATTTTCGTAGCTACTATCCATTACTGAAGATTGCAGGAATGAAGTTGAAAAAATATAAAGAAACAAAACTTCACACCACCCCAATTTCAGATGTTCTGGATCAGGAGAGAAGCAGGCTGATGTAGTAGTTTCAAAGGCTTAATGAAGGCAAGAGTACAAATCCTGGGGCAATCACTTTCTAGCAATGTGGACTTAGACAAGATATGGAATTTCTCTTTGCCTCTGTTTGAAAGGTAGAAAAATTGTATAACAGCATCTAACTCAACAGAAATCAAATATTCAAAACTTCAAAACACTACTACATAAAAAGCATCATTCACTGTTTCCCTCACGTAAATAAAATCTAAATGAGTATTAGGAGAACCAACTTTTAGCCTTACCCACAAAAAATAAATAAAGATTTAAAAACTTTTTAACCTTAAAAGAAAATTTTAAGTATATCTTTAGTTTCTGAAAGAACAGCCTGTTACTTTGGAAAATAATTTCAAAAGTTAAATTTTCCTTTTATTTATATCAGAATCTTTATTTTCAAGAGCCTCCTCTTTTCCAGCATTTTTCAAATGTTAGTAAACATATATTTGCTTGGAACAAATTAATGATTAAACACAAACTTGCTGCTATTGATTTTTGAGTAAAAGTAAAAAATAAATTACTTAAAGATTTTTATATTGATATCAACAAGTACAAAAGGCAGCAAAAAAAGTGACAAGAAATATCTAAGTCAGTAGCTTATCAGTATTGCCTTGTAGTCGGGGCAATATGACTCGTGGATGGTAGAACAAACAACATATAGCTACTACCACCTTCACATATGGTGAAAAATACATCTTACTCATTTATCATTGCAATCCTAACATGCCAAGAATGAATGAAAAAAGGAAATCTAGAAAACAAATTTCCTACTATTGTTTCAAAGGACAAAGTGAAACAATGCTTTTAGACACTTAAAAAAAAATCAAGCTCTGAACCTGTGAAGGTTTCCTGACTATAAAATATAGCTGCAGCTACTGATTCTACAGGGAACTCAATCCAAAATTCTCACTCTTGTTGAAGATCAGTAAATTGTAAGAATTCTTTTACTTACATTGACTAGTAAAAGAAAAAAATATATATTTTATATCAGGTACTGAAAATTCTTTTTTGGAAAGTAAGAGAAACAGATTCCCAGGCTAAGGAGATAGCTCATCAAACAAGGTACATAGGGAAGAAGATAGCAATTTTGCCTTCTCAATACTCTAATGTTAATGTGGTAAAATTATTCAATGTAAACATAGACTAATTATCTTATTAGTCCTACATGAATGTGCTTGTACTTGATATGCAAGTGTAAAATAAAATATGATATAATATTACAATTTATTGTATTAATAAGTTAACAGAGTTAAATCATTTTTTGAAGAATTGGACATTATAAAATTTTGTTATGAACTCTTTTTAAAGATTTATTTATTAATTTATACAAGAACCAGGGTACAGGCCAGATGCGCGGGAAGGTAAGAGGATTCACCAGACACAGAGCGGGGAACAGAACAGGCAGACTGATGAAATACACTGCTGAGGCGAGCAGCGGGTGAGACAGGAGAGGTCTGCATGCCATGTGGGACCCTTGCCGGCTGGCAGGCCGGGATCAAAGAGATGCTGCAGAGGCTGCAGAAAGCTTCACAGCTCGGCTCTCAACCACCTGTGCCACCAGGGGAGGCCCCTGTTATGAACATTTGCTGCTTTTTATTACTGTCATAATAAATACAAATTGAACATCTATAACCAGGCCAAAAATAGCTTTGTTTTAATTGTCTGTGTCAAATAATTGAAAGACATTTTACAAATAAAGACAAGAAAATAGATACATAGAAAAATCTAAAATTATCTGATAATAAGTCTATCATAAAAACATATAACAAGGCCATATTTCTCTTATAATACTTTGAGCAATTCAGGTCTCTAGTTCTTAACCATACCCTAAATTCTTTCAATAAATTCTTAACTGTATCCTGTTAGACACATATAAAAACAATGAAATGGTTTGCACCAGTTTCTTCGTAATTCTCTTGCGTTTCTATGTTATCATTTTGAATACATACATCGAGAGGTCTTTCATAAGGAAGATTAGGACATAAACAGAACACCTACTTATAAACCAAAAAATTCAAAAAGTGGGAGAGGTGCTCTGTTCACATAAAGTGACTAATTGATCTTTTCTAGTAAATAGCATGTTCAAATTATTTAGTAATACAAAAGGGATTTTCCTAGGCTCATGGTTCTTGGTGGTGAGTGGATGAGGCAATTTAAAAAAATCATTTAGAAGACAATCTAAACACAGTGAGATTACTAGTCTCTTATTGACACTATAAACTAAAGAGTAAAAGAATAGTAGAGTTCCCTCCTGGAAGAAAAGCAGCTTTTTAGTCAGTATTCTTACTACTTACCTAAGATTTTCACCAAATTTTAGAGCAGAGGATAAAAATTGGCAGCTTAGATGTCATTCCACACAATTACAAACACAATTTCCTTTAAGTCACACTTCCACGTTTCATTCACAGTGAAACTTCCCCCCAATGCATCTTCTTATGCCCATTTTAGGGTGCAGGCTCCCTACGGAAAAGGTCAGAGACAAAGAAACATTTGCTACCTTGATGTGCTCTTGAAGCTGGGCCTGGTGCTGCCGGGTTAAGTTCTCATGCTGTTTCTGAAACTCTGCAATCAGGAGCTGCTTCTGGATTTGCTGCTGTTGCTGGATGAGGAGTAGCTCTTGCTGCAGTTGTTTCTCACGGACAACAGGATCCACCACGGGCATCATCATCCTGAGATCTGTCCTTAGGTCTAAAGGTGAGATGGGCTCCAGGCCTACAGGAACCTCTGACTTCACATCCACTGGAGAACCGGGAAAAAAGAGAGGGAAGACAAAGGATAGGAAATTAGCACATTGATTTGGAAATTAAAAAAAGTAAAAGCGGGCCTCCTTGGTGGCGCAGGCAATTGAGCGAGCGCTGTGAAGCTGTCCGCAGCCTCTGCAGTGCCAGTTTGATCCCTGCCGGCCTCGAAGCAACCCACAAGGTGAATGGATCTCTCCTGTCTCGCCCACTGCTCCCCTCAGCAGTGTGTTTTGTCGGTCTGCCTGTTCTGTTCCCGGCTCTGTCTCTGGGTGGATACTCTCACCCTGTGCCCCGGCTCTTGTATAAATAAAAAAAATTAAAAAAAAAAAAGTAAAAGATACTCTACCACATACAATAAATTTTACATCAACAATTCTATACATTATTTTACAATGATGATAAAAAACCATTTTTACATCAGACCATATATTAATTTTCACTCAACAATTTGTACTCTCCATGAATCTTCTACATCTCTCTTTCTCTCTTAAAGACATGAGTCTAAATTGTTCACTGGTTTCAAGTCATTCATAAAATTTATTCTACTGGATAACTTATGAAATCAACTCAGGACAAAAAATGCAATACTACTGAGGGAAAGGTGCCATATTATAAACAGAAAACTTTGAACACAACTAAATTTGTCCACTTAAGAACATTTTTCTTTGTAGCCAGAGTTAAAAGACAAACTTTAAGATAAATCCCTTAACAAGTAAAGTTTTTAATGTAATGGATTTGCAAGGCTATTGGACCTAGCAAAGAAAAAATGTAAATCTCCATGCTAAAATGTGGAAAATGGTGAGTAGATTAATCAGCAACAGCAATGGTGCCAGGCCCAACTACAGAGGAATGAAAGTAGCCTAGTTTCTATATACTGGTTTTAAAAATTGCAATAATCTGTACCTCAGTTACCTCATGCAAAAAAAAAAAAAAAAAGGCAGAAAAAGTGTGAGGAAGTAGAAAACAAATATCCAATCACATCACAGATGGAAGAAAGATTTGATGATCTGAGAATAATTATAAAATATAACATTTAAATCTGTCAAAATTAAATTAGATAATGTATATAAAAATTCTTAGCACAACTCCTAGTGGAGGGGAACGATGATTTCTATGGAGTGGTCTAAGCACAAAAGCTCACAGACGGAACAGACATGTAGATGTACTAGGTGTTCATGGCAGGTATCCATTCTGCTTAGTTGGTTTCTATGCCAAACTTAAGTATTTTGAATGTGATAGTCTCCCACAGGATCATGGAAGTTCTATAGTTGAATGAAACAGGTTGAGTTAAAGAATACAGGGATTTGGGGAGGGAAAACAGTGCACTGGATTGCAAGACTTTTCTAAAGTTGTCAGCCACTACTGAAATCAACCAACTATTGATAAAAAAGAGAGAGAAAGAAAGAAAATACAAACTCAGTGTGGTCATCTAGTTTTCAACTGAAAAATAAATTAACAGATTTTAACACTACAGAAACCAAAAAAAAAAAAAAATCAAAAACAAACAAACAAAAAAACACCTTCTATAATTTGATTCTGACATGCAGGCTGCCAATTTTTAGGCTCTTCTCTAAAATCTAAACAATCGCTATTATTCTTCTGTTTTACACTGAGAATATAATTTAGGTTCTCTAAGACTCAGTTCCTTCATATGTAAAATGGTGATATTTACAGAGAGCATAGCATTGTTAAAAGGAATAAATGGGGTAATGCAATAAAAAATGTAAAACAGGGCCTCCCCTGGTGGCGCAGCGGTTGAGGGCTGGGCTGTGAAGCTGCCCGCAGCCTTTGCAGCACGAGTTTGATCCCCGGCTGCTCCCCGGCCACCGGAGGAGGGTCCCACATGGCACGCAGACCTCTCCTGCTGCCCGCTGCTCCCCTCAGCTGTGTATCTTGGTCCGTCTGCCTGCTCTGCTGCCTGCTCTGGCTCTGGTGAATTCTCTCACCCTCCCGTGCTTCTGACTGTACCCAGTGCTTGTATAAATAAACAACTTTAAAAAAGAAAAGAAAATTAAGATTCTGATTACTCTAAATAAAGTCTTTTAAAATTAAAAAAAAATGTAAAACATGTAGCCCATCCTTCAAAAAATGCAGTGGTTGTTTTTTATTACATGAAATGGGAATTTCCTGTATAGTAAAATAAGTCATTAACAGTGTGTGGTTAATAAGATAAAAATACTAGGAGCAAGAACAAAAATGAAATTAAATAATAAATTAAATTGATTTATAGAAAACTGGAAAAAGTAAGGAAAGGAATACTAAATAATTTTAAAAAACACCATAACTTGTAAAGAGATGTAAATTTTAAATCAAAATAAGGTATTATTTTATAATGATATCTCATAAGCAATTAGAAAACATAAAATATCACATATATAACATGTATATACAAAATCCCATTGTATAGGATAAGCATGACTTAAATAGACAACTATATATTGCAAGTGGCACTGCTAATTGATTTAAAACTTTTGAAAAACAATGTGGTGGTATGATTCAGTTCTGCCAACTGTAAGAACATATCTGAAGAAGATTATACAAAGAAAAATAGCTAAATATCATATTAACCTCAAGTATTATTATTTTAATTAAAGTCACCACCTACAAAAAATGTTTAATACATAGAACATCCATTTGGTGGAAAAATATGCAATCATTAAAAATAATATTTATGGGATCATGAAATATGTTGTTACAATATTAAGTGGAAAAAGTAGAAAAAAGTGATATACAAACACTGTAATAATATTAACTAAATAAAATTTACTTTCGTCAACAAACATTCATTGAGAAACTTAAATTCCCAGTCTTACTCTGATTATAGATTTTGGAGTTAAGTGGTAAAATAAAAAGACAAAAACTCCAGCTATCACAGAGTACATAGTACACTGGGATTTTAATTATCTTAGCATCTGCATTTTACTTTATTATTTTTAAAGATTTATTTATTTATACATACAAGAACTGGGGTATAGGTCAGAGGTACAGGGGGTGAGCAGAATGACCAGAGACAGAGTGGGGAGCAGAATAGGCACTGAAATACACTGCTGAGGGGAGCAGTGGGTGACGCAGGAGAGGTCTGTTGGGCCATGTGGGAATCTCCCCGGCCGGCCGGGATGGAACCTGTGCTGCAGAGGCTGTGGATAGCTTCACAGCCCTATGCTCAACCTGCTGGGCCACCGGGGAGGCCCCAGCATTTGCATTTTAATAGCAAAAACTAGTGAGATATACAACAGAAGATGGTTATATTTTGGGAGAAATATGAATAATTTTCTACCCTCTACTTTTTAATTTTTTATGCATACAAGAACATAGGTACAGGCCAGAGGTGGGGGCAGGAGTGAGTGGATTCACCAGGGAAAGAATGGAGAACAGAACAGGCAGATTGACTGAATACACTGCTGGTGAGCAGTGGGTGAGTCAGAAGAGGTCTCCTGTGCCATGTGGGTCACTTCCCTGGCCGGGAATAGAACTCGTGCTGCAGTGGCTGTGGATAGCTTCATGTTGCTGCAACTTAATATTTTATGCCACCAGGGAGGCCCACCCCCTCTACTCTATTAAATTATATCTAGTACTTGTATTACTATTAGTAACTTAGATTTGCAGATTCCAGGTTAAGAACTACAAAGGTAATATTCCACATGGATTTACAAGCTATTTCAACAAGTCAAGAAAGTCTAAAAGAAATCCTTTCTACTGAGGTTCAGGGTGCAAATCCTGAAACAAACACTAATCTACTTGCTTATCATTGTGTGTATAGCATATGTTTGAGGGGTGGTGCTGATACCAATCTTGGGGTGATAACACAATGCATTCTTCAATATATTGACCAGAAGCTTGCTGGGAAGTACTGCATGTGTCATTAATGAAAATGGTAAAAAAATCTATTAATAAATCATACTTTGATGGACAATGGTTTCTAAAACACAGTATTTGTAAACAGAAAGATGTTAACTGTGACAAGTTTGGCAGTAAACGAAGATGATCATCTGTAAGATCTCATGCAGTGTCCAATGCAGAATTTTCAATGAAGGCTCAAAGAAGGGTCTGAGTAACATGAGATTTTTTTGAGCACTAGCTTATAGAGTTGGCATATTTCCAATCAAAAGCAATGCCTGCTAATTATGTATTTCATTTTTTACATAAAATATCCAACTATAGCCTCCAGTTTTCACATGGAGATCCCAATAAACAAAGGTCAGAATTTAACCCTATAAAGATAAAATGTAAAATTTCAAGAGACCCTGGGGTCTCTTCTTGCTGGCATTCTTATTATTCGTAAACTATAAACATCAACCACCTAAGAAAAATCCTTTCCCCCAGAAAAAAAGATAAGGGGAGAAAAATATCCCAGACCTCTCTGAAATTACTATTGTAAACCTCAAAAGGTAATTTGACTTCTTAACCTGCTATCCCAACAGAAATGATTGTGTCTAACTGCTTGCCTTTGTTCAGAGACTAATCACTAAATTGTGAAAAATCACCCTCAACTTACAAAAACTGCTCTTGATTATAAATAATTGCCCAAGACTGAGAGAAAGCGGCAGGCAAGATCCCAGTCTTTCATCCAATTTATTCAGCAGCAATCCACATTCCATTTGTCTAGACTAAATATAGCAGCGTTTATACAAGAAATCAATAGTGCTTGCAGAGAGGAGAGCAAAGGCATGAATATTTCATCAAACTCATAGAGAAATGGCAATCAGCAAACTGATGGTTCTGTGTAGGTCATCTTTGGCCTGCTGGATTAGTTCCCATTACTTGGACAATAGCTCATCTCTGGCTAATCATAATCGTATCATAGTCACTCTTTCTATTTTTAACAGTAATTGCATTGTGGGTGACAAAGGCTCATCGTATTCCAAAAGGAATGATGGATTTTTCTTACATCTTCTGTGACAGGCTAATAAGCCTAACCAGGAGCAATAATAGTAACACAATACCAGGACTGAGTTTCAATAAGTTACAGTCATTTTCATATCACAGAATGTGAAAGAAAGGGCATTCTCCATAGCTACTATATCACCATCACTAGAAATAATCAACTTATGAAAAATTAACAACCAGTTTTAAAAGTGGGGAAAGGAATCGTCTCTGTACACAACAGATTTTTTTTTGTCTAAAAACACGCAATTTCCTTAGAATAGGTAGCCAGTGATACATGTTAGAAGGAAGCTGATGACAACAAATATTAATGTTAGCATTAGTTGTAAGTGAATCATGTTTTAATAGATCACAAGATCTCATAACTTCACTTAGACTCACCCTGTTTGTTTATGATTTCAAATACACAGCAAATTATATATTTTGTATGTCACTAAGTATATCATATAAATAGTATTATTTAATACCAAGTCCCAGTCAGAATATTTCCACATATATATTTAATACCAATTCCCAATCAGAATATTTCTATGTATATTTTATTTAGTCTTAATTATCTCTTTCCAAACGCTTGTTCATTCTTCTTCAAAGTATCTTGTGGTTTTTTGATAGTTATCCCTCCTTCTGTTTAACATTCATCAACTCAGGCATCTTTTAAGACACAGTTTTAGCATTTAATGGACATGGAAACAAAAAAGCTCCCATTTCAAAATAAAATCTCAGTTCATATAGATCTTTATGATAATTACATTTATGTAAGCAACATGTGTAACAGTTGTAACTAAACTTCTGTGACATGCCTTTTTTTAATACCAGGACTGCTAAGGAATTAAGAGTACTAAGAATGATATAGCAGCCATGGAATGTTCCTTAAGTCTTCGACTCTAGCTGCTATTATTCATAGCACAGGTAAGGGAGAATTTTCATATGTTCAGAAACAGAAAACTTTGGTTGCTACTTTATTGCCTGGCTTACAAACAAGAAACCATCCATTTTAAGAATGTTTTAAGTAAACAAGTTGCAAACCCCATGGATAGAAAAATGCTAGAAGAGCACAATTTTGGCCATTTACAACTATTGCAACTGCAGCTGAAAACTGCTCATGTTGTTCTTCTGAAATGAGTCTTCAACTATAGGTATCGCCAAAAAAATGACAGAGGTAAAAACTTACCATCTTTTTGGTTTTTGTATCAACTCAGCCGTTTTTTAAAAACTTGAAATGCAATAAACACTAGAACCATGTCTAACTATCTCAACACTCACAGTTACTGTAGCTACAACTTGGGATAATTATAGCTACAACAGGGTAATCATCCATGCTTCCCAGAACCAGTTTATACTGAAATTAAGTTCTTTATACCAAGGAAATGATGATCCACAACCCTGGCAAGTGGACACAGAAACTATAATTTCTACAGCTGGGGAGAAACAAATGTTGCTCTGTTCATCTGGACTGCTCCTATTCCTCCTTTCTTCATGCACAGAACTCTGTGAGCTTTTGCGCTCACAACTCTGCCCACTGGAATGGCTGCCCACTGCTCTTTTCTGCTTTGACTTTGTCTAACACACATAGTCAGATCAGCAGCTCAGGGTTGGGAAAGGAACGTGGAATAGTTGCCTCAAAGACATGTAATGAGGGCCTCCTCAAAGTCTGGGCCAGAACAATAGTTTAAATACATGGCAAATTCTGTAGGAAACCCTTATACAAAACTTCCACAGCAGTAGACATCTTCTTTCACTAATCTTTTCATATCTGTTTCTTTGTTGCAGCCTTTAAACTTTGCTATGACAGACTGTTTCTGTTAAAACACATCAACATGTATTCTAATGATACCATGTCATCTCTGAAACTCTGCTGTGCACTAATGCTAGCTTGTCAGATAGTGCCAGAGATAGTATCATCTTCTCTGAACGGTATGTGCTGCATTATCCTGTCTTCCTGTACCTGTACTTCCTGGCCGAATCAAAATTAATAACAAATAACATTTTAGTGTTTTTACTACCGATTAGGAAGTTATCTGGTTTACTATCCGCATGTATTAAACAATATGTACACATGTATGCAAGTCTAATTATTTGGTTCAGACTGACAATATAACTTAGTTTTGGTGATTCTAGCTTCACTTACTTGCTCCTCACCAGTTATTTTGATCACCTGATAAATGATGCCAAGAGCAATATATTATGTTCCATGTCAATTTACACTCTCTTCTGATAATGAATTCAACCTTAAATCTTGGGACCATGGACGACTGGTATTTTATGGTGAGGACAGGGTGTCCAGGGTTCTTTTACAGAGCAAGGATGCTGAGGAGAGCTGAACACAGAAAAACCAAGACTCATTTTCAGAGTTTACAGTGCCCAGAATTGCCCAAGGAGAAGCTGATCACAGCTCCTCAATTGAGTTTCTTTCCACCAAGCTGCCATTGGTGAGAGGGTCACAGGAGATACCAGGTTAAATCATTTATTGGAAGTCATTGTGGGGAAAAGTGGGGAGTAAATTAGGTTCAAGTTACTGCTCAGAAAACTGTTGCCACTTTTCCCATTCTGTGGGCACCACCATCTTACCTTTTGGCTCCAGTTTTTGTTATTGTTGTTCTTTTTTTTTATAAAGTGCCCCCACCCTGGCTGTTGCTGAGCCTTCCCAGAACAGACCACTCTGGGAAGTAGATAGGCTGTGCCAGCTCCTGACAGGAAAAGCCAAGCTCTGGAGAGAGCTGCAATGGTTTTTAAACAAGTCCTCTTTTCAATCTCTGTCTCCAAGTTTGTGACATGGATTGGATTTCTTAAAATACTACTTATACTCAATAAAATGCATTACAGTTGGCTTTTACCCCACCTCTGCAGACTTATCTCCTACTGCTTCTTTCAGAGCTAAATAAGTCTCTTAACATGGCCTTCCAGTCACACTATATCTCTTACTGATGTACCTTATTCACCAATTCAATGCAAGAAACATTACAGTTTGCAATTCTTTTCATAACATTTATTTAATCGTCTCCCATCACTACTGGTCTATGCTCTGTGAGAGAAGGGACTATATTTTTAGAAACATGGGAATGACTTAATGCATACCTGGAATGAATGAAGGAATAAATGAATGAATGATAGTTACATGAATCTACAGAAATAAACTGGAAATACATATGCTTATATATAAACATGCATATGCACATACCAATTAAAATACTAAAATATTAACTTATTAGGACTTTTTGATGGAATTCCAACAGATACTGTAAGCTTAAATTATTGATAAGTTTCTGAAGACAAAGAATGAAAACTGGAAAAGTCATTCAAAAAATTTTCTACCTACAGGTTAGTGTGCTTTAAGGTGACAACAAGCAAGGTGAGGTAGGAAAGCAATGAGGAAAGCACAGCTTAGACAGCTGAGCTGTTTGTCTCAGGCTAGCAAACAAGAACAAGTCCCTATGCTGAATTATCTAAAAAATAAGATCTAATTTAGGAAAGATTACCTAATTTTCATTATTAGAAAATCAGAACAGAACTGATAATCTATAAGTTAAGCATTTTTTTAAAATTTCAATTTGAAAATTCAAGAATTAAATTAATAAATGTAAATATAAGATAATAAATTCTCTTAAAATTACTTAATCAACATTTTTAATATTTTATCTAAAATAAGCAGTAATGGATTTTTTTAAATGCTGAGGTAATTTTTACTGAAAGATCATCATTGAAATGTGTATATGATTTCAGCCTTAGAAGGTATGTTGTTTCTGAAATAGTAAATTAATATATTTGAATTTGCCTAACATCAAAAATGAGAAATACAAGTTTTACATCAGTTTGATGACAATTCTGCCCAAATTACACTTTAGTTATACAAATATTCTTAGTTCATTTCCACTATTAATGTTGATGACAGTGTCACCGTGAAGTAAAAAGAAACAGTAAATTATCAAATACGAAAAGAATAATTTTAACACAAAAATATTTAAATTGATTAGTCCAGAAATACAATTTTCTTTCAAAGTGATTCTGCTCAAACTGTATATATCGTTAGTTTCTTTAAAGTGTACGAATACGTGGCATAAATGAAAAGAAAATAAATCCAAGAAGCAATCTGGGCTTTGATTTACTATTCTCTTATTTCCCAGGGGTCTGAACAGGAAACAAAAATAACCACAAATGACTAAAATATCACTAGGCCTTGAAATATCAACATTTAAGTTAAAGCAAGCTAACTTTTTAATCAAAGCCTTACTATTTTGATTTACTTAATTCAAATTCCCTCTCTGCAAATATGCTTTTGAATTAAGTAGTCATAACAAACCATAACACAAACATGAATTGCCAGCTCATTTGTAATACCCACTTAGTTCTAAAGTACTGCAGTGTTTGCTAGAATCTACTTCACCATATGAGAACCACGTAAAATCTTCATTGAGCATCTTGCAGTATGGAAACCAAATCATGCTGATTTATATCACTTCAAGGTAAAAGCAGCAAAGAACCTAATTCATCGTATTCTGTAATGTGATATAAAAATTTAATCTGATATTGTGCCATCTGTAAATGAATAATAATAAAATGTAATGTAAAATAAAATGTAAATTTTAGTGTTTTAAATTGGAAAATAAAGTTATTAATCAAAAAAGATTCCTCTATTTAGCCATGAATAACACTCATTATCTCTGATCTAAAGCAGACTGACTTCTACAGGAAATATAATGAAGGTGGGACAAACTGTTTCCTTCCCAATTTTTTTCTTATAAATTCTATTTTCTTTTAGGTCACAAACAACTACTGTATTATCACAACTTGCAAATTGTCAACTAAACTTCCTTCTCATTACATAAAACCTAATATTTGACATGAGATTCCCTTCTAACTCCAGAATCAAGCACATCATCTGACATGTAAAGTAAGTTTAATGAAATTGGTTGGATAAGTGACTCTCTGACTTAGTTATCTACTAAGATGCTCAGACAACACTTTTTTTTTTAATAAGTTACATTTCTTTATTTAGAAAAAAAACTTTTTTAAAAGAAAATAATTCCCTTCTTCTATCAGGAACCCTTGTTTGCAGAAACATGTTAAGTAGTTTTTGAGAGAAAAAAAAAAGAGCTGATATTGGTTCTTGTGTCCTACTATCAAGAAACAATTGTCTTTATCCAGTAACAAATTCCCATATTTTCTGTATGCTTCAATACTTAATATTTTCAAGACAACAGGCATCTTATATTATGTAATAAAAGATGCAGGAAAGTAGGTGTAGAAAAAGCATAAATGCCATACATGATGCTTATCTCTGCTTATCTCTCTCTCATTGTTCTATGTTTTCTTATTTAAAATTGGATTTTTATTGGGGCCTTCCCGGTGGCGCAGCGGTTGAGCGCTGGGTTGCAAAGCTGCCCGCAGCCTCTGCAGCGCCGGCAGTGTACTTCGGTCCTTCTGCCTGTTCTGCTCCCCGCTCAGGCTCTGGTGAATTCTCTCACCCTCCCGTGCTTCTGACTGTACCCAGTGCTTGTATAAATAAATAAATAAACCTTAAAATAAATAAATAAATAAAATTGGATTTTTATTTATTGGATTTTTTTTCCTGAGGTAATATAGGTTTACAACACTGCTTATGGTTTAGGGGCAAAGTTTCGCACCTCTTCATGTATGTTAACACACCATACCCACCACCAAAGCTCCCATAATTCTCCACCATCATCCATTGGACCTTCTCTTCATTCCGTGCTCACCCTCCCCCTCTCGTAGCATCAATTCTACAGTTAGAATTCTAGAATTTGTTTATTAATTTGGTTTTATCAGATCCTTTGCTTTGTTTCTCTATATTTCACATATAAGTGAAAGCAGTGAGTATTTGTCTTTCTCCTTCTGAGTTATTTCACTTAGCATAATCCCCACCTGTTTCATCCATGTTGTCACAAATGGCAAGAGTTTATCTTTTTCTTTTCAATAGCGGAGGGTCAGTCCATTGTGTATACATGCCACATCATTTTAATCCACTTATCTGTCACTGGGAACATAAGTTTTTTCCTATAATTTGGTTATTATAAATAGGACTGTATATATTCCTTTGAGATAGTGTTCTAAATTCTTTGGGTAGTTACCCAGGAGTAGAAAAGCTGGGTCATATGGCAAATCTATTTTTAATATTTTGAGAAACCTTCCTTCTGTTCTCTACGGGGCTGGTACAAGACAAGGATGTCTACTTTTACCACTACAATTCAACTTAGTATTGGAGTCCCAGTTACAGCAATTAGGCAATAGAATATATAAAAGTAATAATTCACATTGGAAAAGATGAATTCAAACTGTCACTATTTGCAGATGACATGATAATACACATAGAAAACTCCAAATACTCCTCCTTTTCCCCCTTGATTCAGACCACGTCTTTTCCTTTTCTTTTTTTTTTTAAGATTTTATTTATTTATACAAGAACTGGGGTACAGGCCAGAGGCATGGGAAGGTGAGAGGATTCACCAGCGACAGAGCAGGGAACAGAACAGGCAGACTGATGAAATACTCTGCTGAGGGGAGCAGCGGGCGAGACAGGAGAGGTCTGCTGTGCCATGTGGGATTCTTGCCCGCCAGCCAGGATTGAACCCGCACTGCAGAGGCTGCGGACAGCTTCACAGTGTGGCCCTCAACCGCCTGCACCACCAGGGAGGCCCCTCTTTTCCTTTTCTAATCTCTACTCTTCAGCCCTGCAGAATGGGAACAGGACTTTCAGTGATGCACTGTTTTTCTTTCTTTTCCAGCTCTCAGTTATTACCTTAGTTCTAAGGAAATCTTTATTAGGAAAAAAAAAAATCTTAGTCTCACCAATAATGCTTAATGTAGGATTGCAATGGTTTTGAAAAGCAAAAACTTTTCTTTAAACAGCTGAAAACTTAAGAGTTTTCATCCATCTTGTTATTCATTGTTATTTCATTCATTGTTATTTCATTCATTGTTATTTCATTATATTCATTCATCTTGTTATTCTTGTTATTTCATTCTTCAAATGAAATTGTAGGAACAGTCCCAACTTGAAAGATGGATATGCGTGCAACTGTTTGGAGGAAAGGAAGAAGGAACTGATGTGATGACGACGCTTCTACGCACTTTCTCTCTGGCCTCCTTCCTTGGAGAAACTGGAGTTGATGGAAATCACTTTGGAAATCAATTAATGCTGTAATTGCATTATTCCTTTACTTGCTAAATTCAGATCAGAGGCAAGTTTACATTACTGCTCTATGAAAGTGATGTTTTCTTGTTTTATGAGAATTGGAATTATGAAAATTTGGAATTTTTGAATTGGGAATAATAAAGTTCCACTTCACACATTAAATTCTGGGGGAAAAGCAAATGCTAAAAAAATAAAAAAATCAGCCAATATCGTGTAATTTCAAACCTAATAAGCCAAATGCACTGGCACCTGTGTTTATGTGATTGCCACATGGTGGCACCACTTTTGCTTGTAAGGGGAAATACCCACTATCCTTTGTCAAGGAAGTGCTTTAGATAACTGAGTTTAAAAGTAATTATGCAAGTTTGAAATTATGCAAAGTTTTCAGGGTTTGAACATTCTAATAAACAATAACTTCCCTATGGCCGAATTCAAATTTGGCTTTCCAATCTTGGGTAAGAACAAAGAGTAATACTGTAATATCTGTTTGTCTGAGAGTTGTTTTATTTTAATTTAAATTATGAAGCCGATGCTAATACAACATGTCTTATGTGCCAAACACTGTTCGCAGTGCTTTGTAAAATAAATGTTAATTCATTTATTCTTTTTTACAAAGGTAACAGGCTGCACTATTTGGTAACCTATGGGGTTGACATAATTATGACACTAATTCCCAGATGAAGAAAATGGAGAACACTGAGGAACTTGACCAAGGTCACACGTTGCTAAGTGATACAACAGGAATCAGGAAACTCATCTTCTAGCACCAGTGTCCATGATCTTGGTCTTTCCATGCATCCTTAGAGTTTTACCAAAGAGGTATTCAATTAAATTTCTATGCAGTTGAGGTGAAATATGCCTTGATATAAATGGCACTGAAAGGTTTTGTTATAATAATAGTAGACTTAGAGGCAAAGAAAAGTATTAACTTGTAATTACCAATACATTCCTTAGAGAGAGGCGTAATGGGATACATTTCTGCACATTTTGGCACATTTGTGTATTTTTAGGTCAGTTCAAAGCATCTTTCTTAGCATATGTGCATCTATGCTTTTTTTTTTTAAAGATTTATTCATTCATTTATTTATTTATTTATACAAGCACTGGGTACAGTCAGAAGCGCGGGAGGGTGAGAGAATTCACCAGAGCCAGAGCGGGGAGCGGGGAGCAGAGCAAGCAGAAGGACCGAAGTACACTGCTGAGGGGAGCAGCGGGCGGTAGGAGAGGTCTGTGTGCCATGTGGGACCTCCTCCTGTGGCTGGGGAGCAGCCGGGGATCGAACCAGCGCTGCAGAGGCTGCGGGCAGCTTCGCAACCCGGCGCTCAACCTCTGCGCCACCGGGGAGGCCCTGTGCTTCTATGCTTTTTAGAAACAATTCTGGTTTTAGGAATTGCAAATTTGGTATTTCACTCTTTTCTTATAACTACAGAAAATTCTCTTGAGTCTAGACAAAGTTTTTTAATTCATCTTATTCTGCAACCTGAATGTACTCACACATAGGTGAAGACTGTCTAATATTGAAATTATCTTTAGTACTTGATCAACTAAATCCCATTGGATTATATCAGAAGTAGATATAATGAGTCATAATTAACTGCAAATAGTGTTAGTAAGTTTTGAATGAATTGTTTATAAATTTTTTAATTGAGTAAAGAAAGTAGTAACAAAAGAAGAGGCAGCTATTTTTTGGCATTATGGATAGAAATTTGAAAAAAGATTGAATGTGCTAATTTCTTATTTCAGAGTTTATTTATTTATTTATTTCTAGTTATTGACTCCTGGGCATTATGAGAGATAATCACTAGCCATTAAGGTACAACTTACTAGATAAGTAGGAGGGTCAGTTGATTGCACAGAGGAGCCTATAATTTTCAGAAAAAAATGTGTAAATAAATAGAAGTCAATATGCCTATATCTTTGCATTAATCAGAGACATTCATAATTTGGCATAAGAAAATGTAATATTTTTTCTTTGCAGCTTCTATTTAATTAGACTGTCATTAAAATTTCTATTCCTGGTAGAGCTCATAGTATCTGTTTATAGAAATTGCCTGTATTCAGAGAACTGTCAGCATTACAAAATGCTTCTTAATATTTTAAGCACAGCTTTGTGATGATCCGTCTACAATCTGAAGTGGTACAATTTGTACAAACAAGATGAAAAGAAATTATTTAGTATTAAAAATGAATATTACTCTAGAGCAGGTATCAGCAAATTGGTTGATGGGCCAAATTCATTCTGCCTCAGTTTTTACCACCTACTTGACTAGGAATGACATTTGACATTCTTAAATGGTTTTTAAAAGCCAAAAATGAAAAACATTGAATGGCATGTGAAAAGTATAAGTAATTCAAATGTTAGTGTTTATAAATAAAGTTTTGTTGGAACAGAGATGAGATGCTCTCATCATTTACACATCCTCTATGGTTACAACGCCTAAAAAGTCTATCCAATTCTGCTGCAGACATCTCCAGTTAATTTTACTACCACACAGAGGTACTTTCCTCTGATAATCAAATTCCAAGCCACATCTCTATCATACTGGTTTAATCTAGGTTTATTTTATCTAAAATAAAACATAATTAGAAAGCAGAGTACGCCAGCAAGGAAAATATCATAAAATAAGCTGAAAGTATTTTCATTGGATTGATATATTAGTTTCAGGCTTTGTTGCCTCCTCTCTACATTAAGCAGCTAGTTGGAAAACAAGAATATAAGTAAGAATGATGGTATTTTCAAATGAACAATATGTGCTGGGTACTAATTATAAATTTTTCATGGACCATTTTCATTTACTACAGCAACCTTATTATTACTTCCATTTTATAGGTTAGGATAAGGAAGGAACACTAGGCAAGTTAGAGTACTTTTTTCAAGGTCACATATACAACATTATTTTATTTACTTCTTTTTTATACTGGTTCTTTAAATTTATGGTAAATATTAATTTAGAATTATGTTAAATGACACTATTTATAACTTCATAACAAAATATTCAGGTGTACTCTCCAATTTTATCTTTTTTATGATGCAGATAACATACCCTACATGAAAGCAGGTCTAGAACAAACACTTGTTCTAGGAATCTCTTTTAATAAAATTAAGCAAATTACATAGATTGTTCCAATCTGTATAGAATTGCTATATAGTTCTCAATTGCTATATAGTTCCCAAGCTACTAAATATTATCTATAATATGTACACACAAAATATTATATATGCATATAATTATACACACACTCAAAAGGCCAGTACATCTTATAGAAATCAACATTTGAATGAGTTTAGGGAAGGAATGCTTAGTAATTACAGGATATCATGTTTATTCTACATTAAAATTTTTGTTAATAATGTGTGGGTTGATTTAGTTTATATGGAATATTTTAAAACCCTGAGGTTTTAAAGAAACATCATATGTACCTCAAAGTTATAATAATATGACTACAAGGTTGGCTATTATATCCTAGTGATAGATCTGTAGCCAAACCACTAAAGAAATTTGGTGCCTCAAACAAATAGCCCTGGTAGTTAGGCATTGTAAGAAGAAAAAAAACTTATGGAAAAAAAGTTACCCAAATGTCTTTCCAGATATTAATGTAATTTTAAATTAATATAACCCAAGATCATAGGAAATACATTGCTAATCATAGAGCTCAGCAAAGCCACTCTGAACCCAATGGTTTCCATTTTATTTTCCACAGAATTCATAATTAAACTTAGGTCAGAGCAGCGGAGGTTCAGCAGTTAGAGAATTCATTTATTCTATAAAATTTTACATTTTCATCCTTAAAAAAATGTCTTAAATTAATGGTTTGGAATTTCTAATCCTTGAAATAAAAGATTACCTTGGTTAAACAAAAGAAATAAGAGAACACTACAGAATGTGATTTTTCTTTAAAGAGAAATGCATTTGTTTAGGGTTATTCAAGTTTGCTCTCTCAGCTAAGAGTAGGGGGAAAGAAAGGAGAGAGAAGTCTCTGTGATTCTTTAGGTCAGTAATGAAATTCAAGCTGCTGTGTTAGACATGTCTCTGTTAGATTTATGTAGGCTGTTTCTTTCTATCAAGGTAAATTTGGGAGGATGCAGGATTTAGTCAAAGCCAAGGTTCAGAAATCTCTTGTATATCTGGAGAGCAGGTGGGACTAGCACAACAGATGTCCATTTGCATAAAGACCAAGTCACCTCCTAAGAAAAACACATCTTCAGCAAAGAGGAAGCCAAATCTCACACACTTGACCTGATAACCAAGTCTTAGGGCCTGAGGGATTATGATCCTAAATATAGTGCTTCCCTCTCCTGCCCGCATTCAATGCCAGGTTCTAGGATATATACATATATGCATATATGTTATACACATACAAGTATATGTTACACAGACACACACATGTTATCACCTTCCATGAAAACATTTTCAACAAACTCATTGGTAACATCATATTGTTGAAACGAAGTCATTGTTTCATTTGATTCTCTCAAGCATGGGACACAGTGGTTTTGGAGAATAAATGAAAAAAAAATAATCTATGAATTAACCTTCTTTCAGTCACTAGCTAATGCCCATTATCTTGCCAAAGGCGAGAAGCAGGGCGGGGCAGAAGAAAACTGAATCCACAGTTCTAACTACGACTAAGCCACTTTTATTGCCCTTAGGTTCCTCATGTATAAAATAAAACTAAGAATTGGAAGCAATGATTCCCAACGGGATTCTTGCCTCACCCCCAAATTATATAAAATATTTATTTGTTTCTAGCTAAAAGCATATGTCATGACAGTTTGGAAAAATCAATGACCAGCAGAGCAAGTTCTGACAACACAGAAAGGAAGGGGCCCTATGAGAGAAGTAAGGGCTGCCTGACAAAGACAAGTAAATGACAGAGAGTGGGAAGCAGGAACCCCTTTAGAAAAGCTTCATCTAATTAAAAAGGTTTATCTAATTAAAAATTACCCCAGGGCAGGCTTTGCCTGAGATATAAAACTCAATTATGGTCAAAATTGTTTTATTCCTTGATTGTGGTATTTGGAAACATCTCTTCAAAACCTCCCATTATAAATAGTAAAATGTTACTTTCTACTTTCTGTTTCAATCAAAAGATATCTTTATCTATAGAGTTGTTTCTCTGTGGTTTCTAATAAACAACAATATCTACTTTTTAAATGCACTACTTATGCAAATAAGGCTATTTTCCTCACTTTGAAAAATGCTAATACAAAGCAATATAATACCCCATTTGAGAAAGAATAGAAATATTCTGAAATCATGAAATAAGGTATTTAAAGGCTCCCATATTGCTTAATAAAGCAACAATTTCTAGTAATTAGGAACCAAAAAAATCAACTACAACTGAAACTGAAAAAAAATAATAATTGAAATATCATCAAATTTCCTTCTTTGGTTAATGTGAAAAATAACATACAGCAGGAGAGCAGGAGGGACAGGGGTCAAAACCAGGGAGGGAAGAGCACAGAGATGGTGGAGATGAATCACGGGTGGTATGGTAGTGGGAGAACCACAGGGACTGCACCTGAGGGGAGAAATCAAATACTGTACAAAAATTGACAACAATGTAAGAAAATAAATTAATCAAAAAAATGCAAATGATTAATTTAGTGAAATTAAAGTCAAGTCAATTTTTATTATTTCTGTGCATTGAGATGTTTCAATACACCCCCTCCTTTATTTTTTGTTTTGGCTAAAAGGTTTCCATTTTCTTTTTCTACATTAAGATGAACCCTATACCTTCCAAACCATTTCGTATTATTCAATAGCAAAACAACTTCTTCCCCCTTCACTACCCTAATTTGGCTTCAAGTTAATGCTGCTTTTCTCATTCCAACTGTTTTGGACATATGCTGGCCCAACTAACAATGGTAAACACAGCAAGCTGTCTCTGATATGCTGCTGATTAAGTCATCTTGTGAGAAAAGGGAATTTGGATGTTAAGATGCTAAGAAAAAAAATTACTTCCATAAATTCCCCATTTGAAAAATACCTGGATTCTTAAGTTAAAATTATTTGATATGCAAGCCATGGGATGCTTTAAAAATATATTAATTCATCGTGGCCTGGATATATTATTTTATTTATTATTTTTTTTAAAAGATTTATTTATTGGGCCTCCCCAGTAGCGCAGCAGTTGAGGGCTGGGCTGTGAAGCTGCCCACAGCCTTTGCAGCGCCGGTTCAATCACCGGCTGCCAGGTGAGGGTCCCACATGGTGTACAGACCTCCTCTGCCGCTTGGTGCTCCCCTCAGCAGTGTTACTTCGTCAGTCTGTCTGTTCTGCTCCCCACTCTGGCTCTGGTGAATTCTCTCACCCTCCGGCACTTCTGACTATACCCAGTGCTTGTATAAATAAATAAATAAATAAATCTAAAAAAAAAAAATTTATTTATTTATACAAGCACTGGGTATAGTCAGAAGTGCTGGAGGGTGAGAGAATTCACCAGAGCCAGAGTGGGGAGCAGAACAGGCAGACGGACGAAGTACACTGCTGAGGGGAGCAGCGGGCTGCAGGGGAGGTCTTTTGCACCATGCGGGACCCTCGCCCAGTGGCCGGGAATTGAACTGGCGCTGCAGAGGCTGCGGGCAGCTTTGCAACCCAGCACTCAACCACTGCGCCACTGGGGAGGCCCAGAACATAGCACTTATTTTTCATTTAGTTTAGACTCTTACATAGAATTGCAAACAGTATGTAAATGTAAAATCATTGTAAAAAGAAGCAAAAAACCCAAATTGCAAAATAAAGTAAAAAATGCAAACATAAAAGCTTAAGAGGAAAACACAACTAAAAAAAAACCACCTGGAACTTAAGAAAATGGTAATACCTCACTTATTATTAAGTTCTTACTATATTGATATCCATAATTTCACAAATGTAAACCCAAGGCATATTAATTAATTTATAATCATGGACCATTTTTTTTTTAAATTTGCACTCTTAAACATTCCTAACTTTCTTATTTCTACACAGACTACAAAGACCCTGAAAACAGAAAGGTGAGGAATATTATCTATTTGTTGCTATAAACAAGTTTTCAATCTAAGCTGGATGGAAATCCAAGAGAAGCAATGATGAGAAAACATAAAGCACAGAACTGATAAACCCTTTGTATATTTAGAGATGCTGATAGATGCTGATTTTCAAGAGTTTGTTGTATGTAATGTACGATGCTAAGTACCTAAAACACATTATGAAATCACAGAAATAGGAAAATTCAGTTATGTTTATAGGAGTCATATAAAAAAATCTCTGAATATGGGCCTCCCCGGTGGCGCAGCGGTTGAGCGCTGGGTTGTGAAGCTGCCCGCGGCCTTGGCAGCGCCGGTTCGATCCCCGGCTGCTCCCCAGCCACCGGAGGAGTGTCCCACATGGAGTGCAGACCTCTCCTGCCGCCCGCTGCTCCCCTTAGCAGTGTACTTCAGTCCTTCTGCCTGCTCTGCTCCCCGCTCTGGCTCTGGTAAATTCTCTCACCCTCCCGCACTTCTGACTGTACCCACTGCATGTACAAACAAACAAATAAATAAATTACATGCCTCTATTAAAAAAAAAATCTCTCAATACAAGATACTAGACACCAAAAGACAGGGAAACAACTCAAAAGCTAACAACAAAAGGAGCTAATACAAAGATAATCACTGAATAACTGGGGTTACCAAACAATAAAAAGAAGGGGTGAATGTTTCAATACACCCCCTCCTTTATTTTTTGTTTTGGCTAAAAGATTTCCATTTTCTTTTTCTACAGTATTCTGAATACCAAACAGGCAAAGCAAGAATGAATGCTTTTTAAAAATCAATGATCTATTTAGATCATGGTAGTATTGTCAAGGCAACATTGAACTTTTTACTAATTTTAAAATCATAGACAACACAATATTTTTTCTTAAAGAACAACATCTTTTGACTACAAAAATGAGAAACATAAATGGCAATAAACTATTTTATTAGTCATCACAAAAATTTTCTTCTATCTGTACAAAACCACATTACAATGTATTTAGTAATTTGTGGAAACCTTTTATCAGTAAATACAACCAAACTAAGTAAAAGGTCAATAAAACATGACCTACATCAAAAATGAAAAAAAAATACGCAGAATGTAAACAAAAGAATTGCAACTTGTATACTGAAATCATATAACATTTGGAGAAAAATTAAAAGAGATCTAAATAAATGGAAATACATCCCAAGTTTATATACAGGAAGAGTTAATATTACTAATATGGCAATGCTCCTCTAACTGATCCTCAGATTCAATGCAATCTGAATCAAACTATCAGTGTGTTTTACTCCCACAAATTGGCTAGCTGATCCTAACATTCATATGGAAATTAAAGGGATCCAGAATAGTCAAAACAATCTTGAAAAGAAAAAAAAAATAGTGTAGGCTCATATCTCCTGACCTTGAAACTTACTACAAAGCTAAAATAATCCAGACAGTGAAGTAGCTGTGTAAGAAAAGATGTACAGATCAAAAGAATAGAACTAAGAATCCAGAGAAAAAGCCTCACATTAAAGGTCAACTGTTTTTTGACATGTGCTAACACAGTTCAATGGGGGAAAAGTCTTTTCAATAAAAATGGTTGGGGCAACTATATAAGTAGATGCAAAAAAATTGATGCTGAAAACAAACGAACGCCACTTCTCATCATACACTATAAATTAACTCGAAATGGATCAAAAGACCTAAAAGTAAGAGTTAATGTAAATCTTCATAACCTTTGGCAAAGCAGTAGTTTCTTAAATAACAAAATAAAAAATACAAGTAAAGAAAACTAGATAAATGTCCCATGTCAAAATTAAACCTTTGTGCTGAAAGGATACTATCCATTTACAAAATTGAAGAAAATACTTGCAAATAATTTTTTGATACAAGTCAAGTATCCAGAATAGATAAGATAAATTTGTAATCATTTAAATTCAACAACAAAAATACCTAACCCATTTTAAAACGGGGGCACATGACTTACAAGACATTTATTCAAAGAAGATATGCAAAAGGCCAATAAGCGCTTGAAAAGACACTCAATATCATTAGTCTTCAGGGCAATGAAAATTGAAAGCACAATGAAATACAACTTCACACCCTGTAGAATGGCTATAATGAAAAGAACGTTAAGACTTGTTATAATCAGCTCTTTCACTCTAGCTAAATACAAGATAAATGAAAAACACACCCACACAAAACCTTGTACATGAAAGCTCATAGCAACGTAATTTATAAAAACCAGAAGATAGACAACCCAAATGCCCATGAATTCATGAAAGGATAAATAAAATGTGGAATAACCATAAAATGGAATATAGTCAATGACAGTAAAAATAAATGAAGTGCTAATACATGCTAACATGGATGGACTTTAAAACCAGTATGCCAAGTGAAAGAAGTCCAAATATTGGTCACAGAAGACCAAATATTATATAATCCCATTTATAGCAAACATTCAGAATAGGTAAATTTATAGAGGAAAAAAGAATATTAGTGATTATTTGTGACTGGACGCATAAAGGGTATGACTGCTAATGTGTATGAGTCATTTTAGGGGAAACAAAAAATTCAATATTACACTGTGGTGATGGTTGTTCAATCCAAGTGAGTGAATTTTATAGTGTATCTCAATAAAGCTGTTAAAATAATCTGATTAAATTGTTTAAATAGATTGAGATCTAGGAATAACAAAAGGTGACTACATAGAACAAAATAATTTTCTTCATTTCAGAAATATAAAATATAATCAGTTGGGAACTGTTACATTTCCTTTAGATTTTAAAGTATACAAAGTGGAAATTGCCAATGACTTAAGTGTTCTTACTCTACTTGTTATGGCTACATTTTAAATTTAATATACAATATTACCAGTTTCTTTTGGAGAAGTACCTGTGAAAGCTCTGACTTAAATGCCACCAAAAATAATTAACTCCATCCAAGAAATCAGATCTTTTAAATGAGTGAGGAAAATGACTCATTTTCTTGTTCCTTCCCTGCCCCTAATATTTAAGGTTTCCTGGAGTTAACTGATATATTACATAGGGACATTTGTGGTCTGCTGATTCAAGGCTTCTAGATTCTTAATTGAAGAGTCACATTCTTTTCTAATGCTTGGAGAAGAGAATAAGACAAGGTAAGGCCCAAGTATAAAATTGTTAAATGTGTAATTTGACTTCCCAAACTCTTCCCCCATTGCCTCTTCTTTTCCCCTTATATTGCCTTCCTTCCCACCCATTTGTTGCTCTCTCTCTCTGGTTCTATGTGAGCTAGGGCCCTTGGTTCCCACAATTTTCATGTCATCAAGATATTTAACCTTTGTCCATTTCCTCATTATCAAAACAGAACTGGCCCCAAGCCAGATTGTTTAGTTTATGCTTTTATTTATTCAACAAATGCACATTGTTCATATGTGCCATCACTGCTTCCTTTGAATGACAAACACTGGACAAGGTACTAAGTGAGAGAGGAAAATATTCAATTAGACTACAGTGAGGAAGCACAATGTCAGAGGTGTGCACAGAGCATCACCTGCACACTTTTTAAAAATAACTTATTTATATATATTTTATATCATTGTTCATTTTTGCACACTTTAACAGAAGGTTCTGGAACTAGATATATGCAGGAAATTATAGGAAGTATTGTCAAAGAGATACACAGAAGGTATTGGTAACAGAATGACAAATGTTGAGGACAAGAGAGAGGCAGAAGTTAATATTCATGATAAAAAGCTTGGAAACTAAAACATTATCTAATGAGTGGCTATTCCATTATAGAAACTGTACTAATGCCTTTAAATTTATTTTATTTCATTTTTTAAAGATTTATTTATTAATTTATACAAGAACCGGGGTACAGGAGGGTGAGAAGATTCACCAGACACAGAGAGGGGAACAGAACAGGCAGACTGACGAAATACACTGCTGAGGGGAGCAGCGGGCGAGACAGGAGAGGTCTGCTGCACCATGTGGGACCCTCACCGGCCAGGATTGAACTGGTGCTGCAAGAGTCTGCGGACAGCTTCACAGTGCTGCGCTCAACTGCCTGCGCCACCAGGGGAGGCCCTGCCTTTAAATTTAATTTGCTTAATTCTCACGATGCTGTAAGATCCTTAGTATTAATAATTTCTGATTTAGAGATAGAATGCCAAGGTTTGGTACAATTGTGTTCCATGAGTAACATCTCTCATCTGAGAAGTAACATAGCAAGTTCAGGCAAGTCAGTCTGAGTCCAATTAAGAAATGATTTTTTGCCCAAAAATAGATGACTGGATCAAGAAGATGTGGTACATATATACCATGGAATATTACTCAGCATTCAAAAAAGATAAACACATGCAATTTGCAGCAACATGGATGGCACTGGAAGAGATCATGCTCAGTGAAATAAGCCAAAAAGAAAAAGAAAAATACCGGATGGTCTCACTCATAGCAGGAATCTAGAAAACTTAAATAAGGGACCAGGAAAATGAATATAAGAAAGTGAAAATCAAAATCAACAAAAAACTATGAACCAGAGACACTTTTTGGGGGGTGGGGGGCGGGAGGGGAAGGATTGGGGTCAGAATGGGGCGTTTGCAATTGTATGGGGGAATATAAAAATAAAATTTATTATTTAAAAAAAAAAAAGAAATGATTTTTGATAACATATGCCCACAAACCTTGAGATTTCCAGAAATATGTGACAAATGAATATTTAAAATAATAAGACATTTGTTTCTTGTAAAGGCAAAGTGACTAGGATACTGGAGCACAGGGAGACATATTTGTCATTATATATTATTTTGCATATCTTATATTTCATATCATGTTATATATTAAACATTTAAGTAAATAAATTATCCATCAAGATAAGTAGAGAAAGAATGTACAATTGGGTTATTCTTGCCTACTCTTTAGCATATTAGCTTATATTTAGGCAGCGGAGCCAGCATTACTGCCTCTAACATGCAAATACAAAGCAAAGAGATCACAGGATATGCTATTTGAAAATGTATCTCATTGTCTACGTGAAAAATAAAGAAAAAAAGCTATAGTCCCTAAGTTGCCACAACACCTTTATTTTGATTGAGTCCTCAGGAAAATGGGTGTCAACTGCTCCCACATTCCAAACCATCCATACAAAGAAGCAAAAGAATAAATGGACAAACAATAAAGCAAAATAATAAAAAAAATATGGGGACCTTTGGCTCTTCGTCACTCAAAGACATAAAACAGTTGCAGTAAAACTGACCAAGGACTTAAGAAAAGAGGTGGATAATTTCTTGAAAGAAAATGTCAACAAATTCCCTATCCACATTCCCTCCTTAGTGATATAAAGCTTGCTTGTGTCACACCTTAAGATTTGTGAAAAGGAGTTCAAAAAAAACCAGAGAGATTGATGCACTTGCTGAAGTTCTGAAGACAGGTGAACTGAGTTATGATTCAAGTGTGAGAAATCTTAAGGATGAAAGCTAATATTGAGAAGATGATTGAACCCATTTGGGAAAAGACTGTGTACCTGACCAGCAGGTCTAAGGTGTGGGTATTATGCAGAGAAAGAGAATGGGTCTACTGGTTGGTACTTTCTTAGAATTTACCCATGAAGGACACCTAATAGGTCAAGGGTATATCAGCAGGAGCATTTTTGGAGGTGTACAGGGGGATGGCTGAAGTGAGAAGTAGGAGCTTTAACTGATCAGCTGGGGAGTTTAATTTGAGCAAGTTAACCTTAAAAAGTACTTTTTGTTTTTTTTTTTTGTTTGTTTGTTTTAAAGAGGCATGTATTTTTATTTATTTATGATTTATTTATTTGTTTTGTTTTGTTTATACATGCACTGGGTATAGTCAGAAGCGCGGGAGGGTGAGAGAATTCACCAGAGCCAGAGCGGGGAGCAGAGCAGGCAGAAGGACCGAAATACACTGCTGAGGGGAGCAGCGGGCGGCAGGAGAGGTCTGCGCGCCATGTGGGACCCTCCTCTGGTGGCCGGGGAGCAGCCGGGGATCGAACCGGCGCCGCAGAGGCCGCGGGCAGCTTCGCAACCCAGCGGTCAACCACTGCGCCACCGGGGAGGCCCTAAAAAGTACTTTTTGTTAATATCCAACTGTAGAGATTTTATTATTTATTTCTTTAAAATATATTTATTTCTTACATCATTTTTCATTTTTGTATAATGTTTGATTTCTCCCCTAAGGTGTAATCCTCATAAAATTCCCACCCCCAAATCACCCATGATCTGTCACAATAGTCTCTTGTGTTCTTCCCTTCTTTGTTTTTACCCACATTTACTTTATCCATTTGTCTATCAATGGGCACATAGGTTGAATCTACATCTTGGCTACTGTGAACAATGCTGCACTATTCACTGAATAATGACATCTGAAAAATCCTACACATTTAATATGAAAGTTACCATAATTGTGAGAAAAAATTCAGCCCATAGCATTAAATATACTTATGATCTTGGCATTATCAGAACAAAGCATCGATTATCAGGGAAAATACAACCTCAGCTTCCACATCTGTCGAGTAGGGGAACAGATTGGGGACATTAGCCCAGAAATGTTATTTTGAAATGAGCCCTGATACAGAGTTTCAGATGACCCTGGCAGAACAAAGTCCTCATGACTTCATTCTTGTTACTATTTACCCCTGACTTCTCTCCAGTTCCTTTACTCATCCTAGCCTGTGATACGAGGAAATGTACTGGAATATATGGTTATGTCTGCCTATGTTTAGTAGTGGGCAAGTTGGGTTTTTTTGACCACTCTGAGAATGAAATATTCTCATGCAGACAGAAGAATAACCATTAATGATAGGGTGTGAAAAGGTGATGAATACATGAAGTTCTCCATTGCAAAACCTGCATTCAGTAATTTGGGTTTATTATGAAAGAAAAGCTTTCTGTATTTGAGAGCCAAGGTTTCACAAATGTAAGAAGATATTTTAAGTAGCTTTTAAAAATGTTTAAATTGTTTGTGCCTTTTAATTCCAGGTCTCATATATTTTTAAAAAATTTTTAAATGCTAGATTCTTTCAAGTTCAGCAGGTGGTTGGCTCACTTGTAAAAACAGAAATAAACACAAGTAAATGATGAAATTTAATTAAATATTTATTAAGCTCCTAATATGCCAAAATCCTAATATAAACTTATAATTTGTGTGTAAATAAAAATTTTACCTTGCTTTAAATTATAAAAGTAACAGTATGTTCATGGGAAAATATTTCCAAAGTACAAGAAATTAAGTAGGTCGAAATTACTTTTTACTCCTTACCTCCTACTACTACCCCAGAAGAAATGAAATCCCTAATAAGTTTCTTGTGTAGTCCTCATGAAATGTACTATGAAAAGAACAAATAACATTGCTGAAATGGAGAATAAACATGATAGCTATATTTTTACTTACATATATAAAAAAGAAAATTTAGGAAGAGATTACTTTAAAATATATCAGGCAAACTTAGATTAAATCTAAGTAAAACTCACCAATTTGCTATTACCTCAAAGCTGTCAAAGCTCCAGGAATAAACACCAAAAGTGTTTGCAGAATCTCCTTTGACCTACATCTGCTTTTTGAATTTTAAGTCAATATCACATGGAGAATAGATCTAGAAAGTTGAACTAACAGGACTTCAAAATAGCTTCTATAAATAGCCATAATAATTACAATAACCATATCATACTTTTCCTAAAGTAGCTGGGAATTTGAGCACAGAATATTCTCTCAACTTAAATAAAAAATATTAATGACATCAATTAAAAATTCCTCTTGAATTTATTAATTTCCTAACTTTCTACCAACAGTAACTAGATTTTTCTTATTAAAAGATATTCAAAAGCCCTCTGAATAGACAGTTATAGTAATAGTTTTCTGACTCACCATGTAGGAAGTAAATAAAAATGTTTAAATCAATAAGAAATCAAATGGTACTTATTAGATTTGTTTAATTACTTCAACAAATGATTTATCACATTACCCTTTAAGCCATTCTAAATGAGGTAGAATACAATTAGTTTTCTGCTGAATTATGTAGCATTACCAACAATTTAGCAGGCACATGAAAATGTGTGGGGAAACACTGAGAAACAGAAGTTTTATTGAGTTAAATATTAAGATAAGTGACAGTAGATTTTTAAATATGCAATTTACTTTCAGAGGAACATTTTTCCATATGTGGCATTTGGCTGCTGACTTCAACACTAGAATGAGACAGAAATCAGGGAACCTAATTAAAGATCTAAGAGAACATCTGGAAAATCAGTAAGTATTACTTAGATAGTAAAGATTGTTTGGAATTTGATCACAAGTGATATTGCTGTCTTAAGGAAATTGAAGCTTATAAATTCAGGCCAAGGTTAAGGCAATAGTCAATTTTAGGTATATCTCATCTTAAACATTTTATATTTCTATATCCTGGCACCTAAGTCCATGCTCTATGAATAGTTATTGAATGAATGAGTGAATGAATGACATAATGAAACGTAATATTAAGGAACCCAATTTATATAAGTATTTATTTGTTTGTTTGTTTGTTTTTTATATAAGTATTTATAACCATGTTTGCTTACAAGAAGTTCATTGAGTCTTACCCTATCTTTACAGAGGATATATAATCCCCACTCAATGTATATTTTTAGTAAGAAGTATTTTAAATGTAATCAAAATTTGCAACTGTAACTTTTTTGAACTACCTGAGACAATCTCATAAAATTTCTGAAACACATACCAGCCACCTCCTAATACAATTTTTAAAGACACATATTTTGTCCAAATAAAACCTATCAAATATTCATTATAGAAAACTTCAGTATTTCACCATCTATAAACATTCTACCATGTGGAAACAATAACTTCGAAAGTTATCTGTCTGTCTGTCTATCTATCAATATATCTACTGGGGGGTTTCCCTGGTGGCGCAAGGGGTTAAGAACCACACTATGAAGCAATCCGCAGCCTCTGCAGCATGAGTTTGATCCCTGGCTGGCCAGGGAGCAACCCACATGGCAAGACAGACCTCTCCTGTCTCGCCCGCTGCTCCCCTCAGCAGTGTATTTCACTCAGTCTGCCTGTTCTGTTCCCCACTCTGTCTCTGGTGAATCCTCTCATCCCCCCAACCCCTGCACCTCTGGCCTGTACCCCAGCTCTTGTATGAATAAATAAACCTTTAAATATATTTAAAATAAATATATATGTATTTTAAAGGTTTATTAATTTATTAAAGGTTCATATATATATATATATTATATATGGCAACACCAAACTATGTAAAAAAAAAGTTTACCTTGCTCTTTGCACTGAATATTAATTATGACAGAAATATTTCTTTTTTTTAAATTTTATTTTTATTTATACAAGAACCGGGGTACAGGCCAGATGCGCAGGATTCACCAGAGACAGAGCAGGGAATAGAACAGGCAGACTGATGAAATACACTGCTGAGGGGAGCAGCAGGCGAGACAGAGAGGTTTGCCATGCCATGTGGGACACTCGCTGGCAGGCCTGGATCGAACCGGCACTGCAGAGGCTGCGGACAGCTTCACAGCGCGGCGCTCAATCGCCTGCACCACCAGGGGAGGCCCATGACAGAAACATTTCTATTATGCCATTAAAATCTGTCATAAATGCTGTCTTTAAATTTAATGAAATAATACAGAATGTAGACCAATAATAACCATTGTTTCTTTACGTAATGTTTTCATTTTCTTGATTTTAAAAAAGTCTTTATTATTATATATATCATTTTGTTATTACCATATTATTATAGAAAATTAAGAAATGCAAATAAAAATCAGAAAATATAAACATCAATTCCTAACCCTCTGTTAATTGTTAAATGTTGAGACCCTCAAAACTTGTTGAAGACTTCCCAATTTTTCGCTATTGGTAACAGTACTGAAATGGAGACTTTTGTGCATGAGGCTTTTCTATAATTAGAATTGTTTCCTTAGGAGAAGTTCCCAGAAATGAAATTAATGAATCAAATGCCATGAACTTGTAAATCTCTTGATACCTACTGTGAAATGATTTTCCAAAAGCATTCTACCAAATTATATTTCCACCATCGGGGCAAGAGAATTTTCTTTAAAAGAGCAGAGCTAAAAAGGATTTTTTAACACAATTTTAACTTGATGTTGAGAAATGATGAAATTATACAACTCTGTGCACTTCCATCATTTTACCTGTCAATTTCATAGCAAGAGTTTACTAAACATTACTACACACACAGAAATTAACTAGGTAAAAAAGGCTATCGCATATTTTCTGTCCACAATAAGCACATCATCTATTTAGCAGTTATAATTGATGCATAATAGATGATATCAATATAATGCTGGTGAACAATGACAGAGCTATGCCCAAGTACTTGTAAGTACAAAGATAGACGTCACCCAGTGGAGTCTGAGAAAAGAAAATGTCAATGAAGACTTCTTGAAGATCTACTGATGTAGTTTATCTTGGTAATTAAGTGGGAATTAGCAAGGAGAATTATAGAGACAAATAAAAGAGGTAGTCCCAGCAGAAGGATCATAATGAGCCTCAAGAAGAATCTGTAATATAATTTCATGTAAATAACCTTTTTCATCATCTTTTTTCCAACATTTACGGCATATTCCATCCCTTTAACATAGCTTCAACTGGAGTCTAACATCACTTTCTCTCCATGTAGAGTATATTTCAGTTCCTCCAACTGTTCTCAGGAAGAAGTTTGCAGTTAAGAGTCTCTCTGGGGGACATTTGATAAATATAAGAATATATTTTTTGCTTTCACAATAACTAATGGTATTACTAACATTCACTGGTCCGGGGCCAATGAAGCTGAACATTCTGCACGTGTGGAACATTCCCACACAACAGAGAATTGTCCTGTCTAAAATGCCAGTGGTACCTCAGCCTCCCTTTTATGAATACTGAGCCAGACCGAAAGTTCCTTCAGCACAAAGATGGTATTTTACTCTCATCACTCTTAGAACACATGGATGCTAGCTATATAATAAACACGCAATAAATATTTCTTGATAAAGTAAAATGAAAATTAGTAAAATAATAAGTAAATTGTTCAAAGCACTTCACCAACTACCTTGTTATTTTTACCTTACAGCTTAACACACATTATCATGAGGGGCATTACCAAAAAAAAAAAAAAAAAAAAACCAAAATGGTGAGGTTACCTGCTAGTCAGTGAAATAAAATCAATGGCAGTCACCTAGCTAATTGTTTACATTGGCAGAAAAGACAACATGGCATTAAATCCCTCTATCACTTATCACAGGGAAAGAATTCCTAGAGATATTTAAGATCTGGGAAAAGTTTGTTGTTTTTTTTTTTTTTTTAAAACAAACTAATTGTGGTTTAAATTCCCTATCAATGATCACCTGGAACTGAAGCATAATCCTCTGAAGCTTAAGACTTAACACATTATGGAAAGTGAGGAATAAAATGATAAGTTCACAAGTACAGTTTGTTCTTAATTGTATTATTGGACTTTTTTTGAAGTCTGCAGCATGTATTACCTTTAAAAGTTTCTTCTTAAAACAAAATTGCCATGATTTATTTTTTACTGAATCTTTACACACCATTAAAACACAGTCATTTGGACTTTAAGACAACCATACAGTTCTTGCAGAAAAAAAAAAAACTCCCTAAAAACATGGGGTTCTTAAGATTTTTATTTTACAATAAAACAGGCCACAGGCAAATAAACACAGTTCTGAGTTAAAAGTGGCAGGAGCATTAGGTTTCAGAATTATCGTAAAACAGGAAGGTTGCGAGGGTGTAACATAGGATGAAAGCAGCCTTAAGCCTGCAGCCTTCCTGCTGACTTGGGCCATGCCAAAGTATACATGGGCTACACACAACACAAATACACACAAAGGTGCACACACACAATACTCAAAGCGTAACTTATTTGGGATAGCTATTATCTTTCCAAAAGTCCAGCTCAAAAGTAGAAGATAGTAAAATATTCAATGACTTCTGAAAACATGCAGCCAGTACATTTGGATTAGAAATGGTTTTCAAGCATGTGCACATTAGCAGTTTTTATTAAGGTAAATGCCATCTGGGAGAATAATCTTCTCTCCTTGATGGTAATTTTACAAACATACATACACACATACACACACTTAAATACCTGGGAAAGGTTGTATCTCCAATTTTAGCATGGAATGTCTCACTAAACAATTGCTTATGGACTATATGCCTGCATTGGTAAAATATGACTGAAAATACACAATTGTGGCAGAGAAGATTTATCCCTGGTAAACAAGCCATATCTATAGTTCAAGGCATATTCCAATCTAGGGAGTAGGAGACTATGCCAAATGGATGTTGTAGTTAAATTATTGCTCACCAGAAAAATAAAGAAAAATGGGTCATTATTTTTCCTTCCCTGAAATAAAGAAGCAGCTTCTGCTTGGTTTGGAACAGTCACTGCAAAAAGAGAAGCTTGTGTTTATTCAGCTCTGTTCTGAGCAGCTTAGTTCATTAGGGTTGTAAGTCTTCTGGATTTTTTTTTTTTTACTTTGTTATAGTAATTTGTGGGGAGGTTAAAGCCTACTCATGAGGTAGCAACTCAGAGGCCTGCAAAGCAGAATATACACAAAGGCAATATAGATACACATTAAATATATTCAAACTAATTTCAAAATATACCAGAATCTCAATTTTTCTAAACCTGAAAATGTAGTAACTTTTCTAGTTAACAAAGATACATTACTGAAAATTTGTATTTTTCACCTGTAACCTTTCATGTAGTCGGTATACGAAAATGAGTAAAAATACATGGATAAATTCAGTAAGAAGAGTGTTAACATCCATATGTGTAACTTTTAATCACAGTTATCACAAAGGATTATTTGACAATTCCAGGCCAAATGATGAATCTTTTCATATAAATGCAAGGGAAGAAATGTAATGCAAAAGATAGTGCTATTTTTATATATATTGATAACAATAATGAATATGATCACAATAAAGATGAGTTTAAATTCTTTCCCTGAAATAATTAAATAAATTAAATACATTTCAATTTAGCTTATTAGAATAAGTATAATGGACATCTTATTAAGACATCAGACCATTGTATCCTATATAGAATGAGTTAAAAAAAAAAGAAAAATACCACAGAAAAACTACTTACTACAAACCTAGTTCTTAAAAATTTATGTTTTTTTTAAAGATTTATTTATTTATGCGTACAAGATATGGGGTACAGGCCAGAGGCATGGATGGCGGTGAGAAGATTCACCAGAGACAGAGTGGGGAACAGAACAGGCAGATTGACCAAAGTACACTACTGAGGGAATGGCAGGCGAGTCAGGAGAGGTCTGCTGCACCATGTGGGTTGCCCCCTGGATGGCCGGGGATCGAACTTTTGCTGCAGTGGCTGCGGACAGCTTCATAGGTTATGTCTTAACCCTTGCGCCACCAGGGAGGCCCTAGTTCTTAACAACTTAAATCCATGTTTGCTCTGTTTGAAATTTGCACAGTGAACAAAAACAAGGACTTAACTAAATTTCCAATGAATTGATTATACTTCTCAATAGAAAAATAAAATAAAAATAAAAATTAGGATACAGCCAGACTGAATGGCATAAGATACACCCAACAAGACTGATGGCATAAGATATAATTTAGTAACCCAATTCCTTTTGCTATACTCTTCTTTCAGTTTACAAGACCCTCAGAGTTCCTTTTACTTGCTGGTTGTTTCTTACTCCCATCTACTGGTTCCTTTATTCCTTCCTAATCTATTAATTCTGGAATTTCCCAAAGTTTAGTCCTTGTTCCTTTTCTCTATCTAAATTCCCTCACTTGGCGAACTCTTCACTCTCATGATAAATATGACTATACATTGTCTCTGTTCTAGACCTCTCTCCTGAATGCTAGACTCATACACTCATGCCTACAAGCAATGTCTACTTGTGCATTTAAAAGATATTTCAAAGTTACCATTTGTAAAAATAAACTTGTGATTTTTCCCTCAAGTTCACTCCATCTGTAGTCTTCTCCATGCTGGTTGTTGGCAACGCCACTGTTCTAGTTGCTCAAGCCCAAAATTCTGTGGTCACCTTTTACTTAACCCATTCTCCCAGATTCTCTATAGTAAATTCATCAGGAAATCCTATTGACTTTATCTTCGAATTATCATAATTTTTACTTCTAATTATACTGCTTTAAAAAATAGTGTTAAGCCAATGTAAGCAGTTATGGCATATTCCAAATAAGAGAAATCTCAAAATGCTACACAGAAAGGGACAATCGGTTGTAATGAGAATAAGTGAAATGCCTGCACTATCACTTCAAAGAAACTTTTATCAATGGGCAACAGTGTGTGTGCAAAGCAGTGTTTAAAAATATTTTAAATAATCCTAGAGTAACAGGCAATTGCAAAAATCATATGAAGAACCCTAGTGTACCCTTCACCCAGTTTTTGCCAATGGTTATATCTTACATAATTATATAAATGTAAAACCAGGAAGTGAGCATTGATACAGTGGAATCATATCCATACAGTGGAGCATTGATAAGTGGAGTCAAATACAATGTGTGTGACTGTTCAGGAATGGCTTTTTTTCACTCCATTTAATGCCCTTGAGATCCGTCCAAGTTGTTGCCCATATCAATAGTTCATTCACTTTGATTGCTTTGTAGTTTTCCATGGAATGGTAGTTTTCCATGGAATGGATGTACACACATTTTGTTTAATCATTTGCCTATTGAAGGACCTTTTAACTTTGCATATCAGATGTTTCACAAACTGCAGTGAACAATTTTATACAGCTTTCTCTGGGTGTGGACATAGTTTTAAATTCTCCAGCATAAGTTCCCAGAAGTTATATTGCTGAGTTACAGAGTATCTTTTTATATGTATTTAGAAAAGAACCAAACTGTTTCCATAGCTAACAGGATCATTTTACATTCCCATCAGCAATGTATGGGTGACCCAATTTCTCTGTATTCTTTACAACATTAGCCATTATTATGATTTGTTCTTTTAGCTGTCTAATAGGTGTATAGGGGTTACTTTCATTTCCCTAATGACTAACAAGTTTAATATTTTTATGTGGTTTTGTTTATTTTTTTTGCTATTTATATTTCTCTCTCAGTGAAATTTATCTTTATATCTGTTATCCATTTTCTATTTGGGACATTTGTTTTTTGTGAGCTCTCTTTTTTAAGTTGTCTTATTTTTATTGAGATAATGTTGGCTTATAACACTGTATATGACTCAGAGGTATAGGTTCACATCTCTTCAGATGTTGTGACCACACTGCCACCAAAGAGCCCATAAACCCAAAATCACAATAGTCCACTGGGCTCTCTTACCCTTTTGCTCCCTAACCCAAGCGCCCTCTCTGGTAGCTTCAGATCTATAGTTAGATTTCAGGGTTTATTTTGGTTTAAATTGGACTATTATCTATTTAATCTTTCTCTGATTCCTCAGAAAATTTCTGAGGAATCTACACACTCCACACATTATTCTTAAACTATATCAAACATCACGGATATTGTTATTTAAAAATAATTATTGTTATGTTATTTTGTATTTATATGTATATTGTTATTTAAGTTTATTTTTATATATTATTTAATTAAAAATAACTCCATTTAAAATCGGTTTGTATTTATATGTATATTGTTATTTAAAAATAAAAATTGCTGGGCTTCCCTGGTGGCACAGTGGGTTAAGCACAGCACTGTGAAGCTGTCTGCAGCCTCTGAGCATGGGTTTGATTTCCAGCAGGCCAGGGAGATACCTACATGGGGCGGCAGACCTCTCCTGTCTTTCCCACTGCTCTCCTCAGCAGTGCTTTCAGTCCTTCTGCTTGTTCTGCTCCCCGCTATGTCTCTGGTGAATTCTCTCATCCTCCCAAACCTCTGGCCTTTACCCCAGTTCTTGTATAAATAAAATGAATCTTAAAAAAAAAAATGTTGATACAGGCAACAAAAATAGCAATTTTTATTTTTAAATAACAATATATATGAATTTATATCTTATATCATTATGTACACTTATCCTGTAGAGGTATGTGGTGTGCACTATTACAAACCCATGTTACACATATACACACTCCACACATTATTCTCAGCTTCTATATCCATAGAACAGAAGCCACAGTGTCAAATCTTGTCCTTTCGTCACTGGGTGGAACATAGACCATGTCAATATATTTCTGAGATTCACCAATGGTTTCTACCATACTGAAAATTAAACTTACTTTATGTGACAAATATCTCACATCCTTTTTCATATATATATATAGAATGTATTGAGAGTTTTTTGAATTTACACGAATCCTGTTATAAAATTAAAACTTGCCTATTTTAGTGAGTTAAATCTGTGTTTATAAGTGATAGTCTAACTCTCTGTATTTCATAAATTTCTTTTAAATTTTAGATCTTCTGAAAGTTCAATCATACTACTCATTATCAGCAGTTGCAAAACTGTCATCACCATCATTGTGTTATTGGAAGTGTGCACTCAGGGAAATGGAACCCATATCAGCTAGCTCAATAAAATAAAATTAATAAGGAGGATTTATCGAACTATTGGCATACCGAGAGAAAGTAAGGTAACAGAAGTGATACCCCCTCTAAAGACTGAAGGGTCAAAGCGATATGGAGCACTGTAGTCCAGAAGTTGGGTTTGGCAGGAAGGAGTAGAAACCCAAAAGCCCATCTCTTACCTGTGAGGCTGACCCATATCAAAAAGTCCAGAAACAATAAATATTGACTAAGATGTGAAGGAAAAGGAGCCTAATAAATAATATTTGCCAGCATCAACTCTTCTGAAAACTAAGAAGTGAAGGGGAAGGAAAGAGAGAGAAACCAGAGGAATTGTGGTCATAACTAACAAATGGTAAACTGAGCAGAGGAAGTTGAGTGAGTCAGATTGCACAGCCAGGCTACATTTTAGCAACACTAACAAAAGGAAAAAGACAGTGGAATGATTATATAAATTTAGTTTATTGAGTCTATTGGAATGTGATTATCATGGGCTCTGTGATCTCAAATTCTTCCAGAGCAGTTGTAATAATTGAGTAAGAACAAGGATACAAGGGTACAAGTTCCACTGTGATCTCTCTCACGTGGGGAAGGCTGGAAAGAGCCCCTGTGACACAGAGATTTCTGCAATTCTGCTTCTGCTGGGGCATTCCCAGTGGAATTCCACATCCCCCTACACACACACTACTGTTACACACCATCCAGGGGGAAATACTATTATACAGCATAAAATACCAATAAAACTAAAATTTTGTGGTGTATTTTTTTTTTAATTTTTGTGTAGGACTGGGGTGTAGACCAGAGATGTGGGGATATTAGAGGATTCACCAGAGACAGAGTGGGGAGCAGAACAGGTGAATTTACTGAAATACACTGTTAAGGTGAGCAGTGGGTAAGACAGGAGAGGTCTGCTCTGCCATGTGGGTTAGCTCCCTAGTTCAGGATTGAACTCAGGCCATAGTAGGGATAGTGCTGAGAATTAACCCCTAGGCCACCAGAGAGGCCTTTTTGTGTATTTTTAAATGGCAATTTGTTCTATCCTGAGCAAGAGCTATAGTCATAGTTATATTGTAAAAACAGCCTTACTTTTTGTGGAAAAGAGATTGTAGCAGCAAAGGTGGAAGCAGGACAATCAGCTAAAAGCAGTCATAGTAGTTGAAATAATGGAAGTCAAAGGAATGGGGGAAAGTAGGTCAATGCCAGGACAGGCTTGGGTGAAAAAGGAGAAGCTACAGTCAATTGAACATCTCCTCTGGTGCAGACCCGATGCTGGCTGGGTACTTGTTATCAGATAACTCACCTTATCCTTAAAAGAACTCACAGCTATGTTTGATATTTCAAGTTTACATATGACAAACTGAAAGTCAAAGAGGCTGATCACCTTGCTCAAGATGTCCCTTAGTGCAGGTGGGACTCAAGAGACCATTTTATATTCCTTCACAAATGCCAAGTTCTTTCTACAACACCAAGAATTCTACAAGTTTATATTCCTAACTCATATTCTTATACTGGAATGATTCTTTTTTACTTGAAACAAAATAGAGTTACTAAATCTAAGGAGAGCCTCTCTTTCCAGAATCTACGTAATCACTAGGCAAGGGCATGCAGTGCTTGGCAAAAGTGACAGGAAGAAAAGCAGCCAAAAATTTGAGATATTTAAATAGTTCCCTCTCACATACTCCTGCAAAATTAAATCACAGTTGTATCAATATGCATAATAAAAATGAGAAAAGAAATTTGTATCACTGAAAAAAAAATATTCAATTGTCAGCTGACTGAGGAACTTACAAGTGCTAAAATCAAGAAAGTATAGTTTAGAGACATACAGGCCTAAGAGTAAGAAAGTCAAGCATTTTTGTTCCCCCTGTTACTCTCACCATATAATAAAGGGATATTTAAGGAACTCTAAGCATTCAGTGAAACTGCAGGTGGAAGTGCACTAAATTACTCTCTAACTATATTACAGATACATGTGCCCTCTTCATTCATTTATTCCAAGCCAGCATTCTGTATTTATTAAAATTTCCCACAAGTTCTACAAGGATATCCAGTTGGCATCTACACCTCATGGTTGGATTGTGATTGTGCTAGGTTTGGGGGATATTAATACTAATATACAGTATTTATTCCCAAGGAACTTAAATTCTAGCACAGCAGTTCCCAACTTTCTGCTTCATGGTGCCCTTAGCTTCACAGTAGTTTTACTATATCCCCGTGCCAAAAGAAATATTACCAACTGAGTTTACTGAATTGTCATATTCAAACGACCTAATATTTATTTCCTAACAACTGTGTGCCTTTCGGGATTTGTACAATTTCTCAAACTTCGGAATCAGATTGAAAACCACTGCTCTCACTTACTGTCCAAACTGATTTTCACAAAGTACTTAATTTTTATCCCAGCAACTTCCAAAATCAGAGTTTTACAAAAATATGTTATTAAAAAGAATGAAGAAATCAATGTTCAAACTGTGCCACTACCTTGAGTTAGCATGGTGTGTGACAGATGTCTTTGTGTGTCCATTCAAAATTTGAAACCTCCATAATACCTTTGTGGGAACACTCTGAAGTTCCTAAGCACACATTTTGAGAACTGTAAGTTAATGGCAGGGTATCTCAACTCTGGCACTTTCCATTTTTGGCTGGATAATTTCTTGTTGCTGCAGGGGTGTCCTGTGCATTGCAGGAGGTTTAACAGCATCCCTGGCCTCCATCCATTAGATGTCAAAGGACACATTTCTCTCAGTTGTGACAACTAACAGTGTTTCCAGACTTTGTTGAAAGTTTACTGCTTGCCTTCACTCAGCAGTGCCATATAACCGCCATCAAAATCCATCCAATATGGATTATATCAGACCCAGTATCTCAAGAGTTATCCTTGAAATGTCTCTTTGTGCTCCGCTCTATAGCAAATCTTTTGAATTTTGTCAACTCTATCTTCAAAATATCTTTCTACATACTTCTACCTACCTCTACTGTTAATCATCTATATCCAACCCATAATCATCCCTTAACTCAATCATTAGGACTGCCTCTAACTGATTGTCCTCTTCCTCTTTTGCTTCTACAATCTCTTTTTCATAAAGAGCAAGGTTGGTTTTAAAACATAAATAAATACTGTTATTCCCATTCCTAAAACCAAACTTAGAATAAAATCCAAAGTTTTAACCATGTCTTTCAGTAAAATCCAAAGATTTTTGCATTGGCATTTGGATGTCCTTTGGGAGTCATTTTTCACTGATCTTCTCTTGGCCCCTGTTTCATGAACTTATTTTCTGTCCCTGGAGTATATTAAGCAGGTCAGAGCTTTCACATGTGCTATTTCCTAAGCCTAAAGTGGGTTTCCTTCAAATATCTTTGTTGATTTTGAAGGAAACCAGAATATTACCCCAATATATGCTTCTTTGACACAAGGATTATATTTTGTTGAGGATAAGAAATTCAGGAAAAGCTCTTTCCACCTTCCCCTCTTCTGCATGAAGTCATGATATAGATCTTCCTTTATTGGGTATATGTAGATTCTTATCAGCCCAATGATGGCACCAGAGGAATCTGCAAACAAAACTTTCTCCATTCATGACCTTCCATTTATTTACTTTCCCCCAATTTGATGTCCTTAGAAGCCTAAAACTGTTTTCTTTTGTCCTGTCATTTCTCTACAAACTTACTTTATTTTTTCTTGTTTTTGATGTACACTATATACATTAGTAACCTGTTTTTCTAATCTTCTGCTAGATTCTGAGTTGAAAACCTAAGATGGGTGGAAGTAAACTTTTGCCTCTCCCACACTGACACTACTCACTTGCTGCTCAGAGGTCCTGCTCCAAATCACCTCTTAAAAAATTATTTATTTTTAGGGTCTGTTTACATTCCATCTTCTCCACTTACATGTAGGTCCAAGAGAACATGCAACTTTTTTTAAAAAAAAATTATTTATTTATACAAGACCCGGGGTACTGGCCAGATGTGCGGGAGGGTGAGAGGACTCACCAGAGACAGAGCGGGAAACAGAACAGGCAGACTGACAGAATACACTGCTGAGGGGAGCAGCGGGTAAGACAGGAGAGGTCTGCCGCACCATGTGGGTTTCTCCCTAGCTGGCCAGGATCGAACCCATACTACAGAGGCTGCACACAGCTTCGCAGAGCGGCGCTCAACCCGCTGCGCCACCAGGGAGGCCCAACAACATACTTCTTTATGAATGCTTCAGACTATTTCTCTCAGGATAAATTTTGAGAACTAGACTTACTGTCAAAGGCTATAAATATTTCTAAAGTTCTGCTTCATACTGTCAAATGATCCTACAGAAAGGGTATACCTACATATGGTTCATGTAATCTTCACAACAATCATATAAGATGGAGTTTTTGTTAATGTATTTTATTTTACAGATAAACTGAGGTATAGAGAAATAAGTAAGTTAATTAAGTTAATTAGCTATTAAAGGAAGATGGTAAGTTTTGTCTCACACATGCTCTTAACTTTCCTGGAGGCGAAGACTTGAGGGGAAAATAACTTTAATTTTGTACATGTTGACTTTTATACACCAATAGAAAAAGTCAATGGTTCTCAACTGGGGATAAAATTGTATCCCCAATGTCATGCGACCATTACTGGAGATATTTTTGACTGTCACAGTTGAGGGGGCAGTTGCTCCTTGCACTGACTGAGGGAGGGTAAGGGGTGCTGCTAAACATTATTCAATGCAGAATGCAGAGGACAGTTCCCCACAAGGAAAAACTGCCCTGTCCTATGTGTCAATAGTACTGAGAATATTTGACATGGAGGCCTGAAATTCAGAAAGATTTGCGACAAGCATTATAGAGGCACGTTATTAAAGAATTACATTTTCATGGATCACTTGTGAACATATGTTGTTATTTACATCTCTGCTCACTGGCAGCTTGTAGGAAATTTATTATTAAGCTTTGGAATTAAATAGACTTCAAAAACTAAACATTTAGCCATCTATAATCACTTACAGAGTACACTTGTTTTTCAGTAATTGTATGGAGAAATCAGAATTCATGTTTTTTATTCCAACAAAAATAACAACAAACAAAATCCCATATAATTGACTATTATTTTCATCACCAAAATGCTTCTAAGTAAATGGGGTCATTGCTGAGTAACTAAAATGGAATATTTCAGACAAATTAAGCAATTCCAACAATAGGAAAACATAAAATTAAGGAAAGACTATATTAGAATTTTAAGAGTTTCAAAAGCAGAGATAATCTAGTCACACAGACCCATCAGCTAAGGAGCCACCTTTAAAAGTACTACTGCCACGTCAGTAGACATGTTTATTAACATGGCAAGGCATATTTATGGCTCAAAGAGTTTGTTCAGAAACCTAAGTGGCTACTTTTGCTATTTTGGAATCTTGGCTGGCATGCCAGGCTGCCAAGGTCACGTTCTGCTGGCAGGTGGCAAAATGAAAGGCACCAGTTCCATGCACATTAACAAGGGGCAGGAAGCCAACGGAGGACACAGCAAAGACCATTTGTATTCAGGAAAAGAAAAATTATGTTATAGTTAGTTGTATTTTAAAAGAATTTTTTTCAGAAAAATCAAGGTTTCTGGGATATTTGAAACACGCTTTGATTTCAGCTAGAAAAATGAAATATGACTTGATTCCATGTACTTTGGTGGTGCAGAATGTGTGTGCTCCAGGCAGAGACTGAATTCAAATCCTTGCTTTATCAGTTGTATGACCTGAGTCATCTTATATAACTTGGTGGTGACTCTTTGAAATGGAGCAAATAATAGTCTCTATTTCTGAGGGTCCTCAAAAGACTCATTTTAGCTAATACATGCAAATTCCTTATAAGTGTTTAAGACATGAATTCTCATGAATGTTGGGTATTTTAATACAATTTTTGCCTTAGTATTTTGGACTGCTATAACAAAATACTATCGACTGGGTGATTTAAACAAACATTTATTCCTCACATTTCTGGGGGCTGAAAAGTCCCAAGATCCAGGGGCCAGTTTCTGGTGAGAGCTGGTTTCCTTCTTCTTTTATTGTCACATGTTAGAGAGACAGACAGTAAGCTCTCTGGTCTCTTTTCATAAGGCAATAATATCATGAAACGTCACCCTCACTATTTCATCTAAACCTTGCTACCTCATAAAGGCCCCCACCTACTAAAGCCACCCTGGGGGGTTAGGGTTTCAACATTTGAATTTGGGAGTACACAAATACATCTTATGACAATTTTAAAATAAAATAATTGGTACTTAAATGTCCCATTCCTAAATATAATAGTCTTCAGTCACAGGCAAGGAATCTCCTCTAAGTTCAATGTACCTCCTTCATGAAAATTCTCTGCTGATTCAAGAATGTTTATATCTCTTCTGAACTTATAGCATCATAATTCACTTTGCTTAATATGATACTGACATTATCTTAAAATATTATGTAAATATTTCACTGCAGTTTGTCTTCCCATATGTCTATGCCCTGAATTTTCTTAAGAACATTTTTACAGTATGTGTTACTCTCTCTTAACAACATACAGTACATATTAAGTTCTTGTGTTCCTCCAAGTATTAAGAATGTTTGACACAAACTGGTCCAACCACTGTGGAGAGCTGTGTGGAGATTTCTGGACCTACTAAACATAGAGCTTCCATATGATCCAGCAATTCCACTCCTAGGTATTTACCCAAAGGACACAGAAACATCAATTCCAAAGAACACCTGCACCCCTATGTTTATAGCAGCACTGTTTACAATAGCTAAGCTTTGGAAACAACCCAAATGCCCAAAAATAGATGACTGGATCAAGAAGATGTGGTACATATATACCATGGAATATTACTCAGCATTCAAAAAAGATAAACACATGCAATTTGCAGCAACATGGATGGCGCTGGAAGGAATCATGCTCAGCGAAATAAGCCAAAAAGAAAAAGAAAAATACCGGATGGTCTCACTCATAGCAGGAATCTAGAAAACTTAAATAAGGGACCAGGAAAATGAATAACTATAAGAAAGTGAAAATCAAAATCAACAAAAAACTATGAACCAGAGACACTTTTAGGGGTTGCGGGGAGGGAGGGGAGGGATTGGGGTCAGAATGGGGGGGCTGCAATTGTATGGGGAATATAACAATAAAATTTATAAAAAAAAAAAAAAGAATGTTTGACACATCACTGGAATTCAATGAATATTTGTTAAATAAAAAATAAAACAATTTAATAAGGTGCGTTAACTTGATGACATTATTATATATAAGAAAAAGGCTTTATAGTCCATAATTTTTTTCTTGAACCTGGTTATATTCTTTCCTGCCTTCCCTCCTTCCCCTCTACCCTCCCTTTCCCTTTCCTTTTTTATATTGACAAGTAAAGTTGACTCTGTTAATTTGCAAATAATTGAATTTTTTTAAAGATTTATTTATTTAATTATACAAGCACTGGGTACAGTCAGAAGCGAGGGAGGGTGAGAGAATTCACCAGAGCCAGAGCAGGGAACAGAACAGGCAGACTGACGAAGGACACTGCTGAGGGGAGCAGCGGGCGGCAGGCGAGGTCTGCACGCCATGTGGGACCCTCGACAGCAGCTGGGGATCAAACCGGCACTGCAGAGGCTGCAGGCAGCTTTGCAGCCCAGCGCTCAACCACTGCGCCACCATGGAGGCCCCCAAATAATTGAATTTTAACACATGTATAGATTAATATACTATAATCATAGAATACAAAACAAGTCTATCACCAAAAAAAAAAAAAAAAAAACACCAAAAACCCTTCTTAGTGCTCTATTTACTGTCCCCCCAGCAACCACTGATCCATTCTCTGTGACTGTTTTACTTTTCAACATTAAACATGTTTTTATATTTTTATTTTGGAGTGATGTCAGGTCTGCAGGAAAGTTACCAAGATAGTACACTGAGTTCCCATATAAGGTTCTCTCAGCTTTCCCTAATCTTATATAACCAAGGGACATTTGTCAAAACTAAAAAATTAACACCAATACAATATTATTAAACTGCAGATTTTGTTTGGACATCATAAGTTTCTTACTAGCCTCCATTTTAATGTTCCAAGATCCAGTGTAGGTCCCCATGTTACACTGAATTGCCATGTCTCCTTAGTCTCTTCCAACATGGGAGTTTCAAGTCTTTCTTGATTTTTTTTACTACCTTCACACTTTTGATGATCACAGCTCAATTATTTTCAAGAATAGTTCTCAATTTGAGTTTGCCTGATTTTTTTGCATGATTTGACTCTGGATATGAATTTGGGGGGAGAATGCAATGAGGTAAAGTGCCTTTGTCATCACATTCATATGACTAGAGTAAATTCCCCATGACTGACCACTTGATTAGGGAGATTTGTTCCAAATTTCTACACCATCACATTACCATTTTCCCTTTTCATTCACTGAATCAGTATACTTTAAAATTATTATAACTACACTATTGTAAGCATAATTCATTGATACCCTATCAAGTGAAAAGTATCATGCAAAAGGTGCTTTGCATTTACTCCTCACCACACACATGAGACAAGTATTAACATCCTGATATTTATTTATTTATTTATTTATTTATTTATTTATTTATTTATACAAGCACTGGGTACAGTCAGAAGCGTGGGAGGGTGAGAGAATTCACCAGAGCCAGAGTGGGGAGCAGAACAGGAAGAAGGACCGAAGTACACTGCTGAGGGGAGCAGCGGGTGGCAGGAGAGGTCTGTGTGCTATGTGGGACCCTCCTCCGGCCACGGGAGCAGCTGGGGATCGAACCGGCACTGCGCTGCAGAGCTGCAGAGGCTGCGGGCAGCTTCGCAACCCAGCGCTCAACCGCTGCGCCACCGGGGAGGCCCAACATCCTGATTTTTAAAAGGAATTAAGGTTCATGGGAATTGAAATGTACTAATAAGTGGTGAACATGATTACCAAACACATACTCTTTTTACCAGAGTGCTCTCTCACCTATCCTAAAATAAATATAAATTGAAAATGAAGCAATAAATTCTTGTCACTGAAGTATGAAACTACTTATTTTACTCTTCTGTCTTAATCAAACCAACGTACTTGAAGTAATGTGTTTATTTCAGTGAGGTTGGTGCTGAACTATACAATAATTAGCAAACTCATAGAGAGAAGAGGATCTTTCTTTAGTGGGGATACCAGACAATAGATAAAAATCACCAAGAGTGGAAAGAAGAGGATCTATGGGAAAAACAAAAGAAAGTGTATGACCAGAAATGAAATTCAGAGGGTAAATACCAAAGAAGTATATGGGGAAAAAAATGGCAGAGAATTGTCAGGGGAAAAATACCGTAGGTTTCCTCTTATGATCAAGGTTAATGGGGAATGAGCGCCTACTGCAAAATCGCTCCTTGATAGTTTGAAGAATGTAACACAGAGCATAGATCATTTCAGGCACTGAGCATAGCAAATGCCTAAGAGTTATGAAGAGACTGGACATGGCTATCAACTGAAGACTTCAGAAAGATGCTGGTCCATCTCTTCACCCTATGGCTGAACCAAGCTGCTCAATTTCAGGATTTGGATATTTTCAAGAGCTGTAAGGCTTATAGACACTGAATGGTTAAAAACTCAGACATCGGCCTCATCTCCCTGGTCCTTAACTTTTCCTCCCCATAACTTACATCAGATTCTGCTGAACTTACATTCCCCTTTGTATGCAAAGTCCAATGGCTTTTCTCCTTTTGAGGAAAATTTCCAGGATTTATGGCATTATGGCTATTTCTGGATTAACTTCTTTTCGTCTCCACTAATTTATCATGTTGTCTATTTTGCATTTTTCACTTTGTGGCCTTTTTTTGTGGGAACTTGATTTTATTACGGCATTGGAGAGTACAGCATAAACATGGTAAAATATGAACACAAGACAAGTCTATTTTTTAAGCATTGGCACCTACCTTTCATTATTTTCCCAGACCTTCTCTCCACTCTCCCACCCCATGTTATTCAGTTCCATTCTTCTAGAAACATCAACAGCAAATACAGTTCTTCCACTTTCCTGGCAGAGAGTCATTTCTCTCCTATCCCAAAACACAATTTTTTAATTTCCTCCTTCCCTCACAGAAGAAGAGATAGCAGGAAAAATAAGCACAGAGGCAAGGCATTATTTAGGTTATACTTAAAATTTTGTTCTACAATCACTTCTGTTGGTTAAATTTCTGTAGTCGAGTAAAAGGATGTTTCAGTTCATATTTCTAACCCCAGGAGGGTTAGAGAATGTGGAAACAGTTAGAAATAATAAACATTTTTGTAAACTAATTTCCAGAGAAATTGAGGAATACATATCACACTGTCTTTCATGCTAGCATTTATCTCATTATATATATGTAATTTTTTTTTTTAATTTTGAAAGCTTCTATATTCCATGAGAGCAGTAACTACATGATTACACCCTGGTTAATACATTCACTAGTGCATTCCCATGAATTTATAGAGACTTATATAAGATTTTTATTGAGCACTAGTAAGTTAATGGTCTCCTATTTTCTTAAAATACTTTAACATTCACACATATGTTTTAATTATCACACTACATCTTGAATGTCCAGACTCTAATCAAATGAATCATTCAGGATGGTGTAAATTTTTGTGTGGGTAAAGGTCAAAACCTAGAACTCTAATATGTTAGCTGTTTTAAATAGGAATAATCCTTAAATACGCACATAACTCATATTCTTAAACAGAATATATTAAATATAACTGAGTGTTTCCTTATTGGCAGTGGGTCATGCTGAAAATTAAATATTTTACTTACTACCACTTATGTACATCCAACACTGTCTTATTGAGGAATATATAATTGTTCCTCAAGTTTCAATGGGATCTATGTGACAAAGGAGGAGAACAAGCCACTAAAGAAGGTAGAGCAGGTGTTGTCTTTGGCTCCCCCATGGACATGTTTGATATGATTTTTTGGAGAGGAAGGATGCAGAGAAAAAGGAGAGGTAGAAAATGTTGTGCATCAACTATCAGCAACCTTAAAAGACTTTTATAATAATGCAACAAGCAAGCTAGCTCTGCAAAAGAATGTAATTTGTGACAAATTTGAAGGTTGAGGTGGTAAGAAAGGGGCAATAGACTGTTGTCACAATCTCAAAGGGACTGGAATGCAAATAAGAATTCATCAATAGGATCTCGAATGGTTCAGCAAATTCAGTCTGTATACATGGAATGCCAGGGCCATGGGGAATAGATCATTCCTAAAGCTAGAATTAAAAGCTGCAGTGGAAGGAAGATAGTTCGAGTGAAGATTCTAGAAGTTCACATCAACAAAGGTCTGAGAAAGGGCCCGAAGATAATACTCCACTGTGAAGGAGATGAAGAACCAGGACTGGACCAGACCAGTAGATATTATCATTGTCTTAGATCAGAAGGACCGCAATATTTTTACTAAGCAAGAAGACCTTTTCATGCACATGGACATACAACTGGTTGAAGCATTGTGTGGTTTCCAAAAGCCAAAATCTATTCTTGACAACCAAATCATGGTGATTACTTGTCATCCAAATCAGACTGTCAAGCATGAAGACACCAAGTGTGTTCTAAATGAAGGTATGCTAATTTATAATAGACCATGTGAAAAGGGTTGCCTGATCACTAAATTTAAGGCAAACATTCCAGATTTTCTTTCTCCTGATAAGCTCTATTTACTGGAAAAAACCCATACCTGAGAGGAAGAAGAAAAGACTAATGAAACAGACCAGGAAGAACTGGTGGATTTTGATCCAAACTAGGGAAGGCGACACAATTACAATGGAGAAGCATATATGGAAATGACCATCCAAGGGATGGTGTTTGGTGTCAGACCTTTTCATGGAGCCAGTGACTAACACTCACTGCTGGGATTTTACATGCAGTAGTGAATGAGTGAAGGACTATAACCAGTGTGTGCACTACTTTTAATTGTTTTTGCTGAATAGTCAACTATAGCAGTGTTTTAAAGTTAAATAAAGGAAAAACTCAAATATAAAAGTTCAAAAAAATGGTATTTTCTTGTTTCAATCCTCACAAATTAAGGCAAAATAAATTAGTGTAAGCAGGTTATTTGGGAGGTGATTCTCCAAAACAACAGTGTGAAAGCAGGGAAACTAAAAGTAGTAAAGGGAGGCAGCCAACAAACAAGCAAATTACCACTGTGGACAACTGGCACTTCCGCCCTGTGGGAAATTCTAGTTGCTGACACAGACACACAACACGTTCTTTAGACTTAATTCAACCAATGGGTAAGGAAGCTGGGATATTTACACATCAGCTCCTGTCAGTCACTGGTTTCTGGCTACTTCCTCTTGGCATTAATTCTCTGGCACTTTTGATATGCGCACACCTGAGATAGGCATCTGGTATAGGCTTGAGTTAACAGAGAAATCCCTCAGGCAAAGAGAAATCTATGCTGGCAAGAGTTAGACAAGGGAGCATTAAAATGATAGGGCCCAGGGAGATTTGGGTGAGACATCTGCAGCTTCTGCTACAGGCACCTAATGGGAATTTGAGTTCCTTTGTTTATCATTGCTATATCTCTTCTCTTCCTCTGCGTTGTTAAGAGTTTCATAGACTGTCCCCTGCCTTCTGGTAGTCTCATTTTTTTTTTTTTTGCTTCTTTTTTCTAACTTTCATGAATTTTAACTGTACATTTTAAAACGTTATTATACAGGTTATAAAATGAAAATTAACATTTTTTTGTTCAATGCCTTTACAAGCTAGCCCCAGAGAAAGATCTTCAGACTCAAAAGCAAATTAGTGTTGTTTCAAAGCTACTGCTGATACTTTCTTTGTTCTGACATTTGTCACTAATAAAATGAGATTGCTGGACAGCTGTGTTATGGATGGATGAGCTATTATGAAATAAATTGATGTATGTGAATATGAATATGTCACTGACAGAGACCACCAGTGTCCATCACACATTTTAACTTCATGATATCCTCATTAAAATGATAGATTTAATAAAGTCCATGGCAATAATGGGCTTCTTTAATATTCAATGTTAAGAAATTTCATAGGAAGGCCTGATATTATCTTAAAACACCCCATGTTACAAATAATAGTAATAAGAAGAACATCATCAGTAATATTAATACTATTAATGCTGAGTGTGAGTGATTTAAAAACTGTGTGACTTCTGAATACAAAGTAACGGGTTGACCAAAGAAATTTCTTTTTCCTCCCATCAGAAATACCCTAAAATGGCAGTAAAAATGTTAAAATTCATGCACCTACATGAAAAAGAAAATGGAAAAGATGACAAAAATGAACAAGAAAGTTGAGTGAGGTTTTGAAGCAGGAAAATGAATTGAGTGGTGACATGCAGCCCTGCTGAACAGAGACACCACCCCCCCGAAGCGACTAGAAGAGGGAGTCTCCAGCAGTCTCGTGCCAAAGACCCAAGAGACTCAGAACTTGCAGGCACAGGCCCTAAGGAAGGCAGAGTGGCCAGATGCACAGTCAAAATTCATTTAATCGAGAAATTCATTTAAAGTCTGATTACACAGCACTAAACAGACATGTCCTCTCCCTCACGTTAAGAGATTTCGCCTCCTCTCCAGGTCCCTTTACACTCTACATGCACACAGCCTGTCACCACTACAACGCTAGAGAGCTAATTCCTGTATGAACTGAAATGAGCAAGAGACCCAATGTGAGCAGAAAACATAGGATACATCTACAGACAAAAGGAGGTCAACTGAGTACTAGTCCATATAACATATTCGCCAATAGACTCTCCCAGTTCTGGCACTCAAGCATATTCTCTACAAGTAGAAGCCTGGAAGTTTCTTCTCTAGAGACACTGAAAAAAATTACGAGAAACAATCTAAAGACACTAGTATGCAAGGAATCCTTCTAACTATGTAGACAAACATTCATCTACCCAATCAAAAAGCTGCTAACTACTTGAGCCTCCTGCACAGGAAGTCCTCTGGTTCATAATTGCCACACAAATAAGTTTCCAATGAGCAAATGCTCATTCTTTAGTTTCTAAGAGGAAGGAGAGCTTCAAACAAACTTGAACTGATGAAAGGGGGCAGAATAAAAAGCATAAAGTACAGGCAGAAAAATAAAGATTTGATTAATTATATTTGGTATCTAATAAAGGAAGTTAACTAATGTGTTAATATAAGAACAGCATGCTTTGGTAAAGGAAGATTTTTAAAAAAATAAAGGAATCTTTGAGGTACTAAAGAAAACGAACCTCTGAATTGAAGGGATATGCAGAATAACCCAGAAAAATGAATACAATAAGACTAAGGCACAACATTGTGAAATTTTATAACGGGGATAAAGAGAAAATTCTAAAAAGCTTCCACAGGAATGGGGGAACCCAACTAGGCTGGACATCACCTGGATTTTCAACTGGTATTTTATGCCCATCCATAGAAATCTATCAGCAATAAGGAGAGGAAGAAAAACTGACATTTTCAGACTTGTCAATATTTTTCAGACTCAATAAACACAAGCAATCATAAAAGGTTCTTCACAAAATAAAAACAAAGGAAAAACCAACAAACACATCATACTATCCAAGTAAAAGGAGATTGCCCTAGAGAAGAGCAATGGAAAACACGCAGAGTGTGTGGCGAGCACAGAGCAAGCAGTTCACAATGGAGACATAGCTGAAAATCCCAGGAAGAGATAGGAATTGAAGTTTTCTAAGTATGGAAAAATAGGTATTTTTTCCTTTAAAATTTTGATTTTCAAAATGTTTTTCCTTACATACACTGAAGTGTAATTACACTTGTTTGATAAGTAAATGGTGACAAAAAAGAAAAATTACATATACCATTGACATGTTCTTCTTGAGGGCTTCTTATTTTGGAGGCAATTGATATATTTCTTTTACCAGAAAAGATGAAAATTTAAGTTCTATGGTTCACTAAGTTAAAAAGCGTTCTAAATTTTTAACTGTACAGGCATATAAAATCCAATATCCTTATGGAGAAAGTAGAAAACCTGAAAAAAAATTATGTACAAGAAAAAAAAAATACTTGTGAAAAGTAAAGCTGGTCCAAATCCTCAGAAATTCACTGGAGTTCAGCTCTTTTAAAGGTAAAGGCTTATGCAGTTTACCTATATCTTTTGGTGCACATCCTTCTGCTAATTTAATCAATAGTTCCTTATAACCAGTATGTAAATGACACACATTTCCATCTACATAGGTACATGAAAATGACCAAAAAAAAAAAAAAAAAAAACACTCCCTGATTTATTTTCTGCTGCTTCAGTTTCTTTTACAGAATGAAGCACTAACAAATAGTGATTGATGCAAGACCAGCACTAATAAGAAGGAGCTCCTGTCAGTCCTTATTTTTCTTTATAATCTGAACTGCTGGTGCCCTGCACCATTTTTAAAGAGGGGAAAAGGATATTGCAGTTTTAGAAAAGGTGGTGTTAGATGCCTAAATAAGTCAGTAATTGTTGGGTTCAGAGACAGATGGGGTATGGGCATGGGTGGTTTGGTAGAGGCAAAAATAGATAGATAGATAGATAGATAGATAGATAGATAGATAGATAGATAGATAGATAGATAGATAGATAGACAGATAGATATAGATAGACAGACAGATACATAGATAGACATATAAATAAATAAATAAATAAATAAATAAATGAATGAATCAATGAATAAATAAAAGTAGCCCTCCCCTTTCCAGTTTCCCTGATATATTTACACAGAACACTGACAGTTCTACTACAGCCATCTGGGATGGCAGGAAATACTGGCAACAGGCAGTCAGTTCCCATTTTCCAGATGTGAGCTCCTGCCAACCAGGACTTTTCTCCTCTGAGACAGCTATCAGCCATTCTTGAGGATGTCAGGAGAATAACTGCGGAAATTTCAAACTTCAGGAACAGACAGAAAAGGGAAAACAATGAGTACATGTGAAAAGTATGATAGGCAAGAAACTGATCCTTCATTTCTAACATGGAAAGAGAATACTCATCCAAAAATACTTATGCAGTTTTGTGAATATTAAATTGTCCTCATTTGTAAGGGAAAATATTTTTATAAGCACATAGCAGAGATAGTTAAGCAAATAAAACCAGGTAAATGGGGGTAAGTTTACAATGAACTACAGGCAAAAAAGAGTTGAACAAGAGGCAGGATTTGCTTAGCAGTAACCAGTATTTGATTACTCATGCAAATTCTAAATGTAGATTTTACTTAATTTATGACACAACCATTGCAGAAGGCAAGGAGGAAATGTGTATATATATGTATGAGTGTGTGTGCACAAGTGTGCATGTGGGAGTGGCCTGAATACACTTGCAGATGTATATATAAATGGGTATTGAAAGGAAATCCCTTATCTCCCAGGACAAGGAAACCACATACAATGCTTAAAATTTATGAACTGAGCATTTTCTATGTGAGCACATTATTTCTAAATATTCAGTAAAAATCAGAAGAAAGAGAAAGCACTGCTGAAAGTCGTTTTCTCTGGGACTGAACTGAGGGATTGGAGAGAAGCAGGATAGAGGAATGCTATTTTCAGCATGAGTTTTTGATTTTTAAACTAATTGTATGTCTTACTTTGATTAAACAATTGTATAGGATTAATATGCAACTTTGGGGGGGCCTTAATTAAGACACTTATGGCTAAAAATGTTAATCATCATTTGAGCCATCAGCAAGTCACATGTTTTTGCTCTTGTGGGTTTTGACTCTACAGTAATGGCTGCTGACTGACAGGGTGGTGATGCTGAAGGCTGGGGTGGCTGTGGCAATTTCTTAAAATAAGGCAAGAATGAAGTTTGCCACACGGGCTGACTTTTACTTTATGAAAATTACTCTGCAGAATGCAATGATGTTACATATCATTTTATCCACAAAAAGAGATTCTCCCAAAATAGGAGTCAATCCTCTCAAACCCCACCATTGCTTTACAAACTAAGTTTATATAACATCCCAGGCCCTCTGTTATCATTTCAACAATGTTCACAGTGTCTTTACCAGGAATAGATTCCATCTCAAGAAACTCTTTCTATGCTCACCAATAAAAAGCAACTCCTTGTAATTTTATCATGAGATTGCAGCACCTCAGACACATCTTCTGGTTCAACTTGTAATTCTAGTTCTTGATATTTCCACCACATCTGCAGTTACTTCCTATACTGAAGTCATGAAACTCTCAAGTAATTTTATTTGTTAATTCATAGAGAACCTGAAATCCAAATCAGTGTTTAAGGCCTAAGCAGTTCTCATTACAGTTTACACAGGAGGTGAGAGAGGTGAGGAATAAAAAGAATTTTTATATACTATTTAATAAGAAAACATACACTAATTTTCAGGATTAGTAGATTTCAATAATAAGATTATTTCTCTTCCTATGTTTGCATTCTGAAATATATTTTAATATATCTCTATAAATATATGTTTAGGGGATCTCATTGTAGACAATAGTATTTCTCAAAACAGTTGCTGAAATAGGATATTCAATATGAATTATTTTAATGCTTTAAATATAAAACAAAATAGCAAAAAAGAAAACTGCTCCAGACAAAAGGAATTTGTTTTAACAATAGTTCCTATCAGAATCTGCAACATATTGACAAAACATAAAGGGTTCATTTTTTTTTTTTATCACACATCAATTTCTTCTGTATTGAAATTGAGTCCACTATAACTCAGTGTGGTTCTGGGAGGCTAGAGGCATTGAATTTTATTTAAACAAGCACATATAGACAGGATTCTATTTGTATAGATGATGAGGATTTTCTTCCCCCGCCAATTTTCATATTTATAAGGGATCTATCAATTTGTCTATCAAAGACTGTCAAAAAGCAATATATAGGCCATACATTAATTTTGGGTTGCTTCTTTTTTTTTTTTTTCAATCACAGAGAAAAGGTGGCTTCTCTTTTAAATATTTAAAGTTTTTTTAAGGATATATTTTGAATTTGGCTCTTAATTACATGCACCTAAGAGGAAAGAACTTTAAGAATAAGATAAATCATTTAAATATTCCCTCCTGGTTATATCAAGTGGATTAAATTCTTATTTTCTTAACTAAAATAGTAATTTTAGTGTAACCACATTACATAATAAAGAACAGTTATGTGGTACTTACAGTTTGCTAGTCTATTACACTGTAGTTAACTATATTCTGAATCATTAAAATCTGCATATACCTCAAACTGAACACTAGTGAAGAAGCTATTGTTCCTAGGTTTATTAAGCACTAATAAAAATTAAAAATAATAAGAATAGTAATGTCACTATATTATGAAGTGGGGGGAAGAGGAAAATTAATGTTATTGTCATTACCATGCAACAGTGAACAGACAATGATTAAACTAAATAAATCAAGTATATTATTTCAAGATACCACTGGAGGCATAAAAATCGGACATTTTAAAATTGGCTCATGTGGAAGCAGGTGCAATAGAAGAAAGAATAGTTTCTTTTTATTGCAAGCCTTTCAGTACTAATTGATTTGAGTTTTTAAAATTACCTAATTTAAACTCCCAACTTATACAGCTATTATATACATGAAATTTATTTTCCATATGCATGTATATATATATAAATGAATATATATTTTTTAAAATTAAGCACCCTATAGTTTTACAAACATGAACTACAACTTCATGAGTTTGTGGTAATAGGGGAAGTTCCTCACAAGCTGTGTGGGCCCAGATGGTGAGTTTTCAATGCATGACCAATAGCCTATCTCTAAACTTTGAATAAAATATAAGAAACTTCACACTTTTTCAGAGAGTTCTCAACAAGTTTCTCCTTTTTTTCTAGATTTTGTACTTGCTGGAAAATAAACCTCCATTTCACCAAACATAAAAGTCATTTGTTGAAGCCACAAAACAATGAAAGTGGCTTTTAGTGAAAGTATCATCTCTTGCTCAACATGAGTATGTAAAACATTGTGCTCTGAAGCAGACATTGGGTTAGTTGGCTAACTACGTAAGTGAGTCTCCCTCAATTCTGGAAGCATCATTCATAGGACGTGAACAATGTTATTTTTAGGTAGGATATGCATTATTTTATAAATGTGCCATTCTTAAAGCACTAAATATCTATTTTAAAGAAATAATTAGAATTGAAATTAGATCAAATTTTATAAGTAATGTGGCAAAAGGAGCAAAATGTTGAATTTTATAATTCATATTGAAAGAGTGGATGTCACGGCAAATTATGTAAAACATCAGATTAAAGAAAGACATCAGATCAAATCTGGCAAAGATTTGAAAAACTGGTGAACCCTACAGTCCAAGCCTCTTTCCTCAACTATATATGAATGCATTTCTTGACTCTAAAAAGAACTATAAATAACTCAGAAAAAAAAAACCTATATATAAAACAAATTGCGTAATGATTATAAGCATAAATGTACAAAAGTCTTCTTTCTGTTAAGTTAAAGGCATCACTGGAAGAGTCTAAAATTCCCTTAAGGAACTCTAGAGACAGTGTCTAACTTTCTCAGTTGTTTGGTAATCTACTGAACACATCTAAAGGGGAATCCACATGCTAATTACCAATTCCTCCGAAGTGATGGAAACTCACAGCTGATTTAAGTAATATCTGTCCTCATTCTGGTCAGAATGATCTCCCCCTGTTTTTTGTTGGCTGATTTCCTACCACCTTCTGATCTACTTTTATGTCATATGCCAATGGATGATCTTAGTAGGAAGATAGGAAAGTAAAATGGGAAGGAGATAAGACATATCTTTGCCTGAAAGGTTAACTCAAAAACATTTAATCACTGCTCAAAAGTTTTTTGTTTTCCTCTTTACCAGTTATTTCTTGTGTCCTATTATTACATTCTTCCTAGCTAAGAAATTTTCCAATCATTATTATTCTTTTTACCTATTTCAGGCCCTCTGACATTGAGACATATAAAGAAAAAGATTTATTGTCTCTTCTTTTTTTAAAAAAAATGTATCTATTATTATTGGGGTAACTAACATTGGCTTACAACACTGTGTATGATTTTGGGATATAATTTCACACCTCTTCAGATGTATGTTACCATACCACATACAAAAACAAAACATCAAATATATTCCACTTGGACCTCTCACCCCTTTTTCTTCCTACTTTATACAGTCCCCCTCTGTAGCCTCGTTTCTGGGAAAAGGTTTTTAATCCAGACAAATGCTTAGAAATCAAGAGAATGGAAGTCAAAGACATCAAGCAAGAAAATAAAAATGTAATATAACTACCCTAGAACATCTCTATTGAAATAGCTATTTTAACTCAGAATTTTTAACTTAGATGGTTCCTTTGGCAACATATTATTCCAAATATACAGGCTCTAAACTGAGCAGGAAGATGTTGTAGTTGAAGGGAAGAGCAGTAAGACAGAGTCAAATTACCTCCTATTGATTCATATCCTAAAAGATAACATGTCAAACTCCATTCTAAAGCTCCATTCTCAACAACTGCTTATCTATCACTATCATAAAATTTACTATTAATATTATAGTGCAAATAAGTTATAAATTAGAAAATTTGTTATCACATTTAGAAGTGATTTCCTAAGATAAAATCCTTACATAACAGAATGTTCCTATTATATTGTTATAGGTTTATTAGGTCATTTTTGAAAAGCTAATAAAGGGAAAAGGAGAATAAACATATTCTTATAAATCATATCTAAGAATTTTTAAGTAAAAGAACCAGAAAATGTATTTGGTCTGATACCCAAAAGGGAATGTATTCTATTCCCTTCATTAGGCTTATGAATACAGTGGTTTTATCTTAATAAATTTTTATTTGTACATATACAAATGATGCTATGTTAACATGTTACATTATACTGCTTTTAATAAGCTAAACTAGTATTTGCCATTTCTACATATCAACTCCAAATACCTACATTCTGAAAAATAAATTAATTTTTACTTAAAATTATTTCAGAAATCAACTCATAAAGACTATATTCTGTATAGTCAGAATAACTCTTTAATTTTTTTTAAGATTGATTTATTTATTTATGCAAGCACTGGGTACAGTCAGAAGCACGGGAGGGTAAGAAAATTTACCAGAGCCAGAGCAGGGAACAGAACAAGCAGACTGACGAAATACACTGCTGAGGGGAGCAGCGGGAGCGGCAGGAGAGGTCTGCATACCATGTGGGACCCTCACCGGCGGCGGCCGGGGATTGAACAGGCCCTGCAGAGGCTGCGGGCAGCTTCACAGCCCAGTGCTCAACCGCTGTGCCACCAAGGGAGGCCCTAGTCAGAATAACTCTTATAGCCAAAATTATTTTTCACTATGTGCTATGTAGAGAAAATATGTAGGATAATATATTTAATTTCAGACTCAAAAATAATGCATTAAATGTCTTCATCATATACATTGCCCATGAATATATTAATTTAGGAAATTCATAGTTGGGCTTTCTAGAGATTTATATTTTCATTTTAATTTGAGCAAGGATTTTCTGTGAAAATTATTTACCAAAACAATTATCAAATTTTGTGCATAACATTTATCAGAATTTTTATCCCAATTACAATGCTCAGAATGAAGCACCCTAATTTAGAAAAAACAAAAATAGGATTTATTTCAGTGGAATGTTATTCAAAGATTTATTTCAATTATCACAAATCTACAAACTTCCTCACTGAGTCACAAGTTCTTTCAGTGACTTTCAAAACTAATTTGTGACATCACACAGTTTTCCCCAGCAATTTTCCCAATACTTCAATTTTTGTTAACAACATTAATTTACTTAATTAGACACAGTCCATATAGCAGAAGAGGGAGGCAAAATGGGAAGAAGAAAAATGACAAGGTTTAGATCACTCAGCTTTAACTAGAATTATGCAAAAAGCATGCAAGTTTCACTTTCCAATAAATTTGGTCGAAAGTTAGTCAAAGAACAAATGAAAATAATGGAACTACTACTCCTCTCTAATCCTTTGTCTTAATACTCCTCCATTTTTTCCTGAACTGTAGTCTTAGAAATAGGGCCAGAGTAAGAATCATATGGGAATAATCTTTCATTATGAAATGTATGTGTGAATTTCTACTCATAACCTCAAGAATTCTTCTATCCATCACTCTTCTAAAAGTTCATCTTTTTCTCTTATTAAATCATTTTATATTGCTGACTTTTGCTGTTATAATCTGAAGAATGTAGAATGTCACTCTACATTCTGGCTTAGCTTTCTTCTAAAGAAGTTTTGCAGAATTTCTTATTGACTAGACAGAACATTTTTTAAAGCTCCACCTAACACCCCTTCGCCTTTGAATTAGTTACTATCCTCCATGCTCCTGACTGACCCCGTGTGTCCTTTTCTCTCAGACTGTACTTCAGGAGACTGTTAAGATCTAGTTGAGTTTTTTCTTTTGAAGTGATATAGGCTATCCTAAGCCATAGATCCTTTGTACTACAAATAGAACTGATGCACTTAATTGAAGGCTTCCTGCTGCTCTATGTAGTCAGTTACTGTGGTAGTTTGAAATTTCAGTCAGTTCTTATAACATGAAGCCAAAGGCAACTTTAATTTCCTCTGACACCCTTATGAGATTAACTTTGATAATATGTTTGGTGACACATTGAAACATGGCTTTTTCCACCTTTAACACCTATTGTATTACAACTACCCGAGTCTGGGACTTCAGATGTACATACAGAGTAGTAACACAGCGTCAGTTGAAATGCCTATCACCAAATTTTCCTACAGTGGGCAAATATATCCACATATTATAATGTATATTTTAGTATATTTCTATGTGATGACCATTGAGTTCTAACAGTTTAATTTGCAGTGTTCACAACATCCACTTTTGGGGTATTGGAAGTGGTCAATGAGAGAATTTATGCCTCAGTCTAGGAGAAAGATGTCTCAGGACAAAAGAATTCTCAGAGTATAACTTAAAAACACTGTTACATAATTCAATGTTATGTGTTAAGAAGCTCATGTAATAATCCATTATTTTATTAATATTGATTTTATTTATTTATGCATACAAGAGCTCGGGTGCAGGCCAGAGGTGCAGGGGGGTAGGGGAGAAAGGATTCACCAGAGACAGAGTGGGAAGTAGAACAGGGAGATCTATTGAAATACACTGCTGAGGGGATCAGTGGGTAAGTCAGGAGAGGTCTTCTGTGACATGTGGGTAGCTCCCTGGCTGGGGATCAAACTCCTGCTGCAATGGCTGCTGGTAGCTTCATAGTGCTGAGACTTAACCTGTTGCACCACCAGGGAAGCCCATAATAGCCCATTATATAATTTGTGAACCTGTCTCATGAAGACTGCAGGATTCCTGAGCAGAGTGTTCCTTTATGTTCTCCTTAACGGGTACCCAAAGCAATGACTTTCCTCTGGTACAGGACAACTGTTGAGCGACATGCAAACAGACAAAATGGAGAAACTGGACTTTATGTTAGAGGGACAAGGGAATATGGACTCAGAGAGGGAGGGATGGCACTTAGGATTTAAAATCAGGTGAGACAGAAGTCATATGTAGACTGAGGCTACCAGAAGGTGGGGCAGAAAATAGGTAGGTGACTCAATGGATTATGGTGGAAGATTATGGAGTGTTGGCGGTGGGTATGATGTGAGAACATACATTTGTAGAGGTGTGAACCTACATCCCTGAAAGTATAGTGTTGTAAATCAGCATTACCTCAATAAACATAATTAAAAAGAAATTACACAGAAACATTAATTCAAAAGGGCACCTGCACCCCTATGTTTATAGCAGCACTATTTATAATAGCTAAGCTATGGAAACAACCCAAATGCCAAAAAAAAAAAAAAAAAAAAAAGATGACTGGATCAAGAAGATGTGGTACATATACACAATGGAATATTACTCAAAAAAGATAAACTCATGCAATTTGCAGCTGGACGGGATTGTGCTCAGCAAAATAAGCCAGAAAGAAAAAGAAAAATACTGGATGGTCTCACTCATAGCAGGAATTTAGAAAACCTAAATAAGGGACCAGGAAAAAGACTAACTATAATAAAGTAAAAATCAAAATCAACAAGCAACTATAAACCAGAGACACACTATGGGGTGAGGAGGAGGGAGTAGGATCAAAACAAGGTGGGTGGGAATTGTATGGGGACTATAACCAAGATGAAAATGCATACATTGTGCAAAAATGAAAAATGATGTAAAAATATGTAAAATTAAAAAAATAAAATAAAAAGAAATTATATGTAGAAAGTGAAAGACAACTGTAGAAAAATAGCCCAAGAATTGGATGTTCTCAAAATGAGATGACTGAAGCCAAAGAATTCAAGCTCCAAAGAACAGGCAGTGGGCATCCTAGACTGATCTGCAAGGACAGGTAGGATGTTTATAAGAACCAATAGTTTTATATTCACAGATCTATTCTTTTTTCATAATGACAGTAATATATACTGTTTCAGAAGCCTTTCTAATTTAAATGACACTTTATATCATGTTATATAGTTACAAATGGGTGGTAGAAATATAAATCAGTACTTTAAAAAAATAATTCAGTGTTCCTAAAAACATCATTTGAGCAAAATCTATTAGAATTAACATTATTTAATATCCACATGAGTCACTGTACTAAAGACCGCAGGTCAACTAGAGAATTATAGGCTAGGGGACAGAATTAGATTTATTTTCTGAATACTCCAGCTGATTAACTCTAAATTTATATTGTATGATCACCAAAATGATAAAGAAATTTCAAGTAGAAAAGGGACCAAAGAAACAAAGTCTTTGGTATTTTTATTAGGTTTATCACATCTATCCTAAAAACCCTGTTTACCAGTTTTTCAAATTTCCCAACATGATTTGCTATATTGTTACATCTGGTCTCTGTCCAAGTCACTAAATCTATTTTCAGCTGTCAACACATTTGCTCCAAAATTAAATTACAAATGATTACTAATTTTTGCTCTGTAAGAACAAAACAATTGATAAAGCATACCATGAAGTGCAAACTTGTGGAATCAGAGATTCAATCTGATTCATTAGACTTTTCTGGTTGCGACCAATGACACATTAGAAACTTAAATGTGTGACTATCATTAAATCTTTTTTTTAAAGATTTATTTATTTATTTATTTATTTGTTTATTTGTTTGTTTATTTATTTATTTATTTATACAAGCACTGGGTACAGTCAGAAGCGCGGGACGGTGAGAGAATTCACCAGAGCCAGAGCAGGGAGCAGAGCAGGCAGAAGGACCGAAGTACACTGCTGAGTGGGGCAGCGGGCGGCAGGAGAGGTCTGCGCGCCATGTGGGATCCTCCTCCGGTGGCCCGGGAGCAGCTGGGGATTGAACCGGCGCTGCAGAGGCTGCGGGCAGCTTCGCAACCCAGTGCTCAACCGCTGCGCCACCGGAGAGGCCCCGCTATCATTAAATCTGAAAATGATTCTGCAGTTAGAAATGTATTGTATTTTAGAAAAGCAGCTAAATAGACATAATATATATTTAGAATAACATTATACTTAGAATAGTCTGTATATATACTTTTCTAACTTTATTTCACTATCATTACTCAAAAATCTTTAAAACTTCTCCATGGATACTTTGATCTAGAGGAGGTAATATTTGATTAAGCAATGTTATAATCCGTATCTACTTACAGTGATTCCTCACTAAATCTCTCTCTTCTCTCAGAGAAAGATGACTTAGGACATAAGAATTTTTGAGAGAGAGAGACAGAAAGAGACAAAAAGAGTCAGTCCTCTTCCTACCTCAAGCTGAATTTTATTTTCAACTGTATTAATAAATTTTTAAGTTTTATGTCATTAGCTTTCTATATCTTGAATCCATAACTCATAACATGCTGCAATCAGGAATTCAGCCTTTGTACAGGTTGTCTGCTTGCTGTAACTACTATATTTGCTGTAAAATACTAATAATAACAATAGTCAGACCCTCTCAACTGCTGCTCTGATGGAATGCCTCAGCTCAAATTAGGTGGCTGAAACAATTTCAGTTCCCTTAAATGAAGAAAGGCCATAGTCCACATTTGAAATTTACAATTGACTAGTAATTCTAAGTTTTAAATACCTGAAAATTCTCAAGATTATACAGTTTAAGAATAAAAAATAATGCTAACTTTCAGCCCTAAGGAAATATGGCAGTTTACCATATGTGAATTATCCTTCTCATATTCACTATATATGTAAACACACATATACATGCAGATGTGTGTGCAAACACACATGTCAAGGCCCAATTTCCACATCTTTTTCATACTTGATTACTCTGAGAACAGCTAACCTAGCCAGATGCATAAGTTTCCATAGGGTTTCTTTCCCCTCTATACGTTCTTTTTTATTTCTTTTTTTGAGGTAACATTAGTTTATAGGTTTACAACATTGTATATGACTTAGAGGTACAGGAACACCCTTAAGATGAATGTGACCACACCACACCTACCACCAAGGCACCCAGAGTCCTCCACCATAGTCTGTTGTGCCCCTCTTCACTTTCTCTCCCCCTTTCTCCTTCCCCTTCTGTTAGTCTCAATTCCACATTCAAATTTCTATGGATTGTTATTGGTTTGGTTTTATATGATCCTTTGTTTTATTTCTTTATATTCTATATATAAGTACAACCATCTGGTATTTGTCCTTCTCCTTCTGAGTTACTTTACTTAGCATAATCCCCTTCCAGTTCCATCAATTTTGTTGCAAATGGCAAGAGTATAATTATGCATGTGTGTGTGTATATATATATATATATATATATATATATATATATATATATGAAGTATCCCGTTGTGTATATATACCATGTATTCCTAATCCACTCATCTGTCCTTGGTAACTTAGGTTTCCATAACTTGGCTATTGTAGATAGTGCTGTAATGAATACAGGAGTTGGCAAGGATGTGAAGAAAAGGATCCCTCCTACACTCTTGGTGGGAAAGAGGACTAGTCCAGACTATGTGGAAAACAGTTTGGAGAGTTCTCAAAATATTAAAAATAAATCTACCATATTATAGCACTCCACTCCTAGGTATTTACCTAAAGAAATTAAAAAAAAAAAACACTAATTCAAAGGCACATATGCATTTCCCCCTCTACGAGTTAATTATTTTAGTTTTTTCTACTGTCATCCTTCCTTCTCCTTGCTCAGTGAAAATGGACCAATGTTCAATGTTCCCCAGCAGGTTCCACTGTATGTTTGTCAGTCTAGGTGGGTGGTAAGACAAGCAAAAAGAAGAAAGCACACACACACACACACACACACACATCCTCACATAAAGCAGATTTTTAAGTCCCACTAGGGCATGTGAATGAGGCTGTTTCATTCCTTCATCTCTCTTAAGCACTGAGACAATACCTGGCACCAAAGAGATACTCAAAAAATACTTATCAGATAAATAAACAGTGGCATTGACTCTACCAAGTCATGAATGTTAGAAATCTAAGAAAAAATCTTGATTTGTCACTCTACTTTTGCATTAATTCCTCAATTTATCTATTTCTAGTCCTTGGAGTGCCTTCTCATTATTCTCCCACTATTTCTATCCTTTAGTCCCTTAATCATCTGTCTCCTGCGTATTTATAGCTTCAACTCCTACCATGGCAACATTATAGATCAAGCACTTCCACCATGATCAAACACACAGAACTTCCTTTCTTTTATCTCCCTTGTAAGGTTTCCAGACCTTCCCAATCGTGTAGACGCTAGATTCAGTACCCATGGCATTCTGTTAACTTTACCTTCTTCCTCCATTCTAAATGGCATGCTTTCATAAAACACTGCATAACTCACTTTGAAGAAATGCAACAGGCCTTGATAAATGCATTTCAGTTAATGGTGTTCAGCTTTCTAAATTCAGTTTCCTTACTTAAAAAAAAATACCTACAAAGAGCTCTAGAGAAGAACCAAGGAAATATCATACATTGAAAGTTCGTAATACTTAATTGGTGCTCACAGAATGTTACTACTTTTGAAAACACATTCTTGGCCTCATTTATCTGCCTCACCTAGGAGGTTTAAATAAAAATTAGATGAGGCGAGAAAGAGAGACATGTTTAATCCATTTGTTTTTAATCTGACTGTTTCACCTTTCATTATTAGCAGGTGAACTTTATTTTACAAGGCTAAGATACCGTGGCCTGTTCGGGTATAGGCCTGGGAATACTCTGACTAGCAATGGATAATCAATTCTCAGGGTCAAGAGAAGGAATAAAAAGGTGGCAAGACAGCTGGGAGGGAGCACTGAGCAATTGTTAGGAGACTCTGGCTCGTCAGAGTTTCTCAGTCTGGAGTCTTAAACCTGGGCTCCTACATATCCCTATCACTTCTCAAAATTTCCATTCCTCTATCTAAAGATGTATTTGTTAATCAGATACTTTATGATTTAAAATCTTTTAGTGTGTGTCTTTTACTTCTGAATGGCCCTATGTGGGTTTCTTTGTGTGTGTGTGTGCTTGGAGGAGCCAACTTAGCCATTCACAGAGAGGCAATCTCTCTATAAATGAACAGATTTCCACACGTGGGCTGTAATATATGCATAACACATTTTTCTCGGTGTTAATTTTGGTCTAACATCCTCCTGATGGTCTTGATTACCTTGGAGACTTACATCCTGTCTTCTGCATATATGTACTTGTTAGTCACTTCTACTAAGTTGTCTTACCATCAGTTCTCAAGAATGATAAGAGAAGACACAATATTTCAATAACTGATTTTTCCTTTCAACAAATGTTTGTTCAACATCTTGTTTCAAGACACTTTGCTAAAGCTTAGCTGAATCTATATCTCCTGTAAATTAGAGAAATTTAGTGAAGACTTAGCTAACTTTGTACCAAAAATAACTGAAGCTAATTCAGGTTCATAAAAAAGGTTAAATAATTGAAAGTTTTTTTCTTAATATATAAGTAAAAAGTAACTATTTTAATAGGTCCCCTTTAACTTATCATTTTTCTTAAAATTGGAAATCCTAGACTATTGTTTATGATCAGTGATATTATTGATATGGACACAACTCAAATGCTGTGTGAATTACAAGTAATCGCATACAAATAAACATGGTGAGAAGGTGTGTTGATAAATGCCATTTGGGAAAGCATATTAAATATTAAAGGTAAAAGTATTAGTAATGATTGTTTAATTGGACTTTTTAGTGACTTCATCCACTTTGCTTATTTTATTCACAGCGTGCCAATGAATTGGATTATTGGGCACTGATTCCATTTAAGCAAACTGAGTTGTGAAAAATCTCAAGGCATCTGATTAAGGCAGTACCTCCCTTTGGGAATTAAAATGAAATAAGAAGTTTTTGCTCCTAAAATCTATACCTAGTAGATAGGATCCAACAGAGAATCAGCCATCCTATCTAACTTTTCCAATGCCATCTTTCAAAAAGGAAATCATATTAAATTTGTCCATTCAAAATGCAAAAAGCAAGACAATCCAAGAATGAGATTGCCAGCAGAATGTAATTTTAAAGACATGCCTTTTTTTCCATTACGAAGATATCAAACATTTTAAAAGCCTGTTCTTTCATAATTGGATTCCAGATCATTATTTTTTTGGCCAAAAAGAAAGGTTTTCTGCATTCTTAAAATAATTAGGCAAGATTTCAAATCAAATCATCTAATTTCAAAGCTCTATTTTTCTCTCTAAAATGCCTGTTAGAGAAGGACTGTCGATGACTAAGCTTTGTGTCATTCTCATGGCTTTATTAGGAGAATGTTCTAAGTCCTTCACTTTCTATGTAATCAGAACTATAATTTCTTCAGGTTATTTTAAGATCCAGCTATGGCTAAAGCAGGAAACTCAATTTTATTCTCAGCTCTAGACATGTCGACACAGCAGAGCAGGGCTCTTTTAAAACCCCTCTCACTGGGTGCCGGATCATGGCTGTAGGCTGGCTGAACACCACTTTCTGGGTCTCAAGTAACTCTTTCCAAGACATTGAGAGTAGTAGGACTGTTATGTTGGAAAATACGTGTTGATATATCATCACTCTACAAATGAAGAGCTTTCTTGTCTAGAGAATGCTTACTGCTTACTCTTCCTAACATCAATTTGAAAATCATATTCAACAGAAGGGCAGTTGAGAAAAGCCAGGTGCCAGAAACATTTGATAAAAAAGCAGAACAGAAAGCTCTAACTACATATGTGTACTTAGTTCATCATATTCCCTTAGAATTTTATAACTTAATTAACCAACTCTATTTAAGCAGACTGGTTGCCTCTAATTATTCTGAAAAATTTTCTCTGCTGCAAAGTGATATTAATAGTGAGTGACATTTCTGAAAGTAACAGGTAACCCATTTCTATAATTGTGGTCTATATCTAAAGAGGGGAGAATAAGGCATTATAATAAACTGCAAATAAAAATTATTTGTTAAGAGGTGGCTTTCAACAAACATGAAGCATTAATTTAATATTTTGAACCATATCACAAAAGTTTCTCATAAATCTCTCTCACAATCTTACTACCAAAGTACATTTATTAATACTTTCAATTTTAAGTTAATACACTGACGTAAAAATATTCTTTGACCTTTATTTATATATTATGATTTTAATACATTTCTTTATAGCTTATATTTCATTCTAGCATATTCTTTAGAATGTGCAAGTATTTAGGCACAGCATTTCAGTGGGGTTATTGGATTGTAGATTATGTCAATTCATTATTTTGATAATATTGCAATTTATGCTCCTCCAAAGTTTCATCAGTATGCTCTTCCTCTGTTATGTGAGGGTGTCATTTTCCTTAAAACCCTAATCAACACTGGGTATTAAAAGTCTTTCTTTTTACTAATATATTGGATGTGAAAATGCCAGCTCACTGATACTTTAATCATGGCTTAAAAAAACATCTACACATCTCTTTATTGATCATTTTTAGTGCTTTCTCTATCGATGGTCAGAGATGACTTATTGGTATTTTTCTTTTGACTCATATTTCATATTTGATTTTTATCATATGGATATCAACCTCTTGAGTGTTTGATACATGGTACATACTTTCCATCTGTCTGTCATCTAGAGAAAAATAGTAGTATCATTTCTCATATAATTTGCTTGCAATTTAGAATGCCAAGTCAACCATCACCCTTTTTTAATTCTCTTTAGACAGGGTTACACTGACAGAGATCTTTCCTAGAATGAGTTGTGATGACCTTAAGCTTGCTAAAATAAATACAAATATGTTTCCCAAAACATAAAATCCATACTGTAATTTCTGCTAGCATATTTTTCTTTTTTTTTAAAGATTTATTTATTTTTATACAACAACCAGGGTACAGACCAGATGTGTGGGAGGGTGAGAGGATTCACCAGAAACAAATCCGGGAACAGAACAGGCAGACTGACCTAATACACTGCTGAGGGGAGCAGCGGGCGAGACAGGATAAGTCTGCTGCGCCATGTGGGATTCTTGCTGGCCAGCCAGGATCAAACTGGAGCTACAGAGGCTGCAGACAGCTTCACAGTGCGGTGCTCAACCACCTGCACCACAAGGGAGGCCTGCTAGCATCTTTTTCATATTGGTTTGTGAAGCAGGGCATCAAAACCAAGTTTTAAGTTAATTCTACACAAAATGTTTACAATCATTTAATCAAATCCACCAATGTGTGCAAAACTAATAAATCAGGCAAGAGCTTGTAGATGTAAAGGTATATTTTCCTCCATAATGTAAATTTAAGGGGTAAATGGCACATCCCACATCTTCCTATACCTATCTCAATTTATTTGGAAACAAACATTTCAGGTGTTTGAAGCTTTTCTCTTAAAGTGCTTTACAAATTCCAAATCACTGTGGTAAAGGACTCTTTTCAAAATGGGTTAGACACAACCCTTCTTTAAAAGATGCGCATACTATGGAGGATACAGGCCCTTCAAGGGGTCATTTCATTACTGTGTGATGACAGGGTTGTTCCCCAAGGACTTGGTGTACATAATGATTGGCCTTCATGGGATTAGGCTATCTTTGTTTGCTTTACATCTATCTCTATTTTTTCAATACTGGGGGAAGCAGTTCTTCTTACTTGTTACTATGTATTGTGGCTGTGGGTAAGCTTAGCTCAAGAACCCCTGCCTGCCTTTAACCTGTGTCTTTTGAGCTCAGGCATAAAAAAGCCAAATTTGTTATCACTCCTTCTAAAAATTATCATTTACATATACTGGGCTCAGAAATTTCTCTAAGAATTAGGCACAGAATTGGCAGTCTTCAAGGAAAAATGCACACATATACAAATTTATTGGTGTCAGACAATTTTATGGGATTTAGGGATGGCCTTAAACCCATTCATATATACCTGGGGCTCTCCCAGTCCTGTGTTGATTCACTTAAAACTCCTGATCTTGGTTAATATATGAGGATCCCAAATAAGTGATTTATTAATAGATGTCAGTGTAGTTAAACAAATTCCATTAAAATCAACCACTGTGGGAGACAATAAGCCAATAAATGAGAGATTATGTGAAATCATAATGAATAAATTCCTTTTATATGCCCAATTAAAACATACAAAGTACCTGATTATTGTCAAGGATGATATTTTTTCGTGTTAATTCTATTGGGAAATTTATGAAAACTGTATGTGTGAATATTGTCTAATACTGTATAACTCTATAATAACATGTGAGTGTGAGGACTAAGAAAAGAAAATGAAAGGAAATGAAAAGGATCATCTATATTTTTAAAACAAAAAAACTGAATTTCAGCTAGAAGAGCTGTAATGTCCTTCCCATTACTGCTTCAGAAGTATAGTCAGGAGTTCCTTAGCATGTGAAGGAAGATTCTTCTGTCTGCCCTGTTTCTTGACAAATTAGCAGTAAAAGCCCACTCTCAGGTGTGTGATCATAATTCTGGAAGGGAACAGAAGAGTGACAATGGAAAAAAGAAGAATGAAGGCCTCTTCTTTAATTGAGGTACCCAGGCTTCACTCGTATTCCTCTACCTACACAATCTTGTCCCTAAAGATTGACAAATGATCACATATTCATTGAGAAAAGAGAATACCAAAGGCAGTATTTGATGTATAATAGATAATAGCTAATTCTTTAGAACAGATGTATTGAAGAACTAAAAGCACAGATGGGCTAGACTCTGAAAGTTGCAGAGAGGAGGAATGGATGGGGAAGAAATGACTCAAAGCTGTCTCTGAATTGAAGGAGTTCATTTATCCTCTAGTTCATTCACTCCCCATCAACGTACTGGGTTTTTACCAAATGCAAGTGATTATGCTTTATATGAACGTAGAAGTAGAAAGTAGTAAGGCGATAAAATATCCCCAGAAATCATTTTGTAATGTATTCTTTGAACTTTTATCAATCATAGAAATAGATGCAAGTGACCCATTATTTAATCTCTAAAATAAGGTATCTGTGGGGTCCTTAAAATGGACAGTAGGATTTGTTGGCACAGGTCTAAAGGCTCAGGAGTGAGGTGGATTTGAGCTAGAGATCTGTGAGTTGTCAGTATAAGCCTGTTAGCTAAAGCTGAGTAAGAGGATCAGAGCACTCCAGAAAATGTATACAATGATAATAATACCTAAAAGGGAAGACCTTATACTTCTAAAATTTAATATTGTAATCCAATGTTTTATCAATCAATCAAATGCCTCCTGCAAAAGGCAAAAATAAATAAATGAAATATTACAATGACATTAACTACCTAATATTATGCACTGGGTGTTAATACTTACCCTAGATTCTACATAATATGCCTAACACCCCATGATTGTTAGGTTACCTGGCAATGGGAATTTGCAGATGTAAAGATACTAATCAGTTAACTTCTAGTTAGAAAATTTAACCATATAGGCCCAACAGAAATATATGGGGCATTTTTAAAAAAGAGAATCTCATCATATAGTTGAAGAAGAAAGCAAAGAAATTTGAAGCTTAAGAGTGATTCAATGATTCAATGAGAAGGTTTTGTTTTGTTTTGTTTTACTTCTGAGGTGGATAGGACCACAGGGAAGCACCTGAGGGTAACCAGCAGGTGGTGAGAATTAACCCTGCCAAGAGTCAACAACAACCCAAACCCCCCAGAGGTCTCAGTCCTTTCTATATCCCTAAGACAATGAATCTTGTTCACAAGCCCCCATGAGCCTGAAAAAGACCCTGTGCTCAAATGAAAATGTAGTACCAGCCAACACATGGATTTTAGTCTTTGGAGACCACACAGCTAGCCTGTCTGTCTCCTGAACCACAGAAATTGATATACTAATAGATATTATTAAAAAAAAAGGGGGGGGGGCGAAAAAATAAAAGTAGAAAGCAGTGAAATGAGGCAATCATAAAGGTCTTAGGCAGTTTGTTTAAATTTCCATGTTTCAATTCATTCAGTTTTTTTTTTTTAATTTTATACACATTTTCCTTAAATGTTCAGAGCTGGAAACCAAATAGTTAAATGCAAAATTTAACGCATTTTTTTCTCATCCACAAAATAAAAAGCTGATTACCATCATTCTATTAACTGGCTTCATATTTTGCTCTGGAATATTATAGCCTACAGCATTCAAAGTATCTCATGCCCTACCTCATGCACTGGGTACTAACACTTACCCCTTAGATTCCATACAATATGTCTAACACTGGAGAGTTAGAAATCTTAGCAAACAGGCTTTCACCAACTACCCAAGCAGCTAAAAAAAAAAATTTCATTCTCAGAGTACTGAATATTTGTGAATGACTGATGTGTTTTTGGCAAAGAAGTGAATACTTCAGTGAGGCATACTATATTCAGCTAAGAGATACACTTAACATATGAAAGAAAAATTTCCATGCATTACATTTTAAAAGACTGGAAAGAGAAAGAAGGAAAAAATACTGTTGTTATCTTGATTGCAACATGTAGCTTTGGCATCATTTAAATATCACCCAGAGTAGGTGCTAAACCCAATAAATATGACTTTAGAACCAATAACCAATATAATTTATCCCTTTAAATTCTGACCATGTTAACTGTAGACTGAGGTTAGAAAAAAGCATGAATAAAAATGTCTAAATACTCTATAGTACTTTATCCCAAATATTGTGCTTTTGAAAAAAATATTTTGATTTAAATAAATTAGGGCAAAAATGATAGCTGAAAATAATTCCTTATATATTTAGCTAATGACTTATAGCAATTCATCACATCAAGGGATAATGTTTACTAAGGTATTTGACTTAACTTTCTGCTTCTTTATAATAATTTCTGCTATCATGCTATATACTGAAACTTCTGCTATATTTATTAGTCTAAACCAAGACCTAATTTTTAAAAGTGAAATGCAATTCTTAATGAGACCTTGAAAATTCAAATGCAGTCTTAGGCAGAGATAGGAATAAAACAATGAATACTGATGATAAAATCTTACATTTGTGATTAGCAATAAACAGATCACCACTGCTACTAAAATAGAAATAGCTAGTTCAAAGCTACAAGTTTAGTATATATTTATATTTCCCTTCTGATTTCTTCTATTTCTATTATAATACATGACTTGCTCGAGCAAGCTAGAAAAACAATTAATTAACCATAATACATGCACTATATACACTTGCTTAGGTGAACACTCACAGAAAGAGATGTTTTGATTGCTTTAAATTACTAAACTAAGCTATGTAATTCATAACAATTTCCAAATAATTCTTTGTGGACAAGTCTGACTGCAACACTTTTGTGAAAAGTTAAGACATTTAAAACTACTCAAACAGAGCAAAAGCTTCAGAATAAAGTTAAAATAAGCGAGAGCTGAATGATTTTCTGAGCCTAAATTATGTAACTAACAGAATCAAACTAACATATTAATGTAGCAATATTCTATTAAATCAATGACTTTCGGTGTACAAGAAAAATGTAGTGTTGTAAGCAGATCTGTTTCGGGTCTATAAAAAGGTGAATTGTTGACACTTTTAAAGCTGGTAGGGACCCTAACAGTAATCTAAGCAAGTCCAATTGTTAGGGGGAAAAGGATGTCCTAAAGCTAATTCCATACAGGCTTTGTGGACTCCACCCCCACCCCAGGCCACAGCCAAAGACACTGGGAACTCCAAATCCCATCACCACCAAAGGGAAGGTGGCTGGGACTTGAGGGTGGGGTTAAGCAGCCAGGTTGGTATAAAGCCAGACACTTGGGCTTTGGAGGGGTTCCCCCATTTTGGCTCTCCACCAGCTAGCAGTGTCCGGCCAGCTCTGAGAGTGCTTTTTGGGTTTCCAGGTCGGCGGATCGGGTAGAACGCATTAAAGCCTTTATTTCCCTATTTTCTCCCTGAGTTGTACATTTTCCTTATTTCCTTTTCCCTTGTAAATAAACCTTTTATTAACCTTTTGTGTATGCCTGTAGTGGAGTATTAATAAGTCCCTTTTAAGCATGCGGGTTGAGGACCCACAGCCAGGCAACCCGTTCAATATCGGGCTGCCCTATAACACCCTCACGGTTTATAAATGCCTATATAAGACAACTAAATTATCTGTCTTTACACACAGTGGCAGTCTAAAATCTCTATAAGGTAAAAATTCCCTGAGACCAGAGGCTGGTGTTTATTTATCAATTTCATTATTCCTGAAATCATCTGAGTGTCTTTACTTGGTTTGTAAAAATATGAATGAACATAGAAACAGATACACCTGATTTTCCTGATTTTCCATCTACTATGCCATACCATATTTAAATTTTTTCTTGCATGCATGGGATTAGAATTATATTTGGTACATTTCTAGTATGCATGGAAAAAGAAAAAAAAAAAGAACCTTCTGTTCCTGTAGCACTTAAATGGTGCTTTCTAAAGACAAACTACCAGATATTGGTGTATGACACTGAAAAGTTTATGAAATCCTAAATTAAGAGATGAAAAATATGTCATTTTAAGTTTGTTGCAAAAGACAGTTAGGATGTAATAGTCAATGCGTTGCTTCCTAGCCATTCACTTTCCCTTTCTGTTTTGTTGAAAATGCTCTGGCCAAGCTAGCCTATTTCTGAAAATAGTCAAATATATTCTGGACTTAGGGGTATTTGCAGGTGCTGTTCCTTTTGCCTAGAATGCCATTCCTTAAATCTTTGCATGGTTGAACTCTTCTAGTCAGTAACGTGTCAGCTTAAAAGTCACTTCCTACATTGCTGGTGGGAGTGCAAACTGGTCCAGCCACTATGGAAAGCTGTCTGGAGGCTCCTCAGTCTACTAAAAATGGAGCTACCATAGGACCCGGCAATTCCACTCCTAGGGATCTACCCAAAGGACACAAAAACACTGATTCAAAAGAACACCTGTACCCTTACGTTTACTGCAGAGCTATTTGCAATTGGTAAAACGTGGAAACAACCCAAATGCCCAAAAATAGATGATTGGCTCAAGAAGATGTGGTACATATAAACAATGGAATATTATTCAGCAATCAAAAAAGTTAAACTCATGCCATTCACAGCAATGTAGATGGAGCTAGAAGGAATTATGCTCAGTGAAATAAGCCAGAAGGAAAAAGAAAAATATCGCATGGTTTCACTTATAGCAGGAATATAGGGGAACCAAACAAGATATCAGTGTTAAAAAAATAATTACAGTACAAAACACAACAAAGCAAAAACAGACAATTATAAATCAGAGACATCCTGCAGGGGAGGAGGAGGGAGAGGGATTAGAGGGAGGGAGGGAGGAGCACAGGGTCTGAGGTAATGGTGCACCGATGCGTTGGTGAAGGAAACTCTATGGGGTCTACACCTGAGGGGGTGGGGGAAGCAAATATTGTTTAAAAATGAACAATGATGTAAAAAATTTTAAAAAAAGTCACATCCTTATTGGTCTTTTTTAGACACTGCTTAGCAACTAATATTTGGTGAAGCTTTAGAATAGTATCTACCTTTCTTCCTTGACCAAAATATCTCTTCTATATGTCACTCACTCAATAGTACTCTTAAATCTGAATTTATGAATTTAAATTGATCCCAAATTATCCTTTGAAAACTGGTGAACTACAGAAATACTCAGTACTTTTCTCACCTTGCTTAGTTAAATTTATCTAAATTTCTTCCCACTGCTTTTTAAAATTCCTTCCTATCCTTCCATAAAATGTAAGACCCTATATACATTATACATCAGTTTTGTACAACCTTAAGTTGCAACCCATCTAACTGAGTAACAATAGCAATGTAGAAATAGATATTTGAGTGTATAATTTGACTCTGTTTACAAATTGAATATATTAATTGTTCCCAACCCACTTAATCAATAGTCCTGTGACCATTGAATTGTGATGTAAACTCTGAGAAATACAAAGTTATTAATAATAACTCTGCATTCTGGTCCTTTGATCTGTGTCTCTGTCCAACCTAAACAATCATTATCAATTTTGTGTGACTTAATATCTATGGTCCTTCTCATTTGTTCTCTTATGAAATTGTCATTTGTGTACACATTTACATTCAAATTTAAGAATCAATAACCATGTTCCCTGATATCCTATTAGGATTTTAACTGAATTTGTACTAACATACAATATATCTCTAGGGTACAGAAGAAACTGATGTCAGATTATCTGATTCACTTTTTATTATATAATAACATTTGTTACATTTGACTTTTATATTATGCCTATATCATCTACGTTTAAAGAAGGTTAGTTATTTTAAAAACAAAGGGATCCATAGATTAATTTTGGAATAAGTGATTTTTAAGGGATGACTATCTTGAAAAAGCATTTATTCCTAAATAAATGTATAAATCTGTCTTTATTTTATTTATTTAAAAATATTTATTTTATTTACTTATGCATATAAGAACTGGGGTATAGGCCAGAGGTTTGGGGGTGAGAGGATTCACCAGAGACAGATTGGGGAGCAGAACAGGCAGATCTACTGAAATAAACTGCTGAGAGGAGCAGCGGGATCTCAAGACAGGAGAGGTCTGCTGCACCATGTGGGTTAGCTCTCTGGCTGGTGATCAAACTGGTGCTGCAGTGGCTGAGAATTAACCCCCCGCACCACCAGGGAGGCCCTAAATCTGTTTAAAACAGTTAACTTTCAGATATTTTTCAAAAAATTAAAAATTGAAATCCCATTTGATCTAGTTATCCCACTTATGCTTATTTACCCAAAGAAAATGCCATTAATTTGAAGAGCTCTATACATTCCCTGTGTTTACTACAACATTATCTTTAATAGCCAAGAGTTAGAAACAACCCAAGTGTCCACAAATGACTGAATAAAGAAAATGTGATAGACATTCAAATGAATACATTTCCAATTATAAAAAAAGATAAAACCCTGTTATTGGCAGTAATGTGGGTGGACCTACAGGATATTAACTTAGTGAAATAAGTCAGAGAAAAGCATTGCATGAATTCTCTCATATATTGTACATAGAAAAAATGAGCTAATGGATGAAATAAAGAAAACATCATACTTTTAGGCTATAAGACTAAAAGAGGGACAACCAAAGAAATAAGAGTGTAAATTTGGTATAATGGGGTCAACTGTATGGGGAAGGCAGAACTGGAATTTTAGTGGTAAATTTAATGAAGCAGATACATATACTACTGATACACAGTATATACTACTGATATACATATACTACTGATACACAGCTTAACTTATGTAATGATAGAACACAATCTTATTTCAATCAAAAAAAACAGTCTTACTATTTGTGAATACAGGATCCATCAAATTTGTTCAACTTCTCTTACATGGCCTTAAATAATTTTATCAACTTCTCCATATAGGTTCAGTTGTTGTTGAGCATGCTACTGTTTTTAATGACATTTGTGCTTAGTTTTCGGAATAAAGCAATCCTTTCCACTTTTTTATATTTACCAATCTAAGTGAACTGCTTATTAATCCAATTAGTTTCATTTCCTTTCAAACTCTTCTGTTTCTCATTGAATGTTCATGTCTTGGAACACTGACTGGTGCCTCCAAAGGCAAAGCCCTGACATTAAAAAGAATGTGTTTTAATTTTACCATTAAACATAGTTTCAGGTAGGGTTTTGGTTGATACACTAACTTTCTTCTTCGATTTTTAGTTTATTAAGAGTTTCTATCCTGGGAAGGTATTGAATATTACCAAATGCTTTTCTGCATCTAATGAGATGATCTTTTTCTTTTTTTTCATTTAATCTGTTAACAGGGTGATAGTCACTGATAGCCCTTTCACTTTAACCATTTTTTCATTCCTGAAATTATCTCTCATTAAAAGAAAATGCACATAACTAATAAAATTTGAAAATCATGCGACTCCAACAGTAACTAGGGAAATTCACATAAAAAAGTAGTGCTGTGCCACTTTTTACATGTCAGCTTTGCAAACAAATCTAAACTTTGACAATAACCAATGCTGGCAGGGATGTGGGTTAAACAGTACTCACACATATGTCTGGTGAAGCATAAAGATACTCTGTATTACATATTGGTGTGGTGGCAAATAAAGCTGACTGTATAATACATGATCTAATAAATGTTCTCTCCCACGTCTACAAAGTAATTTAATAGGTTTCTCACCATCTATAAATAAACTCATACAAGATTCTCTAGAATTATATCCATATTTAAGTTTAGGACTATGCTGAAAAAAGTTTTAAAAAGTGATCATTAATCATAATATAGGAGAATTTCTATTTTTTTTAAAGATTTATTTATTTATACAAGAACCAGGGTACCGGACAGGTGTGTGGGAGGGTGAGAGTATTCACCAGAGGCAGAGGGGGAAGAGAACAAGCAGACTGACTGAAATACACTGCCGAGGGGAGCAGCGGGCGAGACAGGAGAGGTCTGCCGCGCCATGTGGGCTGCTCTGGGGCCTGCTGGGGGGATCAAATTGGCACTGCAGAGGCTGTGGACAGCTTCACAGTGCTGCGCTCAACCACCTGCGCCACCAGGGAGGCCTGAGAATTTCTATTTATTTACAAATACGAAGGAAATAATTTTAGGATGGGGCATTGATTGGTTTAGTGACTATGTACAGTCATCAGTTGGCTGAGGTTATTTATATTATTTTCCATTTTACTATATACAAGTTAGGTTAAGTTGGTACCTAGATTGTTTTTTTAACACTTTCATGTTCATCTTTGACAAAGGAAACAAATAAGTGGTTCCGACCAACTGAGTTTAAAGCTCCAAAATTACAGTGCTCTGGAAATATCACTGAACTTCTCCATATTGCCTATTAACGCTTAATATGGGAATAAGAAAATTCTGAATACATGGTCAGACCAACCTTGATTTGTTCCATCTTAATATGATTATTATAGCAGTTGGATACTTACCTTGCACTCACAATGATGAGAAAACAAAAAAGTAACATTGCAAATTTGCTGAAAGAACACTGGCATTGAAATGCAATGTTGCAAAATTTGGCTTTATTATTGATTTCCTATCTTGGCCCATACTTATATTATTAACTCAGTTTTCTGACCCTAGTGCCCTTATCTTAAATTGTCCAGATTTTTAAGGCTAAACAACAGCAAAAATGTATGCCTTATTGGCATACAGAAAAAAGCATGTATTTTCCCCACTAACACCTTATTCTCTTTACCACTCTTCTTCCTTAGCCACAAATATATTTCATTTTTCTCCTTTAATAGCAGTGTATAGAGATTGATTCACTCCTTCCATCTGTTGTCACATAGTATAATACTATATGAATACCCTGTTCTGACATTTTACTTTTGATCATTTTTAAATTACTGACACTTTCAGCATTCAAAATTTGATTATTAAATTATTTTTAAAAAACGTACTTTCATTGTGCTCTTCCCAGCACAAGGGACTATGGTGATGGTGCACGGATGAATTGATGGTGAAAATTTTATGGGAACTACAACTGAGAGGGGAAAGCAAACATTGTACAAAAATGAACAATAATGTAAAATAAAATAAATTATATTAAAAGTAAATAAATGTACTTTCATTGCTCCCTGCTCTGAAGAATATAAGCAACTAAATAATTTTGAATAAATGTTGATGAGTTCTAAAACACCAACTGGAGAAAGGGCAGTACTCTTTCAACCTGAAGCTATTATTAATCCAAAAATCCATTCATTTTTGTCTTTAAGAGAACTGTCTCTATATAAAAATATCAAAACAAAGAAAAATAGGATTGAATGTGGAGCTTAATAATAAAAAAGTACACCTGTAATCATATGCACAACCAAATTTATTCTTCTCCTTGAATAAAAAAAGTATGCATTTATATTCAGGGAGTCTTAAATTAGCTGTTTCACACTTAACATTTTGAATGCAGACACACATCTCATGAAATTTCTATCAGAATTTATTCATTGAAAAATCAAGAAAACTCAAAAATTCCCTTTGTTAAGAATAATTAAAACACATGAAGGGTCATATACAAAATGTCAAAGCACTGGAGGTTACTCTTAATTTACATTCTATAATGAATGGTTTTAATTTTTGAGTCAAAGGCTTTAACACATCCCCCAAAGTCTATATTTTTCAAATTTATAAAAAAAAAAAACTGAAAGCTTACTTTTTTACATAAAATGAATAATTCTAAAAAAATTTAAAAACAGTTTTTGTGCAATCTCACTGTTCTCCTTAATAACTCATTCATTCATCTAAAAATAGACCCAGGGATCAATTATGTTCAGGGCACTGTAGGGAATTAAAATAGAAGTAAAACATGATCCTTTTCCTCTTGGAGCTTATAATATAACTAATTGGGGGGAAAGGGACACACATACAAAAATAACTACAGTGAAAGACAGAAAATGGGACTGTTTTAAGAGTAATAAAGGATTATGGCAAAAGAGTGAGAAGGAGAGAGAGAGAAGGATAATATATAATTTAGGAAGTGCTGCAGGAGTTGGAGGGAGTTAGGACACCTCTGAACTGGGTTTTATCTGAGTTAGAATGTCTCTGGTAAAGAATAATTGGAATTGAGCAGGAGGATATTTCAGAAAAAGGAAATAATAGCTCATCACTAATATGCATATACATATACATACACACATACATATGACAGATAAGCAAGAAAACTAGCTTAAACATGTAATTGTCAAGCACTCAGTAAATATTGATTGAGAGAGATAATCATTAGAGATAAAATGAAGCTATCAACTATTATGAATGCAACAAGGCACCATAGGTGTTTGATTAAAAAGTCCTAGTCTTCTTGAGGCTAGAGAAAATCAGGGCCTCCCTTACCTACCCACTGATAGAGACATCCCTATCCCTTCTACAAGGCAGAAGTGGAGATTAAAATAGCTCCAGAACATTTCCTGCTCTGTTCTAACTGGACTTTCATTCCATTTGACTCAAACCAATTGGAATGTTGAGGGAAAACCCCATGAGGCAACAAGCATGTGGGGACAATGTGTCAATCCCTGAAAAATGTCCAGTCCACTATGTGCACCATTATTGTTTCCTATTCACTGGAAAGCAGAAAGTGTAAGAAAAATAGCTTCTTAGCACACACTGCTATTTCTCTATTTTAAAAGTAGATATATTACCGTCATGAAAAACTTCCTTACTCAACTGTCACAAAAAATTTGCCAAATCTAACTACTTGCCAACATAAGGAAGACTATGCATTCTAAATATTTTGTTTGGAAGATTCAGTGTTCCAGTCATCTAAGAAAATTACAATGTAGCCCAAGAGTTCCCTGAGTTAAATACGTGCACATTTTATGCATTCAATAAATACCTGGGTCGTGAATTATATAGTTTATGTCCTTTATAAACGTGTGCAATATTTTGCTTATAAAAAAATTGTTCTCAGATTTCCAACTTGAGCTGAGGTGGATATCTTGTTCCATTCTTTTTGCCGCCAGCGAGGGCGATTTACTGACATCACTAAGCTACTTGGAAGGTCCATAGAGTTTGGGTTAGAAGTTTCAGCATAAGGAAGGTTAGAGTTGGAATTAGGAACTAAGAGGAACTTTAGGAAGGAACACAGGCAAGAGGTTATAAAAGATCCTTAATTTCTAATCAACAACATTAATTCTAGGAAGAGTCACTGGATTCCAAAGTCTCTTTTCTGGAAAATTGAGAAAAAGCATAACTACCAGACTTCCCTTGGTTTCCTCACTTACCCAATGGTTCCCAAAGTTTACCCAAAGCACTTACACAAAGCTTCCCATTCCTCGCCCAAGACAGAGGTAAGTAGATGCTAAAATAGCTCAATAACACTTTTGTACTATTCTGATTGTGCTTTCATTCTTTTTGCCAGACCAAATGGAATAGAGTAAACCTACTTTGTTATTGGGAAGATGTTCTTTATAACTTAGCCTCCATAAAATTTATTTGACTACTCTACCCAACACTGCCCCATTATTTATTTTTCCTTATTTCTTATAAGTATCTAAAGAAGCCCTATTCATCCATCACTCAACTGAGCAGTGAACCATGTGTTTCCTTGTATTATTTTAGAGTTTCATCCTCCATGCCTAGAACCATACCTCACACATGATTGGTTCTAAAATATTTTTGAATGAAAAAATGAACAAATAAATGAACAACTATTTCATTTGGCTTGCAAAGCTTCAAACAAGTATATCACCTCTCAAAACTTCATCATGCTAAGTATGAGTGATCAGGACAGATTCGGTTTCTATAATGACTTCTAATACTACCCTCTGAATTTATTTACATTTTGACTTCTTTGAGAATACACTTTAACTGGAGTGTGATTCCTTTTTTCCCTGTCATACAGCAAATTTTTGTGGTCAGTTGATTCTGGAAACTGAGTAGAAACACAAAAAAATTATCTTTTAAAAAGATAACAAGTTTATTTTAGAAAATAACTAATAGCAAGCAAAATTATGGATATTTCTACAGAGCTCTAAGTTATCCAGCCTAAGGAATTTTAATTAATGTGTAACATAGGCAGTATTAACATACCAATTTAACATTTTCATCATCTAGCAACAATGAGTTAATATCAAGAACTATAAAATACAAATTAACAAGTTAAACCATATTTCTATTTTAAAAGCAAAATATCAACTATTAAGATCTGAATTAAGCACACAGTTTAAGTAAGCCAAGAGTTTAAAATATGAAACTGTGCGATTTATTACACATGAAATTTGCTGTGTCCATAAAGAACTAGTTCTACCAGAACAGCAAGCAGTGGCTTATACTTGCTTTTTCTTTCACACTGAGAATTTTATCTCATCTATTTAAATTGAGAGTTCACATTAATGAATCATAATAACATTTTTAAAACTATACTTTATATATTACAACAATAAAGCTAGAGGCACAGATATTATTTTACATTGTAATCAATGATATACAGTTACCTATTTCCACACCTCATAGCCAATATGTATATTCACTGCACTTACAACATTCTATTGGTTTTCATAAATCATCTCTTAAATGCAGTCCTCAAGGGATTTAAGAAATATTCTTCATCTATTAGAGGAATTTAATAGAATTTACATTTTTTTAGATGTCCATTTTAGCTTTATTGCACTTGTACAATTGAAAATCTAAGAGGGCAGAATTTACATTTCTTGGCCTTAAAGAAGGTCTAATTCTTTTCTTAGAATAGTCACTCTTTCAAAATAAAAATAAACTGTTTATGTGCATGCTTATGTGTATTTAAGATGCCATTTTCCCTGGAATGGTCAACAGCCAGAACCCTGTTTATGAACCATATTAACACCAAACAGAGAGCTTAGCAATGTCTGTTTCTAAAAATAAACCCTGTGTCTCCTGCTGTCATCATCAACCAGTCTTCTGTGTTCTGTGATAGAAAGCATCAAGCCTGCCTCTTCGCCTTTCCACAACCATGATACATCACTACCCAAAGGCCTCCCCTTTCAGTCAAGGTGGCAGAGATAAAAAGAATCCAGCAACCCCCCCTCCAAGCATACATTTAAGCATTATTGCCCCTTAAGCAGACAGTTACGTTGTTTTGGCAGCAGGAAGGAATCTGTGGTTTCACTTGAATGTTATTCTTCTTTATTTAAACTACTAGAAATAACCCAAAAATGACAGAATGCTCTTTCTATAAATAATCATTCCAGTGTAGAGTTATATTAGGAGGTAACTCAGATGGCATGATAACGCCTAACAAGCTAATCTTAGACCTGCGATGCCATAAGATAGAAATACCGAGGCTAAGAATAACTGACCCACAGGAGTCAGCCTGCTAAAGAGAGCCACAGACATGTGGGCATCTGCGGATTTTAATACATTTAATGATCTTCTGAAAGCTTCTTCCCCCAGGGAGGTAATAAATTATGTTGGTCATTAACATGACAATCGACGAGGCTTTTACAATGTATTGATTCATAAAGATGGTTCAAGATTCTCTTAGCAAATAAGATTACAAAAATTAGTTTATGGAACCAGAGAGTTGGCTCTTGAATTGAATAAGTATCTAGCTGGTGAATTTTATTCATAAGGTATCCACAGAACACAAAATAGTTATGCAACAGAATAAAACTCAACTCAAATAAAATGAAGTATCATTTTACTGTATATAGATGGTAAAAAAAAAGTTTCATTCAAAATCTCCAAATTGGACCAATATATATTCAAAACAGGCAGATTCTAACTTTTTTAACTGGATTATTATAAGATGCAATATCTAATTTTGTCTTGAGAATTTGATACTACATGTTAAAATCAAGATTTAAGTGGATATATAGACTTCCTATTCTATTGGTCATCTCTCACTACCATGTTTAGAAAATGAGAAAGCATATAATTCAGATATTTCAAGTCAAAGAAATAGAATCCCACCATGCCAACATCTGGGGTGGGGGGGACTTCTTTGGGTAAAATACATTACTAAGAGTGTCCTATTTCGAAGTGATACAATTCTTACCTTATGACCTGAAACATACTGTAAACATACATCAAATGCACTGGGAATGTTGTTTCCACCCACAGTGCATACTCATTTCTCTGTGCATCATCAGTTTCCTAGAATTTTGGAGGTTGCTTTAAACCCGTCACAGCCCTCAGTGTTAACTAGCTCCAATTTGCTTATCAAGCATTGGGAATGTGAAGTAAGGCTCTTCCAACAAGCCTTTCAACATAGTTGCCTATTTGTGCCTTATACTTCCCAGGACTAAGAAGTGTGCCTAGATGTTTGTTTATAATAGCTGTTTCATAATTTTAGCATCAGATATTAAAAACATTATCCTATGTTATTATTATCTTTGTGGAAAAAGTGGCAGGGGTATAGTCAATGAGTTTAAACTTGACTCTGCAAGTTCCTAGTCCTGGTGACCATCAGTAAGTTGTTCTGAACCTATTTCCTCATCTGCCAAATAGGAGTTCATTATAACTACTACATACTTCTTCAAGTGGTGGAGAGGATTAAATGATAAGATCAATGCCAGTATCAGAAAAAGTTCTTGAAACATTAGCTATTATTATTATCAGTGATTTTAAAAAATGATGAAAAATTATGGGTATCACTACCCTCCTAAATAGAGAAGACAGAGTTGACAAAATGTGGCAGAAAAAGAAAACATAAAAATAATAATTGTTGGGGATTTTTCTTTCTAATATCAGATGAGTAGGTCTTGATAATCATGGATATATTCTTGAATTTTATTTGTAAGCACATTTTAATGACATTGTTAAGAATAAAACTTAAATTATGTTCAACTCATCAAATTAGAAAACCCCAAGCTATATTGCAATTTAATGGAATTTTGGTGAGATTTTCACATTTTATTTGGTTTTAATTTCAAATTTTGAAAAATGGTATATTTATACTTTAACCATATTTGAAAATGTTGTGCCTTATACCCCTACCAAAATTTATCTTAAATAATTGAAATGGTGTCTATATGGCTTCAATTGGGTCAATTGCAGCCATGAATTACAAGTTTCTAACATTAGTAGATGTTGGTAGGTCATGAGGGGAAAAAGCAAGAAAATGAAGTTTTGGGGTATTTCCAATCTTATTAACATGCAAAGAGTTTAATCATAAGTAAATGACTAGTTATACTCTGTGGTTGGTAAATTTTCTTCCTCCTTAAATGTAGTTTTCAAAGGATTTAATTATTGGGTATTGAAAAACACTATATGTAAAAGGCCCATCACTTATTTTACTATGGAAAAATTAACACTAAAATAATGAGTGGAACCGGTATTTGTAGAAAGCATAAGAATTACTTAGTTTTGTATTCATGAACCATAGCTTCACAGAGTAATCCCAAACATAATGTTCTTTGGTAATGCTTTAAACTGTAGATTTTTGGGAATGTAAAATTATCTAAATTAATTTTGTTTTGTACACCTGACTTACTAGAAGAAGAATGGAACTAGTATGCACGAGGTGTTTTCTCATCCTCCATCACCTTACTGATAATCTCCTTAGACTTGCAAAGGGGAAAACTGCCCATAGACATGCCAGGATGCATCCTAAGTTAATGCCCATTCCTCTCCTCAACTCTCCTCCCCAATGTGATCTAGATTATTAGCTGCTGCATCCACCCTCCCTGTCTCAGCCAGGGCCTGAAGGAACGATGGCGGTGGTCCCGTTCTTCAAAATGACTGGCCAATGTATGCTCAGATGATACTTTTCTGGCCAATAAGTTTGATGGGTGATTTGCTGAAGAAATTTGGGATAAACTTTCTTTCTGTAAGAAAACACTTAAGCAAGCAAAGTTTCTTGTGTATGTCTCTGGAATTTATCAAGAAGAAATAGTCACAATACCTGGAACTGCTACCGTCAACTTGAAAGACTGCTAGGGGAACCAGTCTTGTGATGGAGGCAACACCACACAGCCAGCAGAGTGGAGCTGGGTGAAGGCCCTGAATGAGGGTGTTACCACCAAGCACGTGCAGTTGCCTGGCTGGCCTGCTGTCTTAGCAAATGATAAGTTTTCTGGTTGACTCTCACTGTGAGTAGGACTTTCTGTTACTTGCAGCAGAAGAGAACATACCTAATGTATCTACTACTTAAATTAATCACTGTTAGTATTTTGGCGCAGTAGCTTTGTGTGTGGGTGTATAAAAAAAAAAAAACAACCTTTTTTAGGAGATATGTGCATGTTAAATATAAAAATTCATACAAGGCAGAAAAGCATGATGACGGAAGTTCCTCTACCACCACCACATACAAAATGTTTTCAGATTTCATTCTGTCTATATATGAAATCTTCCAGGAGATGAATAGATGAAGTACTTTTATAAAATAAGATCATATCACTGATATTTTTATTGCAAAAACATTAAAGTTGAGTGAATTTAGCAGAATTAAAAACTGCAGTTGATGAAACTATAAGCATACTAAATGCTTCCTACATATATGAAAAAACTATTTTCTAAAGGATCTCTCTAAGGTTAAATAAATCATAAAAAAATAGTGTTTGGAGTCTTTTTTTTAAAATTATGTGCTTCTATTTTAAGCAGCAGGGAGTCTGCCCTTGCTCAGAAAAGAGAAGATATTCGCACATTCACACATCCCTCCATCTCACCTCTCTTCAATGCCTCACCTCATATTGGTTAGCTTTATAAATATTTTTACATTGCCCTACTTTATAAAATTTGCTTTCTGTCCTTTAACCACAATCCCATAGCTGTTTAAATGAATTCAATCTTTGCTCCATTCATCTTTTTTTTTTTTTTTAAATAGAGGCATGTTATTTATTTATTTATTTATTTATTTATTTGTTTGTTCATTTGTTTTTGTTTATACATGCACTGGGTACAGTCAGAATCGCGGGAGGGTGAGAGAATTCACCAGAACCAGAGCCAGGAGCAGAGCAGGCAGAAGGACCGAAGCACACTGCTGAGGGGAGCAGCGGGTGGCAGGAGAGGTCTGCGCGCCATGTGGGACCCTCCTCTGGTGGCCGGGGAGCAGCCGGGAATCGAACTGGCGCTGCAGAGGCTGCGGGCAGCTTCGCAACCCAGCGCTCAACCGCTGCGCCACCGGGGAGGCCCTGCTCCATTCATCTTACTATGTTTTCTCTACTTCTGAATTTTACTTTTTGCTTTTAAATTTCTCTCTTCATTGTGTGGACTTCATTCTCAAGCACCCTTATGTTTGAGAAGATCTAACTTGTCCACCTATTTGCTCTTTATATTTGTAACATCTGACTGGGATGGACCGTTTATTGGGTTTCACTTCTTCTAGGACTTCAGAGGTTTTTCATTATCTTCTGGCATTGTATGTTTGATATGTTATAAGCCTTCTTGAGTCCCATGTATTCCTTCCTCCTCACTCTTTGTTTTACCTGCCTGAATCCATTAAGGATTATTTGAAATTCAATGGCCCAGATAGGGTATGACTCTCTGCTGAGCATTTGCAGCATACTTGCCTAAAAGAGATGAACTCTTTTAATCAGCAGATTATTTTCTTTATCAGTGAAATGATCTTTCATCATTTACAAAAAAAAAATCTTATTTTTCAATGTTTGGGGGATCAACAACAGGGATAAAGGTAGTTTTTTTTATGTCTTTAGCTTTCTTATTCATCGATTGTAATTGATTTAATCTATTTTCCTTTTTCAGTTCCTCTGATTCTCTTAACTCATTCCTCTTTTTTGGTGAAGATTTTCATTATTCTGTTTCCTGCTATTTCATTTTTTTTTTCAGTTTACATGCCAACTTTAATACTGAAGAGATTTATACTACAGTTACAGCAGTTAATCACTCTATGCTCATACTTTTCTTCATATCTAAAACAATATGAATACCTACCTTTTTCAACATCCGTCCATTCATCTACATCAATTGAGTACCTACTACATACCAGGTGTTGTGCAGGGGGTAAAACATAGTAAGATGCAGTTCTTCCCTGCAGGAATGCAGTTTAGTGAGCAACACTCAAGGGCCTGAATTTCCTTTTGGGCAAGTATTTTTTTTTATTTTATTTTTATATTCCCCATACAATTGCAACCCCTAGATTTTGACCCCAATCCCTCCCCTCCCCGCCCCCCACCCCTCATAGAGTGTCTCTGGTTCATAGTTTTTTGTTGATTTTGATTTTCACTTTCTTATAGTTATTCATTTTCCTGGTCCCTTATTTAAGTTTTCTAGATTCCTGTAATGAGTGAGACCATCCGGTATTTTTCTTTTTCTTTCTAGCTTATTTCGCTGAGCATGATCCCTTCCAGAGCCATCCATGTTGCTGCAAATTGCATGTGTTTATCTTTTTTGAATGCTGAGTAATATTCCATGGTGTATATGTACCACATCTTCTTGATCCAGTCATCTATTTTGGGGCATGTTTCCTGCTATTTCTAATGAATATTTTTGTTCTGTAATTATCCCCCTTTCTTCATTCTCAATTGTTTTATCATCTCTCTATGAACTCTTGTCTTATGGAACTATATGTTCATGTCAAGGTGCTCTATTTGCGGGAAGCAAATATTAGACTATTTCATGGATTCAGAAAGCTGTTGTTTTCCTCTTGGTGGAATCACTGAGATTAGTTGGGGAAGAGTATTGCATTACAAAGGACTATGGAAAATTTTCCCAATTTAATGTGTTTTTCTGAAGCCATCTTTTCCCCAGGAGGCAGTATTTATTAACATTCCTCTAGCTCACCATTTCCCTTCCAAAATCCCTTTTACTATACCTTAAAACAACAAAAATAGCCAAAAATTGGGGCTATTCATTATTTTTGCTTCTCTCCAGATTTGGGAATGTTAGTGAGAATTTACAGTAAGTTGTCCAATTGTCAGAAAATTCTAAGGAGGCCCTGAATTCATGTCCTGTTAAGCTTCTCCATTCTAAGCAAAGACCCCCAACTTCCATTTTGTCCCTTGCTTTAGTTTCCAAGGAATTGCAGCCTTGGGTTTCATGTAAAAATTATGTAAAAATTACATAATTTTCTTTGTTCAGTCATTCCTTGTGTGTGTGTGTGTGTGTGTGTATTTGTACAGGGGAGTTTATTTGCTGACTTACACTATTTTAAAACACTTCATTTGAGCCTTATCAGTGGTGGTAAATTATGCAGTTTACCTAATAATCAAATTCTACTTTCTTATCGCTACAATAAAAAACAACACTTTAAAATTCAGAATTTGGGTTGATTTTAGTCGTCAAATGGGTTTTATTGAATTTTCCTAACAATTATGATATTTTGTCATCCACAGAGATATAAAAACTCATTCTTGTCCCCATTTTCAATGGGGCTATGAATAACTATTTGATTGCTATCTATCGAATACTGCAATTGAATGCAGCCTTAAATGTGAAGATAGTCAGAGAACAGCAAATCAGTGATCATGGGGAACTCCAGAAGTGAGTTTTGACATAATAGAAGCATTTCACAGACTTTCATTTTCATAATTAGATTCCACTTTCCAAGTAGACATAAATGACTATGGAATCTAAAATGTTTCTATATATAAATGTTTCAGTATATAAAATGTTTCTATTCCCCTGACAACCCAAGGGGGTAAAAAAGGATTTTTCAAAAGTGAAGATACTTTCATAGTAAAAATTAGGATTTAGATTTAATTTTTTTATGTTCCAAAATATGAATACATGGTAATATGAATTTTCCTTATTGTAAGTATATTTTACATTGATGGTATACTAACTCTGGAAATTCTTTGTAAGAATCATTCCAATATTGTCTGGACAGCTCTGCTGTCCAACATGTTAAAAAATGTGCCTGGCAACCGGAGGACACCCCTTATTCTGCCAGCTACTGCTGAGTGACCTGAGTCAATATTTGTATATGCTTCAGTTTCTACCACTTATATTGGCCCACAGAAGCCACAATAGTGGAGACTGACTTGGCAAAATGTGTCCACTCACAATTAGCAGAGTACAATGTAGATAAACTAGTTCCACCTATGATGTTAGTCTAGGTGGGTCAATTTAAAGGGGGAACAAAATGAAACCATATAAAAAAATTGCCATCCAATAGTATATAAAGAGCTCTGAAGAAAAATCATTTATAGTGATGCAGAGTAACAAATATAGCTAAAATAACACACAGAAATTTTAAAGCAATGATTAACAAAATATTTTTTAAGCAATTAATCTTAAACAATTAATCTTAAAAATTCTGATACTGAGGTTTCACTGTTCAATTACATACTCTGCCTCTTCCTTGTCTTTGATTACTATATAATGAGAGTCTGTACAGGACTCATATATACACACTAGCTACTCTTATTATCACAATTTGCACAAGGAAAGCTTTTAATTCCTTTTTTTTTTTAGTTTTTAATTCTTATCAGATCAGGAAAACAAAAGAAATAACAAATTTATAAGATAACTGAAAAAAAAAAAAAACCTTACTATAATTTTCCCATGTGATGCCCAACCTAACTCATCTATCTTGTTCAAGGAGATAGAGCATGGTACCAAAGATCCAGGATCCCAAGTTCCTTTGCTAATAATAACAGTGTTATTATTTTAAACATTTAATATATTTGGACCGCACAAGCTCCAGAGGTAAGCAAGAGAACATCATTATTCTTCTGTTTACAGATAAGCAGCTCAGTTACACAACTGACCAGGCACAAAGGTCTTCCTCCAACATGGAGCTTGTGACTCCTAGAACAGAGCTCTCTCCAAAACTCTGCACTACCATCAGATATCTTTTCTTTCTTTCATATCTGCAGACTCCATCCATTACTAAGATCAATCACATCCACACCACTGATCCAAAAGGGATTTGAGCAAGACTTATAGCTGAATTAAGAGAAACACACCATTCATTTGGCAATGAACTCAGAAGACAAACCTACCGATACATGCTGTATATCACCAGCATTACTGTATTACCTTCACTTCCCCCTACACGATGCAGTAATTCTCAAAGTTTACTTCACCTTAGAAGGTGTTCCCTTATCTTTTCAACCAGACACTCTAGGGGTGTAACCCCCAGGCATCAGTATTTTGTAAAATACTCTTGGTCAGTCCAAGTGTGAGAGTCAGGAGTCTGGCAGGAGGTACACAATAAAGACTGGGTGGATTAAATGTAAGGACCTATAATAATAAACAAAACCCAGTGTTCCAGGACATAGGAAGCATGCAAATGTTTTTAGGTTTCAAATTTTAAAACTAGATAGAACTTGGAGTTTCCTTCTTTCTATCAGACAGGTTTGGGAGTTGATGTCAGTCTATGACTTTCCATTTAATAGCTGGTACTTAAAAGGTTGCTTCCTATAGTGTAGACAAAAGCATGGGCAGTCTCAAGTAGTTCCCTGCTTGAAAATATATTTATTTTGTATAAAATGATTAAGCATCAGGAAAATGACAATGTCAACAGAAATCAGAGTAGAGTTAAAAGTGATTGAGAAACAGTGATGTTTGCAAACACCTGTAGGGAAGATTCAATGTCAGAGGCACAGTCTGCTGCTGCATAGAAGGCACAGCTTTGTTTCTACAGGAAATATCACACTTGCAACACAGAGGCCAGCACTAATCAGATAAAGTACAGTGCTGAAAATATATCAAAGTTAGTTATTTTAAAAGAGTTGGTCCACATTTAAAAAATAAAATGCTAAATGGAGTGACCAGTTCCATCAGCTGACATCCTCCCCACAAACTCTTCTTAACCTTATAATCACGCAGATAATAAATTGCACGGAAATTTTGGTATGCTTGCTTTAGAAATGCATATTTACTAATTAATAGAATTCCTGTCACTAAGGAGCAAATACACCAAATTGTACAAAATGATATTTTTATTCTGATTCGATGAGAAGACTGGATCAACAGAAGGATCTTAAAATCATCGTAATTGAGTTTTAAAGAAATTTTGCTTCAAATGTAGATCTGTAAATAGGAAACTGTTGAAAAATCAAACAGACAGTGTGCCAACCTGTGGAATATTTCTTTCATATCTACATCTACCATGTAAACAGTTTTATATTGCATTCTTATCATGGAAATCTAGGTGGTGATCTATAATTATAATTCTGTCCACATAAAAACTTAGAAGATATTAAAGTGAACTTCAAGCCAATTTAGATTGAAGTTTCCAGAAAGCACTAAAACAAAAAAGAAGTCCTCAAAGTTTTATGAACTAGTTACAGGAAATAAATATAAAAAGCAGTAATTATAATTTAAGTGATATTGCCTGGAGAGTCTGATCTTTTTAACAAACAGAAATTGATAAAGCTGATAAGCTTCATCTCCCACTAGCATGGCTCCTTGAAGGCACAAGCACTTACACTGAGAAACTAGAAATTGGAATCTATTACTGTCATCCTTTAAAACATTGCACCTGCATACAACACCTTTTTAGATGTGTGTTATGGCATTGCATCTGCCCGACAATGCTAGACTTACCAAATGTTTTTGAAGAAAACTGAAATAACCATCTGCTAATAATCATTTAATTTCATTCCAAATAGTTGCATTTTGTACTGATGAGAAAAAGTCACATTAAAGTACCTTCCCGAAGCAAACACATTTCAGAAGGTAGGTCTATAAATAGAGGTGCTTCTTTATGCACACTGTAAATATAAAATCATCAAGCTAGCGGAGGCTGCAATTTAAACTGAAGCACCAATATGAACTTACCTGATTTTTTAAGTCCTATTAGAATATGCTTACAATCAGTACTGATCTCCTTTTTCTAGTGCATAGTAAGGCAAAACACCCCAACTACATTTTACTTATCTCAGCCTCATCCTTCATCAGAAAGAAGCTTTGCGATTTCATTCAGAAGCAGCCGTCCCTAAACAGACTGAACATGCACAGAAGCAATAATGGAAGGGATCTAAGTTAAACCCTGCAGACGCACTAAGAAAATAGCAACATCAACACCAAAAAGCAAGTCCTTAAGAGAGGTGCTTTTCTTAGCTGCATTTCCCAAATCAGCCCCCTTTCACACATAAAATATCTCAGTTATAAAAAAGGTTCTTACCTGAGCTGATCATACTGTGCATTCTCTGCTGAGCCAAGAGCTGCTCTCGTCCAGCCACCCCATCTGAGGAAAAACACGAGTCACTCTCGTAAATTGTCTGCAGCATATTCCAATCACTCTTACTTCAGCTACATGAAAGATTCATCGCTGCTCACTACAAGGGCCCCAGGAGCTACCCTTGCTGGTCCTCCCTCCTCCCCAGGGAGAAGCAGCAGAGGATCAACTTCAACAATGATTCCCCTTCTGCTAAGATGGACATACACTTTTTAAAAGATCTGGACACTTTCCCTTTACCAACCTGTGTACAAAACAGAAAGCACTGAGTAGATGCTATGCCTCTCTGGAGTTTAGGTAATCCCGGAAACTAAAAGCAGGTGGGAAACAGGAATGTGCTTCGGGGTTATTGCTTTGTCAGAATAAGTAGAAAAATATTAACTCTACCCACAAGAAAAAGAAACCAATTAAACCTGGCTTATAGTTCTTCCTGCTGCTAGAGTTTCCTCGCAAGAACCATCAGTCCTGCAAGTGGCTTCAGCTAGTGCCCTTTTCCTATCTGTTTGTATGTGTCTCTTCCCCCACTCTGGACTCTCTCAGCTCAAGTTGGCTAAAGCTAGTGATAATCCATTTGCATATGAATCAACAACGGCATGGCCCACAGGCACAGAAATAGAACAATGGTCGGCCTGAGCCAAAAATAGGTCAAGCATGGCCGAGTGATTGGAGCCTGCATTAATGCATTTAAAAATACCCCAGCAAACCCAGCTGTCCAGCCTCTATCTTTCAAACCATAATTCTCTATTGCAGGGCCTTAAAAGCAATTAACTCTTTCCTCCCACCAAGCCAGCTTTATACACTATTTCCATGCTAGCGATTTGCTTCCAAAGAAAAGAAGGAAAAAAAAAATTAAGAATCATAATTCAAAGAGGGCAAATATGCACATACATTTCATTTCATTTTATTTTTGTAGTATATGTTTTTGGAAGAGAGAGGAGAGAAGTGCAGAGCTCTGTATTGGTTCTAAAATAATACTGGAAGCTTTTGCTCATAATGTGGTTTCTGCCTCACCCACGCACAGCAATCCTGGTGTTCTATTTTTGTTGCCTGTTTCTCTGGCTACACTGCAGTTGGCTATAGCACTAGAAGCTTTTCTGCCTTCTAGTTTCAAGACTGACAGGAGATTTAGTAAAGATAGTTTCGGAAAACAAGCACACCCCAGAATAAAATGTTTATGAAGGACTAGTTGATTTTTTTTACTAGCTATTTATGTAAGGCAATTAATTGTCCATTTCACATATTCTCCTGTGATCCTGGTACCACCTATCAATTTTATTGCATTCAGTTCCTATTATATTTAAATTAAAAAAAAAAAACCACTGTGATTTAAAACTAAGAGTTCCTTTTCTTCTAGCCTCTCAGGCTAAATTCAATTCATCTGCAAAGGGAAAAGAAAAGTGGTGATCCTTTCTTAAGAATGGGTGCAAAGTGATTGAGTATGTGCACCTGTGGATCAATAAGTGTGATTAGCACCCAACTAGAACATCCTGCATTTCTCACTGCATTGCCTGGAACTCCCTTTTCTATAGAAATATCATTGATAAAAGTTGGTAGATTTCCAATCCAACACACACTGCAGAATTCACCTACAAAGTAAATGAACTATATGGTACATAATACCAAAAATTCTCTGGTTGCTAGTGTACACTTAGAGCAAGATCTCTATATAAGAAATAAACTCTGCATTGCTAATTATAGATGCTAGCACCTAACTTCCCAAGGATAAATCCAAAAGTGGTAATCCACTGGACATCGAAGTTCTCCTACCTTTTTTGCTCATTCCTATGGCATTAGTTGCAACAGAATAGAAAATTTAAAAAGTGTTTCAAGGTTCCCAGGACAGTCATCTGGCTGCTCCCATCTAGGTCAACCACAGAGTGTGTGGCTGGGGAGAAAACAAGGGGGCCTAGAGTGCTGAAGGCAGAGGACACATGTCTTAAGACAGATAACCCACTGCTGAAGAAAATGGCACTGCATTCTCCTTCTTCTGTAGATTAACTTCTACTTCTGGCAAAATTATACTTGGATAGATAAATTATAAGATTAACAAAGGAAGTGATTCCAAACTGCATTTAACTTAAGCTAAATAAACAAATTCTCATGTATCTGTCACTGAAAAAAAATTAAACAAAGCCACTATTTACTTTCATCCCACATGAAAAGCAAATTTGCAGTCAATTAAGAAAAAAGTGTTCAAAATTCAATAGATGGAAACATTTGATCTGAGAACTTATTTGAGGATGATGTCATCTACCCTAGCATTTTAGATCTAGAAGAAAATTTAAAGATTGTCTACAGGATGTTAAAACTCTCTGTCTCCCAGGATAAGGTACTTGGGAATTGCCTCACACAGTTCTTCAGAAGAGGTTCTTTCCACAAACAGGGCTTTCACATTTTTATCTGTTTACATTTGGATATGTAAAATTTATTTTTGAACAATGACTTCTTTTGTTTAGTTGAAAAAAAATGGTAATCCATTCATCAGTAGAAATAAGCTCCCTATTTTTGCACATGAAGAAAGTAATGAGACTTGTAGGTTCAAAGGTTGTAAAATCACTCATTAATAGAATTAGGATTAAAGAGACTTGCTTAGTCTCTAACAGGTAGTCTCTACCCCAGCACAGCCAGCATTCATGTTCTCAAGTCTGTGATCTTGACCCTTATTAAAATGATGCAAATAATCTTCTGAAATACTCAGAATAAATTTTAATATTGCCTACTAGTGAATAACTGAACCACTATCTGTTTCTGAGTGCTTATGGACAGAATATGTAAAAGTAGTGATAAATATACAATATAGAGAACAAAATCCTAGTATTAACATAATATAGTTAAATTTCTTTTGTCATTTTACATTTAAATTATACTCTCAAACTACAGTTTACAAAAATAGTCTCCAAGCTCTCAAAATCATAAAAAAAAAAAAGAAAAACTCTAGAATAGTGAGTTAGTAATTATCCTGTTTTCCAAAGTTCCAGGAAAGGGCTTTTCACATAAGGTAGTATAAATAACATGTCCTCTTAGTTTTGGTTTGTTTATTTATTTATTTACAACACTGTATATGATTAAAAGGTATAGGATCATACACTTTCAGGTGTATCTTACCACACTAAAGTCACCACCAAGGGACCCACAGTCCTTAACCATAGTCCACTGGGCACCCTCCACACTTTGCTCTCCACCATACCCACCCCCCTCTGGTAGTTCAAATGTATAGTCAGATTTCCAGAGTTTGTTATTGGCTTGGTTTTGTCTGACCCTTTGTTTAGTTTCCCTATATTCCACATATAAGTGAAATCCTCTTCTCTTTGTTTTTCTCCTTTGGACTTATTTTATTTAGCATAATTCCATCTAGTTCCATCCATGTTGACACAAATGACAAGAGTTTATCTTTTTTTATAGTTGAGTAGTATTTCATTGTGCATATTCTTCATAATCCACTCCTCTGTTCTTAGGCACTTAGGTTGTTTGCATAATTTGGCTCTTTTAATAGTTATGCTATAAACATAAGGGTGCATGTAACCCTTCTAATTAGTGTTTTTGCATTTTTTGGGTAAATACCTAAAAGTGGAATTGTTGGGTGATATGGTAAGTCTATATTTAATATTTTGAGGGAACACCATACTATTGAAGAGTGATGTGTTGATTCATGATTTGTTCTAGTTTAGAGGATTGGAAAGCACTTGAGTCCTCTGAGAACTTGGAAATGCAATTTATTAAACCCATATTAGAAATACTAAGTCAGAATCATGGGGATAGAGGAAATATTTTACAAGATCTCCAAGTGAGTCTTATGCACAATAAATTTTGGATTATCATTTTCAACTTGATGATTAAAAGGCTCCAAATATAAGTGGATACTATATCATTTTGGGATCAAATTTCAAATTATCCAGTTTTATTAGAAAAAAATATTTCAATGAAAGAAATAAACTAAAGAAGACTCTTCATATTGAAGATAAGAAAAGACTGATGAAGATCATCAAGAAAAGGATTCCCTAGTTTATAGAAAGGACTAGCCCTATATACTTAAGGTGAAAAGCTGGTGAGCAGTGCTTTTCTTCACTAAGATATTTTGTTGTAGGTTCTATTTTCCTGATTATTTCTCAGTTGTACATCAGTTCCTTCATTAAGAGCTCAGCACAGACAGCCCAGGAGGATAAAGAGATATGATCATTTACAGTCCTGCAATCAGATCATGTGTAGTCCTGATCTTTTGATAGAAATAAGGGAAGTTTGTTATTTCATGAAAGTAGTTCACACATTGAACATTTACTATTTTACAACCACAGTGCAAGCCCTGAAGACAAAACCATAAACATGCATGATATAGCCTCTACTTCCACAGAATTTTAGCTTTAGGAGAAATACAGTAACATAAAATTACAGAAGTTTGGTAAGAAACTAAGTTACTCTAGACTTTGTTTCAATGTCCCTTGAATTTTTATTTATAAAAATGAATGTAAAATAATAAACTTTGCAGAATTATTATAAGGATTAGAGAGAATCATACCATACCTGGCAAACTGGCATTCAATTAAAAGTATCTATTATTATTATAACTTCTGTTAATAAGAATGATACCCTATGGACCTTTAATTCATGATTATTAAAATATCTGAAAATGTAGTTTTGTAGGGAACTGTATAAATTGTAATGAAAAATTATGTATTTGATTAACCATTGAGTTCCTTACCAATATTTATAGAAGCTTCATTCAGCAAATTGAAAGAATATGCTTCCTGTTGCCACTGCTTAACATAATGTCCTGCACATAGTATGTCACTAGATAAATGTCCATACAATACACTGCTGAGGGGAGCAGCGGGCGCAACAGGAGAGGTCTGCCATGCCAAGTGGGAATCGCCCCGGCCAGCCTGGAATCGAACCTGCGCTGCAGAAGCTGTGGACAGCTTCACAGTGCTGCTCTCAACCAACTGTGCCTCTGCCTGTTCTGCTCCCCGCTGTCTCTGGTAAATCATCTCACCCTCCCGGAACTTCTGGCCTGTACCCCACCTCTTGTATAAAAATAAAATAAATCTTTTTTAAAAAGTCCATACAGTAAATAAATCACTTATTTTTTGCTACAGAGTATCATATTAAGTAACTAATGATCTAGAGCAAATCACTAATATAATAAAATGTACTATTTCTTTGTTACTCATTTATCATAGTAACATTATTAAAATCTTAATAATTAACGTCAAATCAATAATAAATCCAAGTTTAAAAAGCTAAGTGCATATCTGACAAAAGAATCTTTTGTTAAAATTAAGTGCGATTTAATTGTGCTTTCACTTTTTTTTGACATATCTTCCTTGCTTTGTTCTTATCTCAAAGAATTGAATAACCTGTGTAAAAGGATAGGCATCTGGCTATAGAAGAAATTATCTTATGTGTGTTCCTTAGACTGATTATCATCTAATACGAGTGACCAAAGTATACACACATCTTTCTTGAGAAGTATCTTAAAGATATTAGCACTAAGAAATAAAAGTAAAAATGCATTTGTAGTTCCACTTATTACTAATGGATCTATAATTGGCAAAGCTTCTGGAAAAGTCTGGTTATCAATTGTATTGGCTGGTGTACTCATGTTCTATTTTTAATTATTAGATTGCATTGATCATACCACTCTGACTCACATTATCACTTGGGACAAAACCTTCCTTCTCTGTAAAAGTCATTTGAGAAACTTAGAACATATTTTTTTTTTTTTGTAAATCCTGTTTAGAACTTTGTGATTAACTTCTAAGAGAAGTTGGAAGAAAATCTTTTAGAGGTATCCATCTTTGAGGAATAATTTTGACTTTAAATTGTATGGGGACTATAACCAAGATGAAAATGCATACATTGTGCAAAAATGAAAATGATGTAAAAATGTATAAAATAAAGTAAAAAAAGGAATAATTGACATAAAAAATTTAAAAAATCTTACTTAGCCCCATAAAAAAATAAATGTAACAATTGTTAAAATTAAACTTGACTGCAGTTTTGTAACACTATATAGAGGAGACTAACCTCTACATAGAAGGATAGTATAATGCACATAATCCTTTCTTTGCTAAGAAGATATTATAACACAATATGATTTAGACTTTGTATATACAGCATTTCTGTGACTCTAATATTTCACATAGAAAAGGTTTTTCACATAATATATGTACTGTTAGGCATGAATATAAATACCATTACACATATATCATAAATATTTGCCACACAATGGCTCAAACTGATTAAAAAATCACTTTTTTCTTAAAAACATGTACTTTGAAATACAAACCAACTTTGAGTGATCTATACTATGCTTACTATGCACATACAATGTATTTATAAAACCATAAACTCTTAATAGAAATATTTGTTTCAAGGAAAAAAAAAACATTATTTTTTGGCTATAAGACTGTGGAAATAAATTTCTGGGAGAACTCCAATTAAGTTAAATTAGCATTTTTGTTATTTGGTATGACTCAATTTTTTTTTTATTTTCAATTATTAAAAAAGCAGGTCTCCTTTTCATGTGGCTGTCTCCCTGATATTTACTACCTTCAAAAGTAATGGGATTCTGATCACCAAAAATAAATAGTTTTCATGTAGCAGTTGGATGAATACTGCATTTGAGACTTATGATAAGACTTATTTCCACATCCTAATATAAGAATAGCAGATACTGAAAAATCAATCTAGAAGCATCATCTCTTATCACATGGCTCAAGCTGATATTTATGATAACAAACTATTACTTATCATGAGAATGTCACAATGCTTCTGAAAATAGCAACATTTTTTAATGTTTCAATCACATCCTGACTTTGACTTAATAATTTGATATTCTTTAGTGTCAAGTACAATATTTAAGGCATAGCAAACTCTCAAAACATTCTCTACCAATTTACTAATTTTTGATGACTGATCAAAAAGTTTGTAGAGCAATGGAATATAACTAAAGTCCAAATATTTGTAATTGGCTGTATCACTAATTTTATCAGACATCCCGTGGGTATGAAATCTATCCTATTTCAGGAGTCTTATTTCAGAGCCAAGAACAGAGAACCATGGCCTTTTTCTGACCACGGCCTGACTTTGGAATGTAATCCTTTATTTTCTTTTTCAAACTTCATGAACACAATTTCTTGGGATTACCCACACAAACCCGTCATTCTCCCATGCATTTGCACATGTTGTTCTTGCATCCAAAACACTCTTGCACTTTTTTTCATCTGGGAAACTTTTCATTTCACCAAAAGATACTATCATTCTTTGTTCCTTGATGTGTTTTTTGGCTTCAAAATCAGTATATCAGAATTTCTTTTAGTTCACATTTGCCTGATAGATATTTTCCTATCTCTTAACTTTCACCCTTTGCATCCTTCAAGTATCCTTTTATGAATAGCATATTTCAAGGATTTTTTTCTCTTTTATCCCATAGGAAAGGCTTACTTTGTTAGTCCATGGAAGGGAGATAGTGAACCTTGCTTGTTCTCAACTTTCTCAGCATCAAAAATAGTAAAACCATTTCATCCTTCAGAGCTCTGCCTAGAGGTTATCTCCTTGGCAACACCTTCCCTGACCTAAGCAGTCATGAACTAGAAGATTAAACTGTCCTTACTTCTAGCATAACACAAGTCAGTAAATATTTCAACAATTTTGGTACATATCTCTTCCCCACATGGACTTTAGCAAGCCAAGAACAGAATTCTCATTATCTATGTATCTGATCCATGGTGCCTAGTAACTAAGTACCATCCAGGTACTTGTGGGCGGAATGGTTATCTGTGAGTCTACATAAATGTACATAATGCATTTGATATTTATACACTTCCATTCAAACTTATTTTCACATATGGATGTCAAGTGAACACTTTCTTCCATCTGTTGGGTCATCCTCCCCACCCCACCTGCCATCCTTTTGCAAATCTAATCTTGGACTTGTTCTTCCTCTCTCAGAAGTGTTTACCTCATATACCCCACACTAACACCACGTGTTCAGAAAAGCATGAAGATTACAGTACATGTCATAATTTTTAGAACAATACAATAACCATACACAATTTTTTATCATGGATATAAAAGATAGAGATACTGAATTCTAGTATGCTTTATTTTCCTAGAATTAAACACAAGAAATTAGAAATTCAAGATTTTAGAGAATTAAAACAAAATATTTTCATTTACACTGAAACCATTCTTACTGAAAAAGAAATTTCTGAAAGTTAACAACTGTCCCTATGCTCTTAAGGTTCTTCTTGGCTCTGTCTAGATGCCAGTCAGTCTCTTGTTGCAGTTCCCTTACTGGACACAGTGACACAGAACTTATGAAAGCATCAAAACTCTAATAAAAAGTTCTACTTTCTATTATCATTGAATGGAAGGATTCCTTTTTTCTCTCAGAGATCCTATATGTCCTGATTCTTCTGAAGGAGGACCTTGTGTTCACATAATTTCAAAATCAGAGAGAGAGAGAAAGATTCTACAAAATGTGAAAACTTTGGTTTGAGACACTTATTTATGTTTGATTCATGGGAACTGTGTAGTCTTTTATATGAAGGAAATTGTATAACATTGTAAATAATGTGGTTTATCGGATGAACAAGTTCTGAATAGGTTCTGAATTCAGAATTCAAGTCGAATTCTGTCTCTGCCAATATTTAGCCAGTTGTGAGCTGAATAGTTTAGACAAGTTACTTAACCATTCTGAGGAACAATTTGCTCATCTTAAAAATGAGGATGTCGGGGCCTCCCTGGTGGTGCAAGGGGTTAAGACACAACCTATGAGGCTATCCTCAGGCACTGCAGCACTAGTTCGATCCCTGGCTAGGGAGGTGACCCACATGGTGCAGCAGACCTCTCCTGACTTGCCTGCTGATCCCCTCAGCAGTGTATTTCTGTCAGTCTGCCTGTTCTATTCCCCCACCCTGCCTCTGGTGAATCCTCTCACCCAGGTACCTCTGGTCTATACCCCAGTTCTAATATGCATAAATAAATAAATCTTTAATAAAATGAGGATGTCAACATCTGCATTTTTCTCCAAAGTTCACCTGAAATTAAGCCTCAGTGTTCCACCTCTCTGAGTTTTTGTTCAGCATCCACTGCTCCTTCTCAAGTGTTTTATCTGTTGATTATACATTTGTCCATCCACTGTGGTAGCCTCTGGCCAAAATGAGCCGCTGGGTTTTGTTTCTATTTTGGATGAGTCCAACTTATTTCCCCCATTGACAGTTATAAATGTTAATAATAATATTAAATGATGAGCATACTTATAAATATAGTGTTACAATAATTACATATAGTTCAAATAGTTTGCTAATACACTATTATCCCATAAACTTGCTATTCAGGGTGCATATTTTACAGTATGGATTTTCTCTGGAATGAAATTACTGTGTTTTAGTTGACATATACACTTTTGTGGGTCTATTGTTTACTTTATAATGGTAAAAAATTATAAAGGACTTAAGGCATGAGTGTGCAGCCTGGAGCCTCTGTAGTTCTGACAGTGCCTGGCAATTTCTCTGCTAAGTTGGGGAACAGAAAACAGATTCTGCTGTTTCTGGCAAGAAGAGAAAAGGTCTGAACTGAAAACGGACAAAGCCGTAGACCCTGGCATTGCAAGTACACTGCCATTGTGTACACACATTTCAGGGGTATCTGTGAACTGTTTCCCCCATTTTTGGATATTGTTTGTAATTTTGTGTTGATCTCAGTGATCTTACAGCAATAAATGCTAGAGATGTTACTGAACTAGTTAGAATATTAGAAATTAATATGACATACAATAAAGAGTATCAGAAAAGTAAAAACACGTCGAGCCCTATTTATTTTGATTTTTTTCTAAAGGGGCATGACACATTTTCCAGGACAGAGTTCTAGGATTCAAAGGATGTGATATGCAGGACATATTTCTGCATCACATGATCAAAGCAAATATTACAGAGTGAAAATAGCTCCCAAGTGTGACCAGTTCCATAGCTCATGGACTTTCTGCCCTCTGTGGTCACTCTCGGTTCATTTGAACAAGATTCTTTTCTCCAGAAGTCTTTGAAAGAGCTAATGTTTTTCAAAGGAAACAAAAGTTGTATAAAATGCTTGAGGCTATTAAAAAAAGAATGAAGACAAACATATTTTGAAGATCAGACTTCAGTTTTCCCTTAAGTTACTATAAAGAGAGTATAATTTTTGGTTGAAATATTAGTAAAATAGGTAAGTTGACAGAATAGGACAATAAATGTTATACCCACATATTTATGAAAATGTTATATATGTCAATACTTACAGCATAAGTAAGTGAGATCTTCAGTAAACAGTGCTAAGTAATTTGTTCTCTGTGTTAAATTATTAACCCCCTAGAAATTAGACTCCTATAATAAACTATACACATACAGCACACACTTATAAAACCTACTTTAGTAGATTAAAAATTTATATACAGTGACCAAACTTTAAAAAAATTAGAAAAAAATTAAGAATATGTTCAAATGCTCAGATTCAGGATAGATTCGCTAAGACACAGAAAGATATTTCGTAAAGGTAAATATTGATAAATATAAGAATGAAATGTGCAGATTTCATTTAAAATGAAAAAAAAATAATGACACATTAGGAGAAACCTTTACAGAGCATTTTATAAACCAATGACTAGTATTCAGTATGTAATACTATTTACAAATCAGTTAGAAAAGACACAATCCAATAATAAAGTAGACAACATAAAATAGACACCTACTGAAAAAGGGAAAATCCTATGCAATCCACATATGATATAAATTCAAGTTTACTAATAATCATGAAATAAAAAAGTAATCTAGTTGAAATATCATTTTAAATCCAGTAGACACATAAAAATTAAATCTAATAATACCAAATAATAGAACTCTATTACAGGGATAGTGAAAGTTTATTATTTTACAAAAATTTCATCTAATAAGGTCTAGATTTTCTGAACAAATTTCCATTTGAAGGGGCAACACTATTTTCTAAGGCAACTAAATACTCTAGATAAAATCCTAAATTGAATCTTGGCTAAGGATACCTTCTTTTTTCTTTTTGCCCAATTTAAACTAAAAATATTCTTTTCAAGATTTTCTCATTGTAATTCTGCTATCAACAATGAGAAATTACTATGGCACCTGAAATAAAAGTTGATTTTCAAATTAAGTAATATAAAAGAAAAGAGCTAATATGCAGCCCATCATCTCAGGCGTGCTGCACAGAATTAGTAAATGCATAAATTGCACTTAGAAGTATAGTTTCTTTTCCAAAGATGACTACTACTTTAAGGAAAGCTTCATATCTGTTTATAGCCTTCAAGCAATTAAAGTATTGACTGTTCTTTGTCTCCAGTGTCAAAAACAAGAATTGTTAAATGTAGATAGTGAGAGGCAAACACATTTTAACTTAACGAAATGAAAACTACTGGAAGTATTGCTTAAAATATTTGAATAAATATAACATTGGCAGAAAGGGCAGGAGGTAATTATATTCTGTGAAAGGTTATTAATAGATCAAAGTAAATGTGTAATTATTCTAAAGTTCTCTTGGCTTTCATGAATGTTTGAGATAAATACAATTTGAGAATAATGGCAAGTACTAAGAGTCAACATAACATTAAATTCTAAAAATTTCATTTTTATCATCTGTCAAGTGATAAGTACTTTATCAGTTCTAAGTTTCAGTGATTCATTGGAGATGTGACCAGAAAGGAATTTTGAGATCATCTTAAAACTCTTATATTATAAAAATGTACTTTACTAGTAAAGAAATATTTACTTCATTTGGAACAATCTGACTTTAATAAATACCCCATTCTCAATTATATTTTGTAAACAGTTTCTTGTTTCCTAAAATAAATAAATATGTATGTGTATCCTTGTTTGCTTCCTTGTTTCATATGTAAAACTAATTACATCTTCAGCCTTGGTGAAGAAATATTTACAGGTGTAGAAATATTTACATGTTGGATATTAGCATTTCCTGGACAGTTTTTTGTAATCTATTGTCAATCTGTAAATCATCAGTTCCTGGTGGCACAAGGGGTTAAGACGCAACCTATGAAGCAATCCCGCAGCCAGGGAGCAACCCACATGGCACAGCGGACCTCTACTGACTCACCCGCTGCTCCCCTCAGCAGTGTATTTCAGTCAATCTGCCTGTTCTGTTTTCCACTCACCCCCCACACCTCTGGCCTGTACCCCAGTTCCTGTATGCATAAATAAATAAATCTTAAAAAATAAATAAATAAATCATCAGTTCCTGGGGGCAAAGTTAGCTCAGAGACCACACCTATTTCCCTTGCATTCACATTCTTAGGGAGTTAACTAAGATAATATATAATAGGTTTCAGAGTATTCAGTTGACTGTCAAAATTAATCACATTAATCTACTGAAGGAAAGATCCATCAGAAGGGATGTGATGCTATCTTTGGTGTCAGAGAAAGCCCAGAGCTTTGCTCTGGGAAGAATGTGTTCAGTTCCAAAGGCTGGTGAATTCTTACAATTAGGATTAGAAGTCCTATTTTTCATAGTAGCGGAATGTATTCCTAAGATTATATGACCACTTTGAAAAGTGACTTGGCATGGAATACGAGCTTTTCAGGAGGCAGACTTAAAATGGCAAAACTCTGAAACAAAAGAAGGGTTCAGCTCACTGAAGGCCTTGGCTTTCTTGGTGGAAATACAAAACTGGAGCCAGAGTTCAGGGCAATACAACATATTCCAGGGTCTGTGTGGACAAAGACACACACACACACACACACACAAAACATGCAAAATAGAAGATAAGATTTTTCTTTGCTAAGGAGAAATATTAAGGGAAGGAACAAGTATTGAATTGGGATGTTTAAATTAATTTTTAAAGTGTGGTATTCATTAGGCTCTTCTCTCATATTCTGTAGTAATCTAAAATCTTCTGTAATCTGAAATACTTATTAATGCTTAAAACCTCAAAGTATAAGGAGTAGATTTACCTTTTGGGGAAGGCAACAAAGTTCAGAAATCATCATGATGGGTTGAGGCTGGAATAGAGGCTCCCTGTGGTGCTCTTGCCACAACTGAGTTCCACAGAAGCAGATCCATCTATTCATCTTAGCCTCATGTTATTAAATATTTGAATAATATAACTACCACACATGGGCTTCACCCAAAATTCTGCCATCATCCTTCTAATTATAATCTGCTTTCCCATAACTTGCTGGTCATAGGTCATGAGGGTACTGTCCCTGGAGTAAGACTTTCCACTTGAACTATTCATTTGACTCTGGCTGAGTCTGTAAGTCTTTGTGGGCACTGCTGATGTGAATTTACCAAGATAATGCCAACTTGTGGGGACATGCTAACATGTCTGTAGTTGATATGAGTTACCCATTGCAATCATCCTTTAATCAGGGTTTTCTGAGAATACTGCCACATGCAGAGTGACATAATTTAAATATTATACCTGCTTCTTCTATTTGAACAAATAGCATCCCAAACCAAAAATGGAAAGTTCAAGTTTGGGACTATAACAGAAATAATTCTTGATGTCTAAGAATTCGCTTCATAATGGAATCAAACACGCAATGGGAACTTTATATTATACATATAAAGTTGAGTTTCAAGGTGAGAAACAAACTATGCTACAGAAATGCCCGCATGTAAAGGGGCTCTACCACAGAACACACCTAAATAGGCCATTTTCATTTTAAGGTCACATAGAGCTACATGCAGAGTAAATAATTCTGAAATCACATTCAGATGCTCTGGAATATTAATGATCTTAGTAAATTTTGCTGATATTTTGCTGTTTATGACTGACATTCACAGAAGCAAGAGTCTAACACAGTCATTCCAGAAGAAAATTTCCCTGCAATGAACAAAGCCCTTTTGTGCTTCTGGTAAAACATGACTCCACTAAGGCAATTAGCTGTTTTAAAAATAAACTAATTCATTTTGGAGATCTGATGTATAATTATGCAGCTGCATGGACTGGGGAGGCATGGTGACTGGCTAGAGTGTTAGTAAAATTAGAAAAAAAAACGCATCTCTGTGCTGACAGCTAAAGCATTGATTTAATGTCCAATTGCCACCTTTGCCTCATGTGGGGCTACAAAATGAACCTCTTCCTAAAATAATGAAAATTTCTGATAATGATAGCAGGATATCTCCTGAGAGAGAGGGAATATAACTAAAAATATTTATCCAGAGTCTTGTTTCTCAGAAGCTTGGCACCAGCTATGAAATTCACTCTTACATCTCAAAAATGTAAGACTCAGAATTTAATTCACTCACTCCATAGCAGCACTGTTCCACACTCATTCAAAAAGCATATTTGGTGACAGGACACTTTGTGTGATTCAGGGGCAGTGGCCAGAAAAAAAAAAAAATGGCTCCTGGTCCATTTTCAGAGATTTGTTATCAAGGGTAGTACCTTCCTCGGCAGAGAAGACTAAGTAAGGGTCATGGTTAACCACAGCAGGATCCTTCCAAGCTTGTTGAGCAAAGGACTCGACCTGATCCAGACATAATACCAGGCCTTGCTGGTAGCATGGGTTTCCACAAAAACCTCAGGGTAAATTCACACCACAAGATGAAAGATTATTTTATGTTATTTTTTTAATGATTTATTTATTTATGCATACAAGAACTGAGGTATAGGCCAGAGGTGTGGAGGGGTGCGAGAATTCACCAGAGAGACAGGGAGGCAGAACAAGCAGATCTACTTAAATGCACTGCTGACTGGAGCAGCGGGCAAGATAGTAGAGGTCTGCTGAGCCATGTGGGTTAGCTTCCTAGCCAGCTGGGGATTGAACTCATGCTACAGTGGCTGCCAATTGCTTGATAGTGCTCTCTTTAATCCCTGCGCCATCAGGGAGGCTTGATGAAAGATTATTTTAAAGTTCTATTAACATTTATTTGATTGCCTTTAAATTACATTAGATATTTCCCACTAGGTAAAGATGGTCATATTCATACAATGTGTCTTTATAGTGTTCTTCTTTTGAATACTTCTTTGTTCCTTTCCTTTCTCCCATCATCCCTTTTTTTCTTCCTCCCTCCCTTCCTTTCTTTTCTCTTCTCTCTTTCTCTATCCCCACTGTTTCCCCTTCCCCCTCCTTGCACTTCCCTCTCTTCCTTCTTCTCTCTCCTTTCTGCTTTCATCCTTTATTCCCAGTAGTGTTTGTATCCACTTTTCTTCCTCTGAATAGTCCATTTACAAAATACAGGTCATATTAAATCTCATTTTTTTTGGTATCTGACTTCCAGATTTCTAGTGATGCCTTTATTAAGAAGTAGTTCTCTGACATTCTGAAATTCATAGAGAATATAACATCTTATCAGTCCAAGATAATAATATAAAATAATCATTATTTATTTCAAACTTAATTTTAAGTAATGCAAGAATGTAAAGATTTATTAAAATTTGGTAATGAATCTTTCTTACTTCCCAAAGGGGGGAAATATAGTTCAAATATAATAAAATGTGCACAGATAGAGAAGCAAAAAATAGCCCCAAAATAAAAATAAAAATATTTTAAAAGATGAAAATGTATGCAGGTAGAGGAATATATCAAAATTTCTACTGCTTTAAAATGTTACTCCTGGAGTCATGGCCTGAGGAAGGCGCTAGAAACACATCAAAACCATGCAATAGGGCCTCCCCTGGTGGCGCAGCGGTTGAGCGCTGGGTTGCAAAGCTGCCCACAGCCTCTGCAGCGCCAGTTTGATCCCTGGCTGCTCCCTGGCCACCGGAGGAGGGTCCCACATGGCGCGCAGACCTCTCCTGCTGCCTGCTGCTCCCCTCAGCAGTGTACTTCAGTCCTTCTGCCTGCTCTGCTCCCCGCTCTGGCTCTGGTGAGTTCTCTCACCCTCCCGTGCTTCTGACTGCACCCAGTGCTTGTATAAACAAACAAACAAACAAATAAATAAATCTTTAAATAAAATAAAATAAAATAAAATAAAATAAAATAAAATGTTACTCCTGGGCCTCCCTGGTGGAGCAGCGGTTGAGCGCTGGGTTACGAAGCTGCCCTCAGCCTCTGCAGAGCCAGTTCGATCCCTGGCCACCGAGCGAGGGTCCCACATGGCGCGCAGACCTCTCCTGCAATGCCTGCTGCTCCCCTTAGCAGTGTATTTCGTCAGTCTGCCTGTTCTGCTCTGGCTCTGGTGAATTCTCTCACCCTCCCACGCTTCTGACTGTACCCAGCACTTGTATAAATAAATAAATAAATCTTCGCCAAAAATAAATAAATAAATAATAAAAAATAAATAAAATGTTGCTCCTTATTACCATTTTGATGTATTCTAAAATAAGATATGCACTTTATATCATCAAATTTAGCTTCTCTAAGTCTTTGCTTTCATCACCATAGCAGAATTACCCTAGAGATCATTGTGGCTGGAGTCTCACAGGGAAAAGGATGTCACATGGACAGCTATAGTTAGCTACCTGAGATAGGAAAGCACAACTCTGACTATATTGAATGTTGCTTATATTTTGTTCAACAATTTATTTAGCTAATGATGCAGCAAAGGGACTATATATACCTTATACACAGATTCACCAATGTTTAACACTGTGCTACATTACACAGTTGGTTTGCATTCATAATTCAACTCCCCTAGAATGCTTCTGTGCATACACACACACACATCCCTACACAAGCACATCACATACACAGCTGTGAGCTGCCACCCTAACTCAACACCGGGGTTAGCCAGAAAGACAGAAATAGCCTTTTCAAGACAAATATTGTCTAGACAAATATTGAGACCAAGTCTTCTTAGGTCTAAAGCAGCAGGGATAAGAAGGTGAAATGTACTAGAACCTGGCGAGTTAAGAAATAGTTGACCACATTATTTCCTGTACAATTAATACAGCAAAAGATCCTTTGGACTCTACCCAAAGAGGTCATACAGTTTGATTTCTGAAGTAGTTTATGACCATATAAAAACATTCAAAATCATTTCACTGACAGCTTTTTCTATTAGCATGAAACTCTATGAAAACATTAGAACAATTCAGTGTGAAGTAAACCAATGATATATTATTATACTTGTAAATAATTATGCATGCTGTCCAAGAAGAGCTGGGGGAAAACATCAAAATTCCTAAAGAAAACTCAATATGTCTCAAAACGTCTTGTGTCTTCACATTTACCTGCAAATTTTCCAAAATAACCCTGCCTTACAATGTCCGCAGTCACTTTAGCAAAACTATGGCTAGACTTGCATCAACACTTGCTAGAAATCCAGTTGCTGGTCTATGAGCATTTGAGCTAAGGGTGCACATATGAATGGAAAAGAAATATTGTCTTTTAGAAATCTGTGACTAATGTTTACATAGGTTAAAAAAAAATAGCAGAAAAGGGCCTCCCTGGTGGCCGAGGGGTTAAGTCTCAGTGTTACCAACTGGATGATGGCTTGAGTTTGATCCCTGGCCAGGGAGATACCCACATGGCACAGCAGACCTCTCCCGTCTTGCCCGTTGCTCCCCACAGCAGTGTATTTCAGTAGATCTGCCTGTTCTGTTCCCCATTCTCTTTCTGGTGAATCCTCTCACTCCTCCCCCTCTAGTCTACTCCCCAGTTCTTCTACACAAAGGTAAATAAATAAAATCTTAAAAATAATTAACAGAAAATAATAATGAATGGATTTTGCTAAAAAAGGACAAATCAAAAAATAAGTGATCTGAATCCACATTAGATGTCTGTATTGTTCTAAGTTTCCATTAAACTAACATGTCATTTCTTCAGAGTCTTGTAAAATTCTCTTCTGAGCTCTACAAACACACTGGTACAGATAATGAGAAAGTTGATCCCAAAGTATAAAATTTTCTGTAGGGGCCTACCTGGTGGTTCAAAGAATTAAGACACAGCACTTTGAAGCTACACAGAGCCACAGCAGCGCAAGTTTGATCCCCGCCAGGGAGGTGACCCACATGGTGCAGCAGACCTCTCTTGACTCGCCTGCTGCTCCCCTCAGCAGTGTACTTCTGTCAGTCTGCCTGTTCTGTTCCCCACTCTGTCTCTGGTGAATCCTCTCACCCCCTGCACCTCTGGCCTGCACCCCGGAGCTCTAGTATGCATAAATAAATCTTTAAAAAAATAATAAAAGTAAAATTTTCTGTAAACCCTAGCACCTTCATTTGAATGGGTATTTATTTGTGGGATCAGATATTCAGCCAGCTCAGTGACCTCAGCTCCCCATAATCCAAAAGATTCTATTGCTTAATATAGTTCCCCTCAGTTCTGCTAAATCCCAGATAAGTGACACTGTATGTACTGCTGTGCATAGGGGTTGTGGTGTTTCAAAGATGATTTGGAAATTGCAAAAAGTATCTTCATTCCTTTGTTCAACTGAGCACCTAGTGCAGCAGGCACTGTTCTAAATAGCATGGAGTTCACACTCTAGTGAGGGGAACCTAACAATAAGTACACATGAAGTGAGATTCCAGATAATCATCACTGCACTATTGACAGTGCAGTGTAATGAGATATAGAGTGACGTAAGATCACAGACCACTTAAAAAGGATGGTAGAAAGGGCAGCTCTTGCTGAGGTGACACTTGAGCTGAGGTCAGAAAACTAGGGAGAAGCCACCCTGTGTGTATGTGGAGAAGGTAATTTCAGGCAGAGAGAATAGAGCTGTGTGTTTCTGTGACAGCAAGTAGGCTGTTGGAACTGCAGTTCAGAAAGCTGTGAGGAGAGGTAAAGAAGATACTTTTGGAAGGGATCCTAGTAAAAATCTGATAATCCTTAAAGATCATATTAACAAAATGAAGTTCAGGTTTAGGCATGAGAGAGATACGACCCTAAAGTAGGGAAGAAATTCATTCTCTCTTTCTAAGAGCCCTCATGTTATAGGGCAAGTCCAAGCCATGCTGGGGCAGTTCCTGGCTGGGTGACAGCTAATCAGGGACACAGACAAAGGTGAACAGATAAGAGGGCACAGTCTAAATATCATCTGTCCATTTCTTGCTATGGAATTTGATTTGAAAGCTGCCAGTAACAATCTTTACTTGGCAGTAGGCAGGGATAGATATTATGAATAAATATAATCAAAAAGCAAAAAACAGGATAGAAAATCAAATCTTCCAGCTAAAGGCAGGGCTCAAATCAAATCTTCAGAATTAGAGAAAGTCCCGAATATTTACAGAACAACATTGTCCACAACAGAGCAGCTCTATAGAGGCGAATATTGTCATGGATCTCTTAGAGGTGTACAGCCTGGTTTACATTACTAGCAGAATTAAAAACACAGGAATGGACTTTGGAAAACCATGGTTCAAATAGTCATTTATAGTTTTTAAAAACCAGGTACCAAAATTTGCATTACTAAACTAGCTAGGTTTTCCTGGCATCGTTTTATCCCACTCCCACATCCATACTTCTGGTAATAGTCTCTGATTTTCTCTCCAAGAGGATAGTTACATATAGTATCCTTGACGAAGTTGCCAAGACATTAAATTAAACAACAGACACTTGACCTTAGCTGAACCAGTGTCAATTACTCTCCAGGAATTTTAAACCTACACAGAGTATAACATGTGCAAAGGCCCAGGGGCTAGGGTCTGAGTTATGTTGGATGCCATTCCAGAGAGAAGGTCCCACATCCTGTTGCTGAAATCTCCTCTAATTCATTTTCCTAATAGATACTCTTTTTGTTTAAGTTAACCATATTGATTTCTGTTGATTACTGTCAAAATATCTTTAGCTAATATAATTATCAATGTTAATAAATATCATCCTAATTTGAAACTGTGTGTGTTAAAACAATTGAACCTTGGATGGTGAGATTTATAGCCCTAAAATTAGTTAAAAGAGATGGAACACTGGATAAAATCTAAAAAATATGGTATAAAAAGTAGAAAGCTGTGGCTAGGACTTAACTGTATGGATATCAAATATAGGGACAGTCAGAGCACCTGGAGATAGGAAGTCATTGTATGATGAAAATGAGGCAACGAAACAGCGCATCTATTCATTTTGCAAATATTTATGGAACACCTACCCTATTTCAGGACTTACCCTATTTTCAGGCACTGGAAACAAAGCAATAAATAGGGAGGAAAAGTCCTTGACTCATGTTTCCCAACAGAAACTTCCCCTTAATATTTTCACTCAATTTTTTGAAATAGAAGTTCTACCTGATAAGTGTATACTCTACGAACCGCAAGGTATTCAGGTTAAACAGGAATCCCTCAGGGGTACTAAAAAGACAAAGTCTTGCCTCAGGTGCCCCAGTGGGTAAAGGAAATGGAAGTTCTTAAACTTAAGTGTAATAGTAAATAATAATAATATTGTCATCTATATTCAGATACTCTCTGAAATTTGACTGATGGATATGCCAGGAGCTAGACAAACCATACAACTATGAAGCCCTCTGCCTATTTTTCTAAGTAATGTATATTGGAATACAGTTATGCCCATTCATTCACACATAGTCTGTGGTTGTTTTCCTGCTAAAAAGCAGAGTTGAATAATTGTGGCAAACTCTGGATGATCTACAAATTCCTAAATGTTTGCAATCTAGTCCTTCATGGAAAAAGCAAGTCAAGCCAGCCTTAAGAGATTCTCATGCAGACTACCTAATGTCTGCAGTGAAAGCTCCTTCTATCTCTGTATCTTAATGATTTTTGAAAGAATTAAATTTAATTTAATACTAAGAACCAAATTCCACAACTGCCTAAGGATATGAAAGTAAATAGAAGGAAATGTAAATATTACCCTTGCAAATTGCAGTAGCTTAAATAAGTGGTTTCTTGGTTTTGCATTTCTATTTCTTAAATTTAAAGAAATATACATTTATGTATATTTAGAAATACATAGAAAAACCACAGGATGTTTATAACATTAGTATGAACTAGCAACCCATAGAGCGAACTGCTAGTAAGATTCTCATCTATTTCTACTATTTTTTTGTAGTTCATTTACTGAATGTAAGAGGACACATACTTTAGGTGACATTATTCTATTCTCAGAGTTGATCTTACCTACAATTCAAAAGTTTTATAATAATAATAGTGACATACCTATAAGAGTGGAGGTCCCCTCGCTAAATCAGCTACACACAGAAAGAGATTGAAATTTGATCATTTTTATTTTCACAGCAACTGGGATCTAGCCTGGGATTTAGTAGGAGCTTGTAAATGGTGACAGAATGAATGATAAAGAAAGACACTAGACAGTTATGTTCTTGCATGAGGCCCTATTTGTGGGAACTTTGTGAATTGCTCCCATTCATGAAATACAATGTGCTACCATTAGGTTGTTACTATTGAACACCTACACACTTTCTCTTGCTCTTTTAAGCTCCCTGTTAGATGTGTCACCATTTAAAATGTGCTTTTCCTTAATGTAATTTCTGCAAGGTCAACCCACAGTTTCCCAAAATAACACATATCTGATGTCTCCCAGAAATAGCATATACAAATATGACATTTAAAATTGCTCTTTGATTTATGAGATCTCTACTTGATGTTAAATAACAGTGAGAAGTTTCCAAATTTGAACAAGAAAATGTACTGCTCTTCTTTAAGCTGAAAGTGGCAGAATAATATAAATAAGCTAACACTATTCCCAAGTCAACATGCAGGCAAAAGTAAAAAAAAAAAAAAAAAAAAAAAAAAAGCAGCCCATAGACATGTCGGCACACAAGCATAAAATCTTTTCAGCTCTTTCTCATAGGTTTTGATTTAGTCACACTGGTCTGTGGAAATAAAACTAGAAGTCAGGAAAACCTGGTAGCCTTCTATGGAAATCCCAAGGCCACCACAATTTTTCTTGGTTCTGAATCGATATAAGAGTAAGTAATTGAAAGAAAAGCAGAATGACTAAGAAGCACAAATAAAAGTCTGGAATGAAATACCCAAAGTAAGAATAACCTCAGTCTTCCATACATGTATAGTTTTTCAACACAGAGATTAGAGATTTGTTTGTTTTTTTACAGTTGTTTTTATATCCTCTGGTTTGTACCTATTTATTATAGTTGCCCAGAGGCACAGAGGAAATTAAAAAAAAAACCAAACACTTATAAAATGAAGATAACTCAGGAATGACCAAATATTAAATAAGTACAAAAGGCATATTTTCTCTTTACAGATTCCACTCATTCATTATTCATGAATTGATTTTTTTGGCAAGAAATATATATATTGATTTCTACCAAGTGCCAGGTTCTTTGCTAACTTTTTGGAATAAAACACACATCATAATCTATCCTCATAGAGTTTATATTTTAACCAGAAAAGAGATAATTAAAAATATATGCTTCCCAATGGCTTCGCATAACAATTTGAGCAGCAAAGTAAAGTAGTATTGGATTGCAAAACAAAGAATTAAAAAAAAAATCCTTGAACTCATGCTAATAAAAATAAATAAGTGGGCTGAAAAAACAAATCTCTTGCACAGAATTCTAAATGATTAATGTAGATACCACCTACTCACTGAGGACTCAACTTGCAACACTGAGTGCCCACTGCTTTTAACAATAGGAACTTGATAAGAGAGACTGAAAGTAAAATAAATAAATAAAACTAATAAATTAATTATCTAAAGTAGTAGAATACAAACTCAACCCACAAAAATCAATTACATTTCTACTCACTAACAATGAACAATCTGAAAAGGAAATTACACAAGTAATTTAATTTATATTCACAATAATCATCAAAGAGAATACTTAGGAATTAACGAAGGAGGTGAAAGACTTGTAAAATGAAAACTATAAAAATGCTGAAAGAAATTAGAGAAGACTTAAAAAAAGGAAACACATCCCATGCCCAGGTATTAAAGACAGTTTTGTTAAAATGTTTGTTCTTCACAATGTTAGCTACAGATTTAATACAAAACCATATTTTTTGCAGAAATATAAAAACTCATCTCAAAATACATGTAGGACCTTAAGGGACCACAAATGCCAAAAAAATCTTGAAAATAAAAAATAAAACTAGGGGACTCATACTTCTTGTTTCCGAACTTAGTACAAAGTGATAATAATTAATGTATGTCCTAGAGGGATAAAGAAAGACATATACACCAAAGGAATAGAGAGCACAGAAATAAACCCTCATATATATAGTCAAACAATTTTTGAGAAAGGTGCCAACTGGCAGTTTATATATGATTTTGTTTCTTGTAAGGGTGTATCAGGTTAAAAGGACCAACTACTTATAAAAGGAAAAAAATAAAAAGTTGCACAAATATTTTTAGAAACCACTAAAAGATACTAATGTAAAAATTTAAAAATCTTAAATTTCTCAATTTTAGAGCAAAGTATTTAAGATATAAGAAACAGCAAGAAAGAATTCAGAGACAGCATGACATTTGGAGTCACATTTATCCTCTGGAAATCTACTGAATGCAGAATAGGTAGTTGAGAGCTAAACAGAAGACTGACAGCTTAGCAGATCTTAGAGAACATACATTGGAGTTAGGACTCACCAAAGAAATAGCTCTAATAAAATTTTGTATGTACAGCTGAGATCCTAAGATCTTACAACTCAGAAATGGAAGGAAACAGAAAATAGACAAAAGACAAAATGAAAGTCCAATATTGAGTTATTTCCACTCCAGAATTTATTGTTGATCCATTATTACCAGCGTCCCTTGTCTTTTTCTAAAAGAGGCACAAATTTCAAACATATTAGGCCTCAAATTCTTTTTTAGGAGAAATAGTGTAAAACACCTAATATAAAAAATAATCAGGCATGTGAAGAGACCAGACAATATGACCAAAACCAAGAGAAACAGTAGATTATATAAATTAATATACAGGTCATACAAATGACAGTGTTGCCAATGCAGATTTTAACATAAACTTTGCTGGGCCTCCCTGTTGGTGCAAGGGGTTAAGACACAACCTATGAAACTGTCTGCAGCCTCTGGAGCATGAGTTCGATCCCCCCGTCGGCCAGGGAGCAACCCACATGGCGCAGCACACCTCTCCTGACTTGTCTGCTGCTCCCCTCAGCAGTGTACTTTGGTCGATCTGCCTATTCTATTGCCCGCTCTGTCTCTGGTGAATCCTCTCACCCCCCACACCTCTGGCCTGTATCCCAGCTCTTGTATGCATAAATAAATAAATCTTAAAAAAATAAAATAAACTTTGCTTAATACAGTCAAATAAGAAAAAGATGAGTTTAAGACCTTCTGCAGCCCAGTATAAAAGGATATGGAGTGGGTCCAATGGACAATGTAGGAATGATGTTTACTTAGAGGTGGGTACAATCTGATAATGAATATATACCTAAAAGATGCGAGCCTACAGCCCTATACCATATACAGTGTTGTAAATCAAAGTTACCTCAACAGAAAAAATATAATAAAAAAATTAATGTAAAAAATTAGAAAAGTATTACAAATTAAACCCAAAGGAAATCAAAATAATTATATAAATTATTTAAAGAAGAAAATTTGCCTAACACAGAGAATCAACAAAATCGAAGAATAATAGACTCAATAAACACCTGTTGAAAATATGAATGCAGTAATATGAAAGGAGACATAGTTTGATATTTCAAATATATAAGAGGAATTTCTGTTTAAAAAAAAAATGGAGGGCCTCTCTGGTGGTACAGGGGTTAAAGACAGTGCTATCAAGCTATTGCCAGGCACTGCAGCAGGAGTTCAATTCCCTGACTGGCCAGGAAGGCGACACACATGGTGACACACACTGTTCCCCTCAGCAGTGTACTTCAGTCAATTTGCCTGTTCTGCTCCCCACTCTCTCTGGTGAATCCTCTCAGTCCCCACACCTCTGGCTTACACCCGAGTTCTTGTATGCATAAATAAATAAATCTTTTAAAAAAATGGAAATGTTTCAAACTCTGAGATTTCTGATTCAATAATAAGAGCTAAATAGTATTAAATGATACTGAAAGTACTTAACCAGATAAAACCATTTAGTAACATAGTGACCATAAGCACATAATCAATTTCTCCAGGCCTTCTCCTAACTTCCCATCTTAATACAATACTTGGAAGGAAAAAGAAATGAAATAATCTATGTAGAAGTTTAGCACAAATGGGGCGTCCCTGGTGGTGGAGGGGTTAAAGACAGCACTATCAAGCTATCCCCAGCCACCGCAGTTGGATTCTGGGCCAGCCAGGAAGGTGAACATGGCGCAGCAGACCTCTCTTGCCTCACCCGCTGCTCCCCTTAGCAGTGTATTTCATAGATCTGCCTGTTCTGCTCCCCACTCTGTCTCTGGTGAATCCTCCCACCTTCCCCTCCTGTCCCCACACCTCTGGCCTACAACCCAGCTCTTGCATGCATAAATAAATAAATCTTTTTTTAAAAAAAGAAGTTTAGCAAAATGTCTGGCACATAACTAAGTATTCCAAATGGTAAGCTATTATCATCATTATTTATAAAGGATTAATATATTAGTTTAAACATTTCCAGTATCATAATTTTTAAATTGTTCAATTTATTTAAAATTTAATATTTTCCTAAATAAAAACAAGTCACATGTACATCCCAATCAAAATTGTCTAAAAGCTTCACCCAGCTCCTATCTGCAATGTATAAGGCATAGATGGGTAAGGTGAGTCATTTCCCCCCTAAAAGACTGTTCTTACTAATACTGCTTAAATGTTATTTAACTCTTATGGTTAGCTAGCACTGATAAGTTTCCAAAACAAAACAAAGTAAATCACAATAAAATTGGTTTGGGTTAACAGGAAACAAATGTCAAACAAGAAAAATTATTTCTTCTAAACGTTTATGAAAAATCTAACAGTAATGCGATGAAAGTGATCTTATAAAAATGGGAGAGGGTCTATTCAGTTGATGACTTGGAGATATGTGTAAGCCAATATAGTTCTTACAAAGTGATGACTTCTGTCCAGCAAATTTGGCGGTAAAAATTAGACGTTGAAAAAAGCAGTTGCTTTGCCTAGTACCAATTTCAGTGTTATTTTAATAGAATGAAAAAATAGTATCCCAATAATACTATAAACAAAATCATGTGCAAATGTTTTATTTGACTATGTTACAATTTTATTAACAGTTTAGGAAATATTGTATTTAACAAACTTTTTGAGCTTTTTTGAATTGTCAACCAAATTTTTTAAAAATCTTTTAATTTTACAAGAAACACTTTGATTAAAATTCCCTTTTATAACTTAAACTTATTTAAAATTACCAATATTTGCTTCAACAGTGGATTAAAATAGATTCACATTTTTAAATTTCATGAATTTTACAATTCTAAAATGGGGAAAAAGTTAACTTTGTATTCTAGAAATCAATTAGTTATTAGTTTTCAGCACTTTATCAAATATGGAAGACTCCAAAGTATACATATGTTTAAGAAAAGTGTGTGTGAAAGAGACACAGATGAGATTTTTTTTGCTAGACTTTGTCTTACTTTGCTATTCATTTCCATAGTTAATAAGGTTCCTCACAGAAAAGAGTACTGCTAATTTAATTTTCTCATTTTGGCTTTTTCTTTCTCTAGAAACTGTGGTTTATTTTCCAGAGTCTATTAAACTGGTTGAGTTGCTAATGTTAATCACAGTAGAGCATTAAGTGTTTTTAAAATGTTTTTATTGCATTAAATTATTATATATTATAATGTTACATTATGTTTATAATATAATTATTTTATAATATTTCTGCTTCATCTATCTTATAGGAAAACATAGCATATTTTTCTCTAAATATTATCTAGTAAGGTTCAAGAAAATCTACTCTTGGGGCCTCCCCGGTGGCGCAGCTGTTGAGCAGTGGGTTGCGAAGCTGCCCGCCGCCTCTGCGGTGCCGGTTCGATCCCCGGCTGCTCCCCGGCCACCGGAGGAGGGTCCCACATGGCGCGCAGACCTCTCCTGCCGCCCGCTGCTCCCCTCAGCAGTGTACTTCGTCACTCTGCCTGTTCTACTCTCCGCTCTGGCTCTGGTGAATTCTCTCGCCCTCCCGTGCCTCTGACTGTACCCAGTGCTTGTATAAATAAATAAATAAATCTTTAGGTGGGGGAAGCAAAACTTTAAAAAAAAAGAATTATACATTGTGCTCATGAACAAACAGAATTATCAGAAGCTAACATAAAGTTGACTTGCGCAACCATTTTTAACTCACTTCATCCATAGCATCATGCAGACTTAAAATCTGAAAAAAAAAAAATATATAGAGGAAAATGCTATGAGATTTGAAGATTCTGTAGGTAAGATGGAATGCATTTCTCAAATAAGAAGACTGGAAGATAAGCTGTAAGAAAACCAAAGGTAATTTTCTTTCACTTTAATAAGGAAGCTATATGATGTAGCCCAAGGGGGCATGCCATCCTCAGAGAACTCTATTATGCTCATCACAATCCCCCAAATCAAGACTTAAAATGTTAATTTGTAATTTGAACACCATGAAAATTAAATCATCACCCGAGGCAGGCTGATTCACTGGCAAGGAAGCAAAAATTGGAGGCCAACGGCCATTTTCCATGGTTACCATTAGTCAATTATAGTCTGTAAAACAAACCTTATCTTATGTATTTAAAAAATTGCCTCTTCAAAAAACAATCACCTTTAAAAAAAAAAAAAAAAACCTAGAAAAACAACTATTTGAGCACATATGCTACCAGAAGGCAATTCTCGTTGTTCATACTTTTAGAAAATTTATTTCACTCTATATCAATATAATGCTGTACTTTCCTATCCAAATCTGACCCCCACTATAGTATCATTTTAAAATCATCTGAGAGGAGTTAAATCTTGATATTTTTAACCTTTGTATGACATGCTAAAACTTAACAGGAAGTAACAGATTTCAGGCACTTGGGGCTAAACAGAAAAAGAAATACAGGGCCCTGATGTGAGAGGTTAAAAAAGAAAAAAATTAGTAGGCGGAGGTGAAAAGTGAAAAGACCAAAACATACACCTAACCCACCTGAGAGTTTTGCCCTGCTAGTAACCCTGCTTTCTCTGATTCATGCCAACTCCCAACAGCAACCTCTTGATCAGCACTTATTTCAGAACTGGGTCAGGCATGTCTTGGCTAAAGTTGGTGCTGACTATAGCTTTTACCAGTAGCCTGGAAAGGAAAGTCACCCACTAATTTCATCTACAAAGAAACCAGAGAAACAGGATGAGGTCTGGATCTACATGTGAAGAAATACAATAGTTAGAGAACAGTAACCATAGTAGGAGATTTTGTTTGTTTGTTTTTGTTTTTAAATTTAATCTTACATAGAACTTAATTTTGTTGATTGTTCAAAAGTATTGGTTAAACTGGCTTTAATGTGCTTACATTTGCAAATGTAAGAGTTTTTTTTAAATTGATTTTTCTTGGCTTATGAATTGGTCTTATTTGATGTTATTTCTTTCTGAAATGTTTGGTACAGGTTAATGTTGAAGCTTAGGAATTCCTTTGTGGGAATATTTTTAATTATTTTTTCAGAAGTGTGAAGAAAGTCAGATTTGGCACAGAAGGGTCCTCCCAGGAGGGGCAAAAAAGAGCCAACATCTGTAGTTCTCTTTGTCACTACTTTGGGTAGATGTCATGAGGTTAACATATATTACTTTGAGTTTTTGCCAACTAAACAACAAACATATCTTTTTATTTTTAGAAATTTTTTGCTATCTTTATCCATGATGTAGAGGACTCTAACAAGATAAAAAATCCAATCAGTAGCAGTGGCTACTGTCTTTGCACATTGGTATCCAATCTTTAAAAGGACAGTAAGTCTTACTCTGGAAACCAACCACAAGGATATTAACAGTATTTGGTTAGTTAGTACTGACTGCAGCACAGAATGATCTGAATTCTATATTTACTGGAGGTCACATAATTAGGGAACTTTTCATAGTTTCCTAGTAACCATTTTCTTTCAGAAACATTAGCCATATTTCACATATGCTCATCTAAGTTACCAAGCTCTCCTCTTGCTCATTAGAGATGACTCTGTCTGGTTAAGGTTTTTATTTCAATACATTCTTTTGATAATTTTGTCTTATGAATCATAGTCAAATGTCCACATTTTAATTATCAGCACACTAGCACTGACAGGATGGCTGCTGTTTTCAATAAAGTAACAGTTCCCTGGGGCAAAAAGTAAAGAAGTCATCAGCAAAACTGCACCTTAATCTTTGGTGGTAAGGCAAGAACTGTCACAACAAAACAAATGAGATTCAGTTTTTACAATTTTATAAAATGTAACCCCACTTGAGGCATGCATGCCTATACACAACCTCAAACTGAGAGAGAGAAAAAACACTCATAACCACATAGAGAGCTCTGCACCATCAATATGGACATATGCATAAACATGTGTCCTGTTAAGTACAGACCTGGATCTATCTCTTCCATTGGCAGAGATCTAACTCCTACCCTGCAAAATAAGACCACTTCAGGGGCAAAGGAGTATCCATTAAAAATAAACTATCAGGCCTCCCCTGATGGTGCAGGCGGTTGAGCGCTGTGCTGTGAAGCTGTCCGTAGCCCCTGCAGTGCCGGTTCGATCCCCAGCCGCCGGCAAGGGTCCCACATGGCATGCAGACCTCTCCTGCCGTGCCCGCTGCTCCCCTCAGCAGTGTATTTCATCAGTCTGCCTGTTCTGCTCCCCGCTCTGGCTCTGGTGAATTCTCTCACCCTCCCATGCTTCTGACTGTACCCAGTGCTTGTATAAATAAATAAATAAATCTTTAAAAAAAATAAAAATAAACTATCACTTGAAAATGTGTCCATTCAAATAATAGTGAAGCCAGCTTAACAATGCTTTTGATCAATCAACAAAAGGGAGTTCTATATAAACTTCATATTTTTTAAAACTCACTAATGCTTTAACAAGGATGTCAGATTCAGCTGGTATGAATAAAAATTAATTAGAGCAAAATTTGATAATATACAGTGTTGAAACTATCAAGGCCCATATGCCAAAATCAATTTGTAAGTATGATGGGTCACCAGCACAGAGGCAGATAGTAAGTAATCACAAAGAAACACTCAGTTAAAAGCTTAAGAATAATGATTATTCTTTCTTAAAAGCTTGTTTTGTAATTAACATAAAAACTTAAACTATATTTCAAAAGTGGGGGCTCCCTGGTGGCACCTGGCATTAATGTGCAGCACTGTGAAGCAACCCGCAGCCACTGCAGCACGAGTTCAATCCCCAGCTAGGGAGCTAACCCACAGGGCCCAGCAGACCTCTCCTGTCTCGCCTGCTGCTCCTCTCAGCAGTATATTTCAGTAGATCTGCCTGTTCTGTTCCCCACTCTGTCTCTGGTGAGTCCTCTCACCCTCCCACACCTCTGACCTATACTCCAACTCTTGTATGCATAAATATATAAATCTTTAAAAGAAATTTTCCAAAGCAAGTAATATGTCTAAAATTTTATTTCTTAGCCCATATATTCAGTTTTCTTAGTGATGACTCTTTCTATTTTATACTACATTAATGACTAAACAGTAGTATAAATTGATGGGACAAAACTTGAGCAACTCACTCAAAATACTATAGGGAAAATGCAAACAAAACTGCATATGCATCTCCTGGGATCTGGGGGGAAAAAAAACAAAACACACAAAAACTGTTCACTTCTTATTCATTGGAAAGTTTATGTTGAGGAATGGATGTGGACTAAACAATCTGAACTCCTAAGACTCAAATAGCATACTCAAGAAATCCTGGTAAGGGGCATCTTATTTCCCCTACTAGATTATGATCTCAGAAAACATAGGCTCTTGAGCTTTATTTCTACCTATATCATAAAATTTGAATTTGAAGCCAACACTATAGATAGCGAAACAGAGATTGGAGAAAACATGTTTGTGATTCCTGAATTTAGCTATATCTAAAGTTGGTTCTACCCCCAGAGTTTCAGTTGTAAGAGGCAATAAATACATTTAACTTTAGCCAGTTTGAGTTGGACACTTTAAAACTTGGAACCAAAAAGTCCATAAATGGCACATTGATCTACATTTAATTCAGAATCTGAAAAACGTTTTTGACCAATCTCAGCTTGATGACCATCCCCTTTTAAGAAAGCAGAGGAGGAGGGTTGTTATTCTCATTATATAAACTCAGGAAGAGAGAAGGCATAAAGGAAATTTAAGTTAAGCAGCATAGCCAAATCTTCTTAAGTTTAGTGCACTATTTTTCATAACTATTTTCTAGTATCTTCTACAAACTCCTTTCAAAGTCATGAATGTTGTGAATGAAAAATGGTGAATATGAATAAGCTTAAAACTAAACCTATACTAATAATGCAAATTTATAATAGTGGTTGAAATTATTCAGAAAAATTACTTGAGTTCAACTATGCTTAGTTTACAACAAATATCAATGTGAAAATGAAATGTGGGGGACTATATTTAAATAATACTTTACTATATTTCTTTCCCAAGGAAATTTAGAAATAGAAACCCAGAAGTATTTCATCAATAAATAGAATCTCCGTAACAAATAAGAAACATGCTTCTGTCTCTTTTAAAAGTAGTTTCCTTGCTTCTTTATTTTGTCCTTTGGCTATATATTTTCTGGTTACACCTGATGTTTTCAAAGTTGGCACTAATTGATGATAAAGGAAAAATTTTAAAACAGCTAGGAAAACACTATGTGAAGATGCTTTATAGGTCTTGATAATCTAATTTGTGGGAAAATGGAGAGTAGAACACCACAGAGTGCTTTTCAATAATTTATGGCAGAGATTTATCTCCTAAGTTTAGAAACATGATTTGTGACCTAACTGTGTGAACCTGTTGTGTAATTAGAAGGCTGGCTCCATCCCCAGCCTGGCCCATTTTTCTTTCTCTAGGTCTGTAATAGTCTGTACTTGGATTCAGCCTTTATAAAAATAAGTAAATAAAAATATTTATAATATATTTTATTCTGAGTATTACCAAGGCACAGATCTGGTTGCAAAATCCCCATTGTCAGAATATTTTTTTCTGAGTTTGAAGGATGAGTTAAACCCCTAACCACAATTCATTTGTTTTCAGTTCATTCACATGCCTAGTAGTGCAGAATTTTTTAAATTATGAATTCATGATTAAATCAATATCATGGATAACATTTCCTATCAACCAGAAGAAGGGGCCAGGGATCTCACAGTCATAGTATTTCTATAATAGTTTAAGATTCACAGGATTCATGGTATCAGACTCAATTTTTTAAGCTATTTTAAATATTGTCTTGTATATAAAATGAAAAAGCAAGAATTATACCACCTTCATTTTATTTAATGACTAAACATGGAATACAGAATATTGATTCTTACAACTAGTAGGAGAGACCTGGTGTTTTCCTATATTCACTTCAATATTGACGCTTTCATTACCAGAATATTGGATATGAATGAAGCTTTAAAAAAAAAAAGTAAAAGAAAAGGAACAATACAGAAAACAGACAGCTGTGAATTACATAGGACTGATGTTCAGGGAGAAATATTAGAAATTAGTTGAGAAGAATGTGAACTAAAATTCTGGTGTCATCCTCCAATTTTTATATGAAGGAAAACTTCTGAGTATTACCTCTGAAGAGAAACCAATATCCACAATGAAAATTAATTTATAATTTTCTATCTTACACAGTTACAAAAAATGATTCTATGTAACTAGGTAATGAAATTAACATAATTGTTAAGTAAAATTTGTATAATCAGTTATTATCAAATGCAACTTTTTTAGGATAAATGCTGAAAATAACAGTTGCATAATAAAGTCAAAAACAATCTGTTAAATTAGGAAATCAATCAAGCACACTTCCTGCCAACCACAGTTCTCAGTTTAGTGAGCAATAATAAAGAAAATGAGTAACATTCTATAGTAGCTTATAGTTATTTATGCTTTTAAAACTGTTTTCAAGAATATGTTGTGTTGAATATAATGTATTGTAATATAAAGAATAAATCTATAAATAAAAACCCAAATACTTGGGGTTCACATACAAATGTACTTGTTTTGTGAACTTGACTAACTGATTTAAGCTTTCTGACCCACAGTAGCCAAAAATGGAAATTGAAGTAATACTTCACCTACATATTTTCCCAAATAAAGTACCTGAGACCTAACTGCAAATTGTAAAGCATTATTCAAATATTAATTTATACATTTTTAAAGATTTAATCTCAAAATTGTAGGGATCCAACTAATATGAGGTTAATTGCATTGCCAAGAAGAACTGCAATCCATATTTATAAACTCAAATAATTTAAATCCAAAAATTTTTAAATCTCTGATTTTATAAATTTCTAACATTTTCATAAGATCGATAAATAATGAGACAAATCTTCGCTCTATTTTGCTATATCTACACTGATGTAATAATTCCATAATTAACACATTAGAAAATTATAGTAATTCTATAATTACTAACTTAGGCAATTATCATTTCTGAATAGCATATCTGTTTTCATATTACATTATCAGCATAATCTAATTCTGATATTGGTACTTGTTAAATATTTTTTTTGAAATTGACTTGAAAAAGGAACAATTTCCCCATTTATTCAAGGCTTATGAATCCTTTCCCTTTTTCCCTTTTATTTGCAGGCAAGTCTAAATGGGACTCTGGATTTCATTTATAGTCTTTACCTATTCTGTGGATGGAAGACATAAGAAGAAAAATACCTATTTAAACCTTAAATTATTATGTTCTTTAAACCTTTTATTAACCTTTTGTGTGTGCCTGTAGTGGAGTATTAATAAGTCCCTTTAAAGCGCGCGGGTGTGGACCCACAACCAGGCAACCCATTCAATATCGGGGCTGCCCTATAACACTTGCAGCAGCTTCTGAGTGTGCTTTCAATGTTAACTGAAGTGAGCTCTACTCCAGAATTAACACACATTATTTTTGTACCAATATGATGCTGATCTTAGTACATTTATCATTAATGTGCTTATAAATAGGTTAGTGTTGTTAGAAATAACCTACTGTGAGGAATGCATAAGAAATAGGAAATAGATCACTCTCTTGAATAAGTAAAATATAAATTTCACATTCCATTCTTTTGAAATAGCAGAAATATAAAAAGCAGTTTTTAGCCATGCTTCATGAGTTGAATAGTTCTTAAGGAAAATTCTGATGAGAAGATAGAAATTTATTCTAGAAATACTTTTCTTGTGAAAAGTGTCACAATAATGAGAAAAAGAGTAAAATTATATTGACCTTGCGTTAGGAAGCAAGGACAGCCTGTCACTGCCTTTCCCTAAGAGAGTATCCAAGTATATATTATGTATGTCCAAATTTGTATTGTTTCTTGGTGAAGCTTATGATTCATCTGGCCACTCATATGCTTTCTATGAGTAGACACATGTAACTGTAGGCCTACCATCAGTGTTCCTGACACAGTTCACTTGACAAATCAGGCTGAAATTCTAGCTTCTTAGCCTTACACTACCAGAATCTAAGCCACAGCCTCTGAAATTTATTTCTGATACTTCTAGTTATTTTCTAAGAGTATCATATGCATTATTACATATCTGTCTTGTTCAATGTTCCTCTTACCACCTCTTTATACTTTGGCCATATTTTTAGTGCTCATTTTGGCTTGTTTCTGCTCTTGAAACATCAATTTGCTATACCCAACTAGGACCTGTATTGCTACCACAGCTCAGTACAGGAGTTAGAGCACTGCCTAAGGCTGTCTCACACCACTCCCCACTCTCCAGCTGAGCCCTGCAGGTGACCTACCCTACAGCCAACAGGATCATTACCCTGACTATCATTGTCATATTGCTCCTCATGGATACAGACACTGACTCTGAGCTTCAGGTGGACCTACAAACCCTGAGGCCAGGTCATTGAGCAGACTTCTCCCTTTGGATGAGTTCTTCCCTAAGGGCCACAAAGTCCATCCTGAAATTTACGCTCTCTTTTTCAAGTCACTCCATATCACCAAGTAGGCCAATATAGCTGAATAGCAAATAAGGTTTTTCCAAGAACAACTTCTATATCAGATAAAATAGTGGCTACAAAAATATGGAAAGGGAAATGCAGTTTATCTGGGAACTCTATAAGTCAGATGGGTGCAATTTGTACTCCTGGTCAGCTGGAATTCCCCATTATTTATGCCTACCTATCTATCCATCCATTTATATGTATGGTTATATACACACATACATATGAATATACATAACCCATCTATTAACATGTACAGAAACTTATATTACATTTCATTTCCATTGCTTTTTTTATACTTCTTGATATTTTACCCTTCTTAATATTTTGTTGGGATCAAAAGTAATTATCTTTTATTTTGTAAAATTATCTTTTATTTTTCATTATTCATACCAGCAGAAGATAGTCACTAAAAAGTGAAATTAGCCTGCCTGTTTACTCATCGGTATTATTTCTGTCTTATGTAGATACGCCAAATGAATTTAGCTTGTTTTCCACATGAGAGCTTTTGAAATAGTTTATAACCATTATGATTATTTCTTCTTCACAGGATAAATCCTCCAGATCCTTCTATAGTTTTTCTATGGTATCATTTCAGGATCCTCTGCATTTTACCTACTCTCTTTTAAATTGCTCTATTTGTGCTTTTCCAAATGTATATTACTTCTATTTCTTTTAACAGTGTTTTATAGTTTTGTATAGGTCCTTTACCTCTTTTGTTAGATTTATTCCCAAGTATTTGATTTTTTTTGTTTCGATAACAAAAGGATTTTTTTTTATTTCTTCTTCTTCAGATTTATTTTTTGTGTATAGGAAGGCTACTGACTTTTGCGTGTTGATTTTGTATCCTGCCACATTACTGAACTGATTGACTAGTTGAATTAGTTTTTCTGTGGAGTTTTTGGGGTTCTCTATGTATATTATCATATCATCTGTATATTACAATAGGAGTATGTACAAAATAGAAACCAATGAAGACTTTCAAGCAATCAAATTTGTGGATTTATAAAATTTATGGCAAACTTTTTAGATCAATATGTTGACTAATAATAAAGTTTTTGATACAATACTCAGTCTGGACAATACAGTTTATAAGTACTGCAGATACAAACATTTTGATATTCATGAAAATAATTTAAACTTTGTAATTATAAATTTGCATGGATAAGGTCATTACTCTGCAGTATAATAATTTATGTATTTCAAATTCTAGGTACACACAAATAAAAAGAGTGGTGGGCATAACTATTTTTTCCCTAAATGGACTAATAACAAAATGATTCTATAATGATTAAATACAACATCTTAATATTTTCTGTTTTATAAACAGGATGACATTAACAATATTTATTTTTACCTTAAAAACAAAATTATAACTTAAAATTAGGGTGGTGTTATAAACCATGATTTTGGTGAAGAATATAGACATACAGAAATTTAGAAATAATATTAAAATGAATGCTATAAAGTATTTCTTCACACATGGGTTACTTATCAATATATTTCATCATAAATCATTTATTTTTAAGATTTATTTATTTATTTATGCATAGGAGAACAGGGGTGTAGGCTAGAGATGTGAGGAGTGAGAGGATTCACCAAAGTAGAGGAGGCAGATCTACTGAAATACACTGCTAAGGGGTGCAGCGGGAGACACAGGAGAGGTCTGCAGTGCCATATGTAGGTCAGCCCCCTGGCCAGGGATCAAACCCATGCTTCAGTGGTGATAGCATGATAACACTGAAACCTAATGCCTACACCACCAGGGAGGCATAAATTGCTTAAAACTCTCTTCTATTTTCATACCACTGTCTCATATTTAGGTTGGATTTTTAAAAGACCAATGAGTCCACAGACATATTAGGGTCAATAAGTATTTGCATCATTTTACCTTATCCATTGAGGTAACATTGGTTTACAACACTGTATGTGATTCAGAGGCATAATGATCACACCTCCTCAGAACATTTGCATTATATTCAATACATCAATAATCCTATATTGTTTTTAGAGCTAAAAGAATCTATCAACATGTGAATTCAACATTGACCCAAATAGAACTTAAAAAAAAAAAATGTAAAGTTTACATGGTCACAAATATTCAGTGATTAATATGTATACAAATATTCACTGGGGCATCTTGATTTGTAATAAAGAAAAACAAACACTAATTACCTAACATTTGAAAAAGTTTAATCATGTGGATGATTGTGCAATTGTTAAAATAAATTGACATTTACAGCATTTAAAATAGAAGATTGTCCTTGATATTTTGCTTAGTTAAAAAATAGTTTCTTACAGCAAGATACACATATATAATAAACACATACATGTAATACATATATCCATATATATATGCAGAGAGAGAGAGAAATACATTTGTATATTTTAAAGGCAAGGCAAAAACTTGTAAAGAACCCTATTATAAATAGTGATTTCTCCCCAAAATGTGAAGTACAGGCAGAGACAGAGCTTTAGTTTTTTTTAAAAAAAATTATTTATACATTTTTACAATAGACATCTATTATTTTTTTATTTTAAATCTGAAATACTAAAGTATTGCTTACATTGAGAACACTATTAAAGAGATTTGACTCCAAAATGTATGCTAAACACATTCCTTTTTATTTCTTTATTAAACTCTCTCCCCACCTCATCATGCAAAAGAAAAATGACCAATACTAATGAATGACTGGCCTTAGGGGAGTGATGTCACACACACCAACCTAGAAAACCATGAATAAAATCTGCATATGACAATAAACTATTTATTTTTAGACAGCTTCTGAATTCCAAATTAGATACAGTTCTCTAACTTTAGTGAAATCTCTGTATATGTGTCTGAGAGTGTAGGAGCCAACAAAGGGTAGTATTTGTCCCACTGAATTTAAATGTCTCTGCATATTATCCTCTTGGCTGGCCAGATGACAAAGGCCCTTGCCAGTGCTACTCTCTTTAAATAGAGACCTATGCTTTTTAAATAGTGCTTACTTGTTCAGAGAAAGGTTTTTATTTTTTTTCTCCGTTGTGCTCAAATTGTGTTCCTCAAGGAGCACATGAACCTCTATGCCATCAGGAGCTCATATACAATATCTAAGATGTGTCTGACTTGTAAGCAGGTTTTTGTTCAAAAGCTTAAATTAAAGTCTTTTTATTCTCTGCTTTTTATTTCCATCACCTAATGAAAAGGTCAAACCATTTTCAGGGTATTTCCAAATACTGCTGTCTACTATCTTTTTACCATTTAACTATCCAAGCATGAAAGAAGTGTTTGATTCAGGCAAGCTGAAGTTTCAAAACAATGTCTTCATTTCTAACTATCTGTAAACAGTTCTGCCTCAGGGCACTTGGGAACAGATAGGCCTGCTTATAACACAAAGAGAAAAACAATTGCTGGCACTAATGACCAGAATTGGGTTTAAATTTTCATTTTAAACAGCTCAGAAAGCTCTGTGGACACCAACTCATATTATCACAGGTACTTCTTTTATCAGTATTGGCATGTGCAATCTAAAACAATCTAGAAAAATTACAGGGGCCACACAATCCTATATATCTTAGGATCTATATATATAATGTAACAACACAGGAAAATAATTTAGTGAGCAAAAAATTAGTAACCTCTCAACATGTAAATAGATTAACACCAACTTGCAGAATATCATGTAAATTTATAAACAATTTACACAACTTATTGATAATAGCTTCCAGTGGAAAACAATAAAGTATTTACCAAAAAAGTTAAAGTAACTCGATATAATTGGATTTATATTACTACTTAAAGAAAGTTGTGACTTGTGCTAATAGAACTAATTTTACCTTCCATGATTAGTGAAAGCTGATTACAGTTGATTAAGTACGTAATCTGTTGCCATGATATGATTATTGTCTTAAGAAAATGCATAATTCATTTTTCTGCAGCTGTGAATTCTTACACAGTTGATATGATAAATACAATCTTCTGCCTTTCTAGAATACATATATTGACAACTGGGCATGACCTTCCGAGGTCAAAAATGATTTAGTTCTTGTACAATTTGAGAAACACAAAAACAGCTAAAAGCTCCCGTCCTGAGCTTTGGTTGGATTTTTGTTGTTGTATTTGGTTGTATTTTCTAGGGAAATTTAATCATTAGAAGAAAGATATGAGAAGGATAACATCTTCTATTCTCAGTACATACTAATTAAACAGGAGAAAGTCATATTATGACAAAGATTATAAACAGTGCTTGATGGTAATTACAAGAGGAGGGTTAGCCAAACCTTACTTTTTGAAAAATGACAGATTATTATAATTCAATTTATATTTTGGTACTAAAATTGGTCTTACTATCACAGTTGGCAATATCTATTCACTAGTGCCTCCTCTGGGTACGGCACTATATGAAGAACTATTGACCTGCAAGGAAAAAAAGAAGTTCTGGCAAAGCCAAATAACCATAATCTGTAGTATCTAGGGTATCGTCATTTCATTCCATATGCTTAAAAAAAGAATAATTAGAAAATAGTAATTTACCACTAAAATAAGTGTGAGATATATAATTTTTGTAGGATAAAATATAGGGATAGTGAGTTTACCCTTTTATTTATAAGATATACTACTTGGTAAATAAAAACTATAGACTGAGTACTAGGAGACTTATTTCATGTAGCTGTCAATAATAAATCACCATCTTTATCACAGTTAGCATAACCAGAATAATTCTTTTCTCCTTCTATTAGACTGACTGTAGACGATAGATAGATACATACACACATACATATATATATACACAGATCATAACATGTGTGTGTGTGCATAAATTCAAACTGGGTTCCATTGTTATCCAAAATAAGTTAAGCTACTGACGTCTATTTTATAAATGAATAATAGCATTCTGCTTGTTGATACAGTAATTAAACATTTTGTTTAAATCCATAGAGACAATCTATCTTGACAGCTTTGCTAATATTTATCTCCAGAGCTATTATTAAATAATTTTAAAGAAGAGATCACAACTAATACCTGTAAAGCCAAGACTTAAAAAACTGTATCCCCGATGGTATTACTAGAGCTTACTAGTGTACTTAACCTTATTTCCGTCTATGAAATTTACTCATTGGACTTCTTTACTATAGTTCTGGTAGAGAAAATAGTTACATTAATTTTCTAAATAATTTTCCCTGATAATTTTGTCATAGTACACAAATTTGATGCTAAAGTATAACTTATCATTATACAAATCTCTAATCAAAAGTAGTGAGAGAAGCCAGAAAAATCTCAAGTTAGTAAGTCACTTTGGGCAAAATGGAACTAGCCATGGTTAGTCAACAATTACTGTATTATACTTCAGTTCTGCTTGTTGATAGCAGAAGTGAGTTTGGATCAGGGCATTCTGTTTCGACCTGTGGTGCCATAGCACAATATGGGCTGACACTGAAATGTGTTGATTCAGGACAATGATTTAGATATTAAGAGTCAATCAGTCATCATTCTGGGAACCTGGGGTATCTGCTGGAGCTAAATCCTTGAATGTGCCCCTTTGCAATTCATATCAGGTCAACGTCAAAGTTGCTTTCCCTGATTAAAAGCTATATATTGTAGCTGTACTGCGATTGAATGAGCCTCTGGGGAAATGGACAAACCAGCTGCTAATTAACCAGGTACTGCCTTGACTATCTGAACACTGAAAACCCTAGAGAAAAGGAAAAAATATAGACATCCCATGGCACTACCACATAAAGAATTATAAAGAGATATTGCAGTGTAGTAATATGGTGTAAACACTTTCCCCTCCAATGGATTAAAGATAAAATAGACATAGTTTAGTTCTGCATAAAGAAGATAATTTCAGATAATGCAGGCTTTTATAAATCCATTGGCAATCCAAGGATCGTGGGCCCCTTTAAAGGAGATGAAGATGAACACAGGAATACCCTAGGTAAAGGGGGTAAAGGAATACCCTAGTTAGGGCAGGGAGAAGCATGTAGCATTGTAACAGGGTGGTCCCCAGGAAAGGGGGAGGTTCCCTGCCCCTCCCAAGGGAGGGTGGAGCTGAGCAGGAAGAGGAGAAGCTGCAGAAGGGATTGAGGAACGAAGCAGGATGGAGCCAGGAGACCTGGAGGAGGCGCATGGAGCCTAGAGACATGTGAAGAAACTGCGCTTGTCTTTTGGTCGTGGACTGGGTGACACAGATGTGGGTGAGACCCGTGGGGAGGTGACAATGGCAGCTTTTATCTTGATGTTGATTTTGCTCTTTTCCTTCTGGGCTTGTCTGATTGTTTCTGACCCTTTGCTGTGGGTCCCCACTGGAAGATGCTTTAGACTTGTGGCAGGCTTTGGGGCCTTGCTCCGGGCCAATCCCATTTGGATGGACTTTTACCCACGAGGGGACGGGTAACTTTGGGTGCTTCACTTAGAAACTAGACTCTTTGCCTTACCTGTATTGTTCCCTAGTTTGATTAAAGTTCCTTCCCATTAAAGTCTCCTATGTTTTGTGTTGATGCGGCGGATGGCAGAACCCATTTAAAATAGGCAGGTTTGCGGGGTTTGGGCTGCCCCTCTCCCTGTCCTATAACAGCATGACCACATGGAACACAAATCTCAGCTTTGCAGGAAAAGCATTTGTCAAGCATTTGTGAAGGAAAATAAATGTGCATTGGGCCATTTGTACTTTCTCAAATTTCTAAATTACAAGCAATTAATTTGAATTTTAAGGCTGAATGAAGTTATATCTTGTAATAAGGGATGCAGAGGGAAAAAATGACAGTTCTTCCCATTTAATCCTCATAAGTAATATAGTGATAGAAACTACTAAATGTGATGGGAAAGTATCCTGTGTATAATATCAATGTGCATAAACATAGTCACTGGTGGTCAACCCTCTCTTCTTACCTTAAAGAATCCCTGTCCTTGGGAATTGAAAGTCTGTGTGAAAATTAACTTCTCAGTGTCTCTATAGGTTCCTCTCCAGGTAGAAGATGGATGGAAGAAGAGCAATACCTTATAAAATTTGCTTCCTTTTGTTTTAAATTTCTAAAATGTAAGTCTCCTGAGATTCTCACCTCAAAACAGGTGAGCACAGAAAAATGTCTGTGGGATAAAATACAACTTGAAACCTAAACTATGCATGTGTGAAATTAAAAGTTGAGATAAACCACATATTATTTCCAAGCAAGTGTCATACCATTTTGTAGAAAAAAGGGTAATTTTATATGTACATGTATGTCTGCACTGTATACTTCTAACTCCTTCTAAACATTTAGAAATTTAATATTTTGTATTGTTACATAAGTGATAAAATATTAAGACCTCATAAAACATAAAAGGAAAATGCAAAACATGAGAAGCTCATTATTTGCCAAAGTTTCCAAGAGCAAAGAGTGGTAAAGTTATAACTAGAAATAAGATGTCCTTTCCTCTAATGCACTGTTGATATCTTAGTAACTCCCACTGGCACTGGCTTACAAAAGACTAATAAGGAAGCCTGATGCTCAAGAAGTTTTCAAAAAAGTTAGCATTTGAATATAGGATTATCAGAGCTCATAAAAGATACATATGAAGTAGAATTAAGATAAAGAATCAAGATGCAAGATCTGTAAAGAACTTATACACCTCAACAATAGGAAAACAAATAACCTAAATAAAAAAATGGGTAGAAGAGCTAAATAAACTTCTCCAAGGAAACATACAGATGGCTAACAAGCACATGGAAAAATGCTCATTATCACTTATCAAGTAAATGTACATCAAAGACACAATGAGATGCCACCTCATACCCATGAGAATACATTTAAAAAAAACAAACACAAAGAAACAGGGGCTCCCTGGTGACGTGAAGGGTTGAGTCTCGCACGAGGAAGCTGTCCACTGCAACGCGCGTTCTATGCCGGCCAGGGAGCTGACCCACCTAGCGCGGCAGACCTCTCCTGTTGCACCCACTGCTACCCTCAGCACTGTATTTCAGTAGATCCGCCTGTTCTGCTCTCCACTCTGTTTCTGGTGAATCCTCTCACCCACAGCACCTCTGATGTACACCCCAGTTCTTGTATGCATAAATAAATAAATCTTTAAAAAATATAGTTTTACAATTTAAGAGAAAAAAAGCAGTGAAGAGTAAATTAGAATGGAAGAGAGAGCAAAAATCACAGCAAACACCATGTATTATATGTACTGTATGCAATATACATATTATATATCACATATAAAGCATATAATTTCTCCTCTGCTAAATGTCTTGGACCTTTCCATGTCTAGATATGCTGCACCTCCCCCTGCAGTGACCTTTAGGGCTAATGGCTATCGCCAAGGTCCCTAGGTCCGGCTGGGCAAGGAACCAGTGTGCAGGGGGAGAACAGCAAAAACTCCCCGAGGCAGGAGAGTACAGCAAAGTTCCCTGAAGACATGGATAAGACAGAAGCCTATCAAAGGATTATGACCACCAGGAGCTAAAACCTTATCTAGTCTTTCTAGAACTACAAACTTTATCCCTTCATTGTCTTTCTAAAACTTCCTTCTTTCTTCTATAAAGGTCATTTGTTGTTAATTAAAAAATCATATGAAATCCTTAATACAAGGCTGACTCAAATGAAACGTTACTAAACCCTGTAATAATTAAAATATTGTTTAAGTGAAAAAGTAGCTAGTAAAACAAAAAATGCGATCATATAGCTTAAAAACAAAACTAATGGATTATCTACTTAAGAAAGAGGCTAGGTCCAGATGTAAACCACTCAGCGATAAGCTAAATCCATTCACTGCTCCTGTATATATACTGGCGTCTAACTTAAATAAAATTGCACTCAGATTTACACTCTCTCTTGAAGTGTGTCTGTTTGTCATTTCTTCAGCCGAATCCCTGACCACCCTGCGCAGTCTCTCAACCCTGATACGGCCTCATCATTCACTGCTGTGCTGGTCCGCAGCATAGATAGGTGTCTCTATCCCATTCTAATGCATAAATAGATCATAATTTAAACACTTCAGCCTATATGCAAGAGTTTGTACAAATGTATACATATTTCAATATAAGTTGATTCTAAAAATTTCTTGCAAAGTATTTATTAACAAATTGTAATTGACAAACTAGGCCCCCAATTTTTTCTAATATCTCAGAGTGATCAATTTCCCATACCATTATTAATGCTAGATAAAGCCCAAGCTTTTAAATAATTTTACTAATGCTTAAGTAATTTTACTAATGCATTAGTAATGCATTTTACTAATGCTTAAGGTCATCTTATTATTTCTTCCTAGGCATATGTCATATGTCATTTTCATTTCTTCTATGAATTGTGATCGTGCATCCTTTGTTCATATTTTCAGAGTCTGCCTAGTAATCTGTAGGACTATTTTATATGTTATTTATATGTTTTAGTGTGTAAATATACTACTCATCATCTAATATAAGCTACATGAACAAGTGTACATATAAATATCTCTCTGTCAGTCTGCAACATATCAAATTTTCAGTCTTTTACTTTATGACTTCTTAAGTGTGTGTTTCAATACCAGAATTTTTTTTTAAAGATTTATTTATTTATTTATTTATACAAGAACCGGGGTACAGACCAGAGGTGTGGGAGGGTGAGAGGATTCACCAAAGTCAGAGTGGGGAACAGAACAGGCAGACTGATGAAATACATTGCTGAGGGGAACAGCGAGCGCGGCAGGAGAGGTCTGTGTGCCATGTGAGACCCTTGCCGGTGGCAGGAGATTGAACTGGCGCTACAGAGGTTGCGGGCAGCTTCGCAGCCCAGCGTTTAACCGCTGAGCCACCAGGGGAGGCCCTCAATACCAGAATTAAAAAAAAAAAAAAAATACAGATTACCAATGAGTATATAGAGACTCAGAGGGTTTTTTTTTAAGTTTTTTTTTTTTTTTCTACATACAAGAACTGGACTGTAGTCAAGAATGCAGGGGTTGGGGGGAGGGCAATGAGAGGATTCACCAGAAACAGATTGGGAGCAGAACAGGCGGATCTACTGAAGTACACAGCTGAGGGGAGCAGCGGACAAGAAAAGAGTGGTCTGCTGTGCCATGTCCATGATAATATACACTGGTGACTTGTAGTATCTGACTTAATTTGGCTGAAGTCCTCCGGCTAGAACTCAAAACTATAGTAACAAATATTGTTATATGATATTTTTGGCAGACTTTATCTTAGTGTTTTTATGTGTATATACACACACACATACACACATATATAAACACGCACATATACCACACACATACAATCTTTTAAAACTCTCCTCTTACACATAAAAGACTACTTTCAGCAGACCATTTTAGTTTCAGATGAAGTGAAATTGAGCCTAAAATCAACTTTAATTAAAATCAGCTCAGAAAACCTGATACCAGATTGCCAGAGCTAGAAGGAGATTTATAGAGTTTTAACTAATAAATAAAACCTCCAGTCCCATTGGAAAAGAGACTTAGAAATCTCTCTTACTTCAAATTAGTCTCATCCTAACAAAGCATCACTAGCTAATACTATGTATGTAAGTTGTATTAGTATAGTTAGATTTAGTCATCAGTAAATTATGTGTACAGAGGTTTGAATTCCAGGACCAGCAATCCTATTAGTTCCATCATATCAAATCTAATTTTTATTCATCCATCTCTTCCCTCAATAATAAACAATGTTAATTTCATTATCTGGCTACTGTTAACACATGAATGATTTAAAACAATAAATTGTATATTAAAATAAATCCTCATTTAGAAAATGCAAATTTTTATGAAAACATAATCTACTGAATTTACTATTTACAAAGTACAACCACTCTTAGCAGATGTTAAATGTTTTACACCCTTTTCCTTGCAAAGAAGTTAAATGAAGTATTTATTATATATGTGAAGCTCTAAACTGTTCCTCAAAACAATTACACAACTTAAAATCATTAAGACTGATGGATTCCTAAAGAACTGTCTATTTTGAAATTAGGGTGAAAACCAAACAACCATATATGAGTTTAATTGAAGATGAATGGAATTAAAGAATCTTTTCCCATTTACAAGTATATTGCACAGGCATGGTGTGACCATAATATGGTAGCCATTTCCCAAGTCTGCTTTTCTTCATCAGGCTTGTACTCTTGACAATATCTGAGAGAAATAATAAAGGAATTTCTTCTATTTCTGGGACCCTACCAAATGAATAAAGTCAAAGATGTTTGATATTTAATACATTATTTTATTGTATAAAATATCCATTAATTTTCAGCCACTGCTTTGTAGGTTCCTTAATGTCTGATTTTGTTGCATTTGTATCCAGTGCTTCTCCCACATAGAAGCAATTTCTAGAACAGTATGTACATCATAGAGAAAACAAAGATTTAATATGCAAATATTTACATTTAATATGCAAATTCAGAATAAATCTTACCCCTGCCAATGACTAAGTATTCACTGGAAGTTGTGGCTAGGCAAGGTGCTAACAGGGTAAAGTGGAGGCTGTAGGCCTGAGCAAGCATCTTACTTAAGGCCTGAACTTCCCAATTGTTGCTTGCATTTAAGAAGGAATAGAACAGAGCCTTCAATTTGAAATAGGTAGTTATTAGAAGCAAAGCATATTAGGATGCTGTCATGCTTGCAACAATTGGTTGTTACTCTCCATCCAGTTAATACTAGCCAGGCAATGAAGGTAATTGTACTAAGGATCAAAGAGCTGAGCTCCTACAGAGAAGCAAGTACATAAGTTGCCAATATTTCATCATTCAGAGCTCCTTTCTTTCTTTTCCTAATATGAAAGCTATAAAAAGGGAAAAAAGCCCCTGAAAGTGCTATTGTTAAGACCAAAAACTAATTAGTCATTGCTTCCCAAAGTGTTATGTGAAATGTCTCCAGAAATAATGGTCTGCTTTCTCAGATTTTATAGGTTTGCTGAGTCTAGTGTTCTCTGGAATTTCCTGTTTCCCTTGCTAGGGAAGATTGAGTAAACTTTACAAGTCATCTTGAATAACACAAACCTTTCAATAAAGGCAATCATTTGTGGATTCATAAAGTATACAACTAGACTTGAAAAAAGGATGAGAGTGGTAAATAAAAGCAATCCCAAGATTGTATATATGAGTGTGAATAAACTTTCTGGTTATTATATGCCTGAGGTAGTCATTTTTACTCTTTGAAGATGCTGAAAAAAAAAAAAATCACATTTCCTTTCAGGGTGTTCATATGTCAAAAAATATGGTCTAAATATGGTAACCCAATGCCCCTAATGTTTGTAAATAATTTGTGCCAATTCAATTGTAAATTATGTAAATATCCCTGGATAAAAGTTGCTGTTTGAAATTAAACACCATTGTCACTTTAATTAGCAAAATATTCAGATTCTATGCATCTTACTACAATTAAAAAAACTATATTAGCATTTGTGTTAATGCTGCCATTGATATGGAAACTCACTAGGCCAAATTGGCACTTAGAGAGAAGGAAAGAGTGACAAATGACTTGTGCACAGCAGTTGCCTTCAGAGGTTCCCAGGAACAAAAGATAATAAATATAAACCACTGACATTTCTCTTCTAAAGCTCTTGATGTATGCCAATCAATTCCCTGGAACTACTCTACCTGATTTAGTCACATGAGGCTCATAATTATGCCTGACTTATTTAGAAGAAATATTATGTGTTAAAACCAAAAATCCAATGCAAGTAATGAGTCTTCATGTCTGCAATTGTGTACCCATATATTTGTACTAATATGTGGGTCTATTTCCCACTGAGAGTCTGCAACTACTCAGGCATGTCCAAAGTGAAAAATTATTTCTTTAGTGTCTCTTCCCAAAGTTGAAAAATATATGCTGGCTTAGCAAAAGACAAGTTGACTTGAATTCATTACAAGAGGCTTATAATTATTGAAGTACTAAATGAACTCATTATAAAACATATGATTCCTTTCACCTATAAGTATAGATCATAAGGTTAGTGTTAAAGAAACTTGCAGTTTACTCTAGAAAGAGTACAAACCTTGGATGGAGCTTGCCAGGGAGAAATTTCCTCTCAATATTTTCTATAAATGTAATGTATAATGAGTATTTAAATGTTAACTCTCCAGAATCACAACCCACATGGCACTTTCTGCTTCCTGCCAAAGCAATGATAATTTAGCATTAACTGGAAAAGGAAGACCCTCCTCTGGAGTGCTGTGTAAGATTTAAATGTTAAAATATGCCAGTGAGGTCATCCAGTCTGATATTTTGAAAGCCCAAATTTCAATTTAGATGACAAGCTTTATCAGAGGATAATAAAGAGGGAACTGTCCCTAACACGTGTCACCTGCCCACTCAGCTGTGAATGGGAAAATGTGTCACACCACCTTCAGCTCTGCATTTTCCTCTTTCATAGTAAGACAAGTACTTGCTGAATAATCTTAGTTCTTATCCAACTTTCCTTGTGATATAGCTCAGATATAAATTGTCATTTTACAACTATTTCCATATTTGCTTGAATAAAATTTTCTGCAATATAATTGTGCAATTTTCTGAAATTATTTATTTGGACACAAGCCTGCAAACTACCTATAAATTCTTTCCAATTGATTTTAGTAAAGCAAAGGCTTAACCTTTTGAAGACTATATTATGACAAGAAAATAATAGGTCTGGTATAACTACAGATTAAAATTAATAATAAAAATATTTTGTAAGTCTTTGCTAGTGACCTACAGATATCTTTGTCACAAAACATATGAATACTATAACATTCAAATACACAAATACACAGATAATCACAAAGTTGGTAATTACCATTGCTTTTGATTTTTTTAACTATTAAAGGTCAAAGGGGAAAATACCCCATTAGATATTTTGATGATCTTGCAAGTCATATAATCATTTGATATCCATAAAGGCAAAACAGAAATAATGATAAATGCCTCCCCTTTCTGAGGAAAGGTATCATAAGTGAAAAAGGAAAAGAATCCTGAAAAATCAAACCTCCTTATAAACAATGTATCAGTAATCTTAGAAAATGAAAACCTCTAGATTTTATATCAAACATCATATTTTTCTTATTAAGTTGACCTCCAAATATTTAAAGGGAGGATTTTGTTACTATAAATTTGACTAAAACAACTGAATCCAAACCTGAGAAGGGTCCTATTCCCCCCCAAATATTCAAAAAAACAAGTTTCATATAAAAATCTACTTAATATAGCAAAGTAAAGTAGGGAAAGGGAAACCTTACTATGCCCTGGTGACTAAGTTATATAATTATGTAATTACTTTATTTAATCTTCTTACTTTATCAACCTGATGAAGTAGGTACAATTATTCTCAATTTATAACAAGAATGTATATCTAATATGAGATCCAATATATATTATATATTGAGATCTCAATATAAAATGAGGCCCAAAGAATTTAAATAACTTGACTAAATGTGCACAATCAATAAGAGGCTGGATTTGTGTGTGAACCCAAATCCATTTGCCTCCAGATTCTTTTCACTATACCTTGGTGAAGGGAATATTTTCAAAATTAAGTCAGTTCTTTGCCAGTGAATAAAAGTGAGTATTTGGATGTTGTCTGACTTATGGAGAGGTTAAGCACTTTATTGTTACATTCAAGACCAATAATCTAGAAATTTGTAACTCCAAATCAAGGAAAGGCAAGCTCATATTGCAAGATTAAGAAAGAACACAAAATTACAACATGATATGTACAGGAAATATGTACCTAAAATGACATATTTATATGTCATAATTAAATTAGAACTTGTTTGATTATATTAAAAAATACATTTCTACAAAAGTTGAAATAGATGGTCTCCGAGTGTGATGGTCAACAATTCCTGTCCTCCTTGAATTGGATACAATTCCTCCTGCCAAGAAGTGGATCCATTTCTTCTCTCTCTGAATCTGGGCTAATTATGACTTGCTTTGGTCTGTGTAATGTGGTATAAGTGGCACAATGCTAATTATGAGTAAAGTCTTTAAACCCATGTAGACTTAAGAGGCCTAGCATATTCTACTTTCACTCTCTTGAGAGCCAGTCTCCACATAAGAAGCTTGGGACTCCAGACAATGGGCGATCACCTGGAGAAAGGGTCCAGTGAGCAAGAAGCCATCTTGGACTTGTCATCCTCAGCACCAGCAAAATGCCATGAGAGCAGTCAAGTACTGTCCAAACCACAGAACCATGAACAAATAATTGGCTATATTTTAAGTCAATCAAGATTTGGGGGATGATTTTTACACACAAATGTAAAATTAAGAGTTATTAACTAAATCTGTTTTTCTAAGTCACTTCTTTAAGCAACTTGTAATATTTTATGAATACAATACTTTTCTCATGGGACATTAGTACCTAGAAACTAAACTCTCTCAGTATTTTTAGAAAAGGAATAAAATAGGATTACTGATTTTCTAAAAGTCTTAAATTATATGTAAGCTACATATTTATATGAATATACAGTAGGTAATTACTGCTGTATAACTATATGTATAACTATGCATAACTATAACTATAAATATTATATTTACAATATAGAAGTTAGAATATTTATATAGAAGAAAACTTCGATAGAAAAAAAATGATATACAGAAATCCACACCAAAAGTGGGTGGGGTGATCAAAAAATTATTTGTTGAAATTTTTCCTCTGCAAAAGCATACAAAGCTGTTAAGTTTTAAACATTCATAAAAATAACCAATGCATTTTTTGAAATAAAAACAAAATATACCTGTTCTGAATAAACTGCAGTGCTCTAGGTAATTGGATTGTAAAAAACAAAAACAAGTATCAATAAAATCCACTGGTTTAAACCTGTTATATTTTTAGTAAAGTGTATCTCAATTACCCAATAGCAGTCTGCTATAAAATAACTTTTGATAGAAAACTGGTGTATATGTAACTATTAGCTTAGTAGAAACTTTTCCACACCACACTTTGGGGACATACACAGGGCTATTAGATTGGAACTTATAAGACTCAGCCTCTCCCTCCTCAAACTGAAGGCTCTGGAGAAGCAGTGAAATTATTAACATAAACTTCAGATAGGAAATGAGTATAGAGTGAGGGAAAATAACCTTCAACCTGATCCATTCTGAATTTAGTGGCAGTTTTTTGTTTTTCATTGTTTTTTTCTATTCCTTTTTTTTTTTTTTTAAAGTTAATGACAGGTTGGGCTGTGGCCTGCTGCTATTTCTTTCTCTCTCCAAGTCCAGACCCCACGGTGATTCTTCCTTTCCCATGACCTCTTGCCAGATTTCTGCTTTCTTTCCCCACAGGCTTGGTTTCTCCTCCTTTGAAGATTCTGTTTTATAAAATCAGTGCCTCATTCTTGCCTATTAGAGTATTCTTTAGAGACCACCATTAGTCAATTGGTGAAAACTGTGTAGAGTGGAATCGATTCAAATGTTCCTCATGTGTGTATTTGTTTATAACCAATCTACAATTTGTACATGTATCCTCCAGTGAGAGGCCATCTCACCTGCTAATACTAAATCTCTTGGTGCTAATGCTGGGCTGATAGCTGCCAGTGGTTTCTTTGTATCCTTTCTCCTGAGAAACCACTGTCCAATGTTTCCTTTTGCCAAAATGGTATAGAATCACTGAATAAAACACAAAAGTTCCTTAAATTTTAAAAATGGTGTATGATTGAAAAAGCAAGAAGATGGAGGAAATTAGCCCCAATGGGAAGAGTTTACAGACTCTTTTCTCACCATTTTATTGTCCACCAGAAGACCAATACTAGGTAAAGAAAAAACTCTGTAGTGTACATTGATGGAGAATAAACTAGAACTAACACTAGAATACCTGTCCTCTTTCTATCATCTGGGAAAATAAATGGAGTAAAAGTAGAATAAAATCTACATTTACACACAGTGAGAAAATTCAACAATATTCAGTGGTTTCTAAAAATAGATTTAAACAGAGAATGACATTATGTCAGTTACGAAAATCAGGGTTAAGGCACTAAAGATAAATCCAGACCAGGAGCCACTACCACTGTGATCCGTTCTGGGGTTGGTCCAGAGCTTAGCCTCCACAAACAATAACAACCAGACTTTCAAGATTTAGTACCTTCCCTACAAGAGACTGTTTTCACCCAGGGCCCTCATTAATCTTGTGCATTCACCCTGAGTCTAATCACGTGGCAAGCTAAAGTTAAGAGCCTGTTCTTGGGGAGCTAACTGCATACTTGTGAGGTAAACTCACTCATCCATGACACTGAGCTACCAAGAGGGCAGTGAAAGAAATAATTTAGGAAATGATGCCTTGGAAGTTTCATGTTATGAATATGTGAATCTGTCTCCCTGCTTCAAAGTTACCTCATTCAGGGTAAAAAGCTCCCTGTATCTTTCCAGACACAAATAGAATTGTGCTTTTTCTTTCTTTCTTTTCTTTTCTTTTCTTTTTTTTTTTTTTTTTTGGTATTTTCAAGAGTAGTTACATAAGCTCATTTCAATACAAGTTTTAAGATAAAAGATTTTGGGGGAATTGTTTTAAACTTACTTGTTTCTTAAGTAACTATTTTTAAATGCAATTGTTTTGTAACATGATTCTAAATGTGAATAATTTCCTGAAAACACTATAAAATCAATTAGCTAAAGGAATATTTCTCTAGTCCCATCTAAAAATTTTCACTATGAATTACATAATTTGGAGAGTAAAGTAAGATAGGACAGAGTTTAGAAAGAGGATTTTGAACAGTAGAAGTGAAAGCAAACAGGTTAACAAGTTGAGGTGACAGCCTACTCATGTCAAATGATTGCTACATAGTTAGCTGTTATCTACTGCCTGGAATACAATTCCATCAGATCTTCATCAGGCCTTTTTTTCACTCCAGTATCAGTTTAAATGCCACCTCCTTGGACATAAAATCCTTGAGAGTCCCATCTAAAGCAGGCTTGCAGGCACACTTAACTTGCCTCACTTTGTTTTGATTTCTCCTGAACAATATTACTACTTGATAATTCTTGTTCATTTCATTCACCTCTACTCTGTTCTCAACTAAATCATAAGCTCTATTTGAACCAGAATATTATCTTTGTTTTTACGCCACTGAATCCTCATGACCTATTAAAATATCCGCCAGGGACTAGTTTTATTTTATGAAAATTTGTGCAGGAAGTGAATAAACAAATAAGTGAATGAATACTTTCAAAAGAGTTTACTTACCCTGAAGCATAATTTTTACAAGTCATTAGTATGAAAAATCTATATCAAAAATAAATGAAAGGATCACTGCTACAAGAGTGTAGGTCACTAAAACCATTTAAAAAAAAAAACCAGCAGGAACTCTGTTAACTGTAGATTATGTCAGGAACTATACTTCAAATTGAGTGATTTACTAAGATTTTACTATTACAGATGATATGAGCCCACTAAACTTTGATATTGTTAGCTCCAACAATCACAGAAAGTAACACAAGAGAAGTCAGTGATTTCTGAAAACAAAATAACTACAGGAAGTACACCTATTCCTGGGCCTGAAATTCAGACTTCATGTCAACAGTCTAGAAAGATAAATAAATCATCCTGGGTAATCAGATAGTGTGCTTGTCCCAAGTGCGGGAAAACTACATTTAGGAAGAGAATGTTTGTTCCTGACTGGCCTTCCAAACAACTCTAGCAATTTATCTAATGTCAGTGGTTTATGGGTTTTGTTTATCTCATTGAGATCCGCTTCTCTGTCCCAAACATTTCTGTAGAACAGCAGAACTTTTCGTTTTTACAAAATGGGGGCTGTTCTCCTGGTGCCTGTGCCTGAGGCTGGAAACTGCAGGTGCAGCTCGAACTCCTGGGCAGCCATCGCTGGAAAGCTCCACCTTTCCCTCAGTGCAGGAAGCAGGCTATAGGAACTTTTCACAATCATGGTGCATGCTTGTAATTTTTAATGAACCTACCCAGCAACAAATCCTAACAGCTATTTTTCACAAAGAATCCAGAAAGCTTTTATAAAATGGAAATATTTTTAGGAGATCTTAGCAAAAGAAAAGATTTATTAAAACAAGGTCTTGCTTCTTCTTGAATGTCTGTTTCTTTTGGTTTCCAACCCTCTTCAAAGTTCTAAAAGACTTATTCCAGGGCCTCCCCTGGTGGCACAGTGGTTGAGCACTGGGCTGCGAAGCTGCCTGCAACCTCTGCAATGCTGGTTCGATCCCCTGCCACAGGCGAGGGTCCCACATGGTGCGCAGACCTCTCCTGTCCCGCGACCTGCTGCTCCCATCAGCAGTGTATTTCGTCGGTCTGCCTGTTCTGTACCCCGCTCTGGCTCTGGTGTATTCTCTCACCCTCCTGCACTTCTGACTGTACCCAGTGCTTGTACAAATAAATAAAATAAATCTTTTAAAAAAAGACTTATTCCAACAACAGAGTATAATTTCTCATTAGCAATATTCTCCTCTTTAAATAAAAAGATCTATGTTATAACAAAAGCAATAAATGAGCACAGAATAGAGTTGTGTGTTCCTCTCCAAGTTTCTGAACAGAGTCTGGAGAGGAACATATTGCCACAATTTAGAAAACACAAATTCATCTTGCTTGAAGGCAATGGAACAAAGTCTTTGCCCAACACACATTGGGAGTCTTGTCTATAGCTTTCCCTTGAGCAGTTACTTAAATTTCTTTAAGACTTAATGTCTTCATTTATCAAGTAAGAATAAGAATAAAAATAATGATGACTCCTACACAGAGTTGATGCAAGTTTTAAATCACATTAGATGTATTTTTAGTATATTAATCACTGGCACAGGTATTTATTATCACTTGTTTCAAGTTTATCATTTTTGTTTCCATTTATTATCAGTTGTTTCCCATTTCAATACTTACAGGGCTTTTCTCACTGACTTTGATGGTTAATCTTATGTATTGACTGACTGGGCTAAGGGATTCCCAGAAAGGTATTAAAAACACTATTTCTGGGTATACCTAACAAGATGTTTCTAGCAAAGTTTGTCATTTGAATTGGTAGAGTAAATAAAAACTACTGCTCTCACCAATGATGTCATTCAATAATTTGGGGGTTGCTGATGGAGCAAAAAGGAGGAGAAAAGGTAAATTAGCTCTTTTTTTTTTTTTTTTTTCCTTAACTAGGGTATCCATTTTTTCCTGCCTTTGGACAACGAAGCTCCTGAGACTTCAAACTCAGACCAGGCCTTAAATCAGTCCCTTTATTTTTCAGCCTATAGGCTCAGACTGAATTATACTGCTGGCCTCCCTGGGTCTCCAGCTTAGATAGAAGATTATGGAACATTTTGGTCTTCATATTTATGTGTACCAATTACTATTCTCTCTTTCTCTCTCTCTCTCCTCCCCCTTCCTTCCTCCACCCTCCTTTCTTTCCTCTCTCACTCCCTCCTCCCCTCCCTCTCACTCCATGTATCTATATGGAAATATAAGCATTATACTACTCCGTCACTTACATTGTGTCACAGTTCATAAAGATTCTAAGACTCAGGGCAGAATAGACACCACTCTAAATAAGGATGCTCAAGAAAAAAAGCATCGCTTGTGTCCCTGAATAAAATCATATGGCCATCATTATTTGTGTAAAAATGTAGAGCAAAAGTATTTGTATATAGCCAAATACTTGTTTTTAGAATATTGGAACACACTGAGTAGTAAAATAAGTTATGGGCAATCAACATAAAATGGATCCTTGTGCTTTTGCCAGGCAATGATAAAACAAAATAAATAAATCCCCAACTAACCATCAGCCATTACTATTGTAATAAATTCAATAAAGCATGAGTTTCATTTTTTAAAAAATATAGGAATAGCAGTCAAAAATAAATGGATTTTTTTTTCATGAAGAACTCCCTATATTTTTCTTATTTCTTTATGGTCTAGTGAAAACTTCCTTAAATATAAGTACTCACCATAGGTATGACATTAGGAACTACCTCCCTACCCAAAATCCTTTTATTTTGTTAATTTATTAAATAGTTAAGGATATACTTGGTGAGTATGTTTTTTTCAATTTTTTTAATGAGCAAAATTTCATTTTCTGAGAAGAAAAAAATAATGCAAAGATTTACCTAATAACCAAAATACTAGGATTTATTCTTCTAAGTTTTACTTTCGGAGGCTGAAACTGCAGTATGCAATCTCAAAGACATCCTACTTCAGATCTACAGCAACTATCAAGGAATTATTGCTTTCAACTTAAAATGAGTAATAAGAACTGAATTTATCATTCACTTAAAATAACTAAAAATTTATAACAAAAAAATAAAAAACTGAAGCAATCAAGATCTTGAAATCGAGGGAACAAAAAACAGTAATACTGAGAGATGGGAAACAGATGAGGTGAACCCTACAATTGTTCAAGTGTGTTGCCTTGAGAGAGTTTCTAGGTGATAGAATAGGGAAGGAAAGTTGAGGTTGGAATTTGATGGGCTACTAGGCTTGAGGAGACAGATCTGAAATCCCAGGAAGGGGCAGCTAGAGTTTTCAGGGCTGAATATCAGAAGGAGGAAGTCTGCAGAGGTATAACTCTTAAAATCTACAAATGGTTTTCACTAAATATTAGAAAAGTACAAGTGGCTCATCCTATATTGTTAGCCCATAAATGTTTTTATTTTGCCTTGTTTTAACATCTCTGTGAAGCCTAGAAACAACTGCTTGGCTATTTTCAAATGCTAGAGAAGAAAACTGTAATGTATGAGATGCAAAATACATTGAATGGAATAAATAACAGAGTAGAAAAACAAAGAAGAAAATATTAGTAAAGTTGACTATATAGCAATTAAAATCATCTAAAAGAAAGCAGAGGAAAAAAGCAGTAATTAACAATGAAGCAACAGGAACTATGAAATAACATTTATCAATTATATGTGTAACTGGAGTCTAAAAGTAGATAAAAGGGGGATAGCAAAATATGCGAAATTATCCAAATGATGAAATCTGTAATCCCATAGATCCAAGAAGCTCAGTGAGTTTCAATTATAAGAAAGAGGAAAACAACACCTAGATACATCATAATCAAACTGCTCAAAAGCAATGACAAAGAGAAAATACAAGCCCAGAATAAAAAGATACAGAGTAATGAAGGAAAGAATGATTATAGGTATCTTCTTAGAAATATGATGAACAAGAAGATTGTGAAAAAAAATTATAATAAATTTTAACAAATTTGCCTAAAATGTTACAAAGGTGACATCACTACAGACTCTACATATACTTAATAAGGTACTATTATGAACTAACTTTTTTCAAATAAATAGGGCAAACTTAAAATAAGGTAAATTCCTTAAAACACTAACAAAGTTTATTCAAGAAGAAATAAGTAACCTTATTTTCTTAAATAATGTTATATCTATTATCTATTACAGAAATTTAATATGTACTTAAAATCACTCCTACAAAGGAAAGTCTGGCTCTGATGGCTCACTTGTGAATTTTACCAAACATTAAAAGAAAACATCATATAAATTCTACATAAATCCTCCAGAAAATAGAAAAGAAAGCAAACTATCCGACTCCCTTAATGAGACCAACATTACAATGATACTAAAATTGCACAGGGCTGCTACAAGAAAATAATAGATCAATATCTTTTGTGATCATAAATGTAAGAATTCTTTTAAAATTTAGCAAATTGAACAGATTTATAATGCAAAGAACAATAAACCATGATCAACTAACTTTTATTCCAAAATGCATGGGGGTTTAAGATTTGAAAAAAATCAATGACTATAATTCCCCAAAATAACAAACTGAAAACACCTACTAATATATTAACAATACAACATTAGTATTTGCATATTGGGAATCCACAAAACATATCTAGGTACTTTGAGTTACTTCAGAATCAAAACTTATAATTAATTTATGCACAACCTTAAGTACATACAGTTGCTAGAAATTTCTGATTCTGCATACTGAATACTGCTCTCAGATATTTCCTACCACACAATAAAAATAGAAATCAAAATAAGGAAAACTTTGAATTAGCTTTCTTTCAGGTGATTAAATTTTTGTCTCTCGTCATTATTATAAGATTGGAGCAAAACTAGAAGACAAACTGTATAAAAAGAATGGTTATACATAAAAACCAAAAATGTCTCACTAATCATGTGTCTTTCACCAGCCAAATGCCTCACTTTGATTGCTACTGGATAAGGGGTGAGGGTAGTGAGGTTGAGGAGTGATTCCTAGAGAATGCACAATGGCAGTTGAGTCAGAAGGTGGTACAGTTGAGAGACTCCTAGCAGTGATTACAGATTAGCCTGCATGGAAATATTTTAACAACTATTAGAACTATACCAATGTGAAATGGTAGAATATCAGTCCTAGCAATATTTTACTTTAGACAGGAGAACACATACACATTATGCAGTCTACCATCACCATCTTCAGATCTAAGAAGTAACTCTAGTAGGACATCAGGAGGAGTAATGTCCTGGGAGACAGATTAGAACTCTTGTCCAGTTTGGACCACTTAGCAGCTATGTAAACTTTGTCAAGCTAGTTGGCACATCTAGGCATCAATTTTCTCATCTGTAAAATTAGGGGAAAGAGGCAGGAAAAACAGAGGATAGAAAGATTAAGAACATCAATGAAAGGAGAAAGAAACAAAGGTGATGGAATGAAGAAAAAAAGGTAGAGGTGAAAACTGTAATGTATGGGATGCAAATTACATTGATGCATAATACAAGGAAAGCATGAAACTAAAAGCATGATATTATCCTCTAAGATAATTCTCTAAAGTAAGGATGAAGAAAGCAAGAAATTAAGATAAACAATATCAAAATCAACCATTCTTACTCTAACAAATATAAATTCAACCAGGATCACCTCCAATAAAAAGGCTTTTTTTCCCTTGTTATATGTTTTTTTTAATATTTTCTATAAATATTTTTAAAAGATTTATTTATTTATTTATACAAGCACTGGGGTACAGTCAGAAGTGTGGGAGGGCAAGAGAATTCACCAGAGCCAGAGCGGAGAGCAGAACAGGCAGACCGACGAAATACACTGCTGAGGGGAGCAGTGGGCGGCAGGAGAGGTCTGTGCGCCATGTGGGACCCTCACCTGGCGGTCGGGGATCAAACCAGCTCAATCGCTGTGCCACCAGGGAGGTCCTTTCTTAATATTTCCTAAAAAATGTTTGTATTTCCTCTAACAGTAATTTTCTGTACAGAAGAGTAAATGTTGCTATTCCTAATGTACTGTTCATATGCCATGTCTGCTGTTAAAATTACACTACATAACTCAGAAATTCCAGATGCAAAAATCATGGCAGCTCAGACGTCATTTCTTTACTAATAATTTATTTCTTACACATATCTAAAATATATTTTAGCTATCTTATTCAACCAGTTTTAGGTAGCTCATACAATCCACTTTTGACTAAGGCAAAAAAAAAAAAAAAGGTAAGTGAGGATGGAGGAGACATATCTCCTGTTATTTAATAAGTACAAAAGTCACCTTTTTTCTTTTTCTTTTGTTTTATTCCTTTAATGGACATTTCTCCAATCCTAAATTTAAGAAGTTATCCTGTGAATCATCTTACAAGCAACATGTAACATAATAGCAAATATCTTTGCTACATCTTTATAAATGTACAATGAGTATTTTTTCTTTAACAAATGAAAGGAATATAAAAGTTCTGCTTAGTTCAAATATTTTTCAAGTTTTTACTACAATCATTTGAAAAATGTGTCAAATAGCCATGTTGTTATTTGTAAATAAGTACTAGTATTTCAAACTCTTAGTAGCATTTTAGCTATGGTAGCTGTTTTAAAACATCTACTTAATTTAAATTTAAAACATTTACTCCTAAATTCTTTCCTCTGGCTTCTAATTTCCTTTGAACTGAAATTTCTCATGTGTGGTCTTAGTTTGAAGTGAGTTTATTACCACTTTCACTTAAAAGTTATCACACTTGGCTTATACAATATTGTGGGAATAGCACAGAATATTGAACTATGCTGACCTTAACATTAAGACATAGTATCTATTGCAGTTAACTGTTATTATCTAGTAACCCAAATGCTTACTACTTTGAAGTTTACACAGCTTAAACATTAGCCTCAGCTCTACACTAAGATAGATAATACCATCTCTTTTTCTAAATACATGTTTAAAAATACATAATAATGATTGCTCAGCATTTTCACTGTTCCCTTTATTATCATTATTCCTCTAAAGATTGATTTATTTGAAAAATGTTCTCCAGTAAAAAAATTGATAATCAATACGTTTTCAAGTATGTTTTATAAACAAAGACCCACGTAGGGTCTCCCCTGGTGGCACAGCGGTTGAGCGCTGGGCTGCAAAGCTGCCTGCAGCCTCTGTAGCACCAGTTCAATCCCGGCCCCGGGGGAGGGTCCCACATGGGAGACAGACCTCTCCTGCCGCGCCCGCTGCTCCCCTCAGCAGTGCATTTGTCTGTCTGTTCTGTTCCCTGCTCTGGCTCTGGTGAATCCTCTCACCCTCCCACACTTCTAACTGTACCCAGAGCTTGTATAAATAAAATAAATAAATCTTTAAAAAAAACAAAACAAAACAAAAAAACAAAGACCCATGTAGTAGCCAACCACAGCTTCTATTCTATATGATAGAGATTATCATACTCTGTTAATGCAGCAATAACATGCAGTCTAAACTGGAGTCATGTTAGGAATTTTGAATCTTAATAACAACACAAAATTTAAGTTGGTGGACCTTAGGATCCAGAAATAGACTCGAGGTAGCAATTACTAGTTCCAAAAATTCTGCTTTTTTCTTATAGATTTTCCAATTGAACCTGAAGAGCCAATATTTTATTGTAGTTATTACACACTTCTCAATTATGTTTGCTCTGTCTCTACTTTCCCTTTCATGACATCACAACAAGAAATATTATCCACAGTGGTCATATAGAAAATTACATACTATTATTTAGCATGTCTTTCAAATTATGTCAATATCATCCCTATTTAGTTGATAGTAAAAACTAATGTGAATTTTTGTGAATGAGTTCAAACCAATGTAATAGATAATTATCGACTTGAATTTTATAATTTGTTTCTTAAACTAAATCTTATTTTTAGTTAATCTGAGGATCCTCCTATTTTAAAACCTTAAAGTTATATTTATTACTGTTGTGGTTTAACTTTTTTTTATATTATGCTGACTCTAGTTCTTCAAGCAAACAATCTTTCAAATATAGATAAAGAAAAAGAAATTATCCAATTCAATGTACTATTCTTCTAAAATTAACATGGATCCACTAGGTGAAGCCTTCCCTAATTAGACTGTCATTTCTTGTGATTTGTATTTTTTTTATCCCAGTTGAACTATGAAAACACAGGGATATGTATCCCTATCACATGTGGCATCTACTTTTTTTTTTATTCATTTTTTAAGATTTATTTATTTATTTATATAAGAACTACGGTACAGTCCAGAGGTGTGGGAGGGTGAGAGGATTCACCAGAGACAGAGTGGGGAACAGAACAGGCAGACTGATGAAATACACTGCTGAGGGGAGCAGCGGGAGAGACAGGAGAGGTCTGCTTCGCCATGTGGGACCCTCGCAGGCCGGCCAGGTTCGAACCGGCACTGCAGAGGCTGCGGACAGTTTCACAGTGCGGCGCCCACCAGGGGAGGCCCTGTAATCTACTTTTCATTTTAAAAAAAACATTTGACTTCTTTCCTGCTAAGTAGTAGGGAGCTCAGGCTTTGCAGTAAGTCAGACCTGGAGTGTCTTTAGCAATGCACACACAGGAAGCTAATTCACTCATCTGAACTTCAGGGTCTTATCCAAGAGGACAATCCTTTCTTCACCATAGGGTTCCTAAAAGACTAAGTGATAAAAATGAGCCACTATATGGCACATAGCGAAAACCCTGACAGTGAAGCTGCAAGCAATCACTGCCACTATCCATTACAGTCCTGGGGATACTTCCTTTATGGAAACCCTAACGTCAGTTTCCTCCTCTGACTGGTATATTCCACCTGTATTTCTTTTATGTTTATCACAGTTTTCACACTGAGCTATTTTTTTGTTAGTTTTTCTGTCTCGGTAATAAAGAATATATAATACCTCTTTTACCACCTCTATTACCTTGATTACTTATTTTTAAATAATTTTTCTCTTAGACAAGCACCTAATAAAAAATACCCATGTATTGAAAGTAGGACCCCAATAGCTCTTAGGGACTTGAGCTGGACCTTTCCTAAAGGTGAGGTACCAGCCAGTACTCCGTAGATATCCCAAATATCCTGAGTTGGAACTCTTAGCTTATTAGCTTATTAGCACATCCCAAACACTGACAGACATGCCTGTGCTGCAAAGTGCTTCTTGCTGAGAAGCTTAGCACCTTTTCACTTGGCAAGAAAAGGATTTCCAAAACCAAGCTTTAATTCTCAAATACTTTCTTGACTGAATTATAATTCTCTCAAGCTGCCTTTTCTTCTACTTTCCTACAAAATAGTTTACTCCCCAACCCCTCACCAAAACAGTATACTTTTTGTAAAGCTTATATTTATCACATTTTCTAAGACTACTTGCCTGTAAAGATTATCATTTGGAGTCGTTTTCAGTTAACAAGATTTTAGATAGAAGTCTTGATATGCCTCCTTATTTCCATCCTCCTGAATTTCATCAGATCAAAATAACCTGTAATTCTTCCTTCCTGAAGCAGAATATCTCAAGGAAAAATAAAAGGAAGGTGAAGGGAACAGATATCTAAAAGAGTTATAGTCCTTTCAACTTTATTGTTTGCTTTACTGTTACACATTTGAAAAGGAGATTTTTCAAACTAAACTAACTTAAAGAAAACCATAAAATTCATTCATGAGTCCTTATAGAAATATAGTATCTTAATCATTCTATGTGTGTGTATGTAGCTGTCATGCTTGGAAATCACTCTTTTCAGAATAAAATATTGCCGTTTTTTTGGTTCACAGACTTTTGGAAACACAGATCTTATACTTAATGTCAGAATCCAGCCCAATTTTCTTTCTTCATTAACACTGACACTCTATAGCCCTCACTGACACTAACTGACATTAACACTGACACTCTATAGCCCTCTATAGTTCTCCACAGCATGTTCATCTTGTCCCACAACACCTCCATCCCTTATCTCTACCCACTATCCTTGCTGCTTCCTCACTATAAGTAAGCAAAATTAGAAAGTAATTATTTTAAAAATAAATTTGAAAAAAAAAGATTTTGTCTTTGTTTCTCAGCAACAAATGGATACAAAACCACCAATCTAAAACATTATATATTCACCAAAAAGAATGAGGAAATAACATAAGAGTATTCCAAAATAACTATTGCTAGATTATGATTTAACATGGAAGCAGAACTTTAAAAACTTAATAATGGAAAAGAAAAATGTTGAATTAAAATTTAAAGTAAAACCAATACATTCTATGACTATGTTTTTACCCTTTTATTAATTAAAATTAATTCATGTCACCATTTCTCCATATTAAAACAAGCTATAATGCTAATTAGGAGTTACTTCTAAGCTTTTAAGGGAAAAAGTTAATTTAGCTAAAGTTTGAAAGTCTTCCCCCTAAAACCACATATAAAATACAAGAAAGGATATAGCTTCTAAAAGCTACAATCATAGCACTTTTCCCCAAAATTTAGTTTATTCTGCGGAATCACATTGCTAATTACAGTATATGTCTTTATATTTCCTGTTGAAAATGTAGACTCAAAAAGGGAAATATGCTAATATTTAAATATAAGGCAAGGGCAATTAAATACTATCTTCTTAGGGAAAAAATATCAAAACATCAGATTTGCTTCATCATAGAGAATTTCCTGTGGTAGAAGCAACTTCTGAAACAAGGACAGTTTTGAGGGTTGAGAGGTGAATTCAGAGGGTGTCACGAACCTTTTAGTTAGTCTCAAAGAGGTACGACTGTGACTAATTATTTTCTTCTACGCTTCTGTCTGTAAGCATTACACTTTTCACTTTTCTATGAAAAAAGACCCATAGTTAATGAGAACCATAAAGATTCCTTAATCAGCTTATATTGTGAAAGAGTATTAAAGTCTCCACTTTCACAACAGGCACATGAAATACACACTTTTATGATATATTACTAGCACAGGAACTTACAGCGTTCTCCCCTTGAACCACCTGCAAATTTTAATAGTCATGTATCGCCAGGGTACCAGAAACTCATAAAAGTTTAACCTGCTAATTAACAAGTAGGTGAAGTTCCAGCCCTGTAATATAATTCGTTTGCTTCCAAGGCATAGTCAGCAAAATCTAGAAAATATTCCTTGAATTTTTCTTCCAAAGTAACTATATCTCAGACCTGATTACTTGCCGAGGTCACCAACAAGTAAAAGCAAACAAATACATATCGAAAATTGTATCCTTCTAAAGGGCATACAGTTAGTGAAAATATAGAAGTCTAAAAGTAGATTTAACTCCAAAAAGTTGCGACCTAAAGTAATTTATTTGGACAAAGTTGCTCTTATTTCAAATTCAGTCTGTTCCTTTCCCTATTGTTAAATGTCTTTGCCTTTTCTATCATTCTCTTTACCAAGAGGCTGCATTAGAAATCACTACGTGTTTATTAGGACTCTTTGTTCTTACATAAATATCCAAACCATGATCCCAAATGTGGTATCTAGGCAGATCCACAAAACAGAAATCTAAAGAAAGAATTGCAAGAAATAAAAAGCCTCCCAATACTTTCCTGTAAGAATGGTGATGGCTACTAACCACATTCCAATAGGATGACTTCAGGCTATGTAAGTTTCATAAAGGACCCATTAGTGTCAAGGCCCTTGGTTTCAGTCCAGCCCAGCTAGCTATACTAGGAATTACTACCATATTAAGGAATCGGTTGTTTTCCTGAAGTTATAGTAGCAGAGCTATTTCTTTATCTACTCTCTTACATATGTGAACTATTCTTTGAGGAGGGTAACTAAAATATTTATACCAGAAAGATAGTGTAGGTATCGTATGATGTCTAATTTTCCCATGATTGAGAGAAGATCTGTATATGTAAAGGTAACAGACAAACACAAGTTAAGAAGAGGTTCATTCATTCCTTCATTCATTCTTATTTCATTGAGTACCTTTTCGAACTCTGTAACTAGGCACTACAGAGGTGTGACGAAAAAAGATAACACATCCTTCTTCATGTACTTACTATTTAATAAGGACAAACTATTAGGTTGATTCTTCCATATTGGCTGATTTTAGCAGAATTCCTTCTTTCTCACACAAACTGATAAAATAATAATTACACACAGCATATTGTGAGTACTAACTTTGTTTCAAGTATAATGCTAAGCATTTTATATATTATATATCATCTCACCCCCTCAATAATTCCATGGTGTAAAGTACAGTATCATGAAGTTAAATAACTTCACCATGAAAAACCTGACACATAATTAATCGAAAATGGCCAGAACATAAATCCACTTCTATTAGACTCCAAAGCTTTTGTTCTATGTCTTCATTATCTATAATTGAAAAATTATCTAGGATCCTATTTTAGAGGATCTCAATCTGCCCAAATAAAGAAATTTTCTGAAGAACGTATATATGTAGATAAAAGGAAACACAATCAGATTTCCTTTAACAAGTAAGGATAGCAGCATCCTTTTCCTTAATACTCTCCAAGCACAGTCCTAACAGACATCTGAGAAAACAGTTTTACCAGCTTTCAAAGTTAATCTGTTCCATGGAACTGGTGGATTACCAGTGCTCAAATATTTAATTCACTGATGCTTCACAAAGTTTAGAGAATTTGACCTGCTTAATTTACTAGTATCTAGACACACTGTGCTAGGGGCTGTGTGAAAGATGAAGTAATTTTTACCAGGTATCTTCTTGAACTTGTCAATCAGAGAAGGGTGAGTACTGACTTTGACTCTTCTGTTCCTACTGGCTGTTCACACATTTTTATATTCTTTGCCTAAATGTATATTTATATTTTTGCCAAAGGAGCTTGAGACTTCAGAATGAAATTAACAGGAGAACAAAATTTTCATATTCAAGGGATATCTACCATTGGTGATATTAAAATAATACTTTCCTTCACAGAGAAGAAATAATCCTTAGGTCAAAAAAAAAGGATGATTAAATAAAACTCAGATGTTATCCTAGAAATATAGTAAATAAAAATATATAAGAGGCTTCCCCATTCTACATAGGGTAGAAAAGCTACCACAGGCAACACAGCATAATCTATCTTATTATTGGTGCAATGATTGGTGGTGGTGGTGGTTGTTTTTTAATTGTTTTGTGCTATAAGTTGCAGTGCTAGTACTTTGGTTGAAGTGTTAAAACTGAAGATGAGATAAATTACTGTCAAAGTTTTAAGTATTTAAAAGAAAAATATCCAGTGGTAAGTATTCAAATACTGTCCATTCTGCCTTATTACTTTCTTTAGGATATGATTCCTCACTTATAAAACTGCCAGACGCTTTTGTATGTTAATTTCTTCCTTTTTTATGCCCTAATCTCTGTTTTCCTCTTGAAAAGATGGCCAGTTTGTTGGATATCGTGTTTCAGATCTATGAATATGGGGAGAAAATGAAGCAAATGGGTCTTCCCAGGAATCTCTGTCTTAGAAGTGCTTCAGCATTTGCTTGTCTTCTATTTATACTTGGGAAAGAAAATTGAGTTAAAAAGGGGGATGATTGTGAAAAAAAGTGCTGTGGAGAGACATTGCAAAGCAACAGGAATCAATGGTCAGAATTAAATATACCCAAAGGATTACCTGGAAAATTGAAGTTATATTTACATATGCTTAGTTAAGAATAGGGATGTAAAATTAGCCTGCAGCAGTTCTGTTTTAAGGAAAAGTTGGGGGGAAGTGTAGTAGGATCTCATTCCCATATGCAACCCTCCGTGTATTTTGTTAGTGAGCATAGTGAGAACAAGAATTCCAAATTTAAGCATTTGTAGTGAAGCAGAATTAATTCAATGTTATGACATCATACACCTGTTCAGGTACTACAACTGCAGTAATGAGTAAGTTAGACACAGATCTGCCCTTGTAGGGGCATAATTCTCCAATTTGTTCATTCTCCTGATTTGATACTGTTCTTGAGGTCAGTATAAATAATTTTGAATGACTTCTCTTTCAAAAACATAATTAAATTTGTCTTTCTTAGGTAAGTTATAAACTTCCTGAAGATAGGATTATTTTTATTGCATACACACATTTTTCTTTTCATGTAAATATGTCTATAAATAGGTAGATAATGATATGTAAATATTACAGACACAGATGGGTTTTTCTAAGCCATTACTCAGCTTGGGCAAAAATCATGGCAGCCAATGAAAAAAAAAAATCATTTTCCATGGATATTTTTGTTCTCTATCTAGGCAAGTTTTGATAACATGCTATATCTCTACTATAAAGTTGAAAATATAAAGTCTGCATTCTTATCTTACACTTTTGCTTGCCTTCAGTTTGCCTTTCAATAGATGTTATTGTGAACTAACTAGATATAAAATATGAATATGAATATAATGTCATTGTACAAGCACAACTTTACATTTATATTGTTAAAAGTACATGAGGTCAAAGGAGAAAGTTAAGCACATATACTGCCTTGCCCTTATTGTTTCCTGATTGAGCTTCAGTCTCCCATTGTCTTCTATACATGCCTCTCAGTTCTTCCAACATTCCACTTTCCTACAGTCTTCAAGAGCTCCAAGAGTTTTCCCCTTTCCTAAAAGTCTCTCTCCCTCTTCATTTAACAATACTAACTCATTCTGCACATTTCCACCTAAAGTCTATTTCTTCAAAGATGCTTACTCTGACTCCTTAGGGTGGGTTAAATCTCAGGGAAGTATCCTCAGCAATCTCTTCTTTTTCCTTCACAAGAATTATAGCATGTCTTAATTACGTATTTTCTCCTACAATTATTTGATTAAGATGTTTTGTTCTTTAAAGCAAGAAGTTAAAAGATAAGAACACTTTCTGTCTTGCTCACTAGCTCATAGTCTGCAACATAGCGGGGATTCAATAAAAGTTTACGAATGAGATTAACTCGCCTACAGTTCATCTGGTTATTCATTTATTTACAATTATTTAATCATTAATTCATTTTTCACTCAATTCTAACAAATCTATATGGAACAATTATTGTAGACTCTGGAACTACAACCAAATATACAACAGGTTCAGTTTTCAAAATACACACAATCTAGAAAAAAAGTAGGAAAAGAATGCATATGATAAGTTGTTTAAATATGACAATATAAAATATGATTAAATATGATGATATAAGAAAGACAGAAAAAAATAGTTAAATCTATTCTCCCTCCCACCAACAAGTCATTACTGATGAAATCACAAGACTTAATATACCATACAATAGTAATGATGATTTAATTATAAGAATGAATGAATTGTTATTGTATCTTGGATAGGTTTTTATTTGAAATAAAATGGTAAATTGGCGATATCTTGTTATTTAAGTATATACCTCATTGTATTTTATCACTTAAATGGGGAACTTAAGTCTGTATGCACACAGTCAATGTAATCCCCTGCTCCAAATTTGTAAATAAAGAAATTTTGTATCTAACTCTCAAAACATGCAATCAGATGTACAATAAGAAATGAAATGTAAACATATTTCCCTAAGCCACTAATTTGCTATCAAGCAAGGGACTTTAAAGACTAAGCTGACTCTGACTCACAGCTATGCAATTCTATGATTGCATTTACTTAAGCCACAGCCAGCCAGCATTTTATATAATCACTCTGTTTAGAGCATCAAATTTCCTGTGGATTTTTTTAGACTTGTAATGCCACCCCAAACTTTTTCTCTCAAAGTTAATATAACGTATAACATTTTATTATGTTTGTTCTTGAAAGAGGTGCCTAGCCAATGAAGAAGGGCATGAAAGTACCTTTAATTCAATGGCTATATGTGCTGTTATACAAAAGTCATTGTAGTCATCCACACTACTTAGTATTAGCCAGTTCGCTGTCTCTAGATTCATTATGCACACTGCCATCAGAATGAGTTCTGTAAACTAACAATCTTATTATGACTCTCACATGCCTGAAATCTTCTGATAGCGCTTTAACACATTCAGGATAAAATTTAAGCTCCATGGCTTAGCAAACAGAAGCCTCCAGGAAATGGCTCTGTCTTACCCTCAGGTTCACCCTCCTACCTCATCTAATCTTTAATTTATGCTCACTAACCAACAAAAGATCATGATTTCTCTTACTCCATATGTCTTATGCCTCGTTATCTTTGGTCATACCTTTTCTGTAGCCCAGAACTCCTACTTCTGGCTGATATTCCCACTCAACCTATAAGACTGATTTCAAGATTCTTAGCTCCAGGAAGCCTTCTATGAGTTCACCACCCAGGCCAGGTGACATACTCTGATTCTCAGAGCAATTTGAAAAGCCTTCATTGCTACGTTTATCACATTTTATTGACATGTCCTGTTTACTTGTCATACTTCTGGCAAGGCCACTAGATCTTTGAGAATTGAAGAACAGGAAAGCATGCCCTTATTTTGGTATTCTCACATGGTGCTTAATAAGTACTAGTCATTTTCTCCCTCAAAAAGATGCATAAGGAATTTATAAAATAGGTTAGCAGGAGAGGAATGAGACAGTATATATATATACACACACACATGCACACAGCCATAATCTTGAAATGAACACGAGTAGTGTATGAATAAAGGCAGATGAGAATTGAGAGAGTGTATGAATAAAGGCAGATGAGAATTGAGAGAGTAAACAACAGGTTGAGAAAGTCACTGAAGCCTTTTTAAACAAAAGTTTTATTCAAACTGGGTCTCTCACAATGGGTAAAGTCTTGATAGGAGAAAAATGGAAAAAGGATCATAGGAAACACATTTATCCATAAATCCCAGAAGTGGGTGATGACAGACTGTAAACTAGGTAGGAGCAATAACTCTGGCCAAGAGTTGGACAGTGTAGAATAAAAATTAAAAGGAGGATAAGAGAGGGCTTTATAAAGCACAGGGTTCTTTGAAGAACCATGTGTTAAATGAACTTAGTGTAGAAGATACAAATTGAGACAAAATGACTGTAGATTTTTAGCTTCATTTTACCAGAGAAAAATGTATTGTGTTTTGCTGATCTACTGTTGTTGAGACATTAGAGTTATTTCCCAACAATACACTTTTGTATAACCCACCACTATCACTTTAAAATGTAACTAAACAGTAGGCACCAAGTATTATTATGCAAACCACAAAGATGCCAGTTTGAAGAAGGTCCCAGAAGAGCTGGGTCTTTTACAGGAGGACATGGCCACCCCAACCCCCAGAGCTTCTGCTCCCATCTCTTTCAACAACAACATATCCGCTGGGATTCTGCAACAACTATGCAAAGGAGAAAAAGGGATGTACAATGAATATTTAGGGATTATTGTGAAGTTGTCCTTTCTCTGACCTTTCTCAGAGCCCTGGAGGAGACTGTCAACTCATTTAGTTTCCTACTAGTCTATAAATTAATAACTGTCACACTTAAAATTAATGTACAAAACCATAAAAATAACAACTGCTACTAGTTTTCAAAAAGAAAATATTTGATATGTTATAACCAAAAGGGGTAAAAATAATGAAGGCTGGGCAAAATGCAAGAAGATTTATTCACTTCGGAACTGCCACAGAGTCTAAAAATGATTATATTTTAGAGTTTCCCAATTTTTATGCCACAACGAAGATTTCTAAATCTAGCTTATGCAAATTGCACTAAACACTCAATTCCCTCATCATTAGGAAAAGAAAATCTAAAAGAAAAGTTACTTTTGCAAAATGCAAACTTGTTCTATGTGACACAAATTACGTTTCTTAAATGAGATGATCAATGAAGTCTACTCTTCCTTGTCTAGGCCCAGGACACGTTAGATTCATCACAATTATATCTTCTAATTCCTCTACTTCACATATCCAACAGAGCCCTAATTCACCCCTATCCTTCTCTACTTGACTCACGTAATTCCACATATAAATCAAAGCAGCTGTTTCAATGTCACAGGTGTCACTGGTCAGTATCCTGTGCCATTTCAGAAAATGTCCACTAATCTCTCACCCACATCACATCTTCACATCGACTAGCTCTCAGTGAATGTCCACAAGCCCCACTTGAGGTTGATAAAAAGAGGTCACTTGATGGGAGACGACACTGTCAAACCCATTCTCCCCAACAATACACACACATCCTTAATATCCTCCTATTCAGCGGTAGGACGTGTGCTCCTTCCTGTCAATGACTATCCCAACAAACCCTATAGCTGTTGAACAGCAGTGTGTTGTCTTTCTACATGTCTAATCTGATGATCCAAAAATATTTCTCACAGATACACACCACATGTCTTTAATTTTTTGTTGTAAAATTGAATTTAAAAGCAGGAGATAAGTTAAATGGCTACATCTGTAAAAGGAGTTAGAATTTTCTTTCTCTTTTAAGCTTCATCCATGATATGCCACCAAAGAAGCATGTTAACTTTGACCTAATGTTTGTGATCCATTCTAGCCATTGAGATAAAAATAATCAAAGGAAGACTCACCCATCACCTCTCCAACCTCCTGCAGTTTTTGTTTCTTCCTTTGGACTCTGAGGAAAATAGACCAGTGTAAGGATGCCCTGGGTGCCTTTACACAAGGATGGTAAAAGGGGGATCCGTGACACCTTAAGCAACATTGCTGCTGTGCATTCTTGCGATTCCCCAGCCTGAGGAAGTAGAGAAAGAAATATGACTTCAAGCTTATTGGGATCAGAGCTGCCTGCTTTTCAGGTGCCTGGGAGCATTATGCAGCCCTTTCTCCAACTTCTTTCCTGGAAGGTGGCCTGTGCATATCCTGGGAGATTGCAAGGATGGCATGTTTCACTCTGCCATGCTCTGCAAGACTCACAGCAAACACTCTGTTGAATCGGGAAGAAGCCCGATTTTTCTTGATTAGAACGTTCTCCCAATGCTACTTTAGAAAATGCGATGCTTGGGGAGAAGAAGTCATTCTGGGGAGCACACTGTTTGATTGACAACTGCTTTCTGGGTTGCTTTAGTACACATGGCTCATCATGTTTATTACTATGAGGTGTCCTTGTCAACAGAGCAACAAATAAAAGCTGAGCTTCATTGTTTTCTAAACAGTGAGTGACATTTGTGTCAGATTTAAAAAATTATATTTAGCTGAAAATTTCCATGTTCTTTAGTTGTCTCTTCTATGCCTTTCATATCTCAAAATATTTTGTTGTTGTAGTAGAAATCTGGAAGATAAATGTCACTTTTTCCTTTCTGTGACACTGGGGACAATGCTCACTCTTGTAAATTTGGTGCAGAATGGTAGGTTTTTCAGTTTTCCCATATTGCTTTACTCAGTACCACCTGATAAAAAGCTTATGGAAATTAGCTTTGCCACACACCACTGACCTGCAGAGTCATTTTTCAGCTTCATGAACAAGTCCAAAGGAGAGGAAATTATTTTTTATTATCCAGGTACTAAAAACTAAAGCCTTTTATAAGGGTTGCTCGCTTCTTTCCACTGAGACCAGTGGTCAAAGGGGAAGAAATCCAACTGCAATAACTTTGCCCATAGGCGGCTTTATTAAAATCTATAAGGTGAATTTTTTAATAGAATCAAATCATCATAAAATATGTTAGGTATTTATGGTAAATACAACTATTATTATACACCTTCCTCCTGTGACACCACCCTTGGGAGTAAAGGATTTTGTGTGTTTCAAAAATGTGCTATTGTAAGGTGTACTTGGGCTCCCCTAGTTAAGGTCAAGTTGCATTTTCCATTATAAACCTGTTTCCCGAGCTTCATTACTTTGTCATAAAAATATGCTTGGGGCTGAAATATGGCATATAGAGTTTTAACTCAGCAGCCTGTGTTTTTAAAAAATGTATCAGAATTGCCTAAGCTTAGTTTAGCCACACTTAAATGATAAAGTTATGACTGAAAATATCTTAAAGAATCCAGTGGGCTAACATAGCTCAACCATTAAGTTCAGCCCATGATCCCACAGAAAAACCCCATGTCTTTCCACCAGTCAAATGTAAGGATCTATAAAGTTCACCACAATGCTACCAAGCAAAGAAACTGGCAAAAGTTTTAAACTACTTAAATTTAAAAGAAAAAAGAAAGAAAAATAAACTCAATTTTATAGCAATATTTTACTTTCTGAAGCTTAAAGTAAGACTTTTCCAAGAACAAAGTCTTATTTTGTTTCATCAAAGTTCAGAGAGAAAATACCCATTTCTTCTACAAGGAAAATGAAAAGACATTAGCTAAAATATGACAAAAATGACAAATCAAATGAAAAACTGAATTGACTATCATCTGTGATGTGTTTTTTGAGTAGTGTTTGAATATTTTAAAACCCTGCTGGTTCTTGAAAGCTGACTATAGATTTGAGGCTTCCATGGCTGGGGAAGGGGAGGGAAGTTGAGGAAGGGTGAAAAAAAAAAAAAAAAGAGGTGGGGAAAGAGCACAAGGGACTATGGTGATTCGCTCTGGGTCTACAGTGATCACACCTGAAGGGAGAAATCACTATTGTCCCAAAATTAAATTAAATACTGTTAGTAGAAGGAAGGTACTTTGAGAAAGTTATAGGAAACACTGATAAGTTGAATAATCATAAATTGAATATATCCTAGGATTAGGATTTAGAAATAAATTGTGCCACCTTGTAATACAAATGAAATTTGGAATAAACTTAGAATTTCACATTTCTTAATTACAACATTGAACAATTACTGAACTGCTATGGATTTCAGAGTCCTCAGCTGTGATTTGATTTAAAACTACTGGAGTCCCATCCAGTTACCCCACTGTAGGGGTATGTACACTGTAGGGTGAAATGTACACACGATACCTAGTCCTCCTAATTGAGTTAGTTCTACAAATTCAGTCAATAATAATTGGGCATATAGGGCCTCCCCAGTGGTGCAGCGGTGTGAGCGCAGTGCTATAAAGCTGTCCACAGCCTCTACAGCACGTGTTCGATTCCGGGCCAGCCAGGGAGATCCCCGCATTGCCCGGCAGACCTCTCCTGCCTCGCCCGCTGCTCCCCTCAGCAGTGTCTTTAGTCTGTCTGCCTGTTCTGCTCCCTGCTCTGTCTCTGGTGAATTCTCTCACCCTCCCATGCCTCGGGACTGTACTCCCGTGCTTGTATAAATAAATAAATCTTTAAAAAAAATAATTGGGCATATAAAAGTGCTTTATTTTGATCTCTGATGTAAACCTCATTGGCTTTTTGTTATCAAGGAATGGAGGAGAGGTAAAATAGAGATTACATTTCCATTCCAAAATGTTTTAAGAATACTTATTTTCTAACATATATGAATTTTTAAAAGCATACTCCATTAATTCATGATCTGGTGCAGATTAACACTAAAAGATTGTTTTCATTCTCAAAGATACCCATTAACAAAGGGAGAAGAGGAAGCTAGAAGTCTTCTCAGGAAGTGATGGTGTTTAAACTTTCCTAAAACAGGGAATAATATGAATGATCCACCTGACAAAGCTTTACCTAGGGAATAATCCCTGAGATATTTATCTGGTATTTTCAACAACAAATTCCTCAATTAACTGAGAGTTAATATGTCAATATAATTTCCTTTTTTCAAGAGGAAATACAATGACTACTCCCTCTGTCCCTGTCCTGTTTCATTCATCTTCATTCATTCAGACCTGATTGTTTTTTTCTACTCGTATTCTTTGCCCACTTAATTACCTACTTTTATGCATCCCAAATCTATTGCCTCTATACCCGTCTTGTTCTGTTGAAAAATAAGGGAAATAATTTTTTCTCCCAATAAAACACTAACTTCTTTCACATAGAAGCATGTTGGGGTAATGTGGGATGAAAAACATGATATTATATGTTACGCAAAAGGAAAAATAAACCAAGGGATTTTTGTCTTAGAATGACAACTGTCAGCCCTAGTTAATTCCATCATTAAAGCAAGTAAAAATGAATTGGGAGAGCTTATATTTTCAGTGAGAACAGGTTAACTGAAGCACTTTTCCCAAGTAATATTCACAAGTATTTTTTCAGTCTTTAATGTAGTAGTTGAACACAATTATCACCACTAGTCAGATACTTGGTATTTTTAAGTCTGTTCTCCAAAAAGGAGTATGAAACTTAAGGGCATCATCCCTTAATAGTGCCAGTCAGGGGTAAACATTAAAACCTTGAACTCTATCTCTTAAGACAATTTTATTTTTAGAAGATTTTATTTATTTATTTTTGCATAGAAAAACTGGAGTGCAGGCCAGAGGTGCAGGGGGAGGGGTGAGAGGATTCATCAGAGACTGGGGTGCAGAACAAGCAGATCTACTGAAATATCTAAGGGGAGCAGCAGGGGAAATAGGAGAGGTCTGCTGCACCAGGTAGGTTAGCTCCCTGGTCAAGGATCTAACTCAGGCCTTTGCGGTGATAACCCTAAGACTTAACCCCTAGGCCACCAGGGAGGCCCCCTTAATACAATTTAAAGGGATAGAATCAGGTTCAATTAACAAGGCAAGAGATGTATCAAAAGGTAAATAAAGTTAAAAAGAGACAGTATGTGAGGGTAGAAGAATGAGGAATATCTATCTCTTTGTTTCCAAGTTATTGGGGTATTAGTGAGTTATTTGCACATCCTGTGTCTCATGCAGTGAGATCAGTCCATCTACCCTCCTTACCCACTACAAAAGCATCCTGTAATAACCTCCATATTCATTATCATTCCCACAAATATTACATATCAATATATCTATTGATTGTTTTCCTCACTGGAATAAAAATTCTATAAGGAGAACTTTTTGTTTATTCTATGTGTATATTAGCAGGGGTTTTTACTTATATCTATTCCCAGTGCCTATTATAGTGCCTGGTACATAGTGTCCCCCAATAAACATTTGTGGAAGGAAGAAAGGGAGGAAGACATGGAGGGAAATGAAAGGGAATTATGGAGGGATGACAATTTGACAGTCACTGTCAATATAATCAACTTAACAAGTAACAGCATTAAAAAAATACTTTTCTCTAAATCCTTCCTCTTCTCTAAACCCTAACAGAATAAATGGTATAATTCAAAATGTTATAATTCATCATGTGAGCAAACATAATCTAAAATAGAATCAACTACTAGACCAATACTGAGATTTTCAAAAGATAGTATCTCCCATGTTTTACTATTCTAAAAATACCTTACTGTTAGGGTATCAACATGAAATTCTACAACTGTGATGGTTTGAGGAAAAATAAAAAAAAAAAAAATAGGCTTCTCTGAAATAATGTACTGACCTTGGGGGAACAGCCGTTGAAAGTTTCACATTTAAAAAGTATTATGTGTATTGGCAATGTCAAGTTTCCAACACATAGAATGTATCTTTTATGTAGCCATAAGTAACATAGAAGAAATGCCCTCTCTGGGAAGAAAATACACACCTGAGAACACTCTAACAAAGAATGCCCTTCTTTCCAAAAGAATGCAGAGATATTTATAATAATTCCCATTTGGAAAGTTTAGGTTGCTAAAAATACAAATGTGAAAATGTCTGGCATAATTCATATATTCTGCATTTCCATAATCTACAGACACAGAATTACCACACAATATGCCCATATCTTATGTACATCATTTTCCAATAAGGAAAATGTGCAAAGTGAATCCCTATCCAAAAATTAATTACAAGGCTTTATAATTGTATAGCATTTTCATATATTTTCTTATTTAATCTTTAAAATAACTTCCCAAGGTTGATAAAATAGGCCCTATTTTAAGGTTAAATGACTTGCTGGTCACAAGCTAGTGGTTGAACCATGATTAAAAGTTGAACTTATTTCAACTATGACGTTCTGTCACCTTTATCATAACTGTCTCCATATACCATGGCATTTTAACAAAAATAATCTTCTCTCCTTAGGACATAAAATATAGTGTAATTATCAATGTAAATACACATTTTAAAATTACTATCATTTTGAGGGGAACTTTTCTGTAAATCGCGTCAGCTATCATGTAAAACAGAATGCAGTTAAATTTCCTAATATTTTATATTTAACTCAGTGGAAGTTTTATTTTGTCAACTTAATGGTAAGTGACATTTTAAAATCTAAAATACTGGCTGATTTGTAAAGTGTCTTCTGACATAAGAAATGACACATTCATACAACAGTTCTATTAAACCTTTACATTGCAATCTCATTAAGTAGTAGCCCTATTACAACATGGTATGCATGAAAGGGGCAGTGTGGTATTCTTAAACAATGAATTTCCACTGAGAAGAAATATAGTATATTGTAATAGCCCTAAATCCTTACATCTGTTTCAGAATTATCTGTGTAACTTTACACACACACACACACACCCTTATTCTCTTGAAATACTGAATTAGCATTACCAAATAGAACACACATCTATGTATTTTTTAAGACCTCCACAGGAGATTCTCATTAAAAGCAAAGATTCAGAACCACAGCTATAAAGTACAGTTGATCCTTGAATAACATGGATTTGTACTGAGAGGTACTTATACATGGATTTTCTAATAAACAGATGATATAAATTTATAGTATTAATAAATAAAGTATAGTACCTTAAATATATTTTATATTCCTTATGGTTTTCTTAATAATATTTTCTTTTCTCTAGCTTACTTTATTGTAAGAGTAAGTATGTAATACATTATACATATACAAATCTGTGTTAATCAACTGCACATTATTCTCCAGACTCCTGATCAACAGCAGACTATTATTAGTTACATTTTTAAGGAGTCAAAAGTTTTATGTGGAATTTTGATTGCATCGATATTCTCTCTAGCTCCCTAAATGTTTAAGTGTTAACTGTATAACATTTGTTTTTGTGACGATTTTTTCAGACACTACCTTGTGTCATTACAAAAAAATTATGCTGAGCTCTATATCTCTAAGAATTACAGCTTTTGAGGCCTCTCAACATTTCACAATCACACCACCCCCTATAAGCCCTCTCCCTGCCTTTGTTTTTATATGTTAAAATCAAAAAGACTCACCGGATTTTAGTAATAAAATTAAGACAATCCCCCCCACCTCCAACTGTCCTTTTAACAAAGTATAATTGTAAAGGATAGTCTCTTCCTAAATATTTAAGGCCCCTTGCAGAAATGCTAAGTGGAGATTATTTAAAGACTTAAGTACACAGAAACCTGACACACTCATTTTTAATGGGGAGGTAGACTGTTGTTTATTTAGCTTTTGAAATCTATTCCTAAATTTGGCTTTATGGAACCAAAATAAGTCTAGCTTTAAATTAACAGACTGCCTTCTACTGTCCAAGGGATAATTTGAACTTCACTGAGACATGTCTATGAATGGAAATAAAAATAACTCACATTAAACTCTAAGTACTTCCCCGCACGCATTTCACTTGCCACAAGGCCCATTGTTCCATGCATCACTTTTAAGCAGGCTGTAGGAAATTTTCACTGAAACAATTTCCCATAACCAAGGAAAGGAAGGCCAAAATGATTTCACTTAAAAAAAAAAAACAAAAAACACTTCCTAAGCTTTCAGCATCTAGGGTATTAAAAGCAGCTCTGTCAGAGTAGCAAGAATGAGAAGTGGGAGGCTCAGATAATACTCTAAAATCCGGTGGCTTTAATTTTAGCTCACTCTCCTGAACTTCTAAACAAAAATCTACTCCAGATGAAGTGTTATGATCATAGAACTAAATGCTTCCCATCTCCACCTCACCCCAACCTTTCTTTTTAAAACTTCAGTTTAAACTTAGAAACATTTCAAATATCACAAAAAGCTAACGAGAATTGTATGAAAAACTTGCCTGATTTATGCTAGGTTAATGTTTTGCCATATTTGCTTCAAATCTCTTTTATCCTCTTTTTCCTTCACCATTCAAGTTTAATCAATCTTGTAGAACTGCCCCTTATCAGTGAGGCCCAAATTATCTTTCCTCCAAAACTGCTTTTTCTTCTAATTCTAATTTTGACCAATTTTATGTTTTATATCATACCCAGGATAGCTCTTTCAAATTTATGAGTGTAATTCATTCTATGCCAAAGTCAGAATTAATTTCTTTTCTGCTTACTGATCCTAAGATCTTATAAATTTTTGATTTATAAAATGTTTTTAAATTATTTGGCATATAGTTTTTCATATTTCCTCATGATTTTACTATCCTTATCAAAGCATTAGTATAAACACTTCTATTTCTAATAGCGGGTACATGTACCTCCACACTTATTTTTTTTTAAAGATTTATTTATTTGTGCATATAAGAACTGGGGTGTGGACCAGAGGTGTGGGGGGTTGAGAGGATTCACCAGAGAGAGTGGCGAGCACTTTCATTAGACAAATGAAAAAACAGGGAACAATAAGGTTAAGTAGTTTGCCCTAGGCTGACCATGTATAAATGAGGGATTTGAATCTGTCCACAGATGTCTTACTCTGGAGCTACTATTCTCAACAGGTGGTAAAGATGAATAACTGCACAAATTTCTGGACAATCATGGTGCCATCTAATCTATTCACTATTTCCAAGTGTGCTTTCTGAAGAATAGTATATTTGCATGGAGTATCAATAGGGCATATATGAATAAAAGGATTTTCATTTTTATGATGGATATGCAGGGTTAAACAAAGGTAAATCACTGTCAGGCCCTTAGATACACCACTGCACAATTTTAGTTTACCAAGAAAAGGAAATACTCAACAACATTTTTTAATCTTCTTTGACCAGAACAGTTACCATTTTACAAAGCAGCTGGTAATACTTAGAGTTGCTTAAGTGACTCCTTCATGGTCACCCAGATAGTTAGTGGTAAAGCAGGAGTTGGATTTGAAGATCTTTGGCTGCTAGGTCAGTCCTTGACCAAACACAGATAATGAAAGATCCCGAAATGTAGCGTATGGAAAATTTACAGCAATTTAATTTTTACGTGCAGGAAAAAGCAGGGTACAGAATAAGCTAGAGAGACATGAACAGGTATTATAAAACTACTGTAAGAATTCAGAAACAACATGGAATGCGGCCTAATCTTTCGGTCTACTGGCAGAAAGAAGTTGGAAGCAATAAAGAAGCAAACCTTGAGAGTTGTTATGAGCTAGCAGTTCCTATGAGAGACAACATGCTGACACACTAGGACCTCAGCAATAATTTTAAAACACCTAAGGGCTCACAACAACCACAGCCCCCTCCAACACCCTACTCTAGTTCTATCAGCTTATTCCAGGAAGCAGTCAATTTTCAAGAGCTATGTGACCATCATGTCTGAGATCATTATCTGAGAATTACTTTTAAATGCAGCTATATTCTTTCTCAAAAAAGTCAAGAACATCATGGTCAAACTGTTGAAGAAAATTTTTGTTCTTATGCTTGTCTCATTCCCCACTATGTCCCTTCTCTGTTGTGTGCACGCCTGTAAGAGTGTGTGTGTGTGTGTGTGTGTGTGTGTGTTGTCGTCTTTCTCCAGGGTAAAGGACATTTGAGATCTGAAAATACCTTATTTTTTTCAAAACAACTACACTAATTGATGTGTATAAGGAACATGTTAGTCATGTTCACAAAATGTCAAAATAAAAAAAGTATATTTTCAGAAATTCACACACTCTTTAAAAGCATACAAACATAGACACCAACTTGTATCAAGCTCCCCTTTCCTTTGTATTAAAAAAATCAGAGTAGTTACATCTTTCAGAATATCACATAATTTTAATAATTAGCTCACAGTTGTTTTTATGCCTTTTGGTCCTACCATTAAGTCTAATTGCCTTTCAGGTACTTAATTCTTCTCACACATATCCTTGGCAAAAAACCAAAAAATATTTCCCTACCCTCTTAATGCAAAGACCACTAGTTAAGTTTCTGTCCTTCTAACAAACATATTCTAACCTTCCTTGCATGTAGGTGAAATTACAAATCTCTCTCCCTCCAATGTGAGAAGTGATGAGCACCATTCCAGACCTAGCTCTAAGGAAGGAGCATGAATGTCCTCCACATGCTGCCTCTCCTCCAGGACAGGGGCTACGTTGGAAGTCGCATGTAGAAGATCTCAAAATTATCATCATTATGGATCCATGGAGGACATAGGAGAAGAGAGCAGTAGTCCTAATTTAAACTCCTATAACATCAGGATTTCTAATGTAATTAAAAATATTTTTTTATGGTGACAATCCACTGATATCTTGCAGTCTGTGGTCACATCTCGCCTAGCATAATGGAGAAATGAACCAAAAACTTGAAACAGAATTGGACCACAAAAAAAGGCCCAAAACTTTAATACTGGCTTAGTGGTCAGGATTAGGTAGCAAGAAAATAGATATACTAACTAGAAAGCTGGCAACATGGGTCACTGAAAGAACATTTAGTAAAACTAAAACCTACAATTATTCACAGGATAATCTTGCTAGCTGCCCAAGGAGCACGCAGCTTGAGGGGAAGTGGGTGCAAAAGGCCATGACAGTGTGTATTTTTTTTTAAAGATTTATTTTTATACAAGAATTGGGATATAGGCCAGAGATGCGGGGGGTGAGAGGATTCACCAGAGACAGAGCAGGGAACAGGACAGGCAGATGGACCGAAGTACACTGCTGAGGGGAGCAGCGGGCGAGACAGGTGAGGTCAGTCCCGACATGTGGGTTTCTCCCTGGCCAACTGAGAATTGAACTCATGCTGCAGTGGGTGCAGATTGTTCACAGGTTGTGTCTTAACACCTGCACCACCAGGGAGGCCCACAGTGCGTATTATTGCTCTTGTTGCTTGTTGCAAGGCATAACAAGAAAGAAATGAGCTCAGGCAACAATTAACTTTTTGGTAGGCTTGAAGAAAAACTAAAAGAGAGTTGAGAGTCCAGAGATTTAAGACTTTGTAGAACTGCTGATGCCCAGGTGTGTATAGATGTGTATGTGTATATATTTGTATGTAAGTATACATATATATGTATGTGTACATATAAATATAACTAAGTAAATATACATATAAGATTAAATATAGGCAACTTTACAAAGTTTGAACAGAATCTAAGATGGCAACTGGCAGTGGCCTGGCATCATTTTTGTCCATGGACATAGCAGACCAGTGTCAGCAAGGGAGAAATGATACTGGAAGAGAACTGAGGAAGATGCCATGTGTTCTTGGCATCTCTACAAGGAATTAGAACAGGCATTCTACAAGGAATTAGAACAGGCACTTCCAGAAAGGGTAGGGAAGTCTGAGAAATGGTCCTGCCATGAATACTGGGGCACAGGGAGAAGCAGCCCTCCCTCCACTACCTGGACTCCCAGATTTCCCCAGGCTCTTGGCCCACTAAAGACAGGCAAGTGCCACATGCCATAAAGAAGAAATGTCGCAGGGTAGGCATGGAGCTGACACACTTCTTCCAATGAAGACATATAAATGACCAACAGATACCTGGAAAATTGCTCATCATCATTCATTTATCAAGGAAATGCAAATCAAAACTACAATAAGAAACTACCTCACACCTCTGAAAACGGCCCATAGCAAAGAGACCAGAAATAAAAAAATGTCGGGTGGTGAGGAGAAAAAGAAACCCTCATACACTGTTGATGGGAATGCAGACTAGTTCAGTCACTATGGAAAACAGTATGGAGGCTTCTTAAAATACTAAGAATATATCTACCACATGACCCAGTAATCCATCTCCTAAGTATAGATCCATAGATTACAAAAAGATTAATTTGAAGAGATATAAGCTCCTAAGTCCATACACTCCTATTTACAATAGCATAGTGATGGAAACAAACTAAGTGCCCAGAAATACATGAGTGGATTAAGAAGATGTGCTGTATATATACACACTGGAACCACTCAACTTTTTTAAAAAAAGATGAAATCTTGCCATTGGCAACAACATGGGCAGAACTGGAGGAGATTCTGCTAAGTAAAATAAGTCAGAAGAAATACAAATACTAGATGATTTCATTCTTATGTGGAATATAGGGAAACAGAGAAAAGGATTAGACAAAAACCAAAACAAATCTGACTGCAGAACTGAGGCTACTGAGAAAAAAGAGAGGTGGGGTTGAAGGGAGGAGGGGGCATGATGGACTCTGGTGGAAGGTTACTGGGGCTTAGTGTGGTCTGCGTGGTATAATAATATACATTTCTAGACATACAAACCTACACTTGTAAAACATTACAGTATTGTAAACCAAAGTTACATTAATAAATACAAAAAGAAATCTTTGACCAACAAAATGAAAAGTTAAAATCTCCAATTAAGCAAACACAAGATTATAGCTAGCATCCCCTACCACTTCCCCCACCTATTGTTTCAGACGGATTCAAACTGACCATTGAATGGAAAAGGCAGCATAGGAGATGGAAAGAAAAACATAAAAAATAAGAACTGTATTTAGAAAAAGATTGAGTGTGGTTATAGAAATTACTGGAAACAATGTGTCAGTCACCTATTAAAGTTTCTGAGAGAATAGTATTACAGCTAAAGAAAGGAGAAGCGCACAGGAAAAGAAGTAAAGCATGTGATAACTATTACCATAAGGCACTCTAAAGCAAGTAATCACCGCTTTACTTCCTTCATTCCTCTTCTGTCCTCAGAAGTGGTACAAAGCAATACTGGAGCGCCAAGCTTATGCTAGTGGGTAGTGGGCTGTGAAAGTACATGAAGATCCCCCATACCTGGCACCTTCCCACTGTCTCCTTCAGGTGTGTACATGGAGGACCATGACAAGAGAGAGCTTTCCAGAGGACTATGTCAGGGGAACATAGGTAAAATACTCTGAGGACAAGTTTGGGAGTAATATTATTTGATGATCTTAACCACACACGCAAACACACCAAGTGATTTTGGTCACAAAATGTATACTGTTTTGTGAAACAAGCCCACAGGTTTAAGTGACATAGATTTTTCTTTCCTGGACAGGATGAACCCCCTATCACCTGTGTTCACTTAAAAGTATCATTACTAGCATTTAAACCAAAATGTTTAAAGGTACAGGAAATTAGCTGCAGTACAGTGCGAATGGAAAGCTTAGCTTTTTCTTTATTCTACGTGTATTTCCCCTCTATAACCTAATTAAACAAAATATTCAAGTGTTTTCTAATAAGTTGATATAATTTGCTGTTTTACTCACATACACGCAGTCCCTAACAAGCTCACAACTACATCATTCTACTGGAATTAAAATCAAACATGTTCAGAAAGGAGATGTTTTGTTCAATAGTTTATGCTAACTACCATTAGAGTTTTATGATTTACTTTTGTCACTATTAGGAGAGATTTTAAAGCACCCACACTGCCTTAACTTATTTCTAAAATTCTAAAGATAAGCAATGTTTCTATACCACTTGCTTGTTTAGGAGAACTATTTTAGTCTGAATTTCTCTGTGCTCAGCCTACCTCCTTCCTCATCTTCTATGAGTAGTGAAAATAGCAGAGTATCACTTATGGAGTGACATGGCATTTCAGGAAAAACCCACACGACAACTGTTTAAAATATTCTTTGCAAGCTTCTGATTGAGAAATACAACATAGGCCATTTGGAGAAGACTTTAATTGTACTCAGATTCTGTAACAGCAGAAGAGAATAAGATGAGGGGATTAAAACAAATGGATTTAGGATTATGATTCCAGCATATAACTCAGCTCCACTTATGTGCAAGACTTCTTACTGAGTACTGGTCATCAATTGCAAGAATAGTCATGAACATAAGGGACCAGGAAAATGAATAACTATAAGAAAGTGAAAATCAAAATCAACAGAAAACTATGAACCAGAGACACTTTTAGGGGGGCGGGGGCGGGAGGGGAGGGATTGGGGTCAGAATGGGGGGCTGCAATTGTATGGGGAATATAACAATAAAATTTATAAAAAAAAAAAGAGAAAATAATAGTCATGAACAGAAAAGACATGATAGGACAGTTTTCCTGATTGACCCATCATTGGCTGAAACATAGACTAGGTTAAGTTTACAAAGAGAGTTTTTTTAAGCAAAGATAAGAACTGGCACTCTTTTGATCAGAAGATACCTTTCCTCTTTAGTTTTACTCAGAAGAAATAGATCTGAGACTACCAATTTCCATGAAAGAACAGACACAAAGGGCGGGTAATAAGATATAAAAACACTGATGACTAAGGTGGGAGAAGGGAAGAAAATGGGGAGAGACCTAAATGAAGAGGATGTAGGACGAGGTCTCTGCCAAAAGTATAGAATGGCTTTGATGAGTCCTGAAAGTCTAACTAGGACTAAATTCCATGAACAGAACTCAATAAAAGAGTTGAGAAGAGTAAAAGAGGCAGTCTAGAATCTTCTTTAATTTAGAGACTGAAGAATAGGAGCAGGAACAGATTGCAAGAAACTGAAACAATGGCTTCATTATAACAGGTCTTTTCCATTACCCTAACTAGGCACCACTAAAGGCACCTCATACACCACAATGTTAAATGCTATATACAGAATTAAACAGTATGATTTTAATTATGCTCTTTTTGCAGGAGGTCAGATACAGACAGGTTCAAATTGAGCATGATTGTGGTCTCAAGTTATGGTTTGGATTCAGATCCATCTGGTCTCAGAAGGTATAAGTGACATGCATAGGGCCAAAGACTTATCCTGGAGAAGATATTTAAAAATAAAAATTATGAGGTGAGATTTCTAATGCAATGATTTTAGAAAAATAAGAACTCATTTAATGATGCAAAACTGGAGTCAATGGAATATAGAAACCAAGTGAGTGAAGGGTGAAAAATTATCCAAGGAAAAGAAGGATAACTACAGATAAGTGATATCAGTGCCCAGTGCACATTAGTGGGGCTGCCACAGCTTAGCTGGCTGGCAAGAGAAGTTACACAAAGTCGACACAAGGGTATGGAATCAGAGGTATGAACAAGCAGCCTATGAAAGTTCAAAGCTGGGGGGGGGGGGGGAGGAGATGTTCTCTGTTATCTTAAGCTGGACCAGTAAGGCAGGTAGGATCTCAACAGAGAGAAATGGCAGAAGAACATACACCAGATATGAAAATTAGGAAGACCAAAGGAGATAGAAAGTAAATGTCTAATCAGCTGAATATTGAAAGGTAAAGTTTTTCTGGAACAAAGGTTACATTAAATAATAAGAGAAACTTGAAATGTAGTCTTGGACTATATAGTATATGACTTTTTTTTTTGACAAGCAATGTGGAAGTTACTAAAATTTTGGATAGAGAAAAAAACTTACAGAAAGGCCCTGTGCTCCTTGAGAATGTTAACGGTTTCTGTACTATTATAAAATGTACTTACTAATAAAAGAACCAGCGGCTTTTGTTTTGCAGGTTGGGGGCTGTGTATAAAAGTGGTCACGATCATGCTATTTAGAAGTATTTTCTAAAGTCAACTTAGAAGAAAAGTGTTATTGGCACAAAGTTTAGAGGGACAATATCCTAAATATAACAGTGCTCTTTATATTTGTCATCTTGAAATTTGTTATAACCACTTAGGTGTTTTCATATAATTCTCCCTTTTGAATAAGAGTAGAGAAAAGTCCCCACACTCCAGCATGAGAACAATCAAATATATCAATCATGATATACACAAATGTACTACTAAAACATATGTAATCTAATTTGGTAGACTCACATACCCAGACCAAGCTAAACTAGCTATATTCACTAACATACTAACATAAATATCTTCATTCTTTATGGTGCCAATAACCAAAAGGAAAATGATAGGATTTGACAAAAACCCATGCTAAGAGAAGAAAGATTTAATAAATATATACCTATCTCGTATAATTAACAGTTTCAAAATACTTCCACATTTGAGAGTGCTTATTTCTTACATGACAATGTAATGAATATATTTGTTTCCATCATTTTTCCTCTTTGTGCAGCAAGGTATCTATAATGCATAGAATTAAAGGCTCCAGAATATCTGTTATAAGGATATAAGTTTTTCTTTTCAGCATTAATACTCTTGGCAACAAGAACTTGAATAAAAGATTTACAAGTTGGCGGGCCAAAAAGAGGAAGGATCAAAGGATTCTCTTCAAGCATAAGCTCACATTTGTAAATGGCAAGTAAGAATGGAAAGAGTTCAATTTTTACCCAAATGTCATGCTTCCTGTCCAAAAGCCTATCATTATCTATAAGAGACGTGCATCTACTTTATTATCCCCAGAAAGACTGAATGGGAGATACATCGAAGGAACTGGGGATGAGTACAGAAAGTAAGATTAAATAATCCCCCTTTTGCTTTTGAAAAAATCACACCTGAATTTAAGCTTAACCTTTTTGATTCCATTGTATATGGTAGTTCCATTTTTACAGGAAAATTTGTTGGAGAGATTTCCTTTCTCTATTATATACTCTTGGGCTCCTTTGTTGTAGATTAACTATCCATATAGGTGTGTGTTTATTTGTGGGTTCTTAATTCTATTCCATTGATTTGTGTGTCTATTTTTATTCTAGTGCAATACTGTTTTGATCACTATAGCTTGTAATATAGTTTTATGACTGGAAATAGACACCTCTCTTCTTCTTTTTTCACCAAGATGGCTTTTGTAATTTGAGGTCTTTTGTTATATACTGAAATATAAATTTCAGTAATGTTTGCTTTATTCTACTCCATTTGCTTTATTCTATCATATAATTGAGAAGGATACATTTAATCTTTATATTGCTTTGGGTAAGTAGCCTTTTTTGGCAATGTTAATTCTTCTAATCCATAAGTAGAGGAACTCTTTCCATTTCCTTGTGTTTACAAAGTTGTAAACCAATGTTATCACAATAAAAATTAATGCAATAAAATCAATAAACCTCTTTTTCTTCCCTCTTTTTCTCTAATTCTGATATCCAACAAGACAGAGATTTATAAGTAATGCTGGGTAATGCTCTATGGGGTCACAAAAACATCTGCTTTGAATCATAATGCAACCAATTCTTACCTGAATAATCCAGGGGCTTTTACTTATGTCATTGAAATTTAGGTTCTTGAGATTGAAAAGCAAAATATTATTACACATGTCTAGAATTTGTATGGGAATTCAGAAATAATGTAAAAAATAATCAAATATTAATTTCTTTAAATATTAGTTTCTATGCTTCTTTTCATAAAGTTGATATACACTCCTTTTTAGAATGACCTATTTATTACAGAAAACATTAAAAAAATAAAATGACTAATATCTCCCTACTTTAAATGACTGCTAGAATTTTTGTAAGATTCAATTTAATCTCTTTAGTATAATTACGTATACAATTTTTTTTAAATTTCACAAAATATTGTAAAACATATTCAGTATATTTTGTAAGCCTTTCTAAGACTTAGAAAAATGAAAAATTTTGGAATTATTTCATCAATCCATCTTTTCTTTTGTGAATTTCTTCCTTAGTTTTCACCCTAAAAAGATCTTCATTTGATGCTCGACAAGTATCTGTAGTATCTTCAAGCTCCTTCCTGATTTCTTTTTTCACACTCAATCCTTTGATCCATCTGGAATTTATTTTAGTATATAATATGAAGTAAAGGAATAACTATATTTTTCAAAGAGTTAGTCAGTTTTTCCAGAATTATTTCTGAACTAATCCTTCCTCGCTTTACTAATTTAAATTCCACTGTTATCATCTACCTGAACATAATGCCAAAATGTTTCAGATCACATGCCAATTTTAACAGTTTAATAGTGCCTGTCTGGAGTGCTCTGAGCTCATGTTCGGGACCAGAAAGAAAGGGTGCCCAGGTCATTTAGCAATGAATGTCTGCCTTGGTGAGTAAGAGGGGAGAAGACGGTAACTATGCACAAATATGCCTTCCTGCTTTAGTTAACGTATGTCTGCAATTTCCAGCTCAGTTCCATTGCAGATTTATGCTATATTTTAATATCTTGCAGCCCATGCATCCTTTTATTTTCTTTCATCAAATTATTTATGATTGCTCTTTGTGTTTATTACCCCAAATGAATGTTATATTCTCTTTAAAAGTTTCCAAAAGAATTTTGTTAGGCTTATAGTACAGTTTATAAATTTATAAACACAAAAAATATAAAGATAAATGGCATACTTACACAATGTATCTTTCTAGCCAGAAACATAGCATTTATTCATTTTTTAAATTAAAATAAGTATGTTCATAAATAAATACATATATATATATAGATTTCTTAATTATATGTCTCACGCTTTCTTTTGTTTGTTCTTATATATTTGATATTATGTATTGCTATTATGAGTAGTGATATTTGTCCATTACATTTTCTGTATGATCATATTTAAACTATTACATTTATACATATTTCACATCCTCTTAACTTACTATTCCCTCATATTTTTTTAATAAAAATTTTGTTCACAAATTTGGACTTATCAGTAGCCAATGCCATCATATCTAAGATCGTTTAGCTCCCTCTCTGAAATCTTGTTCATTTGTACTGTGATCACCAATGCCTACAATAGTGCTTACTGCATAGTAGTTCCTCAAAAAATATTGGCAAATGGTTTCTTAAAATTAAGTAATCTTCTAAAAATAACAGCAAAGTCTTCTTCATAGTTCTAAAAGTTGTATCTCAAAATTTTGGTTCTTGAATTTGTATATTAGTTAGAACACCAAGATAAAGAATATTTTTTTTCTTGCTCTTTACTGAGACCATCAATGGCATTTCTCTGTTGCTTCTGATTGATATTTAAATATGCTATCTAGAGGATAATTTAACTACTGTTTAGAAAGTATCTTTCCATAACTATTTTTTTCTTCTTTTTACTTTTAAAAAAAATACAGAATGGAAGTAAACTAAATTTTTGAGATTTCTTAAACATACAAGTTTTCTCTTTTAGCCTATCAAGGTGTTTTACTATTCCAGTGAAAATAACTAAGTTTGCGGGTTTCCAGACTACTTTGAGATGTGAATACTGACACTAGCCAGAAAAATATCACTCACAAATAAGTTTGTATTTCACTTCAGAGATCCACAAGTTTGAATAAAAAAGTGTTTTATAAAATCTTTTATAAAAACAAGTTTGCATTTAATGCCTTTTAATATTTAATGTTTTTTAATGAAAAGGCATTAAACTTTTTCATGAACTATCCAAGAATCCATATACTTAAAGCAATAAAATGAATCAGGCAAGTAAAAAATCCATGTAAAATATTAAAATATTTTTTAATATTAAACATACTGCCAAATGCTGAAATAAGACCCACAATATCAGCATGTATTTTTCCTAAACTGTGTTCTTCAATATATTTGAGTACACTATTAAATGTGTCTCTCATCAATATTTTGACTTGAAAATTACTACCTTCATATTCTTTCCACAGCACTATTTATCCTAATTTTTTGTATTGTTTGGATAGTTAATTTTCACTTTCTTACTTACTAACAAACTATAGGCCTGAAATGTGCCTATTGATTGTAGCTCTGTCCTACCCCATACATTTGATACGTGGTCTCATCATTGTCACTATTTTTTTAATTTTCAGTAAGTAGTATAGATCCAGAAAATTAGGGAAGTGGTTTTCTTTTTATGTCTCTAGTATTTTTATAAATCTTTTTAAAATCTTCATTAATTTCTACTTTATTGCCTTCTGTTAAGATAATATAAACTGTAATCTCTCTACTTCGAAATATTTCTTCATCTACATTAATTATATCCTCCAAGTTTTTTATCAAATATTTTGTCAAAGACCCAGAATAAACTGCATTTTCAACACAATCTTTTTTTTCCAAAATTTTTACTTTATTCATGTAAAGAGAGAGCTAAAAGAAAGATATTTGGGAGGAAGCAGGACACAAATTGCTGTTTCCCCCCAGATGAGGAGGCAAGTCTGCAAAGAATGCACTGGCTTCAACAAAAGAAAAAGCACCTAAGAGAGTAGCCTGTGAAATAAGTATAAGTTCCTCTAGAAGGTGAATGAAGCCCTTCTTAAATAAATTCCAACATAACAATAATTCAAATATTCTTTCCACCCTATGAGAACTTTAGCAACACCAGGAAAGTCAAAGGCATTAGGGGCAAAAGAAAAGTCCTCTGGGAGCACCTGCACCCCTATGTTTACAGCAGCACAATTTACAATAGCTAAGCTTTGGAAACAACCCAAATGCCCAAAAATAGATGACTGGATCAAGAAGATGTGGTACATATACACCATGGAATATTACTCAGCATTCAAAAAAGATAAACACATGCAATTTGCAGCAACATGGATGGAGCTGGAAGGGATAATGCTCAGCGAAATAAGCTAGAAAGAAAAAGAAAAATACCGGATGGTCTCACTCATAACAGGAATCTAGAAAACTTAAATAAGGGACCAGGAAAAAGAATAACTATAAGAAAGAAAAAAATCAAAATCAACAAACAACTATGAAGCAGAGATACACTTTGGGGGGGGCGGGGAAAGGAGGGATTGGGGTCAAAATCAGGGGGTTGCAATTGTATGGGGAATATAAAAATAAAAAAAAAAGGACGCCAGAGCTGAGATTTGGGGTAGTCTTAGCTGACCTCCTCTCTTCCACTTATTCATTACCCTAGAATTTTCTACTCCTTGTTATAAGTTGAATTGTAGATGGCAGAGAAAACAGAATGAGAACAATTCCCTAAATAATATATTTTTTTTAAAAGTCATCTTAAACACAGCCCAAATATGGGTAAAATAAATCATGTCAGGATAGTAGGGGTAGAATGAGAAGACCCATGGAAAGCCTTGGCTCTATCTTTTTCATGATAATAGGCCTCATTTAAACAGGACATGTCCTCAATGATGGAGCCTCTTCACCAGGAAGCTTTCACTCTAAGTAACTCCCTATAAGTTGGGACTAACACGTTAGTGATTATTAGGTAGCCATTACTAAGTATTATAGAACTTTTAGTGACATGAGAAAAAGTTCTCAGTATATTTTGTTTGTTAGCAAGGATGTGTTGTCAATATAAATATTCTAGAAAGCACGAATATATACATATAAAAAGACCAAAAAGGCTCTTTTGGTGATGGGATTATGTGTAATTTCATTTTAGAAGTGGATTTTCCAGTCTTTTCTAAATGCACATTGCAGTAGGAAGAAATAAAGTGGGAAAAGGAAGAACAAAAAAAAGAAAAAAGCAAAAAAAAAGAAAAGTCCTTTGGTATTTTGCATTCTTTCACTGTGTCCTACCATGTTCTTTTCTGTTTAATCATGAACCCTTGGCAAATTTTATGGCAAACTTACAACAATTAATGTTTTGGTCACTTCCTTACTAATCTGAATTGCTAAACAGTAACACTGCAACTTAATCATTAATTTGAAGCTCTTTTCTTGGTATTTTAAGTGTATATATAAAATGTCAAAATTTTGTTTTTGACAGTGGGTGTCTGTTTAACTTATATAAAATAAGGCCATTTTTTTCTCATTTGATGATTTTTTTGCTTATATTCTATAAATTGTTTTATCAGTTGCCCTATTTGTACTATGTGATATATTTCAATCCATTGCTTGATTTTAACTTCATTATGTTATTTGTCTTAAACCTTTTACAAAAGGCTATTTTTAAGACTATTCTCAAGAGAGCCTCTTTTTCTTTTAAGTGGAAATGTGAAACATTTGTATTCATTGACAATTAAATGTCTCATTTCGCTTAGGACTTAAAGACTTTATTTTAGGAATTCAACTGTATTGAAACTAACATAAATTACTTCATTCATTCTACTCAAGGTGGATTCAAGTAGGAGAGATATCATTCCGACCTTTTGGTGACTTTATTGAAGATAAGTTAGTCTCAAGACATAAAATTCAGGAGAATTCCAGTAATTTAGTGGGAATTCTGTGTAGTCTCTGTGGAAGGAAGATCCCTTAGGCTTATTTTAAAACTACTGGTGTCAGGAAACAGAGACACTATGATAATTACCATGAATGTGTTGTAAGCCCCAGATATATAACTATGCAGTGAAAAAAGGCAACAACCTCCAAGTAAAATGGAAAAAATAAATATTGAAAAAGTTAATTAACCTTGTGACAGATTTAGAAACTAGAACAAAAGGGTTGCGTACTTAAGGTAATCTCAAAATTTTAAAAAGGACTGTGAGTTTTCATAGTGTGAGTTCAATAAAGATAATTTATGGATTACCAAATTCCTTGCCCAATTCAGTTTCTGACACAGAACTGATACAGAACTCCTTTATTAGGAGGCTAATAAAGCTAGAATAGTGCAATATGTTCAAAGATCCATGAAAAGCTAATATTGATTTCCTTCAGAAGAGGCTCACAAAATAGAAAGGTTTCTTATTGCAAGACAAATAGCTGTTTCTCTAGTACATATAAATTTGGGGTCTATTTGCTCTATTGGCAAACTTAATTGTTTGCTCTACTGAAAGACATTCTAGAAACCAAAAAGATCACTAATGTAAAATAATATGGTTTTATTCTAATCTATACTTATCTAAGAATCAATATAAACTGATTGATGACATATACTAAAAACAATGTAGTCCTTATATTCATTCTCTTAAGTGCATCTTTTATTATTCAGAGAACTAAATTTTTGAGTGATGATGTTCAAAAGTATTACTAAAGAGAGAAGTCATTTATGAGTCACAAAGTTATAAATTTCAGTAAGTGCACCTCAACTGCAAACACAGTGCCCTATGTGTAGTAAGAATAATAATTTTTAAATATAAATCTTTCAAAAAACAAGATTTAGTTTTATTTCATTATTTGTATTAAAATGATGTGTACATAGATCAAATAACCAATTATAGCTCTAGATAATACTGAATTAAAATAAGGATTTCCATATTTCATTCTACTAAAAACAAGCCCCCTTGGCTATCTACTTTATCACTTCAATTGCTCAGATATATTGGTGTGAAGGCATTTTGCTTTATTTTGGTATAAGTTGTGCTTTTATAAAATTCATGTTTACTACAAAACAGAGATTATGCATATACATAAACATATTTATAGACATGTAAACACATATGTGAAAATAAATATACATCCACAATTAGATCCGTTAGATATGGATACACACACAATTAACTTTATTCTGGTAAATATCTGAAGGAAAAAACTAGGTTACTAAAATCTAGTTATAATAGTCTGCTGCGCCTAGGTTCCTTCCCTTACTAATGAGTCTTTTTTTGGAGGGGGGGATTACACAGACATCTTTAAATATCTCTTATATGACCAAATCCCTTCATCTTTTTCATCTTTTTTTTTCCAATGTCTTTTTTTTAATTTTATACATTTTTTACATCATTTTTCATTTTTTGCACAATGGAATATTACTCAGCGATCAAAAAAGGTAAACCCATGCAATTTGCAGCAACATGGATGGAGCTGGAAGGGATCATGCTCAGCGAAATAAGTCAGAAAGAAAAAGAAAAATACTGGATGTTCTCACTCATAGCAGGAATTTAGAAAATCTAATGAATCTTTTTTTTTTTAAAGATTTATTTATTTATTTATACAAGCACTGGATACAGTCAGAGGTGCGGGAGGGTGAGAGAATTCACCAGAGCCAGAGCGGGGAGCAGAACAGGCAGAAGGACCGAGGTGCACTGCTGAGGGGAGCAGCAGGTGGCAGGAGAGGTCTGCGCACCATGTGGGACCCTCTCCTGGCAGCTGGGGATCCAACTGGCACTGCAGAGGCTGCGGGCAGCTTTGCAACCCAGCGCTCACCACTGCGCCAATGGGGAGGCCCGAAAATCTAATGAGTCTTAATGTGACTTTATTCTACTCTTAGATTTTCTTATCTGGCATTGTTATGAAAACACTATACTGTAATATGATCAACAATGAGGTAAAAAACATATTTTCTAAACATAGATAAAAATAAGTATATTTTAGCAAACACAAAAAATATATAAGTAAATATGCATCTATATATTCACTAAATGCTTTACTGTCTCAGAAATTTAGCTGTGAAATTTGTTTATTCCAAAAAGAATACTATCAATTTGCTTTGACATTCTTAAAGATGAAACACCTTTGACTTGTCACCTACTAGTTACTTTAAGAATCTCTTTTATGTTTCCCTAAATATGCACTAAATTATCTATTCGTATTTGCTAGTCCCCGGGTGCTATTAGTGTGGTCTCACTGGGCAAAGAAAGGCATCTAATTTAGCTACTATCATCATCTGTTTTTTCAAGGCTCTGAGTTAACCAGCTTTGTTCCACCTGTTGAGGATTCTGAGACTTTCTATAAGTATCTGGAATGGAATTTAAGTATTTTTCAACATGTGAAACTGAACCACTTCCATATTCCCTTGTCTACTTAAAAGACCAAGTTTTTATTTTAAATCTGGAGAACAAAGAGAGAAATAATTAAATATGAAATCCTTACCTTTATATGAATAACAATAATTTTAAAATGTTTCAATGTAATGACATCCTTACCAATAACTCATCATTACATTATTATTATCCTTGGAGGACATGCGTAACAGACTAATCAGAATAGCTCTCAATGTATATCCATTGCCTGCTTACTTTACTGAATGACTAAAATATGCCAAACTTTAAGGCTGATATTTAAATTTCAAATCATGGTAAACACCTTTGCCATATTCACTTTTAGTAACAGAATTTAAGACTCACATTCAGATGGAATTTATTCTAAGAAATTTATAATTGAGCAGAGTACCTCTCTCTTCCTCTCTTGGCCCAGGCATCATCAGGCTCTAATCATTGCCTTTCACAGTGGCTCATGTCTCTCACTTTCTCGAGGGCCTCACTTCCTAGACCTTAGGCTCCTTAGGCTGATTCCCAATCTTTTCCAATCTGTGTTCTCCACACATAGGAGCTCTGGCACAGATGATACACAAAGATCTCTTGGCCTTTTTTAAAAAACCAACCACCTAAGCAATAACTGTCAATTATCTTCCTTATTCTATATGAAATATAAAGTTAGAGAGAAATTTTATATTACCTTTATCATTTATTTCATCGATTTATATTATTTCATCTTCAAAAAAAATGACATCAGGATTAGGAGGAGAGGACAGACTGACACCTTTCCTATCCATGAAGAGAGAGACACAAAATTGTTCAGTGGCATAACTAGAGTCATACCTATATTTAGGACCAAGCAGGACAGACAGAATGCAGTTCTGCTGGTGCAGGCCATGTGAATGCTGCTCCACACCAGGGCCGACTGATTAAAAGGAAGGCAGGTTGGATTTTAGCATCCATTCACCCTTCAGCCAACATGTAGGGCCCCATCTGTGCCACTTACACATTGGCCTGGCTAAGGGGGAAGGGAAGGAAGAACTTATTACAAACCTGCTATGTGCCAAGTCCATTATACAAATTTCTCCTTTGTTATCACAATCTTACCATGGTGGTATTATATTCATTTTAGAGAAGAGGAAAATAAACTTTTATGAGATTAAATGATCTGTTCATGGTTGTATAGCTAATAAATAATGCAACAATTAAACTCAAAACCTAGGAGGGCTATCTGTCTAACTCAGTACTCATCTTCTTGCCTTGAAACACTGGTGCCTCCAATCACATATGCTTCCGGGGTTAGAGATTAGTTTAATGATTAAATGTTCATTCAAATTAAAAGAAACGCATGTAACAGAGAACTAGTCACATTTTAATTCTACTTTGTGGTTTTGATAATTTTTATATTCTAAAAATTTCTACAGCACCAATAAATTAATATCTGCCATTATATTTAGGGGTATCCAGGTTAAATATCTATTTATAGAGTGATTTTCATATTTCAAATAATATCAAGTATCAGCCACAAAAATAATTCCAAGGGTCATGAGCATAAGTCTACTATTACTCTTGAAAAGTTAATGTGTCTTAAATGCCAGGAAAAATACATTATATTTTTTTTCCAAAACAAATGAAATTTCAAGGCAATGTTGAAAAAGGTCAATGATTAGTAAAGAAGGGTTATTTCAAGAGTTCAGGATTTAATATGTTTCTTTCAAAGCTCCTTCAGTTTCATCTGAATTTTGAGGGAAGTAGCATTGCAAATGTGCAACTCAGACCTCATTTCCTGGTATGGAGTCTCTAAACTACTATGAAATTCTATTAAAGTAAAAAATTATCTTCAATATTCAAATAAAAAAGTTAATCAGGATTTCTGGATTACCTGGACATAAAACAACTGAATATTGATAATATCTCCATTAACACACTCCAAATAGATATACTTGTGTATCATAATAACCCCATAAGGTAAGCACTGTTATTATCACAACTTTAAAGATGAGTACATTGATATATAGAGACATACTTAGAAAAAAATACACCATGCGTTCTCTTGAATTTTTATTTTTTGGCAATAAGATGGGATTTGTATAAACTAACTTTAAATGGCCACTTTTTCTGACATTACAAAAATAATGATCAACTAGAAAATACTACAACATTAAGAGGGAAAAACTCAGTTTTTATTTTTTTTTACTGCAATTGATTTATATTTTGAATCAAAATTAAATTACTATATAGATATGAAATTTCTAGTTTATTAAACTCTATAGCTCTGAAAAGAAAAAATAGTGATTCAGTTGAAAACCCACTTGCCTGTACAAAGTGCCTTACTCTTCTTATAACCTACAACACCATCGAACACAACTAAGTCTGCAAGAAGTTATGGAGCTAGTTAAAAAAGCTTTTTCTACAACTCTGGTAGATTATGAGCTGAACTAGTCTGAGCCCTGGCTGATCTCACACTTAAAATTCTGCTGGAAATAATTACATCTCTGTCCCTGTTACTTGCCCATAGAAATATTTTCAACTATTCAAAATTAAACCTTGGGGCTCTACCTGATGGTGCAAGGGGTTAAGATGCAACCTATAAATAGCTATCCACAGCCACTGCAGAATAAGTTCGATCCCCAGCCAGGGAGCAACCCAAGGCATAGCAGACCTCTCCTGACTCGCCCACTGCTCCCATCAGTAGTATATTTCAGTCAGTCTGCCTGTTCTGTTCCCTACTCTGTCTCTTGTGAATCCTCTCACCTCCCCACCTCATCTTTGCCAACACCCCAGTTCTTGTATGCATAAATAAATAAATCTTTAAAAAATAAACAAAAAAAAATGAAGCCTTGGTATGGGAAGGTTTACCTATACTAAGGAAATCAAAGTTTACCTATACTAAGGAAAGTTTAGAGGATCTAAACTTTTATTTAACCAAAGTGATCTTGAGGTAAGAAGAAATCCAGACTTGGCAAACAAATTACTCTTCATTCACAAGCTCTCTGATGCAGGTTTAGCCATTGCTTAGTTATGCCAGTGCTAGTTCTCAGGATCAAGAAGTCCTGTGGACACCAGCAGGGCAAGCTACCACTCTATGTTTCATGTGGCCATGATAATCTAATATTCCCATAGTTGCAACCCCTGTGTCATTCTTCCTAGTCCAACGTTTCTCAACTCTACCTGCACATTGGAATTGCTAGGAGAGCTCTGAGAAATGCTGATGCCTGGACCACACAGACAAATAAATCATAATTTGTTAACTGACTGGGTTAGTTGACCTCATTCAGATTCCATGAATTCCTCACTTGTAGTGAGAAAATAGCTGAGTGAAGAAGATCATTGGTTTCCTTGGAAGCTAGGATTCAATCTCAGTTCAGAAGGGTCCCAAAATTGGCATAGGCTCTGCCTATACCACCAAAATCTCAGGGTACAGCAATAGAGAGTACCAATACTTCAATAACTAGATTAAATAAAGACTATAATCATTATCAAAAAAGATCTCTGAATTTTGTTTTTGCCAATTGCAAAGTAAGTTAGTCTGGGCAATAGAATCAGCATATATTTTCTTGTCCATAGCCTCATGTCAGTGGAAATTGAATACTTAAACAATTTGAAATTCTCTAGGGGGAAAAAATCAAATTTTATTCCATGATTATTGAAAAATGATGAGGAAAAACAATCAAGATGGGCAACTAATAAATTGGCCTTTCTTCTGGGGGGGGGCAGGGGCTTTTGTGTTTATATTTCTGGTTTTGTTTGTTTTTTTTTTCCACTGTAGAATTCCTAGTATGTCTATATGCATGTATATACAGTAGATACTGAAACAGATTTAGTATCTTATACTAGGATACTAGAATCAATGAAATAAAATATAAAAGGATACTTCATCTCAGAATCTAGGAGAATATTTTATTTAAAAATTATGTCTCTTCCTCCCTAGCATTAATTTTAAGTTAATAATAAGGGTTCTAGATACCTTGTACAGAAAAATTAAATCTCCTATACCTAAACAGTCACATTAAGGTCATTTTTAAGGGGAAAATGTATATGTATTTATTGTTAAACTGAAATCCACACCTCGATTATTGCTGCAGAGCAACTGGCAAGGTTTGTTTAGCAAATTTCATGCCAAGCTTCTGAAGTATGCACCCTACCCCTTTCCACACATAATTCAATATAAACACTTTTCTTCTGACAGACATTTTGAAAGATCAAAGTGCAGAACAAAGGCAAAGAGTGACACAAAGCGCAAGTTCTGGACCATAGAGATGAATGGATGGATTAGCCAGAAAATTCACAATGACACCTTGGACCTGCAAAGCGGTTCTGTTTATGTGATTACAGTTTCAATGCTTAGGAGACCCAAAGCTCTAAACAGCAATTTTCCTCTATGCTCCTACAGGAAACCCAGCAATATTTCAACAAGTTCATCCATCAGTGCCAATCAGTGCAATTCACCTGACATCTCATTATAGGTTTTAAGCAACTGGATGTCATCTAGAAGAGGACAAATAGTTCATTACACAAACCATTATGGACCAAATAAAGCCCTTATGCAAAATGCATCATGCAAAATCCAGTATATTGCCAGCAAGGGCTAGATAAAAGTCAAATAAAATAAACTGACTACTGTGGAATATACTTGTTATAGAGCACAATGATCCAATTCCCTCACACTTGTGATTTACAGACATATTATAAGAAGCTGTCTTGAGCTTACTAAATTAAAAAATATATGGTTTTATGCATATATACTTGAAATAGAGAATAGATTTGGAGTGAAGTTTTAACTACATGGAGTTCTCTGATCTAGGAATAGAAAAAAAAGTAGAATGTTTGGGTTCACTAGCTGGAGTTCAATATTTTCAGCAATTTCCAACCACCCTTTAAATTAATGTTTTCAGCAGTGTCGTATACCATAATGTTGATTTCAGAATATGGCAAAACATCAAAATCCTGGCCAGTGTTACTCCTTTCACTGCTAGCTTGAAAGGATATGCAATTAATTATATTGTAGATTTATGGGATTCTAACTAGAACCACACTGACTGGCTTGCTAGTGAGTACAGGAAGAAGGTAACCCACTTGGGACTTGAAGAACCTATAGGACTTCATGCACAATGGTTTGCAGGAATAAATTACTTTCTCAATAATTTGTGCTCTACTCTAATAAAATTCATACTTTTTTCCCTCTTGGTATTGTTTTCTCTATGGTCATGCTGTACTAGTTACTGCACTAGTTACAACAAAAAAGATGAGGAGCAGGAGAGATGAGAGGGAGGAAGAAAAGCAACTGAGAAAGCAAAACTTAAAGAGCTTAAAAAAAATCTTTTTTGTAATATATTTTGAATCTACAAAAAAAAAATTATTGCATTGGCAGGTGGCGGGACAGTTGACCTTATAATTCATTTCTACCCTATAATGATTTAAAGATTCTCCATAAACCATTTTTTTTCCTTTTAGAACAGCAGCTAGACTGATGCAAACAATTCCATTTTGGAGTGATGGCAAGGACAGACTCAATGAGCAGCACACTTCCTCATTCATCCCTCTGAGTCTCTCCTTGATCAACCATGAAATACTTTTCATGACTTGCTCTGCACCATTCTAAAGAAATTTTGAAGATAACAATAAAGAAATTTTGAAGCTATCTCGAGTTAGTTGACCTCATGTGCAGTCTGCTTTAGTGAAGAGCCTATAACATTTAGAGGCAATTTATACAAGAAATAATTAGAAATTCCACTGAAGGAGCCATTAAATTGATAGGCAGCCCCAAACAAAGTATTCCGAGGGTTTCAACATAAGGATACTAACTAACAGAAATTTAAGAAAGACAACCAAAAAAGAAAGAGAGCAAGCGAGAGAGATAGAAAAGAAAGAGGAAGGGGGAAGGAAAAAAGAAAAGAAGAGAGGACAGATCTACAGACTATCCTTTTGGTTCATTTTCAGAAAACACACTAAGTATGTTATTACAAAAGTCTAAATAAAGCTACAAAAATATGGTAAATTGTTAATTATTTTTTCTTCAATTTGAGTTCATTAAAAGAGTATTTTGTAAAGTGGAAATAAAGGTTTAGACGAGCATCTAAATTCTACCACTCCATGAGACAGACTAGACAAAACAATTTATTAGCAACAACCCAGGGTTTTCTTTCATTTCTTTTCTTTTTTTTTTAAAGATTATTTATTTATTTATGCAAGCACTGGGTACAGTCAGAAGCATGGGAGGGTGAAAGAATTCACCAGAGCCAGAGCAGGGAGCAGAGCAGGCAGAAGGACCGAAGTACACTGCTGAGGGGAGCAGCGGGCGGCAGGAGGGGTCTGCGTGCCATGTAGGACCCTCACCTGGTGGCCAGGGATGGAACCGGGGCTTGCAGAAGTTGCAGGCAGCTTCGCAACCCAGCGCTCAACCACTGAGCCACCAGGGAGGCCTGGTTTTCTTTCATTTCTAATTCAAAAACCAGAGTGACAAAGTATAATGTAGTCAATTTTCTTTGCTAGAGATAAGGGAAATATGGGAGTACTTTTAAAATTAAATACATAAAGGAGGGCCTCGCTGGTGGAGCAAGGGGTTAAGACGCGACCTATGAAGCTACCTGCAGCCACTGCAGCATGAGTTCAATTCCCAGCCAGGGAGCAACCCACGTTGCACAACAGACCTCCCCTGACTCTCCCGCTGCTCCCCTCAGCAGTGTATTTCAGTCACTCAACCTGTTCTGCTCCCCACTCTGGCTCTGGTGAATCTGTTCACCTCCCTACACTTCTGGCCTATACCCCAGTTCTGGAATGCATAAATAAATCTTTAAAACTAACTAACTAAATACATACATACATACATACATACATACATACATACATACATACATACAAGATATCGAAGCAGAACAAAAGGGGAAAATTTTAAGAAAATCCAAAATGCCCCATAAATAAATAGTGTGAAAGCACTTAGCCAGGTGGAAGATTTTCAGGTGCTGAAAAAATGGTTCTAGTACATCTTCATACTAGTAGAAAATGGAAAAAAGAATAATTTATAAGCACTGCATCTAGATAGTCACAAGAATTTCTTTCAGCAGTATATTCAAGCATAAGGCTGTGGCCTATGGAGTGAGTTCAACAATTATAACCCTTTCATTCTGAGGGGTACCACAGAGAGGAATGTTCCTCTTCAGCTTGGCTATAGGTTATATAAAGGTTTCCATATTCAGTTTTCCCATCCTGAGTCTGCGTATGAAACCCAGTCTAGTGCTTCCTTTTTCAGTAACAAACAAGTACATCATTATGAGTTTAAACAAGGGAAAGAATCATTATAACGATAATAAAGGGGATAAAAGAGAAAACATATGAAATTAAACTGATAGCCTTTATTTCCCCTAAGATTAATTTGAATTTTCTTGTCAGAAAATAAAGCACATTCAAACAAAATATTATGTTTTTTGGTTTTTTTTTATAAAACTAAGAGTGTATGTGAGAGGCAAAGCTCTCATCACTGGAATCACATAGATCCAGAAACAATCATGTGCTTAGTATATGATATATATGAGATATAGCGATAGCAGCACTTAAATAACAGTAATAAAGTGAAACATATGTGAAATGAAAATGAAACTAGTGCTCTACATTATACCATACACAAAAATAATTTCCAAGTAGATTAAAAGGTAAGAAAGGATAAGTAAGTATAATTTTATAATTAAATATGGAAAAATATCTTTATGACCTTTCAAGGGAAATAATTTTCAAACAAGAGAGCAGTAACTATTAAGGAAACAATAAATTTTGATTCATTTACATTTTTATACAGGCAAAAGACCTCTCCTATCTCGTCCACTGTTTTGCTTAGCAGTGTATTTCAGCAAATTTGTCTTTTCTGTTCTCCAATAAATAGATAGAGAGATAGACAGATAGAAACAAACCCAAAGAAAAACTGTCAAAAGACTTCCCATGAAAAGAAAAGCTATTTTGAATAAACTTATCAAAAGATAGCCTCATGCTAAAGAGGAAATGCAATTAATATCACTTAATACCCCACAGATGACAAAATTAAGAAATTTCAATATACAAAGACTTTCAGACATTGCTAATAAGCACATGAATTAGTGCCAGCCATTTTTAAAAAAAAAATTTAATTCTCGTATAAAATTGAATCCTATAAAATTTAATATGTACAAATCATGAGAGTCAGCAATACTACTTTTCAGATACATCATAAAACATCCCATACACCTATCAGAAATATAAAGCATGTTCAGAAATGTATTTATTATAATAACAAAAACCTAAAATAACATAAATGCTTATTAAGAGCAAAATAGAAAAAAGTGTATGGTTTATCAAGTAATGAAATTTTAACATGAAGTACAAATGAATCAATTCCATTTATATATTATAACCTTAGATGAATTTAAAACATACTAGTCAATGAAAAAAAAAAGAAGTTGCAGAAACAGCATACATGATCATTCCATACTCACAAAGCTCCAAAACAAACAAAATTAAATGAAATATTGTTCTGGAATTTTTTTTTTACAGAAAACAAATGGGAATGAGAACTACACACTTGGTGGGTAGCAGTTATGGAACTGGATCGGTATAAAACACAGGGTACTGCATGTACTGGTGATGCTCTTAAGTGGGTTCTGGGTTCAAAAGCATTCATTTTATTATAAATGATGTTTTTGCATGTGCAGTAAATAACATTAAAAGTGTTGGATTTTAGGGTCTCCCTGGTGGTGCAGTGGTTGAGCAGTGGGTTGCGAAGCTGCCCACAGCCTCTGCAGTGCCAATTTGATCCCCGGCCACCAGGCGAGAGTCCCACATGGCACGCAGACCTCTCCTGCCACGCCTGCTGCTCCCCTCAGCAGTGTATTTCGACAGTCTGCCTGTTCTGTTCCCTGCTCTGGCTCTGGTGAATTCTCTTACCCTCCTGTGCTTCTGACTGTACCCAGTGCTTGTATAAATAAATAAATAAATCTTTAAAAAAAAAGATACTGGAAACCAAATACCATAATATATTAATAAGATCAAGTAGAATTCATCCTTGGGATGTAAAGATGATTTAAATGCAAGTCAATAACTGTTATCCCACATGAACAGAATGAAGAATTGAAATCATATCATTATCTCAACAAAAGTGGGAAAAAATTTAAAAAAATGTGTTGGATTTTATAAATAAAAAGGAAGAAAGGAGTAGCACATACCTATGTTATTTGGTTTGTACATGGTTTTTGCTCATTTTAATATCATTCAAATTTTGTATTGACATATATTAAAAAATCTAATATTTTCTTGAAATAGAGGAACTGGCAACCAAAAGTCCACATTCTTGCATGGTACAAAAAAAAGTAAAAGTTGCCCTCTCTAGTCCCATGACCCCTACCAACTTATCACCATAGGCCCTCCTCACATCTGCAAGTTCACTATCCCTTGGAATGGACTGGAAATAAATATGGCTCTCTCAGAATGATGTAATCAAGTACGATTTTATTTTTTATTCTCTTTCCCTATCTCTGTTTTTTATTCTTCTTCAGTGAACATCTATTACTTATGAAAAGGATCACAAGCATGATTCTGATAGATATTCCAAGAGAAAAGTAAATTTCATACAGATGGGAAGAGAATAAGCAATGAATTATACTTAAGGATAGTGAATATTACATTTTAAGAACTGCATGTTAATAGAACTCATAAAATGTATAACACTTTAATAAACAGGTTTAATCCAAAACATTTTTATACTTTGTGTGTGTGTGTGTATGTGTGTGTGTGGGTAAAAGAGATACTGAATGAAGTAAACAATAAGATGTGGCCAATTTAACTAAAGGCATAACTTTTACATAAAAATAGGAGAGTCAAGATATTGAAATTTCAAGTTGAAAATGAAATATGAGCAAGGTGAAAAGCTATGAACATTTCTTTTAGAAACCATGTTATAACCTTGTAACTGCAAAGATGGAAAGCTGCCTTGTAGCAAGGGCATAACAGCCCTATCTAAAAAGGTTGTCGTATGTCAGAGTCATATATTTCTTAATTTTCTAGAAAAAGAAAAAGGAAAAGGTGCTTATGGAATTTTATGTGTTCCACCTTCTCAGCCTTTAGCTCTCAGCTCTGCTCCTCTGAATTGTATTCATGTGAAAATTCATCACGTTTTTCGTGACTGAAAGACCAGAACTGGTGTAGGAGTTAAATACAAGTTTTGACTGGCATTGTAGCAAGTCATTTTTGGGCAAAGAACTTCCATTAGTGAAAATACTTGGTCTGAGGTTCAAACCAGTTACCATGATCTATTATACAAACCTTTATTCCAAAGGACCTACGCTATGTCAATTATTATTTTCTTCTCAATACTTACAGGACACAACCAGCTTTGACCGTGCTTTGGGATGGAACCTTCACTTCCATAAGTCACTTATACTTTTCTGAGTATGAGAGGTTTGGCCCCAGCTCTCAGAAGCAACATCACCCATGATCTATTTTCCTCCAGTTTATTTCCATATAACATATAAGGCAATGGAAGTTAAGGAGATTAAGAAACAAGAGTACCGGGAAAATGACAGTAGTATTACAAGTCTGCCATTTTAGTATTCAATATCCATGATACTTGGCTGCTTTGAGCACTCACAGAACATTAGAAGAAACCAGAGAAATAGACAGAAAAAAAAAGAGGGGATAAAGAACTAATATGAGATAATGTGTCAGGCATTGTGTTGCATTCATTTAATGTCTCTTGAATTCTGTTTGGAAATTACTATTATTATTTCTATTTTAAAGATGAGGATGTGTTTTACTGAAGTAGCAAGTTGACTGTAATTTACCCACTGAAATAGCTAATATAGTAGATTTGGTTTTTAAATTCCATAGTATGTGTTTCCCCATTAGACCACACTTTCTAGAATATGGAATTATGAAAATTTAGGCACTTTGCCTGTACCTGAAAAATAGCCCTCATAGTCAGCCACTTCAAAAATGAATTCATTATTGTTTTATTCCTTTGACTGTATTTTCTATTCCTATGACTGGAAAAAGATCAAATATTACTGCAAAAATAACTTCCCATAAATTCATGTTGAAGTTATTTCCTTGCTTCTACTCAGTAATATTTACACAATGCCAGAAAAGCCTCTATAATAGGATGGCAAATGGAGCACACACCACTACTTCTTCCTAATTACCAATGACAGGAAGTAAGCATAGCTCTCTGACCTAGTTATACTAATTCTTAGCCTTAGAATCCTTCTTAACACATTTCATGCAGCCACTACTAATCAGTTGGCAATGAATTTTAAATTTATGTACTACTTAGTCCTATCTCACACACCAAACCTGTAAAAATACAAGTTGCCAAAAATACCCCTACCCACTTATGCGTTGCAGACTGAAGATAATTAAAGCACATTTGTCTTCCCTCTTCTTGACCATGAATTGTTCCACCATTGTGCTTATACAAGAACAGGTGTTTTCTCAAATTTACTAGTTATCGATATTTTTTCTTTCTGTATTATCTCTTAGTCTTTCACCTACAATAACATACTTCACATCTATCTAAACACATCCTTAACTTTTCTTATTTTATAAAAATAAACAAATTTCCCCTCAACTCTGCCGCATGTTAAAAATGTCATCTACCTTGTTTTCAGCAGTGCTGACTTCTAAGCTTCTAGAAAGAATTATCAGTAACTCTTTCTCTCTTTAATTTGACACTTTCTTCCACTTCTCCAGTTATGGTCTACTGGCAAATTCAATGATTGATTTACTGTTAACCCCACTTATCTACTCTGCAGCCCATGTGCGTTTGGGATTTTGTTAAAAATTCAGATTTAGATGGCTGGGGCCTGGCTGGGACCTGCAAGTCAGAAATTCTAGCAAGCTTCCAGTTAGAGTCTAAATTGCTGGTCCACAGACAACACAACAAAGGCTGCATAAACTCTCTTTTTAAATTATTGTCTCTTATTTTTTAATTCTAAGACATACCTCTTGCAGGCTCTCTATTTTCTGATTGCTCCTTTTCTTCTTTACAGACTCTGTTTCTTCTTTGTACCTAAGCTTTTAAAATTTCTAATATTAATAAGAAACGCATTTATTACATGCCAGTCACAATGCTATAGACCTGAAATTTAAATCCTCAGAAGAATCTTAGAAATGAAGAATTGAGGCACCATCACCAATTTTGCACAGCCAGGTAGGAGCAGTTTCAGTCCCACGCAATCTAATTCAAAGCCTGGTATCATCATCTCCATTATCCTACTTTCATGCTAGTGTTGTTCCAGAAGCCATGAGGAGCCCAATGATGTGAAATTCACATCTTCAAAGTAAGTGAGTGAAAGGTGTGTTAAAGTAGAAGGAAAGGTTGCTGAAAGAGAGATTATGAAGTACCCCAGGAAATTTGAAAGAACCAGAGAAGGTGAATAGTCTATCTCAAAGTAATATGATACATTTGGAATTATATTTCTGAACCCCAAGAATCCTTAGGAAAAATTGGAATCTGAAAAAAATATTCATAGTAAGCCATTTCACCAGGGAAATAAAACTCTGGGGCAGTTCATATCATTATAATGCAAGTCACTGGACCAACTGACACAATGAGATGTCCTTTATAAATTCTCAGAATTGAGATCAATCACACTCACAAAGAGGAGACACCTGGTATGCTGCCTTTTGTTTATATTTATGCCTTCCTCAATGTTCAGTCTATGACCTTCTTTAATTAATCCATAGAACATTGCACTTCTGAGGGACAAATTAGAAGCAGAAAACATCCCCATTTTGCAAATAGGAAGCAGATGCGGTGACTTAGTAGTACTTAGTGAATCAATAACAGGACTTTAAAATCAAACCTAACTTATATTTCACTGATTTTTCTACCTAGAATAGTAACAAAAGTAAACTTTAAAAAACAAAAAAACAGGGGAAGGTACTTTCTTTCTTAAGAAACTGAACAAACAGTACTCTCCAAAAATTCTTCTTCTTTTTTTTTTTTTTTTTTTTGGCTATTCTAAGTCAAATTCTGCAAAAGAGGAAAAATGTGCTAGTTTCTTCTCTAGGATTAATATGTTTCTTCTAAAACACAAAATTACTATATAGAAATCTTACCCATTAAGTCTCACAATTAGCTTTAGAAGTATCTGAGATCAGACACCAGGAAGTCACAAAGATATTTGACATTAAGAAAAAGTAAAAAGGAAATTATATGAAAATCCACTGTGGCTAAAATAAAAGTCATGGATTAAAGGCTTTATGAAAAACCACCTTATTAAATCCTACCCTTCCTTAAAAGAGATAAATAGAATTAGTATAATTAATGGTTGTAATTACTTTCATAATGAGCTTTTCTTGACATAAACATTCTTTAATCAATCCAAAATGTAAAAATGCTTATTAGTGAGTTTACTATTTTAATACACTTTATCAACACATGTCTAAAACTGGCACCTTTATGTACTTGAATCAAATTAGGATAAATCTTATTTTCCTTCAAAAGCGCAACACTTTTGGTAATTGGCAGGCACAGATTTTTACTAGATGAAAGATATAAACTAAACATAACAATGCAAATTTTCTGACCTTTAAAAGCAAAAGACAGAACTGTCACCATTCAGGATTGTTCTGACTTCAAATATAAATTCATGAATAATTCTTGCTAAAAGTGAATGTAGCATGAGAGCCAATATATGAAATTTAAATCACCAGCATGGTAAGTTTACAGATAATGTAAATAGGGTTGTGAAAACAAAAACTTCATTTCTTATGTCACTTCTTGCTCATATTTTGTAGAGAAATCATTGCATTTACACCTAACACTTTGACTCATAATTCCAATCTACTTATATCGGTATACAATAGCTAGCTAGCTAGCTAAAGATAGCATTTTATGACTTTATAAATCATAAATCTCCAAATTCTTCAATGTTAATAATCTATATCGTAAGTTTGATGACTGGGTCATATCAGGTTTCCAAGTTATTAAGATTCATATTTTTGAGAAAAGAAAGGTTCTTCTATATAAAAGAAAGTTCTTGCCACTTTCCTTTGAGACAGCTATGTAGAGAAACGAGGATTGCAATACATAAATATCACAGAATTCTATTCTGTGACAATAGAATCCTTTAATTTCTGCAATTCTATAGTGAAATTTAGAAATGAGAACTGGAATATCATAAATGCTAAAAGTCCACATGGCCAAGTATGAAAGGTTAGATCATTTGCAGCCTAACAGCTCATTCTGTTCTCCCAGAAACAATTCATAATCAGCGAGGAGAGCTATAGCTCCTAAGAGAATTGCAGAATCCGCTAGTGCTTCATTTGCTCCCTGAGAAGCAACCTCTCAGAAGCAGCAGAAAGCACTAAGTTAGCTGAAGACAGTGGCCCATGCTGAGTCAGCATTTGTCCTTGAACCAAGAAATTCCATAAGGGTTGATGCTGGCAAGAAAAGAAGGGGAGAAATAGGAGGGTTGGAGGGGAAAAGCATATCATGTACTGACAATGGGTCTCCCGAGTGTATCAGTAATAAATGGGCCAAAATGTTTTTCTCTCTCTCTGCAGTAAAGGAAATAGTACATTAAAATGTTTTGTGGACTATGGACAATTTGGAAATTACACATTTGCAAAAAAAAAAAAAAAAAAAAAAGTATTGCTCCGTGAATGGAAGTTAAGATTTTTTTCCTTAAACAGAAGTAGTATTAATTATGTATTCAACAGAAGCCTAAACCTAGTAAACTGTATGCCTTTTGAGCCAGTTATAGCATTTTCAAAATAAGAGGAATGTTTCTTTTGGTTCCCCCATATTGCTAAATGTAATTATTTACCAGATATACAGAATGAGAATGTTTAAATGGAAATGTAATTTAAAGGTTTAAGTTCTTCCTAGGGAGTGGCAGGGAAGCTACCTAAACAAGAAGTCAACATAATAATATAGCAATAGACTATATTTTAAAGGGATAGAAAGCACAAGTGTGGGTAACTTCAGAAGAGAAGCAGGGGTGGAGTAAAAAAGACTGGTCATCATTTATTTTCACTTGCTTTGTGCATTCTTTGAGATTTTTGATGCGTTTCTATCATTGTAATAGTTCAATATTTTAGGAGAAAACTCAGTTTTCCTCCTTACTATACTTGACCAGGGAAAAGAATAAATCACTTCAGCTTTTAGATATTTTTGTATATTCTATAAAATATACAATAATTAATAGTTAAGAAGTACAAAGAATAGGCCAGGGGAAAAAATGCCATCTAACTTATAACTTTTAGAAGAGGAGAAACCTAATTTTATCCCTAAGGAACTAGGTTATTTTGGAATGAGCCTAATGAAATAAAAAAAAATTGCTCAGGGCCTCCCTGGTGGCGCAAGGGGTTAGGACGCAGCACTATGAAGCAATCCACAGCCACTGCAGCATGAGTTGGATCCCAGGCCAGGGAGGTGACCCACATGGCACAGCAGACCTCTCTTGACTCACCCGCTGCTCCCCTCAGCAGTATATTTCAGTACATCTGCCTGTTCTGCTCCCCACTCTGTCTCTGGTGAATCCTCTCACCCCCCCACACTCTGGTCTGTACCCCAGTTCTTGTATGCATAAATAAATATTTTTTAAAAAATTGCTCATATCTGTGGGATAAATGATCTCAAAAAAGATGTTTTTTGCAGTATTTCAGGTATTACATCAACCAAAAATTATGTACAAAGAAATGCTGTAGACATCATGAGAATAAACAAGCAAGTAAAATGATATAATCCTAGCCCTTGGAAAGCACACAATTTATTGGTAAAACAAGACAAATAAGTAAAAATTGTCAGCAATATAGTGCAATAGCTTAGAAATAGACCAAGAATGCTTACTAACTAAAAGAAAAAAAAAAAACAAAAAAACAAAAAACCCTTAAAGGGAAAAACACAGATATCTTCAAGTAGATGAGATTTAAAGTGGGCCAATCAACTTGAAAGAAGTAGAGAATCTATAAAATGGAAGTGACAGGAGAGGAAGGACATTAAGGAAAACATTGAGAGGGGAGAAATGGTGATTCTAAAAATATACTGGAAATTTTTGACTAACAAAATGTTTTAAGAAGTGTAGGGGCAGGGAAAGATTAAAATAGGGATAACAATCTGGAAATTAATACATAATCAACCAATAATGGCTATCATACATGTGTCAGAAAAATAAAGTAAAAAGAACATGCTAAAAACTGTTATCAGTGACAACTGACACTGAGTGGCTACTGGAATATAGAAGTAAAGAGAAAGAGCTTCAAAATTTAACTTATATAAAAATTAAAATGATGACACAAAAGTAGTCCACTTGGTAAGAGATACAGTAAGCTTGTTCAGAAATGTATAAAAATAATTGAAAATGCAGTGACATATTGAGGGTAGGTCAGAACTGGAGAAAAGAGTTGTCCCCATTTAAATTGGAATTGTAAACAACTCCAGGAGAGAAGAAGAACTTTATTAAAATAGTTTAGAAGGAGAGGAGCAAAGGACCAAGAACTAAGGAGCTGATATAATAGGACACAGAGGACTCCAGAAGGGCTCGTGTAGTGTAATAATGCTGTGACAGAAAGGGAAGCACTGATCAGCGGTAGCCTCTATGGAAGGGAAAATGAAATTGAGAAAATGCTCCTAAGTTTGGTTATCAAATGGGGTTTATGGCCACATGGAGCTTTATAGTTACAACTCTCTAATTCTGTGATATTTTGAAAGTTTCCTCTTGTTTTAGAAAATGTGAATGAGAACTAAAGAAATGAAAGTAAGAGGAAAAAGGGAAATATACGATTTAGGGACAATAGCAGATGTCCCTTCTTTCCTCTCCCCCTACAACCTTAATTTAAGGAGGAATTACAATATAGTCATCATATTTCAGGCTTTGGTGCCAAACCTACTTGTTCAAATACCAGCCCAGAACATTATTGGCTAGCAAAGTTGTTGGGGCAAATCACTAGATCATTAATACGACTGTGACATAGGTACTTTATTTCCTGAACGATGACTGTGTGACAAGGTCTTTGTATTAATACTTCATTTAATTTTCAGATTCTTTTAATATGATTCTTATATCTCAAAAGTCTAGTTTAGGAAGATCAGTGAGTGTACGCAAGTCTAATGTTATAGCTAATAAGTGGTAAAACTAGGGATGAAACCTGGTTTCCTGTGTTCTTAACTACTAAATGATATATAGAAAAAATAACTTTGGAATGTACATGGCACCCTGTGTTGGGTTTCCATGCATACCATATCCAAATTTATACAATATCCAATATATGAGTGCCTTCAAAAGTCTGCATCTACAGCTCTTACTGAACACTCGGCACATACCTGTTCCAAAGTTGAAGTCAAATACCTGCAAGGCCCAGGTAAGTTACATGTAACTGTGAGATAAAAGTTAAGTGTCTTATTCAGTACCAATCAATGGTTTCCATGCAGAAAAGTGGGTCCATGTTTACAAATATTTAAATTTTTAAAAAGAATATGTATATGGGGACTTGTATGTTGACAACTAAGGCAAATATTCTAAAACTACTACGTAAGGGACACAAACATATGAATGTCTTTGTGACTGGGTCACAACGTCAATATGACCAGAGCTTCACTTTTACTCTAGTGATCACAAACAGCAATGCTTTTCCTACTTCTTACAGTTTCTGGCAAAGGAAAAAAAGGTGTCAGAAAACGGCATGTCCAGGAATGGTGCCTAAAACAGTAAATTCTATGTCCCTAAGAAATACCTTAAGCCCCTCATGACACATTTTGCATTGTGTTCAGCTTAACAAATGGTCTTACATGATTAACTGATGCTGCTGTGAATAGTACCAACATCGGAGTAGTGCTCAATGCAAACCATATACTGTTCAAAGTGCTTTTCACACTACTACTCTTTCAGTCACCCCAAGAACTATAGAAGATAGGTGAATTAGTTATTAGTCCCATTGTACACAGCAGAAAATTGAGGCATAGACAAGAGAGATGACTTGCTCAAGGTCACAAAGTTCATAAGCTTCAGAGGCAGAATTTGAACTTAAGTAGTCTATCTTCAGCCTCTGAGCACTTCCCACCTATGAGAATGATCTTCCTCAGTTTGAATAGAGACAGTAGGAGGCTGATGATGCTGTGGAGTTTGGCTGTTCTGGCCCCCTGCAATGACACTTTTATTTTTAGCATTACATATCACATTAACCACACCTCCACAGGAAGAAATCTTATATGGGAGGTATAAAAGATCCCAAATGTTTTCCATATAATCTCTGCTCATATCAAGACCAACAATATGTATTTAGACAATAGCTAAACACTATTTCCAAATGTATGAATTCATATTGTTTCAAATCATAATATTTAAGGCATTCATAAATGTAAGTGTGTATATATATATATTATATAGATATGCTTGTAAGTACATGTGTACTTTGACATATGTGTATTTGTAAGTATATATTTATTGATATGTGTAAGAATGTAAGTATTATAGATGCACATGCAAAAAAAAACCTTTCTGGAAATTTTAACATTATTGATACATTTTTTCCTACATTTTAAGTCTCAGCAGGCTATTCAAAGTACAATAATAATACTAAATCAGTATAGCTTATGCATTGTTAATAAAATTATTAAGTTTATTAATAATATTAAATCTATCAAGTCTAAGCAGTCTATTTGATTAAAAGAGAAGTTCCAAACAAAATAATTTAAGGGATATATAAACATAAATAAGAACATATCAAGTTCATAGTGTTCTCAAATTATTAAAGATTCCAGCATTTAGAGAGAAATATTCAAAGACGTTTGGTGAAAATTAACTACAAGAACATTTTAGTCTAGATGAGTGCAACTGCCTCCTAATTTTCTCCACATTTACTTCATCCCTTCTCCAATTATTTCTCCAGAGAGCAGCCTATATGATCTTTTCGAAAATTAAGTCTGATGATAACACCACTGCTTTTCATTTGCCTTTATAGCCATGACAGCACCTAGAAGCAAATTCCAGCTCCTCAAAAAGACCTTTCTGACCTGACTCATCATCCCTCCAAACATTTTAACTCACATCCTCCTTCACAGATCCCTAGAAGCAGCGAAACTCTTTCCCGATTCAGGGCTTCTCATACCTATTCCCAAACTAAAAAGTTCTTCCCCATATCCTTCATGCAGCTAAGGCCACACAAAGTCATCTCCTCAAAAACATTTATTCTGACCGCCTAGCATAAAGTTGATCCCAAGAATTGCTCTCCCTGTTACTTTTCCTTCTTATATCTGATTTCTGCCCACAATATTGCATTTGCATTTTGTAATTAAAAAAAAGTAGCATATAATCAAAGTTTATTTAGAGGAAGAGGGAGAAGAAAAAGAGCAAAGAAAAAAGATGGATATACGAAAAATTAATTTAACTGCTAGATTCACTCGTTTAATTTTTTATCATTGAACTCACAATATCTGCTCAGACAACATGAATATCTGTTTAGACAGTTCTCAAATTATTTCTTACTTTTTTTTTAATCTACTCTTTTTCACATATAAACTGAGTGGATATGTAGGCAGAATTTCAGAAACAAAGTAAAGATACAGTGCGGCAGGTCTAAAATTGTGGGGCTAAAATTGTTTCAGACACCTACATCAAAAACAACTCTTATAAACCCCATGTTTTAATAAGATCCTAGAGTGGTATAACCCCTTAGGTATATTTTTAATTAAATGATCATAGGGAAAATGTCACCAATTATGTTTAAGAGGGATCTAGTTATTTCTTAAAATGACCTGAATGAATATAACGATGGTAATTTATTTGCCCTTTCAACCATTATTTGTTGATTTCTACTGTATAGACTGGTAATAACATAATGAAAGAACAGGGGGAAAAAAACACTTCAGAATGTTTACCTCATGCAATTCCAAAAATTCTGTTTTGATTTTTGCAGATTTTTAAGTCTACTTTGAAGAGAATGCCAGCATTGCATTTGTCTTTTGTCACAGATATAACCTAATAAACTTAAGAGATTCTGGGATTCATGTTATAATTTCCTGGATCTTCCATCTCTTCCTATGTGCAAATACTGATTTTTTTATCTTTGTCTCTTTACTTAAACATCAAGCCTACTAAAGGAAAAATGTTGTGAAAGTCTCAAGTGAAATTATTCCTAAATCTCTTTGTAAATTGGGTTAAAAGTTGATTCAATGTCATAAATATCCAGAGGTGGGGGCGGGGGGGACAGATGTCAGAGAGGAAGGGATAACTCATTCCAATAAATTGCTAAAGGAAGGCCTTCAATTGTTGAGATGCTAAGGATGATCCCCTAAAATTAGAAGATCTTCTAAAGCAATTGGGCATTCCTGAGGATTTCAAGTTACTGTAGTTTGAGGAAGTTAACACTATGGAGGTGGTTTTTCAAATAAAAACACACGTGCTGCCCTCTAGAGACTACAGGGAAAAACAAACCCACCTGAAAACACTGAAAAAGTAAAGGGAAAGAGGGTGGTCATGCTTGTTTATTTTACTATGTAAGATATTACATTTAATGTCAGACTTAAAACTTGAGATGTAAATTTATTTACATTCAGATTCTCTGAATCTGATGGAAGTAATATTTCTCTCTGAAAACACAATTCTGGATTGTGATTTTTACATGCATTTTAAAATAACTTTATTGAGGTTATATACAATAAATTCACCCATTTTTAGGCCAACACAATAATTTTTAGAAATATGCTTAAATTGATAAAACCTAGTATGACTCTGGGCAGAACTTAACTTTCTGTACCTCAGGTCCCTCTTCCATCCAGGGGAGATAAAAAGAGTTTGCATCAGGTGTGAAAGTGCTGAGACTTCCATGTTGAAAAGAGACCACAGAAACTGTTTGCAATCAATATTATCTGAAAGGTACTTTGCCAAGGATAATTATCATCATTTCTATATAAGAATAAGGAACAGTTTTGTTGCTGGTAGTAGACAACTGACTAACAAAGGCAGACTGAGGAGTTTTAAATCATCAATTTACAATGACTTATATTGCATGCTTTGTCAAACTTCAAGGTCAACCTGTGCTTTCTGATTATGTCCAAGGCCAAGAACCAAATCAGGAGGAATTTAAACACCAGTCTCAAAGAACACAACAATTCACATCAGAACTTATGTGCAGAGAAGGTGCTGACCTCACCTAACACTTTCTATATCCCCTGGTTTTTATTGCCTTCTTAAGAGCATTTCCCTCACTTTATCTAAATGGCAAACTGCGTACTTCACAAAGGTCAAATTATAGGATCATAGTGAGGTAGAAGTGAAATAAATTTGAATTTGAGCGAGTCATATAAAACAATTCAAGCCAAACCAGAAAGCAAAGATGGATATCAATAGTTTGATTTTTAGATCTTTTTTTTTTAGTAGTTTATGCTTTAGTTAGTAACAATACATATATTTGTGAATCAAAACCAGAGGAGAATCAAACCACTATAATTAATGTAACAGGCCCTGCTGACTAAAGGCAGCCTCCAAAAGCCCAAATCTGCACATTAATTGCAATTACTGCCTCTCTCCTCTTTCAAGTGCCACAGAGTAGTTTTAAAAACAGCAAAGTGTGTTAATTTAAACAAAATATTAAAAAAAAATAATTCTTTCTAGGTGGTAAAGCTTGGCCTGCATATTTTCATTATTGCATAATGGTTACCTTTAGTCCATAAACTACAAGGTCACAATAAGGTCACAATGAAGTGGCAAATGTAATAAGTGAAAAGAAAAGTAACTAGAAACCATATTTAAGATGACTTTTTCCCTAGTTAAGTAAATGAATGTTCCTTTATTACAACTTAGTGAGTAGGGCTGGTTTAAAAAAGGGTTTCTATTTAAATCATTCATCTGTACTCTGTCTTATAATAAAATTTCTGAAACATTTCTTTTTGATGCTTCTCTCCTGCCCCCTAAAAACACACAACCCAGAATTTGTTGAGGTCCAAATGGTTGGATTTAACTTAAAGGATAAAGCCATTCTTGGATATATTAACATTCAAATTAAAAGACTATGAAATGGGTCGTGTTCAGATTATGAAGAATACAGTAAAATAAACAAAAGATAAAGTTCAGGCTCTTTGTGTTCCTTAAAAATGTACCCCTTATGTCAGGTAATAGTAAATTTATACCAGGCATTAATAATTTTAAAAGTTATGTACCTGCTACTTCACATAAAACATAGGAGTGCAACATCTGCTTAGGCAGGGAACAGCTTAAGATATTTTTATCCAATGTGTTGGACAGTGTGATAACTGTGTTTTTCATTTATATGCTGTTGATACCCAAGATACTGCAAATAATGTCATCAATTTCCTTCAATTACCTCATACAAGATTCATTTGCACTCAGGGAATAAAAAGGTTGGGACAGTAGCTTCAGGATCACTCAGCAGCAAGAATTGACATTAATAACTATCCTCAGAGGCACAGAGGGAGAGAAAGAAGTCATTTACTTAGCATTCTTTAATTCTTTGTGGTATAACAAGACTATGTCATAATGTAGGGTTGAAAAGCACAGTTGTTTTGTCCTCAAGGAAAGTCTTTCATGATCTACACATTTTTTGTGACACTTGGAGTTATGAGATCTCAGGCAACCTTTAAATGTGGTATCCCCCTGCTGAAAGCTCTCAAACAACCTTCAGAGGAAAAAGAAAATCCTGATATTACTTTGCTCCTGAGACTTCAAATAGCCCAGGCCTTACTGTATAAAGCGGTTTCTTTACATCACAGTTAGTATAGAAGAAAATAACTCTGTATGCCTATATTGTAACATAGGGTCATGTATAGCTAATTAAGCATTCTTCCTTTGGTTTGATTACATAAAGAGTTGGTTTTGTAATATAATAGCAAGTGAAGGTCAGTATGGTTATGAGAGAAACCTTAGATGCTGTGACAAATCCAATAACTATCAGGGTATTTTGTTCATAAAAGTAAAGCATTTCTCAAAATATTGTGCTGATTTGTTAAGGTACTGGTATACATTTTGCTGACTGCAGGGATGACCTTCTCTAAGACACAATATAGTGTGAACCCATATGACAACTACATAGTAGCAACTACTGATAGATTGTCAAAAGATTTTCTCAGAAAAGTAAGAGTAAGACGGAGACTAAAATTACTGTAATTAATTAGAAGTACACAAATATCTGAACCAAGAAGAAAAAAGCTCCTTATTTATAAATTCCTTCTTTCTACAGATTTGGTGTAAGCAATGCTGATGCACTTTTCATATGGGATTTTAAAGTTCTTTTTCAGGTATTCCCCTCCACCCCTAGCTGAGGCTCCCATCTAACAGGGTAACCATTTTAGCAGGAAAATACTTTACTTTCACCTTTATTTATCCTTTGAGTATTTAAAACAGAGGGTGATTTGCAGCCTACAAAGCCAGAAATCTTTGAAATAAACTTCAGGAAGTTTAAAGCTACTTGAAGCTCCTGCAAGAGTAAGACTGCACTGCCCTCCAGAGGTAACTCCTTGGCAAATACTTTTAATCAATTAATGCAAGGAGCAAGAACTATGCTGGAAAATATTCACTGCCATTTTAATCCTCCTGTACCCAATATTTAAAAAATATATACACCTACAGATCACTAGTAACCTACTGCATTCCCCTAAGGCATATTACATTTGCTTGACTCTTTCATCTTCCCTCACTTGCTTTTGTTCCATTCAAAAATAATCTTTGATAGCTTTCAGAAAATGCTAAATTTAAACTATTTTGACTACAAGGGCATATTTATTCATAGATATGTTTCAGAAAAATCAAACTAAATAAAAATTCTCAGGACACCTTAACAAAATTGAAGAGCCTCAGATATACTTCAGGCCATATAAAAGAGCACATAAGAAACTTAAAAATTTATAGTCTAATTACACTGTCATTGCTAAGCTAAAACTTGATATGTACCCACAGGTACTGTGAGAAAAATTTAAATTTATTTTGAATTTTCTTCTTAGTGTGCTTTTATTCTATATAATATAAAATCTACTTCTGCTCTGTCCTGTAAACTACTTTAAATAAGGTATAATTTTATGGATTGTCACTTTCCCTGTACTCATTATGAGTTCAAAAATTTACAAATTTAAGACAAAGCTAATAAATCACAACAAAATTGTAAGAATGGGTGAGAATGACTCAAAACACACTAAGGAAAATTATCAAACCTTAAACAGTTGGGAAAGTAAAACTATACCTCTCAACACAACAAATATTTATATAGTGCTTTGCAACTATTAACTCAATTAATTAACATAACATCTATGAGGTATATTGTTACCATCCACCTTTCACAGACGAGAAAAAGAAAGGCAAATTCACTTCTCAAGATTGTATGGTAAGATGTGATGGAATTGAGGTTCAACCCTGAGTACTGATTCTTAACTTCTTGATTTTAATTTAAATGTTAACTTAAATGCATAGATTTCCCCCACGTCATAAAAAAATACAAATATGATTTAAAACAAATAATACTTTTTATGTAGATATTTGAAAATCCATGGCACATATGAAACTTGAAAATATTAAACCCTGGTAGATTCAAACTCTGGACAGCAGAAAGAAATTGCAGATCAACTTTTGGTGAGGACTTACAAATATTGACTAAGTGATTACTCTCTGGGGATTAAAAAGCAAAGAAAATGTTGAGGCAACATAGAATATTAATTATCTTCTAATAAGAAAAAAATTAAGTGTAAATTAGTCATTGACTTACCTGTTAATATCAAAAAATGTATTTTATCTTATAAATATTAAGCAACAGTTTGCTATCTTTGAAGTAAATAATTGTTATAATTTTTCTGCAATAAAAAATATGAAGAAATACATCAAAAACTATAGAGGTGAATACTAAACTCATTTTTTTTAAAGGGATTGAATGTGGGACTTTAGATTCATCATTGTGGCATCATCACATACCAACAATCCTTTAACTCAGGCAGGGGTTTCAAATGCACTTCAGGGTGCACTTGAAAACAGTTTTCTTGCACCAAGCACAGGCTGGCCAGCTACCCAGCGGCTGTCTTCAGAAACTTAAAGGCCCCTGGGAAAGCAGCTCCATAACAACAAAGCAAATGTGGTCAATGCCCAGTGTCGTTATGGGGATTATACAGGGGTCACGGCTTCGTGGCAGCACCTGCGCAGCTATGACATAAGCTTATATCCGACATAAATCATAGGCCCTCTGTTTTGAAAGCAAATAATAAAAAGTTGTTCCATGTCTCTTGACTTTTATTTCTGGGAAACTTGGATTTTTCCCTTATAGCTGTGGAATGTACTAACCATCCCCAGTGGGACAGACTTAAAAAACTCTGTCAAAAGCACATGTATAAATATTCACTTTCTCACTTCCAAAGTGACCTGCATCTTAAACATCACTAAATTATTACTTTGAAGTAGCTTAAAATGAGGAGGAAAGGGGACTGTAAAGGAAGGAAAGCAGAAAAAAAATTAGGAAACTAAGGTGCTAGTATTGAAGAAGATGCATAATTTGCCAGCTATTAAAGAGAAAGAATTGGTCTACTGGTCACAGCTACTAAACACTGCTTTTTACAAATACCAATGAGCTGGATGAACAATTAGCTCCAAGATTCTTTTTTCATGAAATTCAAGTACTCAAACTATTGCTTCTCCAACATAAACTGCTTTCAAGATTTTGCATTAACATTACTTGAGATATCAAATGCTGTTGCTAGAACTTACTGGAGAAAGGACAAGATGACTACCCCCCCAATGAATGAGTTACACTCATTCACAATAATTCTGACAAACATATGCCCACTTTGTCTTCATGACACATTTCAGAGTAAAAGATTACAAAACAGCTAAAACAAAAAACCTAGAAACCTACTGAATTATCATAACTATGCTAATATCATAAAAATATCACTAACAACAATTAAAATTACTACTACTACTACTGCTACTACTACTACATGATGATAGAGATGTAGAAGTATTCCATCAGCAGGAAGAGTACTCCTGTGATGGCAGGATGGGCACAGTGAAGGATCTCTATAATCCAAGCAGACGGGTAAAGGACAGTCCTGGAGCCCTCAGTGGCTTTTACATGTAGTGCAGAGGTACACGGCAGGCATACGGCAGGCAAGGGTGCCGGGAGGCCAGAAGGCTGGCAGGCTTCCCAGCCCCCTGTGAATCTTCACTCTTTCTTGGCTCCCTTCTTCTCCACTTCTGGTTCTGTTCCACTGGTGTCCCCATGACACTGCCCATATAAGCCCAGTCTCCAGGCTCAGGTGCACCCATCTACATATGTCCACACCCCACTCCAGGTCTCCACCATCAGGCATGCATTCAGGACCGCAGGGATCTATCATTAATGCTAATGGAGGGAGGGCAGAAAAGCTTGACAATCACTTACCCTATAACCTCCTAATACTGAGATAATGCCTAATCCTTACACACATTCTAATGCTTTAGTTTCTAAAGGAAAGAACAAGAGAAACATACTAAGCAGTAATAATAAAGAGCTACTAAGTTACTAGAGTAAGGAGTCTTTTTGAAAACTCTTTCATTCTAGATATTCTATCTGGAAAAGGCATATATTACTTTCTTCCTATTGATAATCCTATTGATACAAAAAGTACTATCCAATATACATATTTAGTTAGGAACTTTGTTATGAAATACATAGCTAAAAGAGATGCTGTCAAGGTAATTACCAAGACTTTATCTATGAGGTTTCAATGTTGTGAAAATTACATCATTACTAATATGAAGAATAGAAAATATATCCCTCAGGGCCTCCCCTGGTGGCACAGCGGTTGAATGTAGGGCTGCGAAGCTGCCCGCAGCCTTTGCAGCACCAGTTCGATCCCCGGCCACTGGCGAGGGTCCCACATGGCACGCAGACCTCTCCTGCCGGGCCCGCTGCTCCCCTCAGCAGTGTACTTCGGTCCTTCTGCCTGCTCTGCTCCCCGCTCTGGCTCTGGTGAATTCTCTCACTGTCCCGCGCTTCTGATTGTACTCAGTGCTTGTACAAATAAATAAATAGACAAATAAATCTTTAAAAAAAAAAAGAAAATATATCCCTCAATTCAAGTTTCAATACTCAAATATTTATTGAGTCCCTGCTGTATATATATTATGCAACAGGGGTATAGCAGTAAACATAAATAAGACCACTGTGTTTAATGACTTCATTTTACTGGGAAGACATAAAAAAATGAATAAGACCACTGTGTTTAATGACTTCATTTTACTGGGAAGACATAAAAAAATGAATTCATAGTAGATGTCAGCTGTTGGTGACTGCTATAGAGAAAAAAATGCCATCCAACAAAGAGGATGAATGTTGTGTGTGTGTGTGTGTGTGTGTGTAAGCTCTTTTACATAAGGTTATCTGGTAATGTATTTCTGCTGAGGAGGAGCAGTTATATGTGACATATCTTGGGGGAATATAGTCCTAGGAAGGGAAGAATAATAAGTGCAAAGGTTCCTGAATATGTAGGGCACATCCTGCAGTGCTTTGTGAGCCTTGGTAAGGGCTTGAATTTCACACTGAGAAGTGTAAGGCCTTGAAAAGCCAATATGTGAACTGCATTTTCCAATATTAAGGGAAAAAATTGCACTCAAGTTATAGGAATAGTTTAAATGGCTCTGTGATCAGAACTTGGGCTTTGAAGACTGACATAGCTGGATCAAAATAATTTGTATTTTTTAATTTCATAATTACAAGACACTGCCTTAATTATTGTGTTTCTCAGCCTTCATTTTTATGGTCATAAAGCCTACAGTGAAGTAGTATTGTGGAGACTAAGTAATACAAACAGCACTCAAATTGTTTCCCGATTATATGGAGTTTAATAAATAGTAGTTCTCATTTCAATAGTATTGTAAACATTAGGAATTTGTATTTGATATGAGGTTAGGCAAAAATAAACAATTGAAGGGCTGAAGAGAAGCTAGAGGGATGAATCTGTTATTAGGACAGACTTTGAGCCTGAAAGATGTAAAGGACACTTGAGTCTAAATAAATCTCCAAAAGATGCTAGCTCAGAACAACAGATTGTGGTTTCTTTCTTGCAGTACATTATAAACTTTCAGTACATTATAACTTGCAGTACATTATAACTTGCAGTACATTATAACTTGCAGTGCATTATAAACACCTACTTGGAATAATTAAATTATGAACTCTACAGAACCACTGATGAATAAAATATTTTTGTTCCATATTTTTAAGGCACATATAATTTAATCCTTTCAAGAATATGAGGAAGATATTAAACTTATGTTTTAAATGAGAAACTGAAGTTCAAAAAAGGTAAAGAAAATGTCCCAAATCACATAGCTGGTGAGCTGACACAGTGCTCAATAAATGTTTCTTAAGTGAATATACGAATCTTTACTCCAAATCTAATATCTAAATTGCTGATATTAGTGCTACAATTCATTAAAACAAATAAATGTTTCCCAAATTCTTTTATTTTTTTATTTTTTTTTAAATAGAGGCATGTTTTATTTATTTATTTGTTTGTTTGTTTGTTTGTTTTCGTTTTATACATGCACTGAGTACAGTCAGAAGCGCGGGAGGGTGAGAGAATTCACCAGAGCCAGAGCCGGGAGCAGAGCAGGCGGAAGGACCGAAGTACACTGCTGAGGGGAGCAGCGGGCGGCAGGAGAGGGCTGCGCGCCATGTGGGACCCTCCTCCGGTGGCCGGGGAGCAGCCAGGGATCGAACCGGTTCCGCAGAGGCCGCAGGTAGCTTTGCAACCCAGCGCTCAACCGCTGCGCCACCGGGGAGGCCCCCAAATTCTTTTAATAAGTGCTCTGGGTGCTTGTGTTTTTCCCTGCCCCACTAGAGGTACCAGCTTAGAAACAGAAATTTTTAACAAGCAACATAGAAAACTAAGGGATTTTGAAAAATCCATAATGCTCTTTTAAACTCTATTAACTGTTACCTAGCTTTTCATTTTTCAAAAAACAAGAAAGCAAGGATGTAAGGCTCTTTCAATCTCCCAATTATTTCAAAATTCAATACCTATCTTCCTACTTTGCAAAGACAGAAGAATCTGAACACGATTTTTTATATATTTTTTAAAGATTTATTTATTTTATACAAGAACCGGGGTACAGGCCAGAGACAGAGCAGGGAACAGAACAGGCAGACTGACAAAATACACTGCTGAGGGGAGCAGTGGGCACGACAGGAGAGGTCTGCCGCACCATGTTGGACCCTCGCTGGCTGGCCAGGATTGAACCTGTGCTGCAGAGGCTGTGGACAGCTTCACAGCATGGTGCTCAACTGCCTGTGCCACTAGGGGAGGCCCATGTTATTTTTAGCTGAATAGAACAGACACAATAAACAATGTGAATGTTGTTTCAGTTTTTGTTTTCTCATCATGGGCTACAAATCCAAGCAAATATCTAATGAAGAATTTAGACTTCATTAACAGTTATTTACATAGACTTCATTATAAAAAGTATCTCCGCCTAACTCCATGCACTGGGTTGTCATCAAGGTCTTATAGTATCTGAAAAATTGTTTCATGTTTCTTTTCTTGGTAACGTAATTATGAGTGTTGCCGATGAAGTATTCATTTTCCTTTTCTTTCTGGTAAGAGTGGGAAAACATACTTCATTTGGAAAGTTTTTAACATGCTTTAAAAATACACATTGCTGTATATTCTGGCAAATGAAAAGTGGTACATACTTTGCAGTGCTGGTAACTAGGATTGGATGGTGTTATATTAAAAGGGTGAATTATTAATATAATTTTGAGTCCTAATAATAGTCATTTAGTGTCATTCAGAGTACAAGCAAGAACATTTTTTAAACTCCCAACCCATGAAATGATGTAAAGAAATATCTTTGTACCTGCAGACTCTCCTATAAAAGCCACATCCATGAAATTAGGAAAAGCTGGGGGAAACTTTTTAGTGCTAGGAAACAAAGTAAAGTGTCAGATTAGACATTCCACTCTCCATAGACCAAGAAAAATGATCTGAACTGTCATCCCCTGGCTGCCAAAGAATGGGAAACTTCCATTTTCTTCTACTTTGAGATTTCAGTGACTATCAATGATGCAAGGCACTAATCCAACGTATTAGTTTCTCTTACAAATGTAAAAGATAAAAGTATTTTTCAGTACTATTGACCATTAGCTATCAAAAGCAAGCTGCATCCTATAGATTTCAGTATGGTAAGAAGATTCTAAGAGTTTATTAAAAATTACCTTTGCTGTTCAGATGAGTTTTTAAAATGACAACAAAAGAACAATGTAAAAAGTGCAAGTCTTCTTTTCAGCCTTAAACAAATAGCTGCCAGGAAATTATCACATTCAGTTTTTAATCCAACAAAAGTTCTGTAATGGAGAGTTTGGGGCATCCAACAAAAGCAAAACTACAGAGGTTAAATTAGCATATAACAATTTATTGAGATTTAAATTCTTCAATTCCCTCATAAAGAAATGGTCATAAAGATTTGAAGTGATACTTGCTTCAAATGAGTGATACTTGTTTCAAAGCATTGTTAAAGTTAATGCAGCTTGAAACAACATAGTTTCCATTTATTTGTAACAATAAGATATCAATTTCAAAGACTGAATTATTTAAAAATGAAAACAGTCATTTCTTTTCTTGTAGCACAATTACTGCTATTTTAAGAGCAAGAAAGAAACTTTATTATGAACAAGAACGTAATTTTGCCTTAGCAAATGGTTTTTAATTAAAGGAATTACATATAGCATTCAGAAAGTCAGAATGTCTTTTCTATACTTTCTAAATTAGCATTGGTGTACTCCAGTCTCTCTAGGGAATTTTTAAGAAAAATAAGTACCTAGAGACTTAAAATAGCTACCTTTAAAGGTTATGTGTTTTCTGCTGTGCTTGAAGCATAGATATTACAACACATGTGACCTGAAGAGAAACAATTAGCAGGAACAATTAACTACAGTTCTTGGAAAAGATTCAACTCTCATGCATGCCAAGGACCAGCAGGGGGGAGTAAAATCCTAAAAATATAGATAAAATTTCAAAAAATGCTGAATGGAGCTACAGCAGGGACTGACCAAAAAAGAAACAGTCATCCAATCAAACAAGGATTATAAACAAAATCTTTAGGACCTTGGCCTGCAGATCAAATGGATTTGAACTATAACACATCCATCTTGCGAAACACTAATTCATCTCTTTTGCACATATATTCTGGGAAGCAAAATAAACAAGCAGAGAATTTCTTCACCACTCCACCAGTATCTCAAAAACATTTTTCAACTTTTCTTGATTAATAAAGACAACAATCCTCCCTACTCAAAGGCAATCATATTCTTTTAAAATTAAAAACTATTTTTAGAGCCCTTTTGGTGCACTAATTGTATGCTTTCATTAAACAAGGATTTATCAAATTAACAATTTCCTGAACTCCACTGTGGGTCAGTGAGGAGGATTATGATTCGTATGGTCATTGGCCTTGGAATCTGACATTCGTTTCAGCACATGAGAGAAAATGATACTTAACATGATCTGCATGAATTAACAGCTCTGGAAGCACAGAGGGAAATTCTGAAAGCAATGAAGAAATTAGTCAGCTAAAACCTGCAGCAATAGGTTAAAAATATATCCCATTTCATATCTAATTTGAAGACATTTTATTCACAGAGACACAGCCTCATCTAGAAGAAAGGAAATTCTAACCTTTGGTATCACAATATGTCTTTCAGGTCACAGAATTCCCCAGGCATCTGATTAACATATTACTTATCAAACCTCTCAGGAGCACATACTATCATGTGACAGGCGTTGGTTGACCAGTTATTTCACTTACTTATAGTAAAGGACTATAAACTCCATCCTCTCTTAGTAAGATGTGAGACCAAAAGTTTTTGCAGAGATGCCAGATTATCCAAATTCAAACTATACAAACTCTCTGTAGAATGACCTCACTGGTTACACTTTCAGAGAAGACTGTTCATCAAAGACTATACCTCCTTCTGAGTTTTGCTTATCAACTCTCAGAAGTTGGTGAGAGAATTTTTTAAGTTAAAAACAGAGTTTTGCTAGAAAATCTTCAACTGTGCAGTTAACACTGAATTTGATAAACAGTACATTCCCAGTAACAGCCACCAAAATTCCAAGTTAAATCTGTGCCCTTGGAGCAGTGCCAAAATGCCACAGCATATTTGCACTTTGAACAAATTGTACATTTTTAACTCCTATTTTTTTTCTGCCAAAAACAAAGGCTCAAAATATGCAGATTCTATCTTCTCTAAAACTTCACAATGGTAATTTTGGATATAAAGAAACACGCCTTTTAAAACTAACAGGATGGTAAGTTAATTGGTTTGTTATTTTAATACTAATACTACCTGAACTATTTCTGGAGGTTACACATGAATGCAGATACCCCGAAATTGTCACTAGCTATCTGATTTTAAATTAAACAACTTTATTAGAATTCTTTCTTTGCTACTTGGTGAGCATCCTTAACCTCTCAGGCTCAATTTCTTTATCTGTCCAGCGGGGATAATAATATGGCATAGGCTTTTTAGAAGGAGTCATTGAGATAATAAATGTGAAGTGCCTAACTAGCTCTGGTAGTTACTCAATAAATAACACCATGATGATATTCACCAGACATTTTAAAAGACATGTCTAGCTCTTATAATCTGAAATGCCCTGATTTTGGACATATATTAATGATAGAATTCTTTTTAAAAAACTGAATATCATGTCAACTAGAACACCTCCCCCAAATAATTACTCATTATAACCCCACTAAAAGATTTTCCTGTTGAACTGCCTAGTGCAAAAGAAATTCTAGTGAAATCAGTTATAATCTGGTCAGGATCCAACAGAGCTTACTTGTTGAAGGAAAAAAAAAAAAAAGGTTCCCTAGCAATTTCCAGGTTATATTAGACCACTTTAGTGGGAATTGTATAATAAATATCGTCTGTTCCTACATTTTGGTATAAGAATATTATAATTATAGTTGGTAGAAATAGATACACATATAGAATGAATTTACCAAAATATTTTTTTCTTTTGGATACACAGATGAGAATGGATAATAGAAGTTAAATGGTTGTTCTTTCACTGAACCCAAGAAAAGTGGTGCACATAAGAGAGTCTTCTAGCTAGAGCCAATGCAGAAATTTACTTCTTATGTTTTATATTTTGCTATCTTTTTACAAGGATTTTAACCATATTGTATTTAAGAACAAAATTATGAAAATATGGATTTGGATTTTCTTTTTTTAAATTTTTGATTTAAGGAACAGTTCCTTCTGCTCATTGTCAAAATTTTGCATATAGTAGAGCTGCACATGGCATATATGTAAGCAACTTTTTCTGTAAATAGTCTGAAGACCATGACGATTTGATGTGTGCCTAATATTGTTTCCACGGAGTTACGCCTAATATATTACAACAATATATTAAGAATTTATACTCCATAAATTCCCTTGGAGGTTTCAAATAACAAGTTACTAATTACCTCCCTTGCCAAAAGTTCATAAGTCATGAAGTATTTACTTTTAAATAGTTTCTATAGTTCACCTTAGGGAATGCTGAAATGTTTCCCAATGGATAATGTTGGTGACCTAAACATTAAAAAACTGATGAGTAAGCTACCATAGAGATAGTTTAGACTCCATGCTACTGAATTTGTTTTAATAAGGGAGCCCAGCTTTTTTTGATAGTGATGGGATTTAACGTGCATCTTCCTTTACAGATTTTATGCAAGTAAAGTACAGAGATAATCCATGTCACAAATAAATAAACTGCTGATCCTAGGGATCTTTTAATCTTTTGTGAACAGGGCTTACATCCTCAGAAAAATATTTTGAAGAGCACCTTATATGTCCCTGAAAAAATTTCTCCTAAGAAACTTTACACAACTGATTATATTAACAATTCCCACCTATCTTTCAAGATGTCTGTTTCTTCTCTTTCATTTGGTAGACCCACTTATTACTTTGCTTGCACACAATACAAATATTATGCTTACTTAACAGAAATATAATTTGAGTCAAATTAAATGTACATGCATTTAAAGTGAATGATTTCTTCATTTGATATGTAAATACAAACAATTATAATTATAAAATATGTAGTTTATTGGGGGTGTTCTATGTGCTTACTAAATGTTCTACAGAGTTATCTCATTTAAATCTCTCAGCAGACCTGAAAGTAGACACAACTATTATTTTTGTAAATGAGGAATTTGAAACACATAGAAGTTAAGAAATTAGGCTTCTTAGTAAAATAGAGGAAAATATGAATTTTAAGACACTGTTTCTGCATCAAGGCAGCAAAAAAATTAAAAATAAAAAAAAAAACTCTTTGCCTCAGTGGGGCTTATATTTTTGTAACTGTTGTTATTATCATTGTAACATCTTCATCATTCCTTTTATTTAGTTCAGACCTCCCTCACTGGTTCAACTTGTCAAAAGTAAATTACTACAACATACCCAAGTTGATTATATATACCTTATCTTGTCTTATTGCATTGCACAATCTCTTGAAGTCCCTTCAGTACAATAAAATTTTAGGGCCTCCCTGGTTGCATAGGTGATTGAGCACAGCACTGTGAAGCTGTCCACAGCCTCTGCAGCGGGGGTTCTATCCTGGCAGGCCACCGAGAATTCCACAAGGTGAGGCAGACCTCTCCTGTCTCGCCTGCTGCTCCCTCAGCAGTGTGTTTTGTCAGTCTACCTGTTCTGTTCCCCCCTCTGTGTTCGGTGAATCCTCTCACCCTCCTGCACATCTGGCTTGTACCCCCATTCTTGTATAAATAAATAAATCTTAAAAAATAAAATAAAATTTTAATTTATTTTAAGGCCGAATAAAATAAACATACATCTATTATTATTCTAAATAATAATTAAGAAATAATGACCCCTCACAATTACATAGGGCATTACAGTTTTCACAAAATCTTGTCACATTGATCATGATCTCATCTAGAAACTCTATAAGCAGGTTGAGCGCAGTGCTGTGTAACTGTCCACAGCCTCTGCAGTGCGGGTTCTATGCCAGCCAGCTGGTGAGAATTCCACATGGCACAGCAGACCTCTCCTGTCGCGCCCGCTGCTCCCCTCAGCAGTGTATTTTAGTAGATCTGCCTGTTCTGCTCCCTGCTCTGTCTCCGGTGAATCCTCTCACCCTCTCACGCTCCTGGCTTGAACCCCAGCTCGTGTATAAAAATAATAAATACATCTTTAAAAAAATTAAAAACAAAAAACAAAAAACTCTGTAAGCTCACTTAGAGAGGGTAGGAATTTTTTTTTTTTTTTATTTTGTAGATGAGAAAACTGAGGTCCATAGGCATTAGGTGATTTATCCATCATTCACAGCTATATAATTTCTACTCAAACATATTATTTTTCCATCTTCAATTTTCAGAAAGAGAGATGGTTTCATAAATATGTACCCTCTTTCTTTAATACAGTGACAACTGCCCATTATAGTCTCAAAAGGCTCCTGCAAGTACACCCAATACTGAAACGTTTTTTATATGTCTACTAATCATTTGGCCTATAAGTAGTGAAGTACACTGTAGAACATACACACTCCTCACTGTTACAAGATCATCAGATTTGCTAAAGAGTACACAACTAATCATTTGAGAAAAACTATAGATTAAAGAACTAAAATTTCTCATTATTATAATATTAGAATCCAAAATATGAATAATATTATACTTCCACAAAGTTAATTTGTAAAAATAAATTCCCCTTATTGAAAGAATTTTTTGAAGTTTTATATAGGAGTGTTTAAAAAAATAAGCTGGTATTAGCTCCATATCAATTTAGCTAGAAAAATAATCATCATAATCAATTTATTTAATAGAGACTAGCTCAAAGTGTTTGAAAGTATTTTGGATATTCTTTTACCCAATTTCAGTAGAACTGCCTCTGCACAGCTGACAGGAAGACATGAAGAAAGGTTTTCCTCTGCTATAAATAAAATACAGAAGTACGAGAAGGGGGGCATTTGAGGTTGGTTGATTTACTGTTCCTCTTTTAAAAGTCACTAAATTAAATGTGAAAATAATCTAACATAGTAAGTGTTCATGAATTTTTCCAAATGACTGCAAATCTCTGGAAAACTACCTTCCTCTGTTACTATTTCTGAAATAAGTTATATAGATTACAAAATAATGCCATTGGAGAACAGCTAACAAAAGCACTAAGGGATTAAGTTTCTGGGCACATGCAGAGCTCATTTTACTTTAATTATACAGTTCTTTAATTTGGTAATTATAAAATATTCCATGACAAAATTAGTTTTAGTTACAAACTTACGCATGTAAATTTCATACAGCCACCATTTTTCTGACACACTGTCAGAATGTCACAGCTTTTAAATAATGACAGTACATGGTATGGCACCACTACTTTTTACAGAAATACATCCACAAGATCTTAATGTTCAGTTGGCTTACTCACAAGAAAATAGATGAGGAAAAAATTGTGGTAATAGGTTGACAATTTATAAAACATGAAATGAATATAAAATTTTAGATTTCACTATCAGCCCTAATGTGCCCATTTGAACTTCGGGAGTAACTTTTTAGAAATACTTTCATGAGATTAAAATGGCAATAAAAACTGACTCTACCAAATGGCTAGGGTTATAACCAAATTTCTACCAGTTTTTTTTTTTTTTCCTTTTGAAGGGAGAGCAGGACTTCATTATATATATTCATAGTAAAAAGTATCTATGTAAAAAGAAGATACTGTTATTTTTATTTATAAATAAGACAACAATATACTATCAGGCCTCTGCTTACAGAATTCATTGCACAGTGCTGTGTTTCCTTGGCTGTACTTACATGCATAGACTACATCTGCATTTAGTGTTCAAGTGAGAAAATTAGAGAAATAAGAAGAGGTGAAAATATATAAATGGAAAATCACAGCTAGGCAAGATGAAACAGGGAAAGTTAAAATGAGGCTACACCATTATATCATTTGTATAACATCATAAACAATAAAATAAAAAGTGGAAATATTAGAAACCACAAAGTGCTTATATAAAAAAGCTTTTAAACTTATACTAATTCATGACTTACACTTGCCCCTCACGTAGGAAATAGCCCCCCAAACACAAAATTCCCTCCCACACCATTGTACCTGCCATAAACCCTTTGCCATTCATCACTTTTGCTGATAGATAGGGAAAATAATTTGCAATCATCCTATATGCATGCAGCTTGGCTCATAGTCCTGTCCTTTTGTTACAGGGCAGCCCCAATACAAAACAGGTTGCCTGACTGTGGGTCCTCACCCGCGCACTTAAAAGGACTTATCAATAGTCTACTGCAGGCACACACGAAAGGTTAATAAAAGATTTATTTACAAGGGAAGGGCAAATGAGGAAATGTACAAATCAGGGAGAAAAGTGGGAGACAAAGCTTTAAATGCGTCCTACCCAATTCACGGATCTGGAATCCCAAATGGCACTCTGAGAGCTGGCCGCGAGCCAGGAGCTGTGAAGCCAGGAGGTGAGCAAGAGATCGAGCCCCCCAAGGCCCATGTGTCTGGTTTTTATACCAAACCTGGCTGCTTAACTCCACCCTCAGGTCCCAGCCACCTTCCCTTTTGTGGTGACGGGATTTGTCTTTCCCAATCTTGATGGCTTTGGTCTGGAGTGGGGGTGGAGTCCACAAAGCCTGCATGGAATTAGCTCAGGACATCCTTTCCCCCTAATACTTTCTTCTTTACTTCCTTCTATAAGAAGGACATACTAAGTATTCTTAGAAAGACAAATTACAGGCCAGCATTTTCTCCACCCATGATGTGAAAATGAGGCTATTTCTCATAATTTTTTTCTATAATATTCCTCCTACATTTGAAGTTAGGATATCTCAGTCTCAACCTTTTCCTCTGCCAGACTCGAGTCGAATATTGGAGACCAAGACAATGAAAATCATGTTTATGTTTTTTTTCATTGGACTAAGGTTAGCAGCAAATTCATCTATAACAAGACTATCGTATGTCTGGTCTACCTTTGGAAATGTCAATAAACAACCCACAGAGAATCAGGATATGTGATCTTTCGGTCTCAATTCTCCCAGGGGGAGAAGCCACAAAACTGGCATACAGAATTCTTAATGGCATAAAGAATACACAGGACTGAAAAATGATAAGAGTCAAAATGAAGTCAAAGAAAGAAAAATGAGTCTAAGGCAGAGGAAAATATCTGTAATTAAACAAGAATAGTATCTTCTTGTTTAATCAATATATTTCGTCTCTTTGAAATTATTGTTAAATTATTTTACATTTTCATTTTAACTGTATATCTTTACTTTCATTTTAACTGTATATCTTCTTATTTCTCCCCCCACTAACCCCCATTTTGAAAGTTTTTATTATTCTCATCCAAGTTGCAAGTTCTTCTGAGAAGTTAGGCCTTCTGGCCAGCAAGTGCAAAACAGATTGGCAATTCTCACATTTAGTAAGTAGACTTCTGCTTAATCCTATAGCTATCAATCCCATCCGTCACTCTCAGCTTCTCATATATACATTGTTCCAAAATTGCAATATTCTAAAATTAATTTTTTCAAATAGCAAGAAATCTTGCTGAACAAGAAGATAGATAGTCTCCTTACTTGTGTAGGGTGATAGAGCAGAGAAGGGAGGGGTATGATCTGCTTTTTATTTTTTAAAAAAAGATTTATTTATTTAATTATACAAGCACTGGGTACAGTCAGAAGTGCAGGAGGGTGAGAGAATTCACCAGAGCCAGAGCGGGGAGCAAAGCAGGCAGGAGAACAGAGGTACACTGCTGAGGGGAGCAGCGGGGGGCAGGAGAGGTCTGCGCGCCATGTGGGACTCTCCTCCGGTGGCAGGGAGCAGCCAGGGATCGAACCGGCGCTGCAGAGGCTGTGGGCAGCTTCGCAACCCAGCGCTCAACCGCTGTGCCACCGGGGAGGCCCTGATCTGCTTTTTAAATAAACATTCAACTAACTATTATATTCTACCTCAGCCTTGTCCACACCTATCATCTGGACCCTTCGGAGTTTGCAGGAACAAAGTATTTTGATTCTCAATATCACTCTTTCCTAGACATTAAGCTGGAGTTTCCTCTGTGGATGTTAGTCATTGCTCCTATGCACTCTTCCCATCTCCCAAAAACTTGCTGGCATCACTTCTCCACAATGATCTTTCCTTTTCTTAATGAAAATGCATATTTTCATTAATACACTGGGAAAACTCTTTGATATTTTGAGGAAATGACCATGCCAATAATCTTCACTATGTCAACAAACATAATACCCTAATCTGGGCAAGAAAGCCACTGGCAAAAATTGCATCATATTGTCTAATTAACATACTTTTTCTTACATAATGAGGGCTATTTTATGTCTAATTTATGAGTATTTTCCCTAGGAAGAAGTGTTGACACTTTTAATGCTTTTTATCCTTCTCCAGTGAGATTTTTTTCTTTTGATATATTTATGAGGTTGATCATTAATGAATTCTGATACTAAGCCATTACTGGTTGAGGTGGTTTATTCTTTTCGGTATTGCTAAATATACTATATTTTACTTAGACTCCTTGCCAATCTCTCAAAAAGATTTCCTTGTAGATACATTTTTGTGACATTTTCTGTTAGATTTTAAATTCAGTATGATGTGACCTTTAAAAATTTTAATTGGGAATATTTTCTATCACTTTCTTTTTATGCAAAAAAAGAAGATACATCAAATAACAATACTTTACATTTTTATCTTAGTTATATTTCCACATTTTTTAAAGTAATATTTGTAATAGCAAGCTCTTGGAGACATGAACTCCACGTTTCACGGTTTCTTTACATTTTTTTCTCTCATAAAATTCCTGTTAACATTATATTTAAGTTTTATATATTTTTTTAAATTCCCTAAGTCAATTTTTGTAATTTAAGAGTGAAATTACTTAACACCATATATTTGTGAGTACAGCTTTGGTACATTTCAAGGTTTTCTTTCCCCTAAATAGTGTTATTATTTTCTAAATGACTCATATTTATAATTTTAATTGACTCTGACCTAGTAATTATTAATGGCTTATTTATTCCAAGTATTGTTTACTCTTTGTTATGGTTTTTTGTTAATAATTTCTGGGTTTATTACATAGTGTTCAGAAAATATGGTATATACATAATATCTTTTAGCACATAAATGAGTACTTAACAATATCAGCAACTAAATTCGGCATGATAAATAAACCTCTTGCTCTGCAGTAAATACCTTGAGTCAGAATCTTTATGTACCTTTATGTGCTCACAAGGGATATTTTGTCAAAGGGATCTCCACTTCTGAGAAAATATCAGGTCTTTAGTTTCTCAGAGTTATTAGGTGCCTGTTGATTTCTCTGCCCCTAACAAAATGATTAGCTTACAGTCATGAAAAGGGGTAATTTCCACTAGCTTAACATAAAAAGGCCAAATTGAGAAATGATAACTTCAACCTCTTAAATAACCATCATTTCAAAAATTTTAAAAGTATTTCATAGATGCGTTAGTTGAAATCTACAGAGGCTTAAATGGGGGGAGGTTTCTGCTACCACAGTCCAATTCCAATGCATACCCTCTTTGCATTGTTCCAATTACAGAATATATTCACCTATTTTAAGTATTTAGCATCAATTTTACTAGAAAATTTATATGAGATAAGAGAATCAACATTTTAAGTTTAAGTGACTAGCTAGGGGATTTTTAGAAAAATCATACACATATATACACTTAAGCATAGCTACAAATTGAGGACTTCTGGAATTAAAAATCATCTTTGAGATAGGATGAGAAAGGCTTTCAGGGTAGCTCTGATCTTAACAGACAATGGTATAATATTTACTGGTCAACTTCTGTTTTAATCAGCATGTTTTGGTTGTTTGAAAATGTTAAAGTGAGGAAATAAATAGGAAAATTATTTAGTATCTGCATAAAATTCCCATTCGCCCCCTAGAAATAATTTAAATTAGCACTTCAAGGAAAATAAATGGCACTCTTTATAAACAAGTCTAAAATTTTGGATGCCTGGCAAATGTGTATATTGAGCTTGCTGGAGGTCAAGTGTGTGTGTCTCAGTCCTGACCCTGGAACCTTGCCATCTAACCCTAGTTGTTTCTCTAGACCTCCATTTCCTGAGAGGGTCTGCACAGATAACCCCCACCATACCCTTGAACTCAATTTCTGGAACCTAGGTTTGCAAGTGCAACTGTTCTTTATTTCAGATGATATTAAGAAATCTATCAAGTACCAGATAATAGTGCTAGGTACTGGAATACAGAATGAGAAAAAGGTAGCTATGGTCCCTGTCTCCAAAGAACTTAAAGCAATTCACTACTTCTTCAGCGCACACAGATGGATTAATTTGTATTAAAAACATTAATATTCTAATAAGCTTTTCTTATGCACATAGCAGCCATTTTGCACTTTTGGGGGAGTTACAGAAGGGTGACAAAAGCAAAAAGAATAATTTCTGATACACCCTCCAAGTGATAATATAGTTTCACAAAGTTACATTTTTACTACATACCTAACAAGATGAGTACTATATTCCTCAGCCCCATTTTCATCTGTAATTCTTAGTTATTTTAAGTCTTCATTGAAAAATACACATTTCCTAAAATTGTACATATTGTCTTTTTAAAAATTTTCTCCATGCCTATAATTGCAGCGATTAATAACAAAAGTAAAAGATACTTAAACAGGGATATATAAAAGAAATAAAAATAAAAGCATATTTTATTACATATTATGTAATAAGCATTGCATGTTTAATTATTTGATTAAAATTAAACCAATGTGAATATGACTGGTGAAAATGGTGGGGGAAAAATTAAAACAAAGGAAATCTGCAAACTTCAATCAGGTTAGGTCTCTTTATTTTCAATGTGCCCTTTGTTATATATACCAAAATGTAAAATCTTATAATCGTTTCTCATCTGCTTATTATTCTGTTAAAAAGGAAATCAATTGTTAATTTGTGAGCTAAAACTTAACTCATTTACCAATTATGCCTATCTCCCTCCTTTATCTTAAATTTCTTTATGATTCCCCTCAGGGTATTTGCCTTATGTTAGTAAAACCAGGATGCCACAGTGCTAAACTTACTGCTCTACCATTTGTTTCAGATTATTCTTCCTACATGCTCCAATTTGCATAACTTTATTGTTTTGTGGATTCTAAGCTTGTGAATTTATTACTAAGGCACCTGCCAGTGTTTCTGTATTTTAAGGAACTGTCAGCAGTTTCTATTTTGGGATTCTAAGTTGGTTATAAAAATGCACTCTGGGCTGAATTTTGGCATGTATTATAAGGTAATAAACCAAAAGTGAATTAATTTTAGAAAACGGGGGAGAGAGTGGTGGGGAAATAGATTTTTTTGAGGTATAGAAATACAAAATAGAAAACAGAAGTTGGTGGTTTCAGAAGTATCTGAAAGATTCTCTTGGGTTTTTATGAAATTAATATCTTTTTCAACCCAGTTGTCTATTGTAGATGGATACCTTCAGGGATTATGGCAAATACTAAAACTATCTGTTCTATTTACAGACAAGATATCTCACATATGCAATAATTTTATAATGGGGCAGCAGTCTTAGAAAAAATCATCCACCTAGGAAAGATTAGACTAAAACCAAATAAGTTTCAGATTCCTGGCAAATGACTAAGCACTTGAAATATGACTTTTAAATGTCTCAAAAGTAAATTCTGCCTAACCACTCCGACCCTCTCCCAAACACACACTCACTAACATGACAAAGAACTTCACTAAAATGGGAAGAATTAGAGATGCTCTAAGTTTCTATTGGTATTGAAGCTGTGACTTTGGAAAGAATCTTCATAATCTAAAACTTTATTTGACAAGCATAAAAAAATTCATAAGCCTATCTAGAACAACTTTAGCAGGATAACATTATCAGAAAATGTTTATTTTTTTATTTTCCTAAAGTATCATGGCTAGGAAGGAAAACATCATGCACTTTTCAATATACATATGCACAGGTGTGCACAAAAACACACCTCATTCAGGATGAAGCAATTTCCAAATTATGTTAGAAGTATGATATGTACTATTTCTAAAGTAAAAATAATAAGAGTCTTGTAGCTGGCAATTATAGTATCACAGCTGACTGAACATTTCATGAGCCTCTTTTGGCAGCCAGGTCTTAAGCTATGAATTAGTAAGCTTATAGAAAATTCTGGTGTAGAGAGGGACATGTAATATGTAATGGAAAGAGAAAGGGTTTAAAAGATGTAATCTGCAACCAGGTACTGTCTAAGGCAAGCATATGCTAGCCTATAGTCTTTCTGGTGGATCATTATTGAAGAAATGGAGGCATCAGAACATGAGACTAATATCAAAAACTGAATCATGTAATACATTCCATTTATCTTAAGACCATACTCACCAAGGAGCCTTCCAGTTATCATTTGATTTTCCTTGTAGAGTAACTTACAGGGCTGAGTAAATTACATGTGAATTCTAAATCATTTGGAGCAAGACATTATTTTAAAGCAATATATTTGCATTTTGGTTTATATATTAATATCTTGTGAGTTTGACTAATGTAAGCCTATTTCTTCATGAGCACTCTAGTCTCAGCATGCTAACCAAATAAGTGCTTACAACTTCATTGCTCAGATCTATACACTGAACCTGTGAGTCCAGTCCTGACAAAGTGTAAGCTCTTAACAAATGAATGAGAAAATGTGGAGCCATCTAGTAAAAGCCCTCAGGAAGTTGCTCACCTCTCTTGGTTGCATACACAACTGGCTCTGTAGTTTTCTTTCCAATTTCAACAGGAACTAAAATTCAGAGTCATGGTTTAAGTTTTTACAATTTCATTTTATTTTAATTAACTCCAAAAAAAATAAGTTAAAGCAGGGAGACTTCTAAATCATACCTCATTTCCACTCTGATGTTTTCCAGTCATAATTACTGCTTAAATAAATATTCTTTAAACCATGTTAGTTTTATTTCCTATTTGCAAGACACCTCAGAATACTCACACAATCTCCTCTTTTACACAGGAGCAAACTTAAGTTATTATTTCATCTAACTCTGTAACAATAAAAAAAAAACAGAAATAAGCACCAAAAGTCGATAAAATAACCAAGAAGTTGAATCCTACTAATTAAATTCAAGAGGTTTGGATCATCTGATGTTAGGAAATAAAATAATTATCAGAGTAACTCATATGTAGCTTTTACAGTGAATCCAGCTTCAGTTGGTATAGGCTTTTCACCTTTATCTTCAAATATCTGTTTTTTTAATATCTTTAATAAGGTTTTTCACATTTATGCAATGACAATAAACACAAGTTCCTCAGAAATGTGTTTTTCTTGTAGTTCATGTTTTTTAAACATAAAAGTTTGTACCCTACTAAAAAGGTGTTGCCAACTCCATGTTTTGTTTTACTATTGTTTTCATTAGTGTTTAAGTCCATGTTTTGACTTTTAATATTAGGTTAAACCATATGCCACTGCCACATCTATAGGTCAAAGTAGTCAAATATCAGCAATTTTATATGGCTCAAACTAACATTGACTGGAATGTGTAGTTTTTACTGCAAATTAGCTACATGATAGCATTATATTTTCTGACCAGTTATATCTAGGTTCTGACATGTAGTCAAAATATAATAATTTTTTAGTTATAAGATTAAATTTAATTCATAAAGACTAGCTCTGCTTATGCTAAGAATGTTTATTTCCCTAAGAACAACCATTTATAATCCTATAAGCACTCCATGTACTATCAAAAATGAAAAAGACATAATTTTCCTTCGAAAATAAAGTCTAATAACTAAGTCAAATTAAAACAAAATCAACTTAAGAATTTATTTGTAGATATATTGTCACATATCTATGTAGATTTTAATGAGTCCTTAACACAAAGGAGATGTGAGGAGGAAATAATCTCTCAACACAATTACTTTTATAGATGTGTTGAAGTATCCAAAATCTTAAGAAAATGGTGAAAAATCCAAATTATATATTCAAATTATATATTGAAAAATCCAAATTACATATTCAACTTGGATAGAGATGGACCACATACATTGTTCACATCATCCTAATCAGACTGTTTGTTTCAGGTACTGAAAAGAACACCAGCATGTGTCACTGTTTAGGGCAACATCAAAAACAAAGAAGTGGTGAAGAGGAATTGAGAACTGGCACTGCCTAAAGAGAAAGTGAAGCATCTGTACATTTGCATAAAACAGCCAAGAAAATTATATAAATACTTTTCATTATCTGTTACCCAATTTACACTTCATTCAAACCTCCCTTCTCCAAAACAATTCATAAAACATCCTAAGAATGTCAACATTTCTAAGACAAATATATTCCTTTGGAAAAATTTAATTAAATATCCATTATTTGAAGACTATCAATAGGAAATTTTAATCTGAAGTTAAATTCTGAAATGTAAAATCCATGGACAGGCAAAAACACAATTTGAAATGCAACAATCATAGGTCTTTATGCCTACTAATAACAAAACAGTAGTAGATAAAATTAAACATCAACAAATACTACATGTCAGAATCATATCAGTCCAATGTGTTACCTGAAAATTACATTTACTATTTACAACACGTGGATATGGAGAACAAATCCCAGCTGAATTTATTCACTTTCATCAAATAGCATAAAATCAGTAATGAAAACAGTTAAACACTTACTTTATTTTTTGTTTTTTTTTTAAATAAATTTTATTTTTATATTCCCCATACAATTGCAACCCCCTTATTTTGACCCCAATCCCTCCCCTCCCCTCCCTCTACCCCTTATAGAGTGTCTCTGGTTCATAGTTTTTTGTTGATTTTGACTTTCACTTTCTTATAGTTATTCATTTTCCTGGTCCCTTATTTAAGTTTTCTAGATTCCTGCTATGAGTGAGACCATCCGGTATTTTTCTTTTTCTTTCTGGCTTATTTCGCTGAGCATGATCCCTTCCAGCGCCATCCATGTTGCTGCAAATTGCATGTGTTACTTAAACACTTACTTTTAATGATTACTTTTTCCAATATTGCATCAGATCATGTGGTTTTGCTATAAGTTAAAGTGAAATATTCCTAAACTTGAATCATTATGTGCTCATTTTAAAAAGCAAAATATTTAAGCTATAAATACAAATACAATACAGTGATATCTTTAATGACACTGAAACAGCCCTCAAATTCAAACCTATCTGCTTCTGAAAAAAACAATTTCCATTTCATCAGAGAAAGGGACAAAATCATTGTATGTGATAGAAATTATCTTTTATGTCTTAATTTTTAATCTGCATCTCCTTTAGAAGATTTTTTTGGAGGTGGCCAGGATAGAAGGATAGTGGTTGTATTTTCTTTTAAATCCCACACAACCACACTTCTGCCACAGATACATATACTAAATGAAGCCAATCTCTTCTTATCTTAATAATCATTTTATTCATATTAGTGCTAATATGCTTTCAAAAATAATAAGTACATTGCAGTGATTATACAGCATTTAATCATGTTTCTTTCACTAAATTACTTTCCTTCTGGCTGTCCTAGAAACTTGCAATGGTAAACTTGACAAGATGAAATCAGTACCATTAAAAGGAGAGTAATTAATAAATCAATGTTTTGTTCATAATGTCTACAGGGAAAGTTTTAGGCCATATTCTTTACATCTGCATTTAAAAAGTGGGTTTATCTTCCAAAAGTAAGATAACTGTACTATTTCCAGTCACATGCTATGTCTTACCCTTGCTTTTTCTCTGCATAGTATATTACATCTCAATGAGTTCAAATTATTAGGTAATTTTTATTACCTTATGGTACTTTTTGTTCATTTTTTTCAAGCAACGTTTCAACTTGTAGGTCAATTGTTCTTAACATGCATGAACAAATAGAGCTCTCTACTTACCTATATGTTAATCTAACAGTTAACAACATTTGTAGAATGGTAAATAAGGAAAGGGGTTCATTGCAACTTTAAGAACTTTCAAGTTTTATCAGTAAAGGAACCATATACTATTTCAATTTGAACTTGAAACAATCAGTGGTATTTTAGCATTTGGCATAGATGTCTCATGTCACTTATCAGATTATATCTTGCATTTTAATTATTTCTGTAAATACTAATGTTATTTAGGGACCTCTCAGCTCCATAAGGGCAAGAGCTATTTCTTATTCATCTTTTTACGCTTTGTAAAATTCTCCTCAAATTCAGCATGCATGCAAAGCATTTGAGGATTTCTCTAGAATGCAGATTTCACCAGTAATTCTAGACTGGAGCATGGTGCATTACAATTCTAACCTACTGAAAGATTATGCTGATGCTGCTATGAAACCCACACTGCACTGTGAGTTGCAAGTTACATCATCACATACAAGCCATGAACCACTTAAAGGTATTTCTTTCAATTATCTTTGAGAGAAATACCTAGTTACCTTTGGTGGAAAGCTAATATTATTGATTATCAACAAGGTAGCAAACAGAATTGATAATTTTCACATCCCTATGCAGTAGGTACTATTATTATTATCTCCACTTTACAGGAAGGGAAATTGAGACAATAATAATTGAAGTAATTTGCTTAACTTCACACAAGTTTGCCTGACCCAAAGGTCTCAGCTCTTAATCACATCAATATAAGTTTTATCTTAGGAATAGGGATGTCCCTTCTTTGATTTCCTCAACATTGTATAATTTCCTGATTTCTCCTGACCTTCCCCAGAATTTTTTTCAGTCTGTTGATAGCACTTTCCAAAGAATTCTACAGTTATCTGGTGGGGGGGTGGGAGGGTAATCCTATGGTTTTCCCTGCTAGGTGCCAAAAATTTCGGAGTTAGAACTTGGTTTCACTCATGTTGATAAGTTAAAACTTAAAGCATGGCATTTTTAAAAGGTATAATGCTCAGCACCACTCCCAGGGATTCAAATCTGATCTGTGTTAGTGTTTATGTATCAGCATATATGCAAAACTACCCAGGAGATTCTAATGTGCTACCGGATGAGAATCCCTGATGCTGAGCCTTATAGCACATAGTGAGGATTTGAATTTTACTCTGAGGAAGACAGCTAATCCATTGTTGGGAAGTGAGGGGGATGGGGGGATGGGGGTTGGTTTGATAAGAATACTGACTTATGTAAATAGTCTACAGGAAAATAGGGTCAAAGTCAAAAGCTGAGCTATCAAGTAGGAGGCCACTCTAATGATCTTGGAGAGAACAGTGATCTGCACCAGGGAGTAGTCATGGAGGTGATGAGCAGTAGTTGTGGGTCTAAATATATTTTCCATTTTAGAGCCAATATGTGTTGAAGATTGTTTTTGCAGTCTGGGAGATAGAGAGGGATCAAAGATAATTTCAAATGTTTGGCCTAAGCAGTTAGAAGACTAGGCTTGCTACTTACTAAGAAGAGTAAGACTTCAGAAAGGATAAGTAACTTGTAAACATTTGACAATATTCATTTCAGAAAGGAGCCAACTCTGAGGTCCCCCTTCTGTAAAAAAAGTGGCTTCCCATGCTGCATACTCTTCTTTCCATAAGCTGGGCCCCTTCTCTTCAAGCTGAATTCCCAGGGTTTTCTTTCCTGTTCTAGATCCTTTCCCACTTTCCCTCTATACTTATAGGATGATTTTTCTCTAGGAGAGACATAGTCTTGCTTCTTCCTCCATCTAGAGATTAGCTGCTATTTTTCTCTCCCACAGTGAATCCACACTTTGTCCTCGAACCTGTTCTTAAATCCCTGCTTACAATTACCCATGTCTGTCTGTTTTCTCCTCTTCTGTCCCTAACTGGAAAAACACCTTGGATACCACTATTGAATCAGCAATCAGCATGTTCCACACCATTATAATGGCAAAGATAAGACAAACAAAAACACTCTTAACTTTGTCCATAGAATTAAACCCATTCAATATGAAAATATAATCTCCTGGTGAGCCCATGACAATTGTGTACCAAAATGCTGAGCTCACATTAAGTAAACCCTGAAAATTAATTTTCCTGACAACCAATGAGATATATAACTATATTCTTGGAGGGAAATCAGACTCTGATATTTAATGTGGTAGTCCACAAAAATTGGCGATCTATCATCACTTGTGATCATGAAAATTACATTCAAAACCCCTTCCTCAATATCTAAAAATATTTTTCTCCAATGCCTATTGTCCAGGATTATGAAAAAGAAATAAGTTGAGTAATCCCAGTTGTGATAGCAACTTTCAAATTCTTCAAACTTTCAAGGACTCTACTAGAAAAAATAATTTTCTGGCAGATCTCCTTCACACCTGTGACCATGGAGATGCCTTTCTTTTCTTTTCTCCTTTTCACAATAAACCTGTCCTTTTAAAATGTGAAAAACAAGAAAACAACAAACAGTTTTCTAATTATGCCACAACTTTACTGATGAACAGTGTCAAAACTACAGAGCAGAAAGAATGATTTTAATGTTAACTTGACCCATACATGAGGTTCTCTACATGTTATTGTCAGAAGATATTTCCAATAAAAGAGAAAGGGCTGTTGGGAGGCTTAGTTATGAGGAAGCATTATATTTCATCCATTAGCAATATCAAAGGAGGGGCCTCCCCGGTGGTGCAGTGGCTTGAATGTAGCACCGTGAAGCTGTCTGCAGCCTCCATGGTGCCGGTTAGATTCCCGGCCAGTCAGGAGCTACCCACATGGTGTGGCAGACCTCTCCTGTCTGGCCCGCTGCTCCCCTCAGCAGTGTATATCAGTCCTTCTGCCTGTTCTGCTCTCTGCTCTGTCTCTGGTGGATTCTCTCACCTTTCCATGTCTCTGGCCTGTACCCCAGTGCTTGTATAAATAAATAAATCTTTAAAAAAAAAAGAAATATCAAAGGAATGATCACCTAAAAGAATAAAATATTTTTTAAATGACCAAATAAAATGAATGTAACTAGTTTGAAATGTTAAATATAATTTTTGAAATTGAAGCCAATATATAATGGGAAAAATAATGTTTGCCCTCTATTTATAAAAATTAAAATGCTACCAAAAAATATACAGCTCTCCAATTTAAAAGAAAGGGATACCAACATTTAAATGGTTCTATTGTGCATCAGAATGCATCTCATCTGGGATGTACTGTACAATTTGATTTGGCTGGAACTTGGCTCAGGAAAGAAAAGTTAATATGGTAATTATTCATGTGTTATCTAAAACATAAATTTGAACCTTCAGAAGGCTATGGTATATACTAAACTCTTATAAGGTCTAATCTTTCTAGAACCCACCTATAATACCACATCAAGAGTGCTCTCTAAACCAAATTGTAGAGTAGCCCCTTAACACTACAATCTCTCTCTCACCCCAAAACATACACTTTATCAAAAAAGTTAACAAAATGATTCTGTAGTTAATAAGGAATTATCTTTAGCAACATTAAGGCACAACTGATAACACTGAGTTTATCATAAATGTTGAGTTCTTTTTCATGTGTCTCTCTTTTCTTTTATCTCACATAGGACATGAAATGTGTAAGTATTAAAAACATATGTTAGATAAGTAAGGAATGAATGAAGTAGATGGACTGATGATGAGCGGGTGGGATGGGAACATCATGAAGTTTCTGAACTTCTGGATTTAACTGAGAAGGAAAGAGAATAATATGAAAGGAAAGAGACAGGAAACAGAAATATTTATAGATACCAACAACAATTTCTATTCCACTATACAAAATCAAGGCAGATCTGAAAATTAGAAAATCTCAACAAATTAGAAAATTTCAACAAATATATATAAGCTTGAAGTATGGATAGTAGAATCACTTTGAACTAATTCCCAATTCCCTCATCTACGAAAGTGGTCATTGCATTTGTTCAATGTAAAATAATTATTTTCATAATCAACGTAAATTATTTCTTCTCTCTCCTCCTCTCAATTGTGACTTAATATGAATATGCTGGAAAGTGGGCAATGGGAATTCCCCTAAAGGGCTGTGGGACTGCTTGTGATCATACTGATAGTCATAGAACAAGGATCAGCAATCAGGGTTTACCACCTAGCCCACTGCTTCTTCCACAATACCCCTGCAGCAGTGGGAGGGTCCGAAGGGGGAAACAAAGTGGAAGGAAAAGAAACTGTCAGAATTATCTGCATATTCAGAATTTCACCTAGGGACAAAATGCTACAAAAATAGCATTCCTTTCCTCTTCATCTACCAGAGAAAAATGAAGGAATTAAGGAATGAGTCAGCAAGGCCTTCCTGGTGGTGCAAGAGGTTGAGCACAGTGCTGTGAATCTGTCCGCAGCCTCCGCAGCACCGGTTTGATCCCCACCGGCCTTGGAGCAACCCACACGGCAAGCACACCTCTCCTGTTTTGCCCACTGCTCCCCTCAGCAGTGTCTTTCTGTTGGTCTGCCTGTTATGTTCCCCGCTCTGTCTATGGTGAGTCCTCTCACCCTCCTGTGCATCTGGCCTGTACCCCAGCTCTTGTATAAATAAAAAATAAATCTAAAAAAAAAAAAAGAATGAGTTAGCAGAAAGAATGACAATTCCCTCAAGTTCCATGAGTTACTGGTATTTTTTTAGAGTAAATCCCAAGTTAGCCAAATTCATGAATGCTCTGCTCAACATGACTGATGTTATGGGATACTTTAAAGAGTTGCCAATCCTGCCGTGACAGGGTTGGGTGGGAGAGCCAGTGCAAAGTGTTCTATATCCTTAGACAGTATTACTGTTCTAAAATAAAGCAAGGACTTGTGTCATTCATATTGCAGCAACTCTTTTAGTTGAAAGTTAATAACAGATTTCAGAGTCCCACAAAAGAGCCACTACTAGGTGAGATATCAACTATAGAGCACTGGAGGAGAAAAGACAGACAAGATAGTTAAATATTTGATTGATCCAAATTCCTCAAAGAAGCAGATAATAAGAGGCAGGGTGGGGGCGATGCTCAAAGCTGATCTGAAAGATCTTCACAGATTTCTTAATAGCCTCGAACGTGCTAATGGAATGTAATAGGATGTTACTGAGCACATCCCTTATGATCACTGGACATCTAGATATAGTTGAATGTTGTTAAGAGTTTCAAAACTTTTCTTCTGCAGATCTGCTGATAAGCCTGTTGAAAGCTGGGCTGCCTACGGTGAGCAGCAGGTGCTGAAATCATTTATCCACAGTAGAGTGACAGAAAATGTTTTGTTCCCACCATCATGAGTTATTAAGGTTATAAATTTTGGAACTGAAAATTGGTCAACAACAACAAAAACCTGCCACACTAACTAAAATAGACTGTACATGTGTAAAAGAAAATCACTTTTCTCTCTGTGTTCCAAGAAAAGAAAATCAGAATTTTGGGTGAAGCTGTGGTTATCTGCTGCTAATGGCAAAGCTATTATTTCCATAATTGCAAAGAAACTTTTCAATAGCCCTCAATAAAGGTATCAATATTTAAGCCTACTTCTAAACATCAAATACATCTTTGACATCCTTTCAATGGCAGAGTTGGATGGCAAAAACAACTTTGTCTTTAAATTTAGTCTTTTCTATATTTTTCCAAAAACAAAAGTACAAGTACTATACTGGTGAGTTGTAAAGGTCAAATAAAGAAATTAAATTTATCATAGTGTTTAAATGTGATTTCCATTTTGGTAATGATGGAGAACTCATAAAATTTAAACTTTGCAGGAATAGCAGTTTTGTTGGATTTAGTTTTATTACTTATTTTTAAATTTATGGTCATCAACAAATGCAGAGCTTCCAAACATTTTATTTTATATGATTTTAAAAATCTGACTGGCAATTTGCTTAAAACATTCACAAGCTTCTGTTTTATTAGTTGCTAGATGACTTTTTATTTATAAATACATTGTGCCTATTTTTAAATACTCTCTTTCACTTTAGACTTTATGTGTAAACTCACAAACATCAAAAGGAGATAACTAAAAACCATTTTAAAATCTGAGAGGCAATTTGAAAGTTTTACTTATACTACCTCAAATGAAAATCCACCAGCAACAAAAAGCATACTTATTAGTAAAAAGTAATAAAGAGAAAGTACAAAAAAATTAATACCATAAAACAATTCTGTTTCAACCATCAAGTATTTTAAAGTCATCACCTAGAAACTGTGGAGCACCAGCAATCACACCAAACACAACAACAAACATATAATATGTGTCTATAGCAGTGCCCATAGCATTTTTTGTGAATAGAGGGATCTTCCTAATCTAATGTAGATTCTGATGAAATAAGGGTTTTTTTCATCTACATTTCTAACATCTCCCTGGCTTGTTGCTGATGCTGTTGATCTAAGGTCCAGATTATTATGAGCAGCTAAAGTCTGCGTATTCAGTAGGCATATGTGTTTGTTTATTTTCAATTAAGGAAGAAATGGCTTACAACACTGTATATGACTTAGAGATATAGGTTCACATCTCTTGAAATGTGTATTATCACACCACACTCACCACCAAGGCACTCACTGTCCTCCATGACAGTCCATTGGGCTATCGTGGACTTACATGATTGCGCATATAAGTGAAATCTTCCAATATTCATTTCTCTTCCAGTTTATTCAACTTAGCATAATCCCTTGCAGTTTTCATGTTATCACTAATAGGAGGATTTCCATATTTTTAACAGTTGAGTAGTATTCCATTTTGTATATGCACCACATTTTCTTTATCTATTTATCCATCCTTGGGAATTTAGGTTATTTCCATATCATATTTATTATCAATTCTGCTGCAGTGAACATAAGAATGCATGTGTCTTTTCAAATTAATGTTTTTGTATTCTTTGGGTAGATACCCAGGAATGAAATTGTCAGATCATATAACAGATTTACCTGTAAAACACTGAGAAACCTCTATACTGGTTTTCAAGTGACTGAATCAGTCGATATTCCAACCAACGGTGTACAAGGGTTCTTTTTTCCATAATCCTCACCAACACTTCTTGTTTCTGGACTTTTTTGATATGGGCCATTCTCAGAGGTGTGGAATTTGTATCTCTTATCAAATAAGGAAACTAAGGAAAAGAGGGCTTTCATATGAGTAAGTGACAGACCAATACATGAACCCAAGTCTCATTGAAGCCAAAGCCCCTTGGCCTGCAATATTTCCCTACCTTCATCTTTCAAGAAAAGAATATCTCATTACCAGTAGTTGATGTTGTGCACTAACAACATGCTAATCCAAGATGAATGGATTTAAATCTTTTGAAGAATAATTTAAAAATTCAGATGCTTAGATGCCACCGCAGCATATTTCTTTTTCAATACAGGTGGTAGGAATTGAGAATTCCATATAATTTCACCATCTCCACAGGTAACTCTAGAAATCACTAAAGTTATTATTTGTTATGCTGTTGAATAGAAAACTCACTGTGATAAATGCCATCTGAATTCCATTTGTTACTGAAAATGGTTAAGTATGAGGTGTGGATGCTAATCAAGTACATGGGCTTGAGAGGACATGCTTCATAATTGTAAAAAAGTTATGTTTATTTAGCATTTTCTATTGGATGGTAACACAAAAAATGTAATCTTTCAATTACCTCCTAAGACTGATCTATAGTGCATTTGTAATTCTCCCTTATGTCATGAAAGGCACTGATCCAAAAGATGTTGGCATATCCATCAACTGTATGTAGAAAACATTCCATTCTAAAACATTCCCAGGAGCCCAGGGTTTTGAAGTTAAGCCAGCTCAGAAGATTCTTTTCCTTTTTACTTTCAAGTTGTTTTGATGGCATGAAATGTCATCAGAAAATATATGATCACCAGGTCATCATCCTGATGAGCATTATATTTTCTGCTGTTTAAGTAAGGTAGGTTTTTCTCCCCATTTCCATTTTTACAGGCAAAATTTTCTATAGACCCAATGATTTTAAAGGACTTTTATACAAGGCCATTTGCGCAAGATGAAACAATAAAATTCATGGAGAATTCTCAGCAACACAAAAGCAGCTTAAGGAAAACAAATGAAATCTAGAGAAGGGTCATCAAGTTTCCCAAGGTAGAAAGTTCTGTCATCTTTAACAATTATTCCACAGGTTGCCAAAGGCTTTTCACTTGTCTAACCATTACATTTAAATGGCAGTTGATTCAGTAGTTACTACAGAAATGTCATTCATCCAGGGTAGAGTTTTTCAATGACAAAATGAAATGGATTACTCAACCCATGTTTGGAAAAGATACGTTATAGTCAGCATTAGAAGTCACTGGATATTCACATGATTTTTCCTCTCACATCTTCAAGAGTCTGCTGTAAGATTCAAGTTTATCAGATAGAAGTTTATTATATTTATTTTTAGCAATTCTTTATTCAATGTATACAAAAAGCAATATTCTCAAGAGAAGATAAGAAAATGATTTTTCATAACAATTAGAATTCCAAGGCCTATTATTACTTTAGTTAAGAAAATGTGACTATCAGAAGTAAACACATGACACAAAGCTAACCATTCTCCTTTTTTATTCACTATGATGCACACAAGAATAATTTGATATAAGTATTTAAAATTCTTATTTCAAGGAGGATTCCATAGTATTTTAGTAGTATTGTTTGCTTGCTTGTGGGGATGGGGTGGGAGGAAGCTAATGTAGGACAAAAGCAGTTTATAATGTATCACCTTCCAATGAGAATATTCTAAACAACTTCTGTATACTTCTGTATACTTCAGTAGATAACCCCAAACAGAATACAAAATTATTAACAAAATATTCTTTCTATTTGACATTTTAGTTGGGCTTTGAATAGAAACATCTCTTTTATGTATATTTTGTAGCATCTGCCAGCAGCAGCAGCATCACCTGAGAGCTTGTTAGAAATGCAAAATCTCAGGTCTCATCCCCTAACCATATGATTCAGTGTTTGGGAGTCTAACAAGACCTTCAGGTGACTCAGAGGCACTTTAAAATTTGAGAAACACTGATGATGGAGCAGTCAGAGAGTTGAGCACTTAATATTTGTGTTTTAATTTAATCCCCACAATAGCCTTAGAAGCTAGATTAGATAGTATTCTTTTCATCTTTAAAAAAAAAAAACCACAGAATTGTCATCTTTACCACATAACTAAAGAAGAAACAAGACTCAGTAATAAATTTCCAAAAGTCATATAATCAGGAAGAGACAGGTGCAAACACATGGACATCAGATGCAAAAACCCAACTTGTTCCTCTCTGTTGTTGTGTCTTTAAAGCAGGATATCCTCAGGCACAAAAAAAAACTGTTCAACCTCACCTATTATTAGGAAAATGCAAATATATCAAAACCACAATAAGACATGCCTTGTGAAAATAGCATATATCAAAAAGAGAAAGTAATATCCACTGGTGAGGGTTCAGTAAAAATAGGTAATCTTATGCACTGCTGGGAATGTAAATTGGAAAAAAAATATGAAAATTTTTTTAAAAATCTAAAAAGACAAATATCCTATGGCTGAGCAACACCTCTCCTAGGTATTCACCAAAGAAAATGAAAATATTAATTAGAAAAGATTTGTGCATTATTATGTTCATAACAGCATTATTTACAATAGCTGAGATATGAAAACCTTAACGTCCACTGATGTGAGTAGATAAAAAAGTTGTGGTATACATACTCAATGGAATAGGCTTCCCTGGTGGTGCAAGGGGTTAAGCACTGTACTATGAAGCAATCCGCAGCCTCTGCAGCATGAGTTCGATCCCCGGCCAGCCAGGGAGAAACCACATGGCGAAGCAGACCTCTCCTGTCTCGCCCGCTATTTCCCTCGGCAGTGTGTTTCCATCTGTCTGCCTGTTCTGTTCCCCACTTTATCTCTGGTGAATCCTCTCACCTCCCTCACTTCCAGCCTGTACCTCAGCTCTTGTATGCATAAATAAATAAATCTTAAAAAAAAAAACATACTCAATGGAAATAATACTTAGCTACTAAAAATGAAATCTTGCCTTTGCAACAACATGGATGGACTTTGAGTTGATTACCCTAATTAAGCAAAGTAAGTTAAAAAGTGAAAGAGGGGGAGTAAAAACAAAGTAGAGAGGGAGCACAATGGACTATGATGGTGGATTATGGGTGCTTTGATTGCAAGAGAGCTATGGTAAATACCCTGAAGGGCAGGAGCCCATACTTCCAAAATATCAACAACAATGTATACCAATATTCCCTCAATTAAAATAAAGATTTAATTTTAAAAAAGCCAAAGACAATATCATGATTTCTCTCCTATGTATAATATATAAATAACCAAGTAAACAAACTAACAAATCACAATGACACTATTAGACACTATTAAAAATATAGTGATCTGGGCCTCCCAGGTGGCACAGCCGGTTGAGAGCAGTGCTGTGAAGCTGTCTGCAGCCTCTACAGCACTGGTTCTATTCCTGCCTGGCCCGGGGAGATTCCCACGTGGTGAGACAGGAGAGTTCTGTCTGTCACTGCTCCCCTCTCCAGTGTATTTCAGTCCTTCTGCCTGTTCTGTTCCCTACTCTCTCTCCGGTAGATTCTCTCACCCTCCCGTGCCTCTGGCCTGTACCCCAGTGCTTGTATAAATAAATCTTTAAAAAAATATATACAGTGATCACCAGAGAGGGATAGCTGAAGAGGGAAAAATAGAGGGTGTGAATGTGAAAGTGGGAATGGCACTAGAACTTTGGTGGTGGGTGAAGTGAGGCTTAAATATGCATTGAGGTGAAGATGTACTTTTGAGTTTTAGGTAGTACTGTAAATCAATAAAATTGCATTAACATATTTAAATAAAAGCACAGAGTCAATTCATATCTATTGTAATTCATCCATTATCTGGGTTTGTTTTAGCTCTACTTCATTTTGGCTATAACCTTGAAATAGTCATGTGGTATTCTAAACTGTAGTTTCCTAATGCAAAAAGAAGAGATGAACTGCATCAATCCCTATGCTTGTTTTATTACATGAGAGAATATAAGCAAGCACGGGGTCTTGTGAAGTGTCTAACTTGTAGTAGCACTCAATAAATGCAATCAACTATCTTTGGAAGTACTACTGGGTTGTCAGAAAAGTCATGACACATTTTTGTTTGAAAAACAGAAAAAATACATGACTTTTCTGACTACACAATATATTTTATCAGTGCTTATTACATTATAAGGGGAGTCACTGGAGTTTTTTTTCCAGGGTTCCAGAAGGTGTTCCATCAGATTTTCTAATTTATGGACATTTAAGGAGAGAATACTGGCCTAAAAGCAAAGGAAAGGAAAGGGTGGGGGCCTAAACTCCTCTCAGTTACAATTTTAAGGTGAATCAATATTTCTCAAAGTGTCATCTCCAGAGCTGCAACTTCACCTCACTGGTTTCTTCTCAGAAAAGCTAACTCTTGGACCCCCCTCCAAAACTACTAAACCAAAACACGGGGCGGGGATGGGGGGAAGAGGGGGAGGTGGGACCAACAATCTGTGTAATTTAATCTCTAACTCTCCACCTAATTTTGATGCTAAAAGTGTGAGATCTGCTGGTAAAGATGAAAAGGAGCATTGGCAAGGTCCATCTCTGAAAACTCCACCGAATTTCTGAGGGTCCCTGTTTAATATGCAGACACCTGAGGTGGTGATAAAATCTCTTGTGACCTGTGACACATATCATTATAAGGATCTTCCAAGGAAGAAAGTCAGATGAGACTGAGGAGGCAGAGAAACTGCATATTTGCATAAATATGCAGTCTTCAGCTTCCCAAAGTTAGGGTGCTATCCTCTAAAAACCCCCCATCTTACTAAAGGGGATTTAATCACTACATTATGTGGCACTGTGAACATTTGCATCAAAATAACATATCATTTTTTACAGAAATAAATTTCTAGCCGGTGATCCTAGCTCAAGCCCTGTACTTTACTAGGGCAAATTGAACATCTATTTAGATTTAAAGTGGAGAAATGTTAACAAAAACAAAGTACAATGAGAGAGAGCATAATACGGAGGTTAAGAGTGTTGATTATAAAGTTTTGCTGCCAGTTTTCTTAACTCAGCTTCCTCAGTTACAGTCTTGTGACCTTCAGCAACTAATGAATCACCTTTTTCCCAGTTTCTTTATCTACTTCAAGGGGCTAATAATAGCGCCCATCTCCTAGAATGTCAAGGATTAAGGGAATTCATACATGTAGAACACATAGAACAATACTAACATCTAGTAAGTGCTCAGTAAATGTTCATATTTTAAGAAGGTAGGTGAAACAGAACAAAAAATATGTTGGTCTTGTCTTTTTCATTATTCTAAAAAGAAACATGTTTGCTTTAACATAGGGGCTTAGACAACCGCCTGAAGTTTTGAACTCTGCATGATAACTACAATAAGATTGTAAACCTGGGCCTCCCTGGTGGCACAGAAGTTAAGGACAGAGCTATCAAGCTGTCGCCAGCCACTGCAGCACAAGTTTGATCCCTGGCCGGCCAGGGAGCAGCCCACGTGGCACACCAGACCTCTCCTGCCTCGCCCGCTGCTCCCCTCAGCAGTATATTTCAGTAGATGTGCCTGTTCTGCTCCCTACTCTGTGTCTGGTGAATCCTCTCACCCTTCCCCTGCAAATCTGGCTCACACCCCAGTTCTTGTATGAATAAATAAATCTTTAAAAATTAAAAAAAAATTTAAAAAGGTCATAATCTGTCTGTGGATATTGTTCATTGTTTTATGCACTTTTTTTTCCCAAATTCTTTTCAACCAGATTGCTGAGAACCACTGAAGATAAAGATTTTCCTTGCATCCACTATGGCTGTGGTAACTTCTCTGTAGGAAATGTTTCCTATATTGTCTGCAATAATACAACATGAACAATGAAATTTGAATTATAAAAATACAAATTTCAGGATTCATTTATTTTTAAAAGTAACCATGAAATTAAATATATATTCATGTCGCTTAAATATTATTAACCTTATTTAAAATTTATTGTTAAAAATGCATCGGCCCAGCAAGTAATTTCTATAATACTAAGCATAACAACTCAAGCTAGTTGTTTCATGGAGCTAGAGTCTAATGGTCTCCTTAAAATGTTGTAAACAACCCATTCCTCAGTAACATAAAAGCCTGTTTATGACATTGAACATAAAGACCAATGAAAGTTACACCATCCATTCCTTCTAAAACTCCTTTAGGTTGTTTTACTGATGCTCCAATAGAGATAAAAAATAAAGTTATTACCTGAAATAAAACCTCATCCTCAATTTATTGCCACACTTCCAGGCACCCCATAAATAGCAGGATTCTCAAATTGCAAGTCCATTCTAATTTATAATTTACTTCCCCCCAGTATTCCTGTCTTTCTGTCCTGGAATGCTTCAACTGAAAGAAACACCATCCTATTTTTCAAATTGGCTTTAGAAAGAGTCAGGACAGACCTACTGCAAATGGACCATTGTGTCCTTGGCTGTGATGTGAAGATAGGGCAGGATATTACCATCTCCAGAATACAATGGCCTACTTGCCCTCATCCCTCTCCCCTCTGTCTCATATTGCTAACAGCACAGCTTAGAGTTTCTATAGAACCTGTCACCAGGGAACTGTCCAATATACTCTGGCAAAGAAAGTATTTCATTCTGTAAAGAAAGAGCATAGGAGGATACTAAAAAGAATAATCCCTTCTTGGATGCTGGCCATCTAATTAAATTCAGAAGGGTATTGATTCTGTCCACTTAGATTAACTTTAATTTTATATATAACCAAATTAAAGATTCAAATTTACCAGTATACATCCCTGATACGCCTCCAAAAATGTATCAAATATCTCTAAATGAAATTTCCCAAGCGAAAATGATTGCAATCCAACTTGGATCGTTGATTATTTTCTATTTTAACATAAACCTCTTAGCAGAAAGGGATAAATTGAGGCAGTATGTTAAGTATAGTAGAGGCCATGTGATTTAACAAACAAGAAAGCAGAACTTTCTAATACTCATTAAGGGTATATTATTATTCCAGAGATTTATAAAATATTCAAGAGCAGCATTTTAAATTAAATTGATGGCATGTGTAATAATTTTTCACCTAACACATCACACATTATAAGAGCATTTGCATATATTAAAATCCAAATATTGCAAAGTTCACACATGGTGACAAGGATATCAAATCTTGAATTCTAAGCTTGGCTAACCAATATCTGGTTAGTGTGTTCTACATCTTTACTAAATGCTGAGCAAGAGGAAATGAACTAGGCATTTGGATCTGAGACTTAATATTTTTTTTATGTCAGATCATAAATCTCCTGACAGAAAAATACTAAATTCTAAAAGCACTTCTTAAAGAATTTGCAGCATAGTTTTCTTCAGAAATGTGCTACATACCACCAATTTTGTTATCTCTGAGTTAGTGTAGATATAAATGAGTCAGAAAGACATAACATGAACTATATGAATCACTTATGAATACATTTTTAACCAACTTTCCACTTGATTGTCTTGCTGGACTATTTTTCACATAATTATCACTCACTAATACTGAATATTTTATCCTGAAATTTGCTAAAATGTTCTCAAAAGACATGGATAACAGAATGTGCAGCTAGTGAGTAAATGTTTTCTTTGCAAAAGTACACAGTTCCCAGAATTGCTTCAAAGACTAAGATAAAGAAACAGATAACTCTGCATTTAAGGAAAATAAATACTTTCCATATAATTTTCCAAATTTCCATAAATTATAGGAAAATAAATCTTTATAAATTTAATGGATGTGGGGAACAAAGCAGATAGAACTTTCAGAGCAAAAACATTTTGTGTTTTTGGAAATAACACTCAAGGCCCCTAATCAATCTAGTAAACTGTTAGCAAATTGTGTTTCTTGAAACCTTTCAAAGGTTCCTCTTTAATTTTCTGAGATAAGATTATGCAGAGCAAGATAGAAAAATTTCTTACCATGATTACTGTTCAGAAGCTAAAAATAAACATCCGAGAAAATTGAGTCAAGAAAATTCTGACACAAACCTGACCTAATTCAGCAGTCTGATCTTTATCAGTCCCTGCTGAAGATTCAGAAGACTCCAAACTGCTGAAGCCTCTGCTAAGAATAAGAGACCTCACAGATGAGTCAGAGCCCAAGGGCAATTTATATGTGAATAATCAAGCTTTTGAAAAGATTAGAGATTACCTAATGTCTGCTAATAGAAGATCTGGTAAATAAATTTTAGAAAAATCCATAAATGAAATACTATGTAGCTATGAAAAGGGAGGCAACAGGGAGACACCTCTGTACATGGAAAGCACTCTGAGAAATACTGTAAGGGAAATAAAAACATTTTATATGTTTCATACCATGCTAACATCACACACAGGCACTCACATGCACATATAGCACAACACCGTGGAGCAGTACATAAGAAAATGATAGCAGGATTCATTCGTGAGAGAGGAGAGGGGGAAAAAAAAAGGCAAGAGAGATACAGACTCTTCATTTATGGCTTTCTGTCTTTGAACTGACAGAACTAAGACAGCTTTTAAAGACATATTTAAAAGCATTAGGGAAAGAATTATGCTTACATCCAAAAATATTCAGTCAAGTTAGGAATCCCTCATATCTGACTGTATGGGTGTTTAAACCAAGGAATCAGGACAAAAACCCTACAGTATCCAAATGACTTCCATTTCATCTTCTCACTCACCAGGAAGCTTTACATGACAAAGACAATTTTATCTCTGGATAAACATCTTTTTCACCTGCTGTACCTCGGTTTGTTCAAAGTAAAGTTCTCACAGCAGCACAAAGGTGGCTTGGTGGCAAAAACCATTTCTCTTCCTTATTAATCTCTATCAATCTTTTTATAAAAGCTTTCCAAAACCAGTAAGTTCCCAAAACTTCTCCCAAACCTTTCTAAGTTTAAAAGGTACTTGTAATGGAAGGGCAGGTCCAAAGCTAGTTTCTAAACCCTTATCTCTAAACCCTTCTACTAAGAAATTGTGAGACGCCCCTAACTGTCCCATATTTGAGAGAAAAATTCCCCATTTGGTTCGGCCCTTTTGACAATACAATGATCTGAATGTACTTTGTGGCAAGACAGAACATAGTGCTACAAGTTGAGAGCTTTGAAAAGAGACTGTCCAAATTTGCCCCATACCCTGGGTTTATCTCCTACTGCAAAATTTATGTAACGTCTGCTTGCCTACTTCCTTACCTGAAATATGTGGATAATAACAACATGTAATCTAATAGTACAAATTTTCATTGCACAGTTTGCAAATCATTAGTGTGAGTAAAAAAATCAGTTAGCTGAGTCACAACTGGAATTGCTTTAATTGAATGAAATGACAAAATGGAATAAAGAATAATGTGCATTTTAGACATAGTAAAGATGATCATGATTTTTTTCTATTGATAGAATAATATATAAATGGAGGGTATATACCCTCAATTTCCCATTAGAAGTCATGTTTAAAAGTTTAAAGTCTTTATTATTATGAGGCCTCCCTGGTGGCACAAGGGGTTGAGACACAGCACTATGAAGCTATCCATAGCCACTGCAGCACAGTTCGAAACCTGGCCAGGGAGGTGACCCACATGGCACAACAGACCTCTCCTATGTCACTCATTGCTCCCTCCAGCAGTGTATTTCAGTAGATCCACCTGTTCTCTTCCCCACTCTGTCTCTGGTGAATCCTCTCACCTCCCCCCACACACCTCTGGCCTATACCCCAATTCGTGTATGCATAAATAAATAAATCTTTAAAAAAAAAGTCTCTAGTATGGTTTGACTATGAAGAAAATATATATCAATAAATATCAAGCACTTAATAAATGTTCTCAGTGTCCCTTTCTTTGATTTTTGTTATAATATCTATTTTTGTCTTCATCACCTGTAGAACTCTGAAAGGTAAGTAACTTATATCAATATATAAAAAAGGGAGCAAATATATATATATATGAAATACAGATATGATTAAAGTTTAATTAATGATATTTGAGAAATCTATAGAAATAATTGTGAATGATGACTTGGAAATTTTTAGAAAATAGAAAGAAATACTAGAGCATAGTAACCATGTGGCATGGTTCAGGTGAGAGAGACAGAATTTAGGGGCCCATTGCAATCTGTTGAGAGAGAGAGAGAAAACGAATCTATACATGTTCATGATAACCAACTCTAAATGTTAACTTGAGAATAAACAGGTGCTATTAAACATGAGTATTGTGTAATTTTTATTTTTATGTCCATCGGTGTAATTTGAAAAATAAAACTAGCATTGTTGTGAGTCTGGTGAACATGAATCTGTTGTTGAGACACAGATCAATTCTTTCTTTACAGACAAATTTCAAGACCTCATGGAAAGAATGATATGAACATTATAAAATATGTTATCACTCTGAGAAGCTTTTCTATCTCCCAAACATTCTCCTCCAATGATATTTGTATCTCAGTGGTTTTTGAAACTTTATTTAGTCACAGAACCCAATCTAAAATCTTGTGCCCATTGTTGAGAAAGGTATTGGGGTAGCCTGGGAAATTTTTCTGATCATCCTCCACTAATTCTTTCTTTCATATGGCAGATCATCAGGGAAATATATGGGATAGTTTGAACGACTGTTCTATCAAGTAGTTATCAAACTCTAGCCTGCATCAGAAATATCAGGAGGCTTGGTAAACCCCAGTTGGCTTGACTCTACTAATATCTGATTCAGAAGATCTGGGTTGAAGTTTGAGAATTTGCATCTTTCAAGTTTTCTGGGTGATGCTGATGCCTTTGGTCCAGGGCTACACTTTGGGAACCCCGGTGCCATCGCATCTCTTCCACACATTTGCTTAATGTAATGGCAACAAGTATCACATTTACTTTATTCCTTTACAACTAATAGAAAGTTATAAATATTTCCATTAAAATCTTATCTTAAAATTCAAGATGTAAAAGTAATTAGATTTGACTATTTTTTTTGATGATGAAGTTTTTAGATCCTAATGATTTTGCATCATTAATTGAGTAGACACTCACCAGTATATGAGAAGGCCCTGATAAAGTGCTGCAACAACAAATGTTCCTAAAAGTTCTTTAAGTTCTGTTTGCTTACAGAACAATAAATGTTCCCTGTTTGGAAATAATCCCCAAATGTTCCCTCTTGTTTAAACTGCATGAATTCTTAACATACGCAAAGCACATATTGTAATCTCTGACTGAATGGAGGGCTTTCTTTTCTGAGGGAAAATGGAAGGATGTTATTTTTGGGAACAGTGAGGCTACCTTTACCATTTTTTTCCTAACTGGCAAAATACTGCAATAAAGCATTGCTCAACTCAGACTGAAACAATTTTCCCATCTGTCAAAATATTTTAAATAGTATCAAGCTGGTATTACTTTGTCAAAACATTTCATCAGAAATAGTATCTAAATTTAAACAAGCAGTTCCTCGAACTATGTAAGTAAGGTGAATAAACTGTCACTGACACAATACATTTTTTTGGAAAACCTGCGAAGTCTCACTAGACCTTGAGGGAAATGGGTGTTTAAACCAAGGAAAAATGTACAATGAGTACAGAAAAGTGAACACCACATAAAGGATTCAACATTTCATTGTCCTAGAAATAGCAAACTACAATTCTACTCACAATAAAAAACAAGCCCACTTTTACAAATAAGTCTGGTCAGTCTCATTGAACTTACAAGAATGCGGTGAAAAATAGGCTATGTGGATTGATGCAGAGATCAATAAGCAGAAGCAGGAGTTTGGGATTGGCACTGATGTTAATTCTCCCCTCACAAGTTAATTCTCCCCTCACATGGCTCTGTGTAGATATCCTAATATTTCTGAACCTCAGTTTCCACGTCTACATACACAGGTAAAAACTGTCTTAATAAAGTAGGTATGGCACTAAGAAAGCATTTGGTAGACTCTACTTTTCTGGTTTTGTGTTCATCCATAAAAACTCATATTAATCTTCAGAATCTGAGTTCAAATTGAAACACAGTAAAATAAGGGGAAAATTAAGGCTAGTAACCTTGTATATCAACAAATACACACAACGAATTATGGGTTTCTATCATCTACTTCTTTTGTAAACCTAGCACAAGAAAAGGATTTACAGAAATTTTCTCCAGGTCAGACCTATCTAAAATTCCACCCCACAAAGTAGTATCTCCAATCATCTACAGAGGCTACCAAAACTTTCACATTTTTAAGAAATGTGAAATCCACTATTATGTAATAAATGCATGTCAGATACCACTGCATGAGAGAGTAATGGTATATTCATAGCAAATGATAATTCTGTGAATGCTCCAAAGATTAAATAATTACAGATCAAAGTTCAAGTTTTACATATTCCTCAAGGGCAAGTTTTGCTTTCTTGCGTGAGGTCAAACAAACCTAGATGATTATGAATGAAACAGGGTTACATATTTTTCCCTCATTGATCTTTCAAATGTCCTGTGTAGCTTGGTTTTGCAAATTACCATTCTTAGTAACATAGATTACCAAAACCAAGTTATTTATATGAATTAAAAAATATTTGACAATCAAAAGTAGTTTGTAACACAATTAAAATATCTTAACTAGTAGGGAATATAAACATAAACTATGACAAAGTGCTAACAATTTTATTTAAGTTGAAGAAACCGTTTAGCATACATAAAGAATTGCTTTCATCATGCTTCAAAATCATAGGAAAACTTTTAACAAAAAAATCTAACTTAGTCTTCACATTTTCATATATATGAATATTTGCCAATCTCAGAAATATTTATCATCTTTGACCTTTTAAAGTACAAAATACTTAGTATGTTCATTATCTAGAAAGCTCATCCAACTAGATGGAAAAATCATAGATACACAGCTTATGATTCAAACCATTAATAGTTGGTGTTGTGATATTAGTGCTTTTATGTGTGTGATTACTGTTTTTAAAATACCACTATTATTTTGATGGTTATGATTTTATGTTAAAAACTCCCTTTAGAGTGGCGCAGTGGTTGAGTGCTGGGTTGCGAAGCTGCCCACAGCCTCTGCAGCGCCGGTTCAATCCCTGGCTGCCAGGCGAGGGTCCCACATGGCACGCAGACCTCTCCTGCCGCCTGCTGCTCCCCTCAGCAGTGTATCGTCAGTCTGCCTGTTTTGTTTCCCGCTCTGGCTCTGGTGAATTCTCTCACGTCCCGTGCTTCTGACTGTACCCAGTGCTTGTATAAATAAATAAATAAATAAATAAATAAATAAATCTTAAAAAAAAACCTCCCTTTAGAATCTGAGACTTATTAAGCACTAATATGAGAAAATAATACGATATAACATGAAGGAGTCTGGCTTTTTATAATAGTCCCAATCAATAATCCTAATATGATAATCAAGATGATTATCATATTATGAGCCCTCCTTAATATGTATTAGCAGAAGTTTCGTTTATAGGCACTCCTGTTGGACCCTTGGTTGATCAGTGTGAATATGCATGCAGACTGAGGCATCAATTTCTTGCTCACACACAGAACACTCATAAATCGGGAGGCCAGTACATGAACCCAGAAAATGTAACTTCAAAGGAAATATTCTTGCTTACCCACCTCCCAAAAAAAGGATAGACCTGTTCCTCAAAGTGTATACATTCTAGCCAAGGAGTCAAGACATAAGCACACAACAAATTTAATAATAAAAGAAAGAACAATTCGAGCTAATAAATGAAAGATACCAAAATGTGAACTGTATACTAAGGATGAGGATTAAGGTCACTGCTAGTTGAGATAAGTAAGGAAGTTGGCCACAGAAGAAGTGTCCTGAAGTGGATGTGGAAAAGGGGAAGAATTTAAGTAAGTAGGAGGTGTTTTTACATGCCCAGAATAATAGGGGCAGAAAGGAAGACTGTGAGTAAACAATCTGGTTAGAAAGAAGGATTCTATTAATAAATGATGACTAGGTTGGAAAAATAGTTGAAAAGAATGTGGAAGTCTCTGGGCCTCCCTGGTGGCACAAGGGGTTAAATCCAGCAAGATGAAGCTATCTGCAGCCACTAAGTTTGATCCCCAGCCGGGGAGCTAACCCACATGGAGCAGCAGACCTCTCCTGTTTCCACCACTTCTCCCCTCAGCAATGTATTTCAGTCAGTCTGCCTGTTCTGTTCCCCACATTGTCTCTGGTGAATCCTCTCAATCCTCAAACCTCTGGTCTGGACCTAAGTTCTTGTTTACATAAATTAATAAACCTTAAAAAAAAAAGAATGTGGAAGTCTCAAGTTAAAGTCTGGAATTAAAACTTAATCCTGGCAGCAATGGTATCCATCCAAGGATTGTGAGCAGGAATGTGTCTTGATCACAAAGTAAAGACAGAATGTAAGGAGAAAACAAAGCTATGTATAGAAAGCTTTAGAATCTACTGGTCAATTTCAAATTTCATACATTACTCAATATTAAACTTATATTACTATCATCTTTTATTTTTCCCCAACGCTGATATCTCTGAATCACATAAACATAGTTTGGAACATGACTAAAGCTGCTTCAGTCAGATTTGCTTTGAAAAGTTGCTGCAGCAGATACTGTTAATGCCCCATAACCTCCACCACCTTCACCATATCTACCTGACTTTACCATGGCAGTAGCTACTGGCCAGACTTTGACTTCCAGTTGTCATAACCTGCATTTCTTTTCCAGTGACCAGGAGTAGTGGGGCATAATTCCTGCATACTGATTTTGGGTTGGCCCAACAGCCCTCAACTGATCACTAAGGTCAAATGTTGGTATACAAATACCTCAGCTCCCTCAACTCTGGGTGGAGTATCTCTGACCTGCATGCTATAGATTATCTCCCTCAGTTTTCCAGCAGAATTAAGCTTTGGCTATCCAGCATAATAACTTACTGGATGTCATATTATCTTCTTGGCCACTGTCCATTCCTTTTATTATATCCCCTATCAGGGTTTTCTGGAATCTCCTCCCAAATAAATGATTTAAGCTTGATTCTTGGCCATAGGTCCTGCTTGGGGTTGCATAAACCCAAACTAAGATATGTAATGGGGTTTCAGTCTACTCACCTTGGCTCAATTCCCAGAAAGTACCTTCCTTCACCTCTACTCCACTTTCCTCACCAGCCCTCACTACTGTTCCTGAAACTTCAAGCAATTGTTGACTGTACCTTTTCCTTGTTCTAGATCACACAATGTGCTGTGTGTATGTGTTATTTTCTCATCTACTGGACATCCACCTAGAGATCAGAAACTGCTTTTCTGTATCCTCCATAAGGGTAGCAGAGCTTTGTCTCATTCAAATAGGTATTGATTACTATTTCTCTTTGTTAATTTATAGACCAGAGAGCCTGCCAATAAAAGCTGTACTTGATTTAGCTGTACTTGATTTAGCTTAGAGTTTAGATATGATTCTTGGGACATATGACTTGGCAGAGTGAGAGAAGGTGAATAAACAAACAAATTTGAATCTCACTAAGATTCAAGAGAAAGCATATCATTTTAAAACATGTTTCCAATTTCCTAATTTTTCAGGGTGGATAGAGAATGTAGAAGAAAGCCGCAAAATTTATATCTGTTTTCCACAAACCCAATATCATCCATCCATCTTCTGATTCAGCAATTATTTATTGAGTGCCTGTTATGTGTTAGGTATTACTTTAGTAGATCTAGACTTCTTTCCTCATTGTCTGACTGAAATGATGCATAAAAACTACATATGCTAACTGAGTCCCCATAGGAACCATGATTAGAGAACTGTGCACATGGGCATACGTCACAAGTGGCAATTAAATGCATAAAATCAGCAGCACTGACCCAAGAGTATAAACAAACAAGCAGACTGGAGAGTATTATTAATCACATGCATATTATCTACTTAATTGCAAGTTGGGCTCTTAAAGTTAGAAGTGAAATTTCCACTTAAGAAAACTACCAAGTGATGATGAGACCTCTCTTCTTAATATCTGAATATTTTAGGTTTCAGAGAACTACATGACTTCAAAATCACCAAACATTCATATGAACTACACTGTCAAATATTACAAAGATTTATGCAAAATCCAATTTTGCAAATACTGAATTTTATGGTAGATGAGCAGGAATATAACAGAGGTGTGTTAAAAACTTATATCTGAAAACATCTAAATAACAACCAGGCACACTTTTTTCCATGGCATCCTTCTTTCAGCCTGATTATTATATATGAATGCCTAGTGGACAAATGGAGAAGAAAGCTGACACTCCTCATTTTACGCAGGTTTATTTTGATCCTTTGTTCTCAGTAGCACGGATTACAAATAAAGATAATATGGTGACATTCTATACACATGTCTATTTTTATTCTACAGACATGCATTATATAGACATATTTATATATCCAAGAGCAGTAGGAGTCAAAGTTTTAGTCTGTTTCTATATTTAAATGTTCAGATAGCAATATGAAAGAAAGTAATAGGCTATTTGCTATCCCAGTGGGATACTAAATAAGTCTCTGGAATAAAATAGAGAATTAAATCACTTTATAGGAGAGAAATCTATAATGTATGTAGAATGGTTTTTGCTATAATTATATTCAGCATAATGTTAAAATAAAGACAACTTCATGTTCTATCATAAAATTCAACTTCAACTACCATACTTAAATTAACTTGTTCCATCTGAAAATACAGGCATTATAACCAAGTCTCTTAGACAATTGTTCATGATATTATGACCTTAAAATATAATTCTGATGTTTACATTGAGAAGTTCATAAGTTCCAAATGAACTAGTTGATTTAAGGGAATATTCTTTTAAGCAGTTCCAAACAAAATGAGTATGATCGAAATGCAAATAAAAAAATGTTCACTTTTTTAAATTACATTGTAGGAAGAAGTGTTTTCACCTAAGGGACAAAAAATGTTTGTATTTCTTTACTCCAGTTTTAAAAAAAAAATTATTTTCTAAACTCTACTTCATACACTGATACTTTTTCAGCATGGTTCATGAAGAATTGTATAAGACTTCTTTATTATGTTAACTGCACTTTTTTATTATATTAACTACAGTCCATGATTTCAAAGATTTCAACTGATTTTTTATAATCATTAGTAAATAGATTAATTTTTTCAAAAAGTAATTCTTTGTCAATTACATATATGAAATAAACTTTGTCTTCCCTAATATACAAGGCTTTCTTTTCTAGCAAACAAAGACAAGGTATGGCTCTGCCTAAGTACATGTTTACTTTGAAGTAGTTTGTGTTGTATATATGGTTCAAGAACTTTAAAAATTATATTCATTATTTACTTTTATTTACTCAAGAAGTTATTTAGAAACTGAAAAAATGAATCACTTTGTTCTTATACATTAATTTCATTTTGATAAAAACTACATGTCATTAAAAGATTGTAATCCACTTAATTTACAAAATTATTTTATATGTTGTAAGTATATTTTTGTCACAGTGTACATGGCCTACTTTGAATACAACCTCCTTTGAAATGCAGTTCATTGCATTTCTGTAGTTAAGTATTGGTAAGTTAAGGCAACCTGCTATTTGTAAAAGGACACCTTCCCCCAGTTAAAATCAGATCTTACCCTTGACATCCTTGAAAAAAATAACTGTTTCTACTGAGAGAGAGACACTGAGAAGAGAAAGATGTGAATTTTAGGATCATGATTTCTAAAAGTTCCTGGGGAAATTACTTAATAAACATTAAGTAAACCTAAGTATTTCACAGGTAAAAGTCTAGACATTACAGAATATTGTAATTGTCAAGAGAGTCTCCTGAGATGCCTTCAAACTCTAACATATATGAATAAAATATGTAGCTCTCTAGAATCAAGCAGGGGAAAGGAGTTTTGCTAGGGTAAGGAGAATTGGCTGTCTTTCCTTTGCAGCTTCACTCTGTTGCAGAGCCCTGAAAACAGATTTTTCTTTACTACCAGGCCAATAACACTTTCCAACCAAGTTAAGTGTTGGTTCCTGCCCTCTTAAGTGGGCACTGACCCATTTTTTTCTAATCGCGTCAAGCCGTGTATTTTATTCAGTGATAACCTTTCTTCCTCTAAACTCTCAAGATGAACAAGAAGTATTTTACTGGCTGTACAAAATCAAATGATGTCATCTCATTTCAAGAAAAAGATCTGCAATGGCAGCCAGACCAAAAACACCATTTGTATGCAAAAAGAGTTAAACTACTGGAAAAATACCCTTGCCAGTAGAGTGTGGTATCATTAAACACAACTAAATTTGAAGCAGTAGTAGAAAAAAATATATATCTTGAAATGTGATAGGGTCCATTACGCTTCCTGATGAGATTACTTGCCTCTCCAATACATTACCCAAAGGCGCTTATAAAACTGAGGGAATATATTACATTGGAATTATCAGAACTTTTCTAAGTAGGTCAAATTTTGAAGCAAAAAAGACTTCAAATTGTATGCAGTGTTACAAAAAAAAAAAAATCTTAGGAGCTGTACAGCCAAGGTGCTAATCACTTTTTTAAACAATTTTTTTTTAAGTCTTAACTCTTGCATAAACATTAAGTATACCATTTTAAAATGCAGAGTCACACACCTGAGGCTGTTCTTCTACTGTCATCTTAATTCTGTTTTTAATAATAAACTGAATTTTAATTATATAAATATCTTTATTCATTTGGAAACACAAGAAAAGTAGAGCTCCCAAAAAGTTTAAAATCTAACTCATAATTTTGAATAAGCAGATTCAGTTCCAACTCTAAATATACAATACTTTCCTCACCAACTGATAGGTTTTCATTCATGGTGTTATTGCAAAATGACAAAATTCTGGTGTAATTTAAATAAAATTTAGTTTTCTTACAGGTAAGTCTAAAATATCAGGTTTACTGTTTATTTTTGCAACTTTTCATATGGAAGTATTTAAAACATCTAGTAATTGTAGCAATATATACCTAAGAATGTCCTGTGCAGCAATATGATCACATAAAAATTGACTTAAGGACCATTCGATTTATCCAAGCACCAGTTGAATAAAAGAATGTTAATTGCTTTAATTTGTAAAAAATTCTTTTGAAAATAATCTCAAGTAAGAAAAATGTCAACATTTAGGCCTTTCTTTCATTTCTAATATTATGGTGATGAAAGTTAGTGAAATATGGACCAAAAAAGCACTTGTGAAAATAAATAATACTAGCACGGATTTGTTTAGCTTACATCTGCCGTGGTACCTGCATAGTCTACCATTAAGCACTACTTTAGGTACAAGCGATGAAGCCCCCAGCGAAGATGCCATCTGGGAGTGAATACATTAGGCCAATAATAGCATATTGTGAATTACTGTGAATAATACAGACTTGACACATTAGCATTAGTAACTAGCAGGTCTTTGAGCAAAAGGAATTTAGAACTGTAACATTTAAATTGATGTTTGAGGGAGGATAGAGCAGAGTAAAATCCCTTAGACTCAGGCCCTAACAGCTAAGAAGAAGGTTCATGAAGGTTTGAAGTGAGACTCAAAAGGCAGAGAAATGTCTTTAAATGACTTCACACATTTTCTAGACCAACTTCGTATCTTGAAGAAGAGGGAATTTAGCACCAAATAAACCAACAAAAAGGGGAATGGAAGTCCTAGAAACAAACTTTACCAATGTCCCATATTTACCAAGCACTGACACAACTTCTGGTTCTTCTGATAATTACATTCCTGATTTAGGAGTGAAAATTTATTCCAATTCTCTAAAGATCCCAACTCAAATCATATCATATTTATTTTCATAAGAACTCAGTTTAGGTTTGAGTATTAATCCACCAAAATAATGCATATTATAAAAACAGGAAAACATATGAGGTAGAAAAATAAACTGACAATTTTAAAACAAAAGTAAGTCATAACAACAGAAAAAGCTCATATAATTTTTAAACTTATCATATAACCTCTGGACTTTCCTTAAACTTAGTATCTTATTTATCCCTATATTTCTCCCTTTTATTGGGTTTCAACTTACAGCCCAGACTGAAGACTCAAATATCCATCTCCAATTCTACCATTTCAATAGTGACTACATCCTTCTTTTGAATTGCCCAGAGTGAGCAAATCTTAAATATCCTGCTGCTATGGTTAGTAAAAGCCCAGATAATGAACATGGATTTTTGATCTTTTCAAAAGTAGGCACAGCATACAAAATCAACCTTACTTTGTATGTTTCTTGTCCCTGCTTCCTTCTGTGTTTTTGTTGATGAAATCTCCAATCTACAACCATGTTTAAAATACTGTCATCTTGGTTTCAGGCTGCTGCTCTACCCATTGAGGCAGTCATAAAAGATATCTATACTTCTTTCCAATGCAGTCACTAACCCCAAAGTCATATGCCTATGTTTCTCTGTCATTGAGCTTATTTTATTCTTTCCACCACTCTCCTCAGGCAATCCATCCAACAGGGATAGAATTTCTTCTTTTAATTGTGGTTAAAAAAAAAAAAAAAAAAAACACTGAACAGGAGATCTACCCTCAACAAAATTTTAAGTGGACAGTACAGTATTGTTAATTATAAGCATAATGTTGTTTATCAGACCTTTATAATTTTTTCATTTTGTTTTACTGAAACTATACTCATTGAACAGCAACTTCTCATTTCCCCATCTCCCTACCCCCTCACATTACCACTCTGCTTTCTTTTTCTGAGTTTGACTACTTTAGATAACTCCTTTAAGTGGAATCACGCAATATGTGTTCTCCTATGATTAGTTCACTTCGCATAATATACTCAAGGTTAACGCATGTTTAGCATATTACAGTATTTCTTATGGTTATATGATACCCCATTGTATATATGTCACATGTTCTTTATTAATCTATTGATGGGCATTTAGTTGTTTTCACCTCTTGGCTAATATGAATAATGATGCAATGAACATGGGAGTGCAAATATCACTTTAAGATCCTGATTTGAATTCTTTTGGATAAATACCCAGAAGTGGGATTGCTGGATCATATGCTAGTTCTATTTTTAATTTTTGAGGAACTTCCACACTATTTTCCATAGCTGCTTTGCTGTTTTACATTCTCACCAATAAGGGTTTCAATTTCTCCACATCCTCTCCTTTTGCTAATTTTTTTGTTTTGCTTTGGCCATCTAACAGGTGTGATGTGACATTTCTTTCTGGTTTTTGTTTGTATTTCCCCAATTATCAGTGAATTTGAACATCTTTTCATATACCAGTTACTTTGAGTCCTAGGTTCATTTTAATCAGGTTGTCATTTTTTTTTCTTATTGACTTATTGTAGTTCCTTAGATATTTTGTATATTAACCCTTATTATAAGGTTTGCAAATAATGTCTCCCACTCTGTCAGTTGACCTTTCACTTTGTTGATTAGTTCCTTTGTTATACAGAAGCTGTTTGGCTTGATGGAATGCCACTTTTCTATTTTTTTTTAATTTTGTTGCCTGTGTTTTTAGTGTCATATAAAAAAAAAATCATTCCCAAAACAATGCTATGAAGCTTTCCCCCTATTTTTTTCCCTAAATGTTTTATATTTTCAGATATTTAGCTTAAGAATTCATTTTTTTTTACTTTGTTTTGGGGATGGTGTAAAATAATGGTCTAATTTCATAGATATTTTAAAAAATTTAATTTCATACCTTGTTTAGGTATACATATAGATGTTGTAAAAGGTTAGTAAGAATTAAGGAGACAATAAACAAAATATTCAGAATTGTATTTATACTTCGAGGGCAACAACTCACACAGGAGGCTTCATTGGTAATGATTATATTCAGTTTCCCAGGCCAGGAGTTACTATATTTATACATACACACACTCAAAATATTGGGTTTATAAACCCTAGATACATAGGAATTTTATATACTATTTTATAATAAAATAAAAATGTTTGTGTTTAAAGAAAATGTTAGGTACTTAAAGTGAACTTCCTTTGAAAGAGACTTTTCCTGATCTCCCAAATTACATATGATATATTATATGAATATTTAACATGTATACTATCATATAATATATATAGCATGCCTACAAGTTCAGTGTAATTTTACAGGTAAAGACATCAAGCTTAGGAGGACTAGTAAAATACGTCAATTACAGAATAACAGAATTTGAACTATCGCTCTCTAATCTCAGAGTTTGGGTTTTGAGTGACTTACATATTGTAATTCCCAATGTAGACAGAATATATTTTATGAACTTCAGCTTCACTCATTTCATACAACTTTGCTTCACGCACTAGCCTGTAAGCTTTCTGATGGTAGGTGCTATAATTATTGATATTTGAATCTCTGGAGCTTTATACACTGCTCCAGATAATTGTAAATAAATGATGAAATGGATAAAAAAGTAAGAATTTACCTACAGGAAAAATTACATGTTATGTATTCAAGCCCTTATTAACATGCTTAACCCCAAAATAACAGTGATATAAAGGCGTATCGGAAGAGAAAAAAGCAGATTTGAAAGCATGAGGATATTGGTATTCAGTCATCCCTTGGGGTGATCAAGCCCATCAGAAATTACATTAGTACATAAAGAAGGAAATCCTGGCATGCTAAACAACATTTCTGAACCAGGCTATAACCATAGCCTAAGACAGAAATTTCCAAACTTCTGAGTTGTAAACGATGTGTTCTCATGAGACAAAAACACATTAGAGAGAAAAAAAAGGAGGGGTGATGAAATTTTAGAAAAAAAAAATGTTTGCAGTCACCAGTGATGAATAGCTTCTGTGCTTTCTTAAAGATTTAAAGATCAAAGCCTGCTCTATAACAATGATCCATCCCATTACACCCCCATTCCCACCAGCAGTCTCAACTCCATTTATTCCCTTACTTCTTTGCAAAATGATAGCAGGATTTCCAACTTTTTCCAACATTTTTATAGGTAAAGCTTGTCAGATTCTCCCAATATGACAAAAATAGTATAGCCAAGGAAGGGATAAGTAAAGATAAAAGATTGCTGATTGTATCTCCACTGCCTGATAAGAAAATCCATTCATTTTATATCTGATTATTTTCATTTGTTAGTTGGAAATTCCAGGCAGTGTCCGTTTCAGTGAGGGAAAAAAAAAAAAATTAAAAGTCCCATTACTCCATTGGAGGAAGAAAATATTCTCCAAAGTTGTGAAATTAACCTCTTCCTTCATTCACACATTTGGTTCTATTTTTTACAGTTGTACCAGTAATCTAAAAGAAAAAGCACTGAAAGCCAATTCCAGGTTTCTAAAATGTCTGACTGTGCATGTCCCAGTTCTCTTCACCACCTCCCAAAGGATTCAGCCAATTTTTATTTCTACAGTGCATCAGTGTTTATCATTTGTTTTACAACAGCACTGCATGTTCTTGAAAATTGACTTAGATGAATTTCAACCACCGTTTACAAAAGCTCAAGAGAGATAAACGGCCTTGAAAACAAAATCCACCACTGAGGCATGCTTAGTTTACTAAGAAAGCCTTTCTTTTTTTTTTTCTTTTTACCCTTTAGTTCATTATTTACTTCATTATAGTGGTGAATCCACCCCTAGCAGTCTATGTATTTGTCAAGATTTTTGACAAATTTCTGGCTTATCATTAGGCATTATGAAAATTCACTGTGAGAAAACAATTGCTAGACAAAAGCTTTTTCATTCAGTTTGCATTAAAATAATATTGATGATTTTTACCTTCAGAAATGCTAAGAGTAAAATCATGGATGCATTTTGATAGCACATGTATGAATAAACTGATTTCATCTGGACAAATGTGCCACGAAGTGATTAAGTCAGATGAACATGGAATAAATCCTGGTTATCTCTTGTTAGCTGGGTAATCAAAGGTAAGTTACTTAATCTCTGTGTCTCAGTTTCTTTATAAAACAAAAACATTAAATAAATCTTAAAAAAAAAACCACTTCAATGCCAGGCATATAGTATGCGGGAAAAATCATAGGCAATAGTGCTTTTATTAATAATCTAGAGAAGGTGGGCCTCCATGGTGATGAAAGGGGGTAAGTACTGCACTGTGAAGCTGTCCGCAAACTGTGCAGCATGAGTTCGATCCCCAGGCAGGGAGCTACCCACATGGTGCAGCAGACCTCTCCTGTCTCGCCCACTGCTCCCCTCAGCAGTGTATTTAAGTCAATCTGCCTGTTCTGCTCCCACTCTGTCTGTGGTGAATCCTCTCACCCCCCACACCTCTGGCCTGTACCCCAGTTCTTGTATGCATAATAAATCTTAAAAAAAGACATAAACTTGGTAACTAGATAATAAAATAAGATACATTTAAAAAATTATAATAATACAGAGAAGGAACAGAGTAGGGAAGAGTCCCACCTCCCCCATTTGTTGCAACCTAGAATTGTACCATTCTCATTACTAACGAAAAAAGTACCTGGGCATCTTATACCCCTGGAAAAAAGCTGAGGCAAGTTTAAAGACTGTTTCTGAGAAGAAAGAATAAGAGCTCAAATGGAAGGCAGCCTCCAGGCCCAGCAGAGTTGGCTGAACCAGACTACAACATGCACCCTTGTGGGAAGTGGGTGTGCCAGGTCACAGTCCTTGCTCTGTGAGCTTAGACAAACTTCTGCTCCCTCATCCTCAAAGTGAAAGGATGGCTAAGACCAGGTCTGACTATGTTTTCAATGAAAATTAATTCAGTGCTGATGAAAAGAGTAAGAGCAGGGATTTTTCAGGGACCAAGAACAAGGGAGAGAATTCAATGGAAGCTTTTCCTAGCCTCCTACCATCAAAAAAGCGGAAAACAAAGGTCAGAAAATAACTAAGGATGTTCAAACATGTGTGGCTCTGTGTTTGAATGTATCTCACACCTACTATCGCTAATAATTTCAGCAAACAGTTGTGAGGCTGACCCATGGTGAACCTGTTCTCAGCAATTTGGGAAATCTTCACATGCACTGTCTCATTAGCTCCTATCCTTAAAAGATCAGTACTATTATTATCTTCCATTTGCAGGTGAGGAAATCAAACTTAAACTTCATCAAGGACACTGGATTTCAATGGAACTAAAATTTGACCCTAAACAGTCTGGCTCCAGAGGGCATGATCATAAATACTATCCTCTATATTTCCACCAGTGAAACCATTGGAAATTCTGTCTTTTCTGTCTTGCTTTCTCTGACTCATAACTGAATTTTGTTATGTTATTTCCCTAAAACTTTTATTACTGGCCTGGCTGAGCCTCTAGGAGATTCCAGGACTCCCGTTCATTGAATGTTTTCAAAGGGCACATTTCAAACATTGCAATTCAACCATACTGCAGTGAAGAACACCACAGAGGTGTGGATGAAACGTGAACCCCGAGTTCCTAACTCTTGGAGCTTGGGGTCCTGCACAGGGGATCTATACACATACCTTTGTATTTGTTTGAAATTTTTCATCAAAAAAAGTTTAAAGCAATTGAAATTTCAACCACAAAGAACATAACTGAAGGTCGTAAATGGTTTCAGGATCCAGAATGACATTCAGGTTCAGTAAGTTAATGCCTCTGCTGACAATTCCAAAGACTGGCTTCCAAGCACTGAGAGTGCAGCCACTTATTTATCCAAAATTTTACAAATACAAGATTCCTCCATACAGAATATTTCAGTCTTGTCTATTTAGAACAATAAAGATATTCCTGGAGTTTAATCTTTTGCTCACTCTAATGTTTGTTGTTGGAGTTACTGTGGCTGATTGAAAAACCTTTTGCTTCCTTCCTTGTAACAGGTTTATCTTTCCACAGCCTGCGAATTACTAAAGATTATTTGCATAGTCAAACATTAAAACTTTCGTCCCATACCCCTTTCACAGTTCTCTTAAAAGATTAAAAGAAAGAAACTTACCCATTCTGTTGTGCATTCCTTCTTCGCCAAAGTGTGCTGTGGTTTCAAAAACTAGCCCAGTCCTTCTGAACTTTTCTATATCCGTTATAATATTAAAGAGCCACAAGGAAGGGAAGTGGTTAGTCAACTTGCTAATTTTATCAGTCCCTCCCACTGGTTAAATAGTACCTGATGCTACAGACATAAAATCAGTTTTCCTGCTCACTTTCCTGCTACAGCACAACTTTATAAAGAGAGCATAGCTGGAGAAGAAGAGATTGACAATATCAAGTTTGTAGGCATGAGACAGTTAATGAATGAACATTTTATTACTATTAATAAAAAGCCTAATAGGTTACAGAAACCAGCGATTCAACAAAATGAGGAGGAGGAGAGAGAATGTCTGTCAACTAAGCAAACTCAGTCAGTTGGGTGGGAAGGGGAGTGATTTTTAATGCAATCAGAGGACGTGTGGGAAGTAGCTGATGTTTCATTTGTTGATAAATTATTCTTCCCTGGAATGGAGCCAGTATACCGGATATAGAAACTTCCACAAGTTGGGGCCCTATCTCGGACATTTCCCTTCCTCTGGAGTTGAGTAAATAAAACATAGGACAAAGTAGCAGATATGCACCTTTAAATGCAGGAAAATTAAACATTCTCCGAGGAAGCTATTAACTATTTTCTAGGTATAACAATCTGCAATAAATGAGAAGAAAATACAGGGCCTGAGACAGATTTTAATGAAATAAAATACTTTTGATATGCTGTTCCAACTGCAAAAAATTGCAACCACCAAACAGTGACACCCAAAACACTGTATCATACAATTTTCTGACCTACTTATATGGCTAGCATTTGATTTAAATTCTAAGAACTCATTCTTAAGTGTCTTTCCCCTCATATCTAGCTAAAGAATCTAGCAATTCAGAGATTCCTTGGTGGCACAAGGGGTTAAGTCTCAGCACTATGAAGCTATTGCCAGCCACTAAAGCATGAATTCAATCCCTGGCCAGAGAATTGACCCACGCAACACAACAGACCTCTCCTGCCTTGCCCACTACTCTCCTCAGCAGTGTATCTCAATAGATCTGCCTGTTCTGCTCCCCACTCTGTCTTTGGTGAATCCTCTCACTCCTGCACCTCTGCCCTAAACCCCAGTTCCTGTATGCATAAATAAAAATAAACCTTTTAAAAAAGAATCTAGCAATTCATACATTCATCTCTCCCTTCTTGGTATTCCCCCCACTCAATATTACCCACCCCCAAAATTTTTGGAGTGCTTGTGAATTTATTTTCCATCCCCATATGTTTGTTTTCTAATTAGAGCTGAGAAAATATGAAGTAAAATACAAGTGATATCTTGCTTTAAGATCCCATCTACAATTCCCCTTGAAGAGAAACTACATAATTCTAAGCCCACAAAGTCAAAGCTTTGCCATTTTGTTTTTAATTGAGGTAACGTTGGTTTACACGTTGTTTGTATTCTGGAAGCACAGGATCTCTCCATCTAGTGCAGTCGCCAGAGTGCTCCCACCACCAAAGCAGCCATAGTTCACCACCATCAACCACTATATCCCTCCCCATTGCATGCGTACCCCTCGCCTTCCCCCTCTCAATGCCTCAGTTCTATGGTAAGTTTCAAGGGTTAGTTTTTGAGATTGGTTTATCTGATCCTTTCAACCCACAAGCACATCTTTACACATCTTTACATTTTTTTGTAAACTGAGAATACTTAAAATCAACACTTCACACTATGACCAAGCTGCTTTAGTCCCTCTCATGTACATTTGTAGTTTCTGTATTTTTAAGGAAGGAAACAAGAAATACAGAGTTTGAGAGCAAAAATAAGGGAAGGGAGAAGACTTTCTCCCCATCTGTAAAACTTGAAGTCTCCCATAAGCTTCTACCTTCACGGGCCTCTCCTTGGCCTCTTTTAAAAGCCTCCCTCTCCCATTCAGACGTACTGACTTGTCCCCTTCCAATGTCCTAGAGTATATTTCATCATTTCCTGTCTGTCCATAAATTATTTTTATGTAATGTCTTTCCAGGACATTGTAAGTCTTTTTAGGACTTAATCTGTCCTTGACGCTCATTTAGAATATTGGTCTTATCAAACACAAAGCCCCCACTTTAAAACAAGTGTTTTTACAATGCCTCTTTTGCTAACCTAAAATGAAACTCGTAAGTACCAATCCTAACTCTATGTGGCATATTTTTCAAAATCAATAAAATTCTCCAAGGCATGAGTTTTAACACATCTCAGAAGTCCTTTAATGCTTGCCCGAAAATCAATTAGTAAATCTGGATTATGGAGAAGCAAAAAGAAGCTGGTCCTTATAGGAAGCATAGGGAAGTGAAAAGTTGGCAAGTTGAGTGTACATTAGAATAAAATCTAGTAATAAAATAAGAAATAATAAACAAGATTTAGAGGCATGTGATAAAACAAAGGAAAATAAAATTAGCGGAAGGCCAGATAACATGCCATAGCAAATTACAGACTATAAAAGTAAACATGAAGAATGATTAATATTTTTCAAAGGAACTGAGTATTCCTTGTTCATTTTACAGCCATTTTTCTATATTGAACAAGGTAGCTACAAGCACACACTAATAAAATCGTGTGTATTATTCAAGCATTAGGAAATATGCTGTTGTCAATGACATGGTTTTCCAGAGGTGAATAATTCCTGGTTAATGCTTCTAATAACAAAACATGAAATTATACAGTAGTTTCAGTCTTAGAAAATTCAGTGTACCCTAAAAGTAAATATAAACAATTTTTAGGGCCTCCCTGGTGGCGCAGGTGGTTGAGCGCCACACTGTGAAGCTGTCCGCAGCCTATGCAGTGCAGGTTCGATCCTCTGCCGACCTCCCACATGGTGAAGCAGACCTCTCCTGCCTCGCCCGCTGCTCCCCTCAGCAGTGTATTTCATCAGTCTGCCTGTTCTGTTCCCTGCTCTGTCTCTGGTGAATCCTCTCACCCTCCCATGCATCTGGTCTGTACCCCAGTTCTTGCATAAAAATAAATAAATCTTTAAAAAAATTTTATATGCACAACAGACTTTTTTATCCTGGCTCAAATAATTATAAGCAAGTATTTCACCCATAGAGGGATATTTTATTTTATTATTTTTTAAAGATTTATTTATTTATGCATACAAGAACTGGGGTACAGGCTGAGAGGTGTGGGGGGTAAGTGGATCCACCAGAGACAGAGTGAGGAACAGAACAGGCAGATCCACTGAAATACACTGCTGGGGGGAGCAGCGGGTGAGCCAGGAGAGGTCTGCTGCACCAAGTGGGTAGCTTCCTGGCCAGGGATCAAAATTGTGCTGCAGTGGCTGAGGATAGCTTTGTAGGTTGTGTCTTGACTTGTTGTGTCACCAGGGAGACTCCATAAAGGGATATTTTAAAATGCAAAACACAAGAACAATTCTTCCAGGTGGAGGACATCCCTCATATTAGAAGACCTCTCACACTCCTGAACATGATCCACTTAATGCCAGTAGCGGCCTGTAAGCTTTGTGGCATCCAGAAAATATTCCCACATGTTCTAAAACTTTGTCTTGAAGGCCGGAACCACCTCATTGCAAACACTCCCCTAGAAAAACTACAACTCTTATAAACTCAGCTAGCTTCAGGAGTCAGAAAGGAACATTAAAGAGAGAAGGCCACCAGAGAAGGAGTATGCATTGTCTGAATGCAGGGCACACATCCTGCTAACATGGGTTTCCATCAGCAGCAACAGTCGGCTCCCATCAGTGGTGGTCAAGCAGATTATGAGCACTGCAGAGTATCCTGTCTTTCCAAAGAAAATAGATATCTGGAATTTCACAAGAAATTTCCTTTTTTTTGCAAAAGATTGGTAATCACTCTTGGACTACGTGAAATTTGTACATGTGCTCGCACAATCTCTACCTTAGAAATTAGCTACTCAAGTTAAAAAAAATGTTGTGATGACATTTATGAAAAATCAATATTGAAGATAAGATACACATTGTAAAAAGCAGGTGACCAAGCACTATGAACCCATTTTATAAATATTATATGTACTATGTATGGATTAAACAGAATAGATATAGAAATATCTGCCAATGTGTTAACAGGAATTCACTGTTGATATGCATTTTTCCTTTTTCCATTTACTTCTCAGTATTTTCTAATATTTCTAAAATAAACAATTAAGGTTTTAATATAATAAAAAAGAAGCAATAGAAAATATTTTTAGTTTTTAAAAAGTTAGAGGACCATAGCTATGAAAAGCTCTTTGAATACATTCTGAAAGGACCACAATTAAAATGGACAAATGTGATATATCTCAAACACCAGATATAAAAATTAGGTTGTGCACAAACCAGAAAAAGAGTAATAGGATTCATTATGTTTGTTCCAGATATTTACATCATTATTTTATTTTTTTTATCAGATAAGCAGAGTACACAAGAGAAATCTAAGACTGAATGCAAGACAGAGAAAGCATTCAAATAATTGTGTGTTAATTAAGAAAGATGCAGAGCTTTCACAGAGGTAAAAAAGTAAATTTTCATATGCACTAAATAATAATATTTAATTAATAATAACTAAATAATAAGTATATCATCTAAAGTACCTTTAAAGTGCTTTTAATAATGTAATTACCTTTTCTCTTATTTACAAAACTAATATTAAAAGTTGAGTCATTTGAATTCAGTAAAATTATTTAGCTTCCTCTAAGGCTTAAAAAAATCAGTTTCATCATGAACTTGCTGAGGAAATGGACCATGTTCTACTCTTACAAAAATCTATTTCCCCCCAAATGAGAAATATGCAACTAGAAATGTTTCAAAGCTGATTCTCGTAGGCATCAAACAGAACATACTGGAAAAACAAGATAACATCTTGAAAAAATCATACATAATAAGGCCATTTGTACATACTAAAAATTTTGCAATTACTACTGATAAATTGTAATTTATAAAAATGCAGCACCAAATGTATAGAGAGGAACTTTCAGAATTATAGTAATTGGTATGGAAATAATGATATATAATTTTTGGAGATATTACCTTTACTTGTACAGAAGTACAGTCATTCTAGTGCTTATTACTTTGGAAGGAAATGTATACTTTTACCAGTCTTTAGCTATATGCTGACTCAAACTTGAATCCTTAACTCTGTTTTCAAGTTTATTCATTTCAATTTTGCAGAATACAGAGGATTATATAGTTTGTGAGCTGAATCTTTTCTTTCAGTTATCTTTTTCAATTTTTTTAAAGATTTATTTATTTATTTATACAAGAATCGGGGTACAGGCCAGATGCGGGAGGGTAAGAAGAGTCACCAGAGTCAGAGTGGGGAACAGAACAGGCAGAGTGATGAAATACACTGCTGAGGGGAGCAGCGGGCGCGACAGGTGAGGTCTGTTGCACCATGTGGGACCCTCGCCGGCAGGTTGGGATAGAACTGATGCAGCAGAGGCTGTGGACAGCTTCACAGCACAGCACTCACTCAACCGCCTGCGCCACCAGGGGAGGCCCTCTTTTTCAATTTTTATAACAAAAACAGATGCAGGTTTCAAAGTTGCTAGTTTGTCAAATACTTGTGTGTGTGTGTGTGTGTAGTCCTCAGTAAACATAACACATAGTATAAAATCACTGGCAATCAAATGATGCAAATTATGAAAGATTAACATTTTTACATACCAATTGATGCCAATACATGATGATACTAGCTTATAATGTGAAGAATACTCTCAGACACTACTAATAGGAGTGTAAATTGGTACTCCTTTCCTGGCACCTAACCTTGTCACAGCATATCAAGAATCTTTTAAAAAGTTCACACTCTGAGAGTGACTATTTGTAGGAATCATTTCCAAAGAAGAATAAATCAAAGATGTGGATGGTGATTTATATAAATGAATGTGCATCGCACTGTTATTTAAGATGTTAAACAACTGCAAATCATCTATATGCCCAATAAAAGGGAAATACTGAAAAAATTATGGTGTAATTATGTGATGGATTATAATACAACTTCTCTAAATCCTGGTATTGAAAATACTAATAACATTAAAAAGTTAAGAGAAAAAATTTGAAAACATGTTTGTATTATTTGTATTTTGGAACACAAACACTTACTCCACTCACACCCTCACACTTCACAAATAAAATTAATCCACATATCCAACAGAGAACAGACTGAAAGAAAATTTCTGAATGTGAAATGATTTTTTCTGGATGTTATAATTACAGAAAATTTTTATAATTTTTTTTATTTTGATTTTGATCATTTTCTACCTCAACCATTAGGAAAAAAATACCACAGAAAAACAAAAACATCAAAAAAGTTGCAACACTTGCCATGAGTGTTAGAATCTTCATATATCACTATGTCCTTTACATGGTCTTTTGGCTTCAGGAATTTTATTTTATTATTATTTTAGTTTTGTGAATTTTTTACCTTATGTCTTGATAAAGTGAAACCTCCCTGATAACCCAGAAGACTTAGGGTGAAATAAGCCTCATGTTAATGTGAGAAATGTTAATTACTGTATATATTTGATAACTCTTAAAAACAGACTGCTAAAATTCATATCCAATCTTCGCAAAACTAGTCAGTCAGATTTTAACTGGGAGAGCAGTAACAGTGAATTCTGAATTTAAATAAATTGAAGGTAAAAGAAATGTATTCTTTTTTAGTCTTCATTACTCCAGACACTTTAAAATTTTAGCTTATTTTATTATCACAACAATCCTGAGGGTTAAGTTTTCTAACACCTGTTTTACAGATGGGGAAACAAATTTATTCAAATATTAGGTAAAGTTTACTTAACCTGAAAGATTAGGTACCTGAAGAATAGGCCAATTTCTTTGATTTGGTAAATGAAGGACCAGAATTGTCTACAGATAATTCTAATGACAAAACTCATGTCTAGAGCTATACAACAAAGAGGCCGTTGAAACCAGGTAGTTGAGTTGTAGTCTTCAAATTACAGACAAGTCAAAAAACAAAATCATTGACGGTCATGAAATAAGGAGATTATGAATGTGCTATAGTACAAAATGAAATAAGAGCTCACAGGGAATTGAGAAAAAAGTTAGCAATGGAATACATAACCAAAGCTAATTATTTTTAACCAAAAGTCAGAACACAAATGACATAGCTGTGTGTGTGTGTGTGTATGTGTGTGTGTATACATACACATATAATGGGCTTGTTAAATTGGTATCTATATATTATTTGGAAATACTAAGTAAAATTCAAAATCATTTTTATGAAAAGGTTTTAATTACACAAATAATAGATGATCATAAAATCAAAGAGTACAAGATACATGAGAACAAAAGTAAAAAACTACTTCACAATCGTACACTACAGAAATAACCATTGTAAATGGTGTTGGCTTCTCAGACTTCTTTCTATCCACTTACCTATCATAGTAGCACTTAAGAATGCAAAAGTTGGGTAAATCATCCAAGCTGTAGAACTTGTGACATGAGACAGAGTTTGAACAGACATCTCTCTAACTCCCACAAGTGTTTTCTCTACCTTCTTATTTTGCCTCAGGTACAGAAAGGGCAGATACTCTACAAACACAGAAAATAAGGGAAAATGGTGTGTGTTTTGATTTATTTGTTTTTAATATTTTTCCAAAATCCAAAGTATTTGCTAGATGGCTGATTCTGCCACTTAACTACTATTTCCCTTTGAGCAAGTCATTCAAGTACCCAGACTGAATGCTTCCATCTATTAATAATGATGATAACTTGCAAGGGTTCTGTAAAAGCCAGTGAATGACTCAGTGACTAAATGGAATTTAATCTTAGTACACTAAAATCTCTGTTTTAGAGCAACATGACATGCTTAACATAAAAACACAATGCTAACCTTTAGAATTTTAAACAAAGAACCAAGATACCATTTGGGTCAAGTGTACTAACAACCTTTCTGCAAAGAGGGATAATAATCAGTTCACTAAATAACAGTCAGCATGCTATTACATACTTTCTGCTACATAAACTTGGTTTTCAATCAAGTTTAAAAATAAGTCTCTAACTCACCTTTGATTCACCCACTATCTCTTTTTACATTATTACTCTGCCTACTATAACCACGGAATGTCTCCCCATGCTGAGTTAAAGTGGACTTCAGATATTAGAAAGACAAAGACTGATGTAAAAAAATGAATATAAAAAATAAATAAAATCATAAAAAAGATAAAGGGGAAGTTAAAAACCCTATTCTGGTGATCTAATCAGGAACTGTTGGAGATCAACCACAGAACTGCTTTAAGTTTAAAACTCTACATGCTCTATTTTTTTCTCATACATATTATCCTTTGTATTTATATTCATTTAAGAAGAAATAAATGTGGCTTGTGGGGGGATAGTTTATTTCTTATTCAAATAGTGTTGCAGTATAACATAAATTTCAGGTGTGCATAATTATAAATCAGTACCTATATAAACTACATAAAGTTCACTAATTCCTTTGTTAAAAAAAAAAGGAAGGAAGGAAGAAAGACAAGGACTGTAAAGGGGCCAAACAGTATTACATGTTCCTTATTCCTTCTAAAAGCAATAACTAAAAATTGTGTACAATTTCCAACATTTCCTTCAGCCCTCATTCCAAGGTTGAGGATCTTTTGTCATTCAAACAATACTGGATTCTAACTGATACTGTTCACAAAGACTAGGCTGTACCCATCAAGCAGCAAAGAGGAGGAGGGCCAAGACCCATTTAGTTCTGGACCCACTGTGAAGTGCAGTTACATCTTTCGGTTCATGGGATGCCAAGGGGTAATTTTGTCACTATGTCACATACAACCCAATGAGCTGGCTTTTTAAAAGACGTTTTCATCAAGTGACAATCACTTTACCATCAGTGCAAATGTGTGACTTCCATTTCCGGAAAGGACCTGTGATTGTGCAATGTCTTATTTAAGAGAGAAGTATCACTCTTATCTATTCTCCTAAGAAATGAAATATTTTTATTTCTCAATACTGGGAAGTCTCTGATGACATTTTAAGATTTTCTTGAGAAATATCCATAATATACCGCTACTCATTAACTTTATAGTCTAAGAATATTATTACATTCTCTGGCCTTTGGGCCATTCTGGTGGTGCAGGGGTTAAAGTTTCAGTGCTATCAAGCTATCACCAGTCAATGCAGAGACATTAGTTCAAACCCTGCCAGGGAGCTGACCCACTTATGGCACAGCAGACCTCTCCTGTCTTGCCCACTGCTCCCTCAGCAATGTATTTCAGTAGCTCTGCCTGTTCTGCTCCCCTCTCTGTCTCTGGTGAATCCTCTCACCAACTGCACCTCTGGCCTACACCCTAGTTCTTGTATGCAAAATAAATAAAAATAAATCTTAAAAAAAATTCTCTGGCCTTTATTTTCTGATTTATATATCAGGGATAGTAACGTCTATTTTGTAGAAATGCTGTAAAATTAAATAGGGTAAATTAAATAAAGAGCATTCACACAATGACTAGCACATTACAATGGGTCAAAAACTGATAACTAAAATTATTACAACATATTTGTATACAGTAGTCAAGTAGTTCTCTCCATTCTGAGTCTGATATAATAGTGAATCTATGCATGTATGTTTGTGTGTTCTTTCAATATCTTTAAAGGAGGCTCTGGCTCATTTTGTCCTTTTTCTAAAAACTTTACAATATATTTTTTAAAATCCTTTTAAGATCCATAATCCTATTGAATCAGGAATAAAACATGTACTTAGTTTCAGGCAAACAATTGTTCAACAGAAGCCCCTTCAATTTTTAATTACTCCCACTTCCCTCTCCAAGTTCACAGTTATTCTCTGATTTTTTTTTAATCTTGAAAGCCAGTCAGAGTACATTATTTATGTTATATTCAATAAGGAGAAAAAGAAGAAAAGGAATTTTATTCAGGACACTAACTGTAACCTTGAAATGTTATTTTCTGAACATTTGTTCTGCTCACTGAGCAAATTTTAGTCTTCAAGTCAGATGTCTAAATACAGTGCTTGAGCTCTGCTTAAAGGCTAAAAATATCGACTTCTGCACAAGGTGATGGTTACAAAGGAAGGTGTTTAGAATATGGTTCAATAGAAGCTAAGGTAATTGAGCATTAGCTATAGAGTTCAGCCAGAAGAATTTCTCTTCTACACTGAAGCTCTGGACTCAAATCTTAGGCTATTATCCTTTGAAATACATTTTACTTGAAAGGAGAGTCAATTAAGTAAGTGATTTCCTGAAATCCTTCACAGGTCCTCAATTTTCATCATTTAAGAGTAAAAGTCACAGAGGCCTTTGTCAGTGTCTGTGTCTTACATAGAGTATCTATAAAAGCATGTCCACAAAGCATACCAAGTCTGAACAGGAAAAATGGCCACAAAGTCCATGTAGAATTATCCCCCTCTTGAGAAAAATCTATTGCTAGAAGTCAGTGAATAGTGATTGTGCTCACTAACACAACAAAGAACATGGCCATAATATAGAAAGTCACTGTCCTTCAGAAACAAATCATTGCCTGATCCTGTTTCAGACTCACAAAGCTCTGTTCCACCTTAAATCTCATACTTAGTCTTCCACAGTCCAAAGCCAAGCATCAAGTTTGGAATTTGCACAGCAAAATAAAACAAAGGCATAGAATGAATAATCCCAATGCTGTTTTCAAATTACGTAAACTTTTTTTTTTTTTAATTTTATCCTTTTGGGAAATTGAAAAAGATAACATTGGATAAAGAAAGGAAGATTAGGATACATAATAAAAATTTTGATATCCTCATAAGCAAATATTGCCTGAATGAGTGAATGAATGGAAGAAGTCATAATAACATGGGAAAGTCTCAATCGGTTATTTTGTTAACTGAATTCCCTTTTTAAGTATTTATTGTAAGTTGCATGAGGCTAGCCTATCTTTTTTAATACATTATCTCCATTGCCTAGAAACATACCTGATTGAAGTAGTTCCTTGTCGACACTGAACTCATTTTTTTTGTTTCCTTTTTAACTTATCAATCATTTTTAGGAGTAATAAGCAGTTAGTTTTTTAAACCTCTGATAATTCCTCTTTCAACACCAGACAGCAGATAACTGAAAAATGGAGTCATAAATCCTTAATAAAATTTTCAGACAAGAAATAATATTTGACCAATTTATATAAAGTACATGAATTAAACCTTTGAGAAAACTAGTTTCTAGGCAACAATTTGTCTTTATTAAATGGGCAAAAGGCAAACACACATAAATATTGGATATGCATTTGACCAATTTCTTATATCCTCCTCATCATGAAATCACTGAGTAGAAAAGTTCAGACCATAAAAATATCCCTATTATTTCATTAATTCTTTTTTTTTCAGAGCTTGCTTCTTTTATTTTTTTATAATAAATTTTATTTTTATATTCCCTATACAATTTCAACCCAATTCTTATCCTTAAACAAGGGTAAGACTGGTGGCATGAAAGCCAGGAAGGCAGTTAGATGAAATAGCTAACACAGGAACAACAAAAATTGTGGTCTTCAGGGATCTCTATGTAGCCTATGTTGTGTCAAATACATTTCAAAGTGACCTTTTAAAATCAAAAGTGATACATAAAAGATTATGTTTTTTTCCTATACATACACATTCACAATATCCTGGGACATTATTTCAGCAAGAAACTTCCTGGTGTTTTAAAGAAATTTATAAAAACAAACAATGCTTAAGGAAAAAACTGTATCTTATAGAATTCTTAAGTACTTCTTTTTTACCACATAACATAAAAGGCATATCTAAATATAGACATATGTAGATAAACACAACGATCCCTGAAAACCCGAGACCACAGAAGTTTTAGGGAAAAGTCTGTATTATATTAAACATGAGACTCCATTTCCTTGTTTTGAATTATTGGTGCTGCTGTGGCAACAGCACAATAGAGAACTTTGTTGCACGCTCAGCAGAGTTATTTATATTATTTAACCTCTTCCCTGCAAATTCTTCCTCTGCTAAGTCCTTCCATTACTTTAATAAACAGTTCCTTCAAAGTTTTTCTGAAAAGTTATTGTTTTATGTGAACAAACAAAACTCACCTTTGAACTGTTTAGGGCAAACATTCTTAGACATGAAACTAATCTCTTTATGTCTTTTAAGTAATTGTAGACCCATTTTACAGCTCATGAAATACTGAAATAAATGGATAATTTTCAGCAATGTAAAGGAGTAGCATATGATTTCTGAAAATTTACTAAAATATCCAGAAATGGGAAATGCTAGTTAATTAAGAGTTAAAATGCTTCAGAGGGGAAAAAATTTCCACAATGGAAAAGTACAAAGGGGCGGCCCTTCCTGATTGTAGGATGCAGTAAGTATAGTGAACATAGACCTGGAAAAGAACCAACATTAACTAGTCACATGAGGTACATATCATAAAATTTATTTAATACTTAACTTCTGGAATAGCTAAATTAACCAGAGTTGATTTAATCAATTTGATTTAGCACATTAAACTATAACTATAAAACAGTTCCGTTAATCAATAAATTGCCTACCTAACTAGTTGGATTAAAAGTAAGAACTTTTAATAAAATTTTGAACACAATAACTGAAACAAATGCCTACAATTAGAAATTAACCCAGATAGTTAAAAGAACTTGTTGGAAATGAGTTGGGAGGGCATCCCTGAAGGCACAAGGGGTTAAGCACCGCACTATGAAGCAATCCACAGCCTCTGAAGCATGAGTTCGATTCTGGGCCAGCCAGAGAGCAACCCACATGGCAAGACAGACCTCTCCTGTCTCGCCTGCTGCTCCCCTCAACAGTGTATTTCAGTCAGTCTGCCTGTTCTGTTCCCCACTCTGTCTCTGGTAGGTCCTCTCACCCTCCATGCCTCTGGCCTGTACCCTAGCTCTTGTATGCATAAATAAATAAATCTTTTTAAAAAAACTATAAAAAAATAGAAGAAAATGAGGTGGGAAAATATCTACTAGTGAGTCTTTTCAAATGACTAGAAAATATTTGAGTGTAGAGATATCCAAGGTACTATATTAGAACTGGGAAGAAACTATGAAATGGAAGACTGAGACTATAAAAATGTTATATATATGTGTGTGCGTGTGAAAATTCCATGTTCCCAGTTTTCTTTCTTTCCCCCACACCCTCACTACTCCATGTACAAAAACGTTCTCATTTTTATTAAATCTGGCCAAGACCCTTCTCTCATACCCATTTGCACTTGGCTGCTCAGCCTATTGGCCCCTTCTTCCTCCTTTCATTTTTTTGCTGCCAAACTCACGTTTATTTTAGTAGACTTGGATCAGTTGTCCTCTTTGTCACTTGCCCAGTGTCCCCAGCTCAAGCAGAGCTTGTCACTGCTTCTTCATTGACAGAGGCCATCATCAGTACTTTTATATTATATGAGTGATCACATTTTGTCATAATGTAGGTATGTTTGTGTAGTTCTCAAATTAAATAGATGCCTCCTCTAGGGCAAATCCACAGAAACTTATTCATTCATCTATGTACCTCATTTTTTGTTTCAGATTGTGCTGTGATTACTGAATGGTAACAATACTATCAAAATGAAATATAATTTAGTAATAAAAAACAATAGGTTTCTAAAAATTATACTACATGTCAACTTGTTTCAAAATTTATGTTTGCTTATATAACAGGCTGTAAGGAGAAATTAAATTATGGAAGAAAAGAGATAAGTATACAAAAAGGAAGTGTTTGGAGAAAAAAAATAGTCATTTTTGTCTCCATCTACTGTGACTACCAGCAAACTAATCTTGTAAATATCTTCCAATAATTTTTTTACAGTGAATATTACAAAGGATAAAATGAATAAGCATTATTTCTGGTTTTATATTGGGCTGAAAGTAAATTGGATAAGCTGTAGTTTCGATTCTTCATTATTCCATTATAAAATGTAATACCATCAATTTTCAATAGAAGGGAAAAAAATCACATATTCTCTCTTATTAAAACCTATGCCCTCTAGAGGTGCTCTGTCAAGCTGAGAAATGGCATGTCAGGAGATATTATATGCTGCAGAGACAGATGTCCTTATTCAAAATGCATGTACAATGATCAATCATAGCTCAGAACATTCCTAAAAACTCAAGTGCTACACTTAAAAAACAATTACAGTAAGATGTATTAAAATAATATCAAGAAGCTGATACATGCTAGATACATTAACCAAGAAATTCAAGAGCATTCGTAAAAAATGTGAGGATTTGGTTTGTGCTAAAGTTCCATATAACATGTATTATTATTGTAATATGTATTAAAGGAAATGTTATGTAAATGTTCACGTCTGCATTATCCTCCTTTGCTGCAATCTACTCATCCCATGTACATACCTGGTCTAATTGCATGCCTAATTTCATAAAGGTTAAAAATAGGGTCAAGCTTTGTTATAAGAATATACATTAAGTCTAGGGCATCCCCTGGTGGCGCAGGCAGTTGAGCGCAGCACTGTGAAGCTGTCTGCAGCCTCTGCAGTGCAGGTTCAATACCGGCCAGCTGGTGAGGGTCCCACACAGCGAGGCAGACCTCTTCTGTTTCGCCCGCTGCTCCCCTCAGCAGTGTATTTCATCAGTCTGCCTGTTCTGTTCCCTGCTCTGTCTCTGGTGAATCCTCTCACCCTCCTGTGCATCTGGCCTGTACCCCGGTTCTTGTATAAATAAATAAATAAATCTTTTAAAAATATATATATATTAAGTCATATAAATATCCACTGTGCTTGCGATTAATTTCTACATCTACCATTGAACTGTGATTTCTGTCCCAACAGGCTACTTTTCTTTTAATAGTTATATTAGAGATAAACATAATAAACAACTGCATACTCATTTATCCATTTATTCAACATACATTTCCTGAAAATCTACTATGTCCATACTATGCAATGTGCTAGAGATATACTTGTGAACAAGTCAGACAAAAAACCCTGGAGGCCAAGCAATAAAGAGTTGTATACAAAACAAGGGCAAATGATAGATACATTAGAAGATAATAAATGAGATATATATATATATATATATATATATATATAAAGGAAGCATGGAAAGGGGTGTCAACAATGAAGATGATGTAATTTTAAATAAAATGGACTCTATGAGAAAGTGATTTTTGACAGAAACATTTAAAGAAGGTAAGAAACATTGAATCAATCATGTAAAGGCCTCTGGCCATGCAGATAGAAAAAAAAAAAAACAACAGAAGAATACAAATATGCCTAGCAGAACTACTTGAGGCATGCTCAACAAAAATTGAAGAGGCTAATGTAACTAGAGCAATGGGAGCAAAGGGAAGAAGTTAAGGGAACAAGATCAGGAAAGTGACAAAAACATACTGTGTATAATGCCCTGGGGGAGAGCAAATAGGAAACTACTGGTGGGCTATGAACAGAGGAGAATCATCATGTAACCTGCATTTAATAGGACCATTCTGGTAGCTGTGTTAACAATAGAAGCAATAGTTGGGGGAGTTCCTGGGAAGCTGAGAGGCCAATTAAGAGGTTACTTCAAAAATCCAAGCAAAACATATTGGTGGTATAGATCCATGGGTAGCAGTTTATGACAAGGAATAACAAGAGTCTGAATATGTCTGAGGGTACAGGCAAGGAATTCCTGACTGATGTATGTGGGGTGTGAGAGAAGGTTAATACTCTGCCCTCAATCACTGGAAGGACTGAGATGTCATTAATCAAGATGAATAAGACCATGGGTGGAGTCATTTTAGTGGAACACTCAGAGTTCAAATGATCAATTACAAAGGCCAGACATCTGGATAGATGAGCCTGAAGTTTGGGAAAGATGTCTGGCCTACACATATGAATTTGGGTCATTGTCATATAAACGGTATTCAAAGCCACCACCCTTAAAAATAAATTATAAATATATTTGATGATTAAGTGCATTCTAAAACTCTAGAATTTAGGATTTATCATTCTTAAGCATGACTGATTTTATTTCAGATACTTCAACTTTAAATAATGTATAACAGTGTAGTGCTTATTTTCTACTTTGTATACATGATAAAGTATATACACTTCTGCAATTTACCCTTTTTTTCCTAAACATCATTTAGATTTGTCAATTATGTATACATAGTTCATTTATTATCAAGGTCACACTGTATTGCATGAAAATACCTCAAATTATTTATCCATTTTCCTATTGATGGATATTCAGTTAGATTCTGATATATGAACAATGCTGAAATAAACACTCTTTTGTGTATCTCCTTATGTACTGCCAATATTATCTCTATGGGGCTATAACTCCCCGTAGATTTGCTTCACCTCCTAAGATATGCAATGTGACTACATATGTATGAATAAATTGCTCTCCTCAGTGGCACAAATTTATACTCATTAGTATTACAAAATTTCCTATTAGTCTATTTTCCCAGCAATACCTAGTCATTGTACTTTATATTTTGTCAACGTCTGATGGGTGCATGAAATTATATAACTCTAGGTCTTATGTGCATTTCTTTTGTCACTGTTTTGGCTGTTTTAATGGACATTTGGGTTTCATTTCATCAGACTTAACTATTCTTTTTTATCCTGTTTTTCACTGGCTTATTTATCTTTCCTTTTGATAATCTTGAATGCTAATCTTTTGTTATATTTATATCACATACATCTTTTGTCTGGTCTTTGAATTGTTTCTTTCTCTTTTGTTGTGCAATAAATCCTCTCCTTTATGATTACTGGGGTTTTGTGTTTGGTTATTGGTTTTGTTTTGTTTTTGTATTTTGTTTAGAAAATTCTTTCATTCTTTTTAACAAAAGATATTCTACAATTTTCATTTCAAATTCAAATCTTTATCTGGAATTGCTTTTTTGCTTTATATGAGGGTAGGGTAAAATTTCCAATTTTTGTCCCAGTGCCATTTATTAAAAACTCACACTTTGATTAGCAACAATGCTACCTCTGTCATATATCTGGTTTTCATGTATAAACAGTTTTGTGGGTGATCCTGTCTTTAATTTATTTATTCACAGTATACAACATTATGATTTTATAAGAAATCTAGGTATGTCATAATGCCATTTTTCCCACTTAGTTCCTTTCATTCAACATTGTATTTTCTTCCCTTAGTCCTTTACTCTTCCAAATAAATTTGAGAATTTGTGTGTTGAATGTCAATAATATAATCCTATTAGGATTAATAAGCCTGTTAGAATTTATTGCATCTCTAACTCAATTTGAGGAAAATCAACAATTTATACAATTGAGTATTCTAATCCATGACAATAGTATCTTTCTATTTAAATCATCATGAATGACTTTATTAAAAATCATTTTTTTACATGGGGATATTCTGTATCTGTTATTAAATTTATTCCTAAGTTCCTTTTATTTTTGTGTCTAATATTAGGTATATTTTCAATCATATTTTCTAACTACAGAAATATATCTTGATCTTCCTATCAACATCTCATTATACATTTACTAAACTCCTTATATGCATATTGATTATGAATAAATGAATAAGGAACTAATTCCTTTCTCTGAAAAATGTTATGAGACATTTAACAAAGAAATACAATTCTATTATGATGATGAACTATAAACATACTCTGGAATATTATTTTGTTTTAATTTCAATTAAGGTAAGATTAACATGGGAAAAATTTTCCCAAATTTAGAGATCCATTTCAAAAGAAACTGTCAGCGGCAGGGGTGGGGGGGAACCACCCCTAAGAAAATACCAACAAAGGCATCTTTTCAGACAACACCAAGAAGAGAAAGCTGAAACCAATGGAGAATATTTTAAAAATATATTTTTAAAAAATCTGGTTCACAATAAAGAGTGGTAAACTGTTACTGTAGAAAAAAAAAATCCCTACACCACTGACTCCTTGAAGGGATTTTTCTACAACACACTAGAAAAGTTCTTAAGTATGCTCCTGTCAAAAGGAATTAACATGTTTACCAAGGCTAAAGTATATTTAGGATATTAAAATGTAGCCTAACTTTCCGAATAAGAAAAGTACTCATCCAACACTGTTAGGATTTTCTTAAAATTTTATTTCATATATATTTTTCATCATTCTTCATTTTTGTACAATGTATGCTTTCTCCTCTCAGGTGTAGTCCCCATTAAATTTCCACCACCAATTCACCCGTGCACCATCACCGTAGTCCCTTGTGCTCTTCCCTCCCATGTTTTGATCCCTTATTTGGTTCCCCTACATTCCTCCTATAAGTGAAACCATCTAACATACTTTTTTTTTTTTCTGGCTTATTTCACTGAGCATTATCCTTCCCAGCTCCATTCATATTGCTGCAAATGGCATGAGTTTATATTTTTGATTGCTGAATAATATTCCATTAACAGTTAGGATTTTAAAATGTTTCTTTGGAGATTGTTTGAGACAAATATGGAAACTCTACTTATTGGCATACTTAGCACTCATTCTACAAAAACAAATTAACATTTGGAATAATGCTACTGTACAATACTTATTCTGCCATTAAAATTCACATTTCCAAATTAGAAATGTTAGCTGGTAAAAGAAAAAGTGAGTTTTGATAGTCTGTTGTTATTCAGCAAGTGCTGTACTACTCTCCATTATTTGAGAATTGTTTCTAATGCATCTTACTCTTTCCTCCCAAAGAGGTTGAAATTACAGCTTCCTCTTTCATTCAGGCATACATTGATTCATCAAATATTTATTAAAAAAATACTCATTCATGGGGCACTTTGTTAGATGCTAAAGATACATGGTGAGGGAATGTCCCCGATTCCTGCCCTCACAGAAATTTACAGGCTCTTGGAGACAGACATTATAGGAAGACTCACCTCCTGCTGCTGTCATTAGGGAAAAAAGGGGTGCTATGAATAAAAGTGGGGATCCAAAAGGGAAGGCATCATGGAATGCCCTTCTTGAGGAAGTGCTGTTCAAATTAAGGCTTGAAGGAAATGTAAAAATAAGTGAGAATAAGATAAAAGGAAAGGCCTGGAGTGCATGAATGTGAGATCACAACATTTCTAGACTTCAAATAGTTTATACAGCTGAATCAAGGAAAGCAAGGGGGAAATTAGTGCCAAATTTTTGATCTTTGACTTCTTGCTCAAACATATGGGAGCCTAAAATACATGAACTTTCATGTCTAACATGATGAAGAGGAAGAAATAGGAACCCCTTATATTCTAAGCTGTGGATCTTTCCAAGAAAATATATAAGTACCTAAAATATGCTTAGGCAAGAGAGCTGGGATTAATGCACAGATAGTTACTATGCAATATCACTTCCATATGCATGCCTATACATGCCAGTATACATGCAGGTATAAAGTCACATATGCAATTCTCTCTAATTGAGAATGTGTGATTCTTCTAAAGTCTCATATTGTGTATTTTCAGCATCTACCTTTCCTCTCTTTACTAAAGTTTCTATAAGAAAAATTTGATAAGATAATGATAAGAAATAATGGTGAGAGTTAATATTACACAGGGATGTTTGTAATATAGACAAACTGTACAAATTATTTCTTTCACACTTTAAGGAATTACAATGAGTGCTCTTTCCAGGTTATGTTTAGTAAAACAAATCATTTTTTTTTTTTTTTCTTTAAATAAATTTTATTGTTATATTCCCCATACAATTGCAGCCCCCCCATTCTGACCCCAATCCCTCCCCTCCCGCCCCCCTAAAAGTGTCTCTGGTTCATAGTTTTTTGTTGATTTTGATTTTCACTATCTTATAGTTATTCATTTTCCTGGTCCCTTATTTAAGTTTTCTAGATTCCTGCTATGAGTGAGACCATCCGGTATTTTTCTTTTTCTTTTTGGCTTATTTCGCTGAGCATGATCCCTTCCAGCGCCATCCATGTTGCTGCAAATTGCATGTGTTTATCTTTTTTGAATGCTGAGTAATATTCCATGGTATATATGTACCACATCTTCTTGATCCAGTCATCTATTTTTGGGCATTTGGGTTAAAACAAATCAATTTTAATGCTACACTTGTTCTTGCCAAATAACAATGTTACAACAGAAATCAAATCATATAATTAGAAGAAAATTTAGTTAACTTAATTTCAGAAATAGTAAGTAGAGCTTGTAATTTTTTTCTTTTCATTAAAAAATGAACAAAATGCCCTTTCAGATGACAATATAAATTCGACTCAAACTTAGCTAGTTTTTAATTCATCTTATTTCATTTTTCTCAATACCAAAGAAATAGAAAGCATCTTGTTAATGATTCAGAAGGTACACATAAAATTTAATCATATGCCAGAAACAGCCATGACTAATAATTTAGCATTTCTCCCACATCTTTTTCATCTAAAAATAATATATGTACATAATATTATACTTTCATAGATGTACATATATAAACATATTTTAAAAACACATCATTCTTTAAATATATAATTTTTTTACACAAACAAAACTATTTAAAAGATGTGGTAAACAACTTATTTAATGAGTATATATATTATACATGTTATATCTATCATGTTACCTTGACCATTTTCTATATTTGTGGACATAGTTTAATTATTTTTTCCTTCTTTATATATACAGCAGCATGGAGCCTTTTCTATGCCTGTTTTACTAATAGTGTAGGAAATCAATGGCAGAGAAGGTAGTAGAAAAAAATGAATCAGCTTCTTTTTTAAAAAAAAACCTTACATAAATATTGAGAATCCAACTCTACAGTAGCCTTTTTGATAAGCGCTGAGCATACTGAGATGAATGATATCTAATATCACCTGCCAGGATCTAATGGCTATCAATGATTCTCAACCATGAGACATTTGGTAAAGTCTGAAGGTATAATAGATAGGGAGGGCACTCTAGGCATCAGCAGATAGAAGAAAGAGATGCTCCTAAGCATCCCACAATGCACACAAGTCCCCAACAAAGAATTATACAACCCAAAGTTCAATAAAAGAAGTGCTGTGGTTGAGTAATCCTAGTCTAGCCCTTTTGTGTGGTATTCCCACCTCTATCAAACTCAAATATTGCATCACCCCAATAACACTAATAAGTTATGAAAATCAAGAGGATACTAATAATCTCTGTGAAACTACATGTTTATGTCAATGGAATAGCCCAACCAGAAAGAGGTAATTCAAGTTCCCATTCTCATATTTTAAACTCAGCGACACCATGTGCTGATCAATAAACTCTGGAAACTGGCAAGTGAGGGGATTTTACATCTGGGGCATATGCTTCAGGCTTTGTTCAGTATAGCTTCCTCTATTCTCTTTGAAACCTTTAGACTTCAGGATTTTCTCAGGCAAGGAAATGAAAACAAGGTATTTTTAACTACCTGCTCAATTGCTTGGAAAATTACCTCTTAAAACATTTAAACACCCACTTCTCATTTTTTCCAAAGTCCTAGAGTAGCCATGTGATATTAATCATTGAATTCCTTGATGAAGAAATGTAATTTTTCAAAGTTTAAACAGTTTGCTTTCTTTATTTTAGAACATATATGTATGTATGTTTTGCTATATATATTATATACTATATATCCCTTGTATGCAATATATAAGTATAATCTATTTTATAGATAGATATGCATCCCTTCAAGAAAAATAATCATGAACTTACTGCAAACCCAGCAGCAGCACCTTTTCTGAAATTCTAGAAGATTCAATTTTGATTTTGAGCCTTCAAAGGGCACAAAACTCATCATTGCAATGGAAATCTAAGTAATTATAAGTTTTTCAACTACAAGTGCAGTATTTATTAGACAAAAGAATCCTGATTTTGTGTAATGCTGTATATAATGAAAATGTACACTTCCTTTAGTTTTCCATTTGTTCAAATAACCACAGCACAGCTGGTGGCAATAAAAGCTACTCAATTGTTTTCTCAATGTCTGAACTTGGAATAAATGGTCCAGCTCTAGAGAAGAAGTTATTTTTTTTTGTCTGATACGTTCCTTTCAAGTGGTTATCAATTGAAGTAGAGAAGTCAAAGCAGCCCATCAGTAAATACCTCATCACATAAAACATCAGATACCAACCACCCCCCATTACTGAAAACACTGGTTTGGAAAATAAACAGAGGCAAAATGGCTCACTGCTTTTAATCAGTGTAATGAATACCATTAACTCAAACTGCAAATTCCCTATTCACCAGAAGTGAATTATTTAGTTCCAATATCTTTCCAATGGTTTCTTTTTCTCTTTAAACTTTAATTAAAATCAACCACATTTGAAAATTGAAGAACCTCAGTCTAAGAAAGGATTTTTAGCAACAAAATTTTTTAACTTAGGTTCTGCAAACTTCTCTGATATTTGAAAATTTTTCAACTCAATTGGAAAAGCAGTTGATGTAACAAACATTTGTAAAGGGTGATATAAAACTCAATCTATTCAACATTTATGGATAAATTTCTATGTGCTGAATGTTATGGATACATGAAAAATAAGGCATAGTCATCAAAATTTAGAAAATAACTGAAGTACACACACAATTAATATTTTTGAAGAATCTGATGATTTTCTAGTGATCTCTTAGACTTCTGAATATTCTCATAGATTTAATGTTTTATTAACTCTATTATATATGAGTTCCCATAAAAATATTAATAAAAAAAAATACATTTTAAATTACTCCAATAGCTATGTCAATAAGCTTGACTATGTTCATTCAGGGTGCTCAGCATTCTAACAAGGACAAGAAGAGAAAATAGCAACATTGGAAATATACTATAAGAATGGTTTCATGGGTTTTTGTTGTGATTTTCATAGTATTTATATACACACCTAATACTTATTGTGTATTATTAATGTAATTATAAAAGAACCACAAGCACAAAATATTTATAGTTAAGGAAACATGACAAAAGGGATCTTTATAAGAATATTCTGAATATCACTGGGGAAACATGCCCCCAGACTAAAGGAATATGCACAGAATCTCATTCTTAGTGAACTCTAATTTCTACATATTTATTAATCATACACACACAAATTTTGTCAGAAAGCAAATCAATTTGTGAACTGATGCAAATTCTTCTTTGTAGGGTATATTCATTTTTAAAAAATAAATTAACTCCAAACTATGATTTTGTGAAAGTAAATAGCATGAGAAGATAACTCAAAAGATACTGTTTCCTGCAAGATTTCTGTGCATATCATGTTGGTTTCCCTGTTTCAATACTTAGATATTATTAGAATTGAAAATGCATCCAATGTTGATTCCTCATTGTTCTGAAGAAAGAGTCAAATTTTCTTTGAATATTTACAGGATCTATTATTTTTACTACCTAACATAAACTAAATGAAATATTTACAATAAAAATCCTGCTGTTTTCAAAGAAAATCAAAACTCTTAAACACATATTCTCTAACCTCAACAATGCATCATTATGGACATACATAGCTACTTCTGGGCATGTTATTTGAATATGTCTAGAGTAACTAAATGGTTTGCCCTTAACGGCACTTGAGTATATAGCAAAGTATATTAAGATACACATTTGATAGTCTAAATAAACACACATTAAGTTTAACATAACTGAATAGTTGTTAACCTGAAGATACTAACTTTTGGCTTTCTTGGCTTTTTTTGTGCTTAACTTTGCACTTTAAATTTCATTAATGGATTTCCTCATTTATGATACTTTTTTCATTTGCAAGGAATTAAAAATAGAGTAGTATTGTAATGACCTTTTAGCATAACTATTCTTTGGTGAGTCTGTTTACTTATTCAGAAATTAAACCTGTTGCCCGGATTAATAAAAACTTTTAGGAAGTCCTATTGTTTCAAATGTGATTATGAGTAAACTAATTTTAAGTCAAATATTACTTATTAGCTGAAAGAATAAATGTAAAATACCAGCATATTAATTTTCATCATTACAACATGAAATCCAATGACTCTTCTTAAAATCAGATCTCATTTTGTAAGAAATTTAGTCAGATCAGGTGGAACTTACAGTGTGTGTGAATTGATTTTGATATGTTATGTTCTAAGCATGATTGTTTTAATTGACTCATACCTTCTTACCTAGCTTTTCTGGGGATCAAAGAAAAGGATGACTTATTGGTCCCATAAGTGTCCTACTACAAAGTCTCTAATAACTTTTAGTGAAAGAATTGGTTGTGTTTGATGTTCTTATGTGCTCTTTTTCATCTTCATGGAGGACACCCATAAGATGGTCTCTAAACAAGAAAACAAGCACTGAAAGTCTGAATTATTGTTTCATAGGAAGGTCCCTGAAAAAGCCTATGAAGTCAAAACCTAAATGAGCTAAATGTACAGAATGTGTGTGAAAACATGAAGCCGCTGGCTTGGGTGCAGGATATAGTATGAGGTCCTTACGTCAGGAACTTTTCATACAACTGTTAGAATTTTAATTTAAAGACAGAAGCACTTTGGCATTTTCTGAACACTATCATGTTCAAGGTTTATTGAAATATGAAACCCTTATAACATTTTGACTTTCAATGTTTGGATTGGGTTCTGTGATTTTAAATCATCTATAAAATATGCAATCATCTATAAAATATGCAAAGAAAAGTTTGTTCTGATGAGCATGGTGCTGTGATTCACTCAGAACCAGGCAAAGAAAGAAATATTAGCTAATGGGAAAGGACATATCCACAATAAATTATGTTCTGTATTATTTAGTCGGAGTCCATATTGTGTATACTTCAGTGTCTTGCTTTATATAAAAATGGAACTTTCATCAGGGTAAAGTTAAGAGTATTTGTATAGATGTGCATTCGGCCAGGAAAGAACCAAGAGTGCCTTCATCTCTCACTTCTGATTGATCTTGAGCATCTCTATGATCAAGAAGAGAAGGCTAAGGCTGAGCTATAACCTGGCCACTAGAGCAGTGAATTCATGCCCCTACATGCACACAGAGCCCCTAAGGAAAGTCTGGGAGGCCTATTCATTCAAAACATTTAAAGAAATCTTTATTTAATCATTAGCTGATCACATATCTAACTGAGCTGTGACTTCAGTAGCCAAACATGACAAAAGTATAAACTTTAGGGCCTCCCTGGTGACGCAGGGATTAAGATGCAACCTATGAAGCATCTGCAGCCACTGCAGCACTAGTTCGATTCCCAGCCGGCCAGTGAGAAACCCACATGGAGGACAGATCTCTCCTGTCTCACCCGCTGCTCCCCTTAGCAGTGTACTTCGGTCCCTCTGCCTGTTCTGTTCCCCACTCTGTCTCTGGTAAATCTTCTCACCCCCCGCATCTCTGGCCTGTACCCCAATTCTTGTATAAAATAAATAAATCTTCAAAAGAACTTCAAAAAAAAGTATAAACTTTAGAGAATTTCTTCTGATAAGTCACCCAGCAAACAGTAAAAACAACAGTAGACTCAACAACAATGGCAAGAAACAAACAATAAAAACAGCCAAGACAACAAACCCTGGGAATGAGATAGGAATCTCATATCCTGAGTTGCCACATTATATTACTTAGATGTCCAGTTTTCAACAAAAATGTGCGAGACATGCAAACACATTAAAGTATGACCTATACATAAGAAAAAAGAAAAAAAATGTCATTGAGGAAGCCCAGATGTTGGACTACTAGGGAAAGAAATTAAATCAGTTGTCTTAAACATATCCAAAACCCTAAAGGAATCTGTGTCACCAAATATACAATGATAACAACAAAGAGTTAGAAATTATAAAAAAAAAATCAATTTAAAATTCTAACACTGAAGATACAATAACTCAAATGAAAATTTTACTAGAGGAGCTTAACAGATTCGTACTAACAGAATACAATAATAGTGAGCTTGAAGATAGATCAATTGATATTATTCAGTGTGAGAATCAGAGATAAAAGAATGACAAAAAATGAACAGATCCTCAGAAATATATGAGACATCATCAAGTATACCAATATGCACATAATAGAAGACACAGAAGGACAAGAGAGAGAGAAAAGAGCATAAAAATATTTCAAGAACTAATTCCTGGCAACTTCCGACTTTGATGATAAATATTAATTTACATATCTAAGAAGTTCAACAAACTCCAAGTAGAACAGACTCAAACCACACCTAGATACCTCATAACCAAACTGATGGAAAAAAATCTTAACAATGGCAAAAAATAGTGACTTATCAAGTGACAGGAACCTTAATAAGGTTGACAGCTGAATTCTCTTTAGGAATCACAGAGATATGAAGGCAGTGGAATGATATATTCAAAGTGCTGAAAGAATGTCAGTCAAAAATTTTATATCCAGAAAATCTGACTCTCAAAAACTAAGGAGAAATTAAGTAGCGCCAAGACAAACAAGAGCTGAGAGAACATGCCACTCATCGATCTGTTCTTCAAGAAATACTAAAGGAATTCCTTCAGGCTGAAATGAAAGGACATTAGACCACAATTTAAATCCACATCAAGAAATGAAGAATACTGATAAAGGTGACTATAGGTAAATAAAATGAAAGACAGTATAAATGTATTTTTTTTATTTAAGGGATAACTGCATAAAACAATAACTATAAAACTATGTAATGGGTTTATAATGTAAAAGAAATATTTTGTATAACAATAATACAGAGTAATGGGGAGGGAGTGACTTGAGCTATATAGAAACAAAAATTTTCTATGCTTTTGAAATTAACATTAATATGAACTTAATTATTATGAATTGAGATAATTTCAATCCCCCTATTTAAAAATGACAAAAAACAAATTAGAAGACGTGCCAAAGGAATTAAAATGGTGTTCTTTAATATGTCTGTCTAACACTGAGCAGAAAATAATGAAAGAATGGGGGAACAAAAGAGATACAACATAGAAAACAAATAAAATGACAGACTTAAATCTAAGTATATTATTCAACATGTGAATTATAGAATCAGAGGGCAGACACTGACAGATTGATAAAATGGATTAAAAAATCATCAGCTTAGGATCTCCACTAACGCCCGTGGAGGAAGTCTCAGTGTTATCATTGCTACAGCCTGAGTTCTATGCCTGTCCATGTAGCTAACCCACATGTCACAGCAGACCTCTCCTGTCTTGTCTGCTGCTCCCCTTAGCAGTGTATTTCAGTAGATCTGCCTGTTCTGCTCCCAACTATTGTCTCTGGTGAATTTTCTCACCCCCCACACCTCTGGCCTACATCCCAGTTCTTCTACGCAAAAAATAAAATAAAAAAAAAATAATGTTTATATCCTGTATTTAAAAACATGTTAGATTCAAACACAAATAAGTTCAAAGGAAAAAGACAGGAGAAGATATACCAAGTAAATGATTACCAAAAGAGAACTGGAGTGGTAATACTAATAACAGATACAATAGACTTTAAAAAATGTATTGTTGTTAGGGACAAATGAGGTCATTTTACCAAGATAAAAGAATCAATTGAGAAGAAGACATAGAAATTCTAAACATTTATGCATCTAACAATAGTTCTTCGAAATACATGAAGCAAAACTGAGAGAAAATTTGCGAAAGAAATTTGGCAAATTCACAAATATGTGGGGATTAACCAATATACTTCCAAATAGATAAGGGTCAAATAATGTGCATATGTTAATATTAATGAATTAATTTAAACAAATTGTAGACACATCATGAGTTTTTTTTAAGTGGACCATAATATTGAAGTGTCAAAATACTTTCTTTATACCCATGCTGATATTAGATATGGGAGAGTTTATTTAGTTTGCTAAACAGGGCAATACATACATATATTATTATATAAGAGGGGTATGTATTAAAGGCAACAATTCATTTTAAAAGATTGCCACATTCTTAATTAGATAGTTGATTTCTGTTAACACAGTCTTTACCCTGTATGCCTGATAAATGAATTTTAGTTTTTCTCTGAAGAATAACTTTTATCATATTGTCATCTCAATCCTTGCATCAAATTTATCTATCAATTATGCAATATACTAAGATGTAAAAAATAGCTATTTATATAAGTGAATTTAGAAATTTAGCTCTATGTTTTAAATGCTGACTATGTCTATATGGTATTAAAAAGGCCACATCTCTTTAAATTCAGTGATAAGGACAAAAATACTAAAGGAGTATGTCTTTTTCTTCTGATGTTCAACACAACCTCCCTTCTTGGTGTTTATAAAAAGAGTATGTCCTAGAAAACCCTGGCTATCTCAAATGTATGCTTGTTTTCTTCATATGCCACCAAACTTTTAATTGGTACTATCTATTTCATCTTGGATACAGAGGATAAACCTTATTTTGGAGTAATAATGAAGATGGGAATTCTTCCCATTAGTTCCTTGGAGTTATAGACTATCATCATTTCTGGACTTAAGTGATTACCCTATGATAAACCACCCCAGTGGACTGGACAGTGATGCCTGCCTTAGGATCCTTGTGGATCTATTCCTAAGTGAGTGGAAAAGAAAGGCAATGCTGGTTTCAGAAGAGCTGAATAGGGTTCCTACTGGAATAAATTCCGTTAAATCAGAAACAACTAAAAAGTTGTCTAACAAGTCTAGTTATGTTTTAGAACCATAAAGTATCTATCCTACGGCTGGTTCAAATGACTTTTTTTTAATGACATTGGTTTACAACACTACTATGATTTAGAGGGATAGGTTCACACTCTTCAGGTTCAACTGTTAACAGACTGATTCTTACCTTCTCTGTACCTATTTATGATTTTCCAAGCATGAGCCAAGTCGTCCCATCAAATTCAATTTCCAGGAAGAAAGGACTATGATGTCTCAAATCAGCTTAATGTACATATTCACATACTTTGAGAATAAATGGTGTAGTCACTCATTACATCTTTGTTTTTAATTTACTCCCACCCTTGTGCAGTGAGCAGATTATGAAAGCAAATCTATATTCCAATTCCATTGTTACAAGTTCCATGACTTTGCATAAATTGTTAACTTTTTATAAACCTTAGGTTTTTTAGTTCAAAAGTAGAAAAAGTAAGAATTTCTCCTAAGACAACTATGCAAACTAAATGAGATAATAACAGAGTCTGAAAACAGAGTCTGGCAAAAATTGAGCAGTCAACAGATACTAGCCTTCTCAACAACAGTAGTATAAATTCTCAGAAGTACGTCAAAGAACACCTTTGATTAGCAAGTCAAAATTAGCACCTGATTAACAGGTGAAATAGGCAGTCACTGGAAACTGATTTTAAGGCATAGGTTGCTAGATTTAACCTATGATTATTGTGATCATCATTCATTGTTCATTCAAATATTTACTAAGCATCCCCTGAGTGCTTTTTAGACTCTCTGAAGGAAAGAAGGCTTACATTATTGCTCTGAAGGTTTACTTTATTGTGGAAATAAACAATAAATATACATATACGTACGCTATGAAGGAAACTCAATGACAACTGAAGTATAAAGTGCATAGAGGTTAGGAACTCATATCTGATAAGGATTATTAAACTGTGAAATATTTCTAATGAAGGTAAGGGTTTTTTTTCCTATAAATATATTCCATTATATTTTCCGTTCTCAAATTAAATTGGGCTCAAAAGGATATCTTAAAGAGTAAATAATAAATTCTTTTATTCAATCAATATTTATAATTATAAAAAACCTATTAGGTGCTAAATTCTTCATTCCATTAAACTTGACACAACATTCAGGAATAATTTTTTTTCATATATAAATAAAATCTTATATCTATTTTAGGGAAAAAAACCTACAGTCAAAACACTGTATTTTAACGAAAATTTAATTCCCACTTCATTACTTCTAAGGAAAACTGCAGGACTTACAGGAGCTTATATTCATTAAAACAGTGCTTGCTCTAAAAGATGGGAAACAAAATTATTACATTGTCTGAAATGTTAGGTGAATGGAAAAATCTACTGATTTATAAGGTTACTTTTCTCAATTTTTAAAGGATTTTCTTTTTTTCCTTTCCTTTTAAGAAGTTATATTGTAAAGTGTAAGCTAGATTTAGGATCACATAGGCCTTGAGTTCATTTCTTACGTTAAGACAAGATATTTCTCTGAGCCAAAATTCTTCATCTGTAAAAATCTGTGGAATGGGAATAATAACACAAAACTTTGCTTGTACCTTTGTTATTTCATTCAGCCAACGTATTCACAATTAAGTTCCCCTTACCATGCCTCATTCATCTTTCCATCTCCAAACTACTTAACATGGTACTTCTCTCTCTGCTTAAATAATGGCAAAAGCATCAAATCCACCCTTAGCCAATAAAATATTTGTATTTCATATACTTCATCATGGAGAAAATCTCCAAACCTATTGCTATGTAAGGTTTACCTAAAACTCAAAAAACAGAAATAATTTTTAATTATTATTCCATTATTTTGGCAAGTCAGAATAATTTATCTTCAAGGTGTATTAGTGACATGATTTGATACACACACAATTATTATAAAATGATTAGCATAAGAAAACTAATTCATTTTATTCATAGTTACCACTTGTGTGGAAGTGGTGAGATCTACTCAATAGCCAATTCCAAGCATACAATACAATATTAATTAAGTATATTCACCATGCTCCAGAACCTATACATCTGATCACTGAATCTTTGTACCCTTTGTTCAATGAAGGATTATTGAAATGTCCTATAAGTCATCTTAGATACTGGAACCCAGGCTCCTTGATAACCCCCCGAGGATTCTGATTCAATAGGTCTGAGATGGGGTCTGAGAGTCTGCATTCCTACCAACCTTCCAAGTGACGCTGAAACTGATGATCAGCATGCTTCCTGACTGGCTCATCTCTGTCTCTCTTCCAGTTTGCCTGGTGTGTCCATGCTTTGTGGTCTGTAAACAAGTGTTTTCCCAGACATTTCTTAGGCATTAAACAATAAGCCAAAAGCATATAAAAATGTTCTTTTGAAAGTCTTAAGAAAAGTTTTGTCCTACTTATTCTTATTTGTAAGAATATTTTTGTCAACATTCATTATTTATTACCATTGGGGGATTCTTTTGCAGGACCTGTTACAGAGATTTCTCCCTGAACTTGGCATTGGAAGAATGAGGTTCCTCCCAAGTCGTTAGCTTGTTCTTGAATTACAGACAGAATAGTATCAGTCTTCTATGCTTATGCCATTCATTGCCTCAGCTGGAAAAACTCAGACAGCTATATCGGTCCTTTACAAAAAATGGGTAGCACCTGAACACCTGGATTTTATGTACAACCTCATCTTAAATAACTCATCCACTTTCTCACCCCTTATTTCCCTACACCTTGGCTTTTGTTTGCTATATTTATACTTTTTTTTTTTTTTGTGGGACCCTCGCCCGTGGCCGGGGATCGAACTGGCGCTGCAGAGGCTGTGGGCAGCCTCGCAATCCAGCGCTCAACAGCTGCGCCATCAGAGGAGGCCCTATTTATACATTTTAAATAGACATAAAATATTTCCAAAATAAGGCAAGAACAGTAGTAGACAGTAAAAAGCAGGACAGATTCATTCAGTTTTTATGAACACATACATTACAGTTCTTAAGCATTCCACCCTTATCTACTATAAAAATGAAAAAGCAGCTAATTAAATTTTATATTAACTGACTTGAAATTATTATGAAGAAAATTGGATCCCAAAAACCATTACTATTATTTCCATTACATATAACAATGGCTCTATCTTATAGCAATGATAGAACACTAGTGGGACAGGTAGGAATAACTCAGTTATCTCAGTTACCTAAAGCTTTCTGATGATATATCATCACTGTCATCCTTCAGCCTGGCTGTTAAGAGTTATTCCACCTAACTTCTCTGAAATCCCAACACAACACCGAACTCAGAATTTATTTTCTATATAATTTTTATATCTTTCAAATGCTATCCAATGTTATTATAGCAGCATATTTTTAAAGATGCATTTATTTATGCATACAAGAACTAGGGTGTAGGTCAGAGATGCGGGGGGTGAAAGGATTCACCAGAGAGAGAGTGGGGAGCAGAACAGGCAGACTGACTGAAATACACTGCTGAGGGGAGCAGTGGGCAAGGCAGGAGAGGTCTGCTGTGCCATGTGGGTAGCCCCCTGGCCGGTCTGGATGGAACTCCAGTGGCTGCGGACAGCTTTACAATGCTGTGTTCTTTAACCCGTTAGGCACCAGGGAGATCCCCAGCAGCATAAGTTTTATATTTTCGTTTGTTCCTCACCTCATCTAGCACCTTACCTTCCATACAGTCAGAATCACTATTACTTTCTGCTTATTAAGGAACAGAATTACTATCTTTTATGTAAGAAAACTACAATAGGATTACTGCATAATAATCTTGGACAATGAGCACAGAGGTAAGGAATAAAAATATAAAAATCTAGGACAAGCAAAATAAGTACCTCAAGTTACTGAATGAAGAAAAGTCCTAGCTCTGCAAGGATGGCAAAATTTCTGAACAGTCAACTATAATTATGAAGTCATCTCAGCAATTAAGATTTTTTAATGTGCCTTCAAAGCTCTGTTAATTATTTCATTTAACTGTGGAAACTTGTCAATATTTCATCAAGCCTATCTATAACGTTGTCTGGCTTAAAGGCTATACAGCATCTGGCCACAACCTATGTCTCCAAGAGTAATAAGTTCCCATTATTCATTATGGAGGCAATTCTCCAGCCAAATCAAATCTTTTACTCTTCTCTAATGGCCTCTCGATCATCCCCTTGTGTTGTCACACAATGCTCCCTGCCTCAAGAACTATTCATGACTGTCACACAGCTAAATCCCATCCATCCTCCAGGAACCAATAAAAATGTCCCTCTGTAACATTGTCTTTTCCTGTAGGAGTCTTACTCTGCCACATTTATATTCCTATGATCTCTCTCCTGACCCATTACAAAATACTGCCTTTGACTACATTTTTTCCGTTGTTGTTTCTAATAGCTGCTAAGGAGTTAGCTCCCTGAAGGAAGTTATGTATGTTCTTTGTTTATTTGTTTGACTTACAAAACAAATTTCTTCTTAATCACATCTATCATTTAATTGTGAGTGTGTATGTGTAAGCACACATTCATCATTTTGCATCACGAACATTAAATACATTAGATAATTTAGCCTGTGTGTCCCAGTTTTGATTATTCATGTCTTAGTTTTCCTTCACAAAAGTCAATGAGTTATTCATAAAATACAACTCCACATAGTAGCGTTTACTTTAATACTATGCACTTAATAAAGCACTTAAAAATCATATAAACACAGAGTGCTCTAAACTATAGGACTCAGATAATTTTAAATGTGTGATTAAATATTCTATAAAATTATTCTTCAGTAGACTTATCTTATTTGTTAAAGAACATATGTTCTTCCTCAAAATAACTTGCTATTTTTGAACTATTACTCAGCCACGTACTTCCTACAAACAGCAAAGGTTACCTCAGATAAACCTTGATTTTACGATATTTGAAGGACAAAATTTCCTCTACTATTCTACGCCAACTAAAAATCCATGAGTCATAAGTGAATGACAGTAGCACTCTTACAGGCAAATTTTCCTTAATGCAACTAGCCTGAAATAAAATTTATTTAGCAATTAGTATTTAATACCATCCTTCCCTACCCATGTACATGATTTTGTTTATTTTACAGCAAGGATGAAAACAATTATCAGATTAGCTCCATTTTTCAGAGGTTAAGAATCAAGACTTTGAAAAGTTAACTGAATGGCTCAAGGATACACAGCTAGCAATAGTTAATGGTGATATACAAATATCTGATGGCATGCTGTTCCATTTTGGTTAAGATTTGAGGCATGGCTGGGCCTCCCTGTGGCACAAAGGGGCTAAGCACAGCACAGTAAAGCTATCCACAGCTTCTGCAGCACAAGTTCAATCCCCGGCCAGCCAGGGAGCTACCCACATGGCGCAGCAGACCTCTCCTGTCTCGCTCGCTGCTCCCCTCAGCAGTGTATTTTAGTAGATCTGCCTGTTCTGTTCCCCACTCTGTCTCTGGTGAATCCTCTCACCTTCCACACCTCTGGCCTGTACCCCAGTTCTTGTATGCATAAATAAATACATCTTTAAAATAAAAAAAAAAAGATTTGAGGCATGGGCTTTGTCAACGTTTATTTCAGTTTGAACTATTTTAAGATATTCATTTTACGAAATACAGTTAATTCCAAGTTGTCTAACTTATATGATATGCCTTATTTCTTGTTATGTTTTGGGCAATCCTTTTTCATGTGATCCACCAATCTTTGTTAAGTTAGAAATTGGAGTATAATGAAAGGCCAGAAAAATTTAAATCAATGCACCATTTTTGAGCACTGAATGTTTTCAAATCCAGAGCACAGAGCTAGGTTATATTTCTGTGGAATCATGTGATAAAATTATGGCCAAGTACCTCCAAATTTGGACTAAAATAACACCCTCCACTGCAATTACCCATATTCTCCTCTCTAGTTAACAAGTCAGATGTAGAGGATCCTCTGGAGACTCTAAAGTTTTCGTTGACATCGAGGTCACTGAGTGGAAGAAGCCAGAAACCCAAAAGACTTTGAAAAGAGAACAAAGGCTCCCAACACTTGCACCCTGACCACCAACTAGCTCAAATTGGATGATGACACGATGAGAGATTTATTGTAGTAAGCCATAAAAGTTTGGGTTTTGTTAGTTATAGTCACATACCCTAATTTAAAAAACATGAAAAAGTTTAATATAAAATCTTTAATTAAAATTGAAAATGTTAATTTAAAATATAATTTAAACAAAAATTAATTTCTTTTTAAGTAAATATTTTATAAACAAAAGTATATAACTTCAGGTACAGCATTCCCAGCTATAATAATTTCCCTTCCTAATTAATTAAGTGTTTTTAAGAGTATGCTTTGATGTTCAGAGTAGTCTGACATGTTCTCCAGCTCTCAGAAAATAAATCTATGGTTCTCCACACCAACCCTGGGACTCAAGCCACCCTGGAGGATTTGAGTATTCTCACAACTGTCTTTTAGATCAGAGCAGCCCATTTCTTGTTGGTGAAGTCAGCTATTTCATAATTTTTTTTGCCTGACTTCTCTACTGAAACATCAATTTAATGAAAGCAGAAAACTCTTGCACTTTATTTTGCTCTGTGGTATTAAATGCTGAGTGTTCTCAAGATCAGTTTATCAACATGTAAAAACTATTTTTGTAGCTATTTGCTTACATTATAGTGATAGAGGTGAAAATCTGGAGGAATATAAAAATGCAACATATCATTTAGTGGGAATGTATTATCAAGGATAAGCATATATAGTGCACATAATTTCCTCCCCTCAACTCATACCTCAAATATTACAAAATAGTTTCCAAAGTCAACCTTACAATAGTTTGCAGAATTGAGAAACATTGAACTCTGCAAGCTACACATACGTATTTACAAAAGCAATTAATCTATTACCACTTAGCTAGCTAAAGCACATATGTTAAATGGAAATTTTTATGAGTAAAAGTGATAATGACTTCACACAATATTAAAAGCTGTCCATAATTATTTAATTGCAGGTAGAGTACAACCTGAAAAAAGGTCAAAGGATCAATTGCTGGTATTATTTTTATTTCTTTTTCTAGTAACACACAAATTTGTTATTGGAATTTCCCACCCTCTGTCTAACCCCAAATCCACCCTAGAACTTAAGATATCAAAGGCTTTGATATTTGAGTGGTAACTCCTTCACTAAAGACTATTTATTGAGTACTGACTTGTGCCAAATCAGAGTACTTCAGAGTAGTCTACTAAACTTGCCCTTCGATTGTGATAAAAGACAATAACCCTAACCCAGCTGTATCCCTAAGATTCCAATGGAAAGAAGTTTGATTGTTAGATTCAAAACTAGAAATGTAATATTGACTGGCATAGTAGTTGTATGGTTAAATAACAAAGAAAAAAATGTCATTTTTATATTCAGTTGCTGCAAAATGCCTGCCTTTATAAGTATACTTGAATAATACAAATTATGTTGCATAAATGTTGACTAAGTCAACAAGTTAAATATTGAATAAGTGAATCTAGACTTCTCTTTGCATCACAGTATTTAACACAATACTTGGCAATATCTGGTACTCAATAAATGTTCAATGAAATTGACTCTCTTCACTGCCTGGTGAGAAGACATTTGCAAAACTAACTCTTGCCTCTTTCATCTCAGGCAGTACATAAAAGAAACTTCCCTTCATTTGGAAATATTCAAGTTGTAAAACAATTAGCAAATGAAAGGGAAGAGTAGCATGCCTGACTCTAAGAAAATTCTCAATTTTAAGCACCTATAAAATCTTGAGTCAGTGTTTATAACAAATTTACTTGGCATTTATATAGGTAAATAAACAAGGTAGAAATGTAGCAATGTACCAAAAGATACTGAGGAAGGTGATGGCTCAAAAGCTATAAACAATTCAACCAACTTTTATGTCAAAACACCCTGTCCAATGAATGGAAGGGTTCCCTCCCCTTTATTATATAGGTACTTCTCCAAACTTCTCTAAAATTTTAATGCCATAAACGTACAAAACTAGTTAAAAACAGAACCTGTTTATTTATAGACTAGTATTGATAGTTATGTGGTATTCATCTGCTTCTCAATTACTGGAATACGTAAGAAAAGTTAAATTCTTTTCACCTCAGTAACTTTAGAACCCTATTTGTGGTTAAATAAATTAAAAACATCACATAGCAAATCCAATCAGTAAATTTGCAATTACTTTCTTAATCTACCTATATTTTAAAATAATTATACCAGATAAAACTTTATTAGCTAAGTATACATAATGCATTTTTATATACTGAATGAATGAAGTATTGCAAAAGCTTAAAACAGCATTATATATTATTCCCTGTTTTTCCAGGAGGCTCAGAAAAAGAATATTCAGGGTCATCCTATGACTTAGAAATTTTCCAAAATTTAAGTTTTCAAATTTTCTTAGTTCTTATAGAAATATTTATAAATTCACCTACATGAAGTATATGAACAAAATCTTCATTGAACAGTTTTTAAAGTATTCTATTTTATGAAATATTAGGTTTCTATTAATGATTCAGAAACAGAATCTTCTTTTCTATCTGCTTCTTTTTTTTTCTTATTGTGATAATACTGGTTTACATCATTGCTTATATTTTGGGATTATCCTTCACTGTCTTGCTAATAATGTACTGCTCTTTTTAAATGATAGGGACAGCACTGAGAATCAGTGAAGAAGAAAATCAGTGAAAAGAAAACAATTCTTTGCAAAGTGTAACTCACATGAATTAACAATAAAATGTTTATCAAATAAGCGGTACACTTTAGTGAAAGTCGTTGCTGAAGAAGGGGGAATTGTCCCCATTTTTTTCAGTTCTTCCGTAAAAATATCCTCCCAATCTCACTAAACCCAAAACCTCTTTTTCCCAATTTTCCTTAAACCCATTTCAGTCTGATTTATGACGTAAGCACTGACACTTCCCCATTAATTATTAGCACCAATAATCCATCTAGGAGCACCAGTGCATTATTTGATATCTCTCTCCAGCTTGGTTCAATTTCTTCAGTTGCTTTCAAAACACTACACACCCATGGTTTTCCTCACACCTTGGTTCCTCCTGCTCTGGTTTCCCTGTATCCTTCATCATTTAAGTAGCACATGCCCTAGGGTTCAGCACTGGCCTCTTATCATCATCTATTCATGTTCAATCTCCCAGGAACTTCCCTCATGACTTTAAAAACTGTCTTGGGCCTCCCCTCCTGGCACAGCGGTTGAGCACTGGGCTGCGAGGCTGCCCGCAGCCTCTGCAGCGCCAGTTCATTCCCCGGCCACCGACGAGGGTCCCACAAAATAAATAAATAGATAGATAGATAGATAGATAGATAAATAAATAATAAAAACTGTCTTTATTTAATGGTGCCCAATTTTTATCTCTACTCCAGTCCTATTTACACACACACACACACACACATTACTTGATATCTTCATTTGGATGAACAGAAATCTCCAATTCATTCAACTTTTCCAAATTGTAGCCCTGATACTACCTTCAAACCTTCTCTAGCTTTAGCTCCCCCAACTCAGTTGACAGCAACTTCATCCTTTCTGTTTCTGAGGTCAGAATCACTGAAGCAACTGGTGACTTCTCTTTTCTAATGCAGCCCAAATTCAGTTCCTCAGCAAATTCCACTGGCCCGAGCTTCAAAATATTTCTAAAGTTCTGTATTTCCACTACTTCTAAGCATTTCCACTAATGCCAATCTCATCTGAGCCATTTTTCCTTACTTTCTAGTCAATCTTCTTCCTCCCACCATTGTCACACACAGTTCCCCAGCCTACCCTCCAATAGAGCATTTAATCAGACTAAGACTGAAATGGCTTTCAATTTCATTCATAGTAGAAGGCACAGTTCTTCTGATTGTTTATAAGGGATTCCACTCTCGGTTTCTTCACTGACATTCTCTCTTACAAACCTTTTTTTTCTGTCACTTACTATGCTCCAGGGCATACTAAGTTTTTGGTCTTTTTCAAAATGCCAAGCATATCCACATCCACAGAAGAAAGGAGAATACTGGTTGCCAGTGATGGGAGGAGGGGAGAAGAATGGTAGCTGCTTGAAGGGTATGGAATCTCCTGTTGAGGAGATGAAAATGTTACAGACCTACAAGTTATGATAGTCCCACAACACTGTGGATATATGAAATGCCACCCAATTATATACTTTAAGTGGTTAAAATGGTGAAACTTATATAATGTTGTATCTTACCACAATTTTTCAAAAATGCTAAGCACACTCTCAACCTTGGCTGTAGTGGTTTCCTCTGTCAAAAGAGTATCTCTGCCCCAAATATCATCTTGATTAACTTCTTCACACGTAAAGATTGTGTACAATATCAAATTCTCAGGGAAGCTAACCCTGACCGCCCTGTTTAATAATGCTCCCTACTCTGTATCTCCTTTACCTACTCCACACTTTTATTTTACTCTACACTTATTTTTTAACTTAGTCAATAAAGCATTTATTGAATGCATGTTCAGATTATTGTCTCCTTTGCTAGAATGAAAGTACCATGAGGGCTGGGATCTTTGACTATTGCATTCAGTGATAGACTCCAAGTGCTCAGATAATTGCCTGGTACACGTAAACACTCTCTAAATATCTGGGAATAAATGTTCTTTAGTGTTTCCTGAATTTCTGGGAAGTATTTAAAAGCCTGATTGTTTCACTAGTATTTTGGGAAATATATATTAGGCCTACTATAATCCAGGGAATTTATTAGATATTAGGAATTCAGCAGTGAACAAAAAGGCATAGTACTCCCTCTACTTAAGAATAGCAGGAGCTTTATGGAGAACTCTGTGCAGAATAACCTCCTAAAACTGTAAGTTAGTCTTGTTTTCCTCAAATTTAGCTTCACTGAAGAGGAATGAAAGCTTTTTTTTTTTTTTTCAGTTCCACATCATCCAGAAGGTAATCTTGAAGATACCCTCAGTATCTGTAAAGTTGGTCTTTTTGAGTGATGGGTCTGAAGAGAAGGTCCAGCTGCGTGGGCACTCCCAAGACAAACCCTAAGCAGACCTTTGCATTGGATAGTCAAAGCCCATGAGGTTGCTGCTCAGCTATAGTTTTTGTTTTTTAAATGGAAGAGCAGATGAGTTCTCAGCATTGGAAGTGTCAACATCCCTTGGGGTATCTAATTGTTTATAGATACTTAGAGAAGATAGATACAGAGTGAAATATCTGTGAGTCTATTCCATAGTGTGACTTCTGAGGTGACAATAGCACAAGGGGATGCCTGCTGGCTGCTTGTGAGGGGGAAAGAATTCACACTAAGCACTAAAGCTTTGGGAGCTGAAGCAAAATTTTCCCAGCTGTCCCAGAGTGAAAGCAGCTGCTAGTAGAGCCACCCAAATTGAATTGACACCACGTGCCTAAGTCAAGAGCCCAGGAGAAAAAAAAAAGTGACAAGCATGGACTGAAAATCAAGTCCCATCCCTCCTCTCTTTCATAGAATCAAGTGAGCCTTGATTGCTATTTGGTCAATCTTGATTACAAAGAAAAATTGAAGATTGAGCTTTTTCAACATTGTTTTAAGCAATATTGACCTGTAAGTTTACAGAAGCCAAGGAAAATATGCCACTTGTCTGTAACTGCTGTTGTAAATAATGCAGCTCTTTCCACACAGTAGCTTGTCAAGAACTGAATGAACAGTGACTTAAATTGAGATGAATGGAAATCTGTTTGCATTTTGCAGTAGTTTAATACTTTTCTAGAAAAATGCCACTTCGTTTCAGCTGCCAGTACGTATGGTTGTAGGGTTTTGTTTTTGTTTTTGATGTTGAGTTTTGTTTCCTATTACTAGAACTTTAGTCTCTGCTGCATAAAAAGAATTCCATTCCATCTCTCCAAACCCCAAACCTCCTGCACAATTTGCTTTTTCTTTTATCTTTGCTCAACTGTTCTCTTGCTCATATTTGGGGAAGTTACTCATTTTATTTTAAAATTTACTTTTAAGTTGCTGCCTCCAAAAGATAAAGTGTTACTGTCATGCTGGGTTATTCAGCAACAATCTATTCCCCTCCATGGAATAAACTGAGCCTTCACCCCCATAGTTTATCTGCTTTGGGAGCTGGATTACTGCCTCATAAAACAGCACAACAGTACTATTATCACATAATCATTATCATTACCTCACTTTCAGCCATACAGATCCTTCTAATCCTGAACATCTTGCCTCTCTAATCTTGCTATATCTATCCTCTCCTGCTGTGAAACTGGTGTGTTCCATTTTCACAGTAGCTTAATGTAATCACAAATAGAAAAATAAAAAATATTTTTTAACTAGGCTGCTTTTTATTGACATCACTGTGTTATACAGGAATTTAAAATAGCTTCATATTTCATTCAAGTAACTAAATGTGTGGGCAGCAGTGGGGGTAGAACTTAACCCAAGTCCATGTTTTCTTCCTCGTTCTTATCATTCTTGCATCTGTCATATTATTTAGAAAAGATTCAACATACCACTTCTGAGTGGGAACTCCTCAGTCAGCAACAGACTGTCCCCCATCCTGAGTGGACTTTGAAGAAGCACAGCCATTCTACTGAGATTTACTCAGAGGCTAGAAATCATTATTACTTTAGAGGGCCTTTCCTGTGCCCAGGTAAAGTTGCAAGGAATAGCCAGAATGAGTTCCTCTTTTTATCACTGTGACCAAAACTGGGCTATTCTAACTATAGAGAGGACAATCCATGCCCTCCAAAACAGAAAAAAAAAAAAAAAAAAAAAAAAAAAAAACCAACCGGATACTGGATTTTAGTCTTCACAACCAAAGAAAAGGAAGTTAAGAAATATTTTATAACACCATCAATGAAATCAGTCATCAGAGTTCACATTTATTTCTCATCCATAGAACATCTTTTTTCATGTAGGTTATTCCATTTAGTGTTTATTTTCAATAATGATAGTATTGAAATATGTACATAAAATATGTACATAAAACAGTACATAAGTGAGTGAATGAATAAAAAACTATTGTCATCAAATTCCAACCACTCCCATAGTTAATTTTTCAGTGTTTAACATTCTACATACTTCCAAATACAAATACATAAAAAAAGTTGCTTTCCAAAAATTGAATCGCCCACCTGTATTGTTTTGTCACTTAACAATACAGTATAAAGGTTATCTCTGTCAATAAATGTGATATGGGTATTTTTTTCTAATGATATGATTCCATTCTAAAAGTACATAATAAGGCAAGCAATTTATAGAAATTAGAAACTATAAACTGGAGAGCCAACAGAAACATAAGGAAAATGTGAGAAAAATGTCTTGAAGTGGGGCTTTAGGGGCAAAGTAGAAGGCAGAAAATGAAAATTATTTCAAAATTTATTAGCACAAAAATAAATAAATGTTACTTTGAAACACAGGAGAGAAGAAAATTAATACCTGCCCTAATCCTTGCAAAAAAAAAAAAAAAAGAGAGAGAGAGAGTGACATATATATACACACACACATATTTATGGAGAACTTTGTGGAGTGAATGTATATACATTTACTATATATATTTACTATATTTACTATATAGTAAATATATATAGTAAATTTCTATTTAAAGGAGAAAATGAAGAAGATTGCCAGAAAAAGTAAGAAATGTTAAAGATTGATGGTGATATAGTATCAGTTTGATTATCTCAAGGGTTTAAAATCCAACTGTATATTCCTCGATTTCCTAGCCAATCATTTTTTCTCAGAACAAGTCAATTAAACTCCTGCTTTTTCCTGTGCCTTAGGGCTGATAATGTGATAAAATCCTTGACATAAAAATAGTAGAAGGGTTATGGTAAAAAGATAATAACTGTAAATCACACAGTTTGAATTCTTCACAAGGAGTGACATGCCCACGTAGACCAGAAACTGGACTATATATTCAGAAGGTCTCCCAAAGAAACACAAGTTAAGACACAGACAGCAACCAGGAAATTACAAGTTAGGAATAAATGTGACAGAGTCTTGTGAATTGGGGAATGACAAGCAGATATCCCAATGGCTTCATTATGTACTGGTTTAAAAAACAAAATCCTGAAGTGTCTAAACTTCTAGTGGTTAGAAGTCAGATTTCCAAAGGCCATATTTTAAAACTCAGTCCCTCGCTATTTCCAAAAGTTTGCTAAAAATGCCAGATCTGTGTTGGTGTTTATATAATAGAAGCTGTTCACAGAACAGGAACAGCCCAATCTCCAGAGATATGCATTCTCTGCCTTACACTGTCCCATATCATAGCAGCTCTTTATGGCATTTATTTAAAGATACTGCATTTCTTGGCCCAAGAAGCAAATCCCACTATTCTATTAGCTATGATATATTGAACAATACTGCAATTAGCATCAGTATCCAGTGAAGAATTTAATCACTTTGGTATTTGGGCAACTCAGTATTAGAAACAATGAAGTTTGGCACACAAACCTGACCAGAACACACAGAGCTAAATTATAATAAAAGGTTGTTGACGTGGGCTTTTAGTTGAATGATGGTATTGCCTTTTAATTCATTAGTAAAATAAAAAACAACTTTTCTTTATTCATTTGGCTTACTGTGACACTGTGGCCTACCCATAGTGAAAAACCTCAGTGTGTGGCGGTAACAGTTTACTTCATAGAAGCAGCTGTGAACAGCACCTGTAACAGCTAAGGGTCATGGAAAACAGAAACAACAGAAAAAGAAAGAAGGGAAAAGCTCACAGTAAAGAAAGAATCTGAACTCCTCCATGGCAATCCCAAAAGGAATTCCTAAAATCAATAGATGGCATTTTCATTTTAGAAGAAATGGGCTCTCTGAATTTTCAGTATACATTTATTTTTCTAGAGTAGCAATTAATTAACTAAATAGCTAAAGAAACATAGTTGATAAACAGTATTGCTTGAGCAGAAAGTATTTGTACTTTGAGATTATCCACAGTCTAGCTGGGGTCTCCCTGTCCCTTGAGAACTAGGTAGGCCTCTCTTCTCAATTGCAGGGGCTGGGAAGTGCTCGGTGTCTTTAAGTGTAGCTCTTAATTCCTGTGGTAAAGGCTTTATGACCCTGGAACTACCTAGAGCAGTGGCACTGATGATTGCAGATGGTGAAGGAAGGTCTTGGTAACAAGGCAACAAAAGAGCAGAGACATGTAGGAAAAGAGGAGTAGCAAGTGTTGCAGTATGTGAGGAACAGGAAAAAGAAATGTAAAGGGCCCTAAAGCATGTCTCTGTTTGCTATGCAAGGACCACCAAGGAGACTAGTGTGGAGTAAATGAACAAGGGAGAAGATTTTGGAAATGAAATCTTAAGGTATATGTGAGGTGTATAGCACTTACAGCACTATGGTAGAAGGTGAGGTTTCTAGATGTTGTTCTGTGAAGAAGCAATAGCCATTGATAGTTATGAGCAGAGGAGTAATGTGATATGACTTGGAGTAATAATCTGGCAACTGAAGGAAAAATTACCTATATGGGGCAAATTAGAGCAGAAGTTAGGCAACTACTGCAAAGTCCAGGCATTATTTTTTGCTCAGAGGAATTCTCCCATCAGCTGTCCAGAGAATAGAATATTATTCATAATTTTATATTAAAACATAAAAATATATAATTGATGCATTATACATTATAAATAAATGCAACCTTTTAATAAGTTCTAATAGAAGGAAGGTACTTTTTCAGTGGAGGAAAGCACAGCACAGACTTGGAAATCACAGAATGGAATCCAGCACAACAAAAGATAACACTCAAACCTGAAACGCAGGATTCTAACCTAGCCATTTATTTTTTTATTTTTTTTAAGTTTTTTTTTTTAATAGAGGCATGTTTTATTTATTTATTTATTTGTTTGTTTTGTTTATACATGCACTGGGTACAGTCAGAAAAGCGGGAGGGTGAGAGAATTCACCAGAGCCAGAGAGGGGAGCAGAACAGGCAGAAGGACCGAAGTACACTGCTGAGGGGAGCAGCGGGCGGCAGGATCAGCAGCGGGCGGCAGGAGAGGTCTGGGCGCCATGTGGGACCCTCCTCCAGTGGCAGGGGAGAAGCTGGGGATCGAACCGGCGCCGCAGAGGCTGCGGGCAGCTTCGCAACCCAGCGCTCAACCGCTGCGCCACCGGGGAGGCGCCCTAACCTAGCCATTTTTGGTTAAGGTTTTCCATTCAACATCCCAGTAGGAAGAAATTTGAAGATTACCATGGCAATTTAACTGTATAACATAAGCAGTTAAAAATCTAGGAACTGTTGGCTCTTTTTAAAATAATCTACTCCAAAGTGCTACAAGTGGATCCCAAATAGTATTCTCTATTACCTACTTGTGAAATTTCAAGTTAGAATATCTCTGTGGCCTACCCATAGTGAAAAACTGCAGTGTGTGGCGGTAACAGTTTACTTCATAGAAGCAGATGTGAACAACATCTGTAACAGCTAGGGGGTCATGGAAAACAGAAACGACAGAAAAAGAAAGAAGGAAAAAGCTCACAGTAATGAAAGCATCTGAATTTCTCCATGGCAATCCTAAAAAGAATTCCTAAAATCAATAGATGGCATTTTCTGATACTATAGTTCTGGATTGTATATAGTGTTGTAACCAATGTTGATTCAATTTTACAGAAAGCATCTGACACTGTATAGAAGATGAGACCAACCACCTGGGCATTAGAAACACTGGAATTAATGTCTTGGATGAAGTCCAAAGTATCCAGAGAAAATATGCATCAGGTCTCATAGAAAAGGTGAGCTGTACAGGGATTACTCCTTTTAATGTTGCCTCTTACATTTCATGCAATATTCCTTTAAATGCTATTTGTCTTTATTTACCTTGGAACTTCTACCCCGTATTATGATAAAAGGAGATTAAGATTCCAGGAACTATTAACTGTTCCCAAAAGGCACTCCTGTTCTCTTGTGGCAACTTAATATATTTGAAGCTGAGCCCATTTTTGATTAAACTATAGGAAGACTCTGCCAGGTCTCTGCTAAAATTTATCACTGTATTTCTCTTTCCTATCATCTGCAATGTTTTTGAAGAAAATCAAAGGTAGATCTAAAATAGAATTTTATTTTTAACTTCTTTTACTACTTGAAAAGCACAGGGTTGTCAATGACGCTGATCTCTGGGTGAAGGAAAGAAGCCAAGGTGTTCAGGAAGGCAGCTCAAAGTTTTCACAAAGTCCTTGGGCAGCTTTTATGTACATCAAAACGAAACCTATGGCCCCTTGGTGACTAAAAGCCTTCATCTACTCACAGCCTCTCTTCACTCTCTTCTTCGTGCTGTGTGGTGGCAGGAGCTCTTCCTGTCCAAATCAGAATTCCTATTCCTCCTTTGTAAGAGTAAGATCTGCTCAAAGTAACCCAGATAAAATGGGGTTCCTTCTATTTCCAATGGCAGTTTAAAATATTTTAAAAGGATGTACCTTCTATTTGTGCATGATCTTAGTTTTTCTCCACAGTGCCAAGGATGTTCCATCACCTTTTATTTGGGGCATCATCTTTCAGAAAAAAAACCAAGTGCCAAATTTGACACTTGAAAGTATTGTGATAAACTAGGCAATTTCCCACAGTAAGTGAAAGGGCAGTGGAAAAATCTTTAAGACACACTTAAAATACCCCTTAGCAGGAGAAGGATTGTATTTAGGGTTAAAAATCACAGGAAAAACAACTTGTAAGCATTACCATTATGAAGCAGAGTATCTAAGGCAATGTTCCTGACCATCACAAAAACCGGTGATTTGCCTCTCGAGTCTGTTCCACAACTCCCTAATAGGCCTGGAAGCTACAGACAATTAATTATTAGATTATGTAACTCCCACTGCTAAAAGTTAGTGGAACATTCTATGGTTTAACTGCAAGTGTGCTGTTTTTCAGCTAGGGGTGCAATTTCATCAGTTCACTCATCTGCATCTTTGTGCTACTTAATCCTGGCTTCCCAGGGTTTTTCTTTAATTGGCTCAGCCTTCTTCTGCCCTCAATCAGCCTGATTTTATTCTTGGGTTCCCAGGGAAGATGACTGAATCTGAAAACTGTGGTGCCAAATTCTTACAGCAATGTCAGATGTATTTATCCATATAAAACTTCCACATTTATTTATTCATTTAATTATTGAGATAACATTGGTTTACAGTACTGTATGTAATTCAGAAAAATAGATTCACACTTCAAATGTATATCACCACCCACCCACCAAGAGAGCACCCATATCCCTTTTTCATATATCATATACTCTACCCCCTTTGTTCCCAGCCCCATTTTTCCCTTCTGGCATCAATTCTGCAGACATACTTCTAGGTTTTGTTTTATTGCTTCCTTTATTTAGTTTCTCTATATTCCACATGTAAGTGAAATCATCCAGTATCTATCTTTTTCCCTCTGGTTTATTTTACTTAGCATAATCCTCTCCAGTTTCATCCATTTTGTTGCAAATGACAGAGTTCATCTTTTTTATAGCCCAATAGTATTCCATCATACAGATGTGTGTGGGTGTGTATTATTCAGCAACTATTTATAGATATATGATAACAAATAGATAGATAGATAGATAGATAGATAGATAGATAGATAGATAGATAGATAGATAGACAGACTACATCTTCTTATTCCAGTCCTCTATTGTAGGGAACTTAGGTTATTCCCATAACCCGGCTATTGTAAACAGTGTTGGAATGAACATTGGCGTGCATATATCCTTTTGAAAGAGTGTAAAACTTTTATATTTAAAGGGTGTCTTTCTGTGATTAATGAAGGCATCTATTTAGAACTTTGGAAATGTTATCTTACACTGTGGAAATACTGGAGGACCCACTCACTACACTAGAGTTAAGGCATGACTGCTAACAATTGTGATAGTGTTGTCGTTTTTGGAGTCTGTGGGTTTGGAGTGCGGGGTCCTTGGGTTCACTCTGGGAAACGTTTCACCAGAGCTCCCATTTCAGCAACATGTGGCGAGTTTCCCAGGTGAGTTTCTCCATGAGACAGAGACATTAGTTACATTTAAAGGGCAGGTTTATTAGGGAAGGGATAAAACAGCTAACGACACTTGCATAGACACAATCGGCAGGAAGAGCTGCCCAGAAGGGACAGGTTTGCTAAGAGAGGCCTGCATGGTTGCAGGCAGGAGGCCTTGACAGGTCAGGGGCAGGCAGGAGGCTGCTACCCTGCAGAGGAGAGAGTTGGTGAAAAGAGGCACCTAAATAGTCACAGGTGGACAGTGGAAGTGCTGCCCTGAGCCTGTGCAGAGACTGCATTGATATAGTCTTCTGTTTGGGAGGACTCACTCCTTGTGAGTTGGTCATTTTGGAAAACTATGTAGAATCTGAAAGGACCAGGAGATTCCCGGATGGGCTCAATCTCTGTATCTCTACCTTTGGGGTCTGTTGGGCTCAATCTCCATATCTTTACCCTTGGGCCTGTGCTCTAGACAGCAGCGTGATACCTCCTTGGATGTTATGTTTTGTAATCTAGGCATCCACCCCTCAGGATACTAGTTTCCTCAACTGTGTCCATGGTTATGCTAATCTCTTCTGCCCCCACCTCTTTGTGTGAGGCAGGTTTCTGGTCTTGTGGTGCCTCCTTTTCAGTTTTTTTTCTATTCTTGTCCTCCATCAGTAGTGTGAAAAACACATTGTTCAAGGAGACAAAATAACTGTATTGGCTACAGTTTATCTGACCATATATATGCAGGCAATGTCATCACTCTGAGCCTCCGTCTACTCACCCAGAAATTGGGGGTTAAACTACCTAACTTAGGCAGCTTGCTGCCCATCTGTGAACCCTCTTTTTCTTTTTTCTTTTCCTTAATAACTTTACCATGTGCTGATGAAAATAATAAATAAACTACCTACCTATCTTGAGGGGTTTTGGTGAGAGGTAAATATTAGTGGTAAAATTCCTTGCAAATTATATAAGTACAATAAAAATTAGGGGAATAGAGTATCACTGGTATTCTCAAATGCTAATTTTCTTATTATTGTGGCACTAAATCGTTCTTGAGAACTTGATGTTTTATTATTAAAAAGTTAATTCAGAGGACATCTAATAGCACAGACAATTAAGATCACTGTTCAATGGTCAACTGATTCAATGAATTTTCCACTGCTAAAATAACATGGAAGGAATGACAACAAAATCCTGAATAAACATTATTTAGATAGCATCAAAATGTACTGAGGAATAACCCTATGATTTATTGCCACTTCAGTGTCCACAAGGATACTGTGCCTTCAGGGCTCACCATCACTTTTTGTAAGAGAATACAATGAACATACACAGCCCATACCTCTCTCCTAGGCCTTAACCAAAATTTGGAACTGCTTGGAATCATCTCAGTTCCTGACACTTACAAATTCTAAAATTGAGTTCATTTCAACTGTCTAAATTTAGACTTGTCTATTTTTTCATCAATGACATCATCGTTCTCTCAGTCACCCATATTAGTACTTCATCTGTTCTTTTAAAATATCTTTCAATAATTATTTTCTTTTATTTTGACCACTAGCTCACTATGATGCCTATAGCATCTCAATCCTAGACTAACAGTTGTGTTTCCTTGCGACCCTGTATACCTCAGAACACCAGTCTCATGCCAAGCTTTTAAATTCCACCCAAAGTAATTTTCCTTAATTGAGGTCACTCAACAGCAAGATGTTTCCAAGCTTTAATAAAGTGAAGTTAGTAATCTGGCTGTTTCAGTAATATATGCCTAGCTAGCTCCAAATCATTAATAAATACAGTGCTAAAAATAACTACTAACCATGCCCTCTTCTACAAATATTAGTTTTGTGTACAAGGAGTAAAAGTGAGTATTTCATAGCAACTCTCAACAGCTAGTTGCCCTGGGTTTCCCAACAGCACCATAATCTGGGTCTATCAGTTTGCCAGAGACATGAGATTTGCCTGTACCAGGAGAAAAGCAAAGGAAATGCCCAGTCATGGTATTAAATTAAGTGAATGAAGATTAAGGTGACAAGCTGTCCCTGTTTGCCCAGGACTAAGAGGTTCACAGGACATGGAAGTTTCAATATTAAAAAATGGAAAAATCTCATGTAAACTGGGATGAGCTGGTAACCCTCCTTAAAACCACAATGAGACACAACAAACTGAATGAGAAGCACAAAGCACAGTCAAGCAGATCAGGGCATTTGAAGTCATGTGGATAAGGGGTCAGAGTTCCCCTCAGCACTCTTTCCTTAGAAAAGTCACCTCCAGGATATTTTTGCCACAGCTTGCTATTTGAAATGTTTTACCTCCCCACTCCCACAACTGTACATATTAAGTCTTAATTCAGTCAAGTATGTAAGCCACCATTTGATTCTACATGAGCTACCAAGGTCTGTGTGTTCACTGCATTTGGTTCATTCCAGGACAAAATCCCAAATGCATCCAACATATACATAGAAAATTCAGCTTTATAAGCCACAAACTCAGCTGTGTGTGCAGTGTAACTATCTCAATTTCACTTAAACTGAACTTAATTTCTACCTTAAATCCCCAATTCCAGCTAATAGCAGACAACTTAATTGAGTCACTTCAAGTAAATACAATCAAATTAGTGATTACTCAGTTATTTCTGATTTAAACACTGTCAACTTGGAATAAGACCCAGGTATTCTCTTGGTTGAGATGTCCCAATGTCAGGCTTTCTGAGTTTGGGGGTAAGATCTAAGGCTCTTCTCAAACTTCAGAATTATTAGAATCACCAGGAGGGCTTGTTGATTATAGATCACTCGTAATAGCCCCACTGTTTCAGTGTCAGTAGGACTGGGGTGTGTCCATGAATTTGCACTGGTAACAAGTTCCTAGGTGATACTGATGCTAGTGGTCTCAGGGACCATACTCAGAGCTACTGGCATATGATTAGAGCTCTTCTGGGGCACTTTTGCTCCTCATTAGTTCTCTTCCACTCTCGGAATGTCTCCCTCAAGCATTTGATCTCTCCATGAGGCAAGAAAAAAATTGTCACTGTGGGTGAAATTAATGTCTTACCTGTCTAGACTTGGAGATAGGTCAAACAGTAGAATATAAGGAAATGTTGGTTGTAGAAGCACTTCAAATGACAAAGCCGCATTATCATTTTGTAATATCAATAGTGTCATTCTCTCAGCAATGTACACATAAGCATCCCCCACCCCCTACTTGGTGCATAGGGTATATGTGTGTACAAATATATACACATATATATATATATACACACACACACACATACATATATATATATATATACACATTCATGTACAGACACACACACACACACACACAGAGACACAAAATTGTAACATACACCAAAACTGCCAATACTATCTGGTACTCAGTGGTTAAACTCATCAGCAATGCAGAACCAGAACCAATTACCATACTCTGTATTTAAGTTAAGTTAGTAGCTTAAAATCAACAAATGCTACAAATCAGCATTTGTCTATGCTTTATCTACTTACTACAGGAAGCTAGTCATTAAACATTTAATAGTATACTGTTGCTTTCAGGACACATTGGACCTCTGACAGGTAGATTTCCAGGGTAAGATTTTTGAGAAAATGATAAACATACATATTTTCTTTCCCGTTTCATGCCACACAAGAATGTTATCATTTGAACAAAAAACACTGAAATACATATAAATATGGTATTTTACCAAATTCTTTCCTTTACTGGTGGTACCTGTTTAAAATGCAACTAGTTTGGGCAGAGAAATAAATATTTAAGCAAATAATTGTATGAAATACACACATACACACACACAAACACACACAAATGCAAATTTCAGGGTCCTGCCCTTAAGAGACTGAACAAGAAGTCTGAGAAAACCCTGGCGGGTATTTTTTACAAGCCCTAGGAGATCCCCAACAAGTGGTCCTCAGATGATGTGATCCTACGGTTGAAACACAAACCCCACAGTCTGGCTGTTAAGTCCTCTACTACCTGGTCACAAAATTCTTTCTCCCCTTTCCACCTCCCTCAATTATACCTTGCCTAAATTGAAAGGCTACCATTACTCTCCTACAACAGGATCTTTGGGATTTTGTTTTACCTACTTGCCAAATTGCTTACAATATGGCTTGAGAGCTCTTCAATGTGGACCCTGAATTGACAAGACAAAATAGATTTCATAGCCTTTTACATCAGCAAAATTCATAACTCTTTCAAGCATATGTACTGACTGTGAGTCAGGACCAACTGAAATTGTGCACTAAGCGGCAGGAAAAGAGGCTCAAGAGAGGACAAAGTCTGCATATGTATGGTTACCCCACAGACTATAGATTAATGCTGAGCATTTTACTAGAGCAATTTTATTTTAGTCACCAAAGTCTTACTATATAAAAATAACTTGTTTTATAAATTAGCTGTCAAATCCGAGGAGAAGCCAACCATGAACAATTTGTTGTTGGTTATATTTCCATTATTTTCACTATTTAATCCATAGTTTAGTGATTAATGGTTTTCAAAGAAAACTTGTTTGAAGTATAAAGAATGAAATCTGTTAAACCGAGAGAGACCTGACAAGATTCATTTCTCTTGGGGTCTCATCAGTGCTAAAACTGCCATGGCATAATTAATGGTCCAAGAGATGAAATGGGATTCCTGTTCTGTATGTCTCCTCCATTTAAGCTTTCAAAAATGAAAAATAATGAGTAAAGGTGTAAAACAAATTGCTTGATATGCCAAGAAGCAGAATAATCCCATTAAATAATTAGAATTTTTGCCTCGAATTATTATACACTGCTGTTTCATTGGAGGAGAAACCAGTCTGAGGTGATCCCCTGATATATATCAGCATCATTTATGATACTGCCATTAGAAATGTATGAAAGGATGTATTTTTCTAAAGCTTGACAAGAAGCCTACAGACAGGCTTCTTGGAATTATAAGACTGCTTTAGGGCAACAATCTTTCAAAAGTTTTATATTTATCAATAAATACATTGTTGGTTTTTTAGTTCACAGTCCCCTGGAAAAGTACAGAACACAAAGCTGAACCTCTATTATGGGCCTGAAAGATTCACAGAAATTATGTTTGTAAATATACAAGACTGGAAAAGGCAACATTAAATGATGACAATGGTTGATTTTTTTTTCAGGGATAGGAAGACAAACATTAAATTTCTCACTGCGTAGTATATACAAATCAAGATTGCTGACAGTAAATCAGCTTAGCTCTACAGCATACTGGTCAACAATCTGTGTCCCTTAATGACTAGTAGATAAACCACTATTTTAATCTACTCTGATTTGACATAATAAACTATCTTTGAGCAGCAACTATGAAAAAGGCATTTCTCTAAAATCACAAGGAACAAAAATACCTATTCAGTGGTTAAAATTCATGTCATTGGGGAATGTGAAATCCAATGAGGAATAAAGACATAAATAGAAATAACTAAAACAGAAAAATGAAATATGCACTTATTTGGAAAACACTAGGTGGAAGTGATTAGCTCAAAATAGGGAACTAGGTAAATATTTTACAGAAAAGACAGCCATAGAGAAAGTCTAATTTTCCTCAGATGTGGAGGTTGAATATCAGTGGTTGAAGGGTGCATCTCCTACAGTACTGAGGATCAAAGTAATGAGGAGAAACAATGAAGAAAGGTAACTATCATACTAAATATAATTATGCTGAAATCTTAGAGGCTTTTGGTTTTGTATTCTCTGGCAAGATGACATAAAACAGTCACTCAGTATGTTTGGGGAAAGCCAGTCAAACCCTGTGGTAACAAGTAGGAAGAATACTGAAGCTAGGACAGTCACACAAGTGTAAGATTCCACTTAGATGATAACTAGTGCTTTAAATGTGAAAGTGCAGATTACATCTCATTTTATATGTGCTGAAATGCCATGTCTCATAATTATGATATGCAAGCAGCACAAAATCACAAATGTGCTCATTATTTTATCTTCAATAGGAATTAACTTGTTCTCATCCTGCTCTTACAGAAATGTCTAATTTATCAGTGCATCTATGAATTCATGTATGATTTATCATTTTGATCAATTCTAACAAGGGAATACAAATATGATTTCTTTGATGCCTAAAGGATAAGAAAACTTAAATTCTGCACCCAAATCAAATAGTACTTCAATTAACACAATAGCTCAATTAACAAAACCCTTCAGCGGAGAATACTATACAAAGACAGTAAAGCTAAAAAGTTACCTCTTTCCTTCTACATTCATTGTTCTCCATTCCCTATTCCCCTACTTCAATATAGAGATTCTGACTCTTTACATGCTATATTACTATCAAAAAAAGAACAAACACTCTTACCATTCTACTTTAACCAGTACTCAATCACACTGAATTAACTAAAAATATTTAGATTTTAGCTAGAAATGCATGTTTTAATTTATTTTTAACTGAGGTAATATTGGGGTACGCCCTTCAGGAATTATCATGATAGTGCACTCACAACCTACTTTCCCATATTCCACCACCACAGATCATTGTACTTCCTTCCCTCCTTGTTCTTATCCCTTCCCACCTTTTCCCCTGGTGCTTCAGCTATCTGGGTTACTTTTCCAGCTTGTCTTTGTCTGACTGTTTTATATTCCACATATTAGTGACACCATTTGGTATTTATCTTTCTCTTTCTGACTTATTTCACTTAGCATTATCCTTTCAAGCTCCATCCATGTTGCCACAAATGGCATGAGTTTATCTGTTTTTAATGCTGTCAAGTATTCAAATGTGTATATATACACATCTTCTTGATCCACTCATTTACTCTGGAGCACTTAGATTGTTTCCATATTTAGCTATAGTAAATAGTGCTGCAATAAACACAGGAGTACAAATTTCCTTCCAAATGAGTGTTTTTGAATTTTTGGAGATATTTTTTATTCCTACTATGGAAATACATTTTCTCACTACATAGGACTCCTGATTCTTTTATAGACTGTCTACTGAGTGGATTCTGAGGCTATCTTAATGCTAGATCATATGGTGTCCCCTCTTGGGGGAGCAGAGCCCCATGTGATGATCATAAAGTGGGAAGGAATTCAGATGCCACTTGCCTATCACCCTATTAATCTGTACAGTGAAAAATGTTGTGCAACTGAACTGAGCAGTTCTGCCTGAAGGACAAGCCAATGTAATTCTTGTGGGATGAGTTGGGGAGGAAGAAGAAAGTACAGTCTCCAGAATCCAGACTAGCTCCTTGCTCTTCTGGGACACTGGCTAAGGCTGCTGGAAACTTTAGGGAATAGAAGAGCATATGTTACATATGAAGTGAGTTGATATCACCCCAGCTGTCTGCCAGGAGGTTCATTCCTGCTAAACTTGTCTGCGATGGAGTTTCCTCTCCTATGTATAAACAAAGTCCCAGTCTTCATCTCCTTTAACCTCAACTGTGCAAGTTTTTATTTAAGATTAAGATATTTTTATTGCTATTTATAATTTGTTATGTACTCCTGCTTATATGGAATGCATCCTTCTGCTTTTCTGCCTATAGTCATTCGGTCTCTAACAAATAATTATGTAGCAGGAATGCATTAATTTCATTAATATAGCAATTACCACACCCAATAAATAATGATGATGATGACAGACTTTTAAAATCAGATTTTTTAAAGCTTTTTTAATATATTTATGCACACAAGGACTGGGGTGTAGGCCAGAGGTGCAGGGCATGAAAGGATTCACCAGAGACAGAGTGGGGAGCAGAATAGGGAGATCTACTGAAATATATTGCTAAAGGGAGCAGCGGGCAAGACAGGAGAGGTCTGCTGAGCCATGTGGGTTAGCTCTCTGGCCAGGGATAGAACTCATGTGCAGTCACTGGTGGTATCTTGATAGTGCTGAGACTTTAACCCTTGGCCACCAGGGAGGCCCCTAAATTAAATTTTAAAATCACTTTTAAGAGTTCTGTTTAGGCCCATAAGCTACTTTCAGGAAAGGATTTGAGATTGCTTAAAATACAAAAGACCAAAACCCATACAAAAAACCCAAAAGTTTAATATTAAAGAAGAAATAGTATCAGAAAAACCAGACTGAGTCACCCCATTTGAGGACAACTCTTAACTCTGGTAACTCATAAGACCCTTCTAGGTCATTTAGGGTGATCCATGCTTTTCTGAAGCTATGATTCAGCAGGAATTTATCACGTGAGATTTTCTTTACATTTCACCAGGCAACATAGAGAGTAAGTCTTTAATAGTAGCTTTCATAAACATGCAAAGGCATCATGCAGGGTAAGATTCCCAGGCATGCAACCCATGCATTTGCACAGCACCCCAAGCTTAAAAAAGTCTCATACATGGCTTAGTGCTCTGTTGTTGTTGTCTTGGTATCTTAATCTTTTTCAACAAAGTTTCTTATATTTTCATTTTGTACTGGACATTGCAAATTACATAACCAGTCTTGTCATCTTTCATATAGCTAGTTCTTGCCAGTTCCTAAATTTCTTGTTTTAGGAAGTCTCACCTTTGGCAATATATAGCATTTCTGGAACTTATCCTACATTTCTTTAAGTATTAAAAATAATTCACAGGAGCACAACGGTCTATGGTAGAAGACTATGGTACCTTGGTGCAGGAAAGTCACAGTGGCCACATCTAAGGGGAAAAATCCTATGTTTTCAAAATATTAACAAGGGTGTAAAACAATGGTACTTCATTTAAAAAAAAATTCACCACAGATATATATATGTCTTCCCACCAAACCCACCAATCTTAAAGCTTATAAATTCTACACTGAAGCAATATTAGACTTATTTTGGGGAAAGAAGAAAAGTCATTGTATTCCTCTTTTCACATATTTAAGTTCCAAACACCTTTCATTATGATGTTTTTAGATACAGTTAGATATCTTTATTGTAAAATTTATAAATAGACTTTTGGTTTAAAATCAATTACCCAGCTAGAGGAAGTGTATAACTTCAACAAACTGAAGAATTAGATCTCTGGATTATGCCTTCCATTATTTTTTTCCTTGGTCATATTTTTTAAGAAGTAAATTTTCAAATGTGTTCAAAGAGAAGTAAAATATCCAAGAAGGGTAGTTTGTACCTAACTGTACCTTCAGATCTATTATAATCAATCCTTCCTACTAAAGGGGGTGGGCTCCTTACCTATCGTTTACGAATTTTTGTGATAGTTCAAAGACATCGTTCCCATACATCGCAGACAGAGAAAGGTGGAACTAGGCAGCTGCTGTCCATTTAATTGATGAAAACTGTTTCTACATGTAATAGCAACAAAGGCCTCCATTACCATGTCGAACATAGCACCAGAGGTGCTACCGAAATGTGCTCAAAGGTGTCATGCTCTCAGCATTCCCCCATTCTAGTTTTAACAACTAGTTTTGCCAGCACAGTGCTAGGCACAAGACAGACATCACTGGGCAAGACACCTCAGATTGCCTGCACCTGAGAATCTAATGGGCAACAGAGACAAGTCAGTGAATAATTACTACAGGGTGTATATGTGACAGTGTGGAATTACACAGGAAAGAAATGGGGAAGATTTTCCCAAGGATGTGACATTCAAACTTATTTTTAAATATTTTATTATCAACTCAGAATTTACCTCAATAGGTACAGGTTTATATAAGAGGTTATTGGTGGATTTACTGTGAATTAATGAAGGTTCACTTGAGGGTCCTTTACTTGCATAGGCACCTTCAAGACTTCCTTGTAGTTTCATGATTGTGTATTTCTTTTTTAAAGAAATAGCTAAGATTCATAACCCACAATGTTTGGGTCCTCCTCTCACAGGTCATATGAATTTTCAACTCCTTCAGACATTGCCCTTTCAGAGTAACAGGATCATACAGCTGTATGATGTTAGGTGATGTCAGTTGGATGGTTTTGTGATGGTTACAGAAGTAGCTCAGAAGGTTGCAAACTTTATTCAGCCTAATTTTCAGACTAAACTCTTCCTGAGCTCAAAGTTGTTTTGCTAACTCCAGCCTTCCATCTACTGGGTGCACAGAGTTAGGAGGGCAGATGTATTTTCTTGTTGATCCTAGAACCAAAGAGAGGAAAGGACAATAAAGGGGGGGGGGAAGAAAAGAAGTCATTAGGTCACAGACTAGAATTTCTGGCTTCTTGGTCCCGCCCCATGGGTTACATGAACTTTCTAGACAACCTCACTGGAGAGAAGGAAACATAATTTGCCTATTTTTCTCTAGAAACACTTTGCTGTCATGTCCCAGATTTCCTTTACAACAATGTCAGAGAACATTAGGAAGAGTGTGGGGTGAGTAACATTGTGTTTTAGGATATGTGGTGTTATATTTTTTAACCAAAGGAGTATGTACTTATGCCCCAAATGAGTTTTAAGTCCCACTTTCCTTTAAGTTCACTGTCTTTCTTTAATAATGGTGTCTACAAATAACAATAAAGTTATTTATAATTTTTCTTTATAAAAAATTTATGTGGCAATAGTGAAAGTAACGAAATTAAAATAGGAACAGTGAATTCTTTTTTAAGTTGTATTATTTGTAATGGGGTAGCATTGGTTTATGACACTATTGATTTGGGAGTATAGGTACAGAGTCACACCTCTCTTGATGTACATTAGCACACCCACCCCCACTCCACTGGGTGAAAGCCATGTGACTAATGGTAGGTTTAAGGTGCCTGCAGTTCTCTTGTCACCAATATCTACATTTCCAGGAGCATAAAGCACAATGATTAGCAACTGCAAGGTAAAGGAATTCAATTCACATAATTCATTTCCTGCGAAATTTATTTTTATTTATTCTGGATAGAAATGTAAATAAATCTTTTGAGCAGTGTAGACTAAAGAAGACTGCCATGAGACTTAAAAGTAATTATTGTAACATAAAGAAAAATAAATTTCAAAAGTGTACTAGCACAGTGGCTAACACTCAAAGCATATCATTCTTCCAATAAACACTAATAAGTCATACCATTTCAAATGAGGAGTGCACATAAAAGTTCTCTAGATACTAGGAAAAATTCCTGGAAAGCCATTGTAACTCTATACAATAGCTGTAAAAATAACAACATGATAATATTTCTAATAGAGGAAAAATGACACCAGGCAGCAAGCTGCATTGTTACTTGATGCTGAGGGACCTTCAACTAGGTAATACAAGATTATCTTTGCAAAGGACACTCATATAAATTTGGACGTTTTACCAGATATGGCTCCAGGCTCTTTATTTGCACCTGTCAAGAGTGTAGATAACAAATTACCATCTTTTGAAATAGGGTAGCCTTAGATAGTTACATTCTGATAGCATCCAAGAAAAACTAGCTATATAGTGCATAATGGGTATGATTATTCACTTTTTCCAAGTTCCATTTCAATGGAAATGTTCCTTCCAAAAATGAACATACATTTTTCTTTGTTTTCCCATAAACCAAAACACTTACAAGATATCAACTATATCTTGTATTAAACAGTGGCTGTAAACAGTATTTTTAAGAGTGCTTGCAAAAATTTTTCTTAAATAATTTTATTCAAAAAACTGGAGCCACCAAAAAACTAAAGAAAATATTCAAAAGTATTAACATAAATTCACTGATCAATACTTTAAATATAAGGATTTGCATATATATTCACTCAACTAACCTTCTAAATAGCTTTACTTGAATGTCTTGTCCTGCAAGAGCAATATATGCAAAGTTAAACTAATCTCCTTTAGGTCTCTTTCATTAAAAACCACTGGAAAGTCTTCCTCACTCCAGTTTTGCTGCCCTCTGAGCTATAGTCAGAATGACCTACCCCAGGCAGAAGAAATCTGATTATGTCAATGCTCTATTTAAAACTCTTGAAATTTCCCTTCATTCACCTGTTTGACATACAAAATACACTCAGAGATTTGGCTGGCCACAGCTCACATAGCCTTTGATATCATTCTCTACTCTGTCTCCTAATCTAGGCTATAACTAGTCATGTTGAATTGCTCTGAATTCCACACGTCTCTCATGTTGCCAGAAACATTGTTTTCTAATATTACTCTACTTTTTCAGTTTAAAGCTCACTTTCTATTAAGTGGGGTTTAGAAGAAATATATTAAGGTAAGTACTGAATCTCTACAGCAGGTTATGTTCCCATATTAACCCATTCTTTTTTTCTCATAACTCTAACTTACCACACATTGTTATGGGTGGAGGGAGGGGAAGCTTCCTATCTGCTCCTAAAGTGCCTTTCACTTGGGGATGCATACTAGTGTGACATTCCTATACTTCCCCCAAAGAAGGAGTAGTAACTGATTTGGTGAACTCTTTTTTTTTATTCATTTATTTTTAATTGAGTAATATTTGGATCCTCCATCGGGTATTAGTACCGTAGTACAGCCAGCACCAAATAAATCACACATTATCCATTGTCATAGTTGATCCGGTGGATTTTTAAAGGCAGCACATAACCTCTCTCTTCTATGCCTGTTTTCTTCTAGGGAGCCAGGCTACCTGCAGGGAACACCAGCTGTTTCTCTTGATGCTTTATATTTCATAAGGATCAGGTGGTTTTTCTCTCTGTAGAGATAGCTATAGTTGTCCCCTTTCTTAGAACCCATAAGTAAATGTCCCCAACCGGGCGTTGAGTATTAGAAAGTCACTTGTGTTTTGATACAAGCTACACATGTAATCCAGCTTTAACAGTATAAAGGCAATATTTTTATTTCTAATCCACCATTCTCTTTTCTTGTATTTCTTAGTTCATTTAGAAATTCAGGCAGGAACAAGGAGTGATTTTTATGTGGGAACATAAAAATGGAGGTGCTCCATAAATTGTTGTTTATTAAATAAAAAAATAATTAGATGCCATATTTTCACCTTATCCACTATTCTGGCACCACTATTACCACCAGTTAAGTTGTAGCTACCCTCAATATATTTCTTACTTCCAAACCCCATCCAACATTTTCTATCAAATAAATTTCAGACTCTTGACATCAATCTGATATACTTTTAAAATTCCTATTAATAGCACTCTATTTAAATAAATACTAAATTGGAAACAGATGAGCTAGCACATTAAGAATTCACTAATTTGCAGATCATTTTCATCTATTAACTCATTGCAGAAAAATCACACGTTTAGAAAATAGTTCAAACAGCAATTTCTCTAACATTTCAGCCTTAAATTTCACATACTCTAAATTTATCTTATCCAGAAACACACGATAAAGTATATACATGTTGCTGTAAAGTTCAAGATAGATGAAAAGCAACAAAATAATATTTTGGATAATAGACTACTAGGTTAATGTATTTGAGAGTTTCTGGAATTTTTATCTTAATTTTTTATTGAACACAACACTTATTAATATTGTAAATATACTCACCAATAAATCTTATATGATTATTATTCTTTGTTTAAATGTATTTTTTAACAGGACTAAACATTCCTGAGTATGACTTCTCATTTAAAATTATGGCAAAAATTTTCTCTCTGATAAAACAAGTCTATAATTTTATGATGAAATCTAACAGGAAACTAGAAGTCATATAATACCAGAGATTTATTTTCTTGTAAAGTATCTCTTTTAAGTGAAGAAAGTCTGCATAAACTAATTTGTCACAACTTCATTTTTATTCATTCATTTATATTTAAAAGTCCATGTATATGCATGGATACATAATAAAATGTATGTCTATAGATTTAAAGAAAAATATTCTCAAAAATTTTGGAATTATGATGCAACTTCCTATTTATTATTCAATGAAGCAATATATGTCAATCAAACATTTCAAAAGAGAATTGTAAATGGAAATCTAAGTTGTAAGGGACAGGGACAAAATGTGCAATAAGCAGAAGTTTTTTTTGGGATGTATTTTTAAACAGGAGGTTTTGTAAACTCCAAATTTAGCCTTCTAAAAGAGGTAGTACAAGTGTGAAGCATGTGGTCATTCTGGCATACTCTGTGTATAACTTCTCTCTTTACCTATATAAGGATATAATAAAATTTCAGAAAGGTACAAAGCAGAAATCCTCCAGTTCTGTTTATTCACTTTCAGTCAGGTAATAAAATATCCTAATGTTCCATGCAGAAATCTTCAAAATATACTACCAAAATAGCCTGCTAAAGAGAAATCAACAATTTCTTTATTTAAATGTGAGCAGTTTAAAGGAAGGTTCTGCAGGTTTATTTAAGCCAACTACATCTACAGGTACCAGTCAGTTTTACCAAATTTTCATCATCTTAACTACATTTTTTCATACTGCCATACCTTCTTCCTCCAACTTCCTCTCAACTTTTTTTTTCTCCTTTATTCTTTCCATTTCATCTATTCTTTATTACCCTTCCTCCCCCTTCTGCCTCCCTCTGGCCTACTTTTACTATTGTAATTACTTTACAGACCCACAATCCTTTTAGAAATTTAATTTCTAAGACACTCCATTCATTGAAACTTCTATATTCTTTGCTCATGCTTTGTAAAGAAAATGTAAACTAAGATCTCTTTTCTGTTGCTGATATAAGACACAAAGCAGCGATGGAAGAATAGCAGAGTTTCTACCTATGATATGTGCGATGTTACTGTGGAATTCAAAGAAGGGAATACCAAACTCTTCCTATAATCTACATGTATGACAAAAGCACCCACAAACTGGGGGAAAAAATCAAACTTGTTCATATAGAAAGAAGCATTTGTGTTGAAAATGTAAAAAGTGACATTCTGCTTATTTCAAAGGTGCTGTATGACTTTCTGCTTGATATTTAAGAATTTTGGTCTCTAAAGACCATAATGGTTCCACATAAAATTAAATAGATATCCAGAATTAAAATCAACCAATAATTATGAAATATAAAATGAAATCTAATATTAAATTAATATTAATATTAAATCTAAAATGAAATCTAAAATGAAACTATGATGAAATCATGAAAAGTCATGATTATTTTAGTGGAAAACCTATAGGAAAGTGAATTTTCAAATACTAATAGTACATTATGTAGAATATTTGCCCATGAAGACACAGAATCCATTCCTCACTCTCTGACACAGAGAACATGAACTACCATAATAATCATATAATTGAAATAAAAATCAACTTGGTAAATACTAATGAGTTAACATACACATAGCTATAAATTTCAACAATCTTCACAGTCAAGAATTATCCAGGAATATACCTAAAATAAAGTGTCCAAAATTGAAGTGAAGTCAATTGTTCAACTTTACTAAATATATTTATTTAAAAAATACTATTTTCTTGAATAGGAGGATCAATATTGTAAAGATGTTAATTCTGTAATCACATTTATAATGCAATTATGAACTTTTACAGGGAAAATTTGCAAACTGAATCTAACACAATGATTCTGGAAGAAAAAGTATGTAACAATAGTCAAGAGGAGGTCTAAGAGGAAAGAAATAATGATGGAGACTTTTCCTGAGGTATAAAAAACTTTAAAGATAGAATAATTTAGATAGCATGGTATTAGCAAAGACATTATGTGATTAATAAAAGAGTCTACAGACAGGTATATATATAAATTTAGTATAAGATAAAAATAAAATTAAACAGATTCTTACCTTACACTGTTAAAAAGATAAATTCCATAAGAATTATATTTAAAATTTTTAAAAAGAAAACATAAGTAGAAACAATAGAGGAAGCTTTATTGTTTGTAACAGTAACATTACGTCTAGGGAGGTATCCAATTGCCTATATTTGAACTATTGTAACTATATTTGAAGCAGCTATAGTTTTCATTCTTAGCAAGAGAACAAAAAGCAGAAACCATAAGCAAAAAGAGTGGCCTATGTGAATATATCAGTTTTTAAGTATTCTTTGCAGCAAACATCATAATAACATCAGCCAAAAAAGTATGCAAATATTTACAACATATCTAGGAAATATTAAAAGCTCTCTTCAAATCAATATGAAAAATAAACACCTCAGAATGTGGCAAATGTCATATATAAGCTGTTTTCAAGAGAACAACATAAAGGCCCATAAACACAAGATATTTTATCAACTTCACTAATAAATCAAGGAAAACATTTTTTCCATTGCTAAATAGCAAAAACTGATTATTTAACTTTTTATTTTATTTCATTAGTAAATTATATGATTTACTAGTATTGTAAGAGAGTAAGGCAAAAACATTTTCTCATGCAATGCTAGTGAGAGAATAAATTGATAAAATCTTTTAGAAATTAGTAGCTTATGAAGGTATATGGAAATTGAAATATGGACTATCTTTCTCTTAAGAGTTCCACTGGTAGAAATTTAGCCTAAGAAAATAGAGAAGTGTGCAAAAACAAACCAAGTAAGTACTTCTCACACTATTGTTAAATCAGCAAAACAAATCACTAACCTAAGAGGTAGATTTGTGATTACTGAAGCAGAACTAGATCAACAGGTCAATATTCAATAAGAAAAAGCAAGTTAAAGAACACATTTGTACCATAATCTATGCTATTTAAAACATGTCAATAGCAATATAGGTTTACATTTGCAAAGAAAAGGTTCTGAAAGAATATGCATTAAATTTTAATCAGTGTTCATCTCAGTAGAATAAGAATATAGGAATTTTTTACTTTTCATTTTATACTATTCAGTATTGTTTGAATACTTTTTAATGTTTAAGAATTGCTTTCATAATATGAAAAAATAGAGACATTTCCATTTTGGAAAAAATAAAAGATTAAGAAACACATAATAATTACTTTCCTAGTTTCAGATTCTCACATAATGCTAACAGCTACCTGCCTTTTTAAAACACATTTTGCTTAGGTTCAATAAGGTCCTAGTCAAGAATTAATATATACTTAAGTGTTAACTTCCTCTTAAAAAGATCTACAATTAAAATAACTACTTATAAAGGAATTCACAAGCATGTTTCTCAGTTCAGAGTTTAGCTTGCAAGAAAATCTCCATTAGTGCTTGAAACCAAGAATTATAACCCAAAGCAATGAGAGCATTTAAAGAAATCTTAGTAACAGGAATAAGTCCAACTTTCAAAGTGTTTTTTATACTTGAGAAACAGTTCCCTACACCCTACAAACCCTGTACCCTTCATCATAATTTTTAAAGCAGAAAAAGTAATTTCTTATCATTGATGGTGAACTTTCTTCAAAAACTACAGTTATGTGGAAAAGTCATGATTATTTTAGTAGAAAATAAACATGATATACTTTTTAATCACTGAATATTAGATTCTTGTTGAGGTCAAATATTCCATGGATTTTAACATTTTTACTAAAGCAAGCTCTAACTATATTTAAATATGGAAGACCACAACCCAATTTAGTGAAGAATTTCACTTCCTCAGGAACCAGAAGAACAGTCCTATGACTATATATTATATACCAATCAGTTGGATTCCTCCCAGGGCGACCAACTTCCCTATCTTTTAAGCATAAAAAGTGAACATTACTGTTCTTAATTTAGTACTCATCACTCCTGCCAAAAGTTCAATGTCCCCTGCCAGATTTTTTTATGCATCAAGTTACAAAACAGAGCATTCTGTACCAACACTCAATCTAAATTTCAAAAAGTTAATGTAAACATCTGTAAAATGGTACATTTTTTATAAGATCTGTTTTACAAGAATGTGGAGGAATAAATGGGATGCTGAGGCTAATATACATAATACAATAGAGGGGCTCAGAAAATGCTATTTTTTAAAATCCTGATCAGTTTGCTGTAGTCAGGATAATTCATAATGAGCACAGCTGGGAAGAAAAAAAATTATAAAATGTTACTGTAATGATATTTGTGTAATCATATGATTTTCAAAGTTTAAGTTTTCTTGGTTGGTCTACTTGAAAAAGAAAGAACTGAAACCAAAGGTAGATGACCATCTCACAATTTAATTTCCTTTTTTTATATAATATATTCATAAGAGAACAAGAATAAGAGCCAACCACTAGCATCTCCTTGAGTATTAAACTGTAAACACAGACTCTCTAGGTTAGATCAGTTTACTCACAGCAAAATAATACCACATGCATATCAGTTTCTTTTTTTTTTTTTTAAGATTTAGTTTTGCATACAAGAGCCTAGGCGTAGGCCAGAGGTGCAGGGGGGGCGAGAAGGGGCGGGGGTGTGTGAAGAATCACCAGAGACAAAGTGGAGAGCATACATTTCCACAGATATTTTTGTTGCTTCACACGTGTGTCATGTACCTATGTGTGTTAGCCAAGTATATATTTTTGTACACAACATAGCAAAGTAAACATTTTTAATGCTTTTTATTTTACAGGTGAGAAAGGGGAAGCTAAGAAGAACAAGGTCACAAAGCAAGAAAAACACAACGCTAACCAAAAAACAAGGACCTTTAGAATCCATGCTCTCACTACTGTCCACTCTTGCCTCTTTAGAGTGTGTTCTCATAGTCCATCCCTGTTAACTGGCTTAGCCTCTTAATGACATTCTTTTTTTTTTTTTTTTGCTCTAACACATTTTATTGTAAGCACTATTTCTATTGCTTTTTTGCTCATTAAAACATATTATTTAAAATTCTTTTCTTTTGGGACTCCTTGGTGGTGCAGGAGTTAAGTCTCAGCACAATCAAGCTATCACCAGCCATTGCAACATGAGTTCGATCCCTGCCCAGGGAGTTAAGCCACATGGCACAGCAGACCTCTCCTGTCTCACCTGCTGCTCCACCCAGCAATGTATCCTGTCTCAGCCCAGTGTTCCCCTCAGCAATGTATCTCAGCAATGTATTTCAGCAGTGCTCTGCTTCCCACTCTGTCTCTGGTGAATCCTCTCAACCTCACCCCCTCACAAACCTCTGGCCTACACCCCAGTTCTTGTATGCATAAATAAAACAAAATAAATCTTAAAGAAAAATAATTTAAAAAATAAAATTATTTCAATTGTAGTAACTCTGGCTTACATTATTGTTAATGACATTTAAAATTTAAGAGCAATTATTATCAAAATAACAAAAGTGAAATTTTTTGAAATCCAGGAAAATGTTCAGTGGCATCGATTTTTTGTACAATCCTGGAGACACCAGGCAGGACAACTTTTCAAGTAATAACAATCAGTCTGTTCACATAAGAACACTCAGGGTCGATTCTCCTTCCCCCCACCTTTTGAAAAAAAATTTTTTTAGACGAGACAATTCTCAATTATACTTTTGGCCCTGAACAAATGTTCATCAACACTCACTAAATTTGGCTGATGGCTGATGACAAAAGTAAAAAAAGCATCTTCTCCTTTTAGCCCATTCATTATTCTAGAAAATGTTCAAACAATAAAATATAAGTTAGGGAAATTTTAGTTTATTAACCATAAAACTAATTGATGAGGACTTTGAAAGTGCTTCATCATCCAGTTGTTTTCCAGTATTCCAGGTTCACTGCACAACACTCCCATTACGTAGTCATCATGAAAATAACAAAGAAATAAATTTCAAAGAAGACAAAACACAACAATATTGTTCCATCTCTTTTAAAAAGAGATTTAACTAAAATCCATTGATTGAGATTTTAGTAAACTTTTCAAAATGCCAACAGTTGGAAAGTTTGGGAGAAAAGTCTTAATCACATGAAACTAACCATTCAATCCATCTCCCTTCTTTTTCTCTTTCCTTCCTTTCCCTCTACCCCACCCCCACACTCATATATCTCATACTGCTACATAATAGAAATAAAATTATGGTTTTCAAATGAAATAAAAGAGGGGAGGAGAAGTCTTCTGCAGAGGCACAGGACAAGAGAGGTCATAGTGAAAAAATGACACTGCTCTAGAAAGTCATATTATATACTGATAAACCAAGATAAGTGACTTCCTCTTTTCAAGGAACAAGAAGTGTTTCAGAAACTGTCTAAATATGTATTTATAAGACTGACAATAACAGCTTGGAATATGCCAATGAAACCCAAGGGTATATAATATATATTTTCAGTCCAACACTTGTCTTCACTTCAGGAAGACAAAGCTAAAAAAGCCACACTGGGGGATAAAGAGAAAAACTCCCTTTATTTACCTTATTTTCTTTGGCATCACTAACCTCCAAAATCACAACATTTTAGGTCACATAAGAATAATGCCCCTTTTTTTGTGCCAATGGCCTAAAAGCTCTTTGAGAAAAAGGATATAGTTATTTCTTTACATGCTCAATGCATTACTAAACCTTCACATAGAGTAAGAGAAATAATTTACCCACATCAGTATAAAAATGGATTAATTTGGCAGAGATTACTTTCTGTACATGTTTACTTTTTCCACAGCCTAACTACAGGACCTCACATGTTAAAAGAAAACTGATGATATGGCTAAATCAGTCATCCCAAGATATATTTCTCCACAGAGAAAAAGGACAAGATTCTTTGCACACCATTTAAAATATTTCTCATCTAATAAAGTTAAATGCTTTTCTCAATGGAGACAGTCAGGTATCAGATCTCACATTAATTGCATATCCTATTGAGTATATTACATGAGACATGAGAAAGGGGTTAAGTGATTATATAATCTTACATAATTTAAATAATTGATTTATTAGAAAGTGACATTTTTAATCTATGTCTTTCAATTCCAGAAAAAAATACCTATTTGCTAATAGTCATAAGTATATTATTAAACTATAGTACTTAAGTTGTAGCTTTTATATTATTTTACATTATCTTTCAAGAAGTAGCATTTTACCATTATCTACGTAAAAAAAATTATAACAGTATATAATCTCTCCACATAATCAAAAATGTTTCATGAAATATTTTCCATGGCCCATCAGTTTCCTTTGGGTAGACAGAACCACAACTAAGATGTCTTTTAAAATAATGTTTTGCCCTGGAAACAACCCAAATGCCCAAAAATAGATGACTAGATCAAGAAGACGTGGTTTATATACACAATGGAATATTACCCAGCAATCAAAAAAGATAAACTCATGCCATTGCAGCAACATGGATGGAGCTAGAAGGAATTATGCTCAGTGAAATAAGCCAAAAGGAAAAAGAAAAATATCGAATGGTTTCACTTATAACAGGAATATAGGGGAACCAAATAAGACATCAGTATAATAATAATAATAATAATAACAGTACAATTCACAACAAAGCATAAACAGACAATCATAAACCAGAGACATACTTCAGGGGAGGAGGAAGGAGAGGGATCAAAGGGAGGGAGGGAGGAGCACAGGGGACTGTGGTGATGGTGCACGGGTGCCTTGGGGAAGGAAATTCTATGGGGACTCAATCTGAGGGGGTGGGGGAAGCAAATACTGTCTAAAAAAATTTTTTAAATGATAAATGTTAAAATAAAAATAAAATAATGTTTTGCTTTATTTCCTGCAACCTATGACATTATGGGTAAGTATGGTCTGTTATATTTATTAATGAATTTCTTTATCTTATTACTTAGAGTTTGATAGAAGCATGAAAGTAGAATTAATTTTAGTAAATTGTATAAACACTAGCTTCTTATGCTATTCATATCACACAAGTGCTTACAGTTATATAATTTTTAACTTCATATTGGAAAAGCATCAAAATGAGATTTTCTCATTGATACATTTTCTTTTAAAGTACATCAGTTATAATATGGCTAACGAAGTGCAGTGAGAGAGATTAGATACTTTTACATATTAATCTGAGCTTAAAATAAGTTTAAGAAGCATCACTGTTATATAAAGATGGACAGAGATGTGTTTATTCCTGAAAGAAAACAGCTCTGGATAAGTCAAATGCCACTTTTTGTAGCTTAATGGGTAGAATTAAAGAGCATGAGTCAGACAGACCATTAAAACAACAGTAGCTTCAAATTCTGACTCTGACACTTTTTGTATGATGTTGAATAATTATACTCCAAAGCCATTGCTTCTTTATCTAAAACAGGATAAAAATATACACTGTGTAATTTTGTTAAGTTATCTTGAGGTTTAGATCAGTAATGCATAACGTGATTAGCAGAGTTTCTGACATTAGAGTAAATAGTGTTTATATTGCTTAGTTTCTGGTACTATAAATAAATAAAACCTTAGCATTATTTTAATGAAATTTATGCTCTAACTTCACTAATCCTATAGATGAAAGAGCCTTTCATCTTTTTAAACTGGCCAAGAAAAACAACCGCTGGAAGAATGCTAAACTTACCCTGCTGGGAGGCTTGGAACTATGGAAAAATTATGTCATGTGAAAGCTTTCAGGGTTATTTAGTTATCTATTACTTACTATCTGGTAGATGCCTCAAGAAATAAAGTAGGGAATACTCCATAACTTATAATGGGAAGTTACTCCATAACTTATACTACTCCATAACTTATAATGCTTTTCTAAGAAGTTGTGGCTTCAATGAAAATAGAACTGCCAGTTCACATCCTTTAAAAACAACTTGTATCTGAACTCAGTGTGTGAATAACCTAAGTGTGAATAACCCAAACATTTAACTTTGCTGTTTTATCTGAGTAAAGTACAAACTGGATGGTATTAGAATGCAGTTAATATCAGTGATTATATTTGTAGTGGTCTCCATTGATGGGAAATCAGTCACGGTTACATCAGACTGACCAGAAATTTCCTTCTCATAGAACATTCTCATAAAAGTAAAATTGCCATAAACACCACATTGATAATGGTCTGTGGACAAACAATAACATAATAGCTATTATCAGAGTTTGTAGTAATTAGCTCAGTGTAGAAGAAAGTTAAAAACTAGCCAACTGTTATCCTACAGCTAAAGCAAACCTAACTATAATATATGGAATATCATGGACCCTCACACATACACTAGATTTTAAGAAGGAAAGGGAGGAATACCTTTCCCATAAATACTCCTCATCATTATTTAAATGCCAAACTTAAAAATTAACTACTGGCACACAATAACTATTGAACAGTACTCTCCCTTATAAACAGATATTTTTGTAACCTGTTAAAAAAGTATTCTTTGCTTTACCCTAGAGGGGAAATTATTAAAATAAATTAACATTTTACTGGATCTCTAATTGGAAGTGGCTGTTCTCAACAAATATGTTTATCAAACAGTGTGACTGGCAAAATGTATTACTGTAGCTGTAGTTATCCAAATTACATGCTGTCTAAAGCAAAAAGGGCAAAAGCCATCTGGCTCATATAACTTGCATTTTCTAGACAGCTTGCAGCTGGTTCTGATTAAGCAGCATCTCAGAACTCCGAGAGTTCTATTTTTATCCCGGGAAGTATATTTTTAGAGCTCACACATCCAAGGCACAAGGCATTTGCAATAATAAATGAACAACTACCTTCGATTAGAAAAAGGTTTATGTAAAACAGTGGTTTGGTCCTCAGCTGCACAAAATGGTCTCTAATTTGAATATGATATTCTGAAACCGGATTTTGTTTTTCTCTAGCTGTCCCAATGTTCCAAGGGAGGGACACAGAAAAAAATTCCTCCTCTGACTGAGGAAACAATCAAAGGAAGACAGCTTAACAAGAAACTTGCCAACTGCATTATCTTATTCATCCTAGGATGCTCATACAATTATTATCCCATCATACAGATGAGGAAACAAAGGTTTAGAGATGTTAAATAACATCCTTACTATAAAAAATGGTAGTGAATGATGCAAGCAGGATTCATACCTATGTCTCCTGACAACACAGCCTCAGCTATTAATTGCAATTATGCTGTCTCACCTTTGACAGCAATAAATGAAATTTAATAATAAATTTTATTATGATAAAATTTAATAATATATATTATGATAATTTTTGATGGAACAAACAGAACACTCTAGAACTGAATCTTATTAAGATGCAGAATAGGGCCTCCCCGGTGGCACAGCAGTTGAGTGCTGGGTTGCGAAGCTGCCCACAGCCTCTGCAGCGCTGGTTCCATCCCTGGCCGCGGGGCAAGGGTCCCACATGGCGAGCAGACCTCTCCTGCCGCCCGCTGCTCCTCTCAGCAGTGTACTTCGTCAGTCTGCCTGTTCTGCTCTCCGCTCTGGCTCTGGTGAATTCTCTCACCCTCCCATGTTTCTAACTGTACCCAGTACTTGTATAAATAAATAATAAACCTTTTTGAAAAAAAAAATTTAAAAATAGATGCTAAATAATAAACAATGGAACTTTTTTCTTTTCCTTCATTTAAATCTCCATAGGATGTCACTTATTATCCTAATCATCACCACCCTAGTCACCAAATTAGGATGAAGTCAGATTTGGGTGCTAGATAGAAGCATAAAAAAAGAAAACATTTAAATTACTGAAAAGAAATGGGTGTTCTCATTTTTATTGGCCTTTACCCAAAGAAACAGCCAAAGAATTCTTGACCTCAGTGAACAGTTTGATCTTTTAATATCTTAAATATTCTCTCCCAAGAAAATCCTTGAACCTTAGCCTCTACCTGGACCAATTTGTCCTTTTCTCAAACCACCATAGTGATCTTTGTCCCTCAAATGCCCACTCTCCCCCTTCCTTCACACCCTTCCAAGTCTCCTCCTCACCCTTTCCTTCTCAGCTAAATGTTCCTCCTCACTCTTCTCACTCTTTTCCCACGCAATCCTCACAAAATACTCTGTACTGGAATAGAAATAATCACAATTGCTGTACTTTGCATTAACAGATTTCTTACATATTACTTAAAACATTATTTCCATCTAGAGAGCAATGTCTATCATGACAGGGATTGGGTCTTCATTGCACATTTTTCATCTGCAGAGCTTAGTACAATAACTACACTCAGTTCTTGCCGAGGACATGACCACAAAGTCATTCTTTTCAGGCATAGATCTAGAATACCCAGTAACCCCTGTTCTATCCTGATTAGAGCTTTCTTCTTGTTCATTATCAGTTAAGAAGACACCAGTGATCAACTATGGTGATCGTTTGGATAAGAACCTTTGGTCCTTTGGATAAGGACCAAATCAAATTACAGCCACTGAGTACTATGACTACTTCAGAAGAAAATCATAGGGACATTAGCACCTCTGTAGAAGCTCATCAAACTCACATGCAAGGAACAAAGTCAAAATTTCAAATATCCTTGACACTGGACTTCCCTCAACACATCACAGCATTGTCATGTTCAAAACATATCAGAAACTAACACTCTCTATATAAACTCACACACTATTATCTTATAAAGTAGCAGGGCCTCAAAATCCAATTTTTGAAAGTTCTCAGATTTATAAGATTGGTGTTGTGAGTTAGTGGGCCTCTATGATGAATAGATTTTTTTAAGCACAAAGGTGCTGCAGAAGCACAGTTCCACAAAGAGCTTTGTAAGCTACTTTAAAACGTAAATGGAATGCTGTTGCGGGCTGGTCACTGATGGGACTCCCAAATCACTAATCCAAGATGACATTTTCTCTTTTTATTATTAGACATTCTCCTTCCACAGCTATAATTACATGCTTTTGCATTTCCAGAGGACTTCACATGCATTTTAAGTAATTATGGTCATATTTACCGTCATGACTCCAAAGGAAAGGCCGCCCTGTAAAAAATGTTAGGGAGTATTTCGTTCCTATCCTTGACGTCATTGCCACTCTCGTTGTATAAATAAATACCTTCTGATGGTAAAAACAGATAATAATGAATGGTTGCCAAGTTTCCTCTCCTCCAGACTGTCATGGAGGATTAAGTGTTAAAATGATGAACTTGGCTATAAATAAAAGGGATTATTTCATTATGAATGTTTTTTTAAAATGTCAATTTATAACATGAGAAACTGCTCCATGTCCAAATTTAGAAGGGGAAAGAAGAAAATTTCAATTCAATTTACTACCTCAAGCTGAAAAACACTATTCATATTAACTTAGTTTTGGTTCCACAACTACCTAAAAACAAAAACAATACTTCCCTGATTCTGGAAGTTTATGTGTCACAGGCTGCAAAGAAAGAAAAGGAAGTGATGTTTTAAAATAGGCCTGTAAGTGACTCAATTACATTATAAAGAACTGTTTTTAACATCCTTTAGTTCTAAAGGTAAAATGTGGGTTATATTTGAAAAAGGTTTAAAATTATACTGCAAGCTGATTTACCTTATATTTTCTGAAATAAGAATCTCTTAGCAGAAACTTAGATAAGTGATAAATGCCAAATCTGACTCTAATAAACAATTATTTGTATTTGAGGTTTCTTTAATTAGCAATCTGATTATAAATTTAAATTTTTGCACTTGCCTTTTGGTCGTGGACTGGGTGACATAGATGTGGGTGAGAGACCCATGGGGAGGTGACCATGGCAGCTTATATTTTGATTTTGATTTTGCTCTTTTCCTTCCGGGCTTGGCTGTGTCATTGAATGGTGTAGAATATACTAGGTGGATTATACTAGGTGTTATACAAATGTTTGATGGACACAACTAAACTTAAAAGAATTCTTACTATATGACTCATTTTTCTCATTATATCGGATAGTTTATAGTATATGTTGCTTATAGTTGTCCTTAGTAGTCAAAAAAAGCGCTAATGCCAGGGTCAAAAAATTTTTTTTTTATTTCCTTAAAAAATTGCTCCTCATGTTTTTGAGCTTCAACCAAGCTGATTTCAAGGAAGAGAAATTTGATCTGATACCTCTGACTATTGTCAACAGTGGAATCTGTATTTCAATGCTTCAGCTCCACATTTTGACCCTGATAATAAGAGTAGCTTCAGATTCAGCTTACCTAATAGATTACATTTCAAAAGTAAATAAGCCAGACAGCCCAGTAAAAGTGAGACGTGCTTAGAGCAAGAGACATGGCTGCAGAGAAAACCCTGATTTTGAAGCAAAAGACTTGTTTTTTAGCCAAAATTTAGCACATACTGGCAATGTGAGCTTGGATTAGACTCTTTAGTCCCCTAAGATTATCCTTCTCCTATGTTAAATGAAGGCTATAAGGTGTTTACAACATGAATTTATTATGGGAAGTCATATGAGATATGAAAAAGTTGTGAGCACAGTGCCTCTTACATAAGTAGGTGAGAATGTTAAAGGTTACAAAACCCTGTATATACCTACAATGGAATATGGGTGATACCAGACCAAAAGAACTAAAGGATCCTGGAAATCATGACATAATAAGTAAAGAAAATAAAATTTAAGAAAAAAGACAACTGGCAAATAAGGTGTGTTGACAGTCACTTTTGTCTACTTAATAGATTAGAATTTAATTAAAGAGCAAATTAAGTTAGATACAATAAAAACATAATGCAGATTACACACATCTGGGTGAGGCATGGCTCCTTTTCTGAAGCAGTATCATTATAAGACTTCTACCCAGGATGTATGCAACACATAATTTATATGATATAGTCCAGTTTCTCGCAGCTTTTAATATCCTCTTGTTAGATAATCTTATTATTCAACTTTCTTTCCCTTCTCATTGACAAACAGATCAATTTTTTTCTTTGTTTTCTTCCTCTATTCCATGCTCTCAATGATGATCTTGTTACAATTTAGAATGGATATAATGGAATACCTTAGACACAAATGACTAAAACCACCCCATAAATTAAAAAATGGTTTCAAATAAGGGACTTATTTTTTGTTTTGTTTGCTGCAGATATTAGGGCAGATGTTGGAATAGAATATGAGAATGGTTGTGATCTGGGTGACTGAGAAACATTTGAAGTTGTCTCTCAAATAGAGAGCTCATTATCTTTTCTGTAACACTTTTATCATGCCTGTTCTTTTTTCCTAAACATTGCTTACCCCTCTAATCTTTTAAAGGTCATCCATTTATCCATGACAATGGCCCTGTGTACATCCATATTATTTTTATGATTCATATAGGAAACTAACCCCTCATTATTCTTTTATCTGTAGCCACAAGAAAATTGAGTAACCGAAAGTCTGATATTCAAGTAGTCTTTCTGGGAATATTTATCCCCCCACTTCTCTACCTTTCTATCTTTCTCCTTTTTTATAATGGGATCCTGGCCAAGAGAAGTGTTCATGTATAAAAAAGGAATTACACAAAAGAGAAAGTCCAAAGACAGTCTTCCATTGGGATTTGTGTATTTACGTCACTGAGGTCCTATTTATTCCTGACCTAATTTGTGAATTACAAAAATGTTTAAATAAAGCACAGATTAGAAAACTGAAATAACAAAATAAACTTTACTCAACAATTTAAAAGTACTATTAAACAAATTATATGAGCAAAATTCTAGAAATTATTACTATTTGATCTGTTAATTTTATTTTCCAGAACTCCTTAACATCTTGTATTTCCTAATCACCAATTAATAGCTGCAATGATAGAAGCTATAATTCACGTGCAAAAAAAATCAGTTTGCAGCTTTATAGCTATAAAACACAGATTGTTTTCTACAATTTCAAGTAGGTTATTTTAAGAATATAATTTTCTTGATATAATAATTTCTCATTGGCTTATTACTGGTTTCAAAAATTAACTATCAGGAAACATCAATGACACTTCTAAGTGTGTTTTATGCTAAATCTTGTCAAATTCCAGAAGTATGAACAATGAATGATTAACTCTCTAACAAAAAGGAAAAAGGAGTATGTGTTTTAATTTTCCCTGTGACTATAAATCCCCAACTAAAGCTTTTTTAAAGGAAACAAATCAAATATAGAATTATCTGGAGATTGTCACAAAAAATATTCATAACATGTACATGTTTAATTTGAAATGTTTCTTACAAATATTTCATATTAAAGAAAACTACAGTATTGAATTGGAAAACAAAAATGACACAAACAATAATTTTGAGATTATAACAAAAAATGTTCTCAAGTTATAATACAGATATAATCAAATAGCAATTATAATTCACGTAGAACTTTCATTAGAACTAGAAAATATATTCTAGTGAAATAACCAAGGAAAGATACACTATTCTCCTTTATGCTATCACAATTGTATTTATTTTCCTTTATGATTTTTATTACATTATAGCATAAAAACTATTTTACAAATCTGTTTTCTTGGTAGGACTTTCATTATCAGTGGTGGGGAAACTGGGAAATTTGAATTTCTGTCACCTTATTTTTTTCTGTGACATGATAGAAGCCCAATAATTTCTGCAAAGGAGACCCTACTAGATTTTAGAACATTAAAAGCAATATCATTTAGTGTATTTTTGATATTTAATTTGAAATGGATCAATGACTAAGAATAGAAAGTCTAGTAAAATACCTAATTATATCCAAGAATGTAATATAGTAAAAAAGAAAATTCAGAGCAATGGTGGGTGGAAGGCTAGGGAAAGTCATTTAATAAAATGATATTGAGGTAACAGGTAGGTATTTTCAGGAAAAAAATTAATAAAAATTAATACTATATAATATTAATCTCTCCTCTACATGTATGTAACAGATGTATATATATGCATCTCTGTATATATGTATGTATATTATAAATAATTTGGCACATAGAAATTACCATAAAATAGAATTTTGTGCTTTTGAAAAAAGGATAGCTTTCTAAACTGAGTCAATAAAACAAACAAAAAAGTAAATTTTGTGTAACTGTTCAATCTTTAATATTAAGAAAAGTAGAAGTTACTGAAAAAGGAAAACAACTTACTGCAGAAACTTGTTTATCAAACACAAGAGATAAAAGGCTGATTTCTATGTTACAAGGAGAGGATAAACAATCTGACAGAAACACATGAAACTCAGAAGAAAAACAAGTCAATAATACAGACAGAGACAAGGGAAAGCAAACCCAAAAAAGAATATTCAGCCATTCTATTTTTCAAAGCCATACAAATTAAGACAATACCAAAGTACTATTTTACACAACCAGGGTTGTTCACACACTCTAACCGGATCCAGCACTGTGTTAAGACACATCTGGTGTGCCAGAAACAAACTAGGAAGTGGTGTGTGGGAGGAAAGAAAATTAAAGTTGTCAAACATATTTCTTTGGACATTCAACATAATCTGTTATTCTAATTATTTTGCTGGTATTTATGTAGCGAAGTCAATTATTATACAAACTAAAGTAAAACTTTTAGGTCCAACTCCCAACACTTCTTCACTATTCCTCACATGGTGAAATGGGCATACCCACAATAAACATATTACATTGTAAAATTTTATATGTGGGTTATTATTCCCCTGAGTATTATATTATCCTACATGATCCTAAATACCCAACCATTTGATGCTTTTTGAGATCTATCAATAAGTGGAAAATTACTTCCTTAATATTCCCCTTCTAATCTGAGCAACTCTGAATAAGGCAGTTTTAGTGCCCAAACCAATGTCAGCAATATAGATAATATATAGTTTGGCAGGAAGACATAAATTGCCTGAAAACATCTAATAATTTCATGCAGACAACCAAGGAGTCCAGAAAATTCATTAACATTAAATTACACGAAATCAAGGCTCATAATCTTTTCATAATACAGTTTGCCTACAAAAATACAAGCCAGAAACACCTCAGAAAAGACCAGTCTAGTCCAGTTTCATAAATAATCATATGCTCAGAAAAACACTTAAAAATACAATTAAGTCTTGATCCATTAACCCAATTCAGAATGTGAAGACTAACAACTGACATTTATAAATCACATATGATGTTTCAAACACTATTCTAAAATGTTTGACATGTAAAAATTCATTTAATTCCTTGCAGAACATTTTAGGTAAATAACATTAATTAGTTTGTCTATCGTGCAGCTGAGCAAACTAAAACAGAGACACTACGAAAGTTTAGTGTTCAAGCTGAGTTCAACCTGGGTTCATAGTTCTGGAGTCCACAGTCTCAACCACCCCTCTCTACTACCTATGGGCACCAAATCTTCCGCTGTGCTATTTCCTGTGCTGTCTCGCATCTTCCACTGTAACAATTACTCCCATGTCCACCAACCCAAAACACTGTTTCAAGAGATGTAAGTTAAACTACGTCTTCATAAACAATCTTATATTTGATTATTTCAATTCCAAGACTGGTATTGTAGCTTCTTAAATCTTAGCATCTTAAAACACAAAATCTTCAATCTATCTATGTGCAATTCAGTATCTTTTTACCTAAATGCCCTTAAACCTAATAAAAGAGAACAAATAATAGGCATAGCAATAACAATAGAGGAGAAGGCCTGAGTATCCAAAGCATAATTGAGTTTTATATTATTTTTAATTTACCTTTGAATTAAGTACAATGGCTGCACATAGGAATAATGTGCTGTACAGGCAAAGATTTCTCAATACTAAAGAAACTGTGGAATATTTTCTGTGATGTCATGGGTAACTGTTAAAGACCATTAATGTAAAAAGTAGAAAAACAAGATAATCACTTTTAAATATCTGGAAAATATGAAGTAGTGAAACCTAACAATATGAAACTAAAAACCAAATAACAATTCCAAGAGAATTCTGTGCTGTGAAATTTTACTTAACTCAGGCCCAGAGGCAAAACAAGATCATCTGAATCTTCTTATAGCTAGGAATATATTTATTAAAATATAATGGTGATTGCTAGCAGAGATTAAACAGAAGATGGCAAATAAAGAGATAAATATCCTTTGCACTTTTCTTTATTTAAAAATGCCAGAACAATCTGGTGATGAAAAAGTAGAGAGAGATGTCTTTCATTTCCCATTACTATGAAGTATTCTAAGCACACACACAAAGTGCCAACTCTCATTATGAGCTGCTTAATTCTCATTTATTTCCCTCAGTTGTAAATAATCAGTTGCCTTGGCTGACTTCACTACTTTTGTTCTTTCAATTCTATTCAGGATAATAAAGGGAAAATAATTCATTTTACAGGGGAGAAAATTGCAATGACATTGGCATCAGAATGCCGGTAGGAAACAAGAATGATAAAGAAGACAAGACAAAGAAATACACCAAAAGGAGAGATATTTGAAAGGAACTCTTCCTATGGGATGAGGGACCTGCAATTCCATACTTTTCCACATACGATTGGGTGGCTAAGTTATGAAGGACAGGCCTTCCCAAGTTGTGCCACCTTGACATGTGGGTATCTCAAGCTAATGTCAGTACAAGTCCCGTGGGCTTCAAGAGAGGCAGTTACCACTTCCTTAACTACATAATAGAATGAAGATTGGGGAAATTATCCACATTTAGGGTTACCTCCAGAAATAAGCTTCCTATCAGATAAATCCATCTCTTGTGCAGGGCAAACATCTAGTTACAGCACATCTGTTTTCTTTTTTTTTTTTTTTTGCAGGCTAAAACTCCTGTAACCCTTACTTTATTAACAGATAACCAGGGGAGAGCGCGAACGCAGTCCCCCACTACCACAAATTATGCAGTCGAGTTTCCCACATTTGGGGAAATCGCAGGGGTCAGCACATCCAGAGTGCAATGGATAAGCCTCGCCCTGGGAAAACCACCTTCGTGATCATGGTATCTCCCCTGCCAGGTAAGTATAGCACATCTGGTTTTTGCCATGAGTCACCCTGCTGTTTATTTGGAGCCCTAGAAAACTATCTCATTCTTTAACTGAAGATATAAACTCTTGTTTTTTTTCCCATATACTCCAGAATTTACATCCAAATAGATTCTTCATATGTATGCAATTAAATTAGCTTTTTTCCTCCTGCTAATCTGTCTGATGTTGTTTTGCTTACTGAATCAGTCCAAGAAGACATTAGAGGGGAAGGAAAAACTTTCTTTTCTGTCTTAACAGTTCAACAGGGAGTAGTTGGAGCCATGGGGAGCTAGCTTCAGTCTTGGGTCTACTGTGTTTTCTAAAATCCAATATTATTTATAAAAAGGCAGTTGTTCTTTATCTTTTTGTCCTTCTTATGTTTATTCTTTTGTGGCTCAGAATATGAGAAGAATGGGACAGTATATAATAGTTTGGAATTTCAACCAAATGTAAAACAATTTTTGGCTGGCATTCAAAATTAATATTAAATATGGGGGATAAAGTTTTAAAAGCATTAAGGCAAACTACCAAAAGAACAAAACCTGAGAGAGGGAATGGAGGCAGATTTTTAGGCAGTCCCAGGGAAGCTTGTGTTGAGATGGTCTTGAATTCCAGCCTAAACATGTCATCAGTGCATATGAAAACTAAGGAACTGAAGCTGGTTACCATACATGTACAGAGGACTGGACCAAACTGTTTCTTGGACACATACAGGTGCTAATAATCATTGTTAAAACTAAAATTAACTAGCATTGGAAACAGCTTTAAAAATGAAAATCTGGGCCTCCCTAGTTGCACAAGGGGTTAAAAAGCAGCACTACAAAGCAATCCACAGCCACTGCAGCATGAGTTTGATCCCCAGCCAGGGAGGTGCCCACATGGCGCAGCAGATCTCTCCTGTGTCGCCCGCTGCTCCCCTCAGCAATGTATTTCAGTCATTCTGCCTGTTCTACTCCCTACTCTGTCTCTGGTGAATCCTCTCACCCCTTGCACCTCTGGCCTGTACCCCAGTTCTTGTATGCATAAATAAATTTAAAAAAGATGAAAATCCAAGTCAGTTGCACACCACAAGACTGAAGTCAATCAAGAGTCAGAGCATCTCTCTTTACCCATCCCCCCAATAAAGGTGTTGATCTGCAGAAGCTTTAGAAAGTTCTGAGGAAGGCAGAATTATAATAAAAAGATTAAAAGACAGGACATTGACCTTTGTGAAAAGATCAGAAACAAAAAGAATAAGCACTGGGCTAAAGGAAAGTAGTCTCTCCTTGTATTATTTTTAAAGTGGTTAAGTTCTTGGAAATATTATTTAAAATATTGAATCCTCACTTTGCCCAATGGTGTTAATCTACCACCAAAACCCAATAAAATCCCAAATTAGCTTTCTGATGAAATATGACTTTTAGGATATATCCGGAACCCAATGTGATCCTATAGATGACATTTTCCAAACTCCTCAGAAAATGCCAAGAAACATCTGAGCCAGGCCAAAAAGTGCTGAAATGTTCCACTGACATAGAACCCACAAGTCAACATGAAGCGTTCATTAGAAGATACAATCGGTGAGTGCAGTTTTCCAAGGATTCAGCCAGAACTCATAGCTTATTGAAAAAGTTCTCAAACCTAAAATGATTCCAAATAGAGCTTTGTATGAGAGGGGAATTCTGCATTAAAATTTATCATTTGCAATTAGTGGATTCAATTGCTTCCTTTACATCTGCATTTTAATCCTTCCCAGAAATACTTTACAAATTACAGGTAACTACAGTCTGAGCAAAACTAGAACTTCTGTGTATTTTTAAACAAGTCAATTGTTTCAATGAGATAAGTACATTATTTCCACCAGACAGATAATTGTTTTCTTGTTCAATTGCATTACATTTGTGTATCCAGGTATAAAATGTTACAAATGGAAAATTACTGAGAAGCAAAGCAGTCATTAGTGTGACTTATAAATGGAGCAAAGTTGTCGCAAAAGTTTTACTAATGCTTTTACATGTCCCTGAATGTGCAAATCTCTTTTTAAATCTCAAAGATCTAATTTCAGGGCAAATAGTAAAAGCAGATTCTCTACCTATGTATAACACAAACAGAACTAAGATATCAGATGACCATCATGTACGGCTAAATGACTCGAACATAAATATACATAAAAATAAAATGAATTTGAGGATAAATTTCTTCATAAGAAATACACTTTTGGAAAAAAATCAAAGTCATAGGAATTAAAATGTCCAACTTAATTCTATATATCTGCCTCAGTTTTTCTTTAAAGTGAAAAAAAAGAAAAAGGAAAGCCTGGATCTCACGTATCTACAGCAGAATATTAAATTTGGGGAAGGGCCTCCCCTGGTGGCGCAGGTGGTTGAACGCAGTGCTGTGAAGCTGTCCGCAGCCTCAGCAGCATGAGTTCGATCCCCAGCCAGGGAGCTACCCACATGGCACAGCAGACCTCTCCTGTCTCGCCTGCTGCTCCCCTCAGCAGTGTATTTCAGTCAGTCTGCCTTTCCTGTTCCCTGCTCTGTCTCTGGTGAATCCTCTCACCCTCCTGCACATCTGGCCTATACCCTGGTTCTTGTATGCATGAATAAATAAATACTAAATAAAAAAAAAATATATATATATATATATATATGGGGAAACTGGAGTGGGTTAATTGTTGCCCTCGAGGATCTTACATCTACAGCAAGAGACAAACTAATGTCAACAGAAAACTTGGTTAACCAAGTAGTTTTTTATGCATTGTCTCACCTTTCTCCTGTAGCTCCGTAATTCCCTCCTGGAAAGCTTCAACCAAATCCTTGCCCTCTGTTCTTCTCTCTCACTCCCCTGTAAACTTGGGTCTCTCATATATGTGACTTCTGTTCAACTGCTTGCAGATGATCCTAAGAAGCCACACCAAACTGAGCTCACAGAAGTTAACTACCTTACTACAACCCTTTAAATAATTTAACTTGAATGTCTAGTATCACTTCAGAGTCAACAAAATCCAAAGCAAATTCATTTCCCTCAATACAACTGCTTATACCATTTCTATTTCTTATGTATTATTCTCCTGAAGTTTCAGTCCCAAATTTTTAAGTCATCTTTAATTCTTCCCTTACTATGGTTCCCAAATCCAGTCAATTTCCATATTCTGAGTGTACTAAGGTTCTCCAAAGAAACAGAGAATTATTATAATGAACTGGCTCATGTAATATGGGTGCTGTAAAGTCTAAAATCTGCAGCACCAATGTCCCAGTTAGAGTGCAATGACCAACAGGCTGCTGCAGAACCAGGAAGAACCAATGATGCAGTTCCTAGGCTGTCAAGCAGAAGAATTCTCTCTTTCCTGGGGAAATCAACCTTTTCTTCCAATCAGGCCTTCAGCTAATTAGATGAGGCCCACCTCATTATGGAAGATAATCTGCTCAGTCTAAGGATTTATATTAATCTTATCTAAAAGCACCCTCACAGAAACACCCAGCATAATGTTTGATCAAATATCTCAGCACCCTGTGGCTCGATAAAATTGAAACAAAAATTAACCACCACATGATGGTTTAGTTTTCAAAAGTTTCATACTCTTTCTTCATTCTCATTTTCACTCCCATTACCTCAGCTCAAGTCCTTATGATATCCTATAAGTTTTCAACACAAGGGTGTAAACCACCAAGCCCCTTCCACAACCTTTAGTTTAGACATCACTGGATAGGCTATGGATACATTCATTTGCAAAAGTGTTGTAAAAATAACCCCTCATCCCTGTTCTAGTCTTTAATTCACGATGGCATCTTCTAAACAGATCCAATTCCTTTCCTTATTACAGATTGTTCTACATAATCCAGACCTTCTTGGACTACTGACCTTTTTTGTACATCACTCTCCTAAATCAGAATTAATGTTGGAACTGAACAATAGCTTCAATATCTTCTTTCTTCTTCATTGCCCATTCCCTCCTCAACATATTCCCATTCTCCAGAAAGCACCAAGCACTCTTTTCCTACCCCAATCCCACCCACCTGCCAAGGTCTGTCACAAACTTCAGTTCCTTTCTAAAATTTTCCTAATTTTCCACATAAACTGCTTAGATTTTTAAGCTTCATGTGCATTTAAACTAAATAAGCCACCAGCCTTCTCGCTCAGTCTTGTCCATGAATTCATTTCTATTGCACATACTCTTCCCTGACTCCTCCCCAGCTTCTACCCATCACCTCCAAGTACACTGATTCTATTCATTTTAGACTGAAAAATCTTTGCCTTCATGATGTGCCAGGCACTGTGAAAGGCAATGTACATACAGAGCAGTACTATTCTCAACAAAAGATACTAATGGGAGAGAAATAAATATTCAAATGATTATAGAGTAACATACTGCATGTTATAACAAAGGCAGATACAAATCATTCAAGGAATACATGGAATACAATAAGGAAAAACTAAATCATCCTATTAGAACAATGGGGGGGAGGGTAAACTTAGCAAGAGGAAAAGAGGAAATGCCACTTCACGTACTGAGAATAGTCAATGCAGAGACGGAGACGTTATATATAAATATCTATATATTTTACAAATATGTAGATAGATATTTTACATATGTAAACATAAAACATATGTATGTTTAAGGTGATACATAAAGTGATGTGTGTTTATGATGATACATTCACACAATGGCAAACATGTTGAGTCTAAAGAATTAGAACCAATGTCTGTAAATACTGAAACTGTTGAGTCCACAAGTTGAGTAGGGCTAAGGGGAAGCAGGCATGGCTAGATCATGGAGCCAAGCAACTTCTACCCAAGAGAATTAAAGTCCCAAAAGTACTGGTGAAATTTTTTTGGTCTTTTACCCATGACCATGAAGAAAAAAAGATCTTTCACAACTCATATGGCCACTAATGTAAACTCATCTGGCAATAAAAAGTGGCTCACAGACATAAGGATATTTAGTGTCTTCATTAATATAATTTGTTATTAACATATCTAAATTTCACTGCAGAAATATTATTGTTATTTTTAAGAGCTTACCTAAACACATTAAAGTGGCATGACATATAGTTATATGTTCTATAATACCTTCTTAAAATACGATCATTTCTCAGTTCCAAAACATAGATTGCCCTTAGGGTTTTAGATAGAATTCAATGGACCTTAGATTTTGAGATACCGCAGAACCAGTCAGATACAGAAAGGGGTCTACTATCCAAAATAAAATAAGGTTACAGAGTCTCTGGAAGATCCACTTAAAATCGTTTTCGTTAAATAAAGAATAATTTGGGTCTCCCCGGTGGCGCAGTGGTTGAGCGCTGGGTTGCGAAGCTGCCCGCGGCCTCTGTGGCGCCGGTTCGATCCCCGGCTGCTCCCCGGCCACCGGAGGAGGGTCCCGCATGGCGTGCAGACCTCTCCTGCCGCCCGCTGCTCCCCTCAGCAGTGCACTTTGTCAGTCTGCCTGCTCTGCTCCCCGCTCTGGCTCTGGTGAGTTCTCTCACCCTCCCATGCTTCTGACTGTACCCTGTGCATGTATAAACAAAACAAACAAACAAACAAATAAATAAATAAAACATGCCTCTATTAAAAGAAAGAAAGAAAGAAAGAAAGAAAGAAAGAAAGAAAGAAAGAAAGAAAGAAAGAAAGAAAGAAAGAAAGAAAGAAAGAAAGAAAGAAAGAAAGAAAGAAAGAAAAATTTTTCAGTGCCACATATATCTATTATTGGCCACCTTTGTGATTGATCAGTGTCAGTGTTTATTTTACTTAAATAATATTAATTAAAAGTCAAAAAAATTGAATTATCGATCATGAACTTTTAAATCAACACTTTTCCTCTCCTTGTAGTGCCAAGAATATAAGAGGAAAAAAAGAGTAAAACAACATTCTCTTTGCCTCCTATAACCTTAATAGATAATTTCCTGGAATTGTCTATTCAAATAGAAAATTAATTTCCATGCACAGCTGGAAATACCACATTGGCAAGTGAGGAAAACATCAAACACAAGTAGATTGAATTAAAAGTGGAAGACTATAAAGACTCAACAAAATAGAACTTACTCTTGTATGCATAAATAAATAAATCTTTAAAAAAATGCATTTCATATTAAGACCAGTAAGTATATTTACACATATATAGAAACATGCTTAGGTGTATAAAAATCATACATCAGTTTTACAATTAAAACTCAATATATGTGCACTATGGTATGCTGTAAAATGGTCTAGTGTATTCCATTGTTTAATTGCAACCTACTAAATATATTTCATGGTCCACTAATAGTTCACAACACTGGACTAGATGATTTCTTTATAGCTCATTTTTTAAAATTATGCTTTTATTTAGGAGCAATCTAAAAATATCCACCACTCCCAAATACTACTTTCTCAATGATCTTTCAAAGTTAATTCCTTAGTGAAAGAATGTAATCCCTACAATATCTTTGTTTCCTCTTTTTCTTCATGGTAAATAACTGTGCTCCTTTCCATTTAATAGGCTTTATAAAGTTATTTTCCAAGGGTACATGACTACTGTCAAATTTGACAGCAGAAGTGTACACAAGGGATTTTGTCAAATATCTACTAAAGGAACTCTTTTTTATCCATAACAAAATACATTTGAATCTTTGCAACCCATCAGGCAATAGCCAAGAAAAAGTTAAAATGATACTCATGTAACAGCAGCAGCAAACCATATAAATCTTGATTTTAATTAAATGAAACATATTTTAAAGTAGTCATATTCTCCTTTCCAAACTACAGAAGGTGTTCTTCAACGTAAAAATATTCTAACTTTCTAGAATAGCATTTATAGTAACTTCTGTAGATTTTCTCAATCGTCTTCTGCAAGAACCCCTCCTCATTCCATCTCATTTCCACCACCTTCAGAAATACTACAAATTTGTGGACATTTAAAAATCTCCTGTTTAAAAAAAAAAAAATCTGGCTTTGAGTCAAACAATACTTACCAATCACAATCTGTTTTTATTTTTTTCAGTACATAGCTGGGAAAAACCTTTGTTTATTTCTACCTGTTAGAGCTTGAAAACCTTGCAAACTTTGTCTTAGAGTCATGACAATCTTGACATAGTATCCACACATATCATCTGTCCTTGTCAATGATTCCAAAATACCTTGTTCTAAACCTTCTCTTGGCTTCTAAGGTTACAGGGTAAAGAAAAAGTAAGTTCATTGTGTAGTTAATATCACTTAAATATTTTAATCATTACAATTTATAAAATAAAGTGCAAAGCCTAAAATTTCAAATTTAAAAAGCAATTCAATTCATAAATATAAAAAAAATACTTATGTCAAAAAATTAGGTCCACTGTGTTTCTTTAATCAAAGCATTCTGTGTATTTTCCAAACTTGGCAAGACACATTTTATTTTTAATTTTTGAACTACTAATTTGGGAGAAAAAACAAACACCATTAACTTCCTCTTCAGTCACTAGCTCTCTGTGCCATGTGTTTTTATCACTTCCTGCTACAAGAAAATACGTTTGCAACAAAGAATGATATTCCAAAGAGAGTTCTCTGGGTTAGTCTAAAAGCATTCAGGAATTTAGAAATAGCATAAACATATTTAAGTAATGGTACAAGATAAGAAAACCTTCAATTTTTTTTTTATTTAAATTACATGATTTCATCTAAGGCTCAAAACAGATCCATAAAGACTATTTAACAAATAAAATGAGTTAGTCAAATTAAATCCTTTATCTACACAGCTAATACATTATAGTTTAAATTTAAATTTATTCTGATTCACATCCAACCTCATGGTGGAAACAATATTACGGTGTATCCTATGGGTCTTTTGATCAAACTGTGGGTTTTTATTTTAACTCATTTTTCTAAACTGTCTTGGGTTTTTTGTATGTGAGTGGTGAGAAGCATTATCAATAGGGAATAGAGCTGATAAGAACATTAAGACTGAGTTATTCTATATCCTAAGTTGTGTCCAACAGGACTTATTAAGTCTTATGCACTAAGTATGGTAAATACTAGGGATCCTGAACAAAATGTCAATTATAACACTTGTCCTAAGGAATTAGTAAAGACTAACTATGGTAGTCTACTCAAGGTTTTATATCAACATACCATAGACTATGTGGCTTAAGCTAAAGAAATTTATTTCTCACAGTTCAAAAAGCTAGCAAGTCCAAAAACAAAGTGCTGCCAATGTCTGGATGAGGGCCCTCGCCAAAGGTAACCTTATTGCTGAGAGAGAGAGAAGGCTTTCCTCTTCCTCTTCCCACAAGTGCACTAAGCCCACTATGACAGTTCTACTCTTATAATTAATCTAAACCTAATTATTTCCCAAAGCCCCTATTTGAAATACTGGCAGTAGGGCTTCAACATTTGAATTTGGGGTACTGTAAACATTTACCTTTTAACAGGAATCCAACAGGCAAAGAAACAATCACAATTAATTTGATACAAGCAATTCAAATGTATTACCACTTAATTGGATACAACAAATATTTATTGATGGTAAAAGGGAAGTAAATTTTTGACAGTAGATGAAACCCATGAGCTAGATAATATTCTTCACATTTTACAAATGAGGAAACTGAGGCTCAGAAATGCTAATTTGTCTGACATCAAAAAGTATGGAGTTTAGATAGACTGTATATAAAACACTAATCTCTCTATTTTCAAAAGTCCAGCCTTCTTCCATTGGAACAGGATAGCTGAAGCAAGGGCATCATCCTCCCTGTCTCTTCCAAGTTGTGCATAGTTTGCTCTCCCTACCAAGAAAGGGAGCAGCCCCAAGAGTCAGGTGCAAGCATACACACCATGTATGACCGCATTGGTATGGATGGTGACTATGGCCCAAATGTTGATGCAGCAAACAAGTCAGGGAACTAATTATCACCACATGTCTAGACTACCAGTTCCAACTAGTAAAAAGAGTATTTTACCTAATAAGACAGTGGATCCAGGAGTTTCGTGCCATATATAGAATGAATATAATTCTAAAAAACAAAATTTCATAAGCAAAGTGTCAGGAAAATAAAGATTCATCCATAAATATTATATCAACATTTTTTAAAAGCAATTTAATGTTGAAGAAAATAAATCTGGAAAGGGATGACAGATCTCACATAGCTTTCTTCAGTTCTTAGTAAGTCAGCAGAACTTGGTGAATACTAAGGTGGTAGCAAAATTTGCAGATTATACAGGGCACTGTGTGTAGTAGGGGCTATATGGTGCAGATGAATGACTAGAAGAATAGATGGATACAGGAAAGAATAAATTAGTATTCACACTACTTGGTCACATTCAGAATGTATAATTAAATATCTCATTTTACTTAGGGGTTTTAAATGATTTCTCCACTTTCCAATTAAATATCTATCCATATTTACTTCTCAGCCTAATTTGTATGATAGCCAAAGGGTCTAGATTTGCTGCTTTCAAAAACAAAGCACTTACATGCTACATTTTACTTGCAATTTTTTTTTTAAATTGTGGGTTTCATAAAAATGCTATATTTAAAAGGAATTTGGGTGAAATTGAAATTACTGAGAATTTTAACACCTGTAAATATGTAATGTGGAAATAGAGATATTTTTTAACTAGGCAGCTTTGCTTATTAGCAGAGCAAACTGGGAAGACTAAAAGAAAAGACAAAAGCAATGATCTTTAATACAGTGAATTACTAAACATATTTCAATGATAATAGAGCTTTATATACTAAAGTCTTTTTTCTACTCTTGTTTCTAAATCTTAATGTTTCAGTGTCTTTTAACTTACAATATTGAGAGTCTTTTTATAAGTCTTATTATAAGTCATCATTTTGGGGAAAAGCAAGCCATATATGTGTGTGTATGTGTGTATACATATATATTTTAACATATATATACATATATACACACACACACAAACTTTTAGTGGAACACTTCATGTGTAAGTTAACTATATTTACAAGTTAAACACCCTTATGTGTTTCATATTGTGCTCACCTTAAAATATCTCATGCTCCAGTTTGCACTCCCACCAGCAATGTAAGAGAATTCCTTTTTCACCACATCCTCACCAACATTTGTTGTTGCTTGTTATTTTGATATGTGCCATTCTTACTGGTGTAAGGTGGTGTCTCAGTTTGGCTTTGATTTTCATTTCCCTGATTATCAGGGATGTTGAACATTTTTTGGAAAGCTCTCTGGGGGTTCCTCAGTCTACTAAAAATGGAGCTACCATACGACCCGGCAATTTCACTATTAGGGATCTACCCAAAGGACACAAAAACAATGATTCAATAGAGCACCTGTACGCCTATGCTTATTGCAGCACTATTTACAATAGGTAAAACCTGGAAACAACCCAAATACCAAAAATGGATCAAGAAGATGTGGTATATATACACAATGGAATATTATTCAGCAATCAAAAAAGATAAACTTATGTCATTGGCAGCAACGTGGATGGAGCTAGAAGGAATTATGCTCAGTGAAATAAGCCAGAAGGAAAAAGAAAAATATTGGATGGTTTCACTTATAGCAGAAATATAGGGGAATCAAATAAGACATCAGTGTTAAAAAAAAAAAATAGTAACAGTACAAAACACAACAAAGCAAAAATAGGCAATTATAAATCAGAGACATCCTGCAAGGGAGGAGGAGGGAGAGGGGTGAGAGGGAGGGAGGGAGGAGCAGAGGGGACTGTAGTGATGGTGCATGGGTGCCTTTGGGAAGGAGATTCTATGGGGACTCAATCTAAGGGGATAGGGGGAAGCAAATATTGTCGAAAAAATTTAAAAAATGATAAATGTTAAAATAAATAAAAGTATAAAAATGCTGAAAATATATATATCTCACACTCACAAATATGGGAGAAAATCATCTCTTTGGAGAGTTCACTTTAATTTGTCTCTGGGCTTTTTGTCACTTGGCTTGACTCCCTGTGATGGGTGAGAAAGGGTAGCTAGGAGAAATGAGGGATGACTAGGTGGTTCTCGCTGATTCCCTCAGCACATAGCAGTATAGCAGGAGTCCCAGGAGCATACCTGTGCTCTGAGCCTCTTAGAAGTCCCCTGGGCCTTCCCATGCCCCATAAGAAAATGCAAATCCCTGAAGATTCTGGCTTGGTAGGTTCAAGTGGGCCTGAGTATTTATGCTTTAAAAGACACAGATGATTCTAATCAGACAAGCCTGAAAAGACACTGGTATGTATGAGAAAAAGAATGTTGAGGGAGAAGGTTTACATGTGGTTAGTCACACACACTGGACACTAAGATAGTCTTATGAACACTGGCAATTTTTAACAGTCTTATGAACACTTCCATAACAGGCCATGGAAGATTTTTTTAAAAAGGAAATAGTTAGATCTGAGCTTTAGTAAGAGTCACCAGGCAACATTATACAATTAGCCTGAATGCAGAAGAGCCTAAAATAGAAAGACTAGTTGGAAGCCTACTACAATAATTATAGAAAGAAGTAATGAGTGCTAAAGGTTGGCAACCAAAATGGAAGTTGTTGTCAATCAAGATCAAGCTGACTTGATATGGAGGGGAATTGAGTAAGGGTTTTCAAAATCAGCATCCTTGTTTTAAGCACAGGTGGCTATCTCAATGTTCATAGAAATAAAAAGGTCAAGAGGATTTAGGCTGGGCAAATTATGAGTACATGAATTAATGTGATTTGTCAAAGAAAAACATTTGCTGGGAGAGATGATAGGGTTTTAATCCCAGTTATACTATCTTTTTGCTAAGAGGCACTGGGCACACCTCTCAAACTCTCCGAACCTTAAGACTCCTGGTTTATAAAACATGTTACAAAACCTATTTTGTGGGACTGCTGTGGAGATTAAATGACATTATATATAGCACTTAATACACAACAGGAGCTTAATAGGCAATTTCATTTTTCCCTGCTTTTATTTCACTGATTTTATTTTCAATGACTTAACACCACTCCAGACACACAGTAGGCATTCAAATTTTTTAATGAATGTCTATTGCTATTACAATTCTATTGAAGACTGAGAAAAGATCATGGGATTTGCCCATTAGACAGTAATTGGTACACTTAGAGATTGCTTAAATGCCTAGGGGTTTAGAATACTTGGGGGAAGTAAAAGTCCGTCCAAGTATTTTGGTGAGGACACTTTAAATCAAGTACTATTGCAGAGTAAAAACTTTTTGTTGGTATTTTTTCTGCATTTAAAAGAAATAAAGTTTTCCAGTTAGAGAACAAAAACACGTTTTATTAACATTAACAGTTTTTAAAACACCTTGCTTTATTTAGTTTTTACAGCGTATTATTTCATTTGATCTTCAGCCCCTAGAGTTAAGGATTTTAGTTACAACTATCATTGTTTCTATTTTAAAGATGAGAAAACAGATTCAGAAAAGGTGAGTGGCTTTTAATGCATGAGTGTCAGAGAATTTAATTAAAATCTTCTGACTTCACGTTTTCTGAGTTTCCCACTACACACGCTCATCAAGCCCCTTCATTTTTCCCAAAGAGCTGTCTTTTATCCTTATTCCCATTCTCCTACAATTTGGATGTGAAAAATGGGAAAGAGTTTTATAAGCTTCAGGAAGTTCCTCAAACCCAACCAACACCAGACAGCACCCATTTTCCACTAGTCCAGCCAAAGGCAGATGCTACTGCCAACAGTTTACCTGCGAACTTCTTAATCTCGACAGGAAAATCTGCTGTTCACTTGGAAAATAACAAAACCATCATTCTGGAAGTTTTCATGTGAGGAAACTAACAAACTTTACTTTCTGACCTAAACTAATTGGTTCAATTAAAAAAAAAAATTCAGTATGGCTACCTTGTTCTATTTATCATGGTGTTAGTTTACTTGAATTCACATCCTAGCCCTAACTAGATCAGAACCCTGTACGTGTTAATTATTCTCTGATATTTGTTTCTCATCTGTAACAAGGGGATTTTAGCAAATAAAAGCTTTACTGGATTAAAGGAGATACCACATAGAAAGCAACCGGCACACTTAGAACTTGAAATATAATGAACAACTCAATGTAGTCAATGCTATTTAGCAATGTGTGATTCTCCAGTCTTAAAGGGAAGACAAGGCCAGCCATAGTGATCAAGTACTCTCCACAAAGTGGCCAGATATTTTTTCATAACAGTAACCATGTTTTCCTTATTAAAGAGAAAAAACACCCAAGAGATCACTGGGTTTTTCTCACTGACTGTGTCACATTCACACCATTGATTTGAATTAATCATTTGTAAATTAACATACATTTTCAGTTCAAAAATTGGGATGGAGTGAGGGGGAAGACTAGAAGCTAGACCCAGAGCTGAGATTTAGTAATCTTTTTTTTTTTTTAAGATTTATTTATTTATACAAGAACCGGGGTACAGGCCAGATTCGCGGGAGGGTGAGAGGATTCACCAGAAACAGAGTGGGAAATAGAACAGACAGACTGACTGAAATACACTGCTGAGGGGAGCAGCGGGGCAAGACAGGAGAGGTCTGCCGCGCCATGTGGGACCCTCACCAGCTGGCTGGGATCGAACCACCGGCACTGCAGAGGCCGCGGAGAGCTTCACAGCGGGGCACTCAACCGCCTGCGCCACCAGGGGAGGCCCGATATTTAGTAATTTTAAACAAAGAATAAGTTTATTTTTTAATTTATTTATTTTATTTTATTTTTTTGTGGGATCCTCACCAGCGGCCGGGGAACGAACCGGCGCTGCAGAGGCTGCAGGCAGCCTTGCAGCCCAGTGCTAAATTGCTGCGCCACCAGGGGAGGCCCAAAAAATAAGTAAGTTTAGAAACACACTGAAAAGGGGCTTTCTAAAAAATTGATTATGTACTCTCACATACCCTCGTAATAATATCTAAATGAGATTAATTTGTCTCCTTTCAAAATAGAAGAACTAAAAGTTTATTTTTCATGACTAATTAGGCAATATTTCCTTTCTAAGAAATTCTGTCATCTCCTAAAGGGTAGGAATTTTATATGAATTTACTTTCTCCTGCCCCTTTGCACTCCCTGATGTCTCCTCTCACAGCATATCTCAATGCCGACTGCATATTAAAATCACCTTGAAGGTCCCATGATCCCTCATGCCTGCACCTCACCGAAGTCCAATTAAGTCAGAGTCATGGAGGTTGAATGTTTGTTCTTTAAGCTCTCCAGGTGAATTAATGCAGAGCCCAAGTTGAGAATCACTCACCCAATGCCTTTCCAACAGCAAAATAGTGGGATTCTTTACCTTGTTGATTGCTGTCTATAAAAGCGGTTTTACTTCAAACCATAAAAATAACTTGTTCTAATGCTAATTTTGATCTTTAATGCAAGTTAGCTTGATTTCCCTTGATTTCAATGAAATATTTATTGAAATTCCCACTCCATTAATTTTCCTAGAAAAGATCGGTGTGATGAGTTATGTAAGAAGATCATATTATACACATCACTTAATGATAATACTAGAAATAAAGAGGACACGCAGGATAGAGATTAGAGCTCTGTGACATTTTGTAGGAGTTTAGGTGTAATGTTTATTTTGTAGTAGCTAAAATTTCAAATCTCAATGTGAAAAATGTGATTAAAAAAAAAAAAACCCCCCCAAGAGGGCCTCCCCGGTGGCGCAGTGGTTGAGTGCTGGGTTGCGAAGCTGCCCGCAGCCTATGCGGCGCCGGTTCGATCCCCGGCTGCTCCCCGGCCACCAGAGAAGGGTCCCACATGGAGTGCAGACCTCTCCTGCTGCCCGCTGCTCCCCTCAGCAGTGTATCTCAGTCTGCCTGCTCTGCTCTCCACTCTGGCTCTGGTAAATTCTTTCACCCTCCCGCGCTTCTGACTGTACCCAGTCAGACAAACAAATAAATAAATCTTTAAAAAAAAAAAAATCCTGTCCTTTAAAAAAAAAACACCCCAAGAAATACAGCACTGTAACATTAAAATATTTGATACAACCATATAGCTACTCTCAATTCCTTTTTATTCATTACCTGAAACCCTTCAAATGAATATGCTAGATTCAGACCATGGGACAATGGAGGTTGATGACCTGTTATAGCAGGTATAACAAAATATAATATGTATATTTCAAAAGAAATAGTTTTTATTTTCCTAGGTTATTTAACAGTGTTATCTCTGCACAATCTACAAGAACTGTGGAATGAAATGAATTTTCAGGTACTTGGAGAGAAAGGGTAGGGAAGACTCTCAACAGTAAACTTAACACTCATCATTTATGTATTATTTGTTCCTTCAGTATTTTAGCTTACTGTAAGGGCAGGAATGGGCACAGTGCAGGTTTTCTATGATCCCATGGGCAGATGGGGTAAAGGAGGAAAGAGTCCTGGAGTCCTCAGTGGCTTTTGCAGGCTTTTTATTGATTTACCAGGCACATGGCAGGCAGGGGTGCTTTGGGGCCGGGAGGCTGGCAGTCCCCCCAGCCTCCAGCAAGTCTTCACTCTATCTGGGCTCTCCGGCATTCTCTGGTGGCCTTGTTCTCGTGGTTCTTCTGCTTCTGCTTCTCTGCTTCCTCTGGCTTCTGCTGGCATTCCCACAACACCACCCCTAAAAGCCCAGACTCAGCCCAGGTGAATCCCATCTACCTATGCCCACACCCTATTCCAGGTGCCCGCCATCAGGCATGCATTCAGGACCACAGGGTTCCATCATCAATTCTAATGGATGGAGGGCAGAAAAGCCTGATACTTTTTACCTTACCTACACTTACAAAGTGTTCAAAATAATGAAAAGACTGAACTTCTCTGACAGTCTTACACTAGCGTAACCTCTATTGAACAGGCCTGTTCCAGTGGGAAGATAGCCAGTAGGTAGAGGAATGGAAGCCAACTATAGCCTTAAGAATTTGAAACTGAATCAGTTTTACAAAATCAGCAACAGAAGTTGAAAAAGATTTAAATTTGTCTTCAAGTTAATGAAGTTATTAAGTAAGCAGAACCTTAAGGATAGGTAGAAGAATTCAGGATTGAAGTTGAAAAGTGGTTCATTATTTAAATATTCAAGAACTATTTTTTTTTAAACAAATCATGCATTAAGTGACTGGCAGCCTTAAAGAAGAATAAGATACTGTCCTTGAAAGTTTCAGTGAGGCCCATACTTTCTTCCATCTTTTAATTGATGCAGTAATGCTTATTAATTGAAGGACCTCCATGTTTTCAATTGTGACCTTCCTTCAGATGATTCTTCATTAAACTTACACTCAGCTATTGATAGTTTCCTGAAAACTAGCAGAACTGTAGTCAACAGTAACAACTCTAGAATTAAGGTTTCTAGATCTAAGTCATAGAAGTTACATTAAATTAACTGTGAGACCTTGATATTTATGCTGTCAAAGTCTCAATATCTCCATTTGTAAAATGGGAATAAGAACAGTACCTACCTCAAGAGTAACAAAAAAGAGGGGCCTCCCTGGTGGCGTAAGGGGTTAAGGACTGTACTATGAAGCAATCCGCAACCTCTGCAGCACAAGTTCAATCCCCCGTTGGCTAGGGAGCAACCCACATGGCGTAGCAGACCTCTCCTGTCTCGCCCGCTGCTCCCCTCAGCAGTGTATTTCAGTGGATCTGCCTGTTTTGTTCCCCACTCTGTCTCGGGTGAATCCTCTCACCCCCCAGCCCCCGCATCTCTGGCCTGTACCCCAGCTCTTGTATGCATAAATAAATAATTTTTTTAAAAAAAGAGTAACTAAAAGAATTCCATGAGATAAAGAAAATGCAGCAACAAAGCCCTAGGTTGTAAATAGAACTTAACACAACGTTAGTTGTCTTTTCTATCAAGATCCTTCAATCCCTCTAATTCCTGAATTTCAAAATTGTCTGTTACTTTCTACTGTGTTTTTCCATTTTCCAGTCCATCACCATTTACTGACAAATCTTCTTCTGAAGCATTTAATATTAAACTTTCTTCTCAATTTCTATTTCTCACTGACATCTGTTCCTAATATTTACAGAAGCTAGGGCAAGAGTTACAGAGGCCCAGCTATCATGTTTCTAAATTTGTAAAAAGTATAAATCAACCTATTAACTGTTAAATAAAACATTTTACCCTCCTACCCTGAAAAAAACACTCTTTCAAAATGACCTAGAAGACCAGGTTTAAATTTAGACTTCTCTGACACTTCTGGATTCCAGGCTGAAAGTCTGATCAACAGGGGAACTGGCACACAGATTTGGACTGCTGGACCCCACTTTCAGCCATGTCCCACTTATTTTACCCACCTCCACAACTTTGTGAATTCTCTCTCCACCACCATGCATTAATTGCTGACTTTTGATTGAGAGTATGGTCATTGATCGAGGATACCTCAAATGCTTCCTTCTCCAAATTGCCCTTGAGCCACATATCAAGAGGTTCTTTAAAAAAAAAAAAAAAAAAAGCCTCTGGCCTCTACCCAGAACCAAGCACAAAGTATAATGAGAGAGCAGACACAGTTAATTTTTAAAGCTCTGCTGTTGTAGTGTTTATGCTGATGTGCAGCCCTGGTTGATGAAAAGGGCTATTATAAATTCTGGGGTGGGGGACAGACGGGCAAGGTACTCAACACATGTACTCAACACATTCTTTTGTTTTTTTTTAAAGATTTATCTTTATTTATTTATTTATTTTTCAATATTTGTTATTTTATTTTATTTTTTTATAAATAATAAATTTTATTTTTTATATTCCCCATACAATTGCAGCCCCCCCCATTCTGACCCCAATCCCTCCCCTCCCGCCCCCGCCCCCCTAAAAGTGTCTCTGGTTCATAGTTTTTTGTTGATTTTGATTTTCACTTTCTTATAGTTAATCATTTTCCTGGTCCCTTATTTAAGTTTTCTAGATTCCTGCTTTGAGTGAGACCCTCCGGTATTTTTCTTTTTCTTTCTGGCTTATTTCGCTGAGCATGATCCCTTCCAGCGCCATCCATGTTGCTGCAAATTGCATGTGTTTATCTTTTTTGAATGCTGAGTAATATTCCATGGTATATATGTACCACATCTTCTTGATCCAGTCATCTATTTTTGGGCATTTGGGTTGTTTCCAAAGCTTAGCTATTGTAAACAGTGCTGCTATAAACATAGGGGTGCAGGTGTTCTTTGGAATTGATGTTTCCGTGTCCTTTGGGTAAATACCTAGGAGTGGAATTGCTGGATCATATGGAAGCTCTATGTTTAGTAGGTCCAGAAATCTCCACACAGCTTTCCACAGTGGTTGGACCAGTTTGCACTCCCACCAACAGTGCAGAAGAGTTCCTTTTTCTCCACACCCTCGCCAACATTTGTTGTTGCTAGTTTTTTTAATATGTGCCATTCTCACTGGTGTAAGATGGTATCTCATGGTAGTTTTGATTTGCATTTCCCTGATGACAAGTGATGTTGAACATTTTTTCATATGCCTGTTGGCCATTTGCATTTCCTCTTCAGATAAGTTTCTTTTTAGCAGTGATAGTGAAGGCAAAGATAAACAGCTGGGACTACATCAAATTAAAGAGCTTCTGCACAGCAAAAGAGACAATAACAAAAACAAAGAGAAACCCCACCAACTGGGAGAACATTTTTGCACCCAACACTAATGATAAAGGACTGATCACAAAAATCTGCAAAGAGCTGATGAGACTCAACAACAACAAAGAAAATTATCCAGTCAACACATTCTTTTGAATTGAGTTTAAGATGATACGTGCTTTCCCTCCTGAAAAATACTTACTGGCACACAGCTTTGCACAGAGCCCCTGTTACTGAAATAATTCTCTAGCACTGAAGCATGATGGTAGCATTTGCTCTAGAATTAAGCAAAAGGAGACGTACAAGAAATTAATCTTATAGTCTGGATCAAATTGTCTTTTTTTTAAGTCTATCTCTAGATTCATTTTGTACAGTGCATCTTATTAACAACACAATGTACTTTTTAAAGTTATGGTCAGTGTGTTTTTCCTAAAATCTAGCACAGTATCTGGCCTAGATTGGGCATGAAATTACAAGTTTGGTTAATAGATGAATGAATGAGCAAATGTGAATAGAAAATTTCAAGCTAGTAGAATTTCAGAAATTATTTTAGATATTAAGTAGGCTAAATAATAAACCTTTAAAAGATTTCCACATCCTGGGGCCTTCCCTGGTGGCGCAGCGGTTGAGCGCTGGGCTGTGAAGCTGCCTGCAGCCTCCGTAGCGCCGGTTCGATCCCCGGACCTGGGCGTGGGTCCCACATGGTGCGACAGACCTCTCTTGCCACATCCGCTGCTTCCTATAGCAGTGTACTTCGGTCCTTCTGCCTGTTCTGCTCCCCACTCTGGCTCTGGTGAATTCTCTCACCCGCCCACGCTTCTGACTGTACCCAGTGCTTATATAAATAAATAACTAAATTAAAAAAAAAAAGCAGCAAGAAAAAAAAAAGGATCAGGGGAAAACTAATAAATAAATAAATAAATAAAATTAACAAAAAAAATTAATAAACAATTTCCACATCCTTATCTCTGCCATTTGTGTATATTAACTCATATGAGGAAAAAGTCTTTGAAAATGTGAGCTGGAGAGATTATACTTACAACAGGAGGCAAAGGGAGCTTTGGCATACATAGAGGAAAAGTCAGCTTGATCAGGAGGCAGAGATAAAGGTGACAACACCACAAACTAAGAAGGCTAGTAGCCACCAGATGCTGGAAGATGCAACGAGCAGACTCTCCCCTAGAGCCTCTATCAGGAGCACCTCTCCAGTAGCACCTTGATTTCAGCCCAGTAAAACTGATATTGGACATTGGGCTTCCAGAACTGAGAGAACAAACTTCTGTTGTTTTAAGTCATCATGTTTTTGGTAATTTGTACAGAAGCCATAGAACAGTAATACAAGATCAAAAACTGATATCCAGAGAGGCAAAACGCAACTTGTCCAAAGTCCCCAAAGTTGTCAGTGAGAGCTGGGTTTCTAATAGAGATTTACTGACTCCTTCCAGTACTTAGCATTTTACTATGCTGCAAGTATATATTATACACCCCATGGAGATCTCTAACTCTGGGTAGCAAATACAACCCTTCCTGTGGCCATTAGAGAAAAACTAAAAACTGATAAAACCCTCATACTGACCAATTTTATCAGTGACGTATCTCATGTGGCCAAAAAAAAGAGATTTTTTGACAAAAATAACAATGGTCTGGAAAGATAATGAAAGGTACAGAAAGATAACCCAAGCAAACACTTTCATTAAGTCATATATAATCAATGTACAACAGCATATGTCCATAGGGTGGGGTAGGAGTGCTCCTGAGAAATGCTGGCATGAAAAATGTGCAAAAACACAGCAAAAAGGTGAAGCGATGCCACAAAATCTTCACTATTAGTGGAGGGATAAAGTAGAGAGGTAGCATATAATTAAAAAACGGAATGTCACAATTCCATTTGCTCAAAAGTAAGCAAAGTTGGGACAGAGAGAAAATTGGAAATTGTGAAAAAACCTGGAAATGATGGTCTTTCTCATCAATGTAGGAAGAGCTATAGACATCAGTTTGCAGTGACATTCACAAAAGCATCGTTACAGGTCCTAGTTAAGAAAAAAAAAATGCAGTATTATGTGCAAAAATTCTAAATAACACTAGATCCTTTACTACTTTTTTTTTTTACAATTATAGCTTTTATGTAGAATACAATAAATTCACATTGTATTTTTCATAAGGAAGATGGGACATCAGGAAATTACAGATCCCTAACAGTTAACACTTGTTTCCAGAGCCTATTTTTAAGCTCTTGGACTTTTACTAATAAATTTAAATAAACTTTTGTATAACTTGTAATTAATGGGTAAATATGGTAACAAAGTATTTAAGTCAAGAGATGTGGGTTTAGTTAGACTTGACGACTATGAAAATTTTTTTCATAGATTTTTTCCATAGAGTAGAGAATAATGAATATAAAGAAAGCAGAAGCAAAAAGATGAAACCGCCTCACCTCATCTATTGATTAAGAATATACAATCACAACAGGATGTAAACATTTCCTTAATGATCCTACAATTATAACAAGCACAAAAACAATCCAACCTTAACATGTCCCAATTCCCAAAGGACCTCAAGTTTACCTTGTAGTTGAAGAATTAGTCACTCATTTAGATTGGGGCAAATCCCCAAGGATTCAGAGAGTTTGTGATCAACTAATGGTTTCTGGCGTTACTGTCAGTGGATATTATCCCACAGGAGGCTGGATCATTGCATCATTCAGGGTAAAGACATACTTGTTATGTGTATGACAAACAAAAGCCTACCCAAAGAGGTTCCCCAAAGAGTTTTGCATAAATGACATGCAGTGCCTGTCTGTTCCACATCTGTTCTTTCCATGATCTCTTTTAAAATGAATTTTCTGGGCAGGTAGGAAGAAACCCCATTCAACTACATAATATCAAAGTAAGAGAAAACTTTGTTCATCAAATATCATACAATAATGTCAAAAAATGAAACCAAAGCACATATTTAAATGAGACATACAGAAAGTTTAAGATCTTAATTGAGTCTTTAAGACTTATAGTAAAATGTTCATAAGCACATAATTTCAGATAAAAGGAACTGAAAGTACATATAGATTAAAAAGTCATAAATTTTAAACCATTTGATTTCTTGTATTCACATTTTAATGTAGGTCCTCAGAAACCTAGCATATTAAGTAGAATATACCCAAAAATGCATCAATTTTTAATAGTTTACAAGACCGTTGAATTAATGAATTTTAAAGTAACTTGGAGCAATTTCCTGCTAAACTGTAATTCAAAATCCGTTTAATTTTTTCCTCTATTCTCAACTACAACATATAGTTTTCTATGGGGAAGAGGATAGCTTATAAGTACTGGAACAAGAAGAACTCCTAGTTCTTAAAAGGAAAAGGGTTGTTTTCTACCATGGTGCTAGCTATTGCAGTTCCAAATTTAGAAAAATTTTCCACATTTAGGGACTTAGCACGCCACTACAAGTCCTGCAAACATCAACCGCCCTATTGCAATGTTTACTGTTCAAGGAATACACAAGCCACCCTACAAAGAGAAAAAAAAAATTTCAGTGGGAGCAATAAATAGAGGCAAAGAACATCTCAAAACTGTCATACAGAAGTGGGAAAAAAAAAACAACAGAACGTTAAGAAATGGGCTAATAGCAGGAAACAAAGGGAATGAACCCAATTTACAACAGAAATCAAGCAGCACGGTTTTGTTCAGGTATTTTTAACTGCCTCCCCATCCTCCACTAGCAACAGCCTCCTTACAAAATATTCTTTGTTCTTCACCTTTTTGCTCCTTTTATATATTAGTATATAGTTAAGTATATTACTTAACTAAGCAACTATCCATGAGTAAAATAATCAATTGTTTTAATTGATACCAAAAAAAAAATTAGAAAGATGTTCCTGCTCTCAAAAAGTTTATAGTCCATCACTAATCTTTTACTAACATTAACTCCAGCACAGGAAGTAGGCTCCATAATTGACAGTTAACTAACAGTGTCAGAGGAGTCCAGGGTCACCCAGGAAGGTGTCAGAGAAGAATGGAATTGGGGTCAGGTCTTCAGTATAAGAAATTTCTCAAAAACTAGGGGAAAGTAGGGTGGCGGTATGGGAACCTGGTGGTGGGAGGCTGTGGGGAGAGGACACTCCCAGCAGTGAGAATAGTGCATGTTAAAGTCTGCAGGCAGGAAAACAGGACCTAGGAAATGACTCAGCTCCATGTTAAGGATTCACTGAGGGGAAAAGGATAACAAATCTGAAAAGAGTACTGGGTCCTTGTGTACCTCAGGAAGAGTCATGGGATGCTATGATATGTCTTAAACAGGGCACAATAAAATTCACCCTTTAGAATGAAAGACTTTTAATGCCATAGTAGAAAATACACTTGCTACCAGGAAAACAGACAAATCTGTTCCTCTTCTAGTAACTTTACAGAATGTAAGTATACATACTAAGGTTATTTATCCAGTTTTCCTTCCTCTATTTCCTTTCCACCTCATTTTACTTTTTTAAAATGTACTATATAGATTCAAAATTCTTTTTTGAGTCAGGCAGAATAAAAGAAAAATGAAGGAAACTGAGAAAGGTAGGAGGACAAATGGATAGGTGGACTATCAGATTTCCCAATAAAAGGGGAAATGAATTCTACTTGGACATATTTTATTTTTTTTAAGATTTATTTATTTATATGAGAACTGGAGTACAGTCAGAGGTGCGGGAGGGTGAGAGAATTCACCAGAGACAGAGTGGGGAGCAGAACAGGCAGAAAGACCAAAGACTGCTGAGGGGAGCAGGGGGCGAGGCAGGAGAAGTCTGCTGTGCCATGTGGGATTCACACCAGCCGGCCGGGAATCAAACCCGTACTGCAGAGGCTGCAGACAGCTTCACAGCGCTGGCTTCAAACCCCTGTACCAACAGGGAGGCCCTGTACATACTTTATTGAAATTCAGAGACCCAATAGCACATTGACCACAAGTTATGGTATGTGTTACTTTTCCTCTTCCTGAGGAAATCCTGGCTTCCTGACTTTTTCCACTAATTTATAGACTCTCGTTGAGACACTACTTACTACCTTTAAAATCTGCTTTCTAATTTATTTCACATTAAGCATGTCAAAATCAGATACATTCAATTCTCCATTATAACAATGAAGCACCATAATGCAGGCACAAAGATATGCATCCATTTCAAAATAATAGAAAACCAATAAAGAAGAATTTTCATTGCTATATCCTATGATTTTCTGAAGTAATTTTAAAAATATCTTTAATTATAATACTTGCTTCAATACAATGCATAATGAGAGGAAATAGGACTTCAGGAAGAATTATTTCACAATTACTGGGTTAATCATGCATTTCAACAGACAGTGCACCTTAAATGATAGTAATATTCCCAAAATGTTCAGATTCATGAACACACTGGGCAGACATTTGGGATCCCAGCAACAAACCAAGTAATTATGATGACTTATTTTTTTCACTCAAATAGATATTTTAAAAGGAAATGCTCAGGATAAAGTTTTGGCCTTACCCAACTTGTATAAAGGTCCTAGATCTCTAGAAAGCACTCAAAATCGTAAGGCCAAAAATACAGCCTTTCCAGTGACAGTAGCCCAAGATGTCACAAGCTTTTATTAAATGTGCTTATATCCCCAAAGAGTGCAAACCTCATAACTACTTTTTACTTATTAAAGATTTGTTCATCTGACATTTCATCATTTCTTTCTGAGGAACAATTTCCTCTGAGAATGGAAGATGAGAGATGAGGACCTACATATGTGCTACTATGATTATCTGCCCTCTCAGGACTCACAGAATTCCAAAGAGGGTGATATTACTGTAGCAAATTCCAACTCCAAACAAAACTCTCCGACTCAGAATTGCCAGTGGAACTATAACACCAATATGAAGAGAAAGTCTTCTTCAAGTGAAGAGTCTGGGAGAAAAGGTAATTATACAGTGCTCTCTGAAGGGCAACTATCTATCATAAGAGAAAGGAGTCTGGTATAATTAAATGTCAGAAGCTATCATGAAAAAGACTTAAAACAATTTCACAGACTATCCTGGAGTTTTTCCATTTCCTGTAAATAGACTATTTTAAAGAAAACACAAATCAACACATGGACATGCATTGATGAAATTTACTTATGATAACTTGCAAGGACAAGAAAGGGAAACCAAAGGCCATAATAATACTTTGGTCTATTGGCAATTCAGATTTTTGTAAATCTATCTATAACAAAGACAAAAAGAACCAAGAAAATAGGGTAATGGAAACAATTAAAATGTAATTACAATATGTGAGAAAAAAACACATATATTTTGCTCATAAAAGAAAAACTTAGCACATTTCCTCAGAAGTTAGAGAACATATTCCTATCATAGTAACAATTTTATTTAACATTCTCAAAAGATGTGAGATAAAAATTAAGAAATATACAGAAAACCATAGAAAATAAAACATTTGAGTGTTATTAAGTGAAGGTTATATGCCCCATATTCCTCAGTAAGCCCTGAGAGTTAATGTAGTATTACAATACAATCATACATGTGCACACAGCACCTATACATAGGTGCACACACACACACACACACACACAAAGTTTTAGTATTCTTAAGGACAATCCCTGAAATATGAAGAGAGAAATTCTCTAAAGGCCCCACATAATGTTATAGACAAAAGGTGACTGTCCATGAACCAGATGCAACAGAATCTTCAGAAAATAGAACAGAGCACTAATTTTTATTGGTTTATGAAAAGATGAGTGGAATATAAAAATTTATCAGTGATTGTATATTAGCCTAGATTTGCATCATAACATTTAAAACTACGAAAGTGTTTAAAAATGTAATGTCAACATGCAATAAGGAGCAAACATAAAAATTGGGAATATTAACTTTAAAGTATTTCTTCCTCAGTATGTATGCAACTATAATTTCAGATAAACTTACATAACTTTTATATACTAAATTAAGGACACATAATATTCTACATAATATATTGTATTCTCATTTCCTGGAGAGTTTCCACCAATAAGAATTTGAATTTTCATAAAGAAAGGCTTAAGTAGCTCTTAGAAAATTATAAAATATAGCCCTGATTCTTCTATCTCTTCAAAGGAACCTTACTATTCTTTAATAATTAGTTTAATCAAGAGTATATTATGAAATATTCTCTCTCCTGTAAGCAAGACAATAGTTGCACTGCTGGGTATAAATACTGAAAACAAATGGGGTAGACACTGACCAAATCTGCTTCCTCCTTCTCCTGGAAAACTGATAGAATAGATTTTCCAGTGTCCTCTGTAAATAGCCAAGGCCATGAGACTAAATTCTACGCAGTGAAATGTGAACTGAAGTGGTGTGTCTAAAGGAACTTCCAAAAACAATCCATGTTATCCATTTCCTTTCCAAAAGCTTGATGTAGAAATGCACAGTGACCTTAGAATTCAGCTGAAGAAGGTTAAAAGCAGAAGACCCTGAACGTGTCACCAAAAAAAGACAGCCCACCACGAGGAAAAATATCAATGGTAATGAACATGATGTGAAATATACAAACCAAAATAACCACCAAAACTAAATAAATATGCACGATAAAAAAACTAAATATTCTGGGGAAAGGCTTGTGCCTCATTTTTAAGGCACTGTGCCTCAGGAATTGGAGAATGAATAAAATGCTCTCTCATTTAAGTTTCCAACTTGACTATCAGATTAAGAAGTTTAGACTTAATAACAGCAGAAGAGTGGCTCAATTCACTGTAATGTTAAAGTAGTAAATATAATCCAAAAAATATCGATAAATTAACATTCAGCATCTCTCATCAATATGGTAGTCTGTGGTCAAATTCTATTAAAACAAATTTCAAGGACTAATATATTTGATTATCTTAGAATATTTTTCTTGAACACTACTTGAAATAGATAACTGACCTTGAGCCTCAAAATATTTTGGTTATGTAGAACTTATTGTAATGGGATCTGACCTGCATTTCATTAAAAACTAAGTGATTGGACTTATCTAGGGAAGCCATAAAATATCTGATTTGTTCTATGACTCTATCTCATTTACTATTCATTTTTTATGGCAACATATCATGAAAAACTGAAGAAAAAAATACCCACTTGGACACTTTGATATTTGTTTGTATATTTGTCCTGGTTTTAGTTTTCCTCTTAAAGACTAAATGGTACCGTGGTGGGTAATGCACTGGAGTAAAATCGGTGAATCATTAAAGAGTTTGTAAATTTTAAAAACAGGGGCAGGTCTTCTGGGCCCCATATGCTTCTAGAAAATCCAATGTTGTACTATATTAATTGAACTGTGAAACTTTTATTATTCCTCTTTAAAAATGCTTGCAGTGAAGTTTTTATTAATGCTTGCCCTCAAATTGTTTATACTACTTAGCATTTCCATAACAATTTATATTTCAAAGAAGTTTTTGATCATTAGTTAGATCCACTCTACATTTTTTTAAGAGAATTCAGCTGCTTAGCAAAACAGAGGTAGGAAGGGAAGACTTTTAACTAATTTGTGCCTAAGAATTGCCAATGAGAAAAGACAAGGAATAGAAGATGAGGATTTACCACAAATCCTTAGCTCCCATAAATAGCCTAACCTTTTCAATCCATACCAGTGGAGTAGTTATTTGTGTTCCCCACAATGGTGAGAAATAAAAGGGAAATTAGCTACTTTTTATGTAATAAGCTTTGAAAACTAATGTAATAGACTTTGCAATATACAGCTCTAGCAACTATACTTTCTAAACTCACTTAGAAGCCAAGAAGATCACAGCATAGAACAATGCCAGGGGGCATGATGCACATTGTGTTCTATGTTTAGAAAACTCCTTTCAGTGCATCTTCATCAAAATCATATTATACAAATTAGGTTCATCAAAATTAAAATTCATAATGGAATTATTCTAGGGTTGATGCAACCTAATTTATTTATTTTAAGGATGTCCAGACTCAAGTCAAATATTTTGGCATCTTTGGATCATACTACAAATCTGACCTGGGATTAAAAAAGGTTCAAACTTGCTTTTAAAGGGGGAAAAAAAAGTGCTCTTTAAGAAATATCTATTGTTCACCTTCATATAAAACAGGGATGGCCTTGATAGTAGAGAACACATATAAGCCACTAGAATTTTTCCCACAAATTATTACCTCCTCTAGTTTTTAACAGCATTAGCTTTTTATTTATCAGAAAGATAAACAACTGAGTTGTCATATCTTAACTCGCAAGGGAAATACATTCAGAAGACAGGATTTAATGTTGTATTTTTCTATTTTTGTGCCGCCTCAAAATGAGAAACCTATTAGACAGATGAAAGAATATTTCAGCATTTTGCCAATTCACAGCAAAAAGCACTATCATATGTTATAGCTAGTACCCCTCTTTACTACACTAAAGATTTTCAGGGAGGAGTCTGACAATCTATATTTTTAACAAAGCCCAGGCGATTTTTAATCAGCTGATGTATTTATATACTCTAGATTAGATGAGCCTCACAGTCCTTCCTTCTGAGATTTTGCAATTCTGATAAAAATTAAATTAAATGTCATCCATACTGCTCTAGAGAAGAAATTAATTTCTCCCCCTATATATAAAATATATTAAATGTTGACTGGACCAAACACTTCTGTCTCTTCGAGTGTCGTCCATAAGAATTGAATCCAAGGCCTCCCTGGTGGCGCAAGGGGTTAAGCACCGCACTGCAAAGCAATCCACAGCCTCTGCAGCACAAGTTTGATCCCCGTCCGGCCAGGGAGCAACCCACATGGCGAGGCAGACCTCTCCTGTCTCGCCCACTCCTCCCCTCAGCAGTGTATTTCAATCAGTCTGCCTGTTCTGTGCCCCACTCTGTCTCTCGTGAATCCTTTCACTCCCTGCATCTCCTACCTGCACCCCAGCTCTTGCATGCATAAATAAATAAATAAAATCTTTAAAAAGAAAAAAGAAAACACAATGGAATATTACTCAGCGATCAAAAAAGATTAACTCATGCAATTTGCAGCAACATGGATGGAGCTGGAAGGAATCATGCTCACCGAAATAAGCCAGAAAGAAAAAGAAAAATACCGGATGGTCTCACTCATAGCAGGAATTTAGAAAATCTAAATAAAGGGCTGGGAAAAAGACTAATTATAATAAAGTAAAAATCAAAATCAACAAGCAACTATAAACCAGAGACACACTACGGGGAAGGGGGAAGGTAGGAGGGATTATGGTCAAAATAAGTGGGGTGGGAACTGTATGGGGACTATAACCAAGATGAAAATGCATAAATTGTGCAAAAATGAAAAATGATGTAAAAAATATATAAAAGAAAAAGAAAAAAAAAAGAATAGAATCCATGTTGTAGTATTCTTTATGTCCCTACTGAATACACACACTGCCTGACACAAAATAGGTGCTGAATAAATTCTGAATGAATGAATGACAGTCTCAGCTGTAGTCAGCTGTCAATCTTCTCCAGATACTTCTCAGTGCCCAAAAGCAATACCCATTACTCTAACCCAGAATAGTATCAGGCCAGCAAGATTAAAATAAAAGCCAGTGGGCTCTGTATTCACAAATCAGTAATTATTGTTTGACTGAATGCATGATCAAGGCAGTAATATGTAGTACTTTATATTAACTGTATTTGAATATGGATGGTGAATTTTTCTGAAAGTGATATCAGTACATGGGGAAAGTAAGAATTCACAGCATCCTAGAACCAACTGTTAAGACAAACATAAACACACTGCTTAGAACAGTGACTATTAAAACAATTTCTGGAATAACTGGAGTGAGACTGCTTTTTTTTTTTTCTTCTGGTACACAATAATGTCTTAGTGCCCTTTGTATAACAAAAACAAAATAAATGGATGGTGATTGCATAAGACCAATTTAATTCTCTTTTTAGATAGCAAAAAAACAAATGGAGATTTAAGAAAAACACTTTTTCAAAGTCAAAAGATTAGGTTATTTCTCACTAACAGAATATATATGAAGCTATAAGATATAGTCTAATAATAACAAAAGAATGTTTTTATAATTGTGGACAGAATATTTTTCTTTATATACGCAGAGTGGATTTCAAGTCACTGATCACAGTTTTTGCAATAAATAGAAAAGACTCCCACCCACCTGGCCCATTTGCTATGACTTTCCTCAATTCAGATTTCATTCATAAAAACTTCCCAAAAATAAATAAGACTTCTGTGTAATGCTATTCTCCACAAAGCAATAGAAATTAAGAAAAAGGTACACAGGACATTTTAATGAGTTTCATTCAGTGGTTGTCTCATTTATCACCTACTTTTTATCCTTCTTCTAACAACTGTCATGGCTGGCAAGAACATCCTCATTGAAATAGCAGCATCAAAGAGTATTTTCATATAATAAAATCAATATTCTTGTATTCAGTCAAACAATATTCAATATAATCAATATTCAATTTTATTTATTTCATATAATAAAATCAATATTCATATAATAAAATCAATATTTCATATAATAAAATCATATATGGACTTCAATGGTCAAATATAGCCGTTATGAGCCAGCATCAGGTATACATGAAATTAATCAAAGTATTTGGTATTGTGCCATTTTACCTTTCTTTTAAAGAGAGCCCAATTTATTTGACTGATGTATTACAATACATTTACATAAAAGAATTCAGAGTTTAAAAAAAGCTCATTGTAAATATAAGACACTGAATTAAAAATACACTCTTTACTGCACATATACCTTGAAGCATATATTCACGTTCATGTTCACTTTCTACACAACCAACAACTATTGCCGGCTGGACAGAAAGACTCATATTTAACTTCACATCCCCTTAAATCATCTCTGTTTCTTCTCCCTCAGGAGGAGTGAGGTACATACACTCAACATTTTTCCTTTTCTCTTTTATCTCACCGATCAGTAAATGTTCCTTCTGGACATCTGTTCATTATATATGTATGAATGTATGTATGTATATACCATTTTTATAGTTCTTTTTTTTTTTTACACAAAGTACTTTACCTCTTTGGTAGTTACCCTAACAATAAAATTGTCATTCCACACTCTGTTCCATACATAAGATAAAAAGATTAAGAGTGATCTTCCCCAAACAACAATCTCACAATGAACATTACTTTTAGAATAAAACTTGATATAATATAGACCTACCTGAGAATTTCTCTGAAGTGCCCAAAGTTCACATAAGTATCACCATAAAATTTCTCACTTGTTTATCTTCTTGCCATTTGATTCACTCTTCCTAAGCATTAAAATTCTTAAATATACTTAATACACAGTACTGTCAAAATATCTGCATTCATTCATTGTTCGCAAACTTACTGATTACTTTTTAATAGGCTTCCCTAAACTGGGATTTTACCACTTAATATGTTCTTCATTAAAATATATTAATGGGATAATATATTCTTCATTAAAAACAAGAGTGGGATAATATATTCTTCATTAAAAACAAGTAGATACAAGTCAAAACAAATGAAAAAGATGCAAAATAAAGGCCATATAGACACTGAATTTGCAACAGTTGCATTGCTTTAAAGTAAGTTTATAATTTGAATTTAACTATAATTCAGGTTCAAAATTTTCCTTCTGGTTTCATCGTTCATTAGTCTTGATAGTATTTGTATTCTTGTCCATTTCAAGATTACATATTGAGGTAGAATACCATTTTAAATGTCTCACTTGGATACAGTTGGTACTGCCATAAATTCTATTTTCCTCTTATTCAATCTGTCCCATTATTTACCTGTCAAAGTTAGGGTGGGAGATAAACCATGTTTGTTCAGTGGATATGGGAGGTGGGAACATAATAAATGTACAAGAACATTTTTTTTTAAATTACACACATATATACAAGTTTAATTTCCTACTTGAGAATTAAAGACAAACTTCTATGTAAATTCCAGACTACAACTTTCGGAAACAGAGGAAGTTTTCTACCATTTACTTAGCCAATTTGTTCTTATTGCTTTTAATATGTTTTTTAGTGATTCCAACACATTCTGCCACAAGAAAAAAAAGTTTGTATGTTAGTTCTAAATTAAATGTCTCTTTAAAATTATGCAATTTAACACATTAAATTTATAAATAAAAATATATAAATATGTAAAATGCAATATGTACATATAGAAAGTACAAACATGGTTTTAACTTCATCTCACTAGAAAGGATAACAGTACTATACCATAATTGTGATGAACATCACAGCTCACACTACACAGGACTGTCCTGTGAGGGCAGAGGTAGGAGCTAAGTAAGAGGAAGGGGAGGGACAGTTGACTGGTTTCCAAAGAGCAGTCCTCATGCAACAGAAGCATTACCTGGGAGGAACCTGTGAAAACTGCAATTCTTGTGCCCCATCTCATTTCTATTAACTCAAAAGCTAGAGATGGGTCTGTTTATAACAGTGATCCCACTACATGTTAAAATTTGAGCGCCACTGGGCTACAGGCACTCAGGGATAAGAGTCCTAGGTAACATTTCATCTGTCCAACCAAATTACTTGAAACCAGTTATATAATGATTGTGACCAAAAACTGGACTATCTATAATATGATAAGTAGAATCACAAATCACAGCTATATTCTCTAATAATTAATTTCCAACTTCAAATTCAACATTTGGAGTTTCTCTTGGGGATGTGGGGAAAGACTGATGAAACAGTAGAATTCCAGAGCAGTTAATCTTGGTGTGGCACTACTGACAGTGAAAATATTAACAAAAGATGTCCTCTTATAAGGCTTTATTATAATATTACACTTGCTTCGATCCCAGGTTTGGGTAACTACATAAGGATAATAAAATGCTGAAAGATTTTTTTAGATAGTATATAAAAATTAATTTTTATATAATGATCCAAGCGGAAAATTCTTATAAAATATGTCTATGACTAACCTGTGATATCTGACCATACTCCCTCTTTCTCAAGACTTGGATTATGTTTGTGCCAAAAGTAAGACCCTGTTTCTGGAGAAATGGAGTTGGTTGTGCTGAAGACAACACTACATGAGTCACACATTATACTAGACTGGCAGAAAGCAGGTGATGAGATAAAAATTAACTATTTATTTAGGAAAAGTGGATAGCAGCAAAGAAGGATGAGAGAAATATCTTTCCAATATGTCAAAGAGATGGAAGAGTAAATCTACAAGCACTTACAAATCCTCATGGCACAATGTAAAAGCATACAAACATGTATTAGATCGCAAAAACCATGAGTGTGTGAGTTAGCATCCTACATTGTATTTAGTAATAAATATTTACAACTTCACAAAATTCAATCCAAATATTATATCATAATTCCAGTCACAATGCAAATGAAATTAGTTGTCCAGAAAGCAAACTTGGACTACACAACAGAGAATTAGCTATAGAATAAAAATTTCATTATCAAACCAACCAATCCCCATCAGGAAAAAACTTTCATAGTTTCAACTGTTTGGGTTGAAGTAAAACAAAGCAACAATATTCATGGTTTAAGAAGCAACCAGACTGACCGGATTGTACTGGTGAGCTCATCATGGGAATCAGGAGTACTGATGGGCTGGGATTTGGACTCACAGCTGTCTTCCTTCAGCTGGTAATGTCTGCTGAAAGGAGTTGGTAGAAGAGATACCTAGAATGTAAGAAAAATAAATGTGTATGATAAAGATAATGTCATGTCACAAAGGAAAGAAACAGAACTAGTATTGAGTCTCAGCTCAGTTAGGGATCATTGAAACATTCATATTAACCTCCCAGGTGCCTTAATTCATCATCCGTAAAAGCCCAATTTTACCAGTCTTGTTGAAAGCACCAGAATATTAGGAACACAAAAATATTATTAGGAACACAAAAATAAAATGATAGGTGCAGAAGGATCCTGTAAATGGGAAGCACTCACATAATTATAGTTTCCTATTCCGTAGTCGCTATAATTTGCTAACTGTTATCATTAGAAAAATTTAAAATATTTTGTGAATTATGGATATAAGTACATTTTTGCATCATATTCTAATGACTATTGTCAAAAGTTTCCTTTTAGAGAAAGGGCTGCTTAAAGAAAATAAATTTTAATAGGCTGAACATAGGAACAAATAGGTCATAAACTGTAAGAGTGACAGAAAATTCCAATTCCAATTCTATTTGTTCTACAAGTATTTTGCAGTTTTCTTCTAACTAAAAGTAAGCATAGCCATAGTCTTTCTATGAGTGGCACTAACAGGATGGACTTCTTGAAAGGAATTTAAGGGACTTTCCTCTTTTTATTTGAATGTGCTTTCACTTCTAGACACTTCAGCAAAGGAAAAGGAATTGGAAGGGCATTTTCCTAACAGTTTACTGGAATGTCAAAGTTTAAAAAAAAAAGAGGAAGAAGAAGCTTTCAAAGTTGCACTTAATGAGTTTCTTACCAAAATAGTATATCCCAATTGCACTATTTTTACAGACAGAGTGCTATAACTCTGAAAATCGTACATCTCTTTATCTTGAGAATACAACATATTTATTGTGACTCGTTTTCCCATCAGTATTTTGAAAGTGTTATTACTATTTTTGCCCAAATGTATAAAGCAGGATATAAATACATATTTCCTTTGAAGAACTATATAACATCACTAAGAATACCTATAATACTTCAATTGGTCTCTAAATAGGAATATGCTTGTTATTAAAAGTTACATAGAGTTCTAACAGACTAGTTCTCATCACATCTTTAGTGCTAGATATATATTAAGATTCAGCAACAATAAAAATATGCATCTTTGTAAGTTTCTTTTAAAATGATACTGATGTGCTTATTTTATAAGCATTATTTAAAGAATCTTATTTTCCATCTTGATGAGAAAGCAGTATTTCCACAAAAAGATGAAGAGAAGAAAAACTTTTGACTTTTGTATTAGCAAACATTTTGACATTGGCTTCTAAATTAAAAAAAAAAGCCAATGTCCTATTTTAAGGTAATAACATCATTTGCATAGCTCGTTACGGTTACAAACTACTTTTAGACATATCACAATTTGAGTATTATTTTCACTTAATAGATGTTTGTAACTCTCCTTTCCCTTTTATAGGTGAGAAAATTGAAAGTCATATTCTTCATTAAAAGGAAATAAAGCAAAAGCAAAGCAAAATTTAGTGAGATTTAAATTTATGGATTAAAATTAATGAGTATGGTCATTAAGATTTTTGTCATTTTTATTTTTTTACATTGTAGTCTGAAACATTTCATAAATGCTCTTGATACAGTCTTGATTTTCAAAGGTATAGTTTGATTTTAAGATAAAAAATAACAAAAACAATGGACAAGAAACGTAAGAATAAAACTCAAGCAACACTGGAAGGTGCCTTCCATGAAAGCGATACTCTCTGATTAAAAAATATTTTGTTAATCTATAATGTCATTTTTGTATAACTGACACTTATATTTACAAACACAACTCAGTTTAACAAAAGCTTCCCAGTTTAACAGTGGTAATGCCAAATCCAAGGTTTTGCTATTTGTCCCAAAATCTGAAACCAAAAAGATGTTTCCATTTCCACACACCTCAGACATCTATTAACACAAACAACACAATTAACGACTGTCCATAATATGCTGACTCATGGCTAGTTACATAATCATTGGGTTTTTGCCTTCACAGTTCTAGACTTGAATTGAAAAGCGAATCTCAAATGGAAATATGAATTTGGCTTCCAAAATATCATTATACATCTTTTAAACACTGAAATGGCTGTATTTGTCATTCATTATTTTTAATGAGTGCCTAATTATGGCATATTATTCTAACATTATGAAAGCTTTTGCTATCTGAATAGTAATAAAAAAGTTTCATAGAATTTCTATGTTGATACATACTAGTTTCCATTTATTTTATTTCCATTTCCAATGAGCCATATTAAACCAAAGTTATCATGACAATTCCAACTGAAGAATTGAAGTATGGTCAGATAGAGAACTCTCCTAATATGTTCCAAGATATCCATCCTCTACACGTGTACATTGTGTGTGTGTGTGTGTGTGTGTGTACTTGTTATAGGTTCGTCAATTCCCTTTTTCTCAGACCAATGGTAACTCCCCTTTCTCAGCCAATAATATCAACTGATTAGCAGCCTTATTTTCTCTCTAAGGGGCAAAATTTTTACAAAATCTGATAGAAATTAAGACAATTTTTAGCTGCTAGGAAAAAAAGAGGGGCCAGTGGGGGGACTGTGAGAATGGGCTATGTGTAATTAAATTTTCCCATACTTCGTTATCAAAATGAGTTGCATAAAAACAGCCCATTTTCTTAGAATGGGGAAGCTTTCCCCTAGTATGTTAGTCATTCTTATGATAGCCTGAATTAGAAATAATAAGAAACTGATCTTTAGGAAACAGATAAGAAAAAAAGTACTTATGATTTTTTGGTGAGGACAGATTATTAAAGAATAGATAGAAATACACTTGCTTTCAACTAATAATTTCAACTAATCTCAACATTAATTTGTCCAGGCTGTAAAAAATACATATGTACACATGAAAGGAAATAAGCACAAGCACAAAGAGCAAAACTGCTGCTATGAATTGAGATCCAAAATTTTACCTATTGAGATGCAAAATTGTTATTTTGGCTCTTGACTATATTCCTAAAGTTACCTGGAATTTAGCAAAGGCAATTGCCAAAAGGAGTGAAATCTTGCAATGTCTTAGCAGCCAGCAAAGGACAAGACAGTGACACAGGACTTTGCCCTAGCCCACACTGCTCTCATTACATCACTGAGCTTCTTGTTCCATAACCATTCCACCTACATGGCCTTTTCAAAAATAATATCCTGGCAAATCAGCAGTTTTATAGGTCACAAAGAATTTACACAAGGACCTTCATCTCTGACCTTCACAATAGCTCTTTGGTGTACAGAGTAAACCATTATTATTCCTATTTTACAGAAGAGGTACTTTAAGTTTAGATGTTTCAGGGATTTGTTCTCAGACACAGTTGGGAAATGGGAGGGCATATCTTCTGGCTCTTGGCCCAGAGCTCTCTTTTTTGCATTACAAGGAATACAGGTCATTCTAACAAGCTACTTGAACATCAAGACCTTGACCTAGTCATGACAATTTCAGCAGTAATTCATTTTGAGTTATAAGTCTTCTTTACCAAAAAATCTCCCTAGCCATTTAATAGACAACTTAGTCACAAAAAGATGATAAATCAAAATGCTGGGATGTCTGTAAGAACTCTTATAGTACAAGTTTTCGAATTTGACTTAGAATTCATGTTCCTTGATTACCACAATCTTTCCTTTGACTTTTTAACTATAGTCAGAGCTTCTTATTACAGTTTTCATTTTTCCTTTTCGGCAACTGGTATTATGTTGGACAGTATACCACTAAGAAAACAGAATGCTTTAGCAGTCTTTGTAGCTAACAAAAATGATGCCTCTGCCACCTATCATTCCCTAACTTAGGATGTCTTAAGTGAAATGCACAGTTCAGTCTAAAAAGCCATTCAAACTCACCAGTAGGTTCTTCCCTTCTCAGATGGAATCACTAATCCCGATTCCTCTCTACAGTATAGAGGCTGATTCAGTTCACAGTCCCTGCACAGATATCTTATTTAGTGGAATAAGCCTACTGTTTTTTTTTTTTAAGATTTATTTATTTATGCATACAAGAACTAGGGCAGAGGCCAGAGGTGTAGGGGTTGAGAGGATTCACCAGAAACAGAGTGGGGAGCAGAACAGGTGGATAGACTGAAATAAACTGTTGAGGGGAGCATTGGGCGAGACAGGAGAGGTCTGCTGTGCCATATGGGTAGCTCCCTGGTTGCCCAGGGATCAAACTGTCCAGGGATCAAACTGTTGCAGTGGCTCTGGGTAGCTTCACAGTGCTGTGCTTAACCCTTGCACCACCAGGGAGGCCCAGAATAAGCCTACTGTTTCAGTGCATTGAGCACCAGGAGATTCACCACACCCAAGGTCTTTCTCAAACCTCAGAATCTGAAATTCTTTGATAATTTCATCTTTAGAGAAAACACTAAAAATTGCCCTTAACATTCTATTCAAACACCACTGAGTACAAACAAAAGACTCCATTATCTACTATGGGAACTCAGATTCTAATTCATTACTCTGTTTCTTACATTTCTTATAGTCACCAATGCCAGAACAATGCCCTTTTAAGAATATCTTTCATATCTGGGCCCTCCTTTCACTTTCAATGAATGCTCAAGTACCCATTTCTTCTTGATTAGATTATTTATCTAGCCTTATATCTGCTATCTCTGCCTCCATGGAATAGCTGAATGAATAAATAAGCAGTAAATAAAATTTGGTGACCTGCAAACTTCTTAGATGGCATTTAAATTCGTTCATAATTTGTTTTTTCCCACCCCATTTTCTCTCCTTTTTTTTTTTCCTTACACCTCATGCCTATGGTTGCAGACATCTGTCATTATTCCTAAGGTAACATCATTAACTACTGCAAAGGCATAAGCAGTGCCTAATCAGAACAAGCATTTGTATAAGCACCCAAATGGCTATAGTAAAAAATACCAGCTGACTATGTCTTGATTATGCCTGCATAGTATCACTCACATTCTCATTTCCATGTTCTTATACCTCCTTTCCTAACAGGATACTATTACCACTTTTCTACCCACCAACTCAAATTCTATAAGGCCACGTTCAAATGAAAATTCTTAACCAACCACTCCAAGTAAAAGAGCAGGAACTCCCTAATCTATGTTCTCACTGTGTCTTATTCCATGCTTATAACACCTCCTATGTTAGATAATAAGAACATTTCTTATGTTAATGGAGTACTTATATATTCCATAAAACCACTGTTCTTCAATTCAGGGATTATAATATATAACATATATCACTCTTGATGAATGAGTTAACAAAGAGAAAGGACTATAAACCAATGAATCTGTAGTTAACTGATTTTGAAGTAAAATTATTTATCCAATTTTCTAGTAAAGAGTTCTGAAGAACTAGAATGAAACCCTTTGATGTGAATCACAGAAAGAAAGAAAAGTACTCTAGAGTTTGGGCAACCACCTAAGAGCAGGTCCAGACAGGGTGGGTGTTCCCTATCTGGATTTGGGGAAGACACCAGACATTCAAAAAATTTTGCCCACGAATATCTTAGAGTTTAAGGAATGTCATTTTCTAGGCTTTTTACTCCAATCATTGGGTGGGTTCAGTTTCTCACCTTCTCATTAGCTTCAATCTTTTCTCCACCCACTCACCCCTAACTAAATCTACTTCTTTATTAGACAAGTTCTACAAACTCATGGTTACATCAAAACAATCAACCACCATTCATCAAGTCACAGGACAATGGGATATAGAGATATAGGGATGTCTGTTCCCCTTTAACTTAGTGGCAGAAGCAGGATTGTGCCAATAATGCTTCTGACATTTAAGTTGTCTTAGGCTAAAGGATCCCAGGGATGCTGGGAGCTGGGAACTGACAGGCACAGCCCAGGATCACACCAATGTTGCAGGAGTGATTTAACCTCCCAATTCCACAATGGATACTGGTGCTCCAAATCACTGAACACACTCCTTTCAGCTCATTCTGGCCTATGGGAAGTTACCTATGTAAGACTCCTGGTTTCACTCTCTTGCTGACTACCAGAGGTTTACTAACTTCACCTTTAAAGCACAGCTAAGAACAGTACAGAACATGTCACCCGCAGGGCCACGCATCTCACATACCTCTCTGTGCTTACATTTTAAAAAGCAAATAACAAGCTCCTTTCTAAGACTTTAATAACTATTTAAGCACAGGCTACATTCTAGGGTGTAATACAGAGCGGGAAATGCAGCTTGGGAGGTTAGTTATGCATATATTTTGCATATTTAAGATCAGATTCAGTAGTCTATACTATAAATATAACTCAATGGTAACATCTAAAAATACATAACATAATCAGGAATGGTCGACTGGATATTTCATTTCACAAGAAAAACTTCTGCCAACTGCGATACCTGCACTAATAAAAATAGACCTTTTCTTAGTAAGCCTTGATTTTAAAACATTGGGATTAGTCACAAGGTTTTCAGTACCCGCATCATACCCCAAATAACTTCTATATAACAAAGACCATTTTATCCAAAAGCCTAACTACACTGATTTTTATTGGCTCACCTTTGAAGACCCCTACCTGCAACTTCCCTCCTTGGACAATAGCAGAAAGGAAGTCCTAGTCACCATTATCATCATCTCAGTTTAAAAAGAGAATCACAATACCCAGAAACTGCAGGACATACAAGACTCCTTTTCAGTCATGGCAAAAGGGCTATTAAAAAAAAAAAAAAAGCTTTGTCCACCTGTAAATATACGAGACAGAAGTCCAAAATAGAATTGTGAAAAGGGAGTAATAGTAGAAGTGAAGGAACTTGTAACAGACAACCTCTGATACCCATGCAGCAGGAGGGCTTTGTAATTCACAAACTATAACCTTTCCCACAGAAAAGTGCCCATCAAGCATGCTTAAAAGAATCTGGTTCCTGGTCTACTACCTTGCTGGTGTGCAGACACAGGTTATGATTAGCTAGACAAATACAAAAGACCTTTACCCATCATTGCAATTTAGATTGACATGGTTCTCTTTTTCAAACTTCAATATTGAATACATTAAAACATTTTTTTAATGCTGCCTACCTCTTCAAGATCTGATACTCCTGCATGCAGCAAAGTGCCCATGTAAAATGTCTCACTGGCTAGGTGGTCTGGAAGTCAATTAACCTTTCTAGGCCTCAGTTCCTTAACAAGATTTAACTTATCAGGTCCTTGTAAGGCTTGGAGAAAATAAATGTAAAGTAATTGGTAAAAAGAAGTGCTCAAAAAATATTGGTTATTATTATAAAAATATAAATTGTGTTTTACATCAGTCCAAGTTCCATACCAGGAAAAAATAATGCTATGCGAAGCCTCTTACCCTGAAAGAGCATTCACAGCACAAATACTCATCTTTTTCATTCCACGAGGGCTACAAAAGGGATCTAATTACTAAAGCTTTTTTCCTTTCTCTGCTTCTTTCTTCAGAAAGCAAATGTGTACTCTAAGGGAATATACTGTGCTATTGTTTATTTGTGCTTATACCATGTTCACGCTAATTTTTCATTGATGTTACTTTAAAAAAAAAAAACACCAGTATTGATGGAAAGGAAGAGTCAAATATCAACAACAATTAAGTAACAACTATCATTTTGCAGAAATTTTAAGAGAAACATGAAATACATCCCCCAAGCACTACAAATCCTTCTGTAAGGAACTTGTCTATCACTTAATGAATCATCTTGGGAATTTCAGTGTGCACTAAGGCCTCTTTTGGGAGTAGGGCTTCACTGATCATTTTATTCATTGCTGTAGTGGTCAGTCCCAGTGCTTGATCCATGTGGTCACTGATACCTTTTATTCCTCATCCCCTTATCTTTGACCCTCTTTTCTGCTCACCATGTATTTCTTTTCTCCCTTTTCACAGAATCCACCCTCACTGAGTTGACTCTACCTCTCATCTCCCATCATTTTCACTTCCTCATCCACTTCCAAATAACTCTATTTCATGTCTAATATTTAACTCAATTTCACCTCTCTCTGTTTATTTCCTTGCCTATACTTCTCCCTTTCCCATAGAGGCTTCCATTAAACCTGTGCAAATATCTTATGACATAATGAAATTTCCAGAATACATATAAGAAATGAACCATCATAGAGATCTTGTTTTTTTAACTCCAGCCTACCAATTAGTATTGACTTTGCTAACTTGCACATACCTTACATTTGTATTCAGTTAAGATCAATGCAGGTTTATTCTATCGAATAACCCTTTTAGGACCATATTTAGCACAGGAATAAGTTTTAACCATTTCTGAATTTAACATGTACTTTTTGACTACTAAGTACCAATGTTCACTAGACAGATGAGAGGGGAGCAAAGATAGTTCCTCCCTCAGAGATTTCAATGAGGGATTTTTCTGAGTGTGGCCCAAGGGCTCCCCCAAAAATATAGAGTTAGACACAGGGCCAAGTTAAGACCTCCTCTATATATACTCTCAGACTAAGGCCAGAAACCGCATTTTTAAAAAGCATCCATCATGATTCTTAAATGAGGTAATACATGAGAACCACCAGAAAAACAACATATATGAAAATTAAGAAACAAAATGCTAAAACATGAAGTCACACAATAAAAAAGTACACTGCTTTTGTGTCTAACAGACATTAAAGCAAACTCTATTCCATTACTCCACAAGCAAATTATTTAGCACTTTAACCTTTAGTTTCCTCACTGGTAAGTTGCTGGTTCTAAAGTCCACTTGCAGGATCACTAGTGATAAATGACATATTTTTTTTAAATACTTAGCATAGTTTTCAGCAATGTTCAGATATTATCACTGCCAGGGACTCTGCACTGCAGCCCGAATAGGTATTAGTACTTAACAAGGAATAGGACAGCAATAGTGCTATAGCATTAGAGAGATTTCACTGTGCTTAAAGGTAAAAGGAGGCTGTACAATGGAAGAACTGGCATTTAGATTTAGAACACTAGAATTTTTTTCAAATATGTATGGCTGGTAAAAAATGTCCTCCTTTCCCCAAAGTGCCTCAAGTCCTAATTCAATGAATTGTAAATAATTAAGAAACAATTTTTAAATTACCTTGCTGTGTCCTTCAACTATTTCATAGTTAAAATGATCTACTTTGTATTTCCATATTATAAAACATTTCAAGTGCTCAAATTATCTCAAGTTATATGCTAATAATAGGATTTACTAGTTTGTTTTATGCAGCACATTTCATTCCCAATGAGATGGTAGAATTTTATGCTGCTTCTTAAGTGTACAATGTTACTTATACACAAAATGAAAGTGCTGACCTCCTGCTAGAAGGGGGAACTCACTCTTTGGGTTACTATACTATTTTTACGGATGAGCTGCACCTTTTCTATAATCTCTTGAAAGGATCATGTGAAAGATGTCCACAACAGGTTAGGAAGACTGCCATTAGCAAAGATGAAAATTCAAAAGTTCCAGGAAGTTAACTGGCTTATGATTGATTTAAGCCTCTTGATCCCATTAGTAAAACACACTTATCAATTAAACCAACTCACTCAGTCAACCCTATTTAAACTTCATTATTTGTGTGAGGAATAAAGAGCAACAACAACATTTCAAAAAATAGAGAGAAGTTTCAAATTATAAACCTAAAAATAAGGTAATAACAATTACTAAGTATATTAAATAGAGTCCAAGAACGCAAAACAAACTCAGCATTCAATCTACAGAACATTCAATCTACAGAACATATTTATTCTCAGCATTCAATCTACAGAACATATTTATTCTCTCTGAGTGAGGAAACATCCTTTGAAAATGAGAATTCGCATAAAAACAAAGAAGTTAAAGCAACTCATTTTATTGCTGGCAACTTCTATTAATGTCATGTAGGGGAAGAGATGGTCTTTGCTTTCATATTACAATTTTCAGAAAAATATACATATGTGTATGTGTGTATGCATGCATGCATGTATGTATACATACTCTAAAATAGACTGAGACAGATCAACATACATAAATAGTTCAGTGCAACACCTGTAACAGTCCTTAAGACTGTATCAAAGTCCATGCTGTTGATCAGGTGGGTAAATCATATCAGTTCCTAAGTTATTTAAATTGTCAGTTGCCAGGCAACAACATTTTCTGTCAACTGTCACTTTTAAGTTGTTCTGCAATACTCCCTAAAGAAAAAAAAAAAGTGAAAATTTTTGAGATGTTTATTTTGGGCATAAGAAATGCACTTAATTTTATTCCTGAGCTAAAGAATCTGAGAAATGAGTGACACTGAGAAAATAAATATGTCTAATGAGCTGGAAGAAGGGCAGTGTATGGTACAGGTAGTGATGTGGGCAAAAACACAAACAGAAAAGTTGCAAGACTTTGCTAAGGCAAGTTTACCTTTTGGAAGGACCTGGTCCAGAGTAGAGACATGTGTATGACAGAAGCCTTCTAAAATAAAATGTGAACTCTCAAGGAAACACGTGATTCTTAACAAACTTATGGCTGGTATTTCATACTCATCACTGAAGATGGATAAGTGTTACAGTCATAGTCATGAGCTATGCCTGGCTTCTGATACTGCCTTTTATTCATAGATAGTTGAAGAAAAGCAATTTGTTACCCTCTCATGAAAATGTCTTCATATAAATGTTGTTTTATTTTCTTGGATATAAACCAGCATTAATTATTTCACTCAGTCCAAGAGTTACCCACCAGTAGTAACGTCTCTTCAAAGTATGGCAGACTCCTAAGTCACAAAGATAATGATGAAGTATATATGCAGTTCACTCTGTCAATACAATGAGTTCTAGAATTGCCACTCCTCGTCTCTCTGAGCCTGTTCTGAACCAGATCATCTCTAAGATCTCCTCAGCAATAATGTTTCATAAATTCATCAATCTCTGAACTGCATATTTCCCAACAGCAGCCCATGTAAAACTTAGCCTACCCAAAATCAGATTTGTTTATGCTGCCACATCTCATAAAAATAGATACAAAACATAAATATCTAGGGGCAAAGACAATTTTTAAATAATTTGCTCTGTTGCACAAACATTTTGAAAATAAAAAGGGACATCTTTGTGAATTCAAGTGGAATATTATTTCTTTAACAAGTCAGAATTGGACAACTTTGGCCAAGAAAAGAAATAAAAAATTGTAAAGATAAATCAATGAAAATACAATGAAAATAGCCAGTAAAGAATTAACAATGGAAATATTAAAGAACACCTACAAATCAGTAAGAAAACAAAATAGAAAAGAACAGTCTAGAAATAAAAGAAAAGGAATGGGAAATGAACTGAAAATTTTAAAAGAGCCAAAAATTATATGAAAAGATGCCAGATATGATACCACATCATACCCATCAGATTGAATATCACAGTTAAAATCTCATAATCCTCCTGCTGGCAAGGATTTGGAACTAAATTCTCATAATTAGAACAGCAATTTTAGTGTATCTAGTCAAGGGAATATTTATAATACCCTCCGAGGGACAGCAGATTAATGCCCCCCACCTAAGATGTTCATGACCTTATACCCAGAACCTATCAATATATTACTTACCATGGCAAAGGGATACTAACTTTGCAGATGGAATTACAATTGCTAATAAAATGGCCTTAAAATAGGGAGATTATCCTTGATTATTCAGGTGGGGCCAATGTATTCACAAGGGTTCTTGAAAGAGAATGGTGAAGGCAGAAGAAGACAGGCAAACAGAGATGTGACTATGGAACAATAGTCACAGAGATGTAGTATTGATGACTTGGAAGACTGAGGGCACAACCCAACAAATTTGAACACTCTGCAGAAGCTATAAAAAGTAAGAACAGATTCTCTACTACAGGTTCCAAAAGAAACACAGTGCTGCCAACACTTAGATTTGAGCCCACCGAGATCCATGGCAAGTTTATAATTTCTGTAACTATAAAGTAATAAATATGAGTTTTTAAGGGAGCAGGTTTGGGGCAATATGTTTTAGCAGCAATAGGAAACTAATAAACGATCTAGCAATTCTACTCTTAGAGAAATTCTTTCACATACTTCTAGGGCAAAATTCCAAGAAAATTCATAGCAAGACTATTTAGAACAGAAATTTTGAAAACAATCTAAGTGTTCATCAACAGCAGAATTGATTTGAACAGCAGAACATAAACAGCAGAATTACTGTTGTAATTTACATAATAGAATAATATATAGTAAATTAAGATAAAGGACCAATATCAACCTGGATACATAACAAAACTTAATGAAATAATAAGCTAATGCATTATTTGTATAATGTTCTTTTGAAGATGATATGATATTTGTGGATAAATATATTATGGTTAAAGAATAAATAAATGGATGGGAATGATAAATACCATACTCAAAACACTAGGTGTGAGTGAAGAATGCTCTAAGTTCATTTTAAATGCTTTATTTCTTTTAAAACAAAAAAAAGTCAAGTTAAATAAGACAAAAAGATCTGAGTGCATGGTGAGTAGATTATTATTAATTTTGTTATTCATAATTTCTGTATTATGAGATATTCCACAATAAAAACACAACACATGCCACAAAGATGTTTTTTCCATGTGCCCAATGGCAAACAGGCAAACTGATTCTTCTCAAGTTCACAGAAAATGACCTCACCTAAGGAAATATCCCTATTTAATTGCCAATTACAAGATAAAAATACCAAAAAGTAAATATCAATATTTGACCCAATTTTTATAACCTTCAAATGTACACTGAAATAAGCAGATTTTTATTTTTCTTCTTATTTTAAGCTATTTCATCTTAAGTCAAGAAATAATTCACATTGGGAGAGTTTCTTCTGCATGTCACCAAATTGGCACATCCAAGTATGAAGAGGTCTATTTGTAAGTGGATATTTATGAAATGGACCATAAAAAATATACTGTCACCTTTCAGTCAGATGAGTGAGGTGGTTCACTTAGAAATAAAGTGCTTAGGGCCTCGGTGGTGGCACAAGGGGTTAAGTCTCAGCACTGTGAAGCTATCCACAGCCATTGCAGTACAAGTTTGATCCCCAGCCAGGGAGCTACCCACACAGCGCAGCAGACCTCTCCTGTCTCGCCCAATGCTCCCCTCAGCAGTGTATTTCAGTCTGCCTGTTTTGTTGCCCACTCTGTCTCTGCTGAATCCTCTCATCCCCACACCTCTGGCCTGTACCTCAGTCTTATATGCATAAATAAAAATAAATCTTTAAATATATATCTATAGTGCTTAGGTAATTTGTTAAATAGACAAAATAACATTATATATTATTGTCAACCCTCCATCAATAAGGGTTAATAAGCCTATTAGCTAAAACACATGAATACTGAAGAAAAAATATAGATCTTGCTGTGGCTTAATAGTTTTCCTTTATTATTTATACTTCTCTCAAACATTTCAATTTCTGTTTTTCAAGTAGCAATGCCTATCTAATACCCTGAGAGCATTATGAGAAGATTAGGAAATGACTATTCTGCTTGTGAAATTGTAAAAAATGAGGGGGTTTTCCACTTTTCCTCCTAAACTACAAGACTTTAACTCTTTCTCTGGGAAATATTCATAACTTAAATACTGGCACTAAATTGTTTTTGCTAGAAGAAAAAATAAACACAAGAATAATCCAAGAATAATGTATGACTTAAATATGTGACATGGGAAAAAGCATAAGCAATTGCAACCCATTATTTTTCAAATACGGCTAACTTAATCTCTTAAAAAACCAAGGTCTCTTTCTTTTAAACCTGAGAAAACGAAATTAATTATATTTAGTTCTGAGTGGTACACAATTTAATACCTGTATCTGCCAAATGCCAACCACTACATAAAACTCTTCCATAAAATTGAAAATGTGAAAAACTAAACACATCTATGAAGCCAACATTATTCTAATTACAAATCCAGACAAGGATGTAACCAAAAAAGAAAACTGCTAATGAACAGAGATGCAAAAGGCCTCAACAAAATCTTGGCAAATCAAATTCAGGAATATACTAAAAGGAACAATTATCACAATCAAGTGTTATCTATCTAGGGATGCAAGGATTACTTAACATATGCAAAATAATAAATGTGATAAACTATATCAACAGAAGAAAAGACTGAAGTCATGTAAAAAAAAAAAATCGCCCCAACCAATAATTCTAAATAGTTAAATTCAAGACTGGCCATATTAGTATGCCTAAAATATAAGATAAACATATAAGTCCAGTTTGCTTCAATTAACATAGTATTATTTGCTTCAATTAACATAGTATTATTTAGTGTACTAATGGACTAAAAAGCCCACCTAAAAGCAATTTAAGAAACATCCCTGCTAGATAATGACCTTCTAGTCAAAGTTTATCCTCTTGATTAATGATATTCATTTATGAATATTACTGCATTCCGGAATCATCTGATAGAGCTTTCCTCTTCATAAGAGCACATTTCTCGATCTTATGTCTTGTTTCCTTTTTCTCCAACCAATCATCAAGAATATCATTTATTTGGGGAATCAGCATTCCTGCATATTTCCCATTGCCCTTTCTCCACAGAAATGTCATTTCATTTTTCATCCACTTTTTCTCAGGGAGTCTTCCTTTTCTGACTAGGATCACTTCCTTTTCAAGCATCTGTTTCTAGTCTTCCTAGGTGCAGCTTTTAAAATTAATACAATAGGAGGCCTCCCTGGTGGCAAAAGGAGTTAAGATGCAACCTATGAAGCTGTTCGCAGCCTCTGCTGCAAGAGTTCGATCCCCCCGCCTGCCAGGGAGCAACCCACATGGCACAGCAGACCTCTCCTGACTCGCCTACTGCTCCCCTCAGCAGTGTACTTTGGTCAATCTGCCTGTTCTGTTTCCCACTCTGTCTCTGGTGAATCCTCTCACCCTCCACACCTTTGGCCTATACCCCAGTTCTCATATGCATAAATAAATAAATCTTTTTTTAAAAATTAACACAATAGGGATTTCTGAAACCATACTGAGTGCTCTTTTCTTTACAGGAATTTCCCAATCACCTCTGCCAGATCACCTCCACCTAAATTCATCCCATGTCAAAAACTAACCAAACCAATTCTATTACTGAATACAATATAAGCACTTAAAAGATGCTGTCTACATTAAACTGCGATACACCTCTCTGTAACTTCTATTTATTGGCCTACTACATGCAGTCTTCTATGGATAATACAGAATCTCTTTGTTGCATTAGTCATTCAATTATTTGAATGCTATTATGTTTCCTTCAAATATTAAATACCTTCTGTCCATTCAAATAAGTCTTTAATCCTAATACCTTTCAGTCCCATAAATACGCACAGCTTTCACTACAAACTGATGTTAACCTGAGATATGATTGGCATATGCCTGGACAATATCTTGGCATATGCGAAATAGTATAGTCCACACCAGCTCAATCAGTCTAAAAGCATACTCATGACATAGCTTTGGGTTTATTACTTCAAATTATTTATATCCACGTGAAATCATCTTATTTGTTTATTGTTCCTGTCTGTCTCCTATACCAGACTAAAAAACTCCATAAAAATAAAGATGATATCTATAATTCACAGGAACCAGAGAACAGTGCCTGACATATGACAGACAGCCCACACATAACGTCGATTCTACAAATAAGTTCTACCTAAAATATTGCTTCTCAACAAATTTTCACCTGACATATATATTCAGGATCACTTAATGAACTAAATCATGCAATTGCCTTAGTGCTGGCCATAAATTATGGAAACATAAAACAAGTGAATTAATCTTGGTAGGCAGAAAGTGTTTTGAGAGTCGGTAATAAGATGAGTCCTAGAAGAGGAACAAAAAGATATTATTCAAAATATACATTTATAATAAACATGCAGTACTGAAACATCTTTTTGCTTCTTTTTTTATACTTTGGGATGTTCGAGGCTTTAAGGAGGCTGAAAGAAATGCACTGTAGTTACAGGGACCAGCATGTGGGAACAGTGCAGAAGTCAGAAAAAAAAGGCAATCTAGGAACTACTAGTCTGTAGAGGTGAGTCCTGAGGAGACAGGAAGAAGAAAGGCAAGGAGTGAGGCTGGAAAGAGAACCTCACAGATCATGCAAAAGACAGCCATAGGCAGTGATGGCAGCATTTAAACAAGAAGATAAACTAATTGGGTTAATATTTAGGAAAAAAAAAAAAGAATCTGCCTATAGCAGAGGAGGGGATGACTAGGGACAGGAAGACTAAGTATGAAGTGCCAGTAGAATTTCAAATAAAAGGTAAAGGCAAACTGAAAGCAACAATAGAAATGGAGCTGGACTGACTGGAGAGAATGGAGCTCAGAGCTATTCAAGAAGGTAGGGCCAACAGCACTAAATAATGAAGGGGTGACTAAGGAGAGAAGTCAGAGATGACACCCAAGGTTTCTCATTTGGTGAAACAGAAAGAGGTCCTACTCACAGAAATCAGGTATAAGAAATGAGGAGCAGTCAGCTCAGAGGTCTACTTTTTCTGAACTGAGGATTTAAATATATCAATATAACATGTTAATGGTTCCCTCTAAGAAACTGGTATTCAAGCTTATTATATCTTTATTAGCCTTCTTTAAATTCTCTCTCTCTCTCTTTATATATATATATATATATATATTCATAACTGGAAAATGTTTTCTATATCCACAATTTTTCAATAAAACTGGTTCAATTATTTTGTTTATTTACTGCCCACTGAGGAATCTGAAAGTCACTAAAATCAAAGTTGGGTATGACATGCAAAGAAGGGGGGAAGGAAGGAAAGAGGAAAGGAAGAAGGGAAGGAAGTGGAGAGAGAGAGAGAGACAAAGAGAGAGAGCAGTGTTATCACACTTTCAGGCATAAAACTATATTACAAAAGCTGTAGTAATCAAAACAGCATGGTACTAGGATAAAAATGGACACATAGACCAATGGAATAGAATTTATAACCCAGAAATAAACCCACACTTACATGGACAGTAAATCTAACACAAAAGAGACTGGAGTATACAATGGAGAAAGGAAAGTCTCTTCAACAAATGGTGTTGGGAAATGAAGAGAGCCACATGGAAAAGAATGAAACAGGCCACTGTACGAACATACCATGTACGAAAATTAACTCAAGATGGATTAAGGTCTTGGATGTAAGACCTGAAACCATAAAATACATAGAAAAAACCCAGGCAAAACTATCCACAACATTGTTTTCAGTGATATCTTTGTGGATTCCTCTCCAAAGGCAAAAGAAACAAAAGTTAATATAAACAAATAGGACTACATCAAACTAAAGGGTTTCTACACAGCAAAAGAAACTATCATTAAAACAAAAAGACACCCTAATGAAGGGAGAAAATATTTGAAAACCATACAACTGACAAGAGGTTAATATCCAAGATCTACAAAGCACTCAAACAGCAGAAAGAAAGGGAAGGAAAGACGGAAGGAAGGACGGAAGGAAGGACGGAAGGAAGGACGGAAGGAAGGAAGGAAGGAAGGAAGGAAGGAAGGAAGGAAGGAAGGAAGGAAGGAAGGAAGGAAGGAAGGAAGGAAGGAAGGGAAATAGCCCTATTTAAAAATGGACAGAAGAGCTGAATAGACACTTCTCAAAAGAAGACATACGGATGGTCAACAAACATCTGAAAAATTGCTTCTCCTCACTTATAATCAGGGAAATGCAAATCAAAACCACAATGAGATACTATTGGTACCTCACACTTGAGAGAATCATGCATATCAAGAAGACCTGGGCCTCCCTGGCGGCGCAAGGGGTTAAGCACCACATTATGAAGCAATCTGCAGCCTCTGCAGCATGAGTTGTATCCCTGACAGGCCAGGGAGCAACACACATGGCGCACCAGACCTCTCCTGACTCGCCCGTTGCTCCCCTTAGCAGTGTATTTCAGTCAGTCTACCTGTTCTGTTCCTCACTCTGTCTCTGGTGAATCCTCTCACCCCCCCCCCACACCTCTGGCCTGTACCCCAGTTCTTGTATGCATAAATAAATTAATGTAAAAAAAAAAAAAAAGATGACCAGAAACAAGTGTTAGTAAGGACATGGAGAAAAAGGAACCTACCTGCATTGCTGGTGAGAATATCAAGTGGTCCAGCCCTTACGGGAAACAGTATAGCAGTTTATCAAAATGTTAAAAATAGATCTACCACACAAGCCAGCAATTCCACTCCAAGATATCTACCTGAAGAATGAAAAAACACTCTTTTAAAGAGATATATGCTCTCCAATGTTCACTGCAGCACTATTTACAATTTCCAAGTTATGGAGATAACCCATGTGCCCAAGGACAAATGAGGGGATTAAGAAGATAAGGTATATATGTGCAGCAGAATATTATTCAGCTGTAAAGAAAGATGAACTCTTGCCATGTGTAACAATATGGATGGAACTGGGGGAGATTATGCTAAGTCAGAAGGAAAAAGACAAAAAAAAAATCAGTTGGTTTCACTTACATGTGGAATATAGAGAAACAAAACAAGGAGTCTGACTAAACCAAACCAAAAACAAACCCTAGAAGTCTGAAAAACTGAAATTAGCAGAGGGATAGGGGAAGATGGAGAACAAGGTATAGAAAGGATCCAATGGATTATGTTGGATGACTATGGGTGCCTTGGTAGTGGATGTGGTATGATGACATATATCTGAAAAGGTGAGATCCTATACTTCTGAATATATAAAATATTGTAAACCAATACTACCTTGATTTTAAAAGAAGTACCAAAAAATAAACACATTAATTAAGAACCCAAAGATTTGAGGAAATCATGATTCAACGAACTGACAGGGTATTCTAGGCCCTACCAGTATCTGCATCCTGTATTCTAAACTCCACTTACATTAAGATATTTCAAGTCTACAAAATAAATATCTTAATAAATAATATCTTATAGCAGGAACAAGACTGTAGTTACTTCAACCGGTAATAAGGAAATGACACAAGTAACCAGAAGAAAGGATATATGAAAAAAGTTAAAAAAATGAGCTCCAATCTCATCCCAAGTTCTCAATTCCCTACTGACAGCCCTTACAGACACTTCATCAAAAACCAGATATGAGATCCAAATGCCCCAGCATTTATGTGATGAACGAGGCAGTCTCAATATCTACAATAAGTACCCTAGCGTCAGGAAAATTTGCTCTATTTAATCAGAGATGTTAGTCCTCCCCTGGACTTAATATTCCTTTCTGAATACCAAAGTTTAAAAGTATTTACTATGCAAAATTTCCTGCCCAACCAGCAGCTCAGGAAGTAGAGACCTGCCTGTGGGCTCTGATGGATTTTTTAGACTCAGTGCATCTGGGATCAAAAGCAGAATTTCCAGATAATTTTAAAGTCCTTGCTAGGGTGTTCAGAAAATGTTCTTAAAATTTATCACTAGTCATGGAAAAAATACCTTTTCCAAACAGATAATGTTTCTGCAATCTTGAAAGTGCTTTTTAAGAAACCGTAATCACCTCACTCTGATGTACTGCAACTAGCAAGGGAACAATACAGTTTACTTTTTAAAGGACTCTGCAAAATACTCATTACCAAACAATAGAAGCTGTGCTTCAGCGGGGCCCTTAGTTCAATTTTAAAATGCTTGAAGTCTAGTGTGGCATGCTTGCTAATCAGGGCACACCAACTTCTCACAAGCTGAAGAAGCTTGTTTCCATAGTGGCTAGTTTATTCTAAAGAAAAATGCTGCTCATTGAGAATTTCAGTATTATGAAGGAACAGGAAGTCAAATTCTATTGTAGCCACTTCATTAAAAAAGACCTTACAGTTTAATTTTCCATTCAGAATATGAGTGACCTCCAAATTAAATGCTGTGTCAACAGAACTGATTTAATTTAATATTTTATTACTAAAGAAGTTTAAATGAAGAATAGAAAATACATTTTTTTTTCTCCAGTGGCATAAGCATGTATGTTAAAATCTTTGGTCCTTGGAAGAAAATATTTCATTTTTTCAATATATTCCACCAAGTTACCAAGTGTTAACTTACAAAGCATTTATAAATTATTATGCTTAGATGGGTACAGTTATTTGCACAGCTAAATAAAAGGGAAATCTTGAATAATAAATTGTCTAAATCTAATTGTCTAAACAATTTCTTCTACAAAATACAAATTAATGATGCAGTTTCCTAATTTGTTTATTTGAATTAAAATAACAAGAGATAAGATGAAATCTGAGTCTAGTTAGAGTAACATAATTTTTCTAAGTTCTGGAGAAGATGATATATGTTATTATTTTTCTTATTTTGGAAGATTCAAGGAGAAAAACATAAAATAGCTGATATCCCCATTATAAAAATGCAACAAAACCCACAATATTTACTCTCTTCTTTAAACCTCTCTGTCTTTGAGGAGATAGAGGTCATCGTCCTTGAGCAGGGGGCTAGTCTGCTGCCACTTGCTTCTTTCTGCAGATGGAAGAGTCATTATAAGTTTGGAGATTTCACTTTGGCAAGAGTGTCCTGGCTTTGAAGGGGGAACAGCCCGCATCTTACCCTTGCTTTTTTTCATTGACTAAAGTGATCTGCGCCAGGTGCATTGGTGAAGGAAATTCTATGGGAACTATACCTGAGGGGGTGGAGGGAAGCAAATATTGTTTAAAAACAAACAATGATGTAAAAAATAAAAAATAATAATTCTTAAAAAAATAATAATCTGATGGCCTGAACTTCTTATGGTGTTGTGTCCATTCCCTAGCATTGTCATACAAATTTCACAAACTTGGTGCCCAGAAACATAATTTATTTCCCCACAGAAATTCTGGAGGCCAGAACTCCTGCATCAATTTCACTGGACAAAATCAAGATGTCAGCAGGCAACACTCCACCAGACACTCAAGGAGAGAATGTGTTCCCTGGCCATTTCCAACTTCTCATAGCTGCTGCTATTCCTTGGCTAATGGCAGGATCACTCCAATCTTTGCCTCCATGGTTACAGTGCATTCTCCTCTTTTGTACATGTCAAATATCCCTCTGCCTCCCTCTTATAAGAAAAATGTGATTAAATCTAGGGACTAGCTGGATAATGCCAAATAATAAGAATAATCTCCCCATCTCCAGTTATTGTTTTGGCCAGATAAGGTAATATTCACAGGTTGCAAGGATTACAACATGGATATCGAATGGGTCCCATTATTCAGTGTATCATAGGGGGCTCATAAAGTCCAATATATAAACAGTTTGTAAAAACCTGCCAATTTCTGTATCTGTGACTCTCAGAAAACAACATAGCAAAACATAGTATATGTAAATTATACGTAAAGCAAAGCATTATATGTTCTATAAATGCTTGGTGCCTAAGGGTAAAATGAAATATCATTAGAAGTCCAGATAATAATAGTAGGATGATGATACCCAATGCAGCCAGTATTCAGTACTCCTACGTATTTATTGTTGGGAGTCTCCCAACTCTTAGACTAGAAATCATTACTTTAAAGTGCCCAAAAGGAGTAACCGGGGCGAATCAAGCACTCTGAATTGAAAGAATCAGGATTTTCATCTCCATCTTGTTCCTGACTGAATTTGTAACTTCAGGCAAGCATTTAACATTCAATTTGCCAATCTGTAATGTGAGATATCCTTGGGCATTTCCCTGCCAATCAAGATGCATAATGAAATAGACTTAGTCCCCATTCTTTGGCTGGTACAAGTCAGAAGTAATCCTCTCTTTTTTTGCTTTTACGCCTAGGGAGGCTGCAGTCTCCATCCTCTCTGATTCTTGGGCTCTCTCCAGTGCTGTATCTACTTAGGCTGAAGATCCTAAGTTTTCATAATAACAACAGCAATAATAGTAATAATATCCTATCAATATCTTCCCATCATCTTGTGCATTTGATTCCCTTTTCTTGACCCCATCCATCTTTATTCCATGCTCTCAATTCAGATAAACTCAGGAATTCCAATTCACTTCTCACATTACTATGCAATTCAGTTCTCACTCTGAAGTCTTAGTACCAGCAACAAAAAGAGAGGCCTTTGAAACAAGAAATGGAGAGGAATGTAATAGGTAGGTCAGGGACTCATAGTCTCCTCAGAATTCTTAGCAAAACCTCAGACCAACATATTTCTCTTCCTCCAAATTTTTTTTTTATTTTTATCTAATTGATAGGACATTTTCTCCGCCCTGCTACATTTTAAATGGGGCTAATACTTACCTACTTGGAAAGGCATTGGTCAGAAATAAAACAGAAATATATGTAAAATAACTTAGCATGGTGTCGGCACATATTATGAACTCTATAAATATTACTTCTATTATTATTATTATTGATAACATGTGACAGGAATTTAAATTTACTCTGTTTAGATATAAACCATATCTTTAAGTGACTATAAAAATCATTGAAGTCACATAGTTTGATTCAATGCTACATTCTAAAGGGTTGTCATGCATAAAAACAAATGCCAAAGAACTCCTTTTTGAAAACAATTTTGCATAGCTTTATTTTTAGTTTCTCAGAACTGGCCTGATTTTCTTTTCCCTGGATGAACAGAATTCTTTTTGAAATCTTTAATGTAGCAAAATAAAGGAGAAAGAATAGTTCTGGTTTCAGTCAAATATTATTTGAGCTGAACTTGGGCATGGACATGGAGATGAGGCTAAAAACTAGAAAACATAAATCTAACTCAGAATCATTTTCAGTGTTTAAGAATGAACAATAATGCTGTTCACTTATGCTGACAATTTATAATTAATTCTCTTCTTTTTTCCTCTTATACAGGTTTTGTAACTAATTTCTGCCTTTAAAGAGTCATATCCAATTTCTACTGCTTCAAATAGAGTCATTTGTGAGAATCTCTGTGCTGTATTCAACCCATGAATTTTGATAATGACAGGTATAAGTAGAGTTAATGGTGGGAATTAACCACTTGCTTCACTGGTCTTGATCCATCAGAGTTATAAAGGAATTTATACAGTCACACAAAGGCTCATTTCTTTACCTAGCAGTCCTTTAATAACACTTCTTGATTAATATATATATACTCTGACATTAGTGAAAAATAACATGCTAGCCAGCAGAATTAAGAGTAAAGCAGGTCAATACTGTATTGCTCAGCCACCAGAGAATTTAGTGTCTGAAATACTCAGTCTCATGGTAAAGGAGACTTGAACTTAAAAGCAGTCCCACAGCATGAACACAGAGAACACTAGGGTGCCAAGGAGCCAGCACAGTTACAGGAACTTCCACAAGGTTATTCACACAATGGTTGTAATGGACCAATTCCAGGAGAGTGAACTTTATAATCAAAGCTAAATTTTACTCTGTTGGCCCTGCCTAAGAAGGGGCACTCAGCTATTTAAAATTGTGTGTGTGTGTGTGTGTGTGTGTACACAGATATAAAAATATATGTGGATATATAAATATATTATATAAAATTATACAGGTACAGATTTTTTTTAAAAAAAAACCTCAAACAAATAAGAAAAGAAAATGTAATACAATATTGCATGCTTCTCATAGCAACTTCCAATAGTCAAATATCTTTCCACTTAGTGATAAGAAAGCATTTGCAGAAACATGCTGATTTCCCTTTTTTCTACAATAATTATTCTTTCCACTTGAAGTTTTTGGTTACCTGACTCGAGTGTCATTTCAAATGCAAAACAATCAACAAAAACTGAGTCCATTAAGACATTAAAAAGGTGTCCACATATACAGAATATACTGTGACAATGTTCATATCTGCTTAAATAATGTGTCTTTCCTATAATTGCAAAGTTAAGCTCAGAGATAATAACCAGGAAAAACAAACATTGCATGCAGCTAAAAATAAGCTGATGCCAAAGCTACCAGACTGAGCTCCTAAATCTCCCTAAAATGACAAGAAGTCATGCTGTTTCTAGTTTCGAGACATAGATATTTGACAAGTCTTCTCATAAAGCATCTAGAATATCACCACCACTTAACTAAAAGCCCAGTGAACTTTTTTCCTTAAGTGGGTGATATGAGAAATAGGCAGGTCTAAATATATTATAAGGTTCTGACATGTCCAAAGACTATAATTATTTTCTGCAATTAATCCTATTTTTTTTACTGCCATGCCACGGGTAATTTGTTCTGCTTTGAACTAGAGTTCATTTCTCTCTGTTTTGTCTTATTAATTTCCAATGCAATTGTGACAGAAGTTAAGGATGATGAGTTGGGGGTGGGAACAGAAGTTTGATTAAGATTTGCTTTCCTTGACAAATAGGCCACTGGTACCAACTGTTGCCATGGTGAGCAGTTTCATTTATGTTAGAGGCCAGAGGATGAGTCAGGCCAGGGCCCAAAGTTCCAAGTCAATTGATTTAATTCTGAGAGTTATTTTAAAAGACTGTTAACCTTAGAATGATTTACAAAAACTAAATAAAAAATAAAGTTGCCTTATTAAGGAGAAGAGGAATAGGGCACACTGGGTTTCTGATAAAACACAAAAATAATATTTGAAAAAGATGTTCCTTATTGTTAGCTTTGCACAAGCCGCCTCACTAAAGACCAATTTAGCAGAACTAATCATTGTATGAATAAAATCATTAATAAGCCTTCACAGGTCCCAAAAATCTCAGCCAAGGTCATTTAATGATTCTGTGCTATTTTCTGAGTAGTCGTCCTTAAAAGAACATGTTGCCCTTTTGGAAATTATTCATTTCTTCCACTTAATTTAGAAAGTAATATTAAGGTTTTTGACCCCACAAAAAAGAGACTAAAAACTTCAGTCACAACTTTTGAGTATATTCAGATTTGACAAAATATTTTGCCTATTATTTCTGATATTAATACAAACCTGATAAGAAGTTTCTAAACACCTTGAATATAGTTATGTTTTAATTCGGAAGTTAGCAATTTGGAGACTGTTGTAGATTTTGGAAGCTACTAATTGTCTGAAGAAAAGAGAAATAACGTCACTGGAACACGTTGGCACACTACAGGCAAGAAAAAGCTCTTAATTGCTGTGACTTGGGAGCAAAGAGAGGGAAGTAAATGAACATGCAATAGAGAATTTTAAAAGAGAGGCGTGTGAAGGTGTTAAAGAATGGAACACATTCAACTCTTATTTCTGTAGGTCTGTAATTACCACCTGGCCCAAGGAAAAGCAGTGATTCTCCATAATCCATCCATTTGCTGAAACAGCTCTTAATTACTTGAAGTTAGCTTCTTCTTTACCTAAAATAAATTGGGGAAGGGTTTGTCTTAACTTTTGACTCCAATTATCTACGACTATGTCCTAATTTTAAAATTTTATATTAATCAGTTTGCAAAGACCAAAGATGAGTGACATGATAGTGTGCCTGGACCTGCTCTTTTTGAGGAAAGGGTGTCAAGTACTTTGCTAGCAATGAGCTAGTTTCTGGCGTATGATGACAGTGTTTTCTTTCAACCTTCCTCCCTGGCTCCTAACATCAGAATGTCTTTCCTTCCCTGGGGGGTAGGAATGACAATGGCCAAAGCTTTTGTCCAAGAAACAATGATTTTTCCTTTCCTGCTCTCTCTCTCTCTTTTTTTTTTAAGATTTATTTATTTATGTATACAAGAACTGGGGTACAGACCAGAGGTGTGGGGGTGAGAGGTTTCACCAGAGACAGAGTGGGGAACAGAAGAGACAGACTGACTGAAACGCACTGCTGGGGAGCAGCGGACAAGACAGGAGAGGTCTGCTGCGCCATGTGGGTTGCTCCCTAGCTGACCGGGGATCGAACTCATGCTGCAGAGGCTGCCAATAGCTTCATAGGTTCTGTCTTAACCCCTTGCCATACCAGGAAGGCCCAAGATACTCTCTCTACTGACTTCAGGGAGTGGTCCCATAATGTGTACTGTAGCTCCCACTGCAAAAGCAATTGGGTCATAAAGAAATGAAAATTAACACTTCATTTTTTTCCCTAAGCAAAAAAGAAGCAATCTCCTCATTTCTCAGAAATCAAGGAATTCTGATTTATGCTACTAAACTAATTTTACAACCATAACATTCTAATTCTTCAGCAGACTGTGGATATATAACCAACAACCAAATAGTGCTAATAGTTATCCATCAATCCATCAAAGTCATACTTACAAATATTGTGCATTGAATTATCATTGTTGTGTTTATAAAATAGAAGTCCAAAAAAGTAGAACATATTTTATCTGATTTTCCTCACACATAGCATCTCAAACTGTGCAATGCCCATTCCCCAAGTTTTCCTTTTATTCAAAAGGAAAGTTGAGGTTTTTAAAAAAAAAAAAATTTTTTTTTTAAAGATTTACTTATTTATACAAGCATTGGGGTACTGGCCAGAGGTATGAGGGTGAGAGAATTCACCAGAGACAGAGCAGGAAGCAGAACAGACAGAATCACCGAAATGCACTGCTGAGGGGAGCAGAGGGAGGGACAGGAGAGGTCTGCCACACCATATGGATATCTCCCTAGCCAGGCAGGAATCGAACCAGCGCTTCAGAGGCTGCAGACAGCTTCACAGTGCTGCACTTAACCCGCTGCGCCACTAGGGAGGCCCTGGAAAGTTAAGTTTTACACAATGTGTCTATCGCATTACAAAGGCACATCAGAAATTCCTAACAGTTTTATGTCAAAGAGATCATATTTGGGTAATAGACAAAAAAAGATTAATTAATCTGTAAAAATTTCTAAACATTGAACAATAATGAGTTACAGGAATGAAAACTCTTTCTTAACGTGAATTTTACTACTGCACTTAGCAATCTGGAACTGTTCTGAATTTGGAAGTTACTGATGGTCTAAATAAAAGAAAAATAACATCACTAGAACAAGTTGGCACACTAAAGGCAAGAAAAAGCCTGCAATTATGGTGACTTGGAGACAGAAAAGGAAGCAATAAACATGTAACAGAAAATCAGAAAAAGAGATATGTCACAGATAACACTATACAATTCCAAGTATATGAAATGTCCAGAATAGATTAAAATCTATAAAGGCAAAAGGTGAATTACTAGATTACAGGTTGGCTAGGGCTGGGAGAGTTGGGGGAATTAAGGGATGACAGTAAAAGAGTATAGGGTTTCCTGGGAAGTTCAAGTAATGAAATGTTTTAAAACTGATGATGGTGATGGCTACGAAGCTCTGTGAATGTATACCATAGACACAGAATCGTATGTTTTAAATGGGTAACATACATGTAAATTATACGTGTAAATTATATATTAATATAATTGTATGTATGTAAATTATATCTCAATAATACCATTTTTTAAAAAGGCAAATAAGTATGTAAAATGGAACACCAACATAAGTAACCACATAGCAGTAATTTCGTAAGAGAATAAAAAATTTTGGGAATTGAGCATTGTGAATAATAGCATGTCATTCCCTCCTGTCACAACTTTCAATTATTTGAGCCCACATGTCTCTTTCCCACCCCAGGTCTTTATACATATTATGTAATATGCCTGATCTACTCTTCATCACGTGTTTTGCTCTGTTTTTGTCTTGCCAAGAACTATTGATCCTCGAAAGGCGATATCCCTGAGCTTAAATGCTATTTCCTCAAAGAGTTTAAATAAATCTGATTAAGTGAGTGTCACTGTTACTCTCTTAATTCAAACTCTGGTTCTCCTTTCCTAACACTTATCTCAGTTTGCAATTACATGTTCACTTACACTTAGATTTTTATTGCCTTCTCTTCCATTGACTCTAATCGTCATGATGGCAGAGAATGTGTTTGCTTTGTACATAGCACATTTCAGTGGTCAATTTATGGAGAAAATAAGCATTGTTGGATACATGGAGTAAGAATGGATTAGTGGACACCACAACCAGTGCCTCACAAAACTTCACAAGTTACAGATAATTGAATATGTAAAAATAGATGAACAAAAAGTGAAGCAGTTATTCAAATAATTTGAATAACCCATCTCATATTTTAATATTGTATTAAATACTAGATAGAATCATATAAGTCAAATAATACTAACTTTATGAGTACTACTCTATGTATAAACTTTCAGCCATATTAGTATAATATAAATATCTTTACTACCCATTTTAACAGTTCTACTTAACTAGGGCTAAAAAGATGAGCAAGACAAGCTCCTCCCCTCAATAAACTTAAAATCTAGCATGAGAGAAAGATATGTTATAACTACTATAATTACAGAGAGAAGAAAGTAATTCTACCCAGACATATAAAGGAATAATTTTGTATAGCACATACAGTTTAAAAAGTAGTTTATGTAAAATTTCACTGTTATAGAAGCCTTATATTTTCAATAGGGATTATATTTATATTTTAAATATAAAGAAATGTAGTCAATGACTTCTTCAGTAATATAAATAGTAAATACTAAGAAGACACAGATTCAAACCCCAATCTTCTTGTTCCAATTACAGGATCCTCTTCTCCAATATACATGAACTATAGGTGTCTGTGTTGTGTTATCATTCTGGTTAGAAAGAACATGAGAAGAAATTAGCTCTCAACATCCAGATAAGGCAATAAATATTATAACAGGAAGGTAATATTCTGAAAGTCCTGTTTTAATTTAGTTAAAATGGCAAGGGAAAGGAAGGGACAAGGGAGGGAAAAGAAGAAAAAAGGAAGAGAATCAAGATTCAGATGTAGTAATTTTAAGGGGAGAGAGGTATAACACAAATAAAGGCAAATTAAGATATTTTACATATCTCCCAACATTTACAAGTTCAACCATGGAAACAAGTCATTCAACACTGTGAATATCTCTGCCTGTCCATAATCATTACTTTAGCCACAACCTATGTGTAGTACTGATTGCACATGCCTTTCCAAGTCTTTGTCTCTATTCCAATAGATTTGTACACAGTTGAGGAAGTTCTTATAATCACTCAACTATACTAAGATACCCTGAAAAGCAATTCTATAAAAGTCTCATATGGCTTAGGGATTCTCAACTCTACTGAAGGCAGTAGTAAAGCAACAGAGACTCTGGAAGTCACCTAATCCCACACTTGCTTTATCCAGAAAGATGAAATGAAATTAAATTATGCATATTACAGTTTGTAGCACACCATTGTCGCTTCTGTAGTTGTCCCAAAAATAGGTTCTTATTAAATTCTTCATGGGAATGAAAGCATGCCCCTAAATTTACCTAGTGATTTTCCAGACCATTCTCTGAGAATTTTTAGTAGGCTTAAATTTCTAGAATTGGCAAAATACATAAGGCTTAGGCTTGGAAAAGCTGTGCTGAGAAACTCCTGGTCTACTACACCTTCGTATGTGGATAAGCAGAATTCTTAGTTGCTGAGAAATCTGATTTCTTCCAATGTACTCTGACTGCTCAAAAACTACCAAAAAAATTATTGTAAAATGTTGCTTTTCACTAAAAGTAAAAATATAGTCTCAGAATTGCTAGCAATCTCAGTCATGCAATATAGCACAGTTTTGCTTTTAAATTGCACCAAAATTGTCTTTAAAATGTATTAATACATGGGAATCACGAACAAGAAAATGAACAACTATGATAATCAAATTTTAGATTAAATAAAACATATAAAGCCACAAAAAGGTTTTGTGAGTAAAAACACTGCATGAATAACTAAAATAATGGTTTCAAAACTACTTTCCATTTTCTTTGCACAGATCTGAAATTCTAATCTTTGGAGTTACTATGTGTTAAAGTTACAACACATCATGTTAAATAAATATATAACTTGAAAGAAATCATTCATGAAGTTATTTGCTCTGATAAATAGATTAACACACATTATTTATCAGATTAGACATGGGACACTTGGAAAATAAGAGAAAATAAAGTCCTGTTCTCAATGTTCCTGAATAGGTAATTTTCACTCAATGAAGCAAAGAATGGAACTTGCTCTGGTTTTTGAGCATTTGTGTTCCCAAAAATTCACAAGTTCTATGATTTTGGCTTATATCCTCGATCCACCACTGGCCAGAAAGGGTTTTACAATGCTAAAATTAAAGACTGTTGAAATGCCAAACTATCCATAACTATTCAGTTATCCTTTTGCCATCATGCACTGCACTTAACAATTTTGTGTAGTGATGATTAGGGCTCAGAAGACAATTTTTATCAAGTTTACTAATTTTATTCACAATTGCTCCTCCTTGAACCAGACAATACATAAGGTGCTTAAATTTTTGGCTTAAATTCAAACTTCTAATATCTTTAATACAAACCAAAACTACAGTATGACTTGGGGAAAATGTTTATATAGCAAATTGATGGCCAGCACTAATAAATCCCTCACCCTCAGAAATTGGTAGTTTCCACAGAAGGATTGGACTTTCTGCGGCCAATAAAGTAAATTGAAAAATCTCCAGCCAACTGTAATAAACACAGAATTGAAAGCTAATAAAACACCACAGGGCATTTCAAGGTAACTCAGCAGGAGAGAGCTCACCAATATAGATGTGTTTACAGATGGTGACTAAAGATATAATAATTAATCTGCTTTTGAACTAATGAACAAATCACATGCTTCCTTAAAATACAAAGCACAAAGCTCTTAGCTGCTAATTAAGTTCAGGAGTGGAATAAACACTTGATTTGCAGTAAAGGATAAGGCTCATAAACGGTAATATATGGTTATCCAAGTCTTGCCTGTCTAACTCAGAAAAAAACAAGCTTCCTATTCAGGATATAAAAATTGACATGACATTATCAGTCACCTGTAGTTTTCAAGTCTTAACAAGATCCAAGATAATTTATTATTGAATGTAATGCCCTTCCTTAAGGTTCTTTAACAAAAGAATTACTCCAAATGGGTTATTAGAATGCTAACTGCATTTTAAATAATGATTGCATTTAAAGTTTGTATTACAAGTTCAATCATGGGAAACAGAAGTGAATCAATACTAGAGATACAAAAAGAATAGTTATTCTCTATGTTGTTTATAAGTATGTATAGCGGATATATGAATAAGCAAGATTTTCTTGCACATAATAGAATCAGATTCTCACTCACATATGAAAGAGGAAAGAAGGAGAGGGATGTGTAGGCAGGCAGATACACAGATGATAGTCATAAAGACTAGGGGTAGACAAACTATAGTGCGGAGGGAGAAATCAGGCCCTATGGACTATCTTCGCATGGGCCAAAAGATAATACAAGAGTGACTTTTAGTTTTTTAAATAGTTGAAAAAACTCAAAAAGAAAAATATTTCATAACATATGAAAATTATACTAAATTGAAGAAAACACAGGAAAGTTTTTACCTATTATCTATGGTGTTTTTGTTTCACAGAGGCAACAGATCTTCAAAATAGCTTGGAAAATGCTCAGAGAAGGTCCCACAGAGGCAGAGTACTAAGACCACAAGCCATGTGACCCACAAACTTAAAATATTTACTCTCCTACCCTTCATAGAAAATGAATGCTGACTCCTGAGGTAGATAACATAAATTGTAACCCTATCTACATGACCCAAAAGGATTCACTAGAATTCCAAAACATAGTAATTAAAATCACCAGAATACTTTGGGATATATTTTATCCTCACTTAAAAAAAAAAAAATTCATCATGAGCCAGTACCTACAGTGGTGCTGTATCTGATTAGATATATACTCTCTCAGAAAAATGGGCATTCAGGCAAAGCCCAGAAATTCAGGTCACAGCAGGCCAAAGCTACCCTTTCAGCAGGATATCTCTGCCTTCTCCTCACCCTCCCTCATCACCCACAATCTCTGACATTGCCAGCACAACCCCTTCCCTCCTCCAGTCCTTGTTTCTCACCCATAGGGCAGTTCTTCTGTGACAGGAATGGACATGACTGAGACAAATGCAGAAGAGGGGAGGGTGACCTCTTTCCTCAGTGCTCCTACAGCTCTTCTCAGTCACTGGTCAATCTCTTCCAATACACTTTTCCTCCTCACCAAATGTGGGTATTTCTCAAATAAATGAGTAGATCTTACTTCAGTTTTTTTTTTTTTTTTTTATCCAAGAAAGCATGTTCTCCTCGTCTACTTTGAACCTTAAAAGACAAAAGTGGGGAGGGTGAAGAAGCACCCTCCCTCCACATCACCACCACCATTTCCTCTGTTGCTAACTGTATTAAAAAAAAAAAAAACTTAGAAAATATCAACCAAGTTACCTGTTCCTTTGGGGCAGAATTATTTTAAAAACTGCTGTGTAGCTGTGTCTTGCTTTGGAATAGGAAATCAAAGAAACCCTGTCAGAAACAATAGCTGAGGGGAGAGCAAATGGAAATGATTATATCAATCTCTTGGGTTAGCAAAAGAAAAGAAGTGACATGAACTGGAAGTGAAAAATCTTCCCCTAAAGTTTATCCTCTCAGTCTTCCTTACCTGTCTACTCCATCCCTACCCCAATCCCCAAAAGCTTCAACAAGACCACACTTACCACACAGAATCACATAAGAGAGCTGAGGATGAATCTGGACCTGAACTATTGCTTTGCACAAAGTAGATTCTCAATATACATTTGTTAAGTCAATAAATTGAGAACTGAGTGCATCTAGGCTATGCCCTTTTGTTGTAGAAACTAGAAACTGGAGAGAGAAATGACATGATTTTGTCAAAATCACACAGCTCGCTGGAGGGAGCTAAAACAAAAACTGATTTTATGACAGTCCCCTTGACCCAGGCCATTGCTCCAGAGTAGGAGACAGTTTGGAATCATGAAGAACTGGCCCAACAAATGTTCCACCTTCTTTGTCAACAGATCTTCAAATTAGCTTGGAAAATACTCAGAGAAGGTGAACATATGCCCACCCCCCAAAATATGGACTGTAATTAGTGTAAAGTTTAGACTCTAAACCAAATCTTGCAATCAGATTCTTGGCAGCCAATGGTTGGTTTATGAGCAGGCTTCTGACTCAGAGTTCTGGGAAACTGACTAAAGAGGAGGGATTTCTGGAAGATATTTTCCTACTTAATAAAATTAAAAGACCACTCATTCTTTTATCTTTCGAAGATTTTTGTGCAAGGACAAAATTCTCATACCTTAGTAGTAATCTTATAACAACAAGGATATAAAGATTTTAAAGAACCTAAGCTAACCTAGAAGCTTGACTTCACTGGGATGTTGAATTGACCAACACTGAAACTGCCTGTCCCAGACTTCTTATGTAAGAGAATAATCCTAACTATAAAAGGTGAATAAAATCTTGCTTGCAGCCAAAAGCATGCTGAATTATGTATCCACACCAGATGCCCTGGTCCCTATCTCAGCCCTCACCCTGCTAGAGTCATTACCCCAGCTAACGAGAACCATAGATAGCATCATAAAAGAAAATGCTGATTCCCATTACCAAGATGGCGGGAGGACTTTAAGAGGCCAGCTCTACCCCAGCAAAGATCTAGTCTATTGCAAGCCAAACTTCAAATGCATTTTCCCAGTAGAAATATTATTATATATGTTGTGTGGGCCCCATGATGATTTTAGAGCAGAAACTGTACAATATGGTTTAAATAGGCTTTTGTGGGTTGGCCTGGAAACCTAACATTGTTTCTATGGAAAAATGTTTCAAACTCCAAACAACTCTGTTCCAAATGAACTTTTGTATGCAACCTGTTTTAAAATGGGGGGAGGGGGTGTTATAGCTACTCACATTAAAATACACAGGGAAGAATCTGTGTTACTGGTTACAAAAAAACACATTTGGACCCAGGCTTTAAAATGACCAATGGTCTTTTGCCATTTGGTATAAAATAGTTCTGAACATAAAAGGGTTGTGGCATCTTGCAGTACCAAAGAACAATGCAAATCAGAACTAAGATAACCTACCAGATTCCATTTTAAAGTAATTTTCTGTTGGTGGTAAGGGTTACCCTACAATTAAATTGTGTCTATTGAGCCAATGTATCTTCAGGACCACTGGAAAATATTTCAGCAGTAATTTGAATGAGTGTATGAACATCTTGCCCCAAAATAAAAACAGCAGAGATCTCTATGATTATTTTAATAATCTAAATCTTTAGAATTTTGCATTAAAGTCAATCAACAATTACAACTTGATCCCATGAGTCTCTATTTCTTGATTCAGGTACTACAGATGGACCAGAGTACAGCAAAAAAAAAGAAAATCTTAGTTAACGTAGCTTTCTGTATCTTCTTCCTCAACTATAAAATGAGAAAACAGCATCAAGGTCCCAAAGCTATTGTCATTTACATGAGATAGCATCCCCTGTGTTGTGCTAAGACCCAGTAAGTGGCCAGTGTCAGTGAAGTCCATTACTTTCTATCCTCATCTTCCCCTACAAGAACACTGCGCTCACATAACATATTCAAATTCTCACCAACCTACACATATATAACTGACAACCAGAGTTTATTCTACTAGTAAATATGCATATGGCTTCTAAAGAAAATCAAGTCAAGCATAATCTTTTAACGGTATATAAAAATGAATTAACATTTCTCTCTGCCTAATATAAAATATTATGATTGAATGCTATGGGTGCTTTTCAATATTGTAATTACTATAACTTATATTTAAATTCTCATTAAAAAATGGGACTTCCTGTTGCCTTCTGGGGAATTGGTATTTTGAAGAAACCTGGGCTAGCTTGCTTCATAAAAAGGTGAAAAAGAAATAAACTACCAATTGCAATTCAAATCAAAGTTTGTTAAAATATAGAAAAATCTCATCATTTCCTCAAAACCTTCTCATCTTTTCCTTGTGAACTATTAAGTTTCTGTGTCCAGAACTATTCTCAATTATACAGTAACTTTTTCAAAATTAAATTACAGTGATCAGTGATGCCTGTGAAATATATGTCTGTCCTTAATTAATATAAGGCATTAAGGGTTAGACATCAATATTCTTAATGTTTTAAAATTAACATTAAAAACCTGGAATTTATTCTTTGGTTAATTTCACTGCCACACTGAGCATGTCTCTGTGAATTTTTCCCTCAAAATGTTCAATTTGTGGATGATGATTGGAAGTTGTCTGTTTTCAACTCCTCTATAGATAATTTCAAAATGTAATTTGCAGTGCTTATCTTACCTTGACTGCATGTCTTGTCCTTTCTCTGTTTATTAATTCTTGCAATTGGCAGAATGAACACCAAACAAATCAACAGGGCACCTTTGTTCTATGTGATTATCCTACACAGCAAGTGAAGTTAGTACCACAAGTCTCCAGAATAAAACCTGACTCTTTAAGTATAAAACTCAAGGAGCAAGTACAACACAGGGAAGCTGTCTACATTTTTCAATTTATAAGTCCCCAAATACAGTATTTAAAAGACAGTTTAATATTTCAGCTAAAAATTAATATTCTAGAGGGATGTCTTGTCAGTTTTCCTAAGCCATATTTCCCACTCATAAAATGTAAGTTTCCAAATAAAATCATTTAAATTAACTTTTCTCCACCTCTTCTATTCCATTAACCTTATGTATCTGTCAGGCATTATTCCAAAATTGAGATTTACCAGTGACCTGAGAAATAAATAAAACTTAGTTTCCTTGTGGGGCTCTCCACACTTCTCTCCCCAAGGGCAATTTGGCCTTTCTCACATCTCTATGTCTTCTATTATGCTTTATGTTCCAAACACCCATAATCTATCCTGCTACCAGCATAGAAGTAAACTCTCATCCTTAAGTACTCACAAAGAGTCTTCAATTCCTCAACAACCAGCAACCTCTACAAATCACCATCATACTCAAAAGAAGAGCAAATCAAATTGCTTTTGAAAGATACAAAGAGAAGCAAAAACTAAAAGCTCTCATTCTTAATCTAAAAACAATGCATATGTATGAGCAACACTAAACTCTAAATATACATTTTGTATTTCACCCACACTGCTTATGACTACAGATTTTTGCCAAAAATATTACATTTAAGTATACTACCTCAACTTTTTGAAAATTATCAAACTCCTTATCTTTCCTCCCACTGCCTACCCCTAATATGAATGTACTACTACACACTTCTAGGTAATGGAAGAAAATCTTCTCATATTAAAGATGAAAAAACTGATGTGAAGGATACTTTCCAGTTTAGGAAGAAAAAAAAGGGTTTATGCTTAGGTATCAAGCATTCCTTTTAAATCATAGTTTAAAAGGAATAGGGTTTACAGACAAAGATGGAAAGCTCATTCTATCTTTAATGAACAGTTTAACACTGAGAAATTAACTGAACCTTTTTGAACCTCACCTGTAAGACAGGTTTAACATCTTCTATGATCAACATGTACATAAAGCAAATAAGAGACTAGATATAATGCAGGATTTCTCAGTCTCGGCACTACCTGCACTTTGAGTCAGATAATTATTTGTTTTGGGTGACTGTCCTAAGCATTTTAGGACATTTAGCAGCAACCTCAGCCTCTGCTGACATGACGCAAGGAGCACTCCTCCCTCCTGTTGTGATAACCCATAATGTCTCCAGACATTGCCAAAAGCCCCTAGGGAGGCAAAGGCTTCCTCTGTCCTCTATCAGTGAGTTAGCTAACTCATAATAAATGCTTACTTACATAATAGTAAACCTAATATCATTGGATATTTGTTTCCAGATCAAATTTATGGTATCATGCACATTTCAAACTTCCTGAAAAGGTTGCTTGGTGGCAAAGATGGCAAGAATGGAAAGGTCATGGCAAAAACCCAAGGGACTGATCAAAAGTTAATGAAAGGAAAAGGATCCTCCACACAACACCTATCATACAGCAGGTAAAAAAGAAATCTAGTGGACATTGGAGGGACTATATAAGGAAAGAAATCCACAGCTTTGACACATGAAGAAAGTTGTGGCAACAAAGTACCACTTTCCAGTCTTGATGTTAATTTGTAGCAGAGCTGTGACCAAAATACTGACACACTTACTCCCAATCCAACATATTTCATTTCACCATGACAAGTATATAGGGAAAAATCCAAATTAGACTGTCAGACTTTCCAGTGTCTATTCACTGTCCAAGTGTATTTGCCCAATAAATCCCTCTGGTAAACTGGCTATGCTCTTCAAACTCTCTTCCTGTTTCTTACTGCCCAGTTCATCAGAAGACTGACAGTTGTCTAGAAGACAGAAGACAAATTTAACCAAGACAAGTTTGGGTAGCAAGAAGTCAGTAGTTTAAGTCATGCCACTGTGCCATAACAAACATTTTCTATGGCAAATATTCTCAGCTGAGATAGAATAGCCTGTCTTTCATATTTCACTTAACCAACTTACATTGCCTGACTGGATCAACTTTTCCTCTAAGACCTACTCAAACACCAATGTCTACTGAATTTTCTAAGAAATTTTAGTATTAGAGGCATGTGACACCATATCTCTGCCTTCCAAGGAAACAACATGGAATACACTTGTCAAAAAATTTCAGATATAGTCATCTTTTCTATTATCGGGCCTAAAACAGTTTTCATTTACTAAAAGATTCCTATTGTAGGGCACAGTTTAAAATGTGTTGCCAGGGCTCCCTGGTGGTACAAGCAGTTAACTCTCAGCACTATCAAGCTATCACCAGCCACTGTGGCCAGAGTTTGATCCCTGGCCAGGGAGTTAAGGACCTAACCCACATGGTGCAGCAGACCTCTCCTATCTTGCCTGCTGCTCCCCTCAGCAGTATATTTCAGTAGATCTGCCTGTTCTGTTCCCCACTCTGTCTCTGGTGAATCCTCTCACTCCCCACACCTCTGGCCTGTACCCCAGTTCTTGCATGCGTAAATAAATCTTTAAAAAAAAAGGTGTTACCATGTTCTTGAATGGGAAAATATAGCGACCAAAAAGCTAAGGAGGAAGTACTCAATTTTGGTTATTAGGGATAAATTAGTCTAATTCTAGAATAGCTTTTGGTAAAATATTCAAAAAGGAACAATATTCTAAGGGGGAGCAAGCTCACTTCTGACATCCCCATATTGAGGCATCTGGGGTCCTCTTGGTATGTCCCATTCCCAAGCCTATGCTTCTCCACTCAACATTTTTCAGATGTTTCCTGAGTCTCATCTTACCAATCTTGGCCAGTATCCTCTTAAGGCCCAGAAATCAAATTCCAAATTGTCATTAATCTGACAAATTAGTCCATGTCACTGTGTCAATGACCTTCTCTGACAAGAAAAAATAAAAATTGACTCTGGAGGCAAAATACACATGGATTTGAAAACTAGAAGTTTTGACAGTTACTTTTCTTAGTTTCAGTCTTTAAGATGAGGAATAATAATGCTGCCTAGCTCTTAAGTTGCTATTCATAATGCAGTGCTCAGCACATAGTAAATATCAATAATAGCTGTTATATTATTAAATTCCCTTAATTATATTCTAATTTGAATAGCTGCAATAATGGAATTTTCAAGCAAACCAGAAAATGAGGAATCTACATTAAACATTTTTCCATAATAAAAAAGGGGGTAAGAATAACAAAGAAAGGGAATTTTAAAAAAGAAAATATGAAACCCCTGTTCTGCTCACACAAAAAAAAAAAAAAACTGTGACATGGCTGAAGTGAGCATATCAGCCCATTTCAATGGCCTTCTCCCCCTTTCTACTCAGTTCATGTCACATTTGGTATCTATTGCCACCTTTCCCATCATTATAACATAAGAACTAACACTAATTCAGCTCTGACTTTCATGTTGAGGTATCTAAAAGATAAGAAAAAGTAAGAAATGTCATTATTTTGATCATTTGTGAAGTAGGGATAATAACAACATATTTCCCCAGACCTGGAATGTGGAAAGTCCCATAAATGCTAGCCATTATTATTACTCCAAGTGATGTGAAAATCTCACTTCACCAAGAATCAAATGAAATTAAAAAAGATTAAGTCATGCTGCAAAGGTATGCGATGGGGGAGGTGGGAAGAACACAGTGTTCTAGTGTTTATAACATGGGGAGAAAGAAGAAAGATAAGGATTTAGAGAAGAAAAGGCAAGTTAACAGACTACCTTCACTGTCTCTTTTTATCATCAATCCATTCTTACCTCTTATATTAGTTCCCTAGGGTTGCAGTAACTTCTACAGAGTAGGTGGTTTAAAAGGACAGATACTTCTTCTCTTGCAGTTCTAAAGGCTAGAAGTTGGAGATCAATGCTCCCTCAGAGATTCTGGGTTGAACACTTTCTTGCCTCTTCCTAGCTTCTGGTGGTGGCTGGCAGTCCTGAGCATTCCTTGGCTTAATGGTGCATCACTCCATCTCGATCACTATTGTCACATAGCATTCCTTCTTCTTTGTGTGTGTGTGTGTGTGTGTCCATCTGTCTGTATCTAATCTCTTCTTATAAGGAAACCAATCATATTGGATTAATGATTGATGATACTCCAATATAACCTTAACTTGATTGCATCTACAAAGATCCTTTTCTCCAAATGGGTCAAGTTCACAGGAAGTGGGACTTGAGCATATCTTTTCTGGGAACAGAATTCAACCCACAACACTCCTCTCATCTGAAGACATATTTTGTTTTTATTGCTTTAGGGGTTGTTGGTCAGTCTTAAAGCTATGAAGTTCATTGAAATAAAATTTATGCTAATGGACTAATTCAGAATTATCATAACAAAAAAGCAACTATGTCTACTTAGCCATGTTTACTTCCCAAGCTCATTAGTGGGTTCATGTGGTGAGAAAAATTTCCCACTCACTGTATCAAATTTAGCACATTTATTTAGTCTGACTCAATGCCTGAAATATCCTTTCATACATTTAAGCCAATTTTCCCCAAGGTCATGCAGCAAGATAGAAGTCACAGATCTTTCTCCTGTGAGTCAATCACTATAAAATAAGCACTGAATTTGGGTGAAAAGGAGTTAGGAGAAGAAATGTGCCTGGAATAAAACAAGGTTGACTTTTTTTTTTCATGTAACAAATTTTTACTATTGTATATATGTTTGAACCAAAATCAAAGCAACATTAGTCTAGAATGAAATATAATTATAAATATTCTAGAACTAAATAAATTTCTGTAATAGTGCAGATTTATTTTGAAACTGAATAGCAATCACATTTTTTTCAATCACAATTCACAGTATAAAAGAGCACCAATTACTTCCTACTAACATTCTTTAAGCCAAGTGATACTTGAAGAATAAAATTAATCACTTTTCATTTATCATAAAACACAACTTCTCCAGTCAGGCATAATCTTTCATCATTGCTGAATTCTTGTGTCAGATTTTCTTAGTTTGGAAATCTTCTAGTATAAATTTAGTTAATTTTGATAAAGAAAAATTCATTCATGCTCCTAAAAAAAATGAACTAATCTAAGTTCTGGTCATATGTGCAAGTAGCAAAGCAATCCGTATCAAATTTTCACTAATGCACACCTGAAAAACAGCTACTGAATTTGATCTAACAGAGGAAAGTTGTCTCACAGCATGAAATCATTGAGAAACATGAATTAGAAGACTTTTTGGGAATTTTACATGTGGAAGAAATTTTCTCTTTAGAAATAAAATATTACAATTTATAGAAAACTGTGGAAATCCAAGTCAGAATGTGACTAACTATATACAAGCAGTGAGGTAAAGTGGTTAGGGTTCACATGGAGTCAGACCTCCTGGCTTGAAGCCATGCCTTGGGAGCTACAAGAAACTGAGACAGGTATAGAATCTCTCTGATGCTCAGAGTTCTCAGTAATAAAACAGGATATTGATAACAGCACCAACATCTAGGATTTTAATAAATAATTGATGAAATGACTATAAAATCTTTGGCATGCTGCCTAATTGTGATTATTATTTAGAGCATGGGTCCACACCTGGCAGGTATGGCAAACTGCCTGGTTTCAAAGCACAGCTGCTATGAATTACTGGCACTGAAACCCTGGCCAAGTAACTTAACCTCTACAACATCAGATTCTTCAAAAGGGGAAAAGAATAGTAACTACTTCAAGGATATAAAATTATATATATATATGACAAGTAACATATATGAATCACTTAGCTCAATACTGGAATACAGTACAGAGCTCTAAAAAGTGCATATCCTATTACATCTTGTGGTATGGTTTATTTTTCTTTAATTTTGTAAAAATAAAAGTGAGTTCATGGCATTGCAATTTTTCTCATCTAGCAATTATTCTCATAAATCCAAGACAAAAATGTATTTTATACCTAGAAGGTCAGAAATATGCATTTTTGCAGGGATGATTAGTGCAAGATTAACCTAGACATACATTTTTATAAAGATATTCATTCACTTCAGATCCATTCTTAATACTCCTAAGTAGTGCATAATTTAAGTTTACTTAAATTTCACCCTGCAATAGTATAAACAAACATATTACAAACATAGTACAAACAAGAAGTTCTGATGCACAGTCCTACAGCAACAAGAAAACTACCCAGTAATATATGCAGCCATACTTGTTTAAATCATTCAAACACAAAAAGTATTATCGGACAGATTCTCAGATTACTTGCCTCATGGCTGGTCTTTTTATAGGAACCTTCCCAGCAGCCATGCTTAGTAGCGAGGTGCTATTAACAGTAGTACCTTTTCAAATCCAGGTTTGTGTCTTATTTCCTGGACTACACTATCTAGGCTGACATTGAAGGATGGAGTCTCTCCTCCAGAAGGAGCTGCTCATGATTTTACTTGCCAATTAAAAGTAATGTCTAGATGGGAGCCAACAAATTTTCTCCCAAGTCTCCAAGAAAGACTAAAAAACGCTGCTTTCCAGGTAAGACAACCTTATAGTAAGAAGTAATAGAATGGCAAAGGTTGGAGCTAGACAGGAGCTGAGGTCCTCCAGTTGGTAAATCTGCAAAAATGGCTAACCAAAAACATTCTCTTCCAACCTCTTTGTCCCTTCCCACTATAGATACTAGGAAGTTTAACAGTCACTTCAGAACATTCCTGTAGGTTGACCAATGAAGTCTAAGCAGAAATCTGTTGAGAAAATTTCTCTAAAACTTTACCTTCATGATTAAATAGGACATACATGTACCTGGTGCTATCCCTTCCATGTCCCTTTTCCTTTTATCTGTCTTGAATATGAACATGACGTTTTAATCATCAGTAGCATCTTAAAACCACAAGTGAATCAATAATGACAAAGACCAGCTACTTGAGTAGGGTCACAACCGTGTTCTAACTCTTAACACTAAAACAGAGTGAAGGATTATTCTTCCAAACATCAAATCTAAAATCTTGAGATCCTCAACAAGATGGCTGAAATTCTTTTAGACTGCAAAGGTGGTAGTACACTTCCAGGCTCAAAAATGAGAGCTGCTTAGGCAACTAAGGGGCATGTGCATGTACATTCAGCACTCATATTTAATACAATCAGTGCCAGTATCTCTGAATATTTAGAATTATCATTTAATATATTTGAGAAAACAAATCTGAAAAGACTTGAAATATTAAAATACCATGCAAATATAAAAATAATTATTTTACTATATTTCAACTGAGAAAAATAAGAACTATAATTTTTTAATTTATTTATTTTATTTTATATATATATATATTTTAAAGATTTATTTATTTATTTATGCAAGCACTGGGTACAGTCAGAAGCTCAGGAGGGTGAGAGAATTCACCAGAGCCAGAGCAGGGAGCAGAGCAGGCAGAAGGACCTAAGTACACTGCGAGGGGAACAGCGGGCGGCAGGAGAGGTCTGCGCGCCATGTGGGACCCTCCTCCCATGACCTGGGAGCAGCCGGAGATCAAACTAGTGCTGCAGAGGCTGCGGGAAGCTTCGCTCAACCGCTGCGGCACCAGGGAGGCCCAGGACTATAAATTTTGATAGTGGAAAACTAATAGATATGAGACAGTGTAAGCAAACCATTATGCATTTCTTTGACTGAAGCATATATATAAATATGAGTGTGTTAAAAAGCAAGAATCCAAGTGAAAAAGTCATAAATTATAATGCTGAAGAAAGTCATGTTCCAAAATAAGACTTGTTTTCTTCAGCAGTCTGGGTAACATTTTACCTTGTGTTCAAACTATCCATGCATGCAATGAATGCAGTTTAGTCAACCTCAAATTATACCCCATTTCTGATCATCTTGCTTGAAACTCAGCCCATGTCCATGGAAATGTAGCTTTATATTTCAGGGCTAAGTAAAAGAAATAATACTTGGCATTCAAATGCATGAGGTGTCTTTAAATTGTCTCTCATCTTTATTTAAATATCTTCACCAGGAAAACCAGACTAAAAATACAACCCAGTATTTCATTTCAGAGATTAAATCAGTATGAAAATGTGCCCTGGTCAATCACAGTATACACCTCTTACTCTTTAATTTATTCATAAATTATCTGACACCTTTCTGAGTTTCTTTTCTTGAGTTCATCCTGCCCACTTTTTAAATTAGAATGCACTGATATAAATTATATTAATGCACATTTACTTGAATTTCCTATATCTTATGCTACTGTTCCTTATCCTTACAGAAATAGGGCCCCCCCCCAAGTTCAAGGTTAATTTTCCTCCAATGAGGGCCTCCCCTGTGGTGCAGCAGGTTGAGCGCAGTGCCGTGCAGCTGTCCACAGCCTCTGTAGCACAGGTTCGATTCCCGGCTGGCCAGGGAGATTCCCACCTGACACAGCAGGCCTCTCCTGTCTCAGCCACTGCTCCCCTCAGCAGTGTATTTCAGTCAGTATGCCTGTTCACTTGCCCGCTCTGTCTCTGGTGAATCCTCTCCCCCTCCCGTACATCTGGCCTGTACCTCGGTTCCCCGGTTCTCGTATAAAAATAAATAAATCTTTAAAAAAAATTTTCCTCCAATGGTCTGCATATTATTTCCTCTCATTTGTCATCATCAACATTTACTTTTACTTCCTTCTTTACTATCTCTTCATCTCTATTGGCTCCTCTCATTCAAGTTATAAATAAATTCAATTAAAAAAACCCAAACCTACAAATGTCTTTTGGTTACCTATATACTATATTTAGGAAACATCCATTTCCTGCCATGCTTTTCAAAGGAGCATATCTCACATACAAAGCTATTGTGTACTAGTGAATTGTTAGCAATTGGCTCGCCTAAAAATAAATGTGTATGTAACATGTATCATACTTATATTTATTATAAATTTTAATGATATAAAAAAGATGTAGCACACAAGTTACACATAATAACAATACAATATTATTTACTATAAATTCTATATATAGACAACTGTTTCTAACAAAATGCTTTCATTGATATTTAGCAAATCTGGTATGTTCTGACATGAACAATAATTTCTTTTTATTCAAATGTAAATAAAAGTGTAATAATGACTATGTCAGAATTTCTTTTGTTCATCAATAACAGGTACAACTTCTTTGTTGAATTGCTTAATATTTTACATACTTAGATAATAATTAGAAGAATATTTTTTTTCAATTTTTGTGCTATCCACAATATAATTGCTACATATCCAACAATCTTTTGAGTTCAGTCTACAATATTAACAATATTTCTTACTCTCTTAAATCTAAACAACCAACAAAATAAAATCTCTGACTTGTAGCATTTGCCAATTTCCATGATATAAGTACTCTCAGTATGGCTAATTTCAGCATACCAAAGTGAAATCAACAAAAACAAACCAGAAAAAAAATACAGTAACACAAGTTATGTAGCACATCTGCCATTCCAATAAAGAGACATGAATAATCTTAAAAGTATAGGTAATAAGAAAAGTAGCAAAATAATAAGGGAGGATAACTTTTTGAATATTATTACACTTGTGTTTACTAAAATTTACTTGTAAGTGTACATAATTCAATTTTCACTAATAGCTATGTTTCACAACCAGCTTGCACAATTCCTAAAATTTAACAATGTGACTCTCAGTCTTATACTGATTCTCACAAATCAGTGTAAACCAACTCTATCACACCAATGCATGGAAACATGCAAGAGTATTTCTACTCTGCCTACTCTTGCTAGTGCTGACATGGACTTGCAGTTCCATGAAACTTTCTATCCATCTTATTTGACATTTCCACCACATCCCCACATACCACATTCCCATACCCATTTCAACTATTCTATCATCCTTTCCAGATTCATCTGAGGATTTTATTATACAACATTCTCTTCAACTGTTCATGTTATTTTATTCCCATTTCCTTCTTCCATGCTTTGGCAAACCTGGCCTAGGCAATCTCACTTATGGCTTCAGTGAGCAACATACTATTCTTCAATAATCCCCAAATCTCTACCACTTAACCTACCAGACTGTTCACCTATGCTCCAAAATGGACTGTACATTGCCTTATGAGTTAGATCCCTTTCTTATTTACTTACTAAGTAATGATTACTTACTAATTCAGTAATCATTTGTTTATGATTGCTTCTCCCATTAGTTTCACAGGCTCATGGAAGATTCTGATCCCTGCCAAATCCTCAAAGTCTAGTACATTACCTAGCACAGAGGAATCAATGAAAGCAGAAGGAATCAATGAAAGTACCCAAGGAATCAATGAAAGCAGAAGTGAATAACTAATAAGCATTTTAAACTCAACAAGTACAAAACAGTACCATAAAAATATCCCCAAAAATGTGTTTCTCTCTTGAATCTTAATCACACCAAAGAGTGCCAACATCCAACCCCATGTCATCTGAAAGACTTCCACATTTCCCTCTTCTCCTTACTCTTCTTACCCAGTCATTCATGACAATCTACCTCCTCTTATTCTAAATATTTCTCAAAGCTGTTCCCTCTTCCCCATCATCATTGCTTCTACTTTAGTTTAGATTTATACTTACCAGAACCACTTCAATAGTCTCCAGGGTGCCTTGGCTCCCACTCCTCCCTCCACCCCAACTGCATAATCCTACCAAAACACCCATTTTAAAATTATGACTAGGGCCTCCCTGGTGGCGCAAGGGGGTAAGCACAGCACTATGAAGCAATCTGAAGCCTCTGCAGCATGAGTTTGATCCCCAGCCAGACAGGGAGCAACACATATGGCACAGCAGACCTCTCTTGGCTCGTCCGCTGCTCCCCTCAACAGCGCACTTCGGTCAGTCTGCCTGTTCTGTTCCCCACTCTGTCTCTGGTGAATACTCTCATCCTCCCACCCCACAGTTCATATATGTATCCTGTATCCCAGTTCATATATGCATAAATAAATACATATTTTTTTAATTTAAAAATAAAACTATTAACTATTGCCATCTCTGCTTTATAATCTGCCAGTGGTTCTCTACTACCTAGATGATAAACTCCAAACTCTCCACTCCCGCATATACAAAATGCTTTGAGGTCAAGTTTCTATCTATCTGGTTACCCAGTCTCATCTCCTTCTACTTGCCCAAGTGGAGCATGCATTCCACTTGCACTCGCTTAGTTGTGGTTCCTTCATTTTCTTTCACATTTCTGGACCTTTGTACATTTCTCTCAACCTGGAATATCCTCTATTATCCACATGGTAGTCAGTTTACTGTAAATATGCTTGCTGTTGGGATGCTTTTGTTCTATCCCAAGGCAGACCCCTCCTTTTCACTTTCTTAACACTCCAGTTCTTCTATGACTGTATTTATCCCCTTCTATAATGATTCCTTTTGAATATTTATTTCGCCCCCACTAGACTATAAGCATCTGTCCAAACTGGCTATCTGCCACAGAGATAAGCACATAGTAGGAACTCAGCACTGTTTTATATTTTTTAAATGACAAACAGTTTAACCTGCAGAGAAAATACACATCCAAGTAGCACATGTTCCTTTTAAAACCATTCACCTTGAAAGTTATCCACTTAGTTTAATGATGGTGGCATCACTCCAAGTATTTTTGGAAGTCAACTTTCACAAATGTCTAGGGAATGTTCTTTAAATTATCTCAAGTGAGGCCAAAAATCATCATTCTGAACAGAACCTGAGCCCTACAGGAATTACAGGACAAGTGATACATTTCTGGGTAGAAAAAGAGGAATGAAATACAGAAAAGATCATGTAATGACTGATGTGGGGGGTACTGACTAATAAACTAGCTCAGAGACATATCTAAGGAGAAAAAGTCAAAAAATATTTAAGCAAAGGCCATACTATTTAAAGAAATTTAAAGTCCTTAAGAAGATTAGTTCGATATACAATATTAACGTAGATATGCAAGTATTGGTAACTTGTTGATCTACCACATGAAGCTTTTTAGATTAGCATTTCCCGAAACAGCATTCAATATGAAAAGGGAGTTTAGAGAACTTGGGGGGTGGAGGGGTGGGAATCATAATTAATGAAATTAAACATACTGTGTTAAAGTAAAAAGATTTGTTTAATACTTTTTTAAGATTTATTTATTTATGCATAGAAGAACTAGAGTATAGGCCAGAGGTGCAGTGGGTAAGAGGATTCACCAGAGAGAGAGTGAGGAACAGAACAGGCAGACTGACTGAAATACACTGCTGAGGGGTTTGTTAATATCTTAATGTGAGTTCATGAAATCCATCTATGGATACAAGATTTCTTAAATTATTTTAACTTCATAATCCTTTTCTTTTACAAATGCTTCGGGATTAACAATCTATATACTTCAGGAAACCTTGCCTTGAATGGGATGAATGCATCCCATTCGGATTTGCAATTTGCAAACACACTGATAGCAAAAGCTATGAACAAGGTTACTGAGAATATATTCTACTCTAACTGCCTTATATAATGTATCTCATTTATCTTTACCATACATCCTTAGACTAAATTTGGGCTTAAGGAGTATTAGAATCTTCAATTTACAGTTAAGAAAGGGAGAACTAAGAAAACTTAAGTAACCAGTCACATACCGCACAGCTAATTAGTGATACAAACAGAATGCCGCTCTGTCCTGGCCAATCCATGGGCCCAAAAACTTAACCTGGGCACTGAGTGGGTTCTCACCTGCACTGTTTCTTGAATTTAACTCAAACTCTCTTGGAATACACTGTTCCTCTACAATACCCTATTTCCACAGGGCTAATTCCTACTTAATACTTTAAAGTTAATTTTATCTATTTTCCCTGGAAAACTTTTATTGCCAATAGCTAAAAAAAAAAAAAAAACCAACCATTTATTACTTATTCCTTTCATGGAATTTATAAAATTATTATCTTCTACAAACCACAAAGAGGCCAGATTCACACAATCTAAGAAAAACTGTTTCTGGCTAACATATCCCTGGTAAGATTTTGGTAACTTTATGGTTTAACCACATTTCCATTTCTTTCTCTGGGAAATTTTAGAGTAATTACCATAATAACAAATTTGAAATAAAATGTAAAGCATTTCAAAGTATTTTCAGGAATATCATCATTCATATACATACATGAACTTTGAGAGAAAGAAAATAAGTTATCTTTATAAATAAAGAACCTGAGCTTTAAATAGCTAAGTACCTCTACAAGCAAACCAGTATATCTTATTAACTGGCACAGTACTTCACACATAGGAGGTACTTATATGATGGCTGAATAAATGCTTGATAAGGTTAACTCAAATCCTGTTATGTTTCACACTTGAGCTCTTCTCCGCCTATGGTTCACCATCTCGATATAGCAGACACTGCTGAAGCCTGCCCACATCCCTGGCCATTACTACTCAAATGCATGCCCACAGACTTCCAACTGCTATCACTGCTACTTCATTACTGAATTTTCACCGCAACTGTACAAAAGCTGGAAACAGTTCAACTAAGGAACAACTCGTTCTATGCTACAATACTCTGGTTCCCTTGATTCCCTACTAGACAATTCTAAGGGCGCCTTCTACAGTATCCCCAGAACTAAGGAGCTATAGTTGCCCTAAGCAATAGCTGGCTTACTACAAACCCTGTTATGACTGCCTTTCCTACTCCTACTCATGTGTTCTTTGCCTCCTAAATAAGATATTTACTGTCAAACCAATGTCTCAAGGTCTGAGTCTGGTAAATGAAACACTATAAAATAAGAAAGAATTTCAAGTTTTAAAAACCAAAGGCAAAAAGTGAGGGATCATTTATAAGCTACCAAGTATATCTAATTTTTCAAAGAGAAAGCATTAACCAGCCAATATTGACCCTACATGGAAAAAAAAAAAAAAAAGAAAGCAATATGGCAGTTAGTTATAATACATGAAATTGAACTTAAGACTTTTCTGACAAAAGACTGTTTTGAAAAGTACAGAAAACACTCTAAAAATCTGTTGGGGAAAGTGCCACTTTAATACCCACCTCAGGCCTCAAATCTAACACCTTCATCAGGTGTACAGGCTGAGAAAAGTGAAAATTCTCACTTTTTTATTATATTCTTTTAAAAGAGCATTTTAAAGAGTGTGTGTGTGTGTGTGTGTGTGTGTGTGTGTCTCAGAGGTAGGGAGAGAGAAGGGAGAAAGAGAAAGGAGAAGGGTAGTGGAGGGGAAAGAGAAGGAAAGATCTGATTATATTTTAATGAGGGCATCTAATTACAGAGCATTTCTAAACAGTCTCCTATCACTGATCTTCAGGAGCAAATGCAAGCTATCTCTCCCATATGCCTCCATTTGGTGTCAGTGAGGATGTCCATTCATTTGTTCAAAATTTGCCACTTTCTATGATGAATTTAGCAGGGTAGTAGTAAGCAATCTAAAATGGCACAGGGAGCTGTTTCACAGTGGGCAATGAAAAGTGAACTTTGGAATTTGACAAAAATGAAAATTGAAACTAATACTTGATGACCGTGAACAATGTAGAAAGCTGAATAATTAACATTTGTCTCTCTTTCCAAACCTTGTTTTCTTCAAAAGTCAGCATGAAGATTACGTGCCTCAAATATTTACATTTGTCAAAAAAGAGTCAGATGGGTTTAACTGTTTTACTCTCTTCAGCTAATAAATATTGAACTCATGCAGATTTTTGGGGGGAGGGTGAGGTCCTTTGAAAAAAAATTAGATAATTGAGATCACTCCGTTCTTTCAAGTTTACTAATATGTCTTTTAAGCAAAAAAAAAAAAAAGTGTATAAACAGTGTATATAGTTTTGCCTGGCTGTGGGTAAGACAAGCGGATTAGGCAAGACAGGAGTTTTTTCTTTGCCCCCGTAAAACTGCAAGCTATAAAGGCAGCTCTGATTCAAGAAGGCATGATCAATGTCCCAAGCCCTTTTTAAAAATCTGCTGCAAAAAATGTAAAACACTAATTCAAAGAGTTATATGCACTCCTATGTTCACTGCAGCACTATTTACAATAGTCAAGTTATGGAAACAACCTAAGTGTCCAAGGACAGATAAGTGGGTTAAGAAGATGTGTTATAAATACATAATAGAACACTACTCAGCTATAAAAAAGATAAACTACCATTCGTGACAACAAGGATGGAACTGGAGGGGATACTGCCAAGCAAAATAAGTCAGAAGGAGAAAGACAAATTCAAGATGGATTTACTTATATGTGAAAAATAGAGACAAAAAACAAAGGGTCAGACAAAACCAAACCAATAACAAAACCTAGAAATCCTTCCATAAAATTAAGACAACCTAAGGGAAAGGGAGAGGGCAGAGAGCAAAATGTGGAAGAGGCCCAAAGGACTATGGTAGAGAACTATGGGTATCTCAGTGATGGGTGTGGTGTGGTGACATCTACCTGAAAAGGTGTGATCCTACACCTCTGAATCATACCCAGTGTTGTAAGGCAATTTGTCTCACTAAAAAATAAATAAATAAAAATAAAATAAAGATCCATTAAAAAATGACCTATTGCTCCTCAATCCTTGAAGTACTAGCCTATTCATCAAGATCTAAGAGAGCAGACCACCGTTCTATATATTCCAGCAAGGGATAAGGGAAAGGAGAGACGCCCCTGCCAACTTGGAAGTCACACACATCACTTTTGCTTACAACCTATGGTCAGAAGTTTGCCATATAGCATAGTTCCTAACTAAACAGGAGGTGTCATTGTTATTCTGTAGAAGCATGTCCCCAGTGAAATTTCAGGGGCTCTATGGTTGAGGATGATAGGGAAGAGGATATTGGGTGATAACTCACAGATTCTACTAGAGAGTAGCATTCAATTTTTTAAGATTCTGTTCTTAAAATTCTATAAGTAATTATATTTTGGTTCAATTTTACTAGGGAACATAAATCTGGCCTAACCTTTATGCTTAAATATTGGAAACACAGCAATGTAACATTGCCACAATTTTGGCTTCATCATGCTGGTATTTATGACAGTGCTGAAGAAAGTTAAATTTTAATTTGTTCTTACAAAATTATTTTCCAAAGAATTCTAAAGCAACTCTAATCTTCTTGCCATGCTTAACAACTAGCTTTCAAAAGACTACATTAAAATCTCAAATTATAAAATAAAAAAAAAATCATTGACATATTCCTACAGCATATGGAACTATACCACCTCAAGGATTCTTTAAAATTAACACAGTCATTTGTGCCCCTACTGCCAGAAATCTCTTGAAGTAACAAGATGTATGTACTATAGCAAGATGTGCTCCTGAATTTTGACACTTTATTCTCATATTACTTCACAGTATTCTATTTTATTATTCAAATACTAAAGAATACTAAAAATAAAACAATCCACCAGCACATAATTCACTACTGCTTGATGTGTTAACATTCTAAAGACCTAGCCACGAATTATAGAATCTCTAAAAAAATATAAAAGGGAGCAATCCTTAAAAAGTGAAATAATTTAAAAGACAGTTCATTATTAGCTACTTTAGGATCACTCACATCTACAAATTCAAGGGTATATTATTTCACAGTTATTTGGCTTCTATCCTCTTTTAAAAAGCTAATAAGAACATAGCATTTTCCTATAGTAGCATCTTTCACCCACTTTAAAGTATGTAAATTATGTTCAACAAATCTATCTTCTTAATTTATGACCAGCATGCTTAGGAATGGTTTTAAATGACTAAAATGGTGATTAAAATCATTAATCATAACAGGACATAATTGACTATTAAAACTTAATTTTTGAAAATATTTATAGTACAAAGTATTCATTATACAAAGTTTGGAAACCACTTAAAAGTAGAAAGAAGAATATCACAATAAACTGCATTAAATTGACTTATTAAATATTTAAACAGTCTTCAAAATTATCTTAACCAACAAGATTTTATATAAAAGAGAAAATCAATGGGGAACACTGATTTCTGATCAAGACAGAGCAACATTGATAGGAACTAACCCCCTAGCTGACAAAAATTAAAGTACTACAAAAAAGGTAAGGGAAAAATATTTTCAAGACATTGGATCCCGGAGCAACAACACTGGAGAAAGTGGAAACATTATGCAGAGGCAAAGGCATGAGAAACTGAAAACATGAGCTCCATATTTGTTTAATTTTCCAAACCATGGCTTTGGAAGTAAAACCAAGGTAGAACATGGCACAATCTCTGACTTAAAAAGATGTATCAGAAAAACCAAGGAGATCTGAGCAGCTCAACATCTTAAGACACCAGAGGGAGAACAGCTGAGCAGTCAGAGATCTCCAGAGATCTGTAGGTGGCCCCCCTGAAGTATTTAGCAGAATACTGGTTAGCACATGTATGTGTGGACACAATTCACAGTGAAGGAAAAAACACCTAAAATGATTACAGAGAATATTACCCAGAATTCACCTAACCCTGGAAACTTTGCCTATTCATACCAGCCAAAAAGAAATATCTTGAGTCTCCTGAAGCACTGGGTAGAATATTCAGAAATTGGGTAGAATATTTAGAAACTATCTTATAAACATCCTTTGAATGTATCAAAGCATTTCAGATTAACTAAAAGAATCTCAGGGAAAAAATGCTGAAGATTTATAGGAATGTAAAAATACTGGGCCCTATATAAGGAAAATTCACAATGCACATCATTCATCAAAAAATATGAGGTATGAAAGAAATAGGAAAATATGACTTGTAACAGCATAAAATCAAATCAAATTGATCAAAAAGGTTATTAAAGCAGTTATTATAAATCTATTCCACATTTTTTTAAAAAAGTTAAACAGAGGCATGGAAGATTTTTAAAACCAATACCCACATTGAACTTCAAAAAATGAAAACTGTAATGTATGAGATGAAAAACACACTAAATATGATTATTGGTAGTGAATTTGAAGACACAGCAATAGAAATGAAACATAATGAAAAGTGAAACACACGACGAAAAAAGAAGATAAAGAAATAATCAATGAGCCTAATATAAGTGAAGTTGGCGCTCCCAACAAAAGAAGTGTACAAGAGGATAGAAACTAAAAATAATTTAAGAAATAATAACTAAATTTTCCTCAAATTTGATGGAAATTATAAGCTCACAGGTCCAAGAAGCTCAATGAATGCAAAGCACAAGAAACATGAAGAAAGTCCTGCCAAGACACATTATAATCAAACTGTTCAAAAATGCTAATAAAAAAAATCCTTAAGGTTATATTAATTACTTATTATGATAACCAAAAATAAGGATGGCAGCAGATTCTTCATAAAAAACAATGCAAGTGAGGAAATAATGGAACATCTCATTAAAGTAACTAAAAGAAAAAAATCAGTCAATATATAATTGCGTACGCAACAAAAATCTTGTGAAATAAAGGTGTTTTCAGACATACAAAAGCTGAAAAGAATTCACCAGCAGACCTATGCTAAATAAATGTGAACGTAAGCCCTTCGGGCACAAGAAAGATGATTCTGGATGGAAAATGATATTAAAACCACGAGAGGAAATTAAGGAATAAAGGGAAAGGAGAGCACTAAAAACAGCAACTATAACTAAACAAAAAGAAAACAAAGAACCCAATTTAAAAAAGAAAAAGGCAATCAACAAACAACTATGAACCAGAGACACACTTTGGCGGGGGGGGGGGGGGGGGGGGGGCAGGGAGAGGAGGGATTGGGGTCAAAATCAGGGGGTTGCAATTGTATGGGGAATATAAAAATAAAAAAATAAATTAATAAAAAAAAATAGGCAGAAGAGCAAAGTAGACAATTCTCCAAAGAAGACACAGTGATGGCCAACAGTCACAGAAAAATTGTTCAACATCATTTATCATCAATGATATATATATATCATATATATGCACATATGTGAAAATACTGGGCCCTATATATGTAATATATATATATATCACTGATGATAAATGATGATGAATTGGTGTGTGTGTATATATATATGTACACAGACACACACACACAAACACACACACATATATATGTGTTGCTCAAGCAAAAGCATGAGTTACTATTTAGATATGTGTGTGTGTGTGTGTGTGTGTGTATACACCAGTCACAGCAAATGCTGTTGAGGGTGTGGAGAAAAGGGAACCATTTTTACACTGCCAGTGGTAATGTACACTGGTCTGGGCCCTATAGAAAACAGTGTCAAAGTTCCTCAGAATATTGAAAATAGATCTATTATATGATCCAGCAACTCTACTCATTGATTATTTATCCAAAGAATACAAAAACACTAATTCAAAGATACAGATGCATTCCTATGTTCACTGCAGCACTATTTACAATAGTCAAGTTATGGAAACAACCTAAGTCCCCAACGACAGAGGAGTGGATTGAAAAGATGCCATATAGGGCCTCCCTGGTGGCGCAAGGGGTTAAGACACACAGCACTATGAAGCGATCCCAACAGCCACTGCAGTACGAATTCGATCCCCAGCCAGGGAGCAACCCACAAGGCGCAGCAGAACTCTCCTGACTCACCCATTGCTCCCCTCAGCAGTGTATTTCAGTCAGTCTGCCTGTTCTGTTCTCCACTCTGTCTCTGGTGAATCCTCTCACCTCCCACACCTATGGTCTGTACCCCAGTTCTTCTATGTATAAATAAATATTTTTTTAAAAAAAGAAGATGCCATATATATATATATATATGTATATATATATACACACACACACAATCGAATACTACTCAGCTATTAAAAAAAAAAAAAAGATAAGCTCTTGCCATTTGCAACAACAGGCAACAGGGATAGGACTAGGAGGTATTATGCAAGTGAAATATAATTCGGAAGGCGAAGGACAAAGACTGGACGTTTTCACTTACATGGAATATAGAGAAGCAAGGTAAAGGAAGTGATGAGTCAAATCAAAACAAACCCTAGAAATATGATAGCCATTTTGAGGCAACTAAAAAAAGAGGTTGCAGGGAAGAGGAGACAAAAGAAGAATGGAGTTCTATAGTAAAGGACTATGGGGACTTGGTGTTGGTGGTAGGCGTGGTAGGGTGACATACATCTGAGAGGGTGGGAAACTATTCCTCTCAATCATATATATTGTGATTTAAGCCAATGTTACCCCAATTAAAAAAATAAAATGATCATTTTCCTCACAAAAAAATAGTAACTATATGAGTAAATAAAAAAACTGCTTTATTATGTAAATGTCTTTAAAAGAATATTTGTTACTTAAACAAAAATAATAACATAGTTGGGGGTTGTAAGATGTGTAAAAAAAAGCAGAATATGAAATAAATTTTAATGTATTTTCAAGAGTTATTTGAAAGCCTAAATTCACTCAACAATATTTCAGATCTGCTCTTCTAAAGAAATTAAAACTATAATCATTATTCTGAAATTCCATTCAATTTGGCCTACACTTTCCATTTGCTTTGCATAATCTTAAAACTATACTTTTGAAAATAATGAGAAAATGTAATAAGTGACTCAAAAGGATGTTCTTGTTCATAACAAGAACCTATTGTGAGTGAACCAGTTAGCTCACAAGGTTTGCAAATGACTTTTGCTGAACTTTATAAATAAAAGCAAGTAACTTTTGTTTCACCACAATGCTAAACTCATCAAATATTTATTTTAATGTAGGTAACTTGGAAAAATTGGGTCAAACAGATATATAAGAGATTTTAAAAGATTTTTATAGCACAAGCCATAAAAAAATTCCTTTCTTTGTTCTTTCAACATGTCTAAAATGAATATAATACATTATTGTTATTGTTATTATTCTTTATTAGATCTTTTTAAGGAATGTTTTTCACAAGGTTAGGGGGAGAAAATAACAAAAGTGTGCTAGATTCTCACCATTAAAGGTAGATAAAAGTAGTAACTAGACCAAAACACAATTGATTTCACCATTACAAAGTTCTAGATATTGCTACTGTATTTTTCCCCCAATTTCTGAAATCTATTCAGAAGTCTATCTACAAGTTCTCTAAATGTATACCCCTGAGTTAGCAAGAAAATAGAAGTAAATACAGAGGAGATACATTTTTCACATGGTAAAGGAAAGTAGATCCTAAAATGAAAATTCAGTATAGACAAAACTGCCTTAAAAAAGAGGTTAATTCAACCAAAAAGTGCAGTTTACAGTCCTTTTGTGTATATCTCTAAATTCTGATGCACACGCAAGTTCTCAAGTTTGGGAACTGCTAGGCCAGACTGAAAGAATGAACCAAAGGTTTCATGCTGAAGTCTGTTCATTCAAATTCCGCCATATGAGACAATTATTAACCTCAGCAGCTGAGAATGAGTAGAAAATTCTAAAGTATTTTTGTTTGTCAGTAGAGTTTTTTTCAATTTATTTGAATATTTAATCTCTATAGTCATTACATATTACTAGATTCAGTGTGTTTGAAAGAATAAAATGAGAAAGTATTTGTGAATAAACCCAATACTGTCACTGAATAAATGAATGATGGATTTTAATCTAAGAAAAGCTAAAAAGCCAAAAGTTACATAAAAGACCTGGGCTACTTAGAGTTACGTGAAAGACCTGGGCTACTTAGACAATCCTGTTGTGCTGATTCTATGCATTTTGATACCAGCCATGAAAATTGTTATGGGAAGATTACATCTTATATACGGATTGAGTTATAATATTACAATAGCTTACATACACATGTTACTTCTTTATTCTTCTCCGGTACCAGAAAGGACAAGAAAAGCAAAGAAATCAATGGAAGAAAAGGAATGTTCATAGACATTTTTAAAAATACAGTAAATTTGAAATCTTTTCAAAATATCAGCAGACATTGTATATCAAATACAGGCTTATGCAGCATAAATATCTATGGTGATGATGATGATAGAGATAATCCAAGATTAAGTAACTTATTAGAAAAGAACAGGAGTAAAATAGTGGAACTAGAAAACAAAGACATCTGGATGGGTCATTTAAAAAAGACAAAATTGATGCAAAATTTATTCGGTAAAGTGCTCAATGTTGGGCATCTAGGTTAGTAATAGTGGGAAATAAAAACCAAATTAAATGGTGTAATCAGTAAAGAAATGGTGTCTAGTGTTTATGGTCATTTGAGAAAGGCATGTAACTAATTTAATAGAATCTACTGCTCTTTTTTTTTTTTAAGATTTATTTATTTATACAAGCACTGGGTACAGTCAGAAGCATGGGAGGGTGAGAGAACTCACCAGAGCCAGAGGGGAGAGCAGAGCAGGCAGACTGACGAAGTACACTGCTGAGGGGAGCAGCGGGCAGCAGGAGAGGTCTGAGTGCCATTGTGGGACCCTTGCAGGGGCTAGGGATTGAACCGGTGCTGCAGAGGCTGTGGGTAGCCTCGCAACCCAGTGCTCAACCGCTGCGCCACCAGGGAGGCCCACTACTGCTCTTTTTAAAGTGATATAACTAACTTTATCCATCTAATAACAATATCAAATAACAACATCCAGTAGTAGTGTTGGAGATGTGGGCAAATGAGTTTGAGAATGGAGGCGTTATATCTGGACATGGACTGCTTAATAGACACTTTATTTCATAATTATTTATTTCATAATTAAAATTAAATAAAAGTAAATTCAGGTTCTTGGTTTCACTACTGATATTTCAATAATCAAGACCCCATGTGCCTACTGCCTGTGATACTGGAGAACACAGCTATAAGAAAACTTCTGTCATTGCAGAAAATTTTATAGAACAGCACTGCTCTGCACAATTGTTAGAAGAGTCTTATATATGAAAGAGGAGATCTAAAAGATCTCTCACACATGCAAAGCCAAAAACGTGTCCATTCTTTCTTTGATAACATTTGTTCAGCATTTTCTTATGTAAGCATTTCTGGTCTGGACCTGCAGAGTCTACAAATTAAAACAAAATAGTCCATGCCCTCAAGGACCTTATAGTGCAGTAAGAAATAATGACATATTAACAGTTGGTCAATCAGCAAACACTTGTTGGGCATCAACTATCAGAAATACACTAAGGAGTATGGATGGAAACAAAAACAGTAATCTCTCTCTGACCTCATGGGGCTTACCATTTAGTTAATGACATACATGCAGAGTAAGATGTAAAAAGCTTTAAGGAAACTATTGAGACAATATACTTTAATCTGAGATCCATGAGTCTGATGTGGAACTTTTGCTTTCATTTTGGGTTTTCATTGGAATGATAAAAAACAAAAAATACATATAAATGTATTCTAATTAATTTCTGAATAAGCATCTTAAAACTAAGTACCATCACTGAATTTCATCTTGGCATTTGCTGTTATATTCTCAATCATGCATGTGAAGGTCAACTAACATACCATTTGCTAAATAAATTAGACATGGGAAAAAACTGAAGATGAATGAATCATTATAGAATACATGGTAGCAGCATGATCCAGATGTACCTGCACTACAGTGGATAAAATCATCATGTGAGTGAAGATGATTCATGCATCCTATCTCTGTGTAGTTTCTATACAACCCTTTCTCCATTCCAGGAATCACCGGATACTGCTTGCACATTTGATGTAGAATTCAATAACTCCACAATGCTAATCACATCTTTCAGAAAACAAAAAGATGTTATATAGAGTTCTCAGGTGATACCTTATTAAAATTGACATTTAAAGATTGCTTACCGGTAGAGTCTTGGTAATGTATGAAGACTGATTAGCCTGAACTAGCAAACAACCTTGAATAGTGTGGCTTTTTAATATACTTTTTTAAAAGACGTTTTCAGCACTTATATTAATAAAAAAGCATAGAAACAGATTAAATAAGAACAGGGCACACCCTTATACTCTTGAGCCCACACTGGCAACATAACTTCAACAATACAATATCACTGCTTCAATGAATCACTGAATCAATATAACTCATTGTTCCTTTTAATTTCATCAGTCCTACATTAATTGGTTATATATATTTGCTCACTGGTTTTGTAATCTGTCATATCTACAGGTAAAAGCATTGTGTTTTGTTTCGACATACTGAAGTAAAATGTTATATAAAAATACCTTAGGTATATTTAAGTATAAACAAGTAATCTTAGCCTAATCAGACCATTCTTCCTGTAGAATATTGTTTGAAAATGGGGCTCATTAGAAAAATCGGGCCTTTTCTTCCCTCCTTTCCTTCTAGGTGTGGGAGATACAATGGAGGAGTTGCTAAGGAGACATAAATACATATGTAAATCATGCCATATATTAAATATGCTACTTTTTACTTTGATGTTAATAGTTAACCACCATAGTGTTAATATATATTTCAAAAGTATAAAAATGTTGTTCTAGACTATGATACTTCCTTTAAAGGCTTTACTCATACAGTAGTCTTTTTTATTACAGATTTTATCAATCAATTACTACTGAAGTTCCATTGACATGCCTGTGAGAATCACTGCCATCATCCTCAATTATTGTAGGAATTCAGAGAAGAGTGGTCATCATCGCAATCAACAGAAATAAGAGAAAACATCATACAAGAGCTGGGCCTGGAGAAGGCACAGCTTCCGAATAGCACACTCTCCAAATAAAAATCCAGAGGAATAAAAGTCTGATTTGGGGTATGGAAAGTAACTTACTTCTGATACTTTTGCAGATATTCAAAGAATGTACCGAGAATACTAAAATAAAACTGTGCTGGTTAGCAATTTTTCCATAGCAAGGGGCAGAAACTCAATTTATGATAAACTTCCTGCTCATCTAACATAATCCAGAAAAATGGGTGGGAGAACCTTGAAGAATACATGGGTGCTAGAACTGAAAATCTGAAATTCTTTGCTCCCTCATGACAACCCACCCCATCTACACATTTTGACTTTATATGTTGATATATTCCCTCAGATCAGTTGCTCCCACTACCTAAAGTCTAAGAGCCACTTGGCAACTCCAAATGGAAGACTTAAATTCTTAAGGTCACAAGTCAAGGAGTGGCAAAAGTTAAAAATATAAAGGAAATAAAGATACCTTTATTAAATCCTTTAATAAAGCTTCGCTCCAGTCTATGAGAAAATCTGGGTAGAATGAATTCGGTATAATGAATTTCGACTTTTGGAGTCATATCTAGCCTAAATTAAGTCAGAAAATCTAAAACCTGTATGAAGATAAGATACAAATATTTTTCAAAATGGGGGGGGTTATACAAAAACAGTTTCTTTCAAGAATTCCTGATCTGTAGCTTGCTCTGGATTATGTTATAATGGTTGACCCTAATCAGGCTGAGGGGTGGCTCACAATTCCCCTCTTTGAGAACTATCCTACTTCAGAAAGGCAGATACCTGAGCCTACATGGGGCCATCTCAGTGTTGCCTACCTGGTCACAGTTGACTGGTCCATAGATATGCACCTGACCTCACACAATATAATCAGTGTGCTATTTGGTGTACTTAGTTTAAAATGTATATATTTTGACTCACATGCCCAGAGAATCTTAAAGTCTTCCTCAGACCATACTGGGACAGAGAGTACAAGTCAGTAAAATGAACAGAATACGGATGAGTCCCACACTGAGTTTGTATTTTACAGTAAAGCAGCAAGGGGATCTGGGTCAATGATTCTGATCAATGGAACTATATCCCATTTAAAGAAGAGATTTAAGTACATAAAACAGAAAGAGAAAAAAGTAGAATGTCTGTGAATAGAATTCAGAGGCACCACAGAGTAGAAAGGGGGACTGAGTAATAGAAGAACAAAGGAGGAATGTCTCAATAGACTTTTCAAGTAGATCAAAACAGTGGCATCTACTGAAAAGCTATAGAAAGAACCCTGTGGCCAAAGAGGCAATGAAAATTCATAACGCCTCCTGATTGTATTTAACAACAGAAATCTACATATAGAAGGTAAAGGAGACAGAAAACTTTTGATTTCAGTCAAAATGATAACTAGAAATAAAAATTTGCAGCCTATATTCCATATCTCACTTGTAGATGGAAGAGAAATCTACCATCAGTGCCTTCTGCTGGGAAGATAAAAGAAAGCATGATACAACAGATTCTCTCCCTCCTCTTTTTAACCTTCATCTTCCTATATCTAGTTCTCTCAGAATGAAGCAATTGTAGTGTTGACATTCACTTTGCTGGGAAACACAAGCTTTTTCCCTGGAAACTTCACTAACTACTTGTCAGTGTGGGAAGTGTACTACAAAACTATGGGCTTTGACAAAAACCGGAATAAATTCAAATCCTGGTGCCACTCCTAGTTAAGTGATCCTTAGCAATGAAATGAACCTTTTATTTTTAAGAACTAAGCAAATATTTCTACTGGCCTACCCAATACAGCGCATGAGGTGGTATGAATGGATAGTATGAATGACAAATAACACAAATATATTTTATTTGAAATAGACAACAAACGATTATACAGCTCAACGGGTCACCTAGAAACAAGCTCCTGTTTGAATGTATTGCTGAGCAAAAACAAAGTTGACACACAAGAACCCCTCTCTTTTTGGATATGTGTTTGGAAACAGAAAGATCCTACTTGTTTTTTTAAAAAGTGAGCTTCCTAAGTAAGACCTGATCATAGAAGTACAAACAATGTAAATGAGTCTACCATTACCAGCTGTTATAACATATCTATGTTACCTGTGTGTTCTGGGATCACATATATACCTGCAAAGTCTCCATTTACTTGCGGGAAAAGAGGGTAGGTAGAACTTGGGAAATTCAAACTTAATTGCCACAGATGAGATGCAGATTAGATAGTATCATTCCTGCAAAGTGCTTGGTGCACACACTGTGCTTAATGGATTCCTATACACTGCAATCATAGTCACAGACAAAGAGTGGTTCTGCTATTGTCCCTGGCTCTGTTTCCTCCTATAAGAGGAGCCCACACTTCTGGCCTCAAAATCTTAATGCTGCCTCCCTGTAAGGATTGATGACAATAATTTCTTGAAAATCTTTCACATGTAGAATGTATTAGAAAGTAAGTTATTTCCTAAACCAACGCATGTGTTAGTCATTCAAGTTTTCAGAGTCTTCTATACCTTTCTTACAACTACTATTTCTAAAAGGCATCTCACTACTACCATTCTCCTAAATCCTAGAAGAGTTTTCTCTTTAAGAAGTTGAAAGACTCCAGCTACTCTCCAATTCAATCCCATCTCCAGAGGGTCATCATGCTTATCCTGATGAAAAACTTAAACACATTTTTAAACAATCATTTGCTCACATTTCTTCTCCTTTGCCTCAGCAATGGATATCCACAGACATGGCAAAGGTGATGGATGGCACTACCTTAATTAAAATTATGTCTCACAACAAAGGTCATATTAAGCAGTCTATCGGGTAAATGAAGTTGGTCAGGCTCTTATACCATTGGCCTCTGTGGCTATCACCTGTGCCCTTGATCTTATTAACATAGAGGGGGTGTGGGACACAGTGTCCAACTATGGACACCTGAGCATGGGAGTGTGTGCATGTGCAAGTGTGCATACTTATACCTAGAAGGGAGGGGATAATGGGGCAGTGTTACTCAGAGACAGCTATGGCTATGAGAGGAAGAGGCCATGAGAGAACACCAGATAAAGACCAGAGAAAAGAATATATAGAGATTTGCAGGGGGCTCAAGTTACCGTCTCCTTGCTAGCTTGTTTCTCCTGCTTAATAGTAAAGTCTGTGAAAATGATTCCAAGGACTCCAAAATCCCCTTTCAAATCTAGAGAACTGATGGTAAACCTACCAGGACTAGAATGGCTGCAAAACACACTCCCATTTGTTATCTAAGACTGTATTATACTGGAGCAAGAGAGTCTTTCTTGCAGGCTTTGCAAAAGTTGTCTGCCCATTGGAGGTCACATGGCAAAGAACAGCAGTCTCCCCATAAGAGGGGTGAGTGGCCTCTGATTGACAGCCAACAAGAAAATGGAGACCTCAGTCCCAGAACTACAAGGAGATGAAGTCAGCCTAAAAATCTAGGGAAACTGGGAAGCAGATATTTTCCCTGCCAAGACTCTGATAAGACTGCAACCCTCACCAACACCAAGCGTGATCCCTAATCAAGAGACTCCACTGAGTCTTACGTGGACTCCTGAGCAATGAAGCTAACAGAATGTGTGCTGTTTCAAATTATTAAATTTGTGGTAATGTGTTTCAAAACAATAGAAAACATGGGATCAATATCCCCTAATAAATTTATTTCACGTTATAAATTAACCAAGGTTAGTTTCCACAACTTGCTACCAAATATTTTGAGTGATAACTCAGTGACCCAAATCTTATCCTTTCTTCTCCGGCCATTCTCATCACTATTCCATTCAAACTAGACTAGTGCACATCCATCTCTTTTTTATCATAGATTCTACAAAAATGGGAAGAAAGTACCATTTCCCAAATCCTCAACCCTCTCAGTCTCACCAGCAGCATGCTAAGCTTTTTCTGCTGCAACAAAGAATATGAGGAATGGGAGTTTCTTTTGAGGCTCTAAAGAAACTCTGTTCTAGGGGCCTCCCCGGTGGCGCAGCGGTTGAGCGCTGGGTTGCGAAGCTGCCCACGGCCTCTGCGGCGCCGGTTCGATCCCCGGCTGCTCCCCGGCCACCGGAGGAGGGTCCCACATGGCGCGCAGACCTCTCCTGCCGCCCGCTGCTCCCCTCAGCAGTGTACTTCGGTCTTTCTGCCTGCTCTGCTCCCCGCTCTGGCTCTGGTGAATTCTCTCACCCTCCTGTGCTTCTGACTGTACCCAGTGCATGTATAAAACAAAAACAGACAAACAAACAAACAAATAAATAAATAAATAAACATGCCTCTATTAAAAAAAAAAAAAAAAAAAAAAAGAAACTCTGTTCTAGTAAATATCAAGCCACACTTGAATAATGACTTTTTTTTCAGTATTTCACATCTAAAATGATTTTGATGAACTCCTATATACCATATATTTAGGGAAAAGGACAGTAAATATATGTGTGTGTATATATACATATATAAATATATAACAGAGCTCCTCATACAAACTACTTATTCAAAAGTACTGAAAGTATTTTCATCAAATACATGTAACTTTGTATAAGATTACATATTACTATCTTCTACGAAATTACAAAGCTTTCTTCTACATCCTGGATAATATTTTCCACTTTTGAATCTAACAATACAGGATCAGAAGCCTATAATGTTGACTATTACAAATCATGTGGGCAATTACCCTGAAAAATTCTGGTAAGATTTGAAGAAGAGGGATTTGGAAATATGAAGAAAAAGTCAGAGGGATACCTTCTTTAGAGAAGAACAATTTACTATACTTTTTCTTTTTTAAGCCTTATTTATTTAGATGTGAGGTCTACAGAACAGAAATGACTATCATAGTTACATAAACCTGTTCACTTTGACTTCTATAAATTAGGCCAAAGAAACAGAGCTAATAAGAAAAGGTGAGTGATTTGACACCCAGAAAAAACATCACCCCTAATCAATATTGGTTGGCTCTATAACGGATGGTCCATTAATGTCTCTGTCAATACTTTCTCTTCTCAAAAATTACCTTCTGAGTTCTCATCAGTAAGACTGATGATCCTCAAACATGACAACTGTGCTGACATATTTCAAAGCAGCTTATACCAATAAAAGGCATTTGGTTAAGGTGTGGTCAGTGGGGACAGAGGGATATGTGAGATACTGAATGATTGCAAGAATGGATATCCCTCAAAGGTATGTACATTTGCTGCAGAACGAGCTATCGAGACCACAGTAAGAGCCCATTTCCTTATGACTATATTGACTGATATAAAATCTGACCTACACATCTACAAAGTTAACCATTTTAAAGATTTAGGAATACATAAATTTATTAAAATGTCAAAACATAGCCACAGGGGCAGCTTTCTGTTGTAATTAGGCTACAGGAAATAAAGCTGTTAACCTCAGCGTGACACTAATACTAGGCTTTGAAGGCTATATCCCTCCGAAAAGAGAACAATATGTCGTCCCACTTGTCCCTCAAATTTTGTAAAGGATTTTTAAAAAATGTAAGAGTTCTAATAGCAAGCTAGAAAAGAATTGTGAGTGTCTGTAGATGTGTACAATAAAAATTAAGTAAGATGTTTTATCGTAAGGTAAGGGCTTTAGGCAATAAAAGCCCCCACCATCTTAAACATTAACTATAATCACATTTTAAAACAAACCAAAAAATCCATTGAAGCAAAAATTAAAAGTCACATTTGGAAATAATAACAAAAAATGTCCATAAGTACAATATTTCACTAATGAGAAGGTGCAGATGCTCTATACAGAAGGATTTTATGATGTCCATATGTTTCACAAATGACTCTCCTTGCTAGCTCTTTCTCCAGATCTCTATTTAAGAATAACCTACACCTTCTTCACTATGTGAATGTAAATTACAGTATAATATGTTGTACTATTTAATTTTAAAATAGAAGTCATTCTAATAAAAAGAAATGAAAACTATACAACCCTAAAACGCCTTAGTTCCATATATTAATAAAAACCTGAGTGTGTGTGTTATCTAAACTAATTAATGAAGAAGCAGTTATTCGGCCAGTTGGTTTTATGATTTAAAACCCCTTACACCCAAATATATAAGTATAAAATAAGTAATTATTTATAAATAGTGGCAGTAACTTCATGAAACAACTGTCTACTACTACAATGGTCATAAAACAATCATAAAACTATAATAATATATAAAATTATCTTTTCAATTTCAGAAGGATTGTCATCTTTATAGACGATGACAATTTAATATGCCAACACTCTCTTAATCAAAGAGTGTTTGGTCTGATTTCCCATTAAAAGACTACCCAATCGGCTGAATTGCAGAGACACAAGAGAGAATGGGGGGGGGGGAATCTCCCTCCTGACCATTAACTAATAATTTAAAACTCTGAACTTCCTTCTGCATAGCCTTATTGCATCTGATCGTGTCCAATCTGTAGTGAAGATCATCAATTCAGAGGAGAGCTGGGAAAGCATCTCTCTCTTTAGCTGGCAGCTTGACATCAAAGGTCAGACACAGGAGTCTCTACGTGCACCTGCCTGAGACTGAAATGCATGAAAACTAGCTTTTCCCTTACATAGAGAATGACATATTTCAAGAAAATGCTTCTCTGTTTGAATGTTTAAATGCCTCATTCAAACAAAATGGATGAAAATAAATTAAAAGAAAGTTTTACAACTGCCTAAATTATCTGTCCTTTTGGAAATACAATATTCTTGTGAAGCATTTTAAACAGGAATGTTTTCCAGAAGGCATGTCACTGATTTGGTGTTTGGAAAATTAAATTGGTTCATACTAGAACAGTGGTTTAAAAGGAAAAAGAGGACTAATTATCTGTGGTAAAAAGCAAATATATTAAACTACATATTTGCAGTCACAATAATTTCCATAATAAATATCCAAAGTACCAAAGAGTGGTTCAAAAGATATTCTTTCCAAACATGATATTTTATTTGTCTTCATTTACTAACTGCAATGTATTCTGTGCTGTTATTAATTACAGAATTAAAAATACTTCTAGAGCATCAGAAAATAACATCCAGACGTTTCCAAATGTCAAAAGGTTTTCTTTCCAAACAATTTAAATTTTTTGTTTAATATATAACTCTCTATATACTTACTCCGTTTTCCCAGATTCCAAGTATATCTGCAAGATTTGAAAATATGATTGTATTCCAAATACCTCTAATTCCTAAATCTTACCCTTCATGAGAAATCTCAGCACACCAAGAGTATTTAGTCCTAAAAGCATTGTTATACTATTTGGGAATGAAAAAATTAACTCTTTGCTTTCTTTTCCGGAAGAAGTTAACTTTTTTAAGCCCTTCTTACCCCCACTTCCTCATCACACACGCACCTATGCATACATTTGATGCATCTGTAGAATGGGATACACATAGATGTCCCATTTCTCGCAGATTTCAATTTGTTTTAGTGACTTGATCTGAAAGTTCCTTTTAGGAGATTGCACACACCTCCCCGACAGCAAAAACAAACGTGACAGATCGTCCTGAAATTAGAGCACAGGAGACTCACTAGAGAATTTCCCACTCCACATCACATGAACCGCATCCTCAGCGCCCCGCCGCAGGCCACCTCTCCTGGCGACCTCTCCTGGGATCTGGAGAGCAGCCGGGTCCACCCGATCACACCGCGGACACACAGGCCTCTGACACCAGCACCTCTCGCTGTGGACAAGTGGGCGATGCTTTCAAAGCCAAACAAACGCTGCCCGCTGGGCGCCCAGGGAACGTCCCCGGTCCTCTCCCCCCATCAAGTCCCCTCCGTGAAACCCTCGGGTGGCGTTTTATCAGCCAGGTTACCTTAAAAAGCTTACGATTCATCACTCTCCTTGCACTAGCCTAGGAACTGCTTTACCTCCCATCCCCCAAGCACCGGAACTTTTCAGAAAACCCAGTATTCCGATGTATCGACTTGGAACTGACCCCACGAAACAGCAACGATCCCCCCCACTAAGTACGGCTCCCCTCAAGCAACACGTTGGCAGCACAAACTTTTCATTCATAACTCAGTTCCGACATAAACTGGGTGTGTGGCGGGGAGGGGGGGAGGTAATGCCACCATCCCTGCTTCGGCTTGCCTAGCAGATGTCAGGGTCTGCGCCCCAAAGATCACTTGGCACCGAACTTGTGATAAAGGCTCCCGTAAACCCACCCTCGTCTGGTTTACGAGATGGAAGGAATGGGGTGTCGGGGTCCGGACTTGGATGCTGTTAACCTGGGGAATCCCGGCAGGGAATTGAACGGCGCATCCGAAGGACCCTTGGCCCCCCCAATTCCCAGGGCTTTCCCGAGCACCAGCCAGGGACCGGGCTGCGGTGCCACTCACCTCCGCCCGCTCGGGCTGAGCCTGTCGCGCCCTCCTCCGCCCCGCGCCGGCGACCCCCTAACTTCTCCCCCTTCTCCAAACAGCCATGTTTCCAGGAGAAGAGAATGGCGAGGCAGAAGCAAAGGGGGGGGACTGAAAGTTGACTCGGGGAGCGCCGCTGCTCGGGAGCGGGGACTTACCGGCCGCGGCTGGCGCCGGAGAAGCACACGCCGGCGAGGGCGCGGGGGCAGCCGGGTGCGCGCTGCGCGAGGTGCGGGACGCGCCGCCACCGCGGCCGCCGCGCGGGGGGAGCTGGGGAGGCGGCGGCGGGAGGCTGCGAGCTGCGAGCTGTGCGGGTGGCGGCGAACCGAGGATTTGCTAAAAATAGCAAGTCATGGGGAGGGGGAGGGGGAGGGGGCGGAGGGGGAGGGCGACGGAGAGGCCGGGCCGGGAGCCCCGGCGCGGCCGAGCTGGGCGGGGCCGGGGGCGACGGGAGGCCGGACCCGCGGCGGGAGCGCGGGCCCGGGCGCCGGAGACCCGCAGGCCGGGGGGCGCGGGCCGTGGGGGCGGCGCGGGGCGAAGGTGCGGGGACACCTGGGCGCGCGTCTGAGGCGCGGGGAAGGCGCGCCAGAGGCTGGCGGACGCCGAGAGCCGCCGGGGGACCCGCGGTTCTCCCCCGGGGAGGGACGGACACCTCGGACCACTGGGGATTTCTGGAGCGAACACGCCCACGCCAGGCGCGAGGCGGCGGCCGGGCGGCGGGGGACACGCTCCCCCGGCTGCGCCCTCGGCCGCAGGGCCCTGAGCGGGGACGGTGCGGGAGGCTGCCCGGCCGCCCCTGGCCTTGGCGCGGCCGCGGGGCCCGGGGAGCCGCGGGGCAGGTGCGCGCCGCGCTGAGCCTGCCGCCCTCGGCCCCGCGGCTCGGGGAGAGGAGGGGGCACTGTGGGGCGGTACCTGGAGGGTCCCCACGAATGCTCGAGCTTAAGAATTCATTCGAGAGGATTTGAAAAGAAAACGCTACAGTTGGCGTTTTTACACGAACCTGCTGGGCAAGGCGAGGGTGTAGGGTGACGGTGACTGGAAACGTGAATTGGAGGGGTCGCGCTTTCCCACTGCAGGGAGCGGACCACTCACCCTGACACCAACCCTGATAAAAGGGTGGTAGAGTTAGTAGGTCGGGGATTGATGAGGCGAACCCCTTCCGTGGCTAATATTTTCACTTCGTGGGTTTTGTGGCGTTTTTTTAAAAGTAGTTTCTGCTATAATTCGCCCCATACTAGAGTCATACTAGTGTCACCTATAGAATCCTTTAGAAGGTAAGAAACATGTCATCCAAAACATACTCATCTCATGCTAACACTTGGTTTCTGACACAGGCTGTTCTTTATGGTGTGTATAATTTGACCCTCAAACAATTTAAAGCTAGTGTCTCTACATCGTTTGCTTATTCCTCTCCGTCAATGAAAACACAGCGGACTCAGATTACAGGGATGAAAAAAATGAGAGACCCAGTGCCAGCATTTTCAAAGGAACCAGGCTGCAGAGGAGTAACGTGATCTATCCAAGGTCTCATAGTAACAGCTTTCACATTATGCCCCAGAAGTAAAACCAAACTGCCAATGCCATTTTAAAGCCAGAATAACTTAGAGAAAATTAACGGTGTTGTGTCGTAACTTAATCTGAAATAGTTCAGTGTTCATGGTAGCGTGAACATGCATGATGGTTAGATTTAACTCACTTTCCTCTAATCAGAAACACACACGATACTGGGGTGATAAACTAGCTTTAAATAAAGGTCCCAAGGCTAAAGTTGGTGCTACAGCCTTGTTATGCTAACTCTGTGTCGACACAAAGTTAAATTTTGTTAAGTTTTGTTAATTAGCATGATGAATCTCAGTAAAGGACTCTCAGTGAAATCAGTTGCGATGACTAAAATATATTAGAGATACTCCTTATTCCACAATGAACTAGGTTTAAACAGTATAAGCATCTAGTGATCTTTTACCCTTAACCTTCCAGAAACGGTCACATGCCCAGACTTTTTATTTGTATTTTTGAGGATAACTCTGGTTGCCTACTAATAATTGAACAGAAAACAGCTTGTCTTCTAAGTGTAGTTGAAACAAAACAAAAGGACAAATTGCTGGCATTTCACTGATGTTTGTATTAATAAAGGAGTGTATGGCAGAATTGGAACTGAAACTTGCTTTCACCATTTTGGGAGCTGATACAGGAATTATTAACCATCATTTATCTCTCTTAATTTACTTTATAATTATCTCTATTATGTCTACAACATTTTACAACAGGGAGCTATCTATGTCATCATTCTCTTAGATATTTGAATACCAACTTTGAGCAAGGCACTTGTTGGGTGTTTCTATAGATTCAAATACTTTAAGATATGGCTTAGTAGAAAAGATTATAGTTTCTCATAAAAGTCCTGATGGGACTCCCACAGTTCTTTGTTCAAATCTATATTATACTACAGCATTTATGATACTGTATTGTATTTTTTTTTCTGGTTTTACTCTCTCAATTGCATTCTGGGAGGACAGAATTCATTCACATTATATGTTTATTTTAAGTAGACTTGTTCTAGAACAATTTTAGATTTACAGATAAATTGAGAGGATAGAGTTCCCATATAACTCCACATACTCAATATTTTCTGTTAATATGTTAAGTTAGTATTGTACATTTCTTATAATTAGTAAAATAATGTTGATCCATTATTAACAAAGTTCTATAGATTACTCACATTTCCTTAATTTGTGCCTAATAAAGGCTCCTCTTGGCTGTGACAGTTTCTCAGATATGCCTTGTTTTTGATGGCATTGACGTTGTGAAAAGTGTTGATCAAGGTTGTTATAGGATGCCCCTCTATTGGAATTTGTCTAATGTTTTTCTCATGATCATGAGACCTAGGGTGAATGGGTTAGGGAGGAAGATCACAGAGATAAAGTGTCATTTTCAGTATATCATATAAGGCTATATATTAGCAACATGGCTTATCACTGTGGATGTTGATGCGTCTGAAATAGTGCTAGCCAGGTTTCTCCACTATAAAGTTACTCTTTTTCTTCCACTTTTCTGTATTGTACTCTTTGGAAGAAGTCACTATAAGAAACCCACACTTAAGGAAAGGGGGGAGTGTTAGTTATTCGTGCCTTTTTTAGGTCAGAGTATCTGCATAATTTATTTGAAATTCTAATGTGTTTACTCATACTTTTTTTCTACAGGGATCAATGCAGTGCCCTCAACATAGTAATCTCTTACTATAGGGGGATTGCAAGACTGGATTTAAACAGGGCTTTTCCCTCTAAGAAAACTGATAATAGTCTTTTCATTTTCCAGGGGAAAATGCCTCATGCTAACACTCCATGTTTTTAATAGGTTTTTAATAGTTTTAGTCATAGGAAGGAAGATAAATGAGGTAATTGTGGTGATAGTGAGGGTTATAGTTTTCTTTATAGAGAGAAGTGCTGGGTAAGCTTTATTATTGCTTGAAATGTTTTGGCACTCATAGGAGGCCATATCTCCCATCCCACTAATACCTGAGCCAGTCATATGACTGACTTTGGCCAAGAAGTGATGTGTGCCACTCCCAAGTAGAATCTTTAACAGCCTTGTGTTTCTTCCATTTCTCTTTGCGCTCAGCTACTCTGTCAGCAATTTTCCAGATGAGGACTGCTTCTTCCAGAAATGAAGGCCTCCACCAATTCCCTGAGGACAAAAATGTGAACAAGAAATAAATTGAAATTTGGAGGTTTGTTGTTCCCACAGCCTTGCCTAATTTAGCCAGACTGAATGCAAAGTCTTTTCCTTGCTGAGTTCCTAAAGTGGGACTGCCAAGTACTGGACTTGATTTAGTTTTCATCAGGGGTTATCTCTGGGTAGCCTTTAGGACTTCTTTGTATTGCTGATGACAGTGTTCAAAATTTTTTTTTCATTGTGATTAAAATAAACATTGTTTTTTAGGAATTAAAAAAAATCTCATCCTTTCATTATGACACTGTTAACAAAATTAATTGAACACCCACTGTGTGCAGAACGCTGTAGCAGATACTGTAAATTATTTTTCTGAAGATTAATTTTAGGGTGACGTCATTTAAAAATAAAGCTATAACATTTAGAAGTAATAAATAAAGACATTTACGTAGAACAATATGCTGCCAGAGCTGGATTTTATCTTGAAGTAATGAAGCTTAGATTTCAGGGACCGTCATTTGCATGGGTACTTTCTAAGGCCCTTTATTCATGGCTTAGAATTATTTTACTTAAAATGGCTCCAAGCATAAACTTCAGGCCTCAATCAACCTGGATTTTCCCCTATACACTATCAAATATGAAAGGATGAAAACAAAGAGCTATATGAGTCCTAAGAATAACAGTTGAGAATTCTACAATCTGTGTATCTGCCTCCCAGAAATAGGATTCCTTGCAAGATGGCCTTGAAGTTCGGTTTTGCCAATCAGATTTATAACTGGGCCACCGGCATCTATAATAAGAGAGAAGAAGGATGTATTTGGCATCAGACAGAGCTTCCTGAACCCAGCAACCACTCAACCTGCAAGGCCAGTGTCTATTACCCACTATACTGCTTTCCATTCCTATGGCTTTTGTTTTGTTTATAACCTAGAAAAGTTTTGAGCACATTTTTAGTCTTCTCAATTAAAGGACCAGTTTTCACTGAGAACATTTTTTCCTAGAAGTCATTTCAGTTTGAAAATAATTTATCTTACGGTTGGTGATGATACATCCTCAGGAGGTTTAAGTGATGATTTTTTTCTCAATTAATTTTGTCTGCTTCTAGGTCTGCACCAATGAATATTGTATTGTTCATCATCTATTCAGGAATTCCCCATTGAAGGGAAAGGTCTGAACAGTAATAGAGGTTATAATGTGACCCATTAAGGATTTCTTTCCCTTGCTAAATTTTGAATGGAAACTAGATGAATATGCTACCTTTGTTTTTAATAATTCCCATCTTATGCAAAAACATGTGGGTCATAGTAAGGTTTAATCACAACCCATTGCTCACTTACGAGAACTCTGAAGTGCCATTGGTGACATACAAATGTGAAGTACTGTTATCATGTGCACGTTGGCAGGTTGTCAAATCAAATTTTTGAATTATGAACCAATCAAAGAAAAGCCTTTGCTTTTTGGAATTTCACAGTGAGTTTTTTTTAAAAGAATAGGTTACATATCCACTTTTATAAATATTTCATATTAATATGATCTACATATCTCAAATTTATAACTAACATTGAAAGAAAAGATTTAAAAATCTACTTATTTATTTATATGTGTGTGCCTATATTTATGCATATTAGTAGGTGAATTAAAGTCCTTATTGGAAAATAATTCTTGACATAAGTATTTCATGTCATTTAAGTTAGACAATGCACATGAAAAAAAATGAATACTATTTATGGGTTGTTTTCGGTATGTTTGACTAATCATTATATTTCAGCACTAGTATAATGTTAGTTTATGATGAGAAAGTGTGTATTTAATGTTGCCTTTTGAACTTAGGGTGTTCAACCAGCTGCATAATGTTGTTTTCCATATGAATAGACATGTACAATTTCTAAGGTGCCTTTTTGAAGGAATCTATTTTCAGTCCCTCCAAGAGTTAAGATTTGCTTTCAGCTATGAAGGATCTAAATAGAAGTGGCCGGAGCAAACTTAAAGTTTTATTTATTTATTTTTATCACAATAAGACACAATAGAGACAGAAAGCTGCTAGATTTTGGTTTGGTAGCCAGGGCTTTGTGATTTTCAAGGCCTTTTCTTCATTGTCACAAAATGTCTGTTGCAGCTTCAGTCATTCATTCTGTTTTGAAAGAGCAAGAAAAGGTAAGGGTGAGAGGAAATATAATAAGGCATATTATGTCAAGGAAAACAGACTTCTCCATACATCCCAAACAGATTTCTCCCTAATTCCCTCTAACAATAGTTGTCTGCAAGGAAAGCAGGGATAGAACATTTTGATTCTTATTTTAATTATTATTTATTTTTCTAGTCTCTATACTAGAGGAAATCAATGGCCAACGAATTTGAATGGGTGAGAGAACCAACCTACAATATCTACGGTAGTCTCCATATTTAAATAACAAACTAATTGATGTTGACTCTACTAGAAAAATTTCATTGTTCAAAGTCTTTAAAGAGAATGTACTTTGTTACAGAATTTCATAGTTTCAGAGTTACTCTTCTTTTAGTGATAACATCTAATCCAGCTTAGTTTTACAAATGAGCAAACTAAGATCCGAAAGTTTTAGGTAACTTGCCCAATACCACAGGGAGTTCTTAATTATTCCATAACTAAAAGGCCTCTCTAATCTAACAATGCACCTTTTATGGCAGCTTCCTCCTCCCAGTGTGGCATTTCTATTTAGGTACTAAAAAAATGTTTTTAAAAAATGAAAAGTATGCTTACCATCTTTCTCTAGCTTATACTCTTCTTCTGAAGCCAAAATTCCATACATGGTAAACATATTCAACAACATTTGTTGTTATTTGTATTAGTATTTAAAAACAACTTTACATTATAACACTTGTTTTCTGATGACCCATTCTAAATCTTCTCCTGTTCACCTTGCACTTACTATTTCTAAACATTAAGAACATTAGAATGCACCTTCTTTCTCTAAAGACAATCGTAATTACCTGTAAAGTAATATATTTTCTTCTATAGTTTCTTGTGACTGCCTAAGAAGATACACTCACCATAAATTGGTCATAAAAAATTCAAATTTAGAAAAAAGATTAATTTGGGGGGCAATTAGTAACAAAAAAATTATTTTACAATAGTCTTGAATACTGACATTTATAAGTGTGTACTATTACATATAATTGGAAAATGTCAAGGAAGAAGTATTTAAAAATTTTAATCTCTGGATTTTATTATACAGTGGGCTCTTCTAGTGATTTCTAAATTCCCAATTTTTATTTTCATGTAATTCAGGAACATATAGAAAGCATTAAGTAAATTAATTTTCATTATGCCATTATCTTTTTTCTTTTAATAATTTATATTTGAAAGCTTTAAGTATTGCTTATTCTAAGCAAAAGAATAGCAATAAATAACTTTTAAATTATATGCATATCATTGGCAGAAAATTCTTAAAAGAGAGAAAAAAACCAAGATTTTATAACTAAGTTGTCCTAAATTGCCAGATTAGGAACTGATACTCTGAACAGAGTATCAAGGTATAAGAAAATGATGAAACAGAGCTGAGGGTAACATGGACTTATCTTGCTGACCTTGCTCAAAGTTCCAATTTTTATCTGGCCAAATGACCATATTTACTATGAAACCATCTAAATGTATTTTATTCTATAGAAAGAAAACATACCCAAAGACCTACAGATACAAAGGCAGTGAACAATAGTCTTACAATGAATTCTGAGGACATGAGGAATACATTTGATTCACTTTGTCATGCACACTTACAGACATCCTCCCAAATCTCAAAAATCTAGTCCACACTCATTAATCTGGTTCTGGCTAGTGAACTACTAGTCTCTTCCATAAAGTGTCTGTTCCTGGGCCTAGAAACATAGAGCGTGACTACATTGAAAGTACATTCTCATGGACATATGTACTGGCTCTAAAAGCTTCCGCTTGAGAGTTGTATATATTAGTTCCCTTCACTTCATTAGCAAAAAGAAGTCACTTAGCCAGGCCTAACTTCAACATGGTAGAAAGTCTAGTTACAGAGAGGACATTAGAATTGATAATATAGGGCCTCCCCCGTAGCGCAGCAGTTGAGCACTGGGCTGCAAAGCTGCCTGCAGCCTCTGCAGCACCGGTTCAATCCCCAGCCGCCAGCGAGGGTCCCACATGGCATGATGGACCTCTCCTGCTGCACCACTGCTCCCCTCAGCAGTGTATTTTGTCAGTCTGCCTGTTCTGTTCCCCACTCTGGCTCTGGTGAATCCTCTCACCCTCCTGTGCTTCTGACTATACCCAATGCTTTTATAAATAAATAAATAAATCTTAAAAAAATAAAAAAGAATATTCTAGGGGCCTCCCTGGTGGTGCAAGGGGTTAAGCACTGCACTATGAAGCAATCCGCAGCCTCTGTAGCATGAGTTCAATCCCAGCCAGCCAGAGAGCAACCCACATGGGGCAGCAGACCTCTTCTGTCTCACCCGCTGCTCCCCTCAGCGGTGTATTTCAGGCAATCTGCCTGTTCTGCTCTCTACTCTGTCTCTAGTGAATCCTCTAACCCCCACCCCCATCTCTGGTCTGTACCCCAGCTCTTGTATGCATAAATAAATCTTAAAAAAATTAATTTCCTATATGGGCACTAGATTAAGTTCTAGTACCTAGATTATCCCATTTAATTTTTACAACAATCCTATAATTTGAGTACTATTAATTTTCACCATTGAGAAAGAGGAAAGGTGACAGAATAAGTTAGTGAATACTAAAATCTTTTGACTAACAATAAAACAGTAGAGCCTAAAATCGAACACAGGCAGTCTGCCTCCAGGACCCAGCTCTAACCAGAATACTAAGTAGGACACAAAGTCCTGTTCCACAGTTTACTGTGGACTGCAGAAGATGAAAGATGCAGTATTGACAAATATGAGATAAACAAAAGAAGCTCATAACACTTTAGTACTAAGTCAGCAAATCCTGGTAATACAAATATTCTATAAACTTGATTACTTGCAATAGCTGTACCCATAATGGCATGGAAATAGATATTCCTAATGATTGAAGCCAAGAAGACCAAGAATAATAATGTGTATTTATTGAAAAAGATCAAGGCCAAGAGAATTGAAGAAATTAACTAAGGTGTGACAAACTGGCCTTTCAGGGTAGTGACCTATACCTCTTTCTGGTCAAGAGATGTGTGTGGTCAGACCTAAATCGACACAGAGCATTTCTTTGCTTGTTGGTATCTATACTGAAATGTTATCTTAAGTCATAAAATAATAATAGTTTTGTCTGTCATATCTGTTTTTGATTCATTCTCAAATAATTCCATTCTTTCAAAGCTGACATTTAGCAGATATTCCTCTTATCAATAATAAACATAAGAAAGAACTTTTCAGATATGACCACTGATATTGTCATCATCAAGATCATGTTAGCTAACATTCAGTGAGATTCCCTAAGTGTCAGGTAGTTTGTTCTACATGCACTATCTCAATCAATCCAAATAATAATCTTGTGAGAAATGACCAGTCTCATCCATCTTGTGCATATGAAGAAACTGAGGCTTATGGGGTTAGGTAACTTGTCTAAAGTCACAAAACTCATTAATGAGATTACAGGATTAGACACCTGGCCTGTCTTCCTCTCCACCCCAGCTTTAACATTAGTGCATAGGCAATCACTTCCTATGTCCTACCTGTATCACTGCACAGTAAGTTAAGTGGAATAGTCAGGAGTATATAGAATTAAAGTGCAATATGTACACAACTCCATGAATGGTAAGTAGCATCAATACATTTATTTTCCAATCTTGCAAATATAATTGCACCATTTATTCTTCACCCCATCAGTACTTTTATCATATCTCACACTATCAGAATAAGAAGGAACCTGGAGCCTCCCTGGTGGCACAAAAGGTTAAGGCACAGCACTATGAAGCAATCCGAAGCCACTGTAGCACAAGTTCAATCCCTAGCCAGGGAGGTGACCCACATGGTGCAGAAAACCTCTCCTGCCTTGCCTGCTGCTCCCCTCAAGCAATGTATTTCAGTAGATCTGCCTGTTCTGCTCCCCACTCTGTCTGTGGTAAATCCTCTAACCCCCACCCAACACACCTCTGGCCTGTATCCCAGCTCTTGTATGCATAAATAAATCTTTGTTTTTTTTTTAAAGAAAGAACCTGATATTGATTATCTTTTAGTGTAAACAAGTCTCTATTAATTTACCCCCATGTGGAAGATAAGATGGTATAGAATTGTTTTTCAGAACTATCTAGACAAATGTGTATGTAGTGCTGCACCACCATTGTCTCCCTACTCACCTGAATTGACCTCATCCTCTCTCTTTTGTTCCAACAGGCCCAGTTCCTTGCCCTTCTTCCTTTTCTGGCTCATCACCACAAAATTTTCCAGGTGTGCCTGCATATGCACTTAGAACTTATCACATACACTGATCATATAAAATGTTACCTGTTTCTTTCATACCTATGATTATCCCTGGCTTTTAATCCTGGCCCTCTGACACACTAATAAAGAGAATATTTTTTATTAAAAGTTAAGTTAGATTTTTAATATCATATACATCACATCCTATACATCACATTCTATGATATAGCATTTAACTTGAATAGACAGATGACTGAAAAGATAGATAAATGGACACAGTATTGATGAAGCACATTATTAAATATGGCCATTCATAGTGAGTTCCAAACTTAACTTTTTTTTAAGATTTATTTATTTATGCATGCATACAAGAACTGGGGTACATGCCAGAGGTGTGGGGGGTGAGAGGATTTACCAGAGACAGAGTGGGGAACAGAACAGACAAATCTACTGAAATACACTGCTGAGGAGAGCAGTGGGCAAGTCAGGAGAGGTCTGCTGCACCATGTGGGTAGCTCCCTGACAGGGGATCGAACTCGTGCTTCAGAGGCTGCGGATAGCTTCATAGGTTGTGTCTCTACCCCTTGCACCACCAGGGAGGCCCCCCTTAACTGTTCTTTTTATGCTCTGCTCTGCATCATTTGTGTGTCAGTAATCGATAACCTATTTAACTGAGTCACATTTTCAGTTTAATTTCAGTGTAATTTTAGTTTCATAGTTGATGAAGCTGTTAAAAGGGAATAATTCATTCATTCTTTACAGACCCACTCTCTTCTTAGTCTGACTCTAGATTTCCTTTCCTTTGAATATCTGCTTGGGTTTTTGTGGTGGGAGGTTTGAAGTGAGAGATCACACCATATTTAGTCCCACCGTCCCAGTTCTACCTGCTGGGTCATAGTTTAGGAGTGACTGTTTTTCTTCAGACTACAGCTCCCACATTTACCACTCTCACAGGGCTCTGCTAAATTGTTTGCACTCCTGAATACTTCAAGTTGAAGGACATTAAGGGCTTGCTGCTATTGGTGAGCATTAGATACTTCTCTATTACTTGTTGACTTCTGTGATACTGCCCATACCTCCATAAGGGGGTCACTCGATTCCTTTTTTACCCCTTTCATTGTGCCATTTGTTTTCCTTCTTGGTATAATGTAGACTAAAAACATCCTAGACTAGGAAAAAGGTTTTAAATCAGTCAAACACAAAATGCTCAGATTGTAGCAACCATGTAATTCTATCATCATCACAGAATAAAACTGGATAAATGTTCCAAAGCATATCATGTAGCTCACCAAGGCCTAGAATTCCAAAAACATTGTGCTTCTCTATACAATGTGATTCAAGGTATCTAAGATGTATTTTCCTCCAAGTTTGTGTGTGTATATGTGTGTATTGTGTATATTTCAACTAAGGACGTGCTTGTGTGACTTTAGTGGGTATAATAGTAGTATTGACATGACAAGAAGCAAATTACATGGAAGTGGATCCCCCATATAAAATATGTGACTTATGATCTAAAAAGAAATCTTTTTTTGAGGTTTTTGTCACATAAAAACATTCTTTCCATTATAGTACATTCTTTAGGGGCCAAGGTTGAAAAAAGTAATACTTTTGTCAGCCTTTAAAAAAGGGTATTTGATACTCACAACCAGGCAAATTTAGAATAGATTATCTAACACCGTAATAAAGTGTTGGAATTGAAAGAACAGGAAACTTCAGATTTGAAGCTTACCACTACATATAAATAAAAAGGAAAAATGTAATTCATCTCCATTTGATTATTTCATTAGTATGATGGTTCATATCAAACTATCAAACAATGAAAGAAAGTTTGTTTTTAAAATTAATCAGTAGAAATAGCCTTTAATGATTGCAAAATAATCAGAGTACAGGTGACTCTGAATAGGGCTTAGTTCCCTAATGCAGAAAGGTAAGGTTTAAACAACTACTCTTAATTTAGAATGATATATTTTCTTTTTATCTCTCCAGTACTGGTATTTACTTGTATTTTTAAAACTTTATTTTAATTTTGAGGGTTACAATTTTGCTCTTCCATGTGTAGACATGTTCCACTCACCCACCATCAAACAACCTTTGCCAATACTCTGTTCCTAACTGACTATCTGTATACATTTCTAATTTCCTCATTCAAATGCAACAACCCCTGAGTACCTTCTCCTAGGGGCTTTGAGATTAGAAAGACTGGACTGCTCACTAGTGACCAGCTGCATCTGGAAACAAATGTATCCAAGGTGAAGATGATGTCAAAGTTGAAAGGTGAAGGCAGAGGAAAGGCCTGTATTCAGTATTAACATCAGACAAACTGTGTCAAAAGAAAATCAACCTACTTGCACTGTCACTATCTCAGAAAACAATGGTATTGCATTGAAACTGGGAATTTGATCTCATAAGCAGATAATAATGTAATGATTCCCAAAGTATATGCCAGCCTAGATCTCCTCTTTATTTACTTAGATGTCCAAAACTAGGTGTCTCATCTTCCCTCTGCAATCTAGCATCACTTACAGTTTTCCCCCTCTCATTAATAATAACTCCACATTTCCAACTACACGAGCTAAAAATTTGGATTTGTTTGATTCTCTCATAAACCACATCCAACCTATTAGCAAATCCTATTAGCTTTGCCTTCAAAATATATCCAGAATCTGTCCTTGTTTCACTTCATCTGCCATTGACTCTCAAGCCATCATTACCTCTCGCATGGATCACTGTAAGTAGCCTTTTAATCCCCGCTTCCAAACTTGTCACATTATAGTTTATTCTCAAGACAGAAGTCAGCACAAATGAAAATCAGGTGATCCGCTCCTGGATGCCTACCTCTCACCCAGATCTTAGTGCTTTCCACTTTCTCACTGATCTTGAACATAACAAGCAGGTTCGCAAGTGTAAACATGTTGCACTTTCTGTTTCCTTTGCAATCAAGGTCGTTTCCCCAAATATATGCATCGCACTTCCTTTCTAATACTTCAGTATTTATTCAGAAGTCACTTAAAATTTTTAAAACACCCACCCCCTAATTCTGTCATTTCTCATCCCCTTGCACTTCTTATTTCTATGGTGCTTATCTCCATTTGAGGTACTATTTTATTTGTTTGTTTGCCTGTTTGTTTGAGTATTCTATGTCTTCCCCCACTTTCACTAGATGCAAATTCCCTAAGATTAGAGATTTTTGTCCTGTTCAGTATTGTATTCCTAAGTACCTAGAACAGAACTTGGCAATGGTAGTCACATGCTAAAAATGATTAAATGAATATAATAGGTAGATTTTTAATAAGTATTTGAAATTGTTAATGTCTTAATCTTTACCTTTATTTTGAGGATTTTACCTTGTCTTAATACTGCTTCATTTGGCTTTTTCACCGTTTGTGTGTGTGTATATATTTTTTATTCCATATAACTCAGGCACTACTGTTAAGGCAGGTGACATGCTGAACATAATGTTATTATAGGCATATGCAGAGGGACCAGACCCCAAATCCTAAACTCTCTCTTACAGTTCACTCCTTGTGTAAACAGAGTTACATATAAAATTGCGAACAGAATGGAATCATTTGGGGAAGGTAGAATGGAAAAGTGAGTGGGTAGTTAGAGAGAAAAACACTGGAAGTCATAATTTGCCTTTCATAAATTCACACAAGTGAGAAATTCATCTAAAAATGGAAATTCTAAAACAACCAGGAAAAAAAGCAACATTATGAACCAAATCTTTGTTTTTCCTTCTCTTCTGTGAAAGTGTCTTCCATTTCCTGTGATTTCATCACCCAAAAGGGACCATCGACATTGATAAATGCACTCCTGGGTCACATCTGTCCTTTCATCTCTATCAATCAGCAATTCTTACTGCAAACCAAATGTTGATACCTCCCTGTTTGAAAAGAATTAGACAATACTATCACTATTCTCCTTAATTTTTCCAATTGAAACGAGGAGCATTGGAAAGGCAACAGTAGTTCTTTAATTCACACTTCACTAAAGCTGAATTTGGAATTATTCAGAAGGTGGCTAGACTAATGTTTATACTGTCGCTAAAGAAAGTCTTTGTTAAATGAACAAATTTTACACAAAATTTCATCAAAACTGTTTAAGCTATTTTAGACCAATATTTTCAAGTACCTTTAGGAATTTAAGATAACTCATTTACACATAATTCATTATTATGCTATTTAAAATAATCATGATCTATATTTACTAAGAACAAATCAGCAAAGGACATCTAAGCCAATGTTTCATTCAGACCTAATTATGGTACCTCCCTTTAAAAAGGGAGGTATTTTAAAGTATCTTCTCTAGAATTCACAAATTTAGCTGAGGCTTTGTCATATTAAACATAAATTAGAATGCCATATTTTGCTATACTTCTAACGAGTTTTTGAAACATCCTTATAACTAAGTTTTACAGAAATGAACACAAATGCTCATCTAGGTAGAGAAAGAATAGCACAGCTGGGGAAGGGGGGAGAAAGGAGATAAAAGAGAGAAGTCTTACATTTAGAATCAATGATCTTATACTAAAACTGAAAAGTCAAGCAGTAATAATACAAGTATTTTTTTTTTAGTGGTATGATAAATGCCCAGAGAATCAGCTAAAGGGTGTAAAAGTGACTCTTTTCTGTGGAAGGGAACATACCTAGTGGGATGGTCATTTTTAACCAGGGTTCCATGAGAGTAGAGGTTTGAGGTTTAATGCCCTAAAGTGTCCATTGTATGTTGTCAATGAACTCTCTCCTATGTATCATGAAGGGTACTATTGCTGTACTATCCACGGAAGGTTTGGAAAATATTCACTCAGTATTCTGTAGAGCTTAGTTCTCTCGTGTCACCCTGGTTGAGAAAGATGTTTATTTGCACAGAAAAGTAAAAGGAGGAGTGAAAACAGCATCTTTCAAAGACTCAAAAGCTTCACTGTTAATAGATGAAGAGGAGGTTCTGATGAATCTACAAGGTCCCTGAATAATTTTATTTTATTTTATTTTTTTTTTTTATAGAGGCATGCTTTATTTATTTGTTTGCTGGTTTGTTTGTTTGTTTTGTTTATACATGCACTGGGTACAGTCAGAAGCGCGGGAGGGTGAGAGAATTCACCAGAGCCAGAGTGGGGAGCAGAGCAGGCAGAAGGACCGAAGTACACTGCTGAGGGGAGCAGCGGGCGGCAGGAGAGGTCTGCGTGCCATGTGGGAACCTCCTCCGGTGGCCGGGGAGCAGCCGGGGATCGAACCGGCCACGGGCAGCTTCGCAACCCAGCGCTCAACCGCTGCGCCACCGGGGAGGCCCTCCCTGAATAATTTTAGATATGAGGACAGGCACTTCCATAACTGATAAAGAGAGAAATGGGGTGGGTATTGTTCAATTTTAGGTGTGTAGCAGAAAGTTGAAGAAATTCACACATGAAAACTCTTCTCTGTGCAAAAAAAAATGTTTTGCATAATTCTTCATTTGCCCCTCTATTTTGACTGTCAGCTATAAAATGAAGCCACTAGGATACCACAATGTCAGGAGATCACTTTGTCTTTTTCTAGATAAGTAATACAACTTCAGCTTGGTATTTCTGTCAACATCAGCTAATAATCATTTTCTGAAGTATTCTATTCAATTTACATCTCTCGCCTCCTAGAAGAAAGAATGTTAGTGGTGAGGAAAGCTGTCAAGTCTCTGATTACTGCCTACAAATGTTATCACTTGCTACTGTTCAACAATGTTCTGATGAAAATATTACTACTAATGGAACAACATGCATATGTTCTTAGGATAGAAATAGTGTCGCTACATTCTGTTTGCTTACAAGTAAAGTAAATTATCGCTGAACTGAGGTGAAAAGTAATTTCTTGAGCAAAGTTCTCATGAAATTTTAACTCAGAAAGCACACATTTCATAAAATATTATAATTTCATAAAATATTGCAAAAGATTTCAGACTTAAACACTTTACAAATAAATCCCACCATATAGTAGGGATTGTTACATACACAATAATATAGTATATTATTATAGAGTGCTAATACTATGAAAGCAGTTAAGGCAATTCCTAGAAAACCAATTTTATATTTCTGGGGATACTTCATTGTGTTTGTTGTCATAAACTTCCCAAAGGGCATAATAAAGGACAAAAGTTAAAGCCAGAAACCACTGTCAAATCAATCTCCAAGCAATTTCACACACACTACCAACTATCAAGTTTTCTTTCTTAAATGCAAACTAAATTTTATAAAATCATGCCCACTATCTATCTTCAGTGATAGTGTCAGAACTATAAATTTAACTGTCAATTAGTTTTAGTGTGTTAGTTTCAGTTATAATGTATTAAACAGCAAAAGGTAGATAGGGGCAAGAATTTTACATGAATATGGAATAGTGAAAAATACTTAAAACCATAGAAAATGTGTATTTATCCCAAGTCTTAACCTTTTCATTTACTTGAGTCAATAGTGAACTCTATTCTAAGGAAATAACTTTCAGTTTGGATGCTATTTAAAGGTAAAGATTTTCATCGTAGCATTATTTTTAGCTTAGAATGATTTTTAGTTTTAAAGTTATGAAGCAGGCTATGTCTCAATTCTTTTTTTTAAGACTTATTTATGTATATAAGAACTGGGGTACAGGCCAGAGGTGTGGGGAATGAGAGGATTCACAGAGACAGAGTGGGGAACAGAGCAGGCAGACTGACTGAAATACACTGCTGAGGGGAGCAGTGGGCTAGACAGGAGAGGTCTGCTGTGCCATGTGATTAGCTCCCTGGGCAGCTGGGATTGAACTCATGCTACAGAAGCAGCAGACAGCTTCACAGTGCCGTGCTTAATCCCTTGTGCCACCAGGGAGGCCCTATATCTAAATTCTTAAGGGTAGAAGTGGGCAGTAAGAAAAGGTTAAATACACAATGATGTAAAGCTATATTAACTCAATAAAAATAATGTTAAAATTAGGAATACACAACATAAAATCAATTGAATGAAATTTCTATGCAACCATCAAAATTATTTTATGATATAATACTACACAACTGTTTAATGGGAAGAGTAAATACATAGATGATTGATAGTATGATACCCAAAATGTATTATGATAAATGTATGTTGCCAAACTGTATATTAAGTGTGACCCCAGGTTTGCAGATATACAAATGTATTTATCTGTATATATGCATACCAGTTTGTAGTTAAATACTTAGGCAAAAATTTGGAAGGATATACAATGAATTTCACTGTATTTATTTCTATATGTGGGACTATGGTTGATATATACACTTATGTATCACTTGAAATCTATATAGCATTCATGAATTATTCATATGAAAATAGGAAACAAAGAAATATCAATTTTTGCTTTAAAATTATGTTTTTAAGTCTTTAAATGACTAAGAAATCTTTATGTTCTAATATTAAATATGAAAGCAGGATATGAAATTATATGCATAGTAGTCTCAAATATCTAACAAAAGATGCAGGACATGTGCCAAAATGAGGAGTAGGATTTTGAGTGACTTTTTCATACACATTTACTTTTTCAATACTTTTCAAAATTTCAAAAGTGAATGTTATTAGTTTAAAAATAAGAAATAGACTAACATAAAGCTGCACAGAAAGTATGGAATTTACTAAACTATGAACTAATATTTACTGTTGGAAAATTCCCATGCTTGGATATGCAGAATACTTGTGACAGTTGTTTCCTCCCAAGTGATTTCACTTGAAATTTTTCATAGATTAGAGCTCTCAAGGCTCTAGCTTCTGGGGCTGTAATATTGTTAATTAAAGCAAGTATCAACAATTCAGTCACTAAGGTAGTTAAGTTTTTAATGAAAAACTAACCAGTTGCATAATGTATCTTTGAGCTATTGTCAAGTGGATAAATACAAAATATAGATAACAATGCTTTAAATTCCAAGGTTAAAAAAGATGGTGCTGTTCTGAGTTATGAAAATTTAATAAACTGGTTGTAAAGAAGTGTCAGGAAGGCTAACATGTATAGACTTAAATTTGACTAAGATTAGGGAAACTATTTCTTGTCACCATGTACATAACTCAGTTGAAAATTAACCTTATCATGCAAATCTACAAGGAAAATAATTTATTCGCATATTATAATGGTCATAATAGTTATCTTGAGCCCAGTCCTGTAGGGAATTGGTACAGAGAGCAAGTACTGTAGGTTAAAGGACACAAATTTACCAAATGTTGGTTTCTCAGTCTCTTAAACACATATTAATATGTTTTTCTTTTTTCTTTTTTTTTTGTTTGTTTTTAAGATTTATTTATTTATTTATACAAGCACTGGGTACAGTCAGAAGCGCGGGAGGGTGAGAGAATTCACCAAAGCCAGAGCGGGGAGCAGAACAGGCAGAAGGACTGAAGTACACTGCTGAGGGGGGCAGCGGACAGCAGGAGAGGTCTGTGCGCTATGTGGAACCCTTGCCAGGCGGCCAGGGATTGAATCATCTCTGCAGAGGCTGCGGGCAACTTCTCAGCCCAAAGCTCAACTGCTGCGCCTCCAGGGAGGCCCCCCATATTAATATGTTAAAGATTAATGTTCAGCCTTTCAGAGTTCCTTCTAGAGCCAATAGAGGAATAAGTTATTCTATGTAAAAAGAATAGTTGCTTAATCACAGGTTCTTAAGTTTTCTGATCACATTTCCTTCTCCATAGGCCTACCACGGTAAATTGGAAGCATGGCATAGCTTTCAAATAATGGATTTGTTCAATTTGGTCATGGTCTTTTTACCAAGAACAGATGTTAATTTTGGACTAGTATAGTCTAAATCTCAGTCAAAAGACTGAATAGAAATGTTTTCTTCAATTATCAAGGTGCCTCTTCCTTCCCATATTATGAAATGTCACAATTGGTTTCTTCCTAGGATAGCTACAGAGAAATAATCTCTTATAAGGAATTTAAAAGCACTTATAAGTCCTCTCTTTTCTCTAAGAAAGTGCCTAAAATTTTTTTAGGCTCAGTGGTTTGAAGTATAGGGATCAGGAAAATAGTAATGCCAGTAATATTTTTTAAGCTTTCTCCCTCCGCCCCTTCCACCCAACTTTCCAATCATGCCACCCTCCTGCATTACTGACTAGAGGAATAATTGTCCACCATTCACTTGGTGGCTCTTGGTTCTCTACCTTTATCTCCTCTATTAAGAAACCTCTCCAAAGCACTCTGCCTTAGATCCTGAAGAAAGAAGGAAGGTATTGGGCAGAGACGATCTGGGCTAAAGGGCCAGCTACATGTTATGCCTTGTGATTCATTTAAAATTACCCTTCCCTTCTGACTTTCACCCACTGTCTCTGGGCCAAGACTGTGAACCTCAGGTTCAGCCTGGAGAGACCAGCTGGGAACTGCAACAAATCTAGTTATTGGCTTTCCTATGAGACCTTCATTATATTTCAAGAAAGCTTGGGTGTGTCTGATTTCTCCATATCCCAGTTTAGGTATTCCTGTGCCTCTCCCACCACTAATCAAATGAACTGTGTACCCACCAACTGCCAGGACCTGAACTTCAACTCAAGTTGAAATAAAAAGATGGAAAAGTTATTCTCTACACTAAAATACATCAGAGGCTTAGGCAGAATTAAAGGTGGATTTGCAAAACTTTCAGCGTAAGAATGAACTGTAAAGGGTCTATGAGGGGGGTGGGTACTGGAGATGTCTGGAAAGTAAACTGGAGCTAGATTATAGAGAACCCTTAATTCTGAGGAAAAATGATGAAATGCAACAACTCTTATTCTTAAGCAGTGGTATTTCTGTGATTTATGTCAACAGTTTATTTTGGAATTTTAAAAAAAAAGTTATTTTGGTCACTTTAAATATACCACAAGCACATTTTTAAACTCATAGATTTTGTTAACACCTGCAGCTTTGTCATTGTACAAAATAAGTCACATTAAATGTTCAGTGGGAATGCTTAAATTAAAACTTTCAAGAATAGCCTCATCTGGAAACCAGTGCTTATGTGAGGTTTGGATCACTACTGCTCTAATACCATGCTAATCATTCTTAAATTTGACTCTAATAAATACTCAAAAAGATGTGAAGAAAGGGAGCAAATCATTTGCTGGTCATTCATCATAATCATTACTGCATATCTATTAACACATGATATTATGTTAGGTGCTACTTAGGAGAAAAGTAAACATGAATTTCCCCCTTCCTAGCCCAAATAAATATAACTCTAATGCCTTGAATCAGAATTGGTGTTGACATTTAACCTATCATCATAAATCTTACATAATCTACTTTTTCAAGAACCTCTTGCCAATAATGCAAAAATACATTTTAGTTATTGAGTGCCTTACTCTATTTACTGAAAATCATAATGTGTCTGACCTTTATATATATTACCTAATTTAATCTTCACAACTCACAGGATAGATTTTACTACCCTCATTTCAAAACAAGTAACCTGACTCTCAGCAAAGTATAGGATTTAGTTACACAGCTAAAAAACCACCAAACCCAGTTTTGCCTGATTGTGAAAGCTGTGTTCTTTCTCTTTCACGTGTTGCCTGAGAATGAAGTTAAGAAAAACACTGTTAACCCTAGAAAGTTGACAATAGAACTGAAGCTACCAGAGAGGAAGAGGGGAGGGGAGGGGCAAGAGCAAGGTGGAGAGAGAGCACAATGGACTGTGATCATGGACTGTGGGTGTCTTTTGTGGTGTGGTAACCCTTTAGTGGGGAGATCCTATACTTCTAATACCACAAACGATGTAAACCAATGTTATAGCAAAATAATAATAATAATAAATTATATATAAAAAAGTAAAAGAAATGTATAGTAAAGAAGACATATATCAGGCATGGAGGGTTCTTAAATATCAGCATATCTCTTTTTGCTTAATAAAATTGGTTAGCAAAGAAATCTCCCCCTTGGAAAGGTAGAAACGTAGATCCAATTTCAAAGGACAAGTACTTTGCTAGCGTCATGTTCAAAGACAAATGAGTGAAAAAGCAGGTTGGTTTCAGAAGACTTTCAGGTGATTTGATCAATGTTAATGTACAGAGTAAGGAGAAGTGATATACTGTGAATTAAGAAGGGCATGTATCATAAAAAAGCTTCCAAAAATTTGGTTTGATAGGAAGGTCTCATTTCCAGAAAATGAAAGTTTCATTTAAGGGAATTCTATGGTTGTAACAGGTTCCTTTGCATAAGTTGTGAAATGGAAATATGGCACCCGGACAAAAATGTTTTGCTCATTCATTAGTGATTTATTGAGTATTGTTATATGCCAGAAATTGTTTTAGGTGATGAGTATCTTATATCAACACCACAGATGGCTAAATATACTTTTCTATTTAGTATATTCTACTGTAATTGTTTGTGGGATTGACTCCCCCATCATCCATACCGGAACTTCCCATGGGTGTAGTAGAAATGTAAATTGGAGGACTGACCCCATTCACAAAATAGTAATGATTTTCCAAGTCAAATCTAATAATTCTATCTCCATTTCAGTGATTGGTTCCAGAAAATGGAGCTTTAAAATGTCCTTAAAATAAATCTTGTCCATAGGTGTACTCAGTCCAATTTTAAAAGACTGATGGATGGATTAATTGATATCTTATTTCAAAAACAAAATTTGAGGCAGCTTCAAATGTAGATATATATACAAAATATGAATAACCTAATGAAGAACTGAGAATAAATAGATAGTAGTGGCTAGCCACTAGAAAAAAGCAAATTTGATTCTAAATTTGATTACAAGGAGAAAAAGCATAATTCTTGAATATCTTAAAAATCACCTATTCCATGATAACAAAACAGTGATTGTTTATACTTAAGAACTTATGTTCCAAATACTGTCCTAGGTGTTTATATTATTTAATTTATAGAACAATCCTATAAATGCAATAAAATTTTTAGACCCACCTTTGAAAGGAGTCAAAGTGGGGCCCATAATTACTAAATAAATTATCAGTCTTAGATCCAATCAGTGATACAGCTAGTGAAAAAGATTAAATCAAATGAGTAACTTAGGGTACACATAGTATTCCTAATATATTGTCAGGAGAGAAATCTCTCTCATGGGTCCTTATAAAGGTAGATTTTACATTATAAATAGTTAACTTGGTTGTGAAATAATGAAAAGAATTCCATGATGGGTAAATAAGTTTTTTTTTTTTTTAAGTGTAAGGATATGTCCATGAAGGATGAGACTTTAAAGTGAAATCTAGATACTCTGAATGGTCTTTGTGTTTCCCTTTGGTAGTTATGATCCTTTTCCCTGCCAGAAGAGTATGATTTCAAGTTTCAAAAATATAAGCTTAAACTGTGAAATGAGTCCTTCATTGGAAACTGGAAAATCTACTTGCCTAGCAACTATTTTTCAAATATATACATGTATGTTGTTATTTGAACTTTTCACTAGAACTGCTATTTTGAGAAATAGTCATTTCTGTATTCTTTCCTACAATAAATAAAATGGCAGGGCACCTTAAGAACTCATGTATTTCCAACATCAGGAACTTTTTGGATTGTCTTCTACTTGGATAGTGATTCTGACATTAAAATCATGGGTGAATCTCTGGTGCTCTACTACCAGACATGTGACCCAGATTGACATGGTCCTTTACGTAGTATCCTCTTACTACACCTGAGTCACTCAGTCTCTACTCCCACCCCTACCACACATATACCAGCCACAGCCACTTTCCTCCTCTTGTTTTCATCAAGAGGAGTTCCAAGAAAGGATCTCCCATAAAGTTAAGAACAGGTGAAACATAATATCTGCTTACATTTTAAACATGGAAAGGACCAGAAGGATTCCATCACTGAATGCAGGGGTTGTCTGAGGCTGGCCACATTTGGCCTTTTAAGAAAATACAACAAGTTAAGGGAGGGAAATAAGGATGAAAAAAGCAAAAGGAATAAATTTCACAAGTTAAACAATTTATATTTTATTCTTATTTAAATGCCAAAGGAGAAAACATTTTTTATGAATGAAGAGATGAATGTTTTCACTGTATCATCACATGGTAGTTGTTATACTTGTTTTTGCTAAAGAAATTTCAAACTTACAAAAAGATAAAAGCAAACTTACTTTTCAAGTCCAATGCTACTCAATGTTTATCCACAGATCAGTATAGTTCTATGAGCTCTTTGCTATTGGTTTATAACAAGTATATATATATATATATATATAGACATTAAGAATAAAAATTTGAGAGACAGCATTTTAGAGCAGTATGACAAAATGTCTATTGCATCAAATTATTCTAAATAATGGAATTTTTGTCTTTTTTAAAATATCCTTTTTCTAAGTAATTTATTTGTTAGATAGTATTTTACCAAAGAATTTGGCCTGCATTAGACTGGATATTTTTTTTAAAAGTAACTATCTCTTCACTAAAGTTAGTTTGAGATGTATGAAACTAGACCAGAGCAGTGTGCTTCTCAATTTAAAGCATGTACAAGTCACTTAGGGATCAAGATTTTGTTTCGGCATTTCAGGGAGGAGCTCAGGATTCTGCATTTCTAAGGAGCTGTCAAGTAATGTGGATACTGCTGATCACAGGTCACACTTGGAATACAATTTAATTTTAATTGTTCTACAAATAAAATTTTTATTTTCAGTAGGATCCCCCCCAGATGATTCTCTGGCATGTTTAGGTTTGAGAAGCACCGTCCCCAAGTTTTGTGGGTAAAGCAATGGCATATGAATAAACTTGACCTCCTGCTTCTGCCATTTGGTGAACAATTGCAGCTCACATTTGTGGAAATCTTTAAATCTTGAGGTCTTTGACACACACAACACTGATGTGTGATACATACAATGCATGCACTTTCTCCTGTTCTCTTGGACTTACCTATTTCCTGCACCCTGAGATTCTTTATTCTTAACCATCACAGTGACTGATTCTATGAGAACCTACTTGGTTCTTGCTTCTGAGAGAATTGCATCTTCTGAAACTGACCTGCCTTACCCTGTGGAGTCCATTCTAAGCAATGGCAGAGAGTCACTAATGCACTTTCTTTTTCCCCTTACCTTTTTCTCTTCAAGATGCAGTTTTTTATAAAACCCTCTCAGGACTCCTGCAAGGTTGAGCAGATGCAATTGCTAAGCAGCAGCCATTTTTGTTTTGGGCTTGCTGAAGTGGTCGGAAGTATTGGCATGCATTTATGTCCCATTTTTCCCTGCCTCGCGTCCCTTTTCTTTCACTTATATGCCGTAATTGCACTTTTTAACAAATGTTAGCATGCAAGCTTTGTTCAAGTTCTGTTTTCCAGAGAAAATGGGCTAAGACAAATTTAGTATGTTTAAACGTATTTAATTTTGTGTTCAATGGGATAATCTGAATATTTTTTTCTAATATAAACTGGTACCAGATGTCAAAGATTTAATATTTTATAGAGAAGTCGTCTATCTATGAATTCAACTTTTGTGTCTGTGTTTATGTGTCAATTAGAAAACAATTCCATTATCTTTGTTATCAAATGTGTATTGAGGAATCAATATTTGAGAAGCATAGTAATTAGGTAATAAAATACTAGATGACAGAAGATAAATCAGTTTCCCATGCATTGTTCGAGAGTAGCTAATTGGAGGGATCTCTAGTGATGGAGGCTGTTGTACTTTTGTGATTGATCATGAAGTATGATTAATAGAATCATAAAAAATAACATTAAAAAATCACGAACTCCTACTTCTTTGTTTTAGCAGACGGACTCAGAATAAGGAAGAAAATGTTGGAAATAAAAAGATGAACTCTTTGGTAAGAACTGTAGTTCCCATTAATACAAATATTAAAATGTCCTTTTTTGCTATTTTTTGAAATTCATAATCATACAATATTAGCACAAGAAGAAACCTTTGGTATCATAGAAAACAGCTTCTAAATTTTACATATAAGACAACTGAATGCTTAAGCAATTGGGATTCTCCTAAGTGAAGTGAGCCAGAAAGAGAAAGATAAATATTGGATGATTTCACTTATACGTGGAAAATAGAGAAACCAAACAAAGGACAGAAGAAAGACAAAGTTTAAAAAAACAATTCTTGAAAGCTGACCATAGGTCTGAGGCATCCAGACAGGGTAGATATTCGAAGAGAAGGGGGGAAAAGGGGAGAGAGAGCTGGAGGAGAGCACAATGGACTATAGTGGAGGATTATGGGTGTTTGGGGGATGGGAAAACTCAGATGAACCCCCACCAAAGGAGAAAACCTATATTGTGAAAAACAAACAAGGATATAAAATAATGGGTATGTCTTTAATTTTAAAAAGACATCATAAATAAATTTTGTAAGTTAATATATTTAAAAAAAAATTTAAGCAGTTAAGTAAATTGCCCAGTACTTAAGGAAGGAAGATCTAGAGAATTAAAATCCAGGTATTTGACTCCCACTTCACTAATTTCATTTAGCACAGTATCATTAGGGCTTTTAAAGAACTATTATATTAATTCTTTAGGAAAAGTCTTCAACCAGTACCTAAAGTTGTAAATTTCATAAGAATGAAACATTGTTTGCTTATGTAAAACAATGAAAATACAATATTTATATAAAACTTAAATGATTAACTATAATTAGGGGACCAGAGCACTTTTGTAAGTAAAGATAATTGTATTTGGGTGAATGATATATTCCAAATGATTCTAAAGTACAGTCAAGGTTAAGAATCATGGTTTTAATACTACTAAGTCCAGAAAAATTCCTGGACTTGAATATGGAAGTCTGTATTTTCGGAAAGCAACCCAGATGACACCAATAATAGACCACGTTGGGAATTTCTGGTTTAGAGCATGTACACCCCAACCATTTAGACAAGGACCCATGTTTACAATTATAAAGTCTCAGAAAACATTGCCGATGGAGCTTTGAGACAGCAATTACTTGGTAATATTTTTGATCCAGTTCATGAAATTGGAAATAACATCTTAAGATCTCACCATTTAGCAACTTGTAAACAGTACTTAGGAGTTGGAGGTTTAAGGTAAAATTTAAATGTATATTTTCCCCTTCAATTTACTAAAATCATAACCCTTCACATTGATCCAACATAATTTGTCTTTTACCTGCCAGGAATTATTTCCATATGCAAATTATATAAAATTCAACCCTTATAACATAAGAGACAGCATTAAAAAAAAATCACAGCTATGTAGCAACCAAGCAAAAACAGTGCTGATTTATGAAACTTTACAGATTTAGAAACAAAGCACTAAATATTCATGAAACCCCATACAGTCACATCTCAGTGATTAGTAACTTAGTTATAGGGAAAAGTAATCTGAGCACATCCAAACATATGGAACCTTTCAAATGTTAAGTTTCACTAATTTTTGGTCTTATTTTGTTTTGAGTCATAAATTGTGAATATGCTGTAAATGGTTGGCCATAATCTAAACCTCCCAAAGAAAAGTAAACAAATACTCCACCAGCAAAACAAGAGAGTAACTATGGAAAGAAGCACTTAATGAAAATGTTCTGTAATTGTAATGTTTTTGAAAAGTGGTAAAAGCCCTTTAAAGATGAAAGTGAATGAAACAAGTAAAATTCTGTTATTTAACAAGGCAACATCTTTAGACTGTCATGCCAATAGAGAGTTAAAATGAGAAAACAATTTGCCATATGCTCTTTGGATTAATCATAAATTAAGAAACAATCTGATAGCTAATACAATAATCAAGGGAATCTTAAATTTCACTGAGATACCTTGCCAATTTTGGTTCCAACTTCAAAACATAATTATCCCAATTTTATTTAACTGTACTAATGACAGATGCAGACTTCAGATACAAATATTATGCGTGCAATCCATGTTTAAACTGGAAAAATTAGAAATGTATCAGTGGTAAAAATCTAAAAGTTCATCCAAGTTCTATTTATTTATGTCAAATCATTGACTTTTTAAAAGAAATATAATTCCACAAATTACCTAAAATCCATTATTTTCATTGAACCATTTTTTCCCCCTCAATGTGTAATAAGCCATAATTAACCCCAAGTAGCTCTGGAGTCCCAAGCTGTTCTTTAGCAACTGTTAAAGAACTTGTTGATTAGAAAAACATCTCATTCAGATATGTTGTTTTGTGTGTATGAGTGAAGGAAGAGTGTTTTTCAAATGGCCTTCGTTTACCTGTGACACAAATAAGTGCTCAGAGATAAAGTATCACCTCCATTGAAACACTTTTACCTTCTTAAAAAAGCAAGTGTGATACTGGGATGTATAAATAGTAGCTAAGCATTAGGACTGTGAGGTGACATATCCAGTATAATACTACACTGATCAGACCCACATGAGCACAATTGTTTAGATTTAAAGATTTAGGACAGAGATATGGAAAGCAGTAAAAATGATCAAAGGATTTAAAAATAGAACCTATAATGAATATCTTGACACAATGAAATTATTCATCAAACAAAAATTGTAATAATGGTTCTCAAGTATATGAAGAGGGAGATATCAGCTGCCCTTCATCTTTATTGAGGAATGAATAAGCAAGAATGAGATTAAACTTCAGGAGAACAGACGTAAGTGAGATACAAGAGAATTTCCCAAATGAGTTATTTTCAAAAGAACAAGTCATCAAAAGGGTCTGTGGAATTTCCTTCCCCAGGGATATTTATAAATAAGACATATATATCCTTGTTCAAAATGTTTCAGTAATGTCCTGTTGAGAGGAATAATCTACTGTCATAGAATCTCAGGTTAGGAAATCATGTTTCTTGATCATCATTTATTAATAAATATATTGACAATTGAGGCTTAATGTATAGTTAAAAGAAATTAACATTGTTACCTTAATAAGAAATATTAGTTAAAAAAAATTAACTTTGAGACATTCAAAAAATTTTACGATCTGTAGTTAAAATATTTAACCCCTCTAAGATAAACAGGAAAAGGAGAAGCCATCCTCTTTTAGTTAACCAATAATTTGCCAAATGGCTTTATGACTAAACTACCTTTTTAGGAATTTATTCTATTCTTCTGTAAGAACAGAATATCGTAAAAATGCATTAAGATGTCAAAGTAAAAATATCCATATCTCAGACCATGGAAGAAATAAATAAAATTGTAGACTTAGGCTCTACACCTACCTAGAATCCTCTAACATCACATGAAAAGGTCTCTTTTGATCTCACACCACACATTCATGGTCATTTTGTTGTCATTCTTCAGGCCATACTTTGTCCATTACGTTCAGCAGAAAACCATCTTATTAATACTTTATAGCCTCATCTTGCACTTCAGATTGTTATTGGGCCATCCCAAATTTCAGTTGCTATAGGAGTCCTTGAGTAATGATGCTCTAGTTCAGTGAGTCAGATGGAAACATGCATACTTTGGAACAGGCACATCTTCAACATGTCATACTCTTATAACAGCTTACTCTAATCCCTTGAAGAAGTGTGGACACAGTAGTAATCTGCTGGTTCTACTGCAAATGTAAAAAAGGAGCCGAACTATATAGATTCTGCTATCAATAGTCAAATTTTTCAATATCAATCTGAATCCTGAATACACAGCTAATATTTATAAAGTACATGTGATACGCATATAATATATAATGTATAAAATACTGTTGCCCATTTTAATGATAAGGAAAATTTGGCAAAGATATATTAACCAATTTTCCCAAAGTCTCCCAGATATCAAGCTATAGAACCAGGATTCAAACCCTAGCAGTTGACACCAGAGTCTGTGTGCACATCTGTGCTATAAAAATGTCACTCTGCAGTTGAATTAAGCTTAAAGGAAATAAGAAATCTACTATTTCCATTCCTCTTTTTACCATTCATTATAATTAGTGGAAAGACCATTAATCACTATTTTTCTAGTTTTGAACACAGAGAAAAATTCTCCAAAGTCAATGAAAATAGAATATTGCTTATAAATATATATAATTTTCAAGAAATAAAATAATAGCTTATTGTTGTGAATTCATTTATCCATTCTCAGAACCTCTTTTCTTATGTCTACAAAGGAAGAAAACAGATTGACACTAATAAGCTGTTTCTTATTTTTCATTGTAGTTTATTTGAAATGAGAGCTCATGAATTGAATTGATAAGAAGTAAATTAACATATAAGGATATGAAGCAGAATGTATTTACACAAAAAAAGACTGCTGGTGAAGTAAACTGCTAAAGTCAACAACAAACTCAAGTAACATTTTTAAAGACAAATTGCTAGAAGGTAGTATATAGTATATACATTCATCATATGCATTTAGTCTTTTTAATCGTTGACTGGAATATATCATATATATATATAATTATAACCTTGATGTCAAAAGTTCTAGAAAACATGAAAAATCAAGTTATAAATGCAAATATAGCTGTCATGACCCAAGTTTATTCTAGCTAATTCAAAAATTTATCTCCATCTCAAAATATCTCATAGAGAGCTTTTCCTGACAATTTCTTAGACTCCTGGTTTTCACTACTTCATATAAGTTCCAGCAGATTCATCCATTCTTCATCAACCTATGTCCTTTCCAACCACTAATCCTCCTGATATGCCTTCTCCCCAGGGATGGTGTTCTTTGCCAGTGGCAATTGCTGCTTGCTGCTGCTAACATTCTTCCCTCAGGGATGGGATATGAACACAGGTTTGTTCTAAATTCGTGATATAAGACCTAATGCTCGTTATAATCATCTTAGGTTTCAATTTTATAGACTGAAGGGTCAAGGAAATTAAGACTCAGAAACTGCCCAAGTCAGAGTCTCATAAGACATTCTAATTTTTAAATTTTGACCCAGAAGCTTTCTTTCTGTAGACTAATAGTCATTCAGAAGTAAACCAACCTTCACAGTTCTTAGCAGGGAGGTGTAACTTGGTGAACACAGTAGATAGCAGAAGAAAACAGTGTATTTGGGGGAGAAGCAGGGAGTGAAAATATTGGGAGGAGGGTATCCCTGAGAAGTTGTGACTTTAGGCTGTCTTTGCATACTTCTGCAGTATGCAGTATGTCATTCCGAGAAACTTGCACTATACATGGTTTAAAGTGGTCCCAGATTAGCCATAATGTCTCATAAGAGTCAGAAGCAAATTCTTTTTAGAAAAAGTTTTTATTCTAAGAATTTTCTCAAATAAAATCTCACATGCTGTGAGGGTGCATAGTTAAAACATAAACAAGAACAAATGAAAGAGCCAGCATGAACAAGAAAAATAGAAAATATAGATCCCCAAAATGTCAGATATTAGAATTAGCTAACGCATCATATAAAATAGCTGTTATACTATTTTTTAAAAAGAATTTTATATAACAAGTTTGAAGATTTTCAATGTACAGTGAACCCGAAAAACTTCCCCAGTTGAATTGAAAAATGACTAAATAACATATCTTCAAATGAAATCTTAAATAACCAAAGTTAAAAGATCAACAAATATACTCACATATTAGAATGTCCAAAATCTAGAACACTAGCAATACCAAATGCTGGTAAGGATGTGGATGGAGCAAGAACACTCACACATTGCTGGTGGGAATGCAAAATGATAGTTTGGAATGAAGTTTGGCAGTTTCTTATAAGACTAAACATACTCCTATTATATGATTCAGAAGTATTGTTGCTTGGTATTTACTCAAAGGATTTGAAAATTTATATCCACATAAAAATCTCTATGCCAATGTTCATAGTAGCTTTATTCATAATTTCCAAAGTTTGGAAGCAATCAAGATGTGGTAAAGTACATAGTAACTTTGATAAAATCAAATCGAATACATTGAATAAAATTTAACTATGCTGTATTTGTATGCAACACACCTAAGACATAAAGAAAATAAACCAAATACTACTAAAAAATGTATAAAATAACTGTAATACTACAAGGCAAATAGAATTTAAGGCAAAAGATATTGCTAGAAAAGTGTTACTTTAAAATAACATCTCAGTTCACCAAAGATTTCATCAAACATACAGCAACTGAAATTTGTAGATAAACAACAAGCCTTAAAAACAAAAAAGGGAGACTTCTAGGGTTTATTTTGGTTTCATTTTATCTCTTTCTTTCCTTTGTTTCTTTATATTCAACATATGAGTGAAATCATCTTGTATCTGTCTTTCTCTTTCTGACTTATTTTGCTTAGAGCTACTATAGGGAAAGGATTGGAGTGGGAGAGAGGCTCCAATGGACTGTGGTGGAGGATTATGGGTGCTTTGTTATAATGTACTCTGAAGAGCTGTGAATCTATACTCCAAATACATATACAATGCTGTACACCAATAAAAAATAATACTATTTAAATAAAATAAGTAAAAGCACTGAAAGTGATTTCATCAAACATACAGCAACTGAAATTTGTAGATAAACAACAAGCCTTAAAAACAAAAAAGGGAGACTTCTAGGGTTTATTTTGGTTTCATTTTATCTGTTATGCACACTAGTTTGAAACATAATGCATTGAAATTGCTAATTTTTCTTGTTTTGCAGAAGTTTCTATAATGCTCTGTAATGCTTTGACTTAAAATATAACAAAAATTTTAAAAGCATGTTTACATAAAGATGATTGAAAAATAAAGTTTTGTTGCTGAAACAAAAATGAGAGAAGAATATAGACATTTAAGGAGAGAGAGAAATATACCAACAGTGGAAATTTTCACTGTGGAAATTTTAACATAGTTCTCTCTGAATTTGATAAAATAGACAAAAAATAATCAGTAAAAGTATAGAAGATATAAAGAAAATTACAAGCAAATTGTGTGTGTGTGTGTACGTGCACACTATAGCACTTTATCACTCTAGAGTACAATTTTTTTCATAACATACATGGAATATTTATGAAAAGTTTATGAAAACCACAAAAAAAGTTTCATCAAATTTCAAAGGACTTAAATCACACAGAGCATGCTTTCTGACTAGTGTAATTTAGAAAGAAATTAAAACAAGCAGATAAAACAAGTTATCTAGAAATTTTCTATTTATTTGTTAAGAGAGAAACTAACCCCTAAAACAAAGAAGACATTATCATTGAAATTAGGAGTTTCACCCAAACACCAACAGAAATACTACAAACACAATACACATAAATCTTCAGTTTAAACAGTATGTAGAGAAAAAAAAATGGACTTAAATATTGCTAAATAAATAGGCATACATCTTAAGAAGTTAAAATAATCAACAGCAAAATAAACACAGAGAAAGAATGAAAGGAATTAATAAAAAATAATCTTAAAATCAACAAAGTTTAAAACAAGTAGCCAGTGCAATGCATCAGTAATTTTAAACATTAGGTTTTTGGAAAAGACTGATAAAATCGTAGACTTCTACTTTCTACATTCTACAGTCTAAGTTGAAGAAAGAGAATAGTTACAAATTTTGTACCAAAAATGACAGAGGGAATCATACTAAGGATGCTGGAGTTACTAAAATTATAACAAGAGTATATTATGGAATGCATCAAGTCGGTAATTTTTAAATTTAGGTCAAGTAGGAAATTTTGTGGAAAGTAAAACTTAAAAAAATTGAAAATCCTGAATATAACCAATAATTTATATCCTACCACAATTGATAACCATTAGAGAACTTATTTAGAAATTTTTCTTCTGACCCAATTCCATCAAATGTCATAATTTATATAACTCGTCCATAAGATAGAAAAAGATGAAATGCTCTCCAACCATACATAACCAGCATAATCTTATTTTTTACCTAATAAGTAAGTATAAGAATTGTGGGTCAGGGGTCTCACCTGGTGGTGCAGAGGTTGAACGCTGGCCTGCAAAGCTTCCCGCAGCCTCTGCAGCGCTGGTTTGATCCCCGGCCACCGGGGGAGGGTCCCACATGGCACCCAGACCTCTCCTGCTGCATCCGCTGCTCCCCTCAGCAGTGTACTTCGTCAGTCTGCCTGTTCTGCTCCCCACTCTGGCTCTGGTGAATTCTCTCGCCTTCCCATGCTTCTGACTACCCAGTGCTTGTATAAATAAATAAAAAATCTTTAAAAGAAAAAAAGAAACTTATAAAAAAATTGTTGGTCAAACGTTCATAAAGATACATGAAAAAAACTTAAGAAAATATTAGCTGAGTGAATCAAGCAATGTATGAAAAAGATAATGCATCATGATTAAATTGGGTTTTTACCCATTTAACATGAGAAAAGAAATCTGTTTCACATAAGAAATTATTATAATTTAGTATAAGTTGACAGAGAAAAATCATACTCAAAGGATGCAGAAAATACATGTGACATAATTCAAGTTGCTTTCTTGATTAAAAATAAGGAAACTTTCAGCAACCTAGTAATAGAAAGGACATACTAAACCTAATAGAGTATTTCCCGATATAATATAGCAGACAAACAGCATACATAATAGTAAAATATTCAAAGTTTTCCTGCTCAAGATTACTAATAAAATAAGTATACCTCCTTGTCTCACCATTTCTAGTCAACTTGGCATTGGAGGTTCTAACCAGTGTGGTAAGTCACTGGGGGAAGGAGGAGGAAGGGAAAGTACTAGGAATAGAAAGAAGAAGCAAAATAGCCACTCATTTTTACATGATGTGATGCCTTATATATAGAAACCTTTAAAATTCACAAATTTTAAGAACTATCACAATATGTAATAGTCACAATATCAAATATAGCCCTTTGTAACCGAAATACTATTTTCAAGAGATTCCATTCAAATAATATAAAAATGAAAAACCTGGGACTATATGTATTTACATATGAAGAGATTTCCACAGAAAAATTATAAAACTTACTGTCATTTTAAAGAGTTATTAAATTGAGAGAGCATATTCATTGATGGAAAAGTAATTATTATAATGCCGATTTCCCCTAACTTAATTTATAGATTTAATATAAATCTATAAATAAGTAAAAATATTCCCCCAAAATTTGTGGAACTTGAAGATGATGCTGAAATTTGTGTCAAAGTATGAAGGGACAAGACTAGCCAGGATACCCCTGGAAAAGAATAATATGGAGGCCTTAGAATTCTACTCAGTCTAGGGCCTCCCCAGGTGGTGCAGTGGTTGATTGTTGGGCTGGTTCGATCCCTGGCATGCAGACCTCTCCTGCCATGCCTGCTGTTCCCCTCAGCAGTGTATTTTGTCAGTGTGCCTGTTCTGTTCCCCGCTCTGGTTCTGGTGAATTCTCTTACCCTCCCACGCTTCTGCCTGTACCCAGTGCTTGTATAAATAAATAAATTAAATAAATCTTAAAAAAAAAATTCTACTCAGTCTAAATCTTACGTGAATAAAGAAATTCTTCTGATTTTGCTTGTTTTGTTTTGATTATAAACTGAAATGCAATGGTTTTGCCTGAAGGGCAAATTTCAAGGGCTAGTGAAATGAGTAGCAGCGAAATAAATCAACTATATCTTTAAATTTCTTAAATGGCAAATTGACTATTGATGATATAAACCAAGTTTCTCAAAAAGTGTATTGACCAGGAAGGTAACATCGACTAGCTGATGATTCAAAATACCCTCTTGAGGCTAATATAAAATACCCTCTTGAGACTCTGATGTAATCTCATTTCTGTATCATAAAATTTTCTTCTTTCTTCCTATTTGTTTCACTCAGTTTTATCTAATCACTCGTCTTCACTGTTTATTGTGCAAATTAACAGATTTCCAAGTAAATACTCAGTAAACACACACAGTAGTCCACTTAAATTGTAAACAGTTACAAAAAACAAACTTGAAAGCATTTCTACCAATGTGAAGCTCTGTGGGAAATTGTTTTCTCCTAGTATTGTGGGTGATTATTATGAAGAAAACAAATGAGGTAAGGTAATGTTACAATAATGATCTGGAACTGTGAGTCAAATGAGTAAGATTAAAGGCACAAAGAAACTCTTCCTAATAAACAAGCAGATAACTGCTGGAAAGAAAAATATGTTCCTTGTTTGAAATTAACTGCCAAACATTCTCAACCTACACAAAGCTGTCATAAAGGACATCTAAATCTGTCCTTGTTTGTAACATGTGTTGTGACAAGATTTGACAGTTTATCAAAGAACTATAATTGCCACCTAAACATCTAGCATTTTGTCAACTGCAAGTCTGTTTAGTGAAAGCATTTATTTTACTTAAAATACAACAACCATTTTTCTCCACTTTCTGAAAGAACTAACTGAATTTCTTTTATCCTTAGCTGATCAAACTGCATCAGGACTCTGAATTATTTATGTTGGAATTGTGAAGGGTAAAAGAATAATCAGTAAAGCAAGAAACTATTACCAAGGTAATGTGTACATATTCCAGATATTGACTCAAAAGACCTTGAAAATACAATCCTCACAAATCTATAGAGATGACAGTTACATATGATTGTCTTAGGAAGGAAAGGTAAGAAATTTTCTCTATAGCACAATTTTTTTCCAGAGAAATTTATTAAAACATGCTATATTAAATAGCATCATTCCTACCTGTAACTTTTATCAAAAACCACTCAGTGATAAGATAGATGTCTTTCTCAAACTACAAAGACCAACAGACTGGAGTTACATTCCTTTACAGCAGATTCTTGAAGCAGAAATATCAGAGTATAAAGATATTTCCATGGCATTACTAATGTTTTGTTTTTTTCTGGAATTAATTTTTAAAAGAAAAACCACTTTCCATTCTCAAGTTTAGGGGTTTGTTCTTTGTTTCAGTAGTCTGAAAAAAGTAAAATGTTTATGCAAAAAAAAAATTGTTTTAAAATTTTTTTTATTTTATTTATTTTTTAATTTTATATATTTTTTACATCATTCTTCATTTTTATACAATGTATGCTTTCTCATCTCAGGTATAGTCCCTGTGAAATTCCCACCACCATTTCACCTATATACCATCACCATTATCCCTTATTCTCTTCCCACCCCTGTTTTCATCTTATTCCCTCCTCCCCCGCCTGCAAAATGTCTCTGGTTTATAGTTTCCTGTTGATTTTTATTTTTACCTTATTATAATTACTTATTTAAAAAATTCTATGCAGGGCCTCCCCGGTGGCGCAGCGGTTGAGCGCTGGGTTGCGAAGCTGCCCGCAGCCTCTGCGGCGCCAGTTCAATCCCCGGCTGCTCCCCGGCCACCGGAGGAGGGTCCCACATGGAGCGCAGACCTCTCCTGCGGCCCGCTGCTCCCCTCAGCAGTGTACTTCGGTCCTTCTGCCTGCTCTGCTCCCCGCTCTGGCTCTGGTGAATTCTCTCACCCTCCCGCACTTCTGACTGTACCCAGTGCATGTATAAACAAAAACCAACCAAATAAATAAACAAATAAATAAATAAGCCTCTATAAAAAAAAAAAGAAACAATAAAAAATTCTATGCAACTTTTCAGTTTTTCCTTCAATCATATAAACCTCAAAGAAAAGGCCTAGAAGTGGTATCTTAGAAAACATTCTCTTTGAAAATTTGGGAATCCATATTCTAGTCCACAGTTTACTTCTAATTTACTGTTAGATCCCAAGCAAGTTGATCATTTCTCTGGGCCTCTGTTCCCTATCTGTAAATTGGGATGTTATGCTGAATTATATCTAAGGCCATTTTCATCTTTAACATGCTATGATTCTAGACAAATCCCTGAAACTATGAGGTGTTGCAACAGCCAGAACTGGAAGCAAAAATAGTAAGACAAAAATTTCTCCTACTTAACACCTCAAGGAAAATGCAACTGACTATGGTTTTTTAATGTTTACATTAGCATTCAGTCTTATTTAGGTAATATTAAGTCTATTTAAAAATCTGTTTTGTTTTTCTTTAAAAACTGAAAAATGTGTGACACGTTGAGAACGCTAAGAGAAAAATCATTTTAATTGAAGCTGCAAGTACTTTTTAGTGCTTCTAAATTAAGTCACAGAATTTTCTTTAGAAATCACTGTATGTAGTCTGGCTGAGGATGAGAATCACATGGTATAGGTGGGTCTGTTGGTTTTATGACAGTGAAGAACATGAATTAAGGGTTGTGGACAGAAATAAGCTGGCATGCACTGTCAACCATGAAGTGTCTGATCTGAGGAGAAAATCATGTTGATGTCAGAGAAGGATGTGATTGGATCAGTAGCCCTTTTGACACAGCTGCTTATATGACTTTATAATAATAACTCCTTCAGTATATAAAAACACATTTTTATGGCAAAGTAATGTGTTTCACAATGTCAAATTTTACCCAATTTTGTTGCCTATCCCATTCCTTACCCCATTCCTAAGCTTATCCTATTTATGAACCCAACACATTGGGGAAAAATTCAAAGTGCAATGTGAAAATATATCCAGCAAATAATTTAGTAATTTCAGTATATGAAGGAATGATGGTTTCACTTTAGACTAAATCAAATTTCTGCAAAATCAAATGTCAGTTACACAATTAGCAGGATAAAAATATATGATCTATATCTGATGCTGCCATTATTTTTATAACACAATTTGTTGTTAAAATTCCTAGTATCTGTGATTCATTCCACTTTTTACCTCATTACTGACACCCCCAATGCACTCTGGAAGTTATCTACTAAAACTGATGCATTATTGATAATAAACACTTAATCATTTTGTCTTTTATAAGTATAAAAGTAATTAAATTTCAAATACTACATTAATGGATGGCAATAAAATGTGGTAGTCTTCCTTCATCTTAACACCCACCAATGTACTCCCCTCGCCAAACACAGTTATAACAAAAGGGTTTTCAATAATGTTTTGTTGCTTTGACTATTGCATAATTTTAAATGCTGAAATATCATAGTATGCAAATTTTTGTAGCTGGGCTTTTTACATTTAAAAATATCTTGGAGACATTCCATATGATTTCTTATAAATCTGTCTCTTAATGACTATATATGTACAATGCATTATTTGATATTTTACCTGTTATTGAATATTTGTAAGTTTCCAGATTTTGCTTTTAGAAGCAAATTTTAGAATAGTGACTATTTGTCATTCATCATCATATGCTCTGTAAGTGGTACAACACTGACACACAGAATGCCTCAGGAAATATTAACTGAATTAATAGGGCAACAAATACTGTTGTCAGTATATTCCATCAATGCGTGTGAATATTTCAAGTGAGTAGATTTCTAGAAGCAAGCACATTGAGTCAAAGGTTATATGAAAAATGTCCCTTTCAAAATTTACACTCAACTTTCTATTAGAATAGAAGTTGTCCTTTATTTTTGATCTACTTGATATGTGAAATAATTAACTTTTTGATTACTAGCATTTTCCCATGTTTATTAGCTATTTATTTTTTCCTATTTTCAAACATTTACATTTAATTATCTTTTTCTCACTTAATTGGAAGAACTCAAAAATATATTAGACCCATTCTCCTGTCAGTAGCTTTCCCTTTAAATTTGTCTTTTGCCTGTAGTTTTATATAATATTTTACGTATTTAAATTTGTTTAAAAAACCATATGAAAAAAAATACATGCACTTATGCAAAAAAAAAATCCATAAACTGAAGAAAATTTGGTTCTTTAGTGATAAAGTGTGAAGTGGGAACCAAGCAGATTCTTTTTTTTAAAGATCCAAGGGCGAGGTAGAGCTGCACGTGCTACAAGGAACAGTTAGCTCCAGAAGCCGTTACAATCTGTGGTTTGTCTTCTATTGTAATCTCGGCAGCAGTAGAGATCGCTGGACCGAAGAGTGACTAGGGTAGTTGATCAAAATGCCAAATATTAAAATCTTCAGCGGCAGCTCCCACCCGGATTTATCCCAGAAAATTGCTGACCGTCTGGGCCTGGAGTTAGGCAACGTAGTGACTAAAAAATTCAGCAACCAGGAGACCTGCGTGGAAATTGGCGAGAGTGTTCGAGGAGAGGATGTCTACATCGTGCAGAGTGGCTGTGGTGAAATCAACGATAATCTAATGGAGCTTCTAATCATGATTAATGCCTGCAAGATCGCCTCAGCCAGCCGGGTTACAGCTGTCATCCCATGTTTCCCGTATGCGCGGCAGGATAAGAAAGATAAAAGCCGAGCCCCAATCTCTGCCAAGCTTGTTGCAAACATGCTGACTATAGCAGGGGCAGATCATATTATTACCATGGACCTACATGCTTCTCAAATTCAGGGCTTTTTTGATATCCCAGTAGACAATTTGTATGCAGAGCCAGCTGTCTTGAAGTGGATAAGGGAGAATATCTCTGGGTGGAAGGACTGCACTGTTGTTTCACCCGACGCTGGTGGAGCTAAGAGAGTGACTTCCATCGCGGACCAATTGAATGTGGACTTTGCTTTAATTCACAAAGAACGGAAGAAGGCCAATGAAGTGGATCGCATGGTACTCGTGGGAGATGTGAAGGATCGTGTGGCCATCTTGGTGGATGACATGGCTGACACTTGTGGCACAATCTGCCATGCAGCTGACAAACTTCTCTCAGCGGGAGCCACCAAAGTTTATGCAATCTTGACTCATGGAATCTTCTCTGGCCCTGCCATTACTCACATCAACGGTGCATGCTTTGAAGCAGTAGTAGTCACCAACACCATACCTCAAGAGGCTAAGATGAAGCTTTGCTCCAAAATACAGGTGATTGACATTGCCATGATCCTTGCAGAAGCCATAAGGAGAACTCACAATGGGGAATCGGTTTCCTACCTATTCAGCCATGTCCCTTTATAATAGATTATTTCAAGATTAGTCTATTGTAAAATAAAGTATGGTACAATAAAGATACACCCTGCCTGTTGTTTTCCCCTATTTTATGAAAAGCTTAGCATTGGAGTCAACTTTATCCAGTGTGACTTTTGTATACCACATCAAGAATATTAGAGTTTATCTTACTCAAATTGAGAATAATCACTGGGGTCTCCTACCTGGGTGGTCTCATTTTGTCTCCTTTGATGATTTTGTGAGCCTTGCAGCTTTATTTACATTTCAGCTGCTGATTTCAGATTTTTGAGGGTGTTGTTTAGAGGTGTCTGAAAGTGATTAAGGAAGTATAGGCTACTTTACATGTGAATGTTTCAGGATTTACTTTGCACAAAACACCTAGCAATGCGAACAAACAACCCAGTCCACCACCATCCTCCACCTACTTCTAATCATCCAACTCCCTTTTAATTTCCCTCCCACCCTGATTTGTCACAAGTTCTGAAAGGTCTGTGTTAAATTGCCCAGAGTCCTGGGCCTACCAAAATTTAATTCTCCTGATTGATGATAGCTCTGCAAATCAGGAGCATCAGCTTTCAACTTGAACAACTACTGGATGAGATGGTGAAAGGAGACTACAAAGTGCAATAAATGCTTCTTGGGAGAAGACAAATTTTTCCCCATCTGGAGACGATATATATTAGATTCTTAAATCTTTGTACCTATTCTTAGGATTAAACTTTACCTTGAACTTCTTGAACTTTTTCTGGCTAAATATCTTATTGGGTCTAATGTTCAATGTACCAGTCAGTCTTCTGGAAAGCAAATTTACTTTCTGCAACATAACCTTTTTAATATTTGCATTAGATTTTTCTCTGTAGATTACTTAATCTTAGCCTACTACTCTGGTCAATTTTAAGTAGTGACTAAAAAATTCAGCACCAGTAGACCTGTGTTGATTGAGCATTTGATCAAGCATTTTGATTAAGACTTAGAGCTTAGCTACTTTGAAGATTTACTAAAAGTATCACTTGAGGATACTGAAAACAACCAAGAATATGTGGGATAAAAGAGATAATGCTGAGTAAAGAAAAAATTAAATTGATAGAAAAAAATTATCACAGTTATTATGAAGACAATCACAGTTATTAAAATAAATTCATATTAAAATTATATCACTATGTGAAGTTAGGAAATGTTAGGGTTAGTCTAATTACATTAAATAAATAAAGGTATATTATCCAGTTTGAGAGGGAAATTATTGATATCAGTAACTGACATTATAGAAAAACCTAAGTTTAAATTTTTTTTGTAAAATTCAAGGGCAAAAGAAGAAAAATAATGGGAAAATTACTTCCAAATACCTATATTTTAAAAAAACAGTATAGGCAAAGCTAAACAAATTAAAAGAAAATAGGAAATAAATAAGGAAGAAAGCATAGAAAATAAAAAAGACCAAAAATATATGTATCTCAGCCAAAGTCAATATGTTGTAACAATCTTGTAAGAGATAGGTTTTTAGATTGGGAACAACAACAGAAGGAAATTTTAACAAAGTGCTCTCATAAAATAGCAATGAGAGGTAGTATAGGATTAAATAGCTCCATTAGCACAACTTAATAATTATATATAGAAATCAAACAGATAATTCACCTTTTTTGCAGCATGAATAAAAACATTTATAAAATGTAATAGCTGAGGGCCTCCCTGGTGGCACAGGTGGTTGAGCGCCGCACTGTGAAGCTGTCCACAGTATCTGCAGCATGGGTTTGATCCCGGCTGGCCAGGCAAGAATCCCACATGGGGGCAGACCTCTCCTGTCTCGCCGGCTGCTCCCCTCAGCAGTGTATTTCAGACACTCTGCCTGTTCTGTTCCCCGCTTTGTCTCCGGTGAATCCTCTAGCCCTCCTGTGCATGTGGCCTGTACCCCGTTCTTGTATAAAAGTCTTGTTAAAGAAAAGTCTTGTTAAGGAAATTTACAATGAATATGCATAATAAAGTAGCTTTACTACAATCATCTTAACAACATTGTAAAAATAAAAAAGCTCAGTAAATCGAATAGAGTTAAATTTGCTTAGCTTAATGAAATCTACTAGAGATATACAAAGATAATAATTGTGAAAAGATTCCCATTAAAATTAGACAAATTTCTAAGTCAATGAAATAAGGCAAGAAAAACAATATGGTAATACTGGAAAGAAAGGAAAGAAGCAAAACACTGGTGATTTGCAGATATCATAATTATCAACAAAAAAAATCCATTAATCAAAAACTATTTCTAAGTCAGTAAAGTGACTGCCTGTGAGATAAATTGCTTTTCTTATCTACCAACACAATATGTTTTTTTAAAAAAAGTTGGAAAAAACTTCCATAACTAAAACAATAAAATTACACAATAGCCAATAATAAAACCCCAAACTGGAGGATTAGTATAAAAAAAATTTACTAGAAGATATAGGAAATACCTGATGAACCCAGAGAGGAAAAAGAATATTGCAAGTATAAGAGTTTCCTCAAGTCATTTATAATTATTGTTACAATATAGTATTGTCAATATAAGCCCAATCAAAATTTTAACAGGATTTTTTAAAAAGAGAATTTGATTTCTTAAAATTCATTTGGCAAAATAAGTGAGCCAAAGAATTCAAGTTCTTTTAGAAAATATTCTTGTCCTATATATTAAAACATTATAGAACTACATTAATTAAAACTGTTTTACTGATGTGGGAATGTACACATAAATTAATATTGCAGAATTTAGATTCCTGAACCAGATTCATGTATACTTATGGGAATTTGGTACACACATACCCTATTTAATGGAGTGACTGGGAAAAGGAGCATTACTGGGAAAAGGAGCCTGAATCAATTCTACAGGAGAATCACTATTACAAAGTCCCCATGGAGATGCTTTCCTCATAATCCTGCCTTGGCAAATACTTCTGCAATCTACTCAGATTCTCTGAAATGGGTAACACTATCGCAGTTTGTTTCTAAGTACCTATGTTCAATTGGTCAAACCAGATCACGGTGATGCTTGTGATGGGCTTCTTAATGTCATTTGTCACTTATCAATACCTAGCTTTTTGATGATCTTAACTTTCTGCTTCCTTGATTACATCCTGAAAAGTACCTCAAGCCTCTTAAAGAGTTCTGCTTTAAACCCATTATAACACTATCACCTTGTGTATTTGAGTATACCCGGTGTTATTTCATGCATTTAACCAGTTATTTTTGGACAAACTACTCTCCAGAATACAAAATAAACAAAAGAGAGTACATGGAATAATAAATAACAGACTTCATAATATATTCACAGTTTAGTTAAGTTGCAGGTTCCCTCACTCATGGTATGCTTATGCACATAGGCCAAGACTGAATACACACCCTCACCAATTGTTGTTGTTTCTAGACTTTTCAATATAGGCCAGTCTCACAGACATGAGATCCTATCTCCTTTTGTGTTTGATTTGCATTTCCCTGATGGTAGTAATAATGAGCATTTTTTTATGTGCCTATTGGACATCTGTATGACTTCTTCACTTGATTTTTATGACACCATAATACAAGGCTTTTCTCCCATCTCTTGGATCTTGTCAAACTTCTTCCCTATCCTTCTACTGATACAGCTCATTCTCTGCCATTATAGGCAAACTTGAAGGTCAAGACCTCTTCATATCACTAATATATCAGGTGGACATTTGCCTACTCTAATATCCTGTTACAGAGTCCTTCTGCACTGGTTATTTTTCTAAAGTACTACTTTCATTACCTTACTCCAATAATCAAAAACTTTGACAGATTGTTTTCATTGTTTACAGGAAAATACATCCTTATTTTTGATAAGACATTATCAAAATGTGGAGCGTTGCTCCGACTATAAACTTTCTGATCCACTCTTACTGGTCTATTTATTGCCCCAGAAAAATACCTGCAAATCTCTTTTATGAATTTTTTGCATGCATTAACCTAACCTCCTTAGCCACTCTGTTATCTTTCACTTGGCTCTATCCTATTTTTCTTCAAGGTTCATTTCTTTCACAAACATCACAATATCTGATTGTCTCTCTCTCCCATAAATCCCTATTGCCTGCACATTCTTTGCAGTGTTGTCTTCTCTTGTGAGATTAATGTGGGTGGCTTTTAAGGATTGGGCATAGTTCATAAATTCTCTGTCTCTTCAAGATGCCTTCCATAATATTTAATATGTACAAAGCAGTTACTATGCTTTAGTTTTTTAAATTGATAATAAACCTTACCTAGTGATGGATAAACTTAGCAATAGGTAAGAAATACCAACTCAAAGATTTTATCAACTTAGAGATTTTTTAAATTTATATTAAAAAAACAATAAGGACAATTGTGTCATTTTCAGTATGTTTTCAGAAGATGAGGGTGACAGTGAAAATACTTTCTGAAAAGAATGCAGCAGCATTGTGCCAAATGAACTGGACTAGAAAGACTCTATGACTGGGAGACAAAATGTGTCTATTTTTCAAACAATATTTTTTTTCAGACTTAGAGTGAACAAAGAAGACTTCATGTTCCCAATCCCTAATGCACACAAGGGATGTTTACTGGAATTCTGTCTGAGCATAAATTTCTAAATGTAATGCTGACAGTATCTCTTATCAGATGACATGATTAATGATGTTTTCTTCAGAGTGGCTTCAGTTAGTGTTTATTAAGATGCTTCCCAAATCCTAATGCTATTTCAAAGATGCAGTCAGATGATTATACTTATGAGCACCTTGCAAGAATAAGAAAAGATAAGGCAGTGATTGAATGATTTTAAATAACTCATTTACCCAGATTTAATTATTATGCAACTAGTGACTTTCTACTTCTTTGTGTTATTTCTCCTCATCCTGCATCTTTCTTTTCTAGGAAAACCATTATTTCCTTTACCCCAATTTCATTGCATATGGTAGGCAATGACTAGCATAACTCATTACTCAGAGCTAGGGTAGGGAACCTCCCTTTCACAACATTAAAGGTTATTTGGTTGTCAAATAGGCAGTGAATCTGCTGCATGGACTTAAAATTGTACTTTCTTTCCTCTCCCTGCTTACCATTTGATTTTTGGTTTTGTTTTTTGATTTTTTTCACTTAATAGACTTAATACTTAAGGGAGGGTTAGAAATGCTCCGCACATAATATATCATGCAGGGGAACGACAAAGGCAAATACATTGAAGTAGGAAAACGCACGTGTTAGAGAGAGAAAACCAGTGTGTGGGAGTAGAGTGAGCATGAGGATTAACAATAATATTAAGTCAACAAGTTGGGTAGAACCAGGTATGATAGATAAGCTATCACATGCTTTGAACTTCTCTGCTCACCAGTCCATCACCTGGCCTGTAAATACTCAGATCTCTATTAGAAAAATTATGTCTTAAATAATTACTGTTTAATCAGTTAATGTTTGTCTTTCGCAGAGGCTTTCTGAATATTTTAGCAACTCACATATTCCCAGACCTGCCAGATTATAAAATCCTGGCATCCCACTTAACCTCCTAAATCTCCCTGAACCAGGAAACAATATTTGAAACAATTAACTGAGATGATGCTTATGATCAGGCAAACTTAGGAAACTGCCAAAAAAGTGAGACTGGTAGAGAGAATTTTAGGTGTGGCAGGCAGTTCTGAGCTGTAGCATCCAGAATCACAGAGTACTTTACTATTAGTGTGGAAGTTCTAGCCAAAGTTTGCACAGGAGTAGCCATTTTTGTCTCTCATAACAATGACCTTCATCCCTACTGGATCCCAGAACTCCTTCCTGCTGATTGTAAACATGACTCCAGGTTCCTCCTCAATGCAAGGATCTAAGTAGACACTTCAAATTGATAAACCTAACATAGGAGATGAAATGTATATGCCCTTGCTTTTCTTAGGTTGTCCGGAGAACAGGGTCACTTCTTCACTGATTTTTATTTTGAGTAATATTAAGTAATGAAATTTTTATTTTGTGTGTGAGGTTAGTCTGTGAGATTGACTTTGTTTTACTCACCCAGCAATATATATAGATGTAAATTTCACAACCACAGTATCCAAAAAAAAAAAATGGATTTTAACAATTTCCTTTATTAAAGTTTATATATGGATGTATTTATCATATGAGGCAATGAAATTCAAAATGAGCTTCAGAATTAAATAGACCTTAATTTTAATTCTGATTTTCTACTTACCAGATTTATTAATAACTAATTAATATATCTCTTTGAATGTGAATTCTCATCTCTATAATGAAGACAAAATACTTCACACTTGCTGTGATTCACTATGAACATGTGTGAAACAGCTAGAACAGTTTTTGTCACATGGTGTGTACATGAAATAAAGCCTAGATTTTCTCCTTTGCTTTGCTTGAAACAGAAATCTCCCTCTATTAATAGACTTGCTTACAAGACTTTTTCCTGTGTTCCTCTATTTGGTAACAGAATTTGGATAGAGTGTAGAAATTTAAGAAGTATTCTGAGATGTTATTTATTCAAAATTTGATAATTAATTTGTATTCAAAAAAGCAAAATCCTCAATTAACCTTTTCTGTGTGTATAGGTGTATGCTGTAGACTTGTAAAGAAACCTTGGAATCATAGTAACTTAGAGTTAAATGGGGTCCATAATTAGTGTAACGTACACTGAATTCTTATAGCAAATGATGAGAAAATAAGCTTTAATTGTGGCCTCATTTACAAAAATGTATGCTATGGAGTTAATATAGAATTTTCTAGCATTACACTTTCTGCTTCTTCAGTAGAGTAATGGTTATGAGTTATGTACAATCTTCAATTGTTGAAGTAATATTAAATTATATGCATTGTGCTATCATGACAAGGCAGAAAGTTAAGTAACTTAAGAAAAACAAATATAAGTTTAACTCCCCCAAAATCTTTCTCCATTGCTCAGATAATCAAAAATCTAAATGAATCAGGACAATCCAATTCCTAATATTGATAGTTATTCAGCACTTCTCTGAAATTCAATGTAAATGTTTCTGAGTTTTTCCCAGCCCCTTAGGCACATATACTTCTTTTAAAAATACATCAACAAGACCCTCCTGGTGGCATCAAGGGTTAAGCACAGCACTATGAAGCTATCTGCAGCCTCTGCAACATGAGTTCAATCCCCGGCCAACCAGGGAGCTACCCACATGGCCCAGCAGACCTCTCCTGACTCACTCGCTGCTCCCCTCAGCAGTGTATTTCAGTCATTCTGCATGTTCTGTTCCCCACTCTGTCTCTGGTGAATCCTCTCACCACCACCCCCACACCTCTGGCCTGTACCCCAGTTCTTGTATGCATAAATAAATAAATCTTTTTAAAAAATACATCAAAAGGCAAAAATATCAAAAAGTTAAATTATAGGCTTTTACTACTTGTAGAATTAATCCAAAGGTTAACTGTTGGAACTCCCACTTCTCTTCAGCCACTCTTAAGAACTTGCTAGTTTCAAACTGATCCTAACAAAGTTAAAATTAAAACCTTTAAATCTGCAATATAACATAGGCAGAATTAGTCACAGCCATATAACAGCTAGCCATGGTGGTAGGGCTCCTATATAGCCTTTGTTTCTTCTTTACCGCCAACATAGCTCAGCCCAAGGTCTGCTAGGTGAGAATCAAGCATTCCTTGGTTTAGCAGACTCTGGAAAACCCTCTTGCATTGGTCACGAGACCAGGATTTTCTCTGGTTCTCTTTCTTCTCCATATTCTATCAGTTCTTTCCTGTGGTCACTGTTTGGACTGGGACCCCACATTTTACCAGATGATGTTAATGGCTCTGGTGTCCGCATGCTTTCCTGAGAAGAAGTCTGAAATGTTGTGGGTTTTTTTTTTTTTTTTCTGCAACTGCTGCATTTTCACAACTGGTCAGCTCTCTTGTGCCATCACCTAGATTTCCTCTTACTGTGTTCTACCCATCAAATTAACTCTTTGGATTCTGGCAGTTTCCAGAATCAAGCCAAAGCATGCCTTTTGGATGCTGTGCAATGGGAGCCTCATCTGACCTCACTGGAGCCACCCTCCTATTTTCCACATCTTCATCTCTGTCACACAGACTTCATAACTTTCCACCCAGTTTTGCTCTTGACCTATTTCCTATTGAGGTCCCATGTGTCTTTTAAGAAGATCCACCTCAGTAATTTCTTTTTTTTGTTTTGTTTTTAAAGATTTATTTATTTATACAAGAACTGGTGTACAGGCCAGAGGCGAGGGAGGGTGAGAGAATTCACCAGAGACAGAGTGGAGAACAGAACAGACAGACACCAAAGTACACTGCTGAGGGGAGCAGTGGGCGCGACAGGACATGTCTGCCGCGGCATGTGGGTATCTCTCTGGCCGGCTGGGAATCGAATCTGTGCTGCAGAAGCTGCAGACAGCTTCATAGCACTGTGCTCAACCTGCTGCACCACTGGAGAGGCCCCCACCTCAGTCATTTCTACTGTTCCCTTGCCACTAATATTTAACTGTACAATCTGTTCTTCATAATACTGAAAAACTAATCCTCAAAGTCATCGTTTAAATCTCATCACCCTGATGATCAAAAACCCAATAATAGAATAAACTATTACATTGAATAAACTCTTCTTTTGGTTTAGGAGCCCTCAACGGTTTATCCAAATTTCATAATAAATTCCCAAGAGTAAGATGTGACTTCCTTACATAGAGTCCTTTCCTCATGCTATAGGTCCCACATAAACTACCCTTTTTCCTCCTTCCTACAGGTCTCAGTCCTAGCCTTTGCTGAAAGACAAACTCAAGTAGAAATCCCAGTATAAAGTCTTTCTTAAATCCTACATGCTCTTTGGCAGGGTGGCCCAAGATTTTCTTTTTTAACAATATAGTACTTAATTCTTTCCTGATTGCTTCATTTGTTTCACTAGTCCTGACATTTCTAAGATGTTCAGAAGAATGTTATAAAAATGACCATTTTCTCTATTCATATATCCTTGACAGTATTGAGGATAGTAATAGGAGGCATGAAATAGACTCATACAGCAAGTTCATTGGGCTTTAAAAGTGCCCTTTTAGCAAATCTTTTACTTCCCTTGAAAACACACTGGTCACTTAGCTGTGTAGTGATTCAGCTATGTATGATATAATAGGTCAGTTATGTGGTGCTTGCCTCTGTCAAAAATAAATACCGTGGAAAAAAATACAGTGATTCTGCCTGCATAAACCAAAAACAGGTTTTATAATTGTGGAAACCTATTCAGAGTGGTAACTGGGATGGTACCTGACATAGCTGTGTTAAAAGGTCTGAGAATAACAGTTTCCTGATTGTTTCATTGAGAGAAAATTTTGAGGATATTCATTTCAAATAAGATGGAGAACGGAGGAAAGATTAGGGAAGGAGCTATACTCCCAGGAAAAGAGAGAAGAGGAGAGAAAGGAGGGGAAGGAAGCAGAGGAGAGGAGAAAAGAGGAGAAGTAGTAAGAGTGGGGAGGGGAGGATAACGAATATAAATGTAAAGATTCTCCTGCTACAAACCACCTAAGAATTTAATCAGAAAAGGAGAGTTGTGTCTGGCAACACTTACCTTGTATATAAATAGTGGGGTGCTGGTAAATGTTTAACAGCCAGCTCTCTGGAAAACAAAAGTCCTGATCTGTACAGTTTGCAGACCTACATATTTTTAAGAAATAAATGCCCCCCTTTCCAAATTCAAGTTACCAGTGTACTCTCACTGAACACTGGGAAGAATGTGCACAGCTGGGTGCTGCAAGCCTGCAGGAGCAGGCAGGAGCTGGTGCTTCGGCACCTCTGCATAAAAGTTTACGACAGTCACTGTGAAACCTTTCTGAAATTAACTTGAGGGCTTGTAAATTCTTTTCTACTATTCAGTTTTTTGAAGTGGCAGACAGTGAATTTTTTTTTGTTGAAAAGGGCCTGATTTCTTTTATTAAAATAAGATCAATGAAAGATGGAGTCCTATTCTATAATAACCTTTGGGAGCAAGCATCCCAATGTTGCATAATATATGGAAAGATTTCCCCCCAAATTTTTATGTTCCTTAAATAATTTGTTTTAACTATTTTTTTTAAGACAGAAGTAATTTGGAGCAAACTTTTAAAGTTTACTAAAAATGTGGGGGGTTCTAATGCTGTCCTTAGGTGAAATCATAAAATATCAGCGGCTTGGTCCTTACCTTCAGTAATTACAAAAGTCTTTCCCTTTGCTAGAGGCCTTAGGAGATTTTTATGAGAATGTGATTTAACAGTCAGTTCAGGTTGCGATAACAAGATGCCATAGACTCAGTGACTTTGAACAATCATTTATTTTTCACAGCTCTCGAGACTGGGAAGTCCAAGATGAAGGTATTGGCAGATTGTACATCTGGTGAGAGCATACTTCCTGGTTTGTAGGCTTTTTGCTCAGTCTTCACAATTTCACAACTTGGAGAGCGTTATCTACTGCCTCCCCATTTCATAAAGATATTAACCCCATAAAGAATTTCCCACCCTTGTGACCTAATCTAAGTCTATCTACCTCCCAAACACCCTACCTCCTAATAGCATCACACTGGGAACTAGAGCTTCAACATATGAATTTGGGAGAGGTACAGTCCATTTTTATATAGCCAATAGAAACAGATGGTGGGGAGAGGGGTGGAGCTGTGGTTGGGAAATTGGGGGCTGGAGTGAGCTGGGGAGAATAACCTACAGCAGAGAGCCTGGTAGAATGCTCACCTTTCCTGAAAATTTTTCTTTCTTCCTCTTGGGTCAATAGAGATAATAACCAAGCTATTGTAGTTTTTAAAAAGTTAAGACAAGTATCTGTTTAAGACAAAAATAGGTAAACTGAGCTAACTGAAAGGTTATAAAAATAAATTGATATTCGTCATCTATACAAAGTAGGTTTGGACAACTTTGATTTATTTAAATGAATAAAAGCAAAATGTTAATTTATGGACATAATTCGGTAGACTAATTAGTCATGCAATACAGCATTGCCCTTCCACAGTTTATTTCCATCAGCAGAATTAATCACAGCAGAGCAGATGTAGTAGGGACAATCCAAGGTTAAAACAAATGATACAAAATAATGAACTAGAGTACAAGATGATAACCTGGAGAAAGTAGTGATTTATTATTCTGCCAGAGTCTTCTGTGGATTGTACAAGCTACTTTATGCAAGCCTGTCTCCCTTTTAACCAGATATCTCTGATTGTAGTGATCTTTTACTTTGCATTAATTTTATCTGCCTTTGAAGGTAATGTAACTGTGATAAGAGTCAATTAGTTTTGCACCATCGAGAAGCACAATGAAATGTGACTTAAGAAAACAAAGATAAAATTAACTGTCTAAATGAGACTACAAGGCAATCAAATTTCTGCCATTTTCTTATAGGGCTAGAGTGCCATACGTTCAGCATCATAAACTGAAGGACAACTATAAGGATATTTGAGTTGTTTCAAAGACATGCTGTAATGAACACAATTCTTCCAGAGTAACATTAACCAGTAATTTAATGCTAACTTTCCACAGAACCTGAGATCTATATCTACAGATTACATTGCAAGCAAATACAAATGTCAAGGTAACACTATTGGGAAACAAATTCCTTTCAAACTTCATGTTTGGGATTTTGATTATGAAATAAAGCAAGAAATAGTGTTTTCAGTTGAACATCATCTGGCTTTATTGTGCCATTATTATTGTTTTCCCATTGCTTCAATATACCCAGGAAAATTGCAGAGTTTCAACTACAAAGGTGTTGTAAAAAGGAGAAATTTGGGTGACACTAAACCTTTGAATGTCTGTGTTTTTTCACTTACACTAATGGTACGGAATAAATGCGAAAAATGATTTAATAATACAAACCTGTTACATTGTTCTATGTGTCATTTACTTGTAGAAGTAGCAAATTTAGTCTTCATAAAGCTTATTATTGAGGGCTAGAAAAATTGATAAAGATTATTTTTTAAGTCAAGAAATTGATGTGAAAAATGAAAACAAAAGGAGATTAAATCATTTCACTTAAAAAAAATCTGTGTAAATAATCCAGTTATCTCACTTCTGAGTATTTACCTGAAAAATACAAAACATCAATTTAAAGAAATACTTGTGCCCCATACTTATTGCAGCAGTATTTTCAATAGTGAAGAGCTGATAAAGGGATATAGGTGTGGTATATATATATATATATATATATATATATATATACAGCATGGGATACTATTCATTCAGCTATTAAAAAAAGGTAACATACTGTCATTTGCAACAACATGGAGGGAGCTAGAGGGGATTATTCTTGGTGGTAAAAACAGGAAGACAAACACTGTATGATTTTACTCATATGTGGTATATAGAGGAAAAAAAACACAAAGATGAAATAAATAAAACAAAAATAAACATTTGGAATCTAAGACCAATTAGTGATTATCAGAAGAGAAGAGGTGAAAGGAATGGGTAAATCAGGAGAAAAGGGACTATGGTATAGGGAAAGATAGATTTTAAATCCTAGTGGTGAAAATAACATAGTAGTGCATGCATGTGTTGCTTTTTAATGATGCACATCTGAAATGCATATGTTATAATGCAAAGGTATTTCAGAAAAAAAATGTCATCAAGATAAAATCTGTATGGCAAACCATTAATAAAAATCAAACAACAATCTTGAATATCTCTACAATATATAACAAAGAATGTATAGCATTAGTAGAAAACGTGATAACCTCATAGAAAAATGAACAAAAACACATGTATAAATACTTTACAGAAGAAACAGTCAAAATAAACTGAGCAGTGGAATTTAATGTCCCTAGTAAATGTGAGAAATAAAATACTGCATCATTTACTTCAAAATAGAAACAAATTAAGAAATGTTCAACATTAGCTATGGTTTGGAAAAGATATTCATGCTTGTTTGTAAAATTGTAAATTGGTGAATATTTTTAAGAGCAATTTGAAAATTTGTGATACAATAATTTCAGAAATAGAAATTTGTCTTAAAAAAACTAACCATGGTTATAATAAAAAAAATTTCTAAGAGGATGTTCATATTAGGATTGTTTAAAATTATGAGAACTAAGGTTAGGGGAGGTGTGGGGGGAAGAAAATAAATTGTGAGAACTAATAACCTTAAAACATATGCATTGAACAACATTAAACAGAGTGCTTCCATTCAAAGGCACTCTACAACCATTAAAGCCCTCACTCCCAAACTTGTCTGCAATTTAGAATCCCCTGGAGATCTTTAAAATTTCCAATCCTCTTTCTTGTTACCTTCAGAGCTAGAAGTCTAATTTATCTGATACAGGTATGGCTACCCCAGTTTTTGTTTGGTGGGGATGTAAATGGTGGCTAAAGCCAAAGACTGTTACAGATGGTGCCACCTGGAGGGTGTTGCTGATGAGGATAGATAGCCCCAGGGAAAATGCTAAAAAAGTATTGCATTTTTGGGGTGGAGTAACTGATAAGAAATATAAAGGACTGCAGAAGCAGACCCCAGGATTCAGTGTTCTGGATTCAGCGTCTGAGTATTAAGTGTTTGGGATTCAGCATTTTCAGATCTTCAATGATTCCGGGGTCAGCGATTTCAGCCCCCACCTGCCAATTTTCCAGAAGGCTGGTGCAGGTCTTTGAAGGATGTGGAAAGGCCTCCAGCAGCAAATCTCAGAGAGGAAAAGTTCTGATTCTTTGCAAGCAGCTGAGCGACTGAAACAGTTCCCAGTTTTGCTGCTGTTACAGCCTGGCAGAGAAGGTGAAGACCTGGAGTCCTGGCACCTCTCTGAGCCATGTGAGTGTGGGCCCATTGTTGGGTCGTTTAGCTTCTGCTGTTGCTGTCTTTAATGTCGTTTGTCCGGTGCTATGCTGGGACATCTCAGCAGCTCTGGAAGCATCTCCTGTTGTTTCTTCTGTGGTCTTCATTAGTTGGAACCTAGCCTAGAGTCAGGCTGCCACGTGCTCCAGGCATCAGTGGTGGGAAGACAACATCTTAGATGCTTTTTGTTTGGGACTTGAAAACACTGGACACTGCTTTGGGTGAGGCAAATGGCCATTTTTGGCCTCAGTAACTCTTTGTTTTTCCCTGGTTTGTGAAATAAATCCCATTATTGTTGTTCTTTGAGACTGAGTAGTCTTGTGGTTGTGCACGCAGGTGAAGATTTCAAGACAATGACCAGTAAACTATTTGGGCAGTATCCTTGGCCAGTTTTAGTGCCTCTTGCTGCCCTGTATCAGGGATGGGTGTGCTACATATGCTTGTAGGATTGCATTTACTTTGATCCTATGTTTATGGAACTCAGATGGGTTTTGTTATCTAATCTATCCAGCTACTCTTTGCCTATCAATTGGTGGATTCAGTCCATTCATATTTAGGGTGATAATTGCTGTCTAAATTTGCAATTTCACCTTTATTTTAGTTTTTTTTTGTTTGGTTTTTTTGTTCTATTTCCTTATTCAATTTTTTTTTGAATTTTCTTCTTTTCTAATTATATAGAAGAGCTCCATTCAATATTTCTTATAAATTAGGACTAGTGTTTGTAAATTTCTTCAGCTCTGTTTGGAAAAACCTTTATTTGTCCCTCATATCTGAAGAGTAGTCCTACAGAACATAATATTCTTACCTGGCAGTTTTTATATTTCAGTGTTTTGAATATGTGATGTTATTCTGTTCTTACTTGTATGTTGCTTCAGAGAAATCTGATGAAAGTTTGATAGGAGTACCTTTTATAGGTTATCTACTTTTTGTCCCTAGCCACCTTCAACATTCCTGTTTGTCTTGAAGTCATGTACGTTTCCATAACTATGTGTCTTGGTATGTGTCTCATTTAATTTAGATATCCATGTGTTCTTTCAGTTTCACAGTCATCTATATTTAGTTCTTTCCCCAGGTCTGGAAAGTTTTCCTCTATTATTTATCAAAATAAGTAGTTCTCTCTTCCTTTTCTTTCTCTTCCCCTTCCAGAGTACCTAATATTCTTATGTTGCCTCTCCCAATGGCACCAGTTCTCTAAATATTTCTTCTTTTTTTTCCATTTCATTTTTTATCATTGATTTATCATTGATTTATCTTCCAGTTAGTCTATTCAATACTTTCATAGCTTCCTGCAGAATTTTTTATCTCTTCTGCTGATCTTTTTACATCCTGTATTCCTGTTATTTTCTTATTTAATATATAACTTCAACTATCTTCATTAATTTTATTTCTCAGGTTGTTCATTTGTTGTAGAGCTGCCTTCTTTTAATTTCTTTACCATCACAATTCTGAACTCTTTATCTGATAGGAGATAAGATCTTCCATGTCTGTGGATGGATTCTGGAAATTTGTTCTCTTCTTGTGATGATATACTCCCTTGAGGTCTCATGGTGCCTTGTTTTGTATTTTTCCATGTGCCCATATTGCTGCTTTCAATTTCCCTTTTTTAAAAAGTAACAGTACTAGTAATTTAGAGACTTGCCAGCAGGTGGTGCTGAGGATTTTTTTGTTTAGCTTTTCCCAGCTTTATATGCCTTTAGACGTTTGTCCTCTCTGGGCTTCTGTATGTAGATATGGAGGCCTGAGCTTGTAGATGGTGAGTTAGGCAGTGAGGTAAGGTCTTGGAGGGGTCCATATGCTGGTGAGAGTGAGAGTGGGAGCAAAGGGTTTACTTGTGCATTTGGTATCCCCAATATACCTCCTCTCTGGGGTTCTAGACCCATCTCTGTAGACTTCAGTGACTCCAGCCCTAAAACGGTGGGGTGAGCACAGCCAAAAAGGGTAGGTAAAACACTCCATGACATTAGCCTCAGCGATATGATTGCCAATTTGACTCCTACAGCAGGAAAAAAAAGTGAATATTAACAAACAGGATTACATCAACTGAAAAGCTTATGCACATTAAAAGAAACTGTCTTTAAAAAAAAAAAAACAACTTAATGAAAGAAAATATTTAGACATCATACACCTGACAAGAGGTTAGTAGCCAAGAATTTCAAACTCCTAAAAATCAACAAAAGGAAAACACAAACAAAAAATGGGCAAGAGACATCAATAGACACTTATTCAAAGAAGACATACAGTTGGCCAACAGACATATGAAAAAATGCTCATCTTCACTTATCATCAGAGAAATGCAGATCAAAACTACAATTGGATACCATCACACATCCATGTGAAAGACCCATATAAAAAGACTGGAAAACAGTAAGTTCTTGCAAGGAGATGAGGGGAAAGAACACTCATACACTGTTGGTGTGAATGTAGACTGGTTCAGCCCCTATGGGCAACAGTATGCTTATTTCTCAAAATATTAGAAATCAATCTATCGTATGATCCAGCAGTTCCACAGCTATCTATCTACCCAAATAATGCAAAAACAATAATTTGAAGGGATATATGACTCCTATATTCATTGCAACATAATTTACAATAGTCAAATTATAGAAACAACCTAATTGCCCAAAGACAAATGAGTGGATTAAGACGATATGGTACATACACACAATGTAATACTACTCAACTATTAACAAAACAAATTTTTGCTGTTTTCACAGTATGGAGGAAGTGGAAGGGACTGTGCTAAGCGAAATAAGTCAGAAGGAAAAGTGTAAAAATCTGATGGTGTCAGTTATATGTTGAATATAGAAAAACAAACCAAGAAAAGGATCTGATAAAACCAAAGTAATAACAAACCCCAGAAATCTGTAGAACTGAGGCTAGAAAGGGAAGAAGGAGAGCAAAGTGGGGAGTGGACTCAGTGGGCTATGGTGAATGACATTCAGTACCTTGGTGGTGGTTATGGTGTGGTGACATATACCTGAAGGGCGTGATCTTATATCTAAAATCTTATACAGCATTATATATCAATGTTACCTCAATGAGAAAAATAATAATAATAAAAAAGAGTGCTATAACAATTTTAATTTTAAAATCTTAGTATTTTAAAATTAGGGAAATGACACATTTGGTAACTACTAAACTCATGAAAAAATGTAAATTTTACCTTAAAATGAACAATGGGGTATCTATATTCAAAAAATTTTTAGAGAGTAATAAAAGGAAAAATTTAAGATTCATAAATGGGGCACTTCATATTTAGTATTTAATGTTTTCATGACATGGCAAAAATTCTTATGGAAAACCTTCAAAATGTATTGTTTACTAAATCACAATTATAATATATGTTGCATTTTTAATTAAAAATTTATTAATTTGTCATTAATTTACAATACTGGATAAATTTTGATAGTACCAATTTACACTTCTGTAGAATCATTGCAATATTTAAAAATCTAAAAAAAATTTAGAGGATGCCTAAATTTTAAAACTATCAATTTTAACATTTATATCAATTATTTGAAGTATATTAATTTGATTATAATATTTATTCAATTACTAAACTCTTAATGTTATCCCTGAGGAGTGGGATCATGAATAATTTTTATTTTAATTTTGTTGATCTTTTTTCTGACCTTTATATCCTGAGCACATATAACCTACATTGTAAAAAAAAAAACCAAAAACCTTTAAAATAAATCAGTAAAGTGTATACTTTACACTGTAAACCTCTAATCTGGACATCAAACAGTTATTCTCGGCAACAATAAAAACAACAAAAATCCCTGCAGATTTAGATTCTTTGATTGGATTTCTGAAACTTTATCCATAACAAATGCTAACATAAAAACTTGCTTCTTGACCTAAATTCAGTTGTCTTTATCTAGGAGTCTTAGGGCATTCATTCTGTATAAGGAGTGCAGAATCAGGTCCCCTAATAGCAATGGTACTACATCACTAAAATTGTGCTGCGTAAGTCTTTATAAAAAGGCCTATCAGCAGAAAACATATTCTATAAAGATACCTCCTGCGTGGTCCTGAATTATGTTGCCTTAACTGAAAAATATAGATACTAAAGAACATAGAAATAGTAGTCAACTTACATTCTACATTAAGTTTGAATTATTATTCTTCAAGGAGTTCTGAGACTGTTCAGTGTGTATTAAATCTTGAGCAAGTTACAGGTTTTTGGAACAGAACAGTAATTGGTTTGTAAAACTGGCTTAAGCATTTCCATCTGCACACATAAAATTTTGATTAATTTTGTTTCTAGTTATATGGTGAGGAATAATATATATTTTTTGATATTGAGCTCTTATCCACATTTAGAGGACCAAAAGTTATTATACTTTTACTCTTTGCAAAGACATTTCTTGATAATAATAGACTATACAAAAATAGTACCAGGTGATACTTGGCTAGCAGTCAGGTAGAACTCTGCTTTGTCTATAAATACAGTTTGTAAAAGACTCAATTCTACAAACACTTGACACAAAATCTGTTTAAGTTTTATCTTGCCTATTTGTGTATGTTCTGATGAGATGATATACTCATTATCCTCTATCAGTGTACAGTTCTTCCTTCATCTTAATGATTAACTCCAAAACTCCACCTTAATTTAAAATATGGAAAAAAAAATTTGCAGGGAATATAACTAAGAAAATTCTAGTAAACAAAGATGAAATTTTAGTGTAAACTAGCTCAGTGAGTTAATGAAATAAAACCTTGAATTCCAAATGGGGTTGGCAAGATCATTACATCTTAAATCTACGTTTATTTCAAATGTACAGCTTATGGCATTCTATGGGTTATATCTAAATACTTAGATATTTGAACATTTGAATTTCATGTAGAAATAGGCATTATTATTTCTCTAGAAGTGGGACTTTGGTTGAAATAGGTAGTTTTAAAACAAACAATGAGAAACAATTTCTAATATACTTTGATTTGAAATGAGAGCTCATGGAGTGGAGAAACTGTGCCAAAGTTTGAACCACCACCAAATTAATTTCAACTACTAAAAATCTGTTTTTCATTTTCATATGTAAGTTATTTGTCCGAGATGTTGCTGAATATAATTTGGTGTATAAAATTCCTCATAAAATTACAACTTTTGCTAGCATTTTACCATCTCTTCTTTCTATCTAGATGTTGTGCTCTCTCTGTAATTGTGCACTTAGCCCTCAAAAAACTTTCTTAGTTTATTTAGAAATTGTCAGTGACTACTAAAATGCCCAATGACATTTGTTGAGATGTTTGGAACAACAGATTTTTTTTATATTTATTTATTTATTTTAAATAAATTTTATTTTTATATCCCCCATACAATTGCAACCCCCTTATTTTGACCCCAATCCCTCCCCTCTCCACCCCCCACCCCCCATAGAGTGTCTCTGGTTCATAGTTTTTTGTTGATTTTTGATTTTCACTTTCTTATAGTTATTCATTTTCCTGGTCCCTTATTTAAGTTTTCTAGATTCCTGCTATGAGTGAGACCATCCAGTATTTTTCTTTTTCTTTCTGGCTTATTTCACTGAGCATGATCCCTTCCAGCGCCATCCGTATTGCTGCAAATTGCATGTGTTTATCTTTTTTGAATGCTGAGTAATATTCCATGGTGTATATGTACCACATCCTCTTGATTCAGTCATCTATTTTTGGGCCCTTGGGTTGTTTCTAAAGCTTAGCTATTGTAAACAGTGCTGCTATAAACATAGGGGTGCAGGTGCTCTTTGGAATTGATGTTTCTGTGTCCTTTGGGTAAATACCTAGGAGTGGAATTGCTGGATCATATGGAAGCTCTATGTTTAGCTGGTCCAGAAATCTCCACACAGCTCTCCATAGTGGTTGGACCAATTTGCACTCCCACCAAGAGTGCAGGAGAGTTCCTTTTTCTCCACAACCTCACCAACATTTTTTAATATGTGCCATTCTCACTGGTGTAAGATGGTATCTCATGGTAGTTTTGATTTGCATTTCCCTGATGACAAGTGATGTTGAACATTTTTTCATATGCCTGTTGGCCATTTGCATTTCCTCTTCAGAGAAGTTTCTTTTTAGCTCTTCTGCCCATTTTTTGACAGGATTATTTTCTTTGTTGTTGTTGAGTCTCATCAGCTCTTTGCAGATTTTTGTGATCAGTCCTTTATCATTAGTGTTGGGTGCAAAAATGTTCTCCCAGTCGGTGGGGTTTCTCTTTGTTTTTGTTATTGTCTCTTTTGCTGTGCAGAAGCTCTTTAATTTGATGTAGTCCCAGCTGTTTATCTTTGCCTTCACTATCACTGCTTTGGGTGATGTGTCTGTAAAGATGTCTTTGATGTGCATATCACGTAGTGTTTCACCTATATTCCTTCTATGTATTTTATGGTTTCAGGTCTTATGTCTAGTTCTTTAGTCCATTTTGAGTTGATTTTTGTGTATGGTGTCAGGTAGTGGTCAAGCTTCATTCTTTTGCATGTAGCGACCCAGTTTTCCCAGCACCATTTATTGAACAAACTTTCTTTGCTCCAATGCATAGTCTTTGCTCCTTTGTCAAAGGTTAGTTGACCATAAATCACAACAGATTTTTTTATAATTTAATTTAATTTTATAGATATATTTTACATTATTATTCCTTTTTGTACAATGTATGCTTTCTCCTTTCAGGTATAGTCCTGAAAAATTCCCATCACTAATTCATCCATTCATTCACCATCACCATAGTCCATTGTGTAAGTACACACTCCCTCCACTGTTTTGATCCCTCTCCCTCCCCTCCCCTGCTGAGTGTCTCTGATTAATAGTTGCCTGTTAATTCTGTTTTTTAATTTATTATAATTTTTTCTTAGTCCTTTTTGGTTCCCCTACATTCCTCCTATAAGTAAAGCCACCCAATATTTTTATTTTTCCTTCTGCCTTATTTCACTGAGCATAATCCCTTCAAGCCCTATCCATGTTGCTCTGAATGGCATCAGCTTATCTTTTTGATTGCTGAATAGTATTCCATATATATATATGTATATATATATATACACACACGTATAAATAGGCTATATATTGGGATATATATATACACATATACATATACATACACATACATACATATATACCACATCTTCTTGATCTAGTCATCTATTTTGGGGAATTTTGGTTGTTTCCAAATCTTACCTATTGTAAATCAGGTGCAATAAACATAGGGGTGCAGGTATCCTTTTGAATTAATGTTTTTGTGTCCTGTGGGTAGATGCCTAGGAGTGGAATTGCTGGGAACAACAGATTTGAACAACAATTCTAACACTGACAGGATTTCATCATTGCTGTAGTGGAAATAATAACCATCTCCCATTACTATAGGGAGTAAATGAGATAATATAAAGGGAAAAAAATTCTCCCACTGTTTCTAACACATAATAGTTCCTCAAGAAGTATTTTGTTATAAATTATATCCTACTGTGCAGCCTATTGGGTTGCATTTATGTAATATTAGCCAGGGAAAATTTTCAATAGCAGTAACACTAAGAACACAGTAACTATTTGAAAACATCATTCTTCTCATGATCAAAGTCTGTGGGATTTGTTCAGAGATAAATCTGTATTAAATTGAATTCCATGACATTATTGGTTTGATCATGTTCTGTATTAAATCTCACATGCTCCAGTGTACTTACCTTATTGGTGCATTTGTTTAATGTCCTTAATAATTTTGTCAATGTCAATGCTGTTTATTCTAAACTTTTTAATTGCCTTTGGACTTTAGCTAGCACAGTGCCGCTATATTAAAATAAGAATATAAAGCTTAAGAACTTAATTGTTATCTAAATGTGGTTTTATTTGGCTGAAAACCCACTGGCAAATGGTGAATAAAGAATTTGCTGCCTGGGATAGATTTACTTTCAAAGAAGATCAAATTATTTAAGTTTTATTGCAAAGGAAAATGTATTAATAAAAATCTTCCTGCAAATATAGGATTAGCTGCAAAGCAATTAATGAAAAGTGAACATCACTCATTCACAAATGAAGAAAATATTAAATAGTAATTTAAATGCTGACATGCCCTTTATTTCCCCAGGCAATGACGGCTTTGAAATCAATCAAAGCTTAGGCAATAATCACAATAGTAATTGGGTCTTGTTGCCATTCAGAATTTTTCCTGGGACTCTAAATTCTCTTTTCCTGGTGGAATTATTAAAAAAAAAAGGTGATATTGAAGTATAATATGTAATGCTGTTCTATAAACTTCCATGGATATATTAAAAGCACAAGTTAATTAGAATGAAAAGAAACAACTACTAGTTTTCTTCATCACTCCCATCTGTTGTTAAGAACTCATAATTATAACATACTTTCACTGATGAAAAGCACAGACATATAACAGGAAACAGAAGGGAGATTTACAATCCCTTTTTCTACTGGAAAGGTTCTAGCTCAATTCCCCTCTAGCTGGTACATTGAGTAGATAAAAACTCAATGTAGTAAAATTTCTACTTATGCAGTTCAGTATCACCATGGAAACATCTCCCTCTCAGTGAAATAATGAGATGGTAATGAAAACAGCTGCCACATAATGAGCCTAGGCACAAACATAGCTGAGTTGCTCATGCCAAAAGTTAGTGACAGCAGGGTCAAATAGATGGAGTTGGGATGAGCAAAGAGCAGGAAGAAAGCCCATCAGTGAGTATTATGGGAAGGGGTGGGAAGAACTGTGTGGATTTCTAATACTGAAACTTTCAGAATTTGATCATCGCAAATTTTAGTACTGAGTTATTGGCATTCCCATTGCAGAGACAATGGAATGTAGAATTTGGGTTTTGATTATTTGAGTTCAACCTAATGCTTCATTCATTTGACCTTTCAAACTCAAAATATGTAAGTTGGGAGTCTGGTGAGATGGCAACAGCATGAAAATGCTGGGTTTGCCTTTTTTACATATTCACAACCAAATTACAGTAAATAAGGACACAAGCCCCTGAAAGATGACTATCACATACATCAGGAGCAACAGCACAATGGAAAGGGGGTTGAAAAACCTGCAATTGAACTGTGCTTGGAGCGATGCCAAGGCAGGACAACCCACAACACAGGGAAAGGCAGCTGCTATAAGGAGCCCCTCTGCCGTTGTGAACTCAAGGGCACATGCCACGTCAGGGTCTTAAAAAAGCCAGCATTCTACAAGGAGAAGGTGCTGCACAGAGTCAGCATGCAGGACAGAGGGCACACCACTGAAGAACTGCAGGCGCGAAGATGCAGAGTGGGGATAACTGGCTTGATCTTGAGGCAACCAAATTATAGAACAATTGGAACCCAAATCAGGGCACCCAGCTCTGATCACCTGTGACCCTTCTTAGAAGAGGCCATTATTTGCAGCCTGAAGCTATGACATAGGAAAAGCCTGCCCTACTCCTTTCCAGGGTCAAAATTGAAACAACTAGGTGCTTTAACCAGAGTTTGAAGCACCTAGATCTTAACAAACTGAGTCAGTGCCTCAGGGTAAGGATCCCTACACAGAAAGCAAAGAGAACAATTTCTGACTTCTGATCCTATCTCAAATGTAATCCCCATCCAGAACTACATCTATTGCTCAAGCACAGCCTAAAGATTGAGGCTGGCACTACACTGTATGAGGTCTTTTGGCTGTTGTTGATTTAGGGGAGGGGATGCCTGGGTATCCCTAGCACACAACTCAGGTATCCACAGCACTGTAGGAAGCTTGAGCCCTTGGTAATCATGGGAGGAAAATTTTGGTGCCCCACTGCCCCAGTTCCTTCTTACCTATTACCCCTTACCATAACCAGATTCCCCAGACAACTGAACAGGTACAAGGGCATCAGTGAATGAATTAATAGGCATATAAGATCTTGAGTAAAAAACATATAATTATACCCAACTCCTTGTAAATAGGCTATAAAGCCACTCGATCAATATAAGAAAAGAAAAACTCCTATGTCAACCCATAAAACTAAAAATGAAGAGGCAGAATAATAGATCACAAAAGAAAGAGCAGAAGCCCCCAGAAAAGCAGAACTGTTTGCAGAAGCAAAAGCCCCCAGTCTTAATCCAGCAGAACAGTTTGCAGAATATGCCTGATGTCAAGTTCAAGGTAACATTTATAACCATACTTGCCAAATTAAGAAAAACAAGGAATGATCAAAAACAGAAACACAATAAACATCAGAAATATGACACTGTTACAAGTAGAGCTAATGGATCTTAAAAACACTATAACTGTATTTTAAAATACAATAGAGGGCTTTAGCAGTAGACAAACACAAATAATGGAAAGACAGTGAGCTTTGAAATAACAGTGGTGAACATACAAATGGAATAGCAAGGAGAAAAAAAAATTGAAAAATATGAAAGCTATACAAGAGCTCTTTGGGGTAACATAAAGTGAAATAACATCATATCAAGTGGGTCCCAGAAGAAGAAAAAGAGAAAGGCATAGAAAATTTATTGAAAGAAATAATAACAACCACTTCAATCTGGAAAAATAAACCAGATGTCCTGGTCAAAGATGTCAAAGAATTCCAAACAAGATAATACCAGATCAACACACAAGTTAACGTGTTCATTTTTTCCCCTTAAGATACACAGTGTTTTACCATATTTATATCCTATGAGGAAAAAGTTAGTAGACTGAGGTTAAAAGTGCAGAAGTAATAAATGATAAAGACCTAGAAGAAAGATGGATTTGAATGTGATAATTCTCAGATAAATGGTGAGGGGTAAATTGTGGTAGGTCTAAGAGGCAGGGGTTCAGTTATCTACTCTTTCAGGGATATAGAAAGTGAGGATAACTGCTGGAAACAATTGAGAAGTTTAAAATAGCCTGTTGAGAAGTTTGCTGAGCCGCCTAGGGGTTAAAATGTGATGTTTTGGAATTAGAGAGGGAGTCCTTTGCAATCCGACTCCTCCCTGTACTAACTGACCAGAAGCAAGTGACTTAATGTTTCCAAACCTAGATTTCTATACCTGTAAGATAAGGTGTTAAGGTGAGACAATAATAGTATCAGTCATGAGGTAGTTCAGAGGATTAAATGAGATAATGCTTATAAAACACCACGAGTGCTCATGAATATTAGTTATTATTTATATTAATACAAACAAAAGGACTGATAGATGACTAAAACTTTGGGGAGACTGTACATAAGTACATACATTTTTAAAAATTATATTAATGGACCAACTGAAATTGGGGAGTTGATGTTTGAATGGCTCTATTCTGTATAAATAGGCTGTGTTTTTATAGCTGTGTTTTGCAGCCTGGATATAAAAGGAGGAAAAGTACAAATTGTACAAGTTATACAGAGATGAGAATTTGCAAGCAGGATTTGACCTAAAAACTATAAAGATGCTAGTGAGAGAAGATTTCCCATTCACTGTGAGGTGCGTAGTGTGTATAGAAGCGAGTGTAATATGCAGAAATGGATAAAAGTGAAGGCATTCAAAGAATGTAGATAAACTCGAAGTTGGAAGGAAATAGAGAGCAAGTGAGAAGGAACCATCTAAGAAAGTGTTAAGAATGGAGAGTAGTGATTTAAGAGAACTCCATCAAAGTCCTGTCCAGATAGATACAGTGTGCCTTTAAAAGCAGGTAGGGCTGGTGATTGTCAGCAAAACCCACATTATGAGGTCAGTTACTTAACTCCAGCTGACCAGACTAGCTTCTGCACACTGCCTATCTCCTATTCCACTGGAATTCACCTGGCTTTTTCAGCTGGCTCAGGGACCCTCTCCTTGACTACCTGATATTGGACCCCAGTCTCTCCATATTAAGCAGTCCTAACAACCAGGGGTTCTGCAAGTGTTCTGCCTGCTTTAACCATTGCTCTGCCCTGAGGTATTGGTCAAACTCTTCATTTCAGATGTCCCTCTGAGCCTGTATTCTTGATTAAGTACATCTTCATGTACTGGCAGATTGCTAAAGTTTTGGAGAGAATGTATACAAGTACATGACATTTTAAAAAAGATTCTCAAATGATGTTTAGAGACCAACTGAAATTGGGTAGCCAATCAGTAGCATCTGCCGCAATGCCCCCAGCTACCTCAGAAGAGCACACTCAGTGGCTGATGCAACTTCTCCCTCTGACTGACCTTGGTTGAAGCAGATAGCAGAAAAGTTAAAAATTTCATCTTTCTATGTATCCATCAGAAAACCTCTGCCGATGACAGGAATGGATGCTGCAAGACACCAGCCATTAGACAATATATCATTCTGGCAGTTGTGTTTAGTAGGTTTAAATTTTGCAGTCATTACTCAAACGTGTTAAAATGATGTGGACATCTCCTACACTTGCTGTTTCAATATTTTAAACTCTTCTTTAAAAATCAATGTCTTCCAGGTAGTGAAAGAAGTTTTCTTTTTTCTCTTCCTCCTCCTCTGGCCCCTCCCCCCTCTCTGACCTCCTCCTCTTAGGTCTTTACTGTTCTCACCTAACTTTCCTGGGGACTTGTGTACCACCCTGGAGTATAAGTGTATTGAGGGTGAGGAGAGGGATTATCTTGTCTAAAAGTTGTGCTCTGGTTAACTACCTTGTGTCCCATCTAGTCTTCAGGCATTGTAATTTGGTATTTACTATGGCTTAGCTCTCCTTGTAGGCCTTGGGTTATCATGAGCTGGCATCTACTGCTGTTTCCTGTCATGTCTCTTACTGTGCCTAGTCACAAGATCTCATAGACTTGGAGGTTTTCTCATCCCACTTCGAGGCCTATTTCTGTACCCTGAGCCTCTCAGCACTTCCATATACCTCTTGAAAGCTCAAGGACACTCAGCTATTTTCCCCTGTCCAGGAATATGTGGGCCTCCATAAGTGTGCCTTCAGGCTGTGCTCAAACACCTCCTCCAGCCTTAGACATCAATTTTGTATAGCAGCAGGGATAAAAGCAGGCGTCTATTTTGGATTTCAGTTAGTGAAGACAAATAGGAAGTTTTGAAGGCTGCAAGTCTGAAATCAAGGTGTCAGCAGGGCTATGCCACATACAAAGTTTCTAGGGTCACTAGTTATAATTTCAGAGCATTGCAGTCACGCCTTGCAGACTCAAAAGACAGTGATCAACATGGCGCGAGGGACACTAGGATCAAGTTCTCCCATAAAAACAACAGGATAGGAGGAGTAACAGTGAGTTCCTGATGGGACCTGAAAGCTTTGGACAAGATTGATTCACCCAGATGCAGAGGAAAGTCGTATAGTTCCAGGGTTCTTGCAAAGCTTCTCCAAGTGGTCTGTGTTCTACTTTGCTATTTCCCTTGAATTCCTCCATAACCTATTTGGGTTTTCTAGCTAAGGCAGAATCTAAATCTCAGTCATATCCCTCTCATCTTCTTGACAGCTAGTTGAAATTTTAGTTTTCATAGATAGATGTTCTGACATTAAATAGTAGATACTTGCTGTTTTATGATTTGTAGAAAGCAAGACATATATTTTTCAAACCATTAACTGTGACTCACTAATAGGTCATAATATCATTTATTTTTGTTAAAATTAAATAGAATCAAACAGAATAGAAGATAACACTGTTCTTTATGTAATAAGGCTAGTATTATTTTATAAGTATTATTCACTTGTCAGTTGTATACTTCCTCAAGATGTGAAATGTATTTATTTCTGTTAGTAACTATGCAAAAAAATTTGAAAGACTCTTCTGAAAACTTTATTCAGTTCTCCAAGCTCTGACTTTTAGGGACCTATAATATTTTTCTCCTTCAAATTGATCAGCTCTTACAAATCAAACTGCATAGACCTACTATGGGTTTTGCCATAAAATTTCAGAAATCAGTATTAGTCCTTTATTTTTGTTTCTCTCATATCTTCCTTATGGCAACTAACAGCACTAGATGATTAGGCAAAGATGCTTGTGACAAAAAACAGGAGGAAAAAAAAATGTGGGATTAAATTCTTCGCAAATTTCCTGTTAAATGGTCTCAGAATGCATACAACAATTAACTTATGTGGGTAAAATAATACAATTAACATTTTTGTATAATTGAAACTGTGAACAACATCTCATGCAATAGCTCTAACATTTGTTGAGTATCGATCATGTGCCAGAGACAGGAAAACAGAAATGAAGTAAAAATTTCTACTTGTATAATAACTGGTAGACAGACTAAAAATTAAGGCAATTCATTAGGTACTATAGGCAGAAGTAACAACAAATATGGCAAACATACATGAGGACACAGTGCCTATTCGAGATGATTGGAAGGAAGGCAAAAGGGCAGAAGTGTATGAAATGGTATTGCACACAAGGAGCAAGGACAGACTGAAAAATAGGAGGTTCTTAACACAGACCTGATAATAATATATATTACTCATTTTACTGTAGGTGCCACACTTAAGAATTAGAACTCCCTTTTGTCTGCAGAGGGGAATAAGAAAATTTTAAGCAAATGAATGATGTTGTCATTTATTTTAGAAAGACAAGTGGAGAAATGACACAATGTGGAGAAAGTTGGTAGAATTAAAAAAGAATGTGCAATGACCACTTGGAGGTGGAGGACAAGGCAGGCAAGGGCATTCCAAATTCGCCTAGCTTGGGATGATGTGTAGATGGTGATAGTGGTACTTGAGATACAGTTCATTAGAGAAAGAGCAGATTTGAGGAATACAGGATCATTGCATAAAAGTAGATATATACAATATAGGTCAGCAACAGTGTGAGGAAATTTACTTTAATGTGGGCTCCCAGGAAGGAGGATTGACAATAAAATGTGTCACTCATAAAGACAGTCCTTTGATGAGATCTGCTTTCTGCAACAAAGTTGTGCAGACTAGGAGAATATTTAACCTGGATCTAAAGCTGTGATAGGGTAGTGCAGTCTGTGGCACCTGGAGTGGATAGAGGCACTAGGTTGTAATAGAGGCAAACCACAGCGAGGGAGAATTTTTTGTGATGTGAGGAAAGCATCTTGGGGCAAACAACGTGATGATATAGAACTCAGAGAAGCATAACATCTGGGAATCCCAGCAGGCAGACCACTATTTCAGGCAGAAGACCTGTCAGCAGGATATCTTGAGAGTCAATTCTTGTGCCCAAGAAGGAAACTAACAAGATAGGGGACAACAGACCAATGGAACACCATATGGGTATTAAGTCAGGAGCTAGAGAAAGAAAAAAAAAACAAGGATCCAAATATAAGGCTCTGGGTACAGTTTCGGAAGTAGGTCTTGAACAGGAGACAGAAGCCTATTACCAGCTGACCAGGAATATCATGGAGAAAGGAAGTGATAGAGTACTGAATTCAAAAGTATTTGCCAAAGTTTCTCCAGCTTATGCATACATTATAATCTCTAGCGAAAATTTGAACAAATATCTTTACCTAGTAGCTAGCCTAAATCAATTTTTATAATAGGAACTTCTGGGGCATTGTTATTTAAAATAAAATCTACCCAAGTGTTCTAAGTCAAAGTCAAGAAAAACTAGTCTAGAATATCCTCAACAATAGCCACCTTAATCACCAAGTTAGCTTTGAAAGCAACTTGAGGCCAGGTTCTACCCCAAAAGGAAAGAAAAAAGAGATTCTACTCCAATATATTCTAATTTAATAAGTGTCAGCTTTGGCTTGAGCATCTGGAATTTTAAAAGGTCCCCTAGATGACTTAAGGTAGCAACTGCATATTTCATTTCACATTGTTGCTTGAATGCAATTTTTGTGATGAACTACTATTGGACAACATCGTCCTTTAATAATATGAGTAAGACTAAAGAAACTATTGTTAACTGACACAAAAATTTGAACTAACTCAATCAGTTGCTTTCTTATAAAATCTAAAGAAAAGTTGTGGGGAAAGAAATTAAAGTGTGGACTTGTGGGGAGGGCTGTGCACACTGGAGAGTAGGATGAGCCTCAGGGAGGTTCTACAAAGGGCACTTAAGGCAGGAAGATGAAACTGAAATTGACTGGACCAAGAGGAGATAAGGAAAGGAAAAAATACCAAAAAGAAATCAGAAAGCTTTTTATTTGAAATTTTGCTTGTTTCCAAGGAAACAAGGGAATGAAAGCTAGACTTCCTTTTTTTCCTATTTGCAGTTTCCTTAAGTCTCACTAATACTATAGTATTAAAGTTTAGTGATAGTGAAAGTTAAATAGGTATTTAAAAATTAAGAATTGCCTGTGTGTATAGAACACTGACTGCTAAATGGAAAATTCCTTACAAAACATAGCCATAAATAGCACCTGGATTTCCTAAATGGTAGCACATGTAATAAATCTGGAATAAACTAAGCATATAATACAGACAGGGAGTAGTTGTTTTATAGCTTGGAGCTTTTCTCTCTTTGTGGGCTAAGATTCTTCAGATGGATACTTTGAACAAGAAGGAAAATGTTCATTCTGCCTTCATAAACCAGTCTGCCCTGACAGGCAATGTACAGAGTCAAGAACAGTAAAATGGGTTTAGGAATCCAAACTTGATTAGTAACTTTGAGTCAGTGATTTTTTAAATAAATTATGTTTTATATTCCTTGAGAAAGAGATTTCTATTTCTCCTATCACTTTCTCATACGAGAATGTAGATTACCTAAAACCAGTTGAATCTGTGCAACATGTAGCAAATATAAGATTCTTCTTTAACATAAGGCATTCTACTTGGGGTACATACAGAACTTTAGTTGGGTAATAAAAAATAAATTCTAGTTAAGTAAAGGGGGTCATGTGAAGAAAAACAACTAGGACGATCAAGATAATTTTGTATTTGATAGTCTACTGTAAATGTATTATTGGCTATAAATGTATTATTATCTGTCACAAGGACAGACAAAACAAAACAGTAAAACAAACCCCTCCCATAACTTTTGTGAGAAGACCTAAGTTTGACTGAAATTTTTACAGAGGAAGTTCCAAGATGACAAGAGCAATGTGTTTTAGTCTGTAGGTTTGTGATGTTTTGATCTTCACTTATATTTTGGGGACTTTTTTTTCCTCATATTTATAAACCAAGATGTACCGCCTAAAACTTTGAACTGTTTTCTGAGTCCCAGAAATGTCTCTTCATGTACTGTATTTCCCTCATAATCCTAAGGATTTTCTACTTTTCTACTTTTCTCAGCTCTATAGCAATGGCTCTGTCTGATTCAACTGACTATATAGTCAAATGCTGCTTTTCAAAAAGGTACAGTTTACTGTCCACTGTTTATAGGTTTGTGAGGTAAACATTTTTCTTATCAAATAGCAAATGATTTCCTTTTTCAATAAAAAACAAGTTTGTGATCCTCATAGTTTATAAGGAATTCATATTGAGGCATAGAGAAGCAACTGCAGGAAGAGTTGAAGAGGCTTTGTTACCTAATGTCACTAAGCCTCACAAACTCCTGAAAAAAATGTGGCAATTATGGAATTTGCTGTGTAACAAATTCCCACAGGGTTTTTATAGTTCATACTTCACAAGGAACTTATTAATTTTGTTATAATGTACTCAAGTCTAATTTATCAAGATAACATTGGCCCAAATGGGCAAGTAGGTTGTAATAATCCATAACATCTCTAAATAATTTTTTAGTAAAACACTGTCATTTTGTACTTGAAAATATTAAATTTTAAATGAATATGTGATTGCCCAGAATAAAGACTACATTTCTTGGCTGCTCACAGAGCTAGATATGAACACAAAATAATATTTAATGGGATAAAATGGTATTGATGGTCACAATTTTTGGGAAGCATTATTAAAGTAAGAGTGTACAGTGGGTTAAATTATGACTCTTCAAAATACATGTCTTCCTGGGAACTGTAAATGTCACTTTATTATTTGGATGCTTATTTGGAAGCTTATTTGGAAGATGGGTCTTTGAGTGAAGGATCCTGAGATGAGATCATCCTGGATTTAGGGTGGACTCTGAACCCAATGACAAGTGTTCTTATAGAGAAACACAGAGGGACATTCGAGACACAGACACATGTAGCAGATGCAAGGTAGCAGACTGGGGAGACAGCAAAGAGAACACACAGCAGAGTTAAGCCCTATACAGCCCCAAGTCATGGAGCAGATAGAGCCATCAGAAGTTAGAAGATGCAAGAAGGATTCTCTAGTTTATGTAAATCAAGATTTATATGTCTTTATTTCAGATTTCTAGCCTCTAAAACTGTGAGAAAAGAAATTTCTGGGTTTTGATTATTTGTTTTTAAGACAGAAGTTCATTCTAGTTCTGGACATAGTTCTGGACACTTGTCTGTTTTCAACCATCAATTCTGAGTCAATTTGTTTCAGCAGCCCTAGGAAACTATTGTAGAAGGAGTCTTGGAAATGAAAGCCGGACACATTACCGCCATGTTGCCACCATGGTTTATCAATGGGACTGACCTCCTCTAAAGTTCTTAAAATGAAAGAGAAATAACTTTACATTATTGAGATTTTGAGTTTCTCTATTTCTCACATGTAGCTCTAATGTTAACCAATACTCTTTGTGTGATACTTATTTTGTGTGGTTGACTTGTCATATTTGTGAGAGCCAACCTGATATGGAATTCATCTCTGTGCATACATTAGGTGTTGATGTTAGTACCTTACATACTATAGTCACTCAATTAATATTTGTTGATTAAATGGATGGATTATATTTTAAATCTTCCTGTCAGTTATGAAGAATATGTTTCTGAACTTAAAATATCTTAAGGTTTAATAGCAAAGACAGCTATATGGTAGGCACATAAGAGAAAATTAGAGCAATTAAGAGTTTGCAGTCATTTGTGAGAGAGTATAAAAGAAAGGGGTACAACTTATTTTTAAGTTCCCATAGATGTTTATTTCCGATTCCCCTCTTCATCTTGTTCTTGCCCAAATGAAACACTCTATTCACAATAGTGTATTTGTCTATAAGTGAGGATGTGCATTGAACCGTCATGTGAAATGTGGTAGCAAGTTTTAGAGGACCAAATAATGATTCAAAGAGAACTAGAGTGTGAAATTTAATAGTCTTCTTCCTAAATCACAATTTAGAAATAGAGCTGGGTGAATTAAATTATACATTATAGTGAATTTGGGACTTTTAAGGGGTTTTATCTCCAGAGCCAGCATCTTTCATTGGTGGGGGTAAGGCTTGGGTGGGTGTATTTTACAAAGCTTATTCGAATCCAAATAACTATCAGTGTCACTGACCTCAAAGAGAGAGGAACAGAAAGGTGAGTGCAATTAATTTATAATTGACAGTTCCAATGTTTCCAATAATCAGGAAGGGTCAGATTTATAAGTTTAGAATGTTGGTCCATGTAGGTAATTAGAGTCGGGCAATGACAATAAGCTTTTGAAAAGAAATTACAATTTGGTGTGAAGGTAGGTCTAATACACATGATTTCCAGATTCTTATTTCCAAAACAGTTGGAGTGATCTCTTTTTATTTTGCTTTCCTATACTTAAATATCACTCTCTTTCTCTATGTCCTGTAATCAAGTGAGCATAATAAAATGTTGACTCTAAATATATTCAAGCTCAATACTCAATGTCATTTGATTTTAAGGGGGTTAGTAAAAGAGTAAACAATTATTATTTGCATGCTGTACTCTTATGTGTATATTCATTCATTCTATATTAATATATATGACTCTCAATTCCAGAATTACTAAATTAAATGAAATATGAATCTTTCAAAAAGTTTATATTTCTCATTGGTGAATGGAACAGAAATTAATTGATTAATTGACAACTGTCTCCAATATCATCCTCACTTTCTCCTCTAGAGGTCACATGGGGGAAATTACATTTTCAGCTGACCTTGTTGGTAAATGTGAACATGTGATTTAATCCTGGCTAATTGAATATAAGTAGAGGTGCTATATGCAACTTTCAGAAAGAGTTCTTAAAGTACAAAAGTAAAGCAATTCTTCCTTCTTCCTTCAGCTGATTATGTTGCTGATACAATGTTCCCAGATTGAGCAGCCATCTTGGACCATGGTGTTGGAGCCATGTGTCAAGAAAGCCAGCAACAACAGAAGAAGAATCTAGGTTGGTGGTGCTGTGGAACACTGAAACAGCTCTTAGTAACTTCTTCTGGACTTTATGTGAATGAGAAAACAAAATAATTTATTTAAGCTCTTATTTTCTGGGTAAAATTTGGGAATTTTCTATTATATGGAGCTGAACTTAATCCTAGTTAACACCAGGATATAAGATCCATATAGGACATGGAATGACCAAAAAGAAAAAAAAATGATTGAAGTCACTTAAATAAGGAAAGGATTAATTTCTGTTCAAGGAAAACAAGAGAGCTACAAAGGTTGTATCTGAATCATGTAGAATTTGGGTATATGGAAATGAGGTGGAGAAGGTGCATTACAATGTGGCACATGGAAGGATATTGGTGGAAAATGGAACAGGAAGGGCAACCTGGAGCCAGATAATATATGGGCTCAATTACCACTATGAAACTCTGGGTTTTATTAAATAAGCAATGGGGAATCATCAAAAGCTTTTAAATTGTGACTTCTTTGAGATTACTGAGCGATCTTACAATTATGGAACATATTCAGCCCTTTGTAATGAGACTGCTTGATGATGACTCTAGAATAGTTCTTTCCAACATTGTCTAGATGAGCTTATACATGGAAGTAATAATAAATGTATAGCAACCTGGGTTATAATACGAAAAGGTTGGTTACTGCTGAAGTCAACTGGCCCCAAACACAGCTGCTCCAGGTCCCAGCTCAAAGCCTTGAGACCTCTGAAGAGCAGTACATCAGCATACCTAATACCTGTTCCCTCTATGACATGCCAGTTAGAGCACTTTGCCTTTGGGGATTAATTTGGTGTAAGATAGAAGATTTTTTATTTAGACATTTATGTGAATCACTTAGTAATGGAACTTGAGTGAAATAAGAAATAGCATTCTATTAAGAGTTGATAGCATTGATTTCTACATAAACTGAAAAATGTCATTCAATAAGATGAGAGTGCAGATGGTGATGATATTACAATGCATATCTCTATCTCTGCACTCATAAACACACCCCCCTCAGGAGAAGTACAGAAACCATTCCAAGTTTTGCCAAAAATAATTTTATATTCATTTTTATAAGCAATTAGACACATCGTAGAAATTGTTCATTTTCTCACTTCAGTGACTAATATCTTCACCCCTGATGCCCATACCATATGGCTTTTTCCTATATTCCTTTTACACAAAGGAGAGTATGGAGACCAGAGTGGACCCAGGGGAACCAAGAGTGTGCAACTCCTAAATGAAAGTTTTTTATGAGTTCGTCACATGGATCAATCTTCTTGAGACTCTCGTTGATATCCTTTTTAAATAAGAAAATAGGAATAGTAAGAAAACCTAATATGCGTTGGCTGCTGCCCTTTATTGTGTATAAACATAATCTTATTTCAGGCTCACAACAACAAAGAGAAGTACTGTTATTAACCCCATTTTTTTTTCAAAGAAAGAATCTCAGGAGAAAGTTTAAATTCTTACCCATTTTCCCCCTGCTACTACTAAAAAATGAAACAACAGTGAAGTATAGCAAGTTGCTTAGGTGGCAAGTGCCTGAAGTTATCCTACACAGCCCTTTATAAGGTCTTTAAAAATAGAAAACAAAGCAAAATATCTCATACAGATGTGGTTTTTAGGTGGGATGGAAGCATTATTTTTTTTATCATGCAGTCTGAGTACTTTGGTTTTTGACAACCTAACTAAACTTTAAGTTTGGCTATTTCTATCAATGAGGTACAAAGAAACACAGATATGAGTCATATTCCTTTTTTACAAGGCATTTTCCCTTCAGTCATACCATTCAACAATCTCAGAAAATCCAGTCTTGGACATCTTTAATATTTCTGAAAATTAGTGTATTTATAAGAAAAATATTCAGAGTAAACTCTGTTCTGTATGATAGAAAGACAGGCTTGACATAGAACTATTGTCATAATTTGAGGATTATGTTCCTTCAAAATGGTTAAAACATTTATCTTTTTTTTTTTTTTTGCTTCATTCCATCAAGTTAATGAAACCAAAGCTGACAAGATACATGAAAAACCTGCATCTCTAGCCATGATTTTATTCCTAAAATCAGATCTATTTTTAACAGATACTGAGAGCCAGAGACTAATTTTTGCACAAAATTATGCATTCATGGAAAAACTGTGAATGAATCTACGGCTTGTTAAACGAAGGTAAGTGATGGAGTAAACTGCCACCTAGAGTTGAGATTTTCACTCAGCTCAACATAAATCATATAAAAAAAACCCCTTTACTTCTGAAAGTTCATGTCTCTATAGATTTGAATGTTTATCGAAAAAAGGTAATATTTTATGAGAAAAAAACGAGACTACTAGAATTAAAATATATTAATATTTATTTCCTCCTTGTAGAAAAATATTTCCTTTGGGAAAATATATTTAACAGATTAACATATTTAAGTGCTCTAAAAACAAAAAGTTCAATTATTTAGAGTGTCTCATGTCATAAATTCCTGGAACAAACTTCTCCATTCATACCTATTCAATTTTCTGCTTCACTACAAACACTCTGGGATCAAAGTTTTCTCCAGCAGGTCAGAATCATTGTTAAAATCTGACTGAGCTATTCAAATATAACTGACAGTTGTTTAGAAGTCTGTAAAGCTATTTTCAATTCCTTAACTAGATTGCTTTAAAATTACACCTTTGTCAAAATTCCTAAAATTAATAAATTGGCCATACTAGAACACAGTTGGCTCAATAAATTGTGAACAGTACATTCTTACCCAAATTTACACCTACTCATAGGTGTGAAAAGGAGTCTACATCCTAAACACTCATGTGTAGCCAGGATCAAGCCTTAACTCTGAGTGTGTGTCATACTTTGAGTATGGATTTTCTGCATCAAGCTGAGATACTAATGAAATGAATGTTATTTATGTATTTTTTTATTGAGATATAATTGACTTATGGCATTATATTTGTTTCAGGTGTACAACTTAATGATTCAAAGGCCTATTCTTTAGCAACTTTTAAATATAAAATGCAGTATCATCAAGTAGAGTTGTACACGAAATCCTCAGAATTCATGTATTTCATAACTGGAAGTTTGTACTTCTTGACCCCCTTCTTCATTTTATGTACCACCCACCTGCCACTTATGGAATCTACCGATGTGTTCTTTTTCTATGAGTGCAATATTTTTAGATTCTGCATGTGCTTGGGATCATATAATATTTGTCTTACTCCATTTGATTTACTCCACTTAGTAGAATACTTTAAAGTCTCTCCATTTTTTCACAAAGGAAAATATTTCATTTTTTTATTGCTAAATAATATTTCTTTCATCTATTTATGAACACAAGTTGTTTCCAAATTGTAAACAATGCTGCAGTGTACACGGGTGCATATATATTTTCTAGTTAGTGTTTTTGTTTTCTTTGGATATATACTGAGAAGTAAAATTATTGGATCATATGGTTGTTCTATTTTTTTAATTTTTGAGGAGCCACCATATTGTTTTCCATAGTGGCTACATCAATTTACATTGCCACCAACAGTGCACAAAGCTTCCCTTTTCTCTACATCATTGCCAACAGTTGTTATTTCTTGTCTTTTGGTAATAGCCATTTTAACCTGGTGCAAGGTGAGATCTCATTGTAGTTTTGACTTGTAGTTCCCTGAAAATTAGTGATGGAAATAACTTACTAACCCTTTTTCTGCACAATTATATGACTATATGTTTATCACCTGACTGCCCTCAGTTTTCAACCCTGGGCCTGTGCCTGCTTTATCTTTAAATCTCATGGTGCATGGAAAATAGCCTGTTGATTCTTTCTGCCTCATATAACATCCTACTTCTTTTTTTTTTTTGCCCCAGGACTTCCTCATTCTTATTTCGCCCACCCACTTTCTCAGCACAAATTTATTATCCTTATATTCTCTTATAAAATTCTTTTTTGACACTCATATCCCCTTCATTTCCATTATACTCTTTATGACCTCTCTCGCCAATCCTCTGAGGGCAAGTTTGTGTTTAATCTTGTCTATTACTCACAGTTTCCTCCACTTCCTCTAAGCTCTCCCAGATGTCTATGTGTCTATTATAACTTCCCCTAAGAAGCTCTTGACTTCACTGCTTCTACAATCAGCCAGAAAGGAAAGTTGATAGGTTTTCTTCTCACTCAATTTCTGTATTGTTAAATTGTGTTTTTACATATCGTTATTTGACATTTGCATCTTACTCCTGTTTAATTTGCCTTTATGCACTTTCACTTCTTTCTTGTCCCTCTTTCACTAAACCATTGTGAAAGCCTCTACTTGAGAGGCTGTCAATCCTCATTGCCCCCTTGGTTTCTACTCCCATGCAGAGCCATAACAGTTAGCGTCTTGCCATCTATATTGAAATATCTTGCAACATAATTTGAATAACTCCTATGTGAAAGTCACTATTCTATGTGCTTTGTGTTTTGCAGTAGAAATTAATGTTTTTAAAAAGGTCTATGAAATATTATTATTCCCATTTTGCAGATAAAGGAACCTATGTACCAAAGAGTTAAGTAACTTGCCCAATGGTACACAGGCAATAAGTAGTAAAGCCGGAATTTGAACTCCAAAGCTTATGTTCCAGAGTCCATACACTTAGTCACCAGGTTCAGCTGCTTCCATGTCTCAGCACTTCTCTTTTCTTCCTGACCACTTCCACTGCATACTAGATATGAATATCAAAATATATCATAAAACCAAGATTTAGGTTGCTTTTAGAAAGGGCTGGAAAACTCAGTTCACCTCAGACATCACAATGAAAAAGTACTATTGATCCAGGCAACACTGTTATAAATAGAAAAAATGGAAGGACTCAGTCTCTAGTGGGAAAATATACAGGCACATTAAATCATCTATCAGTGTGTCGATTAATATACACTGTACATATGTACATGTATGATACACATATATGTGTATGTATACACAAGTTTGGGGGAGGTATTAGATGAGATGAATGATGCAAGTCAAACAACTCACATAGTGTAATGTCAGGCACATAGTAAGCCTTCAGCAATTATTAGGGATTATATTAGCTGTTGATTTCATTACTGTCCTGTCACTCTCACTTCCCTATTACTGAATCCATCACTTGACTGTTAAAAGCCTAATATTTTATGCAGGTAAAAGTAACAAGGCATGCCCTCTTGAGAAGTAGACACACCTCTGCTTTCACAATTGTATATTTTCAAATTTATCTAATAAATTATACTACTCACACAGCACCAGTTGTAATTTAGCTGAATTTTTATCTACATTATCTTTTATAATTCTTTGATCTGGATAAGCTCTCAGAACTTATCCTATAAGGAAAAAGTTGAAGCAATATCAATCATTTGTTTAGCCTGCTTTAATTAAAGGTACAGCAGTAGAAACCCCTTTAGTATTTGTGGAAGGGAGCCAACAATTATTTTCTTCTTTATACTTATTCCAGTCTACAGACTTAAAAATCTTGTTGTCTTTCATCACATAACTCCCAAAGAATTTGTACTAGTTGTTCACGTTTTAGAATGGCTTGATAGTTTCACAGCAATTTCAAATACTAAGCAACATCCCTAGGAAGCAGATCAGTGCCTTCATCTTTCAGAGTAGGTCAGCAGGACACAGTGGGGTTAATAATTTTTTTTAGGTCATGAACTAGCTCACCATTTAAATTGACTTCCTATTAATTAGATAATCTGTGGTTCAATATGGTATCCCAGCTACAACAAACAAAATATGGAAATGCTAATTTGTATTTTGTAAAATTTAGTGTATCATCAGTTTATCCTCATGAATCTGAACTTTGCATCTAACATTCTCACTACCTGAGATGACCTGTCTTCATGATTTATAACTTAATGCATACAAAAAGTCCCACTTAAAAGCCCTCCCCTGCCTTGCTGTCTCATGTCATCTCCTATTCAATGTTCATATAGCACTCAAGATCTTACAGCATTCTCTTTTATGGCACTAACTGGACTCGATTGTGACAATGGGTTGGCTCTTTGAGTGAAAAAAAATCTTTGTCTTTATATTCCCCAGCACAATATGAGTAAATTATATTTGCTCAATGAATATTTTTGAATGAAGAATGAATACATGATAGATGTATTTGTCTGGGTAGAAGAAGATATGCCATAATTATAATCACAGCCTAAGTTTGCCTCTCACTTAATATAAATATCCAACACAGGTCAGAAGGAAGCTCTTTTCCAAAACTCAAGGAGACAGGCTGACAAGACTCCAATATTTTGTGTTGAACTGGACAATCTGCAGCAGTTAGACTTCTAGATTGCCAAGATAGGAGAAGAAAATGTTGGAGAATTGCACATGGAAATAAAATTCTCTAGTGATATTATTATTCAAAATCACTGGCCAAATCCTTCCAAAAGCAATATACAGATTCAATGCTATTCCAATCAAAATTTCAATGTCATTCTTCAAAGAAATAGAACAATTATTGATGAAATTCATATGGAATCACAAAAAACCCCGAATAGCCAAAGCTCTCCTGAAAAAAAAAGAAGGGAATGGAGGCATCAGACTCCCAGACTTCAAACTATACTACAAAGCCATAATCATCAAAACCGCATGGTATTGGAACAAGAACAGACATACAGACCAATGGAATCGAATAGAAAATCCAGAAATAAACCCACAGATTTATGGTCAACTAATCTTTGACAAAGGAGCAAAGACTATGCATTGGAGCAAAGAAAGTTTGTTCAATAAATGGTGCTGGGAAAACTGGGTCGCTACATGCAAAAGAATGAAGCTTGACCACCACCTCACACCATACACAAAAATCAACTCAAAATGGATTAAAGAACTAGACATAAGACCTGAAACCATAAAATATATAGAAGGAAATATAGGCGAAACACTACGTGATTTGCACATCAAAGACATCTTTACAGACACATCACCCAAAGCAGTGATAGTGAAGGCAAAGATAAACAGCTGGGACTATATCAAATTAAAGAGCTTTTGCACAGCAAAAGAGACAATAACAAAAACAAAGAGAAACCCCACCAACTGGGAGAACATTTTTGCACCCAACACTAATGATAAAGGACTGATCACAAAAATCTGCAAAGAGCTGATGAGACTCAACAACAACAAAGAAAATAATCCAGTCAAAAAATGGGCAGAAGAGCTTAAAAGAAACTTCTCTGAAGAGGAAATGCAAATGGCCAACAGGCATATGAAAAAATGTTCAACATCACTTGTCATCAGGGAAATGCAAATCAAAACTACCATGAGATACCATCTTACACCAGTGAGAATGGCACATATTAAAAAAACTAGCAACAACAAATGTTGGCGAGGGTGTGGAGAAAAAGGAACTCTTCTGCACTGTTGGTGGGAGTGCAAACTGGTCCAACCACTGTGGAAAGCTGTGTGGAGATTTCTGGACCTACTAAACATAGAGCTTCCATATGATCCAGCAATTCCACTCCTAGGTATTTACCCAAAGGACACAGAAACATCAATTCCAAAGAACACCTGCACCCCTATGTTTATAGCAGCACTGTTTACAATAGCTAAGCTTTGGAAACAACCCAAATGCCCAAAAATAGATGACTGGATCAAGAAGATGTGGTACATATATACCATGGAATATTACTCAGCATTCAAAAAAGATAAACACATGCAATTTGCTGCAACATGGATGGCGCTGGAAGGGATCATGCTCAGCGAAATAAGCCAAAAAGAAAAAGAAAAATACCGGATGGTCTCACTCATAGCAGGAATCTAGAAAACTTAAATAAGGGACCAGGAAAATGAATAACTATAAGAAAGTGAAAATCAAAATCAACAAAAAACTATGAACCAGAGACACTTTTAGGGGGGCGGGGGCGGGAGGGGAGGGATTGGGGTCAGAATGGGGGGCTGCAATTGTATGGGGAATATAACAATAAAATTTATAAAAAAAAAAAAAAAAAAAGATTGCTAATGATAATAATCCTATGAAATCATCATTCATAAGATGATCCTAAAGATAAATAAAATGTTGCACGGAAAAAAAAAAAAAATCACTGGCCAAAACAATTCACATAGCATATAAGGTAGACCATCTCTTATATCTCCCTAAATCCTATTCCATGTACATTCACTGGCCAGCACCTATGACTTTTCTTCAATTGCCCACTTTTATGCTACTAGAACTCCTTTGATCTAACTCAGAAATGTTTGGTATTCACACGTACATATCCTCAAGTGGTTGTTGATTAATGACTGTATCTTGTGGAAATAAGAGTTCAACTCCCTTTCCTCAGTTTAGGATAACCTAGAGGTATTGCTTTTCCTCCAGAATTCTCCTTTGTGGGATTTTTGTCTAAGCCAATAATCTTGCTTGACATTATTTAATTCTTTGTTTTGTTTTCCTCACTTGTTACCAGTATCCCTACAGAATGTTTTTAATACATCACTTAATGCAACACATACACACACTATCTTGTCTTAAAGGCTGCACCTGAGGAACTTGACCTAAGACAGTGCTACTCAAGTAAAAGGTGAGCAGGAAGTATGATGCATGTTTCAAGAAAGAATAGAACAGATGTAGGTGAAAATTACTATCATAGCACAATGAAAAGCAATTTGGTGATTACACTAAGGGTTAAATAACATGCTTTTAGCTATCTAAGGCTATCAATAAGGACCAGACATGGAGAAGTGTTACATGCATTGACATTCTGACAGATGGCAAATGAAATAGAGTGGCTTAAGTTATCAATTAAAAAGTAGCTACTTGTTTATGAAGACACTGATAAAACAAACATGCAAAAGGGGAGAACAGATAAAACTTGGCTGAGCCTAGAGACTCCTCCTAAATAAAAATTAGCAGGTGGCCCTTATACTATGTATCTGGAAAGTAGCATAAGTACAGGCACCATATGTAAGGCAATTTCAGATGCTTATGGATTCAATGCCCATAGTCCTACAGCTTTCTCCAATTTTTGGAAAGAGCTGCTGTGGATGCTCACTCTGAGAAGTGGCATTCAAGTCCCTGCAGGTGGATGACTGCCAGGAACTCTCCAGGCCTGTTGGCTCTACATTGCCAGTCTCCCAAGCTTTGCCAAGAGATTCATTATTTTCCCCTATCGCTGCCAATTGAACAGTATGCTTATATTATTGTAATGTGGATTCCCCTCCAATAAATTCTTATTACTATATGCATTTGGGTTGAGTCATAAGTGGAAGCTTCCTGTTTCATGGAAGTTAGTGCTCTCGAGATCGTAAGCCTGCTATAATAAGAAGGAATTCAGGATTATACAAGAAAAGAGTCACTAGAAGCATAGCTTCTCTGTTGGATAAAATGCTGAGAAAGCCAGGCAAGTAGTCCAAAATGCAAAGTTTGACTTTGCTTGTAACAAGAGATATTATTTGAGAGGGTCAGGAAAGATCACAGGCAATACAAGGAATCCATGGTATGTCAGGTTAATAAACAGTGTATACCAAGAGGTATAAACACTGATTGGGGTTATCTTTTCATAATACTAATAGTATGGGGATTTGGAGAATCTGATTTTAAAAGTAATTCAAAATTCATTCACCAAAAGTCAGTTTTTTATACTAAAAAAAAATGTTATCTTACAAAAATTTTAAATTTTCCACCCTGCATAAATGTGGTATTTTCAAATTGTAACTGTATTAATTATGGCAAGCAATCTAACTCAATTACTGGTGTTTTCATAATTACTTTATTATCAAAACCCAGTCAGTTGTCTATTATACAAACTTATGCAAATAAATGTTCCTGAAAGCAAAGTAATTCTCTTACTTTGCTCAAAGGGTTTACACGAATGTTTTAAATACCAAACTCAAACCAGCACATAGACCTTATTTTTCTTCTTAGTGTCTATTGATTTCATTCTTTCTAACTTCTCAGATAATTTCAAATCTGGATAAGTATAGGGAAAATGACCCTAATGCTTGTGGTGGTGGGTAGGAGGAGAACTTCTGGAAAAAGAAGAGATGGAATTGTTGACCAAATATAGGTCATAGAATTTAAAAAAAATTAGACATAATGAGGAAAACTTTTGATGTCCTATGTATTTCAATTTCAGCTTCATATTAAAAATGTCAATATGTCTACTTTGGATATTTTTCTCCTCCACTGCAGGTGTTTTCTTCTCTTTCTGTCTCTGTCTCTGCCTCTCTCTCATCAGAGCTATTCATGAGTCAGAAAATACAGAGTGCTTAGCAAATGGTTTCAGAAAAGAAAACATGAAGGTAGCTGCCTGCAACAAATTCTAAATGCTGTATTTTAGAAGATAAGTAAAAAGAATTTTAAGATATTTCTTCTTACATTACTGAACTTGTTCATTAGGATAGAATAAAAGCAATGTATGCAAGGCAGAGATTCTTCCCAGAAGCAAAGTTTATTCATTGGACAAGGCTATTATCTTGTAGGAACATACTTACAAATGAAAAATAGATAGAAGAAACCCAAAAGAGGATAATTCACCAAGCCTGTTACAGAGATCCTATCAGCTTTGGAAAATGTCACACCACTTGCCCTTCTAGAACCATCAATATTAGTGGCATTGTTGATTGTTTTTTTGCCATTGTTTTCAGCTTTTTTATGTCAGGGAAAACTTATGCCACTATTTAAGTAACTTGTATGAAATAGAAAATGGTATTTGATCATTACTTTTGTGAAATACAAAATTAACTTCTTGAATGTTCATAATTTCTTTTTGACAGTTTCTTTACACTTCATGGGGTAACTGTATTAAGCGTATCATCTACTTGTAATTTTCTCCCTGATAGTTTAAAGGTGAAAATATCCTAACTATTTAATGAATGTTATGTTTGGGTGCATGTGTGCTGTTTTACAAACTCCTTATTGTTTTTTATTTTTAAATATTTATTTATTTTTGCATACAAGAGCTGGGGTATAGGCCAGAGGTGGGGTTGGGGATGAGAGGATTCACCAGAGACAGAGTGGGGAGCAGAACAGGCAGATTGACTGAAATACACTGCTGAGGGGAGCAGCAGGCAAGACAGGAAAGGTCTGTTGCGCCATGTGGATCACCATCCTGGCTTGGAATGGAACTCATTCTGCAGTAGATGTGGATTGCTTCATTGCTTCATAGTGCTGAAGCTTAACTCCTTGTGTTACCAGGGAGGCCCAAACTCCTTAGTGTTAAGAAAGTCTTTGGTGTGAGGAGTTGCCCCATAGATCTTTGGTTATTTATTTTGACTTTTTGTGCTCCACATGCATATCATGTAGAATAATGGCTTAAATAGAGGTCAAGCTCAGTTTTACAGTATGTTATTTAGTGTGGGATGGGTTAGTACTTTTGATGTCAAGATAATGAAGAATAATGAGTCTCATATTTCTTATTCCAAATCAAAGTTCTTTACATCTAACATTTCCTTTATAAAGATAAATACTTAGAGCATTCTTCATTTGCATTTCTTTTCTAATGAACTATGATGGAAATCTGAGTTCTGCAGTCAGAGACTCCTAGAGGGCAATTTTTAATTTCTTAATCTTACTTTACTCAAACCTTTCTTCTAGCTATGTATTAGAGGATGGAAAAATATTATTTTTGTTTGGAGTTTAGGACCTTCATAACTTCCTGTGTCATGCTTACCTACTAATTTTTTCATATACATTTAGATTCACAGCATAGCCAGTAACATAAGAAGTGCTTGTGAAGACAATGATAGATTTCAAGAATGGGATCTAGCCTTAAAAGCCAAACTAGCCCAACCAGGCATTAAATAGGTGTAAACTACTAGTCTTAGAATTAAGAATAGAATTTCTGTGCATCAATGAATCATTTTCAACTGGCAACTTAATGTTATATAGCTTAAAGAAGTAACAAGAAGAATAAGGTTTAAATGTAGCATTATTTTCTTAAAATGATCCTGTTAATGCTGTAGCTTTAGTTTTGAAGCTCTCCTTACAATTAATCTGGCATCGTGTCTAGTTGTATTCATGTATAAGCCTTAAACATAGTTTATTCACTTCGGCTTTGACAGGATATTTATAATGTCTATTGGTGCTGATGACAAAGTGTTTTTATTTCCTTGAAACTTAAATGTACCACATCTTGATGTTCAAAACAAATTTATTTTCAAGGAAGTCTTGACTATATTACTATAATGTGTCTATTATATTTTAAGTGAGATTTAAATATAATTTCCTTGGTAGATAAAATCAAGAAAAAACTCTTACAAAGGCTACCAAAATATTGCTTCAGTTAGGTGAGCAGGACCTGCATAGCTTTCTGTGTCATGCTTATCCAAGCAATAAATTGCTTTTTTAGACAAAAATCATCCTCTAAAATTGCTTTAGCTTTTTCAAAAATGAAGGTATTGAATGCATAGTATTGGGAACACTTTATTTTGCTTTTTATGAAATACAGTTCTTTTCCACTTGATAGCAAAGATCAGAAAAGAACAAGACAGATTTCTTATATTTTATGGTTTTCTTATTCATACTGACTCCACTTTTAATTTGCCCCTATAATTATTATTCCCACTCTATAACTTAACTTCATTGGCTCCTGAGCCTGGATTTTTGGAAAGTAACCTTAACACATCTGAGATGTGTTTGTCAAATTTGAATTTAATGCCTGATATTATTTCTATGAAAGTTATTTCTAAAGATAGGCAAAAGTGAATTGGTACAAATTTCTAGTTATAAAATAAATGTCATGGGAATGTAATAAAAAAAAAACTAGGTAAAGTCTCAGGAGAATACTTTTTAAAGATTTTTTTAAATTTTGATACAACGTAAATACTGGACATTTTTCATTCTTGAAGGCTCATAAGTCAAGTAAATAACAAGTATCTTCCATTTTAGTCTCTTCTGAGAAAAATGCTAACAATATCACACATATACAAATAGGCTAGTGTGTGAAGAAAGTAACAACAAGGAGGGAATTAAATGAAAACTAAGTGCCTTTGGGATTTTAAATTCTTTAAAAAAAAAATCCCTCTAAAATTCTGGGTTAAAAACATTACGCGGGAGGGGCGGAGCAACATGGCGGCGAGGAGACGCTGCGAGTAAGATCTCCCATTAAAAAAAGTTAATAGGGAGGAAAAGCGGCAGGTCCCAGTCAGAACTGGGACACGGAAGATAAACGGACGACTCCAGCAAACTGCCCGAAGAAGAAAGTTGCCATAAAAGAGGACGAGAAGGGAGGGAAGCACAGAACCCTGCTCCCCTCCCCCGCCCACAGAGGCGGCACTCTCCGACCGGCAGAGACCAGGGAAACAACAAACCAAAACGCCCAACAAGAAAAACGGATGCAGCAAGCGGGACTGTGAGTGGAAAGGAACTATTTCAGCCACCACACCCCGTGAACGGGAGCTGAGGCGAACCCTGCAGGATCCGCCGCGGAGGTGAGCTCCACGCGCCATTAAAAAGAGAGCCCCGCCCACCAGGAGGAGACCAGCACCAGCACACAGCCCCGGCTGCCCGGTAAGCTTGCGCGAAAGCAGCTCTCGGATTGCAGCTGCCCAGGCCCCTGTGCCTGCGACCTAGGCTTGCGGGGAGATGGCGGAGGCCCTCCCTGAGTGAGCAGGAACAAGGCGCCCAGGCAGGGGAGCGGGATTCAAAAGGCGCCATTCCCGCGCCACTGATCTGGGCTACAGCCCGCGTCCTGGAACTGAGGGCTTTGGAACTGAGACCCGGGCGAGGCCCTCCCTGAGTGAGCAGGAACAAGGCGCCCAGGCAGGGGAGCGGGATTCAAAAGGCGCCATTCCCGCGCCACTGATCTGGGCTACAGCCCGCGTCCTGGAACTGAGGGCTTTGGAACTGAGACCCGGGCGAGGCCCTCCCTGAGTGAGCAGGAACAAGGCGCCCAGGCAGGGGAGCGGGATTCAAAAGGCGCCATTCCCGCGCCGCTGATCTAGGCTACAGCCCGCGTCCTGGAACTGAGGGCTTTGGAACTGAGACCCGGGGCACGAAATTAGGGGCGTGGGTTCCCCACGACGGTGGGGCACAAGGCAGACACAGCACCCCAAAGCTGTTGAGGTGTACCCTACCATCCCCGCTCTGCTCCCTGTCCCACGGGGTGGAAAATCAGCTCCCCAAGGGCTCTAGGAGAGATCTCTGGTGCCACCTAGCGACTTGACCCCAGCACAGGCTACTGAAGGAGCTAGTGGCCAGCTGGGGAGTTAGCCCACACCGGGCCCCTTCTGAACAAGTAGTCTGAGCCCACAGGGAGAGCGAGCACCCACAGCCGGGGCAGACCAGGCGCGCAGAAGAGTGTGCCTGAGACCAGAGGCGCAGGAGGTGTGTCCCACATCACCATTTTAGAACAGGGACATTTCTTCAGTAAAGACTACCTGCAGAAGGCTTCCTCAGGAGCCAGAGGTGAGCGGGGGAAGTTCGCCCACGCCAGACCCCCTCTGGCCTGCAGTCCAAGCCCAGAGGGAAGCAGGAACCCACCGCCGGGGCAGACCAGGCGCACAGGGGAGTGTGTCCCCACATCGGCATTTTAGAACAGGGACCTTTCTCCAGTAAAGGCTGCTTGAAACTGACAGATGACTCCTGGAAGAACCAGAGGGGAACAGAGAAGCCCACCCAAGATGCCGGCAAGTCCCAACAACACAGTGTCCCAACGCATACGGCAAATTAGAAAACAGACAGTAGGGAGGAGAAGAACCACACGCAACCTAGCAACTCTCCAGAGAAAAAGCACACCACAAAAAGAAAGCCAGCCCCCAGATTGCAACGACAATAACTTGGAAGAATTTCTGAGCCTTCCAGAAAGAGAATTTAAAATTGCCGTGATTAAAAAACTGACAGAAGTCATAAAGGAAAACAATGATAAGGGAAAAATAATCAACGATCAGAAGAATGCAATTGAGTCCCTAGAGAGGGAAAACAATGGTCAGAAGAAAGAAATTGAGTCCCTAAAGAGGGAAGTAAAAGAAATGCAGGAGATCAAAGAATTAATGGAAGAACTAAAGAATTCTGGGAAAAGCAATGAAAGCAGAATAGATGAAATGGAAGAACGAATAAGTAATCTTGAAGACACAGAAATAAAAAGAACCAAAACAGAAAAGGAAAGAGAAGTACGAAGGAAAAAGAACGAAGAAAGACTTCGGGAACTATCTGACTCCATGAGGAAAGGAAATATAAGAGTTATAGGAATACCAGAAGGAGAGGAGAGAGATGTAGGAACAGAGAAAATATTCAAAGAGATAATTGAAGAGAACTTCCCAAATGTGAAGAAGGAGCTGAAAATTGATATACAAGAAGCAAGAAGAACACCAAACTTCCACGACGAAAGGAAAAATACAGCAAGACACATAATAGTAAAGCTCCCAAGAATCCAGGACAAGGAAAAAATAATGAAGCTGGCAAGAGGGAAGAAACAGATAACATTCAAAGGAAAACCAATCAGGCTGACATCAGACTTCTCCGAAGAAACACTACGGGCAAGGAGAGAGTGGAGGGACATAGTCAACAGACTCCAAGAAAACAGATGCCAACCAAGAATACTCTATCCCGCAAAGCTCTCCTTCCTCTTTGAAGAAAGAATATGGACCTTCCCAGACAAACAGAAACTCCGGAATTTCATTGCAACTAAACCCCCACTCCAAAAAATACTACAAGGAGTCCTAAAGCCAGAACCTCAGAGCGACGAATAACAATGAAAGAAGGCCAAAAAAAAAAAAAAAGTTATTAAAAGAATAAATAAATAAAATCAAAGGAAAGACAAACACAATGGCAAATACAGATGTTAACATATCAATATTAACTCTAAATGTAAATGGACTAAACTCTTCAATAAAAAGACACAGAGTTGCAGCCTGGATTAAGAAACAAAACCCAACCTTTTGCTGTCTCCAGGAAACACATTTAGCTACAAAAGATAAAAATAGGCTCAAAGTTAAAGGATGGAAAACAATCCTACAAGCAAATGGACCAAAAAAGAAAGCAGGAACAGCTATACTTATATCAGATAAAACAGATTTCAAACTCAAAAAGATAAAAAGAGACCCCAATGGTCACTACATTATGATCAAGGGGACAATACTTCAAGAAGAAATAACACTCATTAACATATACTCACCAAACGAAGGAGCACCAAAATATATCAGACAACTGTTGTCCTCTCTGAAAACAGACATCAGAGAAAACACATACGTAGTGGGAGACTTCAACACACCACTATCAACAATGGATAGATCAACAAGACAAAAAATAAGTAAAGAAACCAAAGCTCTAAATAAAGACCTAGAGCAATTGGGCTTAACAGACATCTATAGAACACTAAACCCCAAAAAAATGGAGTACACATTTTTCTCAAGCGCACACGGATCATTCTCCAGGATCGATCACATACTGGGGCACAAGACAAACATCAACAGATACACCAAGATTGAAATCATATCAACCATCTTTTCTGACCATGAAGGCATCAAACTAGAAATAAACCATAAAAAGAAGGCAAGGAACTTTCCTACCTCATGGAGATTAAAAACCACACTACTGGAAGACCATTGGACTAATGAGGAGATCAAAGAAGAAATTAAAAAATTTTTTGAATTGAACGACAAGGAGGACACCAATATCCTAAATGTATGGGATGCAGCAAAAGCAGTAATAAGAGGAAAATATATAGCAATAGAAGCTCACATCAAGAAACAAGAAAGAACGCAAAGAAACAACCTAATCTCGAAGCTCAAAGATCTAGAAAAAGAACAACAAAAAAACCCCAAAACCAGTAGAAGAAAAGAAATAATAAAAACCAAAGCAGAAATAAATGAAATTGAAACTAAAAAAACAATCCAAAAGATCAATGAAACCAAGAGCTGGTTCTTTGAAAAAATCAATAAAATAGACAAACCCCTAGCCAGGCTCACAAAGGAAAAAAGGGAGAAAGCACAAATAAACAGGATCATCAATGAAAGAGGAGAAATCACAACGGACACAGCAGAAATCAAAAGAATAATCAGTAACTACTATGAACAGTTATATGGAAACAAGTTTAACAATCTAGAGGAGATGGACAAATTCCTACAACTCTACAATCACCCAAAGCTAGATAAAGAAGAAATAGAACACCTAAACAGACCAATTACAATTAGCGAAATTGAAATGGTAATCAAAAACCTCCCCAAAAACAAAAGCCCAGGACCTGATGGATTTACAAATGAATTCTACCAAACATTCAGAGACGAATTAGTGCCTATCCTTCACAAACTCTTCCAAAAAATTGAGAAGGAAGGGACAATACCAAACACGTTCTATGAAGCCAACATTACACTAATACCAAAACCGAACAAGGACAACACAAAAAAGGAAAACTATAGGCCAATCTCCCTAATGAACACTGATGCAAAAATCCTCAATAAAATTTTAGCTATCAGAATCCAACAATGTATCCATAAGATAATTCACCACGACCAAGTTGGATTCATTCCAGGGGCACAAGGATGGTTTAACATCCGAAAATCAATCAACGTTATCCAACACATCAACAAAAAGAAATATAAAAACCATATGATAATATCAATAGATGCTGAGAAAGCTTTCGACAAAGTGCAACACCCATTCATGATAAAAGCCCTTGAAATTCTTGGGATACAAGGAACATACCTCAACATCATAAAGGCCATCTATGACAAGCCAACAGCCAGTATCATTCTCAATGGTGAAAAGCTGAAAGCAATTCCATTAAGATCTGGAACAAGACAAGGATGTCCACTCTCACCATTGCTTTTCAATATAATACTGGAAGTCCTAGCCAGGGCAATAAGACAAGAGAAAGACATCCAAGGAATCCAAATAGGAAAAGAAGAAGTCAAACTATCACTATTTGCAGACGATATGATATTATACATAGAGAACCCCAAAAACTCCACAGAAAAGCTAATTCAACTCATCAATCAGTTCAGTAAAGTGGCAGGATACAAAATCAACACGCAAAAGTCAGTAGCCTTCCTATACACAAACAATAAATCTGAAGAAGAAGAAATCAAAAAGACCATCCCTTTTGTTATTGAAACAAAAAAAATCAAATATTTGGGAATAAATCTAACAAAAGAGGTAAAGGACCTATACAAAGAAAACTATAAAACACTGTTAAAAGAAATAGAAGAAGACACAAAGAAATGGAGAGACATCCCCTGCTCATGGATTGGAAGAATAAACATTATTAAAATGGCCATCCTTCCAAAAGCAATATACAGATTCAATGCTATTCCAATCAAAATTTCAATGTCATTCTTCAAAGAAATAGAACAATTATTGATGAAATTCATATGGAATCACAAAAAACCCCGAATAGCCAAAGCTCTCCTGAAAAAAAAAGAAGGGAATGGAGGCATCAGACTCCCAGACTTCAAACTATACTACAAAGCCATAATCATCAAAACCGCATGGTATTGGAACAAGAACAGACATACAGACCAATGGAATCGAATAGAAAATCCAGAAATAAACCCACAGGTTTATGGTCAACTAATCTTTGACAAAGGAGCAAAGACTATGCATTGGAGCAAAGAAAGTTTGTTCAATAAATGGTGCTGGGAAAACTGGGTCGCTACATGCAAAAGAATGAAGCTTGACCACCACCTCACACCATACACAAAAATCAACTCAAAATGGATTAAAGAACTAGACATAAGACCTGAAACCATAAAATATATAGAAGGAAATATAGGCGAAACACTACGTGATTTGCACATCAAAGACATCTTTACAGACACATCACCCAAAGCTGTGATAGTGAAGGCAAAGATAAACAGCTGGGACTATATCAAATTAAAGAGCTTTTGCACAGCAAAAGAGACAATAACAAAAACAAAGAGAAACCCCACCAACTGGGAGAACATTTTTGCACCCAACACTAATGATAAAGGACTGATCACAAAAATCTGCAAAGAGCTGATGAGTCTCAACAACAACAAAGAAAATAATCCAGTCAAAAAATGGGCAGAAGAGCTTAAAAGAAACTTCTCTGAAGAGGAAATGCAAATGGCCAACAGGCATATGAAAAAATGTTCAACATCACTTGTCATCAGGGAAATGCAAATCAAAACTACCATGAGATACCATCTTACACCAGTGAGAATGGCACATATTAAAAAAACTAGCAACAACAAATGTTGGCGAGGGTGTGGAGAAAAAGGAACTCTTCTGCACTGTTGGTGGGAGTGCAAACTGGTCCAACCACTGTGGAAAGCTGTGTGGAGATTTCTGGACCTACTAAACATAGAGCTTCCATATGACCCAGCAATTCCACTCCTAGGTATTTACCCAAAGGACACAGAAACATCAATTCCAAAGAACACCTGCACCCCTATGTTTATAGCAGCACTGTTTACAATAGCTAAGCTTTGGAAACAACCCAAATGCCCAAAAATAGATGACTGGATCAAGAAGATGTGGTACATATATACCATGGAATATTACTCAGCATTCAAAAAAGATAAACACATGCAATTTGCTGCAACATGGATGGCGCTGGAAGGGATCATGCTCAGCGAAATAAGCCAAAAAGAAAAAGAAAAATACCGGATGGTCTCACTCATAGCAGGAATCTAGAAAACTTAAATAAGGGACCAGGAAAATGAATAACTATAAGAAAGTGAAAATCAAAATCAACAAAAACTATGAACCAGAGACACTTTTAGGGGGGCGGGGGCAGAAGGGGAGGGATTGGGGTCAGAATGGGGGGCTGCAATTGTATGGGGAATATAACAATAAAATTTATAAAAAAAAAAAAAAAAAAAAAAAAAAAAAAAAATAAAAACATTACGCAAAGACAGGCTCAAATTTGTACTCAGGTGAAAGTAATCACCTCTAGATTAGTGTGTTATATGCTAAGCAAATTCTGACACAGGGGTTATTTGTTTAGTTTACTTTTGATTCACATTAACTTAAGTCAGCTTATGTGGGATTTATTGGTCTTTATTCTAATCCGAGTGGAGCTATGAAACCTATGGAGAGGCAGGTGGAGAGGGGGAGGAGAGGATACACACACAAAATTTTGCATCCATTTTCAGGCAGTTTGCAGACTTGCTGAAGCTTGTTCATTAGCTACATAGGAGCTTGTATTAGTCAGGTCTAGCTTGCAAGTAAGAGAAAACTAGTTCATGTTATCTTAAGATAAAGAAAATATATTGGCCCTTGTAACAGGGAAGATATCAAAATAACTTAAAGCAATGAAGAAATGCCCGTAGAAAGAACTGGAGCTGGGAACTCAATATCATCAAGATGTATGATATCTGCTGTTCGTTTCGGCTTATCACTACTTCTCTTGGCATATTAATCTCCTTCGCAGAGGTGACTTCTTCATGTGGTCAAGAACATAAATAGCCCAGATTCTACTCGAGGAAAGACAGCATTCCTGAGCATCCAGATATCAAAGGCAAAGAAAAACCCTATCTTTGGTTAGATCACATGTTAATCCACTAATCACTGTTGCTCAATTTAGTCAAGTTCAGGTGCCCTGATTACTTCTGTAGCAAGGGAGGCAGAGTCTGCAACTAGAAGAAAGAGGATGGATTGGGCCTCCCTGGTGGCGCAAGAGGTTAAGATGCAATCTGTGAAGCTGTCACCAGCCACTGCAGCAAGAGTTCCATCCCCAGCCAGGGAGCTACCCTCATGGCACAGCAGACTTCTCCTGACTCACCTGCTGCTCTCCTTAGCAGTGTATTTCACTTGATCCACCTGTTCTGTTCCCCACTCTTTCTCTCACCCCCAATACCTCTGGCCTGTACCCCTGTTCTTCTATGTATATATAAATAAATCTTAAAAAAAAAAGAGGATGGATTACTTTAAACACTACAACCACATCTATGGATTCCTGTGTTTGGAATCTAAGGTGATAGAGATAATAGCTAAATGATTATTTTTCTCAACCTTTATTCAAGTTATATTTCAAGTCATAACCAATCAATCATGAAACTGGACAAGATGGGGATAGGCTGGCAACCAATATGTAAACCTGAAGCTGTGTGAGGAGAGTCAGTGTCAGGGCTAGATAGTGGTTACCTGGTAAAAGTGACTTTTGACTTTTTGGGAAACTCAATGTACACATATATTTTTAGTGATATATACATTTTTATATATTGTATATAATATATATTTTACTAATATAAAACTTTATATTTCACTATTATAAAATGAATGACATTAATTGATCAAAATGACAGAACATTTAATATTTTTATAATAAAGTGATTGTCTTCTAATTTTCTTGTTGATTTTTGCTAAAATCTTGTATCTTAGCTAAACTATGTTTGCAATTGATGAGCAAATGTTTGATGAACATGAATGATGGCCAATTATTTTCTTTTTCATAACAAAGGAGATATCAGAAGTTAACTAATTTGTCAATGGCGTAAGTAGTTCTTTGCTAAATTGCGTAACAGTTTGTGAAAACAGGAAGGATAGTTACTCAGTTTGTGTGTGTGTATATGTGTATGATTCACAATGTAAAAGCTGGTCATGACATTTTTAAAGTGGAATATGCCTTTTTAACATTATTTTGACCACTTCTTTAACTCTAGAAAATAAAAAAAAAATACTTCAAGCCTAGATTTGTAATATTTGCCAATTTCTATGCTGTAAATACACTGACCACAGCAGATTTTAAGCTACTAACCAGATATCATTGAATAGAGAGTTAAGAAAAGATGTGAATTAGTACAATACTCTGTTCTATTTGTGCCATACTATAAACACAAATAACCTAAAAATGATAAATAGTAAAATAATTAGGAAATGAAGATTTTTGAGTATTTACCAACTGTTTCACATATAATTTATTCAATTATTAGTGTATATTCTCTAAATTTTTAACAAAGCATAGGTTTGAAAATTGACTAGTAATATTCCAAGAATTTTAACAATTGCCCCCAGGTTGTGCATCAGTCTTAACCAGCTCCAGCAACCTATGAAGAAAGGGGTAGTTAAGGAATAACTTGAAATTATTGCAAGATAAAGAGCTGGCACGAGGCCAACTTTCTGCCATGGCATTACTATGACTTACCTAAAACAATTTACTAAATAAATATAGCTAGGTACATATCCAGTATCAGATATACTCAAAGTATTAACAGTTTTACTTTATAGTTTGACAAGCTTTGTATTATCATCATTTTGACTTTTTCAAATTCATTTTTCTCTTTTATTAATGTGAGAGATTGAGAGGTTATTTTATCACATTTACAAAAGTATAATTTCCATGGGCTTTATATTCTAGCTAGAAAAGGAAGCAAAAATAGAATTTTTGAAAGCCTTTTCTATTCCTTCATTGAAGTGTGTGATTAAAATCTGACTTTTTTCTTCATATTATAAACTCTATCAGAATCTTTCACACTTTAACAATCTTTCTAAAAAAAAAAAAAACTACAGTAGACAAAGTGAATACTAGAAATAAACTGTTTACCTCAGATATAACTGCCATCATTTAATGAACACAATTTGGCTAAGAAATAGGACTAACAGAAAATAGCAGTGAGAAATATTTTTGAGACTTTAATATATTTATTATTGAACACAGAGATTTCTTTTTGTTGGTTTCCTTGCAACTCAAATTCTTATGTATTTTAAATAAAAAAAAAAGAATGGATGAGAGTAATTGCTGAATAAATTAAATTAAAAACTGGATAGTAATTGTGTCATTTAGTAATTATTTTGTCTTTGATGTTGAGAATAGACTTGTTGCTTTTAATCATTGTTGCTGTAAAAACTGATTAATTTTCTTAGTATTCATTAAAATGTGTCTTTATTTCTTAAAATAAGCAAAGAAATGCAATTATGTAAGATACAGCATGCCAAAAATATTCCTAAGGAATTGGTTAAAAAGAAACGGGATAATAAGACTAATAAATTATGAAGAGATAATATGAAGCTTAGGAGAAAAATCTTCAGATATTACTGAAAATAAATTTACATTAATAGTCTGTGATGTCAAAAATGGAAGACTTTGGAAATGACTTCTCATAAATGTCCATGTACTGTAGCAAAATAGGGCTGCTGATGAAGTTAGTGCACCATGTGTACTCTGTGGTTTTTTCTGTCTGTGGTTTCAGATCACAGGGTTGGCCTTTTATGCTCTAGTGGGGCTCAGAAGTAGCCTATAAGCATTGTCACAAAGAACACTTTAGGGACTAGGGAGAAACATGAAAAGAAAGATGGAGAGTTGATTAATCATAAATTCTGAGACTTATCAGAAACAGAGGAAGAAAGGGAGATGTAATTGATCTAGAAACACATAAAAACTACAGAGCTTTCAGGGAGAAAAGTGAAAACAGAAAAAACAAGTGGGCAATCTGGAAAAACAAGTCATCAATTCAAGATGTTTGTTTCAAGAGAGCCTCATAAGATCTGAACTATAAAAAGCAGGAAGTGATTGTGAAAAAGAGAGGTTTTTATTGGCCATTCTAAGTTTGTATTAATTCCTTGAGCTGATGCTGAGTTTGTGGGAGTATAGTAGAAAAATAAGAGTAGGTTTGTTTTTTTTTTTAAAGATTTATTTATTTATACAAGCACTGGGTACAGTCAGAAGCGTGGGAGGGTGAGAGAATTCACCAGAGCCAGAATGGGGAGCAGAACAGACAGACTGATGAAGTACACTGCTGAAGGGAGCAGCGGGCAGCAGGAGAGGTCTGCGCACATGTGGGACCCTCGCCAGTGGCCGGGGATCAAGCCGATGCTGCAGAGGCTGTGGGCGGCTTCGCAGCCCAGCGCTCAACAGCTGTGCCACCGGGAAGGCCCCAAGAGTAGGTTTCAAGTCACAAGTGTCTGAACTCAATTTGATTTGCTATTTGTTAGCTGCAAAATGAGGCAAATTAAATACTCTTTTGAGCCTTAATTTTCCCATTTATAAAAAAAGGGGGCTAACAATGCTTACCATGAAGTTTCAAGGTAACAAGGTCTATAATTTACACAGAGGAGACCTTTAAAAACATTAGTTACCTTGATCCCCAGAGAACTAACTGTTCAGTATAGGAGACTCTTCATTGGAGGGGAGGAGCCCCTTTAAGATATCCCAAGGCAAAACTATCCTACAGTCCCCCAAAAAATTACCAGAATATAATTTTTTGATGGAATACCTGAAACAACACCTGACTGTAGTCCTTCCTTTGTTCCAAATTTCTAAATTTTTGTTAGTTTGTTTCAAGGATGTGGCATCCTTGGTAATGGCTATTAGAACTTTCTGGGAGGTTCTTAGGTTTTTCAGAGCAACTGTTTCCTGATTCTGGTCCATGCTTGTGGCTTCTTCATTCCTTTTCTAGTCCATTAATTTCTGGTTTTCTTTTCTTAGTAGTCTGGATGGAGCAGTGTCTTAAGTCTGTTTCTTGTTCCACCTCCCCCCCCACCCCCACCCCCCACACAAATTTTTAGGTTCTACCTGCCTCTGTCTGAACAGTCTCATCACTGAGGTCATGATTTGTTAATGTGGTTCTCCTTTAAAAGCTGTGTAAATACTGAGGGTCTACTAAAGTAATATTTCTCAAAACATCCCCTCATTTGGGGGCTAGGGGAGAGATTCCTTAGATTGGACATTTTCTGCTGTAGGCATATAGAAAGTATTTGATTCAGGGTATGGATTGCTACATGCCATACCAATAACCCAAAATTATAACATAATTTGTTATTCATGAAAAGTCTAAGGTTTTCATTTTGATTTAGTGGATGGTTTCTTCTGTGTGGTTCCTTCCATCTTGAGTCTCATTATCAACTAATAGAATCCAAAGTCCCTTTGGAAAATGAAGAGAAGAGGGTTGCTACATTCCATTGATTTGAGCTAGTTACAGGACCTTATCTAGATAGGCAGGATTTGTAATCTCCCTTCAATGCCCAGGAGGAAAATGAAATGACTAGGTCAACATAGCCACTAAATGATTTAGAGACACTATTAAATATTCCTTCTTTCCCAAAAGCCTAGGACTCATAGATCAACAACAAATTTGTCTAAAGTCTTTTATATAAAGACAAAAATGAAAATTGGAAAAGAGAAACTCAATCACATTATCACAGTAAAGGTTCAATATAACCAAAATTTCTGGCATGAGAATAAAGTATAAATGTGATGAATTACCCAGAGGAATAGACACAGCATCAAACAAAATGAAAGGTCCTGTTGAAGACCTTTATATAGTGCTACAACGCAATTAAAATGGTGATCATAAAGAACTTAAATGTATAGATAGTATACAAATAGTATACTATTTTGTACTATTTTGCACAGACTGGCTTGCCTGTGATGATAGTTCCCCTGTCAATTTTCTGCCCGAACAGTGCAAACAATAAAATGTAAAGATACAGAGAAAGATGGCTTATATTTTAATTATATAATTACGGAATTGAAAAAAAAGCCTGATCTCAACTGTTTCGTCCCTTCCCCGCCTCTTTTGAGGTTGAATTACATCAGGTAAATGTATAAAGATGATAATTGTCATCTTTGTAGCTTCAAAATACCAGAGGTTGACGGGTGATATATATTCCCAGTATGAATTTCATGACACTGTGAGCTTTAAAATTTGAAGTTATCCCATTTAAGCTTAGTGAATTAAGAGAATAAAATAATGTGTAAATAAGTGAGCCAATTCCATGATTCTATTGAAGGATTCTCTGGTAAATAGCCAGTCACATGCCTCTACTCAGAAGGCAGGCATCTCACTTATAGAAACACAGTAAAAAAAAAAAAATTCCTTCATTCATGCTACTGCCACTCCCACCAATAAAAACAAACATGTCCCATTCAAAGCAGAACATTTAGCTCTCTGTTAGCAACAGAAAGAACACTTCCCCAGCAACAGGAAAACCCGAAAAGGACATCTATTTTTAAAAATAAAATGTGAAGCCTTCAGCATTTTGCTGATTTAGTGAACAAAATTAATCTTATGCATCCAAATTAGGTGAATGTCCTATAGATTTCAAGAATAAATAGCCTAATCTTAGATGCTTTTTATTTGATTATTTGCTTTGTTTGTCATATGCTAAAGTTTGACATTTTTGCTTATTTTTCTGTTCATGGATATTTACAAATAAGGTAGGTGTCTCCTTTCAAGTGGAAAGATAGTGATTCAATTTCTTTACCTTACACAAAACAATTCACAACAGAGTATGCTTCTGCTTGGCCACAAGGTTTTTGAAAAGGGTGATGGTGAATATGCTTGTTGAAGGAAAGTGATAGAAAAATGAACTACAAATTACTTGCTATCATACTACTGTTTTCAAAGTGAAAGAAATCTTAAGGAACATTTGATCTGAGTTTCAGGACATTGTCTCATGCTTCAAATAGTAACTGTATTAATGTATACAGTGTGTTAGTCTTAATCTAATTATTTGTTTCTGTCTCCTAATTTTTCTGAAAAGGCCACTGAAGCTCAACAAATGATTTTCACTTTCAAAGTTTAATCCTATTTAATAGTAAAGACAGCAACACAATGCAAATCTTATCAGACTTTTTTTCATTCCACAGTAGGGACATATGTCTAATATTTCTTCTATTTAGTTGTATATATGTACATAACAAATAGTTTTAAGTTGAAAATTTTAAAGAATACAAAAAGATTACTGTATGTGCTTGAGTAAAGGTAGATCAAATGGACTTTGTACATCATTATTATAGGAAGAATCAGATGAACCACAGATGAGCCTGACCGCTATAAGATGGTCCATTTTAAAGTTGATAAAGTTGCTTCCCAAAGGGTGTGGGTGAATAATTCTGATACTCCTATATATGTTTACTGAAACTGAACAATTAAGTAAATGGCTGGCAGATGGCAGGAACCAGTTTTCTCATTGTTAGAATGAAAATTTACAGATAAGCAAGGGTAGGAGGCTAGAATGACCTATCTGGTAATGGGTCAGAGTTAGAGACATTAGAATAAATTCAGGCTTACCTTAATATAGACAATATAGACACAGGTGATTACATACAGAAATATTTATAGATAGGTGCATAGATATGGACTAATATATAGACATATATTTTCTTACTATAGCAATTTCAAGGGCTGAAAATAAAGGAAACCCTGGGTAAAAAAGAACACACCTAGTACCTAGCTCTTGGTTTCTAATATCATTCACCCATAAAGGAACCAAGGTTCCCTAGAGAAATGGTTGATTCTAGGATTTCGATATGGTAAGCCTGTGGCATCTTGTAATACCAGAAAGTAAAGAAGTGCTTAAAAAAAAAAAAAAAACAAAAATCCCACACTAAGGTGAATATATTGAAAGGACATAGGGCAATTCAAAGAAATCACAACAATCCCAAGCTTTTGTTTGAGTAACAAAATAAAAGTTATATTGGATTTAATCCAAAGTATAAAATAAATATGCATTCATATACATATAAATGATTAAATCTATCAAAATGGAGAAATATTTCCTGTGTAAAATAATTCTAAATAATTTACGTAGACATCCCATTCTCAGGAGCAGCTATCGCTCTCTTTTAACAGAGCATTGTGATTATTTTCTAGAACATAGTGTGGAAAGGAGGGAAAGAATAGATTTATAGTGGAGAAACCTGAAGAACTCTCAGTCAGTCATATTAATACTCTATATCCTTGATAAGCATCCAGGGCAAGTTACTAATTCTCTTGAGGCCTCTGAGGATAAGAAGAAATACTGTGATAGTCTTTTTCAATTGTTAAATATGTGCAAATGTCTTCCACAGGGTCTTCCCTATAGTAGGTACTGAACAGGACTATTAATAACTTAGAACTAATTTTTTTTTAAATATTTATTTTATTTATACAAGCACTGGGTACAGTCAGAAGCGCAGGAGAGTGAGAGAATTCACCAGAGCCAGAGCAGGGAGCAGAGCAGGCAGAAGGACCGAAGTACACTGCTGAGGGGAGCAGCGGGTGGCAGGAGAGGTCTGTGCACCATGTGGGACCCTCCTCTGGTGGCCAGGGAGCAGCCGGGGACTGAACCGGCGCCACAGAGGCTGTGGGCCGCTTTACAACCCAGCGCTCAACTGCTGCGCCACCAGGGAGGCCCAGAACTAAATGTTTGAAAAGTGCTCTAGATCTAATTTTTGTGGTGCAAAATTCTGGTTTTAGAAACTATGAATTGGGTTGTCAGTGATCTAGTAATACCTCTAACTACAGATTTTAACAGATTTGTAATATGGTGCTTTCTATTTAGATCTTGGTATCATTGTGGAACTATTATTGAAGAGACTTGTGAACATTATTATTTTGTTATGACTCTATCTGTTGTAAGCAAAACTTCCTATTATTTTGCCACCATATCTTAGACTTGAATTGTCTCAGTATTTCCTCAAAAAATACCATGTAAGAAAAAAAACACATGCTGGGCTATGAAGCCTTTAAGTTAGACTTCAGATCACTTTTAAATGTCCTGAGATTTCTGCTTACTGTTGCCCAATAAAAGCTGTACCAAAGAATCAGGATATCCTGCTGTTGTGTTCTTAGAATGAATCTCTTCTTTTGGCAATGCATTATTTTAATACTGATTCACTAACTTTGACAATGTACTACTTAATGTTCAGTGGAGGTGGTAGGTGACACTGATAACATTGCACTATGAAGTTAGTAACTGGAGTTACTAAACTGACATAAGAAACCTAAAGTTTAAATGTGACAACTGCTTTTATAGATATTTCCTTGGGAGTTTGATGCTATACTTTTCCAGTTTCTTAAAAAGAATTATAGCTTATTTGTGAATATGTAAAGATTTGTTTGTTTGTTTTACAACTAAAAAATAGGCAAACTGGATATTCTGAATTATTCCTTGATGGTAAAGAAATCATTGGTAGTTGCCTGTTTAAAAGCATCACACACTTGACTTTTGCCTCTAACTTCTTTTTGTCCTCTTTCTTGTGTTAATCACAAAGACTGGATACTGCTGTTGGGGAATCAAATCTTTTGCAATAACAGTCACAGATATATCCTTATCATAGGTTTCTTGAGAAGACGGATTGTTTTGTTTTGTTTTAAATTTGATTGGGAGTCAGAGACCGGAATCTCAGATCAGCTTGCCCAGGTTTCCTCTATAACAACTGATATGATATTTTTGAAACTACATGGAATGAAACTTCAATCTATACCAAATTACATGCTTAATTTTTTTTTAAAAGTCTAGCTGCTTCAGTAAATGTTGTTTCCCAACTATGTAACTCCTCAATTTCCATAACACTTTGAAATGGTATACCTTATTTACTTTGCTTCTCTTGCTAGCAAATTAACTGACTCTTTCCCAAGTTTACTGTTAATATATTTTATCTCATTATAGTCCCATTCCATTACTACCATGGGACAATATCTACCGTGAGATAAGGTGAAGAGAAAGGTGTAGTTCGCAATTCAGTCACAAACTTCTCCCCAGGATCTTAGGGACAGTAAGTTATCCTCCCATAATTGCAAGCTAAGAATATGCAGTGTTGAAGTTTTAAAATATTTAATCTTTCAACACCAAGGATTTTGCTTTTGATTAGTTTTAATTAGGCTTTTCTTTTTGGGGATTTTTAAGGAAAAACTGCTTTCTTTTAAAAAATATTTATTGAGTGTCTACTATGTACACCAAAGCACTATTCTAGGATTCTGAGTAAACTAACAGCAGTAAACAAAACAGAAAACTCCATGACCTTGTGTGCTTACATTCTAGTGGAGGGAAGACAGATGAGAAGAAAGATTAAGTAATTATGTTAGAATGTGTGTTTTGAAAACTGAAGCAAGGAAGAAAGGATGTTGGGGGAGGTGCAAAATCTTAAATGGACTGGTTAGAGTAGGCTGTGTTGAAGGTGACTTCTGAGACAAAAAATTGGAGAGAAGTGAGGGATCTGGTCTTGTAGTTATCTGGTGGAAAGATCCTTCCAGATAAAAAGAATAGTGCAAAGGCCCCAAAGCAAGAGAATACCCTCCAGTTATAGGAACTGGGAGCAGGCCAGTGTAGCTGGAACTAATTGCTTAGTAAAAATGAGGTCAATGAAGTTTTTTAGGTCACAGAAAGGACTCTGGCTGAGGAAATGAGGAGCTAATGGATTTAGCTTGCTCATAACTCTGCAGACAAACTTTTAAAGGTTTAAAGTAAATCCATGTCATATCACAGGTTTGTACAAACCTCGAGTTGTTTATACACTTAATTTACCACCTTTAACATGAAGTGGTAAAACCTTGCTTCTGGAATGGGGAAATGCCTTGCTTCTGGAACCAGGTAAAAACCTTGAAGAAAATGGAATACTCAGGCCAGGTAGTTTTAATTTAAATTAGTTTTAATTTACTAGCTGGTATCTTAATTATTAAACAGCATCCTTCTCTGTTTTCTTATTTACCAGCTGGAACAGTATCTTTTTTCAGGTTTCTTATTGTCTCTAGTATCCTTGTTATCTCTAGTATTTTCCAATCTTATTTCCTATTCATGACTTAATCTGTCAATAACAGTTACACTTTTTTTTTTTTGGGTGTGTGTTGCACAGGTCAGAATTTTGCCAGCCCAGCAATGTGGAAATTATGTATCAGATGTAGATTAAAACAGCAACAAAAAACAGCCCGATTAGTTGAATTGAGTTAAATGAGGATTATGGGATTTTTTTTTCATTTTCATTTCTGTGTTAACTGTATAAATAAACCACTTTGTTTCTTTGGTAACAGAATAGAGGTAACTATCGCAGGTATAGAGGAAGGAACTATCAGCCTCAGTTTCCAAAATGTCTTTGTAGTCCTTGTAAGGAGCTGGAAGGGTTCTGTCTGTTAAGTCAGAAAACACATTTCAATTTCCTTGCAAACTGATTTTTAACATTCAACAGAGTAACTCGCTTTGACAAATGTGTTCAGGTAAACAAAGTACTTTGACTACAATTTGGGTGGCAATGACTGCCCTCAATTGTACAATCATAACCCACCTAGTGGCAGGTTTAGAAGTCCCAGTCTACCTCGGGGACTTCCAAGCTCCTGAGTTCAGCGTGCAGTCCCATTTAAGGTGGGATTGTTTACAATGCCACCTGCTGACATGTGCTCACCGTGATACATTAACACACTGTATCAAAAAGCCAGTAAAACCGTAGAGACAGCAGTTAAAAGCACTTTAATCTTTTTAGAGGTCTCTTACAAGAAAGAAGCTAAAGCCACTGCCGTGCAGATGCTCGCCGATCACCCAATCGCGCACAGTACTAACGCGGTCAAGCTGATATACCTGTGTCACGTCTGCAATTTGTCTCCCATCCCAGTAGAGAACTCGCTGAGGCTTGGGAAGGACAAAGGAAAGTTTCTGTCAAACTCGAGGAGAGAGGGGCTGCGTGGGGAGCAGTTCCAGACCACATTTAAGCCCCAGATCGCGCAGGAGTCGAGCCTCCCGCGAACTCTGCGGTGGGCGCGTGACCAAAGAAACGCGCGAGGGCAGCTCTTCTCCCGAACACCTGCCGCCCGGTGCCCGAGACGCGCTGGTCCGCGGCGCGCTCCGTCAACCGCTCGGCCTCCGGCGATCTCGCTCCACTCCAGGCCCGGCGGACCCCGGCGTGCGGCGGAACACAAACGGCCCCTCCGCGCGCGCGCGCATCTGCGCAAGGCTTGGCCCGCCGTTGGAGCCCCTCTCTCCTCAGCGGAGCCCCGAGTCGGCCCGGCCGCCGGGTCCCGGAGGCCTCGCCGTGGGAGCCAAGTAGGCCGCCGGCACCCGCCTCCGAGCCTCCGCGCGCCGGCGCCATGGAGACGGTCACGAGACGCTGGCGCCGCCCGCAGCCGCCAATGGGAGCGCACGTCGCGGGGAGACGCGGACGTCGCTCTTCCAAGATGGCGGCGCGTCCGTCGCGAGCAGCCGGGCCGGGGGGAAGCCAGCGAAGCCGAGTAAAGCCGCCGCCCGGGAGAGGACTCAAGGAGCTGCTGCCGCCGTTGGCGGCGGCCCGGGCAGTTTTCGCTGCTGCGACGGCTGTTGCCATGCGGCGAGGCTAGGGAGGAGCTCACTTCCCCTGGGTGTAATAATGTTAACAGAGGTAAGCGGCGACGGCGGCCAGTGTTTACCTGTGACAAGGGGAAGGGGCCGGTGCCAGCCCATCGGAGAACATCATTTCTCGCGCCGGCGGGCCCTGCCCCCCGCCGCGGGCCCCGGGGCGCGAGGAGCCTCGGGGATCCTACAAGTGCCCCCCGGATAGGAGCTGTGCTGACTCAACAGAGTGCCACTACCTCCGGCTGCCTGTGCTTCTTTCGCAGTTGCTGCTTGCACGTCGCCCCTGGCACTGGTCTCCATCCTGCTGTCGCTACCTCCCAATTCGTGTCTTCTTGCTTGGTGTCCCCTTACACATTGCTCTGTAACAGCGTTGGTCTCTGCGTTGTTGCTGGTTCCTCTTCCCCTCGGGTTTGCCCGAGGTGCCCCTTCCCCGGTCCTTGGCCTCCAGGGCCCTCCACTTCCCAGCTCGGGCAGCATCTAGGGTTTGTCACTCGGCCCGACCACTTTGTCGCCCATCCCCTACTTTTAATAAGTGAAGTGGACTTTCTTTTTCCGCAGGCTTCGCTTGGATAGCCCAGTTAGATCATTCCCCCCTTCCTGCACCTCGTTACCTTTTGCTTAAGTCTTGGGAATCAGAAAGTTCAGTTCAGTATCCACTCTATTGATTTGCATAAGGGCCCCTTGGTACACTGTGTGGAACAGTTCTTTTTGACTTGAACCTGAAATGGAAGTAGGGCAACTAGGACTAGCCAATCAATTTCCCTTTTCTAGTGTCTAAAGTCCATTGCAAAAAGCAGACTTTTTGAAGAAGTAGAATTTCCCTTTACTAGCAGTACATTAAGGGGAAGAGTTAAATTGATGTAACTAGATTCTTGAGCTAAGCTGATGCAGTGTTATATGCAGGTGTAGGTAGCATTGAAGATAAATTCTGGAACTTGTGAATTTGAGGACTCGAAGTTTTATGAGGATCCCCGTGACCGCTGTCAGGGACTAGTTTGGCATCTAACTTGTTCATCTTTGGCATGAGCTAGATAGGAAACTTTTTTTTTTTTTTTTTTTTAAATAATGGGCAGTGGGAAGTAATCCTGATTGGACCAAAAAGAAAATAAAAAAGGTTTGTGGACGAGTGTTTTGTGAAGAAGTGATGATAATAAGCTTGCCTAACTTTGAGGGACTTCTTTCTTTGATATTTGCAGTCTGGCGTGATGTGTGTCTGGGAAATACTTACTGGTTGATATTTACTTATATACTTATGAAGTTTCTTTCCAGTATTTTGTGATTCACTTTATGTTTTTCATTCCTGGAGTTTTTATTATTGGAGATTATCTTATATATATAACATGCTTCCATTGTTAATATTAGGTTAAAAATAGTTATAAATACCATCGTTCTATTTTTACCTTCAATGTGATATTTTGGTGGGAATAATTAGCCTAATAAGTTTTTGGTGGTGTATCTATTGTACACTATTTTATGAGGTGATCTTTTGATTGAACTTGGTTTAGTTTATCTTGTTTTAAACATTTGTAATGCTTTCACTTGAACTTTTTTAGTGTCTCGTAGTAAAATGATGGTGTCTTGATTTGGAAAGACTGAACTATATAAGTTTCTCTATTTTAATATAATTTCATGTTTCAGTGAACTATTTTAAACAAAAAGTCAATGATAGTAGTAAGATATACTTGAGTGCTTTGTGCGTGTACTGTGCATAACTTCTGAGTGACAGAGCAGGGTACCACCTTTGACAGTCCTTGCCTAGTTCATTCTGTTAACTACTACACTGGATTTTCTCTCCATATTAAATGGAGAGATTTTTATATACGGTTTTTAGTAATCATTTTATACATCAGAAAATTGAAGTCCAGAGACTTGTCCAAGGTCAAATAATCATTAGTGACAAAGATGAAATTAGAATCTCATCTCGCGATTCTCAGTTACAGAAACTCTGGCCATTTTGCTCTCAATGAATAGTTTTCAGCTCTTGATAGATTTTAAAATATCCCATTTCCTTGTTTGAATGTTGTTCACAAGATAAACTGAAAATTATTATCACTTGAGATTTTTTTTGCTTCGCCTTAGCTTTTATTTAAGCAAGGTTTAGAAATAGTCAAAATAAAGTTTTGAAATATTTTAGTTATGAAATTTTGCTCAATATTGGTTACTAAAATAGTTTTATTTTTAATCTTCTGTTAGTGCTAACTTAAAGGATCAGGAGCTTTTAGGGGACGCGATTTAATGTATGTGAGATCTCAAAATGTGGAATGATCAGCTCTGTTTTGAAAAATTCACATATTCAACAGGCATATACTGGGCTCAGAAAGTGATGATTCTTACACTCTGTTTGATTCCCTTCCATCCAGTGTTGAGGTAGTTGTTAATACCGCCACTAGACAGATGAGAAGACTAATGTGGAGAGTTAAAATCATGTAACAACAAACGTTGAAGCCAAGAGTACACTAGGTATACTCTTATTCTGCATTGCTCTTTTTGTGACTCAGTATGGAATGCATCATTAAGTTTTTTTGTAGTTGATAATCATCTATATACTATTCTTAAGCTTTTTTTTTTTTTAAACCAAGATAGAAATGCCAAGTACATAGGTACACAATATGTCAGTAATGGTAAACCTGTGAAACTTTAGCATTTTGTCAAAATAGACCTTTCACAAATGAGAAACTGTGCAAATGATCAATTAAAGACTATATTAAGTTACGCTAAAAGGGAAAATTACTCAGTAGAGCAAATTAATATGTACATTGAACTCTGAAACCTGTGAAATATGATAATTGGTATAAATTGAAAGCATTACCCTAGTAAGTCTTTATTTTTAAAGAAAATAGTTTTTAATTTAGTTGAAAAATAGTTCTTTTGAATTTTTTGGCTTTAATTTGTATTTTAATTCTAAATAAGATTGAATTACTTAGAAAACTTGCTAGGCTTATCTGTGTATTTGTGTCCTTTGCATTTTTTATATAGGAATGAAATATTTTTTCTTTTATGTCCATTTATTCCCCCCCCCCCTTCTCTATTTGCCTGGTAAGGACTTTTTAGTCTTTGGATTATTCCTACATTTGACAATAAAAATCTGTCGTGGTATACTTGAAGTTATTTGTTTAGTATTCAACCACTCGCCTTCCACCCCTTCTTTTCTTCATAAGCCTAAACTTTCATATATCAGCAATGGGATGTTTGCTTATCTGAGAATTTATTTTAGTTAATCTGAATTTTCACAACATTATTAATCTGAGATTTCACAACAAATATTTTACTATATTGTAATATTTATTAGTGAATTTTCTGTAAGTATAGTTCCAAATTTGATGTTTCAAAAGCTGTTAGCATTATTCTTTTGGGAATGTACTACTATAAAGAACTAAAGCATAGAAGATGTGGGAAATATGCTGAATTTGTACCAGTGCTGAGGCATATTCAGGAGCTAGTTTTTGCATAAAAACCCAGTTATCAACTTGTGACACTTAACTTTTGCTTTTAAGAATTGTGACTAAAATTGTAGCTATTTAAACTTATTCATTGTTTGGGTTGTGTGCAAATGAGTAAAAATTACATAGAAATGACCTGTATTTGTTTTAAATTACTTCCATTCAGATTATTAATATTAATTCTTGATTTTGTGTTTAATAAATGTGATACAGATGTGAAAAGGCATGAACTCCAGTACTTTTAAGTTCAGGTTATCATTGTTAGTGAGTAAAATTTTGTAGTTCAAATAAATTTAGAGGATATTTGCCTAAAGGAAGTTAAATACATTTGTTGCCTGAGGACTTCTCATAGCTTTTTATAGATGAATTTGCATCATACTTTAAAGTTTTTAACCATAGTGACTGTGATTTAATGCCAATTTGATTAGCTACTGGGTACCGAGATTGTGAGAGTGTATTGAATGAGGATCAGATTAGCATTTAACTCCTTAAAATAGAATGCCCTCCCCAGTGTGGATGGGCAGTCTCTCTCTCTCTCTCTCTCTCTCTGTACACAACACACACACACACACACACACACACACACACACATTCTGTTGTTTCTCTAGACAATCCTTACTAATGTAGAGACTTACAGAGTCTTGCATTTCACTTTGGGAAATCGTGAGATATGATGAGTTGTGCAACAGGAAAGGGTTCCTGGACTTTTACACATGCATATACACTCTTGCATATAATAAGTGCTTAGTGAAATTGATGACTTGATTTTGTTGATTAATCGATTTAGAAATATTCTTGGCATGGGTTAATCCTTAAACAACATGAGTTATTTAATTTTTAATGATATTACAAAGGGTACTAGCCAGAGTAAGAGCCATAAGTCAAAGGATGTTAAGAGGTAGGATAGAGATTATAAGGGCAGTAGAAAGACATCATGGTCTGGAATGGGTGTGATTTGGCCACTCTACACACAACATTGTTCACTACCTTTTGACAAGCCAGCCATATTGAATATTGGCAGTCTTAAGAATTTTAAAGAACTTTTATTCTCCCTGCCCCCTCCTCCGTTGATTTCAAGTTTTTAGATTTTATAAATATTGTTAAATTATTTTAATTTTATTAATCCAGCACACACCCTTTTGATTAGCAGCTTTTAGCTGATAGAATTGCAAACGAAAATCTATGTGCTTTTTTAAGTTAAGTCCTATGACTAAATGTGTTTTCCATTAAACATTTTGGGGTAATAAAATAGAGATTTTTAAATTTCATAACTATCTTGGAATTCTTAGATAGGAAGATATCACTATATATGACTAGTGTTCAGATGGATTGTTCCAAATTTTATTCATCATTTTCATATAGAAAGTAATAGAGTAGATCATTATATATATTTTGTTTATGATTAAAAGTGTTAACATTAATTGCTAAAAATCTGTAAAATTACTTTTTATTTTATTTGAGGGAATATGGAGTTAAATTTGGGAGTGGTACTGGGAAATCAGAAATTTATAGTTTAAAAGATATAAGGTATGGGCTTATTTATCATAAGGTCGCTATAAAGTGTATGGCTTTTCATTTCTTCGGGTAATGACTATCATCCGGTTCCTTTTGATTTTTGCGCATATAGGGTGCTTTATGTCTTAATATTCTTAACTGTGTTCATGCTTACTTTTGATTAGTGTCATTTCTTGTTTAACAATGATTTATAGAGAATTTTCTTAGAGGAAAGGGAAAAGAAAAAAGGCATGAGAGGATGTTTGAGACAGGTTGTGTTAAGTGGAATAAACTAAGATGCTTTAGCAGAGTGGTAGTGGAAAAGGAGGGGGTAAGAGCTGTAAGAGGAAGAAAATAGGTTTTGTTATGGGGAAGAGGTTCCAATGTAGGCCACTAATAACTAGCCATTTAGTGGCAATGCTGAGTGAGGTTCTTAGTGTATTACTTTTTAAATTGTTTTGAAATTTTGTGGTTTCAAGACTGTCATGTGTCCCCTCAATTGGTGGTAATCTTAATTTGATTTTCTATTTCTGAGTCCAGTTTAATTTTGATATTGTGCCTTATATATTTGTGAGGAGAGGGGAACTTAGAATTAAAGCAGGTGAACAGTTCTTACATTACTTTAACTTTAAAAAGGTGATTGAAATTGGGTAAATAAATAGGCTGGAGGCAAGGTAATGCATACTTATGTCTATGAGCAAATTATACCTATCATAGTAGAAATTAAGCAACACATAAATGACCTATATATTAAGCATTATAAGGATGAGTCCTAACTTCACCACTTAATTTAGATATGACGTTGGGGAAGTTGTTTGAACTTTCTGAGCTCGAGTGCCGTGTAAAATTGGGGCAATAACAGCAACTTCCCATTTGCTCTCACATTATAGTGAAGATCAAATAAAATGGAGGGTACAACTTTTTGTAAACATAAACTGTCAGTCATTAATACAAATGTTAATGGTTAGTACATCAGGTTTTCATGGGGTATGCCTTGCACTAATATGAATTCAAGCTTCTCAGTTGTGGGTGGATCCCAGGAGAAAGAGGAAGTCCTTTGGTGAAGTTACAGGAAAATCTTGGACTGGGTTAAAAAAGTAAAAGGACAAAAATATAAACTGAAAACATGTCTTGTCAACTGGTTATAAGGGTAATTTGTTGTGTGGTTGGTGACTGATTCCAAAGAGCATCTGAAAGGGAAGTTCCAAAATATATTTTTGAAAAGGTGAATTATTTGAGGGTTAGCAGTCATTTGTGGGAAAAGGAATCTTTTTTTTTTTTTTCAGTTCCTTAAACTTTATTTTTTTTTTTTTTTTGTCTTTTTTTTTTTTTTTTATAAATTTTATTGTTATATTCCCCATACAATTGCAGCCCCCCATTCTGACCCCAATCCCTCCCCTCCCGCCCCCGCCCCCCTAAAAGTGTCTCTGGTTCATAGTTTTTTGTTGATTTTGATTTTCACTTTCTTATAGTTATTCATTTTCCTGGTCCCTTATTTAAGTTTTCTAGATTCCTGCTATGAGTGAGACCATCCGGTATTTTTCTTTTTCTTTTTGGCTTATTTCGCTGAGCATGATCCCTTCCAGCGCCATCCATGTTGCAGCAAATTGCATGTGTTTATCTTTTTTGAATGCTGAGTAATATTCCATGGTATATATGTACCACATCTTCTTGATCCAGTCATCTATTTTTGGGCATTTGGGTTGTTTCCAAAGCTTAGCTATTGTAAACAGTGCTGCTATAAACATAGGGGTGCAGGTGTTCTTTGGAATTGATGTTTCTGTGTCCTTTGGGTAAATACCTAGGAGTGGAATTGGCGAGGGTGTGGAGAAAAAGGAACTCTTCTGCACTGTTGGTGGGAGTGCAAACTGGTCCAACCACTGTGGAAAGCTGTGTGGAGATTTCTGGACCTACTAAACATAGAGCTTCCATATGACCCAGCAATTCCACTCCTAGGAATCTTTTATTTTTAATCAAACCTGCTAAATTCTTAAAAGGAATTCTTAAAATTCTTAAAAGCTGTTGTTAAACTAACACTTTTAGACTGTGATTATCACTTGTACAGGAGATTAATTATTGTGAATTAATTTATTCACTCAACCCAAATATGCCTGGTATATAGTAAGTACATGCTAAACTGTTGCTGAAGTGAAGAGTCAGACCTGAAAAATGCCCAGAGAAAAATTACTCTCAGCTAATTTGTGCCATTTTGGCCATCATTCAGTTGAAACCTTGAGGTCTTTTGTTAGAAAAAAGCAAACAGCATAATTAAAAGATGAAGACTTATAGGAAGAAAGGTTGGAGAATGTAATTAAAGGTAACTCCAGGTAAGGTTACCAGTTTGGGGCAGTTGGCAGGTCTGAAGTGATCTTCTTGCAGTTGAAGAGTCAGCCTGTATCTATTGTTTGTATTTACTAATCTAATTAACAGTGAGACTTGGGAAAAATAATTTTCGTAAATTTGTTTTTCCTCTCCCACCAGGACACTTTAAATCTCAAAATGTCTACCAGATTTTAATCAAAGGCCTAGCTGAGTTCCATTACCCTGGTGAGATTAATATTTGGCCCCTCTCACTCCATGTATTATATATTCATTCATTTGCTTATTGTACTTTTTTTGTTGTTGTTGTGTTGGATTTGTATGAACTTTAATGCTCCCTTGAAAGCTTGTAAGTCTGAATAAAAATATTTTATGGACTTAAAAAAGTGGGAAATTTTGGAGGTACATTTTCAGGGAGGACAGCTGCTACAACACTCCATTGGCTAAAATGCCTCCCAGTGTCTCTGTTAGAGACAGAGGATTGTTAGGTCATTTTGCCCACCTACAATTCCATTGTAAATACAGAAATTCTATGTACCAGAAAAGTTCAGAGAAATAATTCTGTTGTATTCAGCTGTGAAAATTAAACTGGATTCATGATCTTTATGTTTGTATAAGAGGTTCATATGTATCAACTGGACTAATTCTTCCCTGTTGGATTATCGTCTTCTTTTCCTCCAATTTTCAGAGGGACCATTTTATGCTGATGAATCTGAAACTCCTAAGGTGACTCCTGCTTTTGACCTTAGCCCCTGCATGGTGGGAGAGTTCTTGGGTTTTTTAGTCCATTTAAACTTGAATTGGTTTTCCTACTGGAACTATTTTTAGCCTGTCTGTAGTTTGGCACATGAGCGAGAGTGTGATTCTTCCTGTTATAACTTCTTTTATTTTCAGGCTAGAGTTATATGACAACATATATGTGAGGAGAATGGCTTTTGGATTTACTGTCAATTTGAGACTTGGAAATTATAAAACTCATTTAGATTGTACTGTTTTAATGAAGAGTTAAGTATGAAATAAAACTTTATTTTAGTAACTTTTAAATCTGATATTAATTACTGGCTTCTGATGCTTTCTCTCCCCCCTCCTTTTTTTAAAATTTGGCTTAAGCAACAAAACATTATTTTCTCACAGTACTGTAGACTGAGTTCAAGATTATGATGCAGCAGAGTTGATTTCTAGAGTCCTCTCTCCTTGTCTTGCAGATGGCGGCCTTGGTTTCTTGGTTTCTTTCCCTTTTAAGAACATCAGTTCTGTTGGATTATGGACTTACTATTATGGACTCAATTAGCTTTATTACTTCTTTAAAGATCCTGTCTCCGTGTATTGCCACACTGGGGCTTAAGAGTTCAACCTATGAATTTGGAGGGGTGGGGTGGAGTGTGCAGTTAAGTCCATTAACACACAGTGACTGACCAGCCCTGAAATTTATTACATTTTGTATATGTGCATGTGTGTGTGTAGCATATGTACTAGAAAGGGCAAGGCAAAGAAAAAAGTATAATATTTGCATTAGAATTCTAGTACTTCTGATGCTTTTTCTTGGGTATTTAAGTGCTTAAGTGCTCAACACACTGTTGCAATAGTCTAATCCTGGTAAACGTTAAAAAAATAAGAGGAAATGGGCTAGAGGAAGGTTGGAGACTGTGAAAAGTGAAGCATAACAAAGTTATAGGAAAAGAAACTGAAATAACGTACTTTACAAATTGTGGGTGTGTTGATTATTTTAGAAATGAAATTTTTAGAAAAATCAATTATGTTTACATATTTTATAATGTATTATAATGGTATTTTATGAATCATAGAAACTTTACAAGTTACTGTCAGAATATCTAATCAAATAATAGGCACTGATGCAAAATTTACAGAACTATTGAAGTTACAGTAAATTGAGATTGTTTTATTTTGGGATTCAGAGTGTTTCATGCCCTCCCTCCTCCCTTCCCTTTCTGTACACACACACACACACACACACGCGCGCACATCTAATTACAAATTGAACACTCCTAATTTCTGAAAAATAGTTAAGTTTATGGTTTGTCAAATTATATGGATTTGAATCTAAGTTTTGTCATTTTAGAGCATTTTAATTTTGGAAAGACTTTTGAGCCTTATTTTTCTAGTCTGTGTAACTTGTAAATTAATAGTATTTATCCCATAGGGTTGTTGTTATCATTAAGTTAATTTGGGAGGTACATTTTTTAAGGAGGCAACTGCTGTCACAATCTTTTGACTAAAATGCTTCTTAATGTCACTGTTAGAGACAAAGCATTTCTACATCTTTTCACCCATATACAGTTTTATCTTTTAACTAAAATGCTTCTTAATGTCACTGTTAGAGACAAAGCATTGCTACATCTTTTCGCCCATATACGGTTTCATTGTATATTCAGATAGTAAGTACCAGAAAATTCAATAAAATAATTCTGTTTAATTTATTGCCTGCTACACGTTAAGTACTATACTCAGTGTTTCTCACAGTAACACCGAATAAATATTGCTTATTATTTTTCAGTTTTAAATAGCATGTGGTTTATTTTCACAATTTAGAATTCAGTGTTTGAAGTTTTTGTTGTTGTTGTCCTTGTTTCATTGAGGAAGTTTTAAAATATCAAATTATGCAAAGTGATTCTCTTTGACTCAGATGATTAATTCTTCCCTTTACATCTCAGTTTTTACTAACTCTCTAATTTATCTGTTACATTAAGAACTAGATTTAAACTGAATTTCAGGAGGTAATTAAGAGAGGCAACTGACGACTGTAGAATATAATTGATCATAAGTAGAACTTTTGAGTAACAAGTGTTTCTTCTGGACATTAAAAATTTTTTTTTAAAGATTTATTTATTTTTATACAAGAACTGTGGTACAGGCCAGATGTGTGGGAGGGTGAAAGGATTCACCGGAGACAGAGCCGGGAACAGAACAGGCAGACTGAATACGCTGCTGAGGGGAGCAGCGGGCAAGACAGGAGAGGTCTGCTTCACCGTGTGGGATTCTCACCGGCTGGTGGGGATCGAACCCACGCTGCGGAGGCTGCAAACAGCTTCACAGTGCGATGCTCAACCACCTGCAGCACCAGGGAGGCCCCTGGACATTAAAATTTTGAACCATAGATAAGTGAAAAGGGAAAAACTTGTAGTATAATCTTATATTATGCTCTAAAAAAAATGCTAGTGTTAATATAATTTTCTACCATGGGAAGTACTATATAGTTCTAGTCAGTGTGATTAAGTTTTTAAAGTAACTAAATTTATAAGACCTATTCTATTGAATTATTATTCTTATAAGGAGTAGAAAGATGAAGAATGTTAAAATCCTTTTATAAAAAAAGGATTTGTAGTTGCTTTGGTATTAGTACTGTGTAGTGGTTTAAGAAAAGGACTTAGGTCTAAGTTATTATGAATTAGATTTGTGCTTATATAAATCTAACTATGGATATTAAACATATAAATAATTTCAGTTCGCTATATATTACAGCTGCCTACTTGCATTCATGTAACACAGTAAATTGTGAAACTCCCGAGAGTACTTAGCTGGGGCTCCTTTATGGGTGAATCTGTGTCTCCATTTTCCTTTCTATATTTATTATTTTTATTCTAGTTGCCGTTGTTTTGTGTATATGTTGTTCAACCCCTCCCCCCATTATTATTATGTTATATGTCTGTAATCCTGCAGCTTGCACTGTCAAGGTTTTCCTTCCAACTTCTACCAAAAGTCCTTCAATGAATTAAACAGGCTGCAATAGAGAATGTAATTTTTATTTTTAAAGTTATATTCCACTTTATAAAGTATAGAAGTATTTTCTATTGTTATTTAAAAGGCAAGTAAATAAAAATTTATGTATATATATTAAACAATACATCACAGTGTAATTTCCTTTTATGATTTTTTGCTACTGGTCTGAATTTGTCTTCATTAAAAAGACTTAATCGGTGACTTATTGAACACTGTTGAACCCTTTTATTATGAATTAAGAGAATCATAGGGCTTTCAAGGTCATTGTTCTGATATTGAGCTGTTACAGTATAGCCTTTTCGAATGTGAGGGAAATTTATCTGAATCTGTACCAGCTCCAGAATATCTGTACTCTGAAAGTAGAACATACTCTGAAAAAAACAAGAAAATCTACATTAAATTCTTAAGGAGTGCTACTTCAGGTTTTTCTGGTCAGTTGATTTTTTGAATCTTAATAAATCACTTTTATTTGATTATTCAGCGATTGTGTGTGAAGTTTTGCCCATTTTTCCTGCATTTTTTTTTTAAATCTACCTGAGTATTGTAAAATAATGATTCAAGACATGCTTGAATTTTAAACCAAGTTCAGTTCATGGCCTTAATTCTGTTATTTAGCTATTTCTTCATCTTTCTAATCATCTTTCAATCATAACATGTCATAAAATTGTTTGGGAATTAGATATATAGAAAGTGGTTAGCAAAGATTCTATGTGAATACTAAATACTTAATAAATGGTGGCTTGTGTTATTATTTTAGAAGATGTCCTTTTAAAGTTTTACCCATTAAAAAAAGAAAAAAAGGTAGAAGATTGGTGACAGTTCACTTTTAGGCAGTCCCTTGAAGATCTGGCTATCTCTTTTGTGATAGACTGTATTGTTTTGGTTTCCCCTTGGATTATATATTATAGAGAAAGCAAAAGTTGAGTTGTGAATATTGGGACTTAATATTCTTATATTGTTACAATCTTGCATAAAGTAAGGAGAAGGGGAACCATTTTTGAATATAGCTTATGGTCATTGATAAAATTCAGATTCTATTCCTGAATTAATTTAGCTAATGAAATAGAAATAGATGACTAGTATGTTAGGAATTGTGAAAATAAATATCAACAGCATACTTCATACTTTTTAACCTTATGTTTATCTTTCTTATTGTAAACAAATTTGATTTAAAACTTTTTCATCTTTGCCCATTACATAATTGAGAAATTACCTTCTTGCTTTAAAAGTTTGGATGCCTGCTGTTGAGGCTGATAATTTTCTGTGTAACTTTTTTCTTTTCTTCTTTTTTTTTTTTTTTGGTTGCTATTAATGGAGGTTAATTCTACGTTGTCAAATGTGTCAATTCCTTCCTACAGATTTTGCCTTCTTAAAAGGATCTTTCCTGGCTATAGATTATACAGTGACATCACTTTTTTTTTTTTGATCAGAATTCCAAAAATGGCCTTTTTATATGTATTTTTATTGAGTTAGTATTGATTTACATTACTGTTTCCATTATGGAAGTGTAGGATTTCCCCCACTAAAGAACCCAAGGAGTCCACCACTTTAGACTCTTGTGCCTCTTCCCTTTTCTCATCCTTCTCCTACTTCCCCTTCCCCCTCAGGTTGTCCCTGTCCATAGCCAGCTTTCAAGGGTTAGTTTTTTGGTTTGGTTTTATCTGACTCATTTTATTTTTCTATATTCCAATCTGTTTTCTACTTATTTTTAGGATTTTTGTGAGGTGTTTGTAAGGGGAAAATATTCATAATTTTTATAATGCAAGTTTTCAAACATACAGAAAACCTTGAAAAATATTACCATTAAAACCTTATTCCTGTAATCTAGACTTGTTAACATTTTGTCATATTTGCTTTATATCTGATTCTGTGTAGCTGAATCGTTTTAAAATAAATTGTAGATATTATATGCCACTTCTCAGAATACTCTCATGAATCTCCCAATAATAATATTTTATTATAATAAAAAATAATAGCTACTGCATTGATTGTCACTCCTAATAAAATTACCAGTCATTCTCTATTATGATCTAATATTCAGTACGTTCAAATTTCCCCAATGTGAACCAGAATCTAATCCAACAATATTGTTGTTAAGTCTTTTTAATCTAGAATAGTCTTCCCATCTTTCTTCTTCCTTCTCCACCTCCTTTTTCTCATCTTCCTTCTTCCCTTCATTGTTGTGGGTGGTTGTCCTGTGTATTAGGATGCAATGAAGGATGTTTAGGGATATTGCTGGCTCCGGTCTCTATGATAGCTTACCCCCACCACCCCTATTGTGATAATCAAAAATGTCCCCATATACTGCTGAATATCTCATGAGGGGCAAAATGCCCCTGGCTCATAATCACTGCATTAGAGGTGGTATTTTTTCTATACTTCATTTTTTTTTTTAGATTTTTTTAGAATTGTTATCTTGAATCCTTTTTATTCCATTGCTCTCTTGTCTGTACTTCTGCAATTTACTTCTCTGTTGTTTAACTAGTAGATGGTAATTTAAAAAATGACCTTATTGAGATACAATTTACTACACTATTCTTTCTAAAAGGTCCAAATAAGTGACTGTTGGTATATTCTCAGAGTCATGCATCCATTACCACAATTTATAGAACTTGTTACCCTTGTAACTGGTACTAGGAATACGTCAGTGAACAAAACATATACAATTTGTATTCTGGTGAGACTTACAGTATATTTTATACACTAACTCCTCACCTGCTAGCTGTCTCTCCAATTCCTTTCCCAAGCCATCACAAATGGATTTCCTTATTCTCGAAATTTTAGTTGGATGAAATTATACAATATGTGACCTTTGTGACTGATTTCTTTCACTTAGCATATTTTCAAGGTTCTTCCATGTTGTAAAATTTTACAGTAATTCAACTTTCTTTTTATTGTTAAAAAACATTGTGTTGTAGATACTCCATTTTGTGTACTCCTTCATGTGTTGGTCAATATTGGGTCATTTCTACTTTTAAGCTGTTATGAATAGTTCTTCTGTGAACCTATATATTCAAGTTTTTGTGTCTACATTTTCCTTTCTGTAAAATGTATATTAGGAATGGAATTAATGGATTGTATGGTAACTCTACCTTGCACCCTTTGAACTACTGGAAACTTTTCCAAAGTGGTTACACCATTTTTACATTCTCACCAGTAATATAGGAGAGTATTAATTTCTCCACATCATCAAGAATATATTTGTTATCTGTCTTATTGATTATGTCCATTCTGATGGCTATTAGTGGTATTTCACAGTGGTTTTGATCAGCATTTCTAATGTTGAATATCTTTTCATATCATTTATATATCTTCTGGAGAAATGGCCACTCAAATCTCGTGCCCATTTTAAAATTGGATTACTTGTCTATTTCTTATTTACCAGTTTTTTGTATGTTCCAGGTAGACCTGTTTATCAGATATATGATTTGCAAGAATTTTCTTCCATTTCATGAGTTGACTTTTTATTTTCTTGTTGGTATCTTTGCGGCACACAACTTGAAATTTTTTGATGTAGTCAAATTTATCTTTATGTTGATTATGCTTTTTTTGGTATCAAAAATATTTAAATCTTACAATGCATTTTCTTTAGTAAATGTCACATGGAGATATCAAATGTAACATAAGCAAGAGAAATAGATAAAAGTAGTACTGAAATGAAGCCTTAGTAGTTTTCTCAAACTTGAAATCTGAAAAAAATATATATTTGGTGACTTTTTTTAGATGGTATGTATATGTTTATAGAAGATTTTAGTAATTTCAGGGCAGTAAGTGGTTGGGCGTACAATTTAGCAGTTCTGGATAATTAACAATCACTATGCTCCCAGAAAACTAGCTACAATAAAGTAAAATTCTGTAGTGTTGCAGTCTTCTGTTGCCCTGCAGTGAATGTTCTTCATAGTTAGCCAAACCCCTTAGAGGAGGAGGAATCATACAAAGAAGAGACCATGTTTTTTCAGCCCTACTCTCTTTTCCTGTGTAATACGTTTACTCCTCCTTGCAGAATTCATAATTGCCTTCTCTTAGGATTATTGGGATGTGTATCCATTTCTTCCCCAGCACATTAATACGTCTCTGGGTTTTTAACTTTGAAAGTTGTTACTGGACTGACTTGTTTTTTTCAGTAGCACCTTAGGTCCAAGAATGATAGCTTAGATCATTATATTCTGTTTATGGGTTCAGCTGCTGCTTCACAGAGTCGCAGCAGTGTGTCCGCTCTCATCACCTCCACCCTCTTAGTCTCATTTTCTATTTAAATATTTAAAATTTTTTATTCAATTAAACCTCAATAAATGCGTATCTGTCTTCTTTTTAAAGGTTTTCCCCATGTGCAGATCTGCTTTACAGGTCATGTGTTTGCTAAGCTATTTCCTTGTTATTACCATAATTTGACTGACTATTTTAACTTGTTTTCTCAAATAAGTTGTTATTTCATATTTTTTCACTTTGTATAGTTCAGGGTTTATGACTACTGCTGGTAGAAATGTTAGTAATACTGATAATGTATTCACTTAAATATTTTAAGTGTCTGTTAATTGAAATTTAATAAAAAGCTGAGGATATGTGTTCTTTGTAGGAAAAGACATGTATAATCTAAAAATAAAAATGTATCTTTTGTAACATACTTTTTGTTAAAAAAATGATATGCTTTGTGAATAGTAAACCAGTGCAGAAGTGTGTTAAATAATAAGGAAAAATATTGTATATCTTTTTTTAAAAAAGATTTATTTATGCATAAAAGAACTGGCGTATAGGCCAGAGGTGTGGGGGGTGAGAGGATTTACCAAAGACAGTGTGGGGAACAGAACAGGCAGATTGATTGAAGTACACTGCTAAGGGGAGCAGCGGGCAAGACAGAAGAGGTCTGCTGCACCATGTGGGCAGCTCCCTGGCCGGCCGGGGATCGAACTCATGCTGCAGAGGCTGAGGACAGCTTCATAGGCTGTGACTTAACCACTTGCACCCCTGTGTCTTAACCCCTACGCCACTGGAGGCCCAGTATCGTATATCTTTTTCATTTTAAAAATGGTCTGGGCACTTCCATGCCTTTATGTATAAACACACATGAGAAAATTTTCAAAAATAATTCGTAAAAGCTAGTGAGGTGAATTATCTTTTTCTTACTTTGACAAGTTTCTCAAGTGTTTATATAATTATTCCAATAGTTTTTTGTTTATTATTGAACTTTATACTCTTCTCCCCTTCCCTTTGCCCTATAGATAGCCATTGCCCAATGGATTGATTTGACAGAGTAACAAACCATGGGCAAATGGAACCTAAGTGTTAATGATCAGAAAGGAAGATAAACCGGTGAAGATTATCACTGGGAAAAATAAATCTTGACTTTATTACATTGATTTAGTTGATTAATCAGATCTACTGTGTTTTTGTTTTGCTTATTCAATCAGTATATACCTTCTGAGAGCATACTGAATATGCCAAATGTTATACTTGGCACCAGGAATGCATCAATGAACAAACAATACACAATTTATATCCTAATGAGACGTACAGCATATGACATATATAAGGAAAGTATACACATAATTTCTAGCATAATGGAATAATAGTATACATGAGGATATGGGCAAAAGAGTGATTGAAATATGCTCAACCTTTGATTCCATTGTAGAAAGGTGAATACAGAGGTGGGCTTATTAGTGAGAAAGTAGAAAAATCTAGTATCTGCGACTCTGACAGTGAACAATAGATGCAGTTGGTATAATTTAGAATGGGGAGAGTGTGGTGGGAGAATAAGACAGTTAAATTTTCACATTTCTTAGTCAGAGAAGACAGGGTGGTTATGGAATCCACAGTATGGTCTTAGAGTGGCTAAAGTGGAGTTATAATGAAAGGTAGTGAAGTTGAAATACTTATGGTATTAAAAGTAGAGTATTGGATGGGTTATCCATGTGTTTCTTGAAATACCTTAAGCTTATAGAGTACATGGGATAGAGAAGAATAGTGTCAAAAGAATTTTGAGTGGATGATTAGGAGAGCCTTGTAGATCAGTGGTTCTCATCTGTGACTGTGTATCGTAATCACTTGTAGAATGTTAGAAACTAATGTTCTTACTCTAATTTCACTGCACTTTGGAAATTCGAGTGCATTTGCAACTATTCAGATTTAATTTGTGAGAGGTGTAATCTGGACAGTGAGGTTTTAAAATGCCCCCAGGTTATTTTAATATTCAGGAATTGCACAGGCACGGTTTTACAGGAAACTGGCTGGGAATTATGGTAGGGACCATGACTGCAACATGAAGTTGGGGTACATGATAAATGAAAGAACAAGAAACCTTTGAGAGGGCTGTAGCAGCTTTTATTTAAAGCAAATAGTGAAGTTGTTGAGGACATAGTTGTTTTATTTTTACCATGGAACAGAGTAAATCCAGAGGGAAACTTCAAGAGGGAGGGAAGCAATGGGAAGTTCGATAAAGGAGGAAAAAGCAAGAATAGTGCAGTGGTGAGAGTATAGGAGAGAATTGAAAATCTCTTGATCCTGAACAAAGATAATAGGACATAGTGGGTTCAGAATCAGTCTGGAAGATAGATTCAGTAGTCTCATGTGGATGACAGTTTGGAATTGAATGAATGGTTCTCAGGTGTCAGTCTAAAACTTTGATAGGCTTAACTTTGTAGGAAGTCCTAATCTTGGGTCCTTCTATCTATTAAGCAGTTTGGATTGATTATGCAAGATCCACAGAGAAGAGGTAACAGCCTCTGGCATGTTATTCCCCACGCATGCTCCCAGGGTAGTGTTAAAGGCCTAGTCAGTTTGTACTGACATTGGCAGGCGGTGGCTGTAGAGTTTGAAGGCCAGGGCAGTTCTGCACATCGTAGCTCTGCTTGCTCAGAATGGTATTCTATTTATCCAACAGTGGCAGAGCTTTTCCTATTTCTTGACTTTGACACTTGCTGCTTTTCAGGAACTTTTTAAATTGCCCATTTACTGATGTGAGCAATTCTTGACTGGTTTTATTTTTCAATGTACAAGAAATGCTATACATTTAGGAATGCTGAAAAGGGAAACCACTCAGACCTGATTAAAGTACAAACTATATGGGTCATTGTTTCAAATTTGCTGTAAGAAAAATTGGTTAACTGCAACCTGTTTTTTTAACCTGACATGTAACTTTTTTTTTGTACCATTAAACTTGGAGATATGAGAACTTTATCAGATACCACTGTCAGCAGAGTACAGTATTTTTTTTTCTTTCAAAATTGAAGCTCTTTAAAGTATAGTGCTTGTAGGCTTTAAGAGTTACCCTGGTTATGCAGATTAACTCTCAAATTACTTTTGAAGAAAGAGTTCATTTAAAATACTTTCAAAAAGTTTTTGATCAGAATAAGATTAATTGTAAAGTTGTAAGTTTGGTAATGAAGTAGAAATAAGAAAATTATATGTTAAGTGGAAGACAGAACTTATAGAATTAAAGTATATCATGTTAACTTGTAATTAAAACTTGTGTTTTTACTAAGCAAAATATGTCATGATTTGATTAAGCTTTTATACTTTAAAAAATTAGATTATTTTGCATAACTTAGGTTATTTTGCATATAATGACCTTATTTCATGTGTCTGCATTGTGAAGTTAAAAGTAACTTTTCAAGCCTGTGACAACAAATATGAATAGATGAGGGTCATGGGAGTTAGGCAACATCAAAAGGATGATTTTAACAACTGAGTTGTGGCATGCATTTTTATTTGTGTTTTTTGTATACATAATTTTTAGAGGTGCTCAGCAAAATGAAAGCTGAGAAACAAGTATGCTAAATGGTGCTTGCTTTACTTTTCTCTTTTTGGATTACATTTATTGACTTGCCTGATGTTTAGGTGGATGTGAAGGGTACTCATTTTTCTACAGCTCATTTGATAATTATTTAAAAACCGCACAAGTCAATTTTCTCAGTCATCTGTGGGCACATTTCACAGTTTAGTTTTACTGATACAGATTCCGAGGATTCATAGTAATGTTACAAAGATTTTTCTTTGGCTATGGCAGCTGACATCATTTAGCTTAAATTTTGTAGACCAAAATTATTTCAACTGTACTGTATGGGGTGAAGTTCTGATAACACAGGTTGACCTTTGTTATATTGGTATATACACTTTTGGCTTTGCTTATTTTGCTTTTCTATAGTCTGCCACCTTATGAAAGTAGGATTGTGACAACACCACTTATAGTAAGCCTCTTTATGGCTTATTTGAGTTTTAGGTGTATATGGATTAATTCTAAATGAGAAATATAGATTATCAACATTCGGTGATCTGTAATTTAATGAACTTTCAAAGTTTGAAAGCATTGATGTTGTTGAAAAATACCCAAGCATTATTTAATCCAGCTGTTCTTCAAGATTCTTTAATTTCATGTATTAATTTATTTTTTATAATCGTGCTTAGATTCTTTATTTTGTATCCTTGGATATAGTTTTTTAGATAGCTATAATCTTAGAACACTTTTGCTCCTTGCAAATTGCCTTTCATTGCATTGCCTTTTAATGTTTATGTCCACTTTAATTTAAAGTCATTATGAGAAGTAATTTTGTTAAAATTTCTAATGACTTACCTATAAGACTGATGCTGAGAACATTAACCAGTACTCCATGCTTTGTTTTTCAGATAAATTCCTATATGATACAATTCTTTAAAAATTCAGAGCTGCAGATATAGAGCACCAGTTAATGAGAGGAACCTTGGATATCATCTGTTCCCAGCCTGTTTTACAGATGAAGAAATTGAGGCTCAGAGAGGTCAGCTATAAGTAGCTGGCCTAGAACCCAGGTCTAGAATTGTGTCTTCCTAACAACTGATCCAGTTTGTTTTTTTTTTTAACTGAAGTGAAGTGAATATAACATTAACTTAACCATTTTAAAGTGAACAATTCATTGGCATTTAGTATAGTCACAATGTTATACAACTACCACCTCTCTCTAGTTCCAAAACATTTCATCACCCCAAATGGAAAACTGTATCCATTTAAGCAGTTGCTCCCCATTTTCTCCTCCTAGCAGTTGGCAACTACCATTCTACATTTTGTCCCTATGGATTTATCTATTCTGGATATTTCATATGAATGGAATCATACACTATTTAACCTTTTGTGTCTGGCATCTGTCACTTGGCATACATAATGTGTCTATGTTGTATTATGTATCAATACTTCATTCCTTTTTATGACTGTAATATACTCCATTATATGTAGATACCACAATTTATTTATTCATTGATGAACATATGTATCATTTTCACCTTTGGCTATTGTGAATAGTGTTGCTGTGAACATGAATGTTACATGTGTTTATTTGAATTTTCAATCCTCTTGGTGGGCATATATATCTGAGTGGAATTTGGGGGTTATATGATAACTATGTTTAATGTATGGGAAATGGTCAAACTTTTTTTTCATATAACAGGTGTACTGAACCTCAGGGTTTTTAAAAATATTTTTAATAATTCCCTTATATTCTACTATGAGACTTAAAAAAAATAATGAGCCAAACATCAGCTTGTTTGTTTAATGTTATAGGTATGAACTCTTATTTGGTACATAGTATACAGTAGCTTTTCAGTCACTCTCATTTATCTTTTTTCCCAGTGGTTTTGTTGACTGTGATTTTGGTTTATTCCTTCACAAAATTTTATGTTCTTTGAACCTACGAGAATGGTTCTAGAGGTTTAAGTAAATGTGAATCTATTTATTATAAAAAGTGAAATGAAAATTAAAAGGAAGGGGCCTCCCTAGTGGCGCAAGGGGTTAAGATGCAGCCTGTGAAGCTATCCACAGCCACTGCAGCGTGAGTATGATCCCCAGACAGGGAGCTAACCCACGTGACACAGCATAAGTCTCTTGTCTTGCCTGCTGCTCCCCTCGGCAGTGTATTTCAGTCCGTCTACCTGTTCTGTTCCCTACTCTGTCTCTGGTGAATCCTCTCACCCCCCACGCCTCTGGCCTGTACCCCTGTTCTTGTATGCATAAATAAATAAACCTTTAAAAAAAAAAAAGAAAATTGAAAGGAAGAATTACCAGCAACACTAATGGTCAGGTATCTTCAAGGAGTTATTTATAGTTTTTTATTGATTTTAGAACAAGTCACATTTTTTTGTCTTCTGCTTTTGCTGTAGAAGTCAATTGATGTTGCTTAATAAGAGTTTCTTGAGTTTCTAAATTTGCCTTCATTTTCTACTACATCTTTGTTAAACCACAGTGCTTTGTATTAAACTCTTGATAAATAGCATTATAGGAAATTTAAAGCAGATAATTTAAGATAGGTTAAATAGTTACCAAATCTTATGTTTCTGTGGTAAGGCTGATTTTGATTTAGTTTGGGCTAAATGATTCTCTGTCATTAAAGTCTGCCTATTTTATTTTAAAGATTTATTTATTTATTTATACAAGCACTGGGTACAGTCAGAAGCGCGAGAGGGCGCGGGAGGGTGAGAGAATTTACCAGAGCCAGAGCAGGGAACAGAACAGGCATACTGACGAAGTACACTGCTGAGGGGAGCAGCAGGCACAGCAGGAGAGGTCTGTCAGTCTATGTGGGACCCTCGCTGGTGGCCGGGGATCTGACCAGCGCTGCAGAGGCTGCGGCCAGCTTTGCAGCCCAGCGCTCAACCGCTGCACCACCAGGGGAGGCCCAAAGTCTGCCTATTTTTTAAAAAATGTTTCATTTTTTATTAGTAAACCTCACTAGTCTATTTGTTTTCCAAGAAAAAAAAAAGTTAAGAGCTAGTGTTGACTCTGGAAGACCTAATTGAGTTAACCTGTTATTAGAGAAAACTTACTTCAAATAAAGAATAATAAACCTATATTTATATCTATATTTATAATGCTGAGGGAAGAATCTGAAGGTCATTTTTGTTTTTACTTTTGTCTTAGAAGATGAGTGCTATTAATAGGTACATAGAAAATGTTTAGCTTTGTGAAAATTATTATGTGGGGCCTCCCCAGTGGCGCAGTGGTTGAGTGCTTGGTTGCGAAGTTGCCCGTAGCCTCTGCGGCACCGGTTCGATCTCTGGCTGCTCCCCGGCCACCGGAGGAGGGTCCCACATGGCGTGCAGACCTCTCCAGCCGCCCGCTGCTCCCCTCAGCAGTGTACTTCGGTCCTTCTGCCTGCTCTGCTCCCCACTCTGGCTCTGGTGAATTCTCTCACCCTCCCGCGCTTCTGACTGTACCCAGTGCTCGTATAAATAAATAAATAAATAAATCTTAAAAAAAAAATTACGTGTGTTAGACTTAAAAGTTTCAAGGCCCAGAGGGATTCTGAAATTAACATGGGTGACCAGAATTTTATTATAAGGTTTCGGGGTGAACTCAGTAAAATAAGACCCTTATTAGATAGCCAGGTTTCAAAATAGAGCAGAAATGACTGCCCTGCCTCATTTCAGATGTATATTGGAGTTAAAGATACAACACTTATGAAAGGCTGGTCCTTTATGTATAATACAGGTATAGCTACTCCTCTGTGACCCTCCTAGCATTAGGCCTTTTTCAGTCCCTATGCTATGGTGCTATGCCATTATTATTGTCTTTCTGTCACTGTCTGTCTTACTGCCCTGTTATCCTTATCGCCATCAACTCATAATTATTAGTTAGATCAGAGTCACCCTTTATTCTAGTCTACCTGCATTATTTAATAGAGAGGTTTTCTGCCATGTCATCTCATAGACCATTAAACCAGCTATAGAAATATACCTTTGTAGTTATTGCCAAGCATGGTAGGAGTTATTCTTGTGATTCAGAGCATGGTGATCTATACTTAAGGAATCCTTCAGAAGATGGTTGAAGGTAGATGGTAGTCATGAATTTTTGAATGGTTGAAAGTATGGTAGTCATGAATTTTTGCAGAGACAAAGAAGGGAGGCAGTGTATATCAGGTAAGTACCTTGCTTATTCTGAAAGGAAGTTGTGTATTTTTACGTTGATGTTATATTTGCTTCAGGCACTGCATTTTGAATTTGTTATATAGTCTGAGTGATGCTCTCCATGGCAATTCAGGGTCTCAAGAATGCCATTTTATACGCCAAGTTTACATTCTTCTTGCAAGTTTACATCTTCTCTTATTTCCTTCTATTTTTCCCTATCTTAATATATTTCAGAAATTTTCGTTATAGCTCTTATGTCTTTGCATTTGTTGTATACATACACACTCACTCTCTTCACACTATCAATTCAAGTTAAATTTTTTTAAAGATTTATTTATGCATACAAGAGCCGGGGCACAGGCCAGAGATGTGGGGGGCGGGGGGAGGGTGAAAGGATCCACCAGAGACAGAGTGGGGAATAGAACAGGCAGATTGACTGAAATAAACTGCTGAGGGGAGCAGCGGGTGAGACAGGAGAGGTCTGCCTTGCCATGTGGGTTGCTCCCTGGCCGGCCCGGGATTGAACTCATGCTGCAGAGGCTGTGGATTACCATAGTGCGGTGCTTAACCCCTTGCGCCACCAGCCACGAGGGAGGCCCTCAAGTTAAATTTTAAGTCTAATCTATAATTCCTTCTTTCATGAGGGAGAAAACAAAGGTTGAGATATTTGTTCACGTGATGTTTTAGAGCAGAGATAGGATTAGAAACTAGACTTCCTCACTATATTTGTATTAAACTGTGAACTGTATATTTAGTGAGATTAAAAACAACAAGAAGAAAACTTTTTTTCTGTGTTCCTGGGATTTACTAATCTTGTTTAGGATTTTATCTAGTTGGGTCTCTGGATTTTAAGGGACAGAATTATATCCCAGTTATGTCATATAAGAAGGCGAATCCAGGACAAGAAAATAAATTGCAGCTGGTCCTATTAGAGCTAAAAACTGACTTTCAGCATTCTCTGTTTTAGAGTCACTGCATCTCATGTTGGCTTTTTGGAATTTATAACTTTTATTTTGGAGAGTCTAGCTCGTATCACTGATGAAGCCAGGTCTCACAAGTGTGCCTTTTCTGCCAAACACTAAGTTGATTGCTTTGTGTAAGGTGGTGTCGGTGTTGGGAGAAAAGTGGACAGGATAATATCATCCTTAGGGCTATGGATAAGAGAATGGAATAAGCACCTGAGCCTACCTTTTACAATATCTAACTTGGTTTCCAATTCGGTTGCTTAGTGTATGCATGCATGTCCTAAGACTGTAGGAGAGTGAAAACAATCCTGGGAATTGTAGATTTTCTTTTGTTTAGAGATAGTCAAGGGTATACTTGACAAGCAGCGTAATTTTTTTTTTCTTGATCTCTTATTTCCTTCTATTTTTCCCTATCTTAATATAGTTCAGAAATTTCCGTTATAGCTCCTATTTGTGATTTCTTAATTTTCTTCCCTTTTCACTGGATTCTTCTTGAGGCTATTAATTTAGTCCTCTTTGAAATGTGTTTTGTCAGACTAAAATCAGATACTTGAATACTTCTTGAAGTGGGTGTATGTATTTACCTTGATTTCCACTGGACTACTCTTTTCTTATTTATTTATTTATTTGTTTGTTTGTTTGTTTGTTTGTTTATTTCGTGGGACCCTCGCCGGCGGCCCGGCATCGAACCAGCACTGCAGAGGCTGCGGGCAGCTTTGCAGCCCAGCACTCAACCGCTGTGCCAACAGGGGAGGCCCTGGACTGCCCTTTTTAGAACATATAACTCTCTTAGTTTATCTTTTGTTTTTTCACTTTTGTTATTGACATAGATACAAATAATATTTTGATTTTTTCATAAAAACAGCATGAAATAATATTGCTAAATCATATCTTGAACCCAACATCAAATAAACTTTACTGAAAATGGCAATACTGAAGTGTTCCTGCATCATTTTCATGGGGATTGATTGATGCCACTCAGTTTTATCTTGTTGCCTTGCAGTGATGCAAGGTATGAGGTACGACACCATGATGAGATGCCACTGATTTCAGAGTTTTCTGGTTTTCATAAAAAAGAGCCATATAGCTTCCTCCCAACCCTTGGTGATTTTTAAGTATTTATTCAGAATACAATAATGCTATGTTGACTAAATCACACCAATTTCTGATATCTTTCTCAAAACTTAAATTGTAAAAAGACCAACTACCTACTGAGATTTGAGATGTGTTTGGTTCTTGTATACATTTGTAAGGAGGAAACTAGGCTGGAAGCCATAGGAAACTATGGTGGAAAAGGAGACAGGCCTTTAGCCCCTTGGTTTGAAAGATTGAATAATGATTCGATCATAAAGTCAGATAGGCTGAGGCCGATGTCATTTTCAGTACATATTCTGGTAGTGAATCCTCACCAACTTTAGCTCCTTGGTCACTAGAGGTCTTACCCTGGACACCATGATTGGCATTTTGAAACTGAATTAGGTAGGGAGGATAGTTTCCTATTTTATTATTTGAATCTGCATAGTAAACTACGGAGTTACACACATACTCACATTCACGAGACACTTTGGTGTTTTGCCCCAAGAATGTAATCCCCATAAATAATGTTTCAGTCAGCGTGTTTCAAGTTCCTCAATATCTGATTAAACTCAGATTTACTAAACTATGTTGAACTCAGAGTATGGCTTACTGTATTATCTTCATTTACTTTTGTTGAGTACAAGTAACGAATTTTATGTATCTACCTATCATTCCATAGGAGAATCAGAGAGATATGGTGGAACTCACCTTTGAGGGAAGAGGAATGATTTTTGCAAGTAGAACTTAGTTTTGATTATGCATGTTACCTTTTAGCATGTTACCTTTGGCATTATGCATGTTACCTTTTCCCCTCCATTTGTGGGGGAAAGAAAAAATTCCATTTGTATAAAAATTGTATTTAATAAAATGTGCCACAAAGTGTTAGATTTTGATTTTATCTTTACTTTTTAACCAAATACTTTTAATATTTTTTGAATTTTTGATTTCAGGAAAGTTTTGTCACAGGTATTAAAAGGTTCAAAACAATATTTAATTACCATGAGTGATAAAAATTTTTAAGAACAGCTCAATATGCTACTGACAGGACTAGATTTTTCTCAGTTAATCAAGCCTGGGGGTGAAAGAACACCAAATCTTTGGTCACTCAAACAGTTTGTATCTGTTCTTAAAAGCTGATCACAGTTTTATCCCTTTTAGCAGATAGAAACTTTCCCAAAGATTCCTCTTTCACAAACTATGCATTTTTTAACTTTCCCATTCTCATATCACTTTATTCCCCAAATAATCAGTTTTTTTTTTTCATTTTTTTTTTAAAGATTTATTTATTTATTTATACAAGCACTGGGTACAGTTAGAAGCACTGGAGGGTGAGAGAATTCACCAGAGCCAGAGCGGGGAGCAGAGCAGGCAGAAGGACTGAAGTACACTGCTGAGGGGAGCAGCGGGCGGCAGGAGAGGTCTGTGCGCCATGTGGGACCCTCCTCCTGTGGCCGGGGAGCAGCTGGGGATCGAACCGGCAGTGCAGAAGCTGCTGGCAGCTTCGGAACCCTGCGCTCAACCGCTGCGCCACCGGGGAGGCCCCAAATAATCAGTTTTATCTTGAAACTAACATCTTGCATTTCCCTCAAAAATATTTTTATTCCTTATACTTTCCTTTTACTGAACACATTTTATTTACTTAAATAGAGCTATTTCTTTTAATATTTCATTAGTTTTAATTTCATACCTTAATTAGAACTCTGTACCCTTTAAACATTCACTTCCTAATTTCTAAATTGTAAACAATTGTAAAAACTATACACCATTATTCTTTTACATTGGAAGACTTACAATTTACTTTCTGTATTTCCTAGACACAAGACACTCTTTATTCATCGACTAAAATTACTGGTTATTGACTCTTACTCTAGCTGGCTTTGACCACATCATGTTAGATTATCAGAAGAATTTATACAGTAGGCCTCCTGAATAAAGAAAATGTGATTTTCTTCCCAGGGCAGGGGTCAGGGGTGGAGAGGAAATTTAGGTGGAGCTAGTTGAAGTATGTACTAATATAGGACACCAACTAAAGTTTTGATCATCTAACAGTTTTCCTAAATTGTGATACTTATATATATGTTTATTGTTCCTCTTGAGATTTCCTCTGTCAGAGTTGTTGATGTCTAGTTTTGTGTATTGTAATGAGGGATTATGAAATCTATGGCATAAATCTCAATAGTTAACAGCATGAGAAATGTTTATTTTTTGCATTTTGTTAAGAGTTGAATAACTTTTGAGCAGTTTGGTTTTTAGTACTTTTGGGACTTCATTGATAAGGCTGCCTTTGTATAGGTCTGTTATAAAACTTACTGATTTATAAACTTATTGATGATTAGTACCATACTGTGAACATTCTCTCCCATTGTGAAATAATCTTTGATTATTTTTATGTAGTTTAAGAGTTAATTTTTTACAGCATTTTTAAATTTATAAGATTGAGAAGGTACGGAGATTTCCCATATATATTTCTTGCTACTACACATGCATCGTCTCCCTCGTTTATGAATATTACTCACCAGAATGGCTCATTTTTAAACCAAGAATGCAGCAATTGACACATGATAATCCAAAGTCTATAGTTTGTGTTTAGGCTCACGCTTGGTGTTGTACACTATGGGTTTGGACAAAAATATAACAACATCTGTCACCATAATATGTTTCTAAAAATTCTCTGTCTTCTGCCTACTAGTCTCCCTCCTTTGCTCTGCTTTCTACTAATCTTTTCAGCATCCATGGTTTTGCCATTTCCAGAATGTCATATTGTTGGAATTGTATGCCTTTTTACATTAGCTTCTTTCACTTTGTAATTTGCATTTAAGGGTCTCCTTGTTGTTTCAAGGCTTGTGATAGTTCTTTTTAATGCTGAATAATATCCTGTTGTCTGGATGTGCCAGTTTATATATCCATTCCCATTCATTTATTTAGGCCATCTCGATTGGTTCCAGTTTTTTGGCAATTATGAATAAAGCTGCTTATATACAGCTATGCACAGTTTTTGTGTAGGTAGGTTTTTAAAATCCCTTTGGGTAAATATGAAGAAGCACAACTGCTAGATTGTAGTAATCACCAAACTGTCTTCTAAAGTGACTGTATTACAGTTTGTGTCTTGCCACCAGCAGTGTGTGATGGTTCTTATTACCCATGTCTTCAGCAGTGTTTGTTGTCAGTGTTCTGGATTTTGGATATTCTAATAGGTTTGTAGTGGGATTTAATTTTAGTTTAGGTTTGTATTTTCTTGATGACATGATGTAGACTGCCTTTCCATGTACCTATTTGTCATCTGTATGTCTTCTTTGATGAGGTGTCAAAGTCTTTGCCATATTTTTATTTCAGGGTTGTTTTTCTTATTGTTGACTGTTAAGATTTCTTTGTATATTTTGGATAACAGTTCTTTATCAGATGTGTCTTTTGAAAGTACTTTCTACTGATGTGGGCTGTCTTCTCATTCTCATGATACTGTCTTTGGTGCAGAGAAGTTTTGAATGAAGTCCAGTTTACAGCTATTTCTTTGATGGATTGTGTTCTCGGTGTTGTATCTAAAAGTCAGCTCTATACTTAGGGCCATGTAGGTTTTCACCTGTGTTCTAGTTTCTTAATACTGTGTTTACATTTAGGTTCATGGTCCATGTTGAGTTAATTTTTGTGAAGGGTGTAAGTTCTGTGTCTCGATTCATTTATTTTGCATGTGGATGTCCCATTTTTCTAGAATCATTTGCTGAAAAGACTATTTTTGGTTATGTGATGTTTTTGGGAAACTCTTGAATAGTGCACTTATCTGTTACAACTTACTTTGTTACCATTTATAAATGGAATCTTTAAATATATTTTGACATGAAAGTATAAATAGCCTTGAGCTTTGGGCCAAGTTCAATAAACAAATAATATTTTCTGTCCTACTTTTGAATCAAAGAGTTCTTTCCCTGTGGCTCACTCTTGAATAGTTTTAGCATTTGTGAGTCTTTTTTCACTTGGAATTTTTAGTTTTGGAAATCACCAGTGTTTCAGTTTGTACACTTGGTAATTAGTTTTGTATTATTCATTTTATGGAAAGAAGTGGGTAACTGTAAAGATTGAATTTTCCAGTTAACTGCAATACTACCTTTTTTTAAAATTTATGTATATTTTACATCATTGTTCATTTTTAAACAGTGTTTGCTTTTATCCCTCCCTCCCCCACCTCAGGTGTAGTCCCTATAGAATTTCCTTCACCAATGCACCAGTGCACCAACACCACAGTCTCCTGTTCTCCTCCCTCCCTCCCTCCCTCTGATCCCTCTCCCTCCTTTTCCCCTGCAGGATGTCTCTGATTTATAATTGTCTGTCTGTTTTTGTTTTGTTTTGTTGTGTACCTGCAATACTACCTTTTGAAGACAGTTTAAAGGGAGTTTCAGTATTCTTTATTAAGCTCAGGAGGCATTATCCTTTCCGTATTTCCAAACACTTTGTAGGTAGTCTTTTTTAAAAAAAAAATATTGGGGTAACATTGGTTTACAATGTTGCTTGTGTTTTAGAAGTGTATGAACTGATCTCCCCTTTCAGGTGTTGTTTTCACACCACACCCACCAGCAAACTGCCATAGTTCACCACCACAGTGTATTGTGCTCCCTTCCCATTTTGTTCTGGGCTCTCTCAGCCCTTCTTCCTCCTTTGGTAGCCTCACTACTATAGTCAGCATTCATGCAGTTTATTGTTGACTCTTTTTATGCCACTTTCCACATCCATGTTAGCATTACATGTGCATTTTACATCTTTGTTAGATGTTGAAAACAGAAACTGTCTGACTCATCATTGTATAATTAAGGCCCAATACATAACTACCTAATTGTTATAGAATCAGTATAAAACTCCCCCAGATAATTCTTATATAAAATGTACACACACCCACACACACACAAATTAAGATGTTAAAACTCATTATTATACACCATTGTAAAAGTATTTTTTTTCTGAATTGAATAGTCAAGTGTGTATTGCTCTGCTACCAAGTCACAATAGAGAACTTAGTCCATGTTAATTTTCTAGACTGTAAACATGTTGCATGTTTGTAGACAATTTTTTTCCTATGGTGGTTACTTAAGAAATGCAAGAGTATGTATAAAGGAATGTTGTAATTATTGTCTGTTTGAAACTTTTTTTAATGAAAAATTTCAAACCTAAAAACTGGTAAGTTTAGTATAATGAACTCTCTATCCTAACGTCCAGCTTAGCTATTTATCAAATCACGGCCAGTTATATTTTGCCTGTGTCCTTCTTCACGCTTTGCTGCACTCTCTACTTTCAAGATTATTTTGAAGCTTATGCCAAGTATATGATTTCGTCTGTAAATACTTCATTATTCATCTCTAAAACAAGGAATTCTTTTTTTTTTTAATATAACCATATTACCATTACACCAGCTAAAAAATAAGCAATACTTGTTAATGTCATTAAGTATCCAGAAAATGTTTTGAATTACTCTGTTTCTTTTCCTCCTTTCCCTCCTCATTCTTCTCCCCCTTTACTTTTTTTCCCCCACTGTATTTCTGTGAAAATCAAGTTGAATAACCATTCTGTATTGCAGTTTCATTTCACAGATTCTGCCAACCCTTCCTCCTCCTTCCGCTCCCTTAATTCTCTCTTCCCTCTCTTTCCCTTGCTCTTCATTTGTTAAAGAAACTGGGTCTTTTCCCCTCTAGTGTTTCCACAGTCTAAACTTCACTTAGTGTCATCTCCATGGTATTTATAGTGTCGCATTTTCTCAGTTTTCCGCATTTCCTAAATGAGATTCTGATTTGATTCCTTCCCTTCCCCCCCACCCCTGCCCGCCCCCCACCCTTAGCAAAACTCTTTCAAGACAGTGGTATATATTATTCTTTCCAGTGGCGTATAATGTCTGGCTCATTGTCTCCTTTTCTCACTTTTGATTGCTAGACACCTAATATATTAAAGATTTCAATATTATGATAGTCAGTCATTTCTTCTTACTATATAGTATAGTTCTTTGAAGGTATACTGAATTTTCATCAACTCTCTGATTACCCTGAAATAGGCCTACATTTTATTTTAAAAAGTTGCTTTGTTAGCATCCTTCAAAGGTGATCATTGGAGTTAAATATTTTTTATCATTTTATGAGCTCAGCTATTTTGAAGTGCTTAGTCCATTGCCATTATTCTTTCTTATTCTATCTTCATCCAGTTGAAGCTGCATCAGATGTCTCCTGAATCCTTTTGACACATACCCCAGTAGTATTTGGTAGCTTTCTGGTGTGGCAGGGTGCTCCAGGCCCATCTTAAACTCATTCCTGCTTTAGACTTAGTTGACTTAGTTAGAATTAGGTTATTCCTGCACTTGCCCTGGTTCATTTTGGTACAGCTGTCAACACTGTATTTTACTGAAAGGATTTAAGATTTTTTGTGTAGTTTTTGTTTTGTTTTCTTCTTGGGGTATGTACCACCAATGATTTACAGAGAAATTACTGTGTTGTAAAATCACTTAAAAGTACTTTCTTGGAGTGGTTACTCCACGTTGTTAGTTTAATATGATAAGACTCATTTCACTTTGTTTTTGATTTTTAGAATATGCTTCTTAAGCTCTTTTTAATATTTAAAATAATTATGCCATTACAAAATTAGGTCTACAGTACAGGGTATGTTTGGAGATGTCTAATTCTTACCTTTTCCTTCTATCCCGTTTTCTTCATTCCTTATAGACCATTTAAAATAGTTTTCCATATATTCTTATGTTAAAAAAAAAGCAAATGTGTGATTACATACTTTTCTTTATTAATATGTAATTGAAATTAAAAAGTAATCAGTGCAAATATGCTGATAAGAAAAGTATAATTTTTTCAAAATGGGCATTTTTTTGATATCTTGATGGATTCTATTAGCTCACATAATTAGAAATGCAATTGTTTTATTTTTTGGTAGCTTTAAAATTTTTGTGTTGATCAATTATTGTTAAGGGAATACTTTTCGTTTTTATATGTTTTGTTACACCCAAAATTAAAAGTAGACCTTTAGCTGTACAATGGAAACATTTCTAAGGAAAAATCTATTTCCTTTTTGATGAAGACTAAAAGCTTTAAAAAAAAAAAATCTTTACTATTTATTGAAAGTTAGTATTAAGACACAAACCAGTATGTATAGCTAGAAAAACATAGTTTCTAAAAAGCTCTTTTGGTTAATTTGTTTCAACTTTGTGTATCTGCTAGACTTTTTATCAGAAATTCAGGAACCTTGGTAAAGTAATTTTGCAATTTGAGGCTGGAAGTCTTTCAGAGCTGTTTTTTGCTGTGCTTCCCATCTACATTTTAAATACTTTTATTATTCTTCCTGTATAAAGGAAAGTATTCAGTAAATACAGTCTTTTGTTTTTCAAACTGTAGTTGCTTCTAGACCCTAATTCAGTGATTTTCAGTGTATGGGCTGTGAGTGTGTGTGTTGTGGGGTGAGGGCAGGTCTGCAGCATAATTTAGTTTGTATCCTGAATAAACAAACACATACAGCAAATACCTTATTTAATAACATTATTTTGCTCAACACTGTTATAACACTGATGAGAAAAGATACTGATTTCTGGCGAGAGCCACTGTCTGTAGGATTTACGCTTTCTACCTACATCTGCGTGGGTTTTCTCCTGGTACCAAAGATGTGCGCTATGCTTAGTATTGTGTCTAACTGGTCCCAGTCTAAGTGAGGTGGATAACCCTATGAGTGTACTGTGTTGGAAGGATGTTCTTGTGCCATGAGCTGCCAAGGTAGGTTTGACTCCAGCTACCCCATGACCCTGAGCTGTGATTTTAATAGGTAGGTAGAAAAGGAATGAATGCATACAGATTATTGTTTACTATTAGAAGTGTTTGAGTCTTTATTTAGAAGTTTAGTGTTAATTTTGTGACTACAAGTGGGCCATAGTATCTTAACTCTACATCAGTTTGCTTATGGCAAAATTGGTTGCATTATACACTTGGCCCTTGAACAACATGGGCTTGAAGTACATGGAGTTTTGTTGTAAACAGACTGTGTGAACTTACAGTACTGGTGAATACAGTACAGCTCTGTAATTGTACTTCTCTCAAGTTTTTTTTTTTTAAATTACAAAATTGTAAACTGAAAATATGTAATACACAAGATATGTGTTAATCAACCATTTATGTTATTGATGAGGCTTCTGGTCAACAGCAGACTGTTACTCGTTAAGTTTTGGGAGCATCAAAAGTTATTCTCTGATTTGTGATTATGTGGGGGGGGTCAGTCCCCATTACTTCATGTTGTTCAAGGGTCACCTGATATTTTGCTTGAAGTCATAGTTTGCAAGAACCTATTGTTAACATTGTATGAAGATTTACTGAATTATGAATATACCTGTTACTATTTCAAATTATGTGTGGGTATTTTGTATTTGATAGGATCTAGTTAAAAAAAAACACTAAATTCAAAGTAGCTCTTTTTGTTTTCTTGTATTTTCTTTTTCAGGACGTTAGGAAGCATAAAGCATTTGGGGCTGGGGAGCAAGATGGAAGAAATAAAGGATATGTCAAGTTGTTTCATAATGCACATTATATATTCAGGAAAATGTACAGAAGTTGTAGTAAACTGCTGTTGTGAGGGAGTGTTTTCTGTTACAAAGAATTGAAAATACATAGGGGGTGATTTGTATGCGTGGGTATCACCTATTTATTGTGGGCACCACCAGTTGGAAGAGGGAGGAAAAACTAAATAGATATCCTTATCTTTGTCTGCTGAGCAGTTAACTAGCTCAGAGATACAAGTAATTCTTTGCAGTGTCTATCCTTTAAACAGACCCACTTTCTCACCTGGTTCAACAGCTAGATTGAAAACTTGCACTGTACCACTAGTCTTTGCTCCTGCTTATGAGGATATACTAGATACCTTAAACAATGGTGAGTGGAAGAGGATCTATATTCCTTTGTTCATGAAGCATGAAAAGATGGGTTTGGGACCAGTTGTTTCACCACATGGACTGATGATCCCTGTGTGACTGCCTCTCTGTCTGCTTCCATGAAAAGGAATAATGGTCTTGATCAGGGTATGGGTATGTTGAGACAGGACTAAGTCCTTGGGTGATTTATTTTGAGTGTGGGACTTCCTGTGGGTTCTGCTGGTAGGAGCCTATAGCTCTGCCTCAAGCCTTAAGGTAGGGGAGGAGCACTTCAATTAGAATCCTTTCTATTTTGCTTTTCCTTGAAGGCCTTTTCTTGCCCTTCACATTTCCTCCTCTTTTCTCTCCTCCTTCCTTTTTTTTTCATTCACTCCCCTCTTTCATTTCTTAAGTAAATTAATTCCATAGTTAGCAAACAGCTTCTTTTAGCCAGACTTGGTTAAATAATTATATAATATTGAATGAAAAAAAAGGTCCCATGTTAAGAGCACATTCTATTGAAGTTCCTTAGAGGAACTTCGAGCTGAGCATAGATGAAAAAAAGTGGGAGGAAAACAATTTATGGTTGCAACAAAGACACTCTTCTTATGAGTATTATTGTTGTTAAACTCATATATATATATAATTTATGTGACTCAAGCTGGCCCTGAAGTAATATTAACTTTAAGATTCTCAGCACTGTCTGTGTGTCTGCCCAGTGCCATATATCTGAACAGATATACCCAGTGAATGAATATAACTCTTAGGAGTGGTTGATACACCGTGAGACTCATGTCAGAAGCCACAATTCATTCTGTGGCACCCTGACAATCTCTGTTCTTCATGTGATGAAAATAGTTATTTTCATTTACTCTACATTGCATCCATTTAGCTGTGAGATTAAGAAAAAACAATAATGATTAACAGAATTACTTAAGTAATCTGCTACAGCTGGACTTGAAAGATCATCTTGTGACTCAGCACTTTATTGCCCTCATAGGAATTCTAAATCAAATGGAGGTTTACTAAATTTGTGGATGTTATACAGAAAGTTAATGGCAAGTAGAATCTGTAGTTTTTGATTGTGTTCTTATTAATACTCTATTATGCTACCTTTCTTATTACAAAAGTCTGTGATAAGGATCAAATGAATAGGTAGAAACTACTATGAGATAAATTTTTCTATTTGCTTTTTATTGTTAGGAAGCATATGTAATCCTTTGCATTGTCATTTCTTGATTATTTGGCATTGTGCAAGCAGGGATCATTTTTGATGGCTCGGTGTGTCCCTGTTTTCAAGGTCAAAGCATTACATTAGGTATCTGGCATGCTAATAAACTGATATTCTTTGAAACTGAAATTCTTTTCATTATATTTAAAGTGTATACATAGATAAACTGATTAATAATAAAAATTATTTATACTCATAGAGGAATTTATCACATTCATTGCAAATGGTTTTCTGAATAATTTCTTAGAAGCCATATTAAGCTGATTAATATTTAGGTAAAAGAATGTACTTGCTTTTGATTTTATAATTATTTCCTTGAAACTTTTTTTTTTAAGATTTATTTTATTTTGTTTTTGCATATAAGAACTGGGGTGTAGGCCATAGGTGCGGGAGGTGAGAGGATTTACCTGAGACAGGGTTAGGAGCAGAACAGGCAGGTCTACTGATATACACTGCTGAGGGGAGCAGCAGGTGAGACAGGAGAGGTCTGTTGTGCCATATGTGGATTAACTCCCTAGTCAGGGATCAAACTCTTGCCACAGTGACTGGTGATAGCTTGATAGACTTTAACCCCTTGTGCCACCAGGGAGGCCCTCTTGTAACTTTTAACTTCAGGCACTTGTTAGATGACAAATTTTTGAGATTCACCAAGTAGTAAACATTTTTTCTAAATTTTATTGTTCTTTATCATCTCAGGAAATAAGAATTTAAGATTTTTTTAGTGGTATTAGGTCAAATGTTTTTCTTAATCTCACTAAATAATAAGACTATATTGTCAGTGAATTATATTTATAGGGACACTATGAATAATATAAAACTTTTTGGACAATTCACTATTTTAATGTTTCAGTGTACACACCCTGACTTTATCTTATTGAGAACTGTTCATTAATGCTTTTTGTAAGCTGTTTTAATCTGTCATCATCATCCTCCTCCTCATCATCATCATCATCATGCCCTTTTTAATTTTTTCCCTACCACCATTCCATATGCCCCTTTCACCATTTCTCCTTCCTTCCTTTCTTTTACTCTCAGAAGTCGTACTTTATTAATATCCATTAGTTTTTTCATTTTTAAAACCTCTGAATTTAGCCTTAACAATAAGTGTTTAACTTTGAAAAACTGACTAGTAAGCATAAATCTGTAAAGGATGAGTAGTATTGCCAATATTAGATTAAATCTCACTGGAGAAGGTAGACTGAATAAAGTATCTAGGTCGTAGTCTGTTTTTTCCAACTTTCCTGAGAATTTACGATAACTTTTCAGGAGTAAGTTTCTGACTAAATCTTGTAAGATAGCATTTATTTCCCACAGTTGGGCATCTGGCAGTATTGTATTGTGGATCAGGTACTAGATGTTTAGCAGAATTATAGTGAGAGGGACTGACCTGCTCAGTACTTTATTCTGAATCGCCATGGCCTACTTTTAGCTCTTAAAAGCAGTCAGAGGAGACCACTTTTGTCAGTGAAATGGTATTTACATCTGATTCAGAGAGCAGGTCATGTGAGCAGAATGGAAGCTACACCAGGTATTTGTCCTCTTGTTTAAAAAATGATAGTGGCCAGGATGAGAAAAAGGGATAATAAAAATAAAAATGAACAAAAGTTGTACCAGCTCTGTGGAGAAAAAATGAAAAAGACTTTACTGATAATATATACAATAAGATATGACTACATGGAAAAATACTGTTTGCCATAGAAAGTTGCCACTATAAGTTCTCCTTTAATAAATCTTACCCAAAATTTCTGCTCATGTGACCTCCAATCATTGAAACCTTCTTAGGCCAACCGATACAGTTGCTTGATTTTTCTCCATAACATTAGTCCCCATCTGATAAAACTATGTCTGATTTGTCTTGTTTCTGCATGTGAAATTTATGAAGGTATGTATGTATGTATTCTCATCTACTAGAGTGTGGACTTATGAGGGTATGTTTTATTCCTTGTGGAATCCTCACTCAGTACCTTGCACCTATAGCACATAGGAAACAGTCGATAATAGGTGAACGGATGAATAAAACTGGCCTTTCTCTCATAATTCATAGCACTTACTGTCTTTTCCATAGTTTTCTGGTCATTGATTTTGTTAAGCTTAGCATCTTATAATGCTTTCTATTACTCTCTTTTAGTTTAATGTCTTTTATTCTCATAAGACTGTCTTCTGTGTGCTCTTGATGGCAGGAGTGGGGCAAATGCTTCCTTTGTATACCTCATAGTGCGGGACGAATGGATGTGGAGATTTGTTGAATGCATTTATTTATTCATGATGATTTCAATTGCTAAAATCTACTTTGTCATTAAAAAAATGAATGTTTTCTTATTGGTTAATACAATACAATTTCAAACAAAAATCGGGTGTTTTGGGTTTATTTTTAAAAATGGAAAATGTTTAGATTTGCTTTCTTGATTTTATGGTAAATTTTGGTATCTAGAAGGTGGAATTTTTGCTACAGTAATTTTATAAATTCTGCAAACAATTTGAGTGAAAGAAAAGTAACAATTTTTAGTGAGATGTAGATTTCTTACCTTGAAATATAAAAATTTTACATTGTCTTTATATGATAAATTGGAACTTAGTTTTAAAATCAAATATTCTAAATAAATGCAAGTGTGTAGTATGCTTCAACCTTTGTATGTGCCTTGCCATTTATACATATACACATTCTTAAAATAAATATATTTTCATGCCAGCATATCATTTAGCAGTTTTTCTTGTGTATATTACAGTCACTAGATTTTAGTCATTTCTGATATTCTGTAAATATTTCTGACTATAGATTTTATATGCTATTTCTTACAGTAAATTTCCAAGAGTATATTTAATATTTTCAGATGCAATTATTTTAGGTTACTGAAACAATACTGTAAATTTTTAAGAGGGAAAATTGAAAAGTTAAGGGTAAAAGTTTTGTTGGTTCTTTAATTCATATGGTGTTATTTATTAAAGTTTCTATTATTATTATTATTATTATTATTATTATTATTATTATTATTATTTTGCTTTATTTCAGACCAGTCTGTCCATATGGGGATGGGGAAGCCTTGTCATTGTCCTTTCTCTAATAACCTTTGGACCCTTTGTGATATTATATTTGGCATTTTATATCCTCTGCTTTGTGGGTGGGTAAGTACACATCGTGATTATTTTACAATTCCTGTGTCATGTTGTTTTGTTCAAAATTGAGACAAATGGCCATGAGAAATGGAAGAATGATTTATTTATGAATGCTGTTTTTGTAAATTGTTTTTGAGTAGTGAGTTTAAAAAAGTAAAATTAGATACTCATGGAAATGAAAGTGGTGAGAGTTATAATTTGTGCCAGAAATATGGGTAGTAAGTACTCTTCAAAACTAGAATTTCAGTTCTAATGATAGAACTAGATAGAACTAGTGATAGAAAATTTTTTGTAATAGTATGACATTTTTAATTTGGTGTAGTCCTCCTTTAAGGTAGAATTTTCCTCATATACTATCTATTATTTAAGATGACAAACATGTTAAATTCTACTTTTACATTGTAGAAGATACTCTTGTTAATTAGGCTTTAGACAATAAGGTTAATTATTCCCCTTAGTGAATGCTGTCGTTTTAGTTAAGAAAATTCAACACACACAATTTTGCAGTTTTCCCTTCATGGTTACTTGGTGTACATACAAGTATTTACCTTGAATTGCTATATTTTTAAAAGAATATTTTCTGTCATGATTTAGTGTTGCTTCTGGTGCAAACCATTTGGTATCAGACATGAATTATATGTAAGAAAATGTATAAACAAGTGAAGTACTTGTTATTTACGTACTCTAACAAAGGTAACCTAGCTGAAATGAGTATTTTGTTGTTAACATGTGTGTGTATGTATATAAACAATACGTTTATGTAATTATGTTTGCAGTGAATATCCTCTGAGTCCTTTTAAACGTCTTTTGAGACCTTCAACATTTGGAGGAGTTGTTTAAACCTATAGATTTAAATTACTTAACTGAATTGAATAATATATATAAATTGTGACCCAAGAGACTGTGTAAAACACTAATGGTGTGACTTCTGAATATATCTACCACTTATATCACCTCTTTCAGCATAGGTTTTGAAAATCATGGGTAGCTGTTTTATATTGAATATATTCACTTATTGTTGAACAAGTGAGAATTAATTAAACAGAGCAGCGCTCTCAAGGACTATTCGTCAAAAGATATTTTCTGTTAGAGTTGGTATTTTCGTGATAATTGCTTAGATAGGATACTGCACAGTGAAATAATTGAGACATGAACGATAGGAATCATATAACTAAGTTCAGAATATTTTTATTGATTATAAAGCTGATCAGAGACTGTATAGATCTGTAGTTATTTGGGCTTCCTAATTAGACTGTTGAGTCACATATTTAAGGTCAGAGCGTGAATGAATACCCGCTTGGTTAGAGCCCTTCCCCACAGAGTTGTGGCTACATTTATCCAGTGTAAGGGAGATTATTCTGAGGTATTTCTTGTAAAATGATAGATTTCTTTTATTTCACTAATATAATAAGTTCTTAGCAAAAGTAAAGGAAAAGGATTTCAGAATACTTTCCAGTACTTCAGAAAGGAAGGAAGTTGTACCTTTATAGACAAAGGTAGATGCCCTGGGAATTCTTGGAAGTGGAAAGATCGTGAACGATTTTCCTTAAATTATTTCATATAAAATTTGGGAAAGGGAGAAGTTTGGTAATCTTTTCATTTAAAAGTCACAAGAACCTTTGTTGATCCCTTTTTAATTCTGTTAATTTATCAAGAAATAATTTCGGAAAAATATTTTGTGGATATGTGTAAAGCTCTCTAAAAATCTTTAGATAAGGTGGGATAATGGGGGACATGGGAGGGGCAATAAAAAGTCTAGATAATAATTGACAGTCACGTGGTAGGATCTGAAATTCCAAGTTTTGTTATATTATGAATTACCTGATGTCATTTGGTACATTTTAAATATAGGAAGTGTTGATAATTTAGATAATACTTAAAGCTGTCCTAAACCAGAATTTATCTTACCTTATCTCTCTATTTTTTTAAAAAATAATCTTTGGGGGATATATTTATTTAAATTCCAGGGTTTTTTTTGTTTTTAAATAATGAATTATTTTTTTCTGTAGAGAATTTGTTTATTTTTGTATTGATAGCACCAAATTATTATCTCATGTCACTCAAACGATAGAATTGTGTGATTAAGATACAGATTTAGATATCATTTGTCTTTATAATTGGTTATTTAGCTACCATTTATTTAATAAAGGCTGGTTTTTCTCAAGTTTGAAAACATTGCCTGAGGTTCATTATGAAATATATTTGATTAAATCTTTGAAAGGCATTGTATAAATGCACAAAATGTTTATAGTTGTTGTAAACCTAAGAATATAGGACTGAGGTGATGGTGCACTGGTGCATTGGTGAAGGAAACTCTATGGGGACTATACCTGAGGGGGGGTGGGGGGAAGTAAATATTGTTTAAATAATGAACAACAATGTAAAAAAATTTTTAAAAATTAAAAAAAAAGAATATAACATCGTCTGTCAATATCTTGCATTACACAAGTCACATATTGACTTTCCATTGAATGACAAACCATCTATTAAATCTGAAAAATTTGGCTGGTAATATTTGTGCTAAATGATAGTAAAATTTTGTTTTTGATTCTATTAAATACTTTTTTAGGGGTTTTGTGGTTACTCTCCTGTTTGGAAAAACAAACTCAGAGAGGTATCTAGAGCAGTGTGAACACTCATTTCTTCCTCCAACATCAACTGGGATTTCTAAGGTAAATAGGGTGAAGGAATGTGCAACCTCAAAGTCTGTTTCTTTGCAGTGATAATAATGTGATTATCTGTATATGGCTTGACAGATTTCCTACAATTCACTAATGTTCACTGTAAATTTATAGGACATATTCCAATCACACTTACAAAATGCATTTTAAAAGATCACCTTTAAAACTGTCATAATGTTAGATGGTGAAAATTTGAAAAAAAGTAGAAATTTGGGGGTCTTTCTTGTCTTAATATAGTGTCATGTGTATGATTTGTGAGGATGTCAAGTATACTGCTTTGAGTGAAATCAATTGTATATTAACAAGAGGAGAAGAAATGGACACTGTTTTTCCTAACTCACTCTAAAAATATTTTGTCATTACTCACTTGCAATTAGGTTACATAGGAGAACCATAGGGACTACACCTGAGGGGAGAAATCAGTTATGTCTAAAAATTGACAACGATGAAAGAAAATAAATAAACAAATTAAAAAAGATACTTTCATTGTAAAAAAGTATCTGATTTTAATAATTTATGTTATTTTATATTATCTTGAATGTTGCTTTTTTCTTTTATTTTTTTCTAATATCATACTCTATGAACAAAATTGTAATTGAGTATATAAGCAGACTTCAGATTTGCATTACCTGCAGTTCTTTTGTGGGGTTGGGATGTTTTGATATTATATGAAGAGATACAGATGGTCTGGTGTTGATACCAGGAACTTAACTTTAAAGTTGTAGAAGATGCACAGAAAATAATAAGACATAGAAGATGCACAGAAAATAATATACAGTATTTTTTTAATTACTGAAATAAAAAATTCACCCTATCTTAGTGGTTCATATTGATACTTTTTTTTCCTTTCACTTACAACTTTTAAAATCTCTAAGATTTTATTTCTGTTTTCCTTGAGGACTCCAGTTACATATTCTTTGAGCTTATTCACCAATTTTGCTGAAAAAAATGAACTTTTTAGTAAATTATTTCTTACCCATCCATAGTTTCCACTCATTTGAGTGGTAGATACAGAGAATGGGAAATATTTTAAGAATTAAGAGACTACACAGTAATAAATCATAGTTGGCTGATTAAGAATTTACAATCTTATTTTATAGTAAGTGGTGTACAAAATAGTAATTTTGGCTTTCTAGTTCTAAAATGATTTTATAAATGCATTTTATGGAAAAAATCTTAGAGATTGCATGTTATAGCCTGAAGCAAGTAATTTATGCACACACACACATTTACACACACTATATATATAAATATATATATGTGTTCATATTTGGGTTTTAGTTTGTATTTTTGAGAAGTGTTTTATTACTTTTCACCCTATTTCTAGGCCACTGATCTTTTGAGGACTACAGAGAAATTGGACTTTTTTTTTTCCTTTGGTTGCTTAATACCATCCCTACATAGAATCAGTACAAATATATTAATTTGACAAATGGTATACAGCTTTGACCTGGGGAGGGATTAAGAAGTGTTTCATAAAGACAATTAATGATTAATTAGACTAACCTAAAACACTGATTTATGTTTTAAAATTTCATTGAATCATGGAAATAATATATCTGTATATTTCCAGTTTTCTCATTTTCTACAATGTTTGTTACTTTTATTAAAATTTTGAAGATAATAATCTCTGCTCCCTGTCCCCCATGTCTCATTTTGTTAACTAGAGTAATGATAATTGTTTTACACTAGTCTCAAGAAATAAGGTTAGTTTTTGACTTGAAAGTAATGACAGGAAGGTAAAATGATTTTAGAGATTTTAAGTCAAGAAACTATGCAATAAAGTATGTTTTTCCTTTAAGTGCTTGGAAGAAATGAAAAGGGAAGCCAGAACAATAAAGATAGATAGAAGATTGACGGGTGCCAATATAATTGATGAACCTCTTCAGCAAGTGAGTTTCAGTATGTGGTATTTGAATTCCATATCTTGTGTTCTAGGTATATTTCTTTTGAAGATATTAAGAAATACTTTCTGCTATTTAATTTGCTGGAAATTCATTATAACTCTATCCTTGGATTCTGTCTTCACTTATTTATGAACTCAGTAGTAATAAGATATTTACTTACTAGTTAAACCTTTTGATTGAATTTGCATTCAGTTTATTGACATATTTTATGTTTCTAGTAATTTTGTAGTTAAAGTGTTACTCTTTAGCTGATCAGGTTTGGCACCAATCAGATATTTTTTCTACTAGCGTTATAACTTTTTAAAATGGGAAATAACTGGTTTGAGCAAAAAATACTAAAAAATTAGATTTAAAAGATTATTCTCCATCTGAATGTTTTATATTGATGTTAGTTTGATTATATAAGGGTTATACGTATGTACTTTAAAATTCTTAACATTTATTTTATCTGATTTGCAAAATATTATATATTAAGTTGTAGAATTTGCTACTTATTGCCTAACTTAAATATATTCATTTGATACTATTGGCAATATCAAAGGTATTAGTATTAAGTGAATTGTCATTTCTGTAATTTAACACCAGTAAAACTGATAATAGCATCTTGGAATAATGGTTCCTTTTTGAGATTAGGGTCCATTATTTTAGTTCTCATTATTTCAGTTCTCATTAAACCTCTTCATTATATAAAGCACTAAAAGTTTGTTGTTGTTTTTTTCCTGTGAACTCCATGTTTACTTGAATTTGGGTGAAGTTTGGCCATTGATAACTAGTTTTTAAAAATTGGGAAAATTAATAATTTGGTGTAATGTAATTATTAAAGATTTTGAAATGGCTCTTAGCATTGATTCTCTCATAATGAAGTCAGTTACTTACCACTGCCATTAAGTATTTGAAAAGTAAATGTATTTTGGCAAATAATCCTTGTTTTCATTTGACAGTTTTTCTTTTTAAATTTTAAAACTTGTATTTTTTTGTTGTTAAATATTTCTGTTGTAGGTTATCCAGTTTTCCTTGAGGGATTATGTCCAGTATTGGTATTATACACTAAGTGATGATGAATCTTTTCTCCTCGAAATTAGGCAGACTCTTCAAAATGCACTCATTCAGTTTGCTACTAGGTAAGGTCATAGTATTGTATTTGTGCAGAAAAATGTGAATACATTGTTTGTATCAATAGGAAAATAGCTGTTTAATGGGTGGAGAAAATTGTGATTAAAAGGTAAGTAGAACACTATATAATATGGTGAGATAACTCTTGATTATCTCTGAGGTAGAGCTTAAGAACCTATAAGTTAGTCACTAAAATTTAACCTTCACTTTTACAGGATGTTTATTGTGATTAAGCACTGTTCCTCAGTTTGTATGCCAGTTTCGTCCTTGATCCAGTCATGTGACTTTCAAAGCCTTTCACCCTGCTTACTGATAATGCTCCTCCTCCCCTCACATTTAACCAAATACTCTTATTTGAGTGCTATGAAAATTAGTTTCAGTGTAAGCTCTCTTACTTTTGGCACATCCTCCTAGAGAGCAAAGAAACCAAGGGAAGATAAATCAGTGGAGAATACTCAGTTTATTTTCAGAATATAAGTATTAAAAATTGCTTTAGGAAACTCTTCTGAGATATCCTAAAATCCTCACTTTACAAATCCACTTAATATATTTCTGCTCATACAACAAAATTGTTTTAGTGTATATCCTTGCATTTAAAAATGACTTGATTTTGGGTTGGGTGGCATTTCCAATTTCATCTTCCAGAAGTTATTTATTTTTTAAAGAATTTCATGTTTGTATGAGTTTGCAATTTTGACTTTTTTTATTGGGGCTGTGTTAATTTATAGCCTTATAGAGGTTTTTGGTGTATGTTTTCTTTCCTCAGCTATTATATATATCACACTATGTCCACCACCAAATATCCATTCACCATATACAACCAACTTACTAGACTCGCCTACCCATTTCTTCCACTGACCTTCCCCTCTGGTAACCACCTTTCTGTTGCCAGAGTCTAAGTGTTTGCTTTTGTTTTGTTTGTTCATTTGCTTTATTTTTTTCTATTACACAAGCAAGTGAAATATGTGGTATTTGTCTTTCTTTTTCTGACTTATATTACTTAGCCTAATTCACTCAGGGTCCACCCCTGTTGTTGTAAATGACAAGTTTTCATCATTTTTGGTGGCTGATTAGTATTCAATATATACATTATATGTGTGTATAATGTGTATAATGTGTATATATATTTTATATATATATATATATATACACACACCACATTCTTCATTATTCATTAATCTGTCACTGAGCGCTTGGGTTGTTTCCATAGCCTAGCTATTGTGAATAGTGCTGCAGTGAGCATGGGGGTGCTTACATCTTTTTGAATAAGAGTTTTCATTTGCTTTAGCTAAATACACAAAAGTGGGATTACTGGATCATATGGTAGTACAATTTTCAATTTTTTTTAGAAATCTACCATACTGTTTTCCACAGTGACTCTTGTATAGGGAACTTAACCAGGGTCCCATAAAGGCCTATAGATGTATGCAAAACTTTTCCCTTCTACTTGAGTGTCTCCATAGATTTCATTTTTTAAAGGGCCTATGAAAATGAAACCAGAAGGATTTAAAAATCACTGAAATCCACTGTTCATATTTATATGTCACTTTGGGGAAATAAGTATAGCATGTCATAGTAAAATGAAATGTGAATTTTGAAACATAATGTGAAGAAAAATATATAGGAGAGTCTGAAGTCCTAGCATTGAACTTTAGCTGTATTAGTTATTAAGCTCTGGGACCTTTAGTGGGCAAAACATGTAAGTTCTTTGAGTTTGGGGGTAATCTATATCTACTTATAGGTTGTTATTAGGATTGAATGACATCACATGTGAGAGAATACTTTTGTAATGATTTAACTCCTGATGTTAATTAACATAGTATCTATCCCCAGTAACAGTTTGGAGAAGTAAATCTTCCTAGATTTTTCTTGAATTGTCTGCAGAATTTGGGCGCAAATTAGGCTAGGATTTAAGGGGATGAATACTTCATAACATATTCTAATTCCTTCTTCAAGTAAGATGTTATGACCAGAAGTCCAGGAAGATCTATATTATAATTCTACCTATACCATTAAATTACAGTGCACTTAAAAGAAAATTACTTAACATGTTTGTAAAGCAATAATATATAGTACTTACTACAAACTTGGAGTTGTGTGGAGCAAATGAGTTTATGTGCATGAAACATTTCTTGAAGTATTTCTTAATAAATAAACGACATTTTGGGTCCTTCTGGGTGGCGCAGTAGGTTGAGCACAGCACTGTGAGACTGTCTACAGCCTCTGCAGCACAGGTTCGATTCCCAGCTGGTCAGGGAGATACCCACATGGCACAGCATACCTCTCCTGTCTCTCACACTGTTCCCCTCAGCAGTGTTTTTGGTTGTCTGCCTGATCTGTTCCCTGCTCTCCCTTTGTCTCTGGTGAGTTCCCTCACCCTCCCGCTCCTCTGGCCTGTATCCCAGTTCTTGTATAAATAAAAAAAATATTTTAAAAAAATGACATTTTGAACAAGTTATTTGATATGCATATGTGCTTGGTTCTTATATAATTATCATTGATAAATATACTTTTAAGAGGCTTTTATATATTTATAAACAAACTAGAAAATATGCGCTGCCATGCTTATTATTTTAGTCATTTCTGTGGAAAAATATAGTGGCATCAGAAACGTAAAATTCAGAATTCTTTCTCTGGTAGAAATCTATTTTTACTTCAGTCATTTTACATAAAGGTCCTTTTTCAGGAAAGTATTCTACCAACAATGTTAAGATCTTCTTTAATGTCAAACAGTTATCTCCACCTCTAGTCAGGCAAGACTACATGATATCATTTACATATAATAGAATATCATTCTTCTTTCTTTCCTCCATTTGAACACTACATTCATCAAGACTTGCTCTTAGTGTAGCTTTTAAAATTAATCCTTTATAAATAATAGCATATCAGTTAAACTGTATTTCTGTGTGTGGTTATCTTCAACAAATTAAGCTGTTTTTGGAATGGTACCAATTGTAGCGGAAACTCTCTTAACTCATCTTTTGTTAGTATTCTCCATTCCCTGTGAAAGACATTGGCTCATACCTCTAGCATTAAAACTAGGCTAATAGATCACTTGCTAGTACTTTTGACCACTCTTTTCCCACCTTTTGAGTTTGAAGCTTATCAGAAATCAATTGTGTGATGCCTGGGCCCTACCCCCAGAAGTTCTGATAAAATTGATCTATGATATGAGCTCAACATGTGTGACTTAGAGAGTAAAGGTAATCAAGTGTGTTAAAAAAAAAACCTTTATTTGTCTCTGAGCGTATATATCCCAGCTATAATTTCTAATCAGATAATTTAATCTGCCCCTACATAGGTAGAATAAAATGAGTATGGCAAGTTTTGAAATATGAGAGTTTACATTTCTCTGAAAACTAAATTGCTTGCTTTGGAATTTTATTCAAAGCTATACTAAATGTATTATAGTTGGATTAGGTGTGCAAAATACAACTGTAAAATACATACAAAAAGTCTTAGCTCTACATTCACATTTTTTTACATGTCTTTAATAGTGCCATTTTAATAAACTAGAAACTGTATCTTTTGCATTATGGAAATGGGTTATTCAAGACAAAGTCCACATTAATATTACTTAGCAAAACCTGAGTCAAAGAAAAGGTCTTAGGTCTACATTGTAAGATTTATATGTTTTAAGGTAGAATTAAGCATATTCACAGTGCCCTCCTCTGATCAATTATTATTATTTATTTATTGTTATTGAAGTACACTATGGTTTTACAACCTTGTTAGTGTTTTGACAGTACAGGATTTCCCCTTACAGGTGTAGTCACTGTAGTACTCCCACCACCAAAGCATCCACAGCCCTCTACTATTATACTCTACCCCCACTCTTTCCCTCCATCCTCTCATTCTCACTCCCTTCCTTCCCCCTCTGAAAGCTACAGATCAGTTCACCTTTCAAAGGCTGGTTTTAAAATATGTCTTTGACCCTTTGCTTGGTTTTTCTATATTCTATATATGTGACACCATGTAAGTGGTATTTATTTATTTTCTCTTCCTGGCTTATTTTGCTTAGCCTAATCCCTTCCAGCTCTATCCATGTTAGTGCAAATGACGAGTTTATCTTTTTTGATTGCTAAGCAGTATTCCATTGTGTGTATATATTACATCTTGTTGATCAGTTATGTTGATATACTTACCATCTGTCAGTTTTCCATGTATTGTGTGTATATCACAGACTCTTAAAGCTATAAATGTCCTTAGAGAGAAAAAACCTTGGGAAGTGATGTGACTTCCTGAATTTCACAACTAATGAAATGACTACTCTTTTACTTGAGTAATGGGCATATATTCCAGTCCAGTATTTCTTTACAGAAATACTTAATTGGGGCCTCCCCTGGTGGTGCAGGCGGTTGAGCGCTGCGCTGTGAAGCTGTTTGCGGCCTCTGCAGCGCCAGTTCGATCCCTGCCGGCTGGCGAGGGTGCCACATGGCACGGCAGACCTCTCCTGTCATGCCCGCTGCTCCCCTCAGCAGTGTATTTTGTCATCTGCCTGTTCTGTTCCCCACTCTGTCTCTGGTGAATCCTCTCACCCTCCTGCGCATCTGGCCTGTGCCCTGGTTCTTGTATAAAATAAATAATAAATCATAAAAAAAATACTTAATTGATTTTGGTGTTCGGTGGTTTTGTTGTCATTGTTACTGATCATGAGCTGCAGACTGCTGAGAATTGATAAGTCAATGAAGCAGTCTCAATCGTAGTCCATATTTTTGGACCTTCTTGCCTGTTTTAGGCATTGGCATTAAATAAACTTAGGACTTGGAGAGGCAAAAAGAGCTATTTAGTATGTGTTCTTCAGAACTTTAAGAAATAAGCACCTGTTTTATTTACCGTATGTTGCCATTTTCCAACTACCTGTTAATGCTGTGACCTGGAGGAGGATTCAATAAATTAGTATGCATTGAGTTTTTATTTAGAAACTGGGGATGCCACTGTGATCAAAATGAACACAGTAGAATTAAATAGACATGTCTCTGACTTCCTCAGATTTTTATCTCAGCAGTTGAATTTATATAGCAGTTGAATCATTTAACTACAGATTGCAAATGCTATACAAAGTAAAAAATTGATGGTGTAAGAAATATAAATGGAGAATCAAACCTAGTTTGAAGGAATAAGGCAGAGGGTGAGTATCAGTGAAGTTGCATGTGGAATTGACATCTTAGATGAACTCTAAAGTGTAAGTGGGAATTGCCAAATGAATGTTTGGGGAAAGAAGGGAAGTTTGTAGAGCATTGATAAGGTGTGCAAACTTGGTGGTAGGAATAGTCTGTACCTCCTACAGAGGCACTAAGATAAGAAGAGGAATATTTAAGTTTGAGAAATGGAAATTTTGCAGGTCCTTAGAACAGAATGGAAGGAAGAAGATGAAACAGATAATGATGAGGACATAAACAAAGTCTTGGGTAGGCAGAATCTTAAAAGTATTTGTGCTTAGTCCTAAAATCAGTTGAACTGTTTAAGGGTTTTTAAAGCTTTTATTTTGTACTATCATATTTATATTTTTAAAAAGATCTCTCTGACTGCTCTATGGAGAAAGGAATGGATGGGGAGACAAAAGTGGATGTGGGAGAACAATGAAAAGGCCAGGAATGGTGGTTGTAGAGATGGAAGATAAGGGCATACAAAATGTATGTTCAAAGAGGTATACATTTTGTAGATGGAATGTTTTTGCTTTTGTGCTTCAATTAAAACTGCATTGCTTATTTGCTTTCCTAGTTAACTTTAATTCTTACAGCCATTCCATCAAGATACCTAAGCATCAGGAGCCTACTACAAATTGTGTATATAAGGGAGAGTTGAACATATCACCTATTCTTGTGACCAGAGTAAATAGTCTCTTATTTTTCAATTCAAAAAATTAAAGCTGGGCCTCCCCGGTGGCGCAGCAGTTGAGCGCTGGGTTGCGAAACTGCGCGCGGCCTCTGCGGCGCCGGTTCGATCCCCGGCTGCTCCCCGGCCACCGGAGGAGGGTCCCACATGGCGTGCGGACCTCTCCTGCCGCCCGCTGCTCCCCTCAGCAGTGTACTTCGGTCCTTCTGCCTGCTCTGCTCCCCGCTCTGGCTCTGGTGAATTCTCTCACCCTCCCGCCCTTCTGACTGTACCCAGTGCATGTATGGACAGAACAAACAAACAAACCAGCAAACAAATGGATGAAGCATGCCTCTATAAAAAAAAAAAAAAAAAATTAAAGCTTATGAGTAATAACAGTAAAATGAAAGGTAGTTAAAAAATTCATTGTGTACTAATTCAGGTTTTTACTGGAATAGGTATCTTATGGGGGAATATTCTAAATAAAGTGATAATGAAACTTAATTGTGGCCACAGTTTAAAAATAATTGATACTATAAACTCTAATACATCTATGTGAAGATCAATAAAAAGAGAGGTGGCTGTACATAAATGGAATGATTTTTAATAAACTTGTAACACTATTCCATTTGTTACATATTGAGCATACACCATCATTTTAGAAAGTACATTGATGTCACCAGAATATTTTCACATTTTGTTAAGACAAATATTAGAAATCATTAGCAGATGTTTTCCTAATTTACAAATGGGATGCAGTGTATTACTGTTTTTTCTTAACATTCTAACTTAGCAAAGTTCTTTTGTGTTGAGATTTACAAAAGACTGTAAATGTATTCAGTGGAAATAAGTCAAGCAGAGGTGTAGAATACTATATTGCTGCTTTACCCACCTCCAACATATTTGTATATTGAAAGTAGAAATCTATATTTAAAATATAAAGTACTTTTTATATATGTGCATTACTTGTTAATTTTCATCTTCTGTTGAATTGAGATGGTTTTAAAATGTCTTCTGTAATTAGTGAGTTTTGACAGCTTCAATAAATTGTATAAATATCATTGTACCATGAAACAGAACAGATAAGAGAAAGATTGTATATTGTTTTCTTCTAAATTTGTTAGACTGAACCTTTCCATAAGAGCAATGGCCTATATCAAGAAAATTCTGCTTTATAAAATTTTCAAATATAGTGATTATGTATGAATTTTTATGTGAAGATTTTTATAAGATGCTTACACAGACTAATTTTTGTTTTAAGGAAATTCTAGAGACTTCTAGGCTAAAATTGTTACTTTAAGTTTTATGCTACCTAGTTTAATATGTGCTTATAGACACAACTCCTATTCTAAATAATCCTTGAGTTCAGGATACCTTTTTAATGTTAATTTTCTTTTTGCATGTACTTATAGTTTACTTGTTCCATACATGTATATAGCAAAACCATAGTTGTGCATTAAAAATTAATATATCTGGGGCCTCCCCGGTGGCGCAGCGGTTGAGCGTTGGGTTGCGAAGCTGCCCGCGGCCTCTGCGGCGCCGGTTCGATCCCCGGCTGCTCCCCGGCCACCGGAGGAGGGTCCCACATGGCGTGCAGACCTCTCCTGCTGCCCGCTGCTCCCCTCAGCAGTGTACTTCAGTCCTTCTGCCTGCTCTGCTCCCCGCTCTGGCTCTGGTGAATTCTCTCACCCTCCCGCACTTCTGACTGTACCCAGTGCATGTATAAACAAAACAAACAAACCAGCAAACAAATAAATAAAGCATGCCTCTATAAAAAAAAAAAATAATATATCTGTATCAATAGCATGTGTTTTTATTTTGAAAACAGCCATCTGTTTTATTGCTCAGTATCATCACTACCCTTAAAAGTTTTTTCTCAGAAAGTGACAGCAATCAAGTCATCTTCTTCACCAGCTTCTTCATTATATCTGTGTGGGTAATTAGCATAATGAATTATATAGTGTACTTTTTTCTAGTTATCCTGTTGCCTAACTTCTTTTATCTACTTGATATTCCTGAAAGGCTGAATTAATTTTAGTGCTAATGTAAGGAAAATAACATTGAAAAATGTTTAAAATTTTTAACCCAAGGATTGGTATAAATTGTTTTTGACTTATCTGTTGTATTTTCTATTTCACTGGTGTACTATGCTAGCTATGTTTCTTGAGGTCTGTTGCTGTTGAGATAGAGTACTAGGTATGTTAATAAAATTAGCAAGAACCTTTTTCCGGGGTAAATATGACATTTTACAGAATTGTTTTGACTGTAGTTATTTTAAATGGTTACATTTTTAATTGCTAGTATACATAAATAGAAAGCAGTCAGACTCATGCAGAGGTATTTGGTTCAGAACTTGGAAAATTGAAATGAAATCCAAGAAATGTCTCCAATGTTCTTTTAAAAGCAAGCAAAAAAATTCTTAGTTCCCAATATCATCTTATGTCTGGGATAAGAAATTGTGTGATATACCTGTTAGAAGACTCATTTCATATTTCACTGGAATAAAATTATTTTATTTTCAGCACTTAGATTCCACTTTTAAGTGTTAGACATAAAATATACTTCAAATAATAGTGTTTAAAGACTTAGGTAGATTTGCTATGTGTTGGGTCATGCAAAAGAAAGGGATGGGATAGTAATTAGATGAAAATGAGTTAGTATAAATTCATTCTATATGATAATCATGTTGTCTTTCAGTAGTCATTAAAGTGAATTATATTTTTTGATTTTAAAAAAGCATTTATATAATGCTTTACAAAATATGTTTTTTATAAGGTCAAAAGAAATAGACTGGCAACCTTATTTTACTACACGCATTGTAGATGATTTTGGCACACACCTACGAGTATTCAGAAAGGCTCAACAGAAGATAACAGAGAAAGATGACCAAGTTAAAGGTAATGTCTTCATTCCATTTGAAAATGAGAATTTTAAAATCTGTTTTTCTTTATCCTGTTTATCTTGAATGATTCCTTTCTTTGCTCAGGTACAGCAGAAGATCTTGTAGATACGTTCTTTGAAGTTGAAGTTGAAATGGAAAAGGACGTTTGCCGTGATCTAGTGTGCACTTCCCCCAAAGATGAAGAAGGTTTTCTTTGCACTTTAACACTTTTGACAGCATAACAGTTCAAATTAGCTAAAAACAAGTTAGTAGAATCAGTGAAGACATATAAAGGTGTAGTTGTTTTTGTAGGGCAGGTAGTAAAGATACTGTTTGTAACTGATTTTATTCTTTAACTCTTAAAGGTAATTTCTAAATTCTTTTTTCTGTTTTAAAGGTCTTTAAAATTTAAAGATGGTAGTTAAAATTACATCTCTTGTCTTCTTTTAAATTATATAGTAAGTTCTAACATTTTATAATTGTAAATTTACTTTTTGATATGTAGTAATTCATCCTCTTGAATTTATTATTTCTACTTCAAGAAATATGTTACCTTAAAATATTTTCTAAGGGAATGATTATAATAATTTCAAATAAAATGTGTGGATTTGAAGACTTGTCTTTTCTTTGTGGGAGATTAAACCAGATAAGTTTTAGCTGAGGATGTTTTCTTATCCTATTTTTCAACTACTAAGAGTCTTTGCGACTTGGCACATTTTTTGATTAACAGGATCAGCTATATAATTATATTCCCAGGAAGTGTCAGCTAGGAACTACAGAAAAGCATTTCTAGCTTTCAAAATTGACTTCTAGATTTTTTTAAATGTACTCAACTTTTATTTCTTTCTTTCATTCCCTCTTATTCCCTTCTTTACTTTTTATATTTATTGTGCAGTTCAATTTTTAATGCTATTTCAGTATTAATTAAAGATAAGAGATAGGAATGATGATGTTCAGTAGCTCTGTGTAATTGAGCCCTGTTAAATGAATACAATAGAAGAGAATTTTTTTCTTTTGTTATTAACAGCCAAGATAGTAGAAGTTCTTTCTTGAAAGAAAAATTGCAGGTATATTTTTAAACATGCGAATAACTTTTATGTATGCAAAGAATGTGTGGTGTAAGTGCAGAATATGTGGGATAAATTAAAACTATTTGGGGGTAAATAGTACATTTAACTGAAATTTCAATGATTCAAAAAGTATGGTAAAATTGAGCAGAATTTAAAAAAATATTATTTTGCTTAATCATTACTATTTAAGCAACATGGAAAGAATTTTTGAGAACTAGGTATGTGCTAATTAATTATTAAAATAATAAGCCAGCACAATGAGAAAACTGCATATTTCAACTTTTATTTATATATGTTATCTCATGAGTAGGTAAAGATGTCATATTTTCAGTGTTATTATAACTACTTTTCTTATTTCTAGGATTTCTAAGGGATTTGTGTGAGGTCTTACTATATTTATTGCTACCTCCTGGAGATTTCCAGAACAAGATCATGAGATACTTTGTCAGGGTAAGCTTAAACTTTACAAAATAAGTCACACTGTAAAGAGATTGAGAGCATTAATTTAAAAATTTCTGGTCTTTGGACTCTATTATACTCTTAAAAATTATTGAGAACCACCAAGGAACTTTATATGGGTTTTACCTATCAATGTTTACCATATATTTATATATTATAAATTTATTATGTATTAAAAAAGAAAATTAGAAAGTTGAAAATACAAGAATGTATACAAGTCCACATTTCATTAGCTGATTGATGGTATATTCCACCCTGGCTTTTCGTTTTGAAAATACTGCTATATGCTCATGCATAAATGAGAGTGAAAGGGTAATAGTCTCAGTATTATGCTGATTATGGCTTTGATACAAACCCTCTGAAAAGGTATTGGGGAATATTAAAATATTAATATTAAAATATTGAAAATATTTCCCTACTCTCAGAGGTCCCTAAAATCCATTGAGATCTCTTTTATTTAGAGTTAGACATTTGGATTTTTTGGTTATAATACCAGGTATGTTTTAATTTTCTTTAATTTTGTCTTTAAATTACCTAAATTTGGCTAAGTAAGACTTCTGTACAGAAACTTATAAAAAACTGAGCAGCTAAGATTCTACTTCTTGTTATTAGAAAATGAGTAAGTCATAGAAGAACAGTAGTTTTGCATTTTTTACTTACAGGTTATAAACTTTTGCTCTATAACTACATTCTAATGTAAAGGAATATGATTTTGGCTGTGATTGTGAAATGAATGTTAGCTATATTAGATCTTACCCTACTTGAATAGGTGAGGTGAAATTTTCTAGTTTTTGTAAAAATGAAAGTTTGTCATCTATTTAATCCTGCAACACAGATACCCATTCCGGAGGTTTGCTTTAATGCATGTGTGTTATTATTTAAGAAATAATTTCCCAATTCCTACCTAACTCAAGTTCAGTTTATATGCTTCTTAGATGGGTATTAGTAATTTGAAGTGAGGGCAAAATGCAAAATTATCAAGGGTGGTAAATACCTGGCATGTCTTTATCACTGGATTTATATCTACCACTTGAAGAAAGATATTGCTAGTTTCAGTATCTCTTTGTCATCAGAATCTTTGTCTAGTTGGTAGTTCAGACAAGTGTATGAGCAGCATTTCATATGCTTAGCTCTTTTCTTTCTTAAGTTCTTTGTCATTGCTCCCGTTTGACTTCATATCCTTTGGTTTCCTTATCTTGTATTTACCTCTTAAATATCCAAGTTCTTCTATCTTGGACCTGCTTCTTGCTCATCTGTTCCTATGATTTTAAACTCCACCTAAATGCTGATGACTTCCAAATTTGTATCTTTAGTTCAGACTTCCCTTTTGACATCCAGGACACTGACCAGCTGCCCATTGGAATTATCATTTGGTTGGCTCACTGTCCTTTTAAACTTTATATGTCCAATATAGAAATATTAACTTGCTTATATAACCTGTTTTTTTACATTCCAATAAATGATATGACCACTTAGCAATTTTTCAAATGAGTTTTTCCAGAGGTTTACAAGGCCATGCACAATGTTGCTTTGTTTATCTCTCTGGCCTTCATGCCATGCACTCATTATAATTTAAACCATACTGCCTTCTTCTCCAACAAGGCCATATTCTCAATTTGACAGGATTATTTCATATTCTTTTTTTCCTGTGCTCAAGTAATTGCCCTTATTCACTTGGCTAAATTGTATTCTTCCCTCATATTTCATAGACATAGAGATGCTTCCCATAGGCCATATAATCTAAATATCCCTCATAATTCCCTATTTCTGTTGAAGCACCCATTTGTTTTCTGTCATAGCACTTACTATATTTTAAAATCAAAATTTGCTTGCTGTGTTTATTTGTTTGATGACTTTTTTTGCACTAATAGAGCTGTTAAATCCTATAAGGGTAGGGGCTATATCTGTGTCATCATTATGTACCTAGTGATTATCATAGTACCAGGCACATAGCCAATATCAAATCAGAGAAGCAGTTTTAATGCAAGAGGAAATCTGTTTGCCTTCTTGCTGTCTTTGGTGCACATGCTACTGCAGCTTTGAGGATTAAGCTGATTTATATTCTAGCTTAAAATAAGTAGAATTATAAAACAATGAATTTGTTTTGCTATAGATTATCTGAAGATCGCTATATATTTTTTTTGAAGGGGGGTTGGATCTAATCAGAGAATACTGCATTAGCAAATCAGTTTTTTTTCCTCTCTCTTGATTTTTTTAAATTTCAATTTTCTTTTGTTGGAAATTAAATTCAGGTTTTTCCAAAAGATATTTTTGTTCAGATTAAATAAAAGATTAAAGAGTTCTTTCCTATATATATGAATCCTTAGTATTAAATTGTACAAATCACAGTATTTGATTAAGATAATTGCTATCTTATTGCCTTATATGGAAAAAACATTTATTTAAAAGTTCTTGGCCAGAGTGACTTTTTAAGTTTAGGCCTTCATATATGACAGTTGGTGCTTGTATTAAAAAATAGAAATTCTATGAAAATGGTTACTTACTTTGGAATATTTAGAGCTCTCATTAGAACCGGTTTAGAAATTGAGTTTATGATTACAACCAAAATTTCAGAACAATTTTTTGTAAACTTTTTTGTTCCGAAGAAGTACATTTTCAAATTTGAACATATGGAGCCAGAGACATAATTTGAATGATGGAATTATATAAATAATTGCTAAGAAGTTATAGACTAAACTAATCTTGAAAGAATAAACAATGCCTTCAAATTTAAGACTAAAATGTTTTAAAAGATATTTCAGAACAGCTAGTGGAACCTCTATTAGTACCTTTTGGAAATACTAATTTACCATATGGTAACAATTGTCAGAGATTTATACAGCTTACAAAAGTAGAATTTATATAAAATATTTTTCTAAATGAAAATAAAATGAAAGCTACCTTCTATGAATACCAGAAATGGTCCAGGTAAATCAGACTTCCAGAAAGAAGAAATAAATCAATTGATTCTTAATTGGAGTATTGATTCTGTAGTCAGTCCTTGAAGGAATGTTTGAAAAATAATACATAGCATGTACAGCTGCAAAGAATTGAAAGGTGTATTGTAGGGAATGGGGTGTAATTAACATTTATAATTTATTTTCTATTAGGATAGTTTTAAAATAGAGCCAGTATAAAGAATGATAAAGTAGACATTTATGTATGAACTTCCCATTTTAACCAATGTTAATATTTTACTGTAGTTGCTGTGTTCCTTTCTTGGAAGGCAACCACTCTTTCAGTTGCTGTGTACTTTTCCCCTTACTTTTTGTTTTTATGCTTTTAATATAGACATGAAATCATAAACACATATAGTGCCATGTTTTACCTTTAAAAATTGACACGGATGCTAACATGCTGTAGGTATCATTTTGCTTATCTTTCACTCATCTCTAGTTTTTATAAGATTTAAAAGATTTTGTTACCAGGTTTTACTTCTGTGTGAACCATATATTTCTTAATATCTTTGTATTAGGAAATTTATATTAACTTATTGACTTGAGAAATATATGAGGTTAAATTTGTTTTTGTATTTTAAAATTTTTATTCAGGAAATTCTTGCACGAGGAATTCTTCTTCCATTAATAAATCAACTCAGTGATCCTGATTATATTAATCAATATATCATATGGATGGTAAGTGCTTACTGAAATAACTGTTTTAAAATGTAAAAATATGGTTAAATGATTAGGATGATTAAGCAACAATTTGTTAATTAAGTATATATCTGAAGATAATGTTTATATTTTCAATATTTGTTTGCTAATACATTGAAGTATTAGCTATTTTTTTAAAGGAGTGTATTGATAAGATAATCTTCCTCACAATTTTTGTGCTGTTACTACTTATTTAAATGGAAAGATATATTTTACTGCCTGTGGTATAGGTAATTTTTTTTAAGATTTATTTTTATTTATGCATAACAAGAATTGGGGTGTATGCCACAGGTGCTCACCAGAGACAGAGTGGGGAACAGAACAGGCAGATCTACTGAAATATACTGCTGAGGGGGAGCAGTGGGCAAGACAGGGCAGGTCTGCTGCACCATGTGGATTAGCTCCCTGGCCCAGGATCAAACTCTTGCCATAGTGGCTGGTGATAGCTTGATTGTGCTAAGACTTTAACCCCTGCACCACCAGGGAGGTCCTAGGTAATATTTTTTTTAAAGCTGCTATTTGGTTTTAAATACAGCTTATGATCTGAACTACTTAATGTTATGTACTTAGATTTTGTTGTATATAGTGGAGGAACATGGGGAGGAAAGAACAGTTGACTAAGAATTGGAAAATCTGTATTCTAAATGTTTTTGTAAATTCCTTAGTTTGTCGTTAAGCAGATAACTTTGAGTTTTCTCATCTTTTCCACATTATCAAATAGTGATTATTGAGTTAACTAGCTCTGTATTCTGATTTTATATATTTCTTTAAAAAAAGTTTTTTTATTTATTTATACTAGAAGCACTGGGTACAGTCAGAGGCACGGGAGGGTGAGAGAATTCACTGGAGCCAGAGCGGAGAGTAGAACAGGCAGAGTGACGAAGTACACTGCTGAGGGGAGCAGCGGGCGGCAGGAGAGGTCTGCGCGCCGTGTGGGACTCTCGCCCAGCGGCCGGGGATCGAACCGGCGCTGCAGAGGCTGCAGGCAGCTTCACAACCCAGCGCTCAACTGCTGCGCCGCTGGGGAGGCCCTATATATTTCTTATTATAATTGCTTTTTCAATAAATTCATGATCAAGAAAGAGTTGCAAATAGGGCATTGATGGAATACAGTGATGTATACTTTTAGATCACTGATTCATTTTCTAAAGCATGGGATTTCTTCTCTGTGGTTGCCTTCTATTAACTCAGTCTATTTTCCTAGGAAAAGTACTTGATCTTTGTTCTCCCATAACCATTCTCAGACTTGTCATTATTTTATTGTAGTTGTTATAATTTCTGCCAGATTGTGGCTACTGCAGGCAGAAATTATTTTACTAATTTTGTATTTCTAGAGCCTTCCATGGAGGTCACTGAATTTAATTTTTCTTTTATCAATTTTTTTAGACTTATTTGGTTCTATTAAGAGCTTAAAGGTAAAAGCAAGATAAAGTGATAAAAGTATGCATATCCTCATAATTGAAATTAAAAACAACATATCCTTTTGTTAGGTATTCTACTCCTGAAATTTATACTAAAATAATAATGAACAAGTTTACCTCATATCATATTTAAGTCTGTTATTGACAACATTGACTTATATTGGTAAAAAACTAAAACTAATTTGTGTTCCATGTAGAATATTGGTTTAAAATATTATAGAATATTTATGACAGAATAGAATGCAGTCATTAAAAATAGCAGTTGTAGTACATCTTTAAAAAAAATTTTTAACGTTTTTTTCCCCACTACCTTATCCTTGCTCTATAACTTCAGAGCATTCATATTACTTATTGATATCCTCTGGTTTTTGAAAGTGTTTTACATTATGAAGTCATCTGCTTTGTAAATGTCCAGTATTTTATGTTACTGTTAACTTGTTTTGCTATACATAATTCTCTCAAATTCCCTCAATTTTGTTGAAAATAGCTGCATTTCATCCTTTCTTAATGGCTTTATAGTACTCGGTGGCAGGAATGTACTATATTATCTTGATCCAGTTGTCTGTCAGTGGACATTTAGGCTGATTCCATGTCCTAGCTATTATAAATATAAGATGATTATTATGGAATATTCAAGTTTTTGTGTTAATGACTTCATATTGTTTGCATATATGCCCAAGAGTGGGATTGCTGAGTCTTTTTGATTATATTAATCTCCCCATCCATGAGCATTGGATAGCCTTGCATCTTGCTATGTTTTTATCTAATTCTTTGAGTAACACTTTGTACCTCACACTCTATAGTTCTTTTGCCTCCTTAAGTAGATATAGACGCATTAAATTCTTTTCGAGTCAGTCGTAATGTAGTTATTTTCCTAGTTTCTTTTACCTCTTATTCTTTGTATATTAAAAGACTATGGATTTTGTATGTTGATTTTTTTTTATGACCTGACACTTTGTTATATTCATCTGTTGTTTCTAGTAACTTCTTTTTTTTTTTTTAAGATTTATTTATTTATTTATACAAGAGCTGGGGTACAGGCCAGATGCGCGGGAGGGTGAGAGGAGTCACCAGAGACAGAGCCGGGAACAGAACAGGCAGACTGACAAAATACACTGCTGAGGGGAGCAGCAGGCGAGACAGGAGATGTCTGCCGCGCCATGTGGAACCCTCTCCGGCCAGCCGGGATCGAACCGGTGCTCCAGAGGCTGCAGACAGCTTCACAGCGCTGCGCCCAACCTGCTGCACCACCAGAGGAGGCCCTGTTTCTAGTAACTTCTTGATGGAGTCTTTAGCCTTCTCTATGTTGTATATTACTTGCAAATAGTGATAGTTTCACTCTTCTCTTTTCTGAATTGTATATCCTTTATTGCCTGTTTTTGTCTGATAGCTCTGGCCAAAACTAACCCCTTTCACTAAGTTAAACAGAAGACGTGACATTGGGCATCCTTGTCTTGTTCCTGAGCCTAGAAAAAGCTTTCAGTTATTTGCCATTAAATATCATGTTCACAATTGGTTTGTGATATATGGCCTTTTATATATTAGGGTAGGTTCCTTCTTTTCCTCTCTTGTTTAGAGCTTTTATCATAAATGGGTGCTGAATCTTATCAAGTGCTTTCTCTCTGCCTATTTATATTATTATGTGATTTTTAGGTTTGTTTTTGTTTATATTATGTGTTACATTGATTGATTTACATATATTAGATTTTCCCTGCATCCCTGGTATAAATCCCATGTGATCATGGTATATCAACCTTGTGGTATACTGTTGAATTTGATTTGCTAATATTTTGTTGAGGGTTTTTGCATCGATTGCATTATTCAGGTATATTGGTCTATAATTTTCTTGTGTTTCGTTTGTCTGGTTTCCGTATTAGGGTAATGTTTGCATTGTAAAATGTATTATGGCAGATTCCTTCTTGTATTTTTAAGAGCAATTTGAGAAAGATGGACATTAGTTCTTTGAAAGTTTGCTAAAATTCATATTTAAGTCATCTCATCAGTCTTTTGAGAAGAATTTTTTTTTTATTGCTGTTTCAATTACATGTTTGTGCTTGGTTTGTTCAGCTCATCTGTTACTTGTAGATTAGTAGTCTTAGTGATTATATCTAGAAATTTGTCCATTTTTTAAAGATTATAAAATTTATTGCATATAGTTGGTCATAGTAATCTAGTAAGAACCTTTGGATTCTTTGGATTTCTGTGCTTTCTCTTTTGTTTGTGACTGTTTATTATGTTCTTTTTTCATTTCTCTTTTTGTTAGTATAGTTAAAAGCTTATATTTTTTGTTAATCTTGAAGAACTAGCTTTTTTTTTTTGTAATTACCCTTTTGAACTATATTTACTTATTTCTGCTCTCACACTTATTGCTTGCTTTTATCTTTTGGTCTTTTTGTTCCTCTTTTTCAAGTTGCTTTAGGTGTGGTATTTTAATTGGTATTTTTCTTGTTTCTTAATATGAACCTGCATTGCAATTGTCTTCCCTCTTAATACTGCTTTTGCTGCATTTCATAGTTTCTCATACCTTGTATCATCATTTTTATCTCAAATTGTTTCTGGATTTCCTCTTCGATTTCTTCTTTTACCCAAGATCTATTGTTTAGTTTCTGTGTATTCATCTTCTCTCTTTAAATTTTCTTATTCTCAGTTTCTGATTTTATGGCATTATGATCAGAGAGAATATTTGGGTATAATTTAAATCTGGTTTTATTGACAGTTGACTTGTGTCCCAAGATATGATCTATTCTCGAAAATGTTCCATGTACATTTGAAAAAAAGTTACATGCAATGTGTTTTGGGTGGAATGCTCTGTAAATATTTGTTAGTTTTATTTAGTCTAGCTCCTCATTTAAGGCTGTTGTTTATTTATTCTTTTTCCTATTAATCAGTCCATTGTTGTGAGTTTTTACGGTCTCCTAATATTAGGGTGTTGTTATCAATATCTTTTTTTAGTTCTCGTATTAATTGTTGTGTGTTTGTGCTTCATCATTCAGTGCATAGATATTTATGAGTGTTATTTTTTATTATTCTATTAGACCTATAATCCTAATATAGTGTCTGTCTTTTATTACTATTTTTAATCTGAAGTCTATTTTCCCACATTAGTTTAGCTCCCCCAGATTATTTTCGGTTGCCTTTGCATTTATAATTTCTACCAGCCTATAACTCTTAAGTGTGTGCTTATCTTTGTAAGATGATTTCTTGTAAACAACAGAAGGTTGGTCTTTGTTTTGAAATCCATTCAATCATTCTACATTTTAACTCGTGAATTCTTTCCATTTATGTTTAAAGAGACTGTTGAGACATAAAGTGCTCACTGCTGTTTTGTTATGTTTTGCTATTTAGGTCTTTTTGTTTTTCAATGAAAGGAACTGATCACTGTTGTACTTTGTAGTAAACTTTCAGAAAATATGAAGAATATATTAATAAAGGATTTTAGCCTGCTTTGCTCTCTAGCTTATACTCTGACACTATATCAGGAGTCATTTATACATAGGTATTATAAAATTCAAATGAGCTTTATTTTAGTTTTTTAACTCATAAATTATTGTGTTAATGATACCTTACCATGTAGTTTATTTTTATTTGAGAGGAAAGGTTTAGGGCACTGTAATATAATTCACTATAATAGTGAATTTATATTAGCTCTTAACAAAGTATTTGTGAAACCCAACAACAATTTTAGATTTTTAAGTAATTTCTAAATAGTAGTACAGACAAATTTGCATTATTATTCTCTAAATATGTATGTCATTTCTTTTAAAGACAATGTTAATGTCGAGTCTTATTTTTGACTGTGGCATATATCACCTATTATGTTCATTTTGTTACCTCCAATTGGAGCAGGCACTTGAACAGCTGTTTACTTTTTTCTTCATGCATTCTTAGTAAATCTTGTCTTTAATAACTTCTTTTTGTTTTATAATTGTAGTTAAATTTATATAAAATGGAAGAAATACCCAGTATTCCAAACTTGTGCTATAATTCTTGTTTACTAGAACTGTTTGAGAGGTCTGGTCTGTCTTTTTTGTTGTGGTTAATCTGTATATCTGTGATGACTAATGCTATTGAGTCAATGCATATGCTTATTGGCCAGTTTTTTTCACAGTTCTGGCTGGACATATACAAACTCCAGTTCTTTGACTCCTTATTAAGAATGAATAATATCTTGACCTTTTCACAGTTCCCCTTAATGTTTGATTTAGCTTAAATTTAACTGACATAGTGATTAGTGTTTTTTTATTAGCATTCTCAACTACCTATTTGCTCTCATCTTGCTTGGTAAAACCATATCTTGATTATATACACCTAACTTTCTACTTCATTTCATTTCTTACACAGCAAAGTAACTAGAAAAAGACAAAAAATAATAGTTACTTCTATCATCACATTGATTCTGTTAAATTTAAGACAGAGAATGCTGCTCTGTTTAAAACTCTCCAGTTTATATTCCATTCAGTGTGAAAACCACATTTGCTATACCTTACACAGTCATCCTCTATTACCAATGATCTTGTTTTCTGTTCCTCTGCTTGCTTTTCTATTCCTCAGCCAACATGGCTTCCTTGCTATCATCAGACATCCTGAGCATACTTTCTGTGCAAGCTAGCATGCTATAATTTTGCTTACTTTGTTTACAGTCTATGGCTTATTAGAATTTAAGTGCAACGAGTATAGTTATTTTCATTTTGTATTGTGTTATAAACACTGGGGGAAAATGTCAGTTTACCAGGCACATGGATGGCTCTCAAGATTGTGCTTTCCCCTTAATAGATGAACACCCCTCCCACCTGCTTTTTTAAACTTCATTTTCAGATCCGTGAATCTAATTGCAACTATGAGGCCTTTATGAACATTATTAAATTGAGTGACAATATTGGAGAGCTAGAAGCAGTTAGAGATAAGGCAGCAGAAGAATTACAGTATCTTCGATCTCTTGATACAGCTGGTGATGGTAAGTAACTTAACTGAAAATATTTTACATCTTTAGTTATAACTATGTTTTCAAACAAAACATTAATTTACCCAACTGTGAGTTTATGCTATTAGTTGCTTCCCCACCTTTGCTGAATCTAAATCTGTTAGCATGTACTAAGAATAAAGCATTATAATTTTCTGAACTTGAGATTATTAACTATTATTTATAGTGCCCTATCTTGTAATTGTCATGATTTGATTTTAAATAGGTTTGCTAAAATTTCAAATTTTCTTTTATTAAATAAAATAATTGTATATTCATTGGTTTTCATGGTAAATCACTGTGTGAGTTTGAAGTATTTTATAGATAGTATTACTGCTTTGTATTTAGACAATAATCATTTGTTTGTTTTTAGATATCAACACTATTAAGAATCAAATAAACAGCTTATTATTTGTAAAGAAAGTATGTGATTCAAGGATACAGCGGTTGCAGTCAGGCAAAGTAAGTAAAATACTTTTTGAATTAATGTTTATGTTATGTTAATATTAAAATATATTAATTGAAATGGTTAGCAAATAACTAAAAGAAGGATATTAATTAGTATAGCACTCTTCAAAAGAACTTTTAGAGAAAATTTCCCTGTATACAATGTGTGACCGTTATTTGTTTAACTAACCTAAGGAAATTAAGTATTGCCTGAAAAATACAAAAGTGATTAATTAAAAGCTTTGCTTTATTTCTTGATTTATTCTTCTACTTATTATTTATTAATAATTCAATATCTGTTGAATTTTGTGCATTGAGCACCATTGTAGATGAACCTAATAGACAAAATTTTTGATGTAGTTTACATTTTACAGAGTCAGAAAATAAATCAAAAGGTAAATTGATGTGTAACGTCCAAAAACATAGAAAAAAAGAATGTAAAGAACATTAAAAGTAAATTAGATAGATATTGTCTAGGAGTGTTTTAGGGATAGGTGTTGAGATATTTGGTGATGTTTAAACATATGTCTAAATAATGTGGAGAAGTCTTAGGGATATCTTTTTAAGAATCAGTCAAGGTGGGAGCAAATTTAAAGGCTCTGCAATAGAAAAAGTACTGAATGAGTTAGTGGTCAGTGTGACTGGTGTGGAATGAATGAGAAGAATTATAGTGGGAATGCGATGGAAGAGAATTCTCAGAGGCTAGATACATGCCATATAAGATAGTTTTAAATTCTGATTGTGATGGGAATCTACTGGAGATTTAAAGTGATTACTTTGGCTCTTTATGATAAATTATGGCAGAGTGATGGTGAAAGAATGGAAACTAAAAGATTGTTTATAAGGCTGCTGTTTTAGTCCAGTAAGAAATGCTTGTGGAGGTTGTGAAAAGTAATTAGAGAAGGGATGTAATGCTAACAAGATTTGTAAATGGATTAAATATAGGGGGAGAAAGAAAAAAAGGACTCAAGGTTAATTCCTGAGTTTTTTGGCCTGAGTAACTGTAAATAGTGTTGCTATTTATTCACAGGTTTGAAACTGAGGCAGGAGGAGGCTTGGAAGAGAGAATCAAGTACTGGATGTTCTAAATTGAGATTTTTGTTCAGCATTCAAGTAGACGGGCTTATTTGTAAATTCAAGTTCAAACAAAAGTTTAGTAATGGAGATAAACTTTGAGAATCCTTAGGATTATCAGATGTTTATTTAAGTTAAGAGACTGGATTAGGTTGTCTAAAAGAGTGTTAGTAAGAAGATACCAAGGACTCAGTCTTGAGACATACGAGTACTAGAGTTTAAGGTGAGCTGGAAGAGCTAACCAAAGAAACAATAAATAACTAGCGAGATTGAAAAAAATCCTAGGAGTGTGATAATCCTAAAAGCCAAGTATAGAAAGGATTTAAAGAAGAAATAGTAGATCAGATATGGCAAAGACTACCAATAAATGGAAGATTTAGAATTGACTATTGGGATTGCCAGTATGGGCATTATTGATAATCTGATGACAGCATTATGGTGGAGTAGTAGAGAGAAAATCTGATTCAGGTCAGTACAGGAGAAAATGGGAAGAGATGAATTAGAAATAGTAACTTGTTTTACATTGAAAATTGTAATTTGCTATTTATATATCTAAAAAGAACTTTATTTTCTATAGTTATTGTGGAGTTTTTAGTTTGTTAAGTAAAAAATTAATCTTTGGTAATATTTTCTGTTTACCCAGTATGTCGACTTCAATCTATGCCTGAGAATATTGAAATTTCCTTATTTTTGAGTGATCGTAGCAGTAGCACTTTTGCCCTTTATGTCTTAAAATATTTAGTTTTGTTTCAAGGATGTAGAGGCAGAAACTACTTGAAAATACAGCTATTTATATTTGTTTTGTTTTGAAATAAATGATGAGCATTTTTCATACATTTAATGTATATTTACTGAACAACTCTAAGAGATCTCCAGGAAATTAACTGAAGCCAAATGGTTTTATTTTTGTGTCCACATATGTCATCAGAAGGGAAGAAAGTTTTACTTTTGTTTCATTGTAATTTAATTTTTATATTTGTTTAAAAATATTTAACCTAATGAGTGAATAGATGAAAAATTCACCTACATTCACTGTTATTTTTAGGAAATAAATACTGTGAAACTGGCAGCAAATTTTGGGAAACTTTGCATAGTCCCCCTGGAAAGCATTCTTGTAGACAATGTTGCACTACAATTTTTTATGGGTAGGTAAATATATTTCATGACGTTATATAGCTCTTGAAAGTTTTAATAGTTGTATTTTTAAATTTTAAATAATTCATATTTAGCATGCCAAATATATTTCTCCCCTACCCTCTTTCTCTGAAATGTTCTTTTTTTCTTTGGAAACCTTAGAAGGTAAAGACTTGGGGCGGGAGGGGAGGTGGGTAGGAAAATGTGCTTGTTACAACTCTAAAGTGCATTTGCCACATGGGTTTTAAAATAAAACCTAGGGTGAATCTACTATGAATTTAAATTATTGAAAAAGTACTTTTTAAGTAATACATGGTATATATAATTCATATGTAGCATGCCAGATATATTTGTTTATATCTTTATTTTGCATAAATGGGGAAGGGACTTTTTTAATGCTATTTTGAACATATATAATCATTTAATACACATTTATATTATAGCAACATTACTTTTTTCTGGGGGACATTTTCAGCAAAACTCCTGATTATTCATTTTCATGATCAAAAATATAAATGCTTGTTGAGGACTCAGTGCCTTATTTTTAATACTTACAGAAATATTAATTTTACAGTTAATCTTTACTGAGAGCAGAAGCTGCATATTGGTGAAGTAATTTATTTCTTGTGAAGTAGTTTTATTCCCTAGATATTTTATCATGAAAAATTAGATTTAAAAAAAAAGTGCTGCCATTTGCATTTCCTATATAATTGGTCTTTTTAGCTTAACCAGTTTATAACTATTTTGTCACTTCAGTCATTTGCTTAATATCTTCAATGTGTAGAGTTTTAAGCATTTGAAACTTTCTTTCTGACCTATTTGTCATATAGCTACATGTATCCCAAAATATATGGCATTAATATCTGTGTTATTGTACATTTTATTTGGTAGATTACATGCAGCAAACTGGAGGTCAAGCACATCTTTTTTTCTGGATGACAGTGGAAGGATACCGGGTTACAGCCCAACAGCAGCTAGAGGTTTTATTAAGTCGTCAGAAAGATGGAAAATATCAAACCAACCAAACCAAAGGTCTTTTAAGAGCAGCTGCTGTTGGAATTTATGAACAGTATTTGTCAGAAAAGGTGAGTATACTTTTCGATTACTGTTTTGTTACCTTCTTTGATACTATTGGCAATAATAATTTTTGTAAAACTTATTATAGCCATTACTCATGCTAAGTGCAAAACATTTTACCTCACGTTGTCTTTTTTAACATAGCATTTCTATTTTGTGTTATTGTACTCATTTTATAGGTGAAGAAACTGACTTTTAGAAAATTGAGTTAACTGACCAACATCATGCAAACATTTCTCTCTAGAACCTTGAGAACCACAAATTCAAAAGTTGACATACTAAAGATGACCATATTCTTGACTTTTTAGAATTTTTACTTTAAATAATTTTTCACATTAAACATCAGTTTTATTTTTGCATAATATCTGTTACATTATATACCTTGAAATGAAAGTTTTGGAAACAAATTAGCTTTTCCTATTTCCTTCCCATCTCATACTGGAACTTCACTGCATTATTAAATCAAATTTTAGACAAGGGTCCTTTTTTTTAAAGATTTATTTATTTATGCATACAAGAACTGGGGTACAGGCCAGAGGTATGGGGGGTGAGACGTTTCACCAGAGACAGAGTGGGGAACAGAACAGGCAGACTGACTGAAATACACTGCTGAGGGAAGCAGCAGGGGTGAGTCAGGAGAGGTCTGCTGTGCCATGTGGGTATCTCCCTGGCCTGGGATCAAACTTTTGCTGCAGTGGCTGCGGACAGATTCATAGATTTTTGTCCTAACCCCTTGCACCACCAGGGAGGCCCAAGGGAGGGGGGTGTCCTTCTTTTAAAGGCCACTAAAAAGGATTGTTTCTAGTGTTAAATAAGTAATAAATGGCTTATTCTTTAGCAATTATATTGAATATCCATCTGGTACTACTTTTCTGTGTGCCGGACACTGATTGTATGTCTTACATAGATCTCTTTTAATCCTTACATAATATTATTTCCAAAGGTAACTTTTTCAGCAAAAGTCAGAATTTTAAGTTCTAGTTTGTTTACAATGTGCTAAATAGTACATGATGGTGAGAAAGTTTTAGCTCTTATTTTAGCCTTCTTAAACATTAAGGTACCATTTTACAAACCAAGGACTTTCTGCCATTTATTTTTAATACTCTGATTTTATTGTTTAAATTTCTTGCTCACTAGGAGATTCTGAAAATGATCAAACTTATTTTTTCTGCATTTTTAGGCATCTCCAAGAGTCACTGTTGATGATTATTTGGTAGCAAAATTAGCAGATACTTTGAATCATGAGGATCCAACCCCTGAAATCTTTGATGACATTCAAAGGAAGGTACTTTATACAGCATTTATCATTATCTCTTGAAAAAAATGTATTTCTATGTATATGTGATTGGATTTTTTTTAAAAGATTTATTTCTTTATGCATACAAGAAATGGGGTATAGGCCAGAGGTGTGGGGGGGATGAGAGGATTCACCAGAGACAGAACATGTGGATTGACTGAAATACACTGCTGAGGGGAGCAGCAAGCAAGTCAGGAGATATCTGCTGCACCATTTGGGTAGCTCCCTGGTGGGCTAGGTATGGAGCTTGTGCTGCAGAGGCTGCAGATAGCTTCAAAGTGCTATGCTTAACCAGGGAGGCCCTATGATTGGATTTTTAAAAGATTACTAAAACATTATTAAACCTGAGTGGTGACTAAAAAGATGAATTATGGTTCTTTTTGTCACAAAAGAGGCCAGGACTTTTTGTTTATTTAATTAACAAATGAAGAAAATTTTTATGTTGGGTTGTTTTATTTGAATCTACCACAATCCATGAATTTAATGCATTGATGATGTATAAATAACATGACTCAAATTTATTTTAATATGTGCCTTGAGCCTTTATGTGGACTTGTGTCATAGAGAGCATTACTTCTTGGGACATCATGTGTACCCTTGTGACTTATAATAGTACCTTATATTATAATGTAATTACTGAGAAGACCAGAAGAAATCATTAGTGTGACATAGTCTTGTTGCTGACATCTTTAGATATGGAGTCTTTGAGGATGGCAACACCTTAATCTAGTTTTGGTGGAATCTTCTATTTAGCACATTATTTGTATTAACAATGACTATTTTGATTTATTTCAAAAAGGTATATGAATTGATGCTACGAGATGAAAGATTTTATCCTTCCTTCAGACAGAATGCGCTTTATGTACGAATGTTAGCTGAGTTGGATATGTTAAAAGATCCTAGTTTCAGAGGGTCAGATGATGGTGATGGAGGTAAGATGACACACACTGAACTTTCTATGTATAAATATTTCTTTCCGAAAAAAAAAAAAAAAGGCCTTTCAGGCAAGAGATTGTTAATTTGAGTTGTGTCAGTCATATAGTTCTCTGGTAGTATCCCTTTCACTGGTAAGTAATAATACTAATCATTAATAGTAGAATTACCAAAAAGATTAAATGAGATAACAGGATAACAATAATGATCCTGAGAGGGTATCATGTACTGTAAAGTAATTTTGAAAAACTATGGTTTTGTTTTTTGTTTTTCATTGACTATAACTTATTCGGAATTCTGCACAGTGTGGGAGACTTTAGAACTGGAAGAAGTATCAGGAGTCTTTAATCCAACCTTTCAGTTTTTTTCAGCTGAGGCTGCTGGAGCCTCTGTCAACATAACATAGTGAAAAAAAACAGATATTGAGTCAGTATATTTAGATTTTACTCCTATGTTACTACTTCCTGCCTGGGAGATGTTGGCCTCACCATTTAGTAACACCTCATTATTCTCCGTTGTAAATCTGGAATCGTATTCTTCTCATAGTAGTATCTTACCTCAGAGTCATTGTCAGATTTATATGGAATTATATATATGAAATTCATTGTAAACCAAAACTCAAATATCAGTTTTCATTCAGGTAGTAATCAGTTATGTAGTAGGAAAGGCAACCCTTAGAGCACAAATCGCCAGATTCTTGGTGACCATTTTATTTGTGACACAGTTCAGAAATATTTAAGCTCTAATTAAATATTACAAGTTTGATGAACACTCTGGTACATTCTACTAAGAAAATAAGCTATATAAATCAGTGGGAAAGATTTGACTAAGTAACTATTTTAAATCACTGTTTTATTTATGATAATTAACTTACAAAAAGATTTTATGAGCAGGACCACTTGGTGATGGAGGTATAATACAGGAGGTAGTGAGTACTACTTAAAAAAAAATAGCTCTATTGTGGTACACTTCCTAGCCTCCCCTCTGCTCTATCTAATAATCTTCATTGTACAATAGTAATAGATTTTACTCTCTAAATTATGTAAGAAATCTAGTTAGAATATTTAATTTTAATTTTAATTTTTTTATATCGATTATTGATCTAATATCTTAAATTTTTAAATATTCTGGTTTGTTTTTAAAATTTGAATAATGTGCTATTAACTGAATTTGGCTGCATAATCAAAACTTGCCTGCATAATTAAGGAAATTTTTTTTTTGAAAGTGCTGAATAATAAAATTCAGTGTACCTTGAGTATATTCTGTAATAGTATTTACTACATCTGTTGAAAAATCTTTTATAAAGCTGGTATAAATTTGCAATACCAATTCTGTTTCTGGAAAGTACTATTTTTTACTTTTATCTACTTAAAAAACTTCTTCATTGTTGTGAAACGGATTTGCTATCTGACCCAGAATGAAAGAAAATAAATTGATTCATAATCAGTGAGCTGATTTTTGAACCTTAACGCAAGAACGCTTAAAAAATATTTTAGTTCTATGGGGATTACACCCCATAGGGGGTGAGGGGAACCAAATATTTTTTACAAATGAGCAATGATGTAAAAAAATTTTAAAAAAATTAATAAATAAAAATAAAAATTCAAATAAAATATATACTTAATAGCAATTCTATAATGTATTTTAAAAATCCAATACATGGCATTAAAGACTTGGAAGTACAGGCACACTGTTGGTTTATGTTAGAATGTAGCTTTCTCACTAGGGCTCCCATTCTAGTTTATTTAAATTCCAATGTACTAGTGGAAAAAAAAATATTTTAGTTGACTTTTAGCTCCCATTCTTAGATTTCTAGCCAGTCTATTTTCTTGTATGTAACTAATGAAAGCAAATTATTTATTAGCCATCTCCTCAAACTTTCCAAAACCTCATACTAACTTACAACAAAGTAGATTAAAATTTTTTTTCAGCCATTGATTTTGTTCTGAAGTTGATACATTTCACTTACATATCAGTCATGAGTAATCCCTTACACTGGAATTATTGAGTATAGCTTGTAATTACATGTGTACGTATATTTCATTGTCTTTCTCTGACTTTGTTTTTTAACTTTTTTTTTAATTCTAATTGATGAGCTTTACATTTTTTTTTTTAAAGATTTATTTATTTATACAAGCACTGGGTACAGTCAGAAGCGCGGGAGGGTGAGAGAATTCACCAGAGCCAGAGCGTGGAACAGATCAGGCAGACTGACTAAATGCATTGCTGAGGGGAGCAGGAGGTGGCAGGAGAGGTCTGCTGCGCCATGTGGGACACTCGCTGGCAGCCGGGGATCGAACCAGTGCTGCAGAGGCTGCAGGCAGCTTCGCAGCCCAGAGCTCTACTGCTGCACCACCAGGGGAGGCCTGAGCTTTATATTTTATAACTAAAAAATTGCATATCTCTTTTAAAAACCATTTGAAAAAAAGCATTTGAAGTGATGGGTATAATTTGAAACATTATTTTCCTTTATTATAACATCTTTAAAAATTTATTCTTTAAAAGCATCTTTAAAAATCTTTAAAAAATATTCAAATTGTTTTTTAAGTTTTAATCACATTTTTCTAACCATTTCAAACAATACTTTCTTTTGTTACTAGAGTTATCAAATTATTAAGTTGGACCTATATTGATTTTAAATGTATTTCTGCCTGATATTGATCAAGAAAGTAAACTATACCTTGTTTTGCTTCTTAATTCTGCTTTTTTTTTTTTTTTTTTTGACTTCTCTTTGGTGGGAAGATTTAAGAGGTGGATAGATCACAGAAGGAGAGGGAGATCTATAATTCAATAAGAAAGATAGAAGAACTTGTTAGTCATTTAATTATCACCTTACTGTTAAATAAGGGGTTATATATACTTGTAATTTCCAGTCTATCTTTTGTGACAAAGGGTCTGATAAACCAAGAAATATCTTTGTGCATTTAGAGTAGTTGAAGTTGAAAAGCAATGCCAACTGCTTCTTTCTGGAAATAATAAAAATTTGTTTTGAAGACCCATTTGGAGATCGAAATTCATAAATAATTTCTTAAGTGCTGGAAACCATATATTAACTTTAAACTGTTTATGAATATTGCTTACCATATATATTCCTTTGTGTTTTTAACAGAGAGGTATCTTAATTGGTAACTTATTTTGCTTAGATAAAAAATAAACACCCAAGGAAAGACTATTGCTTGATATTAATTTTAATAATGTATAATTCAATTTACTCTCTAACATGAAGTTTAAAAATATTTTTTCTTATTTGATTTTTAATTAAATGACTTTGTATATGGAATTTAAATATCCTTTGTTCTGTTATGTAATGTTTGAGGACTTTAGACTTCCAATGTTGTTGAGCCACATCTACCAAGAATAAGTAGATAAATTAAAAATTAGTCTATTTTGCTTTCACACTAAGGAATAATTAATTGCTCTTTTGAACAAAATACCTTCTCTGGGGGCTTGGGGGGAGGCTCAGTCAGAGAGACAACTTAAGTTGTGTATATATTTTCACTGAAATACCTACCTGGAAAACCTAGAGCTTAAGGGAAAAGATGTTGGGAGTAGTGTACCATAAATTTCTTTACTTTTATGTCTTGTGTGATGTTCATTCTTGATGTGAGAAGCTTAGATAAAGCAACTGTTTAAAAAAGTTTTTTTTACTGTATAATTAATTGAATTTCTTTTTCTACAGAATCTTTTAATGGGTCTCCTACAGGAAGCATAAATTTGGTAAGTACTATTGTGGTACTTTATTAAAGTGACTTGAAAATAAAATGAAAGACTGAACCTTAACACATATAAATAAATACTGTGTAAAAAAAGTCCCCAAATTACCTTTAGTATTATAAGGAATTATTATGCTTTTAAACAATTTTTAAATTAGTATATAATGTATAAATTCCTATATTAGGGCCTCCCTGGTGGTGCAGCGATTGAGCACTGGGCTGCAAAGTTGCCCACAGCCTGTGCAGCACCGGCTTGATCCCCGGCCACTGGCGAGGGTCCCACATGGCGCGCAGACCTCTCCTGCTGTGCCCGCTGCTCCCCTCAGCAGTGTACTTCATCTGTCTGCCTGTTCTGCTCCCTGCTCTGGCGCTGGTGAATTCTCTCACCTTCCCGTGCTTCTGACTGTACCCAGTGCGTGTATAAATAAATAAATCTTTTTAAAAAAATGAATAAATAAATTCATATATTGAATTCATTTTTAAAATCATCTGTGAATTGTAACTTAATAAATTGTAACTTAAATTGTAATTTAATAAAAATTAAATTTCATTTTTATTTTAAAAAAACAAACCTGCATGATTTGGTTGCCTTTGATTAAAAATTGACTTTATTATTTTTCAGTCCCAATATTTAGTGTTTATAAAGGACTCTTTAATGCTATAATAGTAAATCTGTGATATAAATGTTTATAATTAGAATCAGTTTTTTTCTGCTACGTTTCTTTGTATGTAGCAAAGAAATATAGATAAAAATCTAAATTTCCTATTCCAATTCACCTGAGACTTCTCTCTTTTACATAAAAATAGTATTAAAGCAAAGGTGTGTTGTTTCTATCAAAATATTTTGTTGGCAGTCACATAAGCATTTACAAATAAGTGTGTTCTATTTCTTTTCAAAGTAATTTTATTTGCGTTATATCCTGATAGTTGTACAGCAGACATTGACACCATCCTACCATTGGAAAGAGTGAGATGCCAAATTCATTGATGTGACTATAGTGAATATCAGTGGTAGAGCCTTGACTAGACTTAATTTAATGATTCCCCACTTGACTTGGCCATTGAAGTCTGGTGGATCACCTATATGGAATTATCATATTTTATTTCTTTTAATAATCAGTCTTTGGTAGATACACCTTTGCCTTTCTTCTTGGAATGTAGTTGCCTCATTTTAAATGGCTTTATGCCATCTGTATGATGGCATTTAAGTTATTTTGATGACTCTTTTGTAATGATCAATACTAGCACAGTAGGACTCCAAAGTTGATTCAGATCCTGTGGTTTTTGAAGTGTGAAATATATGTCTGAATCACATAATGTCTTGTTTTTTAGGTCCACAGAACCACTTCTGTGCTCGGTTTTTTACTAAGAACACTCACAAGCCTCAGCATAGTCCCACTCATGGCTTGGACTTATTACAGTGAAAGGTCATAATATAAAATCAGCAAAAGAAGAAGTGCATGGAACAAAGTCCTGGTTTTCCACGTGGAAAACCAGGCACAAGTTTTTAATATTCCTCTTCTAGGGAAGTCACATTGTACAAATTTAATTAACTCAGCAACAAGTATGATGACAACATATGAAATGTTGCTTTAGGAAAGCTTACTTGAGAGTTGAGTACCCAGGATTTTTATTGGAGGCAAGTTACTTAGGCACCTTCTGCCTAGCACATATCAAAATTCCAGACTTCCAGATGGGAAGCACATGTTCAGCATAAATTACATTGTTGAAACACACAGTTTAGGTGCAGTGAACTGCTCTTACCATTTAAGGGATGGTGAGGAACCTTCCCTAAATCTATGTCTCATTGCCATCTAAGGACCAACTGTGCAAGCTGTCCTAAGAGAGAAATTTAAAACCTGCTATATTAACTCTTTTCTGCTTACTAGATTTTCATTATATTATTATATTCTGTATATGTGTGGGTGTGTACATTTGTGGCAAAAAAGTTTTAAATTTGAACACACAGACTTTTATAAAATAATCATTCTGGGTCAGTCAATAATAATTTTTGCTTGTGGCATTTGCTTTTGAAAATTTAGTTAGGTCATGGATTCATTTTGTTTAATAGTAGTCATAATAACACCTAACATTTTTTGCGTTCATTTTCTAAGCGATTATTATGTCTTATTTAATTCTCATATGACCTATGGTATTACTACTATTATTATATCCATTTTACAGATAAGGAATCTAAACAAAATTTATTTATAAATTGACATAAGAGTTGAAGAATATAGAGTTGACAGCTAACTCTAGTATATGTCAACATTAAAAAAAATTGAAATGTTAATATGTCTCCTTTTAACCACTTTTTTTTTTTTTTCATACATTACATGATTGAGAAGTAGCACATTTAGCAAATTATAATATACGGACAAGCAGTGAAGTAACAAATCTAATGTTATAATTAGGTTGATTTCTATATTATCTTGTTGATACTTTCTTAATCTTGACTTTTCTCTCCTATTTATTTGGAATACCAAATAATATAAAGCTTACAAATGTGGGCAAAATGAGTAATGCATATGTGATAAGGAATTCTTTAACACTTATTTCTTTGTAAAAATTTTATTTTCTGATTTCTTCCCCCAGTCTCTAGATGACCTTTCAAGTGTATCTTCTGATGACCCAATACAACTTCATGCTTACATCTCAGACACTGGTAAGAAATTTTTATGGTAAAATTATTACTTTAAAACTTTATTATTATTCTACATTATTATTCACTTTTTTTTAACAAATCATGTTTTGTTCTGTAATTCTACTTTTAAGTTGCTTTTTTTTTACCTGCAGCACATTTTTCATTAAATTCTGTGTTTATTTGCCTATATATCTGTGTATTTCCTCTCTCAGACTGCCATTGTTAACATTTGAAAAGCTTAAATCCTAATCATTTTATCACTGCTAATAAACTCTGAAATCAGTCTTTTCCTTTTTTTGTTTGAGTTTAGCTTGTAATTGTCTGCTTAACTCTTGTTTTAGGGGACATTTATTTTAATATTTATTTTTTTATATGCAGAGTCAGAATAGATAACAGGTAAATGAAGCTTTTGAGTGTAGGATTTACAGAAATTCAGGAAATGCTTTGATGAGGGGAGAAACCTTGTTAAGATTTTGTGACTCAATAAGCATGTGTGTAAAATGGTTAATGAATTGAGGGGGAAAAATAACTACATCATTGCACTTGGTTATTAGATAATGCCAATAACTTGTAGATAATGATCACTTTCTTACCTGGTTTCTCATTATTCCTGCAGCATAGGAGTAGGTTGGATTACATTACATATAGAAGTATAAACATAGTGAAGTGTATACCTCAATTCCATTTCATGCTTGCATTCTGGAAACGTTAAAGAGATTCATTGTACAGGTTTAAAAGATAATAATAATCTGCATCTTTTAAAAAAGACCTCTTTGCTTTTCACTGGTGCTGGAGTCTGATTTTGCATTCTGTTCTCTGCCAGATTTCTAGAAAAAATTATAATTGCTGTCTCAGTTGTTACTCTTTTACAAATAGTTGGTGCATCACTTACTCTGCTCTTAAAGGCCCTTATATAATAGCCTTGCCAATAAAAACAGAGGTGGTGTTGCTTTTCTTTCTAGTGTTTGATAGTTCTCTCACCTTTTCCTTCCTTAATATTTTTAAATTTTTTTGAAAATATCAATTTTCTTCATTGATTTATCTCCAAATGTGAAAACCTCTGTTCAAGAATAAGCGTTCAGTATATGTCCTGTTACTTCTTTCTTGAAGACTTCAAAGTTTCATATTCTAAAGAAAGTCATTAATGCCCATATTTCCTCTGTGCATCTTTCACTTCTCTGAGATTGTTGATTTTCTAATTCTTTTGTCTATTTACTCAACAAATATTTATTAGATTATTATAGAAATAATCAATCATATAAACAATTACATATGAGCATTATATATGAGCATTTGCTCAAAAAATACTAATTTTACCAGTTAGACTCCAGAGTCATTTTGAATCTAGATTCTATGTCCTTAACATCTTTATTACAGAAAATCAAACTTGTAGTCAAGTCAGTGCTACTCAAGAAATGGTCTCTGGACTCCTTCATTGAGAAATCTTGCTTTAAAAAATATTGGCTAAACTGAACAATGGACTTGGAGACAAGAAATTGATTTATATTATGGTTGTAGTTCCTTTTCTAGTTATAGATTGATAATAGATGGCTTGCATATCACCTGCTGTAAGTAACATTGGCTTAATGGAAACAAAACCTACTACAGTATTTCATTATCATCTCAAAATCAATATACATTAATCTTACTATATAACTTTATATATGTAGTCTTCTTTTAAAATCAAAGTTTATTTCTATTTTCTGCACACTGGTCATGATCTTCCTGCCTGTCATTCTGTGACAAAACCTCATTATCCTTTAAAAAATGACTTCTTACATTCCTCTGTTCTTTCCTACCCCTTGTGGTTCCTTTAGCTCTCATTAATTCCTATTTGATTATGGTTTGCTGCCCAATTTGCCTCTGCTTTCTATTTTCTTTTCCCAAACCTATCTTGGACACAGTAGATAGAGCCATTCCCTTTTTGCCATGCTGACTCCATTGAGTAATGGTAATTCTTTGATATGATGAAAATGTGATATGCAGTTTGATCTGAATTAATCTCTGAGTGAAGAATAACTAGCAGTGAATGTTGCTTATAGTTAATGCATATGAGAGCAAGATTTCCAACATCTTTATATAAAACTATTCTTAGTCTTTTATTTTGTCATTATCAAGAACACTGATATTAGATGGAAAGGGAATGAAAGACTGTTTTGAGCAAAAAGTGAAAATCTTCAAAAAAAACCTGATGAACACCTGAGAGATATTTCTGTGTAAATTTGCCAGTATATGGATTTCTAATTTTCTGTGATTGAAATAATTCATCGAGAGCCTATATGGACCCTTTTTCATCTACCTTGTATACAAAATATTTACTCATCTTTAGAACTTGATTTTTTTCAAAATTATGAATTAATGTAATGTGTTATATCGTAAGCATAATTCAAACTATGATCAATATGGTAAACTTTTCTAAACTGCTCTTGGAAATTCTGCCTTCTGCACATAGAAAGGCTGAAAACAGTAAAGTAAAAATAGTTGAAGTAGAAAATCTTCAGGAGCCATAGACCATAGGAAAAACAAATTTATGGACATGAAAGGGAGTTGAAGCCAAAAATCTCATAGGAGTATATAAAAACTGCTGTCTTGATTTTGATATCATGTTCATGTCCTCAAGTTTAGAAAAGTCAGGGTGGGCTAAATCCATGGGAAGCTGGAATGTTCTTTGCATGTCCCAGGATTACAAAGGGTGACTTGTTGTGGGGGGAAAAAAATATTTAGCCTGCTGCTAGGGAAAGAATGAGAGAATGTCAAGGTCATGGTTGAAAATGGTATCTATCACAAAAACTGAAAGCCTTACTTTTATCCCAACATGGGTGTGTGTAGACTCAATCATCCTCAAGTTACATTATAAGGTTTCCACCAAGCCTGACAGTGTCTTAAAAATATTCATAGAGATCCAAAGAAAATTGTAGACGTAAAAAGTACAGTGTTTAAAGTTAAGATCAGTGAATGGATTAAGAAATAGACCTTAAATAGACTAGTTAGCTTCTGGAGATCTGGAGAAATAAACTTGAATAGAGTGAACTGCAGCATAATACAGAGATAAGAAAATGTAAAATAAGAAAGACAAATTAAAGATAATTATTCACAGTGCATCTCTTAAGATTAGTACAAAATAAAATTAAGCTTTTACTTTAAAGACTCTGGCTTGAATGGTTTGTGGTAAATCAATTAGGCAAATACCTCTTTTTCTTAATCCCCAGAATAAACTACACTTGCAAATTGTTGATAAGTATGAGAAAAAGAGAGATTTGCCAAGAGTTTTCGCTGTCTGTTTAGTTGAAGAGCTTTTAACTGACGTATACCTGTGTAGTGAAGGCTAGTACAAAAAGCTATTTTTTTCCTGTTATTTTTCCTTTATTAAATTTAAGACATTCATGCTAACGTTACTACAGTATCATAATCATTAATAGGTAACTTTTGGGAAAGTGAGTCCAAAGTAAGCATCATTGTGTAGTTGTTAGTGCCAACATAAGCTTGTAGTTTGTTTCGTACTGTAGCCATCATATGTAACTCATGATGGGTATGAGTACAGAGGATGAGAATCTATTTTATCTTTTGATGACATCCTTTTGTCTCAGTCTGTCATTTCAAATTCTTCATTTCATGTTCTCCTTTTTGTTTGTTTTTGTTCTTCATCTTCCTCCTTTTTGTGTCTTTTGTTCCTCTTCATTTTGTTTTAAATGACTAGTATATGCTGACTATGACCCATATGCTGTGGCAGGCGTTTGTAATGATCATGGCAAGACATATGCATTATATGCCATCACTGTTCACCGGCGCAATCTAAACAGTGAGGAGATGTGGAAAACCTATCGTCGTTACAGTGACTTCCATGACTTCCACATGCGAATCACTGAACAGGTAATGAGGTTTTTAAAGCTGTGTACTTTACGTTGTTTTCCTGATTCAATGTTTGATTCTAAATAGTTCTGAGAATGCTAAGGTATTGATCAAAGCTAATGAAAGAAAATAAGGTAAGAGTTTTTATATAATGAGCATAAGTTAGAGTGACTTTGAACATTTAACTAACCAATCAAACCATTTGGAGTAGTGACAAATATAAGTGGTGTACCTTGGAAACTTAATGTATGCTTCTCACTTTAACATTTGTCTATGTGTGTGCACACATGCACATGTGTACGCCTTGTGTGTTGTGCTTTGCAGAAGTCTTTGGGTTTGGTTTAAAGTAAGAACAAGGATCAGTATAGGACTTCTGGTGTATTTTTAGAAGCATATTTGACAGCTATAGTTATTTTAAATGGTATTCTTACAGTGTACCAATTGATCCATTAGTTAATTTTTAAGAACCACAGCTAAATTAAATTTAACATAATGTTTTCATTTCTTGCTAAATACATGTTTTATTTCTTGTAAACCTTTTTGTCTTATAGAAGTATAAAGAACCATAAAAGTAACAAATGTCAACAAATTGTTTCTGCTCTGTTTTTTATTGAATATTTTTTAATTTTGGAAAATAATTACCAATAAGCTGCCATTAGATGAATTGGATAAGTGAGCTATGAAAATTGTTTTAATTCTGCAGATTGATTGATTCAAGGTTTTTAGATTTATATTGCTTTTAAGCCAATATAAATAATAATAAATGTTGACATTTAATTGGATAGGCTGAAGTTTTGAAATATCATATTACTTTAGTAATCAGAAAATATCTTTTTCACTTAAAAGAGTGGAAAAAATAACACTGGCCCATGGTAATATCACTGAAATTTTTCAAATAGAGTAAGAGAAACTATTAATAACTTAAGTGATTAATAGCAGGTTGGTGGTGACTCCAGCAACCCAGATTAAAAGAACTATTTTGAATTACATTCATTAAAAAAATCAATAATTTGGCCATGTCTGTTCTTCTATTCATTTGGTTTAATTTCTCCATGTTTGCTTGATTTGTAAATATGCAATAATGGAAGAAATAATTGCTTTATTTTTTCAAAAATTACATTTCTGATGCTAATTTATTTATTTTTATTTAAGTGGAAATTTCCCTTTTATTATTGGGCGATAAAGAAAACGTTTGCACTCAGATGGAAATGGAAAAGTCAACCCCCCAAAGCATAATGATTAAATTAGTGTAGCGGCAGGAAGGGACAGAGCAGGTTCTTTATGACCCGAGCAGACAAGGTAAAGGAGGAGTCCTGTAGTCCTTATTGGCTTTTGCAGGCTTGTATTGGGATTTACCCAGGTACACGGCAGGCAAGGGTGCCGGGGCAGCCAGGAGGCTGGCAGGCCACCCAGCTCCCGGCGAGTCATCCACTCTTTCTGGGCTCTCCGGGGTTCTCTCGTGGCCTCTGCTTCTCTGCTCCTTTTGCTCTGCTGTACTGGTGTCTCTGTGACGCCGCCCTTATAAGCCCAGTCTCAGCCCAGGTGAATCCCATCTACATATGTCCACACCCTACTCCAGTTGCCCACCATGAGGTATTCATCCTTAATCATTAATTAATTTGGGGTTCATCATTAATCCTAATGGCAGGAGTCTGATGCTAATTTAAAAGCACATATCTTCTCTCTTCCCATCACTAGACTTTGAACACGTCAAATTTTAAGATTATTTGAATTGCTGTGGGTAGTGTTACTTCTCAAATTAATGGGAATTTGGTATATTATGAAATTAATAATTTTCTTTCCATCATTAAGAGGAACAGTCATTGCCTTAATTTTCTGGGCTAGGACTGTACATATTATGTTTACATATTGAAAAAAGTGAAGAACATACTTTCAAAAAACCTTATTATTAGAACAGTCTGTAGAAATTTCACTTTATACTACCAAAAATTAAGTGAAATTGATAAAACACAATTCATTTTTGAAAGGACGTAGTACAAATGAAGATGATGTCTTTTGCTTTGTGTTTTTGCCTTTTGTTACCTTTATACTTACACTAGTGATCTTTCTTAGATGTTTATTTTTTTTTTTAAATTTTAAACATGCTAGTTTATTTTTTGCCAATATAAGATTTTTTCCCTCAGTTTCAGTCATCATAGTTTTCCCACCAGCAGTGTACCCACAATCCTCCACCACACTCGGCTGAGTGCCCCCCAAACCTTTCTCTACACTCCCTCTCTTCCTCCACTCTTCCTCTCCTCTTTAATGTCTCAGAGCCTAGGTCTACTTTCAAGTGTCAGTCTTAATAGTTTGTCTGACCCACCCTTTGTTTCTATTTCTCTAGATTTCCCATGCTGTTCACAGAGGTGAGACAGGAAAAGTCTGCCTCACCATGTGAGTTGCTCCCTGGCTGGGGATCAAACTCGTGCTGCAGAGGCTTACAGATAGTTTCATAGTGCTGTGCTTAACCCCTTGTGCCACCAGGGAGGCCCAATTAGTATTTTTCTGAAACCTAAATTATCACATGCAAGCTTAGTTTTTTAATCTAGTAAAAAATTAGTAGTAAAATACTAGTAGTATTTTATTTACTAGTAGTAAAATACTAATGATTTTAAAAGTATTAAGTATTTATTAAAGTAACTGCCATTTTTCTAAAGACCCTATCTTTAAATATAGTCCCATTGTGAAATACTGGAAGTTGTCTTTCCTCATTATACAAATTTGTGGGACTACAAGTCAGCCCATATAACACTTAGTAACGCCAGAATAAACTGCATTCTGTAAAATTGAGTCAATAGATTAAGATAACATGGATAGGTAATATTTCAGGATATTAAATATTCTTTAGAACACCCTGAGAAAGTAAATTTATTTTGTTGGGATGTGATTTGCAAAAATTAACTCTTAAAACCAAGTACTTTCCATTGAGCACTTGATATTCAATGAGGAACCATCCTAATGCTTTTGGAACCAGCGAATATGTGACTATCAATACAGTATAACATTTTCCCTATAAATTGTGTCTCTCCTTTTTCATTTTTTCTCCTCCCTTGTCTGGAGCAAAAGAACTACTTTTGCCTTTCATGTATAATATGTAATGAATGTGTTCATATTTTAGCTCTAAGCTACCACAGGATTTGCCGTTTCGTTTAATAGTTCATTAGAATCTTCCAGTTTGGAGATAAAATTACCCTTCACCTTTCATTTTCTCCTCTCTTTAATCTTTGCAACAGGAAGGAGTTTTCTTTACAGAGACATTATTGTTAATTGTTTTTGAGCAAAGAACAGTTTTAGAAAGATTGTTTGGATTCAAGATTTGTATCATATGGGAAAAGCAGGGAGTGTTCTTTAAGATTCACATACTTACTGGTGGCCAGGAATAGTCCTCTCTTAATGACTTTGCTCTTACGCTATTGCTAACAGCAATCATGTTTAAAATTATGTTTCAACCCAATGGGGGTATGCAAATACTACCTCAGTTAAAAATAAAAGAATTTTAAAAATCTGTGCTTCATCAAGGCACAGCAGACTGTACTATTTATCTGGACCATTGAATGCATGCAAATGTTAAGTCTGTAAGTGCTATATATACTTATTTTGTGTTTGTGACTTTGCAGAGACAAAATACTTGCTGTTAGCTCTTCATTCCTTTTTTTTAGTAACCTCTAATTTTATTTTTCAGGTATTGGGTTGTCGGAAAAGTCATGATACATTTATGTGAAGAAAACGTAGAAAAAAAAATGTCATGACTTTTTCCACAACCCAATAGTTTGTGAGAATTATCAGTGTTTATTATAGTTACAGCTAAACAAAACTGTAATATAGCTGTAATCTTGATTTTGAAATAATTAGCTCTACTTTTGATAATTAGTTGTTACAATGATTAATTGATTTGAAGCCATCAGTATATATCTGTTTATGAGATTGTTTAACACATCAGGAACTCATAACCTTAATCATTATATCTTATTTGCTAACACTTTATTTACAAGTCAAAGAGTTGTTATGGAAAATATTTTTTAAGGCCTATATAATGAGAATTTTGAAGTCTCAAAAAGAGAGTAATAATTAGAGTGGACCTCTCTCATCTTCATCAGCTTTTCACATTTGTCATTCCTAATTGAAGATACTTCTTTATAATAAATAACATTGGAACTGTAGTTTGGACAACATTTTTCTATTTTCTGATTTTTGTTTAATATAATAAAATATATTGCAAAATTAAAGATGCTTTTGATATATAGAGAAATTGCCATGGAAAATACTTTTTTCATTTTGTAAACAACTAAGATTATTGAATGTGTTTTGTCTTCTAGTTTGAAAATCTGTCAAGCATATTGAAGCTTCCTGGCAAAAAAACTTTTAATAACATGGATCGAGATTTTTTAGAAAAAAGAAAGAAGGATCTAAATGCATATTTGCAGGTAAATCTGTATTATTATTCATAGATTTTCATTTTAATATAGCACACAGATATAGCAGATTTTTTAAATTAAGAAATGTTTTATAGTGGGAAACAACCACTTTTGAGTAGCATGTCAGATGTGACTTGCAATCTGTGCAGTTATTTATAAATAATGTTCTGTTTATTGTTTAACTTAGAGTTTTTCTGGACACTTTGTGCAAAGAATTTTGCATCTTTGGGTTTAAATAAATACATACACACATACACACATCCTCATTCTACATTATTGTAAAGTCCAGATATTTTGTGGTAGGTTAAACATTTAAATATTTCCAATTCTGTGCTCAGTGAAATAAGCCAGAAGGAAAAAGAAAAATAACGCATAGTTTCACTTATAGCAGGAATATAGGGGAACCAGATATGACATCAGTGTAAAAAATAATAACAGTACAAAATACAACAAAGCAAAAATGGACAATTATAAATCAGAGACATACTGCAGGGGAGGAGGAGGGAAAGGGATCAGAGGGAGGGAGGAGCACAGGGGACTGAGGTGATGGTGCACAGGTGCATTGGTAAAGGAAACTCTATGGGGACTATACCCGAGGGGGTGGGGGAAGCAAATATTGTTTAATAATGAGTGATGATGTAAAAAATAAAAAAAAATAATTAAAAAATAAAAAATAAGTAAATAAATATTTCCAATTCAGTAAATAGCAGCTCTTTATGATGTATCTAAAGCTAGCAGATGTTTATACTCAACCATATGTGTGTTACTGCCTCCCGTGGTCCAGAATAAGTCTAAGACTCTTGATAATCGAGGAGAGGAGTAGATCTGAGAGAATATTTCTCATGGGTAGCATCCAGGGCATGTAGATTTCTCGGGTGGGATGCAAGACATATCTCGCAAATTACTTATTGCATTAGGTGTTAGGATTCCCAGAAATAATTGTGTTTTAGACCTTGTTTCCCAGATAACTATCACTAAAAAGTTTTTCTTCCAAATGAATGGCTTATGAAATTTTCCAATCTATAAGACAATGTCTCAGTCCAGGTAGATGGTTTTTCATTATTTAGCTCTCCACTCTACCCTGTAGATCAGAGAATTATCAAATTACAGCCTGCAAATCAAATCCATCTCACCATATGTTTTTATTTGCGTTTTATTGGAACTCAGCCACCCATTTAGTTTACTATTGTGTACGATTACTTTCATACTACAACAACAGAATTGAGTAATTGCTATCTGGTAATTACAGAAAAAGTTTGCCAAACCCTGCCTTAATATTTTGTGAAACCCAGCTAATGCTATACTGGATGTTTTGATTAGATAGTTTCTCTCTCTTAAACTTTTAAAAGTTTGATTAGGTTAGTATATAACAATAATTTTAATTCTGCATTGTTACTGAATGTATAGCAAAAGCATTTAAATCTCTGATATTGTTCATCTTGTCATCTCCTGGTTTGAAGTGGAATGTCTGATATAATTTATACAACTATCATTAAACATTTTGATATTTTTATTATATTTTAATTCCATTAAAATCTATCAATTACTTATGAGTTAGAAAAATCACTACCTTTTTTCCAAATCTGGTGCCACAAATGATCTTTGTGTCTATGTACTATGAACTTCTTAGCTAAAGAGCTCAATGTGTCAAATGATGTGTTCAGTTGAAGGAATTAAACTGGAATGTTAGATCATATCATTAGCAGTTGTGAAAGCAATACTTTTGTAACACTTGAAAGTTTTTGTTTGGAATATTTTATGTATTTTTTATTAATGTCGACTTTAGAATAATTATGTGACTAATACAACAGTTTACTAGTGCGAATCTTCTTAGTATAAAACATGAAAATGAGATAGTAAATATATTTGGATAGCTTTCACAGTAGATGCACTGAAATTCAAAATAGCAGATGGGAAGAATGTACACCAAACTGTTAATGGTCACAGAATTATTGATGACTATTTTAACTGCATAGTTATTTGTTAATATAAAATTAAAATCTTTGTACATTCTTAACTTCCTGGTAAAATTATAAATAGTAGTTAATTTCTAGCATTTTATCAATGTGAGATTGCTCTTTGTTTCCTGCTAGTTACTATTAACACCTGAAATGATGAAAGCATCCCCAGCTTTGGCTCATTATGTGTATGATTTCCTTGAGAACAAAGCCTACAGTAAAGGGAAAGGGGATTTTGCTCGAAAGGTAAGTAACCACTGCATTGGTTTTCTTTATAGATGTGTTTTTTCATACTTTGTTAAGGAAAATAAATTTGTATTTGTATATAAGCTTTAAAACTAGAAACTTTGATTATTTTCTTCTATATGATTATTTTCTTGTGTACTTTATTCCACCTACTATTGATAGGAATACCTGTTATTAGCCTATTGTTGATAGGAATATCTGCTCAAACTGGGGAAGATTGGTTTCTTAGACCACAACTTTGGAATCAGACTACCTCTAGATCAAATCTCTGCTTGGCCATTTACGAGCTGTAACCTGCAACCTACTACTTAACCTCTTTGTCCTTTAGTTTTTATAAGAAATGAAGATATTCAGCCTCACTCTAGAGCATTGTGTGAATCAGATTTATTACAGTACCTGACACATATTTAACCTCTAAATTAAATCTAAGGATCTTTGTTTTAATAGTAGTAGTAACAGTAGTAGAAAGAGCAGGAACAGCAGTTGGGGATACTGGGTGAAAGGCATATAGGAACTCTGCAACTTTATAGAAGTCTGAAATTACTTCAAAATTAAAATAAAAAAAAAAAAGGCTTCCCTGCTAGTCTTTAAAAGATTAGCTTTTAAAAAAAGATTAAGGAATTTGTACAAAAAGTAAGAATTAACAACTATAAGCATAATGTAAAATATTGGATTTTAAAATCTAAATAGATGTTAAGATTTCTAAGTGGAATGTTTTGTTTAATAGCATGTTTTAGGATGTTTACCTTATAATGGAAAAAAATATCGTAGTATTATTTTTGTATTTCATGATTGAAGCAATTGATTTTCTAAAGGGCTTTATTATTAATAGAAAATCATTCCAGTTTTACATCATTCTGAAGTTTATCTTATTTTCTCTCTTAAGATTGCATCAGTTTTAAGATAAATAAATTGATAGCAGCTTTTTGAGATAAAAGGCCATTGTGCTAAATCTAAATTTATACAATTTATTTTTATCAACCAACTATATATGTGTGTGTGTGTGTGTGTGTATGTATGTTTATATCTAGATGTATACACACATATATCTGGTTATATGTCAATTTAAAAAAAATTAGTACTTGTGTATAAGGATTCTTTTGAACCATTTCTGGATTTCTACAGTAAAATACATTTTTTTATCAATTATGTTGGTGATCATCAGGGTCCTCGTCACATGTTTTAGATTATCAGAATAATTTTTATGCATGTCAAGAATAAGAGTTTTCATTTCCTTTTGGCTAAGTTATTTTGTTATTTTTCCTTAATTATACTTCAGTTTAATGAAATAGCTGTCAGAGAAAATCATCCACATATAGTTTATTGTTGAATTATTCAGACCTTGAGAAATAATGCTTTATAATTAATTGCTTGTACATTTGTGTACAGACCAGTTCCTAGAAAGAGTAACTGACTAGCAATCTTTATATCTTTCTATCCTGCTTTAGATCATGTTATGAGGCATTTTTAGCAATAGTTAGGGATCTAAATTTAAAATTCCACTATTTGTGTTGTTACCAGTAAAAAAAAAAACCTAAGGTGATAATCGAATTATTAGACATCTATGTAAATCTATGTAAATCAGGCTATGTGTACACTTGGCAATCTATAATTTACTCTTCTGCCTGAAAATTTTCAGGTTTCTTTTTTTTGTTGTAAACATCTGTTTTAAGACAAAATCTGTTTTTGGACATGTCTTTATGTAATGATGGACTCTGCTTTTATTCTCTAAAATTTTTCTTCCTTCAGGATTAGGCATCAGAGTCACAAAGTAGAAGTTTTTCCGTCCCTCTTGGCTTCCCCTTTTATCACTCCCATACAAATGCTTGAACTTTACCTCCAAAATGAGGACAGTGGTATAGGGAATTCTGTAGGTCTAGTATGTGCACAGACAACTATTTTTAATTGTTATCAATCCATAATACAGATATAGGTTGTCTTATCTCAAGATTATCAGTACCTAGATAGCATATGAGGTTTTAAGCATATTACCAAGTCTAAGGATTGTATTAGCTGAAGCCACACTTCTACTGTGAAGTGTAAGGTATATAAAATTCTAAAATACTTTTGAGGATATTCAAATAATTTTTAATGTAGATTGTGGATTAAAATGAAATTCATGTATTTTATGCTTCTGAAATTATATCTCTTCTATGAACTTAGTAACTTAGTAACTGTACATTTTAAGTGTAGTATTCTCATGTTTATCTCTCTTAACAACTCTGCTTGTATTATTATGACTTAGTTTATTTGTACTGTTACTACATTGAAAAAAAATACTTGGCTATGTTGTTATTATTGAAAATAATGTCTTGATTAGAACGTGCTGTTCTGGTTAACCAAATGTGATGAGAATTACAATTGCATATATATTGTTTTATTATATATATGTAACTTTGCCCATATAATATATAATAATATAACTTTATTATATTATTATATAATAATATAACTTTATTTTATTATTATATAATAATATAACTTTATTTTATTACAAATATATGTTTTACATATATTTACCTCCATATCTCTCTCTTTACCAGTGGCAAGTTTTTTAAGCCTTCTTCATCCTCATTTCTGTCCTTTGGTTCTAATCTAAATTGTGACAGATTCTCTCTTAAAGGTTGCATATTTCATCAAGCATATCTTAAACAGCATCATTTACTCAGCTTAAGCCAGGGAGTAATTAAAACTCCCAAATCTTTTACACTTTACCTTAAAAGTCACTTCTGTTGTTACTATTATTACAATACTTATTTTACCTTTTTAATTTTTCTTGATGGAAACCTGAAAGTATATTATAGTGAAGATGTTCTGACTTCTTGATAGCATTTATTAATAATCTGCTATATTGCTTAAGCTGTGGGACACAGTTTTTAAATTTCTTTTTGCATTGAACAGACTTCTGTGGTAGTTTCTATGGCATCAACACTTTCTGGGAAATATTCTTGTAGTTTTTTATGACTGGTAGCTTTTTATAACTTTGGTCTGATTTGGTGTCTTTTTGTTATAGTTGTTTTTCCAGTCAAAAATCTCAGAGAGTTGCATTTGCAACTGTATCGGTTTCTTTAGGTGTCTCTCCCATTCTTTGTTGAAATTATTTGACATTTGTAGAGTTAGAATGTTGATTTTAATGCTTCCTATTGCTCTGGAGATTTTTATTTCTTTTTATATCTCGCAACATGTTTTCTTTTATAGTTATTTACTAATTTGCGACTTCTTTTTTTCTTCTTTGCATTGGATTTCAAATTCCCACCATAGATTATAATCAAACATGTAATATAGCCAAAAATTATTTTTAAAAAATTAATCTTAGTTACCTGTTATTTATTTGAAGTTTATTTTATCTGCTCAAAATAGCTGTCATTATTTTCTTAAAGTATAACTGAAGTTTGTTCTATTCCAATTGCATCAGGTTCTGTTTTGTAAAACTCCCATTTTCCCCCAAAAATCTTAATGAGAGGCAACCAAAGCTTATATTTATTTTCTAACGGTGACCTTAACACTCAAAATTCTTAAATTTTGACTGTGAAAATATATTTTTGAAAACAAGAGCTTTATACTTAAAATGTAGTGAGATATGATAGATTGGAAAATTATTACCTCTTATGTGTTGCATTATGTATTTTCCCAACCTTCTCAGTTAAATCAATAAGTATACACTGAAGTTATGATAAAATATCTTTTCTTCTTTAGATGGACACTTTTGTAAATCCGCTTCGCAATTCTATGAGGAATGTTTCAAATGCAGTTAAATCCCTTCCTGATAGCTTGGCAGAGGGAATGACTAAAATGTCAGACAACATGGGCAAAATGTCAGAAAGATTAGGTCAAGATATAAAGCAGTCATTTTTTAAGGTAAGAAGATGTTTTCATTAATTTCTAGACAAATTTTTTAAGTCAGCTAAGCATTACTGAGCTCCTGTGTAGATTTGCCTTATTTCCTTTTTGTTCTCTGGAGACATAGTTTTATAGAATAAAAAACTCGAGAGAATAAAATTATAGCAGAAATAGATACTGTGAATTCCAGTCACTCCTTAGTCTCTATATTATGGTAGAATTTTATTTTATTTTTCTTATTGGTAAGTTTTTATTAAGATGCTTTTTTAAAAAAATTGTTTATTTATATACATTTTATATCATTGTTCTTTTTTTTTTAAACAGTGTTTACTTTCTTTTCTCAGGTGTGGTTCCCATAGATTTCCACCACCATGTACAGTTGAATTGGTGGAGGAAATTCTATGGGGACTACATCTAAGGATGGAGGGGGGAAGCAAACATTGTTTAAAAATGAACAATGATGTGAATATATATATAAATAAATAAATTTTAAAAAAAGAATTTCTACCACCAATTCATATGTGCATTGTCAGTATAGTCCCTTTTTAAAAAAAAATTTAAGTGAATTTTAAAATTTACTTAGTTATTTATAACTTGGAAAGTTTTACACAATGGAATACTACTCAGCAATCAAAAAAGATATACTCATGCTATTTGCAGCAACATGGAAGGAGCGAGAAGGATTATGCTCAGTGAAATAATACAGCAGGAAAAAGAAAAATATCAGATGGTTTCACTTATAGGAGGAATATAATGGAACCAAACAGGTATTAAGGGGAAAAATAAAGACAAAACTAGCAGGCAAACAATAAATTGGAGACATTCAGCAGGGTGGGTGCGGGGGGGAGGGCGGGGAGGAAGAAGGATCAAAATAGGGGAGGGAAGAGCAGAAGAGACTATGGTGACATCACTGGTGTCATGGTGGTGGTAATTTTATGGGGATTACATCTGAGAGTAGAAATCAAGCTTGTACAAAAATGAATAATGATGTGAAAATATATAAATAAATTAGAAACAATAAAAGCAGGAAAGTTAACATTCTTTATACTGTTTTATTCCATTATGCCATTTTTATCCTATAATGCTATGAAATGTAATAACAAACAAGTACTATTATGCAAATTATCAATATTTAACGGGTACTAAAGTCAGACTTCTGATTCAGTAGATGAAAGGGAGGGAACTTTCACCATCATCAGTTTCTGGGGGTCATACTTATCTGTGTGTGTATATACCTGTGAGTGCTATAGAAGTATTTCCCATGAGCTTTTTCATTATGTAAGCAGATACATGAAGTTAACCAAATGGTTTGTTACATTCCTAATTTATGTTTATTATAACTTTGACCTAGTTGTTTAAGATATAATGAAGACTGTAAAAGAAAGCATACAGCTATTGGAGTTTTCTGTTTGTTAGATCAGGTTTGAATGAAAAAGAAATACATATATAAGCACAGATTTTCTTCACTGTAAGAGACAACTCCTAAAATAGTGTGTGTAAATCATACTTCTCTGTTAATTCTCATACTTTCCCTCATCCTTTGTCTTTATTTCTAATTATGGAGAAGTACATTAACACTGAAATGAGGATTGTCCAGTACCACTTCTGCTGATTAGTACTCATAGAACTCTGTACAAAAGTACTGGACTTTGTACTCAACAATAACACTATAGGTTTCAAATAGGTGATCTTGATGTTCTTTCCTGTGCTGGCACATCATTATGAACTAACACTTTTCTTTCTGTCCTTTTCTCCCTATAAAGTGAGGTAACTTACATTATCTAATAATTGGTTAACTAATTCCTTAATCTACTAACACACTACCGATCTCTGTATGGTAAAAAAGATTGAAGTTCTTTCCTCTAACTGTGCTACTATTAATTTTTGATCTTTAAGTCATTTAACCTATATAACTTTCAATTATTTTTTAAAGATATGGATGATTGACTAATCTGCCCTTCCAACTTAAAAATCAGTCCTCTTTTAAAGAAAAAGTCTTTTAGTAATTAAATAATCACCCTTTTACATTTGGTTTCTGATTTTATACTGTTAGTACTTTTGTTAATACTATATAAACTTTTCTTATAATATTGTAACAAAAATCAAATCAAAGACTGGGGGGGGTTATACTTGATACTAGTTTTGATTTATTTTTAGGGTGTGTTCTTTCGTTAGCTGCTTTAGTGTGTTTATTTTGTCTTTTAAAATGTTAGGTGCCTCCTTTAATTCCGAAGACAGATTCAGATCCTGAACATTGTCGAGTTTCAGCTCAACTTGATGATACTGTGAGTTAATTTTGATAGTATTCATTTTTAATTCAAATCATACTTGGCAGCTCATTTTAGCTTTTTAATGAAGTATAATATGTGTACCTATCATTAATGTGCATACATTATGTTAATTTTGTTGAATTCTTATAAACTGAGCGTACCTATCGAATGCATACTTTAACAAGAAACAGAGCATTACCAAAAAGTTATTCCAAAAAGGTATTCCAAAAAGTTCTCTCTTCCTGTCTCTGTCCTCTTCCCCCACCAGTTATCATCACTGATTTCTACTGTGCTTTTATACTTTATATTAAAAAACTATGAGGTATGTGTTCCTTTAAGTCCAGCTTTTTTGGGTCTTCATTGTGATATTATACCATGTTGTCTTGTGTAATTGTAGGGGTTTTTTTTTTTTGTTTTTTTTTTTTTAACAATTGTGGCCGTAAGTAGATTTCAGTTTACTCATGTATTATGAAGAGTGTCCCTGTCAACATTCTGGTACATATTGTAATTAAAAAAAAAAAATACTACACATTTCTTTAGGGTCTTTACATAGGAATGGAATTGCTTGATTAGAGGGTATGTATAAGCAAAGTCTTACTAGTTACTGCCAAATAGTTTTCCAAAGTCTTTGTACTACTTATACTGAGACCACCAATGCATAAGATTTCCAGTGATCCACATCCTGTCAACACTCAATATGTTGCATCTATTTAATTTTAGCCATTCTGAGTCTTGCAGCTCATGAATTTCCATTTCTTCAATGACTTTTGAAAGACTGGGCTGCTTTCCTATGTTTAAGAACCATTTGGGTGTCTCACCCATTTTTCTGTTCGCTTGGGTTTTTTTCCTTCTTGATTAATAAGAATGCTTTATATAATCTGAATATTTGTTCTTTGCCAGATATGTTTATATACAGATCTTGCTCTGCTTCCAATGGGGGTATGTCCCAATAACCCCATCATAAGTTGAAAGTATATTTTGAAAATACATTTAATACACCTAGCCAGCAAACATCACAGCTTAGCCTCACCTACCTTAAACATTTTCAGAACACTTACATTAGACTACAATGTGGGCAGAGTCATCTCACACAAAGTATACTTTATAATAAAGTATTGAGTATCATGTAATTTATTAGAATACTGTATTGAAAATTTAAAACAGACATAAGGAAGCATGAAAACACAATATCCAACACAGTAGCAATACAGTATACTACAGCATGTCAGTTGTTTATCCATCTGATTGTGTGACTGACAGGGGGCTATGGCTTACTATGCCCAGAATCATTAGAGAGTATCCTGTCACATCACTGCTAGCCCCAGGAACAGATCAAAATTCAAAGGATGGTTTCTACTGAATACATATTACTTTAAAGTTAGAAAATTGTTAAGTGACGCTAAATCCAGAAACATCTTTATTCTGAATATCCGGTACTTTTATGTCCTTCTGTGCACTATAATCTGTGCTTACTGCAAAGTCACAAGGATGTTCTCTTATGATTTTTTTTTAAGAAATCTTTTTTGTTTTATCCAAAAAGACACCCTACTGAATGGGAGAAAATATTCACACATCATACATCTGACAAAGGTATGATATCAAAGATATACAAAGAACTCCTAAAGCTATACAAAAACAAAACAAATAACTCAATTAAAAAATGGGCAAAAGAACTAATCAGACTCTTCTCCAAAGAAGACATTCAGACTGTAAACAGGCACATGAAAACATGTCCACCATCAGTTATTATTAGAGAAATACACAAGGTCACAGTGAGAATGGCCCATAGTTGAAAAGACCAGAAACGGGTGCTGGTGAAGATGTGGAGAAAAGGGAACTCACCTGCACTGCTGTGGGAATGCAGACTGGTCCAGCCCTTATGGAAAGCAGAATGGAGGTGTCTCAAATCAATAAACATGTATCTGCCATTTGACCCAGTAATTCCACTCATGGACATCTGCCAAAAAATTGAAAAACACTAATTTGAAAGGAGACTTGCACTCCCATGTTTATTGCTGCACTATTTAGTATAGCTAAATTATGGAGACAGCCTAAGTGCTCCTGAACAGGTGAGTGGATCAAGATGAGATATGTATACACGATGGAATTTTACTCAGTGATCAAGAAAGATAAACTCATGCCATTTGCAGCAATCTGGATGGAACAGGAAGGGATAATGCTAAGTGAAATAAGTCAAGAGAAAGATAAATACTGGATGATGTGTCTAATATGTAAAATATAAAGTAACTAAACTAAGAGTCAGATGAAGACAAACGTAAAAACTAGCCCTTGAATGCTGACTGTAGAACCCACGAATCAAGGCGGGGTGGGGATAGAGTTAGGTAAGAACAAAGAAGGAAGGAAGCACAGTGGACTATGGTGGTGTACTATGGGTGATTAGATGGTAGGTGTATTAGAGTGGTAATACCTGATGGGGATATCTAAATATTACCTCAATTAAAAATAAATAAATAAATAAATGTAATTAAAAAAATCTTTTTTTGTTCAATCATGCCAAAATTTAGACTTGCCTTTCATCTAGTGGATTTTGTGTGTGGAATGAGGTAGGGGGCTCCATTTGATCCTTTACTGAGAAGGCTGTCTTTCCGGATTGTACTGTTTCTTCTTTGTCACAAATCAGATGTATTCTGCTCTGTTAGAAAGATTTATTTTAAAGATAAGACTATTCCCTTTCATTGTTTATGATTGATTTTCTTTGTAATGAACTGTCTTAAACATAACATTTTACTTATTTTACAAGAATATTTACAAGTATGTTTTGTTACGAGTTGTACCAGCATAATATCTATAACATCATACCTTTTGTTGTAAGGTTTTTATAAATTAACTGTTTATTTGAATTGTCATGGTATCAATCTCAGGAATATACTTGATCAGAGAATATTCTTGATAAGAGCAGTTTTATTTTGGCTACATAAACCACTCCTGTTTTAAATGTGAAATGAAGGGATGGTACATTAAGACAGTGTTTACAATATGACTGAAAAATTTATGACTTAAATTTCAACATTGGTAAGAATATAACTGGCAAGCATATCTTAGTAATGAAAGAATTATAAAATTACTGGCAATTATATCTAGTTATGTTGCAATTCTAAATCTGTGTTTGTTTTTTACTTTTTATTTGTTTTTCACAACAAAGCATTTTTTTATATTGCTAATCTAATTTTTCCCATAATAAAATGAAAATTTTTAGTTGTTAAAGGTTAAAAGAAATTTCTAGTAATTTAGTGAAATATACCTTTTTTAATGTTATCTTAGTCAAGTACTGCATTTTATTTCATCTTTTCTTTTTCCTGAAAATACCTGAATACAGCTCACTAGCCAAGGCAAACACATTCTATGTTATGTTTTGTCTTATTAAATAGAGAAGTTGAGAATTTTTTTCTTAAAGATGCTACAGAAAATAAGCAAAGAAGCTAACATTTGCCTTTAATGGACTCTAGTAAAAGAACTAACATCTTTTCCTAAGACCCTCATAAAACCACTTTGAGAAGTTTTCTTTTCTTTTTTGTTACTATAGCCTTGGAATTTACTCATCATGATAGGTTTATAAATTCTGTAGTCAATCAAAATGACTTAAAATACTTTTTTATAAATTGATATGAAATGATCGTGAAGGCTATAGTCTTACCTTGTCCTATGACTGACTTGTAAAATATTATCAGTCCTTTTGCAAGAATAACCATTCTTATTAGATAGGTAACTCAAATGTATCCTGTTTCTTTCATATTTTGTCAGGTGGATGACAATATTCCACTTAGGGTAATGCTGCTTCTTATGGATGAAGTATTTGACTTAAAAGAAAGAAATCAGTGGTTGCGAAGGAATATCAAAAACCTGCTTCAGCAGCTTATTAGAGCCACATATGGTGATACTATTAATAGGTACCACTCTTTTTTTCCTTCTTCCCCACCCCACTTATCTTTTACTTAGTTTTTAGATTTTCAGTTTTTCTCAACTTTTATAGGAAAAATTTCTCCTTTGAGCCTTTTAAAGGGTGTTGCTTTCACAGATAATTTGTTTATTCTATGAAGGTAGTATTTCTTTACCTTCTAACATTTTGACCATACTCATTTCACTTTCTTGACTTTCAGAAAAATAGTTGACCATGTTGATTGGATGACCTCACCTGAGCAAGTGGCTGACTTAGTGAAACGTTTCAGGTATATCTTAAGACATAGTCACTTCTTTTAGTAGAATAGAGTTCATTGTTATCACTAATTCACTTTCATTGCTTTTCTTTTCTTCCTGGTCATAAAGTTGGTTTTTGTCATCACTGATAAGCAAAATGACTTGTAACAATTATGGTAAATATTTGCCCCATTTCAAAAAATGTGAAATTTTTCAAGATAATTAAAGTAGTGGTGTAGCAGTGGCATGGTCATATGCCCAGATACCTATTTTGATTTTTTTTCTCAGTTGTATTTGCTTAACATTGATTTTTAATGAAAATATTTTAAAACATGTAGTCTTTGACCATGGTTTAATATTTTATTAAACCTCTGAAAAGTATTCAGATTAATAACAGCGATACCCCATCATATTTTCATTCTGTAAAAATATTCTGAGCCTCTCCTCATGCCTAGCCCTCTGCCAGTCACCAAGATTTTTTTTAAAGCTTAGATGTTTCCAATGTGTGGAGCTAAGAATGACTGCTGTGGGTGGGTGGTTTCTCTTTCTCAGACAAAATTCCCTGATGATAGCTTAGTTACTGTGTTCAGTGCTTGCCTTTGACCTGAGAATAGGGAACAGGAATCAAGCATACTGTGAATGTGAAGGAGAGTAAATTATATATGTGAAAAGAACACTGAGATCACGCCAGCTCTATGGGGAGGGTGAAGAGTTTGTTTTGCGTTCACTTAGTTATAAGAAAACTGAGGGGAATTAAACACACTGTAGTTGTGTTTAGGTGGAATGTTTAATCTCAACGAGATCAAAGGCCTACTTTGAGTTTAAATAGCTGTGATATAGTCATCTATATATTACACCATGTTATCTTTGTCATTTATTAATGTTGGTGAGTTATTCCAGAATTAATCTTTTTCTTGTGAATATCCTTTTATACTAAAGTTGAACCCTGTAATTAGTTACTGTTTGTTGAATATTATACCTATAAAATTTCAGAAACTTTCCCTTTTTCTGTTTACATGTGTGTTTTCTATACAAAATTGGGATAATTTTACCAATTTGCATCATTAGAAAATGAAAGTATTTACAAAATTTATTTAATCTTCTTAAATAGAGATGCCTTTTGGCCAAACGGCATTTTAGCAGAGACTGTTCCATGCAGAGATAAAGCTATTCGAATGAGAACAAGAGTTGCAGGAAAAACTAAATTACTTTCAATTATGCCAGGTGAGTTAACATGTTTGGTAAAAATTAATTTGTAATTCTGAGTTTTTGGGCATTGAACTTGCTAATTTAGCTGCCTTATGATTAAAATGACTACCATTTCGATGACTTGATACTAAGCACTGTGCTTGGCATTTCACATATATTCTTTTTTTTTTTTTTTTTTTTAGAGGCATGTTTTTCTTTATTTGTTTGCTTGTTTGTTTTTGTTTTGTTTATACATGCACTGGGTACAGTCAGAGGCGCGGGAGGGTGAGAGAATTCACCAGAGCCAGAGCCGGGAGCAGAGCAGGCAGAAGGACCGAAGTACACTGCTGAGGGGAGCAGCGGGCGGCAGGAGAGGTCTGCGCTCCATGTGGGACCCTCCTCCGGTGGCCGGGGAGCAGCCGGGGATTGAACCGGCGCCGCAGAGGCCGCGGGCAGCTTCGCAACCCAGCGCTCTACCGCTGCGCCACTGGGGAGGCCCTCACATATATTCTTAACTTTTACTCATAACAACATTATGTAGCTAGACTCTATTAACATCACAGGCTTATATGTGAACAAACAAAGCTTGGACAAGTTATTTTGGCCATCCAGGGTTTTATAGCAAGTAAGTGACAAATAGAACTCAGCTCTGAATGACTTGAAAGCCTGTGCTTTTAACCACTTCACTTTGCCACCATGAATCATTTTGAGAATAATTGATAATAAACATGTGAAAAATGGGAGGACTAGTAAAAGAATATAAAAGCTTGAGACTTTCAGGAATATTTATTGCTCTTAAGAGAACAAATTCTTTCAAAGTGTCCCTTTACATAGAAACAAATCTTTATTAAAATTTGATTGTAAAGAAAGTATACATAGTGGCATTCTCTTGATCTTGTTAGAAATCACCTCTTTAGTTAACCTCTTTAGAACATCCTGTCTCACTTAGATCCACTTTGTCCTTTTTGGCTTCTTTCAATACTAGAGGCAATATAATGTGAAAGCAATTTTGTGTGACTTGGGTGCTGATTTGGTCCCTTCTTTGTTTATGATTATCTTTGAAAATACCTAGATTTTTTTTTCCACGTTTTAATTGTGGATGTAGATTTATTTATGGAAAATAAATAATAGCTCTTTAATATAATGCCCATTTCTTTTTCAATAATTTTTCTTTAAAACTGTATTTTATTCTAAATTTTAATCCTTGTCTTTCCCTTTTATCAGTTAAATTGGAAATGTTCCATATTAGTAATTCTGCTCTATGAATTATTGTATTGCATCTGGAGATAAAAAAGCAAATTCTGCAGAATAGCATGTTAGAAAAATGGAAAGAAACAATTTAGGATTTATTTAACATACTGTTGGAACAAACCAAATTGTGGTTTATTTTGACTCAATTATGCAGTGAAAAGTATCTTTAATTCATTTGTTCAGTAAATATTTATTGAGTGTGTATCATGTGCTAGACATTATTCTACATTAGTTCTTGCTTTCTTGGAGCTACATTCTATTGGGGGTAACAGAAAACAAAACAAATAAAATTTAATGTGTTAAAAGTGTTAAGTGCTGAGGTAATAGACCAGGAAAAGGGAACTGTCAGTAAGCTGCAGTTATAGAGTAGCCAGGAAAAACCTCCCTGAAAGATGACAGTTGTGTGAAAACATGAAGGAAGTGTGAGGGTACATGTGTATGAATTTAATAAATATATAATCCCTTACCTGATTTTTAGTAAATTCACCAATTATTTGCTTTAAATCATACTGCACCAATAATTAGGTTGCATACCTTTTAGAAGTTATGTATTTCTTTCTAAAGCAATGAAATAGCTACTTTTGGAAGCCCTGACTATCAATAACTGAGAATAATTATACATATTGTTCCCATATTCAAACATCTCTAGTAACTTCATGTTGTCTGTAACCCCCAGATGTGGTCATCTTGACAGGCACAGCACTATTATTTTTCTATTCTTTCTATACTTTATCTTACAGGGATCTTAAATCCAGCCAAACTGTGCTGCCTTCATTTCTTGAGCTTGTCTTTCTTTTATTATTGAACTTAATGTTCATTTGCTTATTGATGTTCTTTCCACCAAAATTGATTCTTCATCTATTTGCATTTTTCAAAATCCTGTTCAGGTAGCCAAGTCTTCAGATGTCACTTTCTAACAGAAAATCTTTTCTTATTATCGCATGTGGATTTTTCCCACCTGTAAATATCTTTATATTTTTACTATTTTAATGACATTGCTGCTGTGTCCCAAGTTTTTTTAGATTATAGATTAGCTTTCACATATCTTTTTTTATAGCATTTCTCACTATGCGTTATATGTAGAGAGAATATTTGTGTAGTGCTTTTGAATTTACAGATCCTGTTTACTTCTCATTAAAGCCTTATGAATCCTTACAGTTAACAATAATATTGTTAATATAAACCCCCAGTTTTATAGATGAAGAAACAAACTCAGGATGGGTAAGTATCATGTAGGTATTAAAGATATGGATTATAACTCTAACTGGATGATTCTGAGTCTGGGTCCTTTTTTCTCCTGTGTGGTATTGCATAAGTGAATGGATGTAGACATGTATAAATTTTAAGTTTCAGTTACAATAAGTAAGTTCCAGATTGACTGGAAACCTAATGTTTTTCAGTTATTCTGCTGTGTACTTCACATATTTTAATTTAAAGCATGGTTTAGACATTATGTTTCCTTTACTGAGTAATAATTTATGTTTATTTTTCCATCCTGTTCACACAGATGAACTGAAGCACATTATTGGAGCTGAAACAACACGGAAAGGTATTCTTCGTGTTTTTGAAATGTTTCAGCACAACCAGTTAAATAGGAGAATGGTTTATGTCTTCTTAGAAGGCTTTTTGGAAACCTTATTTCCACAATATAAATTCCGTGAACTTTTCAACAAACTGCATTCACGGTCAAAGCAGATGCAGAAATATAAACAGAAACTTCAAACTACTCAAGCGCCTTCTTTACAGAAAAGGTGACCCTGCAATCTATGAAGCTGGTATTCATTTTGTCCAAGACTAATGGTATGGACAGATCTTCTGGGGCTTTACTCATACTGTTGTGTCTGCACCAGTCTTTTAGTGTCTCAAATAGATTATTAATAATCCATAAGACTGTGAGTCTTCACATCCTCGTCTGTAATCCAGCCACTATGAAGAGAGATTTCTGTGTCTTATATGATTTGGTGCATATTTTTGCAACATTGAGAGGATACTGCCCTCATCTCAAGCAAGAATGACATCTGTCTCTTCTGTTTCAAACTAAACAGCATTCTCCAGCAATGACAAAGTGCCAGAGTGTATATATGAGAGCTAAGGAAAGCACAAAACAATGGTTCACAGAAAAACTGGCTAATTTGCTTAGCAGTGGGAGACTGTGCAATTGTATGAGTTTGAGAGATTGATTTGCATAATGATTTTATAAGTCTTTATCAGAATTTTGATACAGTGTGGTTTAGCCAATGAATGAGCTTTGGAACAGCTGTTTGGGGAACGTGACAGAATGCCATTAAAATATAAACTTATACCTGGATTATAGTTTTGTGACATAAAACAGTATAAAATAGAACCAATCAAAAATAGAACTTGATTGGATTTGTTATTCATTGGTATAAAACAAATTTTAATTGATGTGCTTTAAGGGCTCTATCTTGCTCTTATGGTACTACTCAATCATAAGTTTTCTTTTGGCATTCTGTGTGCAAAAAGAAGCATGTGGTGGCTCTCATTTAAGTTTCAAAATTATTCCAGTTTTCTTTATCTTTAAGAGATTACTGATTATACAGTAAGGGGTATAATTTGTTGAAAGAACTGCCAAATACATTCTGTCCTAAAAACATGGAAATAAAAAAAAAATTAAAAGTTACCATTTAATAATTTTAAATTGTGTAATCTAGACATACCTTAGGTAATTGCGAAAATAGCAAATCAATGGATTAAATGAGCTTATTAGTCATATGTAGACATACAGATCCCTGAATCTAGTGTATATATATGAAAATAATGAAAACAGAACTATAATATTTTTTAAAATATGCTTTTATTTATATTTTGCATAATGTAAAATTCTACTAAATAAAACCAGTTGGCAAAACCCCTCAGTGTATATGTTTAAGTCCCTAAAATAATTTTATACCACTACCAACAAAATACCTTTTCCAATTTTGGAGACTCTGTATTTCCTGTAGTTTTTTCATTCTCCATTTGTCCATCTTGGAAAACTTCATATTCCTTGTATGCAGAATTTCTGCATAGTTTTAAATCCTTCCACTGACTAAGGGTTTGAGTATGTCAGTGTTTTTTGTTTTAAAAATATTTAACACTAAAACCTTAAAATAGTGAAGCTACTTTTCAGACCACTGAGCCAAGATCCTGGTATTAAAAGAACGTCCGTCCGGGTGCTTTAGACAAAGGGACAGAATTGGTATCCCAGTTATTTGGGAGCTTTAAGGTTGGAACAAGATATAATTGTCTTGTTTTCACTGAAATCCTACTTAAAAAGTGAAGCCTAATAACAGAATAAAGCCTTCCTTTAAAACTTTGTAATAATCATATTTATTAATAATGCTATTGTGCATACTTATAGTATGCATATTTTGAGCATGTGTTGCATGTCTTCAAAATTACATGAATGAAATCCCTGTCATTGCAATTTGCAAATGAGAAAAGATCCTTCTTTACTCTGACAGAAGAAATTATTTCTTCTTAGTATGTCTCCCTGCCCTGGTCCCTTCCAATGCCCCAAGCTTTAAAAGTGACAATATGTGAAACGTATAGGAAGTATCAGCACGGCCATAAGTGCAATGACTTTAAAATAGACCCCTGCCCATTTCAAGTATATTTTTGACGTGAATAAATATAAGATTATACAGAAGAATTCACGTAAGAGTCTAACATGTACATGTGGAAAAGCATTTCTGGAGAACTTGAGGAATGCTAGTTATCAACCAGGGAAAGAAAGGTATGCCAGATAGCAAATTTTCATAACAGAGCCCTGCAAGATAACTGCAGTCATACCAAAAACTATTTGAGTAAATGGGTTTTTAATAATTTTTGTTTAAAAGAGTTTATATTTCAAAAACAGAAATGTCGAATGGCAGTCTGTGTAAACGGTTGTGCATCTTCTTTATGCACATCTATGTTTTACATCAGAGAGAGCCGTGGTCATGCTAAAATCAGAGATACTTTTTGAATGACTTGGTCAAGCTGTGTGTAAAATATTTAACCCGTGAGTCAAGTACAGTGTACTATGTTTAATAAAGCTATTCTACTTAATGCATTTATTGCATATATGAATATATACATGAAGAGGCTTTATGTCTTCAGATATTTGATTTTTGAATGTGTTTTTAAAGTCAGTGGTGCCTTTAGGCAAGAACTTTCTAAATTAATCATTTTTTGGTTTGGATTTGATTTTCCAGGTAACATGAACTACTTAGAAACCATCACTACTAACTTACAATTCATTCACCTAAAAGAATTGATTGTATGATTTCAATATAGTGCTTAGATGAGCATTTCCTACATTACAGGAGTTCTGAATTGTTGCTGAAAACAATTGTGCCATTTACCTATGGATGCACTTGGTTAGCCTTAATTTTTTTTTAAAAAAAACATTAAAAGACTTTCTTGAATATTTTATTCACTCATTTTAAGTTTATACAGCTGGTTTTGGGAAAAATCACAGAGTTAAGTGCTACCAGAAAGTGTACCAATTTTTAAAAAGTTAAGAACGATATAAATTTCACAATCTAAAATTTTAATTTTGTGCAATATTTTCATTTAACGCATGTGTATTTGAGTAATTGTAAAATAAATTTTTAATGTTTTGAAATCTAGTTTAAACTGTCTTCTTAACAACTTACATTCCGTTGTTGCTGCATCCTTTTATTTAAGGACTTGTTTTAAAAGTCTTTTTTGTCACTCCTTGTAAAATTCTTTTGTTATTAGTAAATTTTGCTTATAGGAGCATGACTCCTGTATTACAAGGGAAAAATATAAAGAGCACATCTTAGAATTATAATTGTTAAAGGTAACTTGTGCATATTATTGTACAGTGTCAACTAGTTGTTCTATCAATACTTTCCTCCTTTAACAAAGAAGGAACAGCAATCAGAATGTCAGATATTTTTATTGAACTGAAAAGATTAAAAAGTTTATTTGGTTTGCGTTTGTTCTGTCCATTAGAATATACTAATAAAGTATTAACAAATCTTTTTGTTGAATTTATGTAGTGGTGATGCATTTTTATTACTTAAAAAATGCTTATTTGAATGGCCTTATTATCTATATTTTATTTTAGCAATCAAGAAATTAAAATTCCAGTTGATTGATAAACTAATGAGTGATTACTAATACAACACTCACTGACTTTTGTTTTTCCTTTTATGGGGTAAGTTGCCATCACAATAAGAAATTCCATACTTTCCTATCATATGAAAGTAAAAGTTTTCCATAAAAGAAAGATCTATAGTAAGTCATCCATTAACAAATTCTATTTGCTCTCATCTTAATTTATAGTATGCCTAATATTTTAGATGTTTTAGTTCTAAAGGTAAGAGGTTCAGTTTTCAGCAGTGACTGATATTTTCAGTCTTCTTGGACCTGTATTCACAGATTCTCAGATGTTATCACTATAACCCTACCAGGGACATGCACAGCGAACACACCTTTCAGAGCAGTTATACCTGCTGTTTAACTCTTCTGCACAACTGTATTTGTTTATACCTTGATTCAAAGAAAGGGCTAATAGAAACTGTTGAGTTTCACTTAAGGTCAGTACGATTTATCATTGGTACAAGTCTCCATCCCTAGAGGTGAAAACATAGCAAAGAGAATTTAGATGTAGATAAAAGGACAAAAAGAACAAGTGAAATTGATACTGACATAAATACATATATTGTAATCAAAAAGCTGGAACAACAGATTTGTGTATTTCCAATAAAGATTCTCATAGCAGTCATATAGCACTTACTAGTTTCAGCAACTTTATAAGGTATAGATAGTATTATCTTCTCCAGTTTGTAGATGGGAAAACTCATGTATAGAGTGATTGGCCCAATTATCCAAAGTTTCACAACTGTAAGTGATCAAGCTGAAACCAGAACCCAGGTGGTCTCACTCTATAGTCTCTCAGTTTCTCAATAGTGCTATTGATGTTTTGAGCTCTGTAATTCTTGGTTGTGGGAGCTGTCCTGGACATGATAGGTTGTTAGCAGCATCTCTGGATTCTATCCACTAGATTTTGTAGGTAATGCTCCCACTGTCTTGACAACCAACAATGTTTCAGATGTTGTCAAGTGATGTCTGAAGGCAAAATTATCAGCAGTTGAAAAATGTTGATTATGCTCTTGGTCACAAAAACAAGATATATTAGGGGCTGAAGACTTCAGTTCTGGGTATCTATGTCTTTTCTTAAGGCAACAACTGATAAATTTGTGACTTTATCGAGAGGATGTCAATGCCGAATTCTTAAGAGGAGAAGGAGTCTGAGGTCAGCAAAATCAAATGTTTTACCTTGTCTTTCTTTAGCTTCTGATAATTGAGATCTTTGTCCCAACTTGTGATGAAGAAAATAGGATTTTTCTGGAAAGAGGTGTGAGATGAATGATTTTATGAGAATACTTATTTTACTCCTGTGGCCAGATTATTAAATCAGTAAACATGGATAACTGTGGGATAGTTTGATTTTATATAATTTACCCTAAGAAATAAAATAACCGTTGGCCTTTTTATTTTGTGAGCTAGTCCTTATAGAGCTTGAAATTTCCTTATAGTCTTTGTAAATTAATCTCTTTTCTAAACACCTGTAGGGTAAAGAAAATATCAGGCTTTTCTGCCCTTCCGCCATCAGGATAGATGATGGATCCTTGTCCTGGATGCATGCCTGATGGCGGGCACCTGGAATAGGGTGTGGGCATAGGTAGATGGGATTCAGCTGAACTAAGACTGTGCTTTTAAGGGCGGCGTCACGGGGATGCCAGCAGCAGCAGTATGAAGCCGAAAGAGAAGCCGAGAAGCAGCAGAACGAACGCTAGAGAGCCCAGATAGAGTGAAGACTTGCTGGGGGGCTGGGAGGCCCCCAATAAAAGACCTGCAAAACTACTGAGGACTCTGATTACTCCTTTACCCGGTCTGCATGGGATCAGAAAACCTGCACTGTGGCCAGTCCTGCCTTTACAACACCCTTGTATCTGAGTTTTTGATGGGTAGACATCAGAGGCACTCACTTTGCCTCCAGGGGTGAACCTCATTCAAGAATTAGAACTCTTGGGCCTACCCTGGTGGCACAGGGGTTGAGCGCTGGGTTGCGAGGCTGCCCGCAGCCTCTGCAGCGCAGGTTTGTTCCCCAGCTGCTGGCGAGGGTCCCAAAAAAAAAAAGAATTAGAATTCTTGCTGACTTTTTTTTCTCCCCTCCTCCCCCTACAGTCTTATAATTAGTGAACAGCTATTGCATTTCTCAATAAGTAGAGCAATGTTTGGAAGCTGATTTTTTGTAGTTAGACCTTCTAATTCTATCAAGCGGCCATTTCGGGTGGTGGCGGGGGTCTGTTTTAAGGATTCTAATATATGCTGACATTTCAGCATAGGTTTTGTCAGGCTGTTAACCTCACCTGGGATTAAGAAATTGTTAATGGGCCTCCCCTGGTGGCACGGTGGTTGAGCACTGGGCTGTGAGCAGCCTCTGCAGCTCTGGTTCGATCCCCGGCCACCAGCAAGGGTCCCACATGGTGCAGCAGACCTCTCCTGCCGTGCCCGCTGCTCCCCTCAGTGTGTTTCCTCGGTCTGCCTGTTCTCTTCCCTGCTCTGGCTCTGGTGAATTCTCTCACCCCCCCCCGCGCTTCTGACTGTGCTCAGTGCTTGTATAAATAAATAAATAAGTCTTTAAAAAAAAAAAAAGCTGTTTATGTTAAACCTACATTAGTTACATGTTTCTTATGCCAGAAATAGAATCTTTCACATCGTGTCTCTTGAACAGTATAAATTTTTTAAAAATTGTAAAAAAAAAGATTTTGTGCCTGCTGCAAAGAAAGCAGCTCCTTGCCATCTTTTGTGTCTCTGATCTCTCTCCTCCCAATGGCACTACAACAAATTTGAAGTGCCAGCAAGGCACAGAGCAGGTTCTGTATGGATGTGGGCAGACGGGTAAAGGAGCGGTGTTGGAGCCCTCAGTGGCTTTTTCAGGCTTTTAATCATCTTTCTGTGCCATTTGTAGTGAGGCAACCAGGTGCAGGGCAGGCAAGGGAGCCAGGGGACCAGGAGGTTGGCAGGCCTGCTAGCCCCCAGCGAATCTTTACTCTCCTGACTCTCTGGCGTTCTCTCCTGTTCTCCTCGCTGGTCTCCACTGCACTTTGCTGCCCGCCAGTCCTCCGCTGCCGCCGCTTACATGCGCAGTGCCTGGCTCAGGTGCGCCCAATGCTGCGCCCCGCACCGAACTCCAGGTGCCGCCATCTGGCACGCGTGTAGACCACGGGTGGCGTCGCAGGCGCCAGTGGCGGCAAAACGGAAAAAAACGGGTAACTTCCATTTGCCCTACAAATTGGTGAGTTTTGTTCTTTATTTTTAATTCATAGATGAAGTTGTGACAGTAAATCTGCTAGATCTTTGTGTGTGTCAAGAGCAAACCAAAACCAAAAAAAAAAAAAAAAACCCTTTCCATGTAAAAAGAAATTAACCTTTCACAAACGACTGTAAGATTGTTTGCAGTTGATACTACCCACTTTATAGTCACTTCTGAAAATTAATCGGACAAAAATTCATTATCTATATGCACTACTTGGGATATTCAATTCAAAAATGCAGATTAACCATCAAATAGGAGACAGTGCAAACAACGTTTCAAGGAAAAATTGAAATTAATTTCATATGGTTTTAAAGACTTGAGACATAAGCTTTTTCCTTGGTTTTTGTAACAATCATATCAGTGAGTATGGCTATGTGATGGCATGGGACTGTAAATTGAATAGGAAAGATTATTTCTTGCTTGTTGTGAGCTTCATGAATTTTTAAGCAACTGGAGAAAGCTGAGGTAGCCTGCTAGTTGTTTCTCATTTCTTAAAAAACAATAACAACAAAAATCCACAATGAACCAAATAAAGATAAGGAAAAGCTTTGTGTGTATTAAAAAACAAGACTATATACACACAGATACTGAAAAAGGAAGAAATTCAACACTTTCTCTGGAGTTCCCATACTTTGTCAAAGGTTGGATAAAATTCTTTTATTACAAAAAATATGAAATTTTCTAAATATGTTTATTGATATATTTGTATTTCATTGCATATCTACATGCAATAGCTCTTCTCATAAATTTAATGGAGCTCTTATTGCATAGAAATTGTATAAATTTAAAATAAAAGAACCAAATAATTTTCAGAAGAGTGTAAAAAAGTCCAGGAAAAAAAAAAAAAGACCTTGCTAAAGGTGGTGGATAAAAAAGTTAGCCATTCTTTAATTAAGGACTTTAATAACTATTACACAAAATTAGAAATAAAGGTATTTGTCATCATAAGAAAAATGCTAAGACTTTGTTTTAATAATTTGATATGTGAATGTAGGAAAAAATCACATATTACTAAACAAAATGACTACTTGTACTAATTAGGCAAAATTAATAATTTTGGTTTGAAATAACTAATGTCTTTGCCCTAATGTGAAAAATACTATTACTCTTAAAGGAATTCATACAAAACTTGGATATGTTTTCCTTAAGAAAATCTAATTTGATTTTCATAAATTTCCTATTCCAATTTAAATGGATCAAGTAAGTTGTAGTTATCTTCACAGAACATTTAAGATTATAAAGATATATAAAAATGTGTTTAGCAAGAATTATGAGTTTTTAACAAAGGGTGATTTTATTCTTCATGGAATATCTGGACACATTTTGATTGTTGAAACTGCAAAAGTTGCTATTAGCACCTAAATGAGCAGAGGCCAAGAATGCTGCTGAATATCGTCCGACATCCCACAACTAAGAACCATTTGGTTAAAAATGTCAATAGTGCTGAAGTTGTGAAGCCCTGATTTAAAGAAAATTTTATGGTTCTGTGAAAAAAAGATTTATTGTTCTGATGCTAGAGATCACAAAGTGATGATGTGGCTGCCTGGGTCAGTACAGTAGGTTGCTATAGTATGTATTTCCATTTTCAGTTTTTAAAGGTAAATTCAGATTGCTTTCATAATGGTTTCACTAGTTCATGTTCCCACCAATGTTGTAATAGTTTCTTTTTCTTCACATCATCTTCATTACTTGTTGGTTTGACTTTTTTTTTTTAAATATGTAGCATTCTCACATGTCAGTATCATTGTGTTTATAGTCTACATTTCTCTTATTAGAAGGGACATTTTTTCTGTCTTTTGACTTCTGGATATCCCCTTTGATGGCTTGTCTGTCAATGTCTGCTACCCATTTGTTAATTGGATTATTTAGCTTTTACACTTGAATTGTATGAGTTTTATATAGCTTGGATGCTAACCTCATATCAGTTATATATTATGTAAATATTTTCTCCTATTAATGTGGTGTCTAATCATCTTATAAATTCTTTTGCTGTGTGGGGGGTTTTTAACTTGAAGTAAACTTGTTTATTTTTGTTTTTAATTTCCTTGCTATAGGGGTTGAGTCACCAAAAATATCTTTTATTATTGATATCATGGAATGGTATAACCAATATGATATCATTATTCCCAGCACCATTTATTAAAGAGACTGTCTTTTCCCCAATTTATGGTCATAGCTGCTTCATCTTAGATTTGGTGCTGTTATGTATGTGGAGTTATTTATGAGCATTTGATTCTGTTCTGATGGTCCATGTATCTTTTTTTATGCCATTACCATATTGATGGTCCATGTATCTTTTTTTATGCCATTACCATATTGTTTTAATACTGTTGCTACTGAAGCTTAGATCATTTTGTTTGTTTGTTTTTCTAATATAATCACTTACTACTATTAATTTCCCTCTAATTATTCTTTAATTGCATCCCACAAACTTGGAATTGTTTTTTATTAATTTATTTTGGTTTTTTGCCCCATGGGTTATTTAAAAATGTAGTTTCAAAACATTTTTTTAATTTCCCATATATCTACTGTTGATTTCTAGTTTAATTCTGATTTAGCCAGAGAATATAATTTACTTTTAAATTTGTTGAGGCATTTTCTTGGTTGTCCAGAATATCTTCATAACACTTTCATGTACACCTGATAAAAAACGTATACATTGCTGTTTGGGCAGAGTGTTTAATGATTGTTAGTCAGGTCAAGTTTATAGGTTCTGGTGTTTGAACCTATGTTTTTACCAGTCCTTCTCTGCTATGTCTTTCAGTTACCTAAAAAGAAGTATTGAAGTCTACGGTTATAATTGTGATTGTATTTATGTTTCCTTTTAGTTATGTCAGATTTTGGTTCATGGTTTTGAAGATTTGTTCATACATGCTTAAGATATTTATGTCTACATGATAAATTAACCCATTTATCATTGCCTATTGTTTTTCTTTATCCCTGCTAATATTCTTTGTTCTGATGACTACTTTGTATGATTAATAAAGGCCTTACAAAAATATATTGCAGGCCTGATTTAGCCCATGGTTGCAGTGAGTTGATTCTATGTTAAGAGGTTTCTTATTGACACAGTCGACTGCTTTTTTGTTGTTGTGGATTTTTTTTTTAATCCCTGCCTTTTAATTTGGATATTTACGTGATTCAGATTTATTTTAATTACTAACATGGTTGAATTTAAATTTACCATTATGCTAATTGTTTTCTTCTGTTTTTCCCATTTTTCTTTGTATTCCATTTCCTCTTCTTTTTGCCTTTTTTTAATGATTCCTTTATTTTTTCTAATGACCTTTAGCTTTATCTCTTTGAAAAATTAATGATTCATCTAGGGAACTGTCAAAAACTAACCTAATATCGTGCTTTATGTATTTTTTTTTTTAAAGATTTATTTATTTATTTATACAAGCACTGGTTACAGTCAGAAGTGCGGGAGGGTAAGAGAATTCACCAGAGCCAGAGCCGGGAGCAGAGCAGGCAGAAGGACCGAAGTACACTGCTGAGGGGAGCAGCGGGCCAGGCAGGAGAGGTCTGCGCGCCATGTGGGACCCTCCTCCAGTGGCCTGGGAGCAGCCGGGGATCGAACCGGCGCTGCAGAGGCTGCGGGCAGCTTTGCAACCCAGCGCTCAACCACTGCGCCACTCGGGAGGCCCTATGTATGGTTTTTAACAGTCATAAAGCAATATATTTCCAACTACTGTCTCTTATTGTACAATTTTTTTTTTTTGCATACATTACAAGCCTTGTAGCAAACTGCTCACTTTTTGTTGGCGGTCAAATAACTCTTAAAGTGATTAAAATAAGAAAAAGTATCTTTTATATTTATTTTTACCATTTCAGTGCTTTTTATCCTTTTGTGCACATGCATGTTTCCATCTAGTAATATATTCTTGCCTGAAATTTTTGAATTTAATATTCCTTGCGGTACACATCTGCTGCCATTAAGTTCTGCCTTTTTTGTAACCTACAAGTCTTTATTTCATATTTATTTTTTGATCAATGTTTTCAGTGTGCATAGAATTCTGTTTGACTTCGTGTTTGCTTTCTATCCCGAAACTTTAAATATTCCACACAATCACTGTAAAAAGATCAATTGTTGTCAAGGAAATGGGAGGAGGAAGGGAGGATGAAGAGGTGAAACAAAGGGGATATTTAAGATGAGGAAACTTTTCTTTATAAAACTAATTCTGGGTTCATGTTATTAAGTATGCATCAGGACCCACAGAACTATATAATATAAAGGGTAAACCTTAATATAAAGTATGTAGCTAATAATAAATAATGTAACTATCAATAGCTAATGTAACTTATGTAATTATAACTAAATTTCTTAATTATTATATTGTAATAAACAATGGTAACAAGTATGCAATGCTAATACAAAACTTAATAATAGGGAACTCCTTTAACTCCTGTTTGGAGTTAAAGGGTGAAGATTGGGTGGGGTAGGTATAGGAAATTCTGTGTACTATCTCTTTTTCTTTTGCTAGTTTGTTTCTTCAGTTATTTGTATTTCACAAATGAGTGAAACCATTTGGTAACTGTCTTGTACTTTCTGACTTATTTAGAACCATACATTTTGTCCTAAAATGGGTACTATTTCATCTTTTTGAATATATGAGCTTATTCCATTGAGTATACATTTCACAATTTCCTTATCCAATCATCCGTCAATGGACATTTATGACTATTGTTAATAATGCTGCTATGGACATAGGAGTGCATACGTCTTTTAGCATTAGTATTTTCCTATTTTTTGGTTAAATACGTTGAAATGGGTTGTTTCCATTTTTTGTTTTTTTGAGTATCGCCATACCTTTTCCACAGATACTACGCCAAATTACATTCCCTCCAACAGTGGTTAACTGTTCCTTTTTTCCACATCCTTCCCAGCATTTGTTGTTTTCCATCTTTTTAATATAGGTCATTCTCACAGAGGTGATACGACATCTCATTGTGGTTTTGAGTTGCATTTCCCTTATAATAAGTGATGTTAAACAGTTTTTCATAGGCCTTCTGTATGTCTTCTTTCGACAAGTGTCTATTTAGTGCTTTTTCCCATGTTTTGATGGATTGATTGTTTTATATTATTGAATTGTATTAGTTCTTTCTGTATTTTGGAAGTTAAACCCTTGTTGGATATATGATATGGCAATATCTTCTCCAGTCTATAGGTGGTAGTTTTGTTTTTGTGGTGGTATCTTCTGCTATTAAAAAAAAAAAGATTTTTAGTTTGACGTAGTTCCATTTGTTTCCCTTGCCATTGGGATTGTATCTCCACTTCTCTGGTTGATGTCCAAATGTGTGTTCTCTGTCTTTGCATTTAAGTATTTTATGATTTCTGGTCTTATATCCAAGACTTTAATTCCTTTTGAATTAATTTTTGTGATGGAGTTATGTAATGATTAGTTTTATTCTTTTGCATGTAGCAATTCCCCAGTTCCATGTTAAAGAGACTTTCTTTTCTCTATTGTACAGTCATGTCTAAATATTATTTATTTTGTCTTCTACTGTTTGGGTATTTGTACATTTGTGTCTTCATGTTTCAAAATTCTCTCTCCTGTCAGTGTAAGTCTGTTTAATATGCTTTTTGTCCTCATTTCATTTGGTGTCTCTTTTTGCATTTATTTTATATCTTCAATCTCTTGAGCCCTAGTTCCTTTTTCTTTTATCATTCCTTTGGGAGTTATTTCCCTATGAGCTGAAGGGTTTTTGTTTCTGTTTGTTTTTGTGAAACATTTCACCTGTTAAGAGTTAAACTTTCTAGATGATAGCCACACATCCCTTTGTGGAGCCATGTCTATATCTCAACTGATTGTTGAGTTTATAAATTACTTTGGGGGATTTTTGCATGTACATAGGGCAGCAGAAAATAGTAAGTGCTAAAGAGAAAAAAGATTCCATTCTTCAAGTCCCCCTGCTCTCTGGTCCTTAAAGCACAACCTCTGGTCTTGATACTGAGAAGTGGATAATGATGGAAACTTCACCTTATGCAGTCATTTGGTTTATTTCTGTTGAGCCATAGTCATGCAGGTAAATTTATCAAGCTCCAGTTTGCAACTTAACAAAATATAATCATGTACTTTTACATTCCTTGCCTAATTCTGTTTCAGAGTGGCCCTTGATAGGTTGCTTTATGAGACTGCTCTGTATATATGTGCAATCATCATCTTAGCTAATGTTTAATGAGTGTTTGACATGTGAAGTGCTTTACATATTTTGCTGCACATTTGAGCCAAGTTATATAATCTATGCAAGTTCACAAGTTACATAATCTATGCAAGGTCACTTGGTGAAACCAAAACTCTAAATTGCTTTCATACTTGCCTCTGAATAGTGAGGTGCGTGCCACTGAGTAGAAAAAAGATAAGCTTGAAAGCAAAGAAACTAAATCATATATCAGGGTGGGGACAAATTTCCAGGGCATGTATGAGGTATAAGTATATGAAGTTGACCAGTTCATGGATTGAGGAGCCCAGAATATATCACTCTGGATAGTATGATTCATTCAAAAAGGAGCTAGACATATGAATGTAAAAATGTATTAACAATGCATATCAATTAGTGGGCCTGTTTCTTTGACGTGATGATCATGGATATGGACCATTTCCTTTGAAATATCAATTCTTGCTCCTTTGCAATGATTTGGAAGGAAATTTGTGTGACTCCAAATATTTACCAGAGGTAAAACTGTTGTTCTACACTCAAGACTTAAAGATTTAGTGCTGATTTAAAAAACAGAAATAAGATTTTTCTAAGTTGTTTTATATCAATACTGCTTTTAATCTCCTAACAAAAGGCCCACTTAAGTTTGACCTGGGGTTCAGACATGCCTATTGGATGGGTGGAGCAGGATGACCAGAGCTGCCTTGGCCTGAAGGGCTGAGAAGACTTGTGAGATGGAGGAGGTTCCTAGAACGTCTCTGAGGGCATCGGGTTCAAGTAGGGTAGGCCATTGAGGAAAGAGTAAGTTTGCCTCCCTCTTGTTTAGATAGTCCTCAAGTCCTGTTTCTACTTTGAGTCTGGAGATGAAGGTAATAATGAAAGATCAGGTCAAAAATTAATCAAATCAAGACCCTGAAAGCTCCAGATGCCAGGAACTTGGGTGATGGCCCCTCAGCATGGAGTTTAGTTTTGCGGTCTGGACAGAGAAATATGATAAGGGCCTCAGCAGCCTTGGTAGTACCTTCTGTAGCCATTAATCAAGACAGTGAGCCAGAGCTGGTGGGAAGAAAAGGCTGAAATCTAAAGGGTAGCTAAGAAAACCTTGTAGAGGAACAGAAGCTGCCTCCTGGAACCGTTCAGGAGGAATTCCAGGCTTATGTGGGTCCCCCAGTCAGAGAATGATCACCAGTGACACACTGTACCTTAATATTTACCTGCAGACTTCTCACAAAGCTCATTATTGCATGAGGGTTTTGTGGCTGTTGACTAGAAATGCTGCCCTTTTGGTCTCCTTATAATTCGTGAATCATCCAGGGCACATGAGAGATGCTTAGTCTTTGCAAACTAATCAGTACTCTTGTGACTCAAGCTTCCTAATAAAAATGCCCAGGTTTAAGTAATAACCTGACAAAGTTGGGAAATGACAATAAAGGAACAGTTGTTGTATTCAGCTAGTCCTTGAAGAGGTTGGTTTCTAAATGACATGCTCTTTAAATCTCGACACAGTGTGGAATAGTTGAGCACTTGAGATGGCTAGGGAACAGAGCTTGCTACTACTCTTGGAAAATCTTCCAGCAACAGGTGTTATTTCTTTTTCTTTTTGGAACAGCAAAAGGTCAAAGAAGCATGAAATTTCCCGTAGTGCAGCTTAGCTGCTAATCATACACAAAGAAATGAAACTATGATGGAGTTGTGAACAAATGCATTTGGCACCTGTTTTTGCCATCTTGGTTTGTTTTCCTTCCCACAGCATTTTACACCTCCTAATTTAATTTGTGACTGACCTCCTTCCTCCCAGCTGTTCAGGTCTAGAGAGCACATACACACATTCCAACTGAGGTTATTAGAGCTTACCGTGAGCCAGGGATTGAGCCGACAGCACTGGCCAAATCATAAGCAGGGCTTGAGGCCTGGCCCTCCCACGGCCTTATCCCACTGTGTTCGGTAACCTGAGACTAGGAATCTGCCAAGTTCCAAAACTCTCAGAAAGTCTGTCCCATTCAAGTAGGGCTTTAATTAGAGGTTTAAAGGACTGGGTTATAGAGTGGACTCTAGCAGCTTTGTAATATGAAAAGTGACTTGCTTGAAGTAGACCCTGTGACATCATCACCCTACTCCTGAGTCAAGCTGCTGTTTTGCCCTTGTTTCTGGAGAACAGGGGCAGAGCCTGGAAATAGGATAAAGTCTCGCCACACGAGGAGTCTGGAAATTGGAATGTTTGATTTTGATCTTGCACTTTCAAAGAATGCCTGTAGTGAACAAAGCAATACACTTTGTCTTTTGGACTGCAGAAAATGAATCTAATCTCAGTCGTCAGGGCTGCTCCATGCTCATTTTCCAAAGGACACCTGGAGAGCTGAGTGAACAGAGTGATCTGATTTTGAAAATCTGGTCAGATGAATGTACCAACAGACAGGGTTCCTCTTGACCTGTTTGCTTCTGAAGCCATGACTGTAAAACCACTGTTGTTACTTCTGTAACTTCTCCAGGACAATAAGGGATATTGACAATAATATGGTACATTAAACAAGCCATAAATTTATCTCTAGGACTAAAACAATATTTGAGAACAAAGGCAAAAAATAAAAAATAAAAAAGCCTCCGGCTACCTTGTAAATCAGAAATATGGTTCCCAAAGGGACAAAAATAAGTCCAGAAATAATCCAAAATGCATAAGATAATTGATTGTAAGATAAGTAGGGCATTTCATATCCGTGGGACAAAGAAAGAAGTTTAATAATGGGTGTTATGAATATAGTGAGCTCCTTCATGCTTCACCTGTATATCAATGATAAATATAAGATATGTTTTTAAAAATTTCATATTTCAGAAGTATTCCATATTTCTAAAAGCACCAGAAAAAATACTAGGAGAATTCATTTGTATCCTTGAAGTGGGGCAAGTTCCTAATAATGACTCAAAATCCAGAGCCATAAGATTAAAGGTTAATTAATTCAAGTACACAAAATTAATAAAAATTTTATATGGTAAATTATATCAAAAGCATATCAAAAAATCAAACAACAAATTAAGAACCTTAATTTGTTTGTGAACAACCAAATGCTAAGTTCCCACTGCTTAAAGATCTCCCCCAAAATTAATTTTACAAAAGTTTTATTTTAAGAATAAAGAGTATATTTTACACATTTTGCCTCTTGTTTTGGCTCAGTAGCAACTTCATACTTTTTTTTACCACTGTGTCTCATTGTTAGAGGGAATCATGATTTCTTTACACAGTGCCCTATCTATAAACATATGGTTTTATTTTTTCCGACAGTTTGCTCTAAATCATTTTTCGAGAAGAATTATGCTGTTAAATGCTTACACTCTGAAGCCAAGTTTCCTGTGGACTTGAATCTAGGCTATTATCAATTTCAAGCTACATGACTCAAGGCTTAGACCTCTCTTTTTCTTGATCTGTGTAATAGATTCGAAGTTAGTAGTATCAACAATGTGGATTGTTGTGAGGATTCAGTGTGTTACTCCCTAGGCAAAGGACTTGAAAGTGCATTTGCTCATAAAAATCACCATGGAAGTGTTATCATGGTGCAGGACAATATAAATTTGACTGGCTCTCTAAACTTCTGTGTTATAATGCTGAAAACTCACACTGAGAGAAAGAGAACATAGGGAGAGATGCTATTGCTTTTGTGGCAAAGAGTAGGATCCAATGGTGAGGAAATAACTTCCTCTCTTGTTTATTGACTTTTAGGGAAGAGCTGCTTAGAAATATAGAATGCAAAAAAAAAAAAAAGAAATACAGAGTGCCAGGGACTGCCTGTGTGTCAGTGAATGTGGAAGCATCTCTGGAATCTGAATTTTGATAAGCATGCCAGGAGAGTTGCAAGTGGTTCTAAAACATATTTTGAGCCAAGTACAGCTAACTTTCCCCTGGGTGTATATTCAAATTTTAAGCACAGTAACTTACAGAACTTATCTGACGCCCCCTTCTGGACAGTTTAGAAACTACATAAACAAAAGGTGACTGACTTGAACCTAAAGGTCTTGTGGCTTTTCAGAGTTAGTGTACCAGGAAGAGTCTGAAATCACAGTCAGATAGCCAGTCTAACCAAGAACAAAGTCCAGGAGAGAGGCCCTGGGGTGAAAATCAGAGTAATCAGGTAAAGGCAGAAGGCAGGGCACAGAAGAATTTTCTGATCTTTGCTTTCTGTTGCTATCTATTAATATATGTCCAGAACTTACTTACATTATGTCAGTTAATTTTCACCAAAATTCTGTAGGACATGAAAATAAATCTTCATGACCTTGGATTAGACATTGGTGCCAAAACCACACAGAAGCAAAGAAAAAAACATAAATGGGACTTCATCAGTGTGAAGTGTTGTGTGTCACTTAGTACTATCAAAAAACAGATAACCTTCAGGGGGAAAATATTTGCACAGCATATATGTGATAAGGAACTTGTGTCCAGAATATGTAAATAATTCTTACAACTCACTTATAAAAATACAAATTATCTAATTAAAAATGGGCAAAAGATCCAAATGGATATTCCCCTGAAAAAGATAAAAATAATTAATCACATGAAAAGATATGCAACATCTGTAGTCACTAGGGAAATGCAAATCAAAAGCACAGTTGAGGTACCCCTTCATATTCACTAGATGACTTCAATAAAAAAATATGGACCGTACGGGAGGTGGAGAAATTAGGAGCCTCTAATGCTGCTGGTGGGAATATAAAATAGTGCAGCCACTTTCAAAATTGTTTGATAGTCCTCAAAATGCTAAATATAGAATTACTTTATAATCCAGATAGTCCACTCCTTGGTAATTTATATCCATAAGAAGTGAACATGTGTGTTCACACATAAATATGTACATTAATATTCACATTAGTGCCATTCATAATGGTCCAAAGTTGGAAACACGCATCAGCTGGTGAATGGATAAACAGAATGGAACATATTTTTTAGAGTCTAACAATTATTCCCCTTGTGTTTGGCCAGTTTGTTTCCCTTGATTATTTTTCACAAACGAGTGGAATCATCTGATCATTGCCTTTCACCTTCTGGCTTATTTCATTTAGCATAATCAGCTCAGATCCATCCATTTTGTCCCCAAAGGCACTAACTTTTTAATGGATAAAAAGTCATGTTTACTGAGGTAGTATTAATTATAATACTGTATAAGTTTTAGGTGTAAAAGTTGACACCTCTGTGAACAAAAGTTATCACAACACACTATTTCATCTTTTTTTAATAGTTGAGTGGCATTACATTGATTATATATCCCACAGCTTCTTTCATCTGTTGAAGGGCATTTAGATTAGTTCCATTATCGTGAATAATACTGCTATGAACATAGGAGTACATAAGTTAGTGTTTTCATATTATTTTTTAAATTTATTTTTATTTTTTAAACATTCTTTTTTATTTTTTCACAGCAGAGGATTTCTCCTCTCAAATGTGGTCACCATAGTTTTCCCCCCATCAAAGTGTCCACACACCTCCATTGCACTCTCCATATCACCCTTACTGTTCTCTACTTTATCTTCCCCTTCCCTCCTGAGGCTCTCATACTCCTAGGTATCTATCCAAAGAGCACAGAATCACTATTCAAAAGGAAACCTACACTCCTATGTTTATTGCATCCCTATTTAAAATAGCTGATATGGAAACAACCCAAATGTCCCAAAACATTTGGAGCAAGAAGCTATGGTATAGGTATATGATGGAATACTACTCAGTGATCAAAAATATAAACTCATGCCATTTGCAGCAACATGGCTGAAAATGGAAAGGATTATTCTAAGTATTCTCATATTCTTTGGGAAAACACCTGGCAGTGGTGAATGGGAAGGGAAAGTGACAGGGCATTGGCACTGGAGATTTGGTGGAGGGTGAGTGAAACATAGGCACATATGGAGGTGCAAAGTTGTACTCTCCAAATTATGAAATTATGTAAATGATTGACTAATAAAATTTGAGGGAAAAAATTAAGTGTTAATACAATGCAATATTGTTCAGTAATAACAGGGAATAAATATAAATATTGTCACATAGCTAGACCTTGAAAACATGCTAAATGGAAGGTCATATAATGTATGGTTCCACTTATATTAAATATCCCAAGTAGGGAAATCTACAGACAAATAGCACATCAGTGGTTACCAGGGGTTGAAAGAAGAGAGGAAGCTGTGGAAGAGGTGGAGTATCTTTTAGGGGGGTGATGAAAATGTCCTGAAATTAGATAGGTGTGATGGTTAGATAACTTGTGCATATGCTGAAAACCACTGACTTATATAAATGTGTGAATTTTATGGTATGAGAATTATGTCTCAATAAAATTATTAAACTAGAATTAAAAAATCATCTGAAATAGATAGTATTTCTATAACACCTATTAATAACTTGAGGGTGTGCTCTCAAGAATCATAACTGTAAGAAAGTGAGAAGTGGGGATTAGGGCAGTTAAGAGTTCCCACTGTGGCTTACACCCATTCCCAGGAAGGCTCCGAAACAGCACTACGAGGTGGGCTATTCCTGAGGAGACACTCAATTGTGGGTGTGGCATACAAGGCTCCTTTCAAGTTAGACAAGAGCAGGAAGCTTCATCACCCTGGTGTAATACTGATATGCTTAAGTGCCCCAGGGACTGCTCAGTGGAGCACCTTGTTAATAAGATTAGAGCCATGGGTGGGAGTTAGGTGTATACTCACCTTCCCTAAATACCATAATCCAGTGTTCAGTATGACCCACCCTTCTCTGTCAATAAAAAGGCTAAGATCTTGCTCTTGGGAGGATCCTGCATTCTACAGCCTGCTCCACAACTCCTCTTTATCACTGCCTTGTTGCTAATGCAACACTCAATCACAGCATCCACAGACTCTAGGTGAATAGATTTTCAAAGGATTTAATATGAGCAAGTAGAATTTATTCCTGATTACTAGTATGGTTTGATATTAAAAAGTCTACCACTATAATCCTTTGCATAAATAAACTTCAAGTGTATTAAAATCAAATATTTCATGCTGAACAGATATTTGATAAGTTTTCTAACTTAACAGTGATTTCTAACATATCTATAGTTTCCTGTTATACATGTGACTAGGTTTTTCTGATTTAAAAAAAAAATTAGCAAAAGTAACTGAGGCTTGCTGACTGCCAAATGGGCTAGTGATGAAGCCAGAATTCAAAAGCAGTTGTCAACTCCAAAGCCTGGATTCTTGACTAGCATGTTCTTCCTGAGCTAGAGAGAGAAACTGAAGTAGTTTTCATAAGAGATCTGTGGTCTTAGATCTGCCAGGGAGGGAGCTATTTCTTAGGCTCAGGACTGGTTTTATAATACTGAATTTTTGAACATGGTTCTGGTTCTGGCTAACCTTTTCATTGAGGACTACTCTCAGGATGCTGAGCTCATGCATTGATCGCTAAGACAGGACAGGCTAATGTGTATAGCACAAAGGGTTCTGTTACATTGCAGAGAATATTCGCTGAGTCCAGATGCTCTGAAATTGTGATGTGTTTCACCATCACCTGATAGTCTTTTTGAAAACACAAATATCCAGGTTCCACTTTCCACATATTGCATAGTAGCACCCACTCTCTGGTGATTTTAAGATCAGCTGGGCAGAATAAGGACAGGATATCAGTGGATAACTGGTAGGCTCTTGCAAATAGGCACTGCTAACCAAGGAGCTCCAGGGGAGATTATTTCAGTCTCCTACCCCAGAGACTAGAATAGCCTAGAGACCTTAAGATCTTAGAGAGTTATGGTGTGCAAGAAGGTGAACCCTACCTATTGTCTGAGATACTCAGGCAGCCTTACTTCAAGTAGGGAACCACAGTATTTCCCAAAGAGGAAAACTTTTATTCTGTGAAATGCCATACATGCTTTGAATATATTGATAAAAATAATTTGTCTGCCTTGAATGCTGCTCAAAAAATCAAGAAAAATAGGTTAAGTAGAATTATTCCCAAATCCTTCCATCATATAAAACTATTTTGTACTTTAATGAACACAATCCAGAATATGATATGACTCTGAGCCTATATGCAGTAGAGAGAATCTTCAGCAATTTTACATAAATGGAATGATGCAACCAACACATGGATATCTTGTGAATTTGCTGTCCATATCTTTGGGAGCTCTATGTTTTAGATAGAAAATACATCATTTTTAAGTATTTGCAATGGTTTGGGTTTGATTTCCTACAGTTTTATAACTATCACCATTTTATATGAAGCATGGAAAACAAGTACATATCCCAAATCAACAAATCACAAAACTTGCACTGATTTTTATAATGCTATCATCTTTTTCTCTTTGTGTATTGCAAAGCTACTAATAAAATTAAAAATAAAGAATACATTAAAATAAATGGTTCATTTCTACCATAAATTTTTAGCAATGCAAAAAATACTAAGGTTGTCAAATTTCTTATTAGTGCTTTCTAGATACATGAATGTGTACAAGTCCTTTGAAACAAAGATTGTGGTGTTAAGAGAATTTTTAATTTTTTTAAAGATTTATTTATTTATGCATACAAGAGCTGGGGTACAGGCCAGAGGTGAGGGGGGTGAGAGGATTCACAGAGACAGAGTGGGGAATAGAACAGACAGAATGACTGAAATACACTGCTGAGGGGAGCAGCAGGCAAGTCAGGAGAGGTCTGCTGCACCGGTGGGTTGCTCCCGGGGAGTGAACTCGTGCTGCAGTGGCTGCATACAGCTTCAAAGGCTGCATCTTAACCCCTTGTACCATCAGGGAGGCCCAAAATTTTTTAAATTTTAAGTTAACTTTCTTATATATAGAAGACATAATACTGGATTTTTGTCACTGAGTTTCTTTGCAATTATAAAATTTTACTGGGATAGGACCTTCTAGGTGGTGCAGGTGGTTGAGCACAGTGCTATGAACCTGTCCTTAGCCTCTGCAGTGCTGGTTCGATCCCCGCCTGCCTCAGAGCAACCCACATGGTGAGCAGACCTCTCCTGTCTCACCCGCTGCTCCCCTCAGCAGTGTATTTTGTGAGTCTGCCTGTTCTGTTCCCCATTCTGTCTCTGGTGAATCCTCTCACCCTCCTGCGTATCTGGCCTGTACCCCGGCTCTTGTATAAATACAATAAATCTTAAAAAAAAATTATACTGGGATAAGAATCAACTTACTGTTTATTCTGTAAACTTCACTATACTTTGTAACATACAATGAAAATATATTCAGTGAATGTGCACTGACAGAAATTCTAGTGTTTTTTTTTTTTTTAAGATTTATTTATTTATACAAGCACTGGGTACAGTCAGAAGTTGCTGGAGAGTGAGAGGATTCACCAGAGCCAGAGCAGGGAGCAAAGCAGGCATACTGACGAAATACACTGCTGAGGGGAGCAGCGGGTGGCAGGAGAGGTCTGCGCGCCATGTGGGACCCTCCCCGTCAGCCAGGGATTGAACCAGCACGGCAAAGGCTGTGGGCAGCTTCGCGGCCCCGCCTCCCCGGTGACACAGTGGGTTGAGCGCAGTGCTGTGAAGCTGTCCACAGCCTCTGCAGCATGGGTTCGATTCCAGGTCGGCCAAGGAGATACCCACATGGCATGGCGGACCTCTCCTGTCTTGCCCGCTGCTCCCCTCAGCAGTGTTTTCTGTCATATGACTGTTCTGCTCCCTGCTCTGTCTCTGGTGAATCCTCTCACCCTCCTGTGCTTCTGGCCTGTGCCCCAGTTCTTGTATAAAAAATAAAAAATAATAATAATCATTCTTCTTATCTTCAGGGAATTAGACAGACTATAATCTACTTTTATACTGCATGATGGCTGCACAAAACTTGCTTATGACTGAAAGTAAGGAGGTAGAAATCTAGAAAAGAATTAAGTGAAAGAAATTTGTTTTGAAGTTTTTTATGTCCTATGACATGAGAGTTGGTCCTAAAAGTATTAGTTGTTTCTTAAGAGAAATGCTTGAATTAATTTGTAGGAATAATGTGAAAAAGAAAATCTTTTTTTTAATTCATAGGTTAAATGGACTGTCGATTAAAGAAACATCTGGAACAAACTGACAGAAGTCTCTTATGTTAAATTATAGTACACTTAAATATAAAGATATGTATTTAACTCATTTTTCTCCATTTGTAACTGCCTTTTCCCACCATAGAAATGCATACTTTTTTTTTTTTAAGAGGACTCTGCCTTCTTCTAGAAGATATTAGAATTCACTTGGGATATCTATAAATAGGCAAAAAAAAAAAAACCACTTAATTTCAAAGGGCTTTGCACATAATTTAACTTTCTGCTTGTTACCACCTTAATCCTTATAATTGGGCAGCTTGATAAAAGTGAAAATTAAATTTTCTCAAAAAAAAAACATGGAAATACCAATCACTTGCTAAGATGTTTTCCCTTTTATATGCCTCAAGGGACTGTATTGGCCCACAAAGTCTATAAATCCATAGTGTACAGAATTGCTTTCCCCACCTCTTGAATATGATGGCAATGCCTGGAGAGAGGATAAGAACAGTTCCTAGTTTTAGAAGCGTTAATGTTAGGAGTTCTACCATATATTTGATTTTTTGCATTTAGCATTTTTAGTTATTAACCAATTATCACATATAGGTGATGATAGAGCAGAGAAACCAGAGGGAGAAAATGTTGGAAAATAAGTGTCAATTGATATGAATAGTGCTGGGCATGCCCTACTTTCCTTCCAAAGAACAGTGTAAAATGAACTTAAGAGAGCCTTTTCACATTGGCACACACTTATGGACACCACAGTTGGACAGAAACCCCTGCTTGTGCAGAAGGGACACTTGAGGTCCCCTCTGAATGATGTCCATGATTACCCTTCACACAGCAGCTAGAATGTTGAGATGACTGGCTAGAAGCCCAAGATAGAGTTTTCAGCCTTTTAGATGCCTGCTTATTTAGAGAGAAAATCATATTTTTCAGAAAAAGGCCTGTTTAAGTTCACATGATCCTTGCAGTGACTCACATTAAAAAGGAGCAGGGAGATCCATGCTGATTCCTATTACCCCACTGGGCAGTTTACTTCCATTTAAAATGATGGCCAAAAGCAGTTAAATCACCTGTGACGGTATGAGACTTAACTAGGGGACAACAACATGTCTGGAAATTGAGAGGCTGAAGCTCCCAGTGTGAATGTGATTCACCACTTTCTACTTCCGTGTGTTGAAATAACACCAGAGCTGCAAAAGTGTAAGGAGTGTTGGTAGGAATGAAGTAGGAACCAAGGCCAGAGCTGGCGAGCCAAGGACCACTTTGCAGTTTTGCCTCATGAAGAGATCATCATTAGATAAACATTACAGGCCTCTCATTTAGATTTATCACAATGGAGGATTCTTTTTTTCAATAACAATTTTTAATTTAAACTACAATCTTAAACTACCAAACTATACTAGATATTATGAGGTGAGGTGTCTATGGGGCATTCCATGGGAGCAGGGAGACAGCTCACAGGGTGGGGTGTCAGTAGCTGGAGGGGCCCCACTCCCAGGCCCCAGGAAAGCCCCTGGCAGCACAGAGCCTCTAGGGAGGAGCCCCAGGAGCACCAGGCTGATGTGGAGAAAGACCGTATTTGACCTCCCATTTGGCCAGCTTCTTTCTGACGTGTCTGTTGCTCACTTTGAGCTTCTGGAGCTCCGTCTGCTTGGCCATGGCAGCCTCCTGGCTCTCCCAAGCCCTCTGCTCCCAGCGGCAGAGCTCTCGCCGGTGGCAGGCAGTGGCTCTCCGCAGAGCTGTGGTCTGGGAGCGGACGATGTTCTGGTACAGGTCCCGGGCCTGAAGAGCAGAGTCCAGGCCCTGGCAGGCGCCGAGCAGCAGCTTTACGATGGTCAGGTGCTGCTGCTCCTCCTCCGCTCTCCTGCCCTCCAGCGCCAGGACCCGTTGATGGTAGGACTCAAGCTCCTCCTGCAGCTCCTCCTGCAGCTGCCCCTGCAGCTGCTGCATCTGGCCATCCAGGAGGGTGTTCACGGCTTGCAGGTGAGCCTTGCGATTCTGGAGGCCAAGGATTCCCAGAGCCGTTTTCAGGATGCCCAGGTCGATGGTAGGTTCCTTGGGAGGCGCGGGCTCCGCGTCTGGTTCCTGGAGGGCTTCAGGGACCGCTGTCTCCTGGCTGGTCTTAGGACCTTGCTCAGGGTATGCGTCAAAAGACGGCTGAGTTCCCAAAGGTCCTTGCCCTCTGCTCAAAATCTGTCTGATTTTGAATGTAAAGCCCAACAGGGCAAAGTAAAAGAGTGACTGCCAGGCAGCTTCCCATACTCCTGGAACCTCTGCCACGCAGTCAAGAAACACCAGCAGGGCAGCCCACAGCTGCTGCAGCAGCATCATGACACACATGGCCATCAGGGCAGGCTGTCACTGGTTGGCCACCAACTGCCAGTGTCTGTGGGCCTCACTGACCACACAGAACACAGTGGAAGGTTCTGTCTCCAAAACAAACAGCTGCCTGGCAACAGGGCTCATCACCTTTGGCCTGGGGGAGGGGCAGCCAGTGGGTACTAGCCACCCCCCTCTACCCTTGCTCTGCTCATGCACAGGGAGAACACACGTTGCTCACTCTGTGCAGTGGGGAGGGGGCAGGTGGATGGGGCCCAGGGCTCAGGCCCCTCTGGGCCACGTGGCTCACAGCTCACCTGCAGTCAGTCAGGCCCTGCCATTCCTTCTCTGCAGGAGGGCATCCTGCCTGTGATATCTCCTTATCAGCTGAAGCCCACAGTGTGCAGTTGGGGTCACTCCTGTGTGCACTGTCAGAGGGTTGTGCCTAGGCCTCACGTCCTTCTTTCCAGAACTCTGTTACACAGAACACTTTGACTCCCTAAAATCACCTGTCTCAACCTCATCTCCTTCCCTGAACCTTGAATTTTGTGCTCCCTGTCTCTTTCTGATAGGATATTATTGTGCAAGTCATGGTAACAATAGAGAGTTGTGGTTTGTGTATTTATTACTTTTTGTTCTGCAGTCTGTCTTTGAATTCATGTATTTACACCATGATGAGTAACTGATTCTGGATATATTTAGATTCATATCTACTTTATTTGTTAAAGTTCCACCAGTTGTCCTGTCCGTTCTACTTTTCTTGTCTACTGCTCTCTGGCTTGTCAAGTTTAGTTTGTGTGGAAGGTTCTTTCTGATACACATTTTCAGTCAAAAAATATAAAAAAGTTGTGCCATGTGGAAAACAAAGCCTACAAAATAAAATAGATTGCCCTCCTACCTTTCACTAATTTCTCACTAGGAAATTTAATTTCTTTCTGTCTTGTTTATTCTGTAAGGAATTATGTAGAAATAGATGAGAATGCAATTCCAAATTACAGATCCATAATTTTTGTAAGTGCTCTGAAGACTGTGTGAATCTGAGACAGCACAAACTTTGAAAGCTTTTAGGTTTCCTGAGAGATTTCAACAGTATAATTTACTATTAAATCTTAATATCAAATTGCAAGATGGGATCTTGAATGAGCCCCTGAAAAGAAACACCTTTATAACATCACCATTCAAGCTTGATATCCTGATCCTCAGTTCAAAGGATGAGTCAAGAATGCTCTTGGTGCACTAAGAAAAGCAGGCTGAGCTAAGGACACACTGCACTGGAGAATATCTATAGGCCCCTGGTGCACATTGTTGTTAGATGTGGTAGAGAAAGGATGAGTCCATTCTGAAGCTTTCTAAACTAAAACTATCTAAAAAAACAAACAAACAAAAACCCATCTAAAACAACAGTACTGATCTTTGGTTCTGGCAACAGTTCATTGACAGCAAACTATCCACTGAGTACATGGAGAAAATGCTAGAAAAAAGAAGCAAGCATTGGTTTTAAGATATTTGATAACTCCCAAGGCATCAGATATTGAGACACTGAGATCCCAGAGAGAAGGGAAGGGCACTGAGGTGTGTACTTTGCACTCAGAACTTTAGCTGATTTGTGAGTGACACTGAACCTAGAAGCTTGTAAGTCAAATAGTTGCAGCTAAGTTGTTAAACTGAGTAGAGCTTTAAGCTGTCTCACATGGGTGGAGAGACAAAAATGGGATTTCAGGATCTACCGAGGAGTAAGAGCACTGGAAACAACCACTAAGGATGAAAGAAGGGGCTAATCCCCCAGGAATACGGTAATGGAAAAATACTAGCCTTTATCAAGACTGAAACACAACTTTGAAACAGTTAAAGCTCAGATTGAACTAAGGCAATCTCCCCATTTTGTAACTACCCACCCATGCCCCACCACTCCAGAAAATGAAATCAGTCTTTTCTGGAGAATTGTGACATCAACCATACTCAAGTTATCTTTAGAATCTGTCTTTTTATTCATTTTATTTTCAAGAAGATATAAATGATTACAAACCCAAAGGAAAAAAATATATTAAAAATTAACCAACGGGTGACACAACCATTTCAAATGACTACAATTTTTGAATGGCTATAAATAGATAAGATGGACAATTTCCTCAAAAATGGTAATCTATTGAAAAAATAAAAAATGGAAATTCAAGAGTTGAGACATAATTCTAGAGATGAGTTTAACAGATTAGATATCTGAGAGGAGGAGTGAAGCTTGAGGATAAATTAAGAGAAAATATATGGAAAAAGAAGAAAAAAATAGAAGTTACTAACACCGTGAAAAGATTTAGCCTACATGTAATATAGTCTCCAAAAGAGAGAATAGAATGTGACAAATGCAATATTTGAGGACACTAGCTGAGAATTCTGAGAAACAGATAAAAGACACTGAGCTGCATATAGAAAAAGCTCCATAAATCTCAAGTAGGATAAGTACAAAGACATCACTTCTTAGCACATCCCAGCAAAACTGTTAAAGAAAAAAAAAAAAAAACAAAGATCAGAAATTATTAAGAGAAATCAACAGGAAAATATGCATTATTTTTACAGGAGTAGCAAGAAGATAGTTGAATTCTCCACAGAAGTATATGAAGCCAGAAGATAGTGTAATAACACCTTTAAAATTCTAAAAGAAGTAAATGCCAACCTAGAATTAGATATTCAAGGAATAGGTCTTTTAGAATATGAAGGCAAAATAAAGATATTTGCAAATAAAAGCCAAGAGAATCTGCCACTACCATTGGACTCACTACTGAAAGACAAATCTTTTTTTTAATAAATTATTTTATTTTATATAATTCTTACATCATTTTTCATTTTTGCGTAATATATGCATTTTCATTTTGGTTATATTCCCCATATAATTTCCACCCCCTTTTCCTGACGCTAATCCCTCTCTACTCTCCCCGGCCCCTACTGTAGTGTGTCTCTGGTCTATAATTGCTTGTTGACCTTGATTTTTACTTTATTGCAATTAGTCTTTTTCCTGGCTCCTTATTTAGGTTTTCTAAATTCCTGTTATGAGTGAGACCATCCAGTATTTTTCTTTTTCTTTCTGGCTTATTTCACTGAGCATGATCCCTTCCATCTCCATCCATGTTGCTGCAAATTGTATGAGTTTATCTTTTTTGATTGCTGAGTAATATTCCATGGTGTATATGTACCACATCTTCTTGATCCAGTCATCTTTTGGGGGGCATTTGGGTTGTTTCCATAGCTTAGCTATTGTAAATAGTGCTGCTATAAACATAGGGGTGCAGGTGCTCTTTGGAATTGATGTTTCTGTGTCCTTTGGGTAGATACCTAGGAGTGGAGTTGCTGGATCATATGGATGCTCTACCTTTAGTAGATTAAGAAATCTCCACACAGCTGAAAGACAAATCTTAAGTAAAAGTTGAAGAGTAACGGAAGGGAGTTCATGGGTAAATCTAAATAATTAATTACATTATTTAAAGTACTGTTTTATAAAAGGAAGAATTAAAGTACATATGGCACAAAAAGTAGAAAGTGAACAATGGAATCATCCTGATGTAAAATTCTGAACTCTGGGGATGATAAAAGTAATGTCAATGATGCATGCTGTAACTGCTAATAACTGTCAAGGACAGAGTAAAATAATACATCATTAACAGCTATAAGAGAGAGGAAATGAAATGATAAAAATACTCAGCTATTACAGTGGAAGGCAAAATGGGGGAAAAGGTAATATAAAACAAGTGGACCAAATTTTAAAAAATACATGGTAAATTCGCATCCACATATGAATGTTATATTAAATATAAATGGAATTCAATTAACCAGGGATTATCTGTTGTCTTAGGTTGGAAAAAATATATACTACATTCAAAAAATATAATTTATGTACAAAAAAATAGAATGACTGAAAAAGATACACCATGTAACCTCTCACCAAGAAAGAAAAAGGGCTAGTAGAGTATGTGCACATGAGATAAAGTAGATGTTAGGTTAGCTACATTGAGCTAGCTCTCTTGAGCTAGAGAGAGACCCTTTCTGATGATTCAAGTATCAATAGATCAGGAAGTCATATAATTTTAAATTTGTGAACATCTAATAGTATAATCTCAGATTCAAAATATCTAAGGCCAAACTGATAAGATATTAGGAGGAATGTAGGATAATTTTCTGTAGGGTTGGACTGTCTGGCATTCTGGACTCACACTAAATGCCAGTAATGTTACTCTCTTTTCAGGACAACCAAAACTGTACCTACAAGTTTCCAGAATTTTCCATTAAGCGCAGGACTGTCCCTATTCAGAAACACAAAGTTAGTGTTTCTTAAATATTGGGATAGTCCTTGCTTTGGCCATAAAGTAGATTTGTGTCAAAACATTTAGTTTTAGTTCCACTATTTGAAAATAGAATAGAATAATTTGTCTGCTTTCCATATAAACAGAGAATGTAAGGCAAATGAGCCAAAACTGCATGGTGAGGGGTAATAAGTTAATAAGGACATTAGCTCAAATGAAAATATCTTGAGCACATGTGACTTTTTTCATAACAAAAAATAATAACACAATAGTTATAATTTATTTAAGATTTACTTGGTGCCCAGTTCTGTGACTATTGTTTTCAAAATGATTTTTTTTAATTAATAAATTTTATTTTTATATTCCCCATACAATTGCAATCCCCCCATTCTGACCCCAATCCCTCCCCTCCCGCCCCGCACCCCCCAAAAAGTGTCTCTGGTTCATAGTTTTTGTTGATTTTGATTTTCACTTTCTTATAGTTATTCATTTTCCTGGTCCCTTATTTAAGTATTCTAGATTCCTGCTATGAGTGAGACCATCCGGTATTTTTCTTTTTCTTTTTGGCTTATTTCACTGAGCATGATCCCTTCCAGCGCCATCCATGTTGCTGCAAATTGCATGTGTTTATCTTTTTTTGAATGCTGAGTAATATTCCATGGTATATATGTACCACATCTTCTTGATCCAGTCATCTATTTTTGGGCATTTGGGCTGTTTCCAAAGCTTAGCTATTGTAAATAGTGCTGCTATAAACATAGGGGTGCAGGTGTTCTTTGGAATTGATGTTTCTGTGTCCTTTGGGTAAATACCTAGGAGTGGAATTGCTGGATCCTGTGGAAGCTCTATGTTTAGTAGGTCCAGAAATCTCCACACAGCTCTCCATAGTGGTTGGACCAGTTTGCACTCCCACCAACAGTGCAGAAGAGTTCCTTTTTCTCCACAACCTCGCCAACATTTGTTGTTGCTAGTTTTTTTAATATGTGCCATTCTCACTGGTGTAAGATGGTATCTCATGGTAGTTTTGATTTGCGTTTCCCTGATTGCAAGTGATGTTGAACATTTTTTCATATGCCTGTTGGCCATTCGCATTTAAATGATTTTTATTTAATTTATCAGTCTAATGTGGGATGGGTATTGCTACCCCTTTAAAGGAAAAGTGTAGTCCCAGGAAATTTGCCTGCTGTGTGCACTTAACCTCTTGTCTGGCTTCCAAGTAGCAGGCTCCCTGAGGATGTGGTTTTGGGCCTCTTTCTAAGGGTGACCATTCTGCTCAGATCTAGGGAAGATGCACTGTTGAGAGCACAGCCAGTGTCATCTATGGTGATTTTCTACCCCATTATACCATAAGACTTTGATTTTTCAAATATATTTTTTTAAAGATTTATTTATTTATGCATCAAGAGCTGGGGTACAGGCCAGAGGTATGGGGTGGTGGTGAGAGGATTCACCAGAGACAGAGTGAGGAACGAAACAGGCAGACTGATGTGCAGTTTCTATTTCATAAAAGTCCCTCTCAATTTTCAAAATTGAGCTATTAAGTTGTGCCAACTATTTGTTTGTTTTTTAGCATTTTTTCATATTCCTTGAATTCTTGGACTAATTATAAGTTTTGTTTTCATATAGGAATAATTAAACTCTGTAACTGATTATTTCTGTAAGTAGATAGAAATGCTATTCTGAAATCAGTGGTTTCTACAGAAATTTGGACCATCAACTTATTGGATAGATAGAAGCTATTTAGTCCCAATATTTGTTGAAGAAAATAATGTGTTATTTGCTGTCATTTGGAAATGAAATGTTGATTTTTCCCCTAAATTCAGAATCTGTTGATAAATCATTGAAGGTGATCTTTGTACCCAGAAATATGTAAGATAAGGCAAAGAAGAATGAGTTATTTGGACTTCAGGCAAAAGGAGCCCTGCTGTGTAATGGCATTAGAAAATAAAACTGCAGAACTATTAGAGTATCAGTAAGTTTTGTCCAGGATAACCTTCACACATTTACTAGTGTGCTGCAGGTACCAAATTTAAAAAAAAAGTATTTTTTTAAATTGAAGCAACATTGTTTTGAAACTTTAAGTTTCAGGTATGCATCACTGAACAGTATCATGTCCACATAGTAAATTAAGTTCACCTCTAAAAATCCAGATCCATCCTACACAATACCATTGTCCCTATTTGCCCATTTACCCCCACACCCCCTTTCTGCTTCCCTCCTGGTAACCACTTATTTGTCAATAGTACAAAGATTATTTTTGTTTTAATTAGTTCATCTGCTTATTTATATGCCAATTATAAATGAATCATATGGTGCTTGTCTTTATCAAGAATATTTTACTAGAAATAATACGCTAGGTCCATCCATGTTGCAAATGACAGGATTTTATTTTTTATAGCTGAATACTATCCCATGTGTATCACATCTTCGTTCACTTATCAGTTGATTAGCACTTCATTTGTTTCCAGTTCTTGGCTATTGTAAATGCTGCAATACCATGGGTTGCATATATTTCTTCAATTAATGTTTCCTTAGATTTATACCCAGAAATGCTATTTTTAATTTTTTTGCACAATCTTCATATGGCTTTCCATGGCTTTCCAATTTACATTGCCATCAATAGTGTGTACATGTTCCCTTCTCTCCATGTTCTCTTCAATGCTCATTTAGCATTTTGCCATACTCCTTGAATTCTTGGACTGATTAGAAGTTTTGTTTTCATATAGGAATAATTAAACTCTTTCTGTAACTGATTATTTCTGTAAATATATAGAAATTGCTATTTTGAGATCAGTGATTTCTTTTTTAAGATTTTTATTTATTTATGCATACAAAAGCTGGGTACAGGCCAGAGGTGCAGGGTGGGGGGTGAGAGGATTCACCAGAGACAGAGTGGGGAGCAGAACAAGCAGATCCACTGAAATATACTGCTGAGGGGAGCAAGACAGGGAGGTCTGCTTCACCATGTGAGTTGCTCCCTGGCCAGCTGGGGATTGAACTCATGCTGCAGAGGCTGCGGATTGCTTCATAGTATAGTGCTTAAACCCTTGCACCACCAGGGAGGCCCTGAGATCAGTAATTTCTACAAATGAGTTGTGAGGTAATATTTCATTATTGTTTTACATTTACATTTCATTAATAATAAGAGATGATGAGCATCTTTTCCTGTACCTATTGGTCATCTGTATGTCTTCTGTGTAGAAATGTTTTATTCAGATCTGCTGTCCATCACGTTGTTTATCTTTTTATTGTTGAGTTTTATGATTTCTTTATATATTTTGAAATTTATCCCTTTTGCAAACATATAATGTGCAAAGACCTTCTCCTGTTCAGTAGGGTAACTTTGTTTACGTGCAAGTTTCTTTCACTGTACAGAAGCTTATTAGTTTGATACAGTTCCATTAGCTTTTTTTTGCTTTTGTTTCCCTTCCCATTGGAGCTGAGTCCCCAAACACATCTGTAAAACTGATGTCAAGGAGTGTATGTTCTTTGTTTTCTCCTATGTATTTTTTAATGGCCTTAGGTCTTACATACGAGTCTTTAATCCATTTTGAATTAATTTTTATGTATGGTGTGAGATTGTGATCTAGTTTCATTCTTTTCATTCATTGCTCAGTTTTTCAACAGCATTTATTGAACAGATGTCCTTACTCTATTATAAACTTTTGACTCTTTTGTTGTAAATTGGTTGACCATGTGTGTGTGGTTGTATTTCTGAACCTGCAATTCTGTTCAATTGATGTGTTTTCTGTGCATCTGTTTTCATTCTAGCAATACACTGTTTTAATTACTATCACTTTGTAGTATAGTTTGAAGTCTGAGAGCATGAGATTTCTAAGTTTATTCTTTTTTTCCTCAGGAACATTGTTGCTATTTGGGGTCTTTTGTAGTTCCAAATAAACTTCATGATCTTTTGGTTCTATTTCTGTGGATAATGTCATTTGGGATAGAGATTGCATTAAATCTGATATAACTCTTATCTAGCCATTTTAACAATGTTAACTCTTCTAATCCACAAACACAAAATACGTTTCTATTTCTTCAGTCCTCTAATTATTTTTTTTAATTTAATTTTTTTTTATTTTTATATTCCCCCATACAATTGCAAACGCCCCATTCTGACCCCAATCCTTCCCCTCCCGCCCCCCACCCCCCAAGTCCTCTAATTATTTTAACAATGTCATAATATGCAGGGTACAGGTCTTTCACTTTTTAGTTAAGTTTATACCATGATATTTAATTTTTTTATGTAATTGTAAATGGGATTATATTCTTGATTTCCCTTTCTACTAGTTCATTAACTGCATATAGAAATACAACTTTTTGTATATTAATTTTATAGTCTGCTAATTTGCTGTATTCATTTATTATTTCTAATAGTTTTTTATTAGAGTCTTTGGGATATCTTATGTATATCACCATGTAATCTACAATAGTGATAGTGTTACTTCATTTCCAATGTGTATGTCTTTGATATTATTTTCTTGCCTCAGTATTCTTGCTAGGAGTTCCAGCCTTATTTTGATAGTAGTGATAAGATTGGAATGATTGTCTTGTTCCTGATCTTAGAGAAAAGAAAACTTTCAGTTATTTTGCCATTGAACATAATGTTGGCTGTGTGTTTGTCATATATAGCCTTTATTGTGTTGAGGTATGTTCCTTATCTATCAATTTGTTGAAGACTTTATCAGAAAAGGATGTTGAATCTTGTCAAATTCTCTGTCTCCATTTATTGAAGCATTCTATTATTTTTGTTCTTCCTTTTGTTGATAGGGAGTATCATATTTATTGATTTGACTATGTTGAAACATCCTTGCCTCCCTATGGTAAATCCCATTTGGTCATGGTATATATTATTGCCTTAATGTATTGTTTGCAAATATTTTGTTGAGGGTTTTTGCATATGTGTTAATAAGAGATGAATTACAGTGATATCTTTGGTATTAGAATTAAGGCAATGCTGACTTTGTAGAGTATATTTACAACTGTTCTCTCCTTTTCAATTTTTTTGAAGGCTAAATATCAATTCTTCTTTGAAAGTTTGATGGAATTCTCTAGGTAAATCATATGGTACTGAGCTTTTTCTGGGGGAAGCTTTTTATTATATAATGATAAAAGAATAAATGTAACAACAAGACATAGCAATTAACAATATATATGACCCAACATAGCAGCACAGAAATATATTAAACAAATACTGATAGACTGAAAAAAGACAATAGCATCAATACAATAGAAGACAATAGTCTTCAACATCCCACTTATGATAGTGGACAAATCATCCAGACAGAAAACCACCAAGGAAAAGATGACTTTACATTATAAAATTGGATGAGATAGACTTATAAATATTTACAGAAAAATTCCACTCCACAGTACCAGAATACACTTTTTTTTCAAATGTACAGTTGTAAGTTTTACATTTTCTTTTTTTTTTAAGATTTATTTATACAAGAACCGGGGTATAGGCCAAATGTGTGGGAGGGTGAGAGGATTCACCAGAAAGAGAACAGGGAACAGAACAGGCAAACTAATGAAATACACTGCTGAGGGGAGCAGTGGGCGAGACAGGAGAGGTCTGCCACACCATGTGGGTATCTTCGCAGCTGGAGGGGCTCAAGCCAGCACTGCAGAGACTGTGGACAGCTTCATAGCCCTGTGCTCAACCACCTGCACCACCAGGGAGGCCTATAAGTTGTACATTTTCAAGGAAGGCGCATATGTTGGTCACAAAACTAGTCTTAATAAATTCATGAGAACTGAAATCATATCAAGCATCGTTTTGGATAATACTGATATGAAATTGGAAATCAACCAAAAGAAAGAGGTGAAAACCAAATATATTTTGAGAATACTATGCTACTGAACAACTATTAGATCAGTGAGGAAATCAAAGGTGAAATAAAAAAAAAAAAACCTGACGATAAGTGTAAATGAAGACACAACTTACCATCAATAGGATGTAGAAAAAACAGTAGTAAGAGTGAAGTTTCTTCTGGAAACAAGAAGAATTACAAATAAGAAATCTAAGTTCACACCTAAAAGAACTAGAAAAAGGAGAAAAAACAAGACCAAAAGTCAGTAGGTGGAAAGAAATTATAAATTAACAAAAAAGCCAAAATTAACAAAATAGAGTTCAAAATGACAATCCAAAAGATCAACAAAACCAACAGCTGGTTCTTTGAAAAGATTTATAAAATAGGCAAAACTTTAGTCAGACTCACAGAAAAAAAGAAAGAAAACATTATATCAGAAGTTAAAGAGAAGTTACAACAGATGCTGCAGAAATACAAAAGATCATAAGTTAGTATTATAAACAAATACAAGCAATAAAGTGGACAACTAAGAGTGGCCAATTTCTTAGAAAAATACAACATTTTAAGAGTGAATTGAGGGAAAAAATAGAAAACCTGAACACATCCATCATGAGGAAGAAAAATTCCTTTTAAACATAAGCAGTTTTTAACCATAACTCTAGCTTTATCTCTTCCATGACAAGAAGTATACATATTAAAAAGCAATCAAACAACAACAAGAAATAAAATTTGTTATTATTTATTTCTCATCAGTACTTTTGGGAAAACAGAAGTTAATGAGGAGAGGAAGTGGAAGTTTTTATACTACAGACTTTCTATTTAAACTGTTAGAAATTATTAAAACATGTAGTGTCTTCTGGTGATGAAATCTGTCACTACTAGCTCAATTCAGTCTGATATATAATGAACAAAGAAAAATAAGATTGTCAGGATGTGGGTTCCAAATGCTAAAATAATTTAAAAAGTAAGAGTCTTTCTCTAATGTGTTTTATAGGTGGAGTTATAAGGAACCCTCAGAGAAACTAGTCTAAATGTATGTGTGCACACATACAAGTCTTAATAAATTCATAAGAACTGAAATCATATCAAGCATCATTTTGGATAATAGTGATATGAAACTGGAAATCAACCAAAAGAAAGAGGTGAAAACCAAATATATTTTGAGAATACTGTGCTACTGAACATAGTAGACTAGAAAAGACGTTTTTTGAATGATAAAGAGCTTTCCAAGAATTGGAAACACACATAGAAAAACTATTGCTAAAGGATATGGGTGGCACAGCCTGACCTTGTGGAGATGTTCACCAAGGGTACGTGTGGCGAGCGTTGGCGCAGAAAGTGCCTCTTCTGAGGACTGACACAAATACCACTTTGGTTCCAGGCTGTCCCTTAAGTTATTTGCTACATATAAACTTGACAGATGTAAATTAATGTGGAATATTTTTCATTTAGGGGGTAAATTGGGAGCTGAGGCTAAAATCTACGAGGATGATTAAAAATAAGTGATGTATCTTTAAATGTTGGAGGTATTTTAGGGAAGAGTCTGTGAAAAACAGAGCCAGCAAAAGCTTATGCTCCAATTCATCATTTGGGGGTGCAATCTTGGGGATGCAGTCATGAAATAGGAAACAGGAAATGAGGCAGGCAGAGAAGAAGGGAGGGCAAGGACAGGAAGTGCTTTACTGAGTGGCCAAATTTGATATTGAGAACAACTGCATACCTCACAGGGACATTTTCTGAGAGACTGCAAAATCCACTGCATTTTAGGAAGAATTTGTCTTGTAATCCCCATTTCCTATTGGCCAAAGTATGGGGCAGGGCATTAACTGTTCACACGATATTAACTCCATCTGTTCAGGGTACACACACCTGATCATTAAGAGAATCCCCAGCTCCTCACACTTTAACAGCAACAGAGAAACTGGGGAGACATGCTGTAGGCAAGAGGCAAGGTACCTGGGCTTGTGCCAGGGAAGCTAATATAAAAACAGGTGGCCAAAGATCCTAGAGTTAGGTACTGTCAAGAGAACCTAAGATCTCAACTGTAAGAATCCTGAGACAGGTTGGACAATCCAGCTCTTGAAGGCCTAGCCCTTTGACATTAGTCAGGACAAAGTTCAGTTAACACTGTGTAGCCAGAGTCCCATGAGAAGACAGGCTCTCGTTGAGTATGCTTTAGGCAACAAACAAGTATCAGGTCCTCATTCAAGTCCTAAGCAGATGAGGATCCAATTTTATTGGTATACTATTAAGATGGATTTAATGAAAAGAAACTCAAGCTGGTGTACATTAAGGAAGTATATTAATTCAGTAAGAGGAAGTCCAGAGTCAGTGGATTCAGCAGTTGTATCGTGTTCAAACTGTCTGCTTTCAAGTAAGCTACCATCTGCCCAGATTTCTTTCTCCCTTCCTTTTTTCTGAGAAATAAAGTCATATGTAATATGTTCCAACATCATATTTTTTCCTATTCCTCCTTATATAACAGCATTGACACCCTACAGCACAGAATTCAACTGTTTTGTCAGCTGTTTCACAACTTCATAAAAAAAGTTGTCAATTTCGCAGCTAGAAAAATCAGTTGGGTTCCCATTTATTTCTTCCCTATATTTTCCATTCAAACAAATCCACATTTTATGGTCCTTTATTTGCCGTAACTCCTCTTCCTGAGGAGTTGTAACTTCACTTTCATGATTCTTGTTTGCAAACAATGATGAAAACATGGCTAACCAGCAGAAATTGAGCCTATTAAAAGTATATCTGGGTTGTGGGACTGTACGAAAGCAGGAAAAACAACTGGGGCAGAAACCATAACAGGGAAAGCATCGACAAAACTCTGCCATGGAATGGGCTGCTTAGGGTTCCTCAGCAGATAGCATTGCCACCCTCCACCTGCCCCCATGTGCCTGGATGCATTGCCCCTGTCAAGCCCTTCCCCATGTTGAAAGATCTCCCCCATTACTGGGGGATGATTTCTCATCGTTATTCTTTCCTGAAAATCATAAGTTAATAATGCCTGCATTGCAAAAGTAGAGACCTTTATAATTGACTTGATTTTTTTTTCAGCTTCTGTTGTGTCTAAAGACTTGCTTTTTCAAATGATGAATCTTAAACTTTATCCAAAAGCAAACTTAATTATTATGTGAGTTGTTTCCCTGTTGGTGTTTCACTGCAAACGATAGAGATTTTCTCCCCATTGGTTTAACTTCAGCTTTAATCAAATATAGTTAGATAATTTGAATTTTCTACAGAGTATTTGGCATGTTTTCTGGCAACTAAATGAATAGATTTATTGAGTGTGCATAGCTTGAAATTTTCTGGTGATAGTGCTTTATTGATTTGCTCTTCTATAATTAAATCAAATAAGCTAACATTTCTAGGTACCCAAGCAGGGAGAACATGACTTTAACATTTATTGGACTGGATTTGTTATTTTGTGAAATTGTGCTGATGGACACACTGAACCATGCAAGATGAGATATGAAATGTAATAAACCTCAAATATTATCCACAGAACAAAATCTACTTTTATCTAAGCTGTCCAGATTTTTTAGCACCAACTGAGGAGGGAAAGGCCTGAGTAATGGTGGCTTGTATTACCCGTACAAGTGTGATTACAGCTAGAAAAAATGGATTCTTTTCAGCCTAGAGGGTCTTTTTTCTGAGGAGCCTCAAAACTGTGACTACATTTTACAGATGTTTTCAATGTATTTAGTTAAAGAAAAACAGTAGAAGTCAATCAAAAATTTAATTTTGGAAATGGGATCTATAAGACATACATGAACAAAACATTTGACTGACTTTTTAATCCTTTTCCCTGCCTTTAAGACGGTAAGTTGAACCAGTCAAAAGTTTTCATATATGCTGTGCACTTCCACCGATAACTGAGTTTGGGACTTTGAAAAGGAAGAAACCAGAACACAGAGGGCCATAAAAAATTGCTTGCATTCACAAAGTTAATTAACAGGATCAATGACCAGATTATTTTGCTTTTTATAATGTGTAAGGAAACAATCCCTCACCAGGCCCTTTGCCATAACCACAGAATTGCAAAGGCTGTTTGCTGACTTGATTCCGCTAAATTTATATAAGGTAAATTCAATCTAAATAAAACTAGAAATAGTCTCTCTTTTCTAACCAAAGAAAAAGGCCAGGCCTTAAAAACTGATATTTTGAAACTGAATGTCATTTATACATGAAATATTTATAGTGGTATCACTGTACGATAGCCAACCTTGTCCTAGAGCAAAATTGCAGAAGCCTGTCCTCTTTCTACATGCAGGAACAAAATGGGACCAGTCTGCAGGGCATTCATTACTCTATATAAGCATTGCTAAATCAATTTTTCTGGAAAAGTTGTTTGTTCCTGGAGATACTTCAAAAGAGCCCATGGAGGCCTATAAGATGCAGGTTTCCTCTAGAAACCTTAAAAGGGCTTTGGGAACTACCTGAATTTCTATACAAGACTAGCTGAATCAGATCCATTACAGATTCTCTGGAGTCTGTGGCTCTTGACCTTGTAAAGCTCGGGTGCTGCCTTTCACATGCCTGATACTGTAATCCTAGTTGAGAGGTACAGATTGGGGGTGACCTGTGATTTTCATGTTTCCTTTTGATCTTCCAACCCCCCCTCATTTGCTACCCCACCACATGTGCGTTCCAGCCCAGTAACTGTCCCTGCACCTTCCCTAGAGAGCTGTCCACCTGCTCTCTGCAACCACCCTTTTGATGTGAGGGGCTTCATTTCACAAGGTACCCCTATCTCCAGCTCCTCCCTGTCCCATTACACACACACACACACACACACACACACACACACAGAGAGAGAGAGAGAGAGAGAGAGAGAAAGAGAGAAATTTCTCAATGTCATTATTAAGTTGGGTTTCTGTTCTATTCTATATGGTGACCTGAGAGCCATTTATAAGTACAAATACATGGCACATTATGTTGCAGCACAGAATATTTATTAGCATTTTTTCTTTGAATTGTAAGGACGCTGTTGTGAAATTCATTTGGATTCATCCATAATTTTCAAATTATTTCAATCATTTTCATATCATTTAATTATTTATTAAATGGTGAAGATACCTATTAATCATTTTTGAAAAATGATCAACAATGATTAGTTGATCTATTATTTAATGTAATATTTGAAGGCACAACATCATGGCTTTTCCCCTTCTAAGCAGCAACTGGGGTTAAAGCACAAATCAAGTTTATTTTTTACAAAAAGACCTACCCCTTAACTTAATCAATATAAATACAGAATGCAAAGCCTAAAATAAAGCTCAAGATCTTTTCACCTTGGGACCCCAATATTACTTTCCTTTGTTTTTATTTACATATTAAAGCATGTCCTCATTAAAGGAATGATGGGGTAAGTCTCATTTCACTTCTTTTGCTTGGGACAGATTTCTTAAACTCTAGGATTCTCATTTCCTCATCAGTAAAATGAGGATAATGATTACTCCCTCATAGGTTTGAATGAGAATAGTTCTGTAAAAGTAATAGAACACAGGATTCCTTCATAAGCAGGAAAACTGAAACTGATTGGAAGGTAGATTCTCCTCCATTCTGGGAGATTATATGAGTCTATGAAGCAGGTTTTTACTTTAATAACTTCTGGTGAGCTACATCCTCTGATTACAATTAGCAATTCCAATTCCCAGAGGTACAAGTATTAAAAGATAGCATTTACCACATCCCCAGGACAAATTTAGAATATTTCTCCACCAGTCATTTTCACCAAACTAACAAGTTCACGTTTGGAGTTTGAGAATGAAGATTATTTTTCATAGTTTTGTAGCTATTTAATTTTTTTGAAAATTAGACTGCATTAATTTTTATTGAGGTAACATTGATTTGCAACATGGTATATGATTTAGTTCATATACAGTTATACTACTCTTTACTTCCTCTTAATCAACAGATTATCACACTACACCCACAATGAAAGCACCAATCATACTCTGCTATAGTCCATTGGAACCCCCACCTCCAGCTCCTGATTTCTAGGGTTTGTTTTGGTTTAGTTATGTCTGTTCCTTTGTTTTGTTTCTTTATATTCCACATAAAAGTGAAATCATCTGGTATTTGTCTTTCTCTTTCTGACTTCTCTTAGTGTAATTCCCTCCAGTTCCATCCATGTTGTCACAAAAGGGAAATCTATAAACCAGAGACATACTACAGGGGTGGGGGAAGAGGGAGTAGCATCAAAACAAGGGGGGTGGGAATTGTATGGGGACTATAATCAAGAAGAAAATGCACATTGTGTAAAAATGAAAAATGATGTTAAAAAGGTATAAAATAAAGAAAAATAAATATAAAAAAGGGAAATCTATTTTTTTCATAGCCAAGTGGTATTCCATTGTGTATCTATACCACATCTTCTTTATTCACTAATTTGCCATTGGACACTTAAGTTATTTCTATAACGTGGCTATTGTAAAAAGTGCTGCAGTGAACATAGGAGTGAATATGTCCTTGCAAATTAGTGTTTTTGCATTCTATGCGTACATACCAAAATTGGAATTGCTGGATCATGTGATCATTAATATTTTGAGAAATCTCCATACTGTTTTCCATAGGAGTTGGACCAGTCTATATTCCCATGAATGCCATGAATGGTGTGTAAAGGTTCCTTTTTATCCACGCTATCATCAACACTTGTTTCTGATCTTTTTGATATGAGCCAATCTCACATGTATGAAGTGGTATTTCATTGTAGTTTTGATTTGCATTTCCTTCATAAGTGATGACCAGAATTATTATTTTTTAAATTTATTTATTTATGCATACAAGAACTGGGGTATAGGCCACAGGTATAGGGGATGAGAGGACTCACCAAAGACAGAGTAGGGAACAAAGCAGGCAGAATGACCGAAATACACTGCTGAGGGGAGCAGCAGGCGAGCCAGGAGAGGTCTCCTGCACCATGTGGGTATCTCCCTGGCCAGGGATCAAACCTGTGCTGCAGTGGCCAGGGACACTAGCAGGAGGCCCGATGACCAGAATTTTTTATGTGCCTTTTGGCCCATCTGTATGTATTCTTTGGAGAAATGCTTATTTAGATTTTCTGCCATTTTAAAACTGGGTTATCTATTTTCTTGCTGAGTTGTATGATTTCTTTGTAGATCTTGGATATTTGCCCCTTGTTAAATGAAGACGTTTTCACAAATGGTTGATGAGTACATTTTATTGAAATCTAAACAACATGTAAGATTTCACAAACTTCTTTAATTCAATTTAATTACTTGATCAAAATTTTCTATAATGCATATTTAAAAATCTTGCCAATTTTTCTTAGTATTATTGTTTTACTGAATTATTTGTACCAGAATCAGTTTTCTTCTATGGGGGGGGGGTTAAATATTTTTTTTATTTATTAATCGCTCTGTTTATACCCATGTCAATTTTTTAAATCCATTGCCATTTTAGGAGTTTGTGAGGGTCATTGTTTCTTTAATTTTTTAAATGAAAATATTTTAACCCATAGAAAAGTTGCAGGAAGAGCAAAACAAATATTCATATATTCCTTATATAAATTCATTAAATTTTACATGAATTGTTCCATCTTTGAACATATTTCCCTTTCCTATAATCAATGATAGTAGGATGCAGAATCACAGTGCTTCTCTAAATCTTTCATCATGTCTGTCGCAAGAACAAGAACATGGTTCTATATAAACCAACTCCTCTGTTTTATTGTGTTCTTAGTTGAGAAAGGGAATTGATTTGATAAACTTTAATTCAATTGCATTAACTAACAAAGTCCATATTAAATTTTCCTTTATAGTTTTTTATTTTTCTCTTTTGATCTAAGTGCAAATCACCTGTCTTCCTTACATCCAACTGTTACCTGGCTTGTGAAAACTAAACTGGTACTCTTCCATTGTTATGACTCGTTATAGATGTTCAGTCAAGAGAAAAGGCACTTTGCACCCTGATGTCAGGAAGCAACTGGGTTACTTTATATTTTTATTTCCCTAAAGAGAAAACAAAGTAAATTTGAACATAGACCATAAATGTTAAGTCCTTAGTAAAAGCAAACGTATCTTTAACTTTTACAGTGGAATAAATTTCAGAAGGTTTGTTAGTATGCTAATCCTAAGAGAAATTATTCTATCATGTATTTCCACCATGAGCAAACAATTGTAAACTTGGTAACTTTGATAAGTTGTGAGTTTTTCCTTTATGAATTTGTGACTTTTTTAAAAAATGGTGGGCTTCTTTGCATGTCCTTTAAAAATTTGAACCTCTAAGTCTTCTTTGGGTCTGCTTGAGTCTCTTTATCTCTAGAACAATCCCATCACCTCCCTCTATTCTGCTGAATACTGATTCCTTAGAAGAGTTTAGCACCCTGTCCTGTACAATGCCCCAATCCAGGCACAATGATTTTCTATTCATTGTGATAAAATCTAAGGCCACCATTATTCTTTTTGATGCTGATTGTTCCAAATTCCCAAATTTAGCTGATGTGTGTCTTTTTAAAGGCCAGCTCTTATGTCTTATCATCATGACCCCACTCATATATCTGGTACAATGAATTGTTTCAGCCTCATCCCAGCACTGGAATCAGTTATTTTATAAACAGGCCTGGTTCCCCTTTTAGTGGCAAATAATATTTAGAAATCAAGTTCTAGTTAGAGCTAGAGCCATTCTAAAATAAACTGTATTGCTATTTCCAAATAAACTCAAAATCGTGGGCTTGGATTTTCTCCTACAAGGAAACTATTGGTTCCTAATATCACTAAATTTCCTTATTTCAAACTTCAATATATTGCACTTTCAGAACTATAACACCAAAAGCAACAAACTCACTAAGTACTTTAGGATTGGTATGAATTTTTTTTTTTTTTTGTCCTCAGAATATATCCCACCATGTCATGGTCTAACTATATAAATCATTTTCTCTGTAAAATTGTATTATTAATTACATAAGCAATTAGGATATTTTTGTTTCTGATCATATTTATTTTTAGGGTTTACATTTTCTATTATTTCTGATTAAGTTTTATTTATTGGATATGCAAAGCATCTATATGGTATAAAAGTCAAAACTAAAAAATAAGTGACATTCAGAAAAGGTTTGCTTCCATTTCTATCTCCTCTACCCCATTCCTATTTACTGGTATTTTCAATAGGTGTTTTAGCTCCCCTGTGTTTCTTAAAAGGAAAAAAAAAAATAGGTGTCTTCTTATTCCTTTTAGTTTCCTACACAAGAGATTGAATTCTACATGTACTCTTTTGAACTTTACTTTTTTTACTTAACAATATAACCTGGAGATTACTCCTAACCAGTTCATAGAGCTTTCCTCATTATTTCAATTATTGCTATAAAATTCAATTGTCCTGACCTAAATGGATTTTTCTGTCAATTTTAAGCCAACAAGTTTACTGTGTGTAACCAGTAAACTTTTCTAGTGAAAACTAAAATGTAATAAAAATAATATTTATATATTTTTCTCAGGTCAGTTTGAAAAATAGTCATTGTCAACAAGTTATTATTCTGTTAGTTTTTCACAAAACAAATTTTAATTAGCATTCACTTTTTTCATTGCAATAGCAAATTCAGCATTTTTAAAGCAATAGAATTATTTCTTCTAGAAGTATTTATTCTGAATTTTGTAATCAACTTGCTATTTATATTTATTTCTCATCTAATCTATAAGAAGGCTTTAAATAGTATCCCTCAGGATAACTCTATCTTTTAGGTTTCAATGACAAACCAATATCACATTCTTTACATCACTTTGGTAATGGAAGTCACCGACCACGTCACTGGCTAAGAAAAGAGTAAGTGGTTGGTCAAATGTCAGATTTTAAATAGTGGGATCAAATCACCTATCTTAGTGATAGGACAGTAGTACAGAGAGTCTGTGCTTCTTCATTAAACAGATATTCTCTTCTGATCTGTAGCATGATTCATCCATATTGGCTTTTGACATTTTATCAGATGGCAAGAGCCTCTATCTATTATCACTACAAATTGGAGTTTCCTAGTGAATTATTAGAAAGAGAAAACTGTCAGAAGAACTTGGTGACTTGATAACTCTATTGCCTAAACCTAAAAATTGCAAAAGCAAATCCCAAAACTATGTTGTTTGCATGTGCCCGTTACAACATGGCCTTTTAGCTGTAGAGGGTATAAGTTGAAAAGTGCTGTTCTTAGGTGGTAAGGACTTACTGATCAGATAGATCCCAGTGGTGTTTTGAGGAAAACCTAAACTGAAACCTTTATTGCAATTCCTGCACTGGCTTCTTCCTCTGTAACACTCATAAATTTACCCCAGGTTTCTCTCACCTACAAATAATATTTGGTGCAGACTGAAAATGTTGGAAATGAGCTGGGGAGGGTGGGCAGGAAATGGAATTGGAGAGGAATGAAGCCTGGGGCTTAGTTTTTCTCTCTTCCATTTCACATTGAGGCATTACCATATTTTTATGGAGTTCAAGAGATTGCAGTTCTCCTAGTCTGACATTTATGAGCCATTTTTCCTCAGGCTCTTTTGCACAACAGCTTTTCATCTGTTCAATGGAGGTAATGATATTTTCCCTATCAACTTGACAAGGGATGCTGTAACATCTAAATTAAGCTATACCTATCTATAGAGAAGCAATAGGGATACTTTATATATATATATATATATAAATGAATGTACAGCATTGTTATGGTGCTGTAGAGATGGGGCAATGTGACATACATGTCAAACATCCACAGTACATTTCCTGTATCTAGATCCATCATGATATTTTTTCTTTGATGGCTGTGGAAGTGTGCCAGCAATAACACTTGAGAAATGAATGTAAGTTTTGGAGTTTGATCTGATGTGATATGATAGCTCTTTTAGGTCATCTAAGGAAATGGAAAGTGTCTGAGGATTCACTTTCTTTCCTTTAGAAATAGCAAAGAAGTCATATGAATATCAAGTCATGTTGATGATGTGTTTTTAATTCTGGGTAGTTAGACTCCTAGAAGTATCTGTCTTTAGATCAGAGACTACTAGACTATGATAATTAAGCAGAATGGAGGTCTTAGTTTGAGCCTAAGCTGGTTCTCTTTGACTTTGGCTATGTTGGCTGAAATTATAGTGGGAGGTTCCTGAAATAGCATTGGCAGAAAGAAAAGGTACCTCATCCTAAGTAATGAGAGAGCAGAAGATGCAGGTGTGATCTAATAACAAGGTTCTGGCTTTGGAGTGGAGTGTGGAGCTGAAGATGATATCAGAACTATCATTTGTGGTCTCCACTGACTCAGACCACAACGTTCATTTCTTTGGAAGGAATTTTGAGCAGAACAGAAAAAGAGGAGTTTACAAAAAGTCTTAGTAAAACAATAGGGTCTTGAGACTGCTGTGTTTAGGGAACTGTAATAAATAGGAGGAATCTTGTAGCCTTGTTGGATAGATTGGGAACTCTGGTGACAGTAGTTCTGGCAATGAGAGAAGACTGAATAATCACATGCATACAAGTCTCCTGGGAATTCTGGAAATCATTGTGGGGTGGGGTATGTGTGTGTGTGTGTATGTGTGTGTGTTGGTGAGGAAGTGTGGGAGGAAGCACTTAAAAGGGTTAATGTGACCAAAGATTACAGGTGGAGTCAGAGCTACCATTTTCACTATTACTGGGACTCTCTAATTTAGATTAGAGAGTCTTAGATTAGTACAGTAATTTGTTTAATAATTTAAAAATAAAGGGCAAGAGGCTGAGTCATCATGGTGTGATTGTTCTCAATGCCCATGAACTGCACACTTAACAATGGTTACAATGGTAAATTTTATATTATGTATACTTTTCCATAATTTTAAAAATTGGAGGAGGAGGGGTAGGTGCAGGGCAATACACTTTTTCTTTTCCTTTTTTTTTTTTTAAAAAAGGTAGTTAATTTAATAAATAGAACAATATGGGACAAAAGATAGCCTCAAAGGGATTTCTGCCAGCCAGGTTGAATAATAATCCACTCTGGTTGGGTCATTAGCTCTCCTATCTGGTCATTAATCCCTGATCCTTGAAAGAAGACAAGCGCCAACTGCAATCCTTCAACCCACCTTCCAATAGGAGATCTGAGCTACACTCATTCCACTGAATCACTGAACTCATTCCAGACCAGATGTTTGAAGACTTTTCAGTCCTCTGGATGGAAACTGTCTTTTGTCTTCTTGATTTATGACAGCCTTTCTTTTGAGGATCAAACAGAGCCACTAATAATTCTGTGATAGATGTCTTAGGAGAGTATTTATACCCCATAGGTTTTTGCCTTCTGTCCTGCTTTACTCTATGAGTAACACAGGTCTTGGTTGCACTTTATGCTATGTAGGAATATTATTTGCATTATTGTTCTCTTCCTTTGGTTCTTTTAAGATCAGGCTCTTGTCATTTTTGGAGTCTGTGGGTTTGGAGTGCAGGGTCCTTGGGTTCACTCTGGGAAAGGTTTCACCAGAGCTCCTGTTTTAGCAACACACAGCGAGTTTCCCAGTGAGTTTCTCCACGAGACAGAGATGTTAGTTATATTTAAAGGGCATGTTTAATAGGGAAGGGATAAAACAGTCAAAGACACTTGCATAGACACAAATGGGCAGGAAGAGCTGCCCCAGAAGGGACAGGTTTGCTAAGAGAGGCCTCATGGTTTCAGGCTGGCGGCGTTAACAGGTCACAGGCAGGCAGGGAGGCTGATGCCCCGCAGAGGAGAGAGTGGGTGAAATCAGGCACCTGTGTAGGCACAAGTGGGCAGAGGGAGTGCTGCCAAGAGCCTGTGCAGAGACTGAACTGATGTAGTCTTCTTCTGTTTGGGAGGGGTCACTCCTTGTGAGCCTCAGTTGGTTGCTAATTTTGGATGACTATGTGGAATCTGAAAGGCCCCGGAGAGGGAGATTCCACAATGATCTCAATCTCCAAATCTTTACCTTTGGGATCTGTTGGGCTCAATCTCTATATCTTTTTTTTTTCAAGTTGTATATATATATTTTTAATTTTATTTTTATATTCCCCATACAATTGCAACCCCCTTATTTTGACCCCAATCCCTCCCTGCCCCCCCCCACCCCCTATAGTGTATCTCTGGTTCATAGTTGTTTGTTGATTTTGATTTTTTTCTTTCTTATAGTTATTCTTTTTCCTGGTCCCTTATTTAGGTTTTCTAGATTCCTGCTATGAGTGAGACCATCCGGTATTTTTCTTTTTCTTTCTGGCTTATTTCACTGAGCATGATCCCTTCCAGCGCCATCCATGTTGCTGCAAATTGCATGTGTTTATCTTTTTTGAATACTGAGTAATATTCCATGGTGTATATGCACCACATCTTCTTGATCCAGTCATCTATTTTTGGGCATTTGGGTTGTTCCAAAGCTTAGCTATTATAAACAGTGCTGCTATAAACATAGGGGTGCAGGTGCTCTTTGGAATTGATGTTTCTGTGCCCTTTGGGTAAATACCTAGGAGTGGAATTGCTGGATCATATGGGAGCTCTATCTTTAGTAGGTAGTGATAGTGATAGTGAAGGCGAAGATAAACAGCTGGGACTACATCAAATTAAAGAGCTTCTGCACAGCAAAAGAGACAATAACCAAAACAAAGAGAAACCCCACCAACTGGGAGAACATTTTTGCATACAACACTAATGATAAAGGACTGACCACATAAATCTACAAAGAGCTGATGAGACTCAACAAAAACAAGGAAAATAATCCAGTCAAAAAATGGGCAGAAGAGCTAGAAAGAAACTTCTCCAAAGAGGAAATACAAATGGCCAACCGGCATATGAAAAAATGTTCAATATCACTTGCAATCAGGGAAATGCAAATCAAAACTACGATGAATACCATCTCACACCAGTGACAATGGCACATATTAAAAAAACTAGCAACAACAAATGTTGGCAAGGATGTGGAGAAAAAGGAACTCTCCTGCACTGTTGGTGGAAGTGCAAACTGGTCCAACCACTATGGAAAGCTGTGTGGAGATTCCTCAGTCTCTTTACCCTTGGGCCTGTGCTCTAGGCAGCAGGCTGATACTTGCTTGGATGTTATGCTTTGTAATCTAGTGTCTGTGCCTAAGGATCCTAGTCTTCTCCTAAGGATACTATTTTCTGCAGCTGTGTTGTCTGTGCCTAAGGATCTTGGTTTGCATAGCTGTGTCAATGGCTATGCTAATCTCCTTCTACCCCCACCTCCTTTGTGTGAGCCAGGTTTCTGTTCTTGTGGCATACCACCTTTTCAGTTTCAGGGTTTTTTTTTTATTTCCTGTTCTTGTCCTCCGTCATTCTGAATGGTGATTCTTGAAATAGCTGTCATTTGGGGTGAAGTGCCTCAAGTATACACCAAGCCACTCGCTATTTCTACTTGATTATTTTCCCCCTGGCGATAAGAATAGCACCACACAAAGCACTTGAGTGGTCTTGTCATTGTCCTCTTCTTAGACATTAAATCACAGTCTATGCAGCAGTTGATTGGAAAATACGTGAATTGATTTTGGATAAGGCCACAGACCGTTGTTTATTCTCAGTATAAGGAAAAAGGTGATTACAGTACTGGCAACTATAAGGAAGAACACATGCAATTTTAAGGGCATATGGAAACCTACACTCTCTCCAGAATTGCTTTCTTATCCATTATCAGGTACCTGAGGTAATGTTAATTATTATTTTTTTCCTCATCTATAGGCTAAGATCTTAAGTATAAAGGTCTCTGGAAGAAGTTACCTTTTTTAAGTGTGAGACAAGCTGTTTTAAAGTTTAGTGAGGAATCGCCAGAGGAACAGAACCTACAGGGTGCATGTGTGTGTGTGTGTGTGTTGTTATTGTGTGTGTGTAACTCTGTATCTCTATTACTATAGAGACAGGGAACAAGAGAGTAAGAGGAAAGGAAGAAGGAGAGAGACTGAAATGTATAAAAATAGTTCACATAATTTTGGAGTCTTAGAAGTCCAATATCTATAGGGTAGGCCAGTAGGCTAGAGACACAGGGAAAAATTTCCATTTGAGTCCAAAGGTAGAATTTCTGTCTGTTGGCAGAATTAATCTTTTCTGGGGAGATTTCTTTTTTTTCCTGTTAAGGCTTTCAATTGATTCAATAAGGCCAATGATAGGCTTTCCTAAAAGTCTGACTTCAATGTTAACATCATCTAAAAATACCTTTACAGAAACATCAAGAATAATATTTGAACACATATCCTGGTTCTGTGTCCTAGACAAATTGATACAAAAAGTTAATCATTATAATAAGTAGATTTAATATGCAAAAATTGAGAAGTGGTTTCTCAAATTATGGCATTCCATTTAGTAAAATATCACAGATTTATTCGAAACTAAAACTATGAAGACTGTATAGAAACATGGGAGATGTAATTTTTTCATTTCATGGCAGTTTATTAAATTCCCTGATTGCCAACCCATTGCCCATTAAGATAGGCAACCTGGGAGGTGATGCATGAGGGGAGAAAGGGTGTTCTGATTGAAGGTGAAGATTAGTGACAGATGAAGCTGAGGGGGTGGACAAATGTCAGCTCATGAAAGGCTAAAAGATGAATGTGTTATGGAGGTATTTTGACTTTATACTGCAGCAATGTGGGGCCCCTGAAGTGTTTTAAAAGAGAGCATTTTTGCTTTATAAAACATGGTTTTGATAGCAAGATAGAGATTGGCATGTAACAATGCCTAAGGCCAAGAGACTAATTAAACAGGCTTAGCAAGAAATGGCTTCAGCCTGAGTTAAAGTATTGGCAATGGAAATACAATGGAGGGAGGAGATTCCAGGGAATACATAAGAGACAGAATCAATGGAAGTTGATGACAAGTTGGCTGCGGAGCATAAGGGAGAGGAAAACACATTAGAAAATACTCTTGGATTTCTAACTTGGTTCCTTTCCAACAAAGATACAAAACAAAGGAGAAATAGCAGCTTGGGAGGAGGGGCGAAATGAAATTTTGTCCACTTTCAAATGCATTGCACGTCTTTGTTCACATGTTTTTAGGACAACTTTAGTCAGAGGCTAGTCATGAAACAGAAAACTAACCAATTACGTTAGCAGAAGGAAAGTGATGTTAGGGATTAGTTGATCAAGAAAAACTAATAAGGGACATGTAGGTAACAAAGAGCAAGTAACTGGTGGAAGCAGCTACTGTGCTAGGGCAGAGGGAAGAAAAGGGAAGACACTGGGGTTTGTAGACCAAGAAGTTTAGAAGAGCCGCTGTGTGCAATGGGGATAAACTGCTGAGGAAAGATGATGAGGCTGGACTGAGAGAACTGAAAAATAGTTACAGCTAACACCCACAGGGGCCTAAGGGGTGAAAGTCCAGTGCTGGGTAATGCTGACAGCATAGGAAAGAGTGAAGCCTCCTGCCTCCTCCAGTCTTGCTGTCTCCCAAGGGCACCTCCTGTTTGCAGAGTCTAATCCTTTGGTGGAGAGGAAAAGCAGTTTGCATAGTAGACGCCCCTGCCATACAGAATACAGAGGATGGGTTTGGTGAGGAAAGAAATAACTTAATTTAGAAAACAGTATTACAAGGCTAAAAATCATGACCAAAGTATCCACTTCAAAAGCTAGGAAAAGACACTGAATTAAAGAGAGAAAAAAGTGATACTAAACAGCAGTAATTTATGACACCGGAAACCAATGAAATAGAGAAAATCAACAAAGTCAAAAGTTGTTTAAAAAAAAAAAAACAGGGCCTCCCCAGTGGCGCAGCGGTTGAGCGCTGGGTTGCGAAGCCTCTGCGGCCTCTGCGGCGCCGGTTCGATCCCCGGCTGCTCCCCAGCCACCGCAGGAGGGTCCCACATGCTGCGCAGACCTCTCCTGCCGCCCGCTGCTCCCCTCAGCAGTGTGCTTGGGTCCTTCTGCCTGCTCTGCTCCCCGCTCTGGCTCTGGTGAATTCTCTCACCCTCCCGCACTTCTGACTGTACCCAGTGCATGTATAAACAAACAAACAAACAAATAAATAAATAAATAAAAATTCATGCCTCTTTAAAAATAAAATAAAATAAAATAAAATAAAAAAAAAAAACAGGAAAATCGATGACCTCTTAGTAAGATTGATCATGAATAAAAAAAGAGAAGTTGGCAAAACTCACCAATATCTTAGCTAAAGAAAGGCTATTACTACATATTCCATCAGCATTAAAGAGAAGAAGAAATTAAGAACAACTTGAGCACTTGAAATCCCTGGAAGCTAAAAATGAAAGGAAATGCTCTTCCAATATGCCATCCTGGAAGGCCAAAGCCTGCTGAAGCAAGGCTGCCTATCATTCCAGAGCGACTTTCTTATTTTAGAGCGCCTAGGTCAGCTATAGCACTTTAAATTCTGAAATGAGCAAATCCTGGTCAATAGGTCTAGAAAGACATTCATATAATAACCAGCTTGCCAACAGAACACGGGTGAATCTCACCAACACATGTCAATCCAAAGAAGCCAGACACAAAAGAATATTGTGTATGAGTCTGTTTCAAGTTCAGAGGAAGGTAAAACCAAGTGATGATGGTAGAAACCATTGTAGTGGTTGCCTTTGGAGAAGTAAAGATTAAAAGGCATAAAAGGGCTTTCTGGGGTTTTAGATCAATACATGGTCGCAGGGCTGTGTTTGCTATGAGAAATCTCATCAAGCTGCACTCATAATTTACATACTCTTCTATATGCAGTTTGGACTTTAATAAAAATTATACTTCAGAAATTCAATTGAGATAGCGACTAACACAAGAATTCTCTCTTGTTTTTTGTCTCCTTTCATTCTCTTACTTGAGGCTGCTTGTCTTCTAATTTGACCTTGTTCTTGTGTTCAGCCAGGTCCACAACCTCTTTAATCAGGAAGGACTTGAGGTCTGTTTTTCAATGGGTGGCAATGTTGAAATACAGAGACTTTTTGGTTTCATGAGGAAGACATCATTGGGTGGCTTTGTCTGGACTAGCTGTTTGCATTGATCATTGTTACTCTATAAGGGTAACTGGAGGAATAGGGATTCTTTCCCAATGCCAGCTCAATGAACAAAGTTCTTTGGCTTTAAAATGCTGGGCAGGGCCTCCCCGGTGATGCAGCGGTTGAGCGCTGGGTTGCAAAGCTGCCCGCGGCCTCTGTAGCACCGGTTCGATCCCCGGCTGCTCCCCGGCCACCAGAGGAGGGTCCCGCATGGCGCGCAGACCTCTCCTGCCGCCCGCTGCTCCCCTCAGCAGTGTACTTCGGTCCTTCTGCCTGCTCTGCTCCCCGCTCTGGCTCTGGTGAATTCTCTCACCCTCCCGCGCTTCTGACTGTAACCAGTGCTTGAATAAATAAATAAATAAATCTTTTTTAAAAATAAATAAATAATAAAATAAAATAATATAAAATGCTGGGCAGGTGGAGATTTTATAAATCTCTATGGCTTTAGACAGAAAAAAAGATATTCTGGGCTGAGTGTCCCATTTTGTATTGTTTTTTCAGTCTGTTATTTACAAATGTGGCCCTACCAGGAGTGCTGAGATTCCATGCTGTCTGCTTGCTGCCGCCCTGGGATTTTCACTATTTGACTTGTTTAAGCTACTTACATCTAGGTAATACTTTTCAAGTATTGAATTTTAAAAGCAAACATTACATTAATAGGATAACCACATTAAAATACTAAAAATAATCCATTAAAATTCATAAGACACACAAACACAGTAGTAATTTTTTAAAAATTCCTGAATATTGTTTAAATTTAGTCAATTTGAGAGAAAAAAATAAGAAGAAGCCAGTATATAATGTGTTGCAAAGCTAAAATGATAGCTCACTGGAGTTTTTGCCTTTCAATGGTTTAAAATGGTTTCATGGAGACTGTACATCAGTGTCTTCCATACACTTGCAAGTGTGTAGTCTCAAAACAAACTTTTCATCACTTGATCAAAAGTTTCACTATTTTTAGGCTTATCCCTTAGAAAATGCAGATGACTGTTAGAGAAGACAGCACTAGGGACTGGAGAGCATCCACTCACAGGCACGGCCACTCTGATCCCTGCCTCCATACTTGTGCAACCAACTCTTCATTGTTTTTCTCCTCCTGCCCCATTCTCCCAAATGACATCTTTCTTTTGCTCATTAGTTGTCAAACACTAAGACTTTTTTCAGCAGATGACAAAGGAAACAGAATCTTACACAGATCATCTCTTGATTTTTTGCTTTCAATTTTAGAAACATTCTAAAGTGTGGATATGCGCCAGTGGACAAGTAAATATTTGGAGACACTTTTAGAACTTCACCCCCAGTGTAAGTGCTGTGGTTTTGAGGCCAAAAATAAAGCCCATGTAATGATTACTTTTAAATTTGTTTTTGCTTTTTTTTTTTTAAAGAATTATTTATTTTTATACAAGAACTGGGGTACAGCTTAGATCCTGGGAGGGTAAGAGGATTCATCAGAGACAGAGCGGGAAGCAGAACAGGCAGACTGACTGAAATACACTGCTGAGAGGAGCAGCAGGCGAGACAGGAGAGGTCTGCCGCTCCATGTGGGTAGTTCCCTGGCAGGCTGGGAATTGAACCGGTGCTGCAGAGGCTACGCAGATTGCTTCACAACGCTGTGCTCAACCCGCTGCACCACCAGGGAGGCCCTTGTTTTTGCTTTTTAAAGCATATTTATTATAGAAATTTTCTGACAGGCAAAAAGGTGTAAAGAATAAAAGACTATGAACTCATTTTCCTATTATTCAGATTATGGAATAAAATATTAATGTAACTGAAATGGTCCTGTGTGTGTCACTCCTTTTTGTTATAATCCTCTCCCCTCCAGGTATACCCATTTCTTCAATTAGGTATTTATTACTGCATGAACTTCTTGATAAATTACATATATATATATATATATATATATAGAGAGAGAGAGAGAGAGAGAGAGACTGATATTTATCTCTGTCTCTAATACTGAACTTAATCCCTTAATACTTTAATATATATTATACAATTTACTATATATATCATTAATACTTAAATACTTAATCCCTTTACACTTTTACAATATATAATTACATATAAACATAAAAATATATTCAATCACACAATCTTGTAACTTTGCAGTAAATTTTAAGACTGAGAAGTGTGAGACCTTCAGCAAGATTATTTTTTATCTTTGCTTTTCTATATGAATTTTAGGATTAGCTTATTAATTTCTGCAAAAATGCTAGCTAAGACTTTTAGAGGAGTTATGTGGAATCTGTAGATGCATTTGTGAGTTATTTCTATCAATAGATTTTGAAGATTTTAACAATATATGAACTGAGAATATTTTTTTATCTAATTGGGTCTTCAATTTTCAATGAAATTCTGGAATTTCTAGAGTACGAGGCTAGCAATTTCTTTGTTCAATTTCTTCATAAGCATTTCATTGTTTTTAAATCTATTGTAAATGGAGTTGTTTGCCTAACTTAATTTTTGGTTTGTTCATGGCTAATGAGCACATTCTATTTTGTCCAAGAATGTACTTTCAATTTGATTGAATGGCTTAACAGAACAGTTGATTGATGTGGCATGGAGAATTTAGAGTGAACATTAAGACCACACAGGTAATTTTCTTATCTGCTCAAAATTTGATGTCATAGTTCTGAAGTGAAATCTCTAGAAGGCAAAGTGCTTACATGAACGTCTGTATAGAAAGTTAGCAGTGAAGTATTCATGGCTAGTGCATATTAAGAGAGACGTATAAAGGCATTAATTTCCAAAAGGAATACTTTGGAGACTATCTTATTGTTCAGACCTCAGTCACTGTAATTCTGAAGCTGGGTTAGAAACTTTCCTTTTGTCCACATAATTCAAGTGCTCTAAGGTTTAAGTTGCTTACATAAAACGTGCTTGTATAAAATATATGTTTGCTACCCCCTAGGATATGATTCTATCTGAGGGATACTGCATTAAGCTGTTATATATTTCTGGTGAATTTCAGTGCCCAAAGAATTTCACTAACTCAAATGACAGTCACTAACCAACTGATATTCAAAATTCCCATCATTTCCAGATTTGAAGTGAGATGTATTTTGGTTACTTGTAAAGCCAGGATTCCCCATCAGTTTCTGAGAAGACAAAAGGCAACTTTTGCTAAGATTTTCCTTTCAACATGGCCATTTTTACCTTCAGTTTTCTGTATGTTGGGAGCAACAGTGGGGTTTGCAGCCAGCCTCCCTCTGCCTCCCACTCCCAGGCTGCAAGTGTTAAGTTGCACTGCCCTCTTGTGAGGAAACTCAAACAATGATGGGCTTGGGAAAGTCCATTGTAACTCCTGTCTTATAATAAAGCTGTTGCCTACTTGGAACCTAAATTTTATGAAACATGAATTTTTTTTTAACCAAAGATTTCTATCATGGGTCACAGAGCCTTCAGGATTCAATTTTTATGCTAAAGGAAACAGAACACTTCCAGTGTCATAATAACCATAATCCTCCTCTTTGCCCAAGTGATATTTCTTAGATTTCTCAAATCCTCGATGTGTTTTCCCAAATAAATGAAGTTAAGCAGCATCAACTATGGTTTTTCCTCAGTAATGAATGATTCATGGCAATGAGAAGTTGACCATATGGTTGAAAACCAGGAAAATCAATTTGGATAATCAGTTTCGTTCAAAGATGCTGCCCCTCCTTTTTGTGGATGAGAAACCAGAGCTCCACAGAAGTGCAGGGATTATCAAAGCATGTGATTTGGGGTCCTTGTTTCTTATATCTCAGTCCAAACCTGTTATTGCTACAAGATGTGACAGAATGTGATTTCTTAAAGGCAGCAGCTGCTTATATAACATTTCTGTCAACCTGATAGATTGACTTTTTTTTTTAATTTTCTAGAGGCATGTTTTATTCATTTATTCATTTATTTATTATTTGTTTGTTTGGTTGGTTTATACATGCACTGGGCACAGTCAGAAGCGCGGGAGGGCGAGAGAACTCCCAAGAGCCAGAGCGGGGAGCAGAGCAGGCAGAAGGACCGAAGTACACTGCTGAGGGGAGCAGCGGGCGGCAGGAGAGGTCTGCACACCATGTGGGACCCTCCTCTGGTGGCCGGGGAGCAGCCGGGGATCGAACCAGCACCGCAGAGGCCGCGGGCAGCCTCGCAACCCAGCGCTCAACCGCTGCGCCACCGGGGAGGCCCATAGATTGGCATTTTGATGAACATTGAATATGGAGGTCTTCCCACCCACCAAATTAGACTTTCTATTCCCTGAGCTTTTTTCCTTCCTCCCTTGGAAACATTGATTTTTGAAAGAAGATATAAGAAAGTAGATGGATTAAGCAGGAAACTAGTGAGGGCCATTCTGCAGTGTAAATAAAGCTTTGAGTGAGTTTGTACTTTTCTCAAAGTCTAACAGGAATTAAAACTACTGAATGGAGGGGAGTGCTTCTCCCTCTTGGCGCTCTTGCTTTCCTGCTGTGCCTGTTTCCTTGCTTCCCCAACCACATTCCACCTAATTTCTACCCACCTCCAACAAATGAATTTTAAACAGCTTCAGGAATGTGTTCTTTCAAACAACAATTGATGGGCCTCCCCGGTGAGCGCTGGGCTGCGAAGCTGCCCACAGCCTCTGCAGCATGGCCTGTTAGATCTCCAGTGCCAGGTGAGGGTCCCACATGGTGTGCAGACCTCTCCTGCAGCCAGCTGCTCCCCTCAGCAGTGTATTTAGTCAGTCTGCCTGTTCTGTTCCCCGCTCTGGCTCTGGTGAATTCTCTCACCCTCCCGTGCTTCTGACTGTACCCAATGTTTATATAAATAAATCTTAAAAAAAACTGATAAAATCACATCATCTTTTCACTAAATTGACCTTGATTTACTTTACCCCATTTTCCCACTCAGTCTTTCAATGATCAGTCTGGTGAAAAGGCACACTTTCTAAGCTCTTGTTGAAATTTATGTATGACCGGATTAGAAATTGAGGGGTAGTTAATGATCTTCTATAATGAGGGATGAAGGCTTTAATGCTGAACTCACTCTTTAGCTTCATATTGTAACAGGGTGGTCCCCAGGAAAGGGGGAAGTTCCAGGTTCCCTGCCCCACCCAAGGAAGGGTGGAGCTGAGCAGGGAGAGAAGAAGCTGCAGAAGAGACTGAGGAAGGGAGCAGAAAGAGGAGAAGCAGCAGAAGAGACTGAGGAAGGAAGCAGGATGGAGCTTAGAGACACGTGAAGAAACTGCGCTTGTCTTTTGGTTGTGGACTGGGTGACACAGATGTGGGTGAGACCCATGGAGAGGTGACAATGGCAGCTTTTATCTTGATGTTAATTTTGCTCTTTTCCTTCAGGGCTTGTCTGGTTGTTTGTGACCCTTTTCTGTGGGTCCCCACTGGAAGATGCTTTAGACTTGTAGCAGGCTTTGGGCCTTGTTCTGGGCCGATCCCATATGGATGGACTTTTACCCATGAGGGGATGGGTAACTTTGGGTGCCTCATTTAGAAACTAGATTCTTTGCCTTACCTGTATTGTTTCCTAGTTTTATTAAAGTTCCTTCCCATTAAAGTCTCATATGTTTTGTATTGATGTGGCGGATGGCAGAACCCATTTAAAATAGGCAGGTTTGCGGGGTTTGGGTTGCCCCTCTCCCTGTCCTATAACAATTTGACTTATGTGTTTACTCAATGATGTGTTTTAAGGATCATTTTTACTATTGCTGCTCATGGTCATGTGGGTTGTTTATGGCAAATCCTACATGGAAGTCCCAAATAAAACTCTATCCTTGTGCTCATAGAGATTATGGTTTAGTAGAAGGAGATTGTATTTCTGGCCTATTGGGATGGCTCAGACATCAACATTCAGGACATTCAAATCTAGATCCACTAACCTGTACCCAGCAAAGTAAGGTGGGAACGTAAGAGCTGGTCCTGGCATTTCTGTTCTCCCACCAGTTACTGCATCCTCCTGTTGACTCAAAGGAACCTGTCTTCTGTTTTCACTGTCCATAGACTGTGCAAAGGTGGCTGAGTAAGAGGATGGATGAGACTGAAAGTCTTGGCTCAGCCCTGTACTGCTGCAGGCTGCCTCTGGTTGGAGGAGGGCAATCATTTTTTCCTAAAGGGGCTCTTTTCCAAGTCCTATGCCTGCAGGCAAGCATTGCTCAGAGAAGGTCCTTTTTTTTTTTTTTTTGTTCTTTCTAATTTCCCCATCCAGAGAGGGTGACTTGATGACGTTTTCTTTTTTTTTTTTTTTAAGATTTATTTATTTATTTATTTATTTATACAAGCACTGGGTACAGTCAGAAGGAAGCGCGGGAGGGTGAGAGAATTCACCAGAGCCAGAGCGGGGAGCAGAGCAGGCAGAAGGACCGAAGTACACTGCGGAGGGGAGCAGCGGGCGGCAGGAGAGGTCTGCGCTCCATGTGGGACCCTCCTCCGGTGGCCGGGGAGCAGCCGGGGGGGATCGAACCGGCGCTGCAGAGGCTGCGGGCAGCTTCGCAACCCAGCGCTCAACCGCTGCGCTACCGGGGAGGCCCTTGATGACGTTTTCTAATTGATACAAATGTTTCCTAAAGAGTCAGAGCCAATGTTCCACTAAGTTAGTTCAATTACAACCCAACTGCTCTTTCTGCTTACATTTTTCTTCCAAGTCACCTTTACATATAGCTAGTCCAGATAATTTTTTCAAACACACAATTGACCACGGTGACCAAAAATCCTTCTTTTGTACCCCATTGCCTTCAGAATAAAATGAAAATTGCTTTGAAAACATATGAGGCAGCTCCTATAATTGTAGCAGCTCCATGGCTACCAAAGCAATAGCATACCCTGCGCTTCAGTCCTTTAGATCACTTCTTAGTCCCTCAGAGCTCCAAGTTGCTTTTCCCTCTGTTCCTCTTATGCACTCATGTTTGTGTCCCCTATAATTCACATATTGAAGTCCCCCCAGTGTGGTGCTATTGGGAGGTGGGATCTTTGGTAATTAGGTTTAGATGAGGTCATGAGGGTTGAGCCCCTGTAGTAGAATTAGAACCCTTACAAGAAGAAACCTTAGTGATATCCCGCTCTCTGTTGTGTGAAGACACAGTAGGAAGACATCCATTTAGAACTAAGAAGGCTCTCACCAGGATCTAATAAACCTGTACCATCATCTTGGGCTTAGCAGCCTGCAGAACTGTGAGAAATAGTCTATTGTTAAGCCACCCAATTGTGCTATTTTGTCACAGCAACCCATGCTGACTAAGAAAGTCCTTTTCAGGAGCTTTTCCCTGAATCCTGAAGAGTCATATGCCTTGTTCACTTAGCTCACTTTTACGTGTCTTTTAATCTTGTCTACATGTGAGTAGGTCCCATTAATTATCCTTGCAATGTGGTTGACTTCCTGTTTCCTACTTGGAACTTCATGGGTGCTCAAGAAATGTGTATTAAATAAATGTACTGACTCTATGCTAAAAAAATGTTAGCAAAATCTGCTGCTGCTGCTGCTTTGGAACTCCTTCTAGAAAGAAAAGGTCACATCAAGAATGATTATTCCAAAGGAAACACATGTGGCTCAAATGACTAAGTTAATCAAATGAAGGGCTTTGGGGGGTATGTCTAGGCAGGAGGAGGCAGGGATAGAGTCCATAGTGGACTGGCTGAACGTATACATAGATGGCCAGGAGACAGAGATACATAAACACATAGGAAAAAAACATGGAAAGGGCTGGACTTTGTTGAAATTTCTTTTACTTACAGCAGGATTTAGATATTTAAAAAATATATATTACATATGGTAGGTAGGGTGGGGTAAGAGACATCATCTCTTTCATGCTCAGGGCTTCTGAAGATCTTCACACAGTTCTGTGAGTGTGTCGTGTCAAATCTCAGTCAGAGTTTAACTTCCTGGCTTCCCACATATCTTCTGTCATTCTCGAGTTCATATGGCAGGGAAAAAAATTGATGATTGTGGAATGAAAACTGAAGGGATTAAGACTTGTGAGGATAGGCAATATAGATACTTGCATTGAGACAGAACATTTGCTTCAAGCTTCCAGCACTAGGCTTTCTGGTAATTGGTGAGCACTGAGGGGTTATGTGCCAGCAGACTGGAGGGGAAATGTTCCTCCACTCACTGCCTGTCAGATTGTCTCTCTCTGCCCACAGGCCCTGTAGGCAGCAGGGTGCCCCCTCCTGACAAAATTTCTTCATTCAAGCCAGTTCTGGAGGCACATTCTAATGTGATTTTATCTTTGTGAAGAATGAAATGGGCGACTTTACAGTAAAATTTATTAAGGTTCAGAAATCTCTGAAGATGGCCTTCGATAAAAGGATTTCTGTTTCTTGCACAAAAACGAGACACACATTAAGACAAGCAGTGAGATGTGAGATCAGAGGAAAAAAACAGGGAGCATTAACAGACTCAATCATGACATAAATCACAGATGGAGATATTTACCTTAGAGAACAGAGGCAGAATTCAACCACTGGGACAAAAAGAAAACATGGGAAGACAGTTTGTTAAAGTCAATTTTCTGCTGTTTTTTGGCTTGAATGTCTCCATCTTCCCTTTTTATTCACAGCATTCCCTTCTGATGAAGTCATTTCAGTGACAAAGGAGGTTTCATCCCCTGACCTTGTCTTCTCAGATGAGGGCCCTGTAGGCTCCCCATTGTGGTTTGCACTGCTTGATTTGATGCAAGACCCAAACAGCAACCTGCAGCAGCCCAGGCCTCTCTGAGTGCCTCAGGCCTTGTTCTAGACAACATTTCTTTTTAGGCGAAGGGGTGGCAGGCTGCCCACACGCTTTATTCCCAGTACCAAATGAAACCTTCCTTAAGTGTTACTACATGTTAATAAACATAGTCAGTGAAACCCACTTAAAAAGAATGACCTGTTTATGAAAGAAACCTTTTGAAAGACAGAATATTTTCCCCTGTGGGCCAAAACTTAGGCAGAAAAACAAAGAGCTCTTTTAAAGGCTTAAAACATGATGGAGAATGGATTCTGACTTTCTAACTACAAAAATAATGATACTTTTCGCTCCAACCTGTCTTGCTCCAGGGAGCTATAAATGTACTTTACGGGCACAGGTTGAGCCTTTCCAACTTTCTACCTCAATTGCTATTGGAACTTGTTGAGGGGAGTGATGTTGGCCCGAATTTATATACTGAGAAACTGAGGCAATACAAGCTGGAGTAATTTGTTCAATGCTACCAAATAACTTACAATCAAGAAGAGAACAATAGGTTGAATGCTTCTGTGACTTGGTGTGAATATTTCCTGACATTGGGTCTAAAGGAAGGTCTTCTTTTCTCTCCTCTTTGCCTTCCCCTTTTTGTCTCACTGATTCTTATGTCTTGCTCATGACACTGAAGATGCCTTGGCTCCTCCGTCAGAATGACTGTGTTGGTCCAGGGGCAACTTGTACAGCTTGTTGTCATTTCTATGAACAATAAAATATTATTAGCAGAACTGATCTTGAAAACAGCAACATCGTTTCTTCCTAAAATACTTTGTATTTTTAGAAATACTGTTCTAAAATATAGTATTTTATTTTTTAAATCTCCAGCGTTTGACATTTTTCTAAAGAAATGGTGCCTAAGTATTTAATTTCCTCTATGATCAGTCTGCTATCAAAATACACATTTATCTACTGTTCATTAATGTTTTTATGTGACAATTATTTTCAACTTTCTTTTTACTTCTTTGAACATGGCATTGCTATTTGTAATGAATATTGTAGAGCAGATAAAAAAGTGTTCTTCTTTCTTTTTATATACCTGTTTATGGACTGGGTACCAGTGTCTAGTTAGTTGAAAAATTTTCCCAGTTAGCGATATGCAACTTAGTTTAATGAAAATAAGTGTATTTTGAGTGAACAACCATTACTGGTGTATAATGGGTATTACTTAGAAATATATTCATATGCTTTCTTATGTGCAAATCTAAGTAGGAAACTTTGCTTAGCTCAACCAAAGTTTCCAGAGATGCTTAAAATAAGAAAGGATCAATATTCAGCCTTAACATAGGACCAAAACAAATCCCAGAGGCAATAGTTGTAAAAATTAAAACTCCATGTAAAAGAACCTTCAGAGTATATTTTAAAAAGATTTGCAAGCATATAAAAAACAAGACAGAAAACATTCTAAACAAAAATTTGTGCATGAACTTTCATAATAGCATTATTTACCTTAGCCAAAATGTGGAAATGACCTAAGGGTCCACTAATGGAAGAATGGATAAGCAAAATGTGGTATATTCATATAATGGAATGCTATTTAGCCATAAAATGAAATGAAATACTGATACATGCAATAACGTGGGTGAACCTTGAACATGTTATGCTAGTGAGAGATATTAAGCACACAAGATACATATTGTATGATTCTATGTATAGGAAATCTCCAGAATGTGTAAATCCATAGAAACATAAAATCTAAATTGTTGTTTGCTAGGCGGTGGTGGGGAAGGAGGGGATGGAGTGTGTTTGCTAATGGATAAGGTGTTTTTTGCGGGGTATGGAAATTTCTAGAATGAGACAATGGTCATGTTTACATAACCTTATGAATATACTAAAAAAATCACTGAATTAACACTTCAAAGGGAGAATTTTTATGGTGTATGAATTATATTTCAATAATATTAATGACAGAACCAAGCAGCAAAATCCACAATAAACTTGAAAATAGAATAGATGAGGAGTTTGGTGAGGGGGTCTGATGGCCTCTTTGGTCTGAAAGGACCCTCACACTCCACTCTTTGAGAAGATCAAAGAGAGGTTGCTCAGATTGGGATGGAGGAGGACTGTGAAGACTTCAGTGGAGGTTTTGTAATTGTGAGGGAGCACTGGAAGCCATCCAGTGACATCTCCCTGAAAGTTGTACTTGTACAGAAACAATAAAAACAAAGATGCTTGCTTAGTTTTCATGATTTTGTCCAGTCCAGTCAACAGCCCCCAACACTTAAAAAAGATCAGAACACTTGAAAATGACCAACTCGGAATTAGAAACAAATAAAATGAACAAAATAAACTATGCAAAGTATGTTGATACCCAGGGAAGATAGTGGTAGTGATACCGGAATTGTAGGTTTTCAGGCCTAGTCTCCCAGCCAGGAATGGATCCCAGGCTGCAGGGGCAGCATTGAGTCCCAGTCACTATGCCACCATGAGGTGGTATCTCACGAAACCACAGCAGGAACTTCGTAGCCTCTCAGGCAAGCAAGTGAGAAGAGGCAGGTATGCATAGAGAAAGAAAAAGTTTATTGAGGAGAAAAGGAACAGAAATAAAATGGGACTCCCAGGCCATGAAACCAGACCAGGGAGGGGCAAGGAAGCCAAAGTGGAGTCGTGTCTCAGGGAATATATACCTTTTTTCCCCTAATTACTCTAAAGCTCCACCAGTCTCTTTGTGATTGGTTAGTTCTCTGTGGTCTCACTCACTGCCTAAATGTCTCCATGCCCAGAACTAAGTGTCTGTATCCCAGCCCTTATCTTTTTTCTTCATTGCCCTCTATTTGGAATGTCTTGTTGACCCTAAGGTCATAAGGCAAGTCCCTAATGTCATAGGTCCTGGGGTATTTGATTAATCCCCTTTGGAATTTGTTGCCCTTATCTCTGGAGACTTCCTTAACTCTCCTGAAGTCCCTGCACTGTCCTTGAGGCTACCTAATTATCCCTAACTTGCCCTAGGATTCAGTAGCATGGGAAGGGAAGTCCTGGCTGCCAGAGGGATAGAATCTGCCCGGGTTTCCCTACTCTGAGGCATGAGTGGTGACCGATCCCAGATTATGAATATCTAGTGGACACCTGCTGGGTGGTTTTACCTCCATGCTGTGTTGCCCCTGAGGCTGGTGTGTGGATGCTGTGAGAGCCTCCCAGTTTGCTAAAGAGGTTAAACTTTTCTTCTCTGACTATCTTCTCTGTTATGGGTTCTTCCAAGGTTGTCATTCCTTTGCCCTAAGCCTTTAAGCTCAGTAGCTTTATGGCACAGTGGTGCAGCAAAAGACAGAACTATAATCAGAAACACTGATTATAAAATGACCTTTTGTAGGTGAGACCTAGACTGGAACCTCCCAACCAGTGTTGAGTGAGTTGCTGTGGTGCTGCAAATTATTGCTCTCTCCCATCCTTGGGACCAGGTGGTTGAAGCCCTGAAGCAGAACACCTTTGGCTAATAACAGCTTGTCTGGACCACCTCAGAGGGCTGAGCTAGCAGAGAAAGGCCCTGGTGTCCAGGTGGCGAGTGCACCCAGCTCCATCAGCATCCCTGGCTCCTCTGGCAACATTCTGAGTGCTGCCAATAGGGTCTCAGCTTCCAGGACAGCTCCAGCAGCCAGGGACAGTCAGAACCATGTACGTCATGGACAGGTGGCCCAAGATCTGTGTGTGTGTGGTGGTATGTGTGTGTGTGTGGGGGATGGTTCATGTTCTAAGTGCTCAAATATATACAGAGCTTAGCCTAAGATGTGGATGGTCAGGAGTTAGGAGGAAGGGTGGGCATTCTGAATAGGATTCTGAGGATACTGATCAGTGGGACAGTCCCTCGTCACTCTCTTTAGGTGTTTGATATTTCTGTCCCATATTGGCCAATGGAGCATTAGAAAAAGATTCAGTCTCACTATAGTACAATGTTTCCAACAATGCACATACCTTTTGCAAATGAGAATTTATTCTGGAAATACTCAATGTAAAAAAACTCTATTGGATTCAAAGTCAATTTGCATTATGATAAAGGAATTTGAAATTAATCTATCAATGAAAGAAAGAGCTATATCAAAATGATCAGTTTCTGTGTATACCCTAATGTAGAGAGGGAAGTAAAGAGAAAACTTAAGACTTTCTGAATCTCAGTTTTCTCATCTGCATTATATATGTGTGTGTGTGTGTGTGTGTGTGTGTAATAGCTTATCGCTAATTTAGGCTAAAGCTCAAGTGTGACTTCTTGCAATGCCCAAAATTAGTTAGTAGGTTCTTTTTTGAAAGATGCGAATAAAAGTTTCAAAATTCTAAGACACAGACATCAGGTTGACATTTTTTTCCAACAGTCTCTTTTATATATTATAAAATATGAATAAATATCAGACATTACCCACCCTGTTTTTTTCAGTCTTTTGTTGGTACAGTGTTCTTGTTTTACAAGTTGGAATAATGCAAACCTTCCCTCCACCCACCAATCTTGAGAAGCAGGCAAGGAGGTTATTATCCACAGTCTAGTTCTCAGCACACGGTGTGTGCACTTCTCGCTCCCAGGGTAAGGTGACTGAATCCTTCCTTTATTTCAGGATGACTTATAGTAATGGAATCCTGCTATAAATGCTTCCTATATCACTTGAGTTTCTGAGATGTGAGCTTGGAAATACTTTCATGACACAGGACAAAGCAAAGACAGCAGCAGTCACATACTTTCCACCCTTCCCTTCTTTTATAAAATTCTCTCATGAATGAAATGGCCAAAACCATGGGGTATTGTGCTTTCTGGTGCTGTCAAATGCATTCTTTTCACTTACAAAGGGAGGAATGTCACATGGCAAATAGCTAGGGAGCCTTGGCCTATACACACACACACACACACACACACACACACACGCGCGCGCGCGCGCGCAAAAAGATTTTGGAATAGACATTCTTATGGGGAACAATGTTACAGAGTAATTGTAAGAATCAAATGTATTATGTGTGGAAACACTTTGTACAATCAAATTCTATATTTGTAAGCTTTGTCATTGTGGTTTGGGACAGAAAGTGACTCCTAAAGTCTTTTTCTCTTAAGATATTACCTTGCTCTGGAATGAGAATACTTGTGGGTGTGACTAGAGGAAAAGTAATAAATGGTGGTAGGCCAGTATAGGCGGTGGGTGGGTGGGAGGGAATAACCAGCCTTTCCCTTGTATGTTATAACTTTACCCCACTCTACTCAGAGGAGGGATGTGGTTTTAGATCACCTAAAGGACTTTTTTTTTTTAATACCTGAACATGTTTTCTTTGTTGAGGACTACTTGACAAAATGGCTGCTATAATGAGAAGTAGTGCTATCACAGCGTGGGGGAAACCAGACAGTTCAGCCTTGAATACTCACCACACCAGTGGTGCTTAGTGCCAGGAATAACTCTAGGAATGACTTTCCAAAGCACATTCCTATGCTATTTGCACCCTACAGTTGCTTTCATCAACTCTAGTCAACTCAGGGGATGGAGTATGTGATGAGAGGGCAATTTAGGGGCAGTATCTTTCAGTGGAGTCAAATGAGTGTTTTAAGGTTAAGGTTGGAATCACATACCAATGGGGATCACCTTAAAATACTTCAATATGTCTTAATACATAAAGGTTTATTTTAACTTACAAGTATTTCTTCAAAGGAGGGAATTCTATTTATGTGTTACCATTGTGCCAAATAAAACAGAGCTCAGTCTCTCAGTTTGTAATAAGCATTTCATCAAGATAAAACAGATAATGATAGTCCTAGTAACTTCTTAAATTTTAATGATGGATAGGAGCCTTGTCATGTATGTAAATGCGACTACATTTAAGGAGTAAGGAGTAAGAATAAGGAGTGTAGGACATATATATTATTATAAATCAGCTGCCAACAACCTTGACCATTCTTTGAACCAATGTGAACAATAAATTAAATCTCTTCTGTATGGAATCATGTCTTGTTCAAAGTTTTACCCTATAATAATGGATGACATTGTCCTTTGGTTGTCCTGGGTATTAGTTCATCTGTATGTGTTTATGGAGTACACACAGGTGGAAGGGGAACCACAACATTCTCTTATGCATACAATGAAAGGGGTGTTAATTTTACTCCATAACACGAGCTGTCAGAAATATGCTTATTTTATTTATTTGAATCAAATTTAATCAATCCCATTCTATAAGGTGGGGATTTCAATCTCTGTCATTTGGAGTCCTCTTTACTTTGATCCATGGTTATATGAAGATCCTGGTTTCATTCGTTGTCCAGGACATTTAAGGAAGGCTTGATGGTACTGATATTTAATCATTACTACTGATATTTTAATTATTTTAGCCCATTTGGTTCCTTGAAGGCAAATAGCTTACCAAGCATGGACCTGGGCTTTGCCAAGACAAGGAGTAACATTAAGCTAGACTGCAGAGACCAACAAATATTTTACCCTTTTTCTGAACTTGAAAAGAAATTATCAAAATCTTATATCTCATTATGACATGTTTCTGTGTTCAATTCCAAACTCATTCTTCCATCCCTTATACTTCTCAAACTGTTTGGCTTAGTTCTCCTGAATAAGTTTTCCATAACTAAATCCAAGGTTGGTGGTGACAGGACACTGATTTGGGGACATATTTAGCCTTCCCTGCAGCACAAAATTTCTGAGGTGAGGGCAGCAAAGGGAAGGAAAGGAAAGAGGTGCCTTGAAACCCTCTCTTAGAATGTCTCTATCAATTAACTTGCCATGATTTTACACGTCATATTTGCTCCATGTTCACAGAGAGCAAAAACTAGACGCAACCGAGGAACATAAACCAGGATGGAAGGGGATTGTATTGAGTGCCTGTGATATGCCAGGTGATGGAACACATACAGGTGCTTATGTCTATTCTTTGATCAAATTGTATTGACTTACCATTCATTTATAGAACTACATAATTTTCGGGAACACAACTCCACACCTTGATGTGCACATTCTTCACTCGCTCACCACTAAAGATCCAGAGCCATTGCTCTATCCCATTACCTCCTTCACCTCTCTCCCTCCTCTCTTCTGGCAACCACCATATTTTTCACAGAATCTAAGAGTTATTTTTGTTGTATTTTGCTATTTTATTTGCTTTGGTTCTTTATATTCCACAGGTGCGTGCAACCATTAAGTAATTGTCTTTCACTCTCTGACTTATTTCTCTTAGTCTAATCACTTCAAGAACAATCCATATTTTCTGAAAAGGCACAATTTCATCTTTTTAAATAACTGAGTAGCATTCCATTCGGTATATATACAACAATTTCTTTATCTGGTTGTCCACCAACACGTATTTAGTTTGATTCCATGTCTTGGCTATTGTGAATGCTGCCATTTAAAAAATATTGAGTGATGTGTTTATTTGTGACCCAGGGAGATAGCTGGTGAGGGAGGTTTTGAGAGAAAAGGCATTCTCGAGGTGCTCCAGAATGCTTGCATGCCATGTGTGTTTGCAATTTTTTTCTCTCCATCAAATCAGGCTCAAAAAGAAAATAAAAGAACTTTCAGGCCATTTCCTCGCCATAGTCCTTAGTCATAATGTCTGTTTTCAGCAGCCTGCATATTGGTATAAAATAAAATATCACCTCCAACAATGCTTCAGGGCACATCTAATATTCCTAGAGGTGTCAAAGACATAATATAACCGAGATCATGAACAGCAGGCATCTGATGTGACTATAATACTATTATAGACTTAATATTTTTTTAAGTTGATGTGTCTTTTGAAATTATATTTTGAAACAATAATATCTGTGAATTAATAGATCTGGTAGGCTAGTGATGTATTTCTTCATTACATGTTAAAATATGTAAGTATTAAAATATAAATATAGTTAATCCTTAGCAATCCTTACAAAAACTTACTTTTTATGCTAGCAGAGATACTTGAGGAAAGGCTGTAAAACTGAGGCGTTTTAGTTGAAACCACATATGTGTTAAAGCTGCTGTTTACAGAATGACATTTCTGGTTGATGGTGATGTTACCATGAGAAAGTCACAAATAGTTCGTTTGACTTTCTACTAAAAAAACCACATTAAATATGTGATTTTCTTTATCATCCAAGGAGATTTTAACTGCTGATATGTTGTTTCTTACTCTTATACTGCTTCTGATTAAATGCCTCTTGTTGTAAGTGACATTTCAGTCTAGGGTTTGTTTGTTTGCCTAGATCACCTATAGGCCTGTTTGCTATAATGTTTTCATATAAAAATAGACATAGAAACTTCTGTGGCTTCCTGAACATCCCAAGAGAATTTTCAGTTGAATTTTATAATTTAATCCCAGGTCTTGATTATTCCTTAAAAGCAGCTACGTACCAGCTAACCTCAAGTCTTTCCATCTTTCAACCCCTCTTTCCCATACCGCAGCTGGCTCCATCCTTCTTGGCATTTCAACTTCTTCTTTAAAACTTTCAGTCATTACTAACATTAAAAAACTTTTCAGGGCCTCCCCAGTGGCGCAGCGTTTGGCGCTGGGCTGCGAAGCTGCCTGCAGCCTCTGCAGCGCTGGTTCAATCCCCGGCCACCAGGTGAGGCGCAGACCTCTCCTGCCATCCGCTGCTCCCCTCAGCAGTGTACTTCGCTCCTTCTGCCTGTTCTGCTCACCACTCTGGCTCTGGTGAATTCTCTCCCCCTCCCGCACTTCTGACTGTACCCAGTGCTTGTATAAATAAATAAATAAATCTTAAAAAAAAATTAAAAAAATAAAAAACTTTTCAGGGTCTCCCTTGGTGGTGCAAGGGGTTAAGCACCACACTATGAAGCAATCCGCAGCCTCTGTAGCATGAGTTCGATCCCTGGCCAGCCAGGGAGATACACACTTGGCGCAGCAGACCTCTCCTGGCTTGCCAGCTGCTCCCCTCAGCAGTGTATTTCAGTCAGTCTGCCTGTTCTGTTCCCCACTCTGTCTCTGGTGAATCCTCTCACTGCCCGCGCCTCTGGCCTGTACCCCAGTTCTTGCATAAATAAATAAATCTTTAAAAAAAATCCTTTTCAACACTTTGTCTAGTTGATCTTTAGGCGTCTTCACCCCAGTTATACTGAACTGATAATTTTTCTTATTTATTTAATGTTTTTTTTTCTTATGTTCTTTGGCCTTTTCTCCACTGTCTGTCCTATTTCTACCCATTTCTTAAAGGTCCAGCTTTATTACATCTTCTTGAAGTTTTCTCTTATTTCTCTGAGTTAAAAACATTGTTTTGGGGCCTCCCTGGTGGCCTAGGGGTTAAATCTCAGCACTATCACCACGTGGCCTGAGTTTGATCCTGGCCAAGGAGCTAACTCAGATATGGCACAGCAGACCTCTTCTGACTCGCCCGCTGCTCCCCTCAGCAGTGTTTTTCAGTCAATCTGTTTGTTCTGCTCCCCACTCTGCCTCTGGTGAATCCTCTCATCCCCCGCAACTCTACCTGCATCCCGTTTCTTCTAAGAATAAATAAATAAAATCTTTAAAAAAAACTCACAAAACATTGTTTTACCTCTCAAAATTCCATCTTACTTTGTACATCCATTATGACATTTACCTTAAGTTTGCATTGTGATTACATGTGTAACTACATGTCTGAATAGGCTTAGTTTTCTTTTCTTTTTTTAAAGATTTATTTTATTTATACATATAAGAACTGGGGTACAGGCCAGAGGTATGGGGGGCTAGAGGATTCACCAGGGAGAATGGGGAGCAGAACAGGCAGATCTACTGAAATACACTGCTGAGGGGAGCAGTGGGTGAGACAGGGGAGGTCTGCTGTGCCATGATGATCTCCTCCCTGGCTGAGGATCAAATTTGTGCTGCAGTGGCTGCCAACTGCTTGATAGTGCTGTCTTTAACCTCTGTGCCACCAGGGAGGCCCTGAATAGGCTTAGTTTTCTTGATGTCATATACAGGCTCTTGGGAAGGCTATATGAATATTCACATCTTCAGGAAGCCTGCCACAGTGTTTCACATATTATAGGATTTGGCAAATATTTTCTTTGTTTAATAAATAACTGAATACCTGAGCCTCCAAAGTCATCTTGCATGTGTGTTAAAGAGTACCCAAAATTCAGGATCGGCCAGATTTAGATGGAATACCTTTGAAATACATAGAAATTAGATTAACTTTATGTGAGTGAGCACGGTCTTATGGTAGTTTTGGGGCCTTAAAAAGTTTCAACAGAAGCAGTGACAGCCAAGGCTATAATAGTTCTAAGTTTCCTGACCAATTTCTCAGCGGTGGTGCTCAAAGTGTGGTCCATGGACCAGCAGCATCAGCATCTCCTGGAATGTGTTAGAAATGCACATTCTTGGACCCATCCCAGTCCTACTAAATCAGACACTCTGGGGGTGGAGTTCAGCAATCTGTTTCAACCAGCTCTCCAGATGCTTCTGATGTACACCCAAGTGTGAAAAAGTTCTAGGAGAGCTTTTATTCAGTCTTGACATTTCTTAGTTCAGCTAAAAAAAAAACACAGGGCTTTTATAATTATAGAATGATGGAGTGTACATTTTTAAGTGAACGGGCGGTAATGTTTCCTAAATTCCATGCATGAGTCAACAGATGACAATGGATGATTCTTTGCTCAAAGTATCTGTGTTGGGGTTCCAAGATGAAACTAGATTTGGCAGGAATGAGTTTGGAATCAGGGTGCAAGTATCTTCTGTAGGAGGGTCACGTTTTTCTGGGTTCCGGGGAATAGCATTAAAGTAAGGCTGTGGGGTCAGTAGCATGAATTCCTAGGGAGGGACAAACTCCTAAGTCCTAAATGGCAGCGGTCAGACTTCCATAGGAAAAGAGAAATTGCAGATAAACTAGGAATCAGCTATAGAACAAGTCAGGAAAATTTGAATAAATGATTGGCCTGTCTGTAATCAGAGCTCACAATCATGTTTTTCCCTCAGGATCGCTACAGGGACGAAGCAGAGGTGATAAATTAGCATTGAGGACTGCAGGGTCAGGAATCCTTTGGTTGTCCAGATGCACTGAATTTCCTCCTTGGCTGTCCATCCCGTGAACTCCTGTGCCTGGCCTTGTGTTTTCTGATGGTCTAATACTTTCCACACCTTCTTTTCTTTCTCCTCTATTTTCCCTTTACTGATGATTTTCTAAATGCATATCTTTCAGCTCCTAACCTTTAACTTCAGAGCAGTGCAATTTCTACACTTTTTGGATGTCCTGACCCTTGAAAAACAAACTTTAGTAAACCCAGGGCACAGTAAGGAAAAGATGATTATATCGCTTTCTAGCATTTCTGGGTCAACATTGCCATCTAGTGGCAAATTAATCCCTAAACTTGTGACTTGAACTTTTTCTTGTGATTAGATATTTCATTTCAAAGATCTTCAAATGGCAAAATGTTGAGCAAGGGGAGACTTATTATGATTCAGTATAAGTGTATATCATTTTGATCGTAAGAAAATGAAGACTTAGGAAAAATATATGTTAGCCAGTAAACGAATGACCAAACTAATAGCTTAAGGTTCTTGATTCCTAAACACTCTAAATCATTCGCTCTTTAGATTTTGGTAGCTCCTTAAGGTTTTCTCCCTTAAGTTTTAAGAAATCCTTTTCCATTTTATCTATTTTGGGTGGTCATCACAAAATGAAACTAAACTTAAAAAAAATCAATTCTAAATAATCCAAGGTTCTACAACTTTCCCCTCTTTGATATGCTTATTTTGGTCCATCCCTCCCAAGTCTCAATGGTTTGTCAGTATTTTCCCTCTCTTGTGTATGTTTCAACACAGTCCAAATATTTTAATTCATTCTGTGCCATTTAATCTGATTTATGGTTTGGGGCTGGTGTGGAACCTAAGATTCTGAATTTCCAACCAAGGTTCTCAAAGATGCAGATACAGCTACTGGGGAAACACACGCTAAGTCATAAGACTTTCTAGAATGACTAGTATCTGGAGAACCAAAAATCTTTTCTTTAGAGTGAATCAGAAAACTGTGTTCCTTTTGGGTGAATGAAAAACATAGGGAAGTTCACTTGCCTTAAGCAACATCTCAGCTGATTCCCTTTTTGGCTGATGTGGGATCCTCCTGCCCTGGGAAACACTGCTGCTTGCACTACATAGCAGACAAGGTCAGGAGTGTTTCCTGCACTCTGCAGTTACCATGGGTGCTCTCTGGGGAATGTGTGCTAACCAGATCTGGGGGATGCTCTCCCAGCAGTGATGTAGGCCATGGGCCAGACAGTTGCACTGAAGTTCAAAATTTCGGTACACATTAGAGTCACCTGGGAAGCTTAAAAACATACTGATGCTTGGGTCCTATAACTGGACCCTGAGTTTTAAAAACATTCAAGTCATCCTAGTGCGCAGTGATCCTGAGAAGCACTGTGAAGCTAATGGGGTGCAGCAGGCCAAAAGGACACCAGCTTGTCCCTCCTCTCTTTTCTTGTGGTCACCAGCTCAGTCTGAAACAAAGACTTGGGGAACTGGGAGGAGATACAGCAGCTCTGGCTCTTATTCATTCTCTCAGGCCCCTCCTCCCTATCTGCCCTCCACCATCCCCCAGCTGCATCTGCAAGTCTACTCTTCCCCAGTGTCTTTAGGACTCAAAGATGAACTTTGTATTACATTTTAAAGTCACACCCACCTGCTCTTCTCTAGCCAGCTGCCATCATGTGATAAGGCTGTTCATCCCCAGGAAGGAGTTTTGGTTTTTACAAGGACAAATGCTGGCTCAGCCTCATCTCTTGGGAGTTATGAATCAGAAGGTCTGAATGCTGCCCCAGCAAGGCTGTGGAGTCAGAAATGTTATCCAGGTTTTTCCTTCAGAAGTTTTCATATGGGATCTGGAGAACTCTGATCCAAAATGAACATGACTTTTGACTTTGAAAACAAATTAATCAGTGTTACTATTTTTTTAGACTGTTTTGTCATATATGTGTATTATATATAGATGGAGATATAGTGTGTTAATATGTGTTAAGTATGTACTATATGTAAATGTGTGATATATTTATACATATAATGAATACATAATGAATCATAATACATAATGAATTATACATATATATATAATTCATGTATAATGAATAGGCTGGAAACTTCGATGAGAGAAATTAATGCAAATTTCCGGAAAAAAGAAATTATTTTTATTTAGAATTATGGGTCAAGACTGAATGAAAAATGTCTTGCTTCTCCAATCTTGTCTTTTTCCTTAGATATTTATAAGATAGAGAGGTTGTATCATATATGTGTAAAGAGAACATTTTTCTATCTTTATCCTCTCAGTTTGCCTGTATTTTTTGCCCTGTTAATCCCATCTTCTGCAAACTGTTTCCTCTCTGGCTTTCATGGCATCACAGCCACCTGGTTCTCATTCAACTGCTTTAGATGCTCTTCCAACTTCTGTTCTTCTCTCTCAAATGTATAAGATCCCAGGAAACCATCCTAACTTCTGTCTTGAGCTTTATTTCTCTTAAAAGCAAGACCACCTTATCTGCCTGGAGATCATCCAGGTAAGTCATATGCCTTGTATGGGCTACGTGATGCATCTCTTTTTGGAAGAACAACCTCTACTTTTTGCTTGATAAATTCAGTTTCATTCCTCTAGGAAGTGCCTCATCATCCCCTAGGATTGTTAAATGACACTATCTTGCATCTGTGTTTATTTCTTTCAGGGCTTAACTGGCTCACCCATCCTGACTAGCCTAATTCAGCTATCAAGGAAGCTGAATTTTTCAAGGAAGCTTCAGCATATGACCCAATAGGTTCTTTACTAAATGTTTGGAAAAAGCCAATGTCACATAAATTCTAATATTCTAACTTTTTATGTTTTACAATTAAAAATAGTAATAGTACTTAGTAAATGTGAGGTACCATTTTGGAATACTTTACATATGTTAATTCATTTAAGCCTCAGACAAGTTCCTTGAAAATAGTTTCATTATCCTCAAAGAAACTGAGGTGTAGTTGGGTTAGCAAATTTCTACAGGTCATGTATCAAACCAGACAGACTGACTCCAGAGTTTATCGCTGTGAATCATCGCTGCCTTACTGCCTTTTTGGAGATTAGAAATAATTTTTTAGGGGCCTCCCTGGTGACACAAGAGATTAAGATGCAACCTATGAAGCTAATGGCAGCCACTGCAGCAAGAGTTTGATTCCTGGCTAGGGAGCAAACCACATGGCATAGCAGACCTCTCCTGACTCGCCCGCTGCTCCCCTCAGCAGTGTATTTCGGTCAATCTGCCTGTTCTGTTCCCCACTCTGTCTCTGGTGAATCCTCTCACCCTCCCGCACCTCTGGCCTGTACCCCAGCTCTTGTATAAAAATAATTAAATCTTAAAAAATATATATATTTTTTAAAGATTTATTTATTTATGTATACAAGAACAGGGTACAGGCCAGAGGTGCAGGTGGTGAGAGGATTCACCAGAGACAGAGTGGGGAACAGAACAGGCAGATTGACCGAAATACACTGCTGAGGGGAGCAGCGGGCGTGACTTGAGAGGTCTGCTTCACCACGTGGAATTCTCACCCACTGGCCAGGATCGAGCTCGCACCACAGAGACTGTGGGCAGCCTCACAGCACGGCGCTCAACCTGCTGTGGCACCAGGGAGGCACAAGAAATATTTTTTTTATAAAAAAGCTTACAGAACTAGATGTGACTCTTCCAGAAAATAATGCCATTTACTTAAGGTAACAATAGTTACTCTCCCAGAATAGAAAAAAAATTCCTCTGTGCTGGGAAGGAATAAAAGACAAAAGGTGAAAAATCTATGAGCATCCCATATAGTGGACAAATGACCTAACATCAATTTGGTGAGGGGGGGGAATTTTGTGGATAGATGACCAGTGACCAGCACAGAAGCACATCGGGTCCTAAAACTATGCCTAAAAGCGCATAGTCCTTGGAAATAAGCTGTGAACTCATGTTGATTTTGGCCAGAAAGGGAGCACTAGTGACAGAATTAAATTTCCTACCTGCATGGCCTTATGGGTGGTCATCAAATTCAAGTACTTTTTAGTGAATAATTAGTTGCTAAAGTTCTTGTACACATAGTTGAATTTGCGGAATAATGTGTACATTCTCCCTAAGGGCAACAGAAAGTTTTCTTTAGATACGTCATTCAAAAATTGCTTTCTATAAGTTGTTCTTTTCAAAATGGTTGTTGTTTAAAGAAAACTATTAATAAGACCGGCATGCTCCCAACTTGGGCAAAGTCATCTTTGAAGAGCAATTGTCATCTGAATTATAGCTTTAGAATGACAGGGGGAGGAGATTATAAACATGCAATGTCAAACAAACTACTACTACAAACAAACTACTGTCATCAGCATTGTTGCCGGAACCAAGGGTAGAGAAAGTCAGCCTGCCAGCTGATAACTTCTGAAATAGAAGAACTGCAAGGGGTTTTTGGTGAGTAGTGTCTCTTCTGTAAAAGCCAAGGCCCCCTTTTTGCTTGTGATTGTGGCCTTCAGTAAAAATGCCTTAGAGTTCATTTTATCTATACAAGCATCTCTCTGTGTCACGTATTCTATGACCACATTTTAAAATAATTGTTTCTCTGAGTTAAATACCAAAATCATTTGGAGTATAAGTCAGAGAGCGGAGAGGTCTGGAATTTTGACAATGGACTATGGAGTCAGAACGTTCATGTGTCATTTCAAATTATTTATCCTCTTTAGCCTCCATCTAATACTATCTACAATTTCCACAATGTTCTGGTCCATCTTTCAGGCCAGATGTTGGAGGGCTTGCTATTTTCTTTTTTAAGCCCGATTTTTAGCATTCCTATAGTCTTTTATGTGTGTTGCATTTATTGATTCAACAAACAAATGAGCTTCAAATGCTCAACAAATTTTTATGGAACGCTACTATGGCTAGTTTTCAATGACTCAGAGAAGAGCAGGGCAGACTTTGCGCCTCCAAGAGCTACAGAATATGGCAGCATTGAGACTAATCAGCCCCTATTCTGACTAGGTTGTCAGTAGACACTGTTGTTCTCTGCTCAACAACCACTTTTTCCAGCTTCCTGGCTAACAGGGCTCTGGTTTAAAGAAAATTAGGAACAAGACAACAATTTGTTCAAAGAAGGGGGATTCTTAACAGGTTTGATCATTGTTGGTTTTAAGCCAATCTCGTAACTGTTCCCTTTTGCTATACTTGGTTGGAATCATCATGTGACCCTGTTCTGGCCAATGGGACAAAAGGCAAGACCTTGTGGGGAAGCCTGGGAAGGATTACCTCCCTCATCAAAAATGAGAGCCCAAGTGGGTGGGATGCCGCTCTTTCTCTTGCGGCCAGTGGGTGTGATTTTAGAGGTGTTAGTGTTTAGAGCTGAAAGGCAATATTTCTAGTTGACTGGGATGATCTGGTGGACAGAGAGAAAGGAGTACACCCTTGACACTAGAACAACAAAACCAGCCACCCCACCTTCACCAGATTTCTTGTTCTGAGAGTAGATTATGATAATCATCTGGTTGTGTCAGGCACTTTTAGTGAGCCATCAATTACTGGCACCAGAAAAAAATCTTAATTGATAGGTACTTCAATGAAAGTCGAGTACAAATCCTTAAAGAAACACAGAATATACAGGAAGGAAAGTCAGCCAGGGGACATCAAGGAGGGGTTTCAAGAGGAGGTCAACTTTGGATTGCATTTTGAAGAACAAGTGGAAATTCACTAGGGAGGAAAATCAGGAAGAGGTATCGGGTAGAAAGAAGGCTCCTAGAATGACTCAGAGACCCGAGGGTTCATGGGCATTTTAGACTAATACCTGATTTCGAGGAGTCCAGAGTATTTCAAATTCTCAGCAGAGTAAATTCATGCCATTTGTGGATTTAGCCTTCATCTACATGTGCTCTTTACACATTTTAAAATTAAGCACATGATCGGAAGTTTATGGGTAATTTGTCCAAGATTTAAATGTGAACTTTGGTGGTAGAGTGAGGCAAGTTCAGTTGACTCCAACACTCAAGTCCTGGGCATGAGTTTTGAAGGTTTTTATTTTTCTCTTATAACTAGGTAACCTTCCTGAAACGTTAGAAATTGGCTTCCTTTGTTACTCCTGGTCTTCAGAGAAGTAGATGCCAGGATGGGATTAAATATATGAGAATTTTTATAATGGAGCTACACTGGGAGAGGAAATGGGAGGGCGCTGGGTGAGGACAACACACTGGGTTGCTGTGGAAACGCGGACAAGGAGGTAGAGGGAGGGAAGGATGAAGGAAGTGTCTTAAAGAAGATTCCGAAAGGCCATAGGGAAGTCTTCCAGCTCCATTCTTTGTCAGAGAATTCTCGTTTTTCTGGAAAGGGAGTAGCCAGCGGAAAGCACAGGCTCAGCTCACACCTGGCAGTGGAGGTCAGCGCACAGCCCTGCACGATATTACATTCCCGGCAGTTGGATTCGGCAAGGATGGTCTCACTTACTTAAAAAACAATCATAAAGAAAACTACTATGTGATGGAAGTTAAATATATAAGAAAAATACTTGCACACCTTATAGGTAAATTTTTAAAGATTTTTTGACATCATGGGACCCTTTCAGAATTTGATTTCAGCTATTGACCTTATCCTGAGGAAAAAAATGACATATATGGTCTGGCATGACTCCATCTCAGGATTCTAAATACCAGCTTTCCTGATTTCCCAGTGACCATCGCTGCAGCCCCTCTGCTGCTTTCCACTTGCTCACCTCTGGGGCCCTGCAGCGAGCTGCTGCTTCAGGGATAGACTCAAGTTCAGCAGGTGAAAGGGTGATTAAAAAAGGGGAATTTCAATTTGAACAGATCTAGCTTTAAAATACAATGCAAGTACAGGGCAAACAAGGATATTAAAGTCTCTGGACCTCAGTTTCTTCAGCTCTAAAATGGAGCAATAATCTTACCTGCTGGACAAAGGATCATCTGCTGAGAGGGTTACAGAGTAACAGATGTCAAGTACTGGTTATTGTAAGTGCCCTGGATAGCAGACATGATCTTCCCTACAAAGCACACTAGCTTCCTGAAGCCTTTTAATGCTGCGCTGTGGTTCTGGAATTCCCTGTCTCACTGCCTATGACTGACCCACAAGTTCTCAACCTTGGGTTCAATTTCACAGTAAAGAATTGGTGAGAGGCCGGGAGGGAGCAGTTAATTAACTGTAGTCATTCCATGCATTTTAGAGCTTTGCTTCTTCTTAGGGGATTTGTGGAAAGAGTCATAAAGATAATATTTTAAGGACGATTTAAATCAGGGTGTAGCTTTTAGTAACAACCAAACCTAGAGAGAGGAGACAGGAAGATTTAGGCTAAAGGGAAGAGAGGGAGCATTTCCGCTTCAGTAAATAAGATAATGTAGCCTTTCCCAATGTAAGTCCCTAATAATGCACAAGTACTCTTTCCTTCTTTTAAATGGAAATCTGTCCTCTTTTTTAGTGAAGAATTAGTTTACTGCCAAGAGAATGAATCATTCTGTCTTTCCTAATAAAATTCAGGCATTGATCTTTCTTGAAATGATCTGTGTGAAATTGATTTCCTTGACAGAAATAAATAGCTCTTGTTTCCCAGAGATTGTAATTATTTTTCAATTATACATATATTTTCACTTCCTAGACATGCCATCATTGCAGAGCCTTTATGAAGGATTTAATATGCAAAATATCATTTATATAGAATGGTGGGCCTCGTCTGACTCAGATCATTCATGCAATCAGCTAGCAGAGAAAGACTATTTAGCATCACATGGAAAAATAAAATATTTCCCCTTGTTATGGGGAAATGAGTGTGTATTTGAATCATTTATCTGCTTCCCCTGCCTCCCCTCCTTCCTCCCCAGCACAGTTGTCTAGTACTTGGTTGTTTCTGTAAGAACTAGGAATACTAGTATTTTCCTCCTTGGTATATCTGTGAAATTTAACTCCTATTTATTTCAAAGGGCAAAATGAGCATATACATTGTCTTTGTTTTAAGGTAGGTTTCAGAGGCTTGCTTGCCTTTTGAAGAAAATAAAAACCCTTCTCTTTTCCTCACTTAGGAGCTACTACCATCATAAATGTAAACTCAGATTTCTTAGAATTTTATGTTTTAAGTTAGGACCAGAATATCTAAAATATGCTTGTGCATTTTCTGTATCCATTCACATTTTGTTACTATGTAACCCAAAAACACTTGAGTTGAAATCTAGGGAAATAAAATTTATGTTGGTCATTGAACAAGTAATTCCTTTTTTTCATTTTTGAAGCTCTGGGCCTCTATTTGAGAGATGGGAGTCTTTTACCACTTGAATTCTGTTACTGCAGAGGTGATCATTGTCTGCGCCTGGCTCCAGATCAAGGGGTGGGAAGAAGCTAATCCTTAGATACTGCTACTTTATTTCTTCTGAACTAACTAGAGTCACTAAAACTAATTCATTTTTGGCAGCCTGCAAGCTTTACTATAATTATTCCCAAATACTTTCTGTTTGCAGATCTTTATGAGATGAATGGGAAATTTTCATCTTTCATTTAGTTCTTTTTATGACTTAAAAAATTAATAGATGAAATGCTTTTTTTTTTAATGTCTTAGTAAAATTACTACTTTATGCTTTCATGAGATGGTTTTTTCTCTCTGTGCATCAGTGGCCATTACTCGGGAAAAAAGTTCCCTAGCTGTGTCAACGTGATGATTTCTCCTAATAGCATGAGATTAAAGCTGGGATCAATACAAGAAAAAGGGTGAAATACAATTCTTGTTCTTGGGGGGCTGACTGGCTAGAAAGAACACACATGGAATTATTTGCAACGATATAGAAGGATAAATATGGTCGTGATTTAGATAAGTGATTCTCAACCTGTTCTTCTGGCATAACACATGTAAATTGAAGTTCACACATGTGAATCATAGTGATGGGTGTAATCATAGTTAAACACAATTCTTCAGGAAGTAGCAGTAGCCCCACCCCTTTCTCTCCTGTTCAAGAAAACATCAGACTGCAAGACAATAGGCTTGCTGGTATTTAAAAGATATTCTTAAATATATTCTATTAAAAATGCCAATTATTTAAAGACTTTTGTTGTCAGTGATGAATTACTTATAATATTCTTTAGAACTCCCAGCCCACACAGTTTACAAGTGGAAAGATACTGGTTTATGCAATAATTGCTACTGGGGTTCAAATATTACCCTTAGGTTGGGCTCCACAAATACAAAGACAGATATAAAATTATTCAAATTGCCTGTGAGAACCTCTGTTTCAGGCAGGTGAGTCTGCACACCTCAACATAGTTTCTTGTTTCTGGGAAACAACAATTTCTGGGAAAAAAGTTACACTGCTGAGCCTCCAGAGAAACAAGCCTCCACATGTCTTGTCCTGTATCCTTAGATCCTGTCTTAATGCCATGAACATTCACTGCCAATGTTCCTGCTGCCATCAGAAAATGAGACAACCTCAGAGTTCAGAAAGATTGTTAGCTGCAGAAGTACTTCATTGTGCCAAATCCACTCACTTAGGGAAGAAGTATCATTTCTTACTTAGTAGCATCTGGACAGCCTCCAAGCCATGTGACTTGTTTTGTGCATTTCAGAAGTAGTGACCTATGTCACTTTCAAGTGCAAGCTTTGAGTAGAGAGCAGTAAGGTGAATTGTATTGCCTTAGCCACAAGAGTAGCACCACCCAGAATCAGGGCAGACGTTATTGTGAGCAAGAAGCAAGGCTTTGTTCTTATAAACCACAAAGATCATGGGGTTGTTTTTGGTTTTCAACTAAGTGTAACTTAGCTGATGTTATATATATATCAACAAGACAGAAGTTAAAAATATATATATATATTTTTACCATTGTAATGAGAATCAACTAGAACACTGAAAATACATTTGTAAGCCCCCAACATCTGTAAATGTAAGGAGTAGCTGTTCTAGCAGGAAAACAGGTTTTAGTATGAGGCAGACCCTAGACGCACAGTCCACTCACTTTAGATCTTGCACTTAAATATTATTTAAATCCTCTGAGCCAATTTTCAAATATGTAAAAAGCGGGTGCAAAAATGAACGATGCAAGTTTCTTGGGTGTTACAGTTTGAAAAGTGTCTATCTTGGCACCTAGCATATAGTAGAAACTTGATAGGTAGAGCTACTATTATTGTAAGAAACGGTGTTCCTCTATAGCTGTTAGAGATTCATGGTATGTAATCAATGCTGTTCTACATTTTAAGGGGTGACACACTTGTACAATCCACTTAAAGTATGTGGTCGCTGTTGCCTTTTTGACTGCTTTTCCCTTTGATCTCATTTGAAAAGGACCAATTCATCTTTCCATTCCTGGCCCAAGCACAGCATTTGTTGGATGGAAAAGATCTAAACTTTAATGTGGACGACATTGTAAAATACTAAAGCAGAATTTTATGCTTTATTTTTGTGTGCTAGCATTTCTCAAGGTATGAGTGAGGCTTGCTTGCATGCAAATCTTGGGGCAGGGGTGAGGGAGTTGCCTGTTAAAATACAGATCCTAGAACTACTGAATTAGAATCTCTGGGGTATTCAGTGCTCAGGGAATCTGAACTCTGTGAGACTGCTAGAAATATTGAATTTTTGAGAATCGCTTTTCAAATGATAGAAAGCTCATATAAGTGATTACCCTCCTCACCATTGGTGTAAAAACCAACCAGAAAACTTGCATAAACATGGGCTCAGAGATCTCTGACTTGAAGGCGCAGGGTTTCTGTGGGAGAGACTAGGAATCTGAATTCATAATAGACATCCTCTCTATCTGAGGTAAACCGATCAAGCTTTGAGAAATATGGAAGTACTTTCTCATGAAGAACTGATTTTTTTTCTTATTTTATTTTTTCACCACTGCTATCCATGGTTGATTTTGTTCTTACATTTAACCGAAAAGTATTTTAGGCAAATTTAGAAATCCTGCGGCTGGATTTCATCTAAACCAGGTTGTGGTAGCTGAGGAGACGTAAGTAGCCTATGGTTCTCCTGGTTGTGATTTGTGGGGATGTGTGAAGTACTTGGAGTTGACTCCACAACTGGCCTGTCCTGACCCTGGCTAGACTCTGACACATATAAACATCAATAAATATGTCCTCAGGATGGATCCATAATGCACTGTCCCAGAAATTTGATTAAGTCATATAAATCAAGGCAACTAGGCCCTTTTGGACTTCCCAGGTCCCAACTGCTACATGACTCCCTTTAGTAGCCAGGCTCCAAAGCAAATAGGCAGCTTGGCAGGATAGTAATGGGGTTTTTAATTCAGGAGTTATTGAGGGCAACAGTTAGGGACTGAGTATTCATATCTCTGTGGTGCCATCTCCCATGTCAGGGATGAGACTGCTGCCAGTACTTCGGCTTCCAGGCCAAAACTGTGGCTGGCTCGCAGTGGGCCAGAGAATCTTTCTCCCAGTCACCTGTCCAGTGCACCCTGGTGCTGAGGGCAGCCTGTGCCTCCTTGAGACACGCATGGGTGGCAGTGGAGGAAATTGGGGGTGGTGAGAGCAGGTGTCCCTGACCTCTCAGTGACCAGGCACATTCATTTCCAATGTGCCTGCTGACATCAGAGAATGACACAACCTCAGAGTTCAGAAAGCATGTTAGCTACAGAAGTGCTTCATTGTGCCAGATCCACTGGGATGGAGCATGAGGCTAGAATGAGGGCCTTCCTTGGTGGACCTGACCCAGCAGACCTTGTTAGAGGACCATAGTGGACACAGGGTGGGGGAAACTGAGGGAAAAAGGGAGAAAGCAAATGGGAATGAGGTACCAGGGGTTGGGGCAACTGACTCAGAACCATGCAGAAGAGTTCCCCTTCTGTGACTACGGGTCCAAATCTCCCCCTCAACTTCAAAGCTAATTAAACTTAGTAAGAAATTCAAGAGGTGAGTACGGAACATAAATGCCAGGGCCAGACCCATTTGAGAAAGGGGCCTTGTGCAAACACATCAGTCCCAGGTCGGTGAAGCCTGCCCTGAGTCTGGGGATGAAATCTCTTTGCTTCTCTCCCAACAGACACAAAGAAGCTTTGTGTGTGTGGGGGGGTGGGGGTGGGGGTGGGGAGGTGCAAAGGAGGTCCTTGGTTTTTAACAGGTGTGAAGTAGTCTCTCATTCTTCTGGAAACAACCTTTGGTCCAAGATAATATTGCAAAATCAGTACATGTTATTTGTTCTTTTGTTCTTTGAGTTTTTGATGAGCAATGATTACAAAGTGCTATAAGGTCTAGGTAACAATTCTCTTCCTGTGCATATTTTAAGGAATTATTTTTCTATCCTCAGGACTCTCTGTAGACTTAAATCTCATCTGTCCACAGGGTCAATGTGGTCTAATTCTAAGGCGATGACATCAGTTTCTGCTAAGGGAGACCACATTCACATTTGATGTGGATATATAATGTTTTCCAAATGTAACCACAAAGCATCCCAAGTCCTCCATCATAGGAGACATGATTATGACTTTAAATACACCCAGAGCAAACAGCAGGTGATGAGGGTAAATAAGATCTGTGACTAGTGGGTTCTCTTTGCTCCTGAAGCTTCCATTAAATAATTAATACAATTTTAGAAGCCACTCAGATTCTCTCTGAGGATTGGATAAACAAGAGTCATGTGTACACATACTATGTGCCTTGGTTTTCCTTGTCAGTATGAATCTACTTTGTGTGATGTTTCTTGCAAAGTCAGGCCAATGTTATGGTCTCATGTCTTTTTTGTGTGTGTGTGTATGTGTGTCTAGAGGTATAGAGACCACTCACCAGTCCTACTATTTTCTGACCCTAAATCAGGTATGGAATAAAAATGAAACATTTGTGCTGGAGTATAAGTTCAAGGCTGTACTTTATAAGCTGGGGTGTCTTGAAATTGCCATCATACCAAGATTTACAGTTGGGGATGTTGAATGGCACAGTAATGTTAATCTTCTAAGAAAAAAGAAATAAGGATAATCCTCTCAACTCAGGAGCCTCTAGGACTTAAGAGAGATGGCACCATAGGGATTAGTTTCTTCTGTATAAAAACAGGGGCAAAGTGGTATTTTTTTATGCTTTTATGTTTTAGGTGGGGGGTAAGGTATGATTGAGAAGGACCTGTACTTTCTATTAGTCACGTTCCCTTTCCTTCCTTATTTTCAGATAAGTTTCATTACATTGTTCCTATTTTTCTTACTCTTTGTTTTTGTGCATTTTATTATCATCTGACCTACTAGGCATTTACTTGATTATCAATTGCACTTCACCTCCAGTAAAATAGAAGCTTCACAGTGGCAGGGACACAGGTTTTGTTCTGTTCTATGCAGCCAGGACCCAGCATCCAGCATAGTGACTGGCGAATAGTGACGATATGTGTTGACAATAGCTAACATTGAATGTGCCTGACAATGTCCTAAAGCACTTGATGTTTATATTTTTTGATCCTTACAGTAGCCCTTGGAGGTGAGTAATATTTTGACCCCCATTTAATAAGTGACAAAACTGAAGCTTGGAAACAGTAAGTAAATTCTGGGTCAGAATTCACACCATTGGTGAGTGGAGACGCCAGCTGTATGGCTCCGTGTCTCCGGCGGCATGTGCACCTGCTGCCTCCTGGGGCCAGGGACCTTGACTACTTTGTTTCCTGCTGTGCCCTTGCCCCCAGTAAATAAATAGGAGGCTCTCAATAAATGAATAGGAAAATACATAAATAGTAATAAATAATTTTGATTGAGGTATATTTGGCATGCAACATTACTTTTAGGTGTGTGACAATGATTTGATATTTGTGTATATTACAAAATGCCCACCCATTAAGTCTAGTTAACATCTGTCATTGCACAGTTACAGACTTTATTTTCTTGTGATGAGAACTTTTAAGAGTTACTACCTTAGAGAACTTTAAAGAGCTACTATCTTAGTTAATCAGGTTCCAGTGCAGTCGTGTATATACCTGGGTGGCAGGGAAAGCCACACTGGCACCATGTTTAAAGTATTAAAGCACAAAGGTGTGGCTTCAGTTGGGACTGATAAGCTTTGCAGCCCATTAACACACAGTGGGGGGTTGTTGCACTTGGCATACTGGGAGGCCACATATAACACTCCTGCTTGGATACAGAAGCTGCCTTAGGAGTCAGCTTGTTCACAAAGTTGAAGGCCTTTCGGCTAAGAAGGAAATGAACAGCATAAAAGGGGCCTTTATTTGTGCGAGTGTGACAAGTTGAATCCTGCTCCTATTTCTAGGGAAATTAGTTTTAGAGTCAAAGTATGATAGAAGCCATATAAATGAACAAAGAAATTGAACTGCTTAACAATCAGAATTTTGCTAAATGTAAAGAATGCCTGGGGGTTATTCTATACTTCCACCCAAAGAGGGAAGTATGTAATAGTTTAAAACTCATTTGGCACAAAAGTCTTTGTTTCTTATCTCATATTTTTTATGTGAGTTTGTGAGATTTTATTTTATTGAATGCATTTAATAATGAATCACTATTCAAGCTTTGAGTTTATATCAGCATTTTTTTTTAAAGATTTATTTGTTTCTTTGTTTTTTTATTTATTTATTTATTTGTACAAGCACTGGGTACAGTCAGAAGCGCAGGAGGGTGAGAGAATTCACCAGAGCCAGAGCAGGGAGCAGAACAGGCAGACTGATGAAGTACACTGCTGAGGGGAGCAGCGGGCAGCAGGAGAGGTTCTGCGCGCCATGTGGGACCCTTGCCGGCGGCTGGGGATTGAACTGGCGCTGCAGAGGCTGCGGGCAGCTTCGCAGCCCAGTGCTCAACCGCTGCGCCACTGGGGAGGCCCCAGTGATTTTGGCTTTTAAGTTGTCTTCATGCTTTTGATTCTAAAGTCCTTATGAGGTGATAGAAACCTCTTGGAAGGGTATAGTTGGTATGGGTTACCTTTGCTTATGTGATCAATATAAGCTCATAAAATCTCGTCAGTATATCACAAACCTTAGAAACTGTATATAAAATAGAGTATAAAGAGTAAACTATCAGACTGAGTCTCTGTTAACTAATTTTATAAGTTAAAAAAAGCTTATGGATCTTTGTACAATAATAAACTCTAGGTTATCATTGAGAGAAGGTAGTTCATTAGTCATTTGCTAAAAAATAGAAAAGAAAGACATGTTTTCTATCTTGGAGTCTGCATATTTGTGGAGGAGAGAGCCAATAAACAATAGACAAAACAATTCAGTAACACAAGCCCTAAGTTAGAAGGTGATGAGTACTCTGGAAGAGGAAAAGTAGAATGGGTGAAGGAGTGAGGAGCAAGGGGGTGTGGAAATTGACAATAAGATGGTCAGTTGAGGCCTTAATGAGTAGGTGACACTTGATTAAACATTTGAAGGATATAGGGAAGTTAGATATGTGGACATGTGGGGGAAGAGCATTTTGGTGAAAGGCAAGAGCCAGGACAGAAGCCAGGGCATGAGTATACCCCAAGTACTCGAGGAACGAGGAACAGTTAAGAAGCCTATGGAGTGGGGCTACAAGTGAGTAAGCAGTGGGATTTGAGTCAGAGCAGAGGGGAGTTGTAGGATCTTTTAGTTCCTATAAGGACTTTGACTTACTCTGAAAGATAAAGGAGTTTGTATTGAGGGATGGCTTGATCAGATGTGTTTGAAGAATAAGTCTGAGTGCTCTCTGAATAGCCAAAAATAGAAGGAAACCAATTAGATCATTTCAGTAATCTAGGTGTCTTAGTAATCTATTGCTGTCTAACAAGTTCCTCCAAACTTGGTAGCTTAAACAAAGATTTATTATCTCTCAGTTCCATGGGCCAAGAGTTTGAGTGTGGTGTAACTCATCCTCTGCTTCAGGCGCTCTCAGAGGAATCCAGTCAGGGTGTCATCTCAGGGCTTGACTAGGGGAGGATTCAGTTCCAAGCTTACTCACATGGAAGGCAGTTGCTGTAGACTGTTGGAACTGCAATTGTTTCTTCCCTACGTATTGGTCAGAGATCATCACCCTCAGTTCTTTGCCATATTAGCTACTCCATAGGAGAGCTTGCAAGATGGTAGCTTATATCAGGACAACAAAAAATGAAAATTTGAGAGTATAAGATGGAAGTCACAATCATTTAAAACCTAATCTCTGGAGCGAGAGTCCATTAATTTTTTCTATATCCTATTTGTTTGAAATAAGTCATTAGTCCAGCATGTGCTCAAAGGGAAGAGATTATACAAGAGTGTGGATATTAGGGAGTGGGGCTCTTTGCTGGTCATTTCAAAAGCTGCCTAGCCAAGTGGCAAAAGGTGATGGTAGAATAATAGAAAAATAATAGCAGGGGATGGTGAGGAAACACATAGAGGATTTGGGAGTTGTAATCCATGGTCTATTGTTTTATGAGTGACTTCAGACACCTGATATAATATTTTTGAAAATCATTTTCCTACTTCTATTTGAAAGTCTACTTATCTACTACTGTACAAAGAGCTGAAACTTAAAAGAGTTTGAGTAAATTCAAACTTTACATAACTAATACACCCTTGACCCTTTATCTAAACCTTGACACTCTGTCTCTATGACCTTAGACATTAATCTAAAGAGAACACCAGAAGGCATAGAACAGATGAAATTATTCTAAAAAGTGCAAAGATTTACTTGTGTAGGGGTCACCAATGTGATCGCAAAAATACAAATATCTTAGTCTGAACGAATGTTCGTTCCAAAATATGATGCTGATGTCAATTTTCCTGGGTGGAGAAATGAAGCAGTGCTGGACAAAAGCTGGGACTCTTGTGTGCAGCCATCTGGTTCTCCTGTGTCCTGTGGGGGTAGAAGTAGAACCGAATTCCTGTGGCGGGCTGCTTCCACACAGCATGGCAGCATGGAGATGCCATCTCTGATAAAACCACATGAAGTTTGACCTAAAGCTCAATGAATGGGGAAAAGAAGAAAAGATGGTTGGGAACAGAAGGAGTTTTTGACTTATGTGGGCCATGGTTCTGTTTTTAAGCAAGAAGGCATGTGCCCTGACCAGGCAGAATGATCTCACAGGACCTTGTGGTGGCATGAGGTCTGGTTTAAAGTGAAATCCACCAGGGGATGGGAAATTCAGGGGGGAAGCTCAAGGTCTGGCACAGACTGGTTTGTTGTAGTGTGAGTAGAAGTTGACTTTGCAAAGCCATACTAGTGAAACAGAATGAAGCAAAAAACCTTGGTGACACTTGGTTGGTGGAATTAATGACAGCACTTATAATAATAATACAGAAATTCCAGCTTTCTTGTTTTCCTTATTGCAATAAGCATAGTTAGGAGTATTGATTGAAATTCCTCTTCAGGTAAGTTACCTAGTACTGCTGTGTTTAGATATTTCTCAGTTTTTCTTTTTTTTTTTTTATGTTCCATCATTTATGATCTATTCCCCTATCTTTTAATGTTTAAGTCTTTTTTTTCTTTTTAAAAGATTTATTTATGCATACAAGAGCTGGGGTGCAGGCCAGAGATATGGGGGGTAAGAGTATTCACCAGAGACAGAGTAGGGAGCAGAACAGGCAGATGTAATGAAATACACTGCTGAGGGGAGCGGCAGGTGAGACAGGAGAGGTCTACTGTGCCATGTGGGTCACCTCCCTGGCTGAGGATCGAATTCGTGCTGCAGTGGCTGCAGATAGCTTCATACTGCTGCATCTTAACCCCTTGTGCCATCAGAAAGGCCCCTTGATGTTTAGTTCTTATGGATTGAACTTGATATGGGACTTGTTCTGTTCATAAAGAATACAGGTTGCAGGAGGTAATCCTGGTTCTCTGCCCAACGTCCTGGGATGTCTGTTGCGTTATAGCCTGTGCCTCTGCACCTGTTTGGATGACTGGCTCTCCAGTTGCTGGTAAAGGGTAGGGGTCAGGGCAGCAGGGAGCCAAAGGGTGGTGCTAGAAGAATGCCAAGAGTTAAAGCCTCTTAGTGGGCTGCAGGTGTCCCACTGGAGGTGGGGAACTGAAAAGATCCCCTCCCTTAGACCAGTTCCTCAGTCAGAACTTCCCCCATAGCCTCATGCTAATGCTGATTCTCAGCTGTGGTCCAGTTCTGGTTTGCAGATTCTGCAATCAGTAGTTTTCCAGGCAGGGGTGGGGGTGGAGATCAGAGGTAGACTGATCCCCAGGTTGCAAACAAGCCCAAGTCCCAATTTCAATCATAGGCAGTGAAGAGACATGAGTGTCTCTGGGTCTGTAGTTGTGTCCATAAAAGATGGGCTTCCTGGCAGCTCTCTCTCAATCGTCTCTCGGGGATGTGGCATGGAAGGGGGATATACAGCCACTGCTGGCTTCCACGAACTGATGCTTTCCCCTGAGGGACAAACATTTGCTTCCCCGCTTAGGTACGTTAAACCTCAAGAAAAAGTAATACAATTTAAAAAATTAAAAAAACAAAATAAACCTGGATCAGAGCAGCAAGTACCTTCGGTGAATGTTCTCCTAGCAAACGCCCCAGCTGGGGGAGGTACATGTGTTTTGCATGCACACAAGCCCTTTGTGAAGAGGAACCTCTTCTGTGTGAGGCCTCAGAGCGCTTCTCACTCAGTGCTAACAGGTCTTTTGCACAGGCTGGAGCTTCCACTGCCTTCAGGAGCCCAAGACTCAAGCAGACAGTCACCACCTTAGATAAATGCCAGAGCAAGGCCTGCTGGATGGCCTCAGGCCTCAAGACCTCCGAGTGGCAGAAGGCTAGAGTGTTTCCTGATCCCCTGGTTGATTTCTAGCTGTAGGGCCTCTGTTCTTGCTGGTACCCGTATGTCGCCTGGCGTGGCAGCAGTGTTGGAAGTTGTGCTGGATGAGGTAAAGATTACTCAAAGTCTGTTTGGATCAACGAGAAGCCTAGAAAGGCTACACTGGAAGTAATGTGCAGCCCCCTCCAAAGGCAGTGTCATATTTATTAGCATTGAGTACAAAGAAGGGGCAATCACATAAGGAGTGTACCTGCATGGGTGATGGGATTAGGGATGTAAGCTAGAGTGGTGTGACCAGGGGCTATTGCCTGGGGGCTCCATTATTTTTTTCTTTTTTTTTTTTTTTTAAGATTTATTTATTTATACATACAAGAGCTGGGGCACAGGCCAGAGATGTGGGAGGTGAGAGGATCCACCAGAGACCAAGTGGGGAACAGTACAGGCAGACTGACTGAAATACACTGCTGAGGGGAGCAGCAGGTGAGTCAGGAGAGGTCTGCCTCACCATGTGGGTTTCTCCCTGGCCAGCCAGGGATCGAACTCATGCTGCAGAGGCTGTGGATTGCTTCACAGTGCGGTGCTTAACCCTTTGTGCCATCAGGGAGGCCGGGCTCCATTATTTCTGTCAGTCTAAGCATATTATCTCTATTTTAAGATCTACCTGCTGTTATCAGCAGATACTGTTTCCCCAGCATGTTCCTCATACCAGGAACTTTCCCTTGGTGAGAGGGCCCCTGCATATCCTACACCTAGATGATGAGCAGAAACTCTGGGCACCAAGACAATATCCCTGAGAATAATGAGGGCTGAGATTCCACATCTATCTGTTCCCCTCATGTTCCATGCATTCTAGCATTTTTAGAAGATAGACCCCCTCTATTTTCTATAGTTTAGTGTGCCCCCCTCTCCAATGTAGTGTCCAGGTTCTCAAGTCCTGGATGTGGGCATGCACCCTTCAGTACAAATAGAAAATGGATCTGCATTGTAGCTGATCCTCTTGGGTCACCTGTGCCATAGCATTGCAGGCAAAATTATATTGTAAAATCTTCCTACATTCTCCACCATATTGCTTTTCCTTGTGAAAATGATTCTCCAGTTGTACTCCCGAGACTGCTGTTTTTATCTGTATATTATTGTGTTGTGTATGTGGCGAGGAGATGGTTCTGGAATCTTTATTTTTCTGCTATCTTGCTAATATAAATAAAGCTGATATGCACACGGGTGTACAAATATATTTTTGAGACTCTGCTTTCAATTCTTTTGGATATATACCCAGAAATGGAATTGTCTGGGTATATATTCAAAAGAATTGAAAGCAGAGTCTCAAAAATATATTTGCACACCCGTGTGCATATCAGCTTTATTTATATTAGCAAAGAGGTTGAAGCAATTCAAATTCCCTGGAAAAATGAATGGGTAAATAAAATGTGGTCTACACATAAAATGGACTACTATGCAGCCTTTAAAAGGAAGGCAATCCTGTTACATGCTGCAACATGGTTAAACTTTGAGTACAAAATATGCCAGTCACAAAAGGATAAATACTGTATGATTCTGCTTATATGAGGTAGATACAGTAGTAAAATTCATAGCAATGGAAAGCAGAATGGACTTAAAGTTTGGAGAAAGGAAAAATTATGAAAGGGGAAACTTTTTGTTTAATGGGTACAGAGTTTCAAATTTGCAAGATGAGAAAGTTCTACATACATATCACTAATGATATGTATTCTTTAAATGGTTAAAATAATAAATTTTTAATATATTTTTACCACAATAAAAAAAGAATAAACAAATGTTAGCCTAGAATTACATACTTTGTGCAAATAACTTTTTTTTTTTAAGATTTATTTATTTATTTATTTATACAAGCACTGGGTACAGTCAGAAGCGCGGGAGGGTGAGAGAATTCACCAGAGCCAGAGCGGGGAGCAGAACAGGCAGAAGGACCGAAGTACACTGCTGAGGGGAGCAGCGGGCAGCAGGAGAGGTCTGCGCGCCATGTGGGACCCTCGCCGGTGGTGGCCGGGAATCAAACTGGCGCTGCAGAGGATGCGGGCAGCTTCGCCACCCAGTGCTCAACCGCTGCACCACTGGGGAGGCCCAAGATAAACATTTTTTTAGAAAAATGAACGTTGAGAGAATCACAGCCTAATCTATGTTATAAGAAACATTAAATGATGTTCCTCAAACAGGAAAATAATACCAAATGGAAATCTGATCCACACCAGTGAATGAAGAATTCCAGTAAATTTGTAAATCAAAAGTTCTTGTTACTCAGTGTTACTTTCTTTAAAAGATAATTGATTATTTAAAGCAAAAATGATGGCAATGAGTTGTAGAATCTTTGACATTTGTAGAAATAAAATTCATGACAAAAATAGTTCAGGGATGGTAGGGAAAAATAAAATTACATCATTGTAAGTTTTATACATTATATATGAAGTGCTAGAATATCACTTGAAAATCAACTGTGATAAGTTAAAATTGCATAAGTATTAGAGCAATTTCTAAAAATATAAAAAGTATATAGCTAATAAGTCAAAAGTGAAGGTAAAATTAAATCCTGAAAAATAATAAATATAAAATTAGGCAGAAAATATGCAGAAAAAGCAGATGCTACAAAGAAAAAAGTAATTAGCAAAATGGGATATATATAAACTAACCATATTGCCATTTACATTAAATATAAATAATGTGTAGACCACATTTTATTTATCCATTCATTTTGAGAACTGTCATACTAGTCTTCATATTATGATAAGATAAAATCTCATCAACAGTGTACCGGGATTTCAACTTCTTCACATCCCTGTCAAAACCTGTCCTTTTTTGGTTTTGTTTCATTTAATAAGAACCTCTTGAATGGGTGTAAGGTGATATCTCATTGTTCTTTGGATTTGCATTCCTCTAACAACTTGTGATGTTGAGTACCTTTTTATATACTTGTAAGCTATTTGTATATCAATTCAAGGTCTTTGCCCATTTAAAAAAATTGTTTTTTTTTGTTGTTATTGATTTGTAGTTATTTATATATCAGACATTAAATCTGCAAAAATTTTATCCCATTCTGTAGATTGCCTTTTACTCTGTTGGTTGTGTCCTTTGATGAACATAAGTTTTCATTTTGATACAATCCCATTTGTCTTCTTTTGCTTTTGTTCCTTGTTTATCTTTCAGTACTTCATGTTGCTCTATTATTGTCTCCTAGCTTGCATAGTTCTGGATAAAAAGTCTGTGATTTTCTTAGCTTTGGTGATTTTTAGTTTGTTTATTTTTGTACTTAATGATACTTTTCCTCCTCAGGTTGTTTTTAAAGATTTTCTCTTTTATACTGACTTTAAGTGATTTGACTATTTTGTATTTTAGTGTGATTTTCTTTTGTATTTTTTCCTTCTTGGGGTTTGTTGAGTCTTTTACATTTATTTTATAGTTTTCATCAATTTTGGAATATTATTAACCTTAGCTCTTCAAATATTTTTTCCAGTCTCCTTCCTTCTACTTTTGGAACTCTATATGTATGTAAAAGCTCTTGATATTGTCCCTTAGGTTACTGGGTCCTGCTAATATTTTTTCAGCATTTTTTCCTCTATGCTTCAGATTAGATAGTTTCTACTGCTATCTTCAAATGAACTGATTTTTCTTCTGCAGTATCTGTTCTTCTATGATTCTATCAGTACCATTTTTATTTTAGTTATTGTATTGTTTATCTGTTCCTAGTGATTTTTTTCCCTCACATTTCCAATTTTTTTTTTTTCTCATGGCAAGAAATTCTTATTTAGATTAGGTTATGGACTAAAGTTATCTGCTTGAGTCTCTTTTAAGAAGTTGGTTTTTTTTTTTTTTTAAGAGCAGGTCAAAAATAGTTTTTTTCATTAGGGTGAATTTAAATTCACTTGTGCAGGGGCCTCCCTGGTGGCATGGGGATTTTAAATACAGCGCTATTAAGATATCGCCAGCCACTGCAGCACCAACCAGTTTGATCCCAGAGCCCTCCAGTGAGCAACCCACATGGCGCAGCAGACCTTTCCTGCCTCGCCTGCTGCTCCCCTCAGCATTGTATTTAAGTACATCTGCCTGTTCTGCTCCCCACTCTGTCTCTGGAGAATTCTCTCAGCAACCCCCTGCCCCCCGCACCTCTGGCTTACACCCTAGTTCTAGTATGCATAAATAAATAAATCTTTATAAAATAAAATAAACTCACTTGTGGAGCCTGCCTCTGGTCTCTATTGCATATCCCTTGTACTCTTTAAGGTCTGGGTACTTTTTATGAGAACATCTATTTCTGGCTCTATGTGAACTTTAGGAACTCTTTGACTTATAATTCCTCAGTATGATTTCTTTACAGGGAACTTACTCTTTGTCCCACTGCATGAGGTTTCATAGTCTACAAGTGTATGTTGATAATAAGATATAAATTATAGGTTTTTCCTGTGCAGATTTCAAGAACTCTTTCTTAGTAGCGCCCCCTTGTAAAGATATTCTGGCAGGCAGATTATAACTAACTTGGTCTCTGTAACCCTATCCTCTGTCTCCTCCAGTCACTGAGACTGCAGTTTGGATTTCCCAACTTGGAAGTTCAAATATTGCCTTTAGGCAGGAAGTCTGGGCAATCAAAGGACTCATTTCATTTATTTCCTTTCTCTCTGGGATCACAGTTCTCTGTTGCCTGTTGTCCAGTGTTTGAAAGTAGTTATTTCCTGTGTTTTGCTCTGCTTTTTAGTTGTTTACAGGAGGAGGATAATTCCCCTCTATTGCTGCCTTATAGCCAGAAGTAGTTTTTACCTAATTGTATTGAAATCTATCCTCATATAGACTGATAATGAAAGGTACTTAACATAAGATTTTTTTTTTAAGTTGAATTCATGACTTAAATCAGGAAGTAGGTTGGAACACATGAAATTAATAATTTTTGAACATTTTTAACATAGGTGTTTCATATGGTTCAACTTTATATACATTTACATTTGGATTAGCTAAGGGGAGCAGATTCATGTAGAAGCAGTTACATTTTCAGTGTGAGGTCTCAATCAAGGATGAATCGCTTGTGTTTTAAATGATGCCTGAAATTATGCATCCGGAAATCTTAGACTTCTAATCAATTCATTCTTCATACGGAACATTCTGGGTTTTTTAAGTTAAACAGTTTTCTTTGGAGAAGTGGACTCTTTCTCTGATTAGGTTTATAGTTTTTACAAAGAATATATCCTTGCTTCTCATAGGAATTGAGTTCTGTCTGAATATAAGAGGTTTATAAAAGGTAATTTCAACCTCTCCTCACCAAGTCATCAAACACAACGACCCAATTTCTGTGACGTGGGTCAGGGATCTTATAGCAGGAGTGCAGTTTGAGTTCTTTGTGAGAAAAATAACCTCACTAGGGATGTAATAATATTATTGAGTTTGTTGTTGTGACTGCCAGGAGGGACAGAGGATTTTGGAAACTATGATAGGGGTGATGAGACTATATTGTTCAATTATGACATATACAAAGTAGAGAATTAAACTTGGTGATTACCTCCAAAAAAATGTTAATGTGATTTTAGTTCCATTATTTCATGAACATATTACATATGCTAGATAATATTTCACAAATAGTTATAAGAAAGGTGTTTGATGGGTAACCAGGTTGCAATGAATTTCATTTATCAGTATAAGATACTTGCTTGTGGGAATTATTCTATGAGCATCTTTCAAAAGCTTTTATTGAGATGACACATGACCTAGTGGGTTTGGCATCCCTGCCTCCCAGAGTGCAAATCACCCTTAAGTGTTGGTATCTGCACGTACCCCATAAGGATCAATAGAAAATTGTCATTGGTTGAAATTTGGCCACCCAAATTTATATATTTTGTAGTCCTAACTCCTAATATCTCAACATGTGATCTTATTTGGAAGTAGCATCTTAATTTAAAATGAGAGCATTGGAATTAATGCAAATCCAGTATGACTGCTGTCTTGGTAAAAAAGGGGAAATTTGAGCAAAGAGATGGATAAATGTTGAAGGAACATTATACAAAGAGATATAAGGAGAAGAAAGCTCTTTATCAACCAAGGTTGAGATCTGAAGCAGATTCCTCTCCCACAGTCTTTAAAAGGAAATAAACCTGCCAATACCTTGACCTCTGACTTCCAATCTCCAGCACTGTGAGACAGTGAGTATGTGGTTTAAGTGACCCAATTGGGGTGCATTGTTATGGCAGTCCAAGCAAACTAATACAAAGTTCTATGCAGAAACACATTATAGAGTGACTCTGGGAAGGAGGAAGAAGCATATAGGGAGCAGAGGCCATTAAGAAACTCCTTGAACAATCTTAGGCTGTTAGAAATGGTGGACATCAGACTTTTCCTGTTCGTGGATGGATCCAATGTCACCTAGTCCGAGCAGCGAAGAGCAAGGCAGCAGCCCTAGCCACGCATGTAACAAATGCTTATTTTTATTACTTTGTGCCTATCTGATTGGGAGAGATTTAGGAGAAGTAAAACAAAACTTGAATTCTCTGTATGAGTTGTGAGAAGAATTGATGGCTTTGGACAAACTATCATACTGGAACAGTGTTATTTAATGCTCTGTTGTCCTGGAGGATGACGAAATGTATGGAACATGGACAAGTCTTATTAAATGTTTAGTACTGCTAATGGTCTTCCCTCTCTCATTCTGTCTCTCTGCCTCTCTTTCTCTTTGAATTGTGTGGGTAACAGTGCAGATGTTTCGATCCTTTTACCTACATGCTCTTTTGTTTATTATGACAAATTTTGCTTCAGTTAAAATGCTAACTGTCTTCACATACAAAACAGTGAAGGGCAAAACATTACCTCCCAAGCAGCTACATATTACCTCCCAAACAGCGAAAACTCATTAAAAGTGGAATTTAAAAGCCCTAAGAAACTAAGGGTGAGTGAGGCCGCTGAGGGGCCCCAAGCCTGTCAGCGAGCTGTTAGAATTGATGCTCTTCCCATTACTCCGCCATGTGCGTCTTGACTTATTTACAACAGTTCCCAGGCTGTGAGGAGTTAAGCCAAAGAGGTTTTCATTAATTTGCCTTCTCCCTGCAGACCTCAGACTTGCTGTTTAAAAGAAAGCTAGATGCCACAACGAGCCAACTATTTGGTGAGAAGTTTCTCCTCTGGGAGAAAGCCTTTTGCTCAGATTCCAGCCTTTTCAAATGTCAAATGTTACTCATCCCAGCTTTGGCTCTTGTTAGCTTGTGTAACCCTTCTTCTTTTTTATTTTAATTTGAGAATGTTTGCTTCTACTAGTAGCTCAGGGAACTTTTACTTGCTGTTTGAAATCTAACCCCGGTACACAAAAAAACTATGACTAATCCTACTTACTGGAATTTCAATGTTTTCATCAAGGCCGCAGTTTCCATTTTCAATTTTATATAATAAGGGCAAAATACCAATTGGCAAACACTCTCTTTTTCGGTTGTATATTTTCAAAATATCTACTGTGTTATAATAAAAAGGGAAGTTTCACAATGGTGATTTTTGCAATTGAAAGAAAATTGTCTCCAGGAGGTTTAAAGAGAATATAGCTTATGTGATGAGTAACCAGTTAAGATATTTACTCGATGAAACACTGAAAGTTAACCTTTAAAAAAAATCCCTAAACAGTAAGGATATTAGGTTATCTATAGGCAAGAGAATTGGTTTATATTCTTGAATCATGGTCACTGGAAAGAGTTTAGAGTGTACAGATATTCATGCCATAACAATGACTTAGTTAAGCAAACTTTATAATGGCCATTGGAAAGATGAAAGAATATTTGCTAACCAAAACCAAATTTTTGTCTTCTTCCACAGCAATCCTTTATCACTTCCTTATGTTGTCAGTGCTCCAAATATAGATTTCAGAAATGTTGTTTGGAAGAACTTGTATCAGGAAGCTTTAGGGAATTTGGTTGAGATATACTCCACCAGGCAGCTCTTTTAAGGTAAATTTGACTAACTTACAGGGGCTCTAGATATTAATTTGCAATGGCCTAAGAAATTTCCAATTCCTTCTGCTTAAAAGAATCACCTGGAGGGGCCTCCCCAGTGGCTCAACGGTTGAGCACTGGGATGTGAAGCTGCCCACAGCCTCTGGAGCACCGGTTCGATCTCCGGCTGCCGGGCGAGGGTCCCACATGGCGCGCAGACCTCTCCTGCCACCCGCTGCTCCCCTCAGCAGTGTATTCCATCGGACTGCTTGTTCTGTTCCCCACTCTGGCTCTGGTGAATTCTCTTACCCTCCCATGCTTCTGACTGTACCCAGTGCTTGTATAAATAAATAAATAAATCTTAAAAAAAAAAAATAAAAACCATTTCCTTCATATATATATATATATATATATATATATAAAGAATCACCTGGAGATTAGAGAAAATGTCAATTCCCCAGGTCCTGTTCCTAGAGTTTCTGATTCAGTAGATCAGTGTGTCTTTACATTTGTTTCCAGATTATTCTGGGCACCAGTCACGACAGGAAACTGCTGGTCTCAATTGCCAGTTTGACTACTTGTGGCAACAAAGAAGTTGTTCTGTAGAATCTACTGAATTTGGTAGATAAAGGCAAAACTTTTTGGGTTTTGTTTAATCTGTAGATCAACCACAAGTCTCCTGTAACTTATATTTGACTTCTTTAACTCTACATGTTGTCATTTGTGTGACATTGATAGGCAATTGACTGGAAATTTTCTTGGAAACAATGTCCAGAAACAGCAGTGGATCTTCTTGAGAATATATTTGCTCCAGATCTTTTGAGACATAATCTTAGGGAAGGGTTCAACCTCCATTCTTACACGGGGCTCATAGTTGATTTTTGAAAAGCTGTTAAGTTGAGAATCTCTGTTACACTAATGGGAAAAAAAGTGCTGCTTGCCTGATGCAGGCAGGTAGAATTGAAGCTGAATTGCCTACATAGAAATCATATCAGTTTGAATAGAATGACTAAAACTATTCTTTTTACTATTTGTGGTTAGTCTCTCCATTTGATTAGTAGATATTTGGTAATGGTCATAGGTACTATTGTAGAAGGCAGGTAAGAATATTGACATGAAGTAAAGCAGGCCCTCAATACCAATTTCATTCAACGTTGTTTTATTATAATGTTGATGGAAAAAAATCAGTCCTGGCTGTGGTTGAAGAGAACTTTCTGAAGACTTACTTTCTTTTTGCATCACTTTACTTTGTTGAAATTTCCAGGAAACTATCGATGATTTTAAGAGAGGATTTAGCATATATAGAAGCTGTCAGATACAGCTGAAGGTGAATCTTGAAGCCTGGGTGGGATATGAATAGGCAGTGGAGTAGGGAGCAGAGAATTCCAGATCAGGAAGACAAAATGTGTGTCATGACTAAAATGGAAACTAAAATTCCGTGATAGTAGAACAGAATTTTATCAGAGCAGAGCATATGCAGTGGAAGATAGTAGTATATAAAATTTCACAGAGTGGATTGGGATATGGAAAATGACTTGAAGTTGTAAGAAGTTAATAAGCATTACAACATTTTTGCATTTCATTTTATAAAATATGAAAACATTTTATTTTGGCAAGGTGTGTAGAAGTTTAAGTGGCAGGGCTGTGCCAGTAATACATAAGAACTTGATCTAGGGATGTGGCTGGGGAATAGGGGATGGACAGATGTGGCAAACATGTGTAGGGTAACATAAAAGAAAACATTCTTTTACAGATTATTTAGAAATTTTCTGTTCAAGAAAATACTTTACCGCACAGAATAAGGTATAAAATAACTCTCTCCACAATTGCAAAAGAACTTCTTTGGTCAAATTAACTGCTTGTTTAAATGTTCAGTAAAAACATTCAGACATAGGATTAGCAAGAATTTTGGTATGTCCATTGGGGAACCTTTTCAACTTATATGAGTGTACACAATACTCTAGTGTGTCATTCATAGACAAGCTAGACAATCATTTAGATATTTGAGTGATCAGGTAAGGGAAGGGTGTATAATTAACTATAAAGTTACTTGAATAGTCTCTTTTTTCCATGAGGAATAATGTTTACAACTTTTAAGTGATTCTATAAAGCAGAGCAACATTTAAGTCAAAAGACAAAGAGCCTGGAATTTTCCAGGGTTCCTTCCACGTCTTACCTCCACTCTCATGACTCCCACTGGATTTCACCCCTTTTCTCTCACTCACAGAGTCCTGATGTGAATGGCTCAAGGCAACAGATGACTTATGTAAAAATCAGAAGACTTACTGCCAGAATGATGAAGGGAGACCCAGACTAGCTGGTGTGGACCCGTGTAACATGTAGATCTTGGAGCAGAATGAGTAAGCAACAAGAATCAGAAAGGAATTGGAAAAATCTGCTTTGAGATGGAGACATACCAGAGTTTTAAGGCAGTTGAAAATTATGAAAGTAGAGTTCAGTTCCACATTCATGTACAGGCATTGAGAATGTTACACTGAGAAAATTTGTACACTGCCTTTCCTCTTGTGGAGCCCTGCCTCAAAATCAGCCCAATTCATGAAAAAAAAAAAAGGGGGGGGGATTTTAGAATATATAGCAATCCATTATGTTTTTTCAACCTTATGCCAGTCATGTGGGAATAACCTGAATCCTATTAGAAGCAAACACCTTTTTAGATTTATTACTGTTGTTTCATGTCTTTCAATATAAAAATGAAATATAAAGTGAATATATTGGAATGTCACAAATATGGGGTGCCAGCTTTTCAAGTTGAAGTAAAAGACTATGGGATGGGACTTTCTTATAGCCCAGGGCTTTTTTTCAGTGGAGCTGATTAATTTCTCTTGTAATTTATTTTCATTCTCTTTGTCAATTCCAAGAGATTGCAATGTCATTAAATTCAGGAATTTCTTAGTTTAAATCTTTCTCTAGTCACATGCTAAATAATGGCCTTAATTATTGTTATGAATAGGCAAGAGATAATTTATCATACACAATTTTAAATACGAGAATACCAGTTTGCATTTTTCTTACCGAACCTTGAAAGCTTCCATTTAGTTACAAAAATCTTTTGACTTAGTGGCATCTGGAAATTGGACTTTGCACTACTACTTAGGTTAATTGCAGCTAATGTTAATATGACTTAATAGAGGCAATTAAGTAGAATTATAACTTGTCCATGTTATAATACCTTTCATCTTCCTGATTCATCTGTGAACACCTACAATTCTTCCTTTATTCAGGTGACTTCTCTTTCACAGGAAGAGACTGCTAAGAGACTCCATCTGGACAGTGTGCTCATTTTTGTAGTCTAGGTCACCTTAAAAAACCATGTTCATTTTAATTTTAGTATCGTTGTCTCACCTTGAGGGAGGAGTCACTTGACTTGTCAGTGACTTGCTAGAAGATTCATTCCCATGGTGGTCCTTCTACATTATACATTGGTAACACTCTCAACTGGAATATAAACATGAGGTTCGAAGAAAGATCACTTCACCAGCCCTTGAGGACAGACTTAAACTCATAGCAGTTATCCCTTGAATATAAAGAACAATCAAACTCACAGTTTGATATTTTAAAAAAACTGACAATTTTTCAGCTTTGAAAAATTCTCAGATGTGTAAGAACATCCTGGGAGAATATCATATATTTTATTCTTTTTTTTTTTCTAGATGGTTGTGCAAAGGCTGGGAAACTCTGTATTAGAATGTTACTTCATATTTTGTGTTCGGTTTCATAGCTTAACATCTGGAATTTATTATGGGTTCATCTTTTATTTTACTATTGTTTTTTTCTTAACAATACAATTTCCAGTTTTAAAGATTATTTAAGACATTGACTTTTGACAGTGTTCCCTTCTCCCTGTGCAGTGCTGTTAATATCAGATATTTGACCTTTTTTTCTTCCAGTGCCAGAAACTCCCAGCAGATGTCATCGTAAGGCAGATTTGTTTAGCAAGGCATTTCTGGAGTAGCTAATAGACTTGTTGCATGTAGTAGTGATGTGTGCATTGGGTACTAGATTAATTCATTCTAGTTTCAGCAGTGGGGGCTGTTATAAAGATATAAAGAGCCCTCTGGGTGTTTTTCCTGCCTGACTTTCCATAATGTAGGCGAATCATTTTTCCTTTGATATAGATTAGAGAACAAAGAAGAGCAGCTTTGTACCCTATCCCCGAGTGCCAAAGGAAAAAATACAAATGGGAATAAAAATATGTGTCCTTGAGTGCATGACTGGTCTATCTGGGGGAAAAAAGGAAGAGTTATATTGGAATTACCTAACATATTTTATAGATATCAAATTCAGGTAGAAAACACAGTTTTTTCAAGCAAAGGCCAGGTTACATTGACTTATTTGTTATGAATGTAAACAAAACTCGATCTAAATTCTCATCAGTTTCCACCTAGACACAGGAAGTTTTTTTTTTTTTCAGCTTTATTGAGGTACAACTGAAAAATAAAATTATATATATATAAAATTGTACATGATTAAATAACACATCTCTTCAAAATTTTACCTTTTTTTTTGCTTGTTTATGGTGAGAACACTTAATTTCCTCTCTTAGCAAATTTCAGGTATACAATACAGTATTTATTAATTATAATCACGTGGTGTACATTATAACCCCAGAATTTATTAATCTTATAACTGAGAGTTTGTACCCTTTGATCAACATCTCCATATGCCCCCCAGCCCACCCCTATATCTCATACCCTCTAGCCTCTGGCACCTGCCATTGAACTCTATTTCTGTGAGTTCAACTTTTAAAAAATATTCTACATATAAGTGATATCATACAGTATTTGTCTTACTACATCTGTGTCATTTCACTTACCATAAGGCCTTTCAGGTTCATCCATGTTGCCACAAGTGGGAGGATTTCCTTCTTTTTTATGGTTTGAATAATATTTGTGTGTGTGTGTGTGTGTGTGTGTTAACCTTGTTTTCTTTATCCATTCATTCATTGATGGACACTTAGTTTATTTCCATGCCTTGGCTATTGAAAATAATACTGCAATAAATAAGGGAGTGCAGATATCTCTTTAAGATACTAATTTTGTTACCTTTGGATTTATACTCAGAAATGGAATTGCTTGATTAGATGGTAGTTTTGTTTTAAATTTTTGAGAAATATCCATACTATTTCCACAATGGCTAAACAAATTTACATTCTACTAACATTGTACAAGGGTTGTTCTTTTCCCCTCTACATTCTTGCCAGCACTTATGTCATTTTTTTTTTTTCTAATTGATATCCTAACAGGTGTGGAGTGATATCTCATTGTGTGTGTGTGTGTGTGTGTGTGTGTGTTTTAAATAAAATTTTCAGGAAAAGTTGAGGTACATTATTGCATCTTTGTGGGTTATAGGTTTAAACCTCCACAAATGCAGACCTCCACACCATGCCCATCTTTTGTGCCCCAGTAATCCTTTACCATGCTCCACTGGGGTCCCCACTCTCCCCCATGCCCTTGTACCCTCCCCACTGCTTGCCTTTTTTTTTTTTTGCAGTCTCATGCTAAAAGCTCATTATTGGCTTGATTTTGACCAATCCTTAGTTATGTATCTCTGTACTCCTCTTAGAAGTGAAACAATCTGATATTTGTCTTTCTTCTTCTGACTTATTTTGCTTAGCATTATTCTCTCCAGTTCCATCCACATTGTTGCAAAAGGCCAGAGTTTGTTCATTTTTTTTAGAGCCATGTCATATAATACTTAATTTAATTTAACTTCCCAAATCATTGCAAGTATCAAAAAACAGTTACATGTTCTGCATAATTTTCACCTTATTGTGCATTCTAATCGGACATTAGCAAAATTATGACAGTAATGGTAGTGATGAGAAAAGAATCTTTTTGTTGTTTTATTTCCATCCATTTTAACCCCAGGATTATTTACATTTAAACCAATCATAAAGTGGGAGAAAACTATCTTTCAAAGGGATAAAAGTCCTTTTAACATTTTGAGATTATAAAGGTGTAGATGGCAATGAAAAAGCGGGGAGGGGAGACGATGGAAGGAGGGAGATTAAGGGAAGTCCAGCAGACAGCTTGATTAGAAGGTTAAATAGCACATCTTAGAAATCTAGTTTATTGTGCTTTGAGTTCTTTTGGGCTATACTCTGGGAAGACATTTGCTTATATGCATTACTAGTTAAATAAAGTAGGATATTAAATACTGATCATGTAAAGTCTAGATTGGCACTAAACCTCCTAGGCATTTTCAATGTAAACTTTTTTCCCCACTAAACATTTGGTCTTTTAAAGGAAAACGGTATATTCGGCTTGAGAATGATAGTTTGACAAAATATTTATCAGAGTAAGTATATCTTGTGGTAAGCAGAACATGTGGAAAAACCAAATTCCAATTGCCATTCATTCTCCATCAGAGAAATTTAATTATAGTGGGTATGTGTAATTCATATTTCAAAGAAGGCAACATTTTCTAAAAGGATAAGAATAATTACTCCCATGTAACTTAAAGACATTTTCCATTGCTGAATTTAAGCATCTGTGGAGAATTCCCTGAGCAACTTTATGCGCATCTGAAAATGGGATTGATCTTTGAGCTTTAAGGCCGCATGCCAAGATTCTGACTGCTGCCTTTCTCTGTCAGTGGGATATTGTTTTGGGGTGAGATTTTACATAACCCTGGCTGAGAGCCCCTCATTTTCTGCTTCTGGGTGTGGTGCTGGAGCTGAATTGTTGGTGTTCTTGGACTTTGTTCCAACCTCCAAACATAATGACCCCAGACAGCCTGGGGTTGGGGGAGAAGAGGGCTGCTCCTAAAAGCATTATTTTGCCTGTCACGCAATGCAAAGTACTTGGAAAGGGTGAAGAGTTGGGTGTTAGAAAATTGTGGTTCTTGTCCTGGTTCTCTCTGTACTGGGTGATATTGATGCCTTCAGTGAGGTCTTTTTCTTCAAGGCTTAGGTATGTGGACAAAAATTTAAAAATTCAATGACAAAAACTTAAATCTCAGTTGCATTTTCTTCCTCAGGAATTCTTTCCAGGATTTTTGAACCTTGTTTGGTGGAAAAAGGTCAAGATAGCTAAAATCCAGTTTATGTGTTACATTTTGAACACGCTTGATTTTAATATGCATACTTGTAATTGACTTTATTGTTGAAGACATTGGAAAAAAGGCACTAAGTCATTAGAGAAAATAGAGCTCCAAAGTTATAGTTTTATTATTTTTAAGTCTCCCTGAGAGATTCCAGGCTTAGATTGGCTAGAACTTAAGCCATGTGATTTTAATGTGGTTGAAAGACAGGCCTCACATAATGAAGCACAGGCTCGGGACACGAGACTGTGGCTCACCAGACTGCTTGGCTTCCCAAGTAAGTTTTACGTAGATATTCTTTTTAACTTAAATTACTGTCTTTTCAAGAAAGAAACAAGAAGTAAGTCTCGGGACAATGTAATGAACGTCAAGAGGAACCCTCATGTTTCTCTTTTCACCTTTATGTTTGTAGGCACTTAGATAATACCATCCACAAATACAACTTCTGCTATATCCAGTTGAAAAAGGAGAAGTTTCACTTCTATAGTACAGACACAATAGCCATAATAAGCTCTAACATGTCCCAACACTTTTAAGTCCTAGCTCACCAAGCTCAGTAGCCCAATGCACATCATCTGATTTAATTCTCTTGGAGAAAGAAAAAGGTCTGATTATTGTCCCTATTTTACAGATGTGGAAACTGAAGCTTTGAGAGATTAACTAACTTGTTAGAAATCTTTTATAACCACTGATCATTTTTAGTTCTGCTAACAAATTAAGTGTTATATTAATGGCTTTAGAATCTCAGAGTTGTGATGGAAAATAGAACATGCCTGCTTTTTTGTGTTAAAATAAAATGGGATGATGGAAAAAGGAAACCTCATATACTGTTGGTTAGAGCGTTGATGGATCCTTATGGAAAACAGTATGGAGGTTCTGCAAAATATTAAAAATAGATCTACCATGCCCCAGCCACTTCCCTCCTAGCTATCTACCCTAAGAATGACAAAGCAATATATATATTTTTTAAAGATTTATTTATTTATTTATACAAGCACAGGGTACAGTCAGAAGTGCGGGAGGGTGAGAGAATTCACCAGAGCCAGAGTGGGGAGCGGGGAGCAGAGTAGGCAGAAGGCCCAAAGTACACTGCTGAGGGGAGCAGCGGGCGGCAGGAGAGGTCTGCACGCCATGTGGGACCCTCCTCCGGTGGCCGGGGAGCAGCCGGGGATCGAACCGGCACTGCAGAGGCTGCGGGCAGCTTTGCAACCCAGCGCTCAACCGCTGCACCACTGGGGAGGCCCAAAGCAATATATTTTTTAAAGATTTATTTTTTTAATGCATGCAAGCACTGGGGTGTAAGCCAGGGGTGTGGGGGGTGAGAGGATTCACCAGAGGGAGCAGAACAGGCAGATCTACTGAAATACACTGCTGAAGGGAGCAGCAGGTGAGACAGGAGAGGTCTGCTGTGTCATGTGGGTAGCTCCATGACTGGTGGGAGATTGAACTCCTGCTACAGTGGCAGGTGATAATCACCTGATAGTGCTGTCTTTAACCCCTGCACCACGAGAGAGGCCCAAAGCAATATTTTGAAGGGATATATTCTCTTCTATGTTCAGTGTAACACTATTTACAATAACCAGTTTATAGAGACCTCAGTGCCCAACAACAGAGGAGTAGATTAAGTAGGTGTGGTAGATACCTTGCTACCATGATAGAATACTACTCAGTTTTTTAAAAAAAAAGATGTGCTCTTGGGATTTGAGGCAACATGAATGGAACTAGAGGGGATGATGTTAAGCGAAATAAGTCAGAAGGAGAAAGACAAATACTGGATGATTTCACTCATATGTAGGGTATAGAGAAACAAAATAAAGGAGCTGACAAATCTAAACCAAAACAAACTCTATAGATATCTGACTATAGAACTGAGGTGGAGGGAGAGGAGGGGAGGAAATAAAGCAGTGGTCTAAGGTAAAGGTCTGTGGGTGCTTTGGTGGTGGGTGTGGTGAGGTGACATACATTATATTTGATGTGAACCTATATCACTCAATCATGTCAAGTATTGTATGCCAATACAAAAGAGGGGACAGAGAATGAACCAGACAAAAAAAAAAAGATGATGAATGTCAGTACTGGTATAGTTTGTGCATAGATGGGGACTGGGAGAATATTGATACTCACTTTTACTGTGTATTTAAACTCCTCTAAGAAGTAAAGTTTATTAATTGAAAAATGAAGAGGTTGGTAAGAATTTCAGCTCTTCGACTATTGGTATGATCTTGAATAAATTATCTGTATCTCTGAGCCCTGGATTTTTATTCTGTAAAGAGAAGATAATCATAAATGCCATATTAACATTGAAAGCCCTAGTTGATCATATCTAAATCTGTATACTATCTACATCTGTAACTACAGTATATCTATTTCAATCTCTATTTCCTGGCTCATAAATACTGGGGGAAAAAACAACCAAACCAAACCAAACCTTCCTTATGAAGGACTTGGTGAGTTTATAGCAGAACAAACTGAATCAAAATATTCCACATCCTGTCCAGTGCATTTTCTACCTTTCCACATTCTTCTCAGAAACTTAGCTTCACCTGTGCGCACAGCCTGTCTGCACAGGTTGTGACTTGTGTGATCTGCACCACAAGGGATACTCACCAAGTTGTTTGACAGAAAATATGCTGGATTTTAATAGCTACCATCATTCTTGGTAAACTGTACCAGGCTTATTTTCCAGACCCTGTTCATTTTCCCCATGATCATTTTCAATGTCCTAAAGCAGTAAAGAAGCCTCTTCAGCAGTGTAATGTGGAACAATAGGGTCCTCTCCACCAGACCACCTAACTGTGCTCTTGAGTTGGGAGGAGTCTTGAAGCCAAGTGTTTTTGACAGGTGAAAAGCTATGCACTTTAGTCATGGATGAGCCACTTCCAGAAAAGGATAACTCATTCTATCTCCTGGATGGTTTAATTGCTTAACTGCCAGATGGCTTGTTCTCGTCCCTTCTAACTTTGTTATTTTGATTCTCCAAATCACAAGCACGTCTATTGTACAAAGTACCGTTTTCTTTTTTAACCTCTTGCCATCAAGAAAAGCTCCATAAATCTGATGAAAACCATGGACCAGCTCCTCAAAAAATGTGTGCACATGCACACATTCACCTTCACAAACGGTTGAATTGAATTTCAGGGAGCTAAGCTGCTGTTAAAATAAAAAGACATCATAAAGATGCTTAAGCACAAAAAGGAACAATGCTAATTTTTTAAAAAGATATATTTATTTATGCACACAAGAACTGGGGTAAGGCCAGAGCTGCGGGGGGTGAGAGGATTCACCAGAGACAGAGTGGGGAACAGAACAGGCAGATTGACTGAAATACACTGCTGAGGGGAGCAGCGGGCGAATCAGGAGAGGTCTGCTGCACCATGTGGGTAGCTCCCTGGCTGGGGATTGAACTCTTGCTGCAGTGGCTGCGGATAGCTTCATAGCTTGCTTCTTAACCCCTTGAGCCACCAGGGAGGCCCCAACAATACTAATTTAGAAATAAAATATTGAGTTGTCGCTGCTCTCTTTGAACAGTGAAACTCTACATGTGTCATCTTCAGAAAAAATGTTAACTCTGAAGGGTTATTTCTTTCTTTCTGTAGCAGGATGGGATTGTGCTTAGACCCCTTACATATGATAAGCAAGAGCAAAGGAGGGTCAGCAAGAATTGTTTTAGCAAAAGACAAACAACCCACCCCCTGAAACCAACAAAATTCCAAATTAATTTTAATGAAACGGAAGACAGCCAATATTTAAAATATTTATTTGACTAATAATCATCAAGAAGGTATAATTCTCCTTTAAGTAATATGCCTGAAAAAAATTGTATGCATCTTAGTGTGCGCCATAGAAAAATGATCAATAGCTTCAGGAGGGAAAATGGCACAACAGATTATCTGTACCTTTGGCCATGTGGATGATTGTTTTGAGAGGCAGTTTGAGAGTGGAGGGTGGGGGAAGCTATATTACATAGAAAACTGAGCCCAAAGAAACTGAAGAAAGTCTTTACTTTATGGCAAAATGAAAGTTGTATATGAAGTAAATAATTATAGCTTGCCACTTGGTTGAGCAGTGAACAATTTATACAGTCATGGAAATTTAAACAAAAGCAATCAACTTATTTTCAACAAAAATAATTTAAGAATAAAAGGACACAGAAACATCAATTCCAAAGAGCACCTGCACCTCTATGTTTATAGCAGCACTGTTTACAATAGCTAAGCTTTGGAAACAACCCAAATGCCCAAAAATAGATGGCTGGATCAAGAAGATGTGGTACATATACACCATGGAATATTACTCAGCATTCAAAAAAGATAAACACATGCAATTTGCAGCAACATGGATGGCGCTGGAAGGGATCATGCTCAGCGAAATAAGCCAGAAAGAAAAAGAAAAAATACCGGATGGTCTCACTCATAGCAGGAATCTAGAAAACTTAAATAAGGGACCAGGAAAATGAATAACTATAAGAAAGTGAAAATCAAAATCAACAAAAAACTATGAACCAGAGACACTCTATGGGGGGTGGGGGTGGGGAGGGGAGGGATTGGATTGCAATTGTATGGGGAATATAAAAATAAAATTTATTTAAAAAAATAAAAAAATAATTTAAGAATAAATGATTTTTAAGAATAATTAAAAATTATTCTGTTACCTTGGTGGAGAAGCTTTATTTATTACTCAAGCAATAACATATACTTGCAATATGATTTATTGGGGAAAAACCACATTAGTAATATTAGCATATCATTCAGTTAGAGTTACTAACCACTGTAAAAATGAAGTTCTGGAGCAGCACTTCAGGGCCTGAAACATCCCTTGAGGTGTCAGGCAGTGGTGTGGGGATTGTGGAGTGGGGTGGTGACGGTGGGGGTGGGGAGCTGCTTCGCAGGGCACAGCCTCTGGTGGTAGAAGCCACATCTGGAGAAAGCTTCAGAGAGCCCATGGGTCTGGCGTCCAAAGTGTCTCAGATTGGCTTATTTCAGCTCCTAGATTTATCCTGTTCTGAGGTGTATCGTTGAAGCCACCTGCTAGTTTTTTGCATCTGGCTTCCTGGCCTGGGGGATTTTATCTATCTTTGCATCCTGTGTCTGTTACCAATGTCCTGGTACACAAGTGGTCACTTTTATTTCAAATAATATGCATAAGTCACTTCATTTTGATGACACCCATTACTCTATCAGTCAGGATCATTGTAAACCAACACATATAACAGATAAGGAATGTCATTTTTCATTATAAGAATTGCATAGATTATATTTAAAATTGATAAGAAATATTGCATAAGTGTAATTTTTAGAAATATGGAGATAAATACTTGGAAACATTAACGAGGAATTAAAGGGCTTAGTTTGGGAACTGAAGTTATAGTGTCCAAATTGTCCAAGTTATAGTGTCCAAATCTATCCTCTGCCTAGAGGATAGCATTTTTTTATATCATTTTTCAAAAAAAAGATAAGACTAAATCTTTGAAAAAAAAAAACTCAAGTTTAGGGCCTCCCTGGTGGCGCAAGGGCATTTTGGACACAAGAAAATGTGCTACTCACGTGCATTCCAGTTTAAACAAACTTGGAATTTAACCCTTTGCCGACGTAGGGACTTGTATGAGACACCCAGCATCTCCCAAGCCTCTGTTCATCCGTCATAATAGCTTCCTATAATATTATTGTAACTAAATTAAAATATGCATGTGAAGCACTGAGCACAATGTCTAGCAAGCAGGAAGTGCACTTCAAGGATTAGCTAGTACAGCTAATATGGTTAAATGCTAATATGGTTTTAAGTCTTTGTTTACATACTTGTCTTTGTTAGTAATGAACTTTTCCAGGACAGAGATGGTGTCTTAGTCATCTTTGGTATGCCTTTTGCCTAGCAAAATAACTTGAGATAGAAGGTGCTCAGTAAATCTTTGACTAAAGAATAACTACATGATTTTTTGTATACATGTATATAGATACATACATTATAGAATGAGAGAAATGACATTTTGAAGTTCTAATTAGCTAATGAACATGGATAGAATTATGAGAAGTACTGCATTTAGCACTATTTATGCATAGCACTGGTTTAATTAAGATTTGTACTCACTATATTTGGAACTTTTACAAGTTTAATACTCTGACCTCAAGAAACTTGGTTCTTTCAGAAGTAGACTCAGTCTCCAAGAAAGGAAACTGCACTTCTGTGTACTAGCAATGAACATTTCTGGGCCACATTTAGAATAAACAAGAGAGAGAGAAAAGGGAGTGTGTTAGAACAGCTGATTTTTGGGGTCAGCTACTGTGACTCTTTGTCAGAATCTTTCTTCTTAGGTTCTAAGTAGTTTCACGTAAAGCATCTTCACTGCAAATATTTTTGCCACAAAACTAAGTGGCTATGAGACAATTATGCCAAAAAAGAGAAAAGAACAAAACATAAAAGTTACATTGAAAAGAACATCTTGAAATATAAAAAATCAAAATAAGAGACACAATATTTGAAAATGAATATATTTTGGAATATGAATATATTCCAAAAGATACAAAAAGATTTGAATGTTTTTGAAATGTGTGTCGGTCCATGGTCATACCATATAAATAATAGATTTTTCTTTTATCAGTTTCACCTAAGGACTCATCTTCTAAGCCTTTCATTCATTCATAGTTTTCACATATATATATATATTTATATTCATATTTATGTTTCTTGGTGATCAAACTTACTGGACATGTGAAATCGAAGAGTGTAAAGTTAGATCACATACTACTAGGAAATAAGGTATCAGTTTACTTTATTTTATCAATGCAGAAGTAAAACCAAACTCACAATTAATTTAAATACATTAAAAGTTGGCCAAAGGCCAACTTTTCCGTTCTCAACTGAGAACGGAAACCAAATTGTCAGCCTGTTCCTTTCTCTTTCATGGCAAAATTGCCTTATGAACAATAATTTATGAGGCAAAAATTCTCGTGGCAAAAATGCTTAGAGTGAAACTGCTGGACACACACTTCTCTGATGTCCAGCTCCTCTCAGGGTTAGATTTTTTCATAGTAGGGAAGCTGTCAGGTGATAACACTGATATGAACTGAAAAATCAAGATGGTAAGGTAGAAGAGTCCTAGAAGCTGATAAAGGGTGTCCCATAATGTAGTGAAAATAGAGCTGGTTTTGATTCCACAAATACAACAGGGGAGTAGCGTTATAAGGGAGACCTACAGTAGGTCTCTGTCCCCATTGAGAGGACAATGACAACTGAAGTCTCCAGCTCACCACCCTTCCTGCACAACCAGCTGTTTGTAAGAGAAGTTAATTCCAGGGACTGTAACTGCTGACCTGTCTGAACTCGTTTTTGTGTGCAGAGACCACATTCAGCTATTTGAGAATTAAGAACTGGAAGCATTGTAAGAGTCCACAGGTTAAAACAGATGGTAAAACGAAAAAGTCAGCAAAATTATACACAGCAGATCAAAAAAAGATTTTATGAAAATGGGTAGCTAGTATGAAGAGAAGGATACAGTGAAGGGAGAGAAAAAATGCTGGAGGAAAAGCAAGGGAGCAAAGTCGAACAAGGAAAACGGAGGACTAAAGTAGAGAGATTGTGGTGTTAGTGTGGAGAATGGTGCCATCTTCTGCAGCTCAAGAGAAAGATGGAATGGCACAAGGAGAGTCATCGCTATTTTGCAATGAAGTAGATAGTTGAGGGATTGTCACATTACTGCCCTGTAATTATGTGCCAATAGGTTACCATTTGTAGAGTTATTATTATGTGCCAGCTATTACATTTACTGTAATTCATATAACAATCTTCAAGGTGTTATTTTACAGGGGAAGAAACCTAGGTTTAGAGAGTTTAAGCAACTAATTAACTGCAAATTAGTGGATCATTTGAGCCCACCTAACGGTGCCACTTCCCTATTTGCCCTTTTTTCAGCCAGTTATGAAAATCTTAGAAAATCTGGTGAGAGTAGAAAGTTTGTTACTCAGATTAAAAAAAAAAAAGCCAAAAGCACATACATATCTCACTTTATGTGCAGTTACAAGAGATCGATGGCCTCCCCAAGCTCCTCTAAACACTGCTTTGGATATTTTGACATCAGATTAAGAGCAATGAGCCAATTTTTAGCACAAAAATCTCTAAATGTGTGTTAGCCTTCCAAGTCACACAATGTGATGCTATTCAAATGACTTTTTTTTTCTGTGATTCTAAACATTTCTGGAGCTCCAGTCTCAGAATGTCATCAGAAGCTATGTACTAGCCGCAAAATAAAATCCATCTCAATTACTTACTTTTGTTTTCCTCAAATGGTATTTATTGTCCTGCCTTGTTCATTATACTTGGTTTCAAATGACTTTTGGCTATTTTCAACATTGTAAACCATTCTGAAAGGATTTCATCCTTTAGAAATGCAAAGAATGTGCAATAGGTTTAGAAAGAAATCTTAAAGGGGTATTTTAGAAGAGACTATATGGGGGATTAAACTTGGGATAAAAAACTGTTCTCAAATACATCACATGACAGCTATTGTCAGAAAGGGGAAATTTACCCCCTCCCCTCTTGATTGGTTAAATAATCAAATTAACACCAGCCCGAATAACAGGAGGAAAAAATCATATTAATTATGTATATATGAGGAATCTATATAAAGATGAAAGATTCTAAAGGTGGTTGGGCAAAATGGTGGTATATATATCATCTTGGAGGAAGAAGAGATTGGGGGTTGGGACTTTGAAGGAAAGGAAGACAGTTCACAGCAAAATGAAAAGAACATATGTTTGGCATTTGCCAAACATGTTTGCTGGCCATGCAGAAGACAGTGGGACAGAGAGGAGTTTCAACAAACAGATTTTGCTAAGTTCCTTCCTATCTACCACCCCTACCTCATCTTGTACTGTAGTTATCCATGGTGATAAAGGTCCTATTGCAAGAAAGGAACTATCTAAACTCTTTAGAGAGTACAGAGATGATCGATCAGGAGTTCTTGAGTGTTTGGGTTCTAAGACAATTCACAGTTGCATATTTTGGGGTCATATTCTGCTCCCCGCATTACATATGTTGTCTGTAGTCATTACTATAATGAAAGTACTTTATATTTCAGTGTATAAAGCAAAGTATGACTTTTAAAAATGATGTGGCCATTATCACAGCCACCATCAAAATACCAATAACCTTCCACCACAATCCACTGGAACCCCTCCACCCTTTGCTCTGCCTCGTTCCCTCTAATAATCTCAGTGCTGCAATGGGATCCCAAGGGTTTTTAATGGTTTGGTTTTGCCTGCTCCTTTGCTTAGCTTCTTTACGTTCTACATATTAGCGTAATCATGTGGCCTATGTCTTTAGCCTTCTGACTTATTTTGCATAGCATAATACTCTCCAGTTTCATCCATGTGGCCACATGTAGCAAGTTTTCATCTTTCTTTATTGTCAAGTAGTATTCCATATCATCTTTATCCAATCATCCATACTTGGGTACTTAGGCTGTTTCTTGTCTTGGCTATTGCAAATAGTGCTGCAGTAAACACAGGAGTAGATATATTCCTTTGAATTAGTATTTTGGGGTTATTTAAGCATAATTAGAGTGGAATTGCTGGAATCTATTTTGAGTACTTTTTTAAGGAACTCTTCATATTGTTTTCCATGTAGACTCAGCCAGTTTATATCCCAACAACAATCTATAAGTGTTACTTGTTTTCCCCACACTCTTGCCAACATTTGTTCTTTCTAGTCTTTTTAATATAGGCCATTCTCACAGGTTTTAGGTGATTTTTCATTGTGGCTTTAATTTGTATTTCCCTGATCAAAAGTGAGAAACATTTTTTTGGGGGGGTGCCTGTTGGGGAAGTGTTTATTTAGCCCATGGTTTGATTGTATTTATTTTGTTGTTGTGGGATTGTATGAGTACTTCATATATTTGGGATATTAGTTCTTTATTGGATACATGGTGTGTAAATAAAATATTCTGTTTTATAAACTTATTTTGTTTTGGTAACATGATACCACTTCTTGGATCATGGTAAACAGTTCAAGAACTCTTTATCTGAACTCATGTTGAGTATTTGAATTGTCAATTACGTTGAGAAAATTGCCTCTTTCTGACCACATATCCCTATAGTGTTTGAAAAGCCAGAGACTATATATTGCACATAAATGTCAATATACTGAAGGGGTATATATAATTAAAATTTTCATAATCTCATTTTGCCTCTCATCCCCCTTAAGTTATGACTGACTTTGCTGATGTGTATTGATACTAACCTGATGGGCTTTCTTTCTGGAATAGACTTTAAAGCTACAGCTACTACTCTTGATCTTAGTCAAAACACGGAGATGTGATCTAGGGTCACAAATAGGAGTATACGCTTCGCATCACAGCAGATAAATGTTTGCAGCTACGGTAATTATTTTTACCATTTTTTTTCATTGCCACCACACATACATACATACATACACATGCACATACACATACACACATAATCAGTTCACAAGTTGTTATAGGGAACACAGCCCCATCAGTAACTGTCTGAACTGTTGGGTCATTGGTAATATAGACTGTGGAGCAAATGGGTGGCTTTCAAGTCCATGTCCTTGTTCTAATTCTTTCCCTTTTCTACTCATGGAGATAGCCATACCAGTGTACTGTGATTGACAACCATTGATGTAAGGAGTAAACAGATGATGTTTTATCACATTCTCTTAGTACATTTGGTGTTGATTCTTGCTACTCAAAGTGTGACCCGGGAGCCAGCTGTATCTGTGTGCCCTGGGAGTTTGTTAGAAATGCATGTCAGACTCTACCCCAGATCTTCTGAATCAGTATTTGCATTTTAACAAGATCTCCAGGAGATTAGTATGCACTTCAGGGTTGAGTAGTGCTGATTTAGATGGTTCTCCATAATCTCATCTACATAGAAATTGCAGAAAATGCTAAGTTGCTGTCTTTTGGGTAATGGATATTAACAGAAAACAGTAAACAATCAAAAAACCACAAGCAGACTAAACAGATACAACAGTTCGAGAGTTCTCTCTTTTGCAAGTAATGCTAAATGTGTAGAATGTTCAATTCCAGATATTTGGTTTGTTCATGTTAGCCTTTGCAATTGACTACCTTTCCATTTTTATTGCCATTCATGTTGAGTTTGGGGTCTGTTGTGAAAATGTGGTGAAAATGACTAAAACCCATCATCCGAATCAGCATTTTTAATTTATTTCTCATGGGAACAAGATTTTGTGGTTTCATTTCATTTGAAACCACAGTTCTGGTGAAGTAATCTAGTTTCATCCCAAATCAGTAGCAAGGATTAAGGAGGAAACTAACTGACCAAAAACATACTGTAGACCCAAGATGCAAACCGCAGGTCTGTGTCAAAACCAAAATGTTGTGCCTGAAAAGTAAGATTCCAAGGAAAGCTGCAGATTCTTTTAGGGGCCCCACATAGCCAGTATAGCTTCTGAGCCGTTGTGTAGTGGTATGCCGAAGTGAATTCACCTTCTCTCTTTTTCTGCGAGGAGTGCAAACTGCTGTAAGGCCTGTAGAAGACAATTTGGTAAATTATAACAAAAAGCCTCAAAAATATAATCCTATGATCCAGCAATTCCAGTGCTAGAAATTTATTAAAAGATCATCATGTGTGCACCAGTAAGTGGTATGTCAGTTCTATCCAGTGATGGCTACAGATTCCATGTTTGCTCTGCTATGGTGGTGTTCTCCCTTCTGCTCTTTGGCACCCCCTCTGACCTCTCTAACTTCCCAGTTTTTCTTTTTTTTTTTTTTTTAAGTTTTGCAAGGGAAACTTTTTTTTAAGATTTATTGATTTATTGATTTATTTATTGATTTATTGATTTATTTATTTATTTATACAAGCACTGGGTACAGTCAGAAGCGCAGGAGGGTGAGAGAATTCACCGGAGTCAGAGCGGGGGGCAGAACAGGCAGATTGACGAAGTACACTGCTGAGGGGAGCAGCAGGTGGCAGGAGAGGTCTGCGCACCATGTGGGACCCTCGCCCGGCGACAGGGGATCAAACCGGCACTGCAGAGGCTGCGGGCAGCCTCACAACCCAGCGCTCAACCACTGCATCACTGGGGAGGCCTCCCAGTTTTCTTTAAATAACTGAAAGTTCTTCAGTAAATTATTTGATCCTACTGGGGTTCAGTTTCCTCTCTAGGACATAAAGAGTTGGGGATAAAGGCAGTGTTTCTCAGAATATTATCTATGTAGATAAGCTGAATAAAAATCATTTTACCCTCTTGTATGAAACGTAGATTCCTGGGCCTAAATTATCATAATACACAGTAAAGGTGGTATTATTTGCTTTCTACAGAGGAGGATACTGAGGCTCTGTGAGACTTTCATTATAGACTTGGTGAGGGGTAGAGGTAGGATTTGAATCCAGAATCTACTGACTTAATTCAAATGCTTATTTTATCACAGGCAAAACAGACAGTGGGAGACCCTTGCCTTTGTGAGCTCACACCTGAGCAAAAAGGATATTAAAGGTTATTACACATGTCTCACATGATTCCTTAAAGCAGCTTTTTTGCTGAAAATACTTTTAGAAATCTTTACTATCATCAGGTTAGTAGAAGGTGTCATTTTAGTATTTTTTATTTTTTAGTTATGTGGAAAGGATATTTTACTCTCCAAGTATTTGCTATTCACTAGCTGATGAGAATGCAACTTCTCACTTTTCAGTTGTAGCCCACTCTAGTAGGAATGCATATTGTTTGACTTGGAAAGATGGTGCCGCTATGACCTAGAATAGGACCGACTCTCATCCTGTGGGACATGCCTATTTAGTTGGTTGTATACCCTTTGCTTCTATTCCAGAAAAGGTTTTGTTTCATGTATGGTAATTGTAGACTTGATATTGCCTTCAGCCTGGGCTGTTTATATCTCTATTATATTTTCTGAACTGCTTCCTACCTATTGGGGGAAAATTTTCCTTTAAAACATTAATTGAAGAAACGTGTTTCTTGAGCACCACTTGTGTGCCTAAAACTGAGAAGATGTGGCGCTAACCATGAGCAAAGTTCTCAAGAACACATATCCTCATGAATTCAGGCCCCTTGGTCTTTTTAAAATTCTTTCTTAGTTTTGTGAAAGTTCATTCTAAGAAGTGAAGTTTTGCAAATAATTTCCCTCGTTGGAAATGCCAATCATGTGCAACATCCTGTACAATTTAAAGCATTATATCCAAAGAGGCAGACCATGTCAACTCCCTGTGTTAAAACTGTGAATTATTTATTTATTTTTTGTAAATAAAGTCAAAGAATCTGCTTGCTTTGAAAATCCTGCCATGCTATTTAATGCCCTTTCATTATATTTGATCTTCAATTTTATGGGCTGCTTTGGTTAGTGATGGTAATAGCAGAGACTTATGGTAGCCTTCAAGGGGATGAAAGAAGGAATGGAAATGATTAAAAATAAGTTAGCTTTTTCATGTACATGAAGAAGGAATAGTGAAGAAGCAGCAATGCATTCTTAAAATGATTAAGTAATTTACTAGGCCATTTTGAAGCCTCATTAAAAATTAACAAATTGATCTTAATGTATCTCGTCTCATTTTATTGGCAGGTTGCCCAATGTCTTGGGGCTCTGGTTAATGTGCTCAGATGATAATCTCTACCAAATGTTAGCAATCTAACATTTTAAAAACCATGTCTCTTTTGTGTTGATAATAGCAAGACAAAGACCAAAAAAAAAAAAAAAAAAAAAAGGAGGGCTCTTCCTTAGAGTGATTACCCTGAAAGTTTTATTTATTGACTGCAAAAAGAAGAACTATAGGGCCTCCCCGGTGGCGCAGCAGTTGAGCGCTGGGTTGCAAAGCTGCCCGCAGCCTCTGTAGCACCTGTTCGATCCCCCGCTGCTCCCCAGCCACCGGAGGAGGGTCCCACATGGCGCACAGACCTCTCCTGCCGCCCGCTGCTCCCCTCAGCAGTGTACCTCGGTCCTTCTGCCTGCTCTGCTCCCTGCTCTGGCTCGGTGAATTCTCTCACCCTCCCACGCTTCTGACCGTACCCAGTGCTTGTATAAATAAATAAATAAATCTTTAAAAAATAAAAATAAAAAAAAAAGAACTATACCAAGTATTGATATTACATCTGTGACTCATTTGTTCCCACTAAGATTATAAATGTTTTTACTGAACACCAGCTGTATCTACAACATTTAAGTAAATTAGGTCAGACTCAATATTCTGGATGTCTACGAACTGCATAAATTCTTCATAATGGTATGAAAGTAGCAAGACAAGTAAGATGACCTTGGGCCCAATAGCATGTAAGGGCAGGGCTCTGTCTTTGCCTCATTCATTTCTACTCAAGGGGCCAGCACCCTCTGGGTACTCATATTTGCAAGTAAAGGAGCTTGTTGTGAACAGCCATGATCTGATTGGTGTCTTATCTGCAAAGAACACTAAACTTTTCTCTTTTTTGCATGCACCATCACTTAATATGAAAACCTCTGATACCAAGAATCATTGAGTTAGAAATGGCCCTAAAAGATTCTGATCTAAATCCATGGCTTTTAGATTTTTTTTTCTCTATTTACATTTTAAGACTGAAGCTATGCAGCTTACCCAGAGACATAGAATTGGAACATAAACATAGCATAGAACATGAAACACTTCAAGTCTCTTCCTTTTTTTAACTCCTATCCTCCAAATATTGTTCAAATTCTTTCACCTTATTCATTTATTCAAGACCCACACAACTACTTCACATACAATGCATCTTCCACTATTTTCAGTTATTCATTTTTAAGTGAAGGGATAATTTGATGATATTTTCACAGTAACTTTCTAGAGATGTATCTAAAGTATTTAAAAAATTGCCCAGTATTCCTTGTTAGCTTATCCATAACTCTTACATTAGCATGTTTTAGTGGCCTATATATATGAATATTTCCAAAGCATGACTCATGGGCTTACATAAAATGTGATTGATTGTACAAAATTAAAATAATAAGTGTTACTGGAATTTATAGGTTTGAGGACATAAGTGACAAAGGAACAGCTAGGGGAAGTGTGCATGGGTAGCACAGGGGACAGAGGAGCCGTGAGTGCTCAGTGTCACATGGGCATTAGGGAGTGTCAGTTCATCCATCCAGTGACTTTAGAGAAAGCTGACTTGGAGAGCTGCAATAATTAACATTTCTGGAGCAGTTATTCTGGGCCAGACCCTGTGTGAAACATATAGAATATAATTTCTCATCTTCACAGTCATTTGTCCCCATTTATACAAATGAAAAAAAATCTCTGTCAAGTATTTGTTCCAAAGTCAAAATACCAGCAAGCAGTAGAGTAAGAAATAACACAGATCTTTGTCTCTAAAGAATTTATTTTTAACCATTATGCTTTGTCATAATAAGCGATTTTGACTATCTAAAAAGTAGAAGAGGATCTCCCTGGTGGCGCAAGGGGTTAAGCAGTGCACTATGAAGCAATCTGCAGCCTCTGCAGCACGAATTTGATCCCCAGCCAGGCAGGGAGAAACCCGCATGGCGCAGCAGACCTCTTCCTGGCTCACCCACTGCTCCTCTCAGCAGTGTACTTTGGTCAATCTGCCTGTTCTTTTCCCCACTCTGTTTCTGGTGAATCCTCTCACCCCCTGCATCTCTGGCCTATATACCAGCTCTTATATGCATAAATAAATAAATCTTAAAAAAAAAAGTGGAAGAAATTTATATATACAGAAATAATGCAGACATTTCAAATGAAATTTTCCTTTTAGCAAAGAACTATCATTTTCTTTACTTGATATCAGTTTGTTGATCTACTTGTAGAAATTCACAAGAAAAATTTTGTTGAAGGTTCCTGGAAAAATACAGGCAATACTTTTGGGTTTTTCATAAATGAGGGTGAATAAACAAAATGTCTCCTCCTACTCTAACTTTGTAATTGTAAACTTTCAGAAGTTTACCATTTCAGTAGTGAGTGAAGTCAAATTTAATATATCCTTCGGATTTACATGAGTTCTGTCAGCTTGCAAACTTCTAAGCTTAGGAAAATGGAGATTTTATGATGGACATTTGTTTTCTTGTGGTTCTTTGTACTACTGCTCCCACTTCTTCAGTTTAAGGCCTTTGTTTTTGATGAAAGCTTTGATCTTTGATTGGAGGGAATAATTAGGATAATTAGGGAATGTTTGTGGTTTTTATTGGTGAGACAGTGATATGTATATGGCTAAGCTGTGGGATGAACCTGGTTTCATATATACGTATTATTTTAATTTCTTCCACCATTAGGAATTAAAGGATATTTGAAAAATAAGTTTAAAAATAGAGCACTGACCTTGATTTTATGACATAAGTCTTGGAATAAGTCAACCATTTGTTTTGGGAGACTTCCAGAGCCTTTTAAGAAAACTTAGGACCCCTAGTTCTAAGACTAAGAGTCTTAATTCTAGTGCATCAGTGAGCTTCACTGTTCCTCATTTATGTTTAAGGAAGTTAAGCTAACCCTGTTTTAACAGATTTTGGAATCTCCTATACCACAGTGGAATGCTCCTTCCTTAAATGATTTTGGTAATTGACTCTCTGGAGCACCTTATCATCAGTATATTTATTTCATACTATTAGCATATTTTCGTGCATTAAGGAATGACTTCTCTCAATGTGCTCTGAGAAGTGAATAAATCACTAAGTTTATGCAGAATAGTCTCTCCCTTGCCTAGTGGTATGCTGGTAAAGACTTAACAACAGATTTTTAACCAATGCCCTGGCCGTGATTGGTAACATTTGGTGATTTCCATGGTGAAAATACTCCCTTGCGGCCTATTTCCAGCTGCCACCCTGATGCTACTGAATGTTGCACTAGGAAGAGCTGTATTCAATTAGCCTTCACAAGCTGGCTGCTGGGGTACCCTCCTTCACCCTTTCTGGCTTTTAATCACATAGCTTGGTGGGCTAACTCCTGATACTGTAGATAAATGGAAAGACAACGGAAAGTTTCCTTGGGCAGCAATTCCTTACTGAGCTTTCAAATTATTGATTTATTAACTTTTTAACTAATTAGTTCAAATGTATTTGTAAGTGAAATATTTCATTGTAGGGCTTATTTATGTCTGTGTGTGCATATGTGTATGTGTGTGCATGTGCATTAGCAAATGCTGGTGCCCACACACACTTGGGTGCTAGCAGAAATCATGACCCAGCTCATAATACGGTCTTCAGATATTTAAAATTCATGATGCTTATTGCAGTTCCAGCAGTCATTCTGCTACTGATGGCTGCTGATGCTGTTGCATTTGATGCAGTCTCAGTACTTAAAACAGAGCTGGTTTCCTCAAATTTCCTTTTAGATTTAACTCCATGGAAGTCACTAGTGACAGCCCATTGACGGAGTGAATCATTGGAGCTAGCAGCTCCACTGACCCAAAGAGCAGATTTGTGGTTGGGTCCACACTGGAGATGTCTTAGGAAACACCCATACTAGAGACTCTGACCTCCTTGCCCTGTGCTTTCATCTAATTGTTTGCGGTTACATTTATGAAATCCATCTGGAGTTGGTGGGGGAAAGTCATTGTTAATGCACCTTAAAATTCACTGACCCAAAGTCACTGAAATGTCTGCCCAATTGCTTTTCTTTTATTGCTGATCAAAATTGAGAGATACTGCCCTGATGTAGCACAGGTCAAATGGCACTGCTGGTCTAGTTATTGCTGACGAGGATCCTCCATCTGCTAAGGTGTATGCTAATGAATATTATGATGCTGGTTACAGGCCTGTTGTCACTCAAGTCCAAAAAGTGAGATGCAAAGTACCCCAGAAACTGATTTAGGGATTATTAGGCCTGAGGTACAAGCTTGCCCAGTTCTTGATGGCAGCAGATGAGAAAACAGGTCATGAGCCCATGCATGGGCAGCAGATACAAGTCTTTATTATGTGGCAGCAGGAGATACACAGGTAGCAATAGCAGCAGCATCCAGCAGCAGCAGCCCCCCGGGCTTTGCAGCAGCAGTGGCCCCGTGCCTGGTGAGTGCCCGTGAATAGCTAATGAGTGGCCAGCAAGTACTGAGCACCACTCCCCACCTGCCACAGCCTATTAGCTTTTATACGATTTATAAACAAAGCCTGCACAGGGTCAAGTTAAAGCCTAGTTTACAGAAATATGTGTTCACACATGTGAACTGTACATCAAGGTTACACTTTACTGCTTTCCACACATGGCTGTATCTCAAGGCTACCTGTTATCTACTAGACACCTGTGCTGGAAGGGCTCTGTGGAAGAACACTCTGAGGAGCTCTGTTTTCCCAGGGCTCTTCAAGGATACATTTGCAATTGCTTCTGAGGAAATGTTGCCAATTCTTCCTAATCTCAAATCTCACCTACTTCTCCATTACCCAATATCTAAAAGTATCAAGTTTTCAGGGTCAAAACTCTTCGGACAATCTCTGTAAAGGTATATATTACTTTGGTAAATTCATTCAAAAGAATGAACTTCTACCAGAATGGACTCGCCAAATGCACATAACCACAATATGAATTTATTGGTAGAAATCAACATTATTATAATATATGCATACAGTTAAATTTGTCGCAAAAGGAGGATGGTTATGAACCTCTTGGCAGGGCTCAGGAGAGTGGTGATGCCGAGTGGGTGGGGCCAGTCTGGGAATTCCCGGCAGTCCTCTGTTGGCAAGGATGGGATCACTTCTCAGAGGGAGAGTTCCTGAAAGTTCTTTCCCAAACTTGGAATGGCTTCAGAACCGTGGGCACTAGTCCATAAGCATCTCAAAGTGCCTTATAAGTTCAGAGCCTTTATTCACACCATTTTTCAGAGGCATATTATCAGGACCACCTATTAATCTGGGTCCTCTCAACAGATTCATGTTTATCTGTCCTTGTCTCTTGTGTGTCTGTTTTTCAGTTTCTCTGTAGATAAGTGGTTAGTTTCTAATTATTAAGTTGCTCTCTCTCAGTTGCGCCTACCTCTCCATCAGTTGGGTCACTATAATGTCCATATGCATAACATCTTAATCAGTTATGATTACTACAGTATCAATATATATGACAGGAGCACATAAGCAGCACTAAGTACTTAGGGTAGTGACATGCTATATTGCACAAGGAGTACTGGGTATGGGTCAGAAAGGTGAGTGTGGGTTGTGTTTCCTTCACGGACTCATAACTTTTCCTAGACCTTGTTACCCATCTAGAAAGAGAATGGTGCCCACCCTGCCTGCCTCAGAGGGCTGCTCTCGGGGTAAATTGGATAGCAGTACAGTGGACTTTTGAACAACATGGTTTTGCACTTGTGGGTCCACCAATATCTGGATTTTTTTTTTTTTTCAATAAACACAATTGGCCCGCCTTCTTAGAGGGGTTAGTATTCTTGAATTCACTGAATTCACGAATGTAGAGCTTTAGGAGAATGAAGGGAAACTCTAAGGAGTTGAGCATCAAGGGAATTTGTTCTCAGTGGGGGGTGGGGTAGGGCAGTTGGGGTAGGCATATTATTCACGGTTCAACGGTACTTTGTAAACTCTGCAACTATTCACTCACACTTCCAAGCCCTTAGTGGTCGAACTTGAGGATGGGCCAGCCTACGAGGAACTGGCCTAGGCGATGTTCACTTATAGCTGTACTGTAGAATCAGTTGACGATCTAAACTGACAATATCTCTTTCCCACCGGAAACCAATTACCCCTCTTCCCTGCTTCATTTTTATCTTTAGCACTGATCTTCTAAAATATTATACATTTTGCCAATTTATCTTATGGCCTGATGAGTGGGTCTACTTCTGGAGGGCAGGGAATATTTGTGTCTCAAATATTTGTGAATAAAAAAATGAACAGTAACAAGTGTAAAGTATTCAGCAAAGGACTAGCATATAGTAAGTGTCCATGACGGGGATATAGTGATCAAAGAAGACTGTCCTTGCCCTCAGAGAATTTATAGTTCAGCTGGAAAAACAGATAATAAATAGTACTTGGCACAGAATGGGGTCTCAGAAAATGTAGCTATTTCTTATTATTCATTTTAAAAGTGAGGGCATTGCAGTGCTAAGAAATTAAGGGATGTACTCCAAATTTCACAGTTAATGCTTGGCAGAGCTGGGACTTAATGTTAATATCAATAATATAAAATTAAGTATTTGTGACAGAGGCCAGTGGTGGTGCCCAGAGAAATGGTGGACCTTTTGATTCGTTTGGAGTCAATAATTTCTGGCCAAACACCCAGACAGTGTGGGTCCTCCCACTCCCGCTCAGGACCCAATATTAGTAGGTCACATTTATTTCTAGTAAATTGAAATAATTTAAAGCTACAAATAACTGTTTCTATGTGAACTTTGTTACACTCTTGCAGGTTGTTGGAAAATCTGCACAAATATCAGTAACATAAGTCATAGGTTCAGGGATTAAATGAGCACTGATTTGTGGTGAGTTCAAACCCGGTATTGAGGACAATGTCCACTACGTAACTAAATGACTCCTATTAAAAGACTCCCATGAGAAATCTGAGAATTTAGAACCAATAAAGAATTTTGTTTCCTCATTTCTTACAAAGAGAACCATATAAATCACCATGTTTGCCTTTTAGCCAAGCCTGCCAAATGTCTTGGACTCAAAAGTAATGCCCATTCACAGGGAATACATAAACCTTAAGGCTGCCATGTTGGTTCTATTCTTATTTCCTTGGTTCTGAAATATCTTTCATTTCTATTTTTTTATTTCTATTTTTTAATTGTGTATGTGTATATGTCCTTTAATCTAAGCTAATATACCAAAAGAATATATTAAAATTGATTTCCCCTCTAAGGCAGAGTACTAATATGAGGAAGGTAGAAACATTGAGGGGAAATAATGAGGCGGGGTACATGAATGAGGATGATCTCTAGATAATCGTTTTGTCATAAACCCCTTTTACCTGGTAATTATAAGTTTTCTGTTTGCCTCTGACGTAATGAAGTTCATGGACCCATGACCTCTTGGTTGACCTGGATTTGACTTCAGAATGAATGCCTTCAGCCCTTTGCTTTTGTCTCTGTGTATGTCTGCTTGCATATCAGATAAGGCCCAAGAGTTAAAAGCTTTGTGGTTCAGTATTTCCCATTTATGTAGAATCGCAAGATCAATTTGGTCTTGACTGCCAGTGAGCTTGTGTTTATGATTTGCTTCTCTGTGACCAGAATTACCTTTACCTCTGTTTTCTTTACCTTTGTACACTAAGTTCACACAATTTCTGCAGAACAACATGTTTTCTGCCAAATTGGCTCTTCCCTCCTGTTCTTGTTGCTATTGAGAAGGGAATACAAATAAAATATTTGGATTCAACTCTCAAAGAGGAATATGTTTGGACCAAGTAGAGTTATAAAAACATCATAAAACCATCCAGATTTACCCCAGCCTGGGGACAAAGTAAGGTCACAAAAGAGTTCGAGAACAACCAATTTCTGGCCTAGCCCAATGAGTGATGTTACTCCAGTCCAAGGTTCTTCCTATGTGGACTGGCTCATTTGGTGGGGGGGCTCCATATAAGCTCACCAAAGTCCATAAATGGCCTGCCTTGGGGGGGTTCCACTGTTTTCTCTGCTGCCACCGTTCTGTGTTTCTCTAGTGATTCTCCCCTGATGTTAATGGTTGTGACTCCTTGTCCCTGGTGCTCCTGGCTGCAGGCCTGGAATGTGGTCATAGCTACTTTTCTGCTCCTGTCCCTCAGGCTCCAGGTTCCTTTTGAGCAGTATTATACCCCATTACCAGGGCCTCTAGCATGACTATCTTTCACTTAAATGGCTCATCCATTAATTTATTTGGTGGGAACAGCACACTGCTGATTGTATCCCCAAATCTGTCCTCACAAATGTTCCATGTAATATGGCACCTCAGTGAGAGATCACTTTTCCAATCTACCCCATAGCTAGGTAAGGCCATGGAATCAAGCTCAACCAAGGGAATAAGAGAGCTTAAATTTTCAGTCACTTACTTAAAAAAAATCATTTGTTTTGTGCATTATCTTTCCCCTGGAAAACATCAGCCACACTAATAAAGACAACTTCCTTGTACAGTGCTTCTCAAACTGTGTTCCACAGGTACTTAGAAGGTCCTGAGACTCTTTCAGAGAGTCTGAGAAGTAATAATTGTGTTCATAATCATGTTAAGATATTGTTTACATTTCCACTGCTTTACATTTAGCATTTATGGTGCAAAATGCAATGGTTTGTAAAACTGCTAGTGCTTTAGCATGAATACAGGTAGTGACACTCAACTCAAATGCAGGTACTGCCTTGCTCTGGCAGTAAAACAAAAGAAAATACAGTTTTAACTAAGACTGTCCTTAAGCAAGCACTGTACGCTATCAATTCAATTAAATCATTACTATTGAATACATGTCTTTTGAATATTCTATGTAATGAAATCGGAAGTATTCACAGATATTTCTGATGCATACAGAAATATGTTGTTTCAAGGAAAGATACTTGTGTGATTATTTGAGCTCTGATTTGGACACAACTTTTCTCATTGAACATCGTTATTATTTGAATGAACATTTTAAACAGTCTTTTGTAAATAATATGTCTGTTTAGACAACTGGCAAACATTTCCTTGAAAACTAGTCTCTCACTTCAGGGATAAATGGGCAGTATTTGTTACTAATGATAAAATTTGGGATTTCAAGTGAAAATTTGAGTTTGGAAAATATGTCTTTGCCCCCATGAACTTGGCAGCATTCCTGTATTTCAAAATTGAGATCAGTGGTTATATCAATGAAAGTGATTTTCTGATATTACGTAATCACTTGTGTTAGTATTTGGAAGTTCGGCGTAGCTCAGTGAAGCAATAATTTCTAAAGATTAAATGCATGGTGTTAGGAAATTATGCTAGAGTAAAAGATCCATTGAAAGTGTAAAATAAGACATTTTGTTTGTTTGTTTGATAACTTTGAACAAATAGTTTCAGTTGTATAATCGCCATGCCAGTAAATAGTAATGTAACAGAATATGAAAAATTTATTGATATGTTTTCAAAATCTATATTGGAACTACCATTTGAGTTTTGATTCAGTATCAAAGAGCAGCATTCACAATGATCTGAAAAGTATTAAAATATTGCTCCTTTTCTCAGTTATAATTTGTGTGAAGCTAGATTCTCTATACATACTTTAACTAAATTAGGGCACCAAATTGGGCACCAAATTAGGGCACCAAATTGAATGCAGGCACATTTAATAATAATAATAATAAATCAATTTGTTTTCAATTATTGTGCCAAAGAAATTTAAAACAAACATTAAATAATGCCACTCTTCTCAACATTTTTGAAGAAACAGGTAGTTTTATAAAAAAAGCCAGTGATCTAGCATATAATGGATTTATCATTGCTTTAAAATGAATTAAGCAGTGATTCAATGAATATTTTAATGGTTTTAGTTCTAATTTCAAATATACTAAATGTCGATAGCTATTACCCTCTTAATAAATATCTTTGGGGTGCGGGTGTCTCAAGAACTTTTGAGTGTACAAGGATACTGAGAAAAAAACATTTGAGATCATGGTAATTACTGCAGAGCCACACAATGAAATCAACCTGGACCATTGAGTGAGCTTTCAGAATACAACTGTCCTACTAGGCTGGTGTATGAAAAAGGTATATGTATCTATTTTGTTTAAGTTACTTATATATTGGAATTCTTTGCTGCAGAATCTTGGCCTCTATCCTAAATAACATATTGGCCTAGGAATTAGACACAATTAGAATTGTTTTTCCCCATTCAATCCCCAACCAGTGTCCCCAAATTGAGTTTGTGAACTTTGACTCTTTCCTAGGAATAGCCAAGAAAGTGGGCAATGACTTTTTCCTTGAATGTTTTTATACAAAACCAGCCCAGGGGCAGTTAGAATGAATGTTATGGATCAATTGTCAGTTTCATGAAGTCCTTCAGGATTGTGAAGTTGTGGAACTTTTAAGTAAACTGCCTATGCCCATATTCTGGGATTTTTTTTTTTTTAATTTAAATTGGAGCATGGCTTTATTTATTTATTTATTTATTTATTTAAGCACTGGGTACAGTCAGAAGTGCGGGAGGGTGAGAGAATTCACCAGAGCCAGAGCAGGGAGCAGAACAAGCAGAAGAACCAAAGTACACTGCTGAGGGGAGCAGCGGGCGGCAGGAGAGGTCTGCACGCCATATGGGACCCTCCTCTGATGGCCGGGAACAGCCGGGTATTGAACCGGCGCTGCAGAGGCTGTGGGCAGCTTTGCAACCCAGCGCTCAACCGCTGCGCCACCAGGGAGGCCCCATTCTGGGATCTTTTACACAAGGTTTTAATCTGTGTTCTGTCTTTGTTCTCTTAATGTTAATATGTTTGGTCTAGTTGTTATGGTAATAATATTTTTCTCAGACTAACAATGAAGGCATGTGGTTTCACAAAACAAGGATATCATTTGGGACAATGGAAGAACACTTGAATTTGAAACTTTCTGGGAAAATTCATCATTGCTGGTTATCGTGTTTATAAAGAGATTTCCTAGAATATGGGAATCACTTTTTACTAATTTCTCTTTACTAGACTTTTGCATGGTGGATTAAATAGATTTACTAAGATTCTACTTAATGATAGCATTACTATTTCATTGTGTAAACACATGTGTATATAACCCCCCACAAATATTGATTACTCAAGAGAGGACAGAAAACCTTTTCATCTTTTTTTAGTTTCCTTTTTATGAACCATGTTAGATATTTATTATCATTTCCTTTTTTCAAAATATCATGAATGGCTGCCCATTTTCTCCAAGATCAAGTCTATGTTTCATCTTGGGCATTTAAGACTATGTAATTTGGCCTCAATCTGCCCAGCCCATGGAATTCTTAATAGGCAGCACAGAGCTTACTATTAGGCTGAGTCCACAAAGGAGGAAAGAAGGGAGCAGCCTAAGATCATTGGTTTGGTACTCTTATCTCTCCTAAAACACTTTAATCCTTTTCTCTTCAGTCATACACTTACGCAAAATTGCAAGCCTATTAAACTCAATTCTCTGAGTACGCTGAACCTAATCTAACAGCTGAATATTTCTAGAGAAAATCAAGCAACTCTACAGATTTTCTCTCTCTAAAAACATAGATGAATTTTTTTTTATCGATTTCTTCCTCTGCTAGTTCATTGTTTGCAAAGGGTAGACAATAACTTTTGTATAATGATTTTGTAGCCTTCTACTTTACTGTACCAATTTATTTTTCTAATTGTTTTCTGGTGGAGTCTTTAGTAGAGTCTCCATGTATATTTCTATGTTGTCTGAAAATGGTGAGAGTTTTACTTATTTTCCTATTTGGAGTCTTTGCTCTTGCTTAATTGCTCTAACTAGGATTTCCAATACTAAGTTAAATAGTACTTGTGAAAGTGGATTTCCTTGTCTTGTATCTGGTCTTAGAGAAGAAGCTTTCAGTTTTTCACTACTGACTATGAAGTTAGCTAGACCACTACCTCAAACTATACACAAAAATTAGCTCAACATGGATTAAAGCCTTGAAGGTAAGACCTGAAATCATAAAATAGAAGAAAACACAGACAAAACATTTTGAAACAATAACTTAACTGACATCTTTGGAAACTCAACTACAACAGCAAGAAAAATAAAAGCAAAATTAAATAAATAGGACTACATCAAGATAAAAAACTCCTGGGGCCTCCCTAGTGGTGCAGAGGTTAAAGTCTCAGTGCTATCAAGCTATCAGCAGCCACTGCTGCATAAATTCAATCCCCAGCCAGGGAGCTGACCCACATAGTGCAACAGACCTCTCCTGTCTCCCCCCGCTGCTCCCCTCAGCAGTGTATTTCAGTCAATCTGCCTGTTCTGCTCCCTTCTCCGCCTCTGGTAAAACCTCTCACTCCCCACACCCAGTTCTTGTATGCAGAAATAAATCAATCTTAAAGAAAAAAAAAAAAACATACTCCTGTACATTGAAAGAAACTATCATCAAAGCAAAACCCTCTTGAATGAGAATAAATTTGTACATCATACATCCAAGAGGATATTAACATCCAAGATCTACAGAGTATATATATATCTATAGGAAAACACATAGGCCAGTCAAAAAATAGAAGAACCAAATGGACACTTCTCCAAGGAAGACATACAGATGGTCAACATGCACATGAAAAAAATGCTCATTACTTAACATCAGGAAGATACAAACCAAAACCACGATGAGGTACCATTTCACATCTGTGAGAAAGGCCCATATTACAAAGACCAGAAACATCAAATGTTGGCAAGGATGTGGAGAAAAATGAACACTTGTATATTGTTGGTGGGAATGTAGAGTGGCCAGCCCCTGTGGAAAATAGTATGGAGGTTCCTCATAATAGATGTGTCATGTGATCCAGCAACTCCACTACTAAGTATCTATCCAAAGACTGTAAAAACTCAAATTTGAAATGATATGTGCACGCCTGTTGAAACAACCTAGGTGCCCAAAGACAATAGATGAGTGGATTGGGTGGACATGGTATATACACATAGTGAAATACTTACTCAGCTAGAGAGAAAAATGAAATGTTGCCATTGCAGCAACATGGATAAGGAGGGTATTATGCTAAGTGAAATGAGTTAAAAGGAGAAAGACAAATATTGGATGATTTTATTCATATATGGAATAAAAAGAAACCAAACAAAGGAACAGGCAAAACTAAGCCAAAACAATTACTGGAAATCTGACTGAAGAATTGAGCCTACCAGAGGGGATGAGTAGGGAGAAGGGATCAAGGTGGGGGTGATGGCCTATGGGGGAGGATTATGGGTACCTGGGTAGTGGGTGTGGTGGGGTGACATATATTTGAAGGGGTGTGATCCTATGTTCCTACATCGTATACAGTGTTGTAAGCCAATGTTACCTCAATTAAAAATATAAAATTTAACTTATTCAAAGTCAAAATTCTTTTTTTTAAAGATTTATTTATTTATTTATGCATAGAAGAACTGGTGTATAGGCCAGAGGTGCAGGGCTGAGAGGATTCACTGGAGACAGTGAGGAACAGAACAGGTGAATTGACTGAAATACACTGCTGAGGGGAGCACCGGGTGAGAAAGGAGAGGCCTGCTGAACTATAGTGGGTTAGTTCTCTGGCCGGGGATCGAATTCAAGCCATCGTTGTGATAATGCTGAAACTTAACCCCTAGGCCACCAGGGAGGCCCTCAAAGTCAAAGTTCTAAGAGGGGGTTTTTATTAAAAAGAAAATTAAAAATCAAAAGTATAGATCAAATGGCACCCAGCGTAGACTGTCAGTTTTATCAATTTCTCTCATATTTCACTTTTCTGCTAACAGAGGTAATATCTTTTTTTCTTGTAAGTGCCTCAGCTAATTAATGACCTTGCCTCATAATCTATTTTTAAAAAGAATAGATAAAACTGATATGTATCTATTCACATGTATTTTACCCTTTTTTCTAAGGTGTGTGGCTGTGTTCAAATTTCCTTTCTTATAAGGATACTAGTCATATTGGATTAGTGGCCATCCTAATTATGTCATTTTAATTACTACTTTAAGTATCTTATGTCCAAATACTGTCACATTCTGAAACTATAGGTTAGAACTTCAACATACAAGTTATTGGGTGACACAATTATTCAAGCCCTGATAGCTTCCCTTTTTATTTTTTTTAAAGATTTATTTATTTATGCATACAAGAGCTGGGGTACAGGCCAGAGGTGTGAGGGGTGAGAGGATTCACCAGAGACAGAGTGGGGAACAGAACAAGCAGACTGACTGAAATACACTGCTGAGGGCAGCAGCGGGCGAGACAGGAGATGTCTGCTGTGCCATGTGTGTAGCTCCCTGGCTGGGAGCTGCAGAGGCTGTGGATAGCTTCACAGTGCTGTGCTTCACCCCTTACTCCACCAGGGAGGCCCTAGCTTCCCTTTTTAACTCTCACTACTATTGTACCATTTTTTTTCTTAGTATTTATCACAACTGAATTTTGTGTTATTTCTGTATTTATTTATTTATCTGTCTTCCCCATTAGAATTTGAGATCTATAAATGTTGGGACTCTGTCTCTCAGTTTCCCCAGGCCTACACAGTGTGCATCACAAAACAGACGCTCAATGAATATTCAGGCAAACAGGCAGAGGGGAGAATGGAAGAGTTAGAGGTGTTTCAACCTAGAAAGGCTTCATCCTCACATCAACACTATTGTGTTTTAGTTCTCCTACTTTTAATGCTTCTGTTTTCCTCTTCAGATACTTCCAGAATTATGCCAAAAATTATCTCTCTTTCTGGCAATATTCCCAAATTCCATAGTATAGACTGATTTTTCTGTCTCTGATTCCTCTAGTCATTATTGCCTCAACTAATCATGTTGGCACAGGACATCATCAAAAATTACTTTAGATTATTCTTTAATTGCATTGGGCTTCATTTGTGTCCTCTGTCTCTCCTGTGAGGTAGTTATTTCCCTAAGGTGCTAGCCATTATTTATTTTGCTTCTGGGCATATTATAGAGTCTATATTAATAATGAAGAAGAATTAAACAGGGTTGGGTGCAATTTCCTGACCTTATTTAGGAGCAAAATAGGCACCTCTGGGCAAGGAACCATAAGTAAGGTCAGCTGCTCTGGGAGGTGTGATTTCTTAGGCATTAAGAAAAAATCCTCTGACCTTCCTACACATTTCTACCCCATACATAGCTCTACCTCATTTCCCCCTCTTCATAGCCTCATAGATTTCTAATGCTAATTTTTGGAGAAATTGTTAGACTGAACGATAGAAAATGAACCTCAAGATAAATGTTCTCTTCCTGACTTTTATGCTGCCTTTCCCACACACCTCAAAAATGAGTTGAACTGCAAAAGTGACAAAATTGAAAGAATATTCTAGAAATTCATGTGGAAACTCTCAGAAGTAGATTTGATTTCTAATGTAGGGGGGGGGGGTGGCATTTTAAACAGCTTAGAAATACAATGTTTATATTACATCAAAATTTTCATAGGCCCCACCTACTTTGAGGTCAATTTTATGCTCTGGAAACACACACACTACTTCCTGCCAGCTACCAAAACAGCCTTGAAGTGATGGGCATATTGACTCATGGTCCTGTAACATTCCTTTTAGACACATATCAGCATAGTTGTTATTATGTTACTGCCCAAACACCCACAGGTTCTCAAGAGGTAAAACAGGATTAATATTGAAGAATTTAGTCCTGCCCTCTTCTCTTTTATTCAAATCAAGTTTTTGAAAGGATCACAGTTGGAAGTTCATTTTACTCCTCATAAGAAATAAAGATGTGTGACCAGGCTGTTCTCAGTCCTTGGAGTCAAGTCATAATCTGGAACTATTTTGTTTGGAAATCATACTTTAGTCATAGCAAGGAAGTCATCCAACATAAATTATATGACCCAGCTTCCAGGTGTGGAACTGGAGGAAGCTGACATTATACTGTATGATATATATATATAATGCGTAACCAGAAGGCATCTTATAAATGCCTATTAACTATTCAAGGCGGAAAAATGTCATTCTTATAGCTGGAGCTGGTGATTTGGTCAATGAAATAGTCAGATTTACCTATTACAGCCTGAGATCTCATGCCATTTATCATAGCCGATGACCAGATATTTCTATATGATTTCTTTATCTGGTCTGTAAATAATATAAAGCATCTATAATTTGTACAGTATTCTCAGATTAAGGGAACACATATTTTATGTCAATCATAGGACCTAAAGTTTCTAGCCAATAGTGAGTTTTCATTACATGCGCATCGATTAATTTTTTTTAATTTAAATTTTATTTTTATATTCCCCATACAATTACAACCCCCTTATTTTGACCCCAAGCCATCCTTTCCCCACCCCCCCACTCTCCATAGAGTGTCTCTGGTTCATAGTTGTTTGTTGATTTTGATATTTTCTTTCCTATAGTTATTCTTTTTCCTGGTCCCTTATTTAAGTTTTCTAGATTCCTGCTATGAGTGAGACCATCCAGTATTTTTCTTTTTCTTTCTGGCTTATTTCGCTGAACATGATCCCTTCCAGCGCCATCCATGTTGCTGCAAATTGCATGTGTTTATCTTTTTTGAATGCTGAGTAATATTCCATGGTGTATATGTACCACATCTTCTTGATCCAGTCATCTATTTTTTGGGCATTTGGGTTGTTTCCAAAGCTTAGCCATTGTAAATAGTGCTGCTATCAACATAGGGGTGCAGGTGCTCTTTGGAATTGGTGTTTCTGTGTCCTTTGGGTAAATACCTAGGAGTGGAATTGCTGGATCATATGGAAGCTCTATGTTTAGTATGTCAAGAAATCTCCACAGAGCTCTCCATAGTGGTTGGACCAGTTTGCACTCCCACCAACAGTGCAGGAGAGTTCCTTTTTCTCCACAACCTCGCCAACATTTGTTGTTGCTAGTTTTTTTAATATGTGCCATTCTCACTGGTGTAAGATGGTATCCCATTGTAGTTTTGATTTGTATTTCCCTGATTACAAGTGATGTTGAGCATTTTTTCATATGCCTGTTGGCCATTTGCATTTCCTCTTCAGAGAAATTTCTTTTTAGCTCTTCTGCCCATTTTTTGACTGGATTATTTTCTTTGTTTTTGTTGAGTCTCATCAGCTCTTTGTAGATTTTTGTGATCAGTCTTTTATCATTAGTGTTGTGTGCAAAAATGTTCTCCCAGTTGGTAATTAATTTTTTTTAATATTTATTTATTTATGCATACAAGAACTGTGGTGTAGGCCAGAGGTGTGGGAGATGAGAGGCTTCACCAAAGACAGAGTGGGGAGCAGAAAAGACAGATCTACTGAAATACACTGCTGAGGGGAGCAGTGGGAGAAACAGGAGAGGTCTGCTGTGCCATGTGGGTTAGCTCCCTGGCCTGATTCAAGGTCAGGAAATTGAAACTTATATAAATTTTGTGCCCTTATACATATTCCAGCTGATGAGAGATGCAGTGTATTCCATCATCCAAAGCCCAAATTCCAAGTCAACTCTGCACTATATACTTATTTTCTTTGGTCTTTCTCACTCCAGAGACATGGTTGACTATGTGCACTCAGTCAATCAAATGTTTTCTCTTCTTTTCCTTCCTTGTTCTTTGTTCTATATAAGCTTCCAAGCTTTTGTCCCATTTTTCCATTCTCTGAATGGATACAATCCACTTTATAAAGTGTCAAAGTTTGTTATTACCTAAATTGTCTCCTTTAATAATTTTTAATAGTTGGAACTAAATCCCATTATTGATCAAATAAAGAATAAGTCTTAATGCAGCACTATGAAGCTATCAACAGCCACTGCAGCACGAGTTCGATCCCCAGCCAGGGAGCCCCCGACATGACACAGCAGACCTCCCCTGACTTGCCCGCTGCTCCCCTCAGCAGTGTATTTCAGTAGATCTGCCTGTTCTGTTCCCCACTCTGTCTCTGGTGAATCCTCTCACCCCCCCCCCACACACCTCTGGCCTATACCCCAATTCTTATATGCATAAATAATATAAATCTAAAAAAAAAAAGAGTAAGTCTTAAGAGATTAGTTACTTTTACTCTTTAGCTCCTGGCTGGGGATCGAACTCAGGAGCAGCACCACCTTGGGTCTACAAAGCTATTTCACCACAACTGATGCATTAAAAACTGCATTTGGGTTTCATTTCTTCCGATGACGTTAGGTACGCTAATAATTGAAAGCTGCACACTTACCTCCAGGGAAGAGTTGGTACGTGAAAATGAGGACAGTGGGGAGGGGAAGGACAAGAGGTAAAGATGAGGTCCAGGGCTGGAGTAAGGATTTGCTTCCTTAGGACCAACCACTTTGCCTCCCTGGTATGTGGTGTATACTCAGTAGAGCTTGCTTAATGAATGAATGAATGAATGTCTGAAAGCTGAATTAATATTGATAGACAAGTTGGGTTAGTTCTAAATTTTCCCTCTCTTTTCTTGGGAAAGCTGAATTAAATCCAGCTGTTCTTTAGACTGCCAACCACTTTTGAGCAAGTTGCTTTCATTTCTCTTTATTTTCCCCTTGGGTGCTGAAGAAATAAATGCTTCACCAATTATTTGTTCTTTATAAGGGCTGGCCCCTTTTCAAAAATTGTTCACATTCTGTATATTTACTTGTTTTTCCTAATGCTCTTCCATTCCCAGTAACATCTTTTTTTTTAAAGATTTATTTATTTATTTATACAAGAACCGGGGTACAGGCCAGATGCACAGGAGGGTGAGAGGATTCACCAGAGACAGAGTGGGGAACAGAACAGGCAGACTGACGAAATACACTGCTGAGGGGAGCAGCAGGCAAGACAAGAGAGGTCTAACTTGCCATGTGGGACCCTCGCCGGCCAGCCGGCATTGAACCGGCGCTGCGGAGGCTGCAGAGAGCTTCACAGCTCAGCGCTCAACTGCCAGGGAGATTCCCACATGGCGAAGCAGGCATCTCCTGTCGTGCCCACTGTTCCCCTCAGCAGTGTATTTTGTCGGTTTGCCTGTTCTATTCCTGTTCTGTCTCCGGTGAATCCTCTAACCCTCCCGCGCATCTGGCCTGTACCCTAGTTCTTGGGTTCTTGTATAAAAATAATCTTAAACAAAACAAAACAAAACCCTAGGTGTTTAAAAAAATTTTTTTTTCCATATTAGTTTGAGAAAGGCAGTACAGCATATAACCAGAAGTTTTCTGTAACAGTAAGCATTTTATCTTTTACATCTCTTTTATGTTTTTTTGTTTTAACAGTTACTTGAACATATATTGACTCAGTGATTTTAGTCTTAGGAGAGTGAGTCTTATATTTACTTTCTTTTTGATAAACAGTGATAAGAAGAGGATGCTTTATATGAGTTTCATGACAGTGACAATAACAATAAATGTAATTTATATTTGCTATCTAGTTATTAAGGATATTGTTTCATCTGATTTCCATAAGTAAATCAAGATGCTGTTATTAGCTCACTAATTTCATAAACTTTGAAGTATTCACAAAGCAAATATTATCATTTCTAGGATACTCATTGGATCCAGGGGTGGATCCTAGATATAAAATTGGTTCCCTATACTTAATTCAGACTGGGTTAATAGGAGAGAAATAATTAAATCAAGGAATAAATTATCCAGCCAGCTTCATGCCCAAAGCATGTTGATTGAACTAGTAATCCACATGTAGAAATAGTTTAAAACAGTTTCATAAGTCAAATCACTTAGAAATATTGTGTATTAAAAAAAATCAATCCAAATCTATTGAAATTTCTAGTGATGGAAAAAAATTCAGTTTAAATTATCCTAATTCTGTATCTGGTGTATTTTTCACCAAGCAAACATTAAGATATGTTAAGGCCTACAGCTTCTTTAGGATCGTAATTTCATAAAAGGGAATTATGGACGTTTTTAATAGGGAACATTTCCTTGATAATATGCTTAAACTCAGAGTATAATCACTCAAACCAGTCCCTCATGTTGTAGGAGGAACATAAGAGAGTTAGAGAATTTACTGTAAATTTAAAAAATTAAATAACACATATCACAATGATAGAAATAGATAAAATTCCAGTTTTCTGTTTAGATTTATTTTACATAATTTATATTTATAGAAGTAAAAGAAAATATAAAGCAGAAACCATTTTAATGCTAAATTGTTTGAAACAGATGATGAAGTTTAGCAAAGGAAAGCTGAAAGGAAATGTGACTGGGAACTGGGGTGGGGGAGTGAGCAATGAACCTGGCTGCAAGGAAGGGCCCCCCTCTTGGACAGGTGATGAGGAGGGGAGAACATTTTCACAACTGCTCCCCTTTAATTGGTCCCTGCCTAAATTCTCCATAGTTGATTAGGTCACAAATAGAAGATTATGAGATTGTGGAAGCATTATCATTGTTGATGCTACTGTTATTATTATTGCGGCCTAGCAAGCTGTTCCTCTCGCTTTTCTCCAGGCACAGACCCTCAAGCTCTGGTTAATGGCCCCTTATACTGCTCCAGCCCTAGAACTTGACAACAATCTAGGTGGAGAGTGTGGGAGCAAAGCCAAAGGACTTTGCTTCCTTTAGGGAGCATCTACCCACTGGGGCTGGGGGAGTAGTTGTGGGGAGAGGGGGCAGCTATCAGCCCCATCTCCTGCCAGCAGAGGAGGACAACTTGAGGATAGAGTGAAGCCAACACATAAGAAAAAGCAGTGAGGACCAGATGTTTCAGGGATGAGTGGGGAAAGAATCCAGTAGGTGAAGTCGTTGGTATGTTGCTTTCTGTAGCACCAGGCCACCCTTTTCTTCAGTCTTGAGACTACCCCTACAAAGGTAACTTTATAATTTTTTTGCTTAAGTTAATTCATGTTTGTCTCTTCATTTTCAGTGAAACAGGTCCTCACACCAGGCATCCTTCCTAATTCCAAACTGTCTTCACTCATTATTGTAGCTGGTAAACTATTGTAGGAAAATCTTTTTTATTTTTTTTTTTTTTTAGATTTTTTTTTTTTTAATAGAGGCATGTTTTTCTTTCTTTATTTGTTTGCTTGTTTGTTTTGTTTATACATGCACTGGGTACAGTCAGAAGCGCGGGAGGGTGAGAGAATTCACCAGAGCCAGAGCGGGGAGCAGAGCAGGCAGAAGGACCGAAGTACACTGCTGAGGGGAGCAGCGGGCGGCAGGAGAGGTCTGCGCGCCATGTGGGACCCTCCTCCGGTGGCCGGGGAGCAGCCGGGGATTGAACCAGCACCGCAGAGGCCGCGGGCAGCTTCGCAACCCAGCGCTCTACCGCTGCGCCACCGGGGAGGCCCCAGGAAAATCTTTTTTAAATGGTACTTTTTGAACATTATTTCTTTCCACAAAAACTATGGCACTATTCTGTATGATATTGAGTCTATGCTTATTCCTTTAGCTTAATTTCAAGGCCAAAGAGGATATTATTAGTGGACTTTACTTTCAAATCACTAACTGACCTGGGGCATCATCCTTTGAGACAGCCGTACTGCCTTTCTCACTGACAGTGGCAGAATCCTTAATGTTGTTTAACAAGAGGTGATTAACATCTTAAATGACATGTAGCTGAACTGGAATTTAACTTTCAGACTCTTATGAACTCAAACCTTCAGCATTTTCCTTGGAGAGGATCATTTCTTTCAGAAAAACAGAAAGGTTTTCAACTTTAAGCTACTACAGACCAGAAAGTAGACTAATCTGATAATGCCAGAGTCATCTGTCTAACACACAAGTGCATTTCCTGCATGATTCAGGTGCTTTGTTGGGAGACCTTTGCCATTCTTTGGAATATTTACCACAATAATGGAATACTAGAGTGCAATTTCTAAATCCTCAACTGATTTTCAGGGCACAGTTGGTCAGCACTCATAGAAATGACTTATTCAATGCATAGGAATAGACCAGCCAACATGTGTTGGATTCAATGACTGTCATGAGTTACTGCTGAAGTATCTGGCAGATGGCAATGCTTTCTGCTAAGCAGATTTTCCCTTATTTTTTGAACCAATGAGTTTTAAAGAAATATATTAGAATTCATATGTTTTTCATTAATTTGTAACTAGGTCATATCAAGATGTTATTTTATAAAAGCAATTTAACTTCCATCAAACCCTCTGAATATTTTATTTATATGTTTTAAGTTCATTTTTGACCTTAAACACTAGGCATGGTATCAAAGGCAGCTAGCTCATGAGTGAAGACATGTAGATTTGGCTCCAAAACAAGAGCAGAAGATCACAGTAAGTGTTGAAGGAAGGGCCAATAAAGTTTTAACCGAAGAAGTAGTTAACTAGAAACTGAAGCCTGGGTTCCAATTTAGCTAGCTGTGAGCTGATGGACTTTCCTTTCCTTCATTTCCTTTTCTTTATAAGGGGAGTAACAAAGAGTTGTTCTGAAGATAAAAGGATATAAAATTAAAGAAACATCTGAAAGATGGGATCCTGTTCAAAAAATTTAACAATTAAAATTTTTCCTCCATAGTGATGACAGACTTGCTTGATATTGAGATGAATGTGCCTGTCATGTACTCCACGTTATAAACTAACTTAGGTCTTACTTCCCAGACACTTCCCAGTGCCTATTTTATGTATTCATAAATGCAAGTTTGTGGTTCAATCAGATAAGCCAGGATTTTGAGTCAGAATTGTATGTTTAAGACATAAAAAGAAATATGTTTAAGATATTTAAGACATAGGTAGAAGGCAATTAACCTGTTCTTTTGATACATTTCACCCTCATTGAAGGGACATGGAAGCAAATAGGAGTGGTATTACATGTAGGGAATTTGCCTATGAGGCTCATTTCCTGCCAGAATGAATAACAATTAGAATATCTTCCTTTTCAGAGTTGTTTATTTGATATATGAACACAGTAGATTATTGAACAAAGTCATTTCATTCAATATTGTTTCATTATGATGTCAGTGAGAAAAACATTCTCAGCTTAAGTTGAACGAAAAGATTCGAGGACCTGGTTTCATTAGATATTGTTTTACTTAAAATCTAAGTTTCTGATAAGTTATTGACACCAGCATTAAATGAAGACTTGCTGTGGATGTAATATAATTGAAAACAAGTTATTGGGGGTAGTAATGATTTCTCACTCTTTAGTTTTTTTCTCATCATTTTTCTTATTAAAGATTCTTACGACATTGTTCAGTAGAAGAATCTTCAGAGTGGAGGGAGAAGGTGATTGAAGCTGCAGGTGAAGCTATGCCTGGGTTACACCTCACATCTCACTTGGAACCTTCTGATTTTCCTTCTCCTCTTCTTGTTCCCCACTAGGTTGCAGGCAGATGCTTGAATTTTCCTTTTAAATTGCAGTTCTGGTTATGTAATTCCACAGAGCATATTTTGATTACTCCATACTGACTATTAAATAGAATTGGCTCAAACCTGACATTTAGGATTCCCTAAAGTCTGATTTAAATTTTTTAGATTTCTGAGAAGACTCTTTTGGGTTTGTCTTTTTAATGTTCTGCAAATTATTGCTTTCTTCTCCCCAGATACAGCCTTCTCCCTTGCATAGAAAATAATTTTTCTCAAATTCTTCCTGTTGAATTCCTTTATATTATGTACCATTTATCTCAAAAAGTCACAGCCCCCAAGAAATCTGCCATGTTATCTGAACAGCTGACTTTTATTAGAGAATTATTTTATTTTTTCCAAAGATTTATTTTTTTAATTTTATATATTTTTACATCATTTTTCATTTTTGCACAATGGATGCATTTTCATCTTAGTTATAGTCCCCATACAATTCCCACCCCCCCTTGTTTTGATCCTACTCCCTTCTACCCCACCCCCACCCCTGCAGTGAATCTCTGGTTTATAGTTGCTTGTTGAGTTTGATTTTTACTGTATTATAATTAGTCTTTTTTTCCTGGTCCCTTATTTAGGTTTTCTAAATTCCTGCTATGAGTGAAACCATCTGGATTTTTCTTTTTCTCTCTGGCTTATTTCACTGAGCATGATCCCTTCTAGCTCCACCCATGTTGCTGCAAATTGCATGATTTAATCTTTTTTAATTGCTGAGTAATATTCCATTGTGTGTATGTACCACATCTTCTTGATCCAGTCATCTATTTTTGGGCATTTGGGTTGTTTCCATAGCTTCGCTATCGTAATTAGTGCTGCTCTAGACATAAGGGTGCAGGTGCCCTTTTGAATTAATGTTTCTGTGTCCTTTGGGTAAATACCAAGGAGTGGAATTGCTGGATCATATACAAGCTCCATCTTTAGCAGATTGAGGAATTGCTGCACAGCTCTTCATAGTGATTGGACCAGTTTGCACTCCCACCAGCCATGTAGGAGAGTTCCTTTTTCTCCACAACCTCGCCAACATTTGTTGTTGCTAGTTTTTTTTTTTTTTTTTTTTAATATGTGCCATTCTCACTGGTGTAAGATGGTATCTTATAGTAGTTTTGATTTGTATTTCCCTGATTACAAGTGATGTTGAACATTTTTTTGATATGCCTGTTAGCCATTTGCATTTCCTCTTTGGAGAAGTTTCTTTTCAGTTCTGCCCATTTTTTGGCTGGGTTATTCACTTTGTTTTTGTTGAGCCTTGGCAGCTCTTTGTAGATTTTTGTGATCAGTTTTTATTTAAAAGATTTATTTATACAAGAACTGGGGTACAGGTCAGAGGCGCAGGAGGGTGAGAGAATTCAACAGAGAGAGCAGGGAGCAGAACAAGCAGAAGGACCAGGCCCGAAATACACTGTTGAGGGAAGCAGCGGGTGAGACAGGAGAGGTCTGCCACGCCATGTGGATTTCTCCCTGGCTGGCCAGGAATCGAATCACACTGCAGAGGCTGCAGACAGCTTCACAGTGCAGCGCTCAACCCACTGTGCCACTGGGGAGGCCCCAGTGATCAGTTCTTTATCATTAATGTTGTGTGCAAAAATTTTCTCTCAATCAGTGGGGTGTCTCTTTGTTTTGGTTACTGTCTCTTTTGCTGTACAGAAGCTCTTTAATTTGATGTAGTTCCAGCTGTTTATGTTTGCCTTCACTATCACTGCTTTGGGTGATATGTCTTTAAAGATATTACCGAGGTGTATGTCATGTAGTGTTTTTGCCTATATTTCCTTCTATATATTTTATGTTTTCAGGTCTTATGTCTAGTTCTTTAATCCATTTTTAGTTGGGTTTTGTGCATGGTGTGAGGTAGTAGTCAAGCTTCATTCTTTTGCATGTAGTGACCCAGTTTTCCCAGCATCATTTGTTGAACAAATTTCTTTGCTCCATTGCATATTCTTTGCTCCTTTGTCAAAGATTAGTTGACTGCAAATCTATGGGTTTATTTCTGGATTTTCAATTTGTTCCACTGGTGCATGTGTCTGATCTTGTTCCAATACCATGCAGCTTTGATTATTATGGCTTTGTAGTATAGTTTGAAGTCTGAGCGTGTGATACCTCCATTCCCTTCTTTTTTTTTTTTTCAGGAGAGCTTTAGCTATTTGGGGTTTTTGGTGGCTCCATATGAATTTTATCAATATTTGTTCTATTTCTTTGAAGAATGTCATTGAAATTTTTATTGGAATGGCATTGCCTCTGTAAATTGCTTTTGGTAGGATGGCCATTTTGATAATGTTAATTCTTCCAATTCATGAGCTGGGGATATCTATCCATTTCTTTATGTCTTCTTCTATTTCTTTTAACAGTGTTTTATAGTTTTCTCTGTATAGGTCCTTTACCTCTTTTGTTAGGTTTATTCCCAAGTATTGGACTTTTTTTTGTTTTACTAATAAAATGGATAATTTTATTTGATTTCTTCTTCTTCTTCTTCAGATTTGTTATTTGTGTATTAGAAGTCTACTGAATTTGTGCATTGATTTTGTATCCTGCTACTTTACTAAACTGATTAGTTTGAATAGTTTTTCTGTGGGGTTTTTGGGGTTCTCTATGCATATTATCATATCACCTGCAAATAGTGATAGTTTGACTTCTTCTTTCCCTATTTGGATTCTGTGTATGTCTTTCTCTTGTCTTATTGCTCTGGCTAGGACTTCCAGTATTATATTGAAAACCAGTGATGAGAGTGAACCCCCTTGTCTTGTTCCAGATCTTAATGGAAATGCTTTCAACTCTACCATTGAGAAAGATATTGGCTATGGGTTTGTCATATATGGCCTTTATGATGTTGAGATATTGAACAGCTGTATATGCAGTTAATGAAGTCCTGTTCTCTGGTACAAGTTCATGTGAGTTGTTCAGGGCAGGGCCAGTGCTCGTCATCTTCATCTTCCACCATAGTGATAACCCTAGCATGAATCACGTAACAGACCTCTAGTGAATGTTTCTTGAACTTAAAATTGAGTTTGAATGCTATCTTCAACTTTTCTCCATCCACCTCACTATAGCTATTCCCTAGCATGGAGTGCAGGCCTCCCCAACAAATTCTTCTTGGATAAGCTCAATCAAGAACCTTTTTCCTTACATGACAGAACTTTTTGTATTATTTCTCCCTTTGCTTGATTTCAAACTCTCACAACCTGTCTTTTATTCCTCTTGCTTTTTTTCTCATTGTTTATTTCTCCAAATTGCATTTTAAATTTCTTAAAAATATAGAGTAGGTCAAACTCAGCACCATTCAAAGTATCAGAGAGTACCCTGTTATAACAGGTGCTCAGTTGCTACTTATTGATTGAATAATCTCAATCGTTGGGGAAAGGCCTGTAAGGAAGAAGTCAAAATTGTCATCTGCTGTGGTTGGGCTTCCCAGAAAGTACAGACACTGTAGACCACTGGGAAAGAAGTGCTAATAACCTCAAGACCAGAATCTAGACTCAACTAATTTACGGTAAATTATTCTTGAGCAAATTCTGTTTCGTATTTTTGAAAGGTTCACGATGTTCTTAGATTACTCAATTTAAACTAAAACAGATGAAAATTGTCCAGACTAGGTTGCCAGGATTGCTGAGAGAAATGATGGGGGACTTTCAGCTTTATCAAGAGAGGAGGATTACATTGGTGGATTAATTCTGCTTTGGGAAATAAAGCCTACAATTTGGGTGATAGCCACCAGTTAAATGGTGATGGTTGATAGTTATAATAGGAGGTGCTTTTCAGTATCTTTGGGGATTTAACATCTTGTACTACATATTTTTGGACCCCACCCACCCTAGGAGTTTCATATGGTTTAATTTGGGAACCAAGCTTGTGGTTTTTTGGAACAGCTCCCAGATGATTCTGATGTTACATCCCCAGTTAACAGCTATTGCTTTGGAGTTTGGGATAGCTTGGTTTCCAAAAATGGGTTTTCTTCGGGTAAGAATTTCTAGAACCAAAGTTGGGACCCAAGAAGCAGTTGACTTTCCTATTTCTTTGCAATTATTAAGAAAAATATAGGGCCTCCCCGGTGGCGCAGCGGTTGAGTGCTGTGTTGTGAAGCTGCCTGAAGCCTCTGCAGCACCGGTTCGATCCCCAGCCACTGGGCGAGGGTCCCACATGGCGCGCAGTCCTCTCCTGCCGCCTGCTGCTCCCCTCAGCAGTGTATTTCTGTCCTTCTGCCTGCTCTGCTCCCCGCTCTGACTCTGGTGAATTCTCTCACCCTCCCGTGCTTCTGACTGTACCCAGTGTTTGTATAAATAAATAAATAAATAAACCTTTAAAAAAAAAGAAAATTATAGATAGATAGATAGATAGATAGATAGATAGATCTTCTTTCACCTTCTTATAATCCCTAAATTACATTCAAAGAATGTACACTCCTGAGTATAGCATGCAGGGCGTACTTTGCATGTAAGAATTGTCGCAAGCTCTTAGTATTTAAGAGCTGACTTTCCTTACCTCTTAAAAGAAAGTTTTTAGTGTTCTCTGTTATGGGGCTGACTTCTTTCCTTTTTCATGGCTCTAGACCCCTTTCCAGCTAATCCTAATTTCCATTCAAAGAAAATGTGTGATTTTTCTCTTGAAAGACTCTTGTTCTGCCTCCTTAGTAGCCCTTAAGTACTCTTCTATTTGTGCACCTTTGAGCCATAGTCTGCTGTCTGGTTACTGAGCCCTTGGATTCATTCTCTTCTCTGCCCTCCAGCCCTCAATTACCTTCTAAAAAAAAAAAGTGCTAGTTTTGGATCTAGCCTTGTTTCTAATACCCTCATTCAGAGCCCCATTCTGTTTGTTTATTTCACTGTCATATAGGATTGTACACTTTCAAATGTGAATGCTTAATAATCATCAAACAGCAGTTTTAAACAGAATTATATGGATGATGTATGACTATTATTAGTAGGAACTGTGCTTAAAAAGTTCTCAGGAAACCGCAAACATTAATATGGAGGGAGGTAAGACACAGTGTCTTCTCCACATCTGTGCCATCTGAATGTTTTCTCTATGAAACAGTCTTACACTGAGATCTCTTTGGTACTTGCGGCCATGTCAGTGGGGGGGTTGTTGAGTAAAATTTTACTACAGAGTAGTGTTTTATCTAAGTTGAAGTTCTGTGAACATTTATTGAGTAGCTCAATTGTGTCAGTCATTTCAGAAGGCACAATGTAACCCTTAAAACATGGAGAACAGATAGCATTTACAGATCTTATTCGATGAAATTGAGGTTGAGGAAGTTAGGTATCTTGTACCAGGTCACTCATCCCAGCTAAGGCAGCATCCACTGGACTCATGAGCACACAGACTGACAGAGAAGTTGTAAAGAAGCCTGATTTAGAGAATCTGTCCATAATGTTCCTTCCTTCTTCATGAAGGATTTTATAATAGCACGTTGGTGATGCTGTTGAAACTAATGTGCCATTTGGTGAACATATGCATTTGCTTTCTACAGAAGTGAACTGCGCCTGGAAAAAGGGCACGCTCCTACAAATCTAACAGGTTTATTTATGGAGTTTCAGTTCAGTTACGAAGTTAGTAGGACTTTTTTTCCTTCCAACTCTGCCTTCGACTTTGCTGGGTAGATGACTTCTTTTCTGGCTTAAGGCAACCTCTTGGGTGGGTTTTGTACATTGCTGGCCAATTTTGATCACAGTAACTGCCTGGTTTTCAATGTTCAAGATCACAGCTAATCCAGAGTTTTAAATTTCTCTTGATCCATCTTTCAAGCCAGAGAACCTTCGTTGTCTTGGAGTAGGAGGAGGAAGAGGGAAAGAGGGAGGCATCTCTTTTTCATCTGGCTCTAGTTTTGATCTCTCTTTGTTGATAGTCCTCTACTGTTGCATCAGAAATACCACACTGATAAAGAAAAGAAAGGGCGTCCTGAAGACTATAGGATGCTGGTTGCTGCTGGAAGAGCAAAATCCTGGTCTTATTGACAGAGAAAAGGATGGGTCAAACTGATTAGGGTTTTAGGGAGGGTTAATTTTGCTAATCTATTCCTGATCCCTACCCATGGCTCCAATCTTATTAACAAGGTGTTTTACTGAGTAGTTCTTGGATGCAAAGTCAACTCCCTTCCCCACCCACCCCTTCCAGGTCATACCTAGTGATGTATGCCTATTGCTCCAGGTGCTCAAGTGTTCTGCTCTTGTCTAACTTGAAAGTAGCCTTGTATATCCACACTCTACCAGCCTTTGGTGACTTCATGGGACAGCATTCAAGTGTCAACCTCCTCCCAGGCACAAAGTATGGTATGATGTTGGGATTCCATATTCTCCAGCCCCCATAAACCCCTCTGCTAGCAGTCTAGCCACAACCTTGTATTGCCACAATCCACCGTTCAGCCAACAGGTGGTAAACAGACTTTTTTGGATGTGCTACCATGAAAGACAGCTGGAGCACAGTTAATTTCTGCACATCTTTTTTGGCCCATACAAGCTCAGATATCCTTTCTACTTCAATCTCCTTTTTTTCACCATTATTTCCTCATTCCTTTCCTTTGTTCATATAGTAGAGGCTTTGTTACCTACAATAGCACCTTCTCACCCTCCAGGCTATCTATCCAAGCCTCCCAACTTGAAAGAGAGAATTTCCTCTCACATTGTATTCAAGGCCAGTGTTTGCACCCCACCCTTTTAGATAAATCATTCCAAGCTTGCCTGCAATTAGAATCACCCAGAGAATTTAAGCAATTCCATTCCTCAGGTGGCACCTCAGATCCATTAAGTAATTATCGCCACAGGAGGCATCTCAGCAGCAGCTTTGTAAACTCCCTGGTGATTATATTTTGCAACCAAGACTGAGAACCACTGGTAGAGATTAGGAGAGGCAGTGGGAATGACTGTGGTAGTCTGATTTTGCCACCCCTTCATAAACTCTGGCAGTTATTGACATTCTTTTAAAAATGTGGATTCATCTCTCCTGTTTCTTGCCGTGAATACTAGCAAATCATTCTGGGTCAAATTCTCCTCAACACCCTGTTATACATGATGAAAAGATGGCTTAAGTATAGAGAGTGATGGTCTCACTCATAGCAGGAATCTAGAAAACTTAAATAAGGGACCAGGAAAATGAATATAAGAAAGTGAAAATCAAAATCAACAAAAAACTATGAACCAGAGACACTCTATGGGGGCAGGAGGGGAGGGATTGGGGTCAAATAAGGGAGTTGCAATTGTATGGGGAATATAAAAATAACATTTATTATAAAAAAAAAAGTGTAGCGAGTGAAGTGAAGAAAGGGCTTGCTGCTGTCCTCAGCTGTAGCTCCACAAAGGAAGGTTACAATAAAATTAAACAGCACACCCAAGTATTTGTCCTGGAAATTAGTTGTATGGACAAAATGAGTTTTTTCCCTTTATTTCCAGGACAAATAAAAGCAGACACTGCATGTGGTTATTTTTTTGCTAGCTCTCCCTTTTTGTTTGCTTAAGGAATGTACAACGCTGAGGCTGTTTTGTTGTGGTTTAACTAGTCATGGTTTGGTTATAGTGAGATGCGAAATGAGTGTAGCTGAGGCGAGAGAAAATTTCATCTGTGAAAATGAGAAACACAGCCAACTCTGAAGTTTGCAGAGAAAAGGAAGTGTTCTGGCCTTGAGTGGTATAGAAAGACAGCTAGAGCTGGGGCTAATGACCTGACATGTCAAGTGCGCCCACTTGGAACATATCCTGGCCTTTTCACTGAATTCTTAACTCCCTGTTCCTCATCTATCAAATGGGGATCACAGTGGTACCTATCTCAAAATTGTTATGAGTGAGTCAATAATCTCAAATGTCCTATATAAGTAGTTCTTAAATATAGAGTAAATCTGGGTAACTCATTTGATTTTGCTGTACTTCAATTTCCTTCTATCCAAGATGCACATCTAAATGTCTCCAAGTTCCCTCCTTTCAGTATAATCTAATGATCCTACACAGGTTTGGGACTTTTCACTTTCCTAGTTACTTTTCTTGTTAGTTTATGTATAACTGTAATGGACTGCATGTGTGTGTTCTTCCAAAATTCATATGTTGAAATCCTAACCCCTAATGTGATAGTATTAGAAGTTGGAGTCTTTGGGAGATGATGACTCATGAGAGTGGAGTCTCATGATTGGATTCATGCCATTATCAGAGAGATGCCCTCTGTCCACCAGATGACGATGCAATGGGTCAGCCATCTGCAGCCTTGCAAGGGTACCATCAGAAACAATCATCTAGGTTTCCTGATCTCAGGGATTATTAAATAACAGTGATTTAGTCTTCCAGAAGACCAGTTCTTGAGAGTGTCTGAAACAGTTCATTATCATGTACACACCATGAAATTAGAGAATTAGACACTAGCGAGGCAAAGTCACCAATGTCCTCCACAATCTGCACATGAATTTGTAATGTCTGGCCTCCATGTTTTTTTTTTTTTAAATTTTATTTTTATTTATTTATACAAGCACTGGGTACAGTCAGAAGCGCGGGAGGGTGAGAGAATTCACCAGAGTCAGAGCGGGGAACAGAACAGGCAGACTGACGAAGTACTCTGCTAGGGGAGCAGAGGGTGGCAGGAGAGGTCTGTGCGCCTTGTGGGACCCTCACCCTGCGGCTGGGGATTGAACTGGTGCTGCAGAGGCTGTGGGCAGCTTTGCCACCCAGCGCTCAACTGCTGTGCCACCAGGGAGGCCCTGGCCTCCATGTTTTGATTCCCCCAACTCTTTCTGCTTGGAATGCCCTTTGCGTCCAGCATTTTCTGGCTACGTGGCTTATAGTGCTCCCCCAAGTCACTCTCCCTATTAAAATACATTTTATTTTTTATATAACTCTTATCACTCCAACATTTTGTTCTTAATCTGTTTATAATCTGTCCTCCCACTTCTTGTCTAGAATGGAAATTCCACAAAAGCAAGGATTTTCTCTACTGCCTCAGTGTTGCATCTTTTGCTCTTAGAAATATACCTGAAACAGAATAGGCACCCATTAAGTGTTTGCTGCATATCAATTCCTTTTGTAATCTTTACTAAGGTAGAACAGATAATACAATCATATTTACCAGCCTAAGGGTACAACTTGAGGAGTTTTTTACAGAAGTATGTAGTAATATAACTCCTTCCATGCTTGTGATATATACAACCTTTCCATCACCCTCAAAACTCTCCATACCCCTTTCCTAGTAACCGCTCATCTGGTTTTTATCACTGTAATCTTGTGTAAATTTTAACTACATGGAATTATATTTTATGTAGTATTTTCAGTCTGGTTTCTTTCATTTAGCATATATGCTTTTTATGTTGCATTTTTTTGATTGAACTAACAGTGGTTTACAACACTATACTTGATTTGGAGAAATTGGTTCACACCTCTTCAAATGCATGTCACCACACCATAACCATCGCCAAAGCACCCATAATCTTCCATCATAATCCACTGGGACACTTCCCCACTTTGCTTGCAGTGCAAGCCTTCTAGCAAATATCTCTGCTCTTATATATCTGCAAAAGCCTTTATTTCACAATTAATTCTTTAAAATATTTTTGTTGAATATATAATTTTAAGTTAATGGTTATTTTCCATTCTCTCTGTTGTTGTCTGGCTTGCAATGATTCTGACAAATGACGAAGAACCATTGAAAATTTTAAATTAGAACGACAATATGGTTATTGGGTAGTGTAACCTGGTGGCTGAAGTCAAACACTTACAGGTGGTGCCCCCTGGAGAGGGGGTTGCTGGTCAGGATAGATAGCCCCCAGGGAAAGTATCAGTGAGGGTGGAGACTCTTTAAGAAATGTAAGGGGTTGCAGAAGAGGCCCAGGGTTCAGTCTTCAGGATTTCAGCATTTCCTGATCTTCAGCAATTCCTGGGTTAGCCATTTCTGCCCCCACCATGCTGATCTTCCAGAAGGCTGTTGTGGGTCAGTGAAGGACGTGGAGAGGCTTCCAAGAGTCAACCTCAGAGAAGAAAAGTTAGGAGACTTTGCAGGTAGCCAAGTGACTGAAACTTCCCAGTTTTGCTGCTGTTATAGTCTGGAAGGGAAGGTGAAGACCTGGAGCTGGGAGCTCGCTGAGCTGTGTGAGTGGGGCCATTTGTTGGGTCCTTTGGCAGCTGCAGTTGCTGTTTTTTGAGTATCGCATGGCTGGTGCTGTGCTGGGACATCTCGGCAGCATCATGAGCATCTCCTGGTGTGTCCTTCATTGTCTCTGTGATTTGGATCCTGGTCCACGTGCTCCAGGCCCTCAGTGGCAGAAAATGTCACCTTGGGAACCTTTGTGTTTAGGACTTTAAAACACTAGGCACAGCAGGTGAGGTAAATGGCCATTTGTGGCTTCGGTGACTCTTTGTTTCCCTTTTTTGTTAATTAAATTCCATTATTGTGGGAGCAACATGGCGGCGAGGAGACGCTGCGAGTAAGATCTCCCATTAAAAAAAGTTAATAGGGAGGAAAAGCGGCAGGTCCCAGTGAGAACTGGGACACGGAAGATAAACGGACGACTCCAGCAAACTGCCCGAAGAAGAAAGTTGCCATAAAAGAGGACGAGAAGGGAGGGAAGCGCAGAACCCTGCTCCCCTCCCCCGCCCACAGAGGCGGCACTCTCCGACCGGCAGAGACCAGGGAAACAACAAACCAAAACGCCCAACAAGAAAAACGGATGCAGCAAGCGGGACTGTGAGTGGAAAGGAACTATTTCAGCCACCACACCCCGTGAACGGGAGCTGAGGCGAACCCTGCAGGATCCGCCGCGGAGGTGAGCTCCACGCGCCATTAAAAAGAGAGCCCCGCCCCCCAGGAGGAGACCAGCACCAGCACACAGCCCCGGCCGCCCGGTAAGCTTGCGCGAAAGCGGCGCTCGGATTGCAGCTGCCCAGGCCCCTGTGCCTGCGACCTAGGCTTGCGGGGAGACGGCGGAGGCCCTCCCTGAGTGAGCAGGAACAAGGTGCCCAGGCAGGGGAGCGGGATTCAAAAGGCGCCATTCCCGCGCCACTGATCTGGGCTACAGCCCGCGTCCTGGAACTGAGGGCTTTGGAACTGAGACCCGGGCGAGGCCCTCCCTGAGTGAGCAGGAACAAGGCGCCCAGGCAGGGGAGCGGGACTCAAAAGGCGCCATTCCCGCGCCACTGATCTGGGCTACAGCCCGCGTCCTGGAACTGAGGGCTTTGGAACTGAGACCCGGGGCACGAAATTAGGGGCGTGGGTTCCCCACGACGGTGGGGCACAAGGCAGACACAGCACCCCAAAGCTGTTGAGGTGTACCCTACCATCCCCGCTCTGCTCCCTGTCCCACGGGGTGGAAAATCAGCTCCCCAAGGGCTCTAGGAGAGATCTCTGGTGCCACCTAGCGACTTGACCCCAGCACAGGCTACTGAAGGAGCTAGTGGCCAGCTGGGGAGTTAGCCCACACCGGGCCCCTTCTGAACAAGTAGTCTGAGCCCACAGGGAGAGCGAGCACCCACAGCCGGGGCAGACCAGGCGCACAGAAGAGTGTGCCTGAGACCAGAAGCGCAGGGAGTGTGTCCCACATCACCATTTTAGAACAGGAACATTTCTTCAGTAAAGACTACCTGCAGAAGGCTTCCTCAGGAGCCAGAGGTGAGCGGGGGAAGTTCGCCCACGCCAGACCCCCTCTGGCCTGCAGTCCAAGCCCAGAGGGAAGCAGGAACCCACCGCCGGGGCAGACCAGGCGCACAGGGGAGTGTGTCCCCACATCGGCATTTTAGAACAGGGACCTTTCTCCAGTAAAGGCTGCTTGAAACTGACAGATGACTCCTGGAAGAACCAGAGGGGAACAGAGAAGCCCACCCAAGATGCCGGCAAGTCCCAACAACACAGTGTCCCAACGCATACGGCAAATTAGAAAACAGACAGTAGGGAGGAGAAGAACCACACGCAACCTAGCAACTCTCCAGAGAAAAAGCACACCACAAAAAGAAAGCCAGCCCCCAGATTGCAACGACAATAACTTGGAAGAATTTCTGAGCCTTCCAGAAAGAGAATTTAAAATTGCCGTGATTAAAAAACTGACAGAAGTCATTAAGGAAAACAATGATAAGGGAAAAATAATCAACGATCAGAAGAATGCAATTGAGTCCCTAGAGAGGGAAAACAATGGTCAGAAGAAAGAAATTGAGTCCCTAAAGAGGGAAGTAAAAGAAATGCAGGAGATCAAAGAATTAATGGAAGAACTAAAGAATTCTGGGAAAAGCAATGAAAGCAGAATAGATGAAATGGAAGAACGAATAAGTAATCTTGAAGACACAGAAATAAAAAGAACCAAAACAGAAAAGGAAAGAGAAGTACGAAGGAAAAAGAACGAAGAAAGACTTCGGGAACTATCTGACTCCATGAGGAAAGGAAATATAAGAGTTATAGGAATACCAGAAGGAGAGGAGAGAGATGTAGGAACAGAGAAAATATTCAAAGAGATAATTGAAGAGAACTTCCCAAATGTGAAGAAGGAGCTGAAAATTGATATACAAGAAGCAAGAAGAACACCAAACTTCCACGACGAAAGGAAAAATACAGCAAGACACATAATAGTAAAGCTCCCAAGAATCCAGGACAAGGAAAAAATAATGAAGCTGGCAAGAGGGAAGAAACAGATAACATTCAAAGGAAAACCAATCAGGCTGACATCAGACTTCTCCGAAGAAACACTACGGGCAAGGAGAGAGTGGAGGGACATAGTCAACAGACTCCAAGAAAACAGATGCCAACCAAGAATACTCTATCCCGCAAAGCTCTCCTTCCTCTTTGAAGAAAGAATATGGACCTTCCCAGACAAACAGAAACTCCGGAATTTCATTGCAACTAAACCCCCACTCCAAAAAATACTACAAGGAGTCCTAAAGCCAGAACCTCAGAGCGACGAATAACAATGAAAGAAGGCCAAAAAAAAAAAAAAAAGTTATTAAAAGAATAAATAAATAAAATCAAAGGAAAGACAAACACAATGGCAAATACAGATGTTAACATATCAATATTAACTCTAAATGTAAATGGACTAAACTCTTCAATAAAAAGACACAGAGTTGCAGCCTGGATTAAGAAACAAAACCCAACCTTTTGCTGTCTCCAGGAAACACATTTAGCTACAAAAGATAAAAATAGGCTCAAAGTTAAAGGATGGAAAACAATCCTACAAGCAAATGGACCAAAAAAGAAAGCAGGAACAGCTATACTTATATCAGATAAAACAGATTTCAAACTCAAAAAGATAAAAAGAGACCCCAATGGTCACTACATTATGATCAAGGGGACAATACTTCAAGAAGAAATAACACTCATTAACATATACTCACCAAACGAAGGAGCACCAAAATATATCAGACAACTGTTGTCCTCTCTGAAAACAGACATCAGAGAAAACACATACGTAGTGGGAGACTTCAACACACCACTATCAACAATGGATAGATCAACAAGACAAAAAATAAGTAAAGAAACCAAAGCTCTAAATAAAGACCTAGAGCAATTGGGCTTAACAGACATCTATAGAACACTAAACCCCAAAAAAATGGAGTACACATTTTTCTCAAGCGCACACGGATCATTCTCCAGGATCGATCACATACTGGGGCACAAGACAAACATCAACAGATACACCAAGATTGAAATCATATCAACCATCTTTTCTGACCATGAAGGCATCAAACTAGAAATAAACCATAAAAAGAAGGCAAGGAACTTTCCTACCTCATGGAGATTAAAAACCACACTACTGGAAGACCATTGGACTAATGAGGAGATCAAAGAAGAAATTAAAAAATTTTTTGAATTGAACGACAAGGAGGACACCAATATCCTAAATGTATGGGATGCAGCAAAAGCAGTAATAAGAGGAAAATATATAGCAATAGAAGCTCACATCAAGAAACAAGAAAGAACGCAAAGAAACAACCTAATCTCGAAGCTCAAAGATCTAGAAAAAGAACAACAAAAAAACCCCAAAACCAGTAGAAGAAAAGAAATAATAAAAACCAAAGCAGAAATAAATGAAATTGAAACTAAAAAAACAATCCAAAAGATCAATGAAACCAAGAGCTGGTTCTTTGAAAAAATCAATAAAATAGACAAACCCCTAGCCAGGCTCACAAAGGAAAAAAGGGAGAAAGCACAAATAAACAGGATCATCAATGAAAGAGGAGAAATCACAACGGACACAGCAGAAATCAAAAGAATAATCAGTAACTACTATGAACAGTTATATGGAAACAAGTTTAACAATCTAGAGGAGATGGACAAATTCCTACAACTCTACCATCACCCAAAGCTAGATAAAGAAGAAATAGAACACCTAAACAGACCAATTACAATTAGCGAAATTGAAATGGTAATCAAAAACCTCCCCAAAAACAAAAGCCCAGGACCTGATGGATTTACAAATGAATTCTACCAAACATTCAGAGACGAATTAGTGCCTATCCTTCACAAACTCTTCCAAAAAATTGAGAAGGAAGGGACAATACCAAACACGTTCTATGAAGCCAACATTACACTAATACCAAAACCGAACAAGGACAACACAAAAAAGGAAAACTACAGGCCAATCTCCCTAATGAACACTGATGCAAAAATCCTCAATAAAATTTTAGCTATCAGAATCCAACAATGTATCCATAAGATAATTCACCACGACCAAGTTGGATTCATTCCAGGGGCACAAGGATGGTTTAACATCCGAAAATCAATCAACGTTATCCAACACATCAACAAAAAGAAATATAAAAACCATATGATAATATCAATAGATGCTGAGAAAGCTTTCGACAAAGTGCAACACCCATTCATGATAAAAGCCCTTGAAATTCTTGGGATACAAGGAACATACCTCAACATCATAAAGGCCATCTATGACAAGCCAACAGCCAGTATCATTCTCAATGGTGAAAAGCTGAAAGCAATTCCATTAAGATCTGGAACAAGACAAGGATGTCCACTCTCACCATTGCTTTTCAATATAATACTGGAAGTCCTAGCCAGGGCAATAAGACAAGAGAAAGACATCCAAGGAATCCAAATAGGAAAAGAAGAAGTCAAACTATCACTATTTGCAGACGATATGATATTATGCATAGAGAACCCCAAAAACTCCACAGAAAAGCTAATTCAACTCATCAATCAGTTCAGTAAAGTGGCAGGATACAAAATCAACACGCAAAAGTCAGTAGCCTTCCTATACACAAACAATAAATCTGAAGAAGAAGAAATCAAAAAGACCATCCCTTTTGTTATTGAAACAAAAAAAATCAAATATTTGGGAATAAATCTAACAAAAGAGGTAAAGGACCTATACAAAGAAAACTATAAAACACTGTTAAAAGAAATAGAAGAAGACACAAAGAAATGGAGAGACATCCCCTGCTCATGGATTGGAAGAATAAACATTATTAAAATGGCCATCCTTCCAAAAGCAATATACAGATTCAATGCTATTCCAATCAAAATTTCAATGTCATTCTTCAAAGAAATAGAACAATTATTGATGAAATTCATATGGAATCACAAAAAACCCCGAATAGCCAAAGCTCTCCTGAAAAAAAAAGAAGGGAATGGAGGCATCAGACTCCCAGACTTCAAACTATACTACAAAGCCATAATCATCAAAACCGCATGGTATTGGAACAAGAACAGACATACAGACCAATGGAATCGAATAGAAAATCCAGAAATAAACCCACAGGTTTATGGTCAACTAATCTTTGACAAAGGAGCAAAGACTATGCATTGGAGCAAAGAAAGTTTGTTCAATAAATGGTGCTGGGAAAACTGGGTCGCTACATGCAAAAGAATGAAGCTTGACCACCACCTCACACCATACACAAAAATCAACTCAAAATGGATTAAAGAACTAGACATAAGACCTGAAACCATAAAATATATAGAAGGAAATATAGGCGAAACACTACGTGATTTGCACATCAAAGACATCTTTACAGACACATCACCCAAAGCTGTGATAGTGAAGGCAAAGATAAACAGCTGGGACTATATCAAATTAAAGAGCTTTTGCACAGCAAAAGAGACAATAACAAAAACAAAGAGAAACCCCACCAACTGGGAGAACATTTTTGCACCCAACACTAATGATAAAGGACTGATCACAAAAATCTGCAAAGAGCTGATGAGTCTCAACAACAACAAAGAAAATAATCCAGTCAAAAAATGGGCAGAAGAGCTTAAAAGAAACTTCTCTGAAGAGGAAATGCAAATGGCCAACAGGCATATGAAAAAATGTTCAACATCACTTGTCATCAGGGAAATGCAAATCAAAACTACCATGAGATACCATCTTACACCAGTGAGAATGGCACATATTAAAAAAACTAGCAACAACAAATGTTGGCGAGGGTGTGGAGAAAAAGGAACTCTTCTGCACTGTTGGTGGGAGTGCAAACTGGTCCAACCACTGTGGAAAGCTGTGTGGAGATTTCTGGACCTACTAAACATAGAGCTTCCATATGACCCAGCAATTCCACTCCTAGGTATTTACCCAAAGGACACAGAAACATCAATTCCAAAGAACACCTGCACCCCTATGTTTATAGCAGCACTGTTTACAATAGCTAAGCTTTGGAAACAACCCAAATGCCCAAAAATAGATGACTGGATCAAGAAGATGTGGTACATATATACCATGGAATATTACTCAGCATTCAAAAAAGATAAACACATGCAATTTGCTGCAACATGGATGGCGCTGGAAGGGATCATGCTCAGCGAAATAAGCCAAAAAGAAAAAGAAAAATACCGGATGGTCTCACTCATAGCAGGAATCTAGAAAACTTAAATAAGAGACCAGGAAAATGAATAACTATAAGAAAGTGAAAATCAAAATCAACAAAAAACTATGAACCAGAGACACTTTTAGGGGGGCGGGGGCGGGAGGGGAGGGATTGGGGTCAGAATGGGGGGCTGCAATTGTATGGGGAATATAACAATAAAATTTATATAAAAAAAAAAAAAAAAAATAAATTCCATTATTGTTGTTGTTCTCTGAACCTGAGTAGTCTTGCAATTATGTGTGCAGGCAAAGAACTCAGAGAGTGACTGGTAAACTATTTGGGCACTGTCCTTGGCCAGTGCCTTGCTGCACTGTATCAATTTTAATGTATGTTCTTTAATGTATAATACATCTTTTTCCCTCTGGGTATTTTTAAAATGTTTACAAAACTTACTGATTTTCAACAATTTAATGTGGTGTAGTGTTCTATTTTTGTCAGCTTTTGACCATTCAGATGTCTGGATTTATGACTATCAAAATTTCATCACAATTTTTATTTTTACCAATTCTTAATTGTTTCATCTTTCTTCATCTGTGCTCACTTTCCTATTTTTCTGATTAGGGAAGCTAAATGGGAAGCCAGAACAGTATCTGTACCTCCACCTTTTATGAAAATGTTATGAAAAAGAAAAAAGAAGGAACATTTATAAACTACCTTTTTCTTTGCGTTCTTATGCCATAATTAGCAAAGTAGGTTGAGTGATACTATTTCTACATTCCTAGAAAACAGGTAACACATATTTAACATTATCAGTAGTTAAATTAGTGATCTGTTTGCCTTTTTTATATTACCCATTGACTGGTTAATAGGATTTTTTTTTAACATAGAATAACTAGGGTGTAGGCTAGAGGTGTGGGGGATAAGAAGGTTCACCAGAGACAGAGTGGGGAACAGAACAGGCAGATGACTGAAATATACCTAAGGGGGGCAGAAGGCGAGACATGAGAAGTCTGCTGCACCATGTGTGGATTAGCTCCCTGGCCGGGGATTGAACTCAGGCAGAGGTGGTGAGAGTGCTTAGACTTAACCCCTAGGCCACCAGAAAGGGCCATAATAGGAAAAATCTTATTAAGTCTTTTTTCTGAGGGCAGTGAGAATTCATGTGACTCTAATGATTTTTAAAATAAAGTTATGTTTAAGAATGGTTGCATTGTATATTTTTAGGATGTTGATAGGTTCTATAAAATATTGATATGGAGAACACTGATATGTTCTATAAAAGATTTTATGTAAATAATGTAAAAGTAAATGAATAAGCAATAATTATTGTGTTATATGTTATTTTAATCTCATTTATTGTGTTATTTTAAAGTTTAAGAGCAGAGTGTAAAGGCTAACCTGAGACTGGCCACTTTTGGCATAATTTTAAAATATTGTGGACATGTTGAAACTACAGCAAATTTTTTCTAGAATTTTATCTTAAAGAATTTTATAATTTTACTGTTTGACTAATAATATCTTTCAGATTGTCATGTGATTGAATGATGATTGCTATATTAAGCAGAAGAACAAACAAAACCATTTAGGCTAATAATCCTGTGCTCAGGTCAAGTAGAGGCATAAAGATCAGTGCTCTGATAGGTGTCTGCAAATGAACTAGTCCTGGGGCTGATATTGTCTGATTATGTAGCAGGAGGATTTACTGTTATAGTTAAACTGGCAACTGGATATTTCTGCGGTGTTTGAAATGTAAATATCTATTTAAATAGCATTGATATGTACAGTACTCTAAAATTTGTCATTTTCTCAACAGCTTGTGAAATAAAAAATAAATTATTATGTAAATTTAGTATTTTAGGGGGTTAAGAATTTAGGTAATTTTCCAAGTCTGTACATGGAGTCAGAATGAGAATAGCTTTTGAGCTTTGAAGACAAATGCTCTCTCCAAATCCAGGTTTCTGATGAGAGTCACATGGGTAAGAAGCTCTGCTCAAGAGATCTTTATTATTTGCTCTGCTATTTCTGTGGTTGTCCCTGTTTTGGTGAAATTGAAACCAAGATTCCTCACAAGTCATTAATTTGGACTTGGTGTAAGAGTTCAGTTTACTATTCTTCTAAAAAATGCTATGACACTGGGATCACATGGGAATTAAAGTATATTAGAAGAGTCTTCCGTGCAGCCAAGAGACCCTATTATTCCCATTATTCCCTTTCCCAAACATGTAAAACTAAGGGATATGTAAAACTAATTTTTTCTAAGGGGAAAAAAACTCATTCAAAGAAGTGTATTATGTGTGTGTGTGTTTATGCACATATGCATGTATATTTGACAAAGACACAAGTTGTTTACATGGCTATGAAGACTGAACTGGTTTGGAGTTGTTGTGAGCATGATAGATAAGCTTCAGTCAGAAGTTGGCTTGCAAAGAGAATTTTTTTTTTAGATTTATTTTTAATTTATATAAGAACCGGGGTACAGGCCAGAGGCATGGGAGGGTGAGAGGATTCACCAGAGACAGAGCGGGAGGCAGAACAGGCAGAGTGATGAAATACACTGCTGAGGGGAGCAGCGGGCAAGACAGGAGAGGTCTGCTGCGCCATGTGGGTATCTCCCTGACTGGCTGGGAATAGAACCCGCGCTGCAGAGGCTGCGGTCAGCCTCACAGTGCTGCACTCAACCCGCTGTGCCACCGGGGAGGCCTCTCAAAGAGAGTTTTATTCCTATATTGGTCACACACACACTTTAGTTCATATAGGCAAGCCAACCCTAAGTTCTCAAAGTACCTTTGATTGAAGACAGTAGCCACGGGGAGCGAGGAGCAGAAGTGAGGAGAGGTTTCAGCTGGAGAGTGAGTCTGAGTCCAAAGGGAGGCAGCAAAGCGAATTGGACTCCGGAAGAGTAGCCTCGGGCAGGTCTTTTGCTCTGAGCCAGTTTTCAGGACTGCTCTGAGTCTGCTTCAGGTAGTGGCTACCTTCTTATCAGGCATAGGCTCAGGCACCATCTGCTTTATTAGTCCTTAACGGTCAGTATGTGGCCTAAGCTACTTGAACTCAGTGCTCACAGGCACCTTAATGATTTTAGTTTTGTTTGTCAGCTTTACATGTTCATTACAGGGGTAAAAGAAATTTGTTTTTAATGTCAGAAATTTCAAAGGAAATGAGGTCAATGGTGTACTTAGATTTGAAATGTATTTCCTAATAATTGATTTTTTAAAAAAAGACTATGTCTCATTGACAGATAAAATGTTATATTCTATGAATTTTGTAGAATACTCTTTCATACGGGGAAATGTATGGCTTTCTCCTAAGTAGTTTTTTTTAAAAAAATTTATTTTTGTTTATTTATGCATACAAGAACGGGAGTGCAGGCAAGGGGGGTAGTGCTAGAGGTCCCATCAGAGACAGAGTGGGGAACAGAACAGGCAGATCTACTGAAATACACTGCTGAGGGGAGCAGCGGGTGAGACAGGAGAGGTCTGCTGCACCATGTGGGTGGCTCCCTGACTGGAGATCGAAATCAAGCCACAGTGGCTCATGATAGTTTGATAGCTCTGAGACTTTAACCCCTGTGCCACTGGGGAGGCCCCTAGTTATTTTTTGATTTATATAATAAAAAGCCTGGAGTAGGTGTTTCATGGCATTGATTCCGTTCTTCAGTGATTCCATCAAAGACCCAATATTTTTCTTTTCCCTTTTTTTAAACTGAAAAAAAATTTTTTACATCATTGTTCATTTTAAACAATATTTGCTTCCCCCTACCCCCTCAGGTGTAGTCCCCATGGAATTTCCTTCCCCAATGCACCTGTGGACCATAACCACAGACCCCTGTGCTCCTCCTTCCCTCCTTCTGATCCCTCTCCCTCCTCCTCCCCTGCGGTATGTCTCTGATTTATAATTGTCCATTTTTGCTTTGTTGTGTTTTGTACTGTTACTATTTTTTTTTACATTGATCTTATTTGGTTCCCCTATATTTCTGCTATAAACGAAACCATCCGATATTTTTCTTTTTCCTTCTGGCTTATTTCACTGAGCATAAGTCCTTCTAGTTCCATCAACATTGCTGCAAATGGCATGAGTTTATCTTGTTTGTTGAGTAATATTCCATTGTGTATATAGACCACATCTTCTTGATCCAGTCATCTATTTTGCTGGGTTGTTTCCAGGTTTTACCTATTGTAAATAGTGTTGCCATAAACATAGGTGTACAGGTGTTCTTTTGAATCAATGTTTTTGTGTCCTTTGGGTAGATCCCTAGTAGTGGAATTGCCAGGTTGTATGGTAGCTCCATTTTTAGTAGACTGAGGAACCTCCAGACAGCTTTCCATAGTGGTTGGACCAGTTTGCACTCCCACCAGCAATGTAGGAGAGTTCCTTTTTCACCACATCCTCACCAACATTTGTTGTTGCTTGTTTTTTTGATATGTGCCATTCTTACTGGTGTAAGGTGGTGTCTCAATGTGGTTTTGATTTGCATTTTCCTGATTAAAGGGATGTTGAAAATTTTTTCATATGCCTATTGGCCATTTGCATTTCCTCTTTGGAGAAATGTCTTTTAAGTTCTTCATCCCATTTCTTGACTGGATTGTTTATTTTATTTTTTTTGAGTTGTGTGAATTCTTTGTATATCTTTGTCATCAGTCCCTTATCAGTTGACTGGAGTGCAAAGATTTTTTTTTTTCCCAATCAGTGGGATGTCTCTCTGTTTTGGTTATTGTCTCTTTTGCTGTGCAGGAGGTTTTCAGTTTGATGTAATCCCAGGTATTTATCTTTTCCTTGACTTTCTTTGCTTTGGGTGATGAGTCTTTAAAGATGTTATTGCTATGTATGTCTTGTAGTGTTTTACCTATATTTTCTTCTATATATTTTATGGTTTCAGGTCTTATGTCCGGTTCTTTTACCCATTTTGAGTTGATTTTTGTGCACAGTGAAAGGTAGTGGTCTAGTTTCATTTTTTTGCATGTGGTGATCCAGTTTTCCCAGCACCAATTATTGAACAAACTGTCCGTGTTCCATTGCATATTCTTTGCTCCTTTGTCAAAGATCAGTTGTCCATAAAAGTGTGGTTTTATATCTGGGCTCTCTGTTCAGTTCCATTGGTCTGTGTGTCTGTTTTTGTTCCAATACCAAACTGTTTTAATTATTATGGCTTTGTAGTATAGCTTGAAGTTTGGAAGTGTGATACCTCCTTTCTCCTTTGTTTTCATCAGTATGGCTTTGGCTATTTGTGTTTTTTTTGTGGTTCCATATGAATTTTATCAATATTTGTTCTATTTCTTTGAAGAATGTCATTGAGATTTCCATTGGAATAGCATTGAATCTGTATATTGCTTTTGGTAGGATGGACATTTTCATAATGTTAATTCTTCCAGTCCATGAGCAGGGGATGAAAGACCCAATATTTTTCAATGTTTTATTTTTATTGTCCTTATTTCATTGACTTTTGTCGTTAGGATTGCTGTCATATGGTCACAAGAAAGTTTCTGAAGTTTCACTCAACCACAGATGCTTTGTTCAAGCAGAAAGCTGGAGACAGGGGTTATACATTTTGTGACTCTTCCATTATGATAGGTAAGCAAAAATTCCAAAAATCTATAGCTGACATCTGCACATCTGGATAACATGACTATACTTACCTGCAAGGAAGACTAGAAATCAAGGAACCAAATTATGATTGACTCAGTCTAATCATAATTTATCCCCTGAGTGGGCATTGCTATCCTAAGGACAGGGGGTAACTATTGGGGAACAACTAGTAGTGTCTGTAACCTTTATCCAGGGCCATGTATTTATCCTTATTATTATAATTTAAGTGCTCTTCCATATAATAAAAATTCAGTAAAGGAGAACTACCTTGTACTTGAAAATTTTTACAAAATCCAAAATGTTGCTGTGAAATATCTTTATTGACTATCTGTCTCTTTCACCTTGTGGGGAAAAATTCAATTAATTGGTCAAAGATTTTATTCCAGATCCAGAATTAATAGAAAACATAGCCATTGCTTCAAGTGTACAAATATCAATTATCATAAAACTTTCATGAAAGCAAAAGAAATATCTAAATATAAATTTTACACTATTTGTACAGAAAATATTGATGCTTTCACTAAATTATAGTCTTTGACAGTGAGTTTGGGCCATATGCCTCTGTTTCATCATTTAATAATCAAGATATTGAAGTAAATATTTGAAAATAAATTTAACAAATATAGCAAACATCTTTTTTTAACCCAGGAACTGAGCTAGTGTAGTAGAGCTTAAAAAGTAAGGAAGTTAAATTCTTCCTTCAACCTTTTAACAAAATGACATGAATTTCCCAGTAACACAGTGTTGGAAGTACTCAAAGTCCCCACAGTAAGCCGGGTTTTTAATACCAACTTGAGACTCTTGATAACAGAACACGAGGCTGTAGGTATTGGACTAGATAATTAGTTTTCAACACAATAAAAAAAATTAATAAGCATCACACGCAAAACACTCTTTCCAATTTAAGGAAGTAGACAAAAAATACTAGGTGATAGTATTTTCTGACTTTGAAACCAAGTATTTTGTCATTCTGAAGATATAGCTTAAATTACACAAGAACACAAGAAATAATGTTACATTTAGAAGAAAAGAAACAAATTATACACAACTTATTCAAAAAGCGTGATTTGATTTGAAAAATGATTGAAGAAAGATAAATTGTGTAGTTAATAAATATGCATTAATTTTGAGAATATGATGACCTGGGCCTAATCCTAAAAGATATTCTGGTCTCCACTTCAGTGATATGGAAACTGAGTCTGAGGGTCAGTAACTTGCTAGATAGAGTGCCTCAACTTACAGTGGCAAAGTAGCAATTTTGGCAACTCTAAGAGATTGCAGCTAGCATATTGCTACTTCATCCTGGTTCACACCGATTAAAAATACTAATGTCTGGCCCCACCCTACATAACACTTAATCCAAATCTCTGATGTTGGGGCCCAGGCATCTGTATTAAAACATAACAACAACAACAACAACAAAACCCAGAAATCAAAAAACTCCTCAGGTGATGCTATTGTGCAGCCCAGTTTGAGAATCACTGATTATGCTAAAGACCTGAGGATATGATTAATTGGGTTGTTGAGTCAGGATGATTCATATCCATTGGGTTCAAAAACATGAAGTTCATGTGGAATTTCATGACCTGAAAGCAAATGCAGACAAGTTCCTTATGTCTTATTTGAAATACTGTTGTCATGTAGCATCATCTTTTCTAGGCATTCTTCTATTTTCGTATGACTCATGCTGAACAGTATACTTATTTCGTGTTGCAACTTGGTAATTCACATGGTTGTCCCAATGCCCCACTTATCTTTGTGGTCATGGGCACAACCTGGAAATTTAGAACAATGCAAGTCATTTAGAAATTGAAAACATGATTTCTGGTAATGCTTCAAGAAGTATTTTAAGGTTAATTTCTATTTCCACAGTGCCCTGGACTCCTTCCTAAAATAGATTAAAAGCTGTTTATTGGCAAAGAGAGAGGAGAAATAGGTGGTAGGGATTTGGGCTAACACTGAGGTTTGTCTGATTTGTCCTGATTTAAATGCAGGGAATTACCATTGAGTCACTTATGGTTTTTCTCATTCTGAATTTGTATTTGCTGGAATATTTATTTTAACACTATCTGGTACAAGAATTCAACTTAATCCTTCTAAAGGAACTGAAAAAGAACTGAAACTTAGTTACCTAGTTGTCTCTCTTAATCTCTGTCTCTTACATATACTATATTTTCTTTCTTTTAGATAAAAATGGGGGCAGGGGATGTAGGGAAGGACAGAGAATTTCTGTTATATATGTTATAATTGGGGACAAAGAGTGAAAATATTATGGTCACCTCAGGGTTATCCTTTAGTCCACCTTTGTTAGACATTATTTTTCATGGTCTCCTATTCAACACCTCTGGCACCTCATAAATCTTTGAGATTTTGTGAATGTGCTTAAAATAAGTGTAATCACCTCCCCTTCGCCCACCCCCCCTTCCTGCCACACCTAGAGTAATGTTACTCTGCTCAAGTGACTTATTGAATCCCATACTTACTGTTTTCCAGGCATGGACTTCAGACAAGTTACTTAACTTCTCTGAGTTCGTTAGTCTCTGTAATGAAGATAATGTTATCTACTGCTAATGATGACTGCAAGAATTAAAATGATAATTTATAAAAAGCAGCTAGTACAAAATCTGGGCCATGGTAGTTCCTCAATAAACGTAATTTCTTATTTTTTCCTTCCCTTTCCCTCTAACAATATATTCTCAAGAGAAACAAACCTAAAACCAGTCGTTTACACATACATGAGAATTTGTCACATTTTTCTTATTTCCTCACATTTTCTGTAGAACTACACTTCTGATAAAAGTAACGATAATAAAAACAGGTGGTTGAAGTGCTTACCCTGTATTTAACTCTGAGAGTTCTGGCTAGATGACCTATCTATCCTCTTCATAGAAATGGAATATCACTGAATGGGGAAAGGTTATTTGTGTGTGTGGTTGGTTGGAGATCAGAGAAGTCACTCTATGCAGACAGCTTTCCACTCTCCATACAAGACCTACTCCAAGGCATAGTCAGTTATGTGTATAGGCAACTGTTGAAGACCATCACAGTAGCCAATCATCTGAGCTCTGTCCTTGCTGATTCAGGGTAGATTAGGCATGAAAGAAAAGGTCCTGATTTTGGTAAAAGATTTAGGATGACTTCTATGAAAATAATTACAAAGAAGTAATAATTAGAAGGATGAAAAAAATGGAATTAAACCATTTGACACCCTGGTTAGATATTCAATAATACAACCCACTTTAGGCTATAGGATGTAAGAAAATCTGTGTAAAGGTTTCCTTTAAAATATTTCTCAAAGACGCTCCTACTAGGAGACTTGTCAGAAGTACCTTATGTATTTTTATGGAGACAGGGAATCCTTTGTTCAAGGCCTATGGAGAAGGAAGACAAAACCTTAGATTCTGCTCTCTCCTCATCTTGAGGGCATACAGTATTCACAAAAGATGATTTAGATTACATGATCCCATAGAACTTGGCACAGAGAAACTGGAAATAAATATTTATTCTACCAAGATAGGATAGCAGTGTTAAGGTAATGAGACTTATATTGTACAACCTTACAGAAGTTTATTGAGTTGTTAATGGAAATGCATCATCCATGATTAACAAATGTTAAGAAACTACTGTCAGATTTCTGGTAAATATTTAGCAACACTTATAAATTAGACAACAGAAATAGAATAAAATTTGGGGGGAAAGCCACATTTTCATTTGGTTTGAATTAAATATTAAGATGTTATTCAAAGTAAGATTTTTGTTATTCAAAGTAAGATTTTTGTTATTCAAAGTAAGATTTTGAAAATATACTATTTGTATATCTTCAAATTTCTGGACTGCCACTAAGGGGAAAATGACATAATCCTAAAGGAACTGTAGGTAAGTTTTTCTCTTTTGCTGAAAGGAGTAGAATACCCATTTCTTACAAAGAATACTCTAAGTAATGCCTTAATCCTGATTTGTACTGTAGAAGATGAGTGGGTTTTTTGAGCTTTCTCTTTCATTCCCCATAATTTATGTGTATGTGTGTATTTTAAAAACTCTGCAGATTTACTGAGCTCCTCCATGCCTAGGCACAGGCACCCTGAATACGTGGTGTGTCATGTCAAGTTGAAATTCCTTTTGGTGCTGACTCTACCTGATTAGTTTCATTTCTTTAATAACCTGGAAGTTGTGATAGTAGATGTGACAGGGGTCCAGTTTATTGGCACACAATTTCAAACAAGATCAAAGGGAATTTTATAATTACTTGTAAAGAGTATCAAACATTCATGATTTTAACTATACCTACACCACACAGATCGAAATGGGGCTTTAGTGTGTGCTTAGTCATTAGTTTATTTCCCCCCATGCTTATAGAACACATTAATCAGATTCACTGGCTAATTGACACATCTTGATTTTGCTTTTTGTATTTTAGACAGTTCTAGTATATAGATAACAAATGTGTTATTTTGTCATTGTGCACAATTCTTAGGATGACTTTTGGCCAGTCTAAACATTGCCTAGGAATTGTTTATCATGGCTGATTAAATACTCCTCCTGAAGCATGAGTACTATTAATTTCTCCTTAAGAATTTCAAACAAAGCAAACATTTACACAACAAGGGTGATTTCCTTCTAGCAGCAGGGATGGGTCAAGCCAGGGGCTCCAAAATAGATATTACAGTGTCCATTTCCCCAAGACTAGAGTCACATTTAATGACTGTATGAGTTGTGTCTGGAGGAAGATGTGATATCTCTTTCATTATGCAATATGTCTTTTTTTTTTAGTTATATAATTGAAATAAAGGAGCTATATTTAGGCTTTCCCCCAGCTCCATTTTACCAGTTGGTGGTAGAAAGCCATATTTTGTGTGTTTAAAACACTGAGAATAGACCAAGACAAAGGAAGAGAAAAGATAGTTAGGAAACAGGACTGTTTCACAAAGGAATTATCAAGCATTCATTCCATAAAGGAGGGCCTACACAATTGCTTCTGGCTCATGGAAATATTTTCACCTGCCTTGCCAAGGCCTTGATACTGATGTGTGGGAGGCATTCAGCAATCCAGAAAGTTTATTCCTCAACGTTGATTCATTTGAATTAAAGGGCAGGGAAATCAGTTATTTTCCCTTCTTTCCCCAAAGTTCAGGATTTGTAATGTTTAGTGGCTTTCCCCCTACTTAGAACAAACACATTAGTCAAATTTTATATACTGACTCATAAATCACACGGTAGGGCCAAACATGTTCTGTTATGAGAAATTAAGTCTCCCTCTTGACACATAAATCGACTCTGAATTTGAACCAGACAAACAACATCTTTTGGTGAAGTGCTGCATTTGGAAAGTAAATTGCAGTATATAGGCAATAAATGAGCTCTTCATCTCTCACAGGTATCACTGGGCTCAGAGCTTCTTCTCTGAGCTTAGTTCTCTTCTTCAGCGCTTCTGATCCAATGGGGCCTTATTTGGGCTTGGGGGAAGTTCTAAGGGCTCTGGCTGTTGCAAGGAAGCATGAGAAAGGAATGGAGTCTGCCTTACAGAGGTAGCTTCTGGCCCAGAGTGTGGAGCCTCCTTCCTGAGTAAAACTGAACCTTGCACTCTCACTCAGAGGCTGCCACAGTCTAAGCATCAGAACCACAGCACAGGCGCCAGGATGAGTGCATTACACATGATCTGCAGTCATATTATTTTGGTAACTATGAATCAGCAATGCTCAAAATACTTTTTTAAACTAAAATATCTGAGATCTGAAGAAAGAGCAGACTAACAACTGACTCATTATTCCACTAAAGGAAGGCTTTAAAGAAGTTACCCAATCAAGACAATAGATTGCCTCGCTTCCTACAAGGGGGAAAAAAAAAAAAAACATCTGGTACATTTCAATTAATAATAAAATAAATTTGAAAGTAGAACTTTTTTCCCGTAAGTTGTGAGGACATTGTATTGCCTTAATTCTTTGTGGGAATTTTAGATTTTAGCTATCTTTATATCTAGCTTTTGATATCTTTATAGAATTTTCTAAATAGAGATTTTTCCATCTCTCATAAATGTCACTGCCACGCTTGGCTGCCTCCTGTGTCCTTAATGGTTCTTGTCTCATGCTTACCCTACCATTTTCATGCAGGATCTTTCTGACATTTTTGAATGCTTTAAAAAGCCCAGGTTAACCAGACTCTTTTTAAGTTTGGCTGGGCTATGTGAGCAAGGTTACCATGTGGCACCAGGTCTTGCCAGGAATGAGGAGTCAGAATTTAATGGATTATGGCAGTATGTTTGATGAAGCCCATCAAATCTGAAACTCAGTTAATAATATAATCCATTGAGTCTTTCGATTTGCTTTTGCATTTTTAGTACAAGTACTCCATAATATGTCAAATACAGTTCTGTACTATCTCTTAGGCCCTTGACCTCACACACTATAATATACCCTGAATCCTTTCTGTATCATCTATACTAGTGACAACACGGTTGAATGGAAAGTAGGAGGATTTTCAAATAAGAGTTCCGAGTATACATTGAGCTCTGGCCCTCACATTGACTATTACATTACCTGTGTGACCTTGGTTACTTATATTACTAAGATCTAAGATTCATGTTTATGAGTAAAAGCATCTATAGTTCAAATAATTGGAAAACTCTATTTTTTTTTTCTGGAGTTTTCATCTTATACATGAAACAATAAGGAAAATGCAGCAGTAAACAGAATATAAAAAATATGGATGTTAAGTTTAGTAAATAGCATTATGAGGCAAAATGGAAGGTCCATCATGACATAGCTTATGAACCAAGGAGAGTGAATGGAATACTTCAGACAGAATTTTAAAGAATGTTGGTAAATGAGCCAATTGTATCCCAGAACTGGGGTTTAGACTGAACTGCTGGCTTGTGTGATTTGATTGATAGTAATTGGGCCATCTGGATTCTATTGCCAGAATGATCTGTCTCAGCACAGAGCCCACCCTTTGTGTAGCAGGAAGGGTAGGCCAGCATTCTTGGTGAGAGGGGAGGTGGTTTATACAGAATCATCACTCTGTACTAATTTGGGAAATTTATATCTAGGGCCCATGGTGCCTGAATCTGAGTCGGTATTTTTGGACTTGTCCTCTTTTCTTTGCCAGGTCTACGTATGGAGAGAAACAGAGGACCAGAGAAGCAGTTTCTCAGAAGGGGAAGGAATCAATTAATGTCTCATTTTCTTTTGCTAAATGTTTTTGTTTTCCACTTTTTATCTCTCTTCATGTGCCATGATGGTTTTTGATTTCTTTTGAAAAATGAACACAGTCTACTTAGCTGTCACTGTGTTAACACTGATCTGGCAAGGAGTCCAGCCAAAGGTAACAACAGAAAGTGTCAAGTCAGGACTGTGGGTTAAAGCAGACTGAGCATGAAAGCTCCTGGGATCCCAGGAGAGTGGGTAGGGCACAAACTCTGAGGTCAGAGAAGTGTACATGCCTGCTTCATAAACAGGGTTGAATTTATACTCTAGCACAGAATCTCTTTCTGCTCTGCCTTATATGGCCTTTTCAGATGGGCAGCTAGATGCAGCCTGCCACCAGAAATTTATCTACAGGTATAGTTTGCCCCGATCAAGAAATGCTAAAACTGTTTTACATTGGCAAGCCAGAGGGAAATGGAGATTGGTGGTTAGGTGGGGGCAGAGAGAGCATGCATAAAGTATGTAATCCACTCAGAGCAAGTTAAAAGCTGATTATTTTCAGATGGTTCATGGAATGTTGATTAATTCCAACAGTGAAGGCCACTTGCAAGAGTGACATCCTTAAGCACATGAGCTATGCTAAGAAGTAGTTCACAACTTGAGGGATTAGGCTTAAAAGTAAGTATACTTATCTGGGAGAACAGCAGGGAAGACAGAGTACACAGGCAAAGATACAATTTGGCAAAGATACAGTCCACTGGATGGTAAATGAGGAAGTAGACTTCTTTTTGCTTAATTTCAGTGAAAAAGGAAACAAGATTGCTAGCTAATATTGAAAAGAGGGGAGGATTAGGAGGTTTGAGTGGGAAGTGAATGGCAGTCACCTCCAGGTGACTGGAGGCGAGGGTTTCAAGGAACTGAAAGGCTGAGATAGAGATTTTCTAGAGGGATATGAAGGACATGAGAATTATGAAAGAGCAGCCATAGAAAGCTAGTGAGTCACTAGTGAAACTCTAAGAAATGAAGGTCAAGCAGATGGAGTTTTGTAGAAGATTGCAAAAAGGAGATAGTGGGTGCTGCAGTTGCAAGCATGATTTTAAATTGTTGAAAGTTTGTAGTGATAAGGGAAGATCAGTGATCTGGGAGCAGCATTAAATAACAAGGAGGACAGCTTCTATACATCCCAGCCTAGAAGCCCATGGCTTGATAGATTAAAACAGCAACCTCTTGAGAAGGCAACTGGGAAAGCAGTGTCCTCAGAGGAATGCAGATTTCAGAGGCCAGAAGAAGGAAACATTCATGCAGGAGGTTGAAGATATATGTGGATTTTGCTGATGATAGTTTGGGAGGGTCAGCGAACAAAGAAGAGCAAGGAAGATAAACATGTGCCAAGAAAATGGGACAAATTATGGGACAAACAAGCCATATGGGAGTGACAATCTGGGTGATGAGGAATGATCCGGGTCTTTAAGATGATAATAAATACTCATATGAGCATATATTTTGTGTGGGGGGGTAAATGTGGGGTTTCTAAAATTTAGCTTTATCATTATCAGAGAGGTTCAGTTTTTGTCACTTTGGATACAACCTATATCAGATTTGTCCTAGTGGGACAGTCTGTGTTCTAGACTGGAAATAATCTGAGGTCTTAGTTCTTTCCTGTGTGTGTGTGGGGGGGGGGGGCGGGGTGGGGAGGGGTGGGTCAGTTTTATTGAGGTACAATTTATGTTTAGTAAGTGAGATTCATAATTTTAGTATCTCATTTTATGAGTTTTGGCAGATGCTTGTAGTGCCAAATGAAAATTTAGATTACTTCAACAGTTCCTAAAATTCATTGTGCGTTTAAACAACATATTATTCCTACCCTCAACATCTAACAACCGCTTATCTGTTTTTGTCCCTATAATTTTGCCTGTTTCAAATGACAAATAAAAGGAATCATGGAATGTAGCCTTTTAAGTCTAGTTTTGGTCACTTAAACTCTTGTGTGTTTGAAGAGTTCCTTTTACTTGTCAAGTGTCATTTCATTCTATGGATATAATCCAGTTTATTATGAATTTCCTGGTGAACAACTTTTTGAGTCATTTTTAGTTTTGGTTGATTATTATTAAAGCCACCATGAGCATTCATTTATTAGTTTTATTTTGGAATATGTTTATGGGTTTTTTTTTTTTGATAAAAGTTGAAGAGATTGTTGGATAAGTGTATGCTTAGCTTAAAAGAAACTACAAAACTCTTTTCCAAAGTGGCTATATCATTTTGCTTTCCAACCAGCAGTGCATGAAACCTTCAATTGCTCCTCATCCTTGTCAATGTTGATATTGTGATTTTTGTGATTTGTTGGTTTTTTTTTTGAGTATGTGGTGTTATCACAATGTAGTTTTAATTGTACTTTCCTAATAACTAATGATATTAAATATATTTTCACATTAAATATATTTGACACTTTTTTTTTAAGATTTATTTATTTATTTATACAAGCACTGGGTACAGTCAGAAGTGCTGGAGAGTGAATGAATTCACCAGAGCCAGAGAGGGGAAGAACAGGCAGACTAACGAAATACACTGATGAGGGGAGCAGCGGGTGCGGCAAGAGAGGTCTGTGCATGTGGGACCCTCACCGGTGGCACGGGATTGAACCGGTGCTGCAGAGGCTGCGGGCAGCTTTGCAGCCCAGTGCTCAACCGCTGCGCCAGAGGGGAGGTCCTAGTTTTATAATTCATTTTAAGTTAATTTTTATGTATAATACAATAGTAAGATCAAGAGTTATTATTATCTTTTTGTAGATTGATGTCTAATTTTCTTAGCAGCATTTGTTGAAAACCCTATATATCCTTTCTCATTTGAATTGCCTTTGAATCTTTGGCAAAAAAATTAGTAGACCATACTTATGTAAACTGGACATGCTTTTCTTTCATTAATATAGTTAATACTGTCCTTTTTTGATCGCTTGCTTTATAGACAGTTTTGAAATCAGGCAGTGTGAATACCTCAGCAATAATGAGTCTTCCATTATATGAACATGGGGTATCTCTTCATTTATTTCAGTCATCTTTCATTCTTTCATTTCTTTCATTGATTTTGAAGTTTTCAACATACAGATTGTAGTCATTTTGTTAACTTATAGCTAATAATTTCATGCTTTTTGTGATTTTATAAATATACTTTATAAAATTTTGCTAAGAAAATTCAACTCTGTTGGTTACTGTAAATATACTGAAATGCAGTTGACTTTTTAAATATAGGCCTGAATCCATAATAAAAGCTAACTCACTCTAATAGAGTTTTTGTAGAACTTTTAGAAATGTTTATCTTTGTCCACAAGTGGAAGTCATTTTATTCTTGTCCTTTCAATTTACATAAACTTAATTTATTTTTCTTTCTTTACTCATTAACTACAACTTCCAGTATGTGTTAAACAGAAGTGGTGAGAGCAGATATCCTTGATGTTTTCATGATCTTAGTGGGAAAACATTCAGTCTTTCTACATTAAGTATGATTTAGCTGTACTATTTTCTTAGATGCACTTTGTCAAAATGAGGAATTTCCCTTTTATTCCTAACGGTCTGAGAATTTTTGTTATTACTGGTTTTCTAAGTTTATCAAATGATTTTCCTGAACCATTGAGATATCGCTTTCTTAAGTCTGTTTACTCAGTGAATTATGTTAATTGATTTTCTAACATTGAGCCTGTTTTATAATGCTAAGATTATTGTCACTTGTGCATGATGCAGTGTTATACTTTGTATATACTGCTGGATTTTATTTGCTAAGATTTGTTGAGGGTTTTTGCATCTATGTTGATGAAAGATATTGGGTAACAGTTTTCTGTTCAGTGTAATTTCTTCATATGGTTTTGGCATCAGGTATTGCTGACCTCAGAATATGAGTTGTAGTATTCTTTTTCCTTGAAGTTTTGGGAAGATTTTGGGTATAATTAATGCTATTTTTCCCCTAAGTGTTTGCTAGAATTTGCCAGTCATCTGGTCCTGGATATTCTCTTGTTGGCAAGTTTCAACTAGGAATTCAACTTCTTTTAAGTGCTGTGTGTCATCATTTAGATTATCTATTTTTTGGGAAGGTGAGTTTAGTTTCAGAAGTCAGTGTCTCTCAAGGAATTTGTGTATTTCTTTTGAGTTAATGTGTTACTGATATTTGAAATTTCAAAAATTAATACTGTCACTTTTCCTCCCCCTGTTTTTGTGTCTATCTGCTCAGGGTTTTACTAATTTTGTTGAACTTTACAGGTACCAGTTTTTTATTTCATTGATTATAGCCACTTTTCTTTTTAAAACTTTAGATGATACTATTCTCATTCTTACACTTTTATTCTACTTACCTTGGGTTTAATTTGTATTATTTTTCTTGTTTCTTCAAGTGGAAGCTTAGATAATTGATATGAGCTCTTTCTTCTTCTCTAATAGACATATATTATCAAGACATATTTGCTTTAGAAGGAAGGCAAATGTGGGAATATTAAATATCATTTTATTAACTTCTTGAGTAATTCTTTTGCTATTGTAAAACACACTTTGTGTGATTTTTATTTTTATAAATTGGTCGAGATTATTTCATTAAATGGTCAGTGTTCTTTGTATAATTGAAAAGAATGGGTATTCTTTTGTTGGATGGGTTGTCTTATAAAATTATCAATTAGCTCAATTTGGTTGGTCCAGGTATCACATTCTTACTGATTTTCTTACTATTTGTTTTATCAAATGCAGAGACAGAGGATGATTAAATTTCCAACTCTAATTGTGGAATGTCCATTTCAGCTTTCAGATTTATCAGTTTTTGTATTTGTATTTTGATTTTTGTTGTTGTTGTTATAGCTGCAAACACATTTAGAATTGTAATACTGCTCTTTACTCTGGAAATATTTCTTGCTTTGAAATTGACTTTTTCTGATATTAACAAAGCCACTGTATTTTTGTTCAATTAGTGCTTGCGTGGTATACCTTTTCCATACTTTTTCCTTTGACCTATTTCAATCTTTAGATTTTAACTGGCTTTATTCTAACCAGAATGTGTTTTCTCTTGCTTTTTATTTTCTAATCTAATAATTTCTGACTTCCATGTTTTGTTTTGTTGATTTGTCTTTATTATAATTATTGCTATGATTGGATTAAAATCCACCATCTCACTTATTATTTTCTTTTTATCCATTTTTTCTTTTTCTGCATGATTTTAGTTGAGTATTCTTTCACTTTCCATTTTAATTATCTTATAATTAGATTACTGTTATTCTAAATTTTAAAAATCTTTTATCTCATGCCCTGACATTGGCAATACACATCTCTCATTAATATTAAATAGTATTTTACCTCTTAATGTATAGGTGGTATCTTAAAACAGTACACTTACAATTTTTTTCTCTCAGCCTTTGTGCTATTGTTGCCATAGATTTTACTTTTATATCTTCTATAAACACAATACATTTGTATGATTTTGTGCTTCAAAGTCAATTTTGGGCTTCCTGGTGTTTGAGCACAGCACTGTGAAGCTGTCCGCAGCCTCTGCAGCACTGGTTCGATTCCCGGTTGGCCAGGGAGATTCCCACATGGCACAGCAGACCTCTCCTGTCTCGCCTGCTGCTCCCCTCAGTAGTGTATTTCCCTCACTCTGCCTGTTCTGTTCCCTGCTCTGTCTCTGGTGAATCCTCTAACCCTCCCGCCCATCTGGCCTGTACCCTGGTTCTTGTACACATGAATAAATAAATCTTCAAAAAAAAAAAAAGTCAATTTTAAGTGCCCTTACAAATAAAAAAAATTTCATGTTTAATTTCATTTTAATCATTTTCAGAGATCTTTAATTCTTCATATAAATCTAAGTGTCTGTCTCACATTCTTTCTTCCTGAATAACTTCCTTTTACATTCCATAATACATGTGTACTACCAACAAATTCTCTATCTTTCTTTGCCTCAAGAAGTCTTTAATTTCCCCCCATTTTTGAAGTATATTTTTATTGTGATTTGGCTTCTGAATTTCAGGTTTTTTGGGGTATGTTTTCTTGCTCTCATACTTTCGAATGATAAATCTATTGTCATTTTTACCTTTTATTTCTATATGTAATGCACCTTTTTCTCTGGTTGTTTTAAAGAGTTTATTTTTACTTTCATTACCTTTTATATCTATTAAAAATTATTTGTATTGCTTGGAAATTTCTGAGCTTCTGGGAGTCTGTGCATTTGCTGTCCTTAGTTCTTTTGAGAAAATGATTAACCATCGTCTGTTAAAATAACTTTGTCTGTCCCATTCTCGTCTTCTGGGACTTCAATTGGTATGTTAGACTATTTCATATTGTTTTATAGTTCTTGGGTGTTCTCATCTGTTTTCTTCACTCTTTCATTTTTGGGTAACTTTTTTTTTTTTCACTGTTTCTTTTTTTTTTTTTTTAAGATTTTATTTATTTATACAAGCACTAGGGTACAGGCCAGAGGCGCGGGAGGGTAAGAGAATTCACCAGAGACAAAGCAGGGAACAGAACAGGCAGACTGGGAAATACACTGCTGAGGGGAGCAGCAGACAAGACAGGAGAGGTCTGCGCTCCATGTGGGAATCTCCCTGGCAGGCTGGGAATCGAACTGGCGCTGCAGAGGCTGTGGACAGCGTCACAGTGCTGTGCTCAACCCGCTGCACCACCAGGAAGGCCCTTGGGTAACTTCTTTTGACCTGTTTTTAAGTTTGCTGATTTTTTAATTCTGCTGCATCGTGTCAAAGTGACACTTGAGAGTATTCTTCATTCTGTTTCTCTCTATTTGTTTCGAGCATTTGAAATTGAATCTTTCTTACAGTTTTTATATCTCTACTGAAGTTCAGTATTTCTGCTGGAGCCTCTAACATGTTTATTATAGTAATTTAAAATTTTATATACTCAATATATAGTCTGTCTTTGAATCTATCTGATTTTGTCATTTGCTTTTCCTCTCATGAGTAGTTATTTTGGCCTTATTTTTTGTATGTCTCAAAAGTTTCATTGAATATTTGGTGTCACGCACAGAACAGTAGAGAGTAAAGTAACCAGTATTTGTGTTTGGAAATGGGTCCTCTTCTGTTAGGCTATTATGGTGTGGTGTTCAACTTTTAAAAAGTAAACTGATTTTGGTTCTTTTGTTGCTATGGATTCATTCACTATATGCTTGACTTCAAATACCTCTATTTGAAAGTATTTGCTTATGCATTTAGGATGAGGTCTCATTTGCCACTACTTTTTTCTTTAATGTCCCTACTCGAACCTCAGCATATGACCTTCTTTGTATAGTTGTACTACACACACAGGTTCTCTCCAGTAATCCCACTTCTCTCCATTCATGCAGCTGCTGTTATTTCTTTGGTTATTGCTACCCTAGGGGAGAGGTGTTTTCTGTTTTATTAGTTGGAGAATCATGGAGTCTTGGAGAAGAATGACAAAGGTGATAAAAATTCTCTTTGCATCAGCAATTTTCAGGGGTGCTACGTTTTCATATTGGCCCACCCTGGATGTTAGGAATTCATGAAAAATTTTAACTGAGTTTGTCTCATTCCCTTGAATGACTGTCTGGGATTTCTCCTATTCTCATCAGTGAGCCCATGCTATGTCCCCTCTCTCATTGAAGACACTGTCTTTTCTTATAGGCTTTAGAGGAGTTGGATACCCTGTGACTTCATTTCTTTAGGGTCAAGAAAAATTAAGAATTGTGGCTTATCCAATCTTTCTTAGTTGATAGAGTAAGAATGATACCATATTTCTACATCTTATAAAATCAGAAGCACATACTTTTCCATATAAGACTTTCAGCATTTTCACTTTAATCATATCAGGTGGATATGATGCTGTTCTGATTTTGACTATTTTTGTATTTTTTTCTGTTCTAAAATAGAGCTTGGTTTAGGAAAATCTGATGCTAGACTGCAGAATTTCAAAAGGAAGATAACTGAACAGTCTACGGAAGGTGATTCTACATGAAAGAACCACATCCTTGGGTACTGAGTTGTCCTCATAGCCACTGGAATAATCTGTCTCCTCTTTATTGCCAAATTATGAACATAATGAGTCATAGGGACATTTCTAAATATATCAACAGCCTTTCAAAGTGTTTCAGGGGTAAATCCATCAATTATGGTCATGAGAAAGGTCATAATAGTACAGGCTTTCATCATAATCCAGCACCCCCTCACCCCTCGCCCCCCTGTTTGCCTTGGGTATGTTGAAATGCTGTTATTGTTCAGTTAGAAACATTGTTCATTTTTGAAGATGACTTACTGGAAATGAGTAAAATATCTGAAAGAGGTCATCCCATTTGAAGCCCTATTTCCTCATTCAAAAGCTTTTTGTGTCATAAAAGTATCTCAAAAACTCTTCTGTGAGATTCATCAACCTCTCTCATTCTAAACCATTGATTAGAATCCACAACTTCAACTGAAGAACAGATTCTCTGTGGATTTGGATGCCAGCCATTTTCACTGAATTCCCCTCTCACACACTCCTGTTAATAACAAAAGCAGTGTTAATAACTCTGCTGTGTCCCTTTTACCCAGCATGGTGGGTATTTTTGAAATTGTAACTCTGGCAGCCTCAGACAATCCATAAAGTTCTCTGTAAGTTCAATGTGGCTATATTATAGGGTGGAATCTTATAGAAACCACCCCCAAATTAGCCTTGGGTAAAAGAAAATTGTTCTGAATCCTATTTTGTTGAATTGTGTGTTCCCTCCCTACCAAAAGCAATGATCTGGCAACTTGACACAGCCTACATAAATAAACTCATATATCAGGGATCAGGAAATCAGAAAACACTTCAAAATTAAATATTAAAAGCTATACCAAAGCCAGTACTTTTAGCCTAGAATTTTAAAGTTTTATTATCCTCTTATATTTGTAATTTAATACAGTAGTGCTTTCCTTTGGACACTTTTAGTCCAAAATCATAAGGCTTTGTCAAACCTCAGGAGATTATTCATCAAAATGGTAATTTTAGTAACCTGATTGCATCTTCTGCCCATCATGGCATATCAGTTTTCTCCTGAAGATTATGGTTCTTATTTTCCATGTTCTATTTAGATAGAAAAATAATTTCAAAAAGAAATTGTACCTCTTTCTTGCCTGCTTATAATTTGCAATTCATATATTTTTCTCTTCCAATTAATTTGGAGTCATCTTCTTTTTTCTTTTTTCTGTTTTTCTTTTTTTTTAAAGTACTTCATCACTCACTGTTACTTGTCCTCCATGTATTTATACTAACAATGAGTGGTGAAGTTCTCAAACTTCTGTGAAGTTCTGGAACCACATCATAAGTTTTTTGACACAAAAGTAGGACATGTTTATTTTGGAAGAAAAGCAACATTAGTGAAGACCAGACCATTTGGATATATTTTTGTTTGTACTAGAAATAAATTAATCAAACCAGAAAAATTGCCTAGCAACATCTACATTAAAAAGATTCCATAACAAAAATGAAACCACATGGAGGATAAGATAGAAGACAGCCTGAGCCTGCTCTAGATAAGAGTCCGTGTGTTAATGAAGCTGCTTTTCAAAGCTAAACAGAGAAGGTGGAAAAGAATTTACAGTTAAATTCAAAAGATGAACTAAGTTAATTGTAGACTGACAAGTATTGTCTATTTGGTTTCATATTCTGTACAAGGAGCTTTATATACATCTCACTTAATTCTCATAAAAGTAGTTATCGACAATGATAGAAAGGAAGGGGCACATTAAAAGTCAATTTTTAAAACCCAATGTCTACCTTTTTAGATTTTCACTAGATTCTTACCATTTCTAGAAACTTAGGAAAATTAGTTATCTTCAATTGTAGATGGAAAGCAGTGTATTTTGAAAATATGTATTTTTATAGACTTGAAGTAGAAAGAACTAGTCATTCAGAAAATTAATTAGCCTGTCCAATTTCTCAAACTTTCTAATAAATAGAGTTCTTTTCACATTGAAGCAGACACATAGGTTGTGGACCATATCTAGGCAGAAATATGGAAGCTTCATTGATGGGCAAAGCTCGACACAGCTACTTTTGATTTGTGGGGAAGGTGATTCTGAGAATGAGAACAAAGAAGTGATGTTTGGTGCTGGGGGTGGGGAGTCATGCCAAAAACAAACTGTAAATCATGTAAATAATAGAAATAAAGGGTTTTTGTTGTTGTTCTGAGAAAAAAAAATCATTACCAAATTGTAGCACAGCAAAGAGGGTAGCTAAAAATAAAGAATTTTTTAAAATGTATTATTCTACTAAGGCAGGGACAGGGAAACATGTTACCAAAGGATTACTGTGAAGACATGCTGTAGTACCAGATGGAAATGCAGCAAGGATCAATACTTGATGGCAGAGATGACCTGGTTTCTGGATCAGCTGGTTTATAGAACACTACTTTCTTTTCTGTTATTTGTGAGACTATGAAGAAAGTTTGCATCCAGTGAAAAATGGGAATCTTAAAGAGTTTCACATGATTAGGTATTTGCATAGTCATTGTCATTAATCCTTTATTTCGCTTTAAGATCACTTTCTATATGGCAACAGTCCTGAGAATGCTAGTAGAATATGAGGAGAATATGCAAGGGAAGAAAGTAGTGGCATGCTTATGGCTTTCTGATCCCATAGCCATGCTTTTCAACATATAATCATACAGTGAATTCCATGGTTTAGATATTTGCACGGTTTTCTTGGTTACACCTTTTTGGTGTGTGGGTGTGTATGTTTGTGTGTAGTTTGTGTTTTTTTAAATCTTGTATGCTGTGATCCAAGGCACTCAAACCCTATAGATTTTAGCAGTTTCGGTAGCTTACAAGACTCCGAACAAATTAAAAAGGAGCAGAAAACTCTTAAAAGTAGTTTTTTTTTTTCTTATACCATCCTCCAGCCTCTCTCTTCATTGGTTAATATGTTTTGTTCAGTGTGAGCAACATTAGACTTCCTCTTGTACTCTTCTCCAGTCTTCATCGGGCTATCAAGAAGGTCATGTTATCCAGGCCAGAAAAAAATATCAGAATGAGATAGAACTGAGATCTTATAAATGTTTAATTAATTTTACTCTTCAAATTAAGCAGGGACAGAATTTTGTCTTTCTTGGCAGAAGGGGAGCCCATCCTTTCTGGTCATCCTTATGCTAAATTCATTGAGAATCAACTGACAAATGATTTGGCTCCCCTGAGAATCACTTGGCCTAACTTCTAACAGTGTTATGAGAAAGTCTATTTTTCATGTTGAATCTTAGTTTCAGACTTTCTGCCTTCATCTCTATTTGTACTTTCTCATCCCTGTGACATACACATATCCTCATAGATAAGACATTCCCTCCTTGTTCTAACAGACTCAGGGACACAATTTCCCCTTCTTATGCCACATAACTGCCTGTAAGTACTCCTAGAAAGTTTCCTAGATGCTTTATTTAGAACTAACCATAAGTAGTCAGTGACTCTCAAAGACATCCTAAGAATATTATAGAGGAATCTTCAAGATTACCAAACCCAAGAGGAACGGTAGTTGTGATAGTCTTCTAGCATGTTTCCTAAAAATTACACAAAACTTAAAGTACACATATATATCATCATGAGTAAAAAGGACTTTTACTATTATATGGAATATGAGTAAAAATAATTTTCTGTTACAGACACCTAGAGAGTCTTGTCTGTAAAAAGGAAAAAAAAAACAACATCAGAAATGTATAGTCTTGCTTTTTAAATATCCTGTATTTGTTTCTCCCACACCCTTTTATTATTGTTGTTACTATTTTGATGGTAACATTTAACATAAGATTTACCCTTTTGGTAAATGTTTAAGTGTACAATACAATATTGGTAACTATAGGTGCTGTACTGTAGAGTAGAGCTTTGGGGTTATTCATCTTATGTAACCAAAACTTTGTACTCTTTGACTTACACTTCCCCATGTCTCTTCTCCCTTCAGTCTTGACAACCACATTCTACACTCTGCTTCTACGAGTTTGACTATTCAGATATCATATAAGTGGTATCATGCAGTAACTGTCTCTGTGCCTGGTTTATGTCACTAATCATAATATCCTCTAGAATCTCTATGTTGTCACAAACAGCAGGCTTTTCTTCTTTTTTAAAGGCTGAATAACAATACATTGTATGTAAGATAGAACATATTCTTTATCCATTAGTCTGTTGGTAGATATTTAGCTTGCTTCCATGTTGTGGCCACTGTGAATAATGCTGCAATGAACTTAGGGGCTCAGAGCTCTCTTGGAAACAGTGCTTTCAGGTCTTCTGGATAAATACTTAGAAGTGGAATTTCTGGATTGTGTTATAGCCTTATTTTAAATTTTTGAGGAAACTATACTGTTTTCCACAGTGGCTGCACCAGTTTACATTGCTGTCAACAGTGCACAAGGGTAACCTTTTCTCCACGTTAGGTTTTGCAGGAGCTCAGAGCTGGTGACAGCTGATTTTGGTAAAAATGTTGATATTTGGGAGTTAACACCTGACATGTGGAAAATGTTTTTGAAGTTCTATATTTAAATAGTCTCTCTCAACCTAGTTTATGTCAAAGTAGGTGAAGTCTGTTTTGTTGTCCCTGATGGTGCTCTCTGTGCACTGCTGCTTCTTCCCTTTCTTAGTAACACACCCTCCTCCCCTTCACCAATCCAAAAACTTCACATTGAAGTGCTATTAAATTGGTGAGGCATGATCCTGTCTGGTATAATTGGGGTGCCAAGGATCTTCTCCAAGTCAGGGTCTAGACCTTTCTCATTAAGATATACTCCTTCAAATAGCCTTATGCCAGCTACGGGTTTCTGTAGAAATGTGAGTGTGTGTGTCTTTGTGTGTTTCATGAATATGCATACAAAAGGCACTAGTAGTGTGCGGAAATGAAATGATGTCTGTGATCTTCAGCCTAGATATTTCATAAGTGACTACTGCTTATCTTCTTTCCACATTATTCATATACAAACACCCCCTGGAGAGTGTATTTATTAAGAATAGTACCACAGAAAAGCTCATTTTCTGTTTACTTGTTCCAAATTGTCTAGGACCTAATACCAGCTGGAATCCTACATTTTCAAATACACTGGGAAGTGAGAACAATGAGTTGGCTTGGTGAGGAGGATGAGCATAAGAGGGAAGACTTATTTTCCACGTCTGCAGAACTTTGTTAATCCTTGCCATGGAGGACTCATTGTATTGTGGACAAGGGAAGTCCCCTTTTGAAAAATGTTTCAATCATTTATATTGTAGTCCTACGTCATTGACTCTGCTTTGCTTTGAAAGCAGATACACTCTCATATGAATGAGGACACTGTTAGTGATTTTTGCAGAGACTATTCATTTTCTTCCTTATGATATGAGGAAAACAAGTTTCAACTTAGAAAATCTGGGTAATACCAAATAATACAAAAGAAGACAGACCTAAATATTACCATCCAGAAATATTTTGTATTAATATTTTGGTGACTATCCTTCCAGTCCTATTTTTTTAAAAGGTCTATGTAGAGAGAGAGAAAGGATGGAGGAAAGGAAATAAGGAGAGAGAAACTTATTTGTCTTACTGCTTTGTAGCCTCTTCCCATCTTTTTTTTTAATCTTTTAATTTTTTTTTTAATTTTTACATCATTGTTCATTTTTAAACAGTATTTGCTTCCCCCACCACCTCAGGTGTAGTCCCCATAGAGTTTCCTTCCCCAATGCACCTATGCACCATCACCTCAGTCCCCTGTGCTCCTCCCTCCCTCCCTCCCTCTGATCCCTCTCCCTCCTCCTCCCCTGCAGGATGTCTCTGGTTTATAATTGTCTGTTTTTGCTTTGTTGTGTTTTGTACTGTTATTATTTTTTTACACTGATGTTTTATGGGGTTCCCCATATTCCTGCTATAAGTGAAACCATCCGATATGGCCTCTTCCCATCTTTTAGATCTTTGTGGACATTTTCCCATGACCATAAATGTTCCTCTATAATAGTAATTCCCAACAAGGGGCTGTTTCCATCCCCAGGGAACATTTGGTAATGTCTGAAAACAACTTTTGTTTTGTCATCTACTGGTAGAAGCTAGCGATGCTACTAAACATCCTACAGTGTCTGACCCACAGCACAAATTATGATGTCCAAAATGTTAATAATGCTGAACTTTAGAAACTCTCCTTTAAACCATTATTTTAAATATTTTTTTTTTATAGAGGCATGTTTATTTCTTTATTTATTTGTTTTGTTTGTTCTGTTTACACATGCACTGGGTACAGTCAGAAGTGCAGGAGGGTGAGAGAATTCACCAGAGCCAGAGCGGGGAGCAGAGCAGACAGAAGGACCGAAGTACACTGCTGAGGGGAGCAGCGGGCCACAGGAGAGGTCTGCGCGCCATGTGGGACCCTCCTCAGGTGTCCGGGGAGCAGCCGGGGATCGAACCGGCGCTGCAGAGGCCGCGGGCAGCTTTGTAACCCAGCGCTCAACCGCTGCGCCACCGGGGAGGTCCTAAACCATTATTTTAAATAGCTACTTACTACTCTAGACTAAAAGAGAATTACCGATTGTTCCACTATTGGAAAATTAGATTGTTTCCATTTTTTGCTATTATAAATATCGACTGGTCTTGGTTACACATAATTGTGTAGACTTTTACTTAAATAGGACTAGAAAAACTTCAAAACAAAAACTGCTTTTTTTTTTTTTAAGATTTATTTATACAAGCACTGGGGTTCAGGCCAGAGGTGTGGGAGGGTGAGAGAATCCACCAGAGCCAGAGTGGGGAGCAGAGCAGGCAGAAGGACTGAAGTACACTGCTGAGGGGAGCAGCAGGCGGCAGGAGAGGTCTGCGCGCCATATGGGACCCTCCTCCAGAGGCCGGGGAGCAGCCGGGGATCAAACCGGCGCTGCAGAGGCTGCGGGCAGCTTCACAGCCCAGCGCTCAACTGCTTTGCCACCAAGGGAGGCCCAACGTTATTGTTTTTTTTTAGAAAGTTGATTTCAATAAATATTCATATTGGTATGAAACCCTGTCTTTATGTATTTTTTTTTTGGTTATAAATGTTCCATTACTAAAGTTACTAAAGTTCCATTCTGAGAAAGTATCATAGTTTACTTGAAGAGACTTTTTGATTCTTAATTCATACAGAAGACTTCAGAGAAGCAAGGAGAAATATGGGACCCTGACTTCACCCTGACCACTCACAGGGAGTTTGGGGATGAAATAGGCATAAGTGGACATTTGTAACATTCTCATTTATTACTGTTCTACCTTTAGACTAAAGTGTTTGCGTATCTCGATCTTGGAATGACCAACGTCTAGAAAGCAATAATAATTTGACCAGAATTTATGAATAGGTATTTGCACTTTAAAATCTAAACCATCAGGCCTCCACAGTGGCGCAGCGGTTGAGCGCTGGGTTGCAAAGCTGCCCGCAACCTCTACAGCGCCAGTTCGATCCCCAGCTGCTCCCTGGCCACCAGAGGAGGGTCCCACATGGCGTGCAGACCTCTCCTGTCGCCTGCTGCTCCCCTCAGCAGTGTATTTCGTCAGTCGGCCTGTTCTGCTCCCCGCTCTGGCTCTGGTGAATTCACTCACCCTCCCGTGCTTCTGACTGTACCCAGTGCTTGTATAAATAAATAAATATATAAATCTTAAAAAAAAAAAAATCTAAACCATCAGATTAAAATGGAATTATCCATCTCAAATGTTTGCATAGAGCCAGACATGCAATTAGTAAGTGTTCCATACATTTTGACTATTACTACTATGTTAGACTTAGCACAATTAAGTCTTCCAACTTTCCCAGATTTTCTGTTAGGTACTGCAGCATGTCCGATGTGGCCATTCATTGTTTCCTTAGCCATTGATTATCCTTTTAGACATGACAACTCTCCTTGGTTAGAGCCTGTATTGCTAAGCTCAGATGCAAATCACCAATATGTGTAGCTGAGCTTGAAAAATAATCACAAAAGGAAACATTCAGCTTTTTAGAAAAGGCGTTCTTCCGTGAAAACTCGACATACATACACGAAAGGACCAAGTGAATATAGGTATGTTTTCCTACTTCAAATTAGTCATACTTATTATTTCATCAAATTAATTTGTATCATAATGTGATTGTTTTCCTTTCCATTTCTCTTTATCAGAAATCAGGCTTAGGTTTATCATATCAATAGCAACTGAAAATTCTTTTCGGTGTTAGACTTTTTACTTACAGTGTTTTCCAATATCTCTTGATCTGTGCTCAGATGTCTTTAAAACTCCTTTTTAGTGGCCACTTTCCATTAACTCAATCCCTCCTGGATATTCCCAGATCCCAGCACTGGGCTTGAAAGTATCATCTGTCCTCAAAATGTGGTGATTGAACCAACTGAATGTGATACGGTCTCCAGCATTTATGATATGCTTTCCAAGGGGTTAAATACAATGAAGAAAAATAGTTGTTTACTTTTCTTTACTCATTCAATCAATCTTTACATTGCCTTTCCTTTAAAAAAGAAGCAAAAGCCCAATGTTTCTGTTACTTCAGAGGCTTAGAAGGCAGTGGAATATAACATAACAAAACAGAATAACTAGTCTTTTAATTTTCTTAGATTTAACCAGTGTGTTTACATTTGATTTCAAGATCCCTTTAAATATATTATAAAATAGGAAATACAATATTTTAATGTGTTTATGCTGTTTTTTCATAAAAGATGAGGAGGCACTGACCACACACAGACACATCTTCTTTTTCTCAGTGTTCTGCTGTAGATTTCTTTCACTGTTTTCATAAAATGAAGTCAGTCTAATTCCAAAAAGTTCAAACTGTTATCTCATCAGAAATAGCTCATTGCCTAATCTTGCACAATAAACTAAAGTTTCACTTTTGCACTGTGAGATTCTTGGGAGGAAATTGTCATTTTTATACATGCAGTATTTGCATGTCATCAGAAAAATTTTCAATTGTTATTTACATCTCTGAGTAAGTATATTAGTGTTAGAATCTTTATCCCTTGCCCTCCTATTTTTTACCCATTGCCCAACTGCAAATTGTGTAGAAATCCTGTGCAACATGAATAAATCCTGCGCAGTTGCTAGTTCCTTGGAATGCAGCAGGCATTCTTGTTTTGTGCTCTTATAAAAGGAATGCTTTCACATTTTGCCATGGAGACCATACTGACCACAGGCTTTTAAAGAAACACTCTACCCTATTCCTTTCTATTCCTAGTGATTTACAATTTTTTAAAATCATAGATGCTACTAAATTTTATTTAGGGCTTTTTCTGCTTCCTTTGGAAGGATGCTGATTTAGCTAGCATAACCAGTTAATGTATATAGTCATTGATTTTCCTGTATAGTGTTAACCTTCTGTGCCTGGATAAACCCAAATTGGTCATGATGGTTTGCCTTTTTTTTTTAATTTAAATTTTATTTTTATGTTCCCCATACAATTACAACTCCCTTATTTTGACCCCAATCCCTCCTTTCCCCGCCCCCCACACCCCATAGAGTGTCTCTGGTTCATAGTTGTTTGTTGATTTTGATATTTTGTTTCTTATAGTTATTCTTTTTCCTGGTCCCTTATTTAAGTTTTCTAGATTCCTGCTATGAGTGAGACCATCTGTTATTTTTCTTTTTCTTTCTGGCTTATTTCGCTGAGCACGATCCCTTCCAACTCATGATGGTTTGCCTTTTATATTCATTACTGGATTTAGTTTGCTAGTATTTAATTTAGTTGTACCTATGTTCAAGACTAAATTTGGCTTCTAATTTTTCTTTACTTAGAGTCCTTTGGTAAAAACAAATTTTTTACTTGTTTTAGAAAATAAGTCGTGCAATATTCTTTATTCTTCTGTTTTCTGGATAATATTTGTAGGATTCACTTAAAATGATTGGTAGATGGTCTCTGTTATGTCATTTGGGCTTGGTGTTTTCTTTGTGGGATGATTGTTAACTATTAATTTTAGTGTTTCAATATTCTCAGAATTTCTTACTGAATTGATTTTGTTAAATTATTTTTAAAACATTGAATTTAGCTGTTTTAAAATTTGGTGTATAGGTTATTCAGAATATCCTCTTACTAATATTTTAATCTCTACCATTATGCCTCCCTTTGCATTTCTAATGTTTGTGAATTTTCTTGATTAATCTTTGAGGTTTTTTTTTTATTTTTCAGTCTTTTTAAAACATAACAACATTGACTTTTAATTGTCTCTATTTTTGTTTAATTTTTGTCTTTCATGCCCTCAATATTTTCTTTTACTACTTTGGTTTTTTTTTTCCCCAGTTATGGTAAGCTGGTTGTTTGGTTTATTAATTTTTAGAAACTTATAAAATTTCTTAAGCAATCCATCTCAATACTTATTAAACTATGTTTTATATATTTTTTACATATTATTGTATTTCATTACCTTTCATTTTTAAATATTTTCAATTTCCATAATGATTTTTTTAACTACATACCATCTACATAAATCATGGTATGTTCTTTTTTTTAAAATTAATTTATTTATTTATATAAGCACTGGGTACAGTCAGAAGCGCGGGAGGGTGAGAGAATTCACCAGAGCCAGAGCGGAGAACAGAACAGGCAGACTGAAGAAATACACTGCTGAGGGGAGCAGCGGGCGGCAGGAGAGGTCTGCGCGCCATGTGGGACCCTCACCTGGGGGCCGGGGATTGAACCGGTGCTGCAGAGGCTGCGGGTAGCTCCACAACCAAGCACTCAACCGCTGTGCCATCAGGGAGGCCTCCATAATGATATTTTGGTTTCTATTTTTTGAAATATGTTTTTAATTTGAAACATATGATAGGTTTCTAATTATCTCTGAATTATTGTATTGAAGCCAGATAGTGTGGTCTGTGTGATATAATTCTTTAAAGTTTTTGGAGTCTTGATTTCTAGCAACTTTTATAGTCTTTTTATACATGAAAATTTATTCTGTATAATGTATTTTATACGTCCATTAGGTAAAAATAAGTAATTTTGCTGGTCAAACATTGTATAGCTTTCTTTGTCACTTTGTCAGTGTTCTATGATTTTTTATTTATCTTGCTTTAGGGATTCACTGAGATTTCTAAATCTAAAACTATTCAACATTTCTGTAAAATTCTTAGCCCACCATATTTTTAAATGCTAATTTCTACCCAATTCTATTTTTTCTTTTTGTATTACTGGACTCTGACATGCACAGAGATTAGGCCTTCTCACTTTAATCCTTATGTCCTTTAATTCCTTGCATTATTTTCTATCTCATTCTACACTCTGAACAGTTTCTTCAGATTTTCTATCAATTTATTTGTGTTCTTTCATTTCCAATTTATTGTTTAATCAATATATTGATTTTTTTATATTAGAATATATTTATCTTTTTATTTTTAGATATATATTTCTTTGTTATATTTATTTCTTTGTATATGTTTCTTTGTTAGACCTGTTTGATTCTTTTCTTCACCTGCATAGTATTTCTATTAGCATATAACATACACTTCATGTTTGGTGTCAGATTATTCCAGTATCTGAAATTTTTGCACTCTGAATCTACTATGTATTGCCTCTAATAACTCTCACTCATGCTGCCCATTTCTTTGCATGACTTATGATTTTTTTGACTTTGAAATCTCATTCTTGATTTAATGCATTATTTGAGATCTGATTGCAAATCTATTGCTTTGGAGTATGATTATTTTTGTTTCTTCCCGGTGGGTTGGTTTATAATAACGTGGTGGATCCAGGTAACTATAGAGGGAAATGATATTACCATATCAGGCAAGAATTTGTTTTTTACTGTTTCCTCTCATGTAATTTTTATGTCATATAAGCATAGTTTAGGAAAGCTCTAACACTTTGTACATATTTTTCCTCTTTTTAAATTCTGTTCACTTTTCTTTCCCTATTTAATATTTTTAATAACCAGAAAGAAGAAATTTAAGATTTTTAAGCCAATTGGAGGGTTTGTAGTCAACTGTGTACTAGTAAATGTCTTAAGTAGCCATTTTTGAACATCTTTAAAGGCTAAAACTTGGTGAGAAAATGAAGCAGATGCTTGTCTCTCTAGTTTATGGGGTGCGGTTAATGATTCTGCAGTATTCTTTCTAGCTATCCTGCATGTTGTAATGGTGATGTCATCAGAAAATCATCTGTTTCTGCAAGGAGCAGTATTATAGCCCTTGGATGTTGCTCAACCCACAGACTAATTAAATCCTTATTTTCTCTCTCTTTTCTTCTCTTTCCAAAATTGTATCAATCATTCAAATATAATATATACATATATTATAATTATTATTGTTGTGGACATTATATGACTAAGTAGTTTTTTCTAACCACTTGCTCATTTTATGCATGGATTGTAAATAATATTTTACAGTAAAAAGTGGCAGAAGAATAGCATTAGATCGGAGTCAGAACTACAACATTTCTTATTAATTGCTTATATTTCAGTGCTTTTTCAATACATTTAAAGATTTTCTTTGGGAAGAAAATATTTCTATTTTAAAGTTCTATCATTGTATGTGGATTAAAGTCCATTCAAATTGGTAAATTGAAAGTCAATACTATCATAAATGATAATTGTTACATAATTTAAAATTATGTAACCTAAGTAATACTTTTCCTCTAAAATCTTTCAAATAACCTTAATTATTTTCATAAATAGAGGGATTTTTACGTGTAAAAAAATTATCTGGCCCATCACTGGTGGTCAATAAGCTTTTATAATGTGAATGAAACGAATGTTCCATTTTTGATCTGGGAATTCATATTACATATCTTATCTGATTCCATATTTTTGGAGGCATAACTTCAAATTCTAAAGTTTCAGGAAAATGTTGTAATTCAAATAGCTAGTCTTCACAATACCTGTAGAAGCTGATGGTGGGGATGGGGAACACTAACCCTGCATCCCAAACTAATGTTGAGGCTATATGTAGCATCTGGATGTAGTCTGTCTACAAATTGTTCTTCTCCAGATCAAAAGAGTAGATAAAATTAAATGTGTTATAATGTATTTATAGGTCTGATATATCAAAGGGGATAAATATGTAAAAAAATTTTGTTTACATTTTATTTTTTTTTATTTTCTTAAAGAATTTTATTAATTAATTTATTTATACAAGCACTGGGTACAGTCAGAAGCGTGGGAGGGTGAGAGAATTCACCAGAGCCAGAGCGGGGAGCAGAACAGGCAGACTGACAAAATATACTGCTGAGGGGAGCAGTGGGAGAGAGAGGAGAGGTCTGTCACACTATGTGGGACCCTCACCAGCAGCTGGGGATGGAACCAGGGCTGCAGAGGCTGCGGGCAGCTTCGCAGCTCAGTGCTCAACTGCTGCGCCACCAGGGGAGACCCTGTTTACATTTTTAAAAGATAGGATTATCAGGAAAGAAGAAAGACAGCTAACTATATCAAATTCTTAAGCATTGTCCATTGTGTTTCATTTTTGACTTGATATTTGAACACCAGCTTAATTGTTGCCTTGAACATGTCAATTCTCATTCTACATGACAGGGTACCTGGTGAAAGAGATTTAATAAAAAAAAAAAAATCCACTTAGCAATGTCTTTGCCAGGCAGGGTAGAGAATGTTGATCACAGGCAATTTCAATGCCCAAAGGGAATATGTTAGAGGTCAAACTTTCCTTAGGTTTGAGATAGTTAACAGAATTGACAATTTATATAAATATTGGAGATACCACCAACCAAAGATCTAAATAAAACTGTGAAATAATCTGTTGGAACACACAGTTACTAGGTCTTCATACATGTTCAGTTTAGGATTGTGAATGGAGTTGAAGGTACTTTGACATGAATATCAGAAAAAAAAAAAAAGAGTTTCTCAAAAAGAGGCTATTGTTTGAGATTGTAACCAACAGAGGGTTTTAAAGATTCATTAACTGATACTTTGGTGGAATATTCTATAGCTACCTTTGTCTTGCTGAAGCCTTCCATTAATCTTCCAATTCTTTGTCTCTGTCTATTCTGATAGCCAATCAATCTACAAAATTTTTTCATGTTTTGTTTTTCTTTTGTTTTAAAAGATATATTTATTTATGCATACAAGAACTGGGTTGTAGGCTAGAGGTGAGAGGGTGAGAAGATTCACCAGAGACAGAGCAGGGAGCAGAACAGACAGATCTAATGAAATACACTGCTGAGGGGAGCAGCGGATGAAACAGGAGAGGTCTGCTGCATCATGTGGGATAGCTCCCTAGCCAGGGATCAAACTCATGCTGCAGTGGCTTGGGATAGCTTATTGTGCTGTCTCTTTAACCCCTGAACCATCAAGGAGACCCACAAATTTTGGTTTTCACTATAGTATGTACACTTTTTGTTTAGTTTAAATCACTTTCCCCCTTATTTCTTGCTTCCAGTGTCCTCTCTGATATTGGGGGATATTTCATATGTTTCCTTTGAAATCAACTTTGGTCTTAATTCTATTTAATGTAGTGACCACTGTACATATTTTTCTATTAGTGGAAAATTAATAGAGTTCTCTTTGAGTTCAAATAACTCAGAGCACATTTGCTACCTTAAGTAGTAAAGTGGATGAGGGTGATCCTCTTGATGAGTTTAGTTGGTAGAGCTGTTGCTATTTTTCTCTACGAGAGTTTTTTTTTTTCAGATTTATTTACTTATGCATACAAGAACTGGGGTTCAGGCCAGCGATGGGGGGTGAGAGGATTCACCAGAGAGAGCGGGAAGCAGAACAGGTAGATTGACTGAAATATACTACTGAGGGGAGCAGTGGGTGAGTCAGGAGAGGTCTGCTGCCCCATGTGGGTAGCCCCCTGACTGGGGATTGAGCTCATGCTGCAGTGGCTGTGGATAGCTTCATAGGTTGCATCTTAACCACTTGTGCCACCAGGTAGGCCCCACTAGGAGAGATTTTTAAGAAGGTCCTTGGGATGTGTAAAGGACAAAGTGGAAAAATGGGATGAGAAAATGCTCAGGATGGACAGATTTGCTTACTCATGTTGCTAATCCCTCCTCACCCAGGCAGGCTAGGGCTGTGTCCTACCTAGCCATATTCTGGAATGTCTCCTGCTTTCCTGTCTCATGGTGGTGATGGGAGAGCAATGTTCTTCCTAAAGAAATGGAGGAGAGGGAAGAACACACAAAAAATTTTCTCTTTTCCATCCATTATGCCCTTGAACCTCTAGGGTGGTCTGAATTCTAGTGGAAGTCACTGGAAAGATGAAAGATTTCTGGAGACAAGCAGGCAACTGCTGAATGACTCAAAAGTATGGCAGGGCTGTGAGTGTGGCAAGGAACAAGGAAGTAGATATTTGTGCAACACACCTCACTACTTTCTGACCTCTGCTATCAGTAAATTGGCTCTTGAAAGCACTCTCTCCCCTCTTCCCTTTTTGTTTTATTTCCCTTCCAGGAGGAGTATAATTCTTCCTCTGTGGGATGAAAAAAAAAATCCAGAAATCATCCATGATCCACATACAAGTGAGTCTGTTGTGTTTCATCATTTATATTCCTGTGTGATGAAGAATACTTTTTATTTTATAAGCAGCTGATGTAGTAGTCCTATCAACATGCAGCTATAAAAGCCAAGCATCTGTAAATCCTCTTGATAAATATTTGTGGCGTTTCAAAATGCTCACATCTGAGCATAATAAATCAGTCTGCAAGACAGTCTCCTATGAAAGCCGTTTGGCAACATACTACCACATTCTGACCATGGGAACTTCCTCATGGGGGTGAGGGGGAAATATCTTATTTATGTGGCCGGTACTATCTGGAGGACTTACCTGGCTGTCAAGTGCTCTCCAGCATGGCAGGCTCCTAATGTGGCTCTTTTTTTAATGGACATCATTGTGGGATTTTGATCATTGGTCCCCTCCCCTTCCCCTACCTGACACTATAAAATCTTGCTGCAGGAGATGCTCTCTCTAGCCAACCCACTTTATCTTATTCTCTTTGCCTAATCTAGTGGTGCCTACCACTCCGTAGTTTTATTTATATTGGCATCATTCAGATGTGTCAAGTCTGGTCATCTTACATTAGGTGCTTCCCAGGTTACTTAACCCAGTGTGCTGCTGTAGTCTTCCAACTCTGGTAGCTCAGGCCACTTCAAGACATTTTTCACCCTTTCTACTTCTGGTATCTTGAGACAGGACGGTAATTTTGTACAGCTCAGAAAGTGTGAGGGTAGCAGGGGTCCATGTATGAGACCTCGAAGTCTCCCCTTATTCAGTCAAATTTTAGCACAATTCATGTGAGGAGAATGATAAGTAGACAAACTGACTAGAAGCATTTACATTATTTAGGCCAAATAGTTTAAACTTTCACTGGACCATGTGGATGAGGTGAGAGTGGGGGAAATCAAGATGACTAAGTATTTGAGGAATATCAGTTTTGGAATCAAATGGCTGTGTTTTAAGACACAGCTGAATCTAGGGTGAGTCTACCTTCTGTATAGTACTCCACTGGAGACCACTAGCCCTCCATCTGAGTATAGACAGGGGTTTCTGGTTGGATTAATGAGTGTGTTTCAGTTTCAGAGAATTGAGAATGTTTTTCTCTGACAATGCCTGTAGATGTCACTAAAGTAAATGACACTTTATCTTTGACTTGACAATGGGGCTAAAGAAGTACACAAGAAAGAAATAAAAAAAATCAGTAGTTCCTGATGTTTCTCTATTTTGTTACATTAACATCACACAACATAGCAACAACATTACCACAATTCAGTGTTGGAAAATTACAACAGTTGTCATTTATCTTAAGAAAAGAAAGTATACTTAGCAACAATCTTCAATTTATAACAGGAAGGGGAAAAATCCTTCCTTCCATGCATTTTTCCCACATAGATACATCTCTTTCAGGCTAGAAAACACATTTCCTTTATTATTAAATGTGCTATTTCAAGCTAAGAATATTGTCGCTTCATGAAAGGAAAATTTTCACATAGGCATTGACTGAAAAGACAATGATGAAAAGAAAGTTTTAAAACACTTTTGAGGAAGCATTCAATTCTAAAGGCATTTAAATGGTTATTTTCTTTGCATTGGTTTAAAAAAAAAACCTAAATTTTGATCATCTAGAAAAGATATGTTCTTTTTTCTTTTAGGAAAGGGAAACAGTGTGACATTATCTAGGAATGCCATCTCTGAGCTTTCACTGCCAGGGAAGGTCTGAAAAGATATTCCCCAAGAAGTACTCGGCACCTGTGTCTTGATAGTGTGGAGTGTATTATTTTCAGCTGGGACTGAAATGTATTCTGCATGTCATTCTAATCAAGAGACTGCATTTCATCATGATGGTTAAGACTCAGACACATTGAAGGAATACTCACTGAAGAAGAATTTACAGTGCTTCAGAGCTGTGTTAACAGAGAATCAATGATCTTTCTTATGTGTGCAATAATTTTATAGGCTTAACTGGAAAAAAAGAATTCTTGAGGTATTTTAAGGAAAATCTAAGCAAACGAAAGAGCAGACATGAAGACAGACTAAGGCCTCTGAGGGGGAAAAAAGTGGGTCAATGAAAGATAACTCAGGAAAGGAGACAATCTAATTAAGGACTTAAACATTTCTATTGGCTCTAGTTTTGTCCTGCTAAAGGCCTATGCTAAAGGCATAGGCACTTAGAGATACTTGAAGAGAATAGACCCTACTTGAATAGACTGTTTCTGATTTGGGAATTCAGATTGGAAAAGAACCAAGTAAATAGCATCCTTTGTAAAATTTGTTTTAATGAGATTTATTTATGCTTGGAATTTTTTCTTTTTGGTAATATTACTATATAACCATTAATGAAGTAAAATTTTAAAAGTGTGTGTAAAGGGGTATCTCAAAGAGTTAAATATAAAATTAGCATATTCTGGCAATTCCAATCTTAAATATATACCCAAGTAAACATGTCCACACCAAAACTTATTCATGAATGTTTACAGAAGTATTATTCACAGTAATCCCAAAGAAAAAACAACCCAATATCCATCAGATGATCAATACATAAATGAAATGTGTTACATCCATACAGTAAAATCTTTTTAGCAATAGAAAAGGAAGGTAATAGCAATACCTGCTATGTCTAACAAGGATGAACCTTGAAACATTTTAAGTAAAATAAACCATTCTAAAGAACTAAATATTGTAGGATTCCATTTAGATGAAATGAACAGCATGAACAAATCTCTAGAGGTAGGAAGTAGAATAGTGATTGCCAGGGATGGGGATTACATTGTAGGAGAATTGCATAGAGGAGGGGTGTCTAGGAGGTGACTGCTCATGGGTATTTTGGGGAGTGATTAAAATGTTCTTTAAGTAGATAGTGGTGATGATTTGTACAACTCTGGGAATATACTAAATAATCACTAACTGTATGCTTTGATAGGGTAAATTTTATGATATGTGAGTTATATCTCTATTTGATAGAGAGATCGGTTGTTTCGTTAAATCAGTTTGAATTTCCTTCATTAATACTCCCAGGAAAGGAAAGCTTCTATTTGATCAGGTTCAGGTTAAAGGATAATTTATAAGGCCCTATCTCTTTCTTATTCTTACAGATATAGAGAAAAATATCTGGGAGACAAGCAATATGCTGGGGATGAAAAGAAGGCTGTAGTATTTTTCTTTTATTGAGGTGACAGTGGTTTATCATATATGTTTCAGATGTACAACATAACAGTTCAACAACTATATATACCACATGGTCATACTACTACACTAATTTACATTCCTCACCTTACAATTGACTCCTTTAATCCATTTCACCCATCCCCCAATTCCCTTCCCCTGGGTAACAACCAATCTATTCTCTTTATCTGTGAATTTGTTTGGGATTTTTTGGTTCATTTAAAAATATTCTACAGGGGGGAGGGGAGGAAGGAGTAGGGTCAAAATAAGAGGGGTGGGGATTGTATGGGGATGATAACCAAGATGAAAATGCATACATTGTGCAAAAATGAAAAATGATGTAAAAAAATCTATAAAATAAAAAAAAATTCTACAAATGAGTCAAATCATATGGTGTTTGTCTTCCTTCATCTGACTTATTTCATGCATCTTAATGTGTGCTACATCAATTCATGTTGCAAATGGCAAGATTTTATTCCTTTTTATAGTTGACTCTTAGTCCACTGTGTGTATTATATCATTATTCATTAATTCATTGATGGGCACATAGGTTATTTCCATACCTTGCCTATTGTAAATAATAATGTAATATTCATGGGGTACATATGTATTTTTAAATTAATGTTTTCATATTCTTCAGATAAATACCCAGAATTGGAAGGGCTGGAACTTTTAGTAATTGTAGTCCTAATTTATTTAGCAATCTTCATACTGATTTCCTTAGTGACTAAACACATTTATATTTCCTATCAACAGTATATCTGGTTCCTCCTTTACCCACATCATTTCCAACACATTATTTCTTGTCTGTTTGATATTAGCCATGCTAATATGTGTGAGGTGATGCCATTGTGGTTTCAATTTGCATTTCCCAATTGATAAGTAATGATGAACAACTTTTCATGCGCCTGTGAGCCATCTGGATGTCTTCCTTGGAGAAATATCTATTCAGATCCTCTGCCTTCTTCATAATCATCTATTTTTTAATGTTACTGAGTAGTATGAGTCCTTTATGTATTTCAGATATTAACATCATGTAGGATATATGATTTGCAAATATCTTATCCCTATTAGTCACTTTCTTCTTGGCTTTTAAGGATAGTTTCCTTCCTGTGTAGAAGCAAGTTGGTATTTTCCCATTTGTCTGATTTTGCTTTTGTTTCCCTGGCCTTAGGAATCAAACCCACAACAAAAGTCTTTAAGACTGATGTCAAGGAGCTTATGGTGTTTCTTTTATGTAGTTTGTGGTTTCAGTCTTACATTTAATTCTTTAATTTGGTGTATGGTGTAGAGTAGTGGTTAAAGTTTCATTATTTTGCATGTGGCTGTTCATTTTAGCAACACTTATAGTCTCCTTGAAGAGGACCATTCTCCCCAGCGCAGCCTGATCAGTGAATACAAATGAGTCACTGTCCCAAGTAAATGAGAAACATTACATTTTGGCATAGGAGGAATTCTGAAAGAGACACTTACATTAAACTATAATACATCTGCAGGGTTTTGTGTGCTTTTTTTGCATAGAAATTATATAAAAAGCCAATATAAATATTTCTGTGATTCTGTTTTTGTTCCTTCTGTAAAGAATACAATTGATAATTTTGAAAACTACAAGCATATTATAAGGAAAATAACATTTGATAGAAATTAAACTGAAACATCTTCTGCAGTAACCTCTCCCTTCCAAATAATTTGATGAAATTATATTCAAGACAATCCTATCATTACATGATTTACTCTGGTAGCTTTGAAGATTTATTTTTATTTATACAAGCACTGGGTATAGTCAGAAGCGCGGGAGGGTGAGAGAATTCACCAGAGCCAGAGCAGGGAGCAGAACAGGCAGAAGGACCGAAGTACACTGCTGAGGGGAGCAGCGGGCGGCAGGAGAGGTCTGCGCGCCATGTGGGACCCTCCTCTGGTGGCCGGGGAGCAGCTGGGGATCGAACCGGTGCTGCAGAGGCTGCGGGCAGCTTTGTAACCCAGCGCTCAACTGCTGCGCCACCGGGGAGGCCCCTACTCCGGTAGCTTTGAATAGAAAAGTGTGTTTATTACACTCAATGGAGTATATAAAACCCAAAATATGCTCCTAACTATAACATAAGATATTCATTCTTCAGGCTGATAATCTTTTTTCTCATAGACCTGGGACACTTCCATCATATGTTCCATCATGTGCTATTTTTTTCTCCTTTGGATTCATATGATTGGTTACTGGACAAAAGTAGTGAGTGAATCAATGACTATATCTCTGATGACACTTACATTGGGTTGTTTATTTCATGTGATCCTTAGTGCTTTTATAAGTATACTTAAATGGTATTTAAGCAAAAAAAAAAGAATAAATTCAGAGATAACATTTCTTACAATTAGTTGTATTAAAATTCAAATAAATATATTGTTATCACCCTTCTTATTTTCAAAGGACTTAAGGTAGCTGCTATATTTGCTAATATCAAAAGCAAATATAGAAGACACACAATAAATACAGGTGTAAAATACATAAATACACATGTAGAAAAGAAATATTAATGAATTTTAATCTAATCATTAAGTTTTTTTTTTTTAAGATTTATATATTTATTTATTTATACAAGCACTGGGTACAGTCAGAAGCGTGAGAGGTGAGAGAATTTGCCAGAGCCAGAGTGGGGAGCAGAGCAGGCAGAAGGATGGAAGTACACTGCTGAGGGGAGCAGCGGGCGGCAGGAGAGGTCTGTGTGCCATGTGGGACCCTCCTCCAGTGGCCTGGGAGCAGCCGGGGATTGAACCTGCGCTACAGAGGCTGCAGGCAGCTTCGCAACCCAGTGCTCAACCGTTGCGCCATGGGGAGGCCCATCTAATCATTAAGTTTTGCTAAATTTTAACCATGCCATGTAAGATTCATATTTACCTAACAGTAAATAATACTTCTAATTTAGCTTAGCACAGGCATTTCTACCCCTTGCCTCTTGAAATATCAGTATAATATATAACAAAGGAGTGAAATAATAAAATGGAGAGGATCGAGAAATATCTTGGAGTGGAGAAATATTCTTAGAAGATTTCAATGAATTTCTAGAAGATCTAAGGAACATAAAACTTTATTGACATATTAAAAAAAAATAAATTGTAGCAACCCAGAATGCAATGGTAGAGGTCTGAGTTGTGTAGCATAACTCCAGAGGTGATCCCAGTTAGGAACAATTAAAAACACTGATAAGAAGGAAAGCCACACTGGGTGATTAATTCAGTGATAAGCTGATTATTGAATGAAGAGTGGTATCATAGCACTACTTCCTCTATACCCTTCCACATCCCAAGATGAAGCTCAGACATCTCAAGGTGAAGTTCAGACATTTCTAGATAGTTAACATATAACTTGCATCTAGAAGGAAAGCTAAAACTCTGACAACAAAACAACACTAAAAGCCACTTCTCTGAAGAAATCAAGGGGAACTGTAGGCATAAAATTAGGCCTTCTTGTATAAAGCTCTCCTCACTTTGAAATTTGGAGATACTCCCCACTTCAGACTAAATGCCTTTTTCCCTATCGGCTATCCAATGTGAAGATGCAGCAGACAGTTCTGCCCATTTGAGTCAGGCATCGTGTTTGCGTGAGAGACATAGCCATAAAATAGAATTTTTAATTAACAGCAGAGGAGACTCAAAGTTTTTATCTTAAAATGTCAACCCAATGCATTATTCTTTTTTTATAAAAAGTCAGCAAAAGATCATAAAAAATATGAATAAAACTAGTAGCATGAAAGAAGGACTCAAATTAGAACACTTGCTTCAAAAGAAACAGAATTCAGGAAGCAAGAGAACTTTGAAAGAAGCTAATTATCCACATGAACATATGAGTGGTTACTGCATTCCAAAATAAGAAAACTAGTAAAAAAAGAACAATGGGGAACAAAAATGAGTTCTTTTGCATTAAATATGTAATTGCAAAAAGTGAATAGGCACTTGGAAAGGTGAAATTAAGAAAATCAGAACAAGAGGAAAGACAAAAGAAGAGAAAAATGAGAGAAACATGTAAGAGACATGCGACATCAATCCTGGAAACCTGACACTGAAATACTATGATTTCTGGGAGAAAATGCTGGGCAGTTAGTAGTGAAAAAATAGAAAAACAAAATTTTAAATTAAAGAACAGAATTCTTTAGATTGTAAAGGTCCATTAAATTCCCAGGTTGTGAGAAAATACCCATATCTGAAACTGCAGAACACAAGGAATTAAAAAAAGAAATTAAAAATTCAAAGTTGGGATGCTGGCAACACGTCATATTTGAATCAGATTGACATCAAACATATCACAACAACACTACATCCTAGAAGACATGAGAACAATGCTTTTTAAGTGCTGAGGAAAACTTCGAGGCTTAGTCATGGGGCAATTATGTGTGATGGTAAAATATGGTTATTTGTAGGCTTTCAGAAACCTTTTCTAAATATTTTTCAAAGGAGGTTGCTTGATGATTTGCTCCAGCAAAACAGGTGTAAATCAAGGAATTGAAAGACATTGGGGAAGAGTGCTCAAGAAGCCAGTTCATGCCTGGGATTAAAGGAAACACACAGAAAGAATGAAGGAGTAGGGCAAGAAATGCATCTTCAAAGCTGTACATTATAGATACTGTTCGCTCAAATTACTTGAATTTTCTAAGAGTAAAGATATGCTAAATGATAGAATTGGAAAATTTTACAGGTAGAGACTATACATTCTTTAGAGTTAGACTTAAAGCATGTGGAAGCAATGGCCAAAATGAATAGTGGCTTAAAAACAAGAAGTTTTGTTTTCTTCTACAAATCAAGTCTACATGTCAGATTATAACTTTCCATGAATTCATCAATATCCCAGCTGCCATCAGCTTTTTTTCTCTGCTGGGGAATGCCCCTTGTCCATACTATATTCTACCCAGCAGGTAGGAGAAATATTGAGGCACCTCAGAGTGTACTGCCCTTCCTTGGTGGAGATTACTCACATCATGTCTATGTGCATCTCATTGACTCATCTTAGCTATATGATTACACCTAAGGCAATTGGGTGGGGCATTATCCACTAAAATTTGGGGAAGCCAGAGGAGCTACTTGTAAAGAAAAAATGGAGAACAGAAAATTGGCGACTACCACTAGCACTTTCCACAGATCCTGAAGAAAAATCCTTTAGGTTGTTATTGTTATAGGCCTTAATGGCCATGTTTTATCACCAATTATCCAATTTCCTTTAAAACTTACATTCTGTTAGGGAAGATATAGAATATACAGATCATTAGAAAATGAGTAGGTTTGCTAAATCAGGGCATTAGACATTTTAGAAGGGCCCTTGAATTGATATAACTGTCAAATACAGTATTGTTATTATACATTTATGTATTGCCACTCTTCAGGCAGTTCTACCTCTGATTCATTAAATGCAATTTCACTTACTGGAATTCATTGCAGCTCACTGGTGCATAATTCTGTGATGAATACTTGTGCAAGTATAATTGTTATCATGATTTTGAGGAGGTGCATTGTAGTTACAGAGTGGTTTGTGAACATTCCTAACTTTAGAAAAAGCAACCTCATACAAAACAGGGTGGAAACCCTTCTTATGAGATGTTATAGTCAATATTCGTGCATTAGCTCTGTTTTTTCATGTTTTAGCTTTATTTATTCATGTATTAGCTGTATTCGTGTATTCAGCTGTATTTCACAAACTGTTTCCTTTTTGCCTGAATCATTTCACTTTCTTCTGTTTTATTGTCAGATAGTAATGTTTCTATTTTATTTTTGTAAGATATATTGTTTCTGGAACAGGGTGGTTATAAACACAAAAAGGGCTAACTTCTCTTCTCTGCAGGCAGGAAGTGGCTACTGTATTATATGGGATTGGCTTCTCACCTGCATGTAAAGAGATCAGTTCCAAGTTCCATTGGCAGTGAACTTTGGATGTTGAATTGCACTTTGAACACCTGTTCAATTTTGCTCGCTTATTTTTTGAAATGACTTGAAACTTGTCATCAGTTTCCAGCTGATTTCTAATTTCCTGGAATTACGGTTTCCTGCTGAACCTTTTAGTTTTATTGTGTTCACTGTCCCCACTCCTCAGCAGGGCCTTCAGTGCTTCACAATCTCACCCATCATGTCTGTTGAGGATTTCATTTCCCTCCTTCATTTTCTCATTTTTTGTTTTCTGAACATTTGACATTGTTTTCATCTGGCTCACTCTTTGAATTCTGAGCTGTATTATTTGATTGGTACTATGTTCTTTTTCTCCCTTTTCTTCTATGATCAGTGTGAAATTCCAAATGTTTTCCCCAGGGGATTTTTAGTTTTCTTTTATATTTATTTTTAGCCTGCTCTGTGGCTATTAAATCCAGACTTCCTCTCACTTAATCCTGAGTTTCTATGGATTATCCAGTTCTCATATCCAAACATAACTGCCAAATGTACAATCTTCATCTTGGCTTGGGTCAATCCCCCTGAACTTTCCTCAACTACACTGAAAACTTTGAAGTACAATTCTCTCAACTGGTGGCTGCTGGCAGAAGCAAGCTGCCTGAGATGGATGGGGGATGGGCTGCCATCACTGCCAAATAGCTGTGGCATCATAGGCAGTGCAGAGGACCTTGCCAAAGACTACACATTGACCTTGTTTGGCTCCTAGAGCAATGATGTAAAGCTATTGAAGTAATTCTGAGATTGCGAAAGATTAGACTATCATCAAATACTTAAAAGTAAGCTAATCTCAGCAGAACATGCAAGAAATTTTGAAAAGGAGAAAGGATTGTCACACTGTACAAACTGTGAATTGCCTTTGGGCTTGAAGAATTTGACATTTGGAGTGATTTACCAGAATCAGTGTAGATGAAAGTAAAACTAAATATAAATCTGAACTGTGCAATAGTTCCAACCATCTCCATAAATGGGAATAGAAAACAAATAGAAGCTAGAATAATAAGAAGAGGAATCATATGGAGGGAGAGAAAATATATCCGGTGTTAAAAATCTATAATTCAATTTATATAGTGCATGAAAGTTATGTTAGTGAAAGCAATAACTCAGGTGCTAATTAACAGTGCAAAAGTCCAGACAAAGCCTGCCAGAGTCTGATCAGGAAGTCCACACCCAATCAGTGGTTAATGCAAGTGCTTCTGTTTTTTATCTCAGTTCACAACCAGTATGGAAATTAGCATAATGACCAGAAATTAGCTTTGATTGGTGAAATTGGCAGTTTATAAGTGGGCAAGAACTGCATAATGAAATTGAAAGTTTTTAGGAAAAATAATTTGGTTTAAGATGTTTAGAGACACTCTATACAAATATGACAATAAACTAAGAAACCAGCAAGACCTATATTCTTTACTCTTAAAATAATGTCTAGTGCTTGATCCCTTAATGGTCCTGTGGTCTGCCATTGGTTTAAAAAGATTTCCAGTTGTCTGGAGCTAAATACTGATGTATTTGGTCCTGATTCTGGAAGGTTATATCTGAAGTCAGTCAGTTTTTCATGTAGGTGGACAGAAAAGCACTGGCATTTTTTGTGTGTGTGCCTGTTTTCCTGTTTGTTAATGAATGTTTAATATTTGTCTGAAAGTGGAAGAATGTTATATGAGATTTACTTTTTTAATAACTGGATAGATCATTTTACAAATGGTTAACTTCCAAATCAAATTCAGAAGTCATAAGAACAGTATATGAAATATTGGTTATTCTTATTGTTTAAAACTTCTATTTTGAAAACAATGTCTTTTTTTCTTTAAAAACCTTTTTTTTTATTTCTTTGATTACTAGTAAGGGTGCACCCTGTTCCTAAGTGTGCTACCCACATGTATTTCCAATTTTGTCAGTGCTCAGTTCCTGCTCTTTGTTGATTTATCTTGCAAATATTTTACCCAGCTGTTTTTTGCTCTGTTTATAGTTTTTCTTACTGGCAGAATTTGGAAAATGTCAGATCTTTAAACCTAGCAATCCGTCCCTTTGTTTTTGTGTTTGGCCTTTTGTTTATCTCCCATGATGGGCAAATTTGCTTATTGAAAATTTATTGTTTTTTTATGATATAATTTATTCATAGCTTTTCTTTTTCTATATTTCACTTTAATCATTCTGGAATTGTTTCAGAACTATTTGTTAAACAAATCTTACCCTCTTATTCATTTGGAGTGTCTTATTTATGTTGCCTTTAATGCTTACATACCTGACAGTACCATGTTCTTCACATTATTTTCACATTATAATATTTTAATGTTTGCTAGGGTTAAACTCCCTTTATACATCACTTTTTAAAATTTCCTTAACTCTTTTCATAATTCAGTTTTTCATATTCAATCTAAAAAAATTGTCTAGTTTTAAAAAAGCTCCTCTTGCCATTTTGATATAATTACATTATGTTTACAAATTAATTTTAAAAGAACTTGTAAAAATATTCCATTTTCCCATTAATGAACATGGGATATTTCACCATATATTCAAGTTGTCATTTATATGAATAACTTAGAAAACATACTTAAATGATTCTTGTACATGTGTTTAAACAGTTTCTTTCTACATATTTTACATTCTTTTCTACTACTATTGTCCATTTTATTTTTTAAAAAAGCTTCTGCTGATATGCCAAAGAGTGATTGCTTCTCCCATTTTATCTTGTATCTATCACATTTACTGATCTTTCTTAGGAAGTATAGTTATTCAGGATTATCTGAATAAATATTATCCCCTTTTCCAATATTTCAAGTACTTTGTATTTTATGTCATTAGCTAAAATGCTTAGGAGAATTTTGCATGTTAGTGGGGATTGTGAACATCTCATGTTTAGTCCAACGTTAAATGTATGGGGAAGTCTAACAGAATTTACATATTAAGCAAGAAAATGACTATTGATTTTGGATAGTGTAGGGTAAATGGTTTGGTAAATGGTTTTCAGGCTTTTCTGCCCTCCCATCACTAGGATTGCCCTGCCTGATGGGGCACCTGCAGTTGGTACATTGTTGTAAGATGACTTGTTTACTTCTGTGGGCCATGGGAGGAATATTGAGAGATAGTCAACCAGGAGAAGCAGGAGAGAGGCAGAAGAGAGAAGGGGAGAAAGAAACCCAGAGTGAAGACTTGCTGAGGGCTTGGAGGCCTGCCAGCCTTCTGGCCCCCCAGGACCCCTGCCTGCCCTGTCCCTGTTTGACACACTACATGTAAATCTCAATAAAAGCCTGAGAAACCCACCGAGTGCTCCAGGACTCCTCCTTTACCCGTTTGGTCTGCCGAATCATAAAGAACCTGCACTGTACCCAGCCTGTCCTGCCACTACAGATAGTTTAATACTTTTGTGCATAAATATTTTTTTCATACTAATTGTAGAAAAAGTTTTAAAACCAGGAATGGGACTGATTTTTAGCAGCTGTGTTGAGATAATCAAAGGTTTTATGTGTGTGCTTTGGGTCTTTTGATGTAATGTGTCACATGAAAAGATTCTCAATTAGTTGGCTTCATTTATTGAAGGAGATGTTTTCAGAGTTAAAGTGCAAGGGCGTCCATAACACATAGCAATTTATTAAATCTCTTGTATAAAGATGATAATAAAGATAATATTATAGTGAATTTTACTTAATGTTTCTTTTTGTCTTTATTAAACAGCTGCTCAGAGGCAAACTTTTTAAAAAGATATTAAGACTGGAACTTTGTAAGGTGGAAATTTCCCCACCAATGATTGATTGATTGCCTCAGGCTCAGAAATGGATAGTTTGAAAAGATTTTTCTCTTTTAAATTATAATTGGAAATTTTACTGTTTCACAAAATGACTTGCTAATGTTTTTCTTTCACAGAGCTTATTCTTTCTCCTACTAGTTTCAGGAAATTATCTATGACCAAGGCTGTTTTGTTATTTTTGTTCATACATATGACTCATAGCTTTCTGTCTTCATTTAGTTTTAAACAAGCTTAAAGAAAAGATCAAGGTATTGAATCCATGCAGCAGTAACAACAAATTTAAAATGTAAATGTAGAAAAATTGATATTAAAAACTCATTATTTAACCAATAATTTTGCGTTTTGCACAAAATGTATGTGTTTAATTTTATATTTGTGCCATTTAGATGTGTATCTAGAAGATACTCAATAGGTAACATATTTATAGAAGTAACTGTCATTGAACATGATTATTATTAAATCTATTATAAATCTGGGGCTATGAAAAAGAATTTGAACAATTACTTAAAAAAGGAACATCAATCATAGTAGGAGGAAAAGAAATTTAACATTTCATCATTTAAACCAGACTAAAGTTTATAGTTTGAAAATAACAGTAACAACTTCAGGGATGCCGTGTCATCCAATGGAAAAAAAAATAAGAGTATGTGGTTATGAATCCCCTCTGTCACCATGTGTGTGTGGTTGAAGAATTAACCTCATTCAGTTTCAGTTTTCTTACTGTTAAAATACAGATAATAATAACCATTTCATAGACTTTTTTTTTAAGGAATTTGTATACTTATATTTCTCGCTCTCGCTCTCTCTCTTTTTTTAAAGATTTATTTATTTGTTTATTTATTTATTCATCTATTTATTTATTTATTTATTTATTTATTTATTTATTTATACAAGCACTGGGTATAGTCAGAAGCGCGGGAGGGTGAGAGAATTCACCAGAGCCAGAGCAGGGAGCAGAACAGGCAGAAGGACCGAAGTACACTGCTGAGGGGAGCAGCGGGAGGCAGGAGAGGTCTGCGCGCCATGTGGGACCCTCCTCCAGTGGCCGGGGAGCAGCCGGGGATCGAACCGGATCGAACCGGCGCTGCAGAGGCTGCGGGCAGCTTTGCAACCCAGCGCTCAACTGCTGCGCCACCGGGGAGGCCCCTCATAGACTTGTTTTAATTATCGTGAATGTGTATTTCTATACTTATGTATCTATTTCAGTCTAGTCCTTTGCTGTTCAGAAATTCTAGGCCAGCAGTATGGGGATCACCTGCAACCTTGTTAGAGATAAGACTCAGCCCCACACAGACTTACTGAATCCGAATCTGCAATTAAACAAACCCTACGCGATGTTTCTGTACTTTAATATAGAAGCACTGCCCAGTCTAGCATAGTCTGCCAACAATGTTGTGTTACTGTAGTTCCTTTACTTTCAAATTAAACAAAGTTTTACACATGAATCTACTTCCCCCCACATAAACAATAATAACAGCAATAATACAACCACCACAATATGGGGTTAACATATTCTCTCGTTGGACCTTATTTCTGGTACTTCTCCCATATGGACAATATGTTTGGGATTCCCTTCTCTTTTTCATGAATTGTTTTTACTTCTTGAAATAGGATGCTAAAATTGAGTTTGAGGAAGACATTAAGAGTAAACAGATGTTACATTTTCAAAGACAATTTAGAAATGCAGAATTCATCACTTCCATAATTCTTGGGCCCTTTACCAGTTGGCGGATGAAAAAACTAAGTTAGAATATGGAGGAGTGGACTTTGAGCAGAATGTATCTTTGGTGATAGCTGTGCTGTGAGCCAACCCCTTGCAGGTACTTGCTGTCCCTCAAAACTGATAGTGAGAAAACCTCCAGGGGCACTTAGCAAGTTCAGTGTATGATTCTTACCTTGAGACGTTCTGTGGTCCAGCTCTTACCAGGTATATTTAGAGGGCAAAGTAATGCTAACTGCTAACTGCTGTGTTGGTGATGGAACCAATAGAAGAGGCAAAGTTCGAACTTGCTTGTACTTCTGTAATCTGCTGGGGCACGGGATGTTTAAGTGTTTGCCATAGACCCAGCATTGTGTTGAAAAACAGATTCTTTTAGAAAATGCCCCAAATCTGTGGCGTTTCACTATTCTGTGGTATAAATATGGCTATTTTGACTGATTTCACAACATCATGACATTACTGGAAAAGAAATTCGTTAGAAATAAGCACAATCTGCTTGTACAAGTCTTTGTGGTACCAGTGCACCACTGCATGCTTAGGGAGGGGGAGAGAACAGAAATCACAAACTGCAATTAAAGCAGCTAATCAGAGACCCTTTGAAGACGCCATCCAAATGCTCTTTAAGGGTCAGCTTTAAAAATCTGTGTATCCAGACAGTGTGAAGCCATGTAACAACAATGGGACTCAGATATTAATCTTCCCTGGCCTCTTTCCTTATCCCCAACCCCCAGCATGGAACAAAAATAGTCCAGCAATAATAGTAGTGAAAAACAGCTCCAAGCTAGTGGAGGAAGAAGGACAAAAATTTGTTAATTCCGTTCAAAATTTTGTTTGTTATCTTATACTAGACATGTTAAGTACTAATTGAATTTTTGTTTATCTTAAAGGGACTATTACCTAAGAGTGAACCTGGGAGTTTTCATCCGGTGCTAGAGGAAACTAACCCTAGGAATAAAGGTTTGAGGATAATTGTGGGAGTACAAAAGTTATATTTCAATTAAGTCATGAATTAAACTACATTAATAAAACAGTTTTACATACATCTTCAAGGTCCAACTTCTAGCTCAAGACTTAGTGTATAGGTCAAACTAATCCCACACTGAATAATCCTTAACATTCCCTAACAATTATAATGTCTGTTTTGAAGCATATTGTGTAATACATCTTAATATTGTGCTTTTGTGAACTCTTCATTTTTTTAAAAAAGATTTTTATATAAATACTATTCTTCTAAAATTAGAGCTTATTTGTTGTACTTTTTTGTAACTTTCTCCTCTCTTAAACCTTCTTAACCCTAATTTCCCAGTAAAGGGTGTGGCTGACAGCTGCTTGTTATAAGATTGGAATTTAATTTTCTTTTCGGTGTTTTATTTTTAGTTATTAAGGCAGAAATGATTTAAAATGCACATAAAAAAGAGGTTTTTTTTTCTTAACTAATACATTATGGCAAATTTTGCTTTTTGTCATGGAGCATATTACAGGAAAAATGACAATATTTTAAACTTTTTCTTATATTCTTGAAAATGACATTTGAAATGTAAATGACTTAAAATATAATTTATAAGTTAATGATTTTTAAGTTTTTAAAGTTATAACCTTTCATTCCAATGGTATCTAGTTTTGTCGTAATCTTCAAATGAACAAGGAAATTTCAGATCCATAACAATGAAATATAAACTTTATGAAGAAAAGGCAGAAATGCTATGTCCTCAACATATTTAACAACACATGGTGTTACAGATTTAAGATTCTTTCCCTAAATATTTATTATGTTATAAAATGTTAGAATTTCTTAAAGGTGTAGCAAGTTGCCGTCACCTTATTACCAAAAGTAGTGTTGTATACCTTGCCTGCCATACATAGTAGGTGCTCTATAATGTTGAATAATAATCTCTTACCTCCTATATATATAATAAAATTATGTATATTAACATATAAATGTATATATGTTTAACAACTGTCATCAGAATTCTTAGAGAACCAGAAATGTTCCTTCAAGAATTCTTTGAGTTGGAGATTGTGTCCCAAAAACTTTGATATTGGTTAACACCAAAATTTGAGGAAAAAGGAAGACAATGGCTGTACCTAAGAGAAGCTAGTTGAGAGCTTATTGCTTTTTCAGAGTTGGAAAGAGGAGATGAGATAAACAAAATGAAGAATGGGAGAGAAGAACCAACTGGGATTACATGAAATGAAAAGCTAGTGGCAATCCCTTGTGGTGATGTAACCAAAGGGAACTTTAGAAATAGATGACACATGTTTAAATTTAAGTTGATTTTGTGGCTGGAACAAAATACTTTTTTGCTCTCCTTTCCAGAAATCACGTAGTAGTCAATGATGCCTTCAAATTCTTAGTGTGTTTGCTTATTTATTTTTGTTTTGTTTTGTAGAAATCAAAGAAGATATATTTCAAATTCAGGTTGAGAAGGAAGAGAGATAGCACATGTAAAAGCAAACTTTAGAACAAGAAGACCCAATAATGAAAACCTTCATCTCTCTATGCCTTATAGAATTTTTTGAGAACATGGGGAAATTTTTATATTTCCCAAATACATGGACTTCTTTGGAATAAAGCGGTAAGTCAAATTAAATGGGGTGTTGTGTACATGATATTTGGATTTCAGAAAAATTTCTTATTATTGTCTTTGTTTATATTTCAGTTTGTGTTTTGACAGTTTTTCCTTTTGAAGGGTATATCTAGCAGACTTATTATAAATCCCATGTATTTATCACAGCAGTCTTTTTCTTAAACATTCTAGAGGTCAAAGCACAAAGAATTAGGAAACAGTTTTCTTGGGAGAAGTTTAGCCCAAATAACATCTTGATTCATTTATTTGATTGGGAAAATCTATGAACAACAAATTAATTGCAGCAAATAACTATAATCAGCTGCCCATATTAACAATTTGGCACATCTGGATCTGTACTGTACAACATCAGTATCTTCACATACACACAAAAATAGGATTTGATGAGCCAGAAAAATCCAGTGTTATTATCCAAGTCTAACAAAATCAAGTTGTTCTAATAGATTAAAATTATGCACTAGTGAAGAAGAAAGACAAGTCTTTCTTGTGAGCCACTCAATATTTTAAGGCTAAAAATAAATGTCCTGGGATAAATCTGCTTCTGTTTTATCTTCCTCTAAGCTTTTTTCTTTTATAGATATCTATATTCTCATTCTGACATGTTTAATGTCATCCAGTAAAAGTCAGAAAAAATAGACTAATTGGACACAAGGTATGTATAGTTGGATTTTTGGGGTGTTCAGTGACTTTATTTGTGGAATATACTCAGTGTCTTCATATACTTAGAAATTAAAAAATATTCTTCATAAAAAATACAAAGTCAATTAAAAGAAACAGCAGGATTAGAAAATACTTGGAATAAAATGAAACCTAAAATAAAATATTAATAAAAATGTGTGGGATGCAATCAAAGCTATGCTTTAGAGAAAATTTTATGAGTTTAAATTTTTATTATAAGTATTAGTAAATTAAATTCTCTAACCCCTTACTTTAACAAAAGGCTAAAAAGAGGACTGATTAAATCCAAAATTTAGTAAAAGGAGGAAATAATAAAAAGCAAAATCAATTAATTGAAATCAAGAAAATGAGAGGAAGCATATTCTATAAAATGATCAATAAAAGTCCCAGGAAGTTAATAAAAAATGAGAGATGACTAAAACTATGAATAGCAGAAATTTCCTACTAATAGGAAAATCTCTATTGAAACAACAAAGGATAATTAGAAGCCAGTGTTCACCTTGTACAATCACAAGACAAAGATATGCAAGAAAACTACAGGACAATAGTCCATATAAAGACAGACACAAATACTTTAAAAATCTAGCAATATATAAATGAATAATGCATCATGATCAAATGAGATTTATATGAGAAATGCAATATTGGTTTCACTTTTTTTTTTTTTTTATAGAGGCATGTTTTTATTTATTTATTTGTTTGTTTGTTTGTTTTGTTTATACATGCACTGGGTACAGTCAGAAGCGCGGGAGGGTGAGAGAATTCACCAGAGCCAGAGCGGGGAGCAGAGCAGGCAGAAGGACTGAAGTATACTGCTGAGGGGAGCAGCGGGCGGCAGGAGAGGTCTGCGCGCCATGTGGGACCCTCCTCCGGTGGCCGGGGAGCAGCCGGGGATCGAACCGGCACCGCCAAGGCCGCGGGCAGCTTCGCAACCCAGCGCTCAACCGCTGCGCCACCGGGGAGGCCCTGGTTTCACTTTTTAAAATTATATTATTTTTATTGAGAGGTCATTGGTTATAACACTGTGTATTATTTAGGGGCATAGTCTCAACAACTCTTCAGATGTATGTTGTCACACTACACCCACCACCAAAGCACCCAGAGTCCTCCACCATGGCCCATTGGGTTCACTCTTGCCTTTTCTCCTCACCCTCATCTTCCCCTTCTGGGTGCCCCAATTCTGCAGTTAGGTTTCTAAGGCTTGTTTTGGATTAATTTTGTCTATTCCTTAGTTTTAATTGCTTATATGCCATATATGAATGAAATCGTATGGTATTTGTCATTTGTCTTTCTCCTTTGACTCTTTCCCACTTAGTATAACCTCTGCCAGTTCCATCCATGTTGTAATAAACGGCAAGAGTTCACGATTATTTTTTTTAATAGCCAAGTGGTATTCCCTTGTGTATACTGAGCACATCTTCTCTATTCACTCATCCGTTGTTGGACACTCACCTACATTGTTTCTGTGTTGCAGTGAATATAGTAGTGCCTATGTCCCGTCAAATTAGTGGGTTTTTTCATTTTTCTTATAACTATCAAGGAGTAGAATTGCTTGACAGATATATTTTTAATGTTTTGAAGAACCTGCATACTGTTTTCCAAAGGGACTGAACTAGTCTACATTCCCACCAACACTGTATGAGTGTTCCTTTTTTTCTCCATACATTTGCCCACACATGTTGTTATGGGCCATCCTCATGGGTATGAGATAGTATCTCATTGTGGTTTTCATTTGGATTTCCCTGATGCTAAGTGATGGTGAGCATTTTTCATGTACCTATCAGACACCTGTATGTCTTTAGAGAAATGTCTGTTAGTTGTTCTGCCCATTTTTTGTGTCACATTTGAAAATAAATCATTACAATTTACATAATTAACAGAATAGAGATGAAAGATCTCATAACATAATCTTAATAGATGTAAAAAAGAATTTGACAAAATTCAGCATTACATAAAATTTCCCAGAAAACTAGGAATTAGAGGGCTCTTCTAACTGATAAGGGCATCTGTGAAAAACTTATAGTTAATATCACTTTTAAATATGATAACCTAAATGCTTCCACCTTTAAGATCATGAACAAAATAAAAATGTCCACTCTGACTACTGCTATTCAGTGGTTTGCTGAAGATCTTATCCAGTGTAATAAGGCAAAGCAAAACAAAACATAAAACAAAACCCCTCAAATTGAAAGCAAAGAAGTAAAGCTCTATATTCATAAATAATATCTACAATGTAAAATCCAATGATATATACAAAAATGCTACTAAAACTTATAAGGCTGGCTATCTTCAAGCTATAGTGACAAGTTACCAGGTCTGTGATTTAAAATAGAAATAACAAAATTGAGTTTGTCTGGAGGCTAGTGGTCTGGACCCTATGTGTCCTCCTCATTTAAATATCTGGTTTTGACTATGCCACATCCTATGTGCATTCTACAATTGAATTAATTTTAACTACATTTAAAAGCTTGACCACCTGACATCAATCTTTGTGTAGATTATTAGCTGAGAAAAATAATTGGTAGATGAGATGATGAATATGGTTTGGGTTTGTTTATGAAAATGAATCCATGTAATATGTCCAATCCCAGTAATGGTTGTAAAATCACCTGTATATTTTGAGGGACAATGCAAAGGTTAGTCATGGCAGATAGAATTACTTTCTCATAGTGATAGCTATCATTCCCCTGTTTTTGAAAATGTAGAACAAGCATAATTTTTGTGAAAAGAAAGAATATATTTCAGACTATTTCGACCAGCCCAGATCTTAAAGTTAATAATACATTTGAAACACACAAGTTGGGGAACATAGCCTGGTATTATCATAACCAACAGAAAAATGTCTTAATTGTCCAGTACAACATTTGCATTGGTATTTATTTATTTTTATCATAACTCAAATACAACTTTTTCAAAGAGAATAAACTCCAAACATCTGTGGCTATTCTTTACATCCATTTCTGAAAACAATCACTGTGTGTCTATAGTTTACAACTATTGGCATGGAGTCTGATTCTTCCAGTATTTATTGTAAATATGCCAAGCTGTCTTAGAGTGCACAGATCATTTGTATTTGAAGGAATAAATAACTAAAGATGAGTATTGGTGGTTAGGAATTGAAAGTTAAAAGCTTTCTTATTGGAGTGAGATGAAGGATTTTAAAACCTGTCAACAAAAAGAGTCAAGCTGGTGCTTTGTCATTTAATTGCTCTATTTGATTTAGAATATATGTGGAGCATGAAAATATAAATCAAATTTAAAGGCAAAAAATGAGGGTATGGTGGCAGCTTATAAATATTCAAAGGGTATAAATATCATACAAAGGCAGGCTTTAACATAGATCATGGAAAAATAAGGTGAAACTTGAAGTAGAGCCAGGAATTTAGACAAATGTAAATGTATTGGAAGCATCAGAAGAAAAATTACTCCATGAATAATTATTTCTATTAATTATCTTGATTTGAAACAACAGTATGTTAAAGAACATACTGTTTTTCTTTGTATACACCCCAAGTCTTTTTTTAAATTTTAAAGAGCTCTGGCCATTTAGATGTACAACTACTAAGAGGAATCGGCATTTGAGCCTCACAAATTGTAAAATATTCCACATGAATAGAAACAGTCTTTTGGAGCTACAGTTCCAGTGCTTTTGTCAACAAGACACTAGTATATTAATGGAAGGGGAGAGTAGCAATGGAAAATGCTTCAAACTGGATGAAATTATTTGTTATATATACCATAGGCTTCTTTTGCATCCTCTTTTTTTTGTTGTTAATCATTTTTTCAATATCCATGGAGCTCCTTCTGGTAAACCACTATCCCCTGCCATTGCTTACTATGTTATTATAAAAGATCATGAACCAAGTAAATAGCAACTGGAATAAATATAGGATCTTTCATATGTCTAACTATGAGCAGTTTTCTCCTTATCACCATTATGTTACCCTGGATAACAGAGCAACAATTATGTTAGTTACAAGTTCCATCAAATATTCTAATCCAGATTATCAGATCAAATAGGAAACCCTATAATTTGTCATCAATTCAATTAAATCTAACTTTTGTTACTCTATTTAGCTTTTTTTCATTTTTCCATGTAATTAAGTTAAACTGAATTGGGTATGCAGAAAAATATTCTGTAGATTGGTTTAGAAGAATGTGTATGTATGGGAGAAGGAAAATATCATCTTATCTTTGAAAACATACAGCTCAATCTTGTTACTGGAGGGTATAGATTCAGTGTTTCTAAAGTAGAAGTGCCGACAGGTATAATCTCTGCTAGGTGGGTAATGAAATTCTTTTGGAATACAGTAACATTCATTCATGTAAGTATTGTTTATGATTGTTTTCAGGTACAGTGATAGAGTTGAGAATATACAACGGAGGCAGCATTGTTTATAAAATTTAAAATATTGATTTTGTGACCTTTTACAGAAAAAAATTTACTGACTTCTGCTCTAACACAGCCTTTAAGTATTAGTACTCTAAATTAACTTATAAGCTAAAGGGGAAGTTGGCCATATAGCAATCTTTGAATTTTGATATTTGGATTACAATTCTTCCTGACCTGTTCTTGCATTAATCTTTAAAATGTGATTTTTTCAGATTCATAAATAGTCAGATCTTAGCCTAAGCTCCCACAATTTGCTTCATACTCAATTTCTGTTTCTATAATCAAGGCTAGTGGTAGTGATATGAGACCAAGAAAACAGTTTTATAATGCTCTTGGCAAACATCTCATTATGAGAGTAGCAGTGTAATTGCTGCTGAAACCTACGTAAACTTAATGTAAATCATCAATGAGAGAACAGAAACCTGTCTCAAGAAGTCAGAACAAAATTCATTGGCTACACAAAGGTAGTTTGTTGAGAGTCCATTGTTGCATCACAGCCATACTAACTCATATTACCTTGGATTTCTAGTTATGTGTTCAGACTTGGGAGTGGCTTTCAGACTGAGTGAGAAGTCGTCACTTTAACTCTGACTTCAGAAGGATGTCAAGGATAGTATAAGTGAAGCAAAATTCATTATTAACCCTTCTGTTTGCCTTGATTTAAAATAGAACCAAAGTTCCTATTAACTACTATTCACAATTCTTATATTCCTATATCTCATTGGCTAAATGTTTTTCTGGTTAATTCACATAGTTATCCTTGATTAAATGGTCTATAATAAAGCAAAACCATCTAAGCTCATCATTTAAGTCATCTATATGTGTAGTTTCAGAAAATGGCATTAATGGTTCTATTACTCAATTTTTAAAAAGTCAATGTTTACATTGGTGCCTAGTAATACAAAATTGATAAGATTTTTAAATTGATATTAGAGATAAAAATGATCTTCATATACTCATATAAGAGGAGAATGACTACTTTTTTCTTTTTTTTAAAAGATTTATTTGTTTATTTATACAAGAACCGGATACAGGCCAGATGCGCTGGAGGGTGAGAGGATTCGCCAGAGACAGAGTGGGGAACAGAACAGGCAGATGGACCAAAATACACTGCTGAGGGGAGCAGTGGGTGAGACAGGAGAGGTCTACCTTGCCATGTGGGACCCTCACCGGCCGGCTGGGATCGATCGAACTGGCGCTGCAGAGGCTGCGGACAGCTTCACAGTGTTGCGCTCAACCGCCTGCGCCACCATGGGAGGCCCTGACTACTATTTTTTAGCGTGCTTATTGGCCATTTTCTTTATTGCATAGTCTTTAGTCAAGTGTCTGTTCAAATACGTTGCCCGTTTTTTTTAATTGCAAATAATGTTTTTTTAATAAATTATTTTATATAATTCTTACATCATTTTTCATTTTTGCATAATGTATGCATTTTCATTTTGGTTATATTCCTCATACAATTCCCACCCCCTTTTTTTGACCTTAATCCCTCTTCTCCTCCCCCTGTCCCCCACTGTAGTGTGTCTCTGGTCTATAGTTGCTTGTTGATTTTGATTTTTACATTATTTCAATTAATCTTTTTCCTGGTTCCTTATTTAGGTTTTCTAAATTCCTGCTATGAGTGAGACCATCTAGTGTTTTTCTTTTTCTTTCTGGCTTGTTTCGCTGAGCATGATCCTTTCCAGCTCCATCCATATTGCTGCAAATTGCATGAGTTAATCATTTTTGATTGCTGAGTAATATTCCATGGTGTATATGTACCACATCTTCTTGATTCAGTCATCTATTTTTGGGCATTTGGGTTGTTTCCATAGCTTAGCTATTGTAAATAGTGCTGCTATAAACATAAGGGTGTAGGTGCTCTTTGGAATTAATGTTTCTGTGTCCTTTGGGTAAATACCTAGGAGTGGAATTGCTGGATCATATGGAAGCTCTATCTTTAGTAGGTTGAAGAATCTCCACACAGCTTTCCATAGTGGTTGGACCATTTTGCACTCCCACCAGCAGTGCGGGAGAGTACCTTTTTCTCCACATCCTTGCCAACATTTGTTTTGCTAGTTTTTTTAATATGTTCCATTCTCACTGGTATAAGATGGTATCTCATTGTAGTTTTGATTTACATTTCCCTGATGTTGAGCATTTTTTCATATGCCTGTTGGCCATTTGCATTTCCTCTTTGGAGAAGTTTTTTTTAGCTCTTCTGCCCTTTTTTTGACTGGATTATTTTCTTTGTTTTTGTTGAGTCTCATCAGCTCTTTGTAGATTTTTGTGATCAGTCCTTTATCATTAGTGTTGTGTGCAAAAATGTTCTCCCAGTTGGTGAGATTTCCCTTAGTTTTGGTTATTGTCTCTTTTGCTGTGAAGAAGCTCTTTAATTTGATGTAGTCCCAGCTGTTTATCTTTGCCTTCACTATCACTGCTTTGGGTGATATGTCTTAAAGATGTCTTTGAGGTGCATATCATGTAATGTTTCGCCTATATTTCCTTCTATATATTTTATGGTTTCAGGTCTTATGTCTAGTTCTTTTTTTTATATTTTATTTTAAATAATTCTTACATCATTTTTTTCATTTTTGCACAATGTATGCATTTTCATGTTGGTTATATTCCCCATACAATTGCACCCCCCTTATTTTGACCCTAATCCTTCCTCTCCCCGCCCCTCTCAACCCCATCCCCCCTGCCCCCCGCAGTGTGTCTCTGGTCCATAGTTGATTTTGATTTTTACTGTCTGGTTCTTTAATCCATTTTGAGTTGGTTTTTGTGCATGGTGTAAGGTAGTGGTCAAGCTTCATTCTTTTGCATGTAGCGACCCAGTTTTTCTCAGCACCATTTATTAAACAAACTTTCTTTGCTCCAGTGCATATTCTTTGCTCCTTTGTCAAAGATTAGTTGACCATAAATCTGTGGGTTTATTTCTGGATTTTATATTCAGTTCCATTGGTCCATGAGTCTGTTTTTATTCCTATACCATGCAGTTTTGATTATTATGGCTTTGTAGTATAGTTTTAAATCTGGGCATGTTATGCCACCATTCCCTTCTTTTTTTTTTTTCAGGAGAGCTTTGGCAATTTGGGGTTTTTGGTTATTCCATATGAATTTCATCAATAATTGTTCTATTTCTTTGAAGAATGTCATTGAAATTTTTATTGGAATAGCATTGAATCTATAAATTGCTTTTGGTAGGATGGCCATTTTGATAATGTTAATTCTTCCAATCTATGAGCTGGGGATGTCTACCCATTTCTTTGTGTCTTCTTCTATTTCTTTATACAGTGTTTTATAGTTTTCTTTGTACAGGTCCTTTACTTCTTTTGTTGGGTTTATTCCCAAGTATTGGATTTTTTTGTTTCAATAATAAAAGGGGGCCTCCTTGGTGGTGCAAGCAGTTGAGTGCAGCACTGTGAAGCTGTAAGCAGCCTCTGCAGTGCTGGTTCGATCCCCGCTGGCCTTAGAGCAACCCACATGGCGAGCAGACCTCTCCTGTCTCGCCCGCTCCTCCCCTCAGCAGTGTATTTTGTCAGTCTGCCTGTTCTGTTCCCCGCTCTGTCTCTGGGTGAATCCTCTCACTCTCCCACACATCTGGTCTTTACCCCAGCTCTTGTATAAATAAAAAAGAAATCTTTAAAAAAATATAATAAAAATAATAAAAGGGATTTTTTTTATTTCTTCTTCTTCAGATTTATTGCTTGTGTATAGGAAGGCTACTGATTTTTGTGTGTTGATTTTGTATCCTGCCACTTTACTAAACTGATTGATTAGTTTGTATAGTTTTTCTGTGGAGTTTTTGGGGTTCTCTATGTATATTATCATATCATCTGCAAATAGTGATAGTTTAACTTCTTCCTTCCCTATTTGGATTCCTTGTATGTCTTTCTTTTGTCTTATTGCTCTGGCTAGGACTTCCAGTATTATATTGAAAAGCAATGGTGAGAGTGGACCTCCTTGTCTTATTCCAGATCTTAATGGAAATGCTTTCAGCTTTTCACCATTGAGAGTGATATTGACTATGGGCTTATCATAGATGGCCTTTATGATGTTGAGGTATGTTCCTTGTATCCCAAGAATTTCAAGGGTCTTTATCATAAATCGATGTTGTACTTTGTGGAAAGCTTTCTCAGCATCTATTGATATTATCATATGGTTTTTATATTTCTTTTTGTTGATGTGTTGGATTACATTGATTGATTTTTGGATGTAGAACCATCCTTGTGTCCCTGGAATAAATCCTACTTGGTCATGGTGAATTATCTTAAGGATACATTGTTGGATTCTGATAGCTAAAATTTTATTGAGGATTTTTGCATCGTGTTCATTAAAGAGATTGGCCTGTAGTTTTCCTTTTTTTGTGTTGTCCTTGTTCGGTTTTGGTATTAGCGTAATGTTGGCTTCGTAGAATGTTTTTGGTATTATCCCTTCCTTAATTTTTTGAAGGAGTTTGTGAAGGATAGGCACTAATTCATTTCTGAATGTTTGGTATAATTAATTTGTAAATCCATCTGGTCCTGGGCTTTTGTTTTTGGGGAGGTTTTTGATTACCATTTCAATTTCACTTTTTGTAATTGGTTTGTTTAGGTGTTCTATTTCTTCCTTATCTAGCTTTGGGTGATTGTAGAGTTGTAGGAATTTGTCCATCTCTTCTAGATTGTTGAGCTTGTGCTAACTGTTCATAGTAGTTTCTGATTATTCTTTTGATTTCTGCTGTGTCTGTTGTGATTTCTAAGAGGAGAATGACTATTAAGACACACAAAATCCCTTTAAAAAATAGGAACCAAAGCAGAAAATTCACTTTTGAAGTGCATGTTTGAATCTTGGAGCATTTACAGCAAGGGATTTTATAGTGAAGTGTATGCCACAATCTCAGCACATGAATAGGACTCTGTGACATGCAAGCGTTTGTTGATATAATTCATGATTTTATTTTATCACTTTGGTATTCTTTCTTTTTTAATTTAAAAAATATTCTACGTCTACTTATGTTATAACTTTATGTTTCATGCACTCTTGAAAACTACCTATAGCTTTCTGGGAAAGGTGAGAAAAAAGTTCTTAATTGAAGCAAGGGTTATTGTAAAATGAGCTATCCCAATTTGTTAAGTTTTCATTCATAAAACCATAAAAGTAAGGAAACTTAAAACTAATATATAGAAAAAGCAACTTTCTGTTGGGAAGTTGTTTTAGATGGATGAATAGGATAGGGTCTTTCCATTGATACTCTATTTTACATTAGAACAAATGAAAATACCATTTATTAATGAGTACTCATCATATACCAGACATATACTTTATATGCATTATCATTTTGTCCCAAGAACTTGATTATTATTCCATTGTTATAAATGGAGAAATTAAGGCTTATAGCAGTTTAATAATATTACAAAACATTGAGGAATAGAGTCCATATTTCCATAGTTTTCTTTTAGAGAATCTGAATCTCTTCATTGGTAACTATGGCTTAAATTATTCCACCTGCATTCAGACCTAGTTTTTTAAAATCGTGATAATGTATACCTGGAAAATTCCTAATGGGCAAATGCTTCAGTTCCCAAACCAATAATTTTATTATAAACATAAATATTTTACCCCCCAAATTTTGAACATAATTGTATAAGATATATTCAGTTTTTATGCACAATTTAAAAATTTTTAGTGTTAAAGTAATAATAAAATGATTTGGGACTGTCTCCTTTTTTATCATCTGGAGTGATTTCAATGACATTTGAATTGTGTCTTTTCATTTACCCACCCCCCCCAACAAGCCTTTTATCCCTTTTTTTCTTTTCCTCCCCTCCCTTTAATGACAAAGCCCTCGGATGTTTATTTATGTTCATTGGTTTTTGAAAGTGTTTTACTTTATTGAATTGTCTGCTATATGCAATGTATAGTATTCATTATGATTGTTCTGACTTTGCTACTTGTAATTTTTTTCAACTTCCACTCATTTTATAAACTATGACTGCATTCCATCCTTTCTATAGCTATGTAATATTCCATGGTGTGGACATACCACATCTTCTTGATCCAATGGATATTTACACTACTTCCATGTTCTAGCCACTGTAAATAATAAAAACGTAATAATTTTTACATATAATCTGTACATAACAATGCATTTACTTACAAAATGCTTTCATTTATAAAATATATTTAAAAAGGTGAGGGTATTTCTTGCCTGGGTATAGACAACAGACTACTTTAAAAAAAAAGTATATAATACTTTAGAAGTGATCTTTGAAAGGTGACTATAGATCTGAGGCATCCAGGAGGGAAGGGGAGTGGGAGGGATGTTTGGAGGGAGTAAATGGTGGAGTAGAAAGCACAATGAACTATGGTGGAGGACTAAGGGTCCTTTGGTGGTGGAAATGCTATGATTCTTCATGCTCTATTTTTTTTTCCAAGCTGGGAATGCGTTGGTAAGGATTACTGGACTTTGAGGCTCCCAGATGGATGATTTCAGAAGGCCAGAGCCTTAGGATTTTGGCCAAAACTCACTTCTTGCACTTTCCCTATCATGACCCCACCCATCACTTGCAGTCAGATGAAGTTGACCCCATAACTCCCAAACATATGACTGATGCAATCTTTATTTGAACACAGACTCAAATATTTGCATTTCTTTGTACTAATTTCTTTGAGCAAAAGGAAAAAAAAATAAATGAAATCTGAACTTAGCAAATGCCCTTAAATTGTACACTAAGACTTTACTCCCTTTTTCAAAAGAGAAATCATTCTACACATTGTATCCTACCAATTTGTAAGTCTGGTTTAAATTACTTTTGCGCCAGTATCAATTGTATGTCAAAATTATACTGTTTATTTCATTTCACATCTAAGAATTTCTGAAAGATCTGATCTTCCCTCCCTTTATCTACTGTATAAATGCAAGTGGTACAAACTGTTTTGGATCTCAAAGAACATACATTTAATTTTACCAAGGCTTGAAATCAGCAGTTTCATTTCCATTCTCTAAATAAACAAAAACAAGCCTTTCTTATATGGACTGATATTACTGAGATATAAACAGTGAACAAGTTTTTTCTTACTTAGAATAGCTTGTGATTATTTTATTTAATCAGCCAGTATGATTATGTCATAAGCAAAATGATTTGAATTAAACAAATGTCCTTGAATAAAATTTCACCTTGACTTGAGTCCCATTCCACTAAATCTGTTTTAGAAACCTACATGTTGCATATAAGTGGTACCACATGCATGTATTCTCTCTAAACAGGGAACAGCTGGTAAACATCATGTTAAAAGTGACACAAAGAACAACTGTGGCTTCGAAAGATCTTAAAGTCTCAGATCTTAAAGACAATTTGATAAGGCCTGTCGCTCAGTAGATGGTGGCCAGCACTGAGGCCATCTGAAGAATTATCCAGTGTTTATTGTCTCTGATTCATTCATTTCTGAGTGAATGACCATCTTCCTTGAGGTAAGATTTCAACATTATAATTTATAACACCTCTTCAAATGTAGTTTTCCATTCTAAGAATAGGGACAAACCTAGATTGTCCCTTAGGGATTAGCTAAAGCTAATTTTTCTTGTTCAATGTTTAAAATCCAGTTTGGGTTGATCTCAAAATAGTTCTAGCTGGTTTGAACTGGCTTCCAGGTCACAGTTCTAAGGAAGCCCAGGTGTTGGTAGACCATGTGGAAATTGAGGAAACGGGCATGGTGGTGGCAGCATACAATACTTCATGACTTTGCCTTACAGAGCTCTGGAGCTGCCCTGAATGTCACACATCTCAGGCTAGTGCCCGGGCCATTGGCACTCTTCCTATGTCATGACTCATTTGCTGAACCAGATTAGCAAAGATTTCAGATGCTTCTGGGTCAAGCATGCTTGAACAATTACACATATTCCTGATTCCCAAGCACATGGCAGGGGTGGGGGGGGGGAATGTTAGAGTTTAAGTCTCCTCCATCCTAAGTACTTGATACCATCACATCACAGTAGTGCACTGCTCACCAAGGTCCAGTTCACCCTTTTTATAGGACTTTATGAATCTCAGGTAAAATAGCATACTTCCTACAAGAAGCATTTAACTGTCCAGCATAATTAAAACAGAGCTCCTGATCATGTCTTCCTTTCAAAAGAAATAATTAGAAGAGTCTTTATAATTACCAGGTTTAGAGACAGTTCATTCCAGTCATGTCTTAGTCATAGGCAGTCACTGAAAAAGGCAAAGACAAAGAGGAAATGGGTGAAAATGGTTCAATCCTATGCTAATTTGTTCAACCTAGTTCTAACTAGAGCAAACCAGATTCAAAAGGATTAACTAAGAGAGTAGTTAAAATTTATTTTTAGCAATGATCACATTTCAAATTGGCAATGAAATTCCTCTTCATCTAGTTTCAGTTATTCATTTGGCAGCTTAAGATCTTGTTGATGTTGCAGAATTATAATTTATTAGGTTTATATCATCAACCTCTTTTGATCCTAAGATGATAATTATATTTTGAGAAACACCAGATCCAACAATTTGATAACTCAACTAGGAAGAGGTGACCTGGACTCTTAGAAAAATATAGAAAATACATCCCATTTCCAGCATTATTTCTTTGAATTTCTATTTAAAGTTATCCATATTTATGAATATTAAGACAGAAAGCAACATTTTTTTTAACTCCAATATTACTAAGGGAAATAGGGAAAGAAAAGAGAATGTTGAAACTATGCAAACTATTTCCATTTGAAATGTAGTTCTTAAAATTCCAAGCTTTGAACTACGCTTTTCAAAATACTAATCAACACCAAAAAGTATATATTTTTAGGCGACAAGTTTCTCCAAAAGAAGAGTCCTTTTTAATAATAAAGGTGAAGTATGGTGTGAAAGTCATTTTCCTTTCGATCAGTGTTCATATTCAGGTTGGTTTCTTTTATCCTACCTTAAAATCTTTTAATGCACCATGTTTTTTCAATCAGTTGTTGGCAACATATCTTTAATCTAGCATTGAAACTGTTCCATTGAAAGCTCCCAGAAAAGAGAAAAATGAAAAATTAAGTGGTGATTTCAGGCTCATTGAAGTCCCTGCCTAAATCTGCTTTCGAGAATTAATAGTGCCAAAGTTATTTCATTTGTAACTTATTTACCATTTGGCTGAAATGAAAGAATAGAAATCATTATCTCTGCCTCCAGGGCTAGCAATTTGCCTTCAATAAATACCTCCCAAGACAATAGTTTTTTGTTTTTTTTTTAATAGAAAAGTGATGTTTATATTAGAAAGCAGATACTGCCTTGGTCTCCACTGGACATGAGTCTTCACACCAATGGGTGGATATTGCTTAAATTTTGGAAAAATATAGTACTTATTAATGAGGCCTAAGCAGTGAAAATAAATGGAATCACCAAAGAATCTAAGTGATTTGAGAGCAAATGTCTGGTGAAGGAGAAAACTATATATTATTGAATCAGAACATTAAGAGATGGAAAAGATCTTTGAGTTCATTCAGTCCAAACTTATTTTAGTTAGAGTCAACAAAATTAAAATCTAGATAGTTTTGGGTTGTGTTCCAAATCCCACAGATTGTTTAAGGCAAGGATCAAACCCAGCTTCCAGATTCCTGTTCTGGAAATGAATAAAATAAATGTCCAAAGTGTACTTTAAGCTGAAAGGCATCTCTAAAGTTGTCCAGTTGCCCACAACACTGTCAGTCAAGTTGTATATTGTGAATATCATGATTCAGCCAGAAAAAAACCCACTTCTGTTTTCATTTGAAGTTGGGCCACAAATACTCAAATATGCAGTTGGCAGAAAGCTAAATTTCCATCAAAGATTTGTGTTTTGTTTAGTTGATTTTTCCCATCTGATACAATGGCCAAGCCAGCCAATTTTGAACTTAATTTAGGGGCAATATTGGATACCCCTAGGTGATAATGATAATAATTACTTCACGTGATATTTTAAGCTTGCTACAATTCTTTGGGCTTAGTTTCATTTCTGGGATAGGGCTAAGGCAGTTGTTTTCAAACTTGGCTGAACATTGGAATCACCTAGGGGGCTTTGAAAATAATAATGTCTTGGGGTCCAGTCACAGAGATTTTAATTTAATGGTTGAGAGTACCATGGGGTATCAAATTTTATTTTGAAGCCCCCGAGTACTACAGGGCGAGAAAATAAAGTTACTGTCATTGTAACTGACTTGAGGGCCTTAAAAATGTTGCCCCCAGTACCCTTAGGAATCCTATTCCTGTTCTTGTGTTTCAAAGATAATGTGGTGGGCTACTGTGTTAGGGATCTCAAAGTAGGGACTGATTCCAGTTTTCCCTTTAATCGTTAAGGACCCTGTTCCTGCAGAGTTTCTATTGGATTCCACTAGTCTCCGTTCCTCAAGTGGTAAAAATTTGGGCCAGTGCAAACCAAGTTCACTGCCATATTGGGTCATAGTTCCCCGTGTTGTGCTGTCAGGCCATTGGGGGCACATACGTTGATATCACAGGATACTCAGTCAGCAAAATAGTGCTGTGACGCATTCTTTTTTTATTTCTTTTAGACTTTGAACACAGTTTGATATTGTTTTGCATATTGCTATTTTACATGATTAAGGTACTTACTCATATAAATGTCAACAAGAAACAGAAATGGATCCCTTATCACAACGTTGGCCATGTGAAAGTACCTCCCAGTTGCCAAAGCTATAAAAAGGGTCTATTATGTTTTCTTTAGTCTGAAATTATTTCCAGAGTAATGTTTTTGTTATGTTTGTAAAATATACCATTTATACTAGTTTCCATATTTACCATAGTAAATACATATAGCCATGCTATTAATTTTAAGGCTGTCTGGATAAGTTACCTTGTGAGATGGAGCTTAGTTGTTAAATCAAAAACTCCCCTTGGGACTTTCAAGTTGGGGTTCTTATGGAAATCATGTTTCCTTTGGCTCAAAGCATTTGATCATAGTATCACTCCTTTCCTGTTTAACTGTCACTGAACCTCTGGTTCTGACTCAGTTTGGGTTTCCACTTGTGAGTATTCCACATGCCACATGGACTGGTTTTCAATTAGAGTATCTAAAACATATCCTTCAAATTTTGGGTAAGACTAATACTGTATTTTTTTGTGCTGTTGGGGTATAATATGAAGCAGCCACACATGTAATTATATTTATATTGATGACAAGGTAATAACTAATATCCCAGATTCTCATAGGCACAATGACCTGTTTTACTAACACAACTTTGCAATCCCCTTTTGCTTGTTTGAACTAAAATTCCTGGGATATATGAAGGTATTTAGACATAAAATTTAAAGTAATAATTATTTCCCTCCTATAAGGGAACTTGTCCAAGTATATGAGATGGGTTTATAATAAAATATGTATGACAATATACAAATGCATAAAAAATAAACACAATCTCACACATTCCCAAAGGCACTGGAATGACCAGTGTTGTCCCTTTGAGAGACACTGAGCTGCAACCTTCCTATTACAATGTCCAGCCCCGACCGCCCCCACTCTCCCAATTATATATCTTCTGGTTCTTAAACAATTCTATTTCCAATCACTGAGTCCAGTTATTCTCTTTCAGCAGAAATAGTATGACGGTTGCTTCAGCTCCTTCTCACAATGTTGACAGACAGCCTGTGTAGCTTCATTCTTGTATTAGAATTTGATACAAATGTGTTTACTCAGGTAAGAGAAGGGTTTTTATAGAATTTGGAGTCAGTTAAGAAAATAACAGTGTCTGTTAAATACCTTAAAAGTCTTGTAAAGAAGGAGCATTAAACATGTTTAAGTTCTTAATTTTCATTGCTCTGGTCTACTACAAAGGAGCTGGGAATATTAGAGTTTCTACTTGAAGGTTCCAGTTTCTTTGGCTGGGCTTCGGTTTTGACATCTCTGGTCATAGCTATTCAAGGCAGCCAAGTTTGTTAAAATTTTAACAACCTGACCTCTTGACAGAAAACAAGATGATCTGTTACAGATTGAAAGAAAGTACATTTGAGAGCCATGTGAATTACTTTTTTTTCCAAGCTATTTACTCATTATATGTTTAAAGGTCACCAGTACACACCAGTGTTTCAACTTTCTGGGAATTTATTCACTGCTGGTAACTTAAATGAGGCTGCCCTGTTTTTCATTACTGGCTGGTATTTTTAAGCCTGTGAGTTCTGAATTTCTAATGCAGAGGCAGAAAATAGCATGGTTTTAACATTCTGAATCATGGTAAAGAGGTTTCATATTCCCATGATGACCACAGGAACCGGATGTGATGTTATCTCCTCCCGTAACCACCTTATCCTAAACAAGAGACTCATACTTTTGCGACATCTGGCTAAATCTGATCGGTGTAACTTTCAGTTAAAAAACTTCCAAGTTTCTGTTTAAATAGGACAAAACAACCTCTTTCAAGAATTTATTTTTATTCTCTCTTCAGAAACATTGTTATTTGGATGGAGATCAAACTGAAGTTTCCATTTGCTTGATTAGGTTTTGCCATATTTTAAAAATTGTCAACCTAAGCAGGTCTTTTTTTCTGTGATGAAAAAGAATCCTGCCACTTACTACCACAATTATAATCATAATATTATAATAATTATAATTATAATATTGTTAATTTTTTTCCAAATGAACATTTTATCATCAGTTATTCTGGGTGAGGCTCTTAAGGAGGAAATTTGCTAAGACTCTAGGGCTCCTTCTACTTTTCAATGCCTAGAAATAACCTGGAGTGTTATTAAAATGTAGAGTCTGATTCAGTAAGGCTGGGATGGGTCTGAAATGCTGCATTAACTTTACAAAGTCTTGGTGATGCTAATACTGCTGGTCTGATAACAATTCTTGAAATAGCAAGGCTCTGACCTGTCTATCAAACTTTAATCTCATCAAAATCACCTGGCTTGTCAAAGTGTGGCTTTGCTGCTCATCTCCGCTTCTCTTGCCAGTATCATAATTAGCATGCCTGGGGTGGGTCCAAAAATTGCATTCCTAAGTAAGTTCCAAGGTGATGGGTATGCTGCTTCAGAAACTGTGATCACCGCTCTAGGGCCTTATTAATTCAGTCCCATTTCCAGGCGACATTAGCATTATCTGGGAACTTGTCAGAAATGCAGAATATAAGGGCCCACTCTAGACCTACAAAACGAAAACCTGCTTTTTAACAAGATCCTCAGGTGATTCATGCATTAACATTTGAGATGCACTACCAAGACAATCTCAGTTCTCATAGATCAGTGGATCTCCACTTTAGCGGCCTGTTATAATCAACAATAGAGTTTTTCAAAATTCTGATGGCCAGACTGAATCTCAGAATAATTCCATCAGAAACCTAGGGCAAGGAGGCAGATCATTGCTGTTTTCTAAAACTCCCAGAGAATTCCAATGTGCAGTCATATTGGAGAACCATGCTGTAATGGCACTGGAGAATGGAAAGTTAAAATCTTGTCTGCCAACAGATGGGGACTTTGAGACTTTCATTTTCCCTGTTGCCATCCTGTTGGATATTGTGTCATCAGTCACTGGGCCAATAAAAAACACTTTGGGCCAGAGCATTAAATTACTTCCTTGCACTGGATTTTAACATACATACTTTGGCTCTGTTGCTTGGCCTCACTTTACCTTTGTTATACTCAAACAGGAGCTAACTCTTTCTGCATTCTGCCCATTCTGGTCCATGAATTTAGAGATACACTCCATGGGCAATGAGGTTATTTTCTCCCTATTTTCAATCAAAATTGGTATATTGTGTTCTAGGCAGATTTTACTGGGGACAGAGAGATCTCCTGGATATACCACAGTGCAGATGAACCTATTTTAGAGGGATCAACAGCATAAAATTTAACAAACATGAGATAATTTATATGATAGATTAAATAGATAAAAAACACTGCCCTCAACCATGGGTGGGCCATTTTCCTAAAAACATAGGTTGGTCTTAAGTGGGCATGTGAGTTGGAACACTTGTTAGAAGCCTGTCCTGATATTCTCCAACCTAAAATCTTTCCCAGGCCAGCCAAGGGTTTGTGGTTGATTGTTGATTTTGGAAAAAAAAAACTCATGCATTACTCACCTACGAAGAAGTGTTAAATTGTTATCACTTCTAAGGGTAATAAAGAATGCTTTTAGCTCTGGATAATGTTTCTTAATATTTTGTTCTGGGAAAGGGTGACCTACTTTTCTACATACATACCTTAGGAATTTCTGTATGCATTAGGGCCACAATTTATTTTATTCTGGCAAGAGAAGCATAGTTCATGAGGAGGATAAAGCTTGTTCTAAATCTTGCCGTGGAAATTAGGAGTATTTTTGAAATCTTTCCTTGTTTTGTATCTTTGTCAACTTTTGAATTTATTTCAATCTTTTTGATTCAACATTGGACAACTCAGGCTAAAAACCCTCAGAAGTTCACCACATGTTGTCTGAATTAGAATCCCTTTCACTTGTCCTATATTTCTTTACCTTCACAAGGCAGATACTATTGAACTTCACTCTTTGCTGCCTTCCTGATTGCAAAAATTAGGAAAAGGGAAAAGAGGGAGCCTCTCCAGGCACCTGTGCATCATTCATCTCTTTTGTTAGGTGGGCTATCCCTGTTGGGATGCTTTCCATTTTGTGTTGAATTTCTTGGGGAAGGGGTGCATTTCTTGGGCTCCAGGCATGGTTTTAACTGAGGCGTGTGCTCTCTCAACATTTTGTTTTTTACTGAAGTAATATTGCAGTCTAATGTTAAATAAGTTTCAGGGCTGCATCATTACAACTCAACATCTATATATACTACATTAAGTTCACCGCTAAAAGTTCAATTCTGGCTTTCACCGTACAATTGACCCCTTTTACCCTATTAATTCCCCACTTCCCCCTTCCCTGCTCGTAATTTGGCAGGACACGGCTCTTTTATCAGTTCCTGACATCTTTCCCAAATATTGTTTGGAGGATTGTCCAGGATTATATTGTTTTTGTGTAAAGAGTTTTGTTTTCCTGGGACTTTACTCTGTTATGTATTTAGTTGATTCAGGAACAAATAAGTTCCTGCCAGGTCCCTTCCTAGCTGTAACTGCCAGTCCAGTGTTAGCACCCTGTTATTTTTCCTAACTCTTTTACCCAGATCAATCAAATTGACCAAATAATTACCTAACAGCCCTTTCCCTGTGGCTGACAGGATAAAGTCACAACTCCTTCTGGTGAAGAGTGAAGTTGAGTGGTTGTGTCAAAGACGGATAGGTGCACAACACTTTTGTGTTAACTGTAGTTACTGTGTCCTCCAGCAGATCTCTAGAACATATTCATTTAGCGTAACTGAAACTTTATACCCATTGAACAACTCCCCATTTTCTTTACCCCACCCACACCCCAGAATCAAAAACTTCTATGAGTTTGCTTACGTTAGATAATGAAGTGGTCATGCGATGTTCTTTCTTCTGTGACTTGCTCAATTCACTTAGAATAATGTCCTCCAGGTTCTATGCTGATACCAATGGCAGGATTTTCTTCTTAAGGCTGAGTAATAACATTCAGTTGCATATGTGTATACCACTTATTTGCTCCATTTCTCTGTCAATGGATAATTTGTTTTGGCTCTTGTAATAATGATGAAATGAACTTGGTGCAGATATCTTTGAGAGCCTTCTTTCAGTGCTTTTGGATGTATTTCCAGAAGTGAGATTTCTAGAGCATATTTTAGTTCAATTTTTAATTTTTTGAGAGAAAATTCTATACTTTTTTGTGATAGGGTAGATCTCAAGTTAAGTATTTTCACCTTAAAAAAAAAAAAACAACAACTTTGGAAGGTGTTGAATATGTCTACTACCTTTTTTTTTTTTTTTTTTTTGCAGTGGTGATGCTATCATGGATAATTGCATGTGTCTAAAATCATATCATACACATCAAATATATGCTGTTCTTTGCTAGTTATAACTCACTAAGATTGTTTAAAGAGAGAAAGAGAGAGAGGTGACTGATGCATATATATTTTTTTCTCACTTTGTAGTGAGAAAAGGGATACAACAAATCTCAAAGGAAAAGGGTCAAATGGTTGAGGGGATGAGACATGAGTGTTGCCATCGCCTTTCAGTGAATAATGGACCCCTGCTGGTAAACCCTGCTTGCATTAAAACCTGAGCACATGGAACCAGCTGCTAATTATGTAGGTAAACACTCTAACCTCATGTTATCTAAGACCTATATCTGCCAAGCATAAAGGCTTAATCCTAAACCATCGGAAAACATTGGAGGGACCCCATCTCATTCACTTGGAAAACAAAACCTCCACCATACACATTCCTGAGAAATGCATGAATAAAACTAACAGTGAACTATAGCATTCTTATTATGTGGAATGCCCCAAAATAAAGGTTCTTGGGCAATCCTCCTTTTCTACATAAATGTGAGTTAATGTTTAATAATTATGATTGGAGGTGGAGATGAGGGGATTGATTTGTAGCATTTGTTAATTTCTGTGGTGTAAAGACTCCATTATGACTAGTATCAAACTAGTGGGTAGAAATGTTCACAAACACACCCCTGTGTAAGTCACAGTGAGTGGCCCAAGTCACAATACACCTTTGGATACTAGGTACCAAAGCATTTATGACTTTCTTAAGTTCCCAGATCTCATTTTTCTTACACTTTTAAGTGATATAAGGGCTAATTAGTCAGAGTGTATCTCAAAGATGTATTTCCCCAGCAGAAGCTATGCTCATTGGCTACTCCCGTACTGCTCTACTTTTTTTTTTTTTTTTTCAGGAGGGTTTTAGAATCATCTCAGGAACCTCCAGTAAAGTGTATTTTTAATTCTGGCCAACATTCTCAGAATTCCAACAAAACTCTGAAGGTAAAAGGAAAAACATTCCAGTTACTATCCAATAGTATATCTAGGAAACAAGGTATAGAGCCTAAAAAATTAGTCAGTACTGAGGATGCTTAGGGCTGATTTAATAGTCAAACTTCTCAAAATATTTATTTCTTCTTCTTAAATCCATGTATGTCCATGACTGTTAAAAATAAATGAAAATATGATGGCCTCCTAGAAATGTTATCCTCTTCAGCCTGTAGTTGAAACCATAAAATATATCTGTTAAGACTTTGTCAATTTTTATCATTAGTGATTCTATTATAAGAAGATTAAGAAAATCTTTCATAATACTCAATATGATTTTTAAAGTGTGTTTTCTTGCTCCCTCCAACCTCAAGATTACAAAATGCTTGAAAGAGTTAGGGGACAATATGCAATTCCTGCTTCTAGTCTACCTCTTATTGAGAAACTGATCTGAAGACCATGCAACCTGCCAAAGTTCACCAACTACAACAGGTGGTAGGAGCAGACTTTTTCTAACCATAAAGACAAACAGAATATTACCCCTGGTTAATTCAAATTTATAAGTTGATGTGTACATTTATAGTACACATTTTTCTTCTTCTGATTGACAAAATCCTTTGAAAACTAGTTGAATAATTTGTAGGTAATTATTTATCTTAAAATTTTTCTAATTGGGCCTCCCTGGTGCACAGGGGTTGAACATAGTGCTGTGAAGCTGTCCGCAGCCTCTGCAGCATGGGTTCGATACCCAGCCAGCCAGGGAGATTCCCACATGGCGCAGCAGACCTCTCCTGTCTCTCCCACTGCTCCCCTCAGCAGTGTTTTCGGTCTGTCTGCCTGTTCTGCTCCCTACTCTCTCTCTGGTGAATCCTCTCACCCTCCTGCACGTCTGGCCTGTACCTCAGTTCTTGTATGCATAAATAAATCTTTAAAAAATTTTTTTCTAATGATCTAATACAATGTTTATAGCTAGGTAAATCTCTTTCAATAACCTATAGGTTTACATAACATTGCCTTGAATTCTCTCACCCCACATTAAATATATTTACCCTGGGCAAGGTATTATGGAAATGCTGGGTTGGCAATAAAGTGTTATATTTCAAATATAAAATTTACTCTTGATTACTTTAATAGCGTTATTTATGTCTCAAGCCTCTTAGGTGACTCCAACTGAGATAAATAAGACAGAATTATCCAAAGCTATCCACTCATTTATATGACTTTATATGAATTTTTCAGAATAACAGTGTCAGTATCTGCTTCACAGATATTGGCCATTATTTTGTGTATTGGCATCTGCATATGTGAAAGGTGAATTGCTATCATTTTCACTAAAGAAATTGCCACGAGAAAACCCTCATAGCTGAAGGTTGTGGTTAATGCTTGTCTAGAGGCTAATGTTGCACTACACCACAGATGTTTTGTTAGTTCTGACATTCTTGTTACTAAGGAGGAAAAGTATTGATTGGTGAATAATATATTGTTGGTGGTTTTCTAGTGAATATTTTTCAATCTGATTTGACTTTTAATGGAAATGCCTTTACCAGCAAAAGGATGGTGGAGTTTCAGTGCAATGTTTTGGGGCCAACTTATGCCTCCAGGATTAGAATATTTTTTTGCTGAAAGAAACATTCCTATAATCATCTCAAGAATTCAGTTTCTTACAGTTTTCTAGTCACGTGACATCTCTCTCCACATATGTGTTTATGAAATGCTGGTTTTCTTTTGGAACTGATAGACTAGAGTTGAATTCTAGCTCTGTCACTTCTCTTTGATGCCTTTGAGAAAATTGCATTCCATCTCTAAATCTCTGAACCTCATTTTTTAATCTGGAAAATAGAACCTACCTTCTGGTTCACTGTGAGTACTATATGTAATAATGTGTTACAGCATTTAACAGAATCTGGCGTTTAGCAGACAACAAATTATATATACAGAGGCACACAAAGGCTGTAATAGCAACATATATACAGACATGCATGATATGAATAAATAAGCATAAACCTAAACCCCCCACCACCACACAAGGGATTTAAATGTTTTGCACAGTCTCTGTACAAGTTGGGAATTTTGGAATAGTTTTCATAGTCTTAATGACATCAGAGATGATGTGAGTGATTGACAATCGGGAGGAGAATGTGTTGATACTTTCATGAGCAGGAAATTATTCCTATTTTCTGTGGGTAGACATGAAAATATGTTGTAGGATAAGGACTTTTAAAAATTTGATTCAAGAAAAGTTGCGTCATAGAGTCTTATGTAAAGTGTCTAGAAACAAGACATGCTGTGTAGGTAGACCCATAGAATGAAAGCTGGTTCAATCTCATTTACACAGGAGGAAAACTGGAATGTAGAGAACTAGAAAAAAGAAAAATGACAGTTGAGATTCCACACAGTGAATTTTTTGTTTTGCTTAGAAAGACTTTATATTTTTATTTTAAAATTTTCTTATTGAGGTTACTTTGGTTTACACCAGTTCCGGCTATGCAACTTTACACCTTGACATCTTCATATACCACAGCAGGCCCACAACCAAAGGTCTAGTTTCCATCCACCACCATCCAGTCAATCCCTCCAGCTGTTCAACCCAACCTCCACTCTTCTTCCCCTTTAACCACCATTGTATTTTCAGAATCTAAAGGTTTATTTTTATTTGTATTATTTACTTGCTTTGTTTCTTTAGCTTCCGTATACGGGTGGAATAATACAGTATTTGTCGTTCTCCTTCTGACTTTACAGAGTATATCCTCAAGATCCACTCATGTTGCAAATGGCAATATTCCACCTTTTTTTAAAAAATAGCTGAATAGTATTCCATTGTGTATATACACCACATCTTCTTTATGTCCTCATCTGTCCTTGGGCATTTAAGTTGTTTCCATAGCATGTGATTGGTACACAATGAACTTAGGGGTGCAAATATATTTTCAAATTTGGTTTTTGTATTCTTGGATAAATACCCTGAAATGTAATTGCTATATCATGTAGTTCTACTTTCAATGTTTTGATATATCTCTATATTGTTCTCCATAGTAACAACACTATTTCCATCAACAGTGTACTTTTTTTCTAGACAACATCTGTTGCTTCTTGTTTGTGTGATAATAGTTCTAACAGGTTAAGGTGATATATAATTTTTCTTTGATTTACATTGCCTGTTATTGACCTGTCTGTCTTCTTTGGTGAACTCTTTATTGAGATCCTCTGCCCATCTTCAAACCAGGTTTTTGGGGTTTTTTTTGGCTGTTGTTAAAATGTACGAAATGTTTATATATTTTGGTTATTATCCTGACACTGAATGTATGATTGCAAATATCTTCTTCCATTCAGTAAGCTGTCTTCTTAATTTTTTTTATTGAATAACATTGGTTCATAGCATTATTAGGTTTCATGCATACACTGTTATAATTTAACATCTGTGTCTGCTACAGTATGGTTCCCTCCAAAAGTCTAATTTCTATTCCACCAGTATACAGTTGACTCCTTTTACCTTATATACCCACTCCCTCCCTCCTTCCTCTCTGCTAACTACCATTTAATTCTGATAGTCCCCACTAGATCCATGCATGTTGTTGTAAAGGTCAAAATTTCATCTTTTTATGATAGTTTCTTCTCTGTGAAGAAATTTTACAATTTGATGTAGTTCCATTTGTTCATTTGTACTTTTGCTTTCCCTGCCATTGAAGTTAATTGCGCCCCCCCCAAAAAAAAAATCTGTAAGCCCAATGTGAAGGAGCTTATGACCTATGTTTTCATCTGTGTTTCTTCTGGTTTTGCATCTTATACTGATGTCTTTAATCCATTATGAATGAATATTTGTGTATGATCTCACATTAGAATTGAGCACAGAATTACTTGTGTTTTTGACAGTTTCTGAAGAATTCATTTCATATTAGGGTTTGCACAATCATAGCTCAATACCATCATGGCAACAATATGAATCATCTAATCTCGAGGACAAAAGAAACAAGTTTCTTAATGTGGAAAATATTATAACTTACTATTCATTAGAAGCAAGGAAACATATCAGACATAATAAAAGATTCAATCACTCTTTTTTTAAAGGCCATATGTGGTAGTACCTTAGTTCCTGTGAACTTTGTGTGGGTAGGAGTGGTATGTAACTCAGTTTTGAACCCTGGCCAATCAGAGGCATCTCATAAATTTGTACTATAAAGAACCTAATATTATTGGTTCTCAATTTATGTGTGAAATACTTAACATTTGATGGATAAATGTTTGTTGAATTCAGTTTGGAGGTTGTAGTCATGCTAGACCTCTGAACATAATGGCAGTGACTTTTGTACCCATCAGACTAATAAATTTTCTAACATGAAAGCAAAGAAGGGAAACAATAAATCAGGCAAGGAGACAGTTTTCTATTCTCTGCCTTATCCCATTAAGTACAACTGATATACAAGTATAGAAAATAGAAATAAAACAAGCAAAGGAATCACCTTTGGAACTGCAGTAAAGTCTGGTTGTAATGTGTTTGTGTTCAAAAGTTTTACTCTTGGCAGAATAAAACCTCTTTGAAAGATAAGAGGATTATTTTACAGTTGTCATAAATTGCAATGACTCTTTAAGAAGCAATTAGTTACCAAAAACATTTGAATAGATTAATATTAATTAATGCAAAATATACGGGACCTGAATTTCCTGAATTCCCATATGATTCAAAATGAAAGGAAAGGATACTTTCATTAATGTTTTTAATTTTTTAATGAACTCAAATATTTTTTTTTAATGTGGCCTGATTCATGAAGGATAAAAAAATGTATAGAAATTTGTATAGTTTAGTTCGAGGATTCCACTCAATTGCTTCCACATACTTTCATTAAGTGAGGCAAGCAATTGTTACTTAGTGCCTGGATAAAACTTCTCTTGAAAGGCTTTCCACGTTTGAAATCCAAATTAAGTCTTTCCGCGTTTGAAATCCAAATTAAGAAAATATCCTCTTATTTCTTTATATCTTCTTGTCCTTGGTATGTGATGTGGACATGATTCCCTATAGCATGTCATGGTGCAGGAGTAATAAATTAGCACAATTAAACATCATTTTGCAAATGGGCCAATGTTACAATTTACCTTTTGTTAGCTATCTTGGATAACTCTTTGATATATTGCCTGCATTTACAATTCCATATGTCCATATTTTCACCCTGGTCTTGACTATAGTCTTAAGGCCTTTGTATATATAATTTGTTTCATATATTATGTGGAATTATAGTAAGTATGCTCTAAATCTTTAATGATTTTGTGAGTTTTAGCTTCTCGGGTGGAATAGATTATATAAACTCTAACAGAGCTTTCCAATGGCAAGTTAGTTCCCCTTTAAGTTTTTATCTATAGCCCCATCTGAACAGAATTTCTCCTTCTTTAATAGAATAAGAGATGGAAACACCAGTGAGTTGATGGCTCTGAGAGAAGAGAATATAAGGTTGGATAAAGTGAGATTCTTCAGTTTAATTATCCTGGAGGTTAGATTCTAGAGAAAAGGAAGTCTAGACAGAATCATATTTCCTATTTTTACCACTTTCTGGAGGTTCAAACAATCAGAGGCTCCGGTTCAGAATATTTGGGGAAGTCTAATGCCAAGCCCTGGGCAATAGCATTTCTCAACTAGTGGGCAATGGACCCAGCAAATCAGAATCACCTGGTCTCTTCTATAAAATGCAGATTCTAGATAAAATACTGCAGTCATGATACCAGTCCACTGGGATGGTGCCTGGGAGTGTGAACATTAATGATCCTCCACGTTAATTTTAATGCATACATCATATAGTTTGGGACCCAAATTATACGAAGTACCAATACTAGCATTTATTGAGCACTGACTCAGATAAACACTGCATCAGATACAGATTCATACTGTTTAATCTGAACAGTCCTTACAAGACCCATCCTTTTATTCTCATTTTACTGCTGAAGAGTTCAGATTCAAGGATGCCAAATATGTTTTCAAACTCAGTTGGCCCTCAAGTGGCACACCTCGTATTCCTTCCAGGAATTGTTTCTAGCCGTCTTCCATCTTGGCACCAGACTCAGGGAGGATAGTGGGAGCATTCTGTGTTGTTTCCTTCCCCCACTGGATAGCAGATTTGAGTAAAGTTTCTGAGTCATTAAGAGAGTTGAGGAAAAAGACACATAGGCAAAAACCAGTGGTATGAATAGAGTGAAGAGTATTAAGATGAAAATTTTGGTGTGATAGCAGTGTTTCTCATCCTTGGCAGTATTGACACCTTGAGAGTGACAGTTTCTTGTGTGGTCTTGTCCTGTGCACTTTAGAATAATTAGCAGAATTTCTGGACTCTTCCTGCTAGGTGTTACACAGAATCACCCCTTTTCCACTATTTGCGACAAACAAAACATCTCCAGACATTGCCAAATGACTCGTGGGGACAAAATTTCCCTTAGTGGAGAAACACTGTGTTGAAATATAAACCTTGGTTAAAGCCTATGGCAGTGGTTACTTGATAGAGATGTCTGGTTATGCCTGGAGACAGGATAGAAGGCATGTGAGAGTCAAAAAGAAGCCTCCGATATGTGCAGGTCTGATTGACTCCAGCCCTGAGAGTGCAAGTTAAATTAGGCCCATTCACATTAGTTAGTTAAGGGCTAACATTAGGGAATAGAGAAGCTGAGGAAAATCGTAGATATGCTGGAAATCTGCCCCTGAATGAGGCTTAAAAAGAGTAATGGAGAGAGCAGAGGGAGAAGCACTGGGAGAGGACACTCACTTGGCCATATATTGTCTTCTTTTTTCTGGGAATCACTTAAAAAAAAAAAACAGAATCATTTAATATGAATTGGGAAAGCAGTTAATAATTAAGCTAATTTGTTTGTGAATGTGGTTCAAAGAAGTCTCCAGAAACTGTGTTCCCATATTCTGAGCCCGACACAAAGGTGCACTCTCATCAGGGTAATGCACTTGATGTGGAGCTGGGCAAGGACTGTCTTGAATTATTCATCCTGACATCTGGAAGGTCAATTTGGCTTTTACAGTTTGATTGTATTTTGGATCGGGGTACTCTTTGTTGTCAAATGTATCTAAATCTATGATTAACTATTAAAACTCTGTGCAAATGACTTAAATCTGTTGCTATCTATCAACAGAGGCCAGGGACAATAGCTTCAAGTGGACCCATATTTCTTACCTATTCCCTCTGTCCAAGTTTGCACATATTTCCTTTTTTTCATTTATTTTTTTCTTCTTTTGATTCTCTGCCTTCTTTTTTCTTGTTCTGTTTCAGTTCTCTGCCTTCCTATTCCTGATTAGGGATTCTGTACTATTTTAGGGTGCCTTAGCCACTGTCTCTGGAGCTATGGAAGTCCATGGAAAATCTGCCCCAGTGCCCTCGACACTGTTGAAATTACGTGTCACATTTAGTGAGAATGACCTGCTTTTCTCTGCACAGCAGGCCCTTAGACCCCCCGCAGATTCCCAAAGGGTCTTGACTGACAAGCACTGAGAGCACCTGCTCCAGACTTTAGTATAGAAGGGGGGAACAAAGGCATGGGAGTGCCTGCATTTTGACAGGTTCTTTTTCCTATTTTGTAGTTTTAACTCATACCACTTCTCTATGACACAGTTGTTATTTTCAGTGTGAAGAATAGAGAGGTTAGGTAATCACAAAAGTGATCCAAGTTTCAAAGTGGCTCTGTGGGCAGTGCTTAAATGCCTCTTTTCAAGACTGACTCAAAATTTCTTCTAGAATTTGAATAAATTTGGGCAATTCATGATCAGGAAGTAGAGCAGAGGGAGGTAATGTAGAAAAGACTCATATCCTCATGACTTTTTAATGAATTCATTGAAAAATAATCATTTTTGCCTGTGTGTTGAGATTAAATAAGAGCAGTCATTCTCATACTTCTGTTTATAATGTGAACAAAATGCTCATAACTAGACTTAATAAAATACTAACTAGCTCCCTACCCCCAAGTTAACTAGGCTTAATAATAAAACAACTAGCCTCAATAGCACAATTAATAATTAAAATAAAATCTAAAGGCCCTATAACAAGGGATCGATTAAATAACAGTGGAATAATGAAATAAAACATTTATAGTCTGCTTAAAACAGACAAGTGATAGTAACAACAGGTGTAATGGTAGAATAACAATAGCTGATTGTGGGATTCATGTCTTGTGCATCCTCCCATTTCCCACACAACACTGAAAAGATTCATTCATTCCTTTAATCATTCAACAAATATTAAGTCCCTATTATATGTCTGTATTATAATAGATGCTGGAGATACAATACTGAACACCAAACAAAATTACCGTCAGGCTCTTTCAGTGTTTGTGGGCTGAGGGAAAGATAAACACTGATTCACTAAAGAGGGAATAACAACAACAAAAGATACAAGAGCTATCTGAATCACTCCTAGCCCCAAGTACTGAGAGAGGGAAAGTTCTTTGCAGCTCTTGCTCTAGACTCACTGACAGAGGTGGCGTAGTCTACTTGTGAAGTTCCTGAGGCTGCAGATATGGGTACCTGGGTTCAAAGTCTGGCTATAAGACTGAGAGTAGCTTAAGGCAAGATACTCAGCTTCTCGCCCCGGTTTCTTCAAGTGAGAAATGGAATTAATAATAGCTCTTACTTTTGAAGTTACAATTAAATTATAATTCATTTAAGGCACATGATATAGTACTCCATTAAGGTGAGCTATAATTATTACTAGCTTTCCAGTCACTGAGTTAGAATCTGAAAGTTTTCCTTTTCCTTTTCTTGATAGCCAACTAACTGAATGAATCATTGTGGACTTCATTTACCTTATTGACAATTACATCTTTGTTAAAGTCAGAACTGGCATAAAACAACTATTTAGGTTAGTGTACATTTCATATGTATTATTATTCATACGTATATCCTGTGAAATCAAACAAATAAATGAACCTGTGGACACTAGATTCCACATAAAAGCTCTAAATTTTACCAGTGGTGTGAGATAAGCAGTCAAAAGATCTGAATTGCTCTTGATAATCTAGTGTAGTTCAAGTGTTGCTTCTTAATTATATAAATATCTGGTTGTACTGAAAATCTGTAAACCAGAGATGATTCCATTAGAGAGAGCTGCTGTTTCTGAAATTAGACATGGAGTGGGAATTCTATAAAGCATAAACATTGTGGTGTGATGGAAACCACTCTAGAGCCATTTACTGATGTCTGTTTTGAAAAGTGATATGATTAAATTGCTCTCTCTTTTTTTGTAAAAGGAAGCTATTACAAGAAATCTATAAGCTTTCCCATTGCAGTGTTTGATGATTTTGGTATTCTAACTTGGGCAATTATTGTAAAAATAAGGACACAATTTTCTCTTGCTACACTAGGCTTCCAGCAGGAGCGTCTGCTTACCCTTTGTCACCTGTGACTCAAAAGTAAACACTTTTAAGCTGCTGTAGCATTCAATTTTGATAAGTGTTCAGATAGCAAGTTTTACAAAGAGAAAGATAGTGACTTTTCACTGTCTGTAATCTTTCATCCAGGAGAATTTACAAGGAATTTTTCATGAGGAAAAAAATCTATTCTAGAAATTTTGTCAATTTGAATGGGTGAAATTGTATATTAATAGTTTTTAAAAATGAGGTGTAATTCATATACCAGAAATTCACCCTTTAAAGGTGTATATAAAATTTTAAAATTAGAGAACTTAAAATGGCTGATTCAAAAGATCCACTTCACAAATACTAGTTTACTCTGTCTTTTCCTACAACAATATATTTTAAACTTGAAACAAGCAAAGGAAGCCTTGGGCAACATATGGGGTGATTTTGTTCTGCATTGCCCTCTTCCCCAACCTGCCCCACCTTCCAGTGGGGCCAGGGATGCCTTGGGAGAACTGATTGTGTCCATCTGTCCCCAACCCTTTCTTTACTGATGTCACCTTGGGGGTGTGAAATGGGCCACTGTGGGAATATTTATACTGTGGAAACCACTGGTACTACGAATTAGGACTGTTTTGTTGTTCGGGAATTGGTTGTTAAACATTTATAAGGACATCACTATTATTAATGTCTATAAATTATAATATTGTTTCATAAATGTGAAAATATTAATATTTTTACTAAGTTTTCAGTAACAAATAAATTTCATGTATAACCCACTGTATTCACATTTCTCATATCTACTTATTAATTCATAATCAATTTTTTACGCCATCTGGCATATACTGTGCGAGGTCATTGGAATGCCAAGATCCATTTAAAATGATCCTTGCCTTCAAGTAGCTAAACCTTAAGCTATTTATTATTTAATCCAAGTTAGCTATCATCAGTGCTCATGTTATAAAGCCATCTCTACAAGGCAATAGCCCCAAATATAGAAATACCAGGTATTTGCATATGATCTTCATATCCAGTGGACTCCAGGTTTTCCATTCTTCACAGTGAAGTATAATGCAAATAGCAGATTTAAGAGCTGAACTTTGCTGGGAAGGCATTTCTGTTGGGGGATTCTTTGTAACACTGAGCTTGGGTAGACATATCATCATCACTCCTGACTGTATATAATATACTTGGATTTTACTTCATTAGAAAAAGTGTTCTTTTTTACAATATTGGTTTCCTTATTTTTATGATCTGTATTTCATTGAAGTAGACACTGATCCATGGTGATGGGCCACCAGAACTGCCCTATAGGATTAAATACCTCTCTCCAGTTTCTTGGAGAGCCACAAAGTGACCCAAACTGGGTGGCTTTAAACAACAGAAATTTGTTCCCACTGAGTTCTAGAGCCTGGAAATCCAAAATTAAAGTGTTGGAAGGACAGGATCCTTCCTCGCCTCTTCCTATTTCTGGTAGCCCCAAAAGTTTCTTGGCCTGTGGTGGTATAACTCCAGTCTCTATCTCTGTCTTCCCTTCTGTGTCACTGTTTCTCTATTTGTGTCCAAATTTTCCTTCATAAAGACATTGGTCACATTGGATTAGGGCCTACGCAAATTCTATATGCCCTCATCTGAACTGCATTATATTCGCAAAGACTCTTTTTCTAAATAAGATCACATCCACAGATACCAAATGTTAGGACTTGAATATGTCTTTGAGGAGTCACAATTCAACTGATAAGATACTAATTATTTATATTATTCTTATTAGCAAGACATTGTAATGACACCTTCAAAACCACCAGCACTTGGTTCAGGTTTGTGTTTCATGACCTCTTTTTGACTACTAATTTCTGTGAGGACTTCCATGCTGTTTTCTGTAGTGTCTGCAGCAATTTACACTCCCATTAACAGAGCATAAGTGTTCCCTTTCCTCCACATCCCTTATAACACTTGTTTTTGACTACGATATCAAGGGAGACTAGGCTTACTCCTGACTTATTACAACAGCTCAGAAAGTAATAACCTTAATTAAACTTACTAATTTGTAGTGTACAAACAGAACATGTTTTTCATTCCTAGGAAAAGAACATACACTGAGCATTCTGAATGTTGCCTCTTAAGAATATGAACCCAATGATTTTTAAAGACTTTTTGATTGCACCAAACACAAAAATGAAAAAAATGGATCTGCATTAAAATAAAAAATTTCAGCAAAGGAACCATCAGTACAATGAAAAGGAATGGAATGGACAGAAAATATTTGCAAACCACTGATATTATAACGGATTAATATCCAAAATATATAGGGACTAATACAACTCAATAGCAAAAACAAAGCAAAACAACCCCCCCCATTTCAAAATAAACCAACCCTTTTAAAAATGGACAAAGGTTCTAAATAGATATTTTTCCAAAGAATACATTCATATGGTTAACAGGTATATGAAAAGCGCTTAACATCACTTAACTATCAAGGAAATGAAAAATCAAAACTGCAGTGAGATTTCACCTCACACCCCTTAGAATGGCAGTATCAAGGAGACAAGAGATAACAAGTGTTATAGGGGATGTGGAGGAAAGGGAACACTTATGCTCTGTTAATGGGAGTGTAAATTGCTGCAGACACTACAGAAAACAGCATGGAAGTCCTCACAGAAATTAGTAGTAGATCTAGAACATTAGTCTCATTTCTGGGAATACAAAGGAAATAAAATTATTTTCTTGCAGAGATGTCTGCACTCCCATGTCATTGTAGCATAATTCACAATAGCCAAGGTATGGAAACAACCAACTGTCTGTTGATAGATGAATGAATCAAGAAAATGTGATATAAATTGCAAGATTACAAGCTGAAAAAGGTGGAAATCATGTCATTTGTGACAATATATATCATGTCATTTGTGACTTGAATGGTATTATGCTAAGCAAAATAAGATAGACAAAGAAAGACAAATACTTCATACATTACTTATACATGTAATTCTAAAACAAAAAGTTGAAGTCATAGAAAGAGAGTAGGAAAGTGGTTGCCAGGGGATGGGAATTTGGAGAAATAGGAAGAGACTTGTGAAAGGGTATAAACTTTCAGCTATAAAGTGAATAAGATCAGATGATCTAATGTATACCATGGTGACTATAGTTGATAATGTGGTATTGTATCATAAAATCTGCTAAAAGAGTAGAAGTTAAATGTTTTCAACATCAAAAAAATAAGAAAATTTAGAGGTATGTAAATGCCCTTGTTGTGACTAAATGTTACAAGGCACATTCTGGAGCTGTTTCATAGTATGGTCCTTTGAACTAGGGCATACAAGTGTCAACACCAGTAGGCTACCACCCCAAGTGGTGTTGGTATCATGGAGGATGAATTCAAAGCTGCAATAGAACCAGCCACAGCAGTCACTTCCCCTGTTAGAGTTACAGGAGCCCCTGGCATCACATTGGACATCTTGGACAATGTGTCACTGTGCCTCTGGAGCTCTGGCTGATGGGAGCAAAGGTTGTGACATCTGACGTCCAGTGCTATGATGTGATCTTCTCTCTTCTCTTTGCTTTTTCTCTCCAAGGAATGGCAATGAACACATCTATTGAGAAGGGAAATGAGATAAACCATTGGAAATAGAAATGGACCAATTAATGCACAAAGGGATCATAATATGAAATCTTACACTCATGGAAAAAAAAAACTGTGCTTTTTAAATATGTTGTTTGATTTTTTTTTAGGGCATATATAATAGTGCTCCCTGCATTTGGTGAGAATAAAAACTAGTTTTTATGAAAACTGAATAAGAGGTATAAAGGAAGAACTTTTTAAAAAATATATATTTTTAAGATATTTATTTATACAAGAACTGGGATACAGGCCAGAGGCGCAGAAGGGTGAAAGAATTCACCAGAGACAGAACAGAGAGCAGAACAGGAAGATGGACCGAAAACACTACTGAGGGGAGCAATTGGGCGAGACAGGAGAGGTCTGCCACGCCATGTGGGTATCTCCCTGGCCAGCTGGGAATAAAACGGTATTGCAGAGGCTGCAGACAATTTCACAGTGCTGTGCTCAACCCGCTGTGCCACCAGGAAAGCCCTAAAGGAAGAATTTTTAATTCTGGGGTCTCCCAAGATAGATATAATGAGATGTATTGAAACTTGAAATGGGGAGCTAAATAGAAATTATTATTATTTGATTATTTTGTCATGGTATAGAGTGGTCATTAATTGTGACAGAAAGGACAAGAACTCGACTTTTAATTGTACCAGATGATTGTTGCAAAACTTAGAACATCTTACACATTATCTTACACATTGAGAGAATATGTGTATTCTAGATGAGGAGTTGATAATATGAATTTACAACTTTGGACTCTCATTTAATGTGAATTCATTTTATCAAGAAAAAAAGACATTTTCAGTAGAAATAACTAGCTCATGGTCTGTAAATACTTGAGTCCCATTTTAATACCTCATGTAAAAATGAATTAAAAACATATGGATTACATCTGCCTTCAAATATGCAACTCAAAAAAATAAGAAGAAATATGCTTGACAAAATGATTGAGTGTATTTCAAGATACTAATACACACACACACATATACACACAATGTGGTTGATTTAGCCATTCCAAATGATTTCATGTTTCTATTTGTGAAGGTTTTCCCCTTGTTTTTTTATATACCATACAATTTGTCTTTATTTTAGAAGCACTATGAACATCATTTCTTGATATTTAAATAAATAGAAATGTCTCTTTGCATTCCTTCCTTTTCAATGCTATGCTAAAACTAAAAGGAATGGAAAGAGCTTATTCAAAGTATTGGGAGGTTAAGAGTGTTTTAACTGATACCTTAGCCCTGTTAATAAATCTATCATTTTTTCATCTTCTTCAAAGTCACCTTGTTTTATGTCTATATATATATTGATGGTCCTTGCATAATAATTCCACTCCAGCTTCAGATACTTTTCTCAAGTTACACATATGTACTTGGCATAATGTTTATCTTCATGTCTTTTTTTGGTTTTCCAGTTTGAAAAGCATCCTTAATTCTATTACTCAAATACTTCCCAACATATTTTCTCCAGTAAAGCCTTTTAAAGCTATTTAGAAAAGATTTTTAATACTTTTATGGGTAGCTCCAACATTATCCAACTATACAAGAGTTTGATTTGCCATAGGGAGAATTATATTTCATGGCTTAGCTTTAAAACTCTTCACCCTAGTCTTAAAGCTATTAAACAATCTAAGAAACAGTAGCAATTATCTAGCTGTTGAAGTGTAATCTGAATGAACTTCCAGTCATTGACAATGACACATTTGAGCTGAGAGCAGCATTGTGCCCAAAGTCACGTCAGAGATGTAGATCTGAAATTTAAATGTGAGAACAGTGCTGTTTCAGCATCTTTTGAATGCTTGGCTATGGAGGAATACAAAGACCTTTTCTGAATGTGATTGAGGGAACTTTATCATAGAAGGGCTTGTTAAGGTCAAAGGCCACACAAATTTCTGGCACTGCCATCCTAGGTCAATGTGCCACATTTTCCCCCTTACGTCTACAGTTTCAAAACCCAGACAGGAAAAATAGATAAGTGTATTTCATTTTATGTAAATATTATAGCCTAAAAATGTACTCCTATAGACAAGTGGTAAAGATTTTTGCAAAAGGTTAGGTTAATTTTTTGATGATTAGTATGTCAGTTTTTATCTTAAAGGAGTCCATCAAATATTATATTTACCTGATAAGAATAAAGGTAGAAGTGGAATACATAAAATAATGGCATTTATTAGCTTTGTCAAATTTACTGTTGATTATTTTTCAATTATTTGTATTGGATAAATCATCTGATCTTAAAAGTGAATGTTAATTTTTTAAGTTCTGGGTTCAAGTATTAATTCTACCAACTATCTGATGAATGATCTAAGCGTAACTAATACTGATTAGATGATTCCTGCACAACCCTCTCCTAGGCCCAGTAAGTAAGACTCTGGAAAGTGAATGAAGGAGGGTTTATTATCAAAGGTTGTTGGTGATGGTGCAGTCGGTTCCTGTCGTGCCAGGCACATTGTACTGTGCACTGCCTGCCTGGATTGGTAAATCTACCTGAAAGCCTTCATCTTTCCATCTTGACGGTCAGATGGTTTTTGTTTCATTTTGATTTTTTTTTAATAATAAATTTTATTTTTATATTCCCCATACAATTTCAACCCCCCCATTTTGACCCCAATCCCTCCCCTCCCGCCCTCTACACCCCATAGAGTGACTCTGGTTCATAGTTTTTTGTTGATTTTGATTTTCACTTTCTTATAGTTATTCATTTTCCTGGTCCCTTATTGAAGTATTCTAGATTCCTGCTATGAGTGAGACCATCCGGTATTTTTCTTTTTCTTTCTGGCTTATTTCGCTGAGCATGATCCCTTCCAGCGCCATCCATGTTGCTGTAAATTGCATGTGTATATCTTTTTTGAATGCTGAGTAATATTCCATGGTATATATGTACCACATCTTCTTGATCCAGTCATGTATTTTTGGGCATTTGGGCTGTTTCCAAAGCTTAGCTATTGCAAATAGTGCTGCTATAAACATAGGGGTGCAGGTGTTCTTTGGAATTGATGTTTCTGTGTCCTTTGGGTAAATACCTAGGCGTGAAATTGCTGGATCATATGGAAGCTCTATGTTTAGTAGGTCCAGAAATCTCCACACAGCTCTCCATAGTGGTTGGACCAGTTTGCACTCCCACCAACAGTGCAGAAGATTTCCTTTTTCTCCACACCCTCGCCAACATTTGTTGTTGCTAGTTTTTTTAATATGTGCCATTCTCACTGGTGTAAGATGGTATCTCATGGTAGTTTTGATTTGCATTTCCCTGATTACAAGTGATGTTGAACATTTTTTCATATGCCTGTTGGCCATTTGCATTTCCTCTTCAGAGAAGTTTCTTTTTAGCTCTTCTACCCATTTTTTGACTGGATTATTTTCTTGTTTTGGTTGAGTCTCCTCAGCTCTTTGCAGATTTTTGTGATCAATCCTTTATCATTAGTGTTGGGTGCAAAAATGTTCTCCCAGTTGGTGGGGTTTCTCTTTGTTTTTGTTATTGCCTCTTTTGCTGTGCAGAAAAGCTCTTTAATTTGATGTAGTCCCAGCTGTTTATCTTTGCCTTCACTATCACTGCTTTGGGTGATGTGTCTGTAAAGATGTCTTTGCTGTGCATATCCCGTAGTGTTTCGCCTATATTTCCTTCTATGTATTTTATGGTTTCAGGTTTTATGTCTAGTTCTTTAATCCATTTTGAGTTGGTTTTTGTGTATGGTGTGAGGTAGTAGTCAAGCTTCATTCTTTTGCATGTAGCGACCCAGTTTTCCCAGCACCATTTATTGAACAGACTTTCTTTGCTCCAATGCATATTCTTTGCTCCTTTGTCAAATATTAGTTGACTATAAATCTGTGGGTTTATTTCTGGATTTTCTATTCAATTCCATTGGTCTGTGTGTCTGTTCTTGTTCCAATACCATGCAGTTTTGATGATTATGGCTTTGTAGTATAGCCTGAAATCTGGGAGTGTGATGCCTCCATTCCCTTCTTTTTTTTTCAGAAGAGCTTTGGCTATTCGGGGTTTTTGGTGATTCCATATGAATTTCATCAATAATTATTCTATTTCTTTGAAGAATAACATTGAAATTTTTTATTGGAATAGCATTGAATCGGTATATTGCTTTTGGTAGGATGGCCATTTTAATAATGTTTATTCTTCCAATCCATGAGCAGGGGATGTCTTTCCATTTCTTTGTATCTTCTTCTATTTCTTTTAACAGTGTTTTATAGTTTTCTTTGTAAAGGTCCTTTACCTCTTTTGTTAGATTTATTCCCAAGTATTTGATTTTTTTTGTTTCGATATTAAAGGGGATGGTTTTTTTTCATTTCTTCTTCAGATTTATTGTTAGTGTATAGGAAGGTTTCTGACTTTTGCATGTTGATTTTGTATCCTGCCACTTTGCTGAACTGATAGATGAGTTTAATTAGTTTTTCTATGGAGTTTTTGGGGTTCTCTATGTATATTATCATATCATCTGCAAATAGTGATAGTTTGACTTCTTCTTTTCCTATTTGGATTCCTTGGATGTCTTTCTCTTGTCTTATTGCTCTGGCTAGGACTTCCAGTATTATATTGAAAAGCAGTGGTGAGAGTGGACATCCTTGTCTTGTTCCAGATCTTAATGGAAATGCTTTCAGCTTGTCACCATTGAGAATGATACTGGCTGTTGGCTTGTCATAGATGGCCTTTATGATGTTGAGGTATGTTCCTTGTATCCCAAGAATTTCAAGGGCTTTTATCATGAATGGGTGTTGCACTTTGTCGAAAGCTTTCTCGGCATCTATTGATATTATCATATGGTTTTTATATTTCTTTTTGTTGATGTGTTGGATAACGTTGATTGATTTTCGGATGTTGAACCATCCTTGTGTCCCTGGAATGAATCCTACTTGGTCGTGGTGAATTATCTTATGGATACACTGTTGGATTCTGATAGCTAAAATTTTATTGAGGATTTTTGCATCAGTGTTCATTAGGGAGATTGGCCTATAGTTTTCTTTTTTTGTGTTGTCCTTGTTCGGTTTTGGTATTAGTGTAATGTTGGCTTCATAGAACGTGTTAGGTATTATACCTTCCTTCTCAATTTTTTGGAAGAGTTTGTGGAGGATAGGCACCAATTCGTCTCTGAATGTTTGGTAGAATTCATTTATAAATCCATCAGGTCCTGGGCTTTTGTTTTTGGGGAGGTTTTTGATTACCATTTCAATTTCGCTAATTGTAATTGGTCTGTTTAGGTGTTCTATTTCTTCTTTGTCTAGCTTTGGGTGATTGTAGAGTTGTAGGAATTTGTCCATCTCCTCTAGATTGTTGAACTTGTTTCCATATAACTGTTCATAGTAGTTATTAATTATTCTTTTGATTTCTGCTGTGTCCGTTGTGATTTCTCCTCTTTCATTTATTATCCTATTTATTTGTGCTTTCTCCCTTTTTGCCCTTGTGACCCTGGCTAGGTGTTTATCTATTTTATTTATTTTTTCGAAGAACCAGCTCTTGGTTTCATTGATCTTTTGGATTGTTTTTTTAGTTTCGATTTCATTTATTTCTGCTTTGGTTTTTATTATTTCTTTTCTTCTACTGGGTTTGGGGTTTTTTTGTTGTTCTTTTTCTAGATCTTTGAGCTTCGAGATTAGGTTGTTTCTTTGAGTTCTTTCTTGTTTCTTGATGTGAGCATCTATTGCTATATATTTTCCTCTTATTACTGCTTTTGCTGCATCCCATATATTTAGGAAATTGGTGTCCTCCTTGTCATTCAATTCAAAGTATTTTTAAATTTCTTTATCTCCTCATTAGTCCGGTGGACTTCCAGTAGTGTGGGTTTCAATCTCCATGAGGTAGGAGAGTACCTTGCCTTCTTTTTATGGTTTATTTCTAGTTTGATGCCTTCATGGTCAGAAAAGATGGTTGGTATGATTTCAATCTTGGAGTATCTGTTGATGTTTGTCTTGTGCCCCAGTATATGATCGATCCTGGAGAATGATCCCTGTGTGCTTGAGAAAAATGTATACTCAGATTTTTTGGGTTTACTGTTCTATATATGTCTATTAAGCCCAAGCACTCTAGATCCTTATTTAGAGCTTTAGTGTCTTTACTTAATTTTTGTCTTGTTGATCTATCCATTGTTGATAGTGGTGTGTTGAAGTCTCCCACTACATATGTGTTTTCTCTGATGTCTGTTTTCAGAGATGCCAATAGTTGTCTGATATATTTTGGTGCTCCTTCATTTGGTGAATATATGTTAATGAGTGTTATTTCTTCTTGAAGTATTGTCCCCTTGATCATAATGTAATGACCACTGGGGTCTCTTTTTATCTTTTTAAGTTTGAAATCTGTTTTATCTGATATGAGTATAGCTGTTCCTGCCTTCTTTTTTGGTCCATTTGCTTGTAGAATTGTTTTCCATCCTTTAACTTTGAGCCTATTTTTATCTTTTGTAGCTAAATGTGTTTCCTGGAGACAGCAAAAGGTTGGGTTTTGTTTCTTAATCCAGCCTGCAACTCTGTGTCTTTTTATTGAAGAGTATAGTCCATTTACATTTAGAGTTAGTATTGATATGTTAGCATCTGTATTTGCCATTGTGTTTGTCTTTCCTTTGATTTTATTTATTTATTCTTTTAATAACTTTCTTTGGCCTTCTTTTGTTGTTATTTGTCCCTCTGAGGTTCTGGCTTTAGGACTCCTTGTAGTATTTTTTGGAGTGGGGGTTTAGTCGTAATAAAATTCCAGAGTTTCTGTTTGTCTGAGAAGGTCCTTATTCTTTCTTCATAGAGGAAGGAGAGCTTTGCGGGATAGAGTATTCTTGGTTGGCATCTGTTTTCTTGGAGTCTGTTGACTATGTCCCTCCACTCTCTCCTTGCCCGTTGTGTTTCTTCAGAGAAGTCTGATGTCAGTCTGATTGGTTTCCCTTTGAATGTTATCTGTTTCTTCCCTCTTGCCAGCTTCATTATTTTTTCCTTGTCTTGGATTCTTGGGAGCTTTACTATTATGTGTCTTGCTGTATTTTTCCTTTCATCATGGAAGTTTGGTGTTCTTCTTGCTTCTTGTACATCAATTTTCAGCTCCTTCTTTGCATTTGGGAAGTTCTCTTCAATTATATCCTTGAATATTTTCTCTGTTTCTACATCTCTCTCCTCTCCTTCTGGGATTCCTATAACTCTTATATTTCCTTTCCTCATGGAGTCAGATAGTTCCCGAAGTCTTTCTTCGGTCTTTTTCCTTCATACTTCTCCTTCCTTTTCTGTTTAGGTTCTTTTTATTTCTGTGTCTTCAAGAGTACTTATTCGTTCTTCCATTTCATCTATTCTGCTTTCATTGCTTTTCCCAGAGTTCTTTAGCATCTCCATTAATTCTTTGATCTCCTGCATTTCTTTTACTTCCCTCTTTAGGGATTCAATTTCATTCTTCTGGTCATTAATTATTTTCCCCTTATCATTGTTTTCCTTTATGACTTCCGTCAGTTTTTTAATCACAGCAATTTTAAATTCTCTATCTGGAAGGCTCAGAAGTTCTTCCAAGTTACTGTCGTTGCAATCTGGTAGATGGTTTTCTTTTTGCGGTGTGCTTTTTTGCTGAGGAGTTGCTGAGTTGCATGTGGTTTTTCTACTCCCTACTGCCTGTTTTCTAATTTGCCGTATTCCTTGTGACACTGTGTTGCTGGTACTGGCCGGCATCTTGGGTGCCCTTCCCAGCTCACCTCTGGCTCCTCTGGGGAACTTCTGCTGGGTTCACACAGTCTCCACCAAAGAAGGGTCCCTGCTGCAAATGCCGGTGCCGGGCACGCTCCCCTGCACGCCCGGTCTGCCCCAGCGGTGGGTGCCGCTCCCCTCTGGGCTGGGACTGCAGGCTAGAAGGCACCCGGCATGGGCAAGCCTCCCAGCTTACCTCTGGCTCCTCGGTGAGCCTTCTTCATTTTGATTTTTGTTTGTTCTTTTCTTGAGGCTCTCTGCTGTCTCTTCTGTTGCATTCTGTCAGCCAGACAGGCCCAAAGGTTGTTAATAATGACTGTCAGCACCAGAAAGCAAGCTTAGTTGAGATGACTCAAGAATCTCACTTGAAGTGATTGCATTGATTTAATTTATTATTTATTATTGGGAAAAAGAAAAGCAAAATTAAATTGCTTACTACCACCCTTTATTCCCCTTTCACCTTTTCTCCCGCCCTCCACCCCCTTCAACTCTGGTAACCTCAGTTTGGTTTTCAATGTCTACCGGTTTATATTTGTTTTGTTTTGTTAGTTCATCCACTTTGCTACCTACATTCCCCACACATGTGAAATCATCCAATATTTGTCTTTATATTTCTGGTTAACTTTACTTCATATAATCTCCTTAAGGGTCTTCCATTTTGGTGCAAATGGTAGAATGTCACCATTCCTTATAAATAGTGTTCCATTGTGTATATAGACTATGTAGACTTTTCTATCTAATCATCTGTTACTGGGCACCTAGCTTGTTTCCATATCTTAGCTGTTGTAAAAATTTCACCAACTAACATCATGGAGCATATAATTTTTCAAGTTTATGATTTGTATTTTGTGATTAGAAGTCCAGAAGTGGGGAGTAACTGGTGGCTCCATTGGCCTCTGAAACCAGTTCATCCTCCCCACCCCTACAGAGAAGGCTGGAGCAATATGCCCCAGGGGGCCTGCACTCTCCCACTGTAGCAGGGAATGTTGGAGCCATGTTGGGTGCCTCTCTGAACTCCCCAGACCAGTTACAGACAACCCAGGAAACCCAACAATTGTGTGGGGAATAGGAGCCAGATGAAACTAGCCACTAGCTGCCAGGGTGCCCTTTGTTGAGCTGGCTATGCTTTGACCAAGGGTTGCTATACTGGCAATGCTGGCTATGGGCTGGCTATGCTCTGACCAAGGCTATGCTCAGACCCTGGCCATGTCCATGTTAAAGGCCAGAAACCCTTTGGGGGAAGAGTGGGTATCTCTCCTGGTCCACAGTCACAGTGCCAGACTTACTGTTTCCCAGTTACTCCTACTCCTTTCAATGATCTCAGTCTTCCTCCGCAGAGACACTGGTCTTTGCTTCCCCGCCTCAGCTCCAGATGTGGCTGCTCCCTCCAGATGCCATTCCACTGTATCCATTAAGGAAGGATCCTATCTTTCCTGTCTCCAATCTTTAATTTTTTTCTTTCTGCAGTTGATCCTTTGTATTTCTGTAATATCTGTTTCAACTTATTTTAGTTTCTGATATTATTTATTGTGTTTTCTCTCTGCCTAAAGATTTGTTTATTTTGTTAACATTTTCAAAGAACCAGCTCTTAGTTTCACTGGTCCTTTGGATTCTTCTTTACAATCTTTATTTCATTAATTTCTGCTTTATTTTTTAATAGTCCTTCTATGTACTCACTTTTTAGTCCTTCCATCTACTCACATTTTCATTCATTTATAGATATTTTTATGTCACCTTTGATTTCTTTATTGACAGAGTAATTGTTCAGTAGCATGATGTTTATTCTACACAAATTTATGGATTTTTCCTCTTTCGTCCTTTGGTTGATTTCTAGTTTCATACCGATATGATTTAAAAAGATGACGGAGGGCCTCCTCGGTAGTGCAGCGGTTGAGCGCTGGGTTGCGAAGCTGCCCGCAGCTTCTGCAGCACCGGTTTGATCCCTGGCCCCGGGCGAGGGTCTCACATGGTGCACAGACCTCTCCTGCCGCCCGCTGCTCCCCTCAGCAGTGTATTTCGTCAGTCTGCCTGTTCTGCTCTCCGCTCTGGCTCTGGTGAATTCTCTCACCCTCCTGCGCTTCTGACTGTACCCAGTGCTTGTATAAATAAATAAAAAAATAAAAAGATGATGAAAATGATTCCTGTCTTCATAAATTTGTTGAGACTTGTTTTGTGTCTCAACATTTGTTCTATCCTTAGGAATGTTCTGTGAGCACTTGAAAAGACTATATTCTGGGATTTTAGTGTGGAATCCTTTGTAGATACCTATTAAGTCCAACTCATCCATTTTGTCATTTATGGTCATTAATTTCTTGGTGACTTTCTGCCTGGATGATCTGTCCATTGCTGTAAATGGGGTGTTAAAGCCCCACATTATTTTTGTTTGCCTTTAGATCTGTTAATATTTGCTTTATTTATTTTGGTCCTGCACACTGGGAACATATATGTTGATAATTGTTATGATTTCCTGTTGTATTGATCCTTTTATCATAATACAAAATCAATCCTTGTCTCTTGATAGCTTTCTTGGCTGAAAATCCTTTGTATCTGATATAAGTATAATGGTTTAAGGAGAACACATGTTGCTATTCTATTTAATTTGCCATTTAGTTTCAATCTTTTAGACTCTATTTAAAATAAATATCTGCATAATTTACTACATTAAAATCTCTAACATCTCAAGACATATCTAATCCCATTTAAACTCAGTATATATTTCTCTATTATTTCATAGAAAATACTATTTTCAGTTAGAAATTTTGCTGGGGTATTCTGGTTTTTATGTTTTTTAATACATTTGGTGGTAAAGTAAATAACTGTCATATTGGTATAAAATAATTGCTCACTAAAACAAGCTTGCTTTTTTAAAAAAGATTTATTTATTTATGCATATAATAACTGGATATAGGGCCTCCCCAGTGGCGCAGCGGTTGAGCGCTGGGTTGCGAAGCTGCCCGCATCCTCTGCAGCGCTGGTTCGATCCCCTGCTGCTCCCCGGCCACCAGAGGAGGGTCCCACATGGCGCGCAGACCTCTCCTGCCGCCCGCTGCTCCCCTCAGCAGTGTACTTCGGTCCTTCTGCCTGCTCTGCTCCCTGCTCCCGCGCTTCTGACTGTACCCAGTGCATGTATAAATAAACAAACAAGCAAATAAATAAATAAATAAATAAATAAATAAATAAATAAATAAATGCCTCTTAAAAAAAAAAAAAAAAGAACTGGGTACAGGCCAGAGGTGCAGGGGAGGGGGAGTGAGTGAGAGGATTCACCAGAGATAGAATGGGGAACAGAACAGGCAGATCTACTGAAATCCACTGCTGAGGGTAGCAGTGGGTGAGACAGGAGAGGTCTGCTGTGCCATGTGTGCAGCTCCCTGGTTGGGGATCAAACTCGTGCTGCAGAGGCTGCAGACAGCTTCATAGTGCTGTGCCTAACTCCCCTAAAACAAGCTTTCAGTGAAATTGGTTTGTCACTAAGGCGCCTGCATGTGAAGGTAATGATGAGAAACAATTACTCTGTGTGTGCTCACTATCTCTAAATTCACCTCTATCAGATTGTGTATTGAATTGCTTCTTTTCAAAATTTAAATTATGGAAGGAATAGAATCTCCTTTTGTGAGGAACTTCAGAGCACCTACCACATGGTTCAAGGCAATAGTGATTCAACGTTTCTCCTAAGAATAAAATAAATGGAATTTTCTCTTTTTCTATCTCTTAAATAAAAACAGTGAAATTTGAGGAAACAATATTACTTCTCTCATATCCCTTGCTTTTAAAAGATCTGAACTTCAAGATCCAACTGGATTTTCATTGAAATTCACCACACTCCCTCCACAGCTGTGGTCTCAAAATACCATTTCTGCATTTATTTTAGCCCATGAATAACTGTGCAGAAAAACCACAGAGTCAATCAGACTCAAAATGCCCCAAATCCTTCCTGCTTTGGAGTTTTCCATCTTCAGATCAAAGCATTTCATGCCCGTCAGCAACTTTTTTATGCATTTGCTCCTCGTATGCACAACTTCCATTTAAAGTCTCCCCTTGGCTGACTTCTCTGATGAAGTTGTCTGCTTGCCAGGAAGGCAACACTAATGTAAAAGTCACATTAGTGACTTTTAGGGGCCTTTAGGTCCTTTTTACAGTGACCTGATGTTTTGTATAATGTCCAACTTTATAGTTTTGGAGAAAATGCTGTTCTTTGCACCAGGGACAACAGAATTGATTTTCAGTGAGTGCAATGTGAAGATAACAGAGAGAGACAATATGTACCACATGAATGAGAAGGTCATTTGAGAAGAGAATGAAAACACAATAGAAGCAATTACTGGAATCTACCAAAATAATGTCATGTCTTTAATACTGGATTTAAGAGTAGTTTGTTTTAGCTAAACTTACGTATTGTACAGTAGGGTTAAAAAAACTTGAAAATGTTTTTTTTGTAACCATCACTGTTCAAAACTTTGAGTTTATTTGAATAGTCTCAATTACCCCCTTTTAATGAGAGGAAAAACAATACATGTAACAATAGATTTAAAAAAGAAGAACCAAAATTCCCAAGGGCAGTAATCTTTTGGAAAAAGTTAATATTCATGAGTTATGGGAAAGTGATGAGAGCCAACACATCATTTTCCCTTGCTCTAAGTGTTCAACTATGCCTACAGCCAAACCAGGCCTTATAATAAAATCATTATTATTTTAAAAAGGGGAAGGCAGCGAACACATATTCTTAAGCCTTTATAATCTCAACAAGAATAACCCTACAGTTTATTATTTGTATTCCTTAAGCTCATGCTACGTTTTCATGTAAAACTCCCATCTATTTTAGAAAGCAAATTGTCTTTCTTTCTTTCATCAAATCATAGTGTTTCTATACTAAAAATGGGATTGAAAGAAATTTGTTCCACATATCCTTTCATTTCTGAGTTTATCCTAGATTAATAGACCAAGGTTCAGGTTCAATATTTGGTTAATAATGACTGACTTGTTAATTTTTTATACTTGTTCATTCTATGCCACATAGTATTTATAATGATACAGAATGTAAAAACAATTTTCTACTTTCTAAGAATGCTAGGTTCAGTAGATCTAGATAAGTCTTTTGGTCATTTTCAAGATTTCTTTTTTCTCTTAGGAACAGTATTGCAGTTTTTGAAATGGTGGGTAAATCTGGATATCTATATTTTACTTTCACCTTTTAGGAGAGAATTTTATGAAGGAGGAAGGAATGAAGAAGTGATAAGAAATGAGAGCAGGGCTGGGGGGTGGGGGGCTGGGGTGGGGGTGGGGGGGGTTGGCAGAGTGCTGACTCAGCAGATGGGTAGATGGGTAAATGATCCTTCCCCGCCTTATGTATTCTTCCAGGACAATTAACATAGATTTGAATTTGTTTTTTTATCCTGTTCTGACATAGCAAAAAAAAAAAAAAATTAAATGACTAAAACAAATGTACTCACAAGACCAATTTTACAACATGTAATATTCTCATAGATACATTGTTTAATAAACATATAAGACTATAAAAGTACAAGAAGCCCCAGTCTACAAATCAAAATTAAATCATAAGGGTTAACTCAGCAACAGGTGAGAAAGAAATATATTATGTAGAAGAACGGAGTAGAGTAACCCAAACTAATTGCTGATTAGCCAGAAACATGTGTATATATTTTCAGCAATTAGTGGAGAGATCAATAGAAAACAGTGTATTTAATTTGCCATATGGTTTATTTTACTGGAATTGAAACTACACGTAACTCCCACTGTGTCAGGCTTTTAAGATTTCACAACTTTTCTCTTTCTCATTTATATACAATATATATGTAAATATATATATATACACACACACACAGAGATACACATATATGTATACACATACATACACAGATTTTTCATTCATTTTGATTATTCAGAATAGTGAGGAGATTTAGGGTTTTATCCAAATCATATTTAGCTATGTTGTTCAAAAAGTAATTGAAATATAGCAGTAAGATTTCCATTCTTTAAGTAGTAGAAAGTCTAGAAAGTCTACTGGCTTCATGTATAAAAGTGCAATGTTTCGATTCCTTTACATGCATGTTAAAAAATCTTTTTTTAAGTGTTGATAAAACTTCAAGGTCAGTAATCACATTCTATAAGGTTGGCTTTCAATTTAATCAAAACTCTAAGGAATTTCTGACATATAACTTTTTCCTATGCCCAACAAAGGAAAGCACCGCCATGCCAACTATTTAATGTAAGTTAACTCTTGAAGCCCGACGATGAAGATTTTTTTTTCTACATCACAAAATATTAGTCCTGTCTACTCCTTTGACATGTGAGGAAGAGAAGTTGCAATTCTTTTTGAACCCAGTGATCAGCCTTGTGTCTGATAAAATGCCAGTCAGGCACCTCTTCACACTATTAGGATTCCATGTAGGTCTTCGGCTGGCAGAGAAATCGTATACGGCTTTGCTGGTATTTCAAAAGCAGGGCCTCTCTGGTGGCACAGGCGGTTGAGGCAGCACTGTGAAACTGTCCACAGCCTTTGCTGTGCTGGTTCAATCCCGGCCCGCTGGTGAATATCCCACATGGTGCAGCAGACCTCTCCTGCCGCGCCTGCTGCTCCCCTCAGCAGTGCATTTCAGTCAGTCTGCCTGTTCTATTCCCTGTGCTGCCTCTGGTGAATCCTCTCACCCTCCCGCGCATCTGGCCTGTTCCCCGGTTCTTGTATAAATAAATAAATCTTAAAAAAAAAATGGCAGAGGGTGCTCTATTGTATAATTAGGCAGATCTTCATATCAATTATTTAATCCCTGTTCTTGTCATGTTACCCTTTCTCTTTTATAGAAAAGTTACCAATCACAATTTATAGCCTTTATTTTTTCATGGAGGTTATTGTGAGGTGACATTTCTCATGCAAGAAAACCTAAATTTCATCACTCTGAGATTTTATTAGTCAACTTTATATAGCGAAGTAACTAATACCTCTGTTAAATCAATAATATTCAATCAGACAATTTAGGACAAAGGTAAAATCTTTTCCAAGATCAACATGAAGCCTTATAAGTCAAAGTAATAATGTGGCTCATGAGAATTTGACCAAGAATTCACTATTGACTCTAGGATAGTTTATTCTAATTGCTCTGTCTTTGATTAGCCCAAGCACTCATGGCCCCCTTTTTCTTAGCTTCTTCAACAACTGTAATTAATCACAGCATTTTGGCATTAATCTTCCCACCAAGACCATGAGTACTCTTTGAATGAAGATTATTTCTTTGTGTTAAGTCTCCCTGCCTCTAGGCTATCAAAATTTCATAGTTGAGTTTCTCCACATTCTTCAAAGCTTTCTCTTTCAACTTTTGGATAAAAACAACATGACAGAACATGATCCATTATCTGGGTTTATGAGTTAATCTGCATTCAAATGCCTGGTGATTATAGCACATAAACCTGTTAATCAAAGCACATGGGTTTTGGAGAAAGTATTCTTAAAAATCATTCCTGTACAAAGGGTAGAAAAGAGTAAAACTTTGATGAAAACATTTAGACCAGTCAGTCATCCATCTACATAGACTGAAGGGACTAGAATTAGGATCCTGTAGAGTAGCTGAGTTTATGAAATAGACAAAAAAGGATCAGATCAAAGGATCAGAAAACACTAGAATTGTCTATTTTGTTGTCCTGGAATTGTTTCTAGATTACTGAAGCATCAAGGGTCTTTCATCTCTCCCTATATTGCTATCTAGAACTCATCTCTCAACTAATGCAGCAGGACTCAAGATTCAGCATTTTACCTCTGGCTTTTAGTTAAATATCTTTGTGTAAACTGGCTCTCCATCCTCCCTTTTCTGCTTGAAATGGAAACAAGCCAAAACCCCTCTCTTGATCTTAATCTCTTTGTAGTGGCATAGCAACAAAACATCTCAATTATTGCTCTTTCCACTCTCTTTTTCTGATCTCCAACTTAATTCCTCCTCCAGTCCTTCCTTTTTTTTTCTTCCTTCCTACCTTATCTCTCTCATCTACCTGCCCTGCTCCCATTGTTATAAAAGCCCTTTAGATAGACTTCACTCTCCAGACTGTTCTTCATTAGCTGAACTCCATGTTTTTGCAAAGACTTCTAGTTTAGAGTAGTTCGTGATAGAAGAGAAAGGGAAATATATTAGCAACTCAGTGGTTTTCGGACTTTTGGAGAAAGTTGAAAAGAAAGTCAGAAGTCTTAGGGGCAAGGTTTAGAGGAAATAAGACAGCCTTAGTGAATCAAGGCTGGAAGTTAACACCAGAGTGGGAATTAAAGATCATTGTATAGTACATGTTGAATTGCTTGACCTGTAAACAAAAACTGCAGACTGGTCCCCCAGATGATGATATCCATTGTCTATATAGTAAAAAATGTTTTGGTGAATAGGAAGATAAGAGATAAAAGCAGGTTTTTTTCTAAAATGAAGATTTAAAGATATAAAATGAAGATATAAGAGAAGATATAAAATGACTGTCATATATGAAAAAATGGATGGAAGCCCAGGCAGAATAAATCCTGCACAGGAATAGGTGTCTATTGTGTTTAAATATTACTAATTTGAACAATTGCCTCAGTGCCTAATTAAAGACTGTGTGAAAATGTGTAGGCCCATGTTGCTTATCTCAACATGTGGATGACTCTTGTTATTTTTGTTAGTTATTCCTTAATGTACTAGGTTCCAGGGAGAAAATTCTTTTACTATACCTTTTGGCTATTTATTTATCTTCTTAGGAAAAATGTCTGCTCAAGTTCTTTGCTCAGTTTTCATTTTTTTTGTTGTTGTTACTATTGGATTACTATGTATTCCCTGTATATTTTCTATATTAATCCCCTATCAGATATTTGGTTTGCAAATATTTTCTCCCACTCCATTACTTTTTTTTATTTTATTTATCATTTGTTTTGCCGTGCAGAAGCTCTTGGGTATAGTCCCACTTATTTTTTGTGTTTGTTTTTGTTTTTATTGCTTGTGTTTTGTCTAAAAATTCATTGCAATGACCCATACAAGGAATGACCCATGTCAAGGAACTTTTTTCTTATGTTTGCTTCTAGAATTTTATGATTTAAGATTAACATTTAAGTCATTAATGCATTTCAAATTAACTTTTATGAGTGGTATGAGATAGGGGTCTAGTTCCAATTTTCCCAGCACCATTTAGTAAGTAGACTATCTATTCTCTAGTGACTATTTTTTACCCCCTTGTCAAATATTAGTTAACTATGGTTGCGTGGGCTGATTTCAAGGGTCTTGATTCTGTTCTAATTGTTTATGTGTCTGTTTTTATGCCATTGCCATACAGCTTTGATTACTATAGATTTGTGAGATAGCTTGAAATTATAAGTGTAACAACTCTAGCTTCATTCTCTTCAGGATTACTTTGGCTACTCAAGGTCTTTTGTGGTTCCAGACAAATTTTAGAATTGATTTTTCTATTTCTGTAAAAATGGCCATTAGAATTTTTATGGGGATTGCATTGAATCTATACATGGCTTTGGAGAGTATAGCTATTTTAACAAAATTTAATTCTTCATAATATACTTTTTAAAAGTATTCACTGCTGAATGTAAATATTTGATAAAATTCTTACCGGTAACTAAATAATGGCTGTTCTTTCATTTATCAAGGGCATTAAAATTTTCCAGAGGCCTAGAATCTTAGAATTATAATTTCTCTGTCATTTCCTAAGAAGACCTATCTATTTTCACAGGTTTTCAGGCAAGGTATAGTATAGATGATTTAGCAGATGCTATTAGTACTCCACTTTATTCTCTCTCTGTTCATATATTTCGATAGTTTCTTAATGCAAACTCCTGCAACTCTATCTGGGAAAATTTTTCTGGCTACAGGAGAAAGCCTGGTACATACATGTACAGAAAACAGTAGGAGCTCTGGGTAGGGAAGCAGCCCCTAAACAATCAAGACAAGAAATTGTAAAGAAACACTCCAGCTTTCCCATTGTCTCAGGTAGAAGAACTCTGAAGAGTTTTATACCTGGTGGCATTAAGCTCTAGTTACTTAGAGTAGTCACCTGTTCATTAATATCCTCTTTACTGGTTCCCTCCCTTCCTATTTGTCTATAAGGACTTCCTAAAGTTACTAGACTATAAACTATATGAACTCAGATAACTGTTTTGGGATCTGATTTTGGGGGGAATCCAACCTAAAAAAAATCCCTCAATTAAGTTTTCTGAAAATGTTTCCAGCCAGCTCCAAATTACACATTAGAATGTTTCTTCACCAGCGATATTTACATGGGAAAAATGTGTCTAGATGCCATTTCAGAAAATTTTTCACAGAATTACTCAAGCCAGAATAGTGTTTCAGATATTTTTCAGATATCAGTAGGCTATCTATTAAAATAGACAATATCCTCTAAAGAAAAGTTTTTCCAATAAATTGAAAATATGTTTATCACAAGATTTTCTACATCCTGTTTCACAATAAAATGAATAACTTTTTTTTCAGGTACATTTTACAAGTTAGTTTGCATTGTCTTCCCACTTTTCCTAGTTCTAGAATAGTTGGGAAAATATTGGGAGACATGTTATGTGGTGGGGGCTGTTCACTGCCCCCCTGAATAATTTTGCTAGTTTGTGATACTATTTTGTGATACTATTTAGCCTAATTGTATTACTAGTTTGTGATACTATTTATCCTAGTTTGTGATACTATTAGCTTGCTAGTTTGTGATACTATTTAGCCTAATTGTAGTTTGCTAGTTTTGTGATACTATTCAGCCTAATTGTAACTCTATTGCCTTCTCCCCTCATTGGAGCTAGTAGTAGAGGGCAGATTTGTTTGTGAGCAAATCGGTTGATTTCTCTGCTACCCAACTTATTTATGTCAAACAATTCTAACATTAATTGAATTGAAGTGAGGATGGAGACAAGCCTGCATTTTAGAAAGTTATACAATAGTAATTTTTGATAGCCAAAAAAATTGTTATTTTACTGGTCGCTAATTTGTTGCTTACTTTCCACATATTTGACTTAGGTCAGATTCCACAGAAGACAGACTGGGCAGCAGAGGTCTGCATAAACAATGTTTATTGGGGTGTGCTTTGGGAACAAGATCGCTAGGGAGTGGAGGGATACTGAAAAGCTGAACTGCAATGCAGCTCCAACAAAGATCTCAACTGAGCTTATGGCGGAGCTCTGGTGCTGATGGCCCTTCAGAGAGATCTTGAATTAAGGCCAAGGGGACCAGGTTTCCCAACTTGATTGAACCAGTTGCTAGATGCTGTTGCACTCTGGGAAAGGGCATAAACTTAATGGTTCCTTCAATTCAGGGACAGTCACAGAGAGAACTGAATTCTGAGCCAAACAAGTAGTGGAGAAAATGCAAACCTCCACTCTTAATGGGAGGACTTGGTGACATATGATAGCATTGCTACTAAATGCACATGTTGGTCAGTGTGCAAGAACTGCTATGAAGAAGAGCATGATATTTTGTTTACTCAGATACTCTGAGTAATCACAAATAAAATAGTTTGATTACAAATTTCAAATCATTAGAATACAAAAACACACTTTACACCAAAGTTATGTGAATTATAATTTAATTTCTTCCAACTAATGCAGATGGAGCAAGAAATGATTCAAGTCTTTTAGAGCCTTAGGAAAACATTTATTAGTAAGGAGAACCATAGAGGGAATAGTAATAGCTTCCTGATGGAAGATAGATGTCTGCTGTATATTACAGCACTGTTTAAATGGGTAGCACTTAATCATTTTATTCATAATATCCCTGCGCTGGCCACTGTCATTTTTCTTTTCTTTTTTTTAAGATTTATTTATTTATGCATACAAGAACTGGGGTACAGGCCAGAGATGTGGGGGGTGAGAGGATTCACCAGAGACAGAGTGCAGAACAGAACAGGCAGATTGACTGAAATACACTGCTGAGGGGAGCAGCAGGCAAGTCAGGAGAGGTCTCTTGTTTGTGATTGATTTATCTAAGAGTGGTTATTGATGCCTCTGGAGGCACTTAAATGGTGGCCATTTCATGAGGTCCTAAAGGAGAGAATCCTAGATGAGTCATGGATGGGTAGAGGTGCTTCCAAGGAGAGGTTGTTCACTGAATAATTCCCTGAGCAAAAAGTTCTGCTCTGCTCCCCTCTGGTGTATCCCACAGGATATTTCTGCTGCTTCCTCTTACCAGCTGGACAGTCCCTTGGGGTACAGAATCAACAAGAGAACTCTTACCTTCTCTGGTGTTCTCAGAAACTCAAGCTTTCTTATGCAACCTGAAAGGAAATGTAGACCACTCCACTGCTACCTTCCCCACCAAGCCATCACCCTTCTTCCACTTGCTAGTACACAAAGGTGACAGGGTCTACTGCAAGGATAATTCTGAGACAAAGGAAATTCCGTTCAATATAAATATTTCTCTATATGTGAATTATTATCTATCAATCCTTAACACTTAATACAATGCCCCAGACAGAAGAGGAATTGTATAAGTAATGGTAGTGTGAACAAAGGGTTAACTCCACAACAACTGTCTACCCAAAAAATGTTTTTAACTCTTTAGAAAAATTTTCCCCAAGTCAGAGCTTGCATCCATCTTGTTTTATTTTCACTGGGGAACAACATCTGTTCACCAACCCGTTTATATGGTATATTATATACACCAAGACTGTAATTAAGTCACCCGCAGCCTTCTCCTCTTTTCAGACAACCAACATCATTTCCGTGATCCCTTCCTCTTCAGCCTGGGTTTCCAGCCCTTTAATCATCTCTGCTCTCTTCTGGATCCAAATTTCCCACTTGCTTTTAAATTGTGGCGACTGAACTAGAAATCTATCATAATGATGCCGTAAAAAATTGGCAAATTTCAGAGGAAACCAACATCTGTTTGGTCCTTTCTCATTATCTTCTGGCTGCCTTTTCATTAAGAGAGTCTAAGGAAAAGCTATAAAATTTATTTTTTAATTAATTCAACAATTTCCTTTCTAGACTAAATCTTCCTATTTGTACCCCGTTTCTATGCAGAAAGTAGATTCATAAAGGGAAGTTCTTTAAACTCACAAACTAAGTGTTGCTGCATATTTTAAGATCTCTTGCATATAACTTTAGCATCTAAATGCAGTATACTAGTCATTTTAACTTTTTTGTTCATTTTGATTCTTTGGGCTATATTTGATAGTGACATTGTATTTGAATAATTACCTTTCACCTTAAAAATATTTTGTTGTCTTTGCACATTTCCTACTGATACAGACCTACTGAAGAAGAGTAAAAATAGCTATTATTACCTGGTGCTTATTATGTACCAGGTAAGTATTTTAGAAGTATTAATATATTTAGTTTTCATAACAACCCAGTGAAGTATTATAGTCCACCCCATTTTTCAGATGAATAAATTGAGCGAGCAAGAGGCCAAGGACTTGTTCAAGATAGCAGAGCAAATGAGGTTCAAAGTTGGAATTTACAGGTCGAAAGCCTTGCCTGAGAGTCTAAGCTCTTATCATGACAGTTTGTCTTACTTTTATAAATATGAATGGCTTTTATATGTTTCTTTTCACAAGCAAGTTTTCTTTCTATAGAAAGATGATTTTTCTAATATAATTAATATACTTGCATTATGAGACTGGTTTGACTGAGGAAATGGTGCCTGATAGTTTCTTTCCTAGTTTCCTCTCATTGCTTGCTTGCAGTAGGGCAAGTTTCATTTATTTTTTGCTTTAAGAATGTGAATCCAGCAGTTGCTAAATATTGGTGCATCTACTTTCCTGTAGGTGAAATATTGAGCTCATCTTGGCATCATGAATTGCCAATGTAACCTCTTGGAGCCCTATAAATATGTCCTAAGCAGCTATCATGTAAATTTTGAGCTACCCACAAATCTAGAATGCTTGGTTTTCTTACCCTGAGTATAATTCATTTCAGACTCAATTTTCTAGAACAGATGGTTCTATTGTTACCACCCAGGTCTTCCTGGGGAGCTTATGGAAACTCTATTACCCTTTCAGGGAATACTTGAGGCCTTTCCAGAAGAACTGTCTGAACTAGTAAATTGGTGGTAGTTGTGTTGAGATCCCGAAAAACTAACTGTAGCCCTGGTGGTAGGGATTGTTCTTTAAATGTTTCATTCAAGTGTCAAGGAACATAATTACCCTGCTGAAGAAAAAGAAATACATACAATGTGTTTTATAGACAATGTGTTTTATTTAGATTAATAATAGAATGAACATAATATTCACAACTACTTAAAAACCTCAATCCCACAGGTATTACACCTATTTAAGAGGGAAGTGTATTTGAGAAAACCCATAGGACTGTTTCTGAATTTACCTTTGTTCTTACTATCTGTACATAGGATAGGAAAACATTTATAATCATACATAGGCATTTAAAAGAAATTTTAACAAATTCCCTTTAACCACTCTGTAGTATTAGTGTCCTCTAAAGCAATTTCTCTTTAAAAAATGATGTGCTATAATGGTAAAATATGCATGTAGTAGGGGATATTTAAGCAACACACATTTTTCTTTAAAAAAAAAATATTTATGCATACAAGAGCTGGGTATAGGCCAGATATGCGGGGAGTGAGAGGATTCACCAGAGACAGAGTAGAGACCAGAACAGGCAGACTGACTGAAATACACTGCTGAGGAGAGCAGCGGGTGAGTCAAGAGAGATCTGCTCCACCAGGGTTGATCCCTGGCCGGCCGGGGATTGAACTCGTGCTGCAGAGGCTGCGGACAGCTTCATAGTGCGCTGCTTAATCCCTTCCGCCACCAGGGAGGCCCAATACACATATTTTCTACTGTCCATGATGTTTTAAAAGATTCACAGCAAAATATTAACAATTATCTTATGAAATGGGAACTGTTGGGTGAGGATGGAAATAAAAGCATTGGCTTCATTTTATCCATTTCCTTGAACATTTTAATTAAAAAAATAAAACCCTGTATTTTTTAAAAAAAGTCATCATCTGAGCAGAGAGATAATGGGTTTCTGCCTCTGTACCTCTTTTGTGTATTAAACAGAACATTATTTTAAAATGGAAAGGACTTCTTTGACACTCATAAAAATTCAGTCTATCAATGTGCGTATATATACTCACACATGATATATTTACTTATTTATTTTTATTGCAATACAATTGATATATTAGTTTCAGGGATACAACATAATGATTCTGAATTAGTACATACTGTAAATGATCATAAATCTAGTTAACATCCATCACCACACAGTTCCAGGTTTTTTTCTTGTGAGAACTTTTAAGGTGGATGTTGAAATAGAAAATCGTATAACTTAAACTTTTAAAAACAAAACAATACAAAATGAACTCTTAGATTATAACAAAATGATAGTCACCAGAGGCAAAGGGAGATGAGGGTAGAAAATCAGGTAGAAAGGATCAACTGTGTGGGTAGATGAAATCTAGAATTTTGGTGGGGATCATAATGTAGCATATACAGTTGTTGAATTATATCCTGTACACCTGAAATTTGTATGTTATAATCAATGTGACATCAATCATTTTTTAAAAAGATTTACTCTTTTAGTAACTTTCAAATATATAATACAGGGTTATGAACTATATATAGTCACCATACTGTACATTGCATTCTCTTGGTAATTTATTTTATGACTATAAGTTTGTACCTCTTGACCCTCTTCAGCCATTTAGATCCATCAGTGTGTCTAGATAGTTGGTTAGTTTGACTTGCAGAAGGAAAAGTACCTGTCTTTGACATTTCAGAAATTTAGTACAAAGAGGACCCAGCATTATTGTTTTAGAATGAGGAAATCCATTTAAATGAAGTCTAAATGATTTGTCCAAATTCACATAGCTACTAAGCGGCAAAATGATAAGTAGAATCCAGGTTTCCTAACTGTAGTTATTACTTTTCCTATTAAAGTGTCCCACCATCCCTAAGTATGAATTATTTATCTTTTCAAATAGCATAGTAATTTGCAATTGTAAAAATTTGTGAGTATATTCTGTTAATTTAATTATACTATAAAACCAAGCTTTACAAGACATATAAATATATGTAAGGGCTACATACCAAGATTCACAGGTCAAGTGAATTAAAACCATGTTAAGTGAAGTAATAAGTACTGGAAATACACTCAGTTTAAAAATGAAATGGTACCTACTTGGAGAGAAATGAATTTTGAGGAATCTTAAAAAGCCTTGAGAAAATCTTTTTCTATTTTTTTCCATTTTACCATTTTGAACCAAGAGTTATTAAAGAAAAATGGAACCCGTATAATTTCCGGCCAAATTCCTGAAGGAAAAAAAAATAAGATAAAGGAGAAATTGCTATCAATTTGTCTCTTCCTGGACGATGGATTTTCTGAGAAAACAAGTTCTCATTGTTTCACCAATTCCTCTTTCCTGAAGATTATCATTTCGAGTGGATTTCACTTACACTTTTTTTCATATATTACAGGATAATAGGATGATAAATTACATGTTATTTTCAGTTTTGTAGGCAGAAACAAAGGCTTTGACATATTAAATAAATGGCCACACAAACGAGTCACTGAATGGAGGGTGGGACTAGAAAAATGAGCTTGAAGAAGCTCCTAACCTGGATCAGGATAGGCAGGTGCTGAAACAGTGGAATGTGAGAAGTTGCTGGTGCTGAACAAGGAGACAGGCCTGAGAAAAAGGAGGCTGAGTCACCCTCACCAGGAAGTGAAATTAGCACGAAAGGTCAACTTTCTCTCACAGATAAAGGAAAACTCATAACTTACTGTCCTGACATGATAAAAACAAAGCTGGGACTCTGACAAAAATATAAGAGTACAACTTTTCTAGGGGAAAAAAAAACAAAAAACAAATCTGTAAGAAAAAACATGAACATGGGGGAAAACATTTTTAAAAACTGGGCACAGGTTGGGATAGAAAGCATTTCCAGGCTAGTTAAATATTAACTCTAGATGCCTGGTCATAGCTGGGTTACTACTAGAAATAAAGAGATTTTAGGAATTTTAATTTCAAAACTAATAAGGGAAACCAAGAGAGAACAGTATGAAAACAATGATGTAAAATTAATTTTAAGCAGCACACCATTTAAACTATGAAACAGCTCTTCCAGGTTCAATTCATTACAACTCAGGATTGGGCCTGGGATACCGAGGATACCAGAAGATGAGCTAAAAATGAAAATCTTCAGGAAGACGTGGGGAAACCATTAAAATTCATTGGTTCAAGCAGTCCATTGAAACATTTTCCAGCCCACTTATTGAAGCTGTGGAAAATTTGGAACTCACATGTCTCTCTCTCTAGGATGTGGAAAGTTTAAATTACAAGAAGATGGAAAGGAAGGAAATGGCAAAAGGAAAGACAACCATGACTTATTTATGGCTAATCTGAATTTAATGATATTTCTCAATTTAATAAAATGCAGGGAAGATCAAACAAAAAGATGAAAATTATATCAAACTCTAATTATATACCAAAAGAAGGAAAAGAAAGTGCTTTCTTAAATAAAGCTTCCAAAAATGAAGAACACTAAACTTCATTTATTTAGCCATTATTAAATTCTTAAGTTTTTTATAGAATGAATATTCCTACACTCGGGCATGAAAAAGACAGTTGACTAGTCTGAACATTCCAATGTTATTGGAAGTGGAAATTTCCTCTTGGACATTAAAATTGCTATCACTTATTGAGCACACCTCATATTCTAGGCACTGGGTGAGGCATATTACGTGTTATATTTCAGCGAATTCCTCTGACAGCTCTGTGAAGTGGTTATGGTCGTAGATATACTGGTGAGAAAACTGAGGTTGGGAGGTAACCTCATCTGAGGTAACATGAATAGTAATTAGAGGAGCATACAACATTTCAACCTAAGTATGACTGTAGGGTCAGGAATGGACACGGTGCAGGTTTTCTGATCCAGCAGATGGGGTGAAGAGGAGTCCTGGAGTCCTCAGTGGCTTGCAGGCTTTTATTGGGATTTACCAGGTACACGGCAGGCAGGGGCACTGGGGGGCCAGGAGGCTGGCAGATATCCTGGCCCCCAGCAAATCTTCACTCTATCTGGGCTCTCTGGTGTTCTCTCCCCCCTCCCACCTTGCCCCCTCTCTCCCTCTCTCTCCCTCCTTCTGTTCTCCTTCTCTGCTTCTTTGTTGGCTTCTCTGCTCCTCTTCTCTTGGCTTCTGCTGGCGTCCCCGTGACGCCGCCCTTATAAACTCAGTCTCTCAGCCCAGGTGTACCCACTCCAGGTGCCTGCCATCAGGCATGCATTCAGGACCACAGGGTTCCCTCATCTATCCTGATGGTGGGAGGGCAGAAAAACCCGATACTTTTTACCTTATCCTACAATGACTGATACAAAACAAAGCTCATACTCTTTCTACAATGCCACCCTCTGTCACTTCTGTTTCACCCTGGAGGGTATTTGTGTTTTGATGATGAAGAGAAGTTTTCTGAGGACATAGAAACCAGAGACAGTATTCTTGGGGAAGAGGGTTAATATAAGAGGATTTGAAATGACAACAGAAAACTAAGAGTGTTTGATATGAGCATCCAGCAGAGTACTTAGCATATCATAGATGTTCAATAAACGATGATGTTGAAGGATTGCAAGGAGAAAGAAGACAGGTTAGGAAGGATGGATAAACAATCAGTCAAGTGGTAAGATTTTTCCTTTCCTTTGAATGAAGTTTATGCGAATATTTGTGGAATCTAATTTCTAAGAAGTAGAAACACACCATTGAGGTCTTGCCAGAAACAGGATTTCTATAGAAGTGGAAGAGGAGTATTTCCTCAAGATCTGAAGGTTTGAGGCATGGTTAGCAAAATTCCTAAAATAGAGAGCATACTTATCCTTTCCATCATCATGCTAGAAGGGCAAGGCATTTCAAAGACTTGGGCTTTCAAAGGTTTAGGATCTATTCACTACATTGCTTGTTTTTGTCATTTATTTCTGGTAAGCTTGTAAAGCTGGCTCCTGTTAATGTGCTTGTAAGAGGAATAGTGCTTGTTCCCTTATCTTTACTTAAGCACATTAGAGATCAAGCAGCCTACTCATCAATACGATAAACTGAGTCTTCAGCACCTCCTTGCTTTTCTCTCATGACATACCAGAAAGATTTCAGGGCACTCATAAAGCTCTGGAACATATGTTGATAGAAGACAAACATTTGAAATCAAGAAAAACTTCAAATATTTAGAGATAGTAGATTCTGGTCAGATACATTCTCTTCTCAAGCAGAGAAAGTCTACTAAGTAGCATAAATGTAGAGAGGTAGTCACGTATGAAATCAATAGGTAACATTAAATATAAGACCAAATAGAGGTATTATTTTCAATATCAGAAGTATTTTTTTTAAATTTCTTAAGGTAGTGTAACATGTCTGAACCATGCCAAAGCCTGTCTTATCATTTACAACTACAAAATTACTTGAATTTTTTCCCATGCTTTAATTCAAACATATCTAAGGTAAAATTTTCTCTGATCCATTTCCTTTATGTTAGTAGAAAATCATATTTTTCAAAATAGACTTTTATACATATAAAATTATCTCATAATTTCTTATTAATATGAAAAGGCAGGCATTATTTTTACCTTTCCAGGAGCATTGTGATTTTTTTTTTAAACTTTTTTTTTAAAGATTTATTTTTATTTATTTATACGAGCACTAGGTACAGTCAGAAGCGTGGAAGGGTGAGAGAATTCATCAGAGTCAGAGGGGAGAGCAGAGCAGGTAGACTGACGAAGTACACTGCTGAGGGGAGCAGGGGGCGGCAGGAGAGATCTGCGTGCCGTGTGAGACCCTCACCCAGTGGCTGGGGATCGAACTGGTACTGCAGAGGCTGCAAGCAGATTCGCAACCCAGCGCTCAACCGCTGCGCCACCGGGGAGGCCCAGCATTGTGATTTCTTAAGGCAGACTCATTTTCATTCTTAAGATTAAACTTTTTGTGACCAAAAGACCCCCATAAATATTGGTTCAAAAGGGCTGACATAAAAAATTACCAGGAATGCACATTATATATTATGACAGGTAATAATTCCTACTGCTTTATTTTAATATATTACATTTAGTCATAATTTACATTTTACATTGTAATTTACATATTACATTTAGTCATAATTTCTCCTCCTGTCCCACTACATAACTGAGTTACAAAGTAATCAGAGACAGGAAATTAAACACACTTCACCTGAGGTATTAAAAAAACTTCTTAAAATTAGCATTATTATTACTATTATTAGTAGTAGCATATCTCCTCTACTTTCCACAATAGTTGAATTGAAGGATAGATAGTCATATATATGAGACAAGAAGGTAACACATCCTGTTATGAAACAAAATCATCACTGAGCTTTGTATGGCCCAAATTACTTTTGCTACTAACTTATGAAAAGTGAGAAAATAAGATTTGAGTAAGAGCACTGCTAAGGTAAGGAAGAAGGCAAGAACTGTAGGCCGGAAGTAACACTAATTTAAAATAAGACTTCCTAAAGAGTGCTTTGCATTTATAAATGAAAATTTCCAAACTGCCTCCCTCCCACCAGTTATTTGTAATCAAAATTAATTTCCAGGGATTCCAACTTGTAGTGTGAATGTGTTTGAAGAAGCCATAAAGACAACAAACTCTATTTGGGAAACACAGAATCAAAATTGAAAGACACATCTCTTACTGGAGATGAGTTAAGTTAGATTTTGCTGGACATGAGCATAGTAATATGATACCCTTCCCCTTCATATCTGGGAATAGCCTGCTATGCCCCCTGGAACTCCTTGAGAACTTGAAACAAGATTTGATTTCAGTCTTTGCAGTGAACACATGGTGGATATATCAATGGCTGCTTAGCCTTTTGATGTTCATTAAGAGGAAGGAGTGGGGAGTAGTTTCCTGGAGAAATATGGGGCACTGGGGAGCATTAAAGAAAGAAACAATGGTAAAGGAAATGTCAGTCTCTTGCACTCATTATGTTTCTGTGAACAATGAATTTCATGAGTTTGGGGGCCTGGAGTGGATGTGTTATAGGTTCCAATCCTGTTCCCACCACTGTCTTGGCGCCCACACACAAGACCTCTATACTTTAGATTTACACTTGAAAAAACAACCAAGATGGAACCTACTTCCCCTAGTCACTTAATGGATTGTTTTGATTACAGATAATGTGAAAAGCTTTTTGGAACACTTGTAGGAAAGCTATTACAAGACATGATTGTGTCAAGTCTTATTCTTTCCTCCCTCCAATTCCCCACATTAATTTTCTCTTCCTTAAGGACAGATAATAGAAAAAAAAAAAAGGAAAAAACAACTTTTCATATTTACATTGATCATAAGTAAACTATGTAACTTTCAATAAATACCTTTATAGTCATATAAATATGTATATACTGTTTTGTTTCTAAAGAAAAAAATGAAGAATCTGTAAATTATAGCAAGTGGGATTAATTTTTTTTATTAATACTCAGATAGAAGTGTGTTATGGTTTTATTTCCCCACAAACCTTTTTGTTTTTGCCAAAATACCCTAATTTTCATTTTTTTCTGACCTGAAGGCAAAATCATACTTTACAAGTTTTTAAATGAATTTTGTATAACTCAGACATTTCACATGTTTTGAGCATGTATCATTCAAACTCTTGGATTTCTAAAAGTTATAGAAAGAAACCGCGGTAATCCAAACAATGCTTTACTCAGAAATTCATACCTGAATTGTTCAACTCACAGGTCTCCAGTAAGAGTCTAACCTGTCCTTCAACTTATTAAATTAGGACTTTCAATGGTGAATGTGGTTGAACAGCAAATAATAAATTAGTAGTTATCTATCACCTATATTTTCCAAAGAACTGTTAGAAATAAAATGTACAAGCTATTTGCCTGTAACCAAAACTGAATATCTCCTCATCCTTGTCATGTTGTTAAGGAGGGTTTTCCAGAATTATATCAACCTCAAGGCAATACTCAATTAGCTAAACCATTCAGGAATGAGAGGTAGAATTCAGGTGTTCCCAGAACTGGCTCAGTTCATCCCACTTCCTCTGGGACTGAATTTAAAGCTGTCTATCATGTTTATAATAATTTCCCTTCCCCTTTGCTAATAATTATCAGTCACTAAGAAGGACATAAATGAGAGCAAGTGAAAACTGTTATTAATTGTGTATTACATCCTCAGTAATTCTCGGTACACTTTAAAAACATCTTAAGTTTTACATCTATCTCTTGATATTGCTATTTCTGGTTCACAGACTCTCACCACAAATTCTCATTCTCCCCCTTTTCCTGTGCATATGGTCTTCCTGTTCAAGATTATATTTCTCAACTTCCCAAGCCCTTACCCTTCACTCCCACTGGTGAGAGCTTAATCACATGACCAGTGAATGGGTAAGGAAGAGCAAAGTCATTGCATGTGTGACCATTTTAAAGAAAATGGTTCACCCCTGGGCCTCCTCTCTCCCCTCTACCTCTGGGATGACTGGACTTGCTGAGGCTAGCTTTGCCCCTGTGAATATGGAAAATTGCCTAAAAGAAGATCCATTAGTAAGATGGAAGGAATCTGTGTTCCTGAGTGGCCTAGAGAAGCAGAACTGCCCGCCCAACTTAGAATGCTTGCTTAAAACAATTACATGAGGAGACAAGCAAACCTCTAATTTAAATCATTGTTTTTTAAAGCATTACTTTTGGAGGTCTCTCATTCAGCAGATTTTTACTCCAACTGATAATTATTGACTTCATTTTACAAAAAAAAAGTGAGCTTCATGGGGGGTTGGTTAGTCGTTTATGTATTAGGATTTTTCCAGCATCCCCACCTTGATCAGCAGAGTAACTTCATTGTAAAACAGTAAAACTATCTAGAATGGGACAGAAGAAAACCAAGGGGGCCCAGGATCAGAGAACACTCAGCTCTATAGGCTCCAAGTCAAGACTCTCTAATCCCTCCATTTCTGGATCTCAGAGGAACACATTTGGTTAGCATTTCTCAAGGGATCTGCTTTCCTGGAACAGGGTGTTCTCATTGTAAGCAGTTTAATAAGAGCTTGCAGGGTTGTGGGTTAGGTGGCTTCACCTCATTCCATCTCATACCTCTCAGAAACAGCACTTTCTGCAGTCCTTATCTCTTAAGGAGATTATCCCCTCCCCCCCTCCAAAATCCATCTCTTGTTCTACAAATGCCAAATAAATATAATTAACACCAAATTTGTGTTCTACTGAGCAAATCATACAGCTGTAAAAAGGTAATCTTTGTAAAATAAATGACTAGGTGCCCCTGATACATCAGTAAGGCAAAAACTTGTAGAGTAAATTAAGACAAATGGGAAGCCAGCTGGAAGAAATCAAACAAGCCAAGCAGGTGGGTTGGCTTGTGTTTGGGAAGATGAAATATAGCATGAGACATTTCACATTTACACAAAAGCGAGATCTATAATCTTTGTCAGGCTTTGAACTGAGCTAAATGAATGACTTGCTGAAGAAGAGCTGGTAGCTGGGAACTGGTTGAACTGAGAGTGTCAAGAGCAATTCTGAAGATTTCTCTTATACTTAGCCTGTTTTTATGTGCTCTGAGGATTGCCTAACAGCTAGTGGCAGATCACCCTTCACTTAAATGTAATTTTTAGTGATGTGAGCGATTGACCATTTCCCCAGAGTAGCAGGAAGAATACATTCTTGTAAAAAATGCCTGTGATGTTGGATAGCTGTAAAACAGGTCAGGGTGAGTAGACTTTGACAGGCTGTTTTTGTTGGGACTAAAACATGGGACCAAACGGCCCTGAACGAATACAACACATTATCTATGGACTCTCAAAGGAGAAAGCTCAAAAGTGGAACCACAGCACCACCTGGAATACATATTTTAGGAACATAATGTTACATTCAACAACACTAGCACCTTTTCCAGAAAAGTCTGTTTTGCTGTTGTGGAGATAGGTTTACACATCACAATTGATTCCATTTGACAGGGTTCACTAGGCCAAAAAATAATCAGTGTTTGCCTCCCTCATTTGGAGCCCTGAGAATGCTTCAGAAGTTGTAGTTCAAGCAAGTAAACACCTACACACTCACACACACTAAATAGTACCAGGATTCTGACTTCCAATGCCTATTGGCTAAGAGGCCAAGAATTGGTACTCTTGATTTCATACAAAAAGATAAAACAAAGGTCCAAAACACTTGCATTTTCAGAATTGGTGGGCTCTTTTATCCAACTGCCTTATGGGTGGAATTGGATTCAGAAAATGCAAATTTTAATAAAATAATTATTCTTTTAATTTGGTAATAACGTTAGGATTCTCTCTATCGAATATTGCCACCCTAGGATTTTTACCGACCACCAAACCGCCCATAGTCCACCACCATAGTCCTTTGTACTTCCTTCCCTCTTTGTTCTTACTCCTTTCCCCCTTTTGGATGTTTAAGTTCTATAGTCAATTTTCAAGAAACCCACTTATGCCAAGTCTTTACAGAGCAAGCCTCCCAACTGGATCCTAACTCAAACCTCACACTGCCCTGCTCACTTCTGCCTCCATACATTTGCTCCTTGCGCTCTGGTCCACCTGCCTACTTTCTCCTCATGGCCCTGCTCACGTTCCACTTCCACTGCCTTTTTTTTTTAAAGATTTTATTTATACAAGAACTGGGGTGCAGATCAGAGGCATGGGAGGGTGACAGAATTCACCAGAGACAGAGAGGGGAGAACAGGCAGATGACTGAAGACACTCCTGAAGGGAACAGCAGGCAAGACAGGAGAGGTACACCACACCATGTGGATATCTTTCTGGCTGACCAGGAATTGAACCCGTGCTTCAAAGGCTGCGGACAACTTCACAGGACTGCACTCAACCCGCTGTGCCACTGGGGAGGCCCTCCACTGCCTTTTTTTTTAATGACTGCAGCTCTCAGTGATCTTCCCCAACATCCATGTAAACTTGGTCATATTCTCCAACATTTACATTATAAGATGTAGCACTGGATTATCTATTACTCTGCATGAATTTGCCCTAACTTTAATTTCCTGTGGATGGTTTGGAAAGGAGAGGGGGTGATGTGGAATGAATACTTAATAGTATAAAAGTGCTGATGATATGGTGTTGAAACAAACAAGCAAAAATAGGACACTCAGTTGAATATACAATGTTGACTCAATTATGGAAATTGCGTAAGGCAAAGACTGGAAAAATGAAGTCAGGGGTTGGCAGTGGGTATCTCTTAGTGGTCAGAAAGTAGGTACTTCTGTGTTTTCTTCATACTTTTCTCTACTTCCTATGAACTGTATTTATTAGTTCTATAATAAGGTAAAATGTGTTTTAAAAAGAAACTGATACAAAACAGAATTTATAACAGAACCAAATTTTTCAGAAAGCTATTTTAAGAGAAAAGCATATTAACAATATTAATAGAATCCAAAAAAGATGTATGATTGGCAAAAAGACACATGAAAAATTTGCTTAATGTCACTACTTAAGAAGGAAATGCAAATTAAAGCCACAATGAAATATTACCGCACAATTCAGAACATGATTAAATTAAAATGTCTGACAACACCTAATAATCAGCTGGATGTGTATTTATAGCCAGTATTCACAGAATTGACTATGATAACAAGAAACTGGAAATAACCTAACAATCTAATAATTTAAAAATTGTTGGAAAATTGTATCATTTAAAAATACACAGAATACTGTATAGCCAACAAAGTTATATTTTGAGAGAATTTTTAATTTTTTTATAATTTATTTCTTATATCATTTTTCTCCCTTCAGCTGTAGGCCCTGTCTTGACAGGTTAAAAGGTAATAGTATAGTATGGAGAAAATATGTCCAAAGTCATGTGGGGGTGTTAGGAAATAGCTTCTTTTCTAAATATGATCATATAGTACTTCTTTTAGAAGAAAAGACACACTTTTATGTAGTGAATTGTTTATGGAATCCAAATACAATTACTATAGCATAGCAACTCATTCTTTATGAACCAGAGACCCTTACTGATGATTTGTGAATGATTTGCATTCTGGGACAATCACTTTTCTTGAAAAATTTTATCATTTGTTTTAATTATTGGTGCATTTGGCATTCTATATTGTACTCAAAATGTGATGTATATCCCTAGAAGTCTCTGGGTTTAAAACTATTTCATAGTACTAAGACATTATTTGCGTTTTTCATTGTGATGTAATTCATTTACTGATGATTCAAAAGCAATAATAAAATTGTTGGTGCCTTAGCATGAAACTAGGTGGTGGCACCAAACTGTACCAATTTTCATGCTAGTCTTGCTACCATATATGTACCTCAGGATATCCTTGAGGAAGTAGTAAAAATGACCTTCTGTAGCGGCAGGAAGGCATAGTTCAGGATCTCTATGATCCTATGCAGATGGGCGAAGGAGTATTCTTAGAAGCCCTCAGTGGCTTTTCAGGCTTTTACTCAGATTTTTACCAGGTACATGGCAGGCAGGGGTGCTGGGGGGACAGGAGGTTGGCAGGCTTCCTAGCCCCTGGCGAATCTTCACTCTTTCTGGGCTCCTCGACATTCTCTCACTGGTTCTCCCCCTCATGGTCTATACTCCTCTCTCTTTTGTTCTTCTGGTGGTTCTGTTCTGAGACTCCACCCTTATAAGCCCCATCTCAGCCCAAGTGAACCCACCTACATATGCCCACACCCTACCCCAGGTGCCCGCCATCAGGCATTCATTCAGACCCTCAGGGATCCATCATTAATCCTAATGGCGGGAGGGTAGAAGAGCCTGACAATCATTTACCCTACACCTTAAATCTCAAAAACTGTCTGTGACTTAAATCTCAAATATTGTCTGTGACAATAGGAAGCAAACTTAAAGCAGACCAAATATGATGTTTATATTAAGGAATAGTCTTGAGTTCTGGGTGGAAATGGGGCTTTTTTTCATGAAACACTATTTTTTCTTGAAAAATGATTGACAGAAAGCTAGTTATTCAAATCTGGATGTTTGATAGACATTTTCTTGCAAATGACCAAAGTGAGCCCGTTATTTCAAGGTAAATAATTGGCAGTATGTGTTGTTAGTGATAAAAATCTTAACTTTCAGGTAAAATTAGAATTGTGGAAAGTTGGTATACTTTACCATGAGCTTATCAGCCTCCCAATATTTGGAGAAAATCTAACAAAATAAAATCAATTTAGTATTATTTAATGTGATGTTTCTATGTTATATGATGAAATGGGTCAACATTTGGAAGAGATACCTAATTCACTGAACTAATATTTTCTAAATGACCACTACATGATATACATGGCAAAGTTATGTATAGGTAATAGATTCCTTCAAAGTGCAAGAGAGACCAGTGGCCTTTAATGTAATGGAGTAGGAAAACTTTATTGACACTTTTTCAGATTCCTTACAGCAATTAACTTTCAAGAAGCTGTTATTAAAACATCCCTCTCTTCTCTTTCCATCCACATTTGCACATGAGATAGATTTTTTTTCTATATTTCCTTTGATCAAAATAATGTATTTCAATAGATTGAATGCAGAAGGAGATAGGACAATCCAGTCAAGTGATTCTAAATAAATCCCTGATCTGAGCTTATAAAGCCCTGAATTTAGAACTTCCTCAGGTATTATTTGAGAGGATTACTATTAATTTTTTGGTACCAATATGCACAAAAACAAAGGAAACTGCCATTTCTTCCAAGATTATGTTAATGAGACATTTCCTCTATTGTCTTACATGTCAGAGAGAAAGAAATTAATTGTGATGGTTTAATTTTTTGGAAATTATCCTCACGGTATTGCTCTCAGTACCAAAAATACAGTATTCCAATGTATCCTTTAGGACTGTGTTTAGCAGCATGTAATATAAAACCACAATTACAGTGAAGGAGACTAATTTTTTCTGACATAAAATGTTGAGATGGGTCCTCTGGGGCTGGTGGAGTGATTCACAATGTGATCCGTGTCTTACGCTTGTTACATCTTTCTGTGCTGCCACACTTAGCATGTGGTTCTACTCTTCATGTTGGCAGGCTCAGCTCTCTACTGTCCATGCTCCAGGCAGGAAGAGGGAGACTAAGACACCAAAGGCACCAGCAGCTGTCAATCAGCTTTGTATCTCAATGGCCAGAACGGTGTCACATGACCACCCACAGCTGAAAGAGAGCCTGAGAAATTGTTGTTCATTTATGTGGTAGTGGCAGCAGGAGAGAATGGATTTGAAATACATGTTGGATCAGCCTATCTTAGTGTCCACCACATCTAGTAATAATGGCTCTTTTCCATAGAAGGAAAAGTAATAGAAAGTGACTAGTCCAGGAAAAATTGAAGTAACCATCTCCTCCCTCCTGGGTACTCATTGACAGGTGGGCAAAGGCCTCTTAACTACACAATCACACTATGTTGAGAAGTAGACAAAAGATACAGAATTTTGTTAAATTTTTCAAAACAAGGGGGGAAGTGTCGATGGTTAATTTCTTTGTGCAATAGAAAAAAAAGTAATCATTTTAGAGCCAATAAACTACAGAATATCCCACAACTGGAAGCATTCCCACAGTGTGTAAGGAACCTAAAACCAGGTCCATGCTGTTTATGAGATGGTCCTTGCTAGAAACTGTTCTCAAAACGTGGCCCCACAGACCCATAATCAGCAATGTAGGTTTCTTTCTTTCACATTCACTTTTATTGAGCAGAACTATGTGTCTGCCTCTGTATAGCTGGGATAAAACAATGAGTAAGCTATGCTTCACATCTCTTGTGTTTTGTGCTGACATATTTTCATCTACAACCTTTCAGGTGATTGCACTGAATTCACCCTTTCAATGAAATTTGTTCTGAATTTCTGTCCATTACTTTTTTTTACAGGAGGTTGATGAGGTTGATGAGACAATTCATGTAAAGCCAATTGATAGAAAGCCAACAGGTAATTCACACAGCAAGCTATGCACCCCTATTTTATATACTTTACATACTAAATATATGCCTTGCTCTACAATTAGGGCACCAAATACATAATAAGCACCTTAATGACTTTTATTGGGTAAGAGTATGTAGATAATTTTCTTGAAGCTAAATCTCAGCAATTATTGTAAAGGAGGAGGGAGAGAAAAGAACCATAAAGCTTTGTTGTAAAAAGATTTTTCCTGCCCCCAGAAAATGATTTGGAGTAACAAAGATTAGAATGAAAATTTCTTTTTGTTTCAGGAGGTTACTAAATTTTGCATTCTTTTTTGGAAGAAGATGGGTCACATCCATCAAAAATAATTTATATTTGAGGATCAAAACTGGATATTTTCTTTAGCTTCCCTAAATTTCAGTGGTAGAAAATAATGTATGTGTAATGCTTTATTGTGCAATATGTTTTTCAAATCTGGTTTTTAAAAAATTATTCCAAAATTTATTCAAGACAACTGTGAAACTTCTTGATGACTTTTAATTTGGAGCCTACTCTTCATCCTAAATAAAACTAAATACCAACTCAGATCTTTTTTACAATATACCAAGGTTAAATACACCCAAACCATAACTTTTTTGTGGGCTTGACATTCTAAATTCTGCTTTCAGTACTACCTCCGGATTTTTACTTTGGAGAGAAGAGAGAGGGAGAAATTTCTGGATTTATGTTGTCACTAGGGAAAGTCAGACTAGATCTGCTTTTGCCATTCCTCCATTGATACAACCGGCCCTTTTCAACCCAGAGCTTCCATAATTAATCAATTCTGGTCTGTATAAATTTTGACCCAATATTTTAGTATTCAGTCCTTTAAACAGATTATAATATTGGAATATCATTGCACATATGAACCTCTTCACTGTGAACATTTTGTGGTTAATTTTGGGAAAGGGAAAGATCAATTGAATATTTTATTTGAGAACCTTTACTAATATCAAATTTTTTTCTTAGGTTTCAGTTTAAACTAATATGATTTCAGATTCTGGATCCTATTACTCTAATGAAACAATTCACCACCTGAAATTTTATTTCCTTCATTCTTTACTTGTTGGTTCTATTAAAGCTCATACCTCTATAAAAAAATTTAAGCTCTAATTTTAAAATTATTTTGCTTGTGTACAAAAGTCATGGTACTATAGAATTGATATAAAATATTACTTCAGGAATGCGGGCTTAAATACAAGACAAGAATAAAGTATAAGACTGGGTGCAGAAGATCTGATCTTTGTCTTTGTCTGCCATTAATCAGTTGTTAATTTCCCTTAGACTCTCCTTTTCTTTTCTTATAAAAAAGTTAGGATATTGAGATAAAATATCTATTAGGTTTTGATTACTTCTAAAATTCCATAAATCTCCTAAGTATTAGAGAATGGAGTATATTGTTTCCTGTTTATGTATCTTTCAGTGCTCTAGGATATCCTGCATACCAGTGTTGTCAGTTTACAAACATACATATCACACACATTATTAGATTATTATTTATTATCTCTTTAGGCATACCTTTTGGCAGACTTAATTATAAGGACTGGAACAGATTATTTAAAGAAAAACACTCCTAGTGAACAAAGAATAAAAATCTCATCTATTGTTTCTTATAAATAACATGACCTATTAAATCTAAATTCAAAGCATACATAATATTTATTAAAATTGCCAAGTTCTTCTTGAAATTTAAAGGAAGTTAAACACTGAAGATTAGAAAGCAAATGTGTAAATGTTTCTGAAATCACACCTATAGCACTACCTATTTCCATTAACTACAATCAAAATACAGTTTTATCCAGGACCCTGCTTGAGGCAACATCTGTTCCATATTTATTTTACTGTTACCAATCCTTTCAGGTTTCTTAAAATCCACTTCTAAAGATAAACTTGATTTCATAGGACTTTAATTTCCAACACTATGAAACAAAAGTTTCCTTTGTTGAATTCATAGTCTATAATACTTAGATTATGGAAGTATGTTTTTAATGAAAAACTTCATGGGTGGTATTTAGATCATTGTTTTCAGAATGTATCAGTGGCAGACCATATTAGCATTTTCCCTTTCCTTGTTTTTCACAAGGTGATTGTGATGGTTTTATTACTTCCATAACTATTTTTCTACTGCCTTTTCCTGTGTTTTGTGCTGACATATTTTCATCCACACCCTTTCAGGTGATTGCACTAACAGTGCTCTGAAGCATCTTTATCTCTAACAATTTGTGCAAGAAACACAGACAAGCATGAAAACTCATTCACAAATACAAACATACATGTGTCATTCCATTGCTTTCACATTCTTTTCCCTTTGTTAACATTACTCTGTTCTTTCCATTCATTTGTTCACTAAACATTTATTGAACACCTTTTATATTGTGGGCATTAAAAAGTACTATGGAGGGCCTCCCCGGTGGCGCAGCGGTTGAGTGCTGGGTTGCGAAGCTGCCCGCAGCCTCTGCAGCGCTGGTTCGATCCCCGGCTGCTCCCCGGCCACCGGAGGAGGGTCCCACATGGCGCGCAGACCTCTCCTGCCGCCCGCTGCTCCCCTCAGCAGTGTACTTCGGTCCTTCTGCCTGCTCTGCTCCCCGCTCTGGCTCTGGTGAATTCTCTCACCCTCCCGCGCTTCTGACTGTACCCAGTGCTTGTATAAACCAACCAACCAAATAAATAAATAAATAAATAAGACATGCCTCTAGAAAAATTAAAAAAAAAAAAAAGTACTATGGACATAATAGCAAATATTACATGCTTTTTGCCCTTAAGCAGAGTGCTATCTAGTGGCTAAGACAGACATGTAACTATTGCTTCATGATTAGATATTGTGAGGTAGATGCAAAGCATGATGATAAATCAGAATAGGGGGAATAGTTGGGAAAAATTACAAAAATGAAAGAAAGGGTGAAGGCAAGAAGCCTAGTCACCACATTTGAAACTATTATACAGCTGAGAACCAATACTCTGTCCTCAACAGAAGCCAAGTTATCCTCTCACACTAGGTTATCAAATCTTCCTAACTTCAGAATGCAATGCTTATGTTGTCATTTCTTAGATTCAAATAATTCTTAATCCTCTGATCAAAATCTGTCTTTCTTTGAGGTTTCTCTCACCTGATTACCTACCACTTTCTATCCTCTTCCTTGCTGTTGTTTACCAATCCTTGTCACTCCTCAATTTATCAAAGACCTTGATACTGACCATTTTCTTTCTTGCATTTTTTTCTGGGCCCATTTCAATGTTAGTGCAGATGACCCTTCACCGAACTTGCTCACAATTTCCTGATAGCTTCAATTCCAGGGACCAGCACCACCTAGGTTTTCCCACCACACATCTCAGACCATCCAGGACTTTATCAGCACCCTCCTCTTTTCCTGTACTACATTTTTTTTTAAGATTTATTTATTTAATGCATACAAGAACTGGGGTGTAAGGCAGAAGTGCCGGGGGCAGAGTGAGAGGAATCACCAGAGATAGTGGGGAGCAGAACAGGCAGATCTACTGAAATATACTGCTGAGGGGAGCAGCGGGTGAGACAGGAGAGGTCTGCTCACCATGTGGGTTTCTCCCTGGCTGTACTAAATTCTCAAACTCAGCATTCCCGTTGTCAAGTGCTGGACATCGAGACGACCAACACTTTCATTCTGTATTTTCTCTCTATTCATGCAAACTTCTTTTTTTGACTTGTATCTGCCTCCTTTCTTATGGTGGAGTTCTGACAGTTACTTCTATATTTTGGTTTAATAGTTCTTTCTCAAATCTGACTTTTGCAAATATTTTCCCCCAGCCATGGCTTGTCTTCTAATACTCTTCACTTTACAAAATAGAAGTTTTAAATTGAAATGAGTTCCAGCTTATCGATTATATCTTTCACGGACTGTACCTTTGTTGTCTTATCTAAAAAGTGATCACTGGCAAGCTGGCCATAGATTTGAGGCATACAGCAAGGGACAGGGAGTGAGAGAGGTCAAAATGGGAGGGAAGAGCACAAGGGACTATGGTGATGGTTCATGGGTGATATGGTACCTGGAGATCTACGGGCACTACACCTTAGGGGAGAAATCAATTACTGTACAAAAATGAACAATGAAAGGAAAAAAAGACAATGCCCTAGATAATAAGAAACTTAAGGAGTTGGAGTGGAGATGGTAATGAAAAACAAAAGAAAACAACAACAACAACAAAAGAAAAAGTGATCACTATAACACTAAGTCATCTGTGTTTCTTCTTAAAGGATCTTCTAATGGTTTTGTGGGAGTTTTTTTGGTTTGTTTGTTTTTTAGTTTTGCATTCTACATTCAGTTTCTCAACATTAGGTATAGGGTTTTTGTTTTTTGTAGATATAGTTTTAATTATAGGTTTTATAATTTTGTGGGTAGTTTTCATCAGGTTAAGAAATTTCCCATCTATGCCTAATTTAATGAGAGTTTTTATCATGAATGGTATTGAATTTTTACAAATGATTTGCTGCATTTTTTGATATCATGTGTGATTTTTTACTTTTTCTGGTCTGTTGATTGATGGATTACATTAATTGACTTTCAAATGCTGAATAAGTCCTACATACATGGGAAAAATATGTTGTTTTTACAGTCTTTGTTCTTTTTCTTTCTCTCTCTCTCTCTTTTTTTTTTTTTTTGATTTCTTGAAATTCTATTTGTAGCTCCTCTAGCACAGAGGCTCCTTCCTCAGCTGTGTCCAACCTACTAATGAGCTCATCAAAGACACTCCTCATATTCTATGATGTATATGGCATATCTATGAGCAAATATATAGAAAAAAATATGTTATTTATTAAATATATGCTTATTTTAAAGATATGTCTTATACTTGGCCTTTCTTTTTGGTTCTTAGGATTCCCATCTCCCTGCTCTCATCGCCCATCTGCCCCTGGCTTTCTTTCCACTTTATCCATTAGAGCCCTTAGTCCATTGATCACAGCTGTTGTAACTACCCTTTGGATGATGTTAACATTCCTGCCAAGCTCTGAAGATTGCTCCATCTCTTCTAATGGTACTTTTGTCTTTTGGTATACTTCATAGTTTTTTTCTTGATATCCACATTTAGTGTACCAGGTAACAGGGACTGCTTAAACAGGCCTTTAGTAAAGTGGCGGTGACATGTGGGTGGAAGGGAAGGGTTCTGTAGTCAGATGACTATGTCTTAGTCTTGAGTCAACCTGTGTCTCCACACTTGGTTCTATTTCTTCCCCCTGAAGTGGGGTGGTTTGACCGGAGTGTGCTGAAGAGGCCTCTCTTCTCCCACGTGGAAGGTACAGCTGACTGGAGTTGGGATTCCCCTTTATCCCAGATCTGTGAGGCTCTGATAACACCAGAGCGGGCGCTGCCTAACGAGTTTCACCTGACCTCAGGCCACAATAAGCGGACAGGTGCTCCGGTGCATTTAAAATGGCTCCTTTTCTCTTCCTCCTGCCAGAAGCAGGAATTTTCTGTGATAAAAGCTATGGGAAACTGGACGAACTCCTGGAAGTTAACGTCCCAGTTTGGGGGTGGGGAGCACCCTAAGACTGAATTCAGCTGGAGATTTTAGCGCGTTGCCCAGGCCGAGCCTCCAAGGATACATCAGTTACTGCTCAAGCTTTCTGGCCCCAGCGTTGGTTTCGACGATTCGATTCTGGTGTCTCTGATCAGGTAAGTGGCGATTCCTTCTTTTTGCCGTCAGTTTCTCCAGCCTGGGGGGGCAGTGGTTGCCCTTTCTTCGGGCCTTGCGAATCTTTGTGTTTTCACTCGGTTCAGCTTTGTCTTTGTGAGAATAAAGTGGCGCCTTTCAAGTCATCCCCTGGGGAACCAGTTTTTTATGTTGATTTTCTTGCTTTATGATGAGTTTTTTTTATATTTTAATTTTTTGCTTATTTAAATTTTTATTGAAGTGACACTAGTTTAAATCAGAGGTTTCGAGTGTATGGCATCGTGATTTGTTTTCTACTTATGCTTGTGCCCACCTTTCTATTTTAAAAATGTTTTTTAAAAGTTATCTATGAGTTCTGGATACTAATTGTTTTAAAGTGGTGTATAGACTGCAAATGTGCCTTTTCTGTTGCGGCATATTTTTCTTCCTTGGTTTTTATGGCGTTTTTGGGTCGACAGCGTTAATGTTAGTTGTATGGCGTCAAATTCACCTATTGTTTTCTTTAGATTTTGTTATTAAAGTTCTTCCCTGCTCCAGGAACATAAAGGTATTTTCCTATGTAAAATACTTAATGCTTGACTTTAACAATTTTAAAATTGCATTTAAAGTAGATATTTTTGGTAAGATGTGAAGTTGGAAATAATTTTCATTTTTTAAAAAAATATGGGTACAATTACCAGTTACAACCTATTTAATGTCACTACATACTCACACATCCCAGTACCCAATGTGTTGTTTATCAATGTTCCTTGTCAGCTTTGACCTAATTTTGGATTTTTTTCTTCCCTTTCACTGTTTGCTGTTTACTTCCCAACTAAAGAAGCCATGGAATCTGTTGGGGCAGGTCCTTCTATTTTCCTTCCTTCTTGACCCTCTAACTTTTCTATCTGAAACTCCAAATCAGTTTTTGGGGTTTGATTTTTTTTTTTTATATTAAGGAAAATCCAGTTTAGATTTTTAGAAGCTATTTATTGTCTCTGTATCAGTTTGGAGGTAACTGACATACTTAGAATACTGGCTCCTGTTTTTCGTGAATGAGTGTCTTTCAGTTTGTCTTTTAAAACATTTCAAAATTATAAGCTTCTCCATTAAAAGGATTAATCATATCTTAGTTGATTCCAAGTGACATTTATTTGTTTTCACAAATTTGTTAACTTTGGTATATCAATCTTCTATAGTTATTGAAATAGTTATTCATTGGAATAACTTGTAGCTTGCCTTGGGGTTTCTTATTTTTGTAAATAAGAATATTATCTATTTTGCATCCTTAAATAATTTGTTTCACTTTTTTACTTTCATGTGCTCTCTGGTGTCTTTAGTTCAATGGTGAATGTGGTGACAATAGCCATCTTTCTGTCTCTTCCTTTCATTAAAGAGAATGATTTTACCATTTTATGGGTGCACAGGCTGCTTCTCAGCAGATTTTTTTAATAAATATTCTTTTGCCAATTAGGAAAATTTGCTTTAATTCCAAGTTTGATAAGAATCCCTAATATGAATATTGTGTCAATTTTATCTGCCAAAATATGAGATGATTTTGAATTGTTTCTGTTAATTTATATTACTAGCATTTTAAAGTGTTAACTAGCCTTTTATTTCTTGGTAATTTGTGTTTTACTGAGATATAATTGAAATGTTTTAGGTGTTCAACATTTGATATGTGTATATAGTGTGAAATGATCACAGTAATCTAATTAATATCCCATATGTAAATTTATTCAGTTAGCAATTTTCAAATAAGCAGTGTTATTAACTATAGTCCCCATTCTGTCCAATACACACCCCATAACTTATTTTTTTAATAATTGAAGTTTTGTAGCTTTTGAACAAACCCCTTGACTACCCGCAACCTGTATCTAAGGGGGGGGAACATGGATTTTTTTAACGTGCACATATAATGAGATCACATGCTATTTGTCATAATCTGTGTTCTTTCCACATAACATAATGCCTGCAAGGGTCCATCTATGTTGTCACAAAAGCAAATTACAATAAAAGGCTAGTTAACACTTTAAAGTGCTAGTAATATTAATATTTGGTTGTGTATGTAGATAAAGAAATAATCCGACATTTTCTTTATTCAATCTGTTAATGGGCATTTAGATTGTTTCCATATTTTGGCTATTGTAAATAAAACTGCGATAAAGATGGGGATACATACTTTTTGAGGTAGTGTTTAGTTTTCTTTGAATAAATACCCAGAAATGGAACTGGTAGGTCAGAGGGTACAACTATTTTTAATTTTCTTGAGTTGTGTGTTTGTGTTTATTTAGAATTTTGTTTCCCATTTTTATACAGGAATTTTGTATCTCTGTTCATAGTCGAAACTGACCTTTAATTTTTTCCTTTGAAGCTTTCATTGTTGGATTTTTGGAATCATAGTTATTAATCTCATAAAATGAGTGTAGGTTAAGTTTAATAGGCTTTTACACTGCTGACTTTTGTGGCTATCCCCTGCGGCCTTGAATGCAGGAGGTGCCTGGGGACATGGGCACGGGGTGCTCGGGCCTCATAGTGGACACCTAGAATGTGCTATGGCACACCTGGGCCTGGAGGCTGAAGTTGTCAGGGTGTCATCACAACAGTCTGGTGGCAGGGGATGGCTATGGGAGGACGAGCAGATACCATAGAGAGCCCCCAAAGAGAGTAAAGACTCTCTAGGATCTGAGAGGCCTGCCAGCGTCCCGGCCTGCTGCCTGCTCTTTGCCTGGCTACCTCACTACAAAGAGTAAAAGGGAAATGTGTCATTTTTCATTCTTTGTATAAATTATATTAAAATTATTTGCATCTTAAATACCTACTAGAATTTATCAGACTGTGGACTTAGGTTAAACAACAGTCTTCAATGATTATAGGGCCACATAAGCTTTCTAGTTCTTTTATAAATCATTTTTGTAAGAGAATTTTCTAGAAATGTACCCATTTCATCTAAATTGCCATTGTCATCTATAGTTGTCTATAACACTCTGCAGTCCTTCTAGTCTGTTTCTTAGGTTGTTTTCTTTTACTCTGTCAGCATTGTTTACCATTTTCCCCCTTTGTTCTTGATCAGTCTTGTCAGAGACACCTGTATCACATTTTTTCAAAGAACAGATTGTTTTTGTTGATTCTCCTTTATTACATCTTTATACTTTTTTTATCTCCTGTTTTTAAAATTCTCTTATTGAAGTAACATTACATTATAGCATGTTTCTTGTGTGCAATATTTAGAATCAACAGTATTTTTCTAAATTTTCAACTCTTCTAATATTTGCTCCTTAGTTTATAAATCCTCTCTGAAATATTGTCTATAGTTTACATGTTTTGATATATAATTTTTCATAATTATTTTGATCATTTTAATAACCATTTGATTTCTTTGAGTTTTTAAAATCTTTATTACCTTTGAACAAATTTATTGTAGTTAGGAAATGTGACCTCTACAATATCAAATCCTTCATATTTATTAAAAGTAGTTTTATAGTTTACTACATGGTATCCATCTATATTTAACAAATATCATGCATACATAGTTTCTTGCTTTATTCTATATTCTGTGTAAAGCAGTTCCCTTAAGCATATTTGTATTCTCAAAGTCTATCTTACTGTTTTATTTAATTAATACATTTTTTATATCATTTTTCATTTTTGCACAATATATGCATTTTCATCATGGAACTTTGCTGGGTCTAAATTTTTATTTTTTATAAATTTTATTTTTATATTCCCCAGACAATTGCAACCCCCTTATTTTGACCCCAATCCCTCCCCTCCCCGCCCCCCATCCCCCATAGAGTGTCTCTTGTTCATAGTTTTTTGTTGATTTTGATTTCACTTTCTTACTGTTTTTTTGGGTGTGTTTGATTTGTCAGTTGCTAAACATGTCTTAATATCACCATGATTTGTGACTCACTCCCGATAATTATTACTATTTGTTTCTTGACTTGTTAAATTTCATGCAGGCATTTTTTTATCATTATGTAGTAACCCTCTAACTGAAATAAGACTTTTCACCTTGTGGTCCTTTTTATCTGATATTAGTGTCGTTACATGAGCTTTTGTTCACTTTCACTTAAAAATAGATTCCTGGTATGTTTTGATTTGTACCATCTCATTTTGTGCTTTCTGTTCTTAATGCCCTTTAATTTGTGACTTTCTACAATTCATGCAAGGACTTTAGCATGCTTTCTTTTTAAGTTCTTTCTGCCTTATTCAGTTTTAGTTTCATCTTTTTCCACAACTCTCTGCAAACACACCCTAAGGCTGTCCCTTATGAATCATGCAAAATTCTCCCCGCTTGAGTGCAATAGAACTTGTGACTTCTAAGCAGTGGAGGTTAGAAGGTTATTCAAAGGTAATGATATATCACTCCTCAACTAATGATGAAGATATAATAATGAAGAGTAATGATGAAGATGCCACTTAAGTCATTATGTTCTAGACTGAAGAGACCTCTTACTGACTTGATATTAGCTGCCTATTGTGAAGAGGGTTTATGAATTGCCCTCTAGGAATTAAAAGTGGTTTCCAAATGACCACCAGTAAAAAACTGGCCTCTCCTCTCTTTTGCAGAACATCAAGGAAATTCTGCTCATAACTAAGTCAAAAGAGTATAGAAATGCAGGAGCCCTCAGTGACCTTGTACATGAGAGCATAGCCTGGATAGCAACCCTGTAACACTGATAGAGGATCCAATTAGCTGTGCCCAGATTCAGGATTCTTAGAATCTTAGGGATAATAAATGTGTTTTAAACCATTATGTCTGTAGTACTTATTACACAGCACCAGGAAATGTAATACATTCTCAAATTAGACATTGTTTTATAGCTTTGATATTTGTTTAGATTTATTCACATCTATTCTTTGTTTGCTCAGCTATCCTTCAACTCACTAGTTTTTTCTGATCCTTTTCCTTATTCTTGAAGTACATATTTTAGAAGCTCTATAAGGAGGAGCTGCTTTTGGCATTTTTTTTTTGTTTTATCTCAAAATCACTATACTAGTGTACAATTCTAGTTTTTACATAATTTTGCTATTATGGATTTCTGGCTTCCATTTGTGGTCATTTCAAATCCAGTTATTCTAATGTTTTCTGGAATTTGATTCTTTCTTGATTTTTTTTTTTAAAGGTAGTTTTCATTTATTTGTATTCCAGTTTAGTGGAAATTGGGGTTGTTAATGTATAGAGAAAAAAAACACATAGGAACTGACAAAACTAAACCCAAGCAAACCCAAGAAATATGACCACAGAGTTGTGGTGACTAGAGGAGGGAAGGTGGTAGGGGGGAGCACAGGCCTAGAGTAAAGGAATATGAGTGCCTTGGTGGTGACACATATCTGAGAAGGGATGATCCTATTCCCTAAATTGTATAGTGCTATAAACCAATGTTAATGCAATTTAAAAAAAAGATTGTTTTGCTTCCTAAATTTGTGTATTTGTTATCTAGAATTCTGTAATTTCTTAGCCATTTTGCCTTCCAAAACCAACTTTCCTATTTCCCAATTTTTTTTTTAATTCTTATTTGATTTAGGTTACATCTCTCTCCTTTGTCTCTCAACTGCTTTCACATTCTTCTGTCTCTCTGTGGGGCTAGTTGCTTTACACTGAGTTCCAAGTTTGGTCTCTTTCCCATCATTTCTAATGGCTAAATAGCATAACTGTTGAATTTTTAATTACTGTATTTTTCATTTCTGTATGTCTATTTTTAAAAATTTTATATCTGTTTATTGGCCCAGTTATCTTCCCAGTTATCGCCACATCTTATTCATACATTTGACTTTTTTCCCCCAAATCATGCATTTTTAATTACCAGAATGAATTCAGGCCACATAAACAAGGCCTCTCGATAGCATTCCTGAATACATTTGACAAGTTGGTGAAACATAGAGAGTTTACTTGTAAACTTTAAAAGCGTCCTTCTTTGAGAAGTTAGATCTGATTAGTAAGTAGAAAACTGCTTGATACCTGGGTCTTGGGAGAAGACCAGATTGTGAGGAGGGAGGAAGATGCCAGGAAAAAGACTAACCATACATTTAATTTTTTAAGCATATTATACACTAATCTTATATTGTGGTTGTCACTGGTGGACTCTATTAAATTTTCAGGTCTCATTCTGTTCATTGTTTCTGCTAACACTTAAACTTCTATTCCTTGTTTCCTTTTTTTACTTTCAAATTATGAGATGATAAAGTGACTTTATATGTAGATATTTCTTGAGACGTCATTTGACAACCAGAAAGTAGTATTTGCTTCTGACAGATACTTTGGGAAGCATCAGCCCTGGGATTGCTTGACTCTTTTTCCAGACCATGTAGGTAATGAGATGTGGGTCCCAAGCTTGTATGAGGACTAACTCTAGCTTATGAATTCTCAGGGGACAGCTTGTTTTTTTCTTAATTAAAGACAATTTTTTTTAAACTAATATTGAAAAAATTCCCACTTACACTGAAGATGCCATTCCTCACATGTCCCAGAACTGGAATCCAACTCACCTATTGGAGCACACACAAGTTTAAGCTGCAAACCAGAAGTCTAGGTCACTGCAGTTAAGATGATCCCATTTCTTCTGTGATGTTGTTGTTTCCTGAACTGGTTGGCTCTGATAAATGATAGTTTCTCTTAGTCTTTCCAGTTTAAGCATGTGTTCAAATTTGTTTTCAAAGCTTCAAAGAGGCAAACAACTTCCTCTGGCCCTTCAAATTATCTTCTCCACGAGGTGGAATGAAGAAGAAAACCACCCATTTTGTAGAAAGTGGAGATGCTGGCAACAGGGAAGACCAGATCAACAGGTTTATTAGAAGGGTGAACTAAGGTGTCTGCCATTGATTGTTTTTGTAATCTGGTCAGTTAATGTTTATTAATAAACAGTAACTGCTTTCAAATAAAAAAAAATGTTTTCAATTTTGTATCTCTTTCTTTTAGTAATTTTGCAGCAGGTTGGTTTTTTACCATATTACTCTACCAATAATGTTGGGAAAGGAAATTTCCTTGTCTACTTTTTACCTTCCTGTAACCAGGGCCTGTCCTTAGCATTTTATAATATCTCTCCTTGCTCAGATCACCAGTGACATCATAATTCCTAAATAAAATAAATGCTCATCAGCTTTTTCTAATCATGCAACCTTTGAAACTATTGTCCACTTTTTTCAAGAATCACTCTTTCCTCTTGTTGTTTAACATTGCATGTGCACAGACACATTTGCTGTTATCATGTCATAGGAGCCTATATCCTCACTGCTTTTTGTCCTAATAAAGTCTGCCAAGAAATATTAACAGACCAAGGAAACTTCCCCTGTGCTCCTTCTGTCCAGTGGGATATTGGCCATACAACAGAACACTTCTGTTTCTTAGTGCAAGAACTGCTTATCTCGCAAGCTTGCTCTGTTACTAAGCAGTTCTAAATGATGCATCAATCCGTCTTAGAAGGTGTGTTCTGCTCAAAATGCTATCACCTGCTGGCTTTACTGCATTCCTGCCTCAATTTGCTTTAAATTACTAGTGAATAAATGGCAGTTATTTTCAGTGGCAACCTTCTAATTCTATGGAAGCTGTAAAAAATCATCTTCAATAAAGTTGGAAAAGTTAGAAAGTTCTAGAGTCATAAGTCATTTCACCACCAGAACATCCGGTGGAGATTTGGTTTTCAGCCATATTTCCAAGGCAGAATGTATGTGTATCAGCCTGATATTTAGCTGAATTTCCATCGCTCCAAGGCAAAACTCCTAAAAACTAATAAAACCCCTGTAGCTGGTGCCACTTTGAACAATCCTGAGACATACTGCTCCATGTTTTGTAGTAAAATGTCAGTTATAATTTATAAAATAATATTCAAGAGACAGTTAATTGAGAATTTGACTTATATTGCAGCAAATTCAGAGAAAAAAAGGTCCTTGAATACCAGGTCAAATATTAAGATCTGAGAATGTTGAATCACTAGTTGCCAAGAAAAAAGGATGAATCCTGTTGAGGAGAGCCCCCTGTGGACCAGAAGCAGAGAGAGCTTGCTCATCTTTCTCTCCAGCTTTCTGGATTTCTTCACAGCTTCCCCATTCATTTCTATCCTCTAAATATTCTTCTCCTTCCAGAGTGTGTTCTCGGTCATCAACTCTTTGGACTCCACCTGATCTCCTTATGTGATATTCTTGACATCAGTCACCAGATTTATACTTCCACATGTGTTGGTAGCTCAGTATCTTCCTAGGCTTAAAGTACAATTTCAAGTTCTTTCTTATTTCCTTTAAAGGTGCCTAATATTCAACATGGTTGAAAGTGAACTCTCCCCCTGCACATCATCTGTCAGTACCCACTTCAGCCGCTCCTCGTAAAATATCTACTGGCTCACTCTCTTCACAATGCTTCATAAAATTGAAGAAGGCCTAAAAATGGCCAATAAAATTTAATCATCAGTTGTAATTTTGCCCATAACTTTAGTAATTTCTGACATAAGCTATGTTCCATTTTCACCTCCAAGTAAAAAAGGTAAAATGTTTTGTCCTTTCAGAATTCCTCTTTGACCTTAAGTCTTACTCTCACTAGATTTACTGCTAGCATTCTCATGACTGATATTGTTAAAAGCCAAAGTTTAATAAAATATTAATGTATACGTATATCTTCTCAATAGAATGACTTAAAAAATAGATCTTATAGCAAAGTTGGAAGCCAATATTAAATCTATGAGTGACATAGACAATAGGCAGGAAGAAAAGGACCCCATCCCATTGGCTTTGCAGAACACAGAAACCAGCATCTCTCACTTCCTACTTGGGGTTAAGAGAAGCAGAGGGCCCTCATCCTTAGGTTCTCATCGTCAAAAGAGAAATATGAGTTCTTTATTTTTAAACCAATTAAAAAAATTCACCATTCTTTTGGAAACTTTCTGCACCAACCACTTCCCCTTCATAACTCCAGCCAACATTTCTCACATCTTCTGAGAAAAAGAGATGAAGGATATTTCCAGGAGCCTTTGCTGGTGAGGTTGCCCACATTCAGGTAAAAGTGTAGAAAATAACTGAACCACTAAAATCTTATTCCTGAGAGACAGAAGTAGAAAAAGCTCACACATATAAAAAAGAGAAGTTGGGGTGTCATGGGGGTGGGGAGCCAAGTCAGTAAACTTCCTCTCATGATAAAATAGAATAAAATTTAAGTCCAGTCTTTTTATAGCCACCTCAGAGAATATCTTCAGGATGGCTAAATGTTTGGATATTTTCAACTTCAGCACCTGGGGCAACAGGAAGGGTGTGGGAATTGTGTTAGCAGTGCACTTTGGAAAGGAAACGGGGTGCTGCTCTTCAGGACTGCTTATCATTTCCGTTTTTGTAGATACGCAGAATTTAGCGACATTTCCACGAAGCATTACTTGCATTCAATAGGAGAAAAATTATGACCACATTTTTTATTTTAATATGCTGTTTTATTTAAAGGCTGTCTTAGGAGAAAAGACCCACAAATTAAATAATCACACGTATGCTTCAGGAAAATAAATCAGTCTCACCATTTATTCTACCTGTTGAGGTAAATGTTGATTTCCACATTCGGGGTTTGAGGTCATATTTCTATCTACAGTTTATTGTGTTGATGTTAAGTAATAGATGAGAGATTGAGAGTGAAATAGAAGATTCAAAATAGTCAGTTATGGTTTGATTTGATTTGGACTGGGAAGGCAGAGGGTTGCTTAATAGGAAACCACTGCAGAGAGTGTGATGCGGAAGTGAGGAAGAGTCTGGGTCAAACTGAGGAAAGGGATGACAGCTGCCTTTCTGGTGAGATCATTATAGACATGATGGGAAGAGATTTTGGAAAAGCATCGCAATCAGAATGCCCTACTGGCCCTTTTCAAGATGCTTCCATACAGAATTAAATTGCTCTTCATTTACAGTTTATAAGTGCTGGACACCTGCAGGGTATCCCTTTAATTTTGTTGAGATAAAGTACTTGAAAGTTGTGTCCACATTTTAGGCTCTTTCAGTACAGAGTTAAATAATTTAATTTTTTATGCATGTATATTTTTTTAAATATTAGTTGTCCACTAATATTTATTGTTACTCAGTTGATTATAATGTCTAAGGAGTTGTGTTATGTTGCACATGAGATAGTTCAATTAATCCTTGTAAAAACTCTATGAAGTTGGTGCTATTTTTATCCCTACTAAAGACTGAAGACATCGAGAAGCACTGAGATTTAATGATTTTCTCAGACAACAAATAAGTGGCTAAGACAGGATTTGAAAGGAAACTGCCTGACCTCTAGCCTAAAACTTAAACTCTCCCTCAGAGGATCTGCTTGGCTTACAAACATTAATCTGAAAATGGAACCAAAGAGACAATTTTGTACTTAGTTTTAAAACGCACACTTAGATTTTTAAAACACAGTCGTGGGTAATACATCCTAAAATCCTGTCTTTGAATTGACTAGACTACCTTTCCACTGGGAAAGTTATATTACTATCCTTGGGGAGAAAAATTATACTTTGGTCCAGTCTTTAAAGCTTCCCCCTAAAGAGATGTGTCCAGGAAGGAATGTGAAGTTGAAAATGTTTCTTTATCCTTAGGGTTATTCCACACACACTTCTAATTAAATAGAAAAGTTTTATGTTATGAGATTCACTTATTTCCTTCTCCCAAATCTAAGAGATTCTGGAGACAATCAAAATAAGATCTGATACCGGAATAGACTCCCTGTCATTCATCATCTTTGTAAGTCATGTGTTATGCAATGTGTTACCAGTTACTCTTCAGATACAACAAAATGGACCAGAGAGACCGAGTTCTAGTTCTAGATTCTCATCCAGTTTAAAACTTGGTTTTTCTAGATCTGCAGGTGGAATTTAAAACTATGATATTCTTCCAGATTGGCTAAGAAAATCGATGGATATGAGAAAGAAAAAGGACATTTTTTTTCTTTAGCTCTTGAGGTTTCAATGGCTATCATTCCATTCATGCATACACTTCTGCATGTGTGTACATGTGTGCGTGCACACATACCCTTCTAACTTCTCTGGTCCTCCACAATGATATGTCACAGATTTGGTTGTTGGCAGTTTTGGGTTTCTAACCATGTGGAGTTTTGGAAAGTCCCACAATGGATGCCATGATTAAAAACTGTACTTTGAACATTGTTTTGCTTATCAAAAAATATTCCCACACACATTATTGACAGGGATTATATGACAATATGTAATGAGAGGAAATATTAATGCAACCTTAGATGATTAACATTAGAAATCTAGATTAGCAAACACTGCCCCAAGGAATAGGTCACATGGCAGACAATGTAATTCTATGTGGAATGTTCCTTTATCAGAAGCACACTATGAGGAAATGATTAATTGTACCTGAGACTGTACCTAGAACTGCATATCTACATATATGACACAGAAGTACAAACTGCAAGAAAATCAGCCTACCCTGGTGATGAGAAAATTCCAGTTCTACCATAAAAAAAATTCCTGGAACCTGGCCCCTAAAATGCTTTGTCAACCATGCCTCCCTTCTAAGTACTTTTTGACCTAATTATTGCCATTTAAAAGGTTTAAACATAAAAGGATTTCAAGGACTTGGAGAATGTTTTAACATCCTGACTACAGAAGATGTCACACCTATGCCAATATGGACACTCACACACACACTCACTCACTCACTTCCCATCTTCCAGCTTTGATTCTGTCCCCTGCCCTACTATATATCACTGAACAGTCAGAGAAATTTAACAATTAATGGTATCTAGCACATCCTTCTTGGCTTCCAGTTTTACTTGGGTTAAAAAACCCTTGTGTGGGGCCTCCCTGGTGACGCAGGCAGTTGAGCGCAGCGCTGTGAAGCTGTCCGCAGCCTCTGCAGTGCCGGTTCCATCCCCGCCGGCCTTGGAGCAGACCTTTCCTGTCTCGCCCCCCTGCTGCTCCCCTCAGCGGTGTATTTCCTCAGTCTGCCTATTCTGTTTCTGGTGAATCCTCTCACCCTCCCACTCATCTGGCCTGTACCCCGGCTCTTGTATAAATAAAATAAATCTTAAAAAAAAAAAACAAAAAAACCTGTGTATGGCGTCCAAGGTCTGGTGTGATTTGGCCCTAATTACCTCTTCGGGGCCTGTTGTTCCACTCAACCCTTTGCTCATGATCTTCTGTGGTCTTGCTGTTTCTCCCACAGGCCAACTTTGCTTCCACCTTTGAGCCTCTCTGTCTGAAATGTTCTTTGCAGGGCTGGGCTGATTCCTCATTTTTCCTGTTTACTTCCTCAGAAAGGCCATCCCTCGCCAGTCAATTTGAAGTGAGTCTGTACTACTAATCTCTTGTAGTAATACTGTTCTGTTCCTTTACAACATTTGTTATCACCTGTAAGTATGATCTTATTTAAAGTTGGTCTTACCTGTTAGAGTATCAATTAAAAGAGAAAGCAGAAAGAGTGTCTGTTTTATTGTATATTCAGAACTAGGATCTGGGTAGTTGTATAATAACCTTGTTTAACTAATTGATACAGTTCCTTTCAAATAAAAATTATCTCTAGTTTTTAATTCTTATTTTTACCTCATAGCCTCCAGTTATCTCACAGGAAACTTGAAGTTTTTGTGAATTTTGCAATGAAGTGAGGAAATAGGAGACACCCAACTTATCCGTTATCTGTAAGACAGGAAAACAACTAGTTAATGAGATGTCACTTACTGTGTAATTTTTCCACAAGTCCAATCCTAAATTTTGGCAAGTCTCATTATCATGATTATCTGAAATTCAGTGGGGAGGGTCAGCCTAGACATTAAAGCAAAGATTTGATTATGCCATAATCACTGCTTTGTCTGTAATAATCATCCAGACTGGCTCCCTAGTTTACCCTTTCTGGTAAGGAGCAAGTAGAAAACAAATCAGTCGAATTGGTGGTTTGTATTGTGCAGACAGAGTCTTCACTTTTCACTAGTTGTTTTGATGTCACATTGACTGTGCCTTTAGTTTTTGACACTCTGCAAAGTGGTCCCTCTTAAAATGCCATGTTTCAAAATGGTTGTGTTGTGATGGCTACTACCACAGAAAGGAACATCTGGCACTTTCCATGGCTTTGAGGAATCTTAGAAAAATTTTCCATCATTTCATTACAAGGTGTGAGTTGAACCGTCAGTGAATCACAAACAGCAACGTAGTTTGTGTGAAATGTTATTTCTAAACATTTTGAGTGAGATTTTGGAAAGTGAAAAATCTCTCTAGATGTATTATTCCAGTCCTGTGAATGACTTCTCTTTCCCTAAAACTGTTGTCTAGTCCTTTTTTTTTTAATAATAAATTTTATTTTTATATTCCCCATACAATTGCAACCCCCCCATTCTGACTCCAATCCCTCCCCTCCCGCCCCCCACCCCCCAAAAAGTGTCTCTGGTTCATAGTTTTTTGTTGATTTTGATTTTCACTTCTTATAGTTATTCATTTTCCTGGTCCCTTATTTAAGTTTTCTAGATTCCTGCTATGAGTGAGACCATCCGGTATTTTTCTTTTTCTCTTTGGCTTATTTCGCTGAGCATGATCCCTTCCAGCGCCATCCATGTTGCTGCAAATTGCATGTGTTTATCTTTTTTGAATGCTGAGTAATATTCCATGGTATATATGTACCACATCTTCTTGATCCAGTCATCTATTTTTGGGCATTTGGGCTGTGTCCAAAGCTTAGTTATTGTAAACAGTGCTGCTATAAACATAGGGGTGCAGGTGTTCTTTGGAATTGATGTTTCTGTGTCCTTTGGGTAAATACCTAGGAGTGGAATTGCTGGATCATTTGGAAGCTCTATGTTTAGTAGGTCCAGAAATCTCCACACAGCTCTCCATAGTGGTTGGACCAGTTTGCACTCCCACCAACAGTGCAGAAGAGTTCCTTTTTCTCCACAACCTCGCCAACATTTGTTGTTGCTAGTTTTTTTAATATGTGCCATTCTCACTGGTGTAAGATGGTATCTCGTGGTAGTTTTGATTTGCATTTCCCTGATTACAAGTGATGTTGAACATTTTTTCATATGCCTGTTGGCCATTTGCATTTCCTCTAGTCCTTTCTTAATCCATGGTTTCTGCTATTGCTCACTCTACTACTATTACCAGTTAATAATCCTTGATTATTTTTTTGTGATAACCTTAATTTTCAGACTCAAGTGTAAGTCTTAAGAAAGAGAAACTATTATTTTCATGTATCATTCATGTAAATCTTGGGGAAATTTATGCAGAACCTTCCAGCAAGTTTTTAACCACTGCTTGTAAATTTACGTTTGTTGGTAAAAAACTTTGATCTTTCTTTCGGAGGTTGAGAAGTTCCTACACATTGCTCAAATATCTATAAGTGTGTACATTTCAGTTTTTTAAATTCAGACATACATGATTAACATTGTAACCAGGCAAATAAAACAAAAAGCAAGGTTCTGACTCAACCATGCACATCTTGAAAAATAATTTAAAAGAAAAACCAGTAACCCTCATGTTATGTCCATAATACCCTTTTCAAATGTATTATCAAGAGAAATTGCCACAAACATGTATAGTACCAGTTCCATTATGCCTTTAGGAAAAAAAAAAATTGTCAGTTGAGGAACTTGTCTATAATTTTGGTTTGTTATAATATTTTTCAAATGACAGTAATTGCTTTTTTAAATTTTGAATTTTTTTAACCCAAGGCTGTAAGAAGCATGTATTGGTTCTTTGAAACACTTATATGAAAGTGGAAAGAGGGCCTCCCCGGTGGCGCAGCGGTTGAGCGCTGGGTTGTGAAGCTGTCCGCAGCCTCTGCAGCGCCGGTTCGATCCCCGGCTGCTCACCGGCCACCGGAGGAGGGTCCCGCATGGCGCACAGACCTCTCCTGCCGGCCCCTGCTCCCCTCAGCAGTGTACTTCGGTCCTTCTGCCTGCTCTGCTCCCTGCTCTGGCTCTGGTGAATTCTCTCACCCCCGCACGCTTCTGATTGTACCCAGTGCTTGTATAAATAAATAAATAAATCTTTTTAAAAAAGTGGAAAGAAAAATAGAAATTTATTAATGTTGGAAGCTTTTGTGCTTGTGTAACAAAGTCTGGCTGGAATCCATTGGCAAATAAGCAATACATCATATAGTATAATAACTTATGGTGTTTTGAAGAAAAATAAAAACTGCAAAGATATTGTGAATTTGAACTTGGCAAGAGTTGTAGAATGAAATTGGCCCATACACTTTGAAAAGAATTTTCACAATGGATAACAGACGTTCTAAGTAGTATATGTGATGAGGTGATAAGCAACTTAGCATATTAAATCATACTGTAACCTTTTTAGGGTCCATATAGTAAGAGAGTCCTAAAAGGAGATTATTTTATAGATAAGGGTCCCTGAAACATCAATAAATGACTATCTTCAATGTAGTTCAAGAAAGTTATACTTTAATCTTAAGTCATATTCAAGTGTTGCAAATGTAACCATATTTTTAATTATCTTAACATCAGTAAGTAGTGTAGTGGCATCTACAGAGGATATAAATGTTAGTAAGAGGATGAATTCTGAATTAGTAGAATGTGTTTGGTTTCCCATGGAGGCATGTAGCTATAACAATTCTTTAGACAAAATAATTTAAATTTTATAAGATGAGTAAAAGGTTTCTGTGTTCTCAGTAGTAGATCAGGAAAAGGCTTTGTTGCCTAATATCTAGAGAAGAGTTAATATCTAATATCTAAAGAAGATAATATATCTAATATTATCTAAAGAAGATAATATATCTAATATCTAGAGAAGAGTTAATTAGTCCTATTCTTAAAAGAACCAAAACATGAATAAATGCACATTCTCCAAAGATGGAAGAATAATATGTTTATGAGCACAGTTATGAGTTGCCTAATGACTGGGATATGTTCTGAGAAATGCATCATTAGGCAATTTTACCATTTTCTGATGTAGGCGTATAACAGCCTGTTGTATCGGAGCCTACTACACACCCATGCTGTGTGGTGGTCCCCATTGGGACCACCACCCTATATGTATGCAGTCATGGACTGAAACATCAATAGAGACTATGCATGCTGGAGAAAATGAAATCCTTAAATATTTTTACTTGAGCTACTTTGATAGTGAGTGGAGCATTCATCTCAGGAAGGATGGAAGAGCTTGACTCTCCTCCCTATGGTGCTCTCTTCCATCTCACAGGACTGATGTGGTCTTTTTTTGAAGATTTATTTATTCATACATACAAGAACTGAAGTACAGCCCAGATGCATAGGAGGGTGAGAAGATTCACCAGAGACAGAGCGGGGAACAGAACAGGCAGACTGACGGAAATACACTGCTGAGGGGAGCAGCGGGCGAGATAGGAACAGTCTGCTGCGCCATGTGGGATTCTCACTGCCTGGCTGGGATGGAACCGGAGCTGCAGAGGCTGCGGACAGCTTCACAGCACTGCGCGCAACCGCCTGCACCACCAGGGGAGGGACTAATGTGGTCTTTATGGTAGTGTCCAGTGTTCTGAAGTAGTAGCTGGGATTGGCCCTTATGGAAATGGGGGCACCTTTTACTTTTGAAATTGTGCTAAAGGGATAAGTCCTGTGAATGAAGTAGAGCTGATCCTTTTTATGTTCTAGAGCAGGAGAAAGCTCAAGATTTGTAATTCCAACTGAAAATTGGGACCCTTTTTCTTTTTGAAGCGAATCCCATGAAGTAACCCTCAGAATTCAAACAGATACATTGTCATATGCCATTGGCAGCTCATAAAATATTCTAGGATTTGGCATCCCTGCTGTTTCTTCTTTTGAAGCTTTATGAGAGGGCTTTTGAAGTTAACCTTGAAAATCACAAACATTTTCAAATAGCAGAAATAAGAGAAGGAAAATTCTAGAAGAATATTGTGTATGTAATGGTGTGTATAAAAAAAAGGGACAAGTTAGGGAAAAAAAGACCTTTTAAGAGAGATTGTAGGAAGGAGAGATTGTGGTCATTTTGAAAACCAGGATGAGAAAGTTGTGATATATTTAGTAGGAGTTAGTCCATCTCCAACATTTCTATTTAAACACATGACCAAGAGGCCTTCTTTATATCCTAGAGAAAGATGCCAGTTTTTTTTTTTTTCTTGTATGCCAGTTTTTTCTTTTCCCTTTGCATCTACTCTCTGGACTTCGTTTTCCCATTTCTGGATGGAATTTTAGGTAGCTCAGATAGCTTACCTGGAGAATAATTTAGTTGTGTCCTTTTCCGGGTGTTAAAACACCTTAACCGCGGTAATATCAAAATTCAAATTTATCATCCAATGTATAAACATTCTTTATCAAACTGAAACTTCTCTTTTTAAAAAAAATTTAGACATATTCATATTCATAGTTTTTTTCATTTTGGGTTATTAAGGTATAATATATACACAATAACTTTCACTGTGTTGAACTGTACAGTTCAGTGAGTTTTAACAAATTAGTTTTTCATGTAATAACAATTGCCAAGGTGTAGAAAATTTCACTATAACAAAAAGTTTTCCCTTGCACACTTTGGTCTCACCTCTCTCCCGGTGCCTGTCTACTACTGATCTAATTTCTGTTCCTATAGTTTTGCCTTTTCTAGAATGTCATGTTAATGAAATCTTTTTTTTTTGGATGGGCTTTCTTTTTCTAGCATAATACTTTGGGTAGTCTTCTAAGATATTATATATATCAGTAAATCTTTTTAATGCTAATGAATATGCCATTGAATGAGGTACCTGAATTTGTACATTTTTGTACTAGTTGATAAATATTGAGTTGTTTCCAGTTTTTGACCACGATGATATAAAGCTTCTTTGAACACTTACATATAGGTCTTTGTGTAGAAATACATTTTCAGTTATTTGGTTTAATATCTAAGATATTAAAAACCAGTGGTGGGAATGTTGGGTGATATGAAATGTATATACTTTATATAAGAAACTACCAAAATATTTTCCAAAGAAGCTGTATCATTTTGTATTCCTGTCAGCAGTATACGAGATTTTTCAAATTGAGCAGTTACGGTGGATGAATTTTTACATTTTTTAAAGATGTCTTTGTCTTGTTTAAGTGTGAAGGTAATACTGAGCTGATAAAATGAAGAGAGGTTCCTCTTCTGTTTCCTGGAAGTGCTTATTTCTTAACTAATTGGTGGAATTTACCAATTAAAGCTGGACTTGGCTTTTATTTTCTCAGATAAGTTTTTTTTTTTCCTCATTCAGTTTTATGGTCATACTGCACTGTATAATTTCGAGGTGTATAATGACTTGACAGATGCAAGGTTAAGTGATTACCACATTAAGTTTAGTTAGCATCCATCATTCATTATCCCATTATGGTGATAACTTTTCAGATTTACTGAGAAATTTTCAAGTATACCATATAGCTTTGTCAGCTACGCTTGTCAGGTTGCCCTTTCCATCCTCAGATATTATTTATCTCACAACTGGAAATGTGTACCTTTTGACTACTGGGAATCTTGCAGTGGAAATTGTGAGAGGAGTTGGTTCCTCTGCTCCCTTTTACTATAATTTTTTTTTAAAGATTTATTTATTTATACAAGAACCAGGGTATAGGCCAGATGCATGGGAGGGTGAGAGGATTCACCAGAGACAGAGTGGGGAGCAGAACAGGCAGCCTGATGAAATACACTGCTGAGGGGAGCAGTGGGAGAGACAGGAGAGGGCTGCTTCACCATGTGAGGACCCTCGCTGGCCGGGATCGAACCGGCGTTGCCGAGGCTGCGAACAACTTCACAATACTGCTCTCGACTGCCTGCGCCACCAGGGGAGGCCCTCTCTTTTACTATTACCAACTCCTTTATTCTCTAGCTGCATTTTCTTGTAGTTAAAGGAAGACTAGGGGAAGAAAAAGCTTGAAGGAACTCTACTGTGATAGTCCAATTAGTAGGCTCCTGGTACCCTCTGGTTGTGTGAGATGATGAAAGTTGACTTCTGTGGGAACTTCTTCCAGTACATGGATCTTGCATGGAAAACATGCATCTTTCACTACTATTTGTTGAACATCAGCTCTTTTACTTTACATTCTCAAAATGCTGCCAACTTACTGCTCTGGACTATTTTTGGACTGTTCCCTAGTCCCACACCCTAAGGGAAACTTGATGAGTTCTCCAAGTGGTTCCCTTTACTCGATTGAGGTGAATGGGAAATAAGCTTTTCTCTTCTTCTGTGGGAGAAATACATAAAACATTCAGTATTTGCTTTAAAGTTACTACTACCTCCATCATACAACGTTTTGTTAAAACTCACTGATCTGTACATTTCAACATAGTCTAATCTGGATGTGTTGCACAATTTATCATGGGCTGTATAGATGATCTTTCCCTACCTTTTAGGGTCTTGGGCTTCTTGGCACTTGTTTCAGAGGTTTCTGTAGAATATTGACCACAGAGAAAATCTCAGTTAATATTTTAGTCCACATTAAATAGGAGATGCAGTGTTCATGAATAGCATTTCTAAATGTCCACTTGAAAGTTACTTGGAACAGGGCCTCCCCGGTGGCGCAGCGGTTGAGCGCTGGGTTGCGAAGCTGCCCGCAGCCTCTGCAGTGCCAGTTCGATCCCCGGCTGCTCCCCGGCCACCGGAGGAGGGTCCCACATGGCGCGTAGACCTCTCCTGCCGCCCGCTGCTCCCCTCAGCAGTGTACTTCGGTGCTTCTGCCTGCTCTGCTCCCCGCTCTGGCTCTGGTGAATTCTCTCACCCTCCCGCACTTCTAACTGTACCCAGTGCTTGTATAACCAACCAACCAAACAAATAAATAAATAAATAAACATGCCTCTATTAAAAAAATAAAAAAAAAAAAAGAAAGTTACTTGGAACATTGACATCATCTTCCCTAGAAGCCACATATAATCATCATGCATGAGGTCCAGAGAGGCTAGTAAAGGCCCATGTTTTTATGGATCACAGCTATTTTGTATTCAATGTATAGAAACACATTTTTAAAATGAGAATATACAAACTCATGTTTCATCAGGTGTGAAAGTAATGACATCATTACTCCATTGTGAACCTGTGAGAAAACAAAAACGGCACAGAGCATCTTGGTTTTAAGCTGACCCTTAAACAACATGGGTTTCAACACCATGGGTCCACTTAGGTGATTTTTTTTTTTTTGTAAATAGGCAATGCATTTGTGGTATCAATAAATACAGTACTGGGCCTCCCCAGTGGCGCAGTGGTTGAGCGCTGGGTTGCGAAGCTGCCCGCAGCCTCTGTGGCACCGGTTCGATCCCCAGCTGCTCCCCAGCCACCGGAGGAGGGTCCCACATGGCGTGCAGACCTCTCCTGCCGCCCGCTGCTCCCCTCAGCAGTGTACTTTGGTCCTTCTGCCTGCTCTGCTCCCCGCTCTGGCTCTGGTGAATTCTCTCACCCTCCTGCACTTCTGACTGTACCCAGTGCATGTATAAACAAAAAACAAACAAACAAACAAATAAATAAATAAAACATGCCTCTAAAATAAATAAATAAATAAATACAGTACTGTATTGCATGCTTTCCTTAATAATATTCATTTTATCTAGCTTATTTTACTATAAGAATATAGCACATAATATATTTGTAACATACAAGAGGCATGTTAAACATTTGTTTGTTATTGATAAAACTTCCAGTCAACAGCAGACTAAAGTTTTAGGGGAAGCAAAAATTACACAGATTTTCAACTGGCGTGGGGCAGAGGTAAGTGCCCAAATCTGCTGATTTTTTTCAATGGTCAGTTGCATTATGAAAAGTTTTGATGTCATGTGTCTTTGAAAGGGTCCCCAAAGTCCCTGGCACATACTTTCAGATCTGCTAATCTAGGATAATGATGGTTATGAGAAAAATGGGTAATAGGGCTAGGACAATGCATGGAAATGCTCTGAAATGCTAAGCCATTGGTTCATCTATTTCAGTTGTAGATAGGACCTGGGCCTATATGCAGTGTGTTCTTTCACATGTACTCATTTGAAGGCTTTTTATACAAATATATTCTATTTTTTTAAAGATTTATTCATTTATGCATACAAGATCTGAGGTACATGCTGGAGGTTTGCGGGGAGTGGTGAGAAGATTCACCAGAGACAGAGTGGGGAACAAAACGGGCCGACTGACTGAAATACACTGCTAAGGGGAGCAGCGGGTGAGACAGGAGAGGGCTGCTGCACCATGTGGGTAGCTCCCTGACCGGCAGGGGATTGAAATCATGCTACAGTGGCTGCGGATGGCTTCATAGTTTTTGTCTTAAACCTTGCACCACCAGGGAGGCCCCAATATTTAATTCCTTTTAATGGATTTGTAAATCGGATTGTTTTCTTGTTTTTTCTCTTCTAGCTCATTGTTTCCATATAGGAACACGGCTGATTTTTGTAAATTTATTTTATAACCAGTCACTTTGCTATAATGATTTACTGTTTCAGTTAGTTTTTAGTGGAGTCTTTAGAGTTTCCAATGAATATTTTCATGTCATCTGCAAATACATAGTTTTATTACTACTTTCCCAAAATGGATTCGTTTTATCTTCTTGCTTAATTGCTTTAGTTAGGGCTTCCAATAAATACTATACTGAATAGTAGTGGTGAAAGTGGACATTGGAGAACTTTGTTGTTTGTTTTTATGTAGGAGTTAAAAGTGTATATTTTGCTTTCCTTCATTTGCTTACCCAAAATTATTAATCCACTGTTGACAAAATATTCTGCCTGGCATGATTCTTTGCAATAAAATAATTTGTGTGGAAAGTTTGGAGAAAAACACGTAGGGATACTTATGGGCTAAAATTATTGATTAGAAGTTTCTTATGTATATGAGTTTTTTTTTTTTAAGATTTATTTATTTATTTATACTAGCACTTGGTATAGTCAGAAGCATGGGAGGGTGAGAGAATTCACCAGAGCCAGAGCAGGGAGCAGAACAGGCAGAAGGACCAAAGTACACTGCTGAGGGGAGCAGTGGGCAGTAGGAGAGGTCTGCGCGCCGTGAGACCCTCGCCCAGCGGCTGGGGATCGAACCGGCACTGCAAAGGCTGAGGGCAGCTTCACAACCCAGCATTCAACCGCTGCGCCACCAGGGAGGCCCTGTATATGAGTTTTTAATAAAATTCTATAACAAATATTTTAGAATTTATATATGCAGGACATTGCACCTTCAAAGTAGTCATAAACTGATTCTATCATTTCTCAAAAGTTTTCAAATATGGTCTAATTTCTTCAGAGTCAAACCTATGAAAATATGCCATATTATAATAAATATTGCTTTTTTTTTTTCTTTTTGTGGGACCCTCACCAGCGGCCAGGGAACGAACTGGCGCTGCAGAGGTCGCAGCTCAGCGCTCAACTGCTGCACCACCAGGGGAGGCCCATAATACAACTTTTAAAACTGGACACATTAGCTCATTTATAATTCTTTGGTATTTGAAATAGATTATTGTGAAAACGGATCAATATTAAGCATGTTTGATGTTTCATTACAAGTAATGACTTATTTTGTAAGTTTGCCCCTTTTTTGCATGAATGTTGAAGTCACCATGACTTAAACTGTTATTAAACACTTCTTTGCTACACAATAAGTTAATGAAAAGCAAACTGAAAATAAATGAGACCATAACTCTTATCCATTATACCTCATGTTTTTTTTCTTTTTCCTCACAAAAACATCAAACTATTCCTTGAGGTATTTTATTTCAACTCTTAAAAATAGTTTTATTTTTTATTAAGGCAGCATTGGTTTAAAAAACTGTACATAGTTTTATAATTTTTGGTATGCAAGATATAGATGTATGTAATCACAGTACAGCCACCACCAAAGCACCATAATCTTCTACCTTAGCCCATTAGGCCATCTCCAGCTCTTGTTCCATATTCTCTCTTTTTTTTTTAAAGATTTATTGATTGATTGATTGATTGATTGATACATACAAGCACTGGGTACAGTCAGAAGCGCGGGAGGGTGAGAGAATTCACCAGAGCGGGGAGCAGAGCAGGCAGAAGGACCGAAGTACACTGCTGAGGGGAGCAGCAGGCGGCAGGCGAGGTCTGCGCGCCATGTGGGACCCTCACCCGGTGGCTGGGGATCGAACTGGTGCTGCAGAGGCTGCGGGCAGCTTCACTACCCAGCGCTCAACCGCTGCGCCACCGGGGAGGCCCCTCCACTTTCTCTTGAAAGAAAAGACATCTTCCATTACTTCTTACAAGAAATGGTAAAGTCAAATCTGTTGACATTTAATACATCATCGATCAGCATTGTAACCAACAACTCTTTGGTGTTAGTGACTTCAGTGTGTTTCTTCAAATCATGGCCATTGGCATAAAACCATCAAATGTAATGAGCATTTATGTGTGCCTGGATTTTGTAAGGCTCTTTTGTGAGCTCTCAGTATACAATAGAGACATGACTAGGACATGACTAAGACTCCTGGTGTTAACTGGTTAAATATTTACAGAAAATATATTTTTCTTATATTTTGATCTCCAGTATACTACCAAATCAATAACATGGTTAGAGATAGAGTGAGAATTAAAGAATACTTATTTTTTTTAAATTAAAAGAAGATATAAATGGTTATTGATAAGTCTCTGAAGAAGTAAGGATTTCATAGATTTAAAGAGAGTGGCGCAAGGGGTTAAGACACAACCTGTGAAGGTGTCCGCAACCTCTGTAGCAAAAGTTCTATCCCCAGCCCGTCAGGGAGCCACCCACATGGCGCAGCAGACATCTCCTGACTCAGCCGCTGCTCTCTTCAGCAGTGTACTTTGGTCAATCTGCTGTTCTGTTCCCCACTCTGTCTCTGGTGAATTCCCTCAACCCCCAAACCTCTGTCCTATACCCCAGCTCTTGTATGCATAAATAATGAATCTTTAAAAAAATAATAAAAAATTAAAGGAAGTGAAAGAAGTGGCAATTGAAAAATAGCAAAGAAAAAAATTGGTTTTTCTGTCCATCTTTTCATTGGGTTACTTGTTTTTGTATAGTTCTTTTTTTTTTTTTTAACCTTTTTTTTGGTAGAGTTCTGTATCTTTGTATATCTTTGTATCTAGTAGGGTATCTTTTTCTTTTAGTTATGGTTTCTTCCACTGTGCAGAAGCTTTTCAGTTTGATGTAGTCCCAGCTGTTTATGTTCACTTTTGTTTTCCTTGTTATTGGAGATGAATCCCTAAAGACATCACTAAAGCTTCCATCATGAAAAGTTTTGCCTATGTTTTCTCCTATGTAGTTTATGGTTTTGAGTGTTAGATCCAAATCTTTTTATCCATTTTGCAATGATTTGTGTGTGTGGTGTAAAATAGTGGTCTAGTTTCATTCTTTTGCATGCAGCTATTAAATTTTTCCAATACCATTTATTGAAGAGACTATCCTTGTTCCAGTGTATGTTCTTGGCTCCTTTGTCATAGATTAACTGGCAATATGGTTGTGGACTGTCAGATCTATTCCATTGGTGTGTGTCTATTTTTATTCCAGTACACAGACTATTTTGATTATCACTGCTTTATAATATAATTTGAGGTCTGGAAGTATAATACTTCCATTTTCCTTTTTGTCAGGATTGCTTTTGCTGTTTGGGGTCTTTTGTAATTCCATGTGAATTTCAGTACTGTTTATTCCAGTTCTTTGAAAACTGTTTATATTTTATCAGAATTGTATTAAATTTGTATATTGCTTTGGGTAGGATGACCATTTTAACAGTGTTGACTCTTCCATTGTAGGAACAGGGAATATTTTCCATTTCTTTGTGTTTTGTATTTCTTTCAACAATGTCTGTAGTTCTTTGTATAAATTTCTCAGCTCCTTTATTAGTTTTACTCCTAGGTATTTTTTTTTTTTGGTGTGATTATAAATGGAATCACTTAATTTCTTCTATCTCATTGTACATAGGAATGCAACTGATTTTTTTTAAATAAATTTTATTTTTATATTCCCCATACTATTGCAACCCCCTTATTTTGACCCCAATCCCTCCCCTCCCCGCCTCTACCCCCCATAGAGTGTCTCTGGTTCATAGTTTTTTGTTGATTTTGATTTTCACTTTCTTATAGTTAGTCATTTTCCTGGTTCCTTATTTAAGTTTTCTAGATTCCTGCTATGAGTGAGACCATCCGGTATTTTTCTTTTTCTCTTTGGCTTATTTCGCTGAGCATGATCCCTTCCAGCACCATCCATGTTGCTGCAAATTGCATGTGTTTATCTTTTTTGAATGCTGAGTAATATTCCATGGTGTATATTTGCCACATCTTCCTGATCCAGTCATCTATTTTTGGGCATTTGGGTTGTTTCCAAAGCTTAGCTATTGTAAAATGTGCTGCTATAAACATAGGGGTGCAGGTGCTCTTTGGAATTGATGTTTCTGTGTCCTTTGGGTAAATACCTAGGAGTGGAATTGCTGGATCATATGGAAACTCTATGTTTATTAGGTCCAGAAATTTCCACACAGCTCTCCATAGTGGTTGGACCAGTTTGCACTCCCACCAACAGTGTAGGAGAGTTCCTTTTTCTCCACAACCTCACCAACATTTGTTGTTGCTAGTTTTTTTTAATATGTGCCATTCTCACTGGTGTAAGATGGTTTTTCATGGTAGTTTTGATTTGGGAATGCAACTGATTGATGCGTGTTGACTTTATACGCTGCCAATTTGCTAAGCTGATTAGTTATTACTCATAACTTAGCCATTAGAATTTAAAATACTTTTCCATGTTAGTAATATATGGTCACCAAAGTATATTTTAGTGACTACTTTTGGAACGATGGTTTTTAAAACTCTTGAAAAACAATTTGGTAATATGAATCATAGGCTTTCAAATAATCACATCTTTTAACTCAATAGTTTACTTGGGTTATTGCTTTCTCTTAAAAAGTCTCAGGCACCAAAATGATAATTACAGTGCCATATTATATGAAATAAATACATCCAAATTAAATGTCAATATCAGGAGAATGATTAAGTAAATTATGGTAAATCAACATGATGGATCATTTTGCTTGTACTTAAATATTTTTGAGTCTCTCAGAAAACACTTATCTAGAACCAGATGGTCAGTTTTCAAATCCCCCACTTATTAGTTGTATGCCTTTGGCTAGTGTTATAACCTCTCTGGGTCATTTTCTTCACCTGTGAAGGGGAATAAAAATGCAGATACCACATATGGTTCTTGTGAAGACAGTTAATTTTTATATATGAATATACACACATAAGCTTATAAATATATGTATAATATGTTAGTATATACAAATGTGTGTGTGTGCGTGTGCGTGTATGCTTAAAGTAGTCCTTGGCTCAGAGCAAGCATTTAACAAATACCATTTTTATTGTATTTGACATATACAAAGTTTATATTTGGTAAGCTTACAACAAAAAGCATGGGGAAAGGCTAAAAGTAAATATCGAGCAATTTAATAGATGTCTTTAGTTAGTAGAGCAATGTGTAATCATTAACTTTATAACATTTTATGATTAGGTGTTAAGTTAAAAGAGGGGAAATTTTGAAACATTTAAAAAGGAACACATTCCAGATTAAGAGTGAAGGTAAAGGGAACAAGGTAAAGCAGACAATTGCCATGCTACCTGTCTTGTTTGAAGGCACAAAAATTGAAAAGGCTGTTTGGCACCTATATGGGAAGTCTGAAATGACAAGTTATAAATCTGGACCATTTTTGAAGGCAGATGGGCCTGGTAAGATTTTCATTGTCTGCCATCAAACTAAAGAATTGACACAGTTTAACTCTGATATATTACCTTCTACCCAAAGATATTGAACTATAAGACAAACAGTATTACTGTAACCCTCTGATTCTTCTCAATGAATAAACTTGTCAAAAAGCTTGCTCATCATAGTAGCTAAAAATCCATAGGGTCTACCTGTACCAAACTTCCCCTGCCCTCTCTTGGTTTCCTCACACCCACTGACCTGCCATCCACTTCGTGAACAAATACTCCTTCCACATTTCCTATTTGGATCCTTTATTCTCCTGTCATTTTGCTTATTACCACACACAGCTCCTTCAAGTTATGCCTGCCAGGGCAGTCCTATACAGCTCTGTGCTTACACCTTCCAAGAAACAAACTCTGTGGACTACTTTAGGATCACTCATTTTGCTTGCCTTGAACCTATTTTATTTATTTTTTGCCTAGTATTTATTTTGAGTAGTTAACAAAATATTCAGGTTCAGGTTTCAATTGTGACATTTCTTGGCATTCTCCAGGTGCAGGTTTTACACCGTGTCAGTGCTCAGCATATTTTCTCAGGGATACTTTTTGTTAAACCAAGTCAATAGATTACAGATGGTCCCAGTTTATGATGGTTCACCCTATTTTATTTATTTATTTTTATTTTGCAATGGTGTAAAAGCGGTACTGTGAATTTTTGCGTTTTGATCTCTTCCTGGGCTAGGTCTGTGCAGTCGATATCTCCCTGATGTAGGGTAGCAAGCCGCAGCTCCCAGCCACTCAAGCACAAGGGTGAACGACATACTCTACAGGCTGTTCTTCACTTTTGGTGCAGGATTCAATAAATGACATGAGATATTCAGCACTTTATTATGAAACAGGATCTCTGGTAGGTGATGTCCAAGTGTTGGCAAATATAAGTGTTCAGAGCTGGGCTAATCTAATGTTTGTTCGCTTAGTTGTATTAAATGCATTTTTGGCTTAATATATATATATATTTAATTAAGGTAACAGTTTTCAACATTGCATATGGTTTAGAGTTATAGGATCACCCCCTTTAGGTGTGTGTTACCACACAACACTACCACCAACATACCCATAGTTCTCCACTATATTCCATTGTGCCCCCTCATTCTGTGTGCTGTTCCCACTCCCCTCCCCAACCACACACATTCTCCCTCTGGTAGCCTTGATTTTACACTCAGATTTTTAGGATTTGCTATTGGTTTAGCTTTGACCCTTCATTTTATTTCTCTATATTCCATATATAAGCGGCAGTTAAATGATATTTTCAACCAATGAGTTTATCAGGACTTAGCCTCATCATCAGATGAGGACGATTTGCACAAGCAACACTCTGGACACTCATTTAGTCTATTCCATATTCTATTCTATTTCTGCCCAGGTCTGTCAGGACATGAAATTGTTTCTCATTAAATCAATGAATAGTAGTTTAAAGATGTTTAGTGTTTCTGAAATTTTTATGTAGAGTTTTAGATATTTAGCATTAATTCCAAATGCTGTAGCCAAACCACATTGGTCTCTGGCCCAAAATTTTTTTCTTCTTTCATGATTTTTAGATGTAAATAAAAATAATATCTATATTTAGAACATTAATGGACTGTGGGTATATACATACATTTATGGCATTGGATAATATTTAAAGTTTAAAACAGCCACTTGGAGACAGTTAAATTCAGCTTCACTTTTTCAGCTAATAAAGTTGTATAAAATCAAGAAAAGTCCAGTTGATAATGGGAAGAGTCTCAATTCAAGGCATGTCAGATGGATGGCCTTACAAAGCAATAATGGACTTATGCCTGATCATTTTTCCTCAGTGCTAACATGATCCAAGGGTGCACTGAAATATCTGTGATTTCAATTCAGTTTTAATAATGAAAATAGCACTGTCAGGAATTTTTAAGTGACATGCTCTGAGATTGGCAAGGGTGTGGTAAATGAACACTTTCCTGCATGGTTAGTGGGAGTGTTGATGATTCGTTCCATATTCCTGCAGCATAATTTAATACATATTGCCAAAGGCCTTAAAAAGCACATATCCTTTAATTTAATCATCCTACTTCTAGGAATTTTTTCCTAAGGAAATAATCTCTGGTGTGCACACAAATGTAGCCATCAAGAAGTTTATCACTGCATGATTAGCTTACTGAAAGACTGCAGAACTCCAAAATGTCCTGCAATTTTAGAATGATTGATCAAAATAATTTATGACATACCTATGCATACATAGATGCTGTATATATCACCCCCCACATGATTTTCTGGGAAAACATTTCCTGACATGAAAAAATGTTCACAGTATGGTCAGTTCCAAGAAATGCTTCCTGAAAAACAAAGGATGCCTGATATTTAATGTTAGAAGATCTGGAGATAACAGCTGACAAAAAAGTAGCAAGAAACGTACTTCAACCATAAGCAAATGGACTTTAGGTACTCTAAGGACTGTGAGGAAGATAAGATAGGGTGATGTGATGGTGACTGAATGACTGTGAGGCTGCTGTGTCTAGACTAGTCAGGAAAGACCTCTACAGAGGTGACATTGTGAAGGAAGTCTGCATGAGGCAGGCATGTGCAGATCTGGGAAGAACATTCTAGCAGAAGAAACAGCAATGCACAGACCTTAGTACCAGATAAACATATAATGTCTTTGTAAAGCTTATCTAAATACTAACTTATAATGCCTATTTACTACTGGTGCCATTATGATTACGGATCATTATTTTCTTAGGTGCTTAACTGTAATTTTCTTTTGTACAATTGACAAGGTTTAATTTTTAATTAGAGAAAGTAAAAGTTAATAGTAGTAATAAAACATCACTTCATTTATGTGTTTTAGGTAACAATTTCCCAAATTGATTGCTTAAAGTAACAAAGCTTTAATCTAGAAAGCAAGTAGGGCATGCTTTGCTCATTTTATGATTTAAACAGCCTATTTTATAGATTATTATCTCAGGCCACTGTTTTGTTAGAGTGGGAAGTAATTCATTTAACCCAGATGAGGTCCTCCAGGGAAACAGAAGGATAGCTTAGACTTCCATATTTGCTAAAGACACTAGGTCTAGACTGCTGTCATTGCCCTGCACAGATCAGGGCAGGGTTAGGGTTATTTTGGCTTAAAGGTATGATAAATACAAGGCATTCTATTTACCTGGTGTTAAAATCAAATAGGAGCCAAATACTACCCTTCATACATGACTTCCTATAATAACACAATTCCAGATTTAGATGAAGATATGCTGTACTTGGCCTTGCATGCAGTACATACACAGGCACCAACGGCCAGAGAGGAAAAATAAGACATCTGCTTTCTATTGATTCTATAGGGAAGAACTCACTGAATCATCACATTTCTTCCCAGTGAAATAAGCACTTTGGTCTTTGGTCCATTTTCTGATAACAGGCTAATAAATGATCCAAGGGAAAATACACATTTGAAATCCTGCTGTATAGCTATTCTCAGTTTGTTTTTATTCAATTCAATTTGACTTAATCTCCAAACACTGGTTGTTTGTTGTGGCAGCTGAGAGAAATGTGATTAGAACCACACAGCTGGTTAATTCACTTAGGATACAGAAGGTCTCTGGAAAAGAGCTATTCTGTTGCAAATAACGCAAAGTTAACAATGCAGACTTTCTTTGGCAAAAGAAGGAAGAGGCTTTGATCTTTTCTGGGCTAAATTTTTATAAGCAGTTGCATAACAAAATCGAAATCAACTATATGGGATTTGGATTAAGTACACCTTTGGGGATATAGAGCAGGAAGGATGGATGTTTTGGAGGGAAACCAAGAAAAAATCACTTTCTGCAAAATTTTGCTTTAGTTTGGCTCTGCCTAAGGAATTTTTTATTTATCTGATCTGAGTTATCTTTACCTTTTAATGAAATCAGGGTAGATTTAGAGTCATAGGTAGAAACTTTTAAGTGAAGATTTGTAAGAACAGTTATAGTAAATATTTCAATATCCATAGTTTAAATTCAGATACATTTATTGTAAAGAGAAAATGCTTTAACCTACCTGAAGATATAAATCTTTGGTTTAAAGTAGTTGATAAAGCAAACAGTGCTGTGTGCATTCTTTAGGCCAAAGGAACTCAGCCTCTTGGTAGGCCATACAATGAAGAATACGGTTTGCTTGAATTACATATGAATCAAATGAAATTACATCAGACAAATATCTTGAAGAGTTACTGCACTTGTTACATTTTTTTTTAATGGAAAAGGCTTGCCCTTCAGAGGGCAGGTATGATAAAAATAGGTGTTCTGCAAATATCAGAAATTTAATAGAAATTGCAGCATCCTTAAATTGTCAATTTTGCTTTTTTTAAATGGTGATTTCCAGGGCTGGGGGGAGGTTAAGATTCAAAAAACAATTGCTAAGTTATTTTTCCAAAACTCTATAAGAATCAATCAAAATAATTAGTAAATATGAACAAACTGTGAAGTAGCAAATGTAAAATCAAATGAGTCATTATTGCAGATTCTTCCCTGGTAAAAAAAACACCCATCAATTGGTAGTTATTGTTTGCAGCTATTAGAAAGGATAATCCTATCAGTGATTTTTAATGTTTTGCCAGCTAATAAACACATGTGACTTTACTCAATTACATAGCTCTGAGCAGTTATACCCAGCCATTAAACAACTGATAGTATTCATGCCTGCTGTTTTTATAGTACAGTTATAATGAACGGTACAGACAGCATTCCTTTAACAAATACATGGAATATATCCATGAGCAGGTCAATTTCTAAATCTTTAAGAGGAAAATCTTAAGTTATGGACTATTTACATATTTTTGCAATAGTTACATCTTGTATCTTCAGGTCTGTCTCAAAAGAGTATTTTACACACATAAGCCAATTGAATTTTCTTTTAAAGAATTAAATATAATAGATAGTTTGCCATTGCAGAATTGTTCAAACCTTGGAAGCTGGTACAATGATACAGAGTTGACCCTAGACCAACATGGGATTTGCTGTGTCGACTACCCATGCAGTTGAAAATCTGTGTACAGATTTTGACTCCCTTTAAAACTTAACTACTGACAAGAAGAAAGTCTTACCAGTAACATAAAAAGTCAATTAACAAATATTTTATGTTATTATGTAATTTAAACTATTCTTATAATTATCTCTAAGAAAAGTAAATCATAAGAAAAAAATACATTTGCAGTAGTATACTGTATTTCTCAATACTCTTATTTGTCAAGACTCAGTTTACATGATCTGTTTCATTCCATATGCATGTTGTTCAAGGGTCAGTTAAATTTTTTGACATATAATTGACATACAATATGTCTATTTTCAGGTATGACACAATGATTTTATATGTATATTGCAAACTAAATCTCCAAAATGAGTCTAGTTAACATCTATTATCAGACAATGTTTTTCTTGTGAGGGCAATTTTTAAGAACCATTTAAGAGACAAAGAAGAACATCTCAGTAAGACCCATATTTTTAAAATTGGTAATGATCAAATACAGCATTTTAAACCATTAGGCTATTTTGGAACATTCAATAAAACAGATGAGAAGCTACAGACTTATTGAACTGTCTTGTTTTGTCACCTTCATATTTCTTAAGGAATCAAGGAGAAACCTAGATAGAAATCATTAGGATATAAAGAGAAATGATAAAGTTTATTAGTAAAACCAAGAGAAATTATTCTGATGTCTGAGGAATAGTGTGACAGACATTTGCTGCTTGGTAATATGCAGCACTCGAAATTCTAAAAAGCTGTAAATTACTAAGGATGCCACTGGGTTGTGAGATGCCCTCTCTCCTTGAGACACTCACGTGCAGTCCATTACTTGTGCCTTCAGAAATGCACTAAAAACCATGAAACTGGCCCTTTTCAAATAGTAAGCGAAATACCACTAAAGAGTCACTTGTTTTCTAGTCATGTATAAAATTAATGTAGATCTAAGTTCTGGTTTTTAACTCTTCCTAGCTCATTGGATCCTTTTATGCATTTCCTGGAAAGCATAAAAAACACTTGAGAAACCAATGCTCTTGTGTGATTTCATTCTTTAAAATTCTAGGATCTAAGATCATGTCACTATCACTTTTCAATACACTACTGATTAATTAGGCTCTGATCCAAATGATGTTAATTATTCATCTGGTTAACATTCCTTCTGTGAATAATGATCAACTCTGCCTTAATATAAGTACTTCACAGTAGTCATTTAACATAGTCCTATTAATCGCTTGCTCGCTAGGGAAGAAAAAGATGTTGACTATTTTATGTTATTTCCCTGAACATTTTACAATTTGCTCATATTTCAAGTACTTGGATATATACATGCTAACTGACAATGACTAGACAGACATTATTAATGGAAATGTACTACCTCCCATAAGATTAACATACCAAAAACTGTATTGGGGAAAAAAACTGTTTGGGGATAAATTGTAAGATTTACCATAAAACCTCTAACCTAAGAGCTGCGTGATTAAAAGTAGTAAAACACAGTCTGTTAGATGTGCTGCCCAACTGTTCTCAGAACTTGACAGTTGGCTGTGTGACCACATTATCAGAACTGAGAGACTAGTACGCATCCAGCAGAACTTTGTTATTCAACTTAATATTGTTAAATAAATTATATTTCTACAAATATCCTTTTCAGTTTGTTATATTAATCATTAAGACAGCAGAGGTGGCATATAAAGATCCAGAGTGCACATGTGCCTTAAAATTTAGTAGAGAAAATGTAAGAGCTCTGTTAAAGTATCTCTCTGCTTCATTATTGCTAACCTGGGGTAGGTTGCTTCCCTTTAAATTGCCTTTTAAACTTGACAATTTGTGTTCCAAGGTCCCAAAGGAAACTATTCTTGGTCCAATGCCATGATATTCTAAGTAATCTAAATTGTACATTTCTACAGCTGTACATGATTGATTTAATGGCCATCAGTTAACCTCTTTTGCTTTCAATGCTTTTCATTTTGAGTATGATTTTTAATTGTGCATCTGCCTCAAGCAATTGCACACCTATTGACACAACTGTTTTGTGCACCCTTCCTTGAATCATTTTTTATCAGTTATGGGTGACATATCAGTGCTTATAATACTTAGTTGCAGAGAGAATAGAACTTAAACTCTTCCCTTAATATTGAGTACTTTTCATATTCATTCAGTGTTAAATCAGCTTGCAATATTGAGATCTATTTCGTGAAATTAATCCCCCCAAGTGGAGGACTTATAATGTGAGGCACAATGATCTAGTAATTTCATGAAGAGGAAGAATTTGCTTAGCAAGCATACACTGTTAATTATCTTTGTTTACTTTAGGGAAAAAACACCTATTTTTCCCTCAGCAATACTGAAGAATAGCAAATACCAGTTTTGGAAGCAACCTTTGAACTATAAGGAACCAATAAAAACTAAAGTTGCATCAGTTCTAGAAATGGCAACCAAATGAAAGGAATTGCCAGACCCTTATGAGAGCAATACCAGGAGAGGGTGATCAGGAAAATTATTTCCTGCAGGAAAACCCTTGCCCATCCACATGCACACAGACATCTTTGCATGCGCTAGCCCAGGTGATCCACTCACCTTCCTCCATACGTGTGTCTATTGAGTTACCACTGCAGTCCTCACGCAAGGGCTAACTATATGTTTTGTCAACAACTTAGACAAAGCTCACCTTGTCTGAAGGTTGCAGATCAGAGCTCTAGAGTGCAGACCCTCGATGGAAGAAGCCTCATGCACTTGGCTTTCCACCAGTTGTGTCTTGACTGAGATTCACTTTCATTTGTTCTAAATCTGTCATTTATAACTATTACAAATAAGAGCCAGCAAGGGAAAGAGATGCCACATCTATGTAAATGCAGTTAAAAATTTTAAAATACTTTGAGGAAGGGATCCATTAAAAAGGCTTTAGAATTAGGGGAGAAGGTAAACCTACCTTCTCAAAGTAAAGAATACTTAGGTGTGGGCAAGAAAGTTGTTAGAGATTAGGGAGGAAAATGACATTCTACAGAAATTGTGCACTCTTTTTCCTCAGTATCTTTGCATTGTCATTCCATTGGGGAAGAGTTTCAGTAGTTAAAATCTGCTACCAAAAAAGACAGTGATATGCTCCGTTAGTAGATCTGTTTTTAAAGGCAAGACCTGGGGCCTCCCTGGTGGCACAAGGGGTTAAGCACCACACTATGAAGCAATCCGCAGCCTCTGCAGCACAAGTTCCATCCTAGGCCTGCCAGAGAGAAATCCACATGGCAAAGCAGACCTCTCCTGTCTTCACCCGCTGCTCGCCTCAACAGTGTATTTCAGTCAGTCTGCCTTTTCTGTTCCCGACTCTGTCTCCGGTGAATTCTCTCACCCCCCCCATCTCTGGCCTGTACCCCAGCTCTTGCATGCATAAATAAACCTAAAAAAAAAAAAAAATCAAGACCTGCTTGGCTCTATCAAAAGATTAATTAAATGATGTATATTTATATATTTGAGTTAAAATAAATTTAAGGTATATATATACATCATTTTCATAACTCCTATATTAAACTGCGTTTTTGACAACCAATTAACTATTAGTCTGATCGCTTCTCGGCCTTTTGGCTAAGATCAAGTGTAGTAACTATTAGTCTGAATTTCATCCTAGAAAAAATGCTTCTAATGCAAGCATTTTGTGGTCTTATTCCACAAAGTACTTGAGTCACCTTACAAAACAATTTTTTTGTAAAAGTATGTAAATTTTATGTACGTAAAAATGCTTATAGGTGTTAAATATAAAAGCATGAAGACAAAGCTGAGGCTTTAAGGAGGAAAAAGGGAAAGAAGATAATAAATCAGTTGTATTTTGTTCTAAGTTTTGGGCTACATGAGTGTTTCAATCGCCAAAACAAAGAGAAATTGACCACAAATCGCATGGTATCCAAATTAAGAGAAAAGGAAAATGAAAACAGACAAGCTCTTCTGGCGAAACAGCTTTTTCTGATACTGTGAAAAATCTGATAAACAGCAGGTCAATCTGGCAAGGTTGTTTGGTTACTAAACTGGCTGAAATAAAGTGCATTTCACATTCCTTTTTGCATGCTTAAATATTACCACGAGTAGTCTGAGGTTTGTATGATTCTCTCAATACTACTTGGAGCTGTATCATGAGGTTAGGTGGTATCATTTTAAAGTCTAGCATCTGAGGCAGAGGCTAAGGGATTGGTCCAGGGTAGCAAGCAGAAAACCCGTCTCAGGGTGCCACACCCCCTCTCAGCATAGGGCTGAAATTTACCTTCTCAAGTATTTTCAGTTCCGACTACTGAATCTATTCCTTAGTCAGCTTCCCTGAGTTACTTTTGCTTGCAATTATTACTAATCTGCTAGCACATTAGAATCACCTGGGCAGCTTCTAGAATATACGTTGAGGTTTTACCTCCAGAGATTGTCGCAATCAATCTGGAGAGGGATCTGGCATTAGTATTCTTTTAAAAAAATCACCCTAGTTTGAGGACTGTTGAGGTAAGGCAAGTATTTCTTTATTCTTAGTGATAAATTCTGCTTTGCAAAATGTGTCCTGATCCTTGTCTTCTGGATTTATTGTCATTTGAGGACATGCCAAAATCCTTTTCCCCTAACCAGAAACAGAAGATGGGGCTAAAAGATAAATTTGCTTCAGTCTTATGTCTTATTCCACAAAGTACTTGAGTCACCTTACAAAACAATTTTTTTGTAAAAGTATGTAAATTTTCTGTATGTAAAAATGCTTATAGATGTTAAATATAAAAGCATGAAGACAAAGCTGAGGCTTTATGGAAGAAAAAGGGAAAGAGGAGTTATTTTGTTAGAACCACTTTTCAGCTGACATGGATTCAATGGGGAGAATCACAGGAAGGTGAGGGGAAAAGTCCCTTGTAGCAAACCACTGAGTCTCCATTATTCTTCTCTAGCTCTGCCCTGCCCCACATCACAGTCCTGTCCTTAAGTACACTGGGGTTGGAGTGATTGTATCATGGCCTATTCTGCTGCTGCTTATTCTGTCCTTAACGTTTGGAATTTCATTGTAACTAGTATACAGTGAGACCTCACTTAATGCCATCTATAAGTTCTTGGAAACTGACTTTAAGTGCAACAAATAACAAAAGCAGGTCCTCAGATAACCTCATTTCTTTCAATATCAAGATTTTTTTTCCTCATCAATATGACAGAACGACATTCAGATATCTGTTGTACTCTAAACAGCACACTTTTCCAACTTCATGACTTCAGTCACAAATACAGGTTAACACAAAAGGGTTAAACTTATTTTTAGTCAACCTTGAAGATTCTTCTGGTTTTCTAATGCTGTGTATCAATCGCTTAAAAACTTAGTGGCATGAAACACCATTTCATTATGTGCTCATAATGCACAGGATAACTGGGATGGCTTGTTTCTGCTCTATGGGTAGGGGCCTCAGCTGAGGAGGGTCAGACAGGTATGGGTGACTTGGATGGTGGTAGAATCCTCTGGATACTTCTCCACTTACCTGTTTCCTGGACTGTAGTGAGGTGAAGACCAAGCTGGGACTGTCACTTGACTACCTGTCACATGGACTCTCCATGTGGCCTGGGCTTCCTCACACCTTCTAAGCCTCACCTTAGATGGCAGCTCAGAGCTCTGAGAGTAAATGTTCTAACAATCATGACCCTCCAGCTTCCGGGTCCTTTCTGACCTGGCTTTAGCCATGTTGTTGAAGTCTGTTGCTTGAAGCTTTCACAGACCTGCTCTGATTCAAGAGGAGGAAACAAAATGCTCTTTTCAGGACTTTTTGAGACTTTTAAACTTACCTTTGTCTATGAAAAGTGTTTTTTAGACTCAAAATATACCTTTATGTCCTCCATAAACTAGGAACATTTAAATATGGTTCAATGAACTAGTGTCGTCAATGCTCTATATAAATATTACGGTGGTTTTTAAAATCTATTGGTAGATAACAGAACCACCTGATTTAAAGTTCACTTGACTCCACAAGCAAAAGATCTAAGTAAATTCATTCAGGGTGGTCAGAGCAGTACACTTAGGCAGAAGTTATCCATACCACACTTGAATCCCCAACCAGCTTTTCACAAATATATAATGTTTAGTATAAATAGGGTCTGGATAAATGTGATGGTTAAAATCACGCTACTCAGAGTTTCTAGAAAATAACCCAAAACAAAGTTCTATAGTATTTATCAATATATTTGATAAATAAAGCAAACTTCGGGGATTTCTGGGTAACTTTTTAGATTTCATTTCATTTCCATGGAACAAATTACAATTAAAGGGAATTGAAATGATCTCTTTCGGAAGTCTCACTCCTGGGCTTAATCTAACAATGGAAAGTCCCAGATTTAGTGCAGTAAATTATCACAGTGAATATTTTCTGGATCTATTTCTTATTTATTTAAAATAGTTTAGGCAATTATTTAGCTCCATATCCGTTCTTTACTAAATCTAGTTTGAGATTTGTTACAAGATGGCAATTAGATAAATGATGTCAGCTTCCCCCCACGCACAGCCCCAAAATGCTCAAGTCCAAGTCACTAGAATCTTTAATTTTGTTTCCTTATGTGATGAAAAAGACTTTGTAGAGATGATTAAATTAAGGATCCTGAGATTAGGAGATTGGCCTTGAATATTGGGATGGGTCCAATGTTATTACAAGAGACTGCACGAGGGAGACTGGAGATTAGATGAGTAGAAGGGATGCAAGAGGCTGGAGTGAAGAGGGGGTCATGAGCCAAGGAATGTGGGCAGCCTCTAGCAGCTGACAAAGGCAAAGAGATAGATATTCCTTCTAATCCAAAAGGAACCAGCCCTGCCAACACATTGCCTTGAACTGAATGAGACTGATCTTGGATCTCTGACCTCCAAAACTTTGAAATAGTAAATTTGTATTGCCATAAGACACTAAGTTTATGGCAGTTTGTTCCAGTAACAATTGGAAACTAATGCAAATATTCCAGGCATAGAGCTGTTCCTGACATTAAAATTGGTCTGAATATTGATGTTCATACTCCATTCCTATACCAAGTATCTAACTTTACTAGTTCACTGTCAAAATATAATCTGACACTTGATTAGATTTTATTGACTTGAGGAAATATGTATCAGAAAAGTTCTAAGATTTAGAACTAAAATTTAGCTAGTCATTTTACCAAAGGAAGTTTTGTTTATCAAAGGTGAACTTAAAATTTTAAACATTGAACCATACATTTCATTAGTAAGTCAACTTAGAAAATTGCAGTTTGCTTGTTAATTTTGGGAGCATATCTACTATTGCATTAAGAAACCAGTCAACATCTCAATCATAAACAATACTGTATATATACATCACCTCAGTAAAAAATATAATTTAAAAATCAATCAAAAGTCAGTGATTAAGTTGAAATGAAAAAAATAAAAAGTAGAAAATTTAAAGTCAGTTTTTGAGCACAAAGAACTCTAAAATAGGCTAGGCATAATTAACCTTAATTTTTTATATTCCCCATTAGTGATCAAACATATTTAGTTATAGAAATTAAATGAGATCATTTATGTGGAGGTGCTTGATTATTGTCTGGCACATGGTAGCTATATTAAGAAATATTACCTGAATGAGCATGGAGGTGGTGGTAGCTGCAGGCCAGCAGACCATGTCGATTTGAAGAAGAACAGTATGCACAGCTTAGAACTAGGAGAGAACCGATATATATATATTTTTTTTAATTTTTTGCTCAGAGGGAAGAGTTCGGGAAAGGAGACCATTCCCTCCAGCCTTGGGCCAGGATTTCAAGCTACTCCTATTAGCGACCATAAATAACGTGTTGACAGTGACATACTCCTGGGCTATCAGGTTTTATTGATGTTTGAGAATCTATGGACATGATTCTTAAAGTATGAGACGAGTCTTAAAGTACTTAATGTTTTCCTTCAGAATTTTCCTAACAGTGAGATAACAAATCTAATACTAATTACTTTAGTACATCGTTTTTTTTTGCTCAGCATTTGCCAAGAGGCAAATACCTCACTAATTGCATGTTCTCTTACTCTCACTTATCAGTAGGGTACTAATAACACATTTTTCTTTAATAGTGCTATGAGAATGCCTCTGCTAAAATCATGTGGAGTGTATTGTACGCTGACCTGCTGTCATTGCATATAAACCCAGGCTGCTCCAGAATTAGTTGGCTTGGGCAGTGACTACGAAGCTGTGAGTAAAGGGTGAGGAATTTATCTTGAAGTAATGTTTGTATGTTTGCACTTTACATAAGACTGAAGATATTTCACAACCCAGTGTATGTTCCCTCTGGGGACCAATTGGAGCTCCACACAGTGCTGGCCACACCTCTCTAAACTTGCACTGACAACTGAGAAAAGTGTTGATTTCTTTCCACTTCCCACCTTCAGCAAAGACTTTTAGACAGTGAATCTGATATTTTGCGTAACTGGAGTTTGTGCCATTTAAAAGGGGAAAATTGATATTACCTTGACTTCATTATTTGGATAGAAAGAACTGTATCTAATGGTAATATGGTCTTTTTAACCTAAACTTGCTATATGACTTCAAAATACAGAAGACCTCTAAGATTCCTTTCAGAGTTAAAATTATATTGTTGTGTAATTACAGAATTCTGTGTTTTAAGTTAGTTGTACTTTTTTTTAAAAGATTGATTGATTTATGCACACAAGAGCTGGGTATAGGCCAGAGGTGCGGGGGGTGAGAGGATTCACCAGAGACAGAGTGGGAAACAGAACAGGCAGATTGACTGAAATACACTGCTGAGGGGAGCAGCGGGCAAATCAGGAGAGGTCTGCTGCGCCATGTGGGTTACCTCCCTGGGCAAGGATCAAACTCTTGCTGCAGTAGCTGTGGATTGTTTCATAGTGCTGTTGCTTAACTTCTTGTGCCACCAGGAAGGTCCCATTCGATTAGGGCTGGCGTGCTACTGGCATCTAGTGGGGTAGCTATGGTGGGACTAGTGATCTCAAAAAAGGAAGAGAACTAGCTTTTCCCTTCTTTCAGCCATGTAGAGATAAAATAAGATAGCCACCTCAAAATCAGGAAGGAGGCCTCTACCCAGAACCCAAATATGCTTCTCCCTGGTTGTGACTTGCAACCTCTAGACCTATGAAAAATACATGTTGTTTAAGCCATCCTGTCTTAGGTATTTTGTTACAGGACCCCAAAATTGTTGATGTACCACATTCAGGCTGAAATATAATCAAAAGGGGATTTATTTGAGAATTGTGCTCATGACCTGAGTCCCCAACCAAGGGGGTAGTCCCAGGGAGTGTGCCAGCAGGGTCAGGGCACAGGGCCTTTGAAAGGGTCAAGCAGGGAAATGGCCTGAGTTTAGGTCTTTCGTCATGAAACCTTTTGGACTGATTCTAAAGTCCTTCTGCCTGTCTTTGCTTGAGGGGTAAATTTCTCCAGACTGAGGGCTGTTGTGTGAGGCTCATTGTCAGGATCAGCAAATGTCTCCTGTTTCTTCTTGTCACTGATGTGCTTAGTCAGGCTGGTTCCGTCTCTCCTAGAAGTCTCCATGTGGCAGAGACAAGATGGAATCGTTTGAGTCAAAACAGGTTCCACATGACTAAGACATGACTAGAACACACAGCTGCTGGTAAATATTCAACACTGCTTGGTACAGCCTGTCTCTCTCCACCTCCGCCCCCAAAACCAGGAATGACCAGTCAGTAGTACTAAAGATGAGAAAGCCACAGATGAGTGTAGGCAAGAGAGAACAATGTGGCCTAAAGAAGGAAACTTGTTATCAGCAAAAGCTAGTAGTCGTATTTCCTGGGAAGGTTTTGCTAGTTGCCTAGTTGCAATTTTGCAATGTTGATTATTACATAAGAGTAAGCAAAGCATGCTTAGATTGAGTGGGAGACACAGATGTGAACTTTAATTATGAGAAGGTTCTTCTGCCAAGGACACTCAGGAATACCATTTTTGCTTTTACACAAAATGAAGACATTTAAATTATTCATCCTCTTCGTTTTACTACTTTTTTCTCTGAAGGAAACACTCACAAAGAAATTGCCTATATCTTAGGCATAGCAAAAGAATTTTCTAATGGGAATTAGCATACCAGGAAAGACTTTATTCTTGGTGGAAAGTATTGCACACCTGTCTGCTGAAGGTTCAGGTCCACCACCAGGTAGGGGCGTTTCCTACTTTAGACTCAAAAGCATAGGCCAGCAGTGTGGGCACCACATGAAAGCTTATTAAAAATGCAGAATCTCAGGCCCAGCTTCTACCTACTCAATCAGAATTTGCATTGTGATAAGCCTAGCCTCAGGAAGATTGCTCTGCTCATTAAAGATCGGGAAGCAGGTGATTCTCCCTCCTTGATAATAAAGTGTAATTTTTGAGACTGAAAAAAACGAACTTGACTTGTTTCACAATACAGGGGCATTCGTTGATGACTAGTTATGTTGTGTTGAGCAGGTTTGGTTTCTCTTTGGACTTTTCAATATTTATACAATGAGGGAGTAAAATGAGAGAATTCCTAAGTTCTACTTCTAACACTGTAGGAGGTAATTTTTTTTTTCTCTAGGGTAAACATAATTTATAACTGAGTTGTCCTGGTGAGTGTAAAATTAAGAATGAGGGTCTCTGGCTGGAACATGCATAGATGCACAGATCAAGATTAATTACTCGTCACTTAATTCTTAGGCAAAATATTCTGCCTCCAATGTGGGAGGGAGTGCCTTTTGGTTGGCACTTTGGCATCAAGGGGAGTCTTTGCACATCTTCTTTGCCTCACTGGTTGGCTGAACATCCTGTATAAATGAACCCACTACCAGACACCGGCCTGACTATGCATCAGGCATGGTCAAGGTGTGCCGAGGCGAGCTCTTGTGCCATAGCCTTGCTCCTGGTCCCACGCAAAGTACAGGTTGCTTAGCTACCCTCTTCTAACCAGTCCCTCTTGAAAACAGAAAGGCTGGGTGTGGGAGGATATTTCAGCACAAATCAGAAAGATAAAAAGTGTCTGTAATTCAGTTTCCCCAGCACCACCTCTGGGGTGTGATTTGGGGAGGTAACATCTTGGCTTTTGCATGCAGCACTCAAGATATTTCAAGATGGCAGTCACGAGCCAGGACATAGCACTACACCTCTGTTCCTGTGAAATACTCTTGGGACCCTCAGTAGTTTTTCCTCTGAAAAGTAGGAAATAATAAAGGCAGAAAAGTCAAATTTATTTTTACTGTAAATGAAGGCATTAAGAAGTGAAATAGTTTATTATTGTATTAGTAGCCAGTGCAGACTGTTCTCTGATCTACCGATGGAAATCATGTCACATTTCATTTCCCAAATCAAATTAGAACTGGGCCCAGCTGCCAACTACCACATGAACAAAAAGCATCACATTTCTTCCTTCTCTCAGGCTGTCAAAAATGCAGAGGGCTGTGCCTTGCTTGTCTGGCATGTGGTGAGGTAGGGGCGCTGGAATGGCACCTGGACTGAAAACTCCCCCGGCCCTCACCCTGTTCCCCAAGTCAGGCTCTGCTTGCACACATCTGACAGGCCTTTCAGCCCCAGACACTGAAGCTCCCTCCCCTGGTCAGCAGGGCTCTGCACAGATGGGTTAGTCCATTAGAAAGAGGTTGGATCTTAGAAAAGCCTAATCCTTACTTCCACTCCCTGACAAAAATGAAGTTTCCTTTCTTTCATTACTAGCTAATGAGGTGAAGTGGCTACCTGCATATTTAAAACAGAAGAGCCTGCACAGAGAAGGAATGGAGATTAAGTTTCTGATAGGTGCTCAGGACAGTCTCCTCCTCTTGGAATGTTAAATTTAGAGTATTTTCCCATATCTTATCAGATGCAGTTGAACCCCTGAGTTAACAAGGAACTTAAATACAGATCCATCTATGGAGGAGCAAATGAAAAATTTTTAAAGCACCATGTATGTTTGATGGTAAGTCTAGCTGGGGACTCACTGGATGAGGAAGAAAGTATATATTTGAGAATCATACAGTCCCGTATTGCTTTTAGCTCGGCCACTTACTCTCTATGAACTCGGGAAGATAACTCTACTTCTCTCTCTGATACTGTTACTTTACATATGTGCCATATATATTTTTTTAAAGCATCCCAGAATTCTATTACAATGATAAAAGTTATACAATGATTATTAGTATTTGGTGCATCTTATACTGTAGTGGGTGTTTTTGTTGGTACAATTTTTTTGGAGCAGTTTGGCAGTTATCTTTCAATATTTTCACTGTACATATCCTTTGATACTTAAATTCCAAAACTAAGAAGTTATCAAGCAGAATTCTCAAAGTGCATATAGATATACATATAAGGATATTTCTAAATTGTTTGTAAATAGTAATTAAAAAAACCTAAATTCTCATTGAGGATGATGGTTGATAATTTGTGATGTATACCTATAGTAAATCAATATCCAAATTCCTAGAAAGGAAAAACTGAATTATATGTAGTCATGCAATTGACCATTTTTTTTTTTTTAAGATTTATTTATTTATACAAGCACTAGGTACAGTCAGAAGTGCAGGAGGGTGAGAGGATTCACCAGAGCAGGGAGCAGAGCAGGCAGAAGGACCGAAGTACACTGCTGAGGGGAGCAGCAGGTGGCAGGAGAGGTCTGCGCGCCTGTGGGACCCTCCTCCGGTGGCCGGGAAGAAGCCGGGGATCGAACCGGCACTGCAGAGGCTGCGGGCAGCTTTGCAACCCGGCGCTCAACCGCTGCGCCACCGGGGAGGCCCAGCAATTGACAATGTTGAATGAAAAGGCTTCATATAACAGGCGAGCCTACATAAAATACATAGAAACAATTGCTTAAGAATAGAACATGAAAGAATTTACATCAAGACAGTAGGCCATTAAAAATAGCAACCTGTAGAGAGTGGTTTGGGAAGATGATACTTTCATTTTTTTGTTGCATGGATTCCTTTTCTCTGAAATTTTTGCAATAGAAAGCACTGCTTTTGCACACATGATTAGTGTTTGCCTTTTTATATTAGACTTAAATTCTGTAAGCAGAAATGAATAATTAAGATGATTATATAATATGACTAGTCTTAGAGCGGTTTTGTAATCACCATATGATCAAGCTTTATCATTTTGCATAATTCATTGCATTAAAACCCTCTCTTCTTGGTCTTGAATGAATGACTGGCTTCCTGGTGATGGGCCCTCTGGGCCAGGTAATCTATTATCATTAAGACTCCACAGCTTTGCGCAGTGGCAGTATCGTAGCCAATGAGGTTTATCCGAGGCGCGATTATTGCTAATTGAAGACTCCACAGAGCAAAAGCCATTTACCAATTTCATGGGGAGAGAAGATACAGGAGTAAATAAGGCCTTTCTGAAAATCACTATTCCATTTCCTGACTATCTCTAGCACCAGAAACTGTCATTTGGAAATGCTCCTCCTATTAGTGTTTTTCAAACAGGTGACCCCCTAACCCCAGGGAGCATTTGGCAATAGCTAGAGAAACTTTTGGTTGTCACCGTGGAAGTAGGGCTGTTACTGGCATTTGTTGGCTAGAGGCCTGGAATGCTGTTAAACATTCATCAACACAGAGGACTGGCCTCCCCACAAAGGAGAATTGTGTGTTCCCAAATATCAATAGTGCTGTCAAGAGAAAAAAAACCCTGCACCACACTGAGGCAAAAAAATAAATAGGGCGTATACTTTTTGATGCAGAAGTTCTGTGCTTGCCTCATAAAGTCAACTTGTACCATTCATAACTATCTTTATCCCCCCTGAAAAAGCTGTAAAATATTTAAAACATACAGTATAGGATTTGAAAGGATTCCCCATATTGAATTAACACACCCATCACCTCACATGTTGACCTTGTCCACTGTTTTTTTTTTTTTGTGAGAATATTTAAATTGTATTCTTAGAAATTTCAGTTATATAGTACAGTATTATTGACTATTGTCAACATATTATACATTAGCTCTTCATACTTTATTCATCTTACAATGGAAATTTGTAAATTTACTAACTTGTCCCTAATTCCCCTAGCCCTTCATTGCTGGTAACACCTTGACTCTTTTGTTTCTACAAATTCTACATTTTATTTTAGTCAAAATCTGAGTAATTCCATGAAGTATTTGAGTTTCTCTTGTCTGTTTTACATAGCATAATGCCCTCCAGATTCATCCATCCATGATATCCCAAATGACAAGAATTAATTCTCTTTTAAGGTTGAACAACATTCCATTGTACCACAATGGAATACATTAGTATGTGTATAGTAATGTATGGCTTAGTAATGATGATAAATTCAGAGAAGTGAATTATTAGGTAATTTTGCCTTTGCACATGTCATAGAGAGTAACTATACAAACCTAGATGCTCTAAGTTAAATGGTAAAGCTGTGTGTGTATGTGTGTGTGTGTGTGTATTCTGATATATATGCCACATTTTCTTTATCTGTTCATGCACCAACAGATAGATTGTTTACATATCTTGATTATTGATAATACCCTTACATCCTAACAGTTTGAGGTGATAGCTCATTTGTGGTAGTGATTTGCTTTTCCTTGATTGGTGATGAGCATCTTTTCATGTACCTGCTCATCGTTTGTGTATTTTCTTTAGAAAAATGATTATTCATGTCCTCCATTTTTTAATTTTTTTTGCTATTGAGCTATGTGAATTCCTTTATATTTTGGATTTTATGTCCTTAATGGATGGTGCTTACCAGTGTTTTCTGTCATTCTCTAGATTGCCTCCTCATTGTGTTAATGGTTCGCTTTGCTGAGCATAAGCTTTTTAGTTTGAGGTCCAGCTTTATTTTTGCTTTTGTTGCCTTTGCTTTTAACATCAAATCTAAAAAATCACTGCAAAGATCAAGTTAAAGAGCTTACTTTCTTTGTTTACTTCTAGGAGATTTGAAGTTTATGATTTTACTTTCAAGTCCAGCATCTATTTTTGAGTTAATTTTTGTGTATGATGTAAGACAGGAGTCCAGTTTTATTGTTTCACATGTGGCTATGTAATTTTGCCACCACCATTTATTGAAGAGACTATTTTCCCAGTGAATGTTCTTGGCTGCCTGGTCAAATACTGGTTGATCCTATATGCGTGGATTTACTCTGTGCTGTTAAATTATGTGTGTTTTTATATCAATACCATATTATTTTGACTATACTGTTATAGCATAATTTGAAATCAGGAAGTATGTTGCTTCTAGCTTTTTCTTTTTTAAGATTATTTTGGCTTCTGTGATCTTTTGTGGTTTCATATATTTTTAAGAGATATTTTCCTGTTTATGTAACAGTGGAAGCTGAAATTTAAGAGGGATTAAATTGAATCCAGTTATGTTTAACTATCTAACCTTGTTAGTAGAGCGTGAATCTCTAGATCATTTTGAGTACTGTGGACATTTTAACAATATTCTTCCAATCCATAAGCACAGAATATTTTTCCACTTGTATCTTTGTTTCATTATCTTTGCAGTTTTCATCCTATAGATCTTTCACCTCCTTGATTAAATGTATTCCTGAGTATTCTTTTTAATGCTACTGTAAATGCCATTCATTTCTTAATTTCTCTTTCTCATAATTCTTGGCTAGGATCATAGCCAGTTCCTATAGGGGTGCTAAATTAGCTAACTGCCTATCCCTCAGCCAGCAGCCTTCAAAGAATGCAAATAGACCCCATTTGGGGGAAAGACTGAGGGATGAACATTCTTGCCTGTTCCCTCATCAGCACTGAGCCTTAGGGGGATGGCATGAGGACAATTGCTTGCATGCCTGTTATTAACTGTCTCTTTTTATGCTATACTTTGGCTGATCTTGTGGAAGAAGTTCTTCTTGACTTTCAGAGCTAGATGTTTTGGGGGTTGTCACTCAGTTGAGAGTCTAAAAATTGGAGTATTAAATCCTTTGGTTCCAAATCCTTTGCTTCTCAGAGAAAAAATGGGAATTGAGAATTATTTCTGAGTTACGTGGTGCTGTGCAGGTCCTGCAGTTTATAACTAGCTGTTATTTCAGCCTTTATTTCCTGACTGGATGAAGGTTTTTTTCTCATTTGCATATTTGTTGAGTCCCTTGTTGGTTTATGAATTCCTTTAAGAAGTGATTGTTCTGTGTGTAGCAATGGTAGATCTGATGTCACCATGGGAGAAAGGGACTCTGTTGCCATCTTGGTCAACCTCCCTATTCATGACTATCTTATGTCAAACATTTAGATATTTATGGATTTTAACTGAAGCGATCAGGAGGATAGAATATTCTGGATCCTCTGATGTGTACCCTGGCACCCCTATAAAATCGGGAAAGCAATCAGCTATCATGAACTTGTTGGCATGTATTCCCCGTTGACCTGTGAGTGCTAATGCTCTTGCAGCATCAGTAGATCTGTTACCATGACATCTAGTAATCAGGGTTGTACCAGAATTATTTTTTCTTTCAAATTCTTTGAGTTTTTTCAAATCATTCCAAACAGGAAAAATGAACTTGATTAAAACAAGAAAACATAAAATAGTGCAAACAGAAAAGTAAATACAAAATAATAGAGAAAAATATATATAAAAATAGGCAGTTAATGCAAGTTAGGGAGAAGTGAAAATATAACACAAATGTGCAGGCTCAAACTGTGTCTTGATTTGGTTTTAAACCCTGGTATTCTAAATAAAAGGAGAATAAGTTCCAGCTGATGAGAAAACATGCAGTTTTCTGCTAAAACTCTAAATTAAAAAAAAAAAGAAAGCATATGGATCTTTCCTAAGAAAGCATATGGATCTTTGCTATAATCCCTATAGCAAATGAAGTATATACCCAGTACTCCTCAACAAAAATCACTGAGCAAAACCATGCTCAGCGAAACTCTTTCTGCAGATGGCCAAATTAGCCACAAAGCATTTTTTAAATGGCCAAGTTTAATCAAACAAAAAACTTAACATTTATTAGTGATACAGAGAAGGAATCATACTGTATTCAGGTATAGAAATAATAAACTCTTCCAATAGTGAAAAGCTGCACTAGTAAATTTTTGTGCTTAGGTGGAGGAGTGGCACATAGTTTAATGTGGATAGATTTATCATAGACTTTAAATCATATCTGTAAAATAAGGACTCTGAGCCATATGAATAATCAGACTCTCTTATCATAGAAGAGACTTCCCCAAAGAATTTCCCTTAGAATATTAATATCATGTGATGCGCTCTGAAAATTTTTCCAGGGGCAAGCAAATTTGGAAAATATTACATATCAGTTTGATTTCTTGGAAAAGTATGATGCACATTAACACATTAGAAACATGTAGTAAAGAAATCTGATTAACTTTGCCCAATGTTTCTCAAACTTATTTGATGATGAAATCCATATGTTGACATCTTGTGTGACTAATACTCTGTAAAGTACACTTTGAAAGTCGTTTTGTACTTTCTGAAGACATTGACTCAATGTGCTATTAAGATTAAAATCACTTGTAAAATGTCATTGTGAAGAATGTTAGAGGAAACAGAACAATATAAATTTACTCAAAGATCTTACACACCCACAGACAAACAGGATTCTTAAATATCTACTTCACACAGATATAAAATCGATGTATTTCATCCCCGCCCCCAACCAAAAGGGGGAAAAAATACCTTAAGCTTTTATATGTTGAATGTCTAGAAATGGAAGCTACTCAGAAGTCAAAATCACATCAAATCTGTTTGGTGACTTGATTTTCTAATGAAATTTTAATGCTATATAGCTTAATAAATTCAAAAAATTGAAAGTCTTTTATGTAAGGGTTCTCATACTTTCATTTTATTTATTGTCTTACATCTTAATTTTTGGATAGTATTTGACTTCTCCCCTTCAGGGTAGTCCCCTTTGATACATCACTTTAGTCCCTTGTGTTCTTACCTCCCCTTGTGCTTTCTTCTCCTTCTCTGCTCAGATTTATGGTCATCTTGCAAGTTCTTTTTTCCTAACAATTTGGTTTCTCTGTATTATTTTTTCTGATTTATATACTTTTGTTTTAAACTGAGATACTCTGATAGCATTTTATATGTCCAAATTGACCTTTTTTTTGACACATACACAAATGTTAAAATACATTTTGCATATCCCTTTGCACAGAGGCATATGTTAATTCTCGAGGGAAGCTGAACTTCTGTCAAGAGCAAAGAGCCATTTCAAATGGCCTACTTGATGTGAAGGCTCAGTGGGACATTTAATTTCACAGCTCACTTAAATGAAAAGGAGGGGGTTGGTCAGTCAAATGGCTAATAATTCTTAACTGTGGTTATGTTCTTACCAAATAAGTGGCACTTCAGGTAGATCAAGTGTTAATTATCACTCATTCTGTCAGTTTCTTCAACTACAGGAATAGTAATTTCTCAGCAGCCTCCACAATAGTAAACCTGCCTTTCTAATAGAGGACAACCAACATTTTAGCATCCAAACATTGAAATTATAAATATTTGAGTATGGTTTAAACAAACTTCAGATCTTTGTTCTATCAAAGATCACCCTGAAATATTTTTTAAGTTTCAACTTGGAAGTCAGATAACTTGAACACAATCTTTGATGCTCGTATTTACTAGCTTAGTTGCATTGATCAATCTTCATCTTCTTGAATCTGACTTTTCCAGAAAAACTCACCTTATCGTCTGAGTAGTCAGTATCAGTCTCAGTAATATATGTGAAATTGCTGTGTGCAAAGAAAGCACTGGACATATGTATGCTGCACTGTGTCCACAAAAATAAAAGTTTTCCTGATGGTTTTGGGTCACTCACTTCTTTTCAATGGTCTCTTTTTAGATGCTACTTGGTGATAACATTATGGTACAGGTAAACAATTAGTTTTTATACACAGGTACCTGTACAAGGCATCCTCAAAATAGCTTTGTTCAAGTGCAGAACAAACACTTAAAGATGTATAACTAACACTGCTGTGTCATGTCGAACTTACTAGTGAAGCCACTTTTCTTCTAGGAATCAGGCCAATTTTTAGGATTATTTGCAAAGACCAGCCACATTTATCAGGACCTTTCTTCCGAAACACATGTGGGGCTGTAAGCAGTGTATTTCCTGGCTTCTGACGTGAGCTAAACATCTGGAAAAGACAACGCTATAATGAAACTGAGTTGGCTGTGTTCTTCCACATTGCTTTGCGATGCCAAGGCAAGCCTGGAGCCCTTCAGGCATCACTATCCTCCTTATAAAATGGGAGTTCTTTTGCAGGCCTAGATATATCTGAGTTTGGAGAGGAGGGGTGGGGAATATCACCGTGCCTTCCTGGTCTCCTCCCCTGAAAAATGGTCAGAGAGGGGCAGAGAACAGCTCTTTTGTTCTTCTCTAAAAAATATTTATAATGGAGGAGTAAAATATTTTCTTTCTAGATGCCTCCCTAGTTACTTTAAAATCTTGGCCAATGTATTAGTTTCCTATTGCTGCTGTAGAAAATTATTTCAAACTCAGTGCCTTAAAACAGCAAAAATGTATTGTGTTATAGGCGTACTGGAGGTCGGAAGTCCTAAAGTCAAGGTGTAAGCCGGCTGCATCCTTGTTAAGGCACTAGGGAAGAATTCATTTCCTCGCCTTTGTCTGCCTTTAGAGGCTACTTGCATTCTTTGGCCTGCAGACCTCCAACTTCATGCAGCAGTGGCCTCTTCAGACACCTCCCTTCGTCCTTCCCTCCTCCCCATTTCTGCTAATCATCACATCCCCGTCTCTGACTCTCCTTTCTCTATAGACTCTTGTGATTTCATTTCTTCCACTAAGTTAACTGAGGATGATCTTCTGATCTCAGGCCCTCATTTAATAACATCTGCAAATATCCTCTTGCCATTTGATATGGGAATTAGAATAGAAACATCTTTGGGGGCCATTACTGTTTACTACACCTGTCTTCATTTTGACTGCAGTTCTGTGTAACATTGGAGTAGTTATGTTTATCTCATGGGGTTGCAGTGAGTCAGTGAGGAAGCCTGGATCAAGCAACTCAGAAGCAGTTGTATGGAGGCTGTAAAAGATCAACTCTTTGACAGTGATCTTAATCCAGAAATGGAAAACCTCCATTCTGTATCCACCATTGCCTGTGTGATCTGAACATAGCACTTTTCCTCATCTATAAGGTGTAACCTGTTTTTCTCATCGTTCTGTGAGAATGGGCAGTGATGACGTTTCAGCCTGAACCTGCCTTAAAAAGATAGGAATTGCAATTGTCCCATTTTTAACCACTTATTTATGGAATATTAGAGGAAGGAAGTGTTTCACCTGTATCTACACATCAGGTCTCTCAAATCTTTCCACTCTGGACATCTTTGGTTTAATCTGTCTAGCAAAACAAAGAACAAGAAAATATACTTAGAGTAGGAAACTGGAGAAGATATAAGACAACTTTGACAGGGAATATTAGAAGAGCCAAAAAGCAAAGAAATGCATGGATGTTGTAAATAATGTTAAGTTGATAGTGTCAAAGGGAATGATTATAAAACAATGTTACAGCCTCTGGAAAGGCAGACAGGACGGAAGCCATTGTTCATAGTCATCTTCCCTTTTCCTGCTCTTGTACTGGCTCTGACATTTTATTGGCCAACATTTTATCTGCAATCATCTGGGCATGAAGAATGTAGTGTCTTTTTTCTCTATCTGAACTGTTTGAGTTAGTAACATGGAAAAGCATGCTCACCATGCTCACTCAAAATATATTCCAGAAGAGTCTGTTCTGAGGTCTAGATTGGAGACCAGAAAATGGAGGAGGCAAGCTCCACTAAATGCTGGCTGCTAATTATATCTTTTCTTTTTCTGTTTATATTTTTTATTATTATATCTCAATAGCTTAAAAATTGAAATGGAAAGAGGTGCTATTTATCTGTATGAAACCTTTTATATGTCCCCTGAAATCTGTTCCTTCTTTTTTCCATAGAAAACATAATTGTAGCTGGGCAGATGGTTGTACCCAGGTGTCACCATGAAAGTAGTTCTTAGGTACAGAATGTGAGAAGTGATGTGTGCAATCTCTTTTTTCTAAAGATTTATTTATGCATACAAGAACTGGGGTGTAAGGCAGAGGTGCAGGGGGCGAGAGGCTTCACCATAGACAATGGGGAGCAGAACAGGCAAATCTACTGAAATACACTGCTGAGAGAAGCAGTGGGCAATACAGGAGAGGTCTGCTGCACCATGTGGGTAGCTCCCTGGCCTGCCAGGGATCGAACTCCTGCTGCCATGGCTGCAGATAGCTTCATAGTGCTGTGCTTAAACCCTTGTGCCACCAGGGAGGCCCCAATGTGTGCAATTTTTAACTCATTCTCTCAAAAATCCTTGCTCCTTTCTTTTTTAAATTCTGGTAGGAAAAAGCAGTATCCGGAGCATATTGGGGATGGAAGAGTTACCCCACTAATTTGGGTGGCTTTGTAGAATGGGGCCTACTTGTATTAGAAAAATGTCTCTATTTTAAACAATACATTTTTTGTCTTTTGCTATACCATCTTGGTCTATACTCGAGTACAGATCTGAAATAATAAGAGATAACAATTCCTTTACACTTTGTATCTTGCACCATTCACTGTGCTAAGCACTCAGTGTACATTATATCTTTTAGGTCTCAAAAAGATCCTGTAAGATTGAGACATCATAATACCTTCTTTTTACAGAGGTGATTAAGGCACAGAAAGGTCAAATAAGCTCCCCAGATCACAAATCTAGCCAGGGAGCAAAAGAGGAGTTTAAAACCTGGGTAGCCTCCCTGAGTCATAGTGTAATGTGTCTTAGAGAGAGCAGAGCAGAGTGTTAAAAGTCAAAGTTTCAAAGCCATTTCCATGGAGTAAGAATGATGTAATTTGGAGGTTAGAGAATTTTTCAGGTTCCCTCTCAAACAACAGTGGCCACTGCAATCAAGTGGAGGGAAGCAGGCAAGATTGGGAGAACATTTCATTTGAAAGAGCAGGTAGAACCAGTTTGAACCAGTGCTTGTGACAATTCCCTGTGGGTCTTTTGTGTCTCTGCATGTTTTGTAAGCAGAAGTACTGACTGTGTTTGTTTTGCTTACTTTTTGAAGATGTAAACAACTAGGAGATAGAAATAGTGTCTCCTTTCAGAGCAAGGGGTAAGCCTTGTATAGTGCCCACAAGATTCTGGTTCTGTGAGTTCAGAGTGCCGCTCCTGTAACTACAGGTGAAGATAATTGTCTTGCCTTGTGATGAACCAGTGCAAAGGCTTATACTCTGGCTGCTGCTATTGTTGTAATGAACTGCCCTTTGCCTGTGACCGGGGAGTTGCATGTCTTCTACCAGCATCCTGAAACTGGCTAACTAACCTGTTAGTTTGCATACAGGGTAAAATCTCAGACCCTTCACAGTTCTTGGCAAGAAGGTAAACTTTTTTAAGTGCAATGTCTCATTCAATACTCAAAAGATGGTATGTGTGGTTCATTTAGTCAGAACTTATATTAACCTAATTATAAAGCACAGATTTTAGTTTTCATTCTAACTATCAATCTGTGCAAACTCCTCTCCAGTCTCGAGTAAGCTTTTTTCTTCCCTACTCTTGCCTTTCCTTGGCTGTGAGCTGGCAGGTAGTTATAACTGACTTCCTAGCTATAACTTAATTCGGAAGCGTCTCGGATTATAAGTACAGAAGCAAACGATTCCATTGTCAAGTGGAATTGACTACTGTGGTAACACTGATGGACAGATGTGAGGACTTGGGTTTGAACTGGAAGCATAGGAGTTGAGATGTTAACAAAAGCAACAGGAGAATTGCTAGTAGTAATAGGGAAAATAATTCATTCAGTTTTGCTCAAGGACAATTTAAGTGCTGGTAAGATAGTTCAACAACTTACTGTGCTATGTATCTATTGCACAAAATAGATCACTGAAAATCTGGCCCAGAGCCTCAGAAGAGAGGTGTAGGCTACATATTGAGTTATACACACTGGCATGGTTAGGTAGTATTATAAAGAGATGGAGAAGCAAAGAAAAAGCATTCAGAACCTGATAAAATTCTATTTGTAAAGTTATAGCAGGAGGCAGAGGGACAAATCACAAATCAGGAAGAAGATTAGGAGAGAACCAGATTACCCAAGCCAAAGTCAGAAAGTAGCAAGGAATGATTTATACACATTAAATTGTTAATAAGTTGAAATTGTGAAGATAAGTAGTAAGCATGCAAGTCTTCACTGCTTTATTCCAATGCAGGGCAATAAAAAGAGGGGGATGAATAAAGAATGAAGTATAATTTTATTTTCCTTAGAAGTAATTGTCTTATGCTTGTGGGCTGAAGAAACAAATGCACTCAGTAACTGAGGATGCAAGAAAAAGATGGGGGTGTAAAGGGAATCTGAGAGGTTAGCTGATAGAAATGTAAAAGAATAGAGAATTGAAGATTAGATTTTTGGGTGCAGGATCACGGAGATAATGGCTTTGAAGAGTAAGATGATACTTAGTGGGTGGTGGGGAATAAAGATTAGAAAGATGGGTTAACTGAGGCAGAAGCTGATTAATCTTATGAAAGAAGTCCAGAGGTAGGCAGATAAGGGTTTGTGTGGTGGTTCCAAGTCATGAGGGACCTTGAGTCATCCTGTTTTTTGCTTCATCATCCTAGTTTATGGCTTCCGTCTCCATGGCTCAAGATAGCTGCTGGGTCTGTAGCCATCACTTCCACATTCACAGGTTAGAGAGAGAGGAAAAGCAGAAAGGCAAAACAAAGGTCCCTTTCAGATGCACGGAGTTCTTTAGGAAATCTTGCTGGAAGTGTCATTAAGTTTCTCTTACACATATCTGGTCAGAGCATACATTAGTACGCTGATCCACAAGAGCGGCTGGAAAATGTTCTCTTTATACTCAGTGTGACCTGAGAAAAATCGGTGTTGTTTCACTAAAAAAAGGAAGGGAAAGTGATATTGGTGTAGGCAATTGTATGCCATAAACATTGTGATGAGGCAAGTAATTTTTGTCACTTTTTCTAGCAACTCTGCTTACCAGGAAAAGAAAGTGCTTTAACCAGAGTTAAGATTGAGTGGCAGTAACCAATAAGGAAGTGAGCAATTCTAGGATACAAGCACAAATGCTGCTTGAAGTCCTGATACTGAGGTCCAGGCAGATGGAATGAAAAAGAACTTGCCTTCAAGGGCCTGGGGAGCTCAATGAGCGTGAAAGAGCTAGTTGAACAAAGAAGAAAGGACTGGAAAAGTGGAAAGAGGCTTTGATTAGGAGAGGAAATTTTAACTCTACGGAAGTAAGGCAATTACAAATGCTCAGAGTCTGGGGTGTGGCTGTACTTAGCTAGAATGGAAAATTAGGTTATTACATTGATATGCTGGAGTTATGGAAACATGGCTAGGGGCATCCTTGAAAAGGATGTCAGATCCAAGTGGAAAGAAACACTGACCTGGAGACTGAACGCCAAGTCATCAAATCCAGCAGTTAACTGTATAGACAGGCTGGTGTCAATGCATGGATTTGCCGCCAATTAAAAAAGGTTTGGGTATCCCAGGGAAATAGTAGCAACAGCCATTTATGGAACACTTGCTCTGCAGCAATTAACAAACTGTATTTTTTTAATATAAAATACTTTTTTAAGCAAAATTATTTTGGAATAATTTTCAAGTTACATAAAATTGTAAATCCACGACTTCCTTTGCTTCCTTCATCCAGGTTCCTCTAACAGTGAACATCTTACATGTCAGCACCTTTGGCACTGGTCAAAACTAGGAAATGAACATGGGTACAATACATATTAACTGAACTAAACCTTACTGAATTTTCAGTTTTTCCATCGAGGTCCTTGGAGTATTTAATGCAAGACAGCATACCACCCTGTGTTCTCCCCGGACCTGTTTGGCTCATTCTCGTTTATTCATGACCTTGACATTTTTGGGAGATTTTTTTTTTGAAATTTTTCGGATGTCTGTCATCTTTGTCATTTTCTCATGATTATATGGGGCTTATGTATTTTTGAGAAAACCAGAGCTGATGTGTTCTAGTCACAGCATCCTGTTAGAGAGAACATACTATCATGGTTATCATTCGTGGTATTAGCCTTAACTACTTGATAAAAGGAGTGCTTGCTTGATTTTACAATATAAACTTAGTACTTTTTCTCCTCTGTGCACTTTGGAAGCAATTTATTGATGCAGCTCACATTCCAGGGGAAGAGTATTAAGCTTCATCTTTTGTTGGAAGGTGTAGTATCTACAAACACTTTGGATTCTTCTGCAAGGGAAATTTTCCCCTTTGTTCTCATTTAGTCAATCATTTATTTTTATCGGGATGCAAATTTTCCTATCGGATTATAATCTAATGCCGTCACTGTTAGTTGTGTTGCTCAAATTGTTCCAGTTTTGGCCATAGGGAACTATTTTTGCATAATAAACATAAATTACATAAATAATTTACTGAGTCTCCCGCCAATCCAGTGAGGCAGGTATTACTGTTATCCTTAGTTTTTGGAAAAGGAGACTCAGGCTCAGAGAAAGAAATCTTCCCAACACATTCATCTCATGTGTTGATGCCAGGAGTGAGAGTCCATACTGTGCATTAGTGTGCATTAGTGTTGTGATGCTGCTCTCAAAGGGAAAGGAAGCTCCACAAATGTCAGAGTGATGGTCTCCTTTTATTGCACATTTTACTTTCAGAGGTGAGGGAAGACTTTGAGGGGATTCATCATAAAGGTAAATGTAGCGTGGACTGGCTCCCTACAGAACAGTATGGAAAGAACCACGAATGGTCAGAACTGTACCTGGTGCCAGGTGGGAGAAGAGATGAGCTAACAAAGGAAAGAGAAGAAATAATAGGTGTGAAGGGACAAAAAGGGTGTAGTCAGTGTAGTTGCTGGGTCACAATCTGCCTGTGATGGTAAGAAGGGAGTTAAGTGAATTTCAATAAAAAATGAGGTGGAAAATCAGATTTCAGGAGATGAAAAACTGTTAAAGGTTTAAAACGTAGTAAGGGAAGCAGGATGAAGGTCTTTTCCCACAGGCAATCTAAGAGGAGAGAAGACTCTGGAGAGGGGAAGTACACAGGCCAAATGCACAAGAAGTGTAAAGGCAGGGTGTTAGTGATGGCATTCAGGAAACCTGTCCTCACATACTGGAGGAGTATGAGACCAAGACTGGTGGCATTGCTGGGGTGAAGGTACAGACACATTTAGGATGTGTGTGTTACAGGGTTTTGATGGTCTCTACTATAACTGGAAAAAAGTCCATCTGCAGACACTGGGAGAAAAATGGGAGGTATTACCTAACCTGTGAGTAGCTAACATCTTGACATTAGTGTTTGGCCGACTTGGTGAAAAGAGGACTGGTTACTGAGTGAAAGCAGAGATCAAAAATACAGTCACCTGTATTTTTACTTGATTCAAATGATTAAAACTGAGTATTTTTTATAAATCTTAGATAAAAGACTAAGATGATTTGTCTTTCTAAAGTGGTATGTTTATACCGGTTTGAGAAAAATTCCTAATGATTATAAAGGATAAACAGAAAACTAATGTAAATATAATTATTAGAAAGTTTTCTTTACCCAAGTCTAAACTGCAGAATTTTTGGTGATAATGTTTCTAATCTAAGCAGAAAATATAAGTAAAATGGGTCATTTTCAGAATTGCTCCTAAGTACTCTTAATACTGAAATATTACCTGTTAAATTGGAATTTGGATTTCTATCTGAGGTACTAATGCACTGCATCTAGAACACTGATAATACAAAGTTTAAAAGAATGGTCAATTTCAGAATCATTTTAAAATATGAAGTAACTGGGAATGTGTGTCTTATATTCATGTAAAGGATAAAATATCCAGGTGAAGTTTAGAAGTTTTGAATTAGTGACTTAATGTATACTTAAACAGTTGCCTTCATATAACAAAGTCATAATACTCATTTATAATAAACACTTATTTCCTTTATATGATTCAGAAAAAAATTTACATTAACATGTTATTCATACTTGGTGATTACTTTATTACCATACATGTATACAGTTTGGTTTTATAAGGATATAAATTATTTTAAACAAAATGTATGCATGGTATATGTAAGCAGTAACATATTGAAGAAAAAACCCATGAAAACATTTATCTCAAGTATAGTAATACTGAAAACACTAGTTGTGCATAGCAATGATCCAAAGTTTCATAATACATTAGGACACTGGTAAATCTTCAGGTAAAGAACAATCTGGGATAGGAAGAGCTTGAATCCTTGGAAGTGCACACCATGTAAAAATAAGCCCCTCAATATAACAGCACACAAGGCCTTCAGTATTTGGCACTTAGCAATACAGACAAAGGTATATTTGGTTTAATGTGATTTTATTGTTCTTAGGTAAATTTTAATTATATAGATAAAAATATACAATATTGCTTTAAAAATTTTACTTTTGTATATAGAATTGTCATTATCTTCACAATTTACAAAAGCCTAAAATAATTCACCCAGATATATGAAACTATGTGAAAGAAACTAACAAAAATGGTTTATGAAGACTTCTTAAAAAAAAAAAAAAAGGTTTAAATGGATCATTAATCTAGAGCACTGATCTTAAATCTTTCAGTGACTACCTCATGCTGGAAACACATGAAATGTTTTAGACAAATTTATTTCAACACTTAAATTGATTCTATAGATTGAAAGTTTTGACTGGATATACATAGAAATGACACTTTGTCAAAGCCACTTTTATTTACATTATTTACTGGAAAAAAGGAAAATAAAAAAAAAACATTTTAATAGTAATCTTAGGTCAGGATTCCATCATATCATATTTGACTAAAAGAATGGTGGCATTCTTAAATCACCTGAGGACAGTAAAGTTAGGACAATTATTAGCCTTACCAATAAGAAAGGTCATAGCACAGAAACAGCCTAACAGTCTTTTTCTCACACCAGCTGAGAAGCAATTGAATTATCTGGTATCTTAAAAAGACAGTGATAAAATATGTAAAACCCAAATTATGTGCAAATATTTTTAAATGAAAGATTGAAAATATTTTACAAATAATTTGTTCATTATAAACTACACAATGCACCATTCATTTAACTCAATACTTTGCACCAGACATTGCTATTATCAATCTTAAAACTCCTCAAATATGAGAAAAACAAATAGCTTCCACTGTACTAAGTGAAATTTATAGTTAACAGTATATCGAAAATCTGCTTTAGATCTAAAATGATTTAAAAGATTTTTATACACATTGAAATGGTTATTTTCAATGCAAACTGATAAACATGGTTGCATTTAACACCAGATTTTTTTGTACCACATTGAACTATCATGCTGGAATTTTTAGTAAAGATCAATGGATGGTATATTCCTTTCTTTTAAAAACTTAATTTTGCGCTGCTGTCTTGAAAATTTAGAAAGACAATTTACTTACACATTTTTTCAACATAAGGCACATAGCAACATTGAAAATCTAACAGCTAGATTATGTAATAAATATCTTTTCGATTATTACTTGTCCTTTACCTGAAGAAAGTGGGTGAGTAGTGCAGTTAAAACATGCCTGGGTTAATAAAAATGAATGTAAGAAAAAAATTTGTGCACAGAATGTTATTAATTTAAAAGGAATATATTTTATATAAAATATACATCCTGCAGTGTATGTAATACATAGAAATTGTGAGGCAGGCACTTAACAATGGAGGAAAGCAAGGATATTATTTTTTTTACATAAGCACCAAGCCACTTAATCTGAGATAGAAGTTCAAAAGGCAAGTTTTTACTCTGACAAATAATTCCAACAGAAAATTCTCTTACTTGAGCGTTCTAAAGTTGCCCTGAATAAGCTGTGTCTGTGTTGTGGTGTTTATTAGCATGATGTGAAATGTACGCAGTCTCTCTCTCCTCTGACAGCACTGCTGTTTGGATGACTAAAATTCTCAAAAAGACATATACTTAAACGTCCTCTTGTAAAAACATTGAAATTGCATTTAGAATAACATCACAAATGTCTTTGCCTCCTCATGAACTTGCTGATGCCCAACATAGACAGTCCCATTACTCTTTAATCTTTAGCAAACTAACTTACTGAAGACCAGGGTTAAAACTGGGCTCCGTGTGTTACAGGAATCCACTGGATGTCAAATCAGGGAAAGGTCTAGCTTCTGAAGGATGATGAAGGGGTTGAAGATGTGGGGTAGACTGAGGGTTATTTAATTCAGCTGGGTAGGTTTCATTTAAAACGCTTCCATTCTGAAACTGAAAATGAAAATAGCAATGCAACTCGTTAGATCTTTCAAACTCCTCAAGCCATAAGTAATGAAATGTATTTTAAAATTTTTTACCTTGCATGCTGTTAAATTTCAAATTCCTTTGGTTCTGCTAAGTTTTAAATCACTCAGCAAAGACAATTTACATACATATGTTTGTAACCATTTGCTTTCTCTGCTACAGATGAGTATTATAATACTCCTTTTAGATTTGGCATTTCATTTCTTAGGAAAGTACTTTACCAGTGAGTTGCCTTTGGTGTGGGCAAAGTAAGGATCAACAGGACAAAGGGTGCCAAGTCATACCAAAATTAGATAAATGCTTGCTTTGTTTGACCAATTTCTAGATACCAATGAATGAATTCTATACAAGACTATTACACTGGACTGCAGATATTTCCTGAAACGCATAACGAGTAAAATAATCTGAACCAATTTCTAAAATGCTTGTAATTAATGAGTACCACTGAAATTCATCTCATTATCTGCTACTGGAAAATAGAAGATATGGAAACAGTCTTAATGAAAGTTGTAGAAACTTTCTAGCATCGAAGAGACAATTCGTGCTCACGCGAACACTATAGATAAGAGTAAAATCAATAACGTAAAAGATTATGACTCATGTCTGCAAGGCAGAAATAATCTCTGAAAGGGTTTATTCAGTTTGAGAAAACTCTCACCTTGTTTAAAAATGCCTGTGGGCCAGGCATGGCTGGATTGTACTGCATCTGAGCCACATGGCCGTGCTGAGGTTCTGACTGGCACTGATACATTGACACAGCTCCGGCATAACATGTCTGAGGCGTTATCACAGTTGCCTGTGGATTTAGTTCATGCTTTCGGTTTTCAGGAACTTGTAAACATGTGACAAAATCTTCTAAATTAGTGGTAGGGTAGGGAGATGGTTCAAAATTCCCTACAGGAAAGTCTAACTGTGTACCCTTGGAATGCTGTGATAACACGGGCTGATTATAGGGAATAAAGTTCTGTGTATAAGGCATAGTATCAATCTCAGATTTGTATGGAAACTCTTGATTGGCCCCAGATAATTCTGAAAAGACATTATACTGTTGTAGGTCTTGCTGAGAACAACCAAAAGGCACAGATTGGTTTGAGTTCCAATTTGTAAACATGCCATTAACTTGCATATGTTTCATTTTCTGACATAATTGCTGCTGCTCCACTGCTACCTGCTTTTGCTCCGCCTGCAAGTGCTCTTGTACCATGCAACTTGAGTTCAGAACCATGGACTGTTGCTGTTGGTAACCCGGACCCACAAAGGTAGACTTATTTAAGGAATCTTGGACGTATGTCAGGATTTCATCTACCTCAATGTTTCTGAAATCATCCTCACTAGAAAAGTCAGGTCTGAAAAATTCTTCATTCTCTTGCATGTGCTTGATATCTTCAAAATCAATGCCTAGGTGTTTCATAATGTTATACAAGTCACTGTTTTTATTATCTTGAAAAAGCCCGGCATGACCTTCAGAGTGTGTTGGGTTCATTTCCTGAGACTGACCGATTTGCTCATGTTTCAGGATACTACCATTTCCTTTTGGTTCAATACTATGTTCATTCATAGATTCATTAAAAAAACTTCTTTCAAAAGGTGCATTACTTGAAGTAGGGTAGAGATAAATAGATTCATCTTGTTGCATCATGGAAGCAAAGAGGGAATTGGGATTGAGAGAGTCCTTATTTAGAGTTGATTTGGTAGCAGAATCTCTTCTAGCACCATTTTTTGACCTTAGGGGCTCCATCATGACAGGAAAAGGGCTGGTTAACTCATACAACACAGCTTCTCCAGTGGCAAACATAAAAGGCAGCTTCATATTTCGTTTTCGTAAATGCTCTGTTCCTTCTTCATCTCTAAAATTGTAAAAGAAAGTGTGCATACATCAGGAAGTTGTATCAAACATTTAAAATAGTAAGCAAAATATACTGCAATTGTATTTGACAGAGGAAACAGAAACATTAGTTTGACCAGACTGTCTGCTGTGTGGTGCTATGAAACTTTTTAAGATATATTAATATTATTCTAGTTACTGGTTACAGCTCCCTGACATCCTGCACAAAATGTAAATTCTGGGTGGTAGAAAAGTTGTAAGATTGACATAAGAATAGTAAAAATTTTGTGTAGCAAAGGAAATCAACATGTATATAAATGTAACTGATAACTGCTCATTGTATTTATAAGAAATTGAGGCACCTAGCTCACAGAAGAAAAATGTCTTAAGATTATTAATAAAACAATGAGACAATAAATCTTAGTAAACAATGTAGAAAAAGTATAAACACAAAATACATTAATTTCAAAGAATATAATACCAAAAGCACAATAAAAAAGGAAATCCATGTAAAAATTTTATCATGCAACTAAAAATATTAAACATCAAAATAAGAGGGTCTATAGTTACAAGTGTAAATGAAGGGAGACAAAAAACTAATAGCTTAAATATATAGGTTGTATATATGGAAAAAAACCCTGAAAAACCTTAAATTATACTCAGGCATAATGAATACAAAACAGATGTACAATAGAAAAAATAAACAGGAAATTGAATCCTTGACAACAGAAATTAAGATTAGTCTTCATGTCAATGCAGGCACAAAAAGTATGTGATAAATTTGAACACTCATCCATAATTTACTTTCAGTGAGCTAGAGAGAAAGGAATATTCAATGTAAAATATTAAAGGTTTTTCCTTTGGAATAAGACAAAAATGAAACTAGGTATTTCTATCATACATTGTACTGAGGTTTTAGCCAGGGCTAGAAAGGAAATAAAAGTAAAATGTTTATAAAGATTCAGAAGGTAAGGGGAAAAAAATTACTTACAAACTATATTGTATTATAGCAGAGAAACCTTATTACAATTGATGTTTAAAAATGAACTACAGTAACAAATAATTAGAGCACTACATACACAATTTAAAATAGCATCACAAAACATAAGTATCTAGGAATAAAATTAATTTAAAAATCACTGCTTGCTTAGAAAACTGCAGCTTTTAATCTATCATCTGTAAATCTATGAAAAAATAGTTTTCTCTAATTCTCTTGACAGAGCTCTGTGTATTCAGTAAAGTTGATAGAATAAGGCATTCTATCTTAAAGTTAGGAGGCAGCTTGGGTGAAGGATATTAAGGACATTAAGGACTAAAAAAATACTATAAATCTTTGTGCTTACGTCAGAGGTCTCTGTGTCGCAATGATATAGTCAGGTCTTCCATTTTTATAAACTAAGCGAGCATTAGACTGTACCCACGTCCATCGATTGTGTTTGGTGAGAAGCCGGAACACTGTCATGCCACTTTCTCCAGTTTTAATCACTAAAAGAAAATATAACATATTAAAAAACTCTGGTAATAAGTCCAAAAATATGTCAGGGGATTTGGTTTCAAAGATGGTAAATATCTTGATAACTTTTAAATATTACAATGCTTGAAACTAGCGAGAGAGTATATATATAGTTTGGGGGAAATATTAGAACCTTTTTATTTAAAATACAGCACATTTCCTATATAACTTTTTACAACTTAAAAGCATAAATCTATTAACAAATTCATAAATGATTTCATAAAAAGACTACTGAGCAAAACATGGAACAAAGTAGTCACCTTTGTATTATTTCAACTATAATATTCCTGGCAACTGTACAGCAATTAATAGAGTACAGCTCAGGTTAATCATGCCATTGAGGACAATTTTATACATATAGTTGCCTTAAACATATTACATGACACTGTAATATTTTCAGACACGTTCATAAGGGACTGTTACTTACTCCGGATATGGCAATCAGCACAATAAAGCATATCAGCAGCGTGAATAAATTGGTATCCTGATCCTCTCATGCACAGCTCAGCTTCAGTGTAACCCAAGACAAGTGTTCCTCTGTTTGAGAGGTAAAATAAACAAGAAATTCATTGGTCATGTTATCTTCTGTGTTTCCACATTTACAATTTCACTCTAGGACATTATATCTTTATATATAATAACTTATCTTTTGCTTATGGCTACAAATTTTAGTTTCAGACTATCTTCTCCTAAACAAAGACCATGGACATTAGTATGGCTAATGATGAATCTAACAGATTGTGCAGGTAAAACAAATGTTAATTAAAAAGCTTATTACTGCATTTTTGAAGAGTAGGCTATGTTTTGCAGTGATAGTTACTCTACTTCTAGGGCTGAACATTAATATAGTATATCATCTTTATGAAACAAATTGTGGCATGTATTGTAAATGATTTATGAGTGATGAAATCATTTAAAAAGGATATATTGCATGAGTGGAAATAACTTATAATCTAAACAATATATTTTACTGCTATAAAAGTTTCACTTACTTGGCATCACAACCAGTAGGTGTAAAGTCTAGTTTGTGTTTGGTTCTAAAGATGAAATTTTTGGTTCGGATTTCCAGTATGGATGGTGGCTGAAGTGGAGTAGCTATTGCAAACAAAGCTAATTGAGGTGGTAGCACTGATCCATCTTTTCCTTTTTTGTTCTGTCCATGAAGATACTTTAGCCTCCCCTGGAAGTTCATTGCCTTAAAACAACAAAAACCAGTTCACTAAAAAATAACAATCTTTAAATCATTCTTTTAAAGGGCTCAATAATGGTTATTTCCAGGGTTCTTGATAATTCCAGATAAGTACCTAAGGCTGAGAGCTGCTACTTTAATTTTTTACCACAAGGAAACCCATTAAAACTATCTCAAAAGGGAGTATGAAGATCATCCTAACAGATAAGAAGCAAGGATAATTTGAACACGACCAATTTAGTAGCATAAAACAGTATTAACCAAGTCAAGGGATGGTTTTGAGATCAACAGGATAGCAGTACAGGGGGAAAAAGGCATTTAGAATTGCTTTGAGATAGTTTTCTAACTCAGCAAAATTACTTTCAGAAAACAGGCTTGGTAGTCTCTTTTGTGCCTGGTGGAGTAAGTGCTCTTAAGGGGATAGATAACTGAATGGACAGACCTTCTCCATCTGGGGTTATCTGGCCTATGCTGAAGCTAGTTATCCTACCTGGGAATTCAGATGATGACTCAATAATTGTTCTAACAGGCTCTAAATCCAAAGAAAGCAAGCATCCTGCTAATAGAGTTCTCTGATTTCCCGCCCCCCTTCCAGAAAACTCTTACAACTAGGCAAGTAGGTTTCATATTTCTTTCAATCTTTGTTAAAAATCTTAAATAATTTGACTATAGTACCTTCTAAAAACTCCATATTTAAGACCAAGCTCAAATATAATTATTTTCCTTAATAGTAAATGCTACAATCACAAGATTTTTTCCTCTTACCAGAAAACCAGATGAATTATCCAGCAGACACCTTAGCCGGCATATGAAGCACCTCTCCATAAAAGATGAGTTTTCTGGAGGAAGCTGCTCTGGATTAAAGTAGACTGCTGGCTGTGAGAGACCACTACCTTCTGTAGGAATAATAGCAACAACGCAAACTTACTTTCCATTTTGCCTAAATCTGTGTTACTTTTTTTGTATTCAGAACGTAGACTATTTCAGAAACGGATCTAAAGAAAAAACTAAAACATATTGAATATATCAGTTTTACTACTTAGCACTTGACCTACTCAGTTTTGATTTCTATTGAGGTATCAGACTTCTTAAGTTTTTCATACCTATACATGCTAGTTTGCTTTACTATTTGGTACCATTTAAGCACAGAACATTTGATAAACCAGTGCCAATGGTGTACATTTATTCACATCCTTCTCAATGGTATGTTATTTTTATAAAATAGAGTATGGCAATGGCTGTCTTCTCTCAAAATATTCTTTAGACCACCATACTTTTTGTGCTTTGGCTTAAGCTTTCCATTTTCTTACTAATCTTTATCATATAGTTTTCTGCTTCCTTTCAGAAAATTGTACTGAAAAATCACCAATAGCCTCTTATAGTAAAACCACTTACCATCAATTCTTTGTCCAGAGTCTGTACACTGTGAAGGGTTTAATGACCAATGTAGCTGACGCTGAAACTCAGCTCTGTCTTCAGTATGAATAAGTTCATATACACTCTGATGTATAACATCAGACTAAAGAAAAAAAGTATGGATTAAAAAAAAAGATTACTAAGGTTGTATGAAAGCCAGCAAGATTAGTGGGCACTTGTTAGCGGTGACAATGTAATTCAATTCAAATGACTGCAAAGCTACAAGAAGGTCACTCTGTAAGCCAAAAGGCAGCTGCCATGAACACTCTTCATTCAAGTAAGTCATCTCTCCATTCCTTAACTGCAACACATTAAGTTCTGCTTATTTTTATCCATTTATTGATCTTTTAATTTCTCCTTTCATTGAAATGCTGCCTAAATGTTCAGTCATCTTTAACTTCTCTAGGCTTACCTGCACTCATTTTGCATTTACTGTACTTTGACAGTTTCCTTCCAACAGACGCCATCAGAGTAAAAGAGTATGCCTCTATCACTCGACACTCTCCTCCCCTTTCCTCCCAGCATTTGCTACAGTGCTAAATCATTAGTCCTTAAATCACCATTCTCCTAATTGTCTTTACTGCAACTCCTGGTAAAATATACATCATCTATCACACATGGAAAAACAAGTTTTAAACAAAAGAAAGTTGTTCATGATGACCCACTATATCAACTTCATTACCCATTAATAAGCTTACCTCTTAAAAATTTTAAGTGGAACTTAAAATAACACTCATGTCAGATATGAATGTTTCCTTAAAGAACAGTCAGAAAAAATTCATATGATAAGGTAGACTTGGAAAAAGCAACTTTTGATTTTTTAACTTTTATGAGTCATTATCAAATGATCATCAATGTACTTTATATAATTCATTAATTTCCAACTGGTTTTTCCATGGACATTAAATTGCAGTCTTCGTGGCAGTGGCCAGAGACCATTACTTTACTAATCTCCTAGCATTAAACCATCTCTATGCCAGTTATTATATAATACCAGTTTTCTGAAAGGCAGACTGGAGGATATACATTCCTTATAACAACTACCTTTAGAGGTTTGCATTGTGTTTAACATATGTATATAACAGTGTAGACAATGTTATTTAAACCAGCAACCTTGCAGTCACCCCAAAAAGAGCTAGAAATTCATTTCATGGACTCTACTCTGACCCACTGAATCAAAATCTCTAGGATTAAGTCCCAAAGATTTTATGCAATTTTACCAAGTTATTCAGGTGATTCCTATACACACTAGAATTTAAGAACTATTACTAATAGTTAGCATTCAAGTATGCTTCAAAACAATTTACAAATCCTATTAGAGATATTCTTGTCTCTCAAATTGCCAGACACTTTTCCACTCTACTTATCCACCATTCATTCAATAGTGTTAAACAAACCAGATATGTTCACTTCCTTTAAGGATTCCTAGCTTACAATACTTCCGTCTCTTCTTCATGTTCCCTCTACAATTGTCGACCCATCTAAATCCTATACTTTCTTTAGGTTAAGTATCATTTTCTTCAGAAAAGTTATAAGCCAATTAAGTCAGAATTATGTCAGTGATTTTGCTTGTACCTTTAGATATCACTTTATTATAGTTGTCATATGGACTCCAATACCTGTAACTGATTTGATGGTAAATATTCTCTATTCCATTCCCATTCAAATCCTAGCTGCCCCTTACCTGAGTTTCTCATAGTAGTTTCTTAATAAGTGAAAGAAAAAAATACAATGTGAAGAATCACAATCATTTAAAGCAATTCTAATACAATAAGAGTATGTTAGCTGCAAATGTATCTTTTTCAATCTACAGCATTTACTTAACTGATATTTTATATAAACAGATTATTGTGTCCTTAATCTTCAAAAAATTAGTAACAAACCTATAGTTACCTGCTGAAACCCCAGGTAATCCTGTATAGTAGAAGATGCATAAAATACCAAAGCATCTGTAGTGACAACCAATACAAAACCATTCAAAGCCTACAAGGAAACAACATTCCAAAATTAGTAATGTGATGAAATTCATTACTAATAAACACTATCAGTTGATGCTATTTTACTACTGAAAAATATTCTCTGAAAAGGTTAATATTAGTACACCTTACAAATATAATCATAGCATACAATCTTGGAGAGAAATATCTTTTGTTTGGCTATGGAAAAAGCTTACAGCAAAATTTAATGCTCAATCCCATTAATTTTAAAAATGGTTTCCTACTCTTTCTCACACTCTAGATCTTCCATTTTAAATTTACTGCACATTTTTTAAACATAAGCTGTATAAACACTAACTTGTCAAATATTTTTAGAACAGTATAAAAAATGTTGACTAAATAGATACTTAGAGAAATTTGATAGAAAAAATATGCAAAGATAATTCAAGCAATATGATTAAATTTGTGTACTATCAAAGTATCAAAATCTGGACTACACATAAGAACACACAGCAAATATAAGTCCACTTAAATTTAATATAATTACTAAATATGTGTAGGTTTAAAGCTGTCATTTTTTATGTGCTATTTTTATTCCATCTGTACTATGCTTTTTCCATTATATCTACTTTTGGACAATGTTATTTGTCTTTTAGTTTGCAAGTTATACTCTTCTCTTTTGGCAGTTAGGCAGTCCAATGTTCACACCACTATACTCATCTTAAATAACTAAGTTGTTTAGATGTGGACAGGATTTCTGTCTGTCTCTTCTAATAGTGTATGGCCTTGGTTAATTTAGATACCCCTTTAAACTTTAGGGTTATCATTTGAAATACATTTTATTGTATGAATATATTGTATCATCTAACTCTGCCTAAATACATTTAACATGGTAATTATATATTAAGATCTTTGTCCTCTATTATTAGTCACAAAGATTTACCCTACTTGCCTGAAAAATGTGTAAACTGCAGTTGATAGTGTTATTTACTGCTAACTCAAAAATGAAGCTGCAGATTTTTTATTAGCATGGTAATAAATTGGACTGGATGGCTTTTTAATTATTTAGTTCATGTATTTTTATGTATTGGAACATTCTATTTTTATTGTTTGATTTTTTATTTGTAAAGTAGTAGTAAATTTAAGTTAATCTAGAATTTAAAAATTTTGATAAACTATTTTTAACTTTTTATTTATGAGCTTTTTGTTAAAACCAGAGGAAAAGACTGCTCAACAAAAATTTAATCCAGGTTGAATATTGCATCTCTGGAAACATACTCTATCAACCATTTACCCTATAGACATAATTACATGTTGAAAGTATTAAGTAAGATGCCATTAATGGCAACAATATATAATGAAATAAGCCCTCTTCAGATGTCTACAATATTTTTGGCCATCTACTTCATAAAGAAAAAAACAAAAGCATGGTCCTAAGCAAATCCTATGGGAGAGTAATCTATAAATGGTATCTGATATAATTCATACCTAGTGAATTCTTAAATACCTAAATGTTTACAATTTTTAAATAATTTAAAAACCCATTACTTTTGTGTTAGTATTCTTACTGTGGCTATACTGAAAATATTTTAGAAGTTAAAATTTATTGGCTGATAATAGAAATCATTCATTATTACTTTATATAAATGTAATGCCTATGGTGTGTTTAATCACTTTCAGCAGCAATTACTAGAATGTTTTCCTATGGCATGAATAAAGACTCATTTTGTTTCAGTTAACATACACATAGATGTTCAGCTAAGATGAGGACTTATGCTTGCATATATTAAATTTAACATAATGCAAGCAAAAGTTAGTTTTCATTATTAGGGATTTGAACACAATTACAAAATTATAATAATAAATTACTGGCGTTACTACAACTTATGGCTATCTTTTTGTCATAATGCAAACCAAGTTTTTCACTCAGTGGAACTGAAAGTTATCACATAACAGTGACAGCACATACAGAACACATCTTCATGTTGTTTCTTTGACAAAATAAATAACTGAGCATTTCATCTGAACCAAATATTACATCAGTTTCAAGAGGAAAAAAAACTTGTTCTTGAGCATAAACTAGGATTAACAGTTGCTAAAGTAAACTGCATGTTAAGGCACACAGAGCTGCCAAGAGTTTTAAGAACACATTTAAAAATAAATCTCAATTTTGAACTAGTAAATGAGTACAATTACCTATATTCTTTAAAAAGGTATATACACATCTGAAGTTTTAATGAGAAACTTTAAGTTATTCCAATTCATGCTATTTGAAGCACCAACTGATAAGCAGACATCTAATTACTCATCTTCATACACTTCCATTTTTTCATGTACATTAGTCTCCCTTTATCCACAGGGGATATGTTCCAAGACTCCCAGTCTTAAAACGGAGTATAGCACTGAACCCTATATATGTAATGTTTTTTCCTATACATACATACCTATGATGATAAATTTAAGTTCTAAATTAAGCACAGTAAGACTGACAGTAACTAAATAGAACTATAACAATACAAATATTTTTATAAATATTATGCTTACATAGTAGGAAAATTATGTGACTGTGTTCACTCTCAAAATAATCATCGTAACTCATTTTTTAACCAGTTGACCATGAAATAAGGAATAAGGGGAGACCACTGTACTAGCATTACAATGCTACTGAAATTCAGATAAAAGTTGCCTGAAACGCTGGGTAACTCCTAAATAAATAGGGAATATTTACAAGACTGATTGACATTTCCCATTTACGACTTCCCTGATTATAAGCAATTATATTTACTAAAATTTACCTGTAATAAGAATTCTCCTTCTTGTAAGATCAGGTCTTCCCCCAATTTTGTTTGACAGTTATCCTGGACACCGTTTCGGTCAGGTGGAGGGGATTTTAATGCAACTATGGAAAAAAAAAAGGGGGGGAACAATGATTATAGAATAGGTAGCTCTTAAATTCAGCAAATTCAAAAGGCTATCACAGAGAACCCTGTACATGAAACAAAGAGACAATGTGACATAGTGGTGTCTACTGGTACTTTAATGAATAAGTAATCTTTTGCTTTTATGCTGTTCAATGTGAGCTGACAGATTGTTAAAATATTTTTGAATTAAATTCACTATATGATTTTTGGCATATCACTTAGATTTTTTTGGACTCTGAAATATATGGTTGATACCAAAAGAAAAGGGTAAAGGTGGGAGGAGGAGAGGAGATGAATTTAATGGTTGGAAATGGAGCTACAGCTTTGGTGATGGGCACAGTAAGGCATATACATATAATCAAGGTGTGAAGCTGTTACTCATAAAATTCATCATCTAAACCAAATGGTTAATTAATAAAGTCTTATTTTAAAAAACAGGCATTTTGAAGAATTGTATCATACTTCTATACTCTTCCCCTTTCCATTTATGAGAATAAGGCTCTTCAGAATATAAACTGTAAAAAATATCTATATGAAAATGTGCAAACATCAGTGAAATGTGGAATATAGAGAAACAAAACAAAGTGAAAACCACACTGATAATAATGAAAACTTGAGACAATCAGAAGGGGAGGGTTAGTGGGGTGGGAGTTGGGGAGTGAAGGGGCCCTGTGTAACATGGTAGAGGATTGTTGGGGCACTGGTGGTGGGCAGGGTGTGAAAGTATGTATTTCTAGAAGTTTGAACCTCTAAACCCAGGAGTAAATGCAGGTGTAAACCTACTTTACCTCAATAAACATTTTTGGACTCATAAATATATGACCTCCCCTGGTGATGCAGGGGTTAAAGTCTCAGTGATATGAGGCTATTGCCAGCCACCACTACATGAGTTTGATCCCCAGCCAGGGAGCAAACCCACATGGCGCAGTAGACCTCTCCTTTCTCACCCACTGCTCCCCTCAGCAGTAAATTTCAGTAGATCCACCAGTTCTGCTCCCCACTCTGTCTCTGGTGAATCCTCTTACCTCCTGTACCTCTGGCCTACACTCCAGTTCATTTATGAATAAATATTAAAAAAATAATTTGGGGGCCTCCCCGGTGGCGCAGCGGTTGAGCGCTGGGTTGCGAAGCTGCCCGCAGCCTCTGCAGCGCCGGTTCGATCCCCGGCTGCTCCCCGGCCACCAGAGGAGGGTCCCACATGGCGCGCAGACCTCTCCTGCCGCCCGCTGCTCCCCTCAGCAGTGTACTTCGGTCCTTCTGCCTGCTCTGCTCCCCGCTCTGGCTCTGGTGAATTCTCTCACCCTCCAGCGCTTCTGACTGTACCCAGTGCTTGTATGAATAAATAAAAAAAAAAAAATAATAATTTGGGGGGAAAAGCAAAATATATTTCCATTAAGTTTAGATCCTCTTGGATTAGGATAAAAAAACATTAGGTTCATGTTAAATTTATAAGTAAACTTCTATCCAAGAGCAACTACATGCTTCTATTTTGCAAGTCTGCTTTTGTTTTTGTTCCATTATAGTCTTTTACAACTGTCTATAAAAAAGATTTGCACATTTACTTTTATGCTTAGTCCTAGGCATTACTTCTTTATTAATTAGAATCTGTGGCATCTTCATTATTATAGTCAAATTGCTATTACATAAAGGAAGGTCTGCTGGTACAGCGGAATGCTGTGTCTTGAGAGAGCATTTTCTCCAGAAGAGAGCACATATCTCTTCTCCCTTCCCACTTGTCCCCTCTTATTTTATACACACACACACACACATATATATTTTCTCATTGAACATCACGTTATTTCACAGAAAAACTAGAAGAACCTCCCAACACTTCCTAAAAAAATCTTAAACATATTTTTAAAGTCCTTACAGTGTGATCAAAGAACTTTGCTTAAAATTAAGTATTTAGGCAGCTACTATAAGCTTATAAATTTACATATATAAATCTGCATATGTGTTTATAATCAGGGGGAAAGCACAGCTGAACAGAAATAACATAGCTACCACTTACCTACTTATCATTTTCCAAAGTACTCTCAAATACCATCACACTTAGCCTGTGGATACTGGTATCTGACAAAATTGAGTTCAAATCGCATCTTAACACTTACTAAATGAGTGACCTCCAAGAGCCTGTCCCCTAATACATGAAGGGGTGACTGAAAAAAACACCACCAAATAGCCACCCTACAAGGTTGCTGCAAAGAATAATGAAAATATACATGAAGTTCCTGGCCTAGACTAGCTCAAGAGCAGTCAGTAAATGGCAGTTATTAGTACTTCCCATAGCCCTCGGATGACCTTGTCATAAAAAGTAGAGTTTTTAGATATGCTCCCATTTTTCTGATCTCTATTTAACCTGTAATGCTTAAATACACCATCTACTATAGCAAAACCAACTTGGACATTCCTTTAAAAATTTATTTCAAAAAGATTTTTGGGCCTCCCCTGGTGGCACAGCGCTTGAGGGCTGGGCTGCGAAGCTGCCTGCAGCCTCTGCAACACCGGTTCGATCCCTGGCTGCCGGTGAGGGTCCCACATGGCGCGCAGACCTCTCCTGCTGCCCGCTGCTCCCCTCAGCAGTGTACTTCGGTCCTTCTGCCTGTTCTGCTCCCCGCTCTGGCTCTGGTGAATTCTCTCACCCTCCCACGCTTCTGACTGTACCCAGTGCTTGTATAAATAAAAAAATAAATCTTTAAAAAAAAATTTTATGTGCGAAAGATAAACTGGCTCAGTGAAAAACTAGAGCTTTACTACTAACTAGATTTTCTCTGTTTGAGCAAACCATCACATAAAAGCAATTTTCATGTTTGAAGTATATTTTCTGGAAAATCATCAGTGCATGTGTCACACTGAAATCTTATGCCAAGTTCTAGTCTGTGCAGTACTTCAAATATACCTCTTTGAAAAAAGAAGCCCAAAGCTTGGCCTCTGAATATAACAATTTCCAAAGGCCAGAGAACAGATTTCCTCAGCCAAAAAAATAGCTTGAGGTAAATTAATTGATTTAACAGTTAATCATGCCAAAAGGAAACACTCTTCTCTCACTGAAGGTGAAAGAAAGGTTCCTCCCCCCACTTTTTATTCTGTAAATTTGTTTACTTTCTAATGGCCAATTTGCTTGAATGCATTGAATCCTCACAATGTCAGGGTTAACTACACTTCAGTATTGAGTTACACCATATAGCAATAAGATTTCTCTATTTAAAAAGAAAATAACAAAATCAAACCCATTACATTATGAAAGTGGCAAAGTAACCCTAAAATAGGAATAGCTATTAATGTTGTCAAATTTAAAATGTTTAAATTATTAGGAAGCTTTCTTAATCAATGACTTGATGACAGTTCCAGCCACAGTGACTGGACCACTGAATAGCTAAACTGAAATGGAAAAAGGCCATCTCAGAGTTAGTTGCAGTTTGTTTGTGGACAGGTATGGGGATATTAAACAGTATTAGACATCAGACAGACTCTGCCTTTAAGTAGGATTGATAAGATAGGGAAACAAGGAGCCATAAAGGAGCTCCAAAAACATTAAATACAAAAATGGGATTTAATTAAAATAACCATAGGAACTTGAAAGAAAAAACACTTTCTGAAGTGTTTACAATTCTCTGTTGGAAGGACAACAGTTCACATGTATAACTATTGCTCAAATAGGACAAATACCAAAGGTTTTGCCAAAAATAAATGTTTCTGTTCTCCTGTTTAAGGTCGGTAAATATCACTAAGATCAGGTAAGACTTTAATACTGTACAAAGATAAGCTCAGGAGGGGTTTATTTCCTTCCCTATTCTTTATCTAAAAAAATACTAATATGACTTTGTAGAAAACTTATTTCATATCTTGGTGCCTTCACCCACATTATATAAATTTTTGTCCATTTTCTCTATTATTGACCTCATACCTACCACCCCCTTGCTTTTTAAAATTTATTAGATGATGTATTAGTATTATTTATTTTCATGTTCATATTTTCTGCCTTGAATAGAAAGCAGAAGGTCAAAGGTGTACTGTTATCAACACTATTTTGTACCATCTGAGTGCTCTAAATAATTTCCTTAGTAATATATGATAGTTACTGGGCACACACTATGTATCAAGCAGTTCCCATATATTATATTATTACAGCTTATTTAATTTACTTGTCTTTGAGACTGGAATTGTTGACTTTTCAATAAACCAGGAAACTGACACTTAGATAGGTTAAGAAACTTTTCCAAGGTCACAGAACTTTAAGTAGTAGAGCTCAGATAAAAACCTAGGTAGCCCTACCCTAAATGGCAAGCCAATATTAACCATCTACCAGACTCCTCCCACTATGCTAACTACCTTTGACCTTTAGTTTCCTCATTTTTAAAAGAGGACAATGATACTTCTGGAGAAAATTTCTTCTGAGGGCTAAAATTAAAAAGTAGAGTACCTGGGGAATGCCTGGAATCTGTAACTGACCATCAAAAATAGAGATAATGGACTGAATACAGGGTTTACACATCCTCAAACCACTAGGAACAGATGACAATAATGGGGAGTCATATTATGTAATATGATACTATTATGACTACATTATAGCTATAAGAATTTTAAAAGTACTTTAAAACTGTAAATTGTCATCAAAATTATATGAAACTTGTTCCATTACACCTCTAGAATAAATGACTTTCATAAAAACATTATCTGCAAATAAGTCACCATCTGATTTTGCTACAAGTATCTGTTGTACTGAACAGAAGAATACAAAATCACTACCTTGAAAGGAGATATGCACTCCAATGTTCAGGGCAGCACTGTCTGCAATAGGTCAGTTATGGAAACAACGCAAAGAGAATGATAAATACCAGAAGATTTCAATCATATGTGGAATAGAGAGGAAAAAACAAAGGAACTGATAAGACTAATCCAAAACAAATCCTAGAAATAGGACCACAGAACTGAGGCTACTAGGGAGGGGGAGGTGGGAACAAAGTGGGGATGGGGCACGATGATATAAAATAAAGGACTATGGGTGGCTTCACAGCGGGTGTAGGGTGGTGACATACACTTGAAGAGGTCTGAACCTAGTCTCTAAATTATATACAGTGTTGTAAACCAATGTTAACTCAATAAAGAAAAACGAAGAAAAAATTTCACTATTTCCTCATGGAGAGATCAGTGAAATAATTACATAGTAAGAATTTAACTGATGAGAGAATTGAGAATGTGAATGTATCACAGAATTATCTAATTGTTACAATACAGACTGATTCAGTCTTACTCCCACATGCACTTAATTACATCCAAGTTTCCTAATACTGAATTTTCCTTCCTTATACATCTAAGTGCAGATTTCCCTTTCTCCCAACAAGCCAAGAATTTCCTTTTATGAAAACATGTTTTAGACTGTGAGAAATTCATGAGGAAGACATATTGGCATGTGGTAAACTATAAATGTTATTATAGTTTACATTTAGGCAGAAAGGGGACATGTCTTGCCAGAGAAAAATATTAAGTCTTTTTAATCTTTCCTTGTGGTATAAATACATTTTTATATTTATTATCCCCTTTATTACTTCCGATGAGAAAAAAATTCTATTCCCACATTAAGCTGTCACTTACAAAATTTAACCAAATACATATACTTAAAAATCAGAAAGGGTTAAGTAATGCAATATTTCTGAACTATAAGGAAACATTCCCCAGTTTGGTATGGATAAACATTTATAATTTCCATATAATATATTTAGTCTACGTAAGCAGTTATTTCTGCCTACTTTGGGACTTTGTATCCTGAATGAATATAGGTTGCTTAACTAATGGTTACTATCTTCAGCAAATCTAAAATATAGTTTTATAAAGCTTAAAAAGCCCTTAAAAGTTGGATCATTTACTACCCGGAATTACTTGGAAAATGACTTACAAAGATGTTACTTAATATTTTTCCAGTTTTTATGCAATTCTACATTAACTATATGTTAGGTCTCTGAATTAATGGAACCAACAAGAGCAGGAATTTGCCACTGTAAGACTGAACTTCAAACTATTATGGATACAGTCTGAAACAGAATTTATTCAACTAGAGTATTGTTTCTGAAACTTGTAGATGTCAGAATCACATGAAAGATTATTAAAACATTGCTGAACTCATCTCTAAAATTGTGATTCAAATGAGTAGGATGGAGCCCTTCAGTTACCACTGCAAACCATTTCCTAAGTGATTAAGGACAAGATGTCTTTGAGAACTGGGAGAACAATCAGGACATAGGAAGTAACTTATAAATAAATGTTCTGGGTCTCATCTCATTTGAAGTATTTTCTAAAATTATTCTTTTGCTTGAAGAATACACTTTAATATAAGCGTCTTTAGAAAAATACCAATTTTATAAAGATGAAAAGTGAAGCACATATTTTAAGACAAATATAGGACAATAAAGAAAAATTCTCTCTACATACATAACAAGTAACACACTTGTGTGCATAGCTTACATCCTCACCAGAGCAAGTTATTTCACCTTTCCCTAAACAAAGTACCTAGAGTTAAGTGTGTGCCACTTCTGATAAAAGACTAAAACAATTATGAGAAATAGTTTATTACATATTATGCCAAAAGAATGAAAGCAGTATATTAGCAAATTTCCACCTCTAAGTAAAAATAAATTCAACAGAGGAATTCTCTGATGATAGTAATACCGGTTCCCTAGCATCCTTTATGCGTATTCTCAACTACAAAATTTTTTTCATTCATAAAATGTCAGTACTCCCCAAGAAAGAATTTCAATTATTTAACTATAAAATTTACCTCACAGATCCCTTATCTTTAAGGTAAATATACTACAAATTTCATGGCCATGCACACTCTGTGAAGAGTGAGGTTTAAAGGTCTTCTTTAAGCCACAAGATCAGCTAACCAAACTAGCCTCCAAGCCTTCTGCCTACTGGTGCTTCTGCTACAGGATACAACCTCCCTCCTACCACAGTGACATAAAGAGCAGGGATGCTGCCTCCACAACTCATCGTCTAGACACCTGAACTAGACCCATCAGGAATCTAGCCAACAAAGGAATATTCTGTACAATGAACATAAAGGGTACCTACAGCACTACCCCCATCAGTTGGGTAAATTCAAAGCTACAAGAAACAAATAATCCAATACAATTTAAAATTCATGAAGTTGATCTACTCTGACTGCTGGTCACCCTTTCAACCTCTAGCTACTCACATCTGAATGGCTTTATGGCTTCTAGGGTCAACCAAGGACCAGATATTATCTGGCGACCATTATTTATCTATATCAATTTCATTTTATACTTTTAAGTAAAATTTTCTTTGTCCCTCTAGTTGGAAGAATCTAAACACCAAATGAAGGCATCTTTAAGTGAAATCACTATCAGCTCAGCATAGTTTCATAATTCCATAGATTTGCTTCCCTCCACTATGCTCCTCCTTCGAACACCTCATTGTTGATATTTTCCCTCTTACTCTCTGATGTCCCTTCTAAAATATTTTATTTATTTTCATGATTTAAAATATTATTCCCAATACATTAGAATGTTTGCAGTATCTAAGCCTCCAGAAATGAACAAAGAAATGAATTTTAGCTACTGAATAAAACTGGCTGATCAAAAAAGTCAAAAGGTAATAAAAGCAGGATTTATAAATAACACAAATATTATTACTGAACAAAAATGATTAGTGGTGATGTAACCACTATATTCAAATTTTTGAATCTCTAGATTTATAGTTTCAGTTATAGAAGGTATCATGAATGTCATAATTAGATTCCTATTTTAAAATGTACCTTCTAGAAAAAAATCTATGGATAAATTAAATTCTAAGATGGATTAAGACCACAGGTAAATGAAGCTGAATACTGTACAATGATTTCAAATGTATACATCTTTTTAGACAAACAATTCTATTTCAGATATTTCTACACTTACTCATTATACTTCATAAAAATGTTAACCCTTAAAGGAACTTTACTGTTTAACTCATTTTTAGTGAGCATATTCAAGCTCATTGTTAGCATTATTCATGTCTATACTATATATTCGCTTTTAAAGAATAATGTTCTGGTTACACAGATACCAACACAGGACTGAAATCCAAAAAAAATGTGCATGTTGAAAATGAATGAACAGAATAGTTCTCGTTTAAAAAACCTCATGAACTGGAAAAGAACTGTTAAAGGATCTGCAAAGACAACTAAGAAAAGAATACTTAGGATTTTGAAAGTCAACAAAGATAAACAAATGTAAACAATAAGGTCAAATAAATGTCAGATCATCATACAATGTTAACTTATCTCTTGTCATTCTCTTCTCTCCCATAGTGTTTTTACACTTACTGATTTTAAATGTTCCAATATTTATGTAATATCACATCTTATAAAATGGTGGCAATTTAAAACATGTATCATAATGATTCAAGACTTATATTTCCCCTAACTTTTCCTAGTTTCAAAATAACCAGAAAACTATCTTGAGAACAGTTGCCAATGCAGGACTCCAGAATTAAAGACTCAGACCCCTAAACTTATTTCCATCAGGCTCAATGTAATCTAGGGAAAAAAATCCACTTTCTATGGTTTCTAAATTTTTCTTTTCATAACTTCATACATCTCAATTATAAAGCTGTCATAAAGAATCAACCATGACTCAGATATAATGGAAGATGTAAAAGATTTCTAATTTTAAATGTGCAATATTTACTATGACTATTTACTGAATGCACAAGTGCTTCATGCTGCATCTAGTGTCACTGAAAAGAAAACTTTTCTTTTTTCACCTCTTTAAATTATCTGTTCTAAACAGAGAATATGTATTAGTCATTCCCAAATTTTTGATTTTGGGAGTTGTTGTCAAAAAGTAGAGTAATTTAGACAGTACTTTCACTGTGATGAATATTTTAAAAAGGGATAATGAAATCTAATTCAAAATACTTTGTATTTTGAAATTACTCTCAGTAACAGCAAAACATTACCATACCGATTCAGACTGGTCAAGAAGCCCAGTGTCCACTGTTTGATCCTGTCACTGAGAGGCACAATTAGAAGGAAACAATCCTTTTCCATAACATCAATGGATTTCAAAAGCTAAATTATCACCATCTAAGTACTAGCCTTCCTTTAATAAACTATTATTTATTGTAGTCATTTAATTTTTTCAACTCTTGAGTATTTTCCATCTCAGTGGCAACACATTTGCATTAATGTGATATGGTTCCTGTTCATAGGCACTGCATTTTTTAAAATTAAAAAAATACTTTAATCTTACGTTCTGGAATTTGGTTGAAAAGTTTGAACATACTGGTAATAACAAGGATTTTAGGGAATGAAAACACAGGCTTTCAATCTGTATTTCTAGAACATCAGTTCACACTGACTTGTCAGCTTGTATTTCTACTTGATCGGGTGAGCTCTCCTCAGGTACCCCACTAGTTTGATTTAATCTATCTTGAGAGTCAAAAATTACACTTTCACCACAATGTTTCATTTACTGCCAGTATGAGAAAACAGCAATTTGGGATTTTGTGTTGTGTTGTTTTCTAAAAACATAAAAGACTGCAGAAATGCTTCAAAGACATAATTTAGTCTTTAAAAAATAAAAATGAGTAGGAAGAAGTAGGAAAGGACACAGAAGAGCAGTGTTACTGAGGAAACTGAATAGAATTCAGTTTCTACTATTCTATTTATTATTATTAATCCTAAACATATCAAAATATGTCCATCTTTTCTCACTTTTTCTTCTGTGTAAACTCAGTCCCTCACAGTGTTTAGAATAAAGCAGAATTTTGAATTATAAACTTTATCATAAAATATTTTCACCTAATCCAGTCAAAGAATCTGTTCCTAATTTTACCATGTCCGAAGAAAAATGACTTAGTTTCATAAAAGTACTTCAAAATTACATTTTAGAATGTTTTGATTAATCAGAGATGGGCAAATATTAATGTTGCAATTGAAACTTAAGTGTTGCTTTTCAGACAGTCACAGAAGAGTCATGGCTCCCAAATCTAAGAAGATCCATCCAAGTTGGATTATTTAAACTAGCAATAAATAGATGTATTTTCTTGGAAAAATATCTATTGTTACAGTAAAACTTGAGTTTCCTTTCTAACAAGATTGTATGATTACTCGTTTATATTGTTCTTTCCGCAGGAATTCACACACCCCCTGTTTGCATCCTGTTATTCTCTTAGAGCTTCCCTTGACTTGGCTATACCATTTCCCAATTAGTGAGAGAGTGGTTTTAATGGCACACAAAACTTCTAATAACTGGCCATCCTTTCCATCTACTATTTTACCAGATCCTAAGGATTACCCTGAAAATTTCATCCTCTGTGTTCTCTCAAATATTGTATTGCAATCTTAGAGACATCACTGGCATTTGCAGAAGACTCTGGAACCTTTTTTTTTTGGTGATTATTTCTCTCAGTTTCCATCTAACTATTTCTATATTAAGCAACCTAATAAACTCCTTAAGGTACATGCCTTTCAAGTAAACACATTTATAATCTTCCTAAAATTTTGTGCATTAGTCTTGTCTTTCTGTAGGCAAAGAAAGCAATTAAAAAATAAACAACTAATTCAGGGTATACTCCAGGCCAGGTTAAATCACTGCCATAGATTCATCTAGCATGCTAATTAAAATACAGACTCTGGTTCTACACAGAATCTACTGAATCGACTTTTTAAGAGGGGCATGCCCTGAAATGTGCCTGTGAACAAGCTTTCCAGGTTATCCATAAGGACACTGAAGTTTAAACAGCAGTAATGTAAAAGATTAAAATTAAAATAACATAACTAGAGAAGGAATGGTACAAATATGGTAATAAGATCCTATTGTCAAATACACTGAACCAAAACAAAAAAATAAACTGATTAGAGTTTGGTATGTCCTTTACTGTGGAATTAAATAGGACATACATATCTAATCATACATAAATAAGTATATGTGCACATTAAATGTACACATACAATGCCTAGAAGGCAATAATTTAGTACTTAAATGGCACAGTGACTACTCTCTAAGCAACTTCAGTTCAGTTCTGCCCTACTATTTCAAACAGTGAACAGCCCACACTTTTTTTTTCTTTTTAATACATATAGAGAGAGTTTGATTTTCCATTATAAAGGAGCAGGAAATGAAGAGGCAAAATTCAGGTCAACAAATCTCTACCAGAGTCAAGGATAAAGTTTCCCAGGTTAGTGACTGTGAACTCTCTAAGGGCAGAGATGACATATTACATGCATGGAATCCCACTCCACAGGGTAAAGCAGGAAACAGCATATGAGGATAAATGCTGAGGATCAGGAAAGCATTCCATGAAGCTGGAAGTGGCCTCAAGCTAACAATCTACAACATGTCCAGTTCAACCACCAGTGTCTAAGATTCTGTCTGTAGAGCTAGGGTGGGGCTCAAGAGCTGGCTTTTCTAAGTTCCCAAGTAATTCTGATGCTAATGCTACTTCTCTGTAAACAACACTTTGAGAACCTCTCAGGTCTAGGGAAAAGCACTCAGGACTTTGCTATATAAAATGTTCCCAGAAAAGTAATTTTGAGATATTGTCAGAAAAAACAATGTTGGGCATCTAGAAACATGGGTTCCATTTCTAGCTCTATCACATAGTAACAATATACCTGATAAATACCCATACCACTGAATATCACAAAACTGATTTCAAAGGTGAAGGGTCTGGTACAGATGAAAAATGAAAATTCAAAGACTTTTTATAGAGGTCAGAGAAATTCTAAGAGTTCACTACGAAATTTTAACATATATACTGCCTTTAAATCATTATCCTCAAATCAGTGTCTGTGGCCAGAGCACAACTGTTAAACTATATCCCAAATAAAGAACATATAAAAAAGCAAAAAAGATCAAACCATCTAAATACAAATATAAAAGGAAGTGGACTTTTTTTGTACTAATCTAACCACAAACTACAAATTCAAGTATCTGTGAATGTGGTGTCTGGGCACTTCCTAGTGACCGAGAGTAGCAGTATCAACATTAACCTCATCTGAGACTTGTCAGAAATGAAGAGTCACTGGCCACACCTAAACCTACTGAAAAAGAACCTTTGTTTTAACAAGATCTTTGTGTGATTTACAAGCATGTTAATGCCTGAGAAGCACTGACATAGGCCACTGAGATTGTATCACTAATTCTTTACTACTACTGTAAAGTAACATATTTAAAAGATGGAACATTTGGTGAAAAAAATCAATTTCTGACATAATGGGAAATCAAGGAGTTATTTTACATGAAAAAGAAATGAAATATTTTCAAACAACAAAATATTTATGACAGTGAAACACTATATACTGAGAAGTAATAAATATCACCTAGTTCAAATCTTAACTGTAAAACTCACTAGTAAACTGGAGTATAGGGATGCTAACTGGGTTTGGATAAAATTACAGTTTGTGAGTGGTAGAATGGAGACTAAAATCCAAATCTACTGACTCCTATACTAAGATACTCTTTCTGGTAGAAAAAAATTTAAAATTGCATTCCATGAAATTAACATACAGTTAATATAAAAAAGAAGTGTGCATAACTCAGAAAGTATAAATGACATATCTATGAAAACATACTAAAGGAAATTCAGCAAAAATATAATAGTTAACATTCCTAAAAACAGATAGGGAGAGGGTTGGGGGGAGAGTAAAAGAGTGAGAAAAAGATTGATTTTAAAAGACTGCATTAGTGTAAGTGGAAGTGAAATCTAACATTCTTAATGTGGATATAATTTCCAAATAAAAGATTTTCAAAGAATGTTACTAACATTTAAGAGGCAGAGTCCTTGAATGAATCTGGAAAATTGCTTCATAGAATTATTAAAAATCTAGATTTGAGTCAAGTGTTAAAATACAGCAATCTTTTTCACATATGGCTAATTTTTGCAGTTTTCATCACCAAAGCAGAGGCAGCTATATTCAAAATATGTATTTCATAAGTGGTGAATAAGAAATTTAAGCCTGCTAGCTTACCATCAAAGAAGCTCTTGGCCCTCAGGTAACTGACACTGAGTCTAAGAACGGAGAGTTTGTCCAGCTTATTAATAACATCTTGCGGAAAAGGCAACAGGCTAGCCAATCGGTCCAGCTCTGTATTAAGTCGGTCTCTATGTCGCTTGGAAGGATTTGATTTGATTCCTTCAGCTGGGATTGGCTTGACACTGAAAAATAAGCAGAATACCATGAATCCCTTAAAACATATGAAGCAAAAATTTCTACTGCATTACAGCACCTCCTGTAATATTTCTCTAATAAAACATACATCTAAAGTCTACTTAGACTTTATATATAAGTCCCTTCAAAATGATCTTTTCAGATCTTAAGAAAAACAAGGACAAAGCAAAATTCTTCATAATTTATTAAAAACTCAAGAACCATCATAGGAAAATGTAGACAACACCTTATTGACTTTTTACCAATGGTGATACAGTGATTTCTATCCAAACAATCAACTAAGAAAAAAGAAATCTGCAACATTATGTTAAAATCATGCTTCTTTTGATAACCTCTAGAAAACACGCTGACATACTTTATGTTAGATAAGTAACCCTAAATAATAAGCTGGTATTTCTCATCCTCAGCTTCTTAAATTTCACACTTTCATTCCATCAATGACAACTTTCCAAAACCCTTCTGGCACCTCCAAAAGGTTCCCCAGCTATCCTCCAATATTTAAATGAATAAATGACTTTTTTTTTAACTGTGATTATTGATAAATTTTGCTTTTATGACTGGTGAGTAGTAATTGCACTTACTAGCTTTCACATTTTACTTCTGAGTTTGAAAGTCCAACAACTAGCATGATTTTACCATTTGTGTTTATTTATATTTATTTTTAGACTTATGGTTAGGAGTATACTGGTTCAGAAATGAGAAATTAGGTAACTTCATACAAAGGCTTTACCCAGGAATTCAAAGCAGAAATTCATTACTTAAAGTGACAATAGACCGGCATACACCCATGATGAAATATACAGGGAAGATATTTAAAGAAGTAATTTTGAGATCATGTCACTGCATCTTTCCATTTGTCTTAAAAAGAAATCTCATAACAGACATTTTTGACAATTCAAATTAAATTGAAATATCTTAAAAAATAGAAACTGACATGACCAAAGCACTAATAATTTGATTAAATCAAAACATTTCCAGAAACTTCTGTTTTCAATGTATATATCCAAAATTTATATTAATACTGAAACAAGAAACAAATGATAGCATAAACATGAAATTTTAGCATGTTGAATGCTGTCCCCAATAAATTATTTCTTCAACCTGTTTATCTCTTTTCAAAAGGTTCATTTCTACATAAGTAATAAGTTGATAGTGACGTATTTTCTCTAGACTTTGCATAATCTGTATAATCACGTAACAAAAAATTGGTAACTGTCTCCCTAGCTATTTCCCCTTAATCTTATTGACTTATAATTAAATTTAAATTACAGCTAATTACTATATTTCTCTCATCAACTGAATTTTAATTTTTACCTATAATGCATGTCTACTCATTGAATAATTCTCTACTGATCAACAACTTGTCATCACAAATCGCTATTTGCACCTACCATATCCTGAACAATCCAGGACAACTCTTCTACATATTCAAGCAGTAAGTTGCTTGAAAGAAAGTTGTTTTTTTTTTTTACAAAAGATGGTGTCTGAGATGAAGTCTGAACAAGAATCAGGATTTCAGAAGCATGGCTGGGGGCTGGTGAACTGTGAACAGAGAGCCCTGTCTGAAGTGGGGAGAACAAGGGTACAAGAGAAGACCACATCCTTTCAACACATACTGATCATCTACTACGTGCCAAGCACAAAATACTTAGCCATGAACAAAACTTATTGGCGTTCCTGTTCTCAAGAAGCTTACAACCCAGTGTGAGGACATAGAAATATATGTGAATACACATATAACTTTTCAGACTGTTAAAAGTGTTAAGAAAAAAATCAAGATAAGGAACTAGTAATGAGTGATGGGGTACTGGTTCTTAAGGCCACAGAAAGTCTCTAATGAGATATTTCAGCACAGACACAAATACAGTGATGGAGTGTCGTGTGGGATGCCAAAGTGTTTGTGGAAACAGCAAGTCTCATCATACAAATGGTAAATTTTCAGCTGGGGTTTTACATGGACAGGATGGCATGCAGGCCAGTTGTCACTGAGGATAGCACTTCTTTTTAAATTGCAAGTCCATGTTACTTCTCTGATTCAGACCTTTCAGTAGCTCCAAACAATCCATGTTGCTTAGCCTAGCAAACAAAGTCCTTCTTGATGTTTAAACAACCTCTATTTCTTTGGCTTCATTTCCTCCAGTTAAAGCCTTCCTTGTTTATTATACTTCAGGGCTAAGAAATTATCAATTATACTTTATACGTCAGGGCTAAGAGTTACCAATACGTACTTTGATACTTTTATACACGCTACTTCTTAGAACTTTGATACTTTTATACATGCTACTTCTTAGAATCTCGTGTCTCACCTGCTTGAAAGCCCTACTCAAGTAGCTAACTTTTTATAAAGTCTTCCCTCACCTACTCACAATGGATTCCTCCAGTACCACTTCTGCACCTGATTTATCAATTACAAGTCTCTTATACAACCATTCCATTAATGATTGTTGATAACATCTCCCACAGATGAAATAAAACCCAATCTTGCACTCTTGGTAGCTTTCCAATAATAATTATCAAACACTGGGAAGCAAGACAAGGTGATAGGAGAGAGGCAAAAATAACAACAGTATGAGAACGAAGCTTACAGGCAGTCCTCCATGTGGTATTGTTGTGTTGGTTTCATCCTGTGTTGACTCACTGTAGATGAGACTGCTTGTTTACCCAACACAAAACTGTCCACAGATCTAATATAATTCACTCTTATGGAATAATATGAGATCCAATATGTATACATATATGTAACCTCTACCGCACACACGTGTTTGTTGCTCTCATTACTATGTAAACCTAATTATTTGTATCCCTAGTACACAGCATGCTATTAAGCACAAAGTGAATTCTCAGTTCATATATGCTGATTGGTAGTGTCCAAAAGAGAAATGACTGCAGCCTGACCAAAGTTAGTGGTAGTGAATTGAGTTGTTAAGGACTGGCTCGAGGCACTTAAGTACAGCACGTTATGGCTCTCATGAAGCTTGGTATACAGTCAGACTCAAATGTTCACTGAGCTAAACTGATCTGCAGACCAACTAGGTCTAGGAAGTAAGGGAAAAGAAAATACTGAATAAGGAGTGGTTGCAAATGGCTTAGAATAACAAATATATTTCCTAATGGAAGATATATCAAAGAGAAACTAGATGAAGGCAGACCTTAGTGAAACCAACATGGAGGTACAAGGTTGAGGAAAAGGCACAGGCAATGATCACAGAGGAGGAATAGGGCAGACGAGAAAAGCAGCAGGGCACATTATTATGGAGGTCACAGAGCAAAGTCAAAGGCACGAAAGGATTGAGTAAGATCAGAGGAGGTACCCGCTGGACTTGGCATTTCAAATCCAATGTTATTAAATAAAGTAATATATTTGACAGACTTTCCAACTGATTTTGGAGAATTCAAAATTATTTTGTGAAAATAATCCATACTTGTTCTAACATTGAAAATGCACAGAATAATTAAAAATACAGAGTAATCTTACATCCAATTACACTTGGGTTATGCTCATACTTTTACTTTTGTATTGTCTTTACAATCTTTGCCAAAATACACTGGTAATCATCTACTTAAATAAAAGACTGCAACTGAAATATAATAAACATCCCTGTAAGAGTGGATTTGAGAGCTGTGGAGTTCAGATAGCTCCAAAAAGAGTGAGGCGGTAGGATGTGAGGCGGTAGCAAAGGAACAATTTATTCCTTTTTTAAACCTTCACCTCCAATATCTTGTCCCAACCTGCAAAATCAAAATCATTGTGAAATCAAGGCTGTCGCTGACTGCATGCCATGCTTCTGTTTTAGAAGTCTTGCACTGGTGGTAACAGGCCCAACAGCTTATCCAATGCCAGTGTGAATGCTATCTTTAAAGCTTTTTTAACTCTCAGTCTAAAATGTCTGTTGGGTTCATCGTTTATGCCCACTGTGTGACACAACATTGAAAAATTTAACCAGTTTAATCACAAAATAGTGTAACTGTAAATGTTTATATTTTTATATGACATTTTTCATAAAATCTCAAACAACATGCAAAGAGAGAGTTTCAGGAATTGTATGAGATTAAAAGAACATTTTTTCTAATAGAGATTACTTATCACAGTACCGAGTTCAGTCTATCAGCTTTTTCTTTTGGATGATTTAATCTATTTAATAGACTGACTCTGTCTACCAACAACAATTTGTTTAACTTTATTTCCAGTCCTTGTACCTGAAAGTCCTCTAATTCATATTCTCTAGAACTCAGGCATCCCCCCTTTTCTGCATCTACTATGCTTTCTACTTTCCACCCAACAGCTATATAAACCTCAGCAAATCTCTCCGTATCAACTATATACCATTAGGCTCAACTCTCAAATCCACTCATTCTTCATTTCCTCCCCATGGCTTCCGTATGCACTCACTTATCTCTGAACATAAATGTCAAATGTTTACAGTGCTAAATGAATAAATTTAACTTATAAATTAAAATTTATTTATCACCAATAAATTGGAGAGGTGATCTGTGGCATAAAGTCAAATTTCATTATCAAGCTAAACCCAAGTAAATATTTTACTTCCCTATTTGAGGCAAAAACATCTACAAGAATTCTGAGTGGAAGTAATTTTGAGTCGGAATTCTCCACTCTCTTGCAGCTGCTCTAAATTTGTAATGGGATCTTCTTTTTCCCTCTTTTAGCTATATCTAAGGAGAGGAGAAAAGATATGAACAACTTCTAGACTCTAGCACAAGAGTTTAACAGTAAAATCATTCTTGATTTCATGCTAGAAATCATTCTTCCATAATCCTGGGGGAAAAAAAAAATCAAGAATGTTCCCTTATTCTTCTTCTATGAATACACATTTTAGAAGTATTTCCTTTTGAACTGCATGAAATATATCTATTTTTGTCAAAATTACTAAAACATTACCAGAAAAAAATTTTAAGTTGTCAGTTTTTAATACTCAAATAATACGTAAAAATTTACTATATATACTGTACTAGAAACTGTGGTTGCTACAGAGAAAAATAACAGATCTTTAAAGAGCTGTTTCCTAGTAGGAGGAGATACTTTCTATAACAAGGAAAATCAAACATGATGTATTGCTCAATAATGCAGGTGCTATAAAAGTGATGCTCAAGAGCTCAAAAAGCAGAGCTCATGAACAGTGGAGTTAGCGGTGAGGATTTACGGATGCGGCATTTAAATCAGGTCTGAAAAAGGTAACTTCAAGTTTGATACGGTAGCATACTGCAACTACCCCTTCTTCCAAAAAAACCAGGCCAAACAAGGAAAACAAGAGAAGTCTAAACCAAGACACAAATGATCTGAAGATAAAAAATAGGTAAGAAAGAAATCAATGGCCAATAGAACAGGAAAGAAAACATAATCATAACATAATTACATAGTGGAGTAGTAAATAATATTTTGAGAAAAAAAATAATGCAATGCGAAAGTGAACTGAATACAATATTGTAATGAAATTAGATTGGGAGACTGAAGTGGAGAGATGAGACAGTGCTAGTAACTGTAACGATCACAACAAAACATCAACAGTCAAACATGCTAAACTTCAGATAGCATTATATACACATATTATGGACTTTTTTATTGTGCATGTGTTATTTAACAGGCTACTTTTCAAGACAATATTTCAATCAAAAAAAGGTAAAGGAACAAATTTAAAATGACTGAAAAAAAATATGACAAAGCAAATTATATGCAAATCAACCTCAAGGAGAAAAATCTGTGAACACTCACAAACTATTACTTCTACTTCTGACTATTACAGGTCCTACTAAAAAACCACAATCTCGACATATAAATTCCACTACCTCTCACCTGTTTTGCCGATTAAATTGACAATGTTGTTAAGCAAAAAACCAATAGGAATGTAAATTTATTGTACAATAAAATTTCAAAATGCAGACACCTTTGTATCCCAAAATCCCACTCACATAATTTTCCCTAAGAAAACAACTAAGAACTTGGAGAGAAATTACCATATCTCAAAGTACTTGGAAATACTAGTTAGAATATTAAAAGTTTGGAAATAACCCCCCCAAAGAAAAAAAAATTAAATTATGGAACAGTAACACAACTGAGTACTATGCAGCTATTACAAATGATATTTTAAAGGAGTCGTGATAGATAATAAATCAATAAGATTCTAAGAGGAAACAGCATGGGTGCAAGGAGGGAGGTAAGCAAGTACAAATCATGTATGACAAACCATACATAATTTATTCAGAACATTAACTACTAGAGAAGTAACTGAACAAAAAAGAAATCCTTAGGATATGGCTGTACCACAAGTTATGGGGAAAAAGCTTTAGAGACAACGATCCAATATTCAAATTCAGTTCTGTCATTTACTACTGGACATCTTTTAATTTGAATCTCAAGGTTTATGCAGAAAACTAAAATTATACATTTGCGTAGTACTCATAAAATGATGTATGTAAAACACTATGCACACCTGTATCAAGGGAAGTTTATAAAAAGTTTTTGTCACATAAAATGACTATATAAAAATACTCTATTTTGAATGAAGTTTGGCAATTAGAAAGTACTGTTGTTAAAAGATTTGCATGGCACTTATTTTCAAGTAACTGCCTTATTTATAATTCAATTAGCAAGTACTATACAAGCTTATTCTCCAGAGAAGAGGCACAGTTCTGCCATATCCACAGAGAATGTAATCATATACTGCCTCTCACTGTTTCACAGGAGAATTTATTGTTCTGTAATAATGTCAGCTAAAATTACTTAAAGAATAGATTTGTGTTAATTTCTTTTATATACTAGCAGTCTTTCCAGCTGATACAATGCTTTTGGTCTGCTAATTTCAGTTGTGAAATTAGCAGTGCATGTGGCAGTTCATGCGTTGACTATCTTGCTTTATTGGTCAATCACCTTCCCTGATGTAGAAAAGCAAGGAAATTAAACCTTACCTTTTGGTTTAGACCTACTACTGTTTCAATTTTTATCTCACACTTTCCTCTTTTGCCAGTGACTTTTTAAAAATAAATGTTACTAATAACAGTTTCTCTTACTAATTTCATAGTTCCAATATACAAAGGCCTCTGGTGAGAAACAATTATGTAACTAAAACGTTCTATCCTTCTATATTAAAAGCTAGTTTAAAAATAGTATCTTATTACATTTATGTGATAGATTTTCAGTAAACACTACATAATTTTATTCTACTAAATTTTATTTTATGAAAGTTCATGAAGTTTAACAAGAACAAGTAGTAATGCGGTAGACACAGCAAGAAGCAATGCTTGTTGTTTTACATTAACATACTAGTATGGTAATAAAAGTAAAAAGGAGTAGCTGATGCTCAGATGCTGATTGCAGTGATCACCGCTACTGTTCATACCATTTTCAAGTGTACATGTCCTTAACTCAAACCTATTATTTGCCAGTATTCAGTGCTTTCTTGAACTACAGTAAACTGAAATACCAGAAGAACTTGATCTGTATTACTAAAACTTCAAAATACAAAAATACAACCAAAGTTATAGTCACTAGAGAAACAACAGGTTATATATAATTTAATGGTATGCTTCTTAACCTATCTTCATAAGACAGCACGACGAAACAAATGAACAAAAATACTTTCATTTCCAAAGAAACTAAATTAATAAAAGGTTCTAAATAAAAAAAATGTATTCTCGTTTTCATTGTTTTTAGCAGAGTTATTAAGTATGGGGCAACATATTAGGGAAATTTATAGAATTTATTCCTAATGTTATCACTAAAGATTTCTTCTTGAACACAGAAACATCTATCAAAGGCTAAGTTGTTTCAGATTCTTTAATTCTAGATTTTATTATTCCCAAAGAAACATTTGCTGATCATCTACTATGGACAAGATTCTGGTGGGATTAATTTAACACATTTAAGATGCATTTCCTGCTAAAAAATAATTTTTAATGCTTGACTTGCCACTAGAGGGAGTTTATCTTATTTAATAAATTCAGTGGAAGATTCACTTAAGATCTTCACATTAGAATTATGTCACCAACTTGATTGCAAAATTTTATGGAACTGTATATTTAAGTGGCCATTTTATTAACAAGTCTCTAATTACACTACAACCTATTTTCCCTTTGAGTAAAATAAAATGGATATCATTTAAGGATCAAAAGCGAAAGAATCTCAATAGCATTTTCAGCTTAAGCACTATGTATTTCTTCTGACAATGCTGGCATATTTTAAGTCCCATTAGGCACAAACTAGTAACTAGGAAACTCATATTAAACCTAGTATTATGTTTAACAACCACATTCTTAAAATCACATTTAACTGCAATGTAAAGTTAACCATTTTTTATTCAGGTAAAAGTAAATGACAAATAATTTCACATGATTCTGTAAATATCAACATTAGGCTTTCCTTATGTAGTGATGTTGACATTTTAAGGCATTTATATGATTAGAAGTAATGCACGTGCTCAATAAAGAGCTGATGACCACCAATGCAGCTAACTAAAATGAGGAAAATATTTGTTATATTGTATTAGGAGATATTATTTACAACTATGTTAGTCTCATGAAATATACAAAAGTATTGAGGTAACATAATAAAAAGTACATCTTACATAGATAAAAATATATTATATTTAAAAGGGAAATCTTAAATGCTAGCTAGAAGCTAACAATGTTAAACCTCATAATGATTGATTTTCTTTTAAAAAACCATCTCATCTCTGAACTTTTGTAAAACATTGATTATAAGGCAAAACTCAAAAACTTCTCAGGGAGATCTCCAAGTTCCTGACCAACCACATAAAACCCATGATACCCTTTTTTATTGTTAAATGTACTACTGTAATAATAATACACAGAAGACACGTTTAGGATGTCTCACAGTTAACTATCAATGACAAAGTTAAATTAGACAAATACATTTTTATATAAAAAACAACTCTACAAAATGCAAAATAATGTAAACCACAAAAATGTCCAGACACAATTGCTGACTCGGCAGTATTTCTTGTGTCAGTCACACTACAAAGTTAAGACTTTCAAATTTTAATCAATCTAATTGAAATAATTATCTTGTTAATAACAAATTCAGATCTACAGAACTAAGGTCATGGAAATTCTAAAAGAAAATGAAATCTCCAAAATAATGAAACTTTTAAAGCAGTAACTGGTATTTAGCCTACATCTAAAGCTGTTATTCCTCTGGTTCTAGGTAGTGAATAACAAGATTTAAGCAAAATACACACTTCTGATTTGTAGAGTGTTTTTTTTTTAAATCTGAATTGCTTATTAAAATTTGAAAAACATAACTCAGAGTTAATGAAGACTAAATTAACATGTGAATACAGCGAACTCGCAGAAACAGAACTGTCTGAAGCAAGGATTTAAAAAATTTAAAGTATTGTCATGTAACCTCACCAAATATTCCACCAAAACAAACAAGTATAAATCTGTAATCACGCTCTTACAACTCCAAAACTTTGTAGGGGAGAGAAAGAAAATTAGAGAAAGAACGACAGAAAGAAAACGTCTGTTTAAATAATTCTAGTTCCAGATCTCCTACTTTACAAACTCTAAATAATCACCCCCAAATTGATAAGAAAGCTTCCCCAAAAGGTTGCTGATATTACAAAACTCCCACTGTATCCGGTCCACTATATTCATACCTGCTATCATTTTTACACACTTTGCAGATATGACCCACGTTGAGGGTTACAAAATTACTACCAAATAAGTAAGAGGGCAGCAAAAGTCTGTTGCATCGGAGCAAGATGACACCTTCAGAGGCACCCAGCACCTTTCCAGCATTTGGCACGTGTTTAGCTCTTCAAAACACCTCCCTCTATGAAGCACCCCCCTAGGAATGAGACCAGCCTCTAAACTAACCGATGAGAATATTAAAAGTGGACGGGACTTCAAGGAGGGTTTAGGTTAAGTAATCCACCAGCCCCGCGGGGCAGACCAGAGCTGTCAACAAACTAGGACCACAGAAACAGAAAACAGAGCTGCAAATCTGTGGGGGGCACCCGGGGGTGCTTTGTATGCTGGGGAGGGGGTGGGGTGACTGTTTAAAATGCAATAATTAAAAACGGGGAAATGCAGGAAGTCAATCTCTACCCGAGCCTCCAAATCTCGATTCCCCCGACTGACTCCAAGGGACCTACTCCCGCGACCGCGGGGATTTGGGGTGGGGAGGGGCGCCCCCCGCCCCGCACCCGCGTGCCTGACTGCCCAGTCCCCGCGCGGAATCGCCGGGACACTCACGTTTTCTGCACTGGCTTCCGCCGCTTGCGACTGGCGTAGGTGATGTTGGCGCTGCTGCTGTTCATGGTGCCCCGGCTGCGGCGGCTCCTCTCGGGCGCGGGTGACCGGGTCCCCAAGACCTGGCGGCCGCCGGGTTCCGCGAAGCCGCGCCCCTTGCACCTGCCTTCTCCCGGGGCTTGGGTGAGCACACCGCGCCCCCACCAGCCTCCACTCCGCAGCCCCGCGCGTCCAGGTGCGCCGCCCAGGCCCGCTGGGGAACGAGGGGCGGAGACCCGCGAGCCCCGCGGCGCAGGTGCCGTCTAAGCCCAGGGAGGCGGCGCGGCGCTGCCCACAGGTGAGGCGGCCGGGCGGAGGAGGAGTCTGCGCTGCCTGTTTGGAATCCCGGCCCGGGTCGTGGGCGGTGGCGCCGCGCCCCAGGACCGTCGCCGTGGCCCCTTGGGTAAGGGAGGCGCCGCGAACCTAGCTCTCGGGGCTTCCCCGGTGCTGGGTGCTTCCCGCCAGCGGGGCTCGGGCGCCGACGCCAGTCCTCCTCCTCGGTGCCACCCGCTTCCTCTCGCCTACGCGGCCGCCGCAGGTCTGAGCCGAAGGTCCCCGACACACGCTCTCTGGGGCGATCAATCAGCGGACGGCCCCCGCCGCCTCCCGCGCCGCGCCGGCTGAATTGCAGAAGCAGCCCAGACCCCGCAGCAGCCCCGCCCCGCCCCTCGTAGCCCCGCCCCGCCCACCTTAGCCCCGCCTCTCTTCCCGCTCCCCGAGGGGCCCCACCCTGGCGGCACGTGATGACGCAATACGTGCCCACGTCACCCAGTAGCCACTTTCGTGAGGTCGAAAAGGTTCTGGACGCATCCCCTGCCTGGGAAAGAGGTGTGACAACGTTATGTGGAGCCAAGCTCTTGAAGTTCTATTGTCTCAAGGACAGATATGCCAAGTAGAGAACGTAACATCCTCTATATGAGAGACAGTGACTCAGCTAACTTTTTGCTAAAAATTACTATGAGCTGGCAGAGAAACGGTGGCGCTCCGAATTTCCCTAGTGCATCAGGAAGCCACATTTGAGCTGAAACAGGAAGGCTAGCAGGGGTTTTGGGGCTTTTTGGGGGGGCCTCCATACTAGACATAATGTCTTTACCCCACCCGAATAACTTTGTTATTCCATCACGTTTCCCTAGGGTTGTAAGAAAGGAACGAAGCACTCTGGTGAGGTTGGAGAGAGGAGCTGGAAATGAAGTTCAGTTATTCTAGAATCAAATCATGAAGCCTTGATAAAGAATATAGATCTTTACTCTGTAGGTGCTAGAAGCCTTTTAAAAGCCAGAAAGAAAAAGAAAAATACCGGATGGTCTCACTTATAGCAGGAATTCAGAAACCCTAAATAAGGGACCAGAAAAAAGACTAATTATAATAAAGTAAAAACCAAAATCAACAAGCAACTATAAACTAGACACACACTGGGGGGAGGAGGAGGGAAGGGGGGAGGAGGGTGCAAGATCAAAACGGGGGTGGGGGGGTGAGGGAATTGTATGGGGACTATAACCAAGATGAAAATGCTTACATTGTACAAAAATGAAAAAGATGTAAAAATATATAAAAAAAATTTTTAAAAATAAAAAAAAATAAAGTCAATAATCAGATATGAACAAAGTAGATGGAAAGTGGATGCAAGGAAAATAGGTTGTTGAAACAGTCCATGTTAAAGTCCAGGGAAGTGACAGTGAAGGTGGAGATGAGAGAGAAAATGTAGATAATAGAAAATTTTAATGAGGGAGAGAGAGCAATCTCAAATGCCTCTAAGATTTCAGACCTTTCCTATGCTATTAATCAAAATAGTAAACACAGAAAGGAAATGTCTGTCATCAGAAAGGCATCCAGATAAGAACGTCTAGATGACATCTCATCACAACAGCCATCCTACATTTTAAAAAGCTTTCAAATTGTTTCTACCTGTGAGTTTGTTGTCAAATTCAGTGCTTCAATAAATAGAAAGCAAAATCTCCTTTAGCTGAAATTTTGCTCTGTTGGCTATTCCATCCCCCAGGTTAACATGAGTCATATTCACTTATTCCATACCACTTCTGCCTAAATAGTTCAGTAAGTACTACAAAATTTTGTTCATTGCAATGGCCCTAACTCATCTTCCTCCACCATATTCAATAATAAAAGAAAGTGTGTGTCCAGCTCAAATGCTATGTCATTAAGGATTCTTTCACTGATATTAGCACACATTAATTAAATCAATACATATTTTGTGAGTGAGTCCTATGTGCCAGAAATTATGCAAATCATAGTTTTTGTACCAGAAACTAGGCTGGGAAGACTATAGTGAACAAAAACAGAAATGCACTCTGAGTATTTTAATGGAGAAGTACATGATTCTGCATAATTTTCTAGTACATAAATGTGACCTAGTCATTGAGGCAAAATGATGATTGAGTTGAGGTGCAAGGGATAAAGTAAGATTACCCAGGAGAAAGGAGAGAGAGAGAATGCCAAGTCAATGGATCAGGATGGACAGCAATCCTTAGTGGGTAAGAGTGTGGCAGATCTGAGTGACTGAAACAATTTCAGCATGAGCAAAGGAGGACACATTTTTATTTCAAAATATCACCATATCTGCAGGACACAGAACAGATTAAGAAGAGAAGAGCAGAGTGGCATGGATGGAAGTAATACTGCTTGGGAAACCATTTGTAACAGGCCAGTGAAGAGATAACAATTATTGATACTGGCTGGGTGGGGTAGTTTGGGTGGAAGTGATAGTGGAGATGGAGAAATGTGAATAGATTTCACAGATACTTGAGAATTCTTGGAATATGGAGGATATTTTTGGCAGTGAGGGAACAACATGTGTCAAAACTATAAAAATAGTTTTCAGGACTGTGACTGGCCATGTGATAATGGCTTGTAGTGGTATGGGAGAAATTGTTCGTTTAGCTTTGAATTTCCTTTGTTTGAGTCATCTTTGAGATATTTAAAAGAAGATGTCAAGTAGACAATAGGATATGCTAGTTTGTAACTCAAAGGAGACATATAAGCTGGAGGCATACATTCAGAAAATATTTGCATGTAGGTGAAAAAGAAGATATTAATCAGATTAAAGTGAATACAGAGCTGAACTGGTGATGAAGAAATGACATTAGCAAACACTTTTTTTTTAATAGTTTAGTTGTGAGAGACACATAGGAACATAGCTAGGGGAATGGAGAGTTAAATCAGGAGTTTGTGTGTTTTCTTGAAATGGGCAATACTTAAGCAGTTGGGGGAGGAAGTGTACAGGAGAGAGATTGCAATTAGCCCATTAGCCATGCAAGTAAGACTAGGAGTGGTAAAGGAACAATAGCTATTAAAAATATTCAAAGTAGGAGGAAATGAGTGCCAAAGCAGAAATGGGGAATTATGACTTTAGTAGATTAGATAACAGCATAATCGTTTCTAGTGCTTTACTGTTCAAAATAATCCACAAGTTGTGAAAAATGCAGTGAAAAATGAAAGTTGTGAAAAATGCAAAAAATGTCTCAGTGTCCTTACTGAGTTAGAATCTGAATTTAACAAGATCTTCCAGGTGAGTTAGGAGCACATTTTGAGAAGCAGTGAAAATTTTGAGAAGCACTGCTCTACAAGGTTGGTGGAATGGAGAATGGTTGGTAAGATATAGGTAGCTAGTAATTTTGCACAGAATGATAAAGAGGTGATGAGGAGGTTAGTCTAGTATGAGCTACAGAGCAACAACTCTGCACAGTTGAGGTTTTTGTTCTATTTTAAGTTTACAAGTGTATAAAGTTAAAGTGATCTGGGAAGTGGTGACAGGTAACTAGGTGGATATTAACTCTGTACCTTGAATGTGTGATGAGAGAAAAATTAGGAACCCACTTGAGAGTACTGTTAGGAAAATGATAGCTTTAGGGAAAGCCAGCTTTCAATTTAAGATAAAAGATGGTGTAAATTTCCAAAGAAAATTGCATACAGGGGAGTTTTGCTGTTTATGGATTACCAATCCAGGGATAGTCAACTATCTCTACCTTACCTTATCTTTCATCTCTGTATTCTTATCTATAGCCATTCTACTTAACATACATAAACAAATCATTTCCTCCTTGCACAGGAACTTTAAGGGTAAAAAAAATGAATGTCAAAACATAATTTCAGGATTATGTAATATAAAGCTCCTTTGAATCAATATTTGATGATTTTTTAAGAAGTTCACCCTTTTAAAAGTTTTTAGTTGTAACTGTCTTATTTTCTCCTACTTCCACACCCTTATTTCCTGTTTGAATTTAGGATTTTCATTGTCCAAAATCATTTCTGTATTATAATTTTATCTATATTGTCAATACTTTACAAGTTTAGTTAAGTAAAGGATCTTTGTATAGACAAGATTAAAATTGTATAGTAATAGTTTTAGGAATGCGTTTACAAATTGCAGCTCTTTTAGAATAAAGGAAAATAACTACAATGGATGCTTATTCTATCCAGTCACAAGTGCATGCATTCATTCAATTCATTCAGCAAGGTTTCTGCTCTTTTACCAGATACTGTCATTACTGTAACACCAGACAATCCTATCCTCTTAGCACTTAACATTCTGCTGGAAAAGAATTAATGAAGTGTGTTACAAATAAATGTATAATGGCAACTGCAATAAGTGTGAAATGAGTTTTCTGAGGCTGTTTAATAGGTAGTGAACTTGGGCTTGATTAGGGGAGATTGCTCCAAAGCAGCTGAGCTGAATTCGAGACAGGTAGGCATTTTCTAAGTCAAGAGGGGAAGGAAGGGCATTTCATACAGACAAAACATTTATCATAATTTTTACCTCTTCATTTCTGTGGCAACATATCCCAGGCCCTCAGTATGCTCTATTTCATTCATATTCTGCTTTTATAGCTTAGATCACCCATTATCCTTATATCAAATATTTTAGAAAACAAAGTCCATGCTTCCCAAACTGTATTGAGGGAGCCTGAGGGCACCATTACAAACTTGAAGGGGCACTACCACCAGGAGATACTCTAAGGTTTCAAGGCCAACACAGTGACATCAATTGCACACCATGCAAACCACAAACTCCAGGTAGCTCAGAACTTCTAATTAAATTGTACTCATTCCTTTTAAGCTCATCTTATCTTCATGATACTGGGTTTTATAAGTTGCTGTTGTAGAATGCAAAACTACAGGAAAATGACAATTTTCCTATTATTTAGGGTGGATTATTTCTATTAGGGATACTTTTTTGTTGTAGGAAACATCAAAATTTTAACACATGAAAAAACATTATTAAAATATTAACATGTAATAGATTTAGATTTTGATTTTTTGCTATCTCAACCTTTTCATATAAATGAGAAATGTGATTGTGGGAAAGGTGATGAGAATGCTTACTGTTTCATACGCTAAGATTCATATCTGATTTAGTAAACATTAAATAACATGTATAATATTTTTGCTTAAAGCTATGTAACTTTAGAGTTAAATACAATGTATTTAAGAGTTACATAACAACACATTTTTTATGTTTCTCAAATCATGATAGAGAAGAAATCAAATATATTTTTATAAACAAAATTACATTAATATGATAAAAAAGATAAAGGTGATGCAAATTATTGTGACACTCTGACCTAAAATCTGTAATTTAGATGTCCTACATTTTAAAAGACTAGCACAAGAGAAAGCCTATTTAAAAAAAAAGATGTATTCTTTTTTGAAAATGTTTACTCAAAGTCAAGACATGAATCCTCAAGTTTTGTAGTATGTGGAACTTTAAAAAATACCGATAATGAAGGGCAAGACCCTATATTCTAAATCATGAGGAGTGTTGTAAACTAATGTTACCTCAGTAAAAAATATTTAAAAATTAAAGTGTTCTTTGTTGAAAACATAGAATAATTACTGATATCTAGGGTCCCCTTTCAGAAAATTTTAAGTAGTTGATCTAGGTTGTAGCTTGGGCATCAGGAATTTTAGAGGTTAATAGCTATATTGAGGCTATGTAGGAAAAGCTGCTTATTCTCAGGAAACATATGCTACAACATATAAGTATGGAATGTCCTGGTGTCTGCAGTTTAGAATGATCTGGCCTTAAAAATAAATTAGTATATATATTTATAAATAAACACACTTTTGAAGGGTAAGTTGGTGTTTGTTGCATTGTTATTTCTACTTTTCCATCTGAAAAATTTTCACAATAAAACAAAAAATAAAGAGTAAAAGTAAAACATAAGTATTTACCCTCCAGTTTAAAATTCATATATTAAATAACTACTTGAAACCTGACAACTGTTTGAGTGAGAGGTGAGACCAGGACTGATATATTAATTACTCAGCAATTACATAAGATAAAGCTATAGAACTTGCTCTCTCCTTTAATATTCCAGGAAACAGATGGAAGATAAATGAAAGAAGAGACAAGTGAAATATTTGCGCGTCTTCAGTCTGAGGACAAACTTAGTTTCCATTTTATGAGCTAAAAAATATATGTGTAATTAGTTGTGTATTTTCATTTTGCTGTATTCACCAGTCAAAAATTATTCATTTTGCTGTATTCACCAGTCAGCAATAAATACTAAAGTGCTAATAGTTTCTAATAACTTAAAATACATTTCACTTTTTCTTATAGAGTAAACTGAAATTATTTCTCCACCTTTTGGAATATACTTTATTATCGATTAATATGCAGTATTTATAGCTGTAAGGAATGCGGCTGAAATACAATTTTTTAACCACTTGGGGAAAATGCTAATTTGTATCCCAGGTTAGTTACATATTTTCACATTAATGCTATGCTAAACATGTACCAAATGTACTGTTCTTAGGACCTTCCTCAAGTGAACCCTATAACAAGCATCAGAAAAATCTGCTATTACCTGATTGGTAAGTTGATACTGATAAAAGAGATCCAGTTACATAATTAATTGAGGGGATGTGGCTGAGGGTGGAATGTCCTGTATAAACAGCATGTTCTCCACCCTTCCCTCCTAAGGCATGGTATAAGAATTTCCCTAATAAAACTTTAGTTGAGTTACTTTCCTGCCTGAACATAGATGGAGTTCCCATCTGCCTTTAGAGAGGCAAGGCCTAATGGCAATGCATTAGGATTCAATTTATTTCCAGTTTTTTAACAAATGTCTTACATTTTTGTAGTTACTGCTTTGCGTGGACTCCATTCTAGATATATGAATCTATAAACAATCATATAAAACAAGTGTGTTTATTAAGATGAGCATGAAAATCTAATAATTATCTTGAAGTACACTGGCCCTTAAAAGATTAACAACTAGATTAGCTTATAAGGTGAACAATCTTATCTAGATTCTTCAGAAGCCAAGCTTTCAAATATTTATTATATTTTCCACATTTACTTATTTAAGCTAGAATTTTTTTTTTAATAGAGGCATGTTTTATTTATTTATTTATTTATTTATTTATTTATTGTTTGTTTGTTTATACATGCACTGGGTACAGTCAGAAGCGCGGGAGGGTGAGAGAATTCACCAGAGCCAGAGCAGGGAGCAGAGCAGGCAGAAGGACCGAAGTACACTGCTGAGGGGAGCAGCGGGCGGCAGGAGAGGTCTGTGCGCCATGTGGGACCCTCCTCTGGTGGCCGGGGAGCAGCCGGGGATCAAACCGGCGCCGCAGAGGCTGCGGGCAGCTTCACAACCCAGCGCTCAACTGCTGCACCACCGGGGAGGCCCTTCAGCTAGAATTTTTAAAGGGCTCAGATTTATGACAATTTTTTTTTTTCATGATTCTTAGAAGCAAATCACAACTTCCACCATCACTATCACCAACAAAAAGTCAACAAATACCTATATTAGCAAGAACATCAATGTGAATCTTGCTAGAGTGCTTTGACTGTACACAGAAACTATATGAAAGGCATCAAATGCAATCTTTGAATGTTCTTAAACAACTCAAGTTAACTGTTAACTTCAGCAAGAACTGATTTTTTTCTGCAGAAACATGAACTTAATGCCTTCTTTTAATTTTAACATAGTATTGTTAATAAGTCTAAACAAAAATTTGTAATTTATATTCTTTTCATGTATAGAGAAGGGATTTCTGCACTTAGATCACTGGATATGTATGTAAAAATATGTTCCCAACGTTGTTTTAAAAAGCATTTGGAATGAAAGTTATTGTTAATTGATATTACTAATGCATTAAAAATTTTCCAAGTCATTCAAATATTTTATTGTATAGTCTATATTGTTTTTAATGCTGAAATACCAATTTAGGAAAATCTCCCTGAGAACTTGCATCTTATTTTTCTTTTCATGTGTGATTAATTCAAGCGCATTTAATATTTCCTTTTTGAATGTTTTCTCTGTATATGGGTAGTAGAAGACACATATTACATTAAAATAAGGTACAAATACTGCCATACTGGTAAGTATTAACAAGCAGAGGGAAGGCTACTGATGCAATTTCTAATAATGTTCTTTCACCATTTAAAAAGGTTTGTGTTATTGACGTTAAATGGATTAAATAGCAGCCTGCTGAGAAAAATACTCAAAGGTATTAAACCCTTGCAATGTTGGTTTAACTGTAAGTACTGTAAAATAAGATTAATCTGAGTTTGGAAGGAGAACTAGGTTTGACATAAGACTAAAAGGTAACAATATTCACAAGGCCTGCATTAAAGCTTCAGTGAAAAAAATATAATTAGCACAAGATTTGAGAATATGTCTCCTTTGGCAAATGTCTTCAGAGAGTAGCAATCAGTGCTGTAAATGGATGTAGTGGAAAGAGCACTGGGCAAGTGGCCAAAATCTTGGGATTCAAGGTCATTGCTCCAGCACTGGCTAGTTCTATGATGTTGGATAAGAGATTTCTAAAGTCTTTGAATCACAGAGTGATGGCCAATTGATAACAGTTCCCTACTTTATATAGTATTTCTATACTGCAGAGACTGAAAAGCTGAAAACTGCCTTTGCCAGATTCCTGTATAATTGAAATTGTAAATGTAAATTAGGTCCAGCCAATTAGATGCACTTGTTGAGATTTGGAAGGCAGAAGTCAGCTGAAGGTCATCTTCCTGCTGCTTTGCATTGTTTTCTGCTAATAATGGAGATTGTGAAGACTTGATTTTTGTGCCTTATGTCCCAGCATCCAAGTTCTAGTTTCATAGGTTTTTTATTTTTTATGTATATAAATTTTTTTTTAATTTTTATTTCCCCATACAATTGTGACCCCCTTATTTTGACCACAATCCATCCCCTCCCCACCCCCAACCCCCTATAAAGTGTCTGGTTCATAGTTGTTTGTTGATTTTGATGTTCACTTTCTTATTCTTTTTCCTGGTCCCTTATTTAAGTTCTCTAGATTCATGCTATGAGTGAGACCATCTGGTATTTTTCTTTTTCTTTCTGGCTTAATTCGCTGAGCATGATATCTTCCAGCGCCATCCATATTGCTGCAAATTGCATGTGTTTATCTTTTTTGGATGCTGAGTAATATTCCATGGTGTATATGTACCACATCTTCTTGATCCAGTCATCTATTTTTGGGCATTTGGGTTGTTTCCAAAGCTTAGCTCGCCCTCTAGTTTCATAGGTTTTGACAGCCTATTGCAATGTTGGTTTCCTAATCCCTTCCTTGTAGTTACATTGTACTTTTATAACTCAATAAACTATCTAGTGAGTTCTGGATTCCTCACCTTTCTGAATGAAGAAGTGGTAGTTCACCTTATTGGTCAGTTCTGAAAAGTTCCTGGATGCTTAACCTCTCGCCTCCTCCCTGCAATTCCAGTATTTTTATATGCTTCTTATTCCCCATATTAAATTTATATCTTCCTAAAGCACCTGGGACTTATCTTCCTGTACATAACCCTGGTTGATGCACACCTGTGCAAATTACATTCATGCCTTTCAGGGTCATTGTGAACCTCAAACCTATGTATATTTAATATGGTTTTATCCTTTTAAAGGTTCCTGGTATGGGGCATCCCTGGAGTCACAGAGGTTAAAGTCTCATCACTATCAAGCTATCATCAGCCACCACAGCATGAGATTGATACCCAGCCAGGGAGCTGACCCACATGGCACAGCAGACCTCTTCTGCCTTGCCTGCTGCTCCCCTTAGCAGTGTATTTCAGTAAATCACTCTGTCTCTGGTGAATCCTCTCACCCCCACACCTTTGGCCTAGATCCCAGTTCTTGTATGCATAAATAAAATAAATCCTTTTTTGAAAAAGATTCCTGGTATGACAAGCAGCTGTCAAAATTACATTATGGTATTTTCCTGTCATTAATTTTACTCAAGTAATGGTGGACTAAACACACTTTCTAAAGTAATGGTTCTTTTGAACAAATACTACAAAACAAGCAACTGCATATTGAATAGGAGTCATTCCATTGGCTTTTTTTCTTAAGATTTCTTTCAAAATTGTATCTCCATAATTTTGATACCTCAGGTCTCTAATTCCTTCGGACCTCAACTATCATATACACTATCCCATTCTCCTCAATAGAATCCAAAAAAACAATTACACTGAGTACTCAATTATTTTGTAGTTTTAAATTCTCATATAATTATTAAATATTGGAAATAATCAACTACATCAAATTTTCTAGTGCGCTGTGGATAAAGGCTTATTTATTTACATCCTTACAAAATTATATCATATAACATTATTTTCATGATTTCATCAATCATTTTCTTATTGACCTTAGTAAAATATTCCTTAATAAAAGTTTTCAATTTATAGATTTACCTTGAATTTCTCCATCCCATCTCCATCCCATCTCCTATCACAAACTTTGTTCTGAAAACACTCTGCTCTCGATACACACTCCACGTCCTTCCAAAGAACCTGTAATTTCTCCTTGTCCAATAAATCAACTTTAAATATCCACCCCAAGATATCCCATCAACTAACCTGACTTTACTTTCTTATGTAATCATATCTTCAGCATTTCTTAACATATGCCATCCACTTCAATCACACTGATTTTCTTATGAGTTTCTGAAATGTCAAGTTCAATTATCTTTTTTCATCCTAACGATTATATTCATGTTATCTTAATTATTGGTTTGGTTGATCTTATTTTTTCTCAACTACATTATCTTTTCTTCAGATCTTAATAAATTTAGGTTATTTTAACTCAAGATGATCTATAATTATCTAAACTATAGGCTGAAACCAGGTCATTATTGGTACAGTATAATACTCATTTGAAAACACATAAAAAATGCATTTACTCAACAAATACTAAAGTACCTAAAGTGCACTGAATACAGAAGGAAGCATAAAGAAAAGAACATAGTTCTGCCCTTGCTTTCAGAAAATGTATTGGGTAGGCAAGGTAGAAGAGAAGAGAAGATGGAGTATGATGAAGATTATGGTAAGTAGAGGTTCTCTGACCACACATAAAAAGGACACCTAACCTATAAAATTAAATGCTCACCACTAGTCAGAGGTTCTGAAATGACAAGCTTACTTCTAAAGCATAGGCACTACTCCAGCAAACAAGATTGGAGGGTGTTAGAGGAAATCTGGGGTTGGGCCTGAGGGAGTGAAAGTCTTGTTTATCGGGTATAAAGTTTCAAGATATAGGAAATATTTTGTTTAATTCCTTCAATTCTTCAGTTTTCTGCTGACATATTTAGCTCTGGTTTATATTTCATACAATTCTAGCTCTTAAAATCTAGCAAAATTACCTCAAACCAAAAAAAAAAAAAAAAAAAAAAGCTAGGAAAATTTTTGGAGTATTTCATAAACTATTATTTTTAAAATCTTCATGAAGGAGGTACTTTTCATTCTCTTTTGGGTTATATTCCTAAGAGTTTTCACATAAGGAACGGTCTCAGGAGAAGGGAACATGAGCTAAAAGAGGGTAGGAGGATCAGCTAAGCCGGAGTATGATCCAGGCTGCAGCTGGCTTTGGGCTCAACCTGCAGGCTACTGCTGAGCACGTATTGCCTTCTAGAGTTTGTCTTACTTGAGGTAAGAAGGCTGGTTGGTGGCAGCTCCACTTGGACAGTTACCTCTTGGATGTGGGGGCTGAGGGACATTTTAGGGAGAAGGAAGAAGCAGTGAGCCTTGCCAGTGGTCTCCAGACCATCCTGGGAAGGGGTGCAGCCACTGGTAAAAGGGATCTGGGGGTGCAACCACAGAACCCTCTACCCCTTATTTTGTACATGTTATGGAGTTGGAGTTCCAACAAAAAAGAACTTGTCAAATGTCATGGTGAATGATACTGCATCTGTTGGTGGCTATGATATTGCATACACACACACACACATCCAGGAGTGAAGCTGTACTTCTGAAATGTAAACTAATGGTAAATCAAAATTTAAAAAAAAACAACAAACCAACCCACAAATGCCTAGTATACCTTCCATGTATCATGAAACTTAGTTGGTTTTGATGAATTTTGGAAAAGTAATTTAGGGTGTATAGGAGTTATGTACTATATATCTAGCCTAAGTCTCATTTATGTGGTATGATGGCTTCGGTCTTGTTGAGGTTAGCCATTTCTTCTCAGTTTTATTATGCACTGAAACCCTGACCAAATAGACATAGTCAATAAATTGGAAAAGAACAATTAGCTTTTTTTTTTATATACAAAGCTTTAGTTTATTTCCTTTAGTTTTTGTTCCGATATTTCTTGTTTTTTTTTTTTCTTATTTCTTCTATTTTTCCTTTATTTTCTTTAATTTTTCCTCTCTTCTTTTCCTTCCTTATCTCCTTCCTTCTTTCTTTCCCAGTTATCATAGGACAGCCAAAGTTAAACACTGGGAAAATCAGAATTGCGGTCTTCTATTAATTTAATCTTTGGTATTTAGCTCTTCTGAGAAACTGAGTAACAATTACTGTGTTTCTTCATCAATAAATGATGAATTTGATGAATTTATAAAATTTTCTTTACAATGACATTCTTTAGAAAGATAAATGCCTTAGAGAGCCTAACAACCTTGGGAGCAGAATTTCCTAAAACTCTAGTACTTAGCAAACAAAGTTACTAACCTTTTTTGGTATGGGGTCAACTTGTCATCAAAACAAAATTATTATTGTATTCTCCTTTGGTCAAGGACATATTAAACATTTAGTGCAGCATGCACATCATTCAGGAATGCAGAACCACAATTAGCCATATATTCTTATGACATAAGGTGACTTTTACAATGTGCTGTGTGATGGGTTGAAAATTAAATGTCCATGATCATATACCGCACCCGCGGAAAGATTAGAGGTTGGCATAATTTAGCTCAAATAACTTATTTTTGCTACAGGTAGTGGCTCTGTAGACAATGACATGAAACTCTGACATGATATCATTGTGGTTTTTTTTATGTCTGTGTATGATGTGGTAACCAATGTTAGTCACAATGGTAATTCAGTAATTGGTTTACTCAGTTGTTGGATAAGGTGCTGTGTCCATTCCTAGGCCAATGACCTGCCTCACAAGGAGAACAAACACTTTGGGGCAGTCACTTTAGCACCAACTGCACTAGTCACGAAGATGTGTATAAAATGGTTCACTGTCTTTCTTTTGAGTTATTAGCTCTGTAAGCAGCATTCTGATAATTTTAAACACATTTTTCTCACTATACATGTATCTTATAGAAACTACAATTATTTTCAATTCTCAAAAATGAATGAAAACCATCTATTCTGTTTAATCCTTTAAAAATAAAAAGTAGTGTTTATTGCATATAGGCCCAGAGCATTTTAGACTTTTTCCATTTAGTCTTACAATCACCTCATGAAACAGGTGTTTTTTAAAGAACGGAAATAAAACTCACTATTTTAAAGTATACAATTCAGTGTCATTTAATGTCGCTTACAAGGTTATGAGACTATTAATACCAATTCCAGAACAGTTTCATACCCCCAAAAAAATCTCAATCTCATTAGTGATAACTGTCCACCCTCCCGTCACCTCTAAAAAACCATTAATTTACTTTCTGTCTTTATAGATTTGCTTATTCTGAACATTACATATTAAATGGAATCATACATTATATAGGCTTTTGGATTAGTGGTTTTCATTTAGCATAATGTTTTCAAGGTTCATTCATTTTTGTGACTGAATAAAATATAGCATTGTCTTTACATATCACATTTGGTTTCTCCATTTATCAGTTTTTGGGTAGTGGGTTGCTTCCATTTCTTGGTTATTTTGAATAATGCTACTATGAACATTCATGTACAAGTTTCTGTGTGGGTATGTTTTCATTTCTCTTGGCTATATAACTAGGAGTAAAATTGCTGGGACAGATCACATAGTAACCCTATGTTTAATTTTTTGAGGAACTGCCAAACTGTTTTGCAAGTGCTTACACCATTTTATGTTTCTGCCAGTAATGTATGAGGGTTCCTAATCTTCCACATCTTCCCCAACACTTTTATTGTTCTTTTTTTATGATAGCCTTTTCAGTAGGTATGAAGTAATATTTCATTGTCACTTTCACTTAGGTATCCCCATGAGTAATAATGTTGAACATCTTTTTATGTTTTTATCGGCCATTTGTAAAACTTCAGAGAAATTTTTTTATTTTGAATTTTGTTATTGCATTGTTGTATTATAGGATTTCTTTATATATCCTGATTACTGTGAGAATATATGATTTGCCAACAATCCTTTCTTCCTGTAAGTTGTCCTTTCTCTTTCTTGGTAGTGTCCTTTAATGCACAAAAATTTTTAATTTTGATGAAGTCCAATTAGTGTATTTTTTCTTTTGCTGCTTGTGCCTTTGTTGTCATATCTAATAAACCATTGCAGAATCCAAGGTCATAAAAATTTTCTTCTGAAATGTATAGCTTTTGATGCTGCATTTACATAGTTGATCTACTTCAGTTCATTTTTGTACATGTGAGGTAAGGATCCAATTTCATTCTTTTGCATTTGGATATCCATGTGTCCTGACACTTTGCATGAAAAGACTCCTTTACCCCACTGAACTGTGCTGGCAACCTCCCTCCATCAATCACTGTCATCATCATTTTAAATATTTTCAAGGGCTTTCTCATACTACTTCTAAGTCATCCTTGGGCTTTTTACTTACATTTCCAAAGTCCCATTTCTTGAACAGTTTTTATAACAAGGAAATATCATACATTTAAATCCTCTCATAAAATTCAACTTCCCCTTCAGTTTTCTGTCAGCTTGTCAGAGTTAAACGCAAACTTCTAGGGGCCTCCCTGATGGCACAAGGGGTTAAGACTCAACCTATGAAGCTATCCACAGCAATTGCAGCACAAGTTCGATCCCCAGCCAGGGAGCTACCCAAGTGGCACAGCAGACCTCTCCTGACTCACCCTCTGTTGCCCTCAGCAGTGTATTTCAGTCAGTCTGCCTGTTCTATTCCCCACCCTGTCTCTGGGGAATCCTCTTACCCCCTCCCCCTGCACCCCTAGCCTGTACCCCAGTTCTTGTATGTATAAAGAAATCTTTAAAAAAATAAATGCAAACTTCTAGACAATAATGTGATATGTTTAAATAAAAAATTTAAAAGATACCTGTATTTTGTGGATCACTATATAATTTTTTTTACTTTTTTATTTTTTATTTTATTTTCTTGATTTAATTTTTTATTTATTTAAATATTTTATTTTATATAATTCTTACATCTTTTTTCATCTTTGCACAATGTATGCATTTTCATTTTGGTTATATTCCCCATACAATTGCACCTCCCCCCTTATTTTGATAGTGAAGGCAAAGATAAACAGCTGGGGCTACATCAAATTAAAGAGCTTCTGCACAACAAAAGAGACAATAACCAAAACAAAGAGAAACCCCACTGACTGGGAGAACATTTTTGCACACAACACTAATGATAAAGGACTGATCACAAAAATCTACAAAGAGCTGATGAGACTCAACAAAAACAAAGAAAATAATCCAGTCAAAAAATGGGCAGAAGAGCTAAAAAGAAACTTCTCTGAAGAAGAAATGCAAATGGCCAACAGGCATATGAAAAAATGTTCAACATCACTTGCAATCAGGGAAATGCAAATCAAAACTACCATGAGATACCATCTTACACCAGTGAGAATGGCACATATTAAAAAAACTAGCAACAACAAATGTTGGCAAGGATATGGAGAAAAAGGAACTCTCCTGCACTGCTGGTGGGAGTGCAAACTGGTCCAACCACTATGGAGAGCTGTGTGGAGATGTCTTGAACTACTAAACATAGAGCTTCCATATGATCCAGCAATTCCACTCCTAGGTATGTACCCAAATGGCACAGAAAGAGTAATTCCAAAGGGCACCTGCACGCCTATGTTTATAGCAGCACTATTTACAATAGCTAAGCTTTGGAAACAACCCAAATGCCCAAAAATAGATGACTGGATCAAGAAGATGTGGTACATATACACAATGGAATATTACTCAGCAATCAAAAAAGATAAACACATGCAGTTTGCAGCAACATGGATGGCACTGGAAGGGATCATGCTCAGCGAAATAAGTCAGAAAGAAAAAGAAAAATACCGGATGGTCTCACTCATAGCAGGAATTTAGAAAACCTAAATAAGAGTTCAGGGAAAAGACTAATCAATACAAAGTAAAAATGAAAATCCAACAAGAAACTATGAACCAGGGCGGGGAAAGGAAGGACTAGAGTCATTTATATCATTTAAATTACATAAGTGTACAGGAAAAATGCCTATATCGAAGGTATGGTCTATTGAGCTTTCCTCTCTACATAAAAATATTCAACCTCACAGACAGATTAAGAGTGACTATCATTCATTCTACAAACTTTTCATGAATACCTGCCACTGTACTAGCATTACTGATACTAGAAAAATTAACAGTGTTCTGAACAGATGATTACATACAAAGCTGGCAATAAGGGTATAAATACAGATGAGTGAGCAACTAATTTTGCCTCTTGTTGTTAATTAGCAAGTGACATTCATAGCAAGGTCTTGAAAATAAAACTCTTTTAAGAAGACAGGAGGGAGGGCAAATGATTTTCCAGCCTGTTGGATGAGAGATACAGGCAGGGAACTGAAAGGAGAGCATGATAAGAAATGAGGACAGGATCAGCAAATTGGTATGACTGGGCACTAGAACACATATGAGGAATATGCTGGCAAATGAGGACATAGAGGTAGAATAAGGCCAAATTATAAACTGGGTTAAAAAGCATGAACTTGATCCTCTGGGCCACTGGAAATCAGTGTTTCAGTAGGATATGGAGATAGGAGAAACCGATATGCCTATCATAGTTCATATGTTATTGCAATCACTTACTTCAAACTCTGAAATACTATGATACTATAAGAAAGACTAATGTAACATAATAGTAAAAACCTTAAATCCTAGGGACACATATTCCAGTTCAAATACTGTCTTTTCAACTGTACAGCTATGTAGTTTTAAGTGGGTTATATAATGTCTTCCAGGTTGTTTTCTCATCTGTAAACCTTACAGGTGTGTTGTGAGAATGAAATGAGATATATTTAAAATCTTTAATACATTTCCTGAGGCATACTATATGCTCAATAAATGATGTTTATATAAAAATATCTTTGAAGGCTCTCTTGTCTTTCTAGTGCCAAATACACTGAGTTGGCCTTCACTGGATATTTAGCATTGACATAATGAGTTTAAAAGGTGAGCCTGGTTGCATTCGGAAATAGAGGTTTAGAGCTTAAATGTAAGTTTGGGTGTGACAGCTATTGGCTATCAATTAGGATATCTTCCAAATATAAATAGGAAATGAAGCTTTACCAGTTGTGGAATGTCAAGAAGACAGCAGAAAATAAAAAGAGTATAGTTCAGGAGGGAATATTGAGAGAAAAGCAGTATTTAGAAGAGCAGTTTTCATGTTTTGGGGGCACACAACCTTTGTAAAAATTATGAAAATCTTATGCATATGTCAAGGAGAATATGCATGTATATAGAATGTTTTGTGTATGTGGTTTTAGGGGTTCATGGACACCATAAACTCATCCCAAGAAACCCTAGCTCAAGAAGAGAGGAAATAAAAGAGTAAAAAATAGACTTGGAATGAAACAATAAAGAAAAAAACATATTAGAATATATTATAAACTTAGATTATATCTACCATAAGTATGTAAAAACCTAGGATCAGTGCTGATAATGTAGAGTGGGAAATCAAGGACAGTAATAGTTTGCATTTAAATGGAGACCCTTATTTTTCCATATAACCATGTTCAAGACAAATATCTGGTAACTTTAAGTTGGGAGAGGCAACGTCTCTTGCACTGTTGACAATTTTATGGATTTTCTCCAAGTACACTAGTCAAATATTGAAAGGAGACATTAGGCAAAGCATATTATATCCATATTGTTTTTCAAATGTATGTTTCTCATCACAATTAATATGGCAATTCCGTAGATTTCTCAGAGAATATTTTCTAATTTACAAGTTTTTGAGAAGACCCTATTTAGACACAATGGTTTATGTAGATGTACTGGTAGAACAATCTTCCTAAAATGCATGTCCCTTTCCTTATAATTTGAAAATGTTTTCTATTTTTGTCCTTAATCTATTTGTGTCTTTTTAAAAAAGGAAATGGAAACAAAGAATGCACTATCCTTAGAGTGATGTATCTAACTAGTTCTTGGTGATGGAGAAAAGTTATTGGTTGTCCAGACTCTGTTCACATCTTTGGGCCATAATGCATGGTAATTAACCAATTTAATCCATTGCAAGAATTACTCATTTTGTCTTTCCATAAAAACATCATTAAGGTGGACCTGATTTTTAGTCTACCTTTTATACACACCTAAAACCAATTACTTTAGGGAGCTGGGTTAGGGGATAAAGGGATAGGCTATCGGAAGATATATATGTTATTTTGTGTATTTCAATTTCTATGTGAAATAATATGCATTTCAATAATCTATATATAATTGTGTCTTTTGCTTAAGAAATACTCTGTTCATATTCAACAAAAAGTTTCCAGCATAAGCCCATATTTTTAAAAAAGGCATAGTGAGTATATACTCTAAAAATGTACTTGAAACATAAAATTAATTAAAACAAATAGCTGTGAGTTTTAGACAAGGGGTAAGAGAGATTAAAATAGTCTTATTATGACTTCTAGAACACATTAAGTCTGTAACTGTGTGATGTGGCTACCAAGTGGCTTTCTAGGGACTTTTGGTCCCAGCAGAACACATTTGAAAACAATGACCTTTGTGGAGGTGCACCTTTCCCTTCCTACTGCCTGAACACCGTTCTCGGGTGAGTGCTCAGGTCTTCATGCTTCAGTGTTTCCTCCAGAACTGGCTTGGACCAATTTGTGAGAGTTGATTGTGCACCTTTTCCCAATTCAGAATTCAGTTTTGACTTATTGATAGACTGACACCAACCACAGTAGGTGTGTTTACAAAAATACAAGCACTGCAAATTCAAACCCCTACCCTAGCTGCTAAACAATCACTATCACCTCTTTTTCTCCCCTTCCACAGTTCTGGAAAATATAGGACAAACACTGCGTACTTGATCTGACCACGTTTCCTCTGTATCAGTTCTTTAACCTGGCTAGTAATATTGCCAGCATGATTACAATGATTAGTGTTTCTGCTTTTGACCTGGGAGACATTCTATCTTTTATTAAATGAGTTCAGCAGATTTTTTGTATCTTTTATTTGAGTGAAGTAGTGGAACTCCTTTCCCACTCATCTCTTGCTTCCATGGAGATGGAGCACCCTTTGAGCAACACTCCCCACATCCTGCACGGCCTCTTTCTTACTCTTAAAGAAATGAATTACATGTGACATCTATAGATGCACGTTCTTCATCCAGGTAAAGAACTAGGGACCTCCACCCTCTATTCCTTGCTTCTCTGCCCTGGACCAATAAGAGGCAGCATTTCTGTGTCACCCTGCTTTGTCACTCCAAACTTGAGCTCCTTGGGTTGTCCCAAAACCAAACTGGGGAAAGGGGTAGGAGGGAAGACAGCTTTTAAGTTATTTTGCTGCAGAGGTAAAACCATGCTCTCCAAATGATTTTTGTAAACATTTAACTGACTTTAGATCTTTGTATTATCTCTTCATTCTCAATTAATTCTGAACACAGGAAAGAATATAAAACTTCAGATAATCCCCTAAAAGTCTAAAAATAATTACACCTGTTAATAGACTGCTCAAATATCACCTCCTCTGTTTGAGGCCTTCCCGGCTCAAGTCAGCAAAATTAATCAATCTCTTTCTCTCTCTCTCTCTCTCTCTCACATACACACACACACACACACACACTTCTCACCTGGCAATCATCGTATACAACTTTTGTTAAGCTTTTACATATCTGTTGTTTCCTCCCATAACTAGTGAGAGTGGATATGCCAACAGTGGTTAAGACAGTATGGGGAGAAAACTTAGATTTCAGCATGACTTTTGTAGATTTTGGGATTTTGTTCCATACATTATCTGTCAAAAATAAATACATTAAGAAAATAAATCCTCAACTAAAAAAATTAGATAAAATGTTATTACATTTAATCTTCTCAATTAATGAACTACTGCCACTTAATCACTAGAAACTATGTACCGACATATCAGTCTAACCCCATTTGGATTTGTTTCACAGGGCCCAATTTTAATGTTATGACATGGTGTTTTACTGAAAAACAATTTTAGACATACATATACATTATTATATATGACTCTATTTTACTAAAAAACTGTTTATTTCTTCATTTTATAGCATGAAAATAAGTCTAGAAATCTGAACCAGGAAAAAGTCATTTCTCTTTTTGAAGTATATGATACTTCAAATTAAATTAGTCATTTATCAAATTAAAACAAAACAAAGGCATACAGGCTATGGTTAATCTAGTATTTCTGTGTTTACAGTGAAATCAGTCGCAAATCCAATTAAGTTGATTGCATATGCATTAATCAAATTGTTCTCTCGATTTGATTGTTAATCAGATTGTTCTCTCAATCTGATGGAAATAGACTCTTAGTTATGGCTCCCTAACTGTTAAAGGCCTTCCCATAGCAATTTTCCTTAAAACACATGCTCAGAAGCAACTAGGGAATAATATAGGGTAAGTAGACCTCTATACATCTGTAATAGTCTATTATGTATTCTGCAAAACAAAATGAAAATATGTGATGAATTATATAATTTAAAATAAAATTGTTCTGAAATCTAAGTTTGTGGAATAAAAATGAAGAGGTATTTGTATAGTATCTTTAAAAATTACATTTTGAGGGCCTCCCCTATGGCGCAGCGGTTGAGCGCTGGGTTGCAAAGCTGCCCGCAGCCACTGCAGCGCCAGTTCGATCCCCGGCTGCTCCCCGGCCACCAGAGGAGGGTCCACATGGCGCGCAGACCTCTCCTTCCGCCCGCTGCTCCCCTCAGCAGTGTACTTGGGTCCTTCTGCCTGCTCTGCTCCCCGCTCTGGTGAATTCTCTCACCCTCCCGCGCTTCTGACTGTACCCAGTGCATGTATAAACAAAACAAATAAATAAATAAATAAATAAATAAAACATGCCTCTATTTAAAAAAAAAAATACATTTTGAGAAAAACATTTGCACATAATAGTCCATATAGAAAACCAGCGGGACATACATACAACCTGAAGCTAATAAAAATGATGACAGATATTTTTATTTTAAACTCTGGAGTGTGACTCCCAGACAGCTGGAGAATGATTTACTGGAAACACTGCTAAACACAGTAGCTGTTTTTTCCATATCAACATTGTACAATTAAAATGGCAATCACTATGTCCACAACAAAGTGTGAGCTAAGGAAACTGGCAATGTCATGTCCCAAAGCTAGATTTGCAAAGGACATAAATTGATGTTAGATCAAATAAATGCTAACTTGAAAAGGTGTCTGTGTGACAACTAACTCTGAAACTTTCCAATTCTCTTTAAATAAATAGCTCTGTAAATTTGCCACAGGTACTGATTAAAAGAAGAAAAAATAGAATATAAGAAAAAAAATCTGTGAGGCCTCTCTGGTGGCACAAGGTGCAGCAGACCTCTCCTGTCTCGCCCACTGCTCCCTTCAGCACCGTAGTTTAGTCAAACCGCCTGTTCTGTTCCCCACTCTGTCTCTGGTGAATCCTCTCACCCCCCACCCCACATCTCTGGCCTATACCCCAGTTCTTGTATGCATAAATAAATAAATCTTTAAAAAAAGAAAAAGAAAAAAAAATCTCTTCAGCTTTAGTTAATATTCAATAAGGGGTTCAAGGTTTACAAGATGAGGAAGATATTCAGATAACATGTAGACCTTTCCTGGGAGGAGTAAGAAGAAAGAATTAGCAAGAATATAAGCAATAAAACCAGACTCTAGGCATTTATTTTAGCATGTTCCTCATCCTATCTCTACGATTATGCTACTGCCCTCAACTCCTATCTATGGATCATACCAGTGATCCTTCTCTTCCCTTCTACTTGTATCCCTAAAGCTTTTGTTACTAAAGCACCTGTTAATGCATGGGTGCTAGATCCTGACCTTATTATCTATTTTAGGAAGTAGAATTAGAAGCCTACATATATCACCAGACTTAAAAGCCATCATCACTTCAAGATTCATATGACTTTGTGATTATGCTAAAGCCACAAAGTGAAAGGCAATAACTAGATGGTTTATGTGTGAAATATAAATAACAAAAGGAAACACACTGACAAGGCGGGGCAAAAATGATTCATAGACTGTGAAAAATATACCAGGGAAAGGGGAAACACGGGAAGGGTTAGGGTAGGGAAGGTGATAAGGCAACAGCACTGGAGCTTGGGTGGAGGGTGAATGACGCAGATGTATATATGGAGGAATGAAGATGTACTCCCAAAATGATATGTAAGTAAATAAATGGCAAATCAATATAATTCAAGGGGAAAAAAAGATTTAAAGGGAACATCTCCATTATAACTAGTTAGGATGTGTTTGAGGAGGAGGTTTTTTGCTTCTGGGCTATAGAATTAACACTTAACCACTGCTAAGCAGAGAAAATTCAAGAACTAAACTTCAATAACTCCAAGCACCCCAAAATAGCTTTACCCTAATCCTTAATTCAGCATGTACTTTCATCATTGTACATAAGAGTCAAAAAGAAGAAAGCAGTATTGTCACTCCTATATTAGAGGAGTGGTAGCATGTAAATGGGATGATGTCTGTGCATTTGCACATGCTTTTTTGAAACGTGAATTCAGACTTAGTATAACAAAACTGTCCACATTTGCCTGGGACTGTCCCATTAACATTGCAGGTTCCATGCCAGGTGAAACTTAGTCTCTGGCAAGCCAAAAAGGATGATCACTTTAAATCATACCCTACGTAGCCTCAAACAGCCAGAGTCTGTAACTAGCATTTAACCACTAGTATTATTAGGTTTTCAATATGTACCACTCTCTATTCTAAACATTTGAAGAAAGTACTATTAGTAATCCCACTTTACTGGTTGAGCACTGGAAATTTAAGAGAGTGGCCAAGATTTCACAACTTAAGATAGACTCCAGCATGCACATCGTTAAGCCCATTGCCCTAGCGCCTAGAAACAAGTTTAATAGTGCTTCAGTGCATTATTAATGTGCCTCCTTTTCTTCTGTGACAAAACAATTATATTGTGGGTTGCAGTACTAGATTGAAACAAAATAGTGCATTTCTAATGCTAAAGGAGTATCTAGCATAAGTAGCACTCTAAAGAGTATGATCATATATAAACTGCCATTATTTGTATAATACAGTCCATTTTTAAATTATAATAAGCATTATCAGCTATTTCATCAAGCAAGGAAGGAGGCTATTGTAAACACAGTATCTTATTATCATGCCTGAAATGGGGTCTGGTCTTAGTGGTTACCCAATAAATATTTGTTGAATTAAAAAAAAAATGCTGGTGTGAATTGAAGAAATGGACAAATAACCAAGATGAAAATGAATACATTGTACAAAAATGAAAAATGATGTAAAAATATATAAAATAAACAAAATAAAGAAGTTACAACAAAGCTGTTTTGGCCTAGTAGGAGAATAGCTACATCCTAAAAAAAATACTGAATCAAAACTGAAAAAATAGTTGAGAAAGAAGAAATTTAACTTATAGAAAGTGAGCACAATAAAATAGTGTCATAACAAAATTTATGTTATAATATTATTGTGCTAATATTTGGTGTTTACTCCGTGTCAAACACTACTACACTACGTGCCTTTAAAAAAATAATAATCCTGACAGCAGGTCTATGACGTATTATTATTGGGTACAACAGATGAGGAAATGAATCTTTGAGAGGTTAAGCAACCTTATTATAATCTCACTGCCAACCGGTAGTGGAACTGAAATGGTAATATTTAACACTATATGCTTCCACAAGAACTCTGTACTTCCCTTATCAGTATACTCCTTATTTTTCTTTGCAATTGCTTATATTATATCTGGTTCCCCCACTCTATGAAGGCAGAGAAGAATGTTCTTTCATCAGAGCAAAGGCAAACAAGATTCTGTCTGCCTTCATAGGCAGATTTAACATTTTATCAATGTTAACATTTTATTTTCAGAACTAAAGTATCTGGCCTCCAGTAGTAATACTTCAACAATATTTGTCAAATAAATGCATCTATAAATTGAAGAATAAATAAATTTAGGAAATGGGACTTTAAAATTATAGAGGAAAAATAACAGATTACTAATGTTCTTTAAGAGTTACAACACAGATGCCTACTCCCTGAGATGATTACCCACAGTTAACTTTTAAGACATCACAACTATAAAGTCCACAGAATGACACATATATTTGGCACATACCATATATTTTGCTAGTTTCTCTAACTAGAGCAGCCAAATTTTCTGTGTATTGTTGGAAGCTGTCCTGTATAAAGAAAAGTAACTCTTTGGCAAAATCTAGAAATGACAACTAGAGATTATGAATTAAGTGTTCTTAAGAGTGAAGATGACCTTGGCATCAGGACATTATTAAATAAACTGTTATTGTGAGGGAATGTTTTTTCTCCACCTACTTTATTCCTCATGGAGTTTCTCCCAATCCAAATATGAACAGAGGAGGAGCTGGTTTCAGCTGTTTTGATCCCATTCTTTTATAACAGAGGTCCCTGTTGCACAGTATTTTATTTAGTGTGAAACCAGGTTAAAAGGCAAGTAAGAATAGCAATTCTATCAAGCAGAAACCTTAATACACTCAGGAACACTTAAAGGACTTAGTTTACTGAAAATAAGCATTGATGTTTTCCTGTACAGACCATGTATAAGTAGGTTTGTATGAAAGTTTAACCAGGAGATGATGGTGGGCGAGTGGGTGATTGGGAGGGAGGGAGGGAGGAAGGGATGGAGGGAAGGAGGCATGGATGGATGGATGGATGGAAGTGATGACAGTAGACATAGAAGTGAAGAAATTCAATAAAAATACTCAAAAATAAATAATCCAAATAATCTAATTCCTCAAATATGTTATTAAAGCATGATCAAAGATAGTCATGACTGAAGTATAAAAATATTAGAAATCTGTCATTTTCATTTTTTTAATGGTGTTTTGGAAAGGCAAACTAGTCTGTGATACAGTGAATTTGGTTGCAGATATGTTCAATTAGAATATATCAGGAGATCTAGGAGAAGAACAACTGGAATTACAAGATTATAATGCTTATGAGACCAAGATTTGGGGATTATTAACATATATGTGATGACTGAACCCATCAACAAGGAAAATTTCAAAGAATGAGAAGACCAATGAATCCTAGGTATTACCACAGAAAAGTACAAAAAGATGAAGTAAACTCAGAGTGGTAGTCAGAAAGTTTATTATTTATGATTATAGAATTCCAGAGGTGAGTTAAGAAAGGCAATAGTCATGTTTGTTTATTTTTTTTAAAGATTTATTTATTCTTATACAAGAGCTGGGGTATAGGCCAGAGGTGTGGGAGGGTGAGAAGATTCACCAGAGACAGAGTGGGGAGCAGAACAGGCATACAGACCGAAAGCACTGCTGAGGGGAACAGCTGGCGCAATGGGAGAGGTCTGCCGCGCCATGTGGGAATCTCCCTGGCTGGCTGGGAATCAAACCCATGCTGCAGAGTCTGAGGACAGCTTCACAGTGCTGTGTTTAACCCACTGTGCCACCGGGGAGGGCCAATCATACTTGTTTAATATGAGAAAATTAAGAGGAAGAGGTTTTTTAAAAGACATTTGAATGTGCCTAAAAGGAAAGTCCTTGACACATGGAATACTGGTTTATGTAAAGCAGCCATAAAACAGATTAAGGGGTGAGAGGTAAAGTAAAGGGAGGTGGTAAGCCTACACTACTTATTTAAGGACACTGGGTATAAAAGGAAGGAAAGAAGTAACAATAGTGGGAAATGTTAGGGGCATTAGGTTAACAAAATAAAAGGGCACTGATATAATAAAGAAGAATCTAATCTTCCTGAATTCTAAGTTACTACTCCCTCATAATAAATTAGTAGCTTTGGGAAGCCCATTAACTCTGTGAGAGCACTAGGATATTGTTCCATGCATAGTAGTTGCAGTGCCTGACAAAGCATAGGGGCTATTATTCATAGCTTTAAGAAATGCACTTCCTGTCACATTGAAGAAACTCCATAGGAAATAAAGATACCATTTAAAAAGCAGAAGCAGTAGTCTATGCATTTCTAGAAGGAAAGTATATCTGAAGGTGAGTGTCAAATACTTTAGCAAAAAGTTATCTGTCATTGTCCAATTTTAAACCACCAGGCCATTACTATATCATTTTTTTTATGTCTCAGTTTCTAAACAACAACAACAAAAAAGGTTTGTAGTTGATCTATAAGAAAACTTCTAGCTTTCAAATTCTGTTTACTGATTTTCCTTCTTAGACACTGTCACCTATAAAGAAAGGAAGATGACCAGAATACAAAATGTAATGATGTAATTAAGAGGAAGCGTCTCTCTTCCTTTTCTAGTCCTCTTTTCTCCATTTTCCCATACCACCCACCATTTAAAAATGTGTTGTGAAAACTTCTTGATGCATTATGGAACTTAAGAATGTTAAAGGTATGGAAATTTCCAAAAGTAGTCATTGACTTTTTTACATATTTTACTATTATGCAGCTCCTAAAATCCTTGTAAATAGTTATTGTTGCCTCGCAGAACGGCAATCTTGGGAGCAGTGTGGGATGGAGGAAAAATAACTCAACGTCCCTGTAGTGAGAGAGAGACACCTAGAGGGGCTATATCTCTGGAGATGTATTACCTCCCCCACCCCCGAAGTCTTGTTTTTTTGGGGGGTCAGATTTAAGGAAGGGTGGAGGAATGTACTTTGTGGGGAAGTGGACTGGGGATGCATGATAGTCTGGCACAAACTAGGGGGAATGAATAGGGGCTGTTGCTTGGGGGCCCCATTGTTGCAGCTGATCAAAACATCCTAACCCCATTCCCTGTTAACACTTAACTTCCTGTCAAGGTGGTCTAGCTGGTTATGCTATTCTGGCCATAATGTCTGCTTGCTGTTTTCAGCAGATATCCTCATACCAAGACTTTTGCCCTGGTGAGAGGCTCCCTGCCTGACTCTACATTTAGCTTAATCAGCAGCAATTTTTGGGCACCAAGCAACATCCCAAGTACAGAGGGGGCTGAGGGGATCCACAAGTTATTATCAGCCATGATATCTGGAAAACTTATCATTAAAATGTTACTTCATTTGACTTAATTTGATTTTGAAAATAAAATGTATACTATTGAAATATATTTTTTCATCTATAGGCTTATTTCAGATTTACTTGAAGCTGAAAATTCTACTGCCCTCTATAACCCTATACTGTGCAAACATTTAGTGATGCCTACTGTAAATAATGGAACTTAAAATATGAAATATTTTAATTCAATTCCTCACATATTTGTTGAGGGCTTACTATTGTAAGATTAGAGATATCAAGATGAAGTCAGCATAGATACCTTCAGGAGCTAAATATCTTATAGGGCAGGGAAATGGCCATGTATACAATAAATACTATTCAGAAGCTAATTTACAGCTTAAAATGTGCTGTCACCATCATTTTCATTTGATACTGACAACTGCTTGGTAAGATAAGTATGCATCTTAGTTTCCTGTTGTATGGATGATAAAAAAGAGAGAAAGCAGTAAAGTGAATTGTCCAGGTCAAAATTAGTGAATGACAAAATAAAACCTTAATCTTCCCAATAAAACCCACAAGCTCTTTGTACTGTATATGACAGCAGCAGGATATAAGTAGTACTTGGATATTTGCAGTGAGGGGAGATTCATTGGGGGTGAAGTTGGTGGACAGGTATTATAATGGGAGATAATGCTAGAAAACAGGTCGGAACCACTTTTTAGAAGAGTTTCAATTTCAACCATTATGTGTTATTTCTGGATTAGGAGCTAATTAAAATTTTTTGAGGATGGGAATGATAATGTCAGACCTCCATTTTAGGAAAACAGTCTGATGACTATAGGTAGGATGATTATACAGCAAGAGGGTAGAAGCAAAGGTAGAGCTGTTTATACTGATCCAGGACGGGAACAAGGAATGCCTTAAGGCACAGAGGCAGTAGGATTAGATAGGAGGGGGAAATGCCTGTAAATACAGATTCTCTAACAGGAGTCACAACCAATTTTGGATTTACAGAAAGGTTATCAGGACTAGATTCAGGCCACATGTCATAATACCCTCTCCTTTAAAAACATATTTAGTCTTTCAAGAAGTTTACTGAGCCAGAAAGGTGACAAAGATCACTTTCTGTTACTAGACTCTATCTGACGATTACAAGTAATTTACTTCAGTAAATTTAGTTCAGATTGCAGTCCTAATTTTTTCTTCCTGATAATCTTCCTAAGTTTGCTCTATACCAGGTGTGTATATAAATCAGCCTATTGGTTTGATTTCTTTAACTTCAGTCTTAAATAATTTACTGGTTCCTTCAAAGCAAAAGTGATTGAGAATCCATATCCATTTGATGTCCTTTCTTCAGGTTAGTGCAGCATCCCAAACACCATTTAGTTCCATAAGGAGATACATCAACTAGGCATAATAACCCTGTGCGTCTCCCATACTACAACCAATAGATTAGGGATCAAAATTCTACTAGATAGATAAAAAATTAGGCTTTTCCTTAAATACCTGATTTATGATAGACTTGTTTAAACCTCCACTGGTTGAATGAAGGAAATCAGCCTCCTCTCTCCCCAATACTCCACCCCCAAATAGCCTTCCAACTGGTAAGGGTGCATTTATATGTACTACCCACCCTTCATCTTTTTGCTCTATGGCCTTTTCAACAGTGATACTGTGATTTCACCTTCACAGTCACAGCTGTTCTCAGCTGACAAGCATCATGACTACATCATATAGACCCTTTATGGCATTCCTTTTAACAATGTCAGGATAACCAGACAGGCCTGTTTCTGAATCTCTCAACCAGAGATGGACTGTTGGTGGAACAAAAAAGATCCAACAATGTGTGAGAGAAAAATGTATCATTTACAACTGTTGCAACTTTGCTCAGGAATCAGTCAGGTCCAGACTCCCCCACGGACGCAGTTCTAGCTGGCCTCTCAGGGAGGCTTCAAGTGTATTTCACTAGCATTGGGGCAAATTCTAACTGTGACATGTTGAGAATAGAAACTGAGACACAGAGTGTGAATGTCTCTTTCAAGAAATTAGACCTTCACCCTGTAACATGTAGATCATCAAAAGGTTTCCAAAGTATGTCTCATGATGACTGTTTTTTCAGTAACTTCACAAATATTTGTCAGTAAACATCAAAGCTGAGATTAACTGAAGCAAAAGTCTCTCAAACAGAAAGGTAACTGAGGAGGGCACTTTTCACCTTTCTTGGCTCCAAAAACTGTAGTCTAAGAGAGTTGCATTATTAATTAATATATCCTTCTTGAACTGAGAAATTATTCAAGGAGATAATTGAAGAAAACTTCCCAAGCATGAAAAACGAGATGAATACAGACATACAAGAAGCGAGAAGAACTCCCAATTACCATAATGAAAAGAAAACTATAGCAAGACACCTAATAGTAAAACTTGCAAGAGTCCAAGACAAGGAAAAAATAATGAAACTGGCAAGGGGGAAGAAACAGATAACTTATAAGGGAAAACCAATCAGGTTAACTTCAGACTTCTCCGAAGAAACATTATAGGCAAAAAGAGAATGGAGTAACATATTCAGCAAACATCAAGACAGCGAATGCCAACCAAGAATACTTTACCCTGCAAAGCTCTCCTTCCTCTACGAAGAAAAAATATGGACCTTCTCAGACAAACAGAAACTCCAGAAATTCATTACAACTAAACCCCCACTCCAAAAAATTCTACGAGAAGTCCTAAAGCCAAAAGCAACAGGGGAATGACCAAGAACAGAATGAAGCAAGGAATAAAATCACAAAAAAAGACAAAAAAAATGGTAAACACAGATGCCAACATATCAATATTAACTCTAAATGTAAATGGATTAAACTCATCAATAAAAAGACACAGAGTAGCAGCTGGATTAAAAAACAAAATCCAACCTTCTGCTGTCTCCAGGAAACACATTTAACCACAAAAGATAAACACAGACTGAAAGTAAAAGGCTGGAAAACAATCCGACAAGCAAATGGACTAATAAAGAAGGCAAGAACAGCCATACTTATATCAGATGAAATAGACTTCAAATTAAAAAAAGTAAAAAGAGACATAGATGGACACTACATTATGATCAAGGGGACAATACATCAGGAAGATACAACACTCATCAACATATACTCACCAAATGAAGGGGCACCAAAATATATTAGACAATTATTATCAGCTCTGAAAACAGATATTAAAGAAAATGCATATATAGTGGGAGACTTCAACACTCCACTCTCACCAATGGACAGATCAACGAGACAAAAAATAAACAAAGACACTAGAACCCTAAATAAAGACATAGAACTCATGGACTTAACAGACATCTATAGGACACTGCACCCAAAAATTTCTGAGTACACATTTTTCTCAAGTGCTCATGGATCATTCTCCAGAATCAATCACATACTGCGCCACAAGGCAAACATCAACAAATACATGAAAATCAAAATCATTCCAACTATCTTCTCCGATCATAAAGGCATCAAGCTAGAAATAAATCATGAAAAGAAAACAAGGAACCCTCCCACTTCATGGAGATTGAAATCCACACTACTGGAAGACCACTGGACTAATGAGAAGATCAAAGAAGAAATTAACAAATACTTTGAGTTGAATGATAAGGAGGACACCACTTTCCAGATTGTATGGTATGCAGCAAAAACAGTTATAAGAGGAAAATATATAGCAATATAGACTCTAATCAACAAATGAGAAAGAACTCAAAGAAACAACCTAATCTCACATCTCAAAGAACTAGAAAAACAACAACAAAAAACCCCTAAAGCCAGTAGAAGAAAGGAAATAATAAAAATCAAAGCAGAAATAAATGAATTAGAAATTAAAAAAACAATCCAAAAGAGCAATGAAACCAAAAGTTGGTTCTTTGAAAAAATAAAATAGACAAACCTCCAGCAAGGCTCACAAAGAAAAAATGGGAGAAAAACACATATAAATAGGATTATAAATGAAAGAGGAGAAATCACAACAGACTCAGTAGAAATCAAAAGAATAATCAGAGATTACTATGAAAACTTACACACAAACAAATTCAACAACCTAGAAGAGATGGACAAATTCCTAGAACGATGTAATCATCCAAAGCAGGACAAAGAAGAAATAGAACAACTATACAGACCAATTTCAAGCAGCGAAATTGAAGCAGTAATCAAAGCACTCCCCAAAAACAAAAGCCCAGGCCCAGACAGCTTTACAAATGACTTATACCAAATGTTCGGCACTGAATTAGTGCCTATCCTACACAAACTCTTTCAAAAAATTGAAAAAGAAGGAAATACTACCAAATACATTCTACGAAGCCAAAATTACACTGATACAAAAACCCAACAAAGACAGCACAAAAAAAGAAAATTACAGGCCAATTTCCCTAATGAACATTGATGCAAAAATCCTCAACAAAATCCTTGCCAACAGAATCCAAAAATACATCCATAATTCACCACGACCAAGTAGGATTTATTCCAGGGATACAAGGATGGTTCAACATCTGGAAATCAATCAATGTAATCCAATACATCAACAAAAGGAAATATAAAAACTATATAATAATATCCATAGATGCTGAGAAAGCATTTGACAAAGTACAACACCCATTTATGATAAAGGCCCTTGAAATTCTCGGGATACAAGGAACATACCTCAAATCATAAAGGTCATCTATGACAAGCCCACAGCCAATATCATTCTCAATGGTGAAAAGCTAAAAGCATTCCCATTAAGATCTGGAACAAGACAAGGATGTCCACTCTCACCACTGCTTTTCAACATAATACTAGAAGTCCTAGCCAGAGCAATAAGACAAGAGAAAGAAATACAAGAAATCCAAATAGGCAAGGAAGAAGTCAAACTATCACTATTTGCAAATGATATGATAATACACAGAGAACCCCAAAAACTCCACAGAAAAACTAATTCAACTAATCAATCAGTTCAGTAAAGTGGCAGGATACAAAATCAATGCACAAAAATCAGTAGCATTCCTATACACAAACAACAAATCTGAAGAAGAAGAAATCAAAACCATTCCTTTTATTATTGAAACAAAATCAAATACTTGGGAATAAACCTAACAAAAGAAGTAAAGGACCTATACAAAGAAAACTATAAAACACTGTTAAAAAAATAGAAGTAGACACAAAGAAATGGAAAGACATATCCTGCTCATGGATTAGAAGAATTAATATTATCAAAATGGCCATCCTACCAAAAGCAATCTACAGATTCATTGCTATTCCAATTAAAATTTCAATGTCATTCTTCAAAGAAATAAAAAAATATTGATGAAATTCATATGGAGCCACCAAAAACCCTGAATCGCCAAAACCCTCCTGAAAAAAAAAGAATGGAATGGAGGCATCACTCTCCCAGATTTCAAACTGTACTACAAAGCCATAATAATCAAAACTGCATGGTATTGGAACAAGGACAGACACACGGACCAATGGAATGGAATAGAAAACCCAGAAATAAACCCACAGATTTATGGTCAACTAATCTTTGACAAAGGAGCAAAGAATATGCACTGGAGCAAAGAAAGTTTGTTCAATAAATGGTGCTGGGAAAACTGAGTCGCTACATGCAAAATAATGAAACTTGACTACTACCTCACACCATACACAAAAACCAACTCAAAATGGATTAAAGAACTAGACATAAGACCTGAAACCATAATATATAGAGAAGGAAATATAGGCAAAACTCTACATGATATTCACATCAAAGACATCTTTACAGACACATTACCCAAAGCAGTGATAGTAAAGGCAAAGATAAACAGCTGGGACTACATCAAATTAAAGAGCTTCTGCACAACAAAAGAGACAATAACCAAAACAAAGAGAAACCCCACTGACTGGGAGAACATTTTTGCACACAACACTAATGATAAAGGACTGATCACAAAAATCTACAAAGAGCTGATGAGACTCAACAACAACAAAGAAAATAATCCAGTCAAAAAATGGGCAGAAGAGCTAAAAAGAAACTTCTCCAAAGAGGAAATACAAATGGCCAACAGGCATATGAAAAAATGTTCAACATCACTTGTCATCAGGGAAATGCAAATCAAAACTACCATGAGATACCATCTTACACCAGTGAGAATGGCACATATTAAAAAAACTAACAACAACAAATGTTGGCGAGGGTGTGGAGAAAAAGGAACTCTCCTGCACTGCTGGTGGGAGTGCAAACTGGTCCAACCACTATGGAGAGCTGTGTGGAGATTTCTGGAACTACTAAACATAGAGTTTCCATATGATCCAGCAATTCCACTCCTAGTTATTTACCCAAAGGACACAGAAACATTAATTCCAAAGAACACCTACACCCCTATGTTTATAGCAGCACTATTTACAATAGCTAAGATATGGAAACAACCCAAATGCTCAAAAATAGATGACTGGATCAAGAAGATGTGGTACATATACACCATGGAATATTACTCAGCATTCAAAAAAGATAAACACATGCAATTTGCAGCAACATGGATGGAGCTGGAAGGGATCATGCTCAGCGAAATAAGGCAGAAAGAAAAAGAAAAATATGGATGGTCTCACTCGTAACAGGAATCTAGAAAACCTAAATAATGGACCAGGAAAAAGAATAAGTATAAGAAAGAAAAAATCAAAACCAACAAACAACTATAACCAGAGACACAATATGGGGGGTGGGGTGGGGAAAGGAGGGATTGAGGTCAAAATAAGGGGGTTGCAATTATATGGGGAATATAAAAATAAAATTAAAAAATAAATTAATTAATAAATATATCCTTCTTTTGCTTTGTTTTGGAAGGGGAAGTGTTGGAGTACTAGTTTCTATGACTGCTGAATGAATTCATAGCAACCTGAATGGCTTAAACAGTATAAATTTAATATCTTAGAGAAGCCCAACATCAGCCTCATGCGGCTAAGCATTATGATGTAAGCAGGGCTGCATTCCTTCCTGGAGTCTCTAGGGGAGGATCTGTGTCCTTGCCTTTTCTTTCCAGAAAATGCTCTCATTTTTTGATTCATGGTTCCCTTCTCCCATCATTATACCAGCAATGGAGGTCAAAATGTTCCTAAACTGCACATCTCTGGTGTTCTTCCATCATCATCTCTCTTTCTGACCACAGGTAGGAAAGGTTCTCTGCTCAGGACAATAATTTGACTGGGCCTACTCACATAATCTCCATTCCATCTACAATCTTAATTCCCTTCCAGTATGTAACATATTTTCACAGGTATCAGGAATTAGGACATGGACATCTGTGAGACATCACTAACTACTAGTTGGTTAAAGTAAGTTAAAGACAAGGAGCTAAGAATCCTGTAAACATAAGGTGCTAAAGGGAAAAACTGGAGAAAAAAAAAAGCAACAGTTTGAGACTATAAATCAAAAAGAAAGTTGATAAATATCAAAACAAAAATGTAAGGGAAAAAATTTCTCCTAAATGAGAACAAGTTCATTTATTTTTCAGTATATTTTTATTAAGCATAATTTAGTAAGAAATAATGTGTCTCAATTGTCCACAGTTTGCTGATGCCATTGTGTGCTTGATAGAGCAGTCCATACTAACTTGTTCCTATCTCAACACCCTGTCAGCTAAAGAGATGCTTTGGTGGATTAGTAGAGATTGGTCTTAGCAATTTGTAGGCCAAGTTGTCAGCTCTATTTGCTCTCAGTGGGGCACATCTATTTCCAACACTAGGTATGGAATGATGAAGATAGTTCTATTCCCTGATGCTTGTGTGGGCATGAAGTGTCAAACTTAAGTTATAGAGATTTGTATGTGGGGAATCAATGCCATGGTAATACGGGCTGATCTTTGGAGAGTGATGGCTTCAAAACATAATGGTGATGTAAGTCTGAGTAAATGGACTGCCATATAATCCTCCAGCAGAGTAGCAGAGTTGTGAGAGGTGAAGTTGTAGCTCAGATGTGGATCTTGGCATAGTGATTCAGGGATGGTCCATCTGTTCTGCTTATTATCATGATTGATTGTAATGAGGGCTAGTTTCTAGGAAAAGGAACAGGGCAAACAAAACAAGAAGGCAGCTATATTTCAACCATTACAGAAATACTTATAATTGAAAACTGACCTCAGAATAGGAGCAGGATAGCAGCCCTGATTTTGGCTGAAGCAAAGCTGTGGGACAATTTTCTTTTCAATTATCAAAATCCAGAAGTTATACTCATGCTCTTTCTCCAAACAGAAACTTCCCATCATAACTAACCTACTAAAGGATGCCATCCTCAGTGATTGTAAAATAATTTCCTGTTTTTCATTGCATGAAAAATTGGCCCTCCTTTTATTAAAGAGAAAAATATGCATTTAATTTTTGGTAGGCTATGCCTTTGGTATATATCCTTCTATAGTAAGCTCAACAAAATATTTGAGCATACTTACAATATTTACCAGCTAATTTGGACCCAACGGGGTACCATTACAAAGGATAACAATTTTACAAAGGGGAAAACGAATGTACAGTTTTCCAACTGACATTCTAATCTCTTACTAGTATACTTAGTCCAGCTAAGTTGATTTCCTGAAGATATTCCACAAAAAATAAGCAGTATATTGCAATTGATCTCAATGTTTGTATAAAACAAGAAGTCTTAGAACGTCATCATTTATATGATCAGTCATAGCTATTGACTTATCAGCTGATGACAATATAGACTATCATAAAAATCAGCAATAACATTCTTGAAACTTGAGGAAGAGCCTGGAAAAGGGTATCAGAGATATGTATCTGTATCTGTATCTAAATCTATCTATCTATCTATCTATCTATCTATCTATCTATCTATCTATCTACCTATCTATCTATCTACCTACCTACCTACCTTATCAGGTGTGTGTGTGTGTGTGTTTGTGTGTGTGTATATATGATGGCTTTCCTTTAGTCACCTAAAGGAAATATTCATTTAGTAGATTTTCACTTATGTTACTAAGTCAAGCATCATAATCATGCTGGAAATACAAATAGGACAGACAGATTATTCTAAAGATATGAGGTTTACTGATGAGAAGTTTTGATATAACTTATAATAAAACATGCTTGGAATAGAAAGGTTCAGCAGAGGAAATGACTAGTCAAGATTTTGTGGCTTTGAGTATATAATAGTAGTAGTTGCTTAGAACCATTTCATATCTACATCCTTTTTCTAATGATACATAAAATTATGCCAAGGCTGGTATATCAATCATTAAGATTAAAGTGTCTAGACTAGACTGATTTTTCTCAAGGTTCTTGGCAGAATGACTCACTTGGGTATGAAACCACATACATACAAGGCAATCACACTTTAGAGTCTAAGGTGACAGTCTGGCATTTCTCGACATTTACAATCTTAAAACGAGTAACCACAGAATGGTAAATTTGCTATACATGGTAATCTGATAAAATAAGCAAGGAAGATGCACAGAATTATGCTTATACCTTCCAGTTCAAACATCCTTTCCCACTGATATGACTGATACCTATAGTCAAAACAGTGTCCACCACTTTTTAAATGATTAAATCATTTGGTTGAATTTTGGGCTCACTTGCTCTGAAGCTTGCAGCAAATAACCTCAAATTTAAATATTTTCCTTTGCTAAAAATATATCTGCAGTTCAGGTCTTTAAAACCAACTAGAGTAACACCAACTCCTCTAAAAGGAGTTCAGAAAAAATGAAATATCCATTACTATAAATATTAATGGAGCTTATCTCATACTCAAAAACATACCAGGTAAATATGAAACACCCCAAAGAAAATAAAATACATCCTCTTTAAGTGTGCATATAATACTAAGCAGTGTTCATGAAGTGATAGGGTAAGAATTGAGAATTTTAGAACCAGCATCTTGGAATGTATTTGGATTAAAATCACCAATTATGAATTTAAGTGCCATAAAGAAAACCAAGAGAGCTTAAAAGGGCATAGTATATTTGCTTCAAAACTTTCATAAGCTCGGGCCTCCCCTGATGGCGCAGCGGTTGAGCACTGGGTTGCGAGGCTGCCCACAACCTCTGCAGTGCCAGTTCGATCCCCAGTCACCAGCCAGGGTCCCACAAAAAAAAAAAAAAAAAAAAAAAAGGAAAAACTTTCACAAGCTCAATTAGATATTATCTTAAAGATGCAAAAATTTGAGCTACTTAAATAAAAGAAAAATTATGGTTTAAGATTAAAAAACTAGAGAATGTGGCTTTAGCTACCCAAAAAGGAATAAAAATGTATATTATATATAATGACTTACTGAACATTAACATGAAAAAATAATGAAAAGGGCATTTTAGAGCTATAAAAATGACCTGCATATTATTATAATGATGCCGTTATATTTGTTCAAAATAACAGAATGTACAACACACAGAGTGAATTCAAAGATAAATGATAGGTTTTTGGGAGGTTGTGATGTGTCATATAGGCTTATCCTTGGTGAAATGTACTATTCTAGTGAGTGCTGTTGACAATGGGAGAGGCTATGCATATGTCAGAGTAGGAATTACATGCAAATTTTTATATAACATTCTCACAATTATTTTTTATACCTGAGACCACTTTTTAAAAAGTCTCTAAAAAATAAAAAAGCAATATAAGTTCAGAAATCAAGTAAGCTTCAGTTTACCCTCAAGGAAAATTTTATAGAGCATAGCATTATAATCTAGATATTTTTCCTGTTAAGAGAAATAATAGTTTCTAAGACTACACATAATTGGTCTAAAATTTTAGGAAAAGACATATTCTTATGTTTTTGCATTTCCTCATGAATAGTTATTTCTCTAGACTTGGTGATTTAAGGGAGATTAAAAGGTTTGTAGCAGTAAAGACAAAGATATTCCCAAAGGCAATATGCAGACCAGCAAGAGTCTTGAAAGGCATACTTGAGGTGATTTTCTAAATTCCTTTATTTCTCCCTTTCACATTTTTAGAAGCCAGTCTAACAAGGTTGATTATAAAATTATGTAGGAAAAGGTTTCTGTCAGAAAGAAAGAGGAAGAGGGAAAAGTTGACCCTTTGCTCACAAGGGTTGATGGGAAGAGAAAGGGTGGGACAAGTCCAGAAAACCACAGAGACCCTTGTCTAGATCTCCCCTTTCCAGGCTTAACTACTAACAGGAAAAGAAATAGGAAAGGGTACAAGATGTTCTAAAGACTCTCATGTCAATCTGGGACAATATAACATTGACTTGGTGGTAGAGACTGATTAGACAAAAAAGACCTGCCATCTTATGTGTCATGGATACAAGGGCCAGTGTACCATGAGGGGGACATATGAAAATAAGTTGAGAGAGAGGGGGCTGTTCTAGATTGCTCAGAAGTCAAAACTCAGTGGCTGTGTCACTAAATGACTGAGATACAAGGCAGGGCTGAATCAGCAGAAAGATGACTGTGTCAGCGAGGTTCAGGGCATCCAGAACTCTAGTTCCACTAGCTTCTGCTTCTATCACAGATGCCTGGACATTGCTGAGATGCCTGAAGAATCCTTTCTGTGCCACCTGGACTAGGCAACAGACCAGGCGAGCTGTATCATCACAAAGACCAGAGGAGAAGTTCCCGAGGTAACCCCTTCCCACAGCCTCTATTATTTTAAAGAAACCACATACTCCAAAACTACAAAAACCATTTCAGAAAAGGGTAGAGAAGAACATCTGCTCATTTTACCAGTGATTAATATTACAATGGAAATAGTTTTCAGATGGGAGCAAAGTTTTTACTTTTCTTCATCTTTGTTTTCTTCCTACCTTGTAGATGCATATTGTATAGATGATCTGATTGTCACAGAGAAATGAAGCAGCTATGTTTTTTTTTTTTTCCAAATCTGAGTGAGGATGTGGTAAATTGCAATTCCATTACATGCATTGTGTCATTAATTACTATACAGCTTTCAGTCTTTTCCTGGAGACCCAGATGATCTTTGCCCATTTTCCAAACAAGAATCTCTTCCCTTGGATTCATGATACTGACTTTTCTTTGTCTTTTGCTATGTCCTAAATCATCTATCTGGATGACTTATTTTGTATCATTTTTTTCAGAGACCCATAAACTTAGCCACTTCTTAAGAATCAATTTTTAGACACATATCAATTTACTCTGTTTGATGTTTTGTGTTCCATGGGAAATAATTTAATATATATATATAGCATGAAATTTCTCAACTATTTTCTAAATAATTGTGTTATTACCAACTAATTTTGCTGCCGATAATGTTGCACTGGATAATGGTTTTACCATTTTCCTTACATGAATTAGTATTGTGTACAATTGATCTATATTAGCAAGTCTTAGTTTTTCAAGAATAGCTCTGTGTTTAGCCAGATATTGCTCAATGCTTTATATACCATAGATATTTGTTAGATATTTGAATGTCTTTCATTATAAGTATACCAAAAAGATATATAAGGGAAGTAAATATTTTTGTTTTAAAGTAAGAAATAATGGACTAGCAACTAATAACAAAGCAGAGCAATAAGAAATGCATGTTTCTTAATGAAAGATAATGGATAAATGAAGAAATATCTGTCCAACCATACAATTTTCATATGAGCTCATGAAGTAGCCAGGTACGATTTTCCATGTCTACTTACTTGCTTCCAAATGGATGGAGAATTTGAGAGAGAGTTACAAAGAGGCAATGGTATGCTAGTCCAGTGAACAAGAAAATCAATTTTAATTGATTTTAAGTGACTTCTCATCAATGCATTTTCACATCACTAGCATTGACTGGGGACATACTATGATTAAAAATATAAAGTAGAAGAAAATAACATCCTGTCCTCCTGGATCTTTCAGTTTAGCCGGAGGACACGATTTGTGATAACAAGAGTCATCACATTCATAGAGAGAGAAAGTAGAGGCGGTTACCAAGGATTGGGAGGAGGGAGAAAGGGCAGTTATTTACTGAGTAGAGTTTCAATTTGGGAAGAAGAAAAAGTTCTGGAAATGCATGCTATTTCTGGTGGCATAATAATATGTATGCATTTAATGCCACTAGACTGCACATTTAAACATGGTTGAAATGGCAAATTTTATGTATATTTTCCTATAATTTTAAAATAAAGAAAAATCTAAGCTAGATTATCAGAGATAAGTTGTCCTACTAAATTAAAACACACTGAATAATTTCTACTCCTTGAAAAATACTGGAGTAAATGTCTTGCTTTGCTATGAACATAGTATCTTTTTGGTGATTTACACAGTTACTGGTCATTCCAGAAAAGCTCCATGTAAATGATCTAGCCAGCAGGAACACAGTATCTTTGTGATGAGCAGCTCACAAGGGGAAGCCAGTTTCAATTAAAAAGGTTAAGCCTTCCATTTTGAGGGGCTTCCTGTTTTAAAATTGCCTTTATGAGAAAACAAGATAAGCACATCTTAACCCACTAAGTTTTAGTTGGTGTGAAAACACCTGATTATTTTTTGGACAAAACATTTCTTGCAAAGTCTCTAACCATAGAAAATCATTCAGGGTGTACAACTCCTATGGAAGAAAACAAATCTTTGCTTTTAAAAACAAAAGCCAAAACAGGTATTTATGTGGTAGAATTGTTACATTACTATCTTGTTGATTTACATTTCTGTTGGATTATGGTAATTGAACAAATATTCTAAGAACTATATTATAAAGTTGTGCATTAAAAATAGTTGAGCAGGGCCTCCCCAGTGGCGCAGTGGTTGAGCGCTGGGTTGCGAAGCTGCCCACAGCTCCTGCAGCACCAGTTCGATCCCCGGCCACTGGAGGAGGGTCCCACATGGCGCGCAGACCTCTCCTACCGCCCGCTGCTCCCCTCAGCAGTGTACTTCGGTCCTTCTGCCTGCTCTGTTCTCCCCTCTGGCTCTGGTGAATTCTCTCACCCTCCCATGCTTCTGACCTACCCAGTGCTTGTATAAACAAACAAACAAACAAACAAACAAACAAACAAACAAGCAAACAAATAAATAAATCTAAAAAAAATAGTTGAGCACTGGAGAAATATAGAAAAATAATCAATCAGTAATTTGTGAAATTGAGGACATATAAGACAAAAGTCCACAAAATTTAGTCTCTTACAATATGTTTATATTAAAATGTCCAAAAACAAAATTGTCAATGATTTTGATTTATAACATTAAAATTATTAAGTGGTTTGGCATATTTCCAGTATACAATACTGCCTGAATTATGAATAAGAATTTTTAATAGATATCAAAATTAGTTTTAAATGTCTTTTTAAGGCTTTTGGAAAAGATTATAGCTTCAGCATAAGTCCAATTAAAAATGTTTAAAATAAAAATAAATATAAGACTAGGTCAAAGTATTCTTCTTGGTGGTGGTGGTGAAAAATCGAAGAATGCCTTATGTTAGGAGAAGCATTGCTGTTTATGAAAAGAACTTAGTGGAGTTTCTGCTTATTTCTGGTCTTCCCACATATGTACACTGTCTTCCCTTGGCAAAGGAGACTCCAATGGAATGTATCTTGGGCCACCTTTGCCATCCCAAATGAGGTTTTGGGTAGAACCTTCCCCTTTCCAATAAGGCCATACTAATCTTAACAAGGGACTGTACAATGGTCTTTTAAGCCTTCTTTTAGTCTGATTCTTTCTGCATTATGTATAGAAGCTTTCTCAAGGGAAACCTGAGTTGTGTCCCTAGAGAGATGTTATCATTTGATCATAAACTAAGAACCTGGAATAATCATTGCTCCTTTGCACTCGACTCTCCCTAAGGAATTAAGCTTAGGGATTCCTATTCTTTCAAGAAATAAAATTCCCTGCATTCAGCTTTTTGTCCCATGCAACTGTGACCTTTCTTTCTGTACACAATTGGTTAACAGGAAGACTGCCTCCTGCTAGTCATTGCCCAGTCATAGCAATCTACTACTGTAGAAATCTACCAGTCCACATAACCTATGAGCATGTAAGTCCTAAAGTTACTTTGGAATACTTATCTGACCTGATTTCTCAGCATCATCTGATGATGCTGTGGGCAAATCTCCTTTCCTTAAACTCTCTCCTCCCTTGATTTCTTCAAAACCATGTGCTGTTCTTGTCCCCTATTTTCCCTTTTGTTCATAAACTTCAATGCTACCTATCCCAGAAATGGTGGTGTAACCAAGCATTCTTTCCGCATATTTATTTATTCTTCCACATACTGGATTTTATGTTCCCATTTACATAGTTTCTTATCGCGCAAATATGCTTTTGACACAAGTCTGTACCTTTCTCCCAGTTTTATTTCCTGAACTATATTATAGTTACTATATTATATTATAGTAACTATATTATATTACAGATTCAAATTCATCCCAAGCACCTTCACTTAAAAGTCCAATAAGCAACTCATACTTAAACCCTTCAAATCTGAACTACTCAGCTGTATTCCCCATATCTTCTCCCTGACTCAGACTCCAAATTAGGAATGCAGCATTAACTATAAATGAAGTTGAGGAAGTCAATAGAAGTTACTCGTAGGTAAGAAAATATGAAAATTTTTTTATCATGAACATGCCTTGTTTTATAACAAAAAAATCCTTGATAAGCTCATATTTATCAGTTATTTATTTCATATGCAGAGAAAGACCTTAAAACTTTATTTGAAATTCTGCCTACAAGCTTCAGCTTAGGATAATTGATTTACATATTTTTCTAAGCACTAAATTATTTACATTTCAATGAGATCATGATAGGAAATAATTCAATAAATAAGGTCTATGCATGGGCTATGTCTACCTCTATGTTGACAATAAACTGAAATTATGGTTGGATGATAATACAGAGACAATAGAAATTTTAGATCTAAATCAGACCCGGGAAAAAATTTTTATGCCTAAATTTTAAGTAGTAAAGCTTTGTTTGGAAAGTATTTTGTTTAACAGGAATAGGATGGAATATAGTTGAGAGAAATGGTGATTATTGATTATTTCTGCAGACAATGTTAAACATTTATCATGACTATCTTATGTTTTATGTACCTTTTTCTCCATACACTAGAAAATGTTTACCAGGAGGTAAACCACACACAATTAAATGTTTTGACCAGTGAAATGCATGACTTGTGGGTAAATATCTCTTCATTTTTACTTTAAGTAAAGGTTTTAAACCACAGATGACTTCTGACCTGTGAAGTATGGAATGAATTGCTCAGAATCTTAGTCCTATATGTCTCATCACACGAACTAAGCTGGCACCGTAAAGGTAGGGTCAGATACATAAACAACTCAAGAAAAAACATTGACTAATTCCTATTGAGATTGCACATCATCATATTTTTATTTTGCATTTGTGTTTTGAAAGCTGCATTTAGGCTCTGCATTGATGTGTTCTGCTTATGAACAGTGGGTATGTTCAGCATGGAATATGGAAAAAATTCTCACCGAACAAGTGAAGTCGTTTTATTCACAATTAGCCAAAGGGCATAACACTGTAAAAGAGAAAATGATCCACTCATTTGCTGTCATCAGAAATGAAGAAATGGCTCTAGGCAATAGCTGAAGAGTCCTTTTGAACTTGAGAAGTTCATTGATTTGGCAGTGAGGAGGATCTTGTTTGCTGTTAGTTCTAAAGAACTACTTGTCCTCATAGTCTCAGTGAGTGATAGGCAAGAAAAAAATCATCACTGTCATTTTTTCTAAATTCCTCTCCATATGCTATTGTTATGTCACTTCTAAGACATGGCCTTAGTTTTTTACATTTATCTTGATATGTGTTGTGATTTCTATTTGAAATAGATTTTCTCTGTAGCTTAATACTGCATTATAAGACCAATACAAATTATAAAGTTGTTTTGAAAAATGTAAATGTTTGCTGTCATAAGGAATTAAGACAAGAAAATTTTATCATAGTCTTAACATTCTTATCTTTAATGCAACCCCACCAGTAAGAACAGGCTGCTCTACATCATCACTAACATTACTATTGTCACCAATTTTAAGCGTGCCCAATTTAACAAGTGTGTAGCGATAATTCATTATGGTTTTAGTTTGCTTTTTCCCACTTGGTAATAATGCTGAACATCTTTTCATGTTTTTCTCGGCCTTCTGAATATCTTCTGTGCTGAAAGTGTCAGGTAGTTTCTTTACAACGTCTGAATTCGGTTATTTCCTTATGGTGTCATTTTGAGAATTCCTTTTTTTTTTATTATGGTACAAGTTCCTTGTCAAGCATATGATTTTCAAAAATTTCTTTTAGTTGGTAACTTGCCTTTCATTCATTTACATAACTGACTTTTGACAATTATTCAAAGGCAGCAGAGGAGGATCTTTTCAACAGATGCAAAAGATAAACTTTTAGCTAGCTAAAAAGATTGCTCACCCAATACACAAAGAGTAACTCAAATATATTGTAGACCTAATTATTTTTTTAATAAATTTTATTTTTATATTCCCCATACAATTGCAACCCCCTTATTTTGACCCCAATCCCTCCCCTCCCCACCCTCCACCCCCCATAAAGTATCTCTGGTTCATAGTTGTTTGTTGATTTTGATTTTCACTTTCTTATACTTATTCATTTTCCTTGTCCCTTATTTAAGTTTTCTAGATTCCTGCTATGAGTGAGACCATCTGGTATTTTTCTTTTTCTTTCTGGCTTATTTCACTGAGCATGATCCCTTCCAGCGCCATCCATGCTTTGGAAACAACCCAAATGCCCAAAAATAGATGACTGGATCAAGAAGATGTGGTACATAGGCCTAATTATTAAATTGAAAACTTTTCAGAAATTCTGGCAGGCATCACTAAAGAAAATCTTTGCAATTTGCAGATTTTTTAGATGAGACACCAAAAGTGTCCTCCACAACAGAAAGAAAAATTATACACTGCATTTCATTGAAATTTAAAGTCTGCTCTTCTAAAGACAGCCATTAGTAAAAATTGAAGAGGCAAAATGTTGAGAAGAGAAGGAACTAGCAAAGGCATTATGTACATGAGTGTGATCAGAAAATGCAAGGATGTAGCGTACTGGCAGTCCAGTAAAAAAATTATGTCAACAATGAAGGTGTGTGAAAGCTGTTGATGGGGAGTGAGTATTTCATTTTAAATCAATGAATAAACAAAGGCAAATGTGCCCAGACTCTTCTAGTCTGGCTAAGATATTTTTCCTAATCATGACTCAATCATTTCACCAAGGTATGTGTTACAATAGCAACAGAGACATGTACCTGGTGAGATGGTCTTAAAATTGGTGCCATAGAATTTTAACTGGTATACAAAGGATGGAATTTAGGCTTCAATTCACTTAAACTTTAGTCCCTATTATGTCTGCACTTGATTATTTACTCACTCAATATTAATTAAAAGCCTTCTTTCTGGCTAACACTGAGCATATATTGAAACAGGGTATCAAACACTGATTAGAACTAGGCTCAGTTCCAAAACTCTAAGGAAGAGGGATGCACCCAAACACATTTTTATGAGGCTAATATTACTCTGATACCAAAAACAGACAAGGATATCACTAAAAAAAATGAAAACTACAGAATACAGATGCAAAAATCCTTAACAAAATTTTAGCAAACCAATACATTAAAACAATACAGCCAAAGAACCATACATCATGACTAAGTGGGATTTATTTCAGGGATACAAGGATGGTTCAATATTTACAACTCAATGAATATAATTCACCATATATATAAAAGGAAAGACAGAAATTATACGATCATAAAACAGAGGCAGAAAAGGCATTTGAAAGTTTCAGCATCCATTTATGGTAAAATCTCTAGTGAAAGGGGATAGAAAGAACACAACTCAAATAACAAAGTCTGTATCTGCCAATCCCACAGCTAGCATCATATGCAAAGGTGAGAAACTTAAAGATTTTCCTCAAAGGCCAGGTACCCGAAAAGGACGGCCATTCTCACCATTACTATTCTACATAGTATTTAAAGTCCTAGAGCAATTAGGCAAGAGAATGATATGAAAGAAATCCAAAAAAAAAAAAAAAAAACACTATCACCAGTTGCAAATGATATGATAATATACATATATACATAGAAAACACTAGAAGTCCAATAGAAAACTACTAGGCTGGGCAGAAGAGCTAAATAGGAACTTCTCCAAAGAAGTCATACAGATGGCCAACAGCCACATGAAAAAATGCTCACCATCACATATAATCAGGGAAATGCAAATCAAAACCACAGTTAGATACTACCTCATTCCCGTGGGAATGGTCCATTTCAAAAAAAAACAAACAAACAAATAAGGAATCAGGGGAAAAAAAGAGGGACCCTTGTACACAGTTGGTAGAAATGTAGACTAGTCCACTGTGTAATGAAAAAATGAAAACAAACTAAATGCCATTGATAGAGTAGTGAATTAAGAATTTGTGGTATATGTACACAATGGAATAGTATTCACTATTAAAAAAGATACTCTTGCCATTTGTGATAACATGAATGGGACTGGAGGTTATACTAAATAAAGTAAGTCAGAGGGAGAAAGACAAATACTAGATGATTTCACTCATTTAGAATATAGAGAAAAACCAAAGATTATGGTAAAACCAAACCCAAACAAACCCTAAAAATGACTGTAGAGGGTGGTGCAAGAGCTTTAGACAAACCCTATAAAGCTATCCGCAGGTTCTACAGCATGAGTTCGATCCCCCAGCCAGCCAGGGGGCAACCCACGTGGCGCAGCAGACCTCTCCTATCTCGCTCGCTGCTCCCCTCAGCAGTGTACTTCGGTCAATCTGCCTGTTCTGTTCCCTGGTAAATCCTGTCTCTGGTAAATCCTCTCCCCCCCCACACCTCTGGCCTGTATCCCAGCTCTTGTATGCATAAATAAATCTTAAAAAGAAAATATGACTGCAGAATTAAGGCTACAAGAACGGGAGGGACAGTGAAGGTGGCAACAATGGCCTAAGGTAAAGGGCTATGGGTGCTGATGGTAAGGGTGGTGTGGTAATATACATTTGAGGAGGTGTGAACCTATTCTCCTAAATCATGTAGAGTGATATGAACCAATATTACCTCAATATAGGAAATACACTAAATTAAAAAATGAAACTATTCATGCGTCACACTAGGTGACATTATAAAGGCTCTCTATTAACAATAGCAAATTTATTACTGATCCGATAGGCACAGCATTATGAGTACTATGTTGCCAAAAATGGCATATATGTATCAATTAGCATCTTGGACTATTAATGTGAACCTGGGTGTAGATAGACCCTGAATTTTTTATCTAATCTTTCTATTGCCAAAAAATTTCTTTATTCTTCCCCAAACTGGAGTGGCCATTCACCTTGCTTCCATTCTTAGGCCCAAACATCTCTCCTCTTTAGATTTGATTTTTGTTTAAAATAAGTCAAATGTGAAAGTAAGGACTAGAAAAACTTAAATTGTCATTAACTAGGATGAAATGAAAGATAATGTGGAATCTGTATAATACAAACATTCACAGGGCTTCGAAGCTTTGGGATACTGCCGATAAAAATAAACATTGGCAATGAAAGTGGAAAATAAAGATACATTGAACAAAAAATGTATTCTATTTCTGCAAATGTGTCCATATATCAATTTTTATTATTAGAAAAAGGCATGTTTTTGCTATGACCAATTTTAACAAATTATACGAAATATAGCAATGAAGAACACAGATTGGAGCACTAAAATGCGTGGGATCACAGTTGCTCTATCTAGTTATTATGTCAATATGAGCAAGTTACTTAATCTCACTCAACTTCAGTTTTTGTATTTACATAAAACATAATATTTGTACTTGTTATAAAATTTATTCTGAATGCTTAATAATTTAAAACATGCAGAGCATTAGAAGAGTTGCTGACACATAGAACATTCAGTATCTATCATCTATCTAGTTAAATATTTATGTAGGTATCTAGAGAAAGAGAGATTGAATACCTAGATTCTGCAGTTATACAATGCAGGTTGAATCCTGGATTTAATAGTTGCTACCTATATATATGCCTTTGTTAAGTAAATTAACCTTTCTGTGATTATTTGTAAAACAGACTAATAGTGATAGTATTTATTTCTCATGGAGTTGCCATCAAATAATGCCTATGACAATTAGCACATGAAATTAATATTAGTACTTCTTTTATGACTGGTAATTCTCCCTTTCCAGAACAATAATGGAATCATGAAAGTAAAACACAAAATTATTTGCTATGTATTCAAGATTTTAAATTATAAAAAAAAAAGAAGGTAAAATGTGGGGGAAGAAAAATCTAAAATATTTGCCTGGATTCTAGCAACAATAAGTGAGTTTGGCAACTTACTGAATCTCCCAGAGATGGCACCTTAACTCCAAGAAGAACAAAGTACGTATGTGTTGACTGATTGATTTGAAGGTTGCAATTAATGGTGTGTCATTCACTGATGATCTACTCCCTGATTTATGTGCTGTGAATAAGACAGATTTATCATCGATGGAACTAAACTGAAAAGGCTAAATGCTTCACTGCTTTTGATGGGTTTACTATATGCAATAAATACCTACCCACAGGATATACAGATGGTTGTTTACTGAGCAAAAGAGGAATAGATATAAGTATAGAGGTGGAAATAGATATATCCTTTTGATGCTCTGGGTGTCTGTAATACAAATACAGATTGCTGAGAAGCCACTGGAGCCTACAAACCCGTTGCAGGCAGCTGTAGAATAAGGGCAAAGGCCAGGGTACTGAGCATTGATAGGACTGGGTTAAAGTGCTGTGAATAAAACCACAACAACAATCAAAGGACAATCTACATATGTAGAGAGCACAAAAAATACTGTTGTGACCACATGAGTCTTTCCTGTGACACCTGCATTTATGGTTGATACCTATCAAGAGTACCACCTTCTAGATAGCACGCCCGTCAGCACAAGACCTCAACATTTTTAACCAAAGTAATTGAACTGCTCGCTTACCCTACATAAAGTAAACCCAATGCCATCACACCAGGGGGAAAAATAGTTATGTTTATCTCATGCTTTTTTCCTATGGTAGGGGTTTTTCATATACTGTAAACTATCAAGTTGGCGGGAGAACAGATATGCTGAGATTTTAATGATGAAGCTGATTTTCGAAAAATGTCTACTTCTATTAGTAAATTGACAATAGAAAAATATGAGGAAGTTAAGACATTATAATCCACACTTGGAAGTTTCCTGAGACACCACAGCAACGTTTTCCCACAACACAATGTTAATTTAACCATGGTAAGAGGATATGATTATACCTAACGTAATTTGTGTTCACACCAAAAATTTACATGAAGAAAAAGACGATTATGACTTTTGACTTAAACCAAGTGACAGCAGAAACTATATCAGGAAACTATAGTTGTCCTGATTATAATTTAAGGAAGCAAAATATTTAATTGTGTCAAGTGGAAATAAAAATCCTCTTTAATCTGGTAAAATTCTATAACATCTACTAAAAATCAATGATAGGGGTTCTTGTTTTCTCATAAAAAAGTGAGTATAATCTAAGTATATAATTTTTAATAAAATCTCACATAAATATCTTTCCTGAGTTTTTTGTATTTTATTGTCAGGGCTTTATTATTTGCCAGCTGATAGTAATTATTCTTATCTGGGATTTACTCTTACAATGAAAGTGACTTTTTTAAATCAAGCAGTAAAGGTTATAAATTAAGCCTGTTCTGTGCTGAATTCTTACAAGGTAGCACACAATCATAGAGTCATGGATTAAATAGAGGAGTGAGTAACAGTTAAAATCAGCAAATACAGTCACAACCTACCTATATTGTTTGGGAGCAAAAAAATAGTCTTTATAGACACAGTGATTTATTTGCCAAATATTCTTTCTTCATTTACATGCAATGTCACAACAGCAATTCCTGTCACATTTACTTTTCCATTCTTTCTCAGCATGCCTTTTCACCATCCCTTTCCATAGGTATGGTGAATTCTGCATGGGAAAAAGCCAGACATATGTCGCTTTATACCTAAGGTTGAAAAGTGAGTATCCAATTCACAAACTTTTGAACTCCCTACAGCTTGCCAAATTTAGTTAAATTTTAATTGAAATGTAAATATTTAGCTGAGAATGAAAGGAGAATTAATCCTACTCTTTTAAAGCAGGCTCAAAGTGTCTATTAAATGTTTTGTTAGATATGTATCGATAGTGAACAAACACTGTTCTGCCTGGTAACTCGGTTTATTCCATGCATTTTACTTCCTAATGGCATTATGCAGTGGTCTAACAGGTAGTTCTGAAGTTTTGGTGGTGAAAGGTCATTCTGCTAACAAGATTAGATTCATAACCAATCTTCAGAAATGTGTATGAAAGGAGGGGAAACAGAAAGTATGTGCACTGCGAAAATAGTTTCTAGATCTTAAAACCCTGTGAACTAAAAGGTGATAATCAAAACAAAAAAATTAAATATCTGCAAAATTGGGTTCTGCGTAAAAACACCTTAGCAGAATTGTATTGAGGTGGTGTAAGAGAGGATATGAGTGTGCACAAAAGTTTTTGTTAGAAACAGCACAAGCTGTGAGAGACAGGCATCCCACAGTTGAATTTCACACCATCTGAGCAGGTTTTCCTTTCCCAGGCATTGAAAATATTTCCTATCAGTTCCATAGACTTCCTTACCAAGTTAGGCCTTCATATTTGACCAGAGGTATGAGAGGAAGTCATTAATCTCTTTTAAAAGTTAGTGAAATGCATTGTAATGGCCTTGGAGCATAATTAGAAGCACGCTTTTTCTAAAGCCTAGAAACAAAAATACAATAATATGTGCTTGATTATTGTGAACCATTTGAATTCAATTCCAGTCTCAATTAACTACTCTCTTTCTTAAAAGAGTAATGAGTCTTTTTGGGAAAATAATGGGCATTAAATCTGTAACATTTGTTCCAGATAACAGGTTAAAGATCCATGTTTGTAGGAACAATATAGTGTACACTATTCAATCCCTAGTCATGTTGCATAATTGCTGCAGTCTGCACGACTTTTCTTTGTTCAGTGAGTAAATAATCTCTCATAAGTATCCAAGGAATAAGAAGGGTGATGAATTTATAGCATATTACATAACTGAGAAAATGGATGTGATATCAGAAAAGATTGAAATATGTTTAGAAATGATTCAAAATAAGAACATGATATACAAAAACTTGTGATTTGTAGCCAAAGGTATAGAGTAAAATTTGTCATCTTAAATGCAATTAGAGAATTGTAAGATTTAAAACAAAAGAATTAAGAAATCAAATAATTAAGATAAATATGATTAATGAATAAAGCAAGTTAAATAACTGACTAACATGCTTTAAAAATAAAAACTTATTCATTAAAAGGTCCTATTGAAATAATGCATAGACTTAAAAAATTATAGATTACCTATACAAATTTAAAAATTATTGCATTGACAAAAAGTAATATAGAAAGGCAAAAAATTTGTAACAGGCATTGAAAAGTGATGACTTGCCCCCATTAAACCCAATCAAAAGCCTGGATTATTTTATGAACAGATAAATATTAACAAATCTTCATGTAACAGGGAGCTTCTGTTTTAAGCAGGCTAACTGTGGATTTAAATGGTTTAAAATGGTATCCCAGTGAATGCAGCAACTCACTCTGAATACAGTGTGAAAAAGTAGGGATTTATCACGGGAATGAAAAAAAGACTCAACACTAGAAGCATTCCAATGGAATGTACTATATGAAAATATTAAAGCAGGAATAACTATTTGATCATCTCATTTGACTCATTATTCTGAAGAATAATCTAAAGGAATATAACATGTTTATCAAAAATTTTAAAGTTGTTTATAAAAGATATATAATTTCCTTGTTTTTAATGGAAGGATCTACCAAAGATCTACAGCAAACACTGTTCCGAGAGATGAGTTAGTAGAGGCAAGCACATTACTGAAAAGAAGAAAACAACTGGTCAACTTTTGACTGAAGGTGCTAGCCAGTATAATAAGACTAGGAAGACAACAAGTATTGAAAAGAAAGTAACAACATTTGCAGTTAATACTCACAATTACCTAAAAATCTCAATTAGACAAATTTTATAATCAAGATGGTCAAATACAAACTCAACATCCTTTATTCCTTGGTAAACCAATTCAAAATAAAATAGAACAAAAGATCTACTTACAATGCTAATAATAACATGAAATACTTAGGAATAGTCCTAATAAGAGTTCACTGGAAGGCATAATAGGAAATTTTTTAAAAATGGAGGAAATACTGTGTTCATGAGTAAGAAGCTTCAGTACATCATATGTCTATTCTCTACAAATTGATGTATGAATTTAGTACAATACTAATAAAAATAATAAGAGAATGTTTCGTGGAAATTTAAAACCTGTTCTAAAATCCATACAGAAAACAAGTAAAAAAAAAAATCAGGATGAAACTATAAAGGAAAACCGAAAAAGGAAAACCTAGTTCACCATATCACACACACACACACACACAATCATAGTAAAATAAAAGGATAGTACTGGGTCAGGAATTGATATTGAGATCAGAGGTTAAAAAGAGGTGAGAGGACATAGTGATTTACGATGGCAGACTGGCAGCACCCTGGAATCACCTCTTCCTTCATAGGCACAACAGACCAGCATCAGTGAGGGAGCAACAGCACTTGGAAGGAGAACTGAGGACTTGGTGATCAGCTTCTCTACAACGCAGTAAGAAACACACCACCAGATATGGTAAGAAAGCCTGTGAAATGGTCCCATGAGGAATAATATCTGAGCACTTGGAGAAGACCATTTCTAGAGTCCCTAAGCTTCACTGGGTTCCTAACATACTAGACCAGAGCAAGCCCATTCCTTTGAGGAAGATTATGGACTTCTGGGCAGTAATTGCACTGATAAAACCAGGGCTAATTTGGTGGTCACAGCAAGGACATCCTCTGCCCTGGATGGGTTTGGCAGACATCTGGCTGGCCTAATATTACAAAACATGCAACTTCTATGGTGTCTGTTTGCAATTCAAGCCTATAGTCTCCAGCCACTCTGTGCCTGAGCCTCAGGGGAGAGGCATGGCCAGCAAAACCTGCTGAAATCAGAACAAGACCACAACTAATGGGTCATTTGTTCTTTGCATCCTAAGACAGCACACCCTTGGTTCAGTGTGCCTTGACCTGCCTTGGCCAGGCAGTGATTGCTGATCTCACCCTTGGCTCAAGCAGCTGGAGCACAGGAGACATATGAGCTTGATAGTCTACTGCAGCAATCTTCACATGCCTACGTCTCCAGTCCTCAGCTAAAGGGCTGGGTTCTTGTCCACCACTCCATACTGGCTCTTGAGACCCAGTCATCCTGACTGGTGACAAGATTTCAATCAATACAACACAAAGAAAAGCAACCAAGACTAACTCATTTCATCCTTTTGGGGTATGATTATAAATGGAATTGTTTTCTAAATGTCTCTTTCTAACTTGTTATTTGCATACATAAACACAATTTTTGTACTGACTTTTTTGTCCTGCCAACTTACAGTATTCATTTATTATTTCCAATAATTTTTTATTGAGTCTTTCAGATTTTCTGTGTATATTACCTGCAAATACCGATAGTTTCACTTCTTTTCCAATTTGAATTCTTTTTATGTGTTTTTCTCCCCAAATTGCTCTACCTATATGAATTCTAAAACTGTGTTGCACATTAGTGGTGAAAGTGGACATCCTTGACATCTACTGCCTTAGTGGAAAATGCTTTCAATTTTTCTTTCTTGACTATAATGTTGGCTGTGACTTTCTCATCCCTGGATTTCTATTCTTCTATTTCTGCTTTTGCATCTTATATTCAGATGATCCTTTTCTCCTAGGCATGTGGGTTACCCAGTTGTTGTTGTTTTTTTTCCACCCACTGGGTACACTGTGGTTTTCATTATGTTTATTCTCTTTGTTTAATTTGTCAGCAGCTGAGGAAGGGAAGGAATGCTGGAGTCCTAAGACTGTATCAGTTTTGAGGGGGACAGGAAATTATTCCAGGCAGATGATCACACTACCTCTCATTCCCTTGCTGTGCAAAACAAATGCTGTTCACTATTTCCTGAAACAGAAATCCCAGGGACCCATCTCCTTACTGCTCCTTTCTGTATTCTGGGTATGCATTGGACAAGTGTATAGAGCAAGGTTTTCTCTCAGATCTCCCAGCAGGAAGGGGGAAGTGGACTCCATGGCCCATGATGTCAGCAGCCACATTCGCCATGACTTAACCAACGGTCCCAGCACCCTTGTGCCTGGCTGTCTGTTCTCCCAACCTCACTGAAACAAACTCCCTACATACATGGTACATGGTCTATATACATGCACCCAGTCTGTGCCCAGTGCCTAGATTATTTGACTGACCAGCATGGCCACTGCCTGGGCTGCAAATCCTGCACATTTTCCCTATTTTACCCCTACAGGGAGTCACCAACCTCAGAGCAGATACCTGTGCTTCAGTCTCCAGTGCCAGTGATGAATTGGTCAAGTTTCCTTAGAGCAAAGTCAATTTTTCTACTGTTTTATTTAGGGGAGAACATTATCTGAAACTCCCTATTTTACTACATTTTGTGTATGCCTTCATGAAATTTATTCATAATTTTTAATTTCCAAAAATTTTTATAATATATATTACTTCCATATAAAAAATTAGGAACCATCAATCTTGTATTAAGTTTGATAGTTGTCCCAAGCAATTTTAATTTTTTTTTAATTTTATTTTCATATTCCCCATAGAGTGTCTCTGGTTCATAGTTGTTTGTTGATTTTGATTTTTTCTTTATTATAGTTATTCTTTTTCCTGGTCCATTATTTAGGTTTTCTAGATTCCTGCTATGAGTGAGACCATCCAGTATTTTTCTTTTTCTTTCTGGCTTATTTTCACTGAGCATGATCCCTTCCATCTCCATCCATGATGCTGCAAATTGCATGAGTTTATCTTTTTAGATTGCTGAGTAATATTCTATTGTGTATATATCCCACATCTTCTTGATCCAGTCATCTATTTTTGGGCATTCACACAACACTAATGATAAAGGACTGATCACAAAAATCTACAAAGAGCTGATGAGGCTCAACAAAAACAAAGGAAATAATTCAGTCAGAAAATGGGCAGAAGAACTAACAAAGAGGAAATACAAATGGCCAACAGGCATATGAAAAAATGCTCAACATCACTTGTAATCAGGGAAATACACATCAAAACTACAATGAGATACCATCTTATACCAGTGAGAATGGCACATTTTTAAAAAACTAGCAATAACCTATGTTGGCAAGGGTGTGGAGAAAAAGGAACTCTCCTGCACTGCTCGTGGGAGTGCAAACTGTTCCAACAACTATGGAAAGTTGTGTGGAGATTCCTCAATCTACTAAAGATAGAGATTCTGTATGATCCAGCAATCCCACTCCTAGGTATTTACCCAAAGGACACAGAAACATTAATTCAAAAGGGCACCTGCACCCCTATGTTTATAGCAGCACCATCTAATTAATGTTTATAGAGTCGATGATTGTTTTTTTTAAATATATTTGCTAGTTTTTCTTAAACAACCAGACATAGTTGTGTTTTTGATATACTTAATTCACACTCCAGTGATATCAAGTAACTATAAACTTTGTTTTTTTTCCATTTGTGAGTCAAAATTGCTTTTCCTGAAAATGAATAAAAAACAAATTTGGATTATGTTGTTTTCACATAATTTCAAATTTCTGCACGCAACAGTTTTTAGACTCCAGCTGGAATGGAACTGAAAGTACTGAATTTATGAGAAAAGCTATTCATGTACAATGTCCAATCTGATTTTGCAAACTAAGTGTGTTTGGAAAGCTTGTGGAGATTATGAGAGAGATTTTGGATGCTATGTCCATAAATATGTTAGAATTCATTTCAAAAATTAACCCCCCAAAGTCACTGAATATTTCAGGTTGACTTACTATACATGCTCTATTTTAAAATAAATGATTAAAGTAATAACAAAAGCTAATTATTTCCTATCGTGCTTACTGTGTATCAGGTACTGTTTTATATTCTCTGTGTATATTAACTCCCCTAATCCTCTGCACAATATTATCTTATGAGGAAACTGAGGCACAGAGAGAGCATGTCAGACTGCAAGACAGCCTAGCCTCCCCTGCAGCCCATCTGAGTTTCATTCGTTAAGGGCACTGCTTCCATTTATAAAGGAGTTTTTCCCCCTCCACAGTGAGCATCAGCTTGCCCAGGATCATAATATGACTAGACAGAGCCAGGATCTGAAGACAGTCTGGCATCAGAGATAATCCTCTAATTCCTTACACTATAATGATTTTCTAAAATATGTACAATGAAAGACTTAAGTCCGTTGTCATTTATACACAGGTAAATGTGGCATAAGTGGGAATGGCAATGGAGTTAGGTTCAGAAGTCTTGAGATAAAATTATTAGTTCTGCTGCTGAGCCTAATATTAATGTTGCTTCCAATTCTTTAGCTCTAGAGATATTCCACTCCTGTGTTCATGATGAATGGATAAAGAAGATGTATTGTAAACAAAATGCAATACACTATGCTATAAAAAGAGATGAAATCTTGCTATTTACAACAATATGGGTGGACCTTAAGGGACTATGCTAAGTGAAATATGTCAGAAAGAGAAAGACAAATACCATATGACTTCACTCATCAGAGGACTATAAAGAAAACAAGAAAATGAGTAAACAAATCAAAACAAAAACCTATCCTTAGATTCTGAAAACATAATGAGGGTTACCAAAGGGGAGGATGGGAGTAGAAGGAATGGCTTGGGGTGGGGTGGGGGGGTCAGTTGGAGAAAAAATAGAACTTTGGTGGTGAGTGGGGTGTAGTATATACATTTGAGAAAACTTGAAGCTGAACTCCTAAAATTTAAACCAGTGTTACTTAATTTTAAAAAATAATAAATATAAAATTGAGATACACATACTCCATTGTTATATTCTTGTGAGCAGTAACTGATTAAATACATGATATATGCTGCATAATTCTGGAAACTTTAAAGAACTCTGTGAGCACTCTATGAATTGTGGCAACTTGTTTACAGACCTCTTTATAACCACTATAAATATTGGAGCTCATGAAATTATGTAAGCAAATAATGGACACCAAATATTCAGTACTGCTGATCTGTAGAGTGAAACCGGTATTCTTCCCATGTTTTTTACACTAAATTATTCCATTCAACAAATATTTCAAGTGTACTCAGGAAACAAAGATTGGGCAGGCTCTAGACAGAGCAGTGTGAAGAAAAGACTTGGTTATTGCTCTCACAAGACTTGACAATGAAAGTGCAAAGACACCAAAGCAGATCACAATGCATGCTGTGAAGGGTGGAAAAAATGTTCTGTGAATTCAGAGGAAGAGGGAGCACTTTTGGATAGGGAAGATTCAGAAAGAAGACTTTCAGCACATGGATAATGGCAGGAAAAAAGGAGCAATATATACAAAGAACTCAGATTCTATCCAATTCAATTTCAAACTTTTATCGAACATCTATTTTTAAAGGCACTGTGTTAACTGGGAAATCAAGACAAGGAAGCTAGTCCCCTAACTCACAGATGAACTCCCCCAACAGTTACACAATGCCAGAACACACAAACTTATCATTATAGTCCATAGAGATCTAGCAAGAAAGAAAGTGGGTATACTATGAATATCAATGAGGAAGCACTTAATTCTCCCACTGAAGGCAGAGATAAGATCCAGAGAATGTTAAACAAAACAAAACAAAACAAAACAAACAAAAAGGATGGTTCAGTGAGTCTCAAATTAAACATCAGTGGATTGTTTCTAAGTATATAAGGGAAAGGGAGTTCAAACAAAAGAAACAACATGACCATAGATTGGGATTGTTTCTCTTGTCTTGTTTTTATAGAATCACAAAATTAGGAACCTGGTGGGGTATATGAGTAATTCTCAATCCTATTTTTCTTCTTAGAATATAGTTTCTCTCTTTCACTTAAAAAAAAGTTGGGGTGTGTGTGTTTAATTACTTGGCTTGTCACTGGGATTTTTTACCTGGGCACTGATTTCATGAGCAATTTAACTGCAGCTTCACGTCTTTCTCTGCTTCCTTCTAGAAAATGTCCCACAAGACTAGGATGGGGTCAAACTGTGGAGAAATGATACAGTGGAACAGGAAGGGATTTGAAGTAGTTGAAGATGATGATAGAAGAAAAAGACGATCTAAAGTTTTAAAACATTCACAGCATAAAAATTTCAAACACATGGTGCACAGAATAGCATAACCACTTCCTTTTATCTCTTCCAATATTATTTTGCAATATATTTGTTCAACATATCACTTCATCTATATATCTCTATATATATCTAAAAGCAAAGTGATTCATAGCAAAAAATTAAACAATAAAGCATATTTACAAAATTTGACAACATGAACTAGCTTTTGAACATTTTTTATCTTGAGGGGCTTGCACAACATCCAGTTCTAATGCTCCCAGGAGATATCAGGGCTAGAGAATGAAGGACCTTGGTGTCAGCAACACATAGGAGACGCCAAGGAGAAAAAAATACACGACACCACCAGAAGTAAAAAATGAGGCAAACAACAAAAGAATGCTCATGAGGGATTAATTTTAGTAAAGGCCATAGATACTATGAGTGTAGAAAATATTGTGATTCATGAGAATTTGAGCAATCAAGAAATATCGCCATTTTGTGAATAGGAGACTCAGAAAGGGTCCTGCAGAATTTAAGTAGGCAATGCACATAGTGGTATTAATTCCACTGGAGAAAATGGTATGAGTGATTACATGGATTAGTGATTACACTTGACTAGTGCACAGGCTCACCTGTCAGGAAATAAAGGTGTGCTAAGAAATGAGGTCCCTTCAGGACGGTGCGCTACAATACATATGCAGGAGTCCAGGATTTGAAATTTGTTCACTGTTTTAATAAATGTTGCTTGAAAGACCAGTGTGCCAGGCAGGGGGCTAGGGGTCCAAAGACTTATGAAGTTAGACTTCTGCTTATAAATAGATTTAGTCTAAAGGGGAAGGTATCCCAACAAAATATCAGTTTATACAAATCACTCAAGAAACCTCAGTAAACACTGAGGGAAAACATTTTAGGTGCCAAGCACCATGATACAAGCTACAAATATAATGGTAAATAAGCCGTGGGTCTCAAGAAGCCACTGAATCATTAATGAGTTCAAACTGAGATGTTCACAAGATAAAAAGCATTTTCAGAGGAAGTTCTATATCTTTGCACAAAGAACAGAGAAAAGGACAATCTGATTCAGGAAGACAAAGCGGTAAACCTTGTAGAAAGGTTGTAACAACCAGAATGGAGATAAAGGAATGACACAAGAAATGAGTTAGTGGCGAAAAGAAATAGTAGGAGAGACCAAGTCTCTGATGGTCCTAAGACTCAGACAAAAGTGTGTGTCTGTTCGTCTCCTATCAGTTCTCTTTTCAGATGTTTGAAAGCTTTCTCTATGACTAACACTGAGCGATGCAGACATCACCTTTCCTTGATGCTAAACAGATTTGGTTTAAATGTGGTATTGTTTTGAAACATCTTGCTGGGGACAACAGGTTTCTTTGTCTAAGGGGAACTTCCCCATGGCCGATGCTTTTGAGGTGCCGATTTGTTCTCAAATGCAAGTACTGTCTTAATGAAGAGAGCACAGTACCTTTTGGATACCAATATTAAGGTCCACTTGGAACATGCAGAATGTTTCTTAAATGATTGACTAAAGTCAATACTTCTGCTCTCTGAGGTGCTCACTTGCAGTCAGCAAACTTTGCACAGATCAAAAAAAAAATCAGTAAACTATTTCCAAGGATTGGAAACAGAAATCCTCAGATGATTCACTGATGATTCAGATTTCTGTGTATCACTCTAGTCTACTTGTTGCCGAGGGAACTTGGGGCCTACTTCCTACCACACCACTGCTATAAAAAGTACAAGCAAAAGCCACAGGAGAGTAACTTCTCTACTGTTTTATTACAAATGGCCAACGGACTAAATGTCAGTTACACAAGAGAAATTTAAGTTTTATCTGTGAAGGTCATGGCCTTGAGACACTGAGACGCCATGTTGTTATTCCATTTAATCTATCAATTGCTTTCATCCCAGCTGCTTTCTTCATGCAGGGAATTTTCTATAAAGAACCTGAGATTCCAATAGAAACTATATTTTTCTCCGTAAAATCCTAACAGACATGCTTTGACACTGATAGTCATGTCCTGTGAAATCTGGGTCAACCTCAGAGCCAGGGTATAAACCCACAAACAAGCTATCAGCCTGCCTGGTTTTTTGGGTCATTTTGGTAGAAGGATGGAGACAGGGAAGTGGCAATAAGCTGTCCACCTTTACTCCTGTTGCCACAGCCTGTCAATTTTTCTCTGACAATCGTCCTGATTGAGCATTATAAAAATAGCAATACAGTTGAATAGTCACCAGAGAAAGTCAGTCATGGATGGATAGTTTTCATTGCATATAACCTTATTTTCCCCTTTAAATATGTGCTTTGGATTCAATTTTCATTTGGAAATAAGGAATGAAAGCAACTTTTATGGCTAAGTTATCACAAGATATACAAGACATAAGTTAATAGCACAGACAAGCCTATTCCATGTTTACAAAGGTCAGGAACCTTCCATGAATAATTTTCTTTACATCGGGCTTACATGAAAATTTGTAAAGAAAGGTAGTTTTCTCTGTTAAGTTGGACATATTTTCTATGGTTTTCGAAGGACAAAGAGAACCTACCAGCCATCCTTACCTGAATCCCCCCACCTAAGACGTAAGCAATGCATAAGTTTTTTGTGCTTAAATTTATGTAATATAAAAGCCCTTTTGCTCTTTGAAAGGGTAATATGATCAAATTATGAGATCATAAACATAAAATTATTAAGTGCATGTTAAGTATTACTTGTAATAAATAGTGATTTTTCTAAATTCCAAGTTTGATCACATAACATTCCTATTTCTTAGTGAATGAAATCCAAACATGAGTCCATGGGGTGCAAAGCCTTTTATGGCCTCATCTCACACCCCTTTGTACTTGAGCAATGTGGAGCTTCATGCAGCTCCCAACTTCTATTTTGTCTCCACACTTCCATGACTTGACATAGAGCTTGCTAAGTCTGGAATGTCTTCCTTTCTTCCTATGGGGTTGGCACCTGTTTATCCTCAACATTGAATTTAAATATCATGTTGGTCTTCTAAGTCTCTCCTGACTTAACCACCTGTCAAAACCAATTCTTATGTGTGCCCTCTGGCCTTTCCCATGTATATGATGTTGCACTTATAATACTGTATGCTAACTGCTTGTTTTTGTGTAATTTTTCTTCCATTTTACTCTATTTCTTGGGAAACATCCACATTATTTTGTAATCTTTGCATTTCTAGAACTTTGCACAGTGCCTAGTATATATTAAGTTGTTTGTAACGTTTTGGTGGTGGTTCCATTTTGAAAACCTAATGATGAATGTCAGAGGAAAATTTGTCTAAAATAAATGCATCCTTAGAGAATGTTAATGATACACAATGTAATCATTGCATATCAATGCCTTAGAATGCCTATAGGAAAGATCTGTGCCCAAAATTCCTTGGTGGATAAACAAAATAAGGTCAAAGTATCAAAAGTCCAATAGATGTAAGTGAAAGGGTATTTATTCAACAAAGAAAAAACAAAGAGGTCTTTCCAAACTGTGATTCTAGGACAAGTTGGTGGAAAAATTAAGATTTTTCTCATTGTCCCAGTATATTTCAATGGGACCAACAAGAACATCTCTTTTAATATACACTCCTAAATAGTTATTACATAAACTTTGCAACAGGCCTGTCAACCAAGAACTATAAGAGACAAGCTCATTCCATCAAATCTACTATTTCATTGACCATAGTAAGCATAGACCATGGGTCCTGCTCTTTAAGAAAATTTCATCACTAGAATGCAATGCAAGAATAAAATGACAGAGACAGAAGTAGAAGAGGTGTATTATTTTAAAACAAGACTTATAGCATACTTCTATAAGATTGTAGGTAGCAGTCATGCATGGCTTGCTATAAAGGAAACCAGAATAGTTTTAGGTGCTGTGATTTTTCATCAGCAACTTGAACCTTGCTTTGCAAAAATTTCTATAGCAGCATGCTGAGTTTCCTGGAGCTAGAACAGATGTTTTACCAACTAAAAGAAGAGATTTCAGGACATGCTGAGAAAGCTACAATGGAAATAGTGTAATTGAGTTACATGCTCATGCAGGGTTAGAAAATGAAGAGAAGAACCAACATTGAGATAGAACTGAGGCACAGTGAGACCTTTGTGCAAATATCTGGAATACTGACTAACCTTTGACACGTAATCCTGATGCAAAGTGCTTTGTAAACAATGAAAAAGCATTCTTTACTTCCCCTACAGTGCTGAAAGTATTATTAAAAAAGAACAGTAGAGAACTTATCTGTGCCAGGGCTTCTTAGGTCTCACAGGAGATGTATTTTGGAATCACAGCCCATATCCTTGATAGCAGGACACCTGGACCAATTCCAGGGAGCCTAGGTTTTCGCAAAGTGTGTTTTCATTGAAAGCCCAAGGTGAAGATATGAAATAGGAGGCAGATTTCACAAAATATATCAGATAATTTGAATACATGAAAATGTCCACTGACCTTTACAGTGCTTCTCCCATCTTCTAAATATTGATAAACAGATTTTCATTTTCCACCAAGGTTTCTGTATACACAACACACACACACACACACACACACACACACACACACACATACACTTGTCTCCAATGGATGATGTCATCTGGAAGTTCATTTACCCAGATTATTTCTAGACAATATCTCTACACATTTGGTAGCTAAGGCTCTCAAGAACTCCTAGCAGGGATGACTAAAGACCTGGGCTACCCTTCAATTCCAAAACTCCTATTTCCCTATCTCTCAGTGTTTTCTTTCCCAGAAGCTCACTCAGAGCAGTAGGTTGTCAGGAAAGTTCCACCCCTCACAGAGTACAGGAAGAGACTAAGCAATAACCTTAACAGCGTGAGAAGAAGGAAGTCAATCAGAATAACATTATGAGCTCTAAAAACCAAACTGATATTGGGACTAGTCAACAAAATTAGGCCAGAACTTATAAGCTCCACCTAAGAGAACAAATGCCTGATAAGAAGCATTGGATCAAAGCATTTGGATCAAGAGTCTCCTAACATAAAAGTCCAAATGTATGTCCAGAATACAACAGAAAATCATATGTCATCCAAGAACCAGGAAAACCAGAACAAGAATGAGAATAAACATCAAAAAATGAACCGATGCCAGTAACAAGACAAATTAGACATTGGACTATCTGACAATGATGTTAAAGGAGCTGTCATGAAGTGTTTCAACAATCAATTAGAAAATTAGAAAATTTCAGCAAAGAAATGGCAGTTAGACAATCTATGGGATGCAAAAATATCTGCAAATGAAATATCTAATAAGGGTTAAATATATAACTCTATATATAAAATAGATATTAATAATATATAATAAATATATGAAAAACTCATGTACCTCATAGCTAGACACACACATACAATTAAACAATGGGTAAAGGAGCTGAATAAACATTTCTCCAAAAAAGATATACAAATAGCCAGCAGTTACATGAAAAAGTGCTCATTGTCACTAATCATAAGGGAAATGCAAATCAAAACTACCATGAGCTATCAGCTCACACCCATAAGAATGGTTATTATACAAAAGACATGAAGTAAGAAATACTGTCAAGGCTGTGGAGATAGAACCCTTTGCATTCTTGATAGGATTAAAACTTGGTATAGCCCGTTTCCATAAAAGCCAATAATATTGAGTTTCCTTGAAAAAAAAAATCAGACACAGAATTACCATATGATCCAACAATTCTCCTTCTGGGACTACAGCTGAAGAAAACAAAAAACACTATATTGAAGTGGTATCTGCACTTACATGTCATTAGTAGCATTATTTACAATAACCAAGACATGGAAACAACCTCAGTGTGAATTGATGGATGGGTAAATGAATAAATAACTTGTGGTATTATGATTATAGAATCTACTTTTTAGGCTTGTCATGAGGATTATACAAGGCTGCACTGCTATGATGGTGATGGTCATGAAGATGGAGTTTGTGATGAAATAGCCCTTTCCAAAAATCCAAAAAGGGGTGATAATCTGGAGGGTTACTATAGAGGAGCATGTGCTCTTCAAACATGCTAAGAAGATTTGGGGCTTCCAATGTAGATTAAGACAGAATCCATGATGTGCCAATATCAGAAGTGTGAATAAAGCACCACAGCTGTGAGGGGAAGTAAAAGCAGGGTGAGGGATCTATATTGGAACCAGGCAGTTTGGGATTAAATGAAGTGGTGGATGAAGAGTCCCAACGACCGTAAGCACTGCTGCCTTCTGAAGCTGATTCAGGTCTGGCTGAAGAGTGGCAAGGTGGGAATACAACTGAAAGGGCAACACAGCAAACCAGAGTCCAAAACAAGTTTTTGAATCATAGCTTCGGTGTTGAAAAGCAGAAATGCTTATCTATGAATAAATGAATTTTAATTATTTTATGTCATTTCATGTCAGTAGAAGAGATATTTCTGTTATACGCTCAGTTTATTTAGAAATAATGTGTAATGGCATAAAATTCAAACTCAAATGAATCAAAGGTCAGACTTGGTCTAGCTGCCCAAAAGTAGAGAGCATAATGAAATTTCTAGAGAATTATGTCAAATATAATTATATCTGTCACTCAAAAATTCTGAGAGTACATTCTTTGTACAAAGTTCAGTGTAATGTGCTATAAATCTGTATTTTCCTTCAGACTATTTTATTGATGTTTTATTTTTGAATCCCAAAGATCAGAAGAGTTCTCATAGGAATCAGGTTTTGGTTGATGTATTTCTATATCCAGCCATAAAGTGTCCTTTCATTACAATCTTATATTTCCATTTTTCATCATGTCAGAAATAGTTGATCATGTGATCAAGGATATCAACTATATAATCAAGGATAAACAAACTTGTTGGCAAAATAATGAAATGGCATTGAAATAGAAACAAATCTAAACAAGTAAAACTCTAAATTAAAAAAGAAAATTTGGCACATAGCTGTCAAAATAACTTTTTGTCACATTATGAGGAAAGTAAAATTTCTAACCATAAGCATTATTTATATTATTCCAAGATTAAATGGTTTAAAAATATTAAAAGTCTACTACAGTTAGATAAGTTATGTTTTACAACATTATGTAGACCAAGGACAAGAACATCCAATATTTGAAGCGAATAAAAATTTTGTCATAATTTAAAATGCTTTTAAGTATAAAATGTCTTTTTTAAATAGTATAAACTTAAAATGGGCAGATACGGTATTTAAATTCACAAACTAATATAGCTCTTTAAGTTTTTATTTCTGTTGGAATGCTTTGTTTTTAACCTCTTTTATTTGATAAAGTTCAATGTGAGGAAACTTGGAAACTTACTTCTTTCTCCATAAAAACACTAGTTTGATAAACAAATTTGTCTCTTATTCTGGACTGTACTCATAAGAGTTTACTGTGAAAGATGAAGTCTCTATGGTCTTCTAATTATTTTTTTTTCAGGAGTGAAAATTATACTCAGCTAGAATGACGCATCACAGCAGGAAAAAGCAGAGGAGCAATTGGTTTTAATAGTTTCCCTTGTAGACATTTTCCTCCCTTTATCTCTTCATAGTTTTATTAGCTCTTTCTCCACTATGTAGCCTATTTGTAGCAGAAGAATACTAATAACCAAATGTTATCTCATTTAGTGGGTTTTCCAGTTTCAAGGGAACTTACATTTTAGCATAATTTCAAAATAACTCCTGAGAAGATTCACTTCTGATATTTGAAGACATTTGATATCTGTGAAATTTGATATCTCAAATATTACAGATTTTATCAGTAAATATTTGCTCAGTGAAGTTTTATATATGGCCCACATTCAAAAAGAATGGTTTAAATAAAGTCCTAAACACTTAATACTAAAGTCAGTGAAAATTGGTTTGAATCGTAAATGTACAATTCTTTACAAATTCATTTCTAGACAACATTTAGCAATATACTGGATGACTACTCTATCTTTGGTGGCAAAACTGAGCCTTACTATCTTATAGAACTGAGTTTAGACCCCAGTTCTGACTCTGCTGGCTCTGTGACATTTGGTAAGTTACTTAGCCTTTGTGAATCTTGCTTTTGTTTTTGAAAAATTATATACAACATATATAAAGGATACAACATAAAAGAGTTTAATAAATGGCATCCATTACTGTTATTAAATTGTTAAAAGTAACTGTTGAAGCTATTTGAACAAGAGTTTCTTGAACCACTTTGCTTTTATGCATGTTTATATGTTCTCATATAATTATCCAAGCCATAGAGACATGAAAATGAATGGATGGAGGTGAATAACTCATACTGAATAAAAATAAACATGTATATAAGGCAGAGGAAAGTTTATCAGTTTTAAGATCAAAATATTTTTCATGTCTACTTACTTTTATTATAATTTTATAGTCAGGGAATATGGGCTATGTGATAATTTGGTTTGGGAATGTATTAAAATTTCTATGTAGTATATCATATAGTTTTGGGGAAAATCTTATGCATGCTACCATGTGCTCCAGGAAAATAAATTCTTTGGAACTGTCATTAAATTGACTCTGACAATTAAAATATAGTAGCGGGAGGTGGTAACTACTTCTGATTATAACCTTCTAGTTCCTAGAGAAACTGCTGGGAGGAGAGAAGGAAAAATTGTGATGACTGACAGTTCCTTTGCCTGCCTTTTCTGTCACATTAACTCCTTACACACTAGACACTGTATGAATATTATGCCCTTCAAAACAAGCAGCACTGGAAGATGTTGTAATTATCTCTCATAGAAAAAGAATTAAAACCTCCTTGTAGGCTATCTCCTGCATAGTTGTCTGACTCTTATTCTAAGTTGCCTGTTACCTTCACACAAAGCCACTTCTGTCCTTTAGTAGGTTTTTGTTTTGTTTTGTTTTGTTTTTGAGCAATGTCAAAACACTTTCTGTAAGTCTACTAGGGATTACTTTGACCTGGGCTGAAGGAAAGTAGCACAGAAATAACTGCTTGATGGCAGGACACACGCCATCAGTTCAATGGACGGGCACCCATCACTTTGACTGTTTAGATGGTACAAGTATATGATAACAGGGGCCTCCCTGGTGGCACAAGGGGTTAAGTCTAAGCATTATGGAACTATCAGCAGCCACTGCAGCACGGGTTCAACCCCTGGCCAGGAAGCTAATCCACATGCAGCAGCAGACCTCTCCTGTCTTGCCTGCTCCTGCTGCTCCCCTCAGCAGTGTATTTCAGTAAATCCACATGTTGTGCTCTCCAGTGTCTCTAGTGAATCCTCTTACACACATACCTCTGGCCTATTCCACAGCTCTTATATGCATAAATAAAATAAATCTTAAAAAATAGATTATGGTAACATAAAGAAACCTCACTGACACAGAGGGGCAGAGTGGGATGAAAGCCTGAACTGAATGTTAATTATTTTATCTTGCATATTCCTTAGTATCTATCACTTTCAACATTTTTTTCCCCACATGTTCACATATGACTTCAGGGTTTTGTTTTTGTTTTATTTTTTGAGAAACAGAAGAGATGGCTAAAATGGCTAGCTCCCAAAAGGGAAATTTCTTTCTTATCTTTACTCATATGACATAGGAATTCCCAGTAACATAAGCGACTCAACTCACAATAGAAATACAAAATAGAAAGACTTAGAAAATAACCATTCTAGGACCTCTCTGGTGGTGCAGGGGTTAAGATGCAACCTATGAAGCTATCCACAGCCACTATAGCTTAAGTTCGATCCCTGGCCAGGGAGCAACCCACATGGCGCAGCAGACCTCTCCTGACTCACCCGCTGCTCCCCTCAGCAGTATATCTCAAGTCAATCTGCCTGTTCTGTACCCTACTCTGTCTCTGGTGAATCCTCTTACCCCCCATACCTCTGTCCTGTACCCCAGTTTTTATATACATAAATAAATCTTAAAAAAAAGAAAATAACCATTCTCTATCTTGTATAATACATTCCCTATAATTCTGTAAGTCACAACAAATTACAAAGCTACAAAGCTGCAAATTCTATAGTGGATGACAAGTTACTGAGCTACTAGGAATACAGACTTGAGGACATCTGGATTCCTTTCAAATATATGACAGCACATTAGAGGTACATTAGGCAGACAGAACTTTCTACTCTGTCTACTTTATTTAAATTTATTATTTCTTACAAAGATGAAAATGAAATGAAAAATAATGAACACAATAGATCACATTAAAAATATTCATAAAAAGGAGCATGCTGGTGGCATAGGAGTTAAAGTCTCAGCACTATCAAGTTATCACCAGCCACTGCAGCATGAATTTGATCCCCAGCCAGGGAGTTGACCCACATGGCATAGCAGATCTCTCCTGTCTCGCCCACTGATCCCCTTATCAGTGTATTTCTGTCACTCTGACTGTCCTGCTCCCTACTCTGTCTCTGGTGAATCCTCTCATACACACACCCCCCACCTCAGGCCTAGACCCCAGTTCTTGTATGCATAAATAAAAAGAAATTCTTAGGACTAAATTAATCTACAAATGATGCTTTGTAAACCAAGTTCATGATGAAGCTTAACTCATATTATATATATGTACATAGATAGGGAATAATTTTTATATTGTAAGCTTAATCTTCATATTCTAAAACCCATTATTTTCACATAAGATATTATGAATAATCTTATACTTTTAAACCATGGATTTTAAATTACAAACAATGGATATATTTAATTTTATTTACCCAAGCCTTCATTGCTGGACATTTAAATTACTTTTTTAAATATCATAATTTTATATACAATATTTTGGTCAAATCTTAATATTTGGCTTTATGTCCCATGATTCCAGTTTGTCATATAGCACCATAGTAAAAAAGAATATCTTGGGTTGCTAATCAAAATGTTGCTATGATGACATTCATATAGGTCAATATTAAAATTAATCATATAACACCAAAAACATGTATAAGAGGAGCCAATTCATATTAGTCATGCAGAATGCCATCAAGATGCTGTGAAAAATCTGCAACTGTTATTCTGTATTTCTCTCAGAGGATAAATCTGGATAAAGATTGAAAGCTAAATACTTTGGAAAGATGTTTGCAGATTTGGTTACATAAGACATGCAGATGTAGTGAGTCACTGTATCAGATTAGCACATGAAACAGTTGGAAGTCAAGCAAGAGTGAGAATTCAGACGAAAGAAAAATGATCCTCAAGGGCCAAGATATAAGTACTCCCTTGGAAAAACTATGTATCTCAATAATACAGAGATATTACAACATCTTTTAAAGACCTTAAGAACAGATTCATTCTAACTGTAGATATTCAAAATCATAGAAAATTCATTATTCTCAACCTATTTTGACTTCAGAGATATTCTGATTCTTTCCTGGTAGATAATCTAGTATTTTTTAAATCTTTGGTATAAGGGAAAGAGCACAGGAAGAGGTCATATGATATGACCTGTTTTTTAAAAAAGTGCATTTTTTTGAGGTAATATTGTTTTATTTTTATATGATTTAGGGGTAGAAGTTCACACCTCTTTAGATGTGTGTTACCACACTACATCCACCATCAAAGCACCCATAATCCTCTACCATAGTCCTCTGGGTCACCCCCTTGCCTTGATTCCCACCACTAGCCTCTTTGTCTGGTAGCCTCAACACTGCATTCAGATTTCTAGGATTATCTTAGTTTAACTTTGCTATTTGTTTTCTTTATATTCCACATAAGAACAAAATCAGCCATGTTTTACAAATGGCAAGATTCCATCTTTTTTTTTTTTTAATAGCTGAGAAGTATTCCACTGTGGACATGTACTACTTCTTAATCTAATCATCTGTTGATGGGCTCTTAGGTTGTTTCCATAGCCTGCTAATTTCAAATAGTGCTGCAATGATAATGAAGTTCATATATTTCTTTGAATTAGTATTTTTGCATTATTTAGGTAGATGTCTAGGAGTAGAATTGTTCTATCATATATCTATTTTAAACATTTTTAGAAACTTTCATACTGTTTTCCATAGTGTGAAAAGTTTAGAAACTTTCATACTGTTTTCTACATTCCCACCTACAGTGTACAAAGATCTCCTTTTCCCCACACTATCATTCACACCTGTTGAGAAAAAGCTGACTTTTATATATCCCAGCTCTACTGTACAAATTATGTGACTTGGGAGAATGTACACATTTTTATAATAGCAGTTATCTTTCATTGAGCATTATTTACATTTAAGGATTTGTGTTAGTATATCTGTGTGTGTTCTCATTTAATCCTCTAATAGCACTGTAGACCATATTATGCATCCTGTTTCTTTTTGTAGATGGTAACAGTGAGACTGAGAGTACAGAGGCTTTACCTCACATCACACAGGCACTAAGTGATGGAGACCAATGGCTATTTGCCTTGAGTCCATGAATATACCGTCTACTGTGTAAGCTGATCAATTGAAAAATTGGACATTTGGGATATTAGACTAGATGTTTTCTTAATTTCCCTCTGTAACTAAAATTCTCTTTTCAATTATGTAATTATTTCCTACCTTACAAAGACAGTATTACTGCTATCATAGAATCAATAAAGGCTACAGATGTCATTTGAACCTTTCAGTTATGTTCATACTCTCAAAAATTAATATTATTGAGATATAATTCATATAAAGTATATGTCAATTTTTTAGTATATTCAAAGAGTTGTGAAGAAACTTATTAGGAATAGCTACCCATTTCCCTTCAACCCAGTCTGAAATTCAGTCCGAGGCAACCACTATCTACTTTTTGGTCTCTGTGATCTACTTTTTTTTGAAATTTTGTATAAATGGAATTACATAATATATGGCCTTTTGTAAATATCTTCTTTCACTTCGCATAGTTTTTTAAGGCTTACCCACATTATAGCCTACATCAATATGTTCCTTTTCATGGCTGAATTTCATCTTATTACTATATTGCATTTTGTTAATACATTCATCATTTGAATTATTTCCACTTTTTGGCTATTATGAATACTGCCACTAAGAGTATTCATGTTTTTGAATGGAGCTGGAAGGGATCATGCTCAGCGAAATAAGCCAGAAAGAAAAAGAAAAATAGCGGATGGTCTCACTCATAGCAGGAATCTAGAAAACCTAAATAAGGGACCAGGAAAAAGAATAGCTATAAGAAAGAAAAAATCAAAATCAACAAACAACTATTAACCAGAGACACTCTATGGTGGGGATGGGGGAGGAGAGATAGGGGTCAAAATAAGGGGGTTGCAACTGTATGGCAAATATAAAAATAAAATTTAAAAAAGAGTATTCATGTTTTTATTTCTCTTGGGTGAAGAATGAAATGAAATGAATGAAATGCTGAGACATACGGTAACTCAATGTTTAACATTTGGGGATACTTCCAGACTTATTCCAAAGCAGCCACACCATTTTATATTTTTACCAATTTCTCCAGACTCTCACCAATTTCTCCAGATCCTCATCAACACTTACTACTTTTTTTTTTTACAAAAAAATGGGCATAATGTAACATTTAATTATGACTTTGTCTTGCATTTTCTTGATAGCTAATAATGTTGAGCACCTTTATGTGCTTATTTACTATTTGTATATTTTCTTCCTTTGAATACAGCTATTCATAACTTTTGCCCATTTTTAATTGACTTGTCTTTTTATTATTGAATGGAAAACATAATTTATAAATACCAGAGATATATCTCTTGTAACATATAATTTGCAAAAATTTTCTGCATTCTGTGGATAGTTACAGTTTCCTGGTAGTGTCCTTTGAAAGACAAAAGTTTGACGATGACCAGTTTACCTATTTCGTCTCTCATGCTTTTGCTGTTATATATTAGTAATTATTTCCTAAACGAATGGGTAATGAAGGTTTACCCATTTATCTTCTCCTTAGGTCTTTGGTGTGTGTGTGTATATATATATATATATATATTTTTTTTTTTTAAGATCTATTTATTTATTTATACAAGCAATGGAGTACAGTCAGAAGCGGAGGAGGGTGAGAGAATTCACCAGAGCCAGAGCAGAGAGCAGAACAGGCACACTGATGAAGTACACTGCTGAGGGGAGCAGCGGGCAGCAGGAGAGGCCTGCATGCCATGTGGGACCCTTGGCCAGCGGCCAGGGATCGAACCGGCGCTGCAGAGGCTGTGGGCAGCTTCGCAACACAGTGCTCAACTGCTGCGCCACGAGGGGAGGCCCCTTTGGTATATTTTGAGTTAATTTTTGTATAGGATGTTAAGTAGAAATCCAATTTTGTTCTTTTGCATGTGCAGATACAATTCTGCTGTATGTGCTTTCATGGAAAGACTGTTGTTTCCTCATGGAATCGTTTTGGCATCATTGTTTGTCATATTTTTTATCTCTAATTTTTTTGTGTTCATTTAGTCCCTTTGTTTCTCATAGCACTTATAATCTAGTTGTAAGTTCCTTGACTCTTAAGACCATGTGTTATATATGTGAGTACACTCTCAGTATCTGGCAGAGTACAGGTTCTGCAGGAGGTACTTAATATTTCATTGACTGGTTGATCACTAGCATTAGAGGTATTAAAGTGGTAAGAGAAATGTCAGAAGTTATTATGGAGATAAAAGTTATAAATTTTACCTTATATTTATGTATCTTAACAGCTTTGAAAGTATCTAAATAATTAACTAATATTGGAAAACAATTCAAATTAATATTCTATTGAATCATTTCTAAATAATCATATTCAAATGTATTACAATGTTGACATTTGTTGTGAGAATTCCTTTACAAAACATTTACTTTCCAAAATCCTTTCAACATATGGAGTCAAACCTCATTTATATAGTATTGTTTTAGCATAATGTATACGGTTATTTTTTTTCGTAGTCTATTCTGTGTGTGCTCACTAATTATATAGCAATGGATTTTTTTTTTACTAACTATTCAATATATTTATCCAAACAAACTATCTACAGGCATCAGTCAGTATAAAAGGGAACTAACTGTAAAAGATTGTCTCTGTATTTATCAGAAACATATCTCTCTTTTAGATAATATATTCATGTTGCAAATACAGAGAATTTGAGAAGTAGAAAAAGGAAAAGCAAAAGCAGGCTTCCGCCTGACCTACAAACATGAGACCTTGCATACAAAAAGTTCTGGTTTTTCTCCATTAAATGTGTATTAAGTTAATCTAATCTAGGACGTATTTTTTTAGTTAAGGTTTACAAGCAGGGCTCTAAAAATGCAAATTGTATAATAGTCTCTTGAGTTTTTCCTGCTCTTTTCCTTCATGCTATTAATCTTAAAAGAAATATCATATACATCTTTCAGAACATTAAATTTTAATGGAGATGTTCTTGAATAAAGAAAACAAAACTCCACATAAGCATTTAACAAAATTACTATGAATAAATTTGAAAAAAGTTTGAGAAATTAAGACTCCTTCCTCTTCTGTTACTTGAACTGGATGACTGTCAAATTTGAAACCACGGCTTTCATTTTTATGTACTATTTTCAAAAATTTCAAAGTGTGCAAAAGTGCAGTTCTGCAAAATTATGTATGGAAATTGCTGCACAGGAAAATAACACACAAATATATAAGGACGTGAATTCCAGCAGTCTATTCATTAAATCAATTCCTATTTGCTAGATATATTTTGCTTCCTAATAGTCTTCCAAATTAACAGAGCCCAAATGAGGAAATGACAAAATATTTGACCTACATTAGAAAATGCAAGTAAAAATAAGGACAACAAAGTAAATACCTGTTGGAAGGCTGTTTAGATTTGGATTTTGTATGTATCTTACATTTCCTTGACTATTAATTTAATTACCCTTTCAACTAACTTGACTGTATCAAGTAACATAGCCATCAATGTGTAACAAGTAGCTGACGAAGATCTTGTCTAGGGTAACTGAACCTTTTAGTCTGCAGACATTACAGTGGGATTTGGGAAAGATTAAATTTTTGTACCCTGCCAAAAGCAATAATTAAAGCTGATGGAATCTATTTATATAAACAGCTGTCATTTCTTCTTCAACAAAGAATTTTGGCATTTACCAGTACTAAAAAAGGCGAATCATCAGAGAACTGAGTTTTTACCTTCTCTCTTTTTATTGTTTTTTTTTTGCCCAGGAAAAATTAAAAGAACAATCAAAAGGAACTTGCAAAGTAAGGATGGGCCCTGCAGTTGTAACACTGTCCTTTGAAATTTTAGGAAGAGTCCATTTAATGCCTCCAATCTTTTTTTCTGCTTAAGTATTTACGATTGGAATTCTTACTTAATCATCTTCCTTTAGCATTTCAAATTTTCAAGTCTCAAAGACTGGAAAAAGTACACCAATCTTTAAAAGGCAAACCTCAGTTTTTATCTAAATACGTAAGAAGTCATAACATTAAAAAGTAAAATGTACTGCTAGTTGTCGTTTTCTGAGGTAGAAAATTTCTTCTCCAAATGATTAACTGTAGAAACCAGTTGTCTGAGAAACTAGAAATCTAAAAATTATGAAAAATTTCATCTTAGATGCTATGATGATTATAATCTATATGACATAGTCTCTAAATATTATGAGAAAGGAAAGAATAATGAATCAAAGGTGAAATGTAGATTATTCAATAAGGAAGAGTACACAATGTATTGAAATTTCCAAAATCATGTTCATATACTATATTTATTTCATCTATAGGAACACTCCGGATAGTAGGTAGAAACTGAGGTTCACAGGTTTATGGTTTAAATATTTGAGAACCAAGACTACTTAATTGAAAAGCCATGAAATCCTAAATCCCTAAATTCTAGACCAGTGGGTTGTTTTTCCTTATTTTTTGCAAAAATGGGCTAAAACATGGCTATGTCACTAAGAACAACACAAATCATCACTAGGCATATGAAAAGTTGTGCAACTTCTAATAAAACAAAAGAAATGCACTGAGATATATTTTTCAATCATTAGACTAGGAGAACCAAAAGTTTAACAATAAACCCTATTGGGGAAATGGCAGGTAGACAAGTTAGTAGGATTATGATATAGTATTTATCCAGTGGAGAAGAATTTTGCAAATCTGACCGGACAACAAATGCAATACATTTTGATCCAGCAACCCCACTTCTCCAAATCTATCTTATAAATTAAAACACATAAGCCTGAAATGCAGTTTCTAATTTTGGTATTTTTATGGCAAAAAAAAGGAAAACTCAGGTATTCAGCAATATGGAGTCTGCATTAATTATGGTAGATAGCCATACAATAGAGCAGTATGTAGCAGTCAAAAGGAACAAGGTCCAACGTCATGCACTGATATGGCAAGCTCCTTGGAATATATTCTTTAATGAAAAAAGCAAGGAATATAATAATCTCTCTATTATACTATCTTTATAAACTTCCAGTTATAAAATAAACATCATGGATATGCAACAGCAGAGTGACTATCACTAACAATACTGTATTCCATATTTAAAGGTTGCTCAGGGAGTAGATCTTAAAAGTTCTCATCACAAGAAAAAAAAATGTTTAACTCTGTGGCAATGGATGTTAATTATGCTTATTGTAGTGATCAATTCTCAATATATACATGTATATAGGTAATAAATTATGTTAGTTATATCTCATTAGTAAATTAAAAAATAATAAAAATCAATTGGGGGAAATATATGCCAGTGGGAGAATGAACAAAAACTAATAAAAATTGTTAAATATATAGAAAAGAGAGGGAAAAGAAAGGAACAAATGTCAGGAGAGACATATAGGCATATATTTTTTAAATGTAATTTTCATGCCATGTAATTGCATTACTTATTTTAAAAAGCCTTTTAAAATGAAGATTAAAAAAAGAATCTTTAAAACTAGATACAAACTTAAGCAAATATTAATTATATATATATCCCATGTATGTTAGATATATATAATTGTAAATAATGGGTAACCTAATCACAAAGAGATTTAGAACATAGATCTTTGTACATCTTTCAGGATGAATTTTATAGGAAGACAACACAAAGGCATGTTAAACTTCCTTTTTAGCTTTATCATTAGTAGTTATTTTGTAACTATACAGTATTATAACACTCTATCATGGAGCTTGCACCAGGATATTAGGCTTTTTTCTTAAGGGAACATAAATTAGAGAATAAGGGAAGTACTAAAAAAACAAGAGAAGATGGTAAGGCATTCAAATTTATACTAGAGGGACCAAAAAAAAAAAAAAAATAGGTGGTTCTAGATTCCTGAGGACCAGATCTGGTTGGCAGCTCAACCAGATCTGGGGACCTGGAGTCACAGAGGAGAAGCAGTCACATTCACATTCAAAGACATCTCCCAAGACAGAGAGAAAAGGTAGAAATACTCTTGCTTCTCCCTTCTCCTCACCCACCAGTTCCCCACCAGAGACCGCTGCTGGTTGGTATGGGTGTCTGCAGAGGTGTGTAGGCAAAGGGTAGAAGAAAAAGGTTCAAGACCAGCACCGAGGCGAACAAACATTACCATAATTAGAAATTACAACTCTCAGTGTCAGGGGGACAAGTATAATTATAAATCAAATAAGTTATGCAAAATTATTGCATTAACATTGATTTTAAAATCTGAATATAAACTCATAATTTAAAAATATGTATTTTCTTACTCCATCCAGTAAAATGGCCTAGATGTGACAATGAACACACTCAAGCTAACATTTGGTTTATAATATCGTTCCTTAGTAAAAGAAATCAGGGCTCCTTGGAGAGATGTTTGATCCTTGATCTGGGACACAAAAGATACAGAGTGAGCCTAGGACATTTTGAGCTACGATTTGGAGAAAAGGGAACTCTTTGTGCACTATTGGTGGGACTATAAACTGGCTAGGCTTTAATTTTTTGGAGTTTCCTCAAAAAATTAAAAACAGAACTACCACATGTCCCAGCAATCCTGCTGCTGGGTATGTATATGAAGGAAATGAAGTTAGGATCTTAAAGTTATCCATACCCACATGTTCACTGTAGCGTTTATTCATGATAGATAAGACATGGTCACAACTTAAAATGTCTGTAGATGAGTGGATTGGGATAAACAAAATGTCATGCTTGTACAATAGAGTATTTTTTTTAATAATAAATTTTATTTTTATATTCCCCCATACAACTGCACATGCCCCATTCTGACCCCAATCCCTCCCCTCCCGGCCCCCACCCCCCAAAAAGTGTCTCTGGTTCATAGTTTTTTGTTGATTTTGATTTTCACTTTCTTATAGTTATTCATTTTCCTGATCCCTTATTTAAGTTTTCTAGATTCCTGCTATGAGTGAGACCATCCGGTATTTTTCTTTTTCTTTTTGGCTTATTTCGCTGAGCATGATCCCTGCCAGCGCCATCCATGTTGCTGCAAATTGCATGTGTTTATCTTTTTTGAATGCTGAGTAATATTCCATGGTATATATGTACCACATCTTCTTGATCCAGTCATCTATTTTTGGGCCCTTGGGTTGTTTCTAAAGCTTAGCTATTGTAAACAGTGCTGCTATAAACATAGGGGTGCAGGTGTTCTTTGGAATTGATGTTTCTGTGTCCTTTGGGTAAATACCTAGGAGTGGAATTGCTGGATCATATGGAAGCTCTATGTTTAGTAGGTCCAGAAATCTCCACACAGCTCTCCATAGTGGTTGGACCAGTTTGCACTCCCACCAACAGTGCAAGAGAGTTCCTTTTTCTCCACAACCTCGCCAACATTTGTTGTTGCTAAGGATATCCTACCATCTGCAACCATGTGGACAGACTTTGAGGGCATGCTAAGTGAAGTAAACCTGAGTGAGATAATTCTGATCTCATGTGTGAAATCTAAAATAGTTGATCTTATAAAAAGGAAGGGTATGTATAGGTAGTTACCGGGGCGGGGTCAGGAGTGAGGGAAATGGAGAAATACTGGTCAAAGCTTGCAAACTTACAAGATGAGTAAGTTCTGGGTATCTACTGTGCAGCATGTATTATGTACACAAAATTTGTTCTTAACACACAAAGCAAGAAGGTAACTAATTATAAAAGAGGATCAATTCATCACAATACATTTTAAACTGTATACTATGTTGTCCATGTATCTGAATAAAACTGGAAAAAGTCAAGTCAAATGTTAATAAAAGATAGCATTCAAGATTTGAGAGTGTCATCATCAGAGCAGACAATGCTTGAAAGGGCCCCTGTTAACACTATTTTCACATACTGGATAGCAAACAAAGGAAGTCTTGTTGTTGAATTAAAATTGATTTTAAAAATCCTTCAATGTACATTTAAACTAAAGGGGAAAAGAGAGCCAGAAAAATACATTTGTTATCATCTGAGTCAGGTACGAAACCAAATCTTAGGAAATAGATTGTCCCTGAGAGCTGATCTAATTTAACACAATATCAGGTCTGATGCATTCTAGACCAAAATGGATCATTTAAATCACATCAACCTTTAGGTTGAGCTTCCGATTAATAAGAAATTTCAGGGTTACATTTGAAACATACTAAGTCATGAGATAAATTCAAAGATTTATTTTCTTTAATCAGTGACATGAAAACAATCTAGATTGTACTAGGCTAAATATGGCTAAAGGGGCATAACAACCAGATGTAATGCATACTCCTAGGTTGGAGCCTGGTTTTGCAATGCAGGGGAAATTCAAGCTATTTAATTAAGACTGGGTATAAAATTAAATTAAGAAATAATCATTAATTTCCTTAGGTGTAAAAATGGCTATATTGCTAATGTAGGAAAATGTTTAAGAGTTGAGTATTGAAGTAATAAGGGGTGTATTGTGATGTCTGCATCCTTGTAAAGTATTTTCGCATGAGAGTTTAGCATGAGCTGATTTAGCATGAGAGTTTAGCATGAGAGTTTAGCATGAGCTGATTCCAGGTTACTTCTCTACTTCATCTGGCCATGAGGAAAGGTAATAATTATTACCTACATCTTGATTCCTAGTTTTAAAATTGCTCCTTTTGAATCTAGCAGGATAAACTTATTTTATGACAAAAGTCATTTCAGAGGAGTTTTTTTTTTTTTTTTAAACAAATTCTTAAATAGACTTTAGGATGCTTGGAAAATGTTTGTGTGTGTGTTTCTGGGGATATGTAGTTTTATCTCAGAGGAGTTTCCTTGCTTTCATTACGTTTTTGTCGTGCAACTTGAAAATAATAGAAATCGTAAGTTCTCCAGTTTTACTTGTTTAACTCACTGCACAGTAGCCTTGAGGAATTCAGAGGCAGAGAGGGGAAGGAATGAGTACAAAGTCGGTAGGGAGCCCAATGGACTATGGTGGTGGACTACGGGTGCTTTGATGGAGGGCGCATTATGGTAATGACACATGAAGGGCAGCCCTCTACTCCTAAAATGCAAATGATAATGTAACCCAACATTATCTCAATTAAAAAATAAAAATAATAAACAACAGATGAAAGAACAGCTCTGAACTATTCTTTGAACTAACAGAATCAAATTAAAATACATGTGCAGGGCCTCCCCGGTGGCGCAGCGGTTGAGCGCCGGGTTGCGAAGCTGCCTGCAGTCTCTACAGCGCCGGTTCGATCCCCGGCTGCTCCCCGGCCACTGGAGGAGGGTCCCACATGGCGCGCAGACCTCTCCTGCCGCACGCTGCTCCCCTCAGCAGTGTACTTCAGTCCTTCTGCCTGCTCTGCTTCCCGCTCTGGCTCTGCTGAATTTTCTCACCCTCCCACGCTTCTGACTGTACCCAGTGCTTGTATAAATAAATAAATAAAAATAAATCTTTAGAAAAAAAAAATACATGTGCAGCTCAGGGTTTCTATGTTCAATTTTGGCCTTTCTACAAACGATAGCTCCACTTTTATTTTCCACTGCATGCTGAGGATTAAGTAACTCTCGAGAGTTATTCATTTACATACATTCCCAGATATTATAAACTTTATCTAGTTTTCAGACAATGAAGGGATGACAGTTGATTAAAGGGTCTTGTCTTTGAGACTTTAGAAAAGAGGACCATTTAATCCTAAACCATATTAGCTGGATCATGTATCTGCATGAAAGTCTCAATATTTAGACTTGCTTTTGCAATAAAGTAAACTTGCACATACATACCAAGAGTGGGCCACTGCAGAAACATCTGTAGGGATAGGACTAGTGTGAAGAGGAAAACGAAAGGGGCGGAGGACCGGCCATGTGGCTGGGCAAGCAGAGGGGTCTGGTGCTGTTAAATGCTCGGCTGTCACCACCTTGACATTCTTAACCATTTTTGAACAAAGGACCCTACATTTCATTTTGTACTGGGCCCCAAAAATTATGCAGCTGATGCTGCCTAAGTGGCTTGGCCCTGATCCTATCTGTACAGCTGACTGTAACTCTGTTCAACTTGTTCCTTGCTTAGTGATTGCTACCCCCAGTTTCCTTCCTGCAGATAATAGTTGGGGGTTGGGCTGCTCCAGATACCACTAGAGTACAAAAGCCAATAGCAAGCATATATGAGAACTGGGGAATATGTCCTAGGACAGGGAGGAAGACTGCCCAGTGTAGACTGGGCAAAAAGTCCATCAAAACTTACATCATTAATTTCGATAAATTAATTGACTTTATATACATTGCATTGACAGCACTCCTCTAAATTTTTAGTCATTCCCATTCTCCTACTGGCTCTGACATCTTGTTAGAAGGAGGCACCCCATTTGTAGACAGAGATAATAGCAGGGCTCCACTATACACTAAACCTGAAAATGGCACTGATCATGCTCAATTTAGTGACTCTCACATTTTCTCTCTGAAAATTTAAAAGCACATCTGTTCAGGGCCTCCCCTGATGGCGCAGCGGTTGAGCGCTGGGTTGCAAGGCTGCCCGCAGCCTCTGCAGTGCCAGTTCAATCCCCAGCCACCGGGGAGGGTCCCACAAAAAAAAAAAAAAAAAAAGCACATCTGTTCAACACACAACTGAAGACCAACAGTGGCAACATTTTGATAAGGCAATGATATTTAAAGGTTTGTTTAGGGCCTCCCTGGTGGCGCAAGGGGTTAAGCACAGCACTATGAAGCAATTCGCAGCACGTTCGATCCATCCCTGGCAAGGGAGCTACTCACATGGTGCAGCAGACCTCTCCTGTCTCTCCCCACTGCTCTCCTCAGCAGTGTATTTCAGTCAGTCTGCCTGTCCTGTTCCCCACTCTGTCTCTGGTGAATCTTCTCACCCTCCACACCTCTGGCCTGTACCCCTTCTCTTGTATGTATAAATAAATAAATCTTTAAAAAAAAATAAAAGTTGGGCCTCCCCGGTGGTGCAGCGGTTGAGTGCTGGGCTGAGACGCTGCCTGCAGCCTCTGCAGCACCGGTTCAATCCCCGGCCGCTGGCGAGGGTCCCATATGGTGGGCCTCCCTCTCCTGCTGCCCGCCACTCCCCTCAGCAGTGTACTTCTTCGTCAGTCTGCCTGTTCTGCTCCCCGCTCTGGTGAATTCTCTTACCCTCCCGCACTTTTGACTGTATCCAGTGCTAGTATAAATAAATAAATAAAAATCTTAAAAAGAAAATTAAAAAAAATAAAGTTTATATCAACAATGTTATGCTTTGGTGTATACGTATATGTAGGTTTGTTGCCACAAATCTACATTTGCCAGAGCTGCTTTGTAGAGTTATGCTGTGCACAGTCTAAGGCTAATAAGTATGTCTGTGGACTTTTACTGGCCTCTTATCTCCTCCCATCTATCCTCTTTGTGATGAAGTCTGATGAGTTTTGCAGCCAGGGAAGTGCTCATGATATATGGGGCAGTCTGTTTAAATTTTTTTTCCAAGATAGACAAGTAGGAATCAACACCACCACCACCACCACCATCATCATCATAGAATAATGTGGTAATTATCTAGGGTAATAATTATCATGATACTATGATACTCACGATGATGAATTACCATATATGGTCACTGAGCTAAACACTTGCAGTGTTTCATTTCATTCACTGCCTCCAGTCACCTGAGAAGTAGGCACTGAACATTCCCCTATTTATAAAATAGAAAACTAAGAAAAGGCTATGTATGTAGTAAATGATGCAGCAGAAATCTGAGCTCAGACCAGAGGAATTCTGAGGCCATGCTCTGAAGCACTGCGCTGCCCTTTCTTTCAACCATTTGAAATCCAGGGCCACTGAGAATAGGCAGGTTCTGGCTGTTCATTTGGCTGCTCAGGGAATGAAACAAAAAGTCATCACAGAAAGTGATTCCATTCTTTTATATTTTAACTATTTCTCCTAAAACACAATTATTACTTTATGTACATTATTTTAGCTTTGGAAATTTCCTGATCAAGAGATTGTCAATCCCCAGGTAGGATTTCAGAAGATCAGAAATTACGTACCCTTATTAGCCATCATGAAAAAACTGAGGAAGTTGACAGCAGATAAGGTTAGGAAATCTATTCTCTTTCTGAGAAAATGATATACTGTTTCTTATTTACCCTAAACATCACCATACTGATCTCAACTCTTCATGTATATCTGAAACTTAAAATGTGACATTTAAGGAAATACCAAACACCTATCTCACTATCTTTGTGTTTAATCATCTGTTTTACTCTTTAGGACTGATTTAATAAAGCACTAAACACACCACCATTGAAAATCACACAAACAACATCTTCTGTAGAAATGACAAAAAGATTAAAATATTTAAAAAGAAGCTAGTCATTATTCAAATGAAATCTGAAATTCTCTAATACAGGATTCTCTTTCTAATATTTTGCTTCATCCAGACAAGGAGAGTGAATTTAAAAGAAATTCCTAGGGCAGAAATTCTGATTTTACAAATTTACTGTAATTTTATGGTACACTTGCCTGATGAATGTGGATACCACAATTTCTTAGCTTCTTATTCTTCTAGTTATTCCTCAGTTTTACGAGCAAACCGTCTAGAAAGTCACTTGTCAATGACAGAACAGGTTTTGCTTCATTTTACTTCTAAAAGTATTCTAAGGTCCATGTTCCAAAAATCACCAGAGGAAAAGGATATGGGTTTGTACATAGATATTAACAGAGTAAGCAAATTCCATACCTTTTTATCTTATGAGAATGCAAGCCTCATAAAAAAGCCACTATTCAATAAGGGAAAAAAAAAGGTGTCAATTGAGTCTCAATTTCCCACAGAAAATAATAAAGACTTACGTTGCTAATGAAGTTTTCAAAAAATAATAGTAAATTATATCTCTATGGCACACTTTTAAAAAATTATTATGTGCATCAAAGATGGAACAATACAGTCACCAACTGAATATAAATATATTTATGGTATGCTAATGACTCACTAGTGATTAGAGATCCCATAGAGATTTTGAAACTTTTTTGCATACATTTAGAATCATTTCATGATTTTTGAGAAACTGATCTGTGAATGTTTGTGCTACCACCTTATTTTCAATGAAAACATCTTTTATAATTAAATGAATTAGAGCTAAAGTTCTTGATCTTCCCCTGAGTTTGAGATTATAAATTGCCATACAAGTGACATCCTTGCTTATCTGATAACTTCAATAAAAGGGACTATAGAGAAAAGAACTACTGTGTATAGAAAACTATGTGAATGCCAGATTCACGCTGATATCAAAATGCACTTAGAGTATTTACTACATAATGACAATAGATTTAAATTTAAACTTTGAAACTTTAGGAGAACCTGAAACATTGGTATGATTAGAAGTACGACTAGTATATTTTTATATTCTAAATTTGCCAGGGCTGTGATGCACACTCACACAGAGAGGAGAGGTGGGGGTGGCCTCCCGGGGAAGGCGGCTCCAAAGAAACTGCATCCTCTAATATGGAGACAACACAGTTTGGCTCTTGCTAACCTGATCACGCTTGACGTAACTTAATTCTGTATTATTCATGATTCCCTGCTGGCTTGGTTTCAAGGTTTTCTTCTTTATCATCATTAAGAATCTCAGCCTATGCTCCCCTTAGCAGTGTACTTCGTCAGTCTGCCTGCTCTGCTCTCCCCTCTGGCTCTGGTGAATTCTCTTACCCGCCTGCGCTTATGACTGTACCCAGCGCTTGTATAAATACATAAATCTTTTTTTTTTTTAAAAAGATCTCAGCCTAAACATACCATCTTTACACACTCACTCAGGCTAGTCACTCTGCCTCGCCGACTACATGGCAATCAATCAATGGATCCTGCACACAGATGTCTCCTGGACATTTCTCTGAGGCCCTTTGACTTCATCTCAGTGACTATTCCTGTTTCAAAGCCTTGTAATTTCTTGCCTGCATATTTCACATACACCCCCCTCCCTCCCCAACTCTTTCCCAACCCTGAGATCTTCTCACTCTCTACTTTATTCTCCACTTTCTTTCCAAAGTGAACTTTCTCAAGTGTATATTTTACATGTCTCCTTAATAACTCACTTCTGCTTCAAAATTCTTTAATCTAGTAACACCTATAAATATGTATCACCTCAAACAGCCATAAAGAAATCCAAGCTTTCAGTGTCCAATTTAGTTTCCTTAATATACCAAATTCCTTCCCAGCATCCCCACTATCATATTATTAGTCTTGTCTTTACACTTTTTCTCTCCTCAGGTTCAACTCAGGCACCCTCTTCTGTAATATTTGCCTGTGATTTATGTGTTTTGTTAGCTCTGCTCCCATATTGCCTCTGTTTAGTGCACTATTATTGCTTATTTTCTGTGTAGACTTCTAGAAGTAAAGAAATCTTGACTGTCTCTTTCACTTTTGTGGACCCCCAGCACCTAGCACAGCACCTGCAGCATGAGTCTAACATAGTCCCTGAATAAAGGCACAAATTTACAACTTTATTGTTGGCTCCTGCTTCTGGTTCCTAAGTTCTATGGGAAAAAAGAAGGTACAGCAGAAATAGCAATAAAAAGATGGAATGTCCTGTATGGTAAGCACTCACAGGTAATCCTGACAACATCTTGTAATGTTGATGTGATTCTAAAGTCCAGAAGGAAGAAACCTTGAATTCAGACATTCAGTTACCTGCCCAAGGTCACAGAGCTGGGACTCAAACTCTGATTAATATGTCTCACAAGCCCACCTCCTTTGTACTACACTATGCTGACTTCAAATTTCCAAAGGACAAAAAAAATGTTTTTTAATTAAGGCTGAAACTGTTTTTGAGACTGTATATTCTCCCTAACTAATGTTTAATAACATTTCTCTGCCAGATTGATTGAGCGATGGTTGCCACGAGATAGTCAAAGAAGCATGGGAAATGATGTAATTAAGGTAGCTAGGCTGGGTTAGATTAGATCAGTCAATACATGCCTTTGAAGTACTGTTTAAAAATTTTAGTTACTTATTTTATATAATTAAGAGGTAAGAGATAATTTACAGTTTTTTCTACATTGTTAGACATGGAGGTAATTTGTATTTCTCATTAATGACCAATTTTCCTTTGTTACTTATTGTGTGACACTGAGGCAAGAACTCAGTCGCTTCAAAGGAAACTGGATTTAAATAACTCCTTAGGTACTTAGATCCAATAGAATAAGCACGGAACTTTTGTCCTACCATTTATTGTTATATGTTTATAGTCTAGCAAGTAGATAAAAAGAATAAATAAAGTATTTCACTACTGCATTAGACCAATGAAGGATTCAGATCAAAATTCTGATGAGAACAGAAATCCCACAATGTGCTTTAGTTGATGGAGGGAGGGTACTCCCACCCACCCTGAAAAATATCTTTATGCCTCAGAGCTACTCAGGCTCTGGCCACTAGGAAATTGCCCAACTCCTTTAAAACATAATGTATAATGTACAATTTTTGTGTTATTCATAAAAGGATAAAAATAGAAAAGTACAAATAAGAAAATCAAATGCATGTAATCACATCATTTAGTGAAAACATCGTTTATGGCTTGTGTGCCTCCAGGTTTTATCTTTTCATATATTTTTTCCAAAATATGTTTTTTCTAAAAATAACAGCAAGACCATGTTAATATTTGCATAGTATTGGATTATGTAAATTCACCATTATTTAATCAGTTCAGGATTACTAATAATTTAGATTTCCAATTATTCTGTATTTGTGTGTTGAAATTTTTTTCTACTGTATCTTTGAATGTCATCTCAATGTTTTGTTAGCATAATGTCTGGAACTTCTGTGTTTTCTTTCTTATTTTTGGTTTACATCAATATTTTTCTAAGTTTCCTAAGTACATATTATCAGAATTAATTACATATTATTGATATAGGCACATCTATGTGTGGATTTAGTAGTGTCTTATTATTTTAAGGATGTAATTCTTGAAATAATTATGATAAAGATTTCATGGAAATCTTAGTTTTGATTGAAGTTCTAAGTTTGCATAATTAGAAAAACACCTGTATATTGTGCACTCAAATATTTATTGATATATTAATTATATTAAGAAAGTGGCAACTATAAAACAAGTTTTATAGGTTTATATGTCATGCTAATAATAGATCCATTCATTAAGCCTCTTATTTACCATGTATTTTTTTGAGTGTCTACACTTGTCACCAATTTTTAAATTAGAATTAAGTAGTTCAATGGGGGCAAATTAGCTGGTACAATATGATAAATTTTTATAATATGAGTATAAAAGATATCAGTGAATTTTGCCATCAGGGATATATAAATTTAAAAAATAATGAGATGTCAATGCACACTCAAAAGAATGCCTAAAATAATAAAAGGATATACAACACCAAATGTTGTATTTACAACTCTCTTACATTGTTGGTTGGCGATTCATTGGTGCAAACATTTGAAAATGTGTTGGTATCTATGAAAGCACAACACTTGCATAAAGTTTGAATTAACAATTGTGCTGCAAATATACCCAACTGAAATTTATAAACACATATGTTTTATATATAGACATATGGCCAAAGGATAGGCACAGAGATGTTCTCAGGAGTACTACTCATAACCAAACCTGGAAACAATAAAAATGTCCATCTAGAGAACAACAGGAACATAAATTGTGCATAATTCACAATAGAGTATCAGACAACACTATAAAGGAATAAGCTACTGCTATATGCAAAATTAGGGATACTATTGAAAACAGTTGCCAGACTGTTTTTTTGTTGTTGTTTTTTTTTTTTAGATTTATTTATTTATTTATAGAAGCACTGGGTACAGTCAGAAGCGCGGGAGGGTGAGAGAATTCACCAGAGCTAGAGCGGGGAGCAGAGCAGGCAGAAGGACCGAAGTACACTGCTGAGGGGAGCAGCGGGCGGCAGGAGAGGTCTGCGCGCCATGTGGGACCCTCCTCTGGTGGCTGGGGAGCAGCCGGGGATCGAACCGGCGCTGTAGAGGCTGCAGGCAGCTTCGCAACCCAGTGCTCAACCACTGCACCACCAAGGAGGCCCGCCAGACTGTTTTTATTTCCTAAATCTACTTATAAAAAGCATAGAATCCAAGATGTAAGATACAAAAGAGTACATACCCCCCCCAAAAAAAAAAAAATCATAGTTCAAAATCAGTCAAAAAAGGTATCCTGGTCCTTGAAGTCTAGTTTGTTGTAAATTTTGAAACAAGCTAGTGACTGAAAGGAGGCATGAGAGTGACGTGAAAATGACGAATTTTCTATTTTTTGATCTGAGTGGTTGTTAGCTAGAACTTGCTCTGTAAAAAATTTACTTACACACTTGGATTTATTTTGTTTACCTTTTGGAATTTGTGTTATACTAAAATAGTTTATTTTTATTTTTGAAGTGTCATGATTGTGTTTGTGTGCCAAAAAATCTGACTCTCAAGGCAGTGCTGAGAGTAAATTAGAAAGGAGCCAGTGTGCTGCAAAGGGACTAATGTGCTGATCTAAGAGAAGTGTTTAAAATAGAACATGTTTCCAATCACAAAGAAGAAAGGTGGAGTGTGCATTTATTTAGATGGTAATATTGGCAAGCCATCTTTCTAATGAACTGCATATTGAGAATATCAAAGGAGTCTAGAAATACTCCCAGGTATTTATTTGGCACAGAGTATTAGGAGAGGGTAGTCAGGTCACCACTTATGGCTGAAGCTTGTACACTGAACAACCCTGAACAAGCTTATTTTCAAACCTCATCATAGATCAGTAGATTAATAATGAAAAGAATTTTGCAAACAGTAGTAAATTGTTTAAACAAAATCTGCATATTAAGACATTGTTTTCCAAGAGGTTAAAGTACAGCAGAAGGGGCATACTCTTCTAATTCTTGCAGATGTTCCCTATGGGGTGCATTTGTGAGAGGCGACAACCATGATGTGTTCTCCCAGAAGGAGAACAGAGGAGGAATACGTTGTGTAGGTCAGTGGGAAGGAAAAGTGAACAGTGAGCTCAATTTTCAACTATTATACATAAAGTCCATGGATTAGAACTGCAGTGAGAATTACAATCAGAAATCAGTTAGAATTGCAGGAAGCTGAACATATAGCAATGAGTTGCAGAGGTCCTGCAGGGCTAGAACACAAATTTGGAAGTTAATGATACAGAAGTCCACTGAAAGTGAGCCAAGGTCACACAGTGAAAGTAGGATGTAAGAAGCAAAGAGGAAGAAGGGAAAAACACTGAACAATTTTTCATTTAAAGAGAAGAAATATGGGCCTCCCCGGTGGTGCAGAGTTTGAGCGCTGGGTTGCGAAGCTGCCTGCAGCCTCTGCAGCGCCGGTTCCATCCCCGGCTGCTCCCCGGCCACCAGAGGAGGGTCCCACATGGCGCGCAGACCTCTCCTGCCGCCCGCTGCTCCCCTCAGCAGTGTACTTCGGTCCTTCTGCCTACTCTGCTCCCCAGTCTGGCTCTGGTGAATTCTCTCACCCTCCCGCGCTTCTGACTGTACCCAATGCTTGTATAAATAAATAAATTAAATTAAAATAAATTTTTAAAAAAAGTGCTTCCAGTTGTGCTTTTTCCCCACAACTGAATTGGAATTTTCTTCTATTCTTTAGGTTTAGTCACCTAACAGACTATGTTTCCTCTGCTGGTATAGGGATTTTTTTTTTTTTTTGGTTCTCGTTTTCATAAAAATAGGGAAAAGGGGGAATATCTTAGACTCAAGATATAAATTGAAAAGTTGACTCTGATTAGGAGATGGGACACATCATATTCTGAAACTGGAGCTAAAACAGGTGTATTTGATAATTTGGTATAAAAAGAGACAACTGGGAGAATTTATTCCTAAAGCCAATATTTTGTCCATAAAATTGTGTAGAAGGTCATGTTCTAGAAATGAGAACGAGAACTGAAAATGACTGGGTAGTGAGTTTATAAAGAATAAAATTTAGAGTCTCTATGCAGGGGAGAAGGGGACTGAACTGAACAGGCAAAATAGTAACAGAATTGCTCAAGGGCATGGCCAGACTTCTGCACTCAGAGAGCACCTATTTTCATTAACATCAAATTGAGTAGTGGTGTCACTGCTTCCAGAAAATCCTAGCAACTCTGGAGATGAGAAAGTGTATTGTGACCCTGGACCGGGGCTCTGTGTAGGGTGAGCACAAGAACCTCAGAGAAGAGGGGAGGGGTTGAAGAGAGTGGTTGAAATGCAGTGCAGATGAAATTTGAGCCATTAAGAACTTCTGGGCTTGCAGGCAGAGAGGTTGTGGAGAGGCACTGGAGATCAAGTTGTGATCAGACAGAGGAAACTATGTGGGAGGAGGCTATGTGAGAGAGCAGGAAGCAAAGGATGCTGTGGTCAAATTGTCAGTTCTTGTATTCAGATTTTGGAAATGGACCTGTTCCAGTTAATTTTATGTTCCAACAAATGGCCCTGATTGTTAGTGCTGAGGTGGAGGAAATGTTTTGTGTGACAGATCCCATGAAGGAACTGGGAGGTTACGTAGAGGAAACAGCCTCAGTGAGGTTTCAGCCTCCCCCCTTCTAAGCCCCCAGTGATGGCTGCTGTGATGGCAGAGGGGAAGATGGTGTCAGAATCCTTGACAAATGCTCAGCATGGTGGGGCACGCAGAGACCACTCTGTTACACACAGTTGAACTAGTCGAATAGTGTATCAAAAGGGGTGGGGCAGAGATTTGAAAAGGACAGAGTCTAGACTCAGTACTCTGGAGGTAAAAGAATGTGATTCTTGGAACATTTTAGAAGAGTGATTTTAAGAGCGGGACAAAGCCCCACACCTCTGGCCTACACCCCAGTTCTTCTATGCATAAATAAAAATAAATCTTAAAAAAGAAATTAATACTGCACAACACTAAGGTAAGGCTAGTAGTGCTATGCAGGATATCTATATTGAAGAATCTTTTATTTCTATCATAACCTCCTCCAAAAGAACTTAAAAATTTGAGGCAAATAATAAATTATGGGGGGAGTTACAACTGGAGACAAAAGTATTCAGAAATCCAAGACAAAGATAAACAAAAAAGGAAAAAAGACATCAACAATCAAAAGTAGAAAATACAAATAAATGACCAATGAACACAAGAAAAACTGAAATTTTACAGCTAATCCAAAAATGAGTTAGAAAAGTGAGATAATTTTACATCTTTAAAATTAAAAACATATGCTCTTACTAAAACTAAACAATACAATAATGTACAGTTAAGAGACTGACTTTTAACTAATCCAGACCAATCTTATTGCTGAATACAACTAAAAAAATCTAGATTAATGATATTCAAGTCATTAGTAGTGATGCTAAAAACACTTATTGGTACTACTGAAACTAAGGAAGCACTTAAGGTCATATATCAACACTAACAAATAAAAAGCAAAGAATCAAACATTTATCCTGCTTTTTTGTACAAACTGTCTTTCAGGGTGTCCAAACAGCTTTAGCTGTGGCAAAGTTGTTCTTCATTAAAGAATTCCAGGAAATAAATATATGAGGACTGGCTATCAGAGTATCACCATCAATGAATGGCATACAGAACAAAAAAAAAAAAAAAAAAAAAAAGAAAGCACTACCCTCTGGAGAGAATTAGAATTAACTCCAGAAGGCAAAAAATTTGCTGGTAGGAGCATTCTGCAGAGAGAATCGTACAGAAAAGCTGATTTCCAATGGAGGAAGGGCTTACAACATCATAGAATGGAGAGATTTTTGGCAGTGGGAAGTTCAGAAAAGCAGGAAACACTTTCTTCCAAGTGCTGGCAGCATATACACTGAGTGCTGGTGTCACTATATGGATGGGGAGATAGGCCAGTAGTGAAGCAAGACCCCAGGATCGGTAGGACGCTCTAGATCAACAGATTGGTAGTCAATATTAGGAGGATAAGAAGTGAAGCATTATGTTCACAGTGGTTTGGGACTCTCTCTAATATCTTCTCATTTCTGGATCTATAGCCATCCAAATTTAGCATCAACAATCGGAATGATTAAACGTAGAGAAAATACTGTGATCAAATGAAGACTCATTAACACTCTTCTAACAACAAACATTAATGGATCATGCTGTGCTCCTTATATTATACTTGCTAAGCCAAGAAGTAGATAGGCAACTATTAAAAATAAGACTCAAAATAGAATCTGTGGCAACTGTCCATTGGATATCTACAAATTCAGTTATTAGAAAGACCATTTCATTTAAGAAAGTTCAAACAGGGGTACTATTTCTTTGGGGTGGTGAAAGGATAAAAGCTCAAATAAACCTTACTTGGAAATTTCAATGAAGTGAATACCACAGTTGTAATGGCTATTAAACTATTAGTACAGACTTATTTTATTGTGGCATCACTGTGAAGGTTGATAAATATTGACATGAGCACATAGAATTAGGTAGTTGGAAGACAAAACTTCCCGCCAGTTTAGAAGACCTCGGAAATTTCCAGAAACTACTCTCACACTCTTAAGAGAGTGCATTGGAAATCTTCCACCTATATGGTGGAATGTCTGCTACAAAAGGCACTCAATGTGAGACTAGACTCTAAGACTCACTAGACAAAGGAAATTATGTCAACTTCTTGTACAGTAATACCTACTCAGATTGAAGAATTACTTCAATCATCCCTGATTAATATCAACTAAACCATGTTAGGTAATTGGGACACTTGTTTGGGAAAATAGTTGTACAAAGGCCAATCTTATAGCTACAAATCAACATTAACATGAGTACTGTGAGTCCGGAAGGGAGTTAAAATGGAATTTACCAACTTGGGATAAGTGCATTTGGGGTGAACAAAATGCCTTTAATTCTGAAGAGATTGTTTCTGCTGGAGTATATTCCCATATTTAGTTGGCCTAGAATTTGTACCTGTAACTTATACATCAAAGAAACTTAAAACATTAGTGTTAGAAGGAAATATGAAAATGTTTACTCTCTATCAACAGATTAAGAAAGTGAAGGCTAGGAAAATTAAACTGCTTACTAAGGTCATGACATGGATTTGCATTGACTACAAGGGAAGATTTTAATATTAACATATTTGGCACTGATGAGTATCAAAGTTGTTATTTAATGTTCCTTGAAGAAAAGAAGATACTTTTTAAAAACAGGCTATCTGGGCTTGAAATGTCTTATGCATGCCACAAAATCTCAATTGGAATATTCTGAAATTAAAGTGTCTTCTTTAGTTGACCAAAAACACCTTTTGCTTCAAGTCATCATGTCATGCTGAAAAGATTTCCTTGTAGAGGCTAGGATACTTTCTGGCCTTCAAAAGACAATGTTGTGCCCAAAACAAATTATTTCCTTATGTCTGAAGCTGAAAAGTCTATTTTTGCCGCCTGCCATGACCTTTCAGTGTTGTTCCTCATCTTGTTTAATGTGACTTCTCATCCCTGGAACTCAATGTACAGATGATGCCCTGGAATCCCCTGTCCACATGTAACTTTGTCACATGAGCCTTTCTGTGATTCCCAAATCTAACTGCTTCATGTTGAAATCAATTAGTCATTTACTAAAAATTAAATATCCAGGTATGAGAATATATGTGAAAAATACATGATTATATGTTTTTATGGAGACAAGTCTTAAACCCAGCATTTAGAATCAGATTCAGACTATTCTCTCTCTCTTTACACCAATAAAACTGCAATACTGAATGAAGGAAAAACAATAAAATTACTCAATGTTCACAGTAATTCTAGTAGTAATTCTTCACTGTTTACCCCTTCAAGAATAATTTGCAATTTAGCAAACTCTGTAAAAGGCAGACTTTTAATTCCAAGAAATAGATCTCTTAAATGAAATTTCAACACCAAATCAATCAGAAGGATTGATATGTGGGGAAAGGAAGAATTATAACCCACAGCTTTGGCATGATCTTTCTGAATTGTAGTCATTATTTACCAACAGTTCTATGTACTAATAATTTTATCCCTATCCTTACTACAGAAGGAACTTAAGTCTGCTATGAAGGACAAATAAAATATTTTACAATATATAATTTAGAAGTGAGGAAGAGAAAGTATATAAGCTGGAGTCAAAAGTGAGAATGAAACAAACACAAAAGTGCGAAATGCTATGTTTCTTAAAAAACATTCATATACTCACAAACAGTAAGTACCCACCATGGGTCAGGCATATGGCTGTGTGGCTACACAATATCAAGTCCTACTGGCTGTTAACTTCAGATATCTATTCTGATTGATTGGTGCCTGTGCTTTCTGTTATTTCAGAATTTTGAATAGTGCCCTTAAGCGCAGGGAAGATAACAGAAAACAAACATAAATCCTACCCTCATAGGCTTCTAGCACTTTAGACAGGCATGTATACAAGCAACTGTCACAAAGAATGACAACATCAAATACAATGCATTAAAAAAAAAAACAGCAAAGGAAATAAAACAAGAGCATGAGTTAGAGAGATAGGCAGAGACCATGTTATGAGTTTTATCACAATATGCCAATAAGTTTAGAGATGAACTTTACTGTATTTTCAGCAGAAGAATAAAGAAGTAGAGTTGCAGTTAGTGAGATCATTCTGGTTGAAGAATTTGAAGAATTGAACATCTCCTGCTGCCCCCACCTGGTCAGATCCCACCCATCAAGCAAGCCTTCACAGGTGTTCTCTGTACACTGAGTCGGGTTCCGAAAAGCAGTGGTGGTTAACACTGTGGTGTCTGGAGCTAGAACACTTGGGTTCAAATGCTGGCCGTACTATGGGCAAGAAATTTAAACTTTCCTTTGCTTTAATTTCCGTATCTGTAAAATGGGGCTGAATACCTACATTGTAGATGGTTGTGAGAAACAAAGGATATTAAAAGTGATACAAATGAAAACTTAAAACCTGGTCTAGCACACGTTGCCACTCTTGGGTGCTTTCAATATGGTTCCTCTCCTTATAACAACATTTTAAAGAACAGATCATTGTTGCCAATTTTCCATACTCATCATCTCATTTTGACTTTTGTAACATTGATTTTTAGATTTTGTTACATTTTTGATAATTCTTCCCTGCTGCTCCCTATTCTGATTCCATTTGGTAAATAACAATAATTCTGACTTTCAGCTTTTTTTTTCCATCAGCATGAATTTGAAAGTTTCACTTACAAACCTGTGGTTTAAGTTAACTTCCTAGACTGAGTCTCAATATGTCATCTCCTAAGAGATGGGGCTTCTCCCTTCAGGTAGAAAAAAATAAGTGATATTAGCACCTCCTACATATCTGAAGCAATGGAAAGAAGATGAGCTCTGCAGAGCCCCCCATGGAGTATTCAAGGTGACAAAAGTAGAAGGAAGTGCTGCTGAGCTCCACCAGCGCATTGGCCTTCTCTGCTCTGAAGGTTTATGCAACTTCTGCAGAAGGGAAGGAAAAACATGACCTGGTTGAGCTAAGACCTGCCAACCTAGAGTGACACTGAAATAAATATTTCAGCAGGCAAAACATGGTTGTTATTTTTATGAAACTTGGAAAACATGTATGGGAAAGGGACTGCTGAGGTTTGCCTATTTTCCTGTATTTGTCCAGGGTGGGAACAGAGCTGTGTGCAGGTGTCAGATACTTTGTAAAAGGCTAAACTGGAAATCAGTGTGTTTTATGTCACATAAAGAATTTGTAAAAAAACAAAACCTTATTAGAAATTTATGAAAATAAAAGTTTTCATGCACCACTTATTCCCTGTGTGACAAGCAGCACATACATAGCTGCTAAACACTTCAAGAAAAGGCACTTCATTGAGATACTGCCCAAACCAACTGGTACACTGCAGTTTACTTTCCCACCCAGAAAAAAAAAAAAAACATAGCACTACAGAAATCTCCAAACTTTGCTTCCAATAAATAACACAACCTTCTCAATCTGTTTTGCTCTATGGTTTCTGGCCTACTGTATCTTAAAAGTCTTCACCTTTCTGACTAGTCCTTTTGTTTGAAACTTCTCATGTATTATTTTCTACTCTACCTTTGTCCTTGATATTCTTTCTTGGTTCCTTTTTTTCCTTTTTCTGGGGGGAAAGGGAAGAGCAACTTAACTCGGAGTGAAAGACTAGCTTCATTTCCACTCTGTTGTCCAGCCCAGGGTCAAGTGTTAATAGTCCAACTAATGCCATGAACCCAGATACAGTATAGAATTAACCTGAACTCAACTCTGGGGATCAAATCAATTATTATTTGAGTCTTCGAGGCCCCCTGAAAACCAAGTTGTGGTTCCCATGGTAACAACTGCAGAGGCTACCTTGGTTTCAACATCGTCTTTTCCCAAATCTACAATAAATGTGTCCCCTGAAGTGATTATTTGCCAAACTTTTTCTCCACTGAAACAGGGCCTATTCTACTTCCCTGCAATAATTCAGACAGTAAAATCCCAGTTATTTGGGGGAATAACTTCCATATTCCATAGAGGATTCAGTGGCACCCTGAGGCTGCCAAATAGAAATAGTGTACTCAATTTAATGATACTTTGTACCACGGAGACAGAAAAGATCTGCATTCTATTTTGGTTCTTCCACTGAGTTCTTGAATAAATTAGTTTTAAAATTACTAAGCTTATAAAAATTAAGCATGCATACAAATATATGTGTAAGGCATATAAAGTTTGATGAAACTGCACATAATGAACACTCCTCTGTAATAAAAATCCAGATGAAAAAAAAGAGGACACAGCCAGTCTCCCAGCAGGTCTTCATGTGTCATGCCCTCTGGTCTCTACCTTGAAAAGTACTCACATTCCAGTATCAAACATCAGGGATATTTTAAACTTTCTAGCCTCAGTTTCTTTATATGTTAAATTGGAGAAATAACAGCACCAATTTTCAAAGAATATAAGGAATAAATGACAAATTGTAAAGTACTTTGAATAGGAATGAATATGTAATGAGCACTTAAATAGTTGTTCTTACAAATTTATTTTTTTCCTATTTACTTTAGGTTGATCTATCATCTGCTGTCTGATGCACAGAGTGAGTTTCATCTCTTTCCATGGACTGAAAGCTACTAGTTTTCATCCCCTTCCAGGTTTTGTATTTGCTCAGAGAAGGCAGAATTATGACAAGTCATGGAGAAGAGAAAAACAAAGTGAACACAAACACCCTCAAGAACAAACTGGGAGCCCATCTTGGATAAGCATTGGAAATTGCCAAGATCAATTTGACCTGTAGAACTAAAGACAGAAATGATGTGGGAATGAAGGGGGGCAGGGTTGTGAATAGGAGGAGAGGGAAGAAGATTAGCTATCAAGTCAACTAGACATACATTAAATCCAAACTGAATAGCCACAAGGACTATAGCCATGAAGCCTCCTGACACTATTGGGGAATTAGGGCACAGGAGCTCTGCTGGGACCATGTATTTCAGTTTGTTTTTAGCACGAGGGTGTATTCAGCACATGTTTGCTATTGAGGAATTAGCTCCCTGTGTCCCTGACAGTAATATCAAGTTAGAGGTACAGAGTAGCGTCTGGCCTTCCAGAAATATCCCCTTATCTTTTTATCTTCCAGATACTGCCTTGTCTCTCCTTACTCTAGATTAATATGCCCCTCTCCCTCCTTGCCACTTGTACACCATTCATGATCCATGGAAGAAAGGGAAAATATTTCTCACCTAAAAGTAGTCTATTCAGCAAAGCTTTGAGCCCCAGTTTTCATGAAGTCACTTTTATAATGAATAAGGGTATCATTTCAACTTCTGCACAAAAGTCAATTGTTCCTTTTAGGAACCCAGGGTTGTTTTGGAAAACCTATATGTGGAATACCTTGAATTCTTACATCCTTCCTAGATTAATAAATTAGTTTGATTAGAAATTGAGAAAAATCATAGATTAGTGGAAAGCAGCAAACATGCAATTAACAAGCACTCAATGAAAGTTCACTTCTTGAACTTTCCATTCTGTCAGATCCTGAATTGAAGCATAGAAAAGTCCAACAGAGAGCAATGACTGCAGACCAACATATTTGGATTTGAAATCTGGTTCTGCAATGACTAGCTCTGTGATTTTGAGCAACTTTTGTAACCTCTCTGAATCTCAATCTCCTCTCTCATAAAATAGGTTAATAGTACTCCTACATGGTAGTGTTTTGAAGCTGAATTAAATTGTTTACCTGGAGCATTTTGTTCAGTATCTAACAGAGAGCAAAAACAAAATAAAACAGTTCTTATTATTAATAATACTACCTTAATAAAAATCTGTTCTGTAATCTAACTTGATTGTATTGTTATGATTCTTTATGTATAATTCATCATTATTATATAGCAACAACTTTTTAGTTTAAATTATTATCTAGTTCAAACTTCACAATTATTCTTTCACATGGTATTCTCATCCCCATTTCTACCGATGAGAAAACATGCTAACTTTCCCAAAGTCCTATAGGGTTAAGGGATAGAATAAGTTTTCAACTGAAAGCATTTGACTCTAGATCCCTGATCTTAACCACATATCAACCCACCATGTTGCTCTTCCACTTGCTCTGTGTACAGAATCAATTTTAGAACTTGTCTACATCAGTAACCGTTTTTCAATAAGGCATATACATCTGGTTTTGCAATGTGCTTGGGTTCAATGTTTTGAGCCAACACATTTGCCAAGCACGTGTGAGTGGTATGTGTAAAAAGGGCACTTGGAGTTAGATGGTTCACATTTAATTCATTTATATTATCTTAAAACTTGATGTTCACTTTTTGGAATTACATATAGTAACTGACATTTTAAGCTGCCTGTCCAATGCTATTCCTTCATTAGATAAGTGCAGTATTCAACACATTTGACCTTTAGAATTGCCTTCCATAATGTGATGCTATAGAATCAAATTCATAGTATTTGAGAAAATGATTAATTTCAGGGTGAACAATTCAGGACCAATTAAAATGTAGACTCACAATATTCATGTATCAATATACAAACCAATGCTAAGGAGTATTTTCATATAAGGATGGGAGCCTAGAGAGAGAAAATGTTCTTCAATATACACTATTATTAGAGAATCAGCTATTACGCTTTCACTAACAGTAAAACAATTCTTTCTGTGGGGCAGATATTCTATGCTTTACAGAAATGACTATATCAAGCCTTCCTTTGCTAATCATATAATCTCATCTTTCTTGCTTCTCTTAGACCTGAAGTTAGCAGTGTATATACAAACCCACATTACATAAATGTAATAGATTACATATTTTAAATGTACATAGTATGCATATCTATTACACATAATATGTTATGTGTATGTAATATATATTACACATACAACTTTCCATCTGAATTCTTATATCCTGATTATTCCATGAAATATAGTACTATTCCATGAAATCTGGTACTACTCTTTTATAATCTTCACCTTTATTGGGTTCTGTGACATTTAACTTCTTATTCAACTTCTACTTGTTGAAATACTGATGGATACCAGGTATTTCTACAAGCTCTGGGAAACAAATAATAAGGCTTCCCTCAAGGTCCATACAATCTAATCAGGATGCAGAGACACCAAAGTGTATAATATAGTGGCATCAAGGAAGTATGCACTAGGCCAAAGCATAGCTCAGGGAAGGGGATGGGTAGCTCTGTGGAGGGGAATTGCAGCAAACGCTTCCCAGAAGAGCTGGACTTAGAGCTCTTCACTAAGGGATGCATAGACCCTTATCATGCGTATAGACTGAAAAGAATATTCTGGGCAGAAGAAACAATCCAAGTCATTCATAAAGTCATGCAACAATTTGCCCGATTCAGGAACAGAGTAGTTTCCAATTTTTGAGGGGTAAAACAAGACAGAGAGGGGTGGCCTCCCTAGTGACCTAGAGGTTAGGTCTCAGCTATACTACCACAATTGCCCTCCTGCAGCAAAGTGGCCTCAATTCAGTCCCTGGCTGGGTAGCTAACCCACAAGGTGCTGCAGACCTCTCCTGTCTGGCCCCTGCTGCTCCCCTCAACAGTGTATTTCAGTAGATCCACCTGTTCTGCTCCCCACTCTGTCTTTCACCTCCCATACCTCTGGCCTACACCCCAGTTCTTCTACACAAAAAATAAATTAAAAAAAAATCTTTAAAAAAAAAAAGATGGAGAGAGCTCCAGGAGCTAGGCTAGAGGGTGCTTACAACATGGATTAAGAACAAACAAATGGAGATCTCCTGCCCGCCTGTGACTATGCAGATGCTTTTTTCTTTCCCACCTTTCTAATAAACCCATCCTTTTAAAATGTAAAAAGGAAAAAAATGGATAAACTAAATAAAACCAATATAAACTTTTTAGACTATAATATCAATTATTGGTTGCCAGAAGGGAAGGGTCTGGGGGAATGGGCAAGTCAGATAACAGGTATAGGGTCAGTGGCATGAAGTAGGAAATTGGACTTTTTAGTGGTGAACTTAATATAGTATATACATATGTTTATTTGTAATAATGCACCTCTGAAACATTGCAGTGTCTCTTCAATTAAAAAAAAGAACTTTGATGCCCATGAAAAATCATCAGACTGTTCACTTATTTGTTCCTTCATAGGTTCATGCAGACAAAAATTACCTTCTTAAATTTTAGGTCTTAGAAATATTTTTAAAATTGGAATTCCTAGGGATTTTTGTAACAACCCCCCAAAAGTTATCAAATTAGTAGAAATTATCAATGCAGAACATCTAAAATCTAAATCAGAAATTTGATACATATTTTTATTCCAATGACAGAATTGCTGGTGGTTCAAATTAGGGTATTTAATAAATCTGAAATATTAACATAAAAGCCATTCTTGAACACTTACCATGTGCCAGTGTCTATGACAGGTCCTGAAAAGAGGATACTAAGCAAGACAGTGTACTAATTAATAGGCGAGACAGACTATTAAGCAAGAAATTATAATAAGGTGTGATGGAGCAGGGAACCCAACCTTGGTTAAGGGATCAAGATAAACTGCCCGCAGTAATGATGTTCAATATGAGTGGGGTGAGTAGGAGATAAACTAGTACAGTCTGAAGAATATTGCAGTCAGAGAAAACTGCCTTCTCAAAGGCAGAATGGCAACAGGGAACTTGGCACTTCTGAGAAACAGAAAATTTTGGTATAACAGGAACTGGGGGTGTAAGGGTAGGAGTTTAGGGCTTGGTGGCTGGGGGCTGCCCAGAATGAAAGTACTCTAATCATATTCAGGTGTTATACTTTATTTTTGAGGGGAACATTTGGAAGGTGTGAAACAGAATACTTAAGAAAGATAGCATCCTCACAATAAATCTAAAAGCTGGGTATAAGCCTGTTTTTCCAAATGAGAAAACTGAGATATGTTCAAGGACACAGAGTTAGCTGAGACACAGTAAGTATTCAAGAATAGCTTTTGTGCAATTCAGTATGTGTTTTTATTCTGACGATGTAATTGCTGGTGGTTCTAAGGTACTTAATAAAGCTGACTTGCCATCCTGCTCAGCGGTAAAAAGGACATGAACTGGATCAAATATTTTCTGAATCTAATGAATGTGTTAGTGTTTTCTTTAGAAATCATTTTTTAAATTTTACTGATAAAGGTATTAGAGCAAATATTTTAATCTCAGCAATTTAAAATAATGAATTTTAAAACAGCCAGATGCAGTGACTATTGATACTGTGTTTTGTAAATATGGCAAAAATACTGCATAATTCTTTTTAATGGCCCAATAAAGAAAATGCAATTCAAAATTTAAAGTCATGCTTTCTCTATTATTTTCATTATTGATCAAGTTCTGGTTGGAATTAACTTAAATTCACTATTGGGGATAGTTGACTAATCAGCTTGATAAGCTGACTAGATGCTGAAAATCATGGAGAGATACATTGTGCAGCTAGCTTATCCAACTCACTAGAGAACAGGAAGAAATCAGTCATAACTTTAAAAAAAAAATATACTGAGGTATTCAGAAGAGTAATCTGTTAAATTTTTAGAGATTGAAAATAAATATTTGGTTAAAATGCTATAGTCTCAAAGAATTAGTAACTTTGAACTATGTATTGACATTCAAATTTGAAATAATAAAGACTTTAAAAAAGAAGATGTGGTACATATACACCATGGAATATTAATCAGCATTCAAAAAAGATAAACACATGCAATTTGCAGCAACATGGATGGCACTGGAAACGATCATGCTCAGCGAAATAAGCCAGAAAGAAAAATACTGGATGGTCTCACTTATAGCAGGAATCTAGAAAACTTAAATAAGGGACCAGGAAAAAGAATAACTATAAGAAAGTAAAAATCAAGATCAACAAACAACTATGAACCAGAGACACTCTATGGGGGGGGTGGGGAGGGGAGGGATTGGGGTCAAAATAAGGGGGTCGCAATTGTATGGGGAATATAAAAATAAAATTTATAATAAAAAAATAAAATAAAAGTTACAACTCTAGGACCAACCTAAAAAAATAAAATAAAATAACTAATAGTTGGAGCACTGAAGTTTTCAAGGAACTTCAAGTATAGAAGATAGACCTGATTTCAAATTTGACATGGACTTAATGTAGGGGGAAAAAGTATATTCTGATTATCCTGTGTTGGTCATTTTCATCTCCTGGTGAAGAAGAGGACCAATTGCTAAGTTATTGTTTTATCTACTAGTATTTGCCTAAGTTATTTTTCCAGTAAGAAGTAAATTCCTAAGTCTTCCCCCACAAAAGTCAAGATATTTCTGATGGAAAAGTTTGGTGAAAGTTGTTATTAGCTTATAGCTAGAAAGAAATATGAAATTTGGATACAGCAATTCTCAATATTCCATTTTAATTTTCACTATGTCTTGTACTACACACAACAATTAGTACTAAAAAGAGCATTTTTTTCATTTTCAAATTCTGAAATGTAGCTTCAGACGATTAGCTGGACTACAATTCAATGAAACTTTTACTTAATATTTTAATCTGTCTACTAGCCTTTCTGTGTTAACAAATACATGTCTTCTTAAACAACCAACCAGTAGGAACTTAGCTAAAAATGAAATCGCAATATAATATAGTTCCTTATTCTATGACTTAAGTTATTTCACTGGAGGGCCTTAAATGTTGACCTTTATGTTTGCAATCTTTTTTACAGTATAGACATATGCTATCCAATTTACAAAATGTTAGGGTTTATTAGACATTCCATTACATGAGGAAATTGATGTGATTATCCTTTAGGTTTTGTTTCATTGTAGTTTTGACTTGTAATCACGAATCTATGAGTTTATTTAACCTCGGGATTTTTTTGTAAAAATGTGAAAATGTTTAGCTAGTCTTCATATTTAAGGGAATTAATATTCTTGTATGCAGATGATTCTCCATTCTATACTTGTTAGAGGAATATATGAGCAGTTTAGGAATACAGCTAAATACACTATCTGATAATCAACTGACAAAGTCATTTAGAGTCATGAATTAACTTTTCCTAATAATTCTTTAAAGCATCTCCCTGCCCCACAACAAAACAGCCCACTCTTTTTACAGTCCATCGATTTTTGCTACATAGCAATAAATTGTTTTTCCTTTTCTTCTGACTGTGTCTAGAGCTTCACTGGAACAAATGTTTACAACTTGTGCAGTGTTTGACTCAGTCCCTGTCTTCATCATCACATGACTGCAAGCAGGGTGTTCCTAATAAGATCTCATGATTTATCCAGTGAGAGTGAATCAGACAGCTTTTATTTGGTGATAATATGAACATACTTTATAATAAATGAGGAATTCCTTTTCTCACACTAGAAAAGATGGCTGAATTTAAGGACCTAGAACTAAGTTGCGTGCACATCAACAACCAGCTGGACCTTTACTCTATAAAATGATACTGTTATTTGTGACTTGATTATTATCATTTGCTGTCTTAAAGTCACCTATAGTATGTGTATAAAATGATACAATTTCAAAGTCAACTCTAAAGAAACTCACTATCATTTTCTCTGAAGATGGTAAGATGTCAAAATTCCCAAATCACAAGGTAGTTCTGGTCAGAGGATGCCGAGTCCAGGGTTCTGGATAGACCCCTGAATCTGATAGAAGTTGGAAGATGTACAAAGAAAAAATTAAGTGGAGGGCCTTTTGGTACCTAGCATCTAGAAAGCAGATCCAGAATAGGGAGATTCACATGAGGATAACTCAGTGTCAAACATCAAGACATTCATTGCAGTATGAGAAAAAAGAATATCTAAGTGAACAAGGCATTGGAGTCAGATGAGCTAGCAGTTTTCAAGAAAATGCTACAGAACTGCATAATTCATTCAGGTGCCAGGTGCTGGAGTAAGAATCATAAATGTGAAAAGATGGACTCAGAAGCAAGGATCCTGTGCCTCCCTGGTGGCATAGGGGTTAAGTCTTAGCACTATCATATCTGCCTAAGTTAGATCGCTGGCGAGGGAGCTAACCCACATGGCACAGCAGACCTCACTTGTCTCGCCTGCTGCTCCTCTCAGCTGTGTATTTCAGTAGATCCGCCTGTTCTGCTTCCCACTCTGTCTCTGGTGAATTCTCTCACCCCCTGAAACTCTGTTTTATACCCCAGTTCTTCTATGCATAAATAAATAATCTTTAAAAAAAAAAAAAAAGAAGCAGGGATCCAGGTCGGGGACTTGAGGGTCAAACAGGACCAGAGCTGAACCCACAGACTGCAGGAAGGCAGCACTTGAGAACTATTGAATACACACATATCTTCCCTCCACTCACAATAATTGGTCACCCTGAGACAGAACATCTAGGCCAGGCTGAGCAGACACCTCAGGGCTTAGTAGGGATGACTTCTAGGTTTGGAGATTTGGCTGTAAAAATACAGGGAGGCCAAGTACATACTATAAAACTTTGAATATCTGACAAACATGGGCCTGCTTTATAGACCCAATCTCTATTTAAAGTATAAATCCTTTCTTTAAAAAAAGGATAAATAAATCTTTAAAAAAAATAAAAAAGGATAAATCTTGTCAGATTTTGCAGCTTCAAGGCAGAAATGTGTTGTTAACCTTTTCTGTTTTCCTCCACCTGATTAGAAGGTCAGCAAAACCAAATCAGAATGAAGCTGTTAAGTCTAGATAGTTGTCTTCTGTCTCAGCCTCCCATTTAAGCAGCAACTTTACCTCTATGGCACAGTTATTTACAATTTCCTTGTAGCTTCTTTCTCCGTTATAACAGGGTGAGATCTCAAAGCCTGCTATTTATACTTTTGACAGAATAACTGATTACGATCTGTTTAGTCTTAAAGTGTTACCTCAAATAAGCAGTTTTGTGTTAAATGGACCTTTTGTTTCTAATTGTACAAAGATGTAAATTTTACCCTTAAGAACGGGAAGTGGGAAGAGCCCTGTGAGTCAGTAGCAGTTCAGAATGGTTTGAGGTAGAGGAGGCAAGTGACAGCATTAAAGGGGTCATTAGATTTCCAGTAAATTCCAGGAAACTTGCTCTGATAATGAGCCTGGTGGTTTTTTTTTTAAAGAAGCTTGGCAGTTACCTGAGAGAAGGAGAATAGATTACCTTTCAAAGGTCAGCCCCCAAGTATTGGGAACACTATTTACAGTTTTAGATATATACATTCCTGAATATGGAATGCATGGAGAAAGCATAACTTATCAAAGTTGAAATATTTTTTAATTAAAATAAAAAAATAAACTCCCCAAAATATGGAAATGCTCAAATTATCATTTAGCTACACTCAAAAAGTATGAACATCATTAACTAATCTAGCCCAGAGGGTATCACTGCTCTATAAAAGCAGTGTATTCTTTTTATAAGTAAATAGGCATTCCTGTAACATCAGACAATTGTAGTTCAAAAATGAATAATTGGTCATGGCAGAGATTCAGCTATTTGAAAGGTACAGTCATTTTTATCCTTTGCATTGTTTATTGTTATGATTTGACAATAGGATTCAATTTGTAGTTATTTAGGTCTTTCCCTTATGTATGGGTACCCAAAAGGCAGTCATTTCCGATGGTATTTGGAATCCCAAATTTTAATTCTTTTCCAAGCACAATGGAAGTAAACAACCCCTTTTAGGTCTTTCCCTATTTCCTTCCTAAAAAAAAAAAATCTTTTCACTTTTGTGGACCCAGGCTTACTCTGTGAATTCAGGTTCCATTCCCATTAATTATCCTTATTTCGAGAGTGCCTGACAATGGTGGCGAAGGAAGTTTTCAAGTTTGAGAGCTGGATTACTCTAGAAAGGAAGGTTTAATTTGTTGCTTTATATTCACTCCTCTATACCTCCACCCCCAAATTTTGACTGGGTGGCTCAAGGTTTTGAACTTCTTAAACTAAAAGGTAATTTCAAAGTAAGAATCATCTTACTTTTTAAAATATTGAAAATAAACTGCCACCATGAGATTTCCAAATGTCCCCTTTTTCAGTTCAAACCTTCATTAATTTATCAAACCATTAAGCCCACATGTTTATGAGGGCAACATACAACTTCTGAGATGAGCTCTAGGGATTTAGAAGTTTAGTTTCAAGTTTACAGTAGAGCACCAACGTTACAGTTGGGCGCCAATCAAGTGTAAGTATTACTATGTCTGAGGTCAAACTTAAATGATATATTGTTAAGAATCTTTATCAATAGAAAAATAAACTTCAGATGTCAATTTTTTTCTTGTTGTCATTGTTTTTCCCCAAATCAGTTGTCAACATATGCATTGGAACTTCTGGAAAACACATGGAATTATATACATCTTGAAATTGACTTGAGGTTCACTTTTAAATTGCAGCCAGGAATGCATAAAATTTCCAAATGAATTTAATGTTTCATATGAAAATTTATTTAACTTCTCAGTTAACATTTAAAAATTCTTTAGTATTTGCTTGATATTTATCTTCAGAGGCCATTACTTTAATAACAAATTACATTCAATCAACAAGCAGTGAATTCTTTTTTTTCCTATCAGGGATTTCTTAACACATTAACTTATCACTGATCCTGTCACAAAGACATTTAGGACCTGAAAGAAATCAAGAATTCACCCACCCAATGTCCTTTTGAGTGTGACATATATATCTATTCCATTTTGACCTTTCTTGCTCTCAAAAATTATATTTGCTCAACTTTGCACAGAGTATCATATTTGATCACTGGTTGAGGTTCCCATTTTGAAGTATTCTATTTTGTTTTCATTATTATGTTATCTATTTTTATATTTCTTTCAATTTTACTGCCACAACACTGGTTTACAATATTGTATTTGATTGTATACAATATTGTGTACGTATATGTATATGTATATGTATATAATATTGTATAGGCTCACACCCTTCAGGAGTTTGTCACCACACCCACCCGCCACCTACAGCTCTCCACCTCAGCCCATTGGGCCCCCTCACACCTTGCTCTCTCCTTCTCCTCCTCCCCACTGGTAGCCTTATTCCACAGTCAGATGGCTAGGGTTTGTTACTGCTTTGCTTTTACCTGATCTTTTATTTTGCTTCTCTATATTCCACATGTAAGTGACAACATCCAGCATTTGCCTTTCTCTTGAAGGAATATTTTAAATGCCCCATTTTAACTGACAAAATTGGCAAACTCAGAAAAAAACAACACTAAGAGCAAACAGATGTATGTACAGGGTGATATCTTTTTGCTGCAGAGACAAGATAGATAACCTTAATTCCGAGTCTGACATGGTAGGCCAAGACCTATCAGAAGACAGTGACATAGATGTATAGATGTCAAAAAAAGAAGTTTGAGTTTTTGAATAGGTGATGTTCACACTGATGTTCACTTTAAAATGCCTGCTTTGATCATTTTCAGAACCTATCAGGCATTCTCTCTAGGTTGAAAGTTGTGGCAACTGGTCAGACTTTTAGCAATTAATTCATTGAATCATGCAGCTCAAGTGAAATTCTTGTATTCATCTAGTTTGTCATGTGAATTTGTTTGTGATTTAATGAGCACTTTTTATAAGAAATGTATTGCTTTTAAGAGTCAGTGTGTCACCTCTTAAAAGAGCTGTACTTGATATGCTTCTGGCACATCATCAGACTGTCTAAATTCTCACCAGCAAAACTGCATTCCCCATTTCTCTGTGCATCTTCTTTTCTGAGCTCATGTCTGCAGTGACCCTTCCTACAGACACATATATGAGATGTGTTTAGTTCTTACTTAAAGCATCAGTACTGTAGATATGATTCCTACTGTGTGGTATCATGTATCCATAAACAAAAAAGCAGACATTTAATTTCAGACACAAAAGGAAGTGCTATCTAAAGGAAACACAGTAATGTGCTATGTACAGAGCATACTATGAGATTTTATATTTGAAATGGCTACTTTTTTTCCTCAATGAAAACTGCTCAAATAAGAAGTAATTAAATCTATGGGAATTCCATCTTTCTCTGGTCCAGTGGAATTTTGGAGTTTTCAGTAAGAGGTCTATTAAGTTCATCCCATTTTGGTTAATTAAATTTTCAAATTATTCACTCTATTCAATCATTACATATGTATGTTTTATATTTTTTCTCCATGTTATAGATCCACCAACATATCTAAGCCTGCTCTTTACTTAAGTGAACCATTCAAAGATTATCCACACTCTTTCGTCTATTTTTAAACCTCTCCTTGACTGTTCGATATTCTGTCAATTTCATATTTTTATTTTAATTCTGTTGCACTAAGTGTGAATTTAAAACACATCATGGAGTTTGAATGAGCAATTTTCGGAATGAAAAGACTTTCTTGAAGTGAGAATATCAGTAGTCCTAGTCAGTAAAAACAGTTAGATATATCATTTTTTGGGTACCCAAAAACTGTAGGAATGGTGCATTTTTAGTAGATACAACAAAAAGCGACTATCAAATAGGAATCAATGAGTCCTCAGAGTTGTCCCAGGAAGACCTATGTTATAATACAAAACATACTGTGTTTAATAAAAGGAAAAGTAAATACGTAACAATTACTTAGTTTTTCTGGTTTTGTCATTTTGATATTACTCCAATGTAGTTACAGTAATAGTTTTCATTTTGGCATCTCTGCAATCTTTAAAGGAGAATTTCTTTTCAAAGGTATCCACAGCATTAAAATAAATTTCAAACAAATGTTGAAATTTTACCTCACTAAATACAATCTTCAGTGTTTTGATATCTTGTGTTGTTCAGTGAATGAAAAACACATACATACATGTATTCTTAAATAATTTATAATATATAATTAATTCTAATTTTCTATTTTAAAAAATGTTCTGCATGAGTATGTGTGTTTGTGCAAGGAAGGGACTAATCTGGCTAGAATCTAATGCCCTCCCTGGGACCCTTGCTAAGAAGGCATGGTCAGGTAAAAACTCCTAATTCCTGTGGAAAAAAGCAGTTGAAAGGAGGGAAGAGAAATTCTGAAAGAAGGTGGTATTTCCAGAATAAAAGAAAGGTGCAGGAAAGATATTATATGACAAGCGAAGTGCATGTCTACAAAATCTCACTTCTTTTATCACTGATCTATCAGACCAAGAAATAAAGTCATAAGTATGGCATGAGCATCTTAACATTATGACCTCTCATATAACAAGCACTGGCCACAATTTCATTTATCAAATGGCTTTTGGAGAATACCTGTACTCCTACGTTTACTGCAGCACTATTTATAAGAAGTAAAACCTGGAAACAACCCAAATGTCCCCAAATAGATGACTGGATCAAGAAGATGTGATATATATACATATATATGCAGCAGTCAAAAAAGATAAACTAATGCCATTCACAGCAACATGGATGGAGCTAGAAGAAATGCTCAGTGAAATAAGTTAGAAGGAAAAAGAAAACCATCAGATGCTTTCACGTATACGAGGAATATGGGGGAATCAAATAAGACATCAGGGGGAAAAATAACAATATAAAACACAACAAAACAAAAACAAAATTATAAACCAGGAACATCCTGCAGGGGAGGGGGAGGAGAAGGGATTGGAAAGAAGGAGGGAGGAGCACAGGGGACTGTGGTGATGGTACATGGGTGAACACTTTAAATATGAACAGTAATATAAAATATATAGAAATAATAAATTTTATACTTAATGTATAATGTTAGACAAAAAGAAAATAAATTTATCTTACAATGAACTTTTCTGGAAAATAAAATTTTAACTACTTTTTTACTATCAAAAGCAATTTGTGGTCATAGAGAAACTTTCTAATGATCCAAAATAATAAATGCAATAAAAAGTACATCATTATCATATTACAGCTTTCAACTTCTCTTCCCAGAAGAAACAACTTAGCAGTTTCTCATGCCCACTTTCAAAAATGTTTCATGGATATATTGCATATAAAAAATATATAAATGACTTCACATGAATGTCTGTATACATGTATTATACAGGTGGATCTATAAATACACACACATACACACACACACACATTTTCCCTATTTTCACCCAAATGGCAACATTCATAATCATGTAATTTTACTGTTAAGTAATCACAATTAATAAGATTAGTCCCACATTGGCTAATACCTAGGCTTCCTTTCCAAGATAGCAATATTGCAATGAATGTCTTTGCAAATATACTTGTATAGTAAACTCCTAGAAGTAGAATAACTGTCTCAAAAGTATTTTTCATTGTTTTATTAAATTGTCTCCCCTCAAGTGTCACTACTTACATTCCTACCTACCAAGTACAGGAATGCTAATTTCCACACAGGCAGATCAGTACAATGCATTATTGATTTTTCTCTATCTTTGGTAACCCATAAAATATATATATTTGTAATTTTGGGCTCTATTTATTCACCTTTATAATCACCCTAATAGTTACAATTCTCTCAGGAGTATGATAATACTTTTGCAGCAGAGACCTTCCCTGTTAAGAATATTAACTTTTCCTTGCTTCTCTACAGTAAACAATCACATTGTCCTGAGTAGGACAATGATCACTTATGAGGAACAGAGGAAAAGAACATGCAATAAAATTTTGACTATGCCATAGGTCAGTAACTTATGCTATACCACCCAACACCCTAACCAAAACAGGAAAATCATTCTTAAATGAACCCTTTGTCTTTTTTAATTAATTTGTCCTCCTGGCTAGGGTGCTAAAGAAAGCAGTTAGTGCCTGAGCTTGCCCTGCCAAACTCAAAGTGCAAACTCAAAGTGCAAAATCAAGGCAGTCCTGCAATGCCATCATATTAAAGAATCTTATAGTAAGCTTGTCTTTTAGATGTGACTTGGGGAAAAAAACTGAACTTCCTCATTTCAAATGGCCGCTGTTGTAACATAACATTGTAATTTCAAAGAGCATCTCTCATTACAAGAAGACAAATATTTTTCTCAAAAAAAAAAAAGGAAAAATAAAACATCTGGTACTTTTTATTTTTTTTATAATAAATTTTATTGTTATATTCCCCATACAATTGCAGCCCCCCCATTCTGACCCCAATCCCTCCCCTCCCGCCCCCGCCCCCCTAAAAGTGTCTCTGGTTCATAGTTTTTTGTTGATTTTGATTTTCACTTTCTTATAGTTATTCATTTTCCTGGTCCCTTATTGAAGTTTTCTAGATTCCTGCTATGAGTGAGACCATCCGGTATTTTTCTTTTTCTTTTTGGCTTATTTCGTTGAGCATGATCCCTTCCAGCGCCATCCATGTTGCTGCAAATTGCATGTGTTTATCTTTTTTGAATGCTGAGTAATATTCCATGGTATATATGTACCACATCTTCTTGATCCAGTCATCTATTTTTGGGCATTTGGGTTGTTTCCAAAGCTTAGCTATTGTAAACAGTGCTGCTATAAACATAGGGGTGCAGGTGTTCTTTGGAATTGATGTTTCTGTGTCCTTTGGGTAAATACCTAGGAGTGGAATTGCTGGATCATATGGAAGCTCTATGTTTAGTAGGTCCAGAAATCTCCACACAGCTTTCCACAGTGGTTGGACCAGTTTGCACTCCCACCAACAATGCAGAAGAGTTCCTTTTTCTCCACACCCTCGCCAGCATTTGTTGTTGCTAGTTTTTTTAATATGTGCCATTCTCACTGGTGTAAGATGGTATCTCATGGTAGTTTTGATTTGCATTTCCCTGATGGCAAGTGATGTTGAACATTTTTTCATATGCCTGTTGGCCATTTGCATTTCCTCTTCAGAGAAGTTTCTTTTTAGCTCTTCTGCCCATTTTTTGACTGGATTATTTTCTTTGTTGTTGTTGAGTCTCATCAGCTCTTTGCAGATTTTTGTGATCAGTCCTTTATCATTAGTGTTGGGTGCAAAAATGTTCTCCCAGTTGGTGGGGTTTCTCTTTGTTTTTGTTATTGTCTCTTTTGCTGTGCAGAAGCTCTTTAATTTGATGTAGTCCCAGCTGTTGATCTTTGCCTTCACTATCACTGCTTTGGGTGATGTGTCTGTAAAGATGTCTTTGATGTGCAAATCACGTAGTGTTTCGCCTATATTTCCTTCTATATATTTTATGGTTTCAGGTTTTATGTCTAGTTCTTTAATCCATTTTGAGTTGATTTTTGTGTATGGTGTGAGGTAGTGGTCAAGCTTCATTATTTTGCATGTAGCGACCCAGTTTTCCCAGCACCATTTATTGAACAAACTTTCTTTGCTCCAATGCATAGTCTTTGCTCCTTTGTCAAAGATTAGTTGACCATAAATCTGTGGGTTGATTTCTGGATTTTCTATTCGATTCCATTGGTCTATATGTCTGTTCTTGTTCCAATACCATGCAGTTTTGATGATTATGGCTTTGTAGTATAGTTTGAAGTCTGGGAGTAATGCCTCCATTCCCTTCTTTTTTTTTTCAGGAGAGCTTTGGCTATTCGGGGTTTTTTGTGATTCCATATGAATTTCATCAATAATTGTTCTATTTCTTTGAAGAATGACATTGAAATTTTGATTGGAATAGCATTGAATCTGTATATTGCTTTTGGAAGGATGGCCATTTTAATAATGTTTATTCTTCCAATCCACGAGCAGGGGATGTCTCTCCATTTCTTTGTGTCTTCTTCTATTTCTTTTAACAGTGTTTTATAGTTTTCTTTGTATAGGTCCTTTACCTCTTTTGTTAGATTTATTCCCAAATATTTGATTTTTTTTTGTTTCAATAACAAAAGGGATGGTTTTTTTGATTTCTTCTTCTTCAGATTTATTGTTTGTGTATAGGAAGGCTACTGACTTTTGCGTGTTGATTTTGTATCCTGCCACTTTACTGAACTGATTGATGAGTTGAATTAGCTTTTCTGTGGAGTTTTTGGGGTTCTCTATGTATAATATCATATCGTCTGCAAATAGTGATAGTTTGACTTCTTCTTTTCCTATTTGGATTCCTTGGATGTCTTTCTCTTGTCTTATTGCCCTGGCTAGGACTTCCAGTATTATATTGAAAAGCAGTGGTGAGAGTGGACATCCTTGTCTTGTTCCAGATCTTAATGGAATTGCTTTCAGCTTTTCACCATTGAGAATGATACTGGCTGTTGGCTTGTCATAGATGGCCTTTATGATGTTGAGGTATGTTCCTTGTATCCCAAGAATTTCAAGGGCTTTTATCATGAATGGGTGTTGCACTTTGTCGAAAGCTTTCTCAGCATCTATTGATATTATCATATGGTTTTTATATTTCTTTTTGTTGATGTGTTGGATAACGTTGATTGATTTTCGGATGTTAAACCATCCTTGTGCCCCTGGAATGAATCCTACTTGGTCGTGGTGAATTATCTTATGGATACATTGTTGGATTCTGATGGCTAAAATTTTATTGAGGATTTTTGCATCAGTGTTCATTAGGGAGATTGGCCTATAGTTTTCCTTTTTTGTGTTGTCCTTGTTCGGTTTTGGTATTAGTGTGGTGTTGGCTTCATAGAACGTGTTTGGTATTGTCCCTTCCTTCTCAATTTTTTGGAAGAGTTTGTGAAGGATAGGCACTAATTCGTCTCTGAATGTTTGGTAGAATTCATTTGTAAATCCATCAGGTCCTGAGCTTTTGTTTTTGGGGAGGTTTTTGATTACCATTTCAATTTCGCTAATTGTAATTGGTCTGTTTAGGTGTTCTATTTCTTCTTTATCTAGCTTTGGGTGATTGTAGAGTTGTAGGAATTTGTCCATCTCCTCTAGATTGTTAAACTTGTTTCCATATAACTGTTCATAGTAGTTACTGATTATTCTTTTGATTTCTGCTGTGTCCGTTGTGATTTCTCCTCTTTCATTGATGATCCTGTTTATTTGTGCTTTCTCCCTTTTTTCCTTTGTGAGCCTGGCTAGGGGTTTGTCTATTTTATTGATTTTTTCAAAGAACCAGCTCTTGGTTTCATTGATCTTTTGGATTGTTTTTTTAGTTTCAATTTCATTTATTTCTGCTTTGGTTTTTATTATTTCTTTTCTTCTACTGGTTTTGGGTTTTTTTTGTTGTTCTTTTTCTAGATCTTTGAGCTTCGCGATTAGGTTGTTTCTTTGAGTTCTTTCTTGTTTCTTGATGTGAGCTTCTATTGCTATATATTTTCCTCTTATTACTGCTTTTGCTGCATCCCATACATTTAGGATATTGGTGTCCTCCTTGTCGTTCAATTCAAAAAATTTTTTAATTTCCTCTTTGATCTCCTCATTAGTCCAGTGGTCTTCCAGTAGTGTGGTTTTTAATCTCCATGAGGTAGGAAAGTTCCTTGCCTTCTTTTTATGGTTTATTTCTAGTTTGATGCCTTCATGGTCAGAAAAGATGGTTGATATGATTTCAATCTTGGTGTATCTGTTGATATTTGTCTTGTGCCCCAGTATGTGATCGATCCTGGAGAATGATCCGTGTGCGCTTGAGAAAAATGTGTACTCCGTTTTTTTGGGGTTTAGTGTTCTATAGATGTCTGTTAAGCCCAATTGCTCTAGGTCCTTATTTAGAGCTTTGGTTTCTTTACTTATTTTTTGTCTTGTTGATCTATCCATTGTTGATAGTGGTGTGTTGAAGTCTCCCACTACGTATGTGTTTTCTCTGATGTCTGTTTTCAGAGAGGACAACAGTTGTCTGATATATTTTGGTGCTCCTTCGTTTGGTGAGTATATGTTAATGAGTGTTATTTCTTCTTGAAGTATTGTCCCCTTGATCATAATGTAGTGACCATTGGGGTCTCTTTTTATCTTTTTGAGTTTGAAATCTGTTTTATCTGATATAAGTATAGCTGTTCCTGCTTTCTTTTTTGGTCCATTTGCTTGTAGGATTGTTTTCCATCCTTTAACTTTGAGCCTATTTTTATCTTTTGTAGCTAAATGTGTTTCCTGGAGACAGCAAAAGGTTGGGTTTTGTTTCTTAATCCAGGCTGCAACTCTGTGTCTTTTTATTGAAGAGTTTAGTCCATTTACATTTAGAGTTAATATTGATATGTTAACATCTGTATTTGCCATTGTGTTTGTCTTTCCTTTGATTTTATTTATTTATTCTTTTAATAACTTTTTTTTTTTTTGGCCTTCTTTCTTTGTTATTCGTCCCTCTGAGGTTCTGTCTTTAGGACTCCTTGTAGTATTTTTTGGAGTGGGGGTTTAGTTGCAATGAAATTCCGGAGTTTCTGTTTGTCTGGGAAGGTCCATATTCTTTCTTCAAAGAGGAAGGAGAGCTTTGCGGGATAGAGTATTCTTGGTTGGCATCTGTTTTCTTGGAGTCTGTTGACTATGTCCCTCCACTCTCTCCTTGCCCGTAATGTTTCTTCGGAGAAGTCTGATGTCAGCCTGATTGGCTTTCCTTTGAATGTTATCTGTTTCTTCCCTCTTGCCAGCTTCATTATTTTTTCCTTGTCCTGGATTCTAGGGAGCTTTACTATTATGTGTCTTGCTGTATTTTTTCTTTCGTCGTGGAAGTTTGGTGTTCTTCCTGCTTCTTGTATATCAATTTTCAGCTCCTTCTTCACATTTGGGAAGTTCTCTTCAATTATCTCTTTGAATATTTTCTCTGTTCCTACTTCTCTCTCCTCTCCTTCTGGTATTCCTATAACTCTTATATTTCCTTTCCTCATGGAGTCAGATAGTTCCCGAAGTCTTTCTTCATTCTTTTTCCTTCGTACTTCTCTTTCCTTTTCTGTTTTGGTTCTTTTTATTTCTGTGTCTTCAAGAGCACTTATTCGTTCTTCCATTTCATCAATTCTGCTTTCATTGCTTTTCCCAGAATTCTTTAGTTCTTCCACTAATACTTTGATCTCCTGCATTTCTTTTACTTCCCTCTTTAGGGACTCAATTTTATTCTTCTGATCGTTGATTATTTTTCCCTTATCATTGTTTTCCTTTATGACTTCTGTCAGTTTTTTAATCACGGCAATTTTAAATTCTCTTTCTGGAAGGCTCAGAAGTTCTTCCAAGTTACTGTCGTTGCAATCTGGGGGCTGGTTTTCTTTTTGTGGTGTGCTTTTTCTCTGGAGAGTTGCTAGGTTGCGTGTGGTTCTTCTCCTCCCTACTGTCTGTTTTCTAATTTGCCGTATGCGTTGGGACACTGTGTTGTTGGGACTGGCCGGCATCTTGGGTGAGCTTCTCTGCTCCCCTCTGGTTCCTCCAGGAGTCATCTGTCAGTTTCAAGCAGTCTTTATTGGAGAAAGGTCCCTGTCCTAAAATGTCGATGTGGGGACACACTCCCCTGTGCGCCTGGTCTGCCCCGGCGGTAGGTTCCTGCTCCCCCTCTGGGCTTGGACTGCAGGCCAGAGGGGGTCTGGCGTGGGTGAACTTCCCCCGCTCACCTCTGGCTCCTGAGGAAGACTTCTGCAGGTAGTCTTTACTGAAGAAATGTCCCTGTTCTAAAATGGTGATGTGGGACACACTCCCTGCGCGTCCGGTGTCAGGCACACTCTTCTGCGTGCCTGGTCTGCCCCGGCTGTGGGTGCTCGCTCTCCCTGTGGGCTCAGACTACTTGTTCGGAAGGGGCCGGGTGTGGGCTAACTCCCCAGCTGGCCACTAGCTCCTTCAGGAGCCTGTGCTGGCTTCAAGTCGCTAGGTGGCGCCAGAGATCTCTCCTAGAGCCCTTGGGGAGCTGATTTTCCACCCTGTGGGACAGGGAGCAGAGCGGGGATGGTAGGGTACACCTCAACGGCTTTGGGGTGCTGTGTCTGCCTTGTGCCCCACCGTCGTGGGGAACCCACGCCCCTAATTTCGTGCCCCGGGTCTCAGTTCCAAAGCCCTCAGTTCCAGGACGCGGGCTGTAGCCCAGTTCAGTGGCGCGGGAATGGCGCCTTTTGCACCGCTCCCGTGCCTGGGCGCCTGGTTCCTGCTTACTCAGGGAGGGACCTTCACCTCAGTGAGGACCTCCGCGCGTCTCCCCGCAAGCCTAGGTCTTCTCCCAAGCCTAGGTCGCAGGCGCGGGGACCTGGGCAGCCGCTATCCCGGTCTGCACTTGCTTTTCAAGCGCGAGGAGCGCGCCCTTTTCCGCGCAAGCTTACCGGCTGCCCGGGCTGTGTGCGCCTCTCCCGGGGTCTTTGTTCTTCTCTAATGGCGCCCGGAGCCGTTCGCTCACCGCCGCGCGGCGAATCCTGCAGGGTTCGCCTCAGCTCCCGTTCACGGGGTGTGGTGGCTGAAATAGTTCCTTTCCACTCACAGTCCCGCTTGCCTCGTCCTTTGTTCTTGTTGGCCGTTTTGGTTTGTTGTTTCCCTCCTCTCTGCTGGTGGGAGAGTGCCGCCTCTGTGGGCGGGGGAGGGGAGCAGGGTTCTGTGCTTCCCTCCCTTCTAGTCCTCTTTTATGGCCACTTTCTTCTTCGGGTAGTTTGCTGGAGTCACCCGTTTATCTTCCGTGTCCCAGTTCTCACTGGGACCTGCCGCTTTTCCTCCCTATTAACTTTTTTTAATGGGAGATCTTACTCGCAGTGTCTCCTCGCCGCCATGTACATCTGGTACTTTTTAAATAAGCCTCAGGCCAGCTTTGTGCAATGAATGTAAAATGTGCTATAGAGTTATTTCATGTTGCTTCTCATTTAATCAGTGAGTGTGGAATGTTCGCATTAAAATAAGAATAAAAAAATCAGCTCTCTTCAAGGCCTTGGCGAAGTTCAGTTGGTCTTTTTGTTTTTTTTTTTTCTCTTTTAATATGTATTTCCTCACCTTGTAATAAATAATGCTGAGACAAATTTATGTTAGTCCTCTATAGGATAAATTATTTCTTTGTGAGGAGTGGGGCTGAGGAGTTAACGTTTGATGACTTGTATTTTCCTTCTGTGATGGTGTTAAATGACTAGATTGTTCATGAGAAAGTCCCTGATCCAGCAACTACCAACATTGATTAGGATAAGGCTCTAACAGTTTTTGGCATCTAATGCACATTTAAAAAAAACAAGACACATATGGAGACAATTCAAAGAAATATGTTAATTGAGAGGAATATCTTTTTACAACTCAAGGCATAAACTAGGAGCCAGATTTTTATATGTATTTTTTTCCTACTAAAACTCAACAAGCCCCAGCAGGGTAGAAAATCTTTAAGCACTGATCATACAGTTTTATATGAGGCTCACTCTAAAGTGATGGGTGGAAGTGTAGTATACAAGCTGGCATGTGAAGAGACAGTGTTTATAAATAATAAAATGAATTTAAAACTCACAATTAAGGCCATGCCAGCACATGAGACACTTAAGTCACTGAACCTCAGGAAAAGAGGCTAAAGAAAGCAGTTAGTGCCTGAGCTTACCCTGCCAAACTCAGAGCACAAAGTCCAAGTCGGTCATTTTAGCATCATTTGGGCAATGTTGTAAAGACAATCTAAGAATGGAATAGGATCCTGTACATGAAATTCTTTCATGTTATGTTTTTTTCAATGCAATATATCACAACAGAAAATAACACATGAATTGAAATAAATATATTCTTTGAATTTCAAAATCATTAGAAATGACAACAGTGAGTCTCAGTTGGAGATGCAAAGGGAGCTTCTAGCATCCCTATGGATGTTGTCATTATTGTTGTGGAAGTCGGAAGTTAGACTCTAAATGACTGATAAAATCAAATCTCATTAGGAGACTCTGAATGCTCGTTGTTACTCCACCTCTGTCCTGAGATTAGTATTTTCAACATCCTATTCCTCTCCCCTTGGTAACACAGTAGTCCTCCCTTACTGTAGGGGATATGTTCCAAGAAGCCCAGTGGATGTTTGAAACTATGAATAAACTACTACTAATAATGAAACCTACATGTACCAATGATTTTCCCAAACATACCCATGATAAAATTTATAAAATAAGTAAAGATATTTATAATAATAAAAATAACAATATACAGTAATGAAAGTTATGTGAACATAGTTTCTCTCCCTTGCTCTCACAATCTGTTATTGTACCTAATAGTTTCAAACAGTGGTCAACTGCAGTAATTGAAACCCACAAAGGGAAACTATAGCAAGTGGGGAATACTGCATATGTTTGCTGGCTTGTGTCTTGTGGGATATAAAATCTGCTTTTACAATAATCTAAAGTTTTTTTCTATAAATTATACACTCCTGTATCACCTTTTGTTCCTACTATTTTGTTTTGAGGACCCAGAATCCATCCATGCATCCACCCACCACCCTACCCATTCTACCCATCCTTCCTTCCTTCCTTCTCATTCAGAAGGCACAAAATGAGTGAAAGTACAGAGCTGGGAAAGAGGTGGAGCATTCAGCCCCAGCAGTTCTCTGCTGGAATCTGGCATCGTCCAGACTTAAAGGGCTTCCTTCTTGAGATTGTCGTGAGGTAGTAGTCGAGAAAGATTGTTGTTTTACCCAGTTTTTTTTTTTTTTGGGGGGGGGAGAAAGCACTAAAATAATCAACTTGCCCATACACAAAACATTTACCCTGTCTGTCTGTCTCTAACTCTCTCTAACTCTCTCTCTCTAACTCTCTCTCTCTAACTCTCTCTCTCTAACTCTCTCTAACTCTCTAACTCTAACTCTCTCTCTGGTTTTTTTCTCATTAGGAGTTAAATAACTCAATTTGGTCATGTTCCTCATAGGGTTATAATCGCTTTCAAATTTCTGCAATTTACCAAATGTTCTTTTTACTCCACTGCATCCACTGCACAGTGCTGCTCCAACTGCAGACAGCAACATAACCCCCTTTAACTTTCCAAGGGGACATGAAATAGTTCACTTTACTTCTAGAATTTTTTCAGGTATAACTGCTTTTATCTTATATTTTCCACTCCAACCTTATGAAGGTGTTTGAGGAGTGCCCTAAAGTGTTTTCACTTATTTTCACTCTTTGGTGTTCTTCATAAACTTTAGAGCACAGTATGTATCTGGGAAACTTTATATGAAGGGCACTAAGACCTCATTTTTCCATTGCTTCAGGCATAAACTGATGCATGTTTTGCATTCAAAGTTATAATCTTCAGAGAATAAGCTAGAAAATAATCTAAAAAGTCCCCAAATACCTATGAATTTAATTGCTAAATAAAATTCACCCCCAGCTGAGAGCAAGCTAACTTACTAAGGAATCTTGGAGCCATTCCATAATAGACTCTGATGACAATTCATAACTAAATTTAAAGATATAGATGGAACTTCTGGATTAAATTATAAGAATCTAGTATTATTTCCATATAGTCTTATTTCTGTATGTGACTGTATAAAATTTAGTTTCTTTGAAAGGATTGTGAGAATGTATTGTGCTAAAAATGACAATATCCTTTGTAATATCAAGGGTTGGCCCAAAATAATAGGAAATGTTGGCAGTTACCTGTATGTTGTGAGCTAACAAATTCTGAAAGACCCACCAGAACAAAATAGTCTCCCCTGGAATTTAAATGCAGGCCAGGAAATACTTAACTTTCTGTCTAAATAATCAGCTGAGGCCTAGGCCAAGCACTGGTATTCTTTGCAATTCAGTTATAGAAAATAAACACTTAAAAAGCAATTACTACTTATTAAGCACAGTGTTAAGGGGAAAGTAAATAAAGATAAATGAGAAAATGGCACCATGTACCAGGAGCTAACAGAATGCTGGGGAAAAGCTTCAGAACAATTAGCAGCATTTCTAAGTTCTCCCAGCATAAAAAGAACATACTAGAATGACCACGGTATTAGAGGGACCTCCATGGTAGAGAGGGAGAGGAGAATTAGAACCTCACAACAGACTTGATGGTTCAGTGGACTTTGAAGGATCAGAATAATTTTTTTCTGGGAAAGGAAAAAGAATATTTAAGAAGAAAATAGAGTATAATCCAAACAGAGGGATATAAAAAATATGGAAGTATTTTAGAATAAATAAAATCAATCAATCAATCAATCAGTCAATCAATCAATCAATCCTGGGCCTCCCTGGTGGCCCAGGCGGTTGAGCGCAGCACTGTGAAGCTGTCCACAGCCTCCGCAGTGCGGGTTTGATCCCAGCTGCCCGGGGTGATACCCACATCGCATGGCAGACCTCTCCTGTCTCGCCCGCTGCTCCCCTCAGCCGTGTATTTCAGTCAGTCTGCCTGTTCTGTTCCCCAATCTCGTGAATCCTCTCACCTTCCCGCACATATGGCCTATACCCCGGTTCTTGTGTAAATAAATAAATCTTTTTAAAAAATTTAAAAATACATCTTTGTTGCCATGAATATGGAAAAGCTAAACCTTTGGCTGCATGTGGAAGTAAAACAAAAAATACAGCTAGAGAAGTAGGCTGTGACCAGCACACGAAAGGCCTTATGTGCCACAGTCAAGGGGTTCAGGCTTTTTCCTATGGGTAATGGGCTATGAATTCATTGTTGAAGTGACATCAAAAAGTTAGAGCACACAAAATGGAAAAACAGAAAGAAATTGCAGCTTAGAGATAAAAAGAATTCTCTGGCTAACTAATAGGGAAGTACTCTAAGCTTTCAGAGGTTAAAATAAATGAATTGAAGTTGAGAATATGGGACATAGACAACAGAATTTTTAAGTGAAAAGGAAAATAAAGGTTAACAGAGATCTTGAGCAAAAGATGAAGCTTTAGAGATGACACGATAAACAATCCCCACTTGGGTGACAGAAAATTCACTGAAAAGTCAGTAGAATTTAAATATTTTACTTACAAATCCTAAGCTTAAATAAATCAAATTTTGTCATTTCATTTGGTCTTAGAGCTACTATGCTGTTAGAAAAAGAGGGAACATTTACTGTGCCTGAAATAGGAATTATACAAGTACTGTTTTACAACAGAAACTCTGTGATATGCTATAGCAATGTAACTTGTTCTACCACTGACAGTAACTACCAATATATAAACTAGATAAACTACAAACAATATATAAACTGGATAAACTACAAAAGCCTTCGAAGTAATCAGAGAACTATTATGGCAGCCAGGACTTGAAAGAACAAGATCTAGGAGCAAAGAGTACCACAGAGAAGTGAGCCTGAAACTAGGTTACTGTTCGTCTCAAAGGATGTTCTGATTCTTAAATTGAATGAGGCAAGACACTCAGTGTTCCCCCAACCACCCCCTGCCATACATCCCTCTCGAATGTCAACTGGTTAGAAAACTAAAGGTTTCAGTATTATCATGAGCTGCAGAGACAAAAATGGAGCCCAGCTCTGTCCAACCATTCAGTTGGGACTCATGAAGCTGTATGCTCCAGGATCAAGAACTAATCAAAACAGACAGAGAAAGCCCCTATACAAACTAAAATCTAGCCTCAATAACCTCAGATATATAAACCACTTTCAATCAAATATCTCTTCAACTACTAGAGGAAAAGAATATCCATTCTACTGCTATCACTCCATTGACAAATTCTAGCACTAATTATTATTTGATATGGTGGCCACTACTTAATCTAAATTAAAATTAGTGAAACCTAAACCAACAGTTCAATGCCTACTTAAACCACTGCATTGTAAGTGCTAACCAGCTATAAGTGACAAGTCATCGGTGTATTGGAAAACACAAAGAGTGTTTCCATTACTGCAGACAGGTCTATTGGGTAATCTAAAATTTGTAGAAGAATGTGAATTCTCCAAGGAAATATAAAAATGGGAAAAACTGTAAAGATTCTGGAAGATATTTTTGTTTGCAATTTTAAAATCAATGCATTTATTTTGATAACTTTAAAAAGTATAACTAATATATAATAAATGACACTCTTAAAATGTACCCAGGGTTTTGTTTTTATTCTGATGATGAGATGTCTGCCATGGAAAAGCATTTGCTACTCACAGTTCTCAAGGTCCACACAGAGTCATGAAGGGAAGGTGGGAGTCAGTCTGGAGAAGCAGCAGCAAGGTGAAACCACGAGCAACTGCCATTAATGTGGACTCCCTGGAGAAGGCAAAGCAAAATAAGCAGATTTAGGATTGGCTAGTTGAAATATTTCAATTTGTTCTGAGACTGTTTTCAGTCACTTACAAATTGGCCATGGGGTGATTAAGACTCTGGATCAGTTGTTTTGCATGTGAAAGGTATACAACTGGAATTGTACTTTGCTGTCTCAAATACTTGGGCACCCTTAGGAGAAGTAATCCCTGCAAGTAAGACTCCAAAACATAAAGCTTCAGGAATACAGAAAAAATATAGTTAATACAAATGCATAAATTGTAAAGCTATTATGCCACAATCAACTTAATGACCTAATCATCACGTCTCCATTTACTCTACCCCTTTATAATTTCTCCCTCCTTCAATGCTCACTTCTTTAACCCAGAAACTACTGATCTGTTTTCTGCCACTATAGATTTTATACATTTTATAGAATTTTATGTAAAGGCATCATAAATGTGTATTTTTTCATTCTCTATCTTCTTTTACTAAGTACAGTAACTATCAAGTTTATTCACACTGTTGTATTTATCAAAAGTTAATTACTTTTTGTGGCTAACAGTCCAAAGTATGATATGCTAAAATTCCTTTATCCATCCACCTGTTGGCACACGTGACTGTTTGCACTTGTTAGCTATACAAATAAAGCTTCTATGAACATTTGTATACTATTTTTTTCATGAGGACATATCCTTTTATTTTTCTTTAGAAAATTCCAAGGAACGAAATGTTTGGAGTGTATAATAGGTATGAGTTTAAATTTTTAAGGACCTACCCAATTGTTTTCCAAAGTATTTGTCATGTTTTACACTTCCGCTAGTAGTGTATGAGAGTGGAAGTTGCTCCATGTTCTCCTCAATACTTAGCATCCATAGTCTTTAACATTTTAGGCAGTCTAGTGAATAGTACCTAACTGTAGATTTTTCATTTCTTGAGTAATTACTAAACAACTGATACAAATTCCCAGCAAATTAGAAGAATTTTTAATCAGAAATGGATGTTAACTTTGCCAACTGTTGTACATCTATTAATGTATTTTTTTCCTTTTTAATCTATTGACAAAATCGACTTTCCAATATAAAACCAACCTTGCATGCTTTGAGTAAGTCTCATTTTGTCACATTGTTTTTCAAAATCATTGATAAGATTTACTAAAATTAAAAGGTAAAGCTGCACCTAAAGTTCATGGAAAATATTATTCTATACATTTTTTATTAATGTCTTCATTTTGATTTCAGAAGAATGCCACCTCGTAAAATGAAGTGTGACATAGTCACAGCTCTTTAATTTTCTTGAAGAGTTAGTGTAAAACTATTATTACTTCCCTATATATTAATATTCTCTAGTGAGTATTACCATGTTTTTAACCAGTTATGATTCTTCAATAAGTATATGACTATTCAAGTTATCTATTTCTCCTTGACAGAGCTTAACTGGTTGCATCTTTCAAGGTATTTTTTTTTCACTGATATCATCTAAATCAGTATCACAATTACTAACATAAATCTTCCCATATTGTCCCTTTTAGTGATATTCCACTGACCTTTTATATTACTGATTTCTAATGTAAATCCACTTTTGATCAATAACCATATTTTATATTAATTATTTTAAATATAGTGACATTTTGCTTTATGACTCACAGTAATGTCCATCTTGACAAATGCCTCATGCACTTTAAAAGGCACAAGCTCTTATTGGGTAGGCATTCTATAAATATCAAGTAGGTGAGGTTGATCGATTATGTTGTCATGACTTCTTTGTCATGATTTTCTATTCAATAAATAATTGAGAATAGGGTGCTGAAATACTTGACTCCAATTTTAAGTCTAATTGTTGTCTGTTCAATTTTATCAGTATTTGCTTTGTGTATTTAAGATTATTAAGTGCAAAAATGTTGTGGAACATTAAGTCCACATGCAAAGACCCCTCTGTCCTTACAAGATAACTTTAGTAATATAGGTTATTTATTTATATAGTCACATATAATATATATATGAAATAGGTAAAAGATAATTTTTGGGTTTTTTGTATACTTAGTTCATTTGCTTCTTTTATATATAAATATATATATAAATATATAAAAATATATATTTATATATAAATATATATATTTTTAAACTTATTATTGATTTTTATTTTTTTAATAATAAATTTTATTTTTATATTCCCCATATAATTGCAACCCCCCCCTTTTGACCCCAATCCCTCCCCACCCGCCACCTACCCCCCAAAAGTGTCTCTGGTTCATAGATTTTTGTTGATTTTGATTTTCACTTTCTTATAGTTATTCATTTTCCTGGTCCCTTATTTAAGTTTTCTAGATTCCTGCTATGAGTGAGACCATCCGGTATTTTTCTTTTTCTTTCTGGCTTATTTCGCTGAGCATGATCCCTTCCAGCGCCATCCATGTTGCTGCAAATTGCATGTGTTTATCTTTTTTGAATGCTGAGTAATATTCCATGGTATACATGTACCACATCTTCTTGATCCAGTCATCTATTTTTGGGCATTTGGGCTGTTTCCAAAGCTTAGCTATTGTAAACAGTGCTGCTATAAACATAGGGGTGCAGGTGTTCTTTGGAATTGATGTTTCTGTGTCCTTTGGGTAAATACCTAGGAGTGGAATTGCTGGATCATATGGAAGCTCTATGTTTAGTAGGTCCAGAAATCTCCACACAGCTCTCCATAGTGGTTGGACCAGTTTGCACTCCCACCAACAATGCAGAAGAGTTCCTTTTTCTCCACACCCTCGCCAACATTTGTTGTTGCTAGTTTTCTTAATATGTGCCATTCTCACTGGTGTAAGATGGTATCTCATGGTAGTTTTGATTTGCATTTCCCTGATGACAAGTGATGTTGAACATTTTTTCATATGCCTGTTGGCCATTTGCATTTCCTCTTCAGAGAAGTTTCTTTTTAGCTCTTCTGCCCATTTTTTGACTGGATTATTTTCTTTGTTGTTGTTGAGTCTCATCAGCTCTTTGCAGATTTTTGTGATCAGTCCTTTATCATTAGTGTTGTGTGCAATAATGTTCTCCCAGTTGGTGGGGTTTCTCTTTGTTTTTGTTATTGTCTCTTTTGCTGTGCAGAAGCTGTTTAATTTGATGTAGTCCCAGCTGTTTATCTTTGCCTTCACTATCACTGCTTTGGGTGATGTGTCTGTAAAGATGTCTTTGACGTGCATATCCTGTAGTGATTCGCCTATATTTCCTTCTATGTATTTTATGGTTTCAGGTTTTATGTCTAGTTCTTTAATCCATTTTCAGTTGGTTTTTGTGTATGGTGTGAGGTAGTAGTCAAGCTTCATTCTTTTGCATGCAGTGACCCAGTTTTCCCAGCACCATTTATTAAACAAACTTTCTTTGCTCCAATGCATATTCTTTGCTCCTTTGTCAAATATTAGTTGACCATAAATCTGTGGGTTTATTTCTGGATTTTCTATTCAATTCCATTGGTCTGTGTGTCTGTTCTTGTTCCAATACCATGCAGTTTTGATGATTATGGCTTTGTAGTATAGCCTGAAATCTGGGAGTGTGATGCCTCCATTCCCTTCTTTTTTTTTTTCAGGAGAGCTTTGGCTATTCAGGGTTTTTTGTGATTGCATATGAATTTCATCAATAATTGTTCTATTTCTTTGAAGAATAACATTGAAATTTTTATTGGAATAGCATTGAATCAGTATATTGCTTTTGGTAGGATGGCCATTTTAATAATGTTTATTCTTCCAATCCATGAGCAGGGGATGTCTTTCCATTTCTTTGTATCTTCTATATATAAATATATTAAATATATAAATGTATATATTTAATATATGTATATATAAATATATTTTATATATAAATATAAATATATTTTATATATAAATATAAATATAATATAAATATATAAATATAAATATATTTATATATAAATATATATTAAATATATATTTATATATAAAAGAGTGAAATTCTATTGTGTTTGTCTGGTTTTTTTTTCCACTGAACATAATCCCCTCAAGTTTCATCCATGTTTTTGCAAATAGCAGCATTTTATCTTTTTATGACTGAATAATTTCTATTGTGTATATGTGCCACATCCTTCTCCATTGGTCTGATGATCAGCTCTCAGGTTGTTTCCAGTTGTGGCTATTGTAAATACAACTACAATGAACACTGAGTGTGCACTTTTTCTATTCAGACTAGTGTTTATACTTTCTGTTTTTATTTTTTATCTTTCAGGTAAATATTCAGGAGTTGAATGACTGAATCATATGGAATTTATATCTTTAATTTTTTGTGGAGTCTTCCCACTGCTTTCTATAATTACTGTACCAATTTACATCCCAGGATATAATGGTTCCCTTCTTTCCACATCTTTTCCAACAATGTTGTTTCTTATCTTTTGGAGAATAGCTATTCTCACAGATATAAGGTGATATTTCACTATTGTTTTGATTTGCATTTCTCCAATAATAAGGAATGATGGACACCTTTATATACACCCACTGGTCATTTAAATTTGTTCTTTGGAGAAGTGTCTATTGAATTTACTGCTCATTGTTCAGTTGGGTTGGTTGTTTTTTCTCTGAAGCTATATATGTTAAGTTGGTTTACCTCATTGTATTTCTTTCAGGGGTTACTGTCTCAACCCTCTACAAATAAATGTTTTTCATCCCATACCCAGCACTAAATCCCCAAGAATCCTCTCTCTTGTGCTCCCACCTCACTACCCTTCACTATGTTGCCTCAGTTTTGCAGTCAGATGTCAAGGGTTTGTTACTCCTTTGGTTTGGTCTGACCCTTTGCTTTGTTTCTCTATATTCCACAAATAGTGAAACCATACATTGCCTTTCTCTTTCTGAAACATTTCACTTAGCATAATCCCCTCCATTATCACCCATGGCATTGCAAATGGCCAGTTCATCTTTTTTATTAATAGTATTTCATGTGTATGTATGTATTGTGTGTGTGCATATACCTATACACACACAATATATATTTTTCATATCCACGCTTCTGTCCTTGGACATTTAAGCTGTTTCCATAACTTGGCTATTATAAATAAGGCTGTAATGAACTTAGCAGTTGATATATACCTTCTAATTAGTGTTTTTACATTTTCCACCTTGGAATGGAATTACTGGATCACATAGATCCTTTGATATTTTGACAAATCTCCATACTGTTTTGCATAGAGGTTAGAACAGTCCACATTCCCACAAATAGCGTATGAGGTTCCTTTTTCTCCACATCCTCACCAAATAAGTCAGAAAGAAGAAGAAAAATACAGGATGGTTTTATTTATATGTGGAACATACAGAAATAAAACAAAAGGTCCTATAAAATCAAACCAGCAACAACCCCCAAAAATCTGACTGTACAGTTCAAATTAGCAGAGGGGGCAGAGGGACAAGCAAAATAGGGAGAGAGTGTAGTGATTATGTTGGAAGACTTTCAGTGCCTTGATGGTGGATGTGGCATGGTAACAAACACCTGAAGAGGTGTGGATGTGTGATCCTATGCCTCTAAATTGTATACAGCATTATAAACCATTATTACCTCAATAAAAAATTAATAATGGAAAAAAAAAAACCAAGTAAAATTTCCCACTGGCTAGTGTACCACTTTCCATCTGTGTTTGAAATGACATTGATTGTGAAGAAGTAACATTATTTTGACAATTTATTTTTAATACAAATCAGAGAAGCCAGAAAACAATAAAGTGGAAAATTTACAATGTTAGAATCTAAAAAATAAATTGTCAACCTAGATTTTCTAGAAATAAAATTACTGAGGGCCTCCCTGGTGGTGCAGGTGGTTAAGATGCAACCTATGAAGCTATCCGCAGCCACTGCAACACAAGTTTGATCCCCAGCCAGGGAGCTACCCACATGGCAGAGCAGACATCTCCTGACTCGCCCCACTGCTCCCCTCAGCAGTATATTTCAGTAGATCTGCCTGTTCTGCTCCTCACTATGTCTCTGGTGAATCCTCTCATCCGCACACCTCTGGCCTGTACCCCAATTCTTGTATGCATAAATAAATAAATCTTTAAAAAAACCTATTAAAAGACCAATTTGAATATTCATATTACTCTTGTTTTATGTTGAAGTGTTCTACATAATCCACCATTTCTCAGATGTACACTCTCCTAGTTAAATTTAATACAGACCGAGCCTCCCCTGGTGGTGCAGCGGCTGAGCGCTGGACTGCGAAGCTGTCTCACATGGCGTCACAGACCTCTCCTGCCTCTCCTGCCATGCCCGCTGCTCCCCTCAGCAGTGTGTTTCATCAGTCTGCCTGTTCTATTCCCCGCTCTGGCTCTGGTGAATTCTCTCACTCTCCCATGCTTCTAACTGTGCCCAGTGCTTGTATAAATAAATAAATGAACCTTTAAAAAATAAGTTTAATACAGACCTTTCTTGACTTATAGTGGAGTTATATCCTGATAAAACTATTATAAATTGCAATTATCGTAAGTTGAAAATATTTAACACATCTAATTTATTAAACATCATACTTAGCCTGGCCTACCTTAACTTTCAGAATATTTACTTTAGCCTTTGGTTATAAAAAAAAAAATCATATATCAAAAAGCCTATTTATAAGATAGTGTTGTATACCTCACGTGATTTATTAAATACTGTACTTAGGGGTAAAGGGCAGTTTGAGACTACAGATTGATTACCCTTATCATTGCATGGCTGGCAGTAAGCTATGGCTCGCTGCCTGACCCAGCATCACTACAGAGTATCAACACTAATTGCTAGTCTAAAAAAAGATGAAAATTCAAAGCATAGGTTGTGGTTTTTTTTTTTGCATTTCTTTTTTTTTCCCACTGTTATTGAAGCTTGATTTTTTTGAGCATTTTTATAAAAAAAACAAAGTACAGTTTTTACTGAATGTATATTCCTTATGGAGATTTAAATCTTTAATTCGTTTGAAGCTAATTTTTTGAGTGGTATAAGATAGGACTCTCTTCATTCTTTTACTTAGGAATATCCAATTTTTCTTCCCCATTTATTTTTTTAAAGATTTGTTTATTTATTTATACAAGCACTGGGTACAGTCAGAAGTGCGGGAGGGTGAGAGAATTCACCAGAGCCAGAGCGGGGACCAGAACAGGCAGAGAGATGAAATACACTGCTGAGGGGAGCAGCGGGCGCAGCAGGAGAGGTCTGCACACCTCCTCCCCATTTATTGAGGAGGTTTTCTTTTCTCCATTGAGTATTCTCATTTGTGTTGTCAAATATTGCACTGAATATATAGATGGTGTTTGGTAGTAAGGACATTTTAACAATATTAATTTCTCCAATTCTTGGATAATTTTCCACTTTTCTGTGTCTTCGATTTCCACTGTCTGTTGTTCTCAGAGTACAGATTTTTCACCTCCTAGACTAGGTTTATTCTTACATATACTATTTTTTGTAAATGGGAATATTTTACTTTTTCATATAATTCATTGTAACATTACTGATTTTTCTGTTAATTCTATATCTTGCAACTTCATGATTAATGCTAACAGGTTTTTTTTTTCATAAGTTTTTGGGAATTCTCTATATAAAATAATGCCATTTGCAAATAGAGATAATGTCACTTCTTTCGTTCTCATTCTGACGCCCTTTATTTTTTTTCCTTACCTTGGAAAGGAATTTCAGTACTATATTGAGTAGGAGTACTGAGAGTGGGCTTAATTGCCTTGTTCCTGATCTTAAAGGAGAAACTTTACATATTTCACTGTTGAGTATGATGTTAGCTGGGAATTCGTTATATATGGTCATTACTATGTTGAGGCAAGTCCCTTTTACTCCTCATTTATTAAGAATATTTATTATGAATGGATATTGAATTTTATCAAATGAATTTTTCTGTCTTGAGATAATCATGTTTTTTCTTCCATTCTATTAATATCTTGATTGTAATTATTAATTTTCATCTGTTCAATGATCTTTGCAACCAAGATATAAATCTTATTTGATGATGGTAAATGATCCTTTCAATGTGTTGAATTCAATTTGCTAATATTTTACTAGGAATTTTTCTTAATTTATCATGGTTGTAGTTTTTTGTTTTTGTTTTTGTTTTTTGTCCTTTTCTGACTCAAATAATGTTGACCTCATAAAATGAGTTTGGAAGATACCCTTCTATTTGATCTTTCTACAATAGTTTGAGGCTTGCCATATATTTTTTAAATATCAGGTAAACTTTACCATGGAGGTAAGGGCCTCCTTTGTGGTGCAAGGTGTTAAGATGCAGCACACTGAAGCTATCCTCAGCCACTGCAGCATGAGTTTGATCCCAGCCAAAGGGGTGACCCACATGGCTTAGCAGACCTCTTGTAGCCCATTGCTCCCCTTAGCAGTGTATTTCAGTCAATCTGCCTGTTCTGCTCCCTACTCTGTCTCTGGTGAATCATCTCACCTTACACACACACACACACACACACACACACAAATACCTCTAGCCTGTACCCCAGTTATTGCATGCATAAATAAATCTTAATAAAAAAAAAAAAACTTTACCAGTGAAGCCATCTGGCCCTGAGTATTTTCCACCAGGAGATTTGGTTATTAATTCATCTCCTTACTAGCAATCATTCTGTTCAGACTATTTCTTTATGATTCCATTTTTGCAGTTAGTATGTACGTAGGATTTTTTTCATTTCTTCTAGGTTATCCATTTTGTTGTCATGTATTTGTTTATAGAAGTATTTTATGATTTTTGTATTTTATAACAGTTTAAAATTTTTTAATAGTTTTACTGATTTTATCAATAGGTCCTCTCTTTGCTTTGGTTAGTCTAGCTAAAGGTTTTTTTTTTTTTTTTTAACTTTTCAAGGAACCAACTTTTAGTTTGGTTAATCTTTTCTACCTTTTTTCCTGTGCACTATGTCATTTATTTCTGCTCTGTTCTTTAAAATTCCCTTTCTTCTGTTAATTTTGAGCTTAGTTTGTTCTTTTTCCAGAACACTGAATTATAGAGTTAGATTGCCTATTTGAATTCTTTTGTACTGCTTAATATAGACATTTATTGCTATGAATGTCCCTCTGAGAATTTCTTTTGCCTCATTCCATAGGTTTTGTACACAGTATTTCCATTTTAATTTGTTCCAATACATTTTAATTTTCCCTCTAATTTCTTCTTGATCCATTTAGATAATATAACCACAATAAAAAATCACTGAGGTATTTTATATTGTCTATTTTACAAATATCTATATATGACTTAGTATCTTTAATAACTCTATCTTTGAAATGGAGTTTGTATTTTACACTCACAACATATCTCAACTTGTGCTAGATACATTTCAAGTACTCAAACTCCAAATCTAATTAATGGTAAATGTATCCCTAGACCCAACTGATCTATTTTTATGTAATTATCAATTAATCCCAAATTTTATATATACTCTTATGTAGTGAGTATAAGTGAAGCAATATGCCACATTGTATTGTTTTTTTCTCAGTGAAAACTAGCTGAACCAGCAATATTCTACCGTATTTGTAGATGCAATATTCTACCTTATTTGTAATTTTGCTATATTTGATAAAACTTATTTCTAGCTATGTACTTTCTTGTGGTTTTCAAAAAGATTTAAAAGTGAAATCTTAACAACTCTTTTCAAGTCTTTTGAAAAGACTTGTTATTATTTACAAATAATAACATCACTGCAGGTAGCAAACAAGACCTCACATATTTGAATATGTAGAAAATCGGAAGAAGCAGGAAGGACTGATGAAATATTTTTGCTTTGGAGGTCATGTAGTTTTGTGATTATAATAATTAGAAACAATAAACATTACTTAATATTGTAAATTAACTGTCAAGCAAAACCAGATCATTGTTAGACCCTAAGCAATTGCAAACATGAACGATGATTGCTAGATAAATTCTAATCTACTCCTCCATAATCCAGTATATATCTTTATCCCCTTAAGTGATTTTTCAATGTTAATATATGTGAAATATTTGGAAAAGAGCACCCTTTGAAACTTAAAACAATTCTTTGATCTACTCTCAGAAATCTATCTGCTTTAAAAATAGGTTTAACAATTCTAAGGAAATCCCAAATAAAGCAAAGATTTTACCCACATGAAAGAATTTTAAAACAACTGAAATTAACATATTTTCACATTTATATAAGATAATTGTCATTGAAAACCTGTTATTCATCTTCTGTAAATTTAAATTCAGGTTCAGATGTAGTTCAGGCAAATCAGATTATGTAAACAAGTTACAATATAATTTAATTTCCTCATGTCATCTCCATAATATGAACTTATCAAAATGAGAGTAGTCCAAGGCTGAAGAGAGTAAACTAATCAAATTGAGTGATAAAGACTTTCTAGATATACTCAAAATAAATTATGGGATTAATGCTGAAAGTTGATTTATGATAAAATATTTGCAACACAAAATTAATCCTATACATGTTTAATTATACTTATCTTGTTATAAATGCATTTAAGTTTCAAAAATCAAATAAAACAATATATAACAAAAGAGAAACAGGTGTACAAGCAAAATAAAATAAAATCGAGAAAGAATGTAAAATAGAACTAGTATTAAGAATAACAGAATGATTCATTATACAGAGTCCTCTACACTAACAAAATTAGGCCACATATTTGCACTTAGCTTTTTAGCAGCCAATTAAAAAAGGAAAATCTGGCAGATTACATAATATACAGTGTTCCTAAGAGAAAATCAAGTTGCTTAGAATAAAATACATTCTGATACCAGAACTACATATTTTCCTTATTGTCATCATGAAGTGAACTCCATGTGATATGATAGATAACTTCATCACTTATGTAATACACACAATGGCGTACATCAGCAACTACCAACCCAAATAAGCAAGTAGACCTTATTTTTTGTGAACTGACCAGTTATTTTGGCATGATATATGAAAAATAAGATCATGTGGTAGGAAAACATCAACACAAGAGGTGGAATAAAGCAAACATGTATTCCAGTTCTAGCTCAGCCACTAATTAAATTTGTTATCTTGGGAAGTGACTGAAATTTATAGTTTCCTCTCTCAGATAAAAGGATTGATTTCTAAGGTTCTTTCCAGTTCATAATTTATGTTTCTAAGAAAGAAACCACGTGATTTACTGCAAACTTTAGAGTCAATAATAAGAATACACCTTTCACTCACTGCCAAGTCATTTTGAAACAAAATGAGAAAAAGTGTTCTCTCTATAATAGAACAGAAACTCTCCTCATAGCTCACTTGGTAAAACAGGAACACATTTGAGACTCCTCTATACCTGTAACTTATAAATAGGTATACCCATATCATTAGCAATGATTTGTGAGTCTGTCTTGACATCAAAGCAGAAGTATCTAGTAACTTTTCATTTATGAGCTGGGTTTCTGCTTCACTCAAAGACAGAGTTCACTTGAGCTCACCAAGGCTTGGGAAAGAACTTTAAACTATCACAATCAGCTAATATTTTGTGAGCATAAATACCACAAAATACATAATACTGGAAACTGGAAAGTATCAACAAACACATACAAAGCAATAGTGGGGATTTCAAAATCTCTATTATTAATACTTTTTCATTTGGCACTGGTAGGATATTTTAACAATGATTATTCATTTAACATGGTATTATGCTTTAAAAACTGTCATTAAATAGTATATACATCTCAAAAATTAGTGCCAAACAAAAATCCCAATAATTTCTTCTGCACCTTTTACTGAAAAAGATAAAACCAATAAAAGGAAACCTTAGTTTTTGAGCAGTTTTCATCTGTCATGTATTTTTAATCCCACAGACTACATTGCATCATAATTGCCTAAGATTGTTGGTTTCTTAGGTTGAATATTTGATGTGAGATGGGAGAAGCATTAAAAGCTACATCTTGTTATATATCAAACATGGGAACAAGGGAAAACTTGTAATATCTAATAGCTATAATTTTTATAATGGATATTAGAAAGATTCTAGAAAGAAACAAGCTGACATATAAGGACTCAGCAGAAGATTCACCATGTCCTACTGAGGACACTAAACACATATTCCAAACAAATGGACTTTCTTAATCCTGCTCACTTGTAGCTTCAGCTGAAGCCTCAATTGAAAAAATAAAAATCTGTCCATTAATTCTAAACAGTAATTTTATTCTAATACAGTACTGTTCAGTAATCACTCTCTGAGCCCAGCTTTAAACCTTTCTTATATCCTAGGCTTTTACTTAAGGATACACAGCTTTGTCTTTTTAAATATAAGTCTTCCTCAAATTTGACAACTTTCTTAACTCCTTTCAAAACCCTCATTTGGACATTTTTTTCCCCTCATTCATTGTACAAATAGAAATGTACCTTCAACCAAATTTCCTTTATCTTTTCTGTATAAACCAGTAAGACATGCAATTTTATGCTACTAATGCTTTGAGTTCTGTTGGTACTTACTTTATGGCCTAGTATTTTATGATATTTTTCTCTCTGTTCGACCTAACAGTTACTGGGAGAGGTCTCTACCATAGTGTATCTATTTCTTCTATTAATTTTGTCAATTTTCTCTATCTTTGGGGGCTTTGTTATTAGCGCTATAATTTGGATTTATTACATTTTCCTACCAAAATTAAGCCTGTTATTATGTAGTGATCCACTTTATATCTAATGATATCTATTTTCTTAATAACATTTTTATCTTCCTAATATTTGAACAGCATTATCTCCCTCCACTTATTATTTACCAAGTATATCTTTTGCTGTCTTTTGCTTTCAACCTTTCTATGCCTTTAGGCTTTACATATCTTCAGTATATTTAGAGCTACCATTTTTAAATCCAGTACTATAACGTTTCTTATAGATCTTATAGATGTTGATTTACAATGATGCATACCTGAAACCTATATAGTCTATAAAGCAATGGGACTTCAATAAAAGTCATTTAAAAAATTCAATTTACTTGAGAAGATGGGCTTTGTCCCCAGGTCCTAGATGTTTCAGTGTTGGCACTATCGCCTGCCTCATCTGAGATCTTGGACTGGTTGCTAAACTTTTCTGTGCTTTAGGTTTCTCATTTGTGAAATCTATCTCATTGTTAATGGGAAAAAAAAAGATCCTATCTACATAACAATTAAAAGAGTGTTTTGAGACTTGTAAGCACTCATTGTATGTTACTGTCATTTTTGTGATAATATTAATTTCTTGAAAAAATCAATTTACTTATAATTAGTATGTTTACATTTATTTCTACTATTGTAGTCTACACATTTGACTTCCCAGTTTTCCTCTATTTGTATTCATTTCTGTTTTATTTTCGTTGCATCAAAGATTGATGGGTAGAGGGTTTTTGTCCTACTATGTTGGAAATTTTATACTCATTTGGGGTTTTTAGCAATCATCCTACTTTTTTTTAACAACAGTTTTATTTACTAAGATACAATTTATTTGCCATAAAAATCACCCATTAAATTACATGATTCAATGACTTTTTAATAGAGTCAAAGACTTACATGACCATCACAACACCCTAGGTTTGCACATCTTAAGAAATCCTGTACCTGTTAGCAGAAACACCCCACCCCACAAATCCCTCCCCAGTCCTAGGCAACCACAAATCTATGTTATCCTTTTAGATATGACCTATATAAATAGAATCATACAATATGCTTTTTGTGACTTGTGTTTCTTTCGCTTTGAAAACACTATGTTTAGCACTTAAAAAACTGAAAAATTGTTTTCTGAAGTAGTCATCCCCTTTTACAATCTCACAGCAGTACTGACATAATTAAGAAACCTTTGCCTAACCCCAAATTATGATGATTTACTCCTTTTCTTCTGAGGGTTTTGTAGTACTAGTTTATACAGTTAGGACCAGAATCCCTTTTGAGTCATTTTTTGTGTATTGTGTGAGAAAAGGGTTCAATTTTATTCTTTACATGCTTTTATCCAGTCGTCCTCACACCACTTGTTAAAAGATTCTTATATTCCCACATAATTGTTGTGGCATTCTTGTTGAAAAAAATAAACTGCAAATGTATAGATTTATTTCTAGACTCTTAGTTCTATTTGGAGAGTGCAGTAGGTGAACATGTGCACATTCCAACATCACAATCTGTGAATGAGACCTTATTTGAAGAAAAGATCTTTCCAACCATAATAAAGGAACTGAGATAAGATTATCTTGGATTTTTCAAATCCACTTCGTAAATAATCACTAGTATTATTTTAAGATGCAGAATTGGTAAAAACATAGAAACTCAGGAGATGGAGTTATGTAGCCACAAGCCAAGGGCTTCCTGGAACCATCTAAAGCTGGAATAGAAAGACTTCACAGAAAGTGTTATCTGTCAACACCTTGATTTGAGGCTGCTGGCCACTAAAACTGGGAGACAGTAATTATTGTAGCTTTAAGAAAAGTTCATGGAAAAAAAAAAGAAAAAGAAAAGTTCATGGTAATTTGTTCTATGAACCATAGGAAACTGTGCCAAAGCACAATGCCATCTTAACAGTTTTAAATGTACCTTTTCATAACCATGGAATGTCTTTCGATTTATCTAACAGTATTTTGTGATAGCTTCAATTTTCAAGTCTTGCATTTATTTTGTTAAATTTGATCACAGTTCTATTATTCTTTTTGTTGCTATTGTAAATTGAATTATTTTCATTGGAAATGATTTATCAAATGCTTTTTCTGTATCTACTGAGATTATCAAGTGATTTTTCTTCTGTGTTCTCTTGATGTTTATTATTTTCATTTTTGGGGCTGTAAAACTAATCATGAATTCTTGGAATAAATTCACTTTGCCTTCATGTGTAATTGTTTTTTGGATCAATATGTTGCTGGTTTTAGTTTGATAGCTTTTTATTGAGAATTTTTCATCTATACAGGAAATATTTATCTCTTCTTTATCATGATGGCATGTCAGTTCTGACAGATGTTGTTGGGTATTGATATCAATTCTCCTTTAGAAGTTTGGTAGAGTTCACCTGTGAATCCATTTAGACTTGGATCATTGTGTATGTACAAAATTTAAATTAATTTTTTTTTCATCTTTGCCAAGTACCAACCCCTGATTTTGATTTTCTCTACTGATTTTCTATCTAGCTGTTTATTCATTTGTACTGTAGTATTACTTTAGTATCCTTTTGCTTGCTCTGGGTATTTTTTTTAAATGGAAAGTTGTTAATTTCATCTCTTTCTTCACTTTGAATAAAGACAATTATACAATTTCCACTATGCACCTTAACTGCATGTATGTCATAAAAATAATTTCCAGGTACTTTACACAGCTGTTAGTTTTTATGTCACTGAGCAGTGGGTCCACAGAGGTCTTCATCACACTACTAATTATTATTTTCATATCAATACTTACAAACCAGGAGATATGAGTTTTTTTTAATTACTGAGATGAGTATTAGTCAAGTTTAAAGAAAGGAATACAGTTACTTTATGGCTGTATCTTGACTAATTGAGTTTTATCTAAGGAAGCATGAGTGTGTTCACCAGAACTACGTCTTCCACAGTATGACACAATCAAATCACTGATATTGCTAAAGCCTGAATATTCCACAATGAGTTTAGCCATTTGAAAGAATTCAGTGTGAAAGCTGAAGCTTGTACTTCTGCGTTTTTTTCTCAAGCTATGCTTTCCAAAACAGACTGATATTGCCAGAAACAGTCTCTTTGCCATAGGATTAAACCAGCATTAGGCTGTAACTTAATTTCAATTTTAGGACAGAAGAGACCCTAGTTCATTGGTTGAGAAGATGGATAAAGAAAAATGGGATAGAGGGAAGTTAAAAGATTATTTAATTATTGAAGGTTCTAGAAGAGGCAATTCAGGATGGAATCATTTGGGGAAGAGCCAATTTTGAATTCTCTTCAGCTAATAAATCCGTAAGAAGTGTGGTGGTAATAAATTCTAAGAAGTGTGTTGATGAACTGTCATTTGGAGGTTGAGCAAAAATAAAGTTTCAGTAGTTGGTGGTGAATATGTTATAGGGAGTCCATTATTTAAGATGAATAAAAGAATTAAAGGACAGAAATAAATATACTATTAAGTTTAAAGTAGTATGAATTTTTTAAACCTTCATCTACAAGCTTCTGTCCTATCTAATCCATTACTACCTGACAATCCAGAAATAGAAACAGATAAAGTATCTAAGTGTTGGTGATTTTTCTGATAGGTAAAGTTGAGTTCCAAGCAAAAGTAACCTTTGATGGACTGGCTAGGGATAATAAAAGAAGGAATATCAAAAGGGAGCTGGTACAGAATGAGATCAAATGCTAGAGATCAGGAACAGGCTTAAGTGCACATCAATTAGAGGTGAGAAAGCCAATGCCGAGAAGATTGTGACTGATTAAGAGTTAAAGAACTTGGACAATTAAACCAAGGAGACTCAAAATTGTTCTGTTGTTTTTTTTTTTTCCTGGGGAGGGAATGAAGGTGAATAAAGCTGATGATAATATGCCACTATGAATTTAGCCATTCGAAAGAATTCTCAGTGAAAGCTGAAGTTTGTACTTTACACTTTTTAAATATCAATTTTCTGGGGAGGGAATGAAGGTGAGTAAAGCTGATGATAGTTGGAATATGTGGCTGTCCACACAAACTTTGTTCATCTTCTCAGATTCCTCAATGGCCTGTTTAAATAACCCACCCTCTTGAAGACTACTGGTAACTGCTGGTGCCCTTGCCTAATTCTTAGAGGCAGCTTGAGTCACATTTAAAAATACGGAGTCTCCATTGTCTGTTTCCCACCTGCTAAGTTTATCTTTGCCAAGTCATTTCTGGATATCAATAAAATGCCACACTAGCAACTCCTGCAGTCAGACAACGCAACAGGAAAGTACAGGAAAGTCAACTCTATAGGGAAACTTTGACCAATGAGAAGTGGGAATCAACAGGTGCCAGACAGATTCATTTCCCTTTCTTTGTGCCTTTAGTGGACTATTTCAGATTTTGCGCTTTCCTTGAAATCCTTGCAAAAATAATGCTCCATGCCGGAAGAACATGCCCCTGACTCCCTCACTGTGTCTTTCTGCAGCTCATTTACAAGGGTGAGTAGGGCAGTAACCCACTGCATTGCTTTGTATTTCCCTTTGCCTTACTGGAATTTTCCCAACCTATCATTGCTCTAAGCTTGCACTTCCTCAAAAAAGTGTAAACATTATAAATTTTGCCTTAGGCTCTGCTTTCAAAATAACATGGTTTAAGACATGAAATATTAGTTGGGGAATTTACTGTCATAAATATTATGGAGGAGAAATCTAATAATCAAATAGAAATTCTAATAATAACAGAGTAAAATATAACAAGTAGACTTAAAAGACTAAAATTACAGGGCCTCCCCAGTGGCGCAGCAGTTGAGCGCTGGGCTGCAAAGCTGCCTGCAGCCTCTGCAGCACCAGTTCAATCCCCGGGCTACGGTGAGGGTCCCACATGGCACGCAAACCTCTCCTGCCATGCCCGCTGCTCTCCTCAGCAGTGTACTTTGTCAGTCTGACTTTTTTGCTCCCTGCTCTGACCATCCCGTGCTTCTGACTGTACCCAGTGCTTTATACATAAATCTTAAAAAAAAAAAAGACTAAAATTACATATGCATGGTCACAACATCATCAACTCTCATAATGAATAGAATATAGAAAAATAGTATTGGGTATTTAGAAGAAAGGCTGAAAATGCAATGATCTCAGAGACAATAAGTTGAAGTGGTCTTACATAGAATGTACAATCATAGTTTAAAGATCTATATGGGCCTCCCCGGTGGCGCAGCGGTTGAGCGCTGGGTTGAGAAGCTGCCCGCGGCCTCTGCAGCGCCGGTTCGATCCCCGGCTGCTCCCCGGCCACCGGAGGAGGGTCCCGCATGGCGCGCAGACCTCTCCTGCCGCCCGCTGTTCCCCTCAGCAGTGTACTTCGGTCCTTCTGCCTGCTCTGCTCCCTGCTCTGGCTCTGGTGAATTCTCTCACCCTCCCGCGCTTCTGACTGTACCCAGTGCATGTATAAACAAAACAAAACAAACAAACAAACAAATAAATAAATAAAACATGCCTCTAAAAAAAATAAAAAAAAATAAAGATCTATATAATAAATACAGTACTCTGAGAAAAGGAGGACACTCAAAGAACATGGGCAACCACACAAGCACATGCAGAAATATCTTAAAATTTTCCAATGGAAATTTGGTTGTGCTTTTTGTCGAATACTAAAATCAAGGTTCATTTATTTTCCATTCATGAAAAAGGTAGTTGGACCTATTTTGAGCCAGGAACTGTTCTACTGTGCTTAGGACAAACAAGTAAATAAAACACCCTCCCAAGCCCGGTCTACAGAACTTTTATTTTACGAGCAGAAGCAGAAAAATAACACAGTTAATTACACATATTAAAGGTAGTAACTGCTATGGGAAAATAGATCCTCCGCCCCCAAAAAAAGGACTATTGTGACTCCTAGAAGGAAGGATAGAGGGAAGGGAGTTTGTAAATACAAATAAAATTTGAAAAAGGTGAAGGAAGAATGAGCAGTATGGATATGAAAGGGATCAAAATTGCAGAAGGAAAACAGATATGCAAAGGCTGAAGCAAGAGTGGCATTAGGTTTTGGGAATAAAACCACCGAGCTCTATACTTAAGAAAAAGACACATGGAAAACATCTTTAAAAAGAGTGGCATTTAAAAAATTATCAAGGACCTCCCTGGTGGCATGAGGGGTTAAGATGCAACCTATGAAGCTGTCCACAGCCTCTGCAGCACAAGTTCAATCCCTTGGCCAGGGAGCTACCCATATAGTGCAGCAGACCTCTCCCGTCTCATCTGCTGCTCCCCTCAGCAGTGTATTTCAATCTGCCTGTTCTGCTCCCCACTCTGCCTCTGGTAAATCCTCTCACCCCCCACATCTCTGGCCTGTGCCTCAGCTATTGTATGCATAAATAAATAAATAAATCTTTTAAAAAATTATCAAGAAGGTTAAAGTGCTTGAATTAGACTGGGTGACAGAGACAGTGGAGAGAGAGACAAGGTAAGCACGGTAAAGGAGAAGAGCCAGATCACTCGAAGCTTTGGGGACCACTACAAGTAGACTTTTAAGAAAAATTGGGAATGACCACAGAGTGTAGAGTAGAGAAGGGCCATAGAACAACTTCCATTTCACCAGGATTGCTCTGAATGTGAGCAGAGATAAAGAAGTTGCAGAGGCCACAGGTAAAAAAGCAGGGAGACCAGGTACAAGAGCAGTAGAATCGAAACGGTGCTGATTTCAGGTCAGAGCATTAGCTGCAGGAGGGCAGGGGGGTGCCTGAGAAGACACTGAAATATGTTGAAAATAGGGTCTATATTTTCAATTGATTGGAAATGGGGTATGAAAGAAAGAAGCCAAGAAGTGAAGAAATGACTCCACAACATTTGGCTTGAGTAACAGGAAAGATGGAGTTCCATCAGCTGTGGTTAAGACTTTGGTTGGGATAGGTTTTAGAGAAAAGAAGAATTTGGCTTTGGGCCTTTTATGTGCCTTTATGTCTTTAAATATCTCAGTGGAAAGTGGTGGAATAAGGAGAGAAGTAGGTGTGAGCCTCAGACAGCGATCAGCAAACATTATCTGGGAAAATTCAGATATGAAATATTTTCTGTCTCAAAAACTCTCACTGTGTAGCTATGGACAACAGACAGAAGTATGGTCATGGCTGTGTTCCACCAATAAAATCTTTATTTACAAAAACAGATTGTAGCCAAATTTTGCCTAAGGGTCATAGTTTGCTAACTCATGATCTAGAGTTTAAGAGAGAGATCTGAGTCAGAGAAATACACTTGCAAGTTATCACTCTATAAATGCTTGTGAGGCAATGCTAATTTGTTGTAAGAACTTATTCTGCATTTGGTATTTGTTCTTTTTCCTTTTATAAAAGAGTAACTGAACTTTCTAACCAATAAATCTATTTTTTCAAAATGGAGATGGCAAGGACTATGAAAAAGCCAATTTATTATAATTAAATGAAAAAACAGAATAAAAACTTTAAAGAATGCAACTGATCACTAAATATGAGTCTGCCCTGCATGCATTAACTTCTAGTCTGCTTGCAATAAGCACGCGAAATTGAGTATTTGAGAAAGACTGACATGCAGTTTAGCCAACCTACAGATACACTAATATGTCTGAATTCCAAGGATAAAAACTGTCATGTATTGTCAGACATCATACATCATATTAAAAGTGGAAAATACAATATTGCAGGTGAACAAGATATTACGACTTTTGAACTAGTTCTTCAAATGAATCCTGAATTCACTATAAGAGATGCTTTAAAATTGAGCTAAAAATTTTAGGAATAAAGGCTGACTTTATTTAGTAACGATAAAGAAGGATTTGGGGCCTCCCCTGGTGGTGCAGCAGTTGAGCGCTGGGCTGCAAGGCTGCCCGCAGCCTCTGCAGTGCTGGTTTGTTCCCCAGCTGCTGGTGAGGGTCCCACAAAAAAAAAAAAAGATTTGGTCCAGTCAACAGGATGTTTATCAAGCATAATAAGGTACATCCTTTCCTAGTTACTTAGCCAAGAGAAAGGTACTACTAAGAACATACTTATAGGAACCAAAAAATTCATCAAATCTCAAATGATATAAAAACAATGATATGAAAACACAGTATTAGGTATTAGGAAAACTAGAAGAATTAAATGTTATTTCCTCATTTAGGTTTGGAGTTATAACAATATAAGAGGGGCAGAGAGCCAAGAGCTGGGATTTTTTCTACATAAATTATTTTTTATACAAGCACTGGGTACGGTCAGAAGCGTGGGAGGGTGAGAGAATTCACCAGAGCCAGAGCGCGGAACAGAACAGGCAGACTGACGAAGTATACTGCTGAGGGGAGCAGTGGGCGCGGCAGGAGATATCTGCGCACCATGTGGGACCCTCACCAGGGATCGAACCAGAGCTGCAGAGGCTGCAGGCAGCTTTGCAGCCCAGAGCTCAACTGCTCCACCACCAGGGAGGCCCACATATAATTATTTTTTAAGAGAAAAGCAGTATTCAAAAATTTTTGTTACTCCATTGCCTCCCTTCAGGAATCTTTTTAGGTATTTTCTTCCTAAATGCAGCACCTTTATACAATTTTAATACCTTGGCTATACTGTGTGGATATATTTCTGTGTACATATATGGTACAGAGATTGCTTGGAGAGTCACAAGTCATTTAACTAAGTAGTTGTCTCCCATCATAACAAAAATGATATACTCCCTAATCCACTAGGGTTGAGACTGCCTGAGAATAATTTTTTAAATGGATTATTTCACATCAAATATGCTTCAAAATTTTTTCTGAAATGCCTTGGTTGTTGGTTTACAACTGATGGAGGGGCTGAACTAGAGTTTAGCTAAGGAAACGAAGATTACATTCCTTGTTTATGCTGTATTTGATGTTTTCTCCCTATCGCTGTTCTGCTGATACCCAGTTGGACTGTGAAGCATAAACATATACAAGAGAAAAGAAACATTTTGAACTCAGGTATGTTAATTTTAGAGAAATAGGACCAAAAACGGTTACCAAATAAAAAGTGAATACTCCAGAATTATTCTCATAACAACTGATAGACTTATTACCATGTCTAAAGATCAAATTAAAAGTTACTCCCATTTTATCAAATTTAATCGTCTACTAAGATCCTTCGATAGAGCAGGGTGAGTTTTAGAGTTAGTCTCAGTCTGGTTTCACAAGATAGTCTGATTGTCTTAGTATCTTGGTTTCCAGGTCTCAAGCCAATCTTGAAATGGAATATTGAGACATAAAAACCACCGCAGGAACCTGCTGGGGAAACGGTCTTTGGTATCTCTATCTGAGTTATGATTATCTTGAAACATAAAGCATTCTGTCTTTGAAGAAAAGATAGTGGGTTTGAAAGTTACTTTGCAGCTTCTTAACCCAGGCCCCTCTCCATCTTCCCATGTATTGTTTGAAGAAGAGTCAGAGCCATGGGAGAAATTTCCCAGGGCTGAAGATGGCGGCATGATTTACAGGCTCCACGTTAAATCTGAGAGTGAATTCTGAGAGGGAGGAATGAATAACAATGGATTTTGTTTCTAAAAAAATAAGCAGTTGTCATCCTTCTGAGAAATTCTCATTATTTATATTTCTCAATTAATAAAATTATTTCTATGCTCCATTTACATCCTGTGGCCAGCTAAATTTGTATGTGTGCCCTATACTATTGAGTTACATGATCAGACAGATTTATATTGGAAAGTTTGTTTTGAATGAAAATGAAAAATGTGTTTGGGCCTCTGATTTGTATTCCAATTACTCCTTGAACACCCAAGAATTTCCCCCAGAAAATCAACATACAAAGATAAATGTGCATGTCTTTTTTTTGTCCAGAAGTAGACAGGTTGCAAAATGACAACAGCAGCATGTTAATGGGAAATAGAGGCTGAAAGAAATTCATGAGGTGGTATAAGAGGGTAAGTTTTCACTTTACTCATCAGCTGTACCTCTGGTCAAGTGCTCCATTAGAGGTCAAGTGCTTAACCAGTTTTAAATTTCCCAGGAGAGACAGGTATTTAATGATACACCTCCATGGTAGATTTATGTCCGTGCACCCAAACCCCACCTAAGCACTGTTCATCCTTCTATCATTTTAATGAATCCCATTCACTCCAAAGGAAAATCCAGGCTACTCCTTGGCTTGAACAGTTTTTAACCTAAATCAAGTCACACCTTAACAGAGACTCTCCACTGGAGCGGAGGATGTGCCCCATGTCAGTACTGGCAGGTACCCTGGCCGGACAGTCTGTTGGGAATCAACTCACTTGTTGCATCAGGGGCGCCAAAAGGGATTTTCTTCAAGGGAAGGGTGTGTCGGGTGGAGAAACTGTCTCAGTAACAGCACCTCAGTTGTGAGTGCATCCTCCTATCTGTTAGCCAGGCTTGATCACAGCCTGTATTCACTTCCAAAGATCAAGAGAGAGGTGGGTGCAAGTAAAAATGGAAGAAATGATGTGCAAAAATAATTCTGCAAAACATTGAGGCCCAAAGAAGCATGGTATTGATTTCCATTAGGCTATAAGTTTGACACATATTAAGTATTTAAGATTTGTGGAAATAAGTGATGGAGAAATAATTTTGTATTAATAAGTGATGAGTAAATGGCCTTCAGAAAACATATTCAGAAAATCTATCATGATTGTGTCCTCCAAAGCAAGTAGCTTAAAAAATATATTACTATGAAATTCAGCATTGTAGTATTACTTTGATAGTTCATAAACAAATATCAATGTAAGCTAAAAATTGCAACCCATGTTTTGTCAATCATTTCACTTTCCTCTTAAGATACTAACATTTTAATTAGTTCCATCAACACTATTTTCATATATGGCATAAAATTAGTGTAAAAGTTCCATTCAGCTAAAGCAGCTTAAAGAATCATCTTTCTCTCAGAATTTCCAATTTGTTTTGTTTTAGATGGAAGTGCATTAAAATGAACTTTTCTCAGGCATTTACTTTTATATATCCTCTAAAATATGAAGGGTAAAATATTTTCCAAACTAGTAATGACAGAAAAATTCAACTGAAGTTTGAAAATTCCTGACAAATATTTAAGTTCAAAAGTAACTGGCTACTCAATATAAATTCAAGGTTTGAAAAGAGTTTTAAATTTCTTACTTAAATGTTATCCCTATTTCCCTTGCACTTTTGGGCACAGAACTAGAGGTGAGGGCATCTTCTAAGCTTTAGTTACATGACTGCGATCAGGAATTAGCTGCTATATTTTTTCTAATTTTATGCCTATATTCATTTTGTCTGTTTTCCAAAACTCCAAGGGGTTCTGAGCGTATTTTTTATACATCCAATAAATAAACGTACTTATACCTTATTCTTGTATACACACAGTGGTTTAGTGTATGTGTGGATGATCAACAGGATAAATGTGGTCAGCTCAAGAAGAAAATCCGTGGTACTTTCATTTTCCAGACAGACTCTTCCAAATTATATCTAAAGATATACTCTAAGAATAGAACATCATACTGCAATACAGCTGGAAGAAAAAATTTTAATTTCTCAATATGAAATACTTTTGTATATAAAATTACCCTTAAAGGGAAATGACAATGATAATGTATATTCTTAAAATGTTACATGGTGAATAATTTTTTTAATAAATTTATTTTTAAAGATTTATTTATTTATGCATACAAGACCGGGGGTGCAGGACAGAGATGTGGGGGGGTGAGAGCTTTCACCAGAGACAGAGTGGGGAACAGAAGAGGCAGACTGACCGAAATACACTGCTGAGGAGAGCCGCCGGTAAGACAGGAGAGGTCTGCCTCGCCACGTGGGTTGCTCCCTGGCTGGCTGGGAATCGAACTCATGCTACAGAGGCTGCAGACTGCTCCATAGTATGGTGCTTAACCCCGTGCACCACCAGGGAGGCTCCATGGTGAATAATTTAAAAAGCTGTCTAGCTGCAGAAGGAAGATCATATACATGTATAATATACATACATATCATACATACAATATTTCTGATCTACTATCTAATTGCTAATAAGAGGTAAATTTGAGAATGTCAGTATATGTGAAATTTAAGTCTGTTTTATATATGATCACTTGTATATATTTCTTTATAGTGCAGTTTGATACTATGATTTCTAAAATTCCAAGATTGTGATTTTAATTAGTACCTATATTTACTGTGACATGAAAATGACTCAGGTCCCTCAGACAATGGATCTGTTCTCTGTGTTAGTTGCCACATTGTTTCCATAAAATAGCTGTTTTCAGTGTGAAACAAAAGGTATACTATGATATGGTGGCTTAAAATGCCATTGTTCTCTTAGTCATCTCTCTTCCATAGAGGAACACTGTCATGTTTATAATCCTTGTAATAGTTGAATGAAAAATAAATGACAACTACTTCAAGTCATCTAAGAATGGTGTTTTTTAAAAAAGGGGAATTTAATTACTTTGAAGTCAAATATTTGAAATCAAAGCCTGCTGGGTTTTATCTGAATTTTTCCATTTAAAACACTATAGCATATATTATATTTTGAAAGTGGAACACCAACTAGATGAACTTATATGGAATATATTTATCTGCAAGTGACAGAGAACAAGAGTCCAATATTTCAGAACTACTACTGCATGTACATGAATTAAATGTTATGTTGTGTTCTTTACAGTTGGCCTCTAGTCTTTTCCAAAGGAGGAATTATTTGGTTGCTATTAAAATAATGGTATTCTCAGCACTATAAAAATGCTCAGTGATTATTATATTTTTAAATAATTGAGCTCCAACCCATGAGCTAAAAAAGTTGTTTTTGAGAATTTCACACACTGCTCTTCCAGACATGTTTGGATCAGCACCCAAGACTTTATTAATAGAGGACATATAAATACTGTTCATAGGGAATTTATTCACAACTGCATTGCTGAGGAGCAACTAAAGTTTACTGTGGACACCAATGTTTTCCTTAAAGGTCTTTGGAATTTTATGTTCTACTTTGCTGATTTTTCAAGTAGAAAGAGGAGAATCTGGTACCAGAAATGTGTATTTGCTCCAAAAAAGACACTCAAAGAGATCTTGTGCCAGGAATGTCTCCCTCCAAAATATTTTCTTTGTTTTTGTTACCAAGTAGAATTCTCCAAAGGAAGTATTTCTTGGGGAAAAGCGGTAAAATTCCCACAAGAAATCCTGAGAGCTTTTCTTTTTACTTTCTTTTTATTCCTGTTTGTGGTAGAAAGTCATTAGATACTTCCTGAAAAGACAGTATTTTGTAATCTTTAAAAAATCTGTAACTAGGACATTGTTGATAGTAGCTTTTCTGGTGCTATTTGAATTATTGCCTAAAAACCTTCAAAAGTTAACCATGTTGGGCCTCCCTGGTGATGCAGGAGTTAAAGACAGAGCTATCAAGCTATTGGCAGCCACTGCAGCATGAGTTCTATCCCCGGCCAGCCAGGAAGCTAACCCACATGGCTCAGCAGACCTGTCCTGACTCACCTACTGCTCCCCTCAGTAGTGAATTTCAGTAGACCTGCCTGTTGTGCTCCTCATTCTGTCTGGGTGAATCTGCTCATCCCCCTGCACCTCTGGCCTACACCCCAGTGCTGGTATGCATGAATAAATAAATCTTTAAAAAAAAGTTAACCATGGTTCCTCATTTTACTCCACCTGCCCCCAGATCATGCTATCAAAGAGGATTTAATAATTCTGACCCTGAAGAACTCAAACTCATCTCCCTTCTTTTCTTTCTATCTCTCCCAGCAGAGCCCCCAGACTTTTAAGAAAACTGTAGAAGTATGATGACACACTAAGTCTCTCTCTACAGTTCCAACTTGTTAGCTCCAACCACAAACCATGTAAGTTAAGGCAATGTTCAGTTTTACAGTTACTTTCAGGAAGTAATTCTGAGAATTAGCACTGAATAGATTAAGAAGCATTTTTTGTTTTGTTTTGATGGTTCAGTTAAGCAAATCTCAGAACTGAAACTGAGTCATCTATAAAAACTCAGGTTTTGCAGCAACGGTGCCACATCTGCCTCATTCATACCTATCAGCCATTTTTTCTGCCACACTTGAGGTCAGGGTCTCACCTTCTGGAACAAAGTGTAGGGGAGAGGGGGAGACACTTGTTGAAAATAAAGATCCTTGGGCCCCACCACTTGCAAGCTGAATCATAGTGTTGGGGGTTGGGCCATCACTGTGTTTTTATAGTTAGCTCCAAAGATGATTTTCATACATACTAGTGTTTGAAATCTGCACTGAGACAACTGAATTGATCTTTTAATTCACAATGGTGTTTTAAATATTTCATCTAATTTGTCTAAAATATCTTTGCTAAAGTAATCAAAAAAATCTTTCGATTGCTTATTTTCTCATGTATTTAGTAAAACGTCTAATTTTAGGGAATTCCAAAAGTGTAAACCTAGTTAAATTTTAAACTCAATTGCTGACTCCTAACACACAAAAAACCTATGCTGAATTATTTCATATTTCTTAAATTGTCACGACCCTTGCCCTGCAAACTTTGTCGATTCAGTTGTCTCCTCCTTCTGAACCCTTCAAGACCAACTTAAATGCTCCCTCCTCTTTCAAACTTATCCTAATTCCTCTGATCAGATACAATCTATTTTTGAATTCTTCACACCCTTTATATTTATGTTAGAATGATATTTTGCCTGTGACACATGTGTCACCCTCCCTCTAGACTGCACAACCTCAAGGTAAAAAAAAAAAGTTATACAGTTAAAATTTAGTATTTGCTTGCCTAATAAGTGAAATGATTCATGTTTTGTTTTTGATCTTAGCAGAAATCATTTGAATGTCCTGTTGAATGCAATAATTAAGGTTGTATCAATTGTATACACCTCAGGTGAATATATCTTGAGTACAAATTAGGCTTAAGAATTTCTCTTTTTTCGGGCCTCCCTGGTGGCGCAGCGGTTGAGCGCTGGGTTTCGAAGCTGCCTGCAGCCGGTTCGATCCCCGGCTGCTCCCAGGCCACCGGAGGAGGGTCCCACATGGCGCGCAGACCTCTCCTGCCGCCCGCTGCTCCCCTCAGCAGTGTACTTCGGTCCTTCTGCCTGCTCTGCTCCCTGCTCTGGCTCTGGTGAATTCTCTCACCCTCCCGCGCTTCTGACTGTACCCAGTGCATGTATAAACCAAACAAACAAACAAATAATAAATAAATAAATAAGACATGCCTCTAGAAAATTAAAAAAAAAAAAAGAATTTCTCTTTTTTCATTCCGCCAATCACCTCATATTCAGGTATGCTGCCATTTATAGGAAATTTGGATTTCTATTTTTCTTCTCTGATAAACTCAATTATCACTTGGTATACTCTATTACAGGTGTTTCACTATAGTATTTTTAATATGTAAAGAGCAAAAAGGGAATTATTTACCAGACAACTCAGAATCAAAGGACCAAGAAATACATTCCATATTTTAATGGAAGAAGGTACAGTGAATTGTTATTGTACCAGCAAAAAGTTTTTTGAATTCTGGTGGGGTAAAAACTCATGTTGATAAAATTCTTAGAGTTTTGCCTATGGTAGGTTTCTCAATACAGATTATAAAGTGAAGTATGTAACTAGTTTTTTTCTAATAAATTAGTTAGCAAAATATCTCTTTTTGTAAATGTTGAATGAAAGTACTTTGGGAGTGGCTTTTTAGTTGCAGGGGAAAATGGACGTGACAGAATTGGTGGTCCACTGTAGAAGAGATTAGTAAGAAATTACAGATTGTAAGGAGGAGGAAATGATATTGGATGAGCAGTGAAAAACACTAAGAAATAAAGAGGGAAGGAACACAACAGGCTATGGAGGTGGACTATGGGTGATTTGGCAGCAGGTGCACTATGTTGGCAATATCTGAGGGGGATGGGGATGCTATAAAAATAGCAACAACAATGTAAGCCAATATTTACCTCGGTTAAAGTTAAAAATATTTTTAATGAAATTAATTACTAAGAGGAACAGATTTTTCTGTAAATCAACTTTTATAGATGAGGACTTTTCTATTCTGCACTGCTAATCAAAATTAAAAATGTTAGAAGACTTTCTCGAACTGAATAGGCATTTGATTCTTACATTTCCCTACTATCCTAATAAACCTAAAATATTAATCATAGTATATAATTTGAAGAACTGAGAGCTTCAAAGGAAGTTTTATAAAATAGATTAAAGAGGGCCTTCCCGGTGGCGCATCGGTTGAGCACTGGGTTGCGAAGCTGCCCGCAGCCTCTGCGGTGCCGTTTCTATCCCCAGCTGCTCCCTGGCCACCAGAGGAGGGTCCCACATGGCGCGCAGACCTCTCCTGCGCCTGCTGCTCCCCTCAGCAGTGTACCTCGGTCCTTCTGCCTGCTCTGCTCCCCGCTCTGGTGAATTCTCTCACCCTCCCGCGCTTCTGACTGTACCCAGTGCATGTATAAACAAACAAACAAACAAACAAAACATGACTCTATTAAAATAAATAAATAAATGAAATAGATTGAAGAGCTTTAGAAACAAGAAATTCAAAAAGAAAACATGTAAACATTTAACTTACTACAGAAACAAGCTTTTGATAATATTGAGCTTCAGGGTAAATTTTTAAAATTGATATTTATTAACATTTCTTTTCATTAAGGATAGAAATCTGGGAAGTGTGGGGAATAAGAGTCTATCTTGGCATCAGTAAAAGGTATTTTTTATTGCTTGACAGAAGAAAAATTGTCGGGGACCAGACCTGAACATCAGGGTTCTTGCCTAAAGCAGGTACTGAATGTTAGCTCCAGTGAAGGTTTCAAGTTTCCTATTGTGACGACTGAACCCTTCCCCCTGCTTGCTCCTTGTGGCTTGTTTGCATTGGTGGTTTCTCCTTGTTCGAGATAACGAGAGACCTCCCCCCTCTGAACCCTATATAACATTGTACACATTCCTGAATAAATGACACTGGCGATGATCCTGGCTTTGTCTCCACTCCTCGCGTACCCCTGTCCTATACCAAGCCCCTGCTTCCTCCCCCGGGTACCACGTTGATCTGCCCGGCTGGCCCAGACAAAAAATAATATTCCCTTTCCTACTCATGGGTATGCTTCCAAATCATTTGTGATACAAGACAGTCAGTCTCGGACAAAGATTTAATTGGAAGCGAACCAGAAGATGGATCAGCCAGATCTCTATAACCTTCAAAATACAAACAATGCATATATCTATTAGTTTTCTATTTTGCTCTGTAACTTGTTGCCACAAATCTGCTGTCTTACAGTTCTTCACAGATTGTCTCAGTCTTCTAGCTCACAAGATCAGTATCAGTGTCTGTACTAAAAGCAAGATGTCCTTACAATAACAACTGCTGGCATGGACGTGGAAGAACAGCAACTGTCATTGTTGGTGGGAATATAAAATGAAAGATAGCTTTGAAGTTTCTTACAAGGTGAACATACGATTCCCCTAACTTATTTTTTTCTGTTACTTGTATCTATACCTTTTATTTTCAACATCTTTAATGAGATATAATTGAGACACAAAGAACTGCACAATTAAGTTGTATTTTTATGAGTTTAGATATACTCAAACATCAATGATACCATCAGCACCATCAAGGTAAAGACATACCCAACATTTCACAGAATTTCACAACATTTCACACATTTCACACCAACAGTGTCCTGTTGTGGTTGCGTGTGTTTGTGTCTGTGTGTTGACAACATTGAAAAGGTATTAGATAAGTTATCATTTAAGTCCTTTGATCACTTTTAACTTTCTTTTTTTTTTTTTTTTTGCTATTGAGATATAAGAGTTCCTTACATATTTTGGAAATTAGCTGCTTATCATTTATATGGTTTGGAAATACTTTTTCCCCATTCTGTAGGCTGCCTTTTCATTCTGCTAGTTAACTGGCACATTTCTCAAGTTTTTTCCAAACACTGAAGAGCAGGAAATGCTTTCAAGCTCATTTTAAAAGCTCAGTATCACCCTGATACCAAAGCCAGGGAGATACCAGAGAAATGTAGAGTCCAACACCTTATGACATGGAAAAAAATCCCCAAATACCAACTAACAAAATTCAATTGCACATTCTAAGGATCATACTAAGGATGATCTAGAGGGATTAAATCTGGGATGCAAGGATAGTTCAACATACTCAAATCTATGTAATCTACCACATTAACAGAATGGAGACTAGAAACAACTTGATCTCAACAGATGTAGTGAAAGCATTTCACAAATTCAACACATTTCATGAGAAAAACACTCAACCAACTTAAGAAAAAATTAAAAATATACTGCAACATATTAAAGGTCACATATAATAAGCCTAAGTATAACATTATACTAAGTAGGGTCTCTCCGGTGGCACAGCGGGTTGAGCACAGCGCTGTGAAGCTGTCCACAGCCTCTGCCGTGTGAGTTCGATTCCTGGCCAGCCAGGAATCTGGCTCCCCATTCTGTCTCTGGTGAATCCTCTCACCCTCCCACGGCTCTGGCCTGTACCCCAGCTTCTGTATAAATAAAAAATCTTAAAAAAAATTATTTAAAAAAAAATTTATACTTAGTAAAGCTGGATGTCAATGATGCCCACCTCCATCACTTCCATTCAGCTAAGTACCAGAAGTCCCATCAAAAAGTATTGGTAATAGATTTATGTATGCCTATGTCTACATAGCATCACTGTCCATAATTGCCAAGTCATGAAATCAACCCAGGTACTCTTCAACACATGAATGGATAATAAAACTGTGGAATATATACTCAGAGGAGTACTACAAGGTATGAAAAAAGATGAAATTGTAGTATTTGGGACATAGTGGATGGACCTAAAAGTGATTATGCTAAGTGAAGTAAGTCAAAAAATGAAAAATATCAACAGTTTCACTTGTACTTGCAACATAAATAATAAAAAAAAGCATACAAAGGCACAGCATAACAGGAATTAACCTTAAACTCAGTGAAAGAATATAATCATTACCAGAGGGGACAGTAGGCAGGGAACATGGGATGGAAGAGGTAGACAGCTAGGCATTGGCACTGGTAGCTTAGTGAAGAGTGAGTGGAAGAGGTGGACATATGCGGGAGCAAAAATGTAATCACAAAAATTAAATAAAAATTTTTTAAAAAGTAACAAGTATAAGTAAAAGGCATCCACATTAGAAGGATCAAATAAAATTTTCTGTGTGCAGGTGACATAACCCTATATGTAGAAAATCCTAAAGAATCCTCCCACCAAAACAAACAAAAAAAAAATTAGAACTAGTAAATGAATTCACTAAAATTATAGGACACAAAATCAACTTGCAAAAAGTTTCATTTCTACACATTAATGAATCATCCCAAAAGGAAATTAAGAAAATAATGCTATTTATATTGTCAATAATACTAAAATACTTAGGATAAACTTAACTAAGCAGGTAGAAGGCCACTTATACACTGAAAACTACAAGATTGCTGAAATAAATTAAAAGAGACACAAATGGAAAGATCTCATTTTCAAGAGCTGGAAGACTTAGTATTATTAAAATGCCCATTATTAGCTAAAGCAATCTACAGATTCAATATAATTGTCATTAAAACCCCAATAGCATTTTATACAAACAGAATAAAAAATCTTCAAATTAGTATGGAATCACAAAAAACCCAGAACAGTCAAAGCAATCTTAAGAACAAAAGCTTTCTATATACCTTTTAACTTCAAATTTCATAATACAGTACATATATAGCATAGGTTACAGTAGTTAAAAGTCTAGCACAGGCATAAGGAGAGATGAAGACAAATGAAACAGAATATAGAGTACCCAGAAATAATCTCATGCATGTACAATGAACTGATGTTTGACAAGAGTGCTAAGAACACTCAAGGGAAGGATATGAGACTTCATCAAATTTAACTGAAAAACCAGGTATCAACACACAAAAAATTGAAACTGGACATCACTTTACACCACATCCAAAAATCAAATCAAAATAGTTTAAAGACTTAAATGTGAGGCCTGAAGTTGCAAAACTTCTAGAAGTTTTCTTCTAGCTCAGCTGGGTAACAGGGGATATGTCAGCAATGATAAGACAAAGATAGTACCTATACTCTTCAAAATATAATGAAATGGTCTTCAGTCCCAGAACCACAGTCTCATAATAAGAAAAAACATCAGGCCACTTCACTGAACACTACTCTCAGCTGCTAACCATCACTGATCTTAAAACTCTCCTTCCAACTGTGTCTATATCACCCAATATCTTCACTGATGGAGACTGGACAAAAAGGATTAGCAATGATAGAAGAGAAAAACATACACTTTGCAGTTGCTTCGAAAGACAGTCACAAGCAGATATTTGTCAGTCCAGATTCCCCCATAGCTCACCCTCACTTCTCAGGAAGGTTTCACCAGGGATAGTGTAAATCCAAATTGATACATTTTGAGAACGGGAACTAAGCAGTGTGAATTTATCTTGCGAGAAGTATAGCTTTGAACCTGTGATTGGCAGAGAATCAAAGGGTCTTGGATATTCTATTTTGTCACAGAACATTGCACCCCAACAGTTTTCTCTGGAGTTTCAAAAGCATGTTAGTGAAAACCCAGATCAGAAAACAACACCTAAGCAAAAGTCTCTCACACAGAAATGGAAGTGAGGGCTGAGAATTTGGCTCCAGAAAATGTGGCCCAGGAGATCGTATCATACACTTGCTTTGCTTGGAAGAGGGAGGTAGTCGGTATATCGTTTTCTATTGCTGTTGTAACAAAGTCTCATGAGTATGTTGGCTTAAAATGATAGAAATCATCATTTTACAGTTTTGGACATCAGAAGTCCAAAATCAGTGTCACTAGGCCACAAGCGAGATAGAGGCTGACCCAAGTTCCTTCTACACGTTCTATGACAGAACATATTTTCTGCCTTTTCCTGCTCTGAAGGCTGACTTCATTCCTAGACTTTTGGCTAGTTTTTTTCCTTCTTCAAAGTCAGCAACACTAGGTCAAAGCCTCTTCCTATGTACCTCTCAGATTCTCTGCACCTGGGGAAAGCTCTGGGCTTGAGGAACTTGTGACTAGGCTGACCCCACCTGGATAATACAGAATAGCCACACCATTTGAAAATCCTTAATTTTAAGTACTTGTGCAATGTTCCTTTTGTCATGTAAAATAGCATCCTCTGGCTCTGATGAGGAGATCCAGGGCATCTTTACGGGCAATCTAAAAACACATCTGAGACATGTAGTCACATACATCTCTAGTTGTTTACTGGTTATTATCCCCTTAGTACATCTACAACACAGAATCTCCAAAACTAAAGCAATCTTCCACCAAATGGCATTGGGGATATCTCCATCCAACAACATAAGCCTGAAACTGGACATTAGTCTGTAAGCCCTCATTGGAGTGAAAAAAAATGCTTATTTTAATACTTAAATAATTTTCTGATCTATCCCTCCTGTATCTGTACTAGTACCAACTACCACTGTGCATTTTTTATTCTCTTTGAAAGGAAGGGCTTTTGACTAAGTGTCTAACATTTGCTAGCTGGTGAATCTACCCACGTAAATTAGGTGACACTGTTGTCTCCCTCAAAGAATTTACAACCTAGCAGAGAAAGTACACACTAAGCAAATGTGTCATAAATGTCTTGGGGTATTTCTAAGCTTCCTGATCATGCATCATGGTTCAGTTTTCAAAAACTGAAGGAAAAAGTTGTGAATTTTCAAAAAAAAAAAAAAAAAAAAAGACCAACAAGCAGGCTTATTTAAATTCTGTCAAGAGTAAGAACATTCTAATGTGTGTACACTGTCTTTTTCCTGATTCTGGAGTATAAAGAAAATAAAGTCAAAATTAGATGTAGAACTATGACAACTTACTTTCAAAGCATCAAGTTAAAATGGCTTTTAGGCCACATCTTGAGCAATTACTATCCAAATATAGTTCAATTTCAGACCATAGGGCCCTACACTGGTAACAAAGCAGAATGTCTGGATATGTACATTTTTTAAAAGTTCCCTTGAGTGTGTTGTACACAAGTAACATTAAAAAATTATTCAACCAACTTCACCTCACCAACGCTGGCTTCTATTTACAGTTTCTATTGTCTGCCAACATGCCTTGGCTCACAAACTTTCTCTAACATTAGGAAATTATTGAACCAATTTCAACTCACCAGTACGCACCTCATTTTCCAGCTGCTATAGGCTGTCCACATTCTTTCATGCGTGACCTATTTCTATCTGCAAAGCTAAGAATGGCAGATGAAGCCCACCTCTCTTTCTTGTTGGTGGACATCTCCCTCTCTCCCTGCTTTCTCCTCTCATGCCTCCTCCTGCTCTTCTCCCTCCAACCAGGAAAGTTTCTCTCCTTTAAAGTCTCAAGTGATTAAATGGTCCAACCTGGATAATCCAGGTTAATTTTCTCTTTCAAGTACCTAACTTTAATCACCTGTTCAAATCCCCCTTTGCCCGGCACAGCAACACATTTAAAGTTTCCAAGAAATAGAATGTTGGCACCTTGGAAGAAAGGGGGACATTATTCTTCCCACCAAAATACACATTGGGTGCTGAGAACCCTTTCTTAGCTGATACACATTAGCACATTCTTTTTACCCAGGTGAAAACAAGGAGATACTGAAAAGACTTTTACATGAAAGACATACTAAAAAGACTGTACATCCCTCAGCTTGTGATCCAGAATGGAGCCATAAGCTCAAAAGCAGAATATGTACCTTCCAATAGCCAACATGGGTCTCTAGTTTATAAAACAGTTAATGGCTAATAGTTTAGCAGTTGGTTCTTAGAGATGCTTAATAAGGCTATTAGACTATTATTTTTTTTATTGTAGGATTCTCCAAAGAAATATAACCATATAATATACACAGATAGAAAAAAATTTTATGTGATTGGTTCATACAATTCTGAAGATTGAGAAGTCCCATGATATGCCTCTGCAAGCTAAACAGGACAACCATGGTGAGGTTCCAGTCCAAACCCTAAGGCATGAGCACCAGGGGAGTCAATGGCAAAAGTCTTAGTGTCAGTCAAGTCTGAAGGTCCAAGAATCTGATATCTGAGAGCAAGAGAAGATAGATATCCTAATTCACACAGACAGCAAGTGTATCCTTCTTTCATTTCTTGTACTCAGACTTTTAATGGATTGGATGATTCCCACACACATTGATAAATATGGATCTTTTGTGTTCACTGTACCAATTCAAGTGCTAATCTCTCAGAAACACAGAAACCTCCAGAAAGGATGTTTACCAGCTATATGAACATCCCTTAGCTCAGTCAAGATGACACATAAAAGTAACCATCACTGTTATCAAGTGTCTGTAGTGTGTTAAGGATCAGATAGAGATTATAGCTTGGGTAAAGAAGCAGGAGATGCACACTCTAATTTGGATTACTATCTCTGTAATTATATCATACTGTCATCAATAGGAAGTCAAACATGAAGGGGTTTACATATAGTGCACAATTCTTATTTTAATATTATCTACTAAAGTATATCACGATCAACTTTTAGAAGTCTGAAACTTACTTGCCTGTATTCTATTTGTGATGCTTTGTAGTTCTGTGGGCAGTTTAGCAACACACTAAGAAGTAATGGACTGAGATGTTGAACTTCAGATGTTGAAATTTTTCATAAGGATGAGTAGCAGTATAGAGCACAGGAGAAAGAAATAAAAGGCATATGGACTAAGATCTACTTTATTTGTTAATTAACCGCAGTTCCTTTTTAAACAAGAAAACTCTTGACATTTTGGATGTAAGATGCTATAATCAAAGCCACATAAATGGCAATGCAACAAGAAGGCAAAAACAGACGACAACGGATGCACTTCGTGCTCTATACAAAGAGCTTCACTCAGGAAACCCCAAAATGACATACTGTTTTCATCACACATGTGCCCTCAGAGATAAACAAATTCAGTGGAGATGTGCATTTGTTGAAAGACATTCATACTTTTCATTTGAACTTCTCTGCTCAGTGTTAAGACTAATTAAATCTATGTCGACTGGTTTCTATTGGAAGTTTCATGAGGCAAGCACTAAGACATGCATATACATTTGGTATAACCGACTAGCACCAAAGCAAATTAAATTTGTATCTGTATTTTTCTGAATGAGGAGGTGCTCTGAAATAGGATTATGTTGCAAAAATGAAGGCACTGAGCCCCAAATCTGACATTTTGCTACATAAAAAGTCAATTGAGAGGCAGATTGCCATACCAATCCCAATTTGTTATAAGTCTCTCTAAACATTCTCAATGCCATCTAAAACACATGTGAAGAGAAGAATAAGTTACCCGGTTTATTAAACAAGACACCAGAAAATGTATCCCTGGTGCATTACTTGATTAAGTATCAGATATCCTTCTCAGAGCCAACTGGATCATCAGAAAATGCTGTTAGTTCCTCATACAGTTCGGGAAAGAATTATGGATGTGGAGCTAGCTGAGACCTAAGAGTAGCAACAGTGGACATCAAACATCAGCCACAATTTATAAAGGAGATAGAACTCAGATCTCTGAAAGGATCCTGGTTGCTCAATTATCTGTCAGAAGGCTTATCATTCAAGCATCTCAGCAGGGATCCACTTCCCCCTACCACCCCCCATTATGTTTTTATTCCCAGAGGAGTAGAAACAAACAGAAACATCTTGCTTTTCTCTCTCCCTGACCTCAACCACTCATGTGGCACACAAAATTATAACATAGGATATTAGAAGGAAAAAAAAAAAAACATTAAAAAAACTTAGTTGATAGAGCTGGACTGAGGTTCAGAAATAAGAGAGAAATCACAGTAAACTTACCCACTATAAACCTTCAACAGAATGCACATGCTTATTGAATTGTTATCCTAGTTCTAGACATGTTCCAAATCTATATATTTACATATCCTATAGCAACCATTTGTTCGCAAATTGAAATAATTGTTTTTCTCAATTTTTTCTTTTTTTCCTATTTCTGTCACTTTTGCTATCATTCTTCCCAAGCTAGACACCTTCAAACCATCTTTTACTCTAAAGCAAAATGTTTGCTGGATTTTAAATTTCTTCTAGCTGTTGTTCAAATTTCCCTAGTTCAATAAGCCCACTCCAGAATGTTAACTGGGCTTGATAGTGTGAACTAAATTGGAAAAGACTCATAATATGTATGCAAATATAAAAATCATAAGGTTTTAAAATAAATTGAACTATTTAGAAGTGGTTGGGAAGTGACAAAAGTATTCATGAATATCAATTATATTAAAGATGTTTTAATGTCAATATTCCTCACATACAACTAACTCAATATTTTTTAAGTATATACTCCTCTGAAGACTGAACAAAAATCTTTTCATGTTATTACTATGAGGTCATTTTAAGGTATCTGTATTGTTTAGTCTCACAAATCCCTAGTTTTGTGATCTGTAGCTCCTGTTGGGTGCCTTGCATGCTAAGAGAACAGTAGGAAGTTAACATCTGTATCATTCCTTCCTAGTCACCATCCTCATTCACATCACTGGCTTTTTTCCTCTTATCTGAAATCTCACCCACTTAGATGACTCGGTTTGTACTCATACAAGAGTGAACATATTACTTGATGACCCTTGAGAATAAAGCAAGTGAAAAGAACCTAAACTTGACCAAGTAATATAGAAAACTGCTTGGATAAATAACTACCACCTGTATTTTGCAGTGTGAATTAAGCAGACATCTAAGAGATGGACAAACTGCTTGAAATGAGTCTATGTTATGAGAGATGTTAAATATAAAGTGACTTAATGAGACATATGGCAGGAAGTTGAAAGCACTAGTTTGCCAAGAATAAATTTAATAATTCAGTCTACTTCTAAAAAGTAAGCACATTTCCCCAATTCAGAGAAGACTAGTGCCGTCCAAACATGAATTTAACATGTATTATTTTGAGGTCATGGGGGCTGAAGGGCAGCATCTCTTGTACCCCTTAGGGGAACAAAACAAGTTGAAAATGGAGGGTTTCTGTATGCATTTGCTATTTAATATCAAACTTAGTCTATTTTCTATACTGGGTCTAGAGCAAAAGAATTTCTTTTACATCTTCTCGAAGCATAATGAAAATGTCATACCCAGTAATGAAAGATACCAAACAGCACCCTTCTCACTTTTCCAACGCAAGCTAATTCTGACTCTTTCTAGACAATATAGATACACTGTGTGGGGAAGAAAGACATTTCATTGATTTTCTTCACATAAGCAAAGAGAGAAACTCAGGCTAATAGTTCCTTGCTATTAAATGGAAGATAGGGGGGGAAATCTGGGACTATATTGCCTTCTTATACATCCTCTTTCAGCAACTACATCATTAGGGATATTGTATGCTACAAAAATCAACCATTAAAGAGTTATTTGAAATTTCACTAGGGTGACAGATTCAAAAATCCTAGAGAGAGAAAGACACACCCCTGATGTCACTATCAGACCCACATCCACACCCATATCCACACAAGTCCTAATTCCAAGGACAACTAAATCCATCACTGTCACTGCCAGGATTCTAACTCTAAAATGTGTGTGGACAGATCCATCACATATGCTGTCACCATTTATATTCTATGCTCTGTACTCCTAGATAATCTCTACTATACTCTCTGATACTAAAACTGAAAAAAAGAACCCCAGAAGTATTCAAATGAATATCAATGGGACACACACAACTTAACGCAAGCTTCAACTCCTTTTGCTCTTTTTTTTTTTTTACTGTTTTATATCCTTAAAACTACTGACCTTCCCACTCTTATCCATGAACTATGACTGAACTTCCACCCACTCAAATTATTTTTCTTCTTTGCTTTGATGTATGGTCTAGTTTCTGGTGCCCAAAATGTGTCTTCCCTTCTTCTCTGATATCCCCAACTTCTGCTTGTGCTTACTGTCTCATGAAATACCACTATCAGATCAGACTTGGAGTCTACTGAATCAACTGCACTTAAGCAATATGTGAGGCTGCTATCAATGAAATGAATCATGAAATCCTGAATGACTACCAATTGTTTAGGACCCGGATAGAACTGCTGACATTATAGTGATTGATTCTTATACTTCAGTGCTGAGAATGTAGTTAGAGTCCAAACTAACCAACAAGTAACAGTAAAACAAAAAGCAGTATCATGAGCCAAATGGCACAGTCCAGATTTGTTAGGCTATTAAGATTCAAAAGCAAAGTACAAGTGGAGTAAAAATCTGTTAAAAAGCTATAGCCCAGCTGAATGGGCCAGCCTAAGCTAGATAATGAAAAAAAGATCAGGATCTGGTAAAGTAAAAAGAGAATGAACAATCCAATCAACATGAATATATTAAGAGCAAAGGCGAAGATATGAGAATGACAATAGCGAGTTCTAGAGTGCTGTGGCATGTGTCACTCACCAGGTGGCCAAAGATGAATGAAATCTGGGTAATAGACATAAGTGAACCTGAATGTATAAGGAAAAGACTGAATCTATCTTGATAAAGTTTTTTGATTTGGACAATAACAAATCCTATAAAGCTTATTGTAGAATTGAGGTTACCTAAGTGGCAGAGAGAGAGAGAGGAGAACAAAGTTGGGAGGGGGCACAATGGACTATGGCAAAGGACTTTCAGTGTCTTGGTGGTTAGAGTGTGGTGTGGTAACATACAGCTCAGGGTGTGATCCTATACCTCCAAATCAATAGAATTTTGTAAAACAATGTCACCTCAATTTAAAAAAAATTGTATAAAAAATACAAATTATAAATTTAAAAAATTTTGGTTGGAGAAACTATTTCAGGCTAATGAACAGATGTAATAATTATAGTAACAGAAATCTGTGCAACAGATAAATCCCCTATCTCACTGGCTTAACATAGTAGACATATTTCTTATTTATGTGAAGTCCAAATCAGGGGTTTCTGATTAGAGACAAGTTTGTATTGGGGTTGGTTAAATGAATGAGATCATAACTCATATGTAGCTTTCCGTCAGCATTCATTTATTAGACAGTCACTTAGCAAACATTTTTTAAGCACCTGCTACATGTTATGCTGCATGTTAAGCACTCCGCTTGGCTGACATTCAACATGGGCACAGGCATGGCTCTGCGGGAGATCCCTGCTATACAGGAAGCTAAGCAGCATAAAAATGAATTTTGTATTGTTTGCTGTGGAGCACAAGGGAAGGATTTTACAGATTGTGAAAGGCTCAAACTAGAGGATTTTAGTGAGAATTACTTGACAGTCCAATGGGAACAGTTGCTCTAGTAAGTGCTTGAAATAAACATTGTAAATCCCCCTGAATTCAGTGGAAAAACACCTGATTTTTAATCTGTTGATTCTTATCAGCTACAAAGCCAGCTGCCATACCACCACTCCCTAAGTGTGGGTGTTGTGTATGTGTGTGTCCTCTGTGGCATTATAAGGACATCCTACTTTTGGTGGCCACTGCTGAACAGAATGTCTTCAGTTTCATGCAGGCATATCAGAACCAGGAACGGGAGAAAAAGTTTTGATATCCTGACTCCAGTACTAGGTGTGTTTGTCTGGTAGACTCATCAATGCTTTTGATTTTCTCCTATAAAAAACTGATAAAATCTCTTCCAGCTCCAGCTCAAAATAAGAATTTAATATTCTGATTGAAAATATATTTCTCCTCAGGGAATATCTCTTCAATGCACTGGATTGGACACTCATCTATTTGCACAGTTATCTACATAGAAACAGTAGATTGTAGTGGTTATCAGTGTGGGATTTGAAGTCAGTCTCACTAGGTTCAAATCCTGCATAATACTATTTTTTTAGCTGCCTGGACAAAAAAAATAAACCTCTGTCTCCAGTTTCTGTAAAATGAAGATTAGGACATAGCTCCTTTGATAGGTAATGAAGATTAAATGAGTTAATAATAGGAGACAAAACCTTTGTCCCAGAGCCCTAAATTTCTCAGTAAATCTTTTCACGGTGTCCCCAGGTCAAGTGAAATACATAACAGTCCCATGTCTTCAGTAACTGTGTCCAAACAATGAGTATTTAAGTCCTAACAATTTATAGTAGCCACTGAAACCAGAGTACACATGTATTAAAGAAAAATGATGTTGCAAATATATAAAATAACTGCAGGGGATATTACATGATCTAAGCTGGACATTTAAATAGCTTGAGCTAGAGTTTAAGCAGTGCCCAACACATACTAAGTGTCACAATTCCCTTCAATATTTGAAATATTCATTCCTCAGAGTCCCTGTGACTTTGTTGATATTCCCCCAGTACCCAGACTGGGGATCACAGAATCTCCTCATTTAAAGCACTTAGAGTAGTGCCTGCAACGTACCATACCAGAGTTCCATAAATGTTAGGTATTTGCTTATTTCTTCTCTGATAAGCAACAATCATCAGAGGTAAGTTTAAGTTTCATTACAAAGATCTTCAGATTAGGAAACAGAGCTTCAGAATGTGAAATACTTTACCCATTGATAATGGAGTGGAGAAAAAAGAATTCTCATCCCAGTTTATCTGGATCCAAAGTCTAGATAAACTCTTTCCAGTATGTCACACTGCCTTCTTTTAGTTCAAGACCTGGCTATAATGGTAAACTAAAGTTTTAGATCGATCACACACACACACACACACCCGCTCTATCTCTTTGTATATACATATGGCATATTGGTAAGAGATATTTCCTCTCCTTGTGTTCTAATCTATTAATATACTTAATTTAGTATTCTAAATTACGAAACATCTCAAACAAGCTGAAGAGCAGAGGATAATATATAACTGTTACCAAAATGTTATCGATGTTAACATTATACCATGTTTGTTTCAAATTTTTGAAGCAATAAAGTTGTACTCTCACCTCCACCTATCCCTTCTTCATTCCTTTCTTCCTAAAAGGAAACACGACCTTGTAGTTGGTATAATCTCTGTGCACATTTTTATTCTTTCGCTATACACATATATGCACGATGTCTATAAACCATGCAAACTCTAGGAGGTCAGCATCTATATACATTTATCTTTACATTATCTTTTCAATGTTGTATCCTCAGTGCCTAGAACAGTCTGGCACCTGACACTCCACAAATTTTTCTGAATGATTAAACAATAGAGATGTTCATATTTTTTAATGTATACATTATAATACTATTTTTTTTCTTGCAGTTTCCTTTTTTCTACAGTACATTTCTGATATTACTCATTGATATGTGTAGATCTAGCTTATTCATTGTAATTCCTAGACAGTATTCCCTTGCATGAATTCTCAGCATGTTATCTATCAGTTTGCCTAAGGACATTCAGATGGCACAGTATTAAAAAATCCTGCTTTTAAAGTTGTTGCACAAATTATAATAATATTGAAATATTTTCTCATATTTGTCAGATTGATAAAATTTACTATTATGATAAATCTCAGTGTTGGTGGTAACTCATATATATTGTTGGTGGGACCCTAGAAATAATTAGTAAAACTTAAGATATCAAATGCCACCATCTTGCAAACTATTTCTAGGTGTAAACTATGAGGAAGTGAAAACACGAATGCTGTGTCTCAATACTTTAAAAGCAGTAAGATTTGTGAGCTATTTTCTCTTGTTTTTGTCATTTACCAATGTGTAACAACACTACGCCAAAATTTCATTCATTTTATTACCATCAAATATTTTGTGGATCACTGATTCAGAAAGGAAATAATGGTCACAGCTTCATGATGGGAAAACCTAACATCTGAGAAAATAAATCAACTGAAGCATTTTTACTCAGAGGCCTGCTAGTTAATGCTGGTTGAGCAACCACAGTTGTTAGATAATCTCTGTGAGGGGTCTGCATGTGTCCTGGTTTCCTCACAGCATCCAGCATCACACATGTGGGTTCAGAGGCCAACAGGTGGGTCCCAAGAGAACAAGGTAGAAACTGATTTTTTATCATCTAATCTCAGAAGTGACACGGCATTCCTTTCCCCTAGTCGCTGGGCTTACTCAGATCAAAGCACTCATCACAGTCTAAGCCCATCCAGAGGAAATTAGGAAAAACAGGTGCCATCTCTCAATGAGAGGAGATTCAAAAAAACATACAGATAAACACTGTTGTAACCATTTTGAAACAAATAACACCTGCATTATCTCCAAATCCTCCTTCCTCACTCCTCTTTTACTCAATCTCTATTATTTCATTTCATTTTACTCAATCTCTATTATTTCCTTGCAATTATTAGGCATTTGGAACTCTGCATAAATTATCTGCATCATATATATACAGATATATACTTACATATATCAAAGTTGTGGCTATCTCTAATTCTTATCATTTATTACTATCATTTCCCTGCATCAAAGAGTATTTTTATCAGCCTCTGCCACCACACACTATTATGCCAGAGATAGTTCCCTGCATGGCTTTGTTCTTCAGTGGTAAGATGAAACAAGCATTTACTTGCACTGTTCCTGCAGGCCTTTACCTGCAGTACTATATATACATGGTTATCTTCCATGCGTTGGCCTTCTTACTCCTACTGTAGTTTTTTCTCTTGTTTGGGAAGAGCTATATAAAATTAGTGCTTGTTCCATAATTATTTTGCTATTCTTTTATAGATAACCTATCTAATAACTTATGTTCTATTATTTTATCATTTATAGTAAATATGCATGGCTTCCTGAATTGCTTTATATGTTCTAGACATGTTTAGAGTTTTCTTTTGGATTTTATTTTTTTACTTAATATAAGAAATAAGGTAGAAGGCAGGAGATTGCCTGCTGAAAGACCATTTTAGACTCTCAACCTAGAAAAATTATATCAACATCTTTAAACATCAGTTCGGAAAACCAAGGATCTTCTAAAATAAATTATCTTCTTTAGGGGTTTCCCTATGGGTTGTGGTACATTCAAATAACCTAGAAAACCGTAGGGATTTTCCAACCCTGAGAGTGTATTTGATACTCAGAAAATAGAATTTTTAATTATAGTGTGCAACTCAAAATTCAAGGGTTATTTGATACTCAATTTTAGAAACTGCTTTGGCCTAGTTAATGCAATATCACTTTTCTCTTTCTTCTCATCTCATTAACTCCCCAAATCTATTTTATGACATTTGCTCACATATCATTTTCATCTCAATCATTGATTTTAAGTTTTTTTTTTTTAATATATAAGGAAGGTAAAGATTTTGTGATAATAGCTTACAAAGAAAGAGAAAGGAAATGAAAAAAGGAAGGGAATGGAAAATATTTAAATCAAAGATTAATTGAATCATCTTAGCTCTGTCAATTGGGCAACAAGGGTATGTCTTTCTTCTCCCAATACGGTCCATTCCAGCTGTACAAACTCCTCAGCATTCTCCCATGTCCTATGTCCCTTCATGCCTCTGTCTCTGAACATGCAGGTTATGATGCCTGGAATGACCCTCCCCTTACTTCTGATGAGATCTCTCCGCTCAGATGCTATTTTCTCTGTCAAATCATGGTTCCTGTTTCAAATATATAGTCTTTCCATGTCATGTTGAAAACCTATTTACATGTCTCTCTTTCTCACTAAGTCTCTCAGGGACTGGACCCATGGTTTACTCATTTCTGTAATCCTAGTACCAGACAAATATTTATTCATGTATGATGAATGGCTACATTTATGACCTTGAATAGCTTAGGACTGAGCCTATCTGGGCTTTCTGCTTTTTAGAATAGAATATTATCTAACTTAAAGGATTGTTTTTAGATTAAATGAATTAATCTGTGCAGAACACAATGCTTTGCATATAATTCATATCCAGTAAATATTTAGCTGTTATTGCTATGTATATTTTTAAAATAGTGCATTTAACCACCAATATCCTATAGTTTTAAATAAGTCATGAAAATGGATACTTGATTTTTTTTAAAGTAAAAGACAATTTGCCAGATGGTTTAAATATCAATGTTAAACCAATAGCCTTCTTCATCATGTAATGAAGTCTTTCTATAAATATCCTACATCTGGAGGTCTTCTATCTCTGCAACAGAAAAGTCCATTTGTACTATGGTATCATAAACTGCTTACAAGGAAGAAAAGCTCACAACTACTAATACTCAGGGCCATCAACGTAAGCTCTGGGACATCACACATATTTTTGGCAGCTCCTTTATCAGCTCTCTTTTGTTACATAAATCATCAGATTTATGATTTAATTTTTCACATTAAAGATTCAGAATAGATTAATTTACCTAGCAGCTGTTTTTTATTACTGACAACTTTTATGAAGAAACAAAGCCAATGAGACAGGCCATGAATTACTGCTGATTTGAAGAGAAATTGCTTGGATGAGACCGTTTCTTTTTTTAAAAAAAGAAGTGACAAATGAACCAGAGATAGAAAAAGGCAGTCCCCCAGCTTTGTTTGGTAAAATGTTAAAAATTAGAGCAATGAGAAGCATCACCCACATACTAAGATGCAGATTGTAGTCATTGGATTTAAAAGAAGTAAATTTTACTTCTTCAGTTGAGTTTTAAGTATTTTCTAAATAATAGATAAGTTCATATAAATATTAAAAACCACATCACATATCACACATTCAGGATATATCTAAATTATTCAATGCATTGGCAGTAATAATTGTCAGCAAGGTTTTATGATATGAATATATCCACTTCCACCTTTCTTTTTATTCCAGTACAGTTTACCAAACATAGATTGTAAATTAAGGTATTTTTGAGATTTATTTATATTGGGGGATTCCAGTGGAAAAAAATATTTTAGTATTGATTAATATAACTTTTAGCAGTGTAATCAAACTTCCCAAAATGAACATTTTGATTGAAACCATGCCCTACAAACTTAATTAAAAAAAAAAAAAAGGTACACAGAGTTTGAAAGGTTTGGATTTCTAGTACATGTAGTTATTAAACTTTGTAAATAACATGCAAAAATCATTTTGTAAATCAGGCATTTCACCTATTTTAACAATTGCAGCAGATTATTAACCACCTGCCATCTATGCATACCCAATTTTATTTTTATCAAACCACTCACTCACCAAAAATATTTCATAACAACATATAATAAGGTGACAAGACAGCAGAGGACATGAAAGGGAATGGAGTTGAAAGAAAAATTCATTAGTGTGAAGTTTTCTAATTTGCAGTCTTCACCAAAATATGCTTCACTGTGGAAATTATGCTTCTTTTCAGTTAATTGGGGGGATGGGAGGGATTTTATTACTGAGGATAGGCTAAATTTATTCTGTATTAACAACCTACCCAAAAATCAGTGGCTTAACTCAAGAAAAGACTTTTTCTCATTTTTCTCCTTTAACATCTGCTGTGATTCTGATGATATGCAGACTGCTTTAGCCATTGGTCCACTATCCAACCACAAAGCCTCCACTGTACTTGCTGCAGCAGGAGGATGGGGGCACAGGAGAATCTTACATGTGAAGTTAAGTGCACCCTGGTAATTAAATGACTTATCCTGTAAGTCATTCCATTCACAGCTCATAACTGTTTTCCATTGGCTCAGAAGGATAGGATCCAGACATAATTGAAAACACTAGAAATGTCTATCTTAAGATTCTGAACAAAACCTAACATGAGGTTTTAGTCCTTACAGTCTCACTGACTCTAAGTTCAACTATCCAAATACCTTAATTTTAATTTGAGTTTTATACATATAGTTGGGGTGGTGGGTGGACACCTACTGGAATTCATATATGTCTGGGAAGCATGGGACTTAGCACAGAACTACCAAAAGTCTGTTTGCTAGAGGGATAAGTCATCAGTGAGGAAAGGACTCCCCCCTGAAGGGAGCAGAGAGTTGGGAAGATCAAGCACCAATAATAGAGCCTTAGTCAATGAGAAGAGGGAAGTCTGAGTAGTGCTTGAATGGGTCGTGCACTGAGGAAAGGATTGTTCTACTGTTGATTCTTGAGAGCTTTTGTGTACCTATTTAACAGACAGAATGAAATACAATGCAAGTGGATCTCTTCAATGCTTTGACTGAGTAGAACTTGATACCCAGAGAGCTACACAATCAGCAGGAGTTGGCAATGCCTAGTGGTATCCACTAGAAGTGACCAAAGTGCCAGGCAATAGTGCCAGTCACCAGGAGACACAGAAGGACCCAGAGGATCAGTATCAATTTGTAATTTATAGTGATAAATAGCTAGAGTAAGATAAATGAAAAGCAGTTCAGGGGCCCAAGAGATGGAACAGTGACATAACAGCATGATACAATGGTGCTAAAGCAGAAGACTGGGAAAGTGCACTTTCATTATAGGTAACTGAGTAGCTGTTTTAGTAGCACCTTGCTCAGATTCATCTCCTCAGGCAATATTGCCCATCTTACCTATACTGACTATGTTAGCTGTTCATAGTTTACAGCGGGCCCCTCTCCAGAGAATTACTGCCAGTTGACTGGCAATTCTCTTGCCCAGGAGATGACACCCTCCTGGGTAGGGCCTATTGTTAATAACTGACCGACCTGGTGATAAAAAGAGCTACACTGCTTGCCTCAAGGTGGTATCGACTCTCCAGAGCTACTCACACTCCAGAGCCCCCTATCTGATCAGGCTGAAGCTATATTTAAGAACACATACCTCAAGACAAACATCAACAGATACACCAAGATTGAAATCATACCAACCATCTTCTCTGACTATGAAGGCATCAAACTAGAAATAAACCACAAAAAGAAGGCAAGGAATTCTCCTACCTCATGGAGATTGAAACCCACACTACCGGAAGACCACTGGACTAATGAGGAGATCAAAGAAGGAATTAAAAAATACTTTGAGTTGAATGACAAGGACACCAATTTCCTAGATGTATGGGATGCAGCAAAAGCAGTAATAAGAGGAAAATATATAGCAATACAGGCTCACATCAAGAAACAAGAAAGAACTCAAAGAAACAACCTAATCTCAAAGCTTAAAGAACTAGAAAAAGAACAACCAAAAAAACCCAAAACCAGTAGAAGAGACAATAATAATCAAAGCAGAAATAAATGAAATTGAAACTAAAAAAAAAATCAATGAAACCAAAAGCTAGTTCTTTGAAAAAATAAATAAAATAGACAAACCCCTAGCCAGACTCACAAAGGAAAAATGGGAGAAAGCACAAATAAATAGGATCACAAATGAAAGTTGAGAAATCACAACAGACACAGCAGAAATCAAAAGAATAATCAGAAACTACTATGAACAGTTATATGCAAACAAGTTCAACAATCTAAGGACAAATTCCTACAACTCTACAATCACCCAAAGCTAAAGAAGACATAGAACACCTAAACAGACCCATTACAAGCAGCAAAATTGAAATGGTAATCAAAAACCTCCTCCCCAAAAAAGCCCAGGACCTGATGGATTTACAAATGAATTCCACCAAACATTCAGAAACGAGTTAGTGCCTATCCTTCACAAACTCTCAAAAAATTGAGAAGAACACATACCTTACTTAGTCCCCTCTCCTGATTATTCCATTCCCTCTTTCTTTCCCCTGGGACCTGAAGCCGAAACACAATCTATGTTTTTAGAAAACTCACCATGAACACTGAGAACATATGAAGTGTTTACTGGGAACGTGTGAACAGTGTTTATGGAGCACAGAGAAAAAAAGAGGAAGCATGTACAGAATGAAACAAGATCTCTCCTTGTCCGACCTTTTGCATTCATGATCGGTTCAGTCTGGGAGGCTTACCATTCTCCTCAATGACTTCAGATCTTACCCATTCTGTTAGCTCCAGGCCACTCTAACTTACAGTGACAGTCTCTGAATTTTATTACTATTTATTATTGGTCATTAACTCAGCAAATGATGCCTCAACATTTTGACATTTCAACAACTAAGAATTCATTCTTCTAACATTAAACATTTACTTTGCCAGACACAGGGTGGAAGGCATAAACAGTCTTTAATGAGACCATAGATATGTAAATCTATAGATAATGCAGTGTGAGAATTGTGAATGATTTTACAAAGGCAATCTTAAGTGAGTTATGAATGATGATTAGAAGTTAAGGAGAAATAAAGCATTTCTGATAAAGGCATTAAAAATGGTACACTGAAGTAATGGAAACTGATTTGATGGTTATATAGTGCATATGTTATAAGCAGGATGAAAGAATAGGACAAAATAAAACAAACATTGAAAGGAATGTGAGAGCTTTTATGCTATTCTATGATAATCAATTGCTATCAGCTGGCAGCAAAGAACTAGCAAGTGTTAGCAATTCCCAAAAAATAACATGTAGTATATTAAAATCCTTATTTCATAAACTTTACACCTATGATTTTGGAGCAAGGCAAGCTTTCCTTCAAAAAAATTATAACACACCTTACATGAAAAAATTACCTATGTATGCTCCACCCAGCTTGAGAAATAAAACATATCAATAGTTCCCATTATTCTCCCTCTCCTCAGACATAACTGCTATCCTGAATCTGGTGTTTATCATACCATCCTTTATGTGCCCCATATCTTGACTACAAATAATGAATGCAATCACCAGTGAGTATTCTTCTGCACCTTGCTTTCTTTAATTTATTCCCTGTCCATTAGCATACATAATATTGTTGCTACCTAATCTTTTTCTTCTAATACATAGTTTGTCACATTTTATATTTTCAGCATTTCATTATAGAATTAGTATTTCATTGTGGAACTAGTTTTTATCTGCCTGACAACTCACGAGATTTTTTAACCTTGTCCGCTTTTCCTTTTTAAAATTTTTTTATTTTTTATATCATTGTTCATTTTTAAACAATATTTGCTTTCCCCCACCCCCTCAGGTCTATTCCCCATATAATTCCTTCTTTTTTTTTTTGATTAATGGAATTCCTTATCAGGTGTATGAACTTGCTACAGATATCTATTTCATTCTAAGATATATCTTTATAGTTTATTATATGTTCTTTGAGAACAAAGTATTTACATTTTAATATAATCATATATGAAACTAGTTTTTATAGTTATAGTTTTTATTTGCTTATAAAACCCTTCCATATGAAAATTCACAAATATATTGTCTTGTATTTTCACTTTTATGCTTAAATTATTTTTCTAATTTAGGTCTTAATGTATTTTAAATACACTTTTATATGACATAAAATATGGACTATGATGTCCATGTGGAGTTCATGTTGGTCACAAAATAGTAAGTCTCTGTTCCTTTGGATCCAACCAAGAAATAGAAACAATAGTTAGAAAAGGTATCTTTACTATCAAAAAAAGCTGATTGGAGATTACGGTTTTAGCTCTGAAGTCAAATGATCTTCCTAAGCATTTGATCCTAAATTGTATATATTATTGCCATGATCTGAATGTTTGTGTCCCTCCAAAATTCATATACTAAAATCCTAACATCTAATATGATGTTCTTAGGAAGGGATATTTTACTAGGTCCTAAGGGTGGAACCCTCAGGAGTGAGATTAGTGCCCTTAGGAAAAGAGTGTTACCTGGCCCCTTCCACCTTGGGAACATATAGCAAAACAAATGCTCTCTATGAACAACTGACACAGGTAGACTCCTACTGCCTTCCAACCTAAGTAGCAGATATGTGTGGTGAGAACAGATAAGAATGTACCCTCTTCACAGACCCATAAATCCTGGATATTGTTTCACAGAGCAAGCTCAACAACTTCTCTCAGATGCATCAACCAAAATAATCCCTACTTTCAAGACAAAGATTCAGTACACAAGGAATAAAGATAATCCTCACACTGAAACATCTGAGTGAGCACCTAAGAATAAGAAGACTGAGGAGTTGTTTCAGATGAAGGTTCTCATGGGGAAACATAACAGGTAAAGGATAAGAGCCTTACCCCCTAAAAATATGAAATAACATTGGGCATATGTATCTTAAAACCATGTAAATATGGGAGGAAGAAGTACCCATGCTAGGTCATGTGCAAAAGTAACAATCAAATAGAAAGTGAATAAACAGTGATAAGCCCTTTCAAGTTGCACAGAGCAAACTCAATTGTGGATTTCTAGTTCCAGTTATAAAAATGATTTCTGGTACTTTTTTTTTTGGATGAGTGAATTTGCCTATTGTGTCCTTTCTATAGCTTTCTCTTCTCTCTACTCTTGGAGTGAATTTATGCTTTATTGTAATCATACAAATGGTAATATATTATGAGAGAGAGAAGTGGGGGAGAGAGAAGAGCAGGAAGACACATTCATGAAATATAATTGCCAGATATTTTAGAGGATTCAATTCAGATTATGATTATCCATCATTTTGTTGCTTGGCTGTTAAACATAGCAAATTTCGAGTTTAGTGACTCATGCACTTATTCGAATTATACTTAAAGTATCTGTCAGTTGTATCCTATTATAAAATCTAAATATTTTAATATGAAAAATATTCAGAAGCAGAAAGAGAAAACAGTAAGCAAAATACATAAATGACAGAAGTCCCAATTAAGTAGAAAAGATAAGTACAATAATATAATCCTTGGCTTCATTTTTTTTAATTTGCTACAGAAGTAGAACTTTAGTTTCCTGTTTGAGAACATATTCCTTTAATTAAAAAAAAAATTAAAATAGAACTTCCGGATATGCAAAAGTAATGAAAAAACTATATTCTGGAATATTTCTGTCAAAGAAAATGAGGGAAAACTAAATAAAGTAAAAAAATTCAACTAAATATATTATTGGAAGAAAATATCATTAAAGACTGTAGTATTCAAATAGTGAGAGAGAGGGAACTGAACCATTAGTACTTGAACATTAAGAGAAATATGTGTGACCTTTGCGGTCTGGATAAGCTGGGGAAACCCCTTTTACCCAAAGTGTGACAAGTGTCTATTTTATCGATGGAGTTCCAGACAGTTGTCTCTGGAACAATCATTGTATATGAGCACATCTTCTACAGTAATAGATAGGAAAAATGGGTATTTAAAATGTTTTTATAAGTGTTAAAAATGTCAAAATATTCAAAATTTACAATGTCAAAACAGCTCCATTTGTTTCAAAGTGTGAATAAAAGCACTTGGCCTAGTGTCTCAAGTTCAGGAGTAAATTGCTATGTAAAGTGTATTTGATAAAAAGATAACACAGTCCAAAAAAGTGAATTTGTTCTAGGAATGCAGGGGGGGGGGGGATTTAACATTGAAAATCAAGTAGTGTTGATGCACATCAACGGAAGAAACATGTGGCCATCGTGATATATGCAAAGAAACCATTTCAAATAATTCAGCATCATGTTGACATAAAGACTCTTAACAAGCTGGAACTTTCTTCACTGGATAGAATACACATGAAATTCTTGTAACAAACTGTAACACATTTTAAAGTGAAATACTGGAAATTTCCTGAGACCAGTAAGAAGACTATTATTTCTTATCTGCTCTTGTAACTTTCATTCAATACTCTGCAAAAAAGTGTTACAAATACTAGGAATTAAAAATGAAAGCAAAAGAGCTGAAAAGATACAAAATTGTCATTAGTTTCAGGCAAAGATAGTCTACTCAGAAAACAGCAAAAACAAAACACAAGCTATACTCAAACACATTTGAATCAATAATAAGATCTTTTAAATGCAAGATCAATGTATAAAATTAATTGCACTTAATCTTCCAAAACAGAGGAAAAAACTCTTAAATGAACTCAATTATAATACCTTAAAATAGCTTAGCTAAGAACAAATCATTAAAAATATGCAAATACAAAGTATTTCTGAGAATAATCAGAGTAGATACAAATGTTGAAATGCATCATGTTTGCCAATATTGTAAAAGAGTAAATTTTCTCCAATTTAATTCTTAAACACAATACAAATTTCAATACTATTTTGATGTAAGTTGATAAATTGTTTCTAAAAATTAGATGAAAATGAAAAAGTCCAAGAATAGCTAAGAAACTGGAGGAAGAAGAAGAAAGCTGGAAAAATTCACTAACAGACTGCTAGACTTAAAAAGCTATAGTAATTAATGCAGCGTGATTATGAAACAAGAATATACAAAGAGACCAGTGAATTTGAAAATGGGTATGTTTTTATATGTTCAATTCTGAACATCTGAAACATCATTATCTGAAATGTCATTCATTATGTTTCAGTGAGTAAAAGACAGACTTTTCCCAAGAAGATCCAGTTGTTACATCAACTGGATAACCACATGAGAATAACAAAATTTGATCTCTGCCTTACCTGATATACAACAATTAATTTCAGGTAGTTTGTAGAACTAAATTTGAAATGTAAAACACTAAAACTTCCATAAGGGAACATAGGCAAATATCTTCATGATCTTTAGGTAGACAAATATTTCTTAAATAAGATTTTATAAAGACTAAAGAAAAAAATGATAAATTGGCTGAGGCTAAAATAAATGTTTGTTTCTCAAAAAAAGAAATACACAATTAAAAATCTAAAAGGATAATCTATAAAGGGGATGTAAAAATGCCCTGTTAAAGAGTGAGTAAGGGGCCTCCTGCGTGGCCTAAGGGTTAAGGCTCAGCACTATTACCACGATGGCACACCACTGTGGTCTGAGTTCAATTCCCCACCAGGGAGCTAACCCACATGGCACAGCAGACCTGCCTGTCTCGCCCCCTGCCCACCTCAGAGTGTATTTCAGTTCTGCTCCCCACTCTGTCCCTGGTGAATCCTCTCATTGTCCTACACCGCTGGCCTACATCCCAGTTATTGTATATATAAGCCAATAAAAATAAATATTTAAGAAAAAAGAATGTATGTAGAAAATATAATTAACCCTACAAGCCTGCTCTTTATCTTTTTTTTAATGGGAAGGAACTTTAATCCAATTAGGAAACAATACAGAAAAGACAAAGAATATAGTTTAGAAATCAAGCACCCAAAGTTACCCATCCCCTCATGGGTGAAAGTCCATCCAAATGGGATTGGCCCAGAGCAAGACCCCAAAGCCTGCCACAAGTCTAAGGCATCTTCCAGAGGGGACCCACAGAAAAGGATCAGAAACAACCAGACAAGTCTGGAGGGAAAAGAGCAAAATCAACATCAAGACATCAAGCCTTCTCTTTAAATATAACTAACGTCTCTGTCTCCTGGAGAAACTTGCCTGGGAAACTCGCCGGGTGTCACTGAAAGGGGAGCTCTGGTGAAACATTTCCCAGAGTGAACCCAAGGACCCCGCACTCCAAACCCACTAACTCCAAAAACAACAACACAAATGACTATCAACTTAACCTCTTTTCTTTTCCAGTGCAAGGAATACAAATATTATTCAAAGATCCTCTAAAAGCAAGCCATTCAACAATCTTTTACATTATGATTCTTGTATACACAAGCTAAGTTCTAACAGTTTACCATCAAAGATATTTTAAAATTTGTTATTTACCAAAATTTGAAAGGGCAATCTAAAGAACACAGATAGTCTTTGTAGACATATGCCAGTTATATTTTGAACATTGTTAACTTCAGTGGCAGAAGTTGGTATTGGGTTAATTGCACAAGGAGCTTAGATCTATCCCTTACATGTGTACTTGGGCCTTCATATCCTATTACCTACATTTAAGACACATCCTTATACTAACAATCAACTATCTTTTTCTGGGTAGTCTGGCTGCCTTGATGCTCTAGAACAGGAGCTAATATTCTAGAATTGTGGGACCAGGAAGTCTCTGACTATTATAGATTACTCTGGAATAAGTTCTGGTAAGTCCAGTCAAGCATTATCCTTTTCCTAAGTATAATTTTTCAATAGGGAGAAAACTAGTTTAGGGACAGAAAAGTAGGGATCCATAATTAGGGAGCCAAAAGTAGGGATCCAAAAAAATGCAGCAAATAATTGAGAAAGCCCATTTGTTCATTTGTTTTTCAATTATTATTTCCCCAGCACTGTGCTAGGTGCTAGCTCAAAAATTACTGACTAACTGAAGTCCTTTTAATGCAGTTCAGACACTGCAATGTGAACCACACAGAAATATGTGGCACTATCCTTTTCTCACAGATTTATGGCAAGATTAATGACAGCAATTTTATAGACTGAAATAACTATAATTATGTTCAGTTTATAGATATTGAGAATGAAAGAGTTTAAGGAGAGGAATTTAGTACATTGCAAATACTGGGCACTTTAGTGACTGGATGTTCTACATATATCTTCCTTTATAACTTTACCAAAAATTGTGTGATATGAATATTCAGTATTGAATATTCGGTATATTAATATGAATAGTCAGTACATGAATATTCAGTATTCCAAAGGAAATGAAATCATACTGGGTATAAGTTCTGAGGAGTGATTATATATGTAATTACTCCAATCAATACTCAGTCATTGCAGAAATAGTACCTTTTCAAATATCCCAACAATGAGCTGTGGAGATAGCATTCAAATCCAATTTATCACCAAATTATATTGGACTCCTTCAGTTATACCACTATGTTGCCGCCTCCTCTCAATAGTCTTTAGAACTAAGAAAGAATACAACTGGATATTAAAAAGAACTTTGGACATTAGAGCTCTATGAGCTAAGTTCAAATTCAAATTTGACTCAAAGTATGGGTTCAAAACAAATTTGAGCTCAAATGATTCAGCTCATTTGAGATGGTAGTAAGTATCCTTTCCCTCAAAAAACAAATGTGTGTGTGTTTGTGTGTGTATAAAATGACATTCCAGTGCCAGAATAGAGCCAGTCTTCATTTGATTATTTGGCTCTTCAGTAAGACACACCACAGCAAATTTTCACTGAGTCACTGTACAAGCAGACAGGATTACTTCAGGATTCCCGGAATGGGCACATGGTAGATAAGCTGGGCCAACCACAGGTGTGGGGGCATTTCAAAGCAGAGCTTCTAGCCATGTGAAGCAGCTGTAAACTTTAGGAAAACAATAGGAGGAGCTGAAGCAGCTTGGCATGCAGATTGAGCAATAGGGAAGGACTTTGGCAAGGGCAAGAACAGGTTCTGCAACAAGTGACTACAGTTGAAAACTCAAGAAAAGGAGGACCATGGGCACAGCTATAAAGGAGTAATCATGGTGCCTAGTTTGATCTGTTGAGTCACCCAGAGAACTTCTCACAAAACAGTTAGACATTCTGTTGCCCTCCATTTCAGTAAGTAGCATAGAAATGAGTGGCAAAAATCACAATTTTGGAGCTGTTACATATTTACAGTTTGCCAAGATCTTGAAAGACTGTGGTATAAAACTTATTGTTTATAAAGTTAGAAAACTGAAACCTACAAAAACTAAATATCCTGCCCAGAGTAACAAGGTGATTTAGTGACCACTCGGTGTAGAATTCAAGGCTCAATTCTCTTTCAGGCATCTTTACACTGTCCATGACTTCTTTATTCTGGTCAGAGAATAGGATACTCTTGTTTATTAAGTGAAAGTCATTAAATAGTTAAAGCTAGGTCCATGAAATGACCATATTTCTAATTTTCCAGAAAGTTACCTTTAATCCGAATGTTGCCTTCAATGAAGCAGAAGTTGTAAGGATCATTAAGAATACTCCAGACCCAAATGCCCAAAAATAGATGATTGGATCAAGAAGATGTGGTACATATACACCATGGAATATTACTCAGCCTTCAAAAAAGATAAACACATGCAATTTGCAGCAACATGGATGAAGCTGGAAGGGATCATGATCAGTGAAATAAGCCAGAAAGAAAAAGGAAAATACCGGATTGTCTCACACATAGCAGGAATCTAAAAAACTTAAATAAGGGACCAGGAAAAAGAATAACTATAAGAAAAAATCAAAATCAACAAACACAATGAACCAGAGACACACTATGGGGGATGGCAGGGAAAGGAGGGATTGGGTCAAAATAAGGGGGTTGCAATTGTATGGGGAATATAAAAATAAAATTAAAAAAAAAAACACTTCAGACCATCTTTAAGATGATCATAGATCTACAGGGGTCTATATATAGTTTTCTCATGTAACAACTAATGGGATAAATTATTCTAATACTGTTATTTTAATTTATTACAAATTATTCTAACTCCTCTTGAAGAAACAGATGAAAACTAAGTATTTTTTCTACCTATCTTGCTACTCCCTTCAAGTCTTTCAAACATCATTTTTTGTGAAGCCAGAAATTAACATTCACTTTAAAATTGCCAACAATCTGCCACACTCTCTACCCCTCAGATTCTTGCTCTTCATTACAAGCTTTATTTTATTTTCTCCAAGAAAATTGACACAACCTAATAAATGATTATTTGTTCTTTGCTATCATTCCCTAAAGTAGAATGGAAGCTCTACAAGGGCAGCAATCTGTCTGTATCTCCAACAACTGAGGACCTAGCAAATAAACTCTTAGCAGGGATGGATGAATGAATGTTAAGAAACAAATTTAAAATTTTGCATTAAGGTATTGCCTAAATCTTAAAAATAAACATACAAAGAACAAAGAGAGAAGGGAGCCCAATGGATTATGGTAGTGGACTATGGTTGAACTGCAGATAGGTGCACTATGATGGCAACACCAGATGGGTTGGGGGGCCCCTATGCTTCCAAAATACCACAGTAATATAAGTCAATGTTTCCTCAATAATAATAATGGTTTGATATAAAAATGTAATTCCTCCAATTCTAATATTGAAAGAGATAGCAGGAAATTTCACTGGGGGGCGGGGAACTATATGCTCATCATAACTCTGAACTCAAAAAATAACCCACAGTATAATTGTTTAATTAATATTATTTTAAATATCCTTCTTCATAATAGGCACTTCAAGTGAAAAAGGAATCATGCATAAAGACCTCATAAAAGATTGAATGAAAATCTGTGCTACTAGAAAAATACTGATCAGGGATGTTGAAGTTTAACACACTTTTCATTCTGGAATCAGAGGCAACAGGATCTCTTACTAACACCAGGGAGGGAGAACAACCAATCTGACAAGAGTTAAGGGACATATTAGATGGCATATACCTAACAATGCAACTTAACTAGAAATAGAATACTGAGTATTATTTCACTAACTTTAATAGTAACCATGGCCCCTATTTTTTGGAGTAAACATCCTTTGGGGTTATCATGCATGGATTGAAAGATACTATAAATGCTGAAAAATGACTCCCATATTATTGGTTTTGATTATTATAAAGAATATAATATAGAATCACCTGAATGATCTAAGTATACAATTATATAATTATTCAAAAAAAGAGTTTTGTATCTCCTTTACCAATATCTGTGCCAGGTTTTTCATTTTCTTCTATTTTGTTAGGCATAATTCTTTTATGGCACTCATAAAATGACAGCTAATTCCTGTCTAGTTCCTGTTTTTATTGAAATATTTTTATTTTCAGTAGCATATATTAATCATTAGTATTAGTAAAATTTTATTTAAAGGTTATTTGTAACTAGATAGAAAATTAGCTTTACACATGTCCAGTATAACTAGAAACATGTATATTCACTATTTGAAGTATTACAGGCTCTATTAAGCTGATTATACCAGTAAATTACATGATGACCTTCCTTCCTGTTTATTAGATGTGCCATTTACAGATAATTATTTAAAGAATTTAATAATATTTTGATATAAAATATATAGATCAATGGTCAATTGAAAACATAATGACATAATAAAATAAAGACACTTTGTATTTAAAACATCGTGCCAGGGGCCTCCCTGGTGTCTCAAGGGGTTAAGACGCAGCACTACGAAGCTATCTGCTGCTACTGCAGCATGAGTTTGACCCCCGGGCAGGGAGGTGACCCACATGGCACAGCAGACCTCTCCTGTCTCACCCGCTGCTCCCCACAGCAGTGTATCTCAGTCTGCCTGTTCTGTTCCCCACTCTGTCTCTGGTGAATCATCTCACCCCTCTGCACCTATGGCCTGTACCCCAGTTTTTGTGTACATAAATAAATCTTTAATTTTTTTTTAAATAATAAAACATCTTGCTAAATCCATAGGACAAGATGGGAATAAATTACAAAGTGCTCAAGATTTCTGGATGGAATAAGTAATATTAGACTTAATTTTATCCAAACTATCAATCTAATGCTGTTTCAATTAAGATTACAGATTTTCTGTTTTAATTTAATAAGATTCATTTGGGAGAAACAGTTCAGTCATTGATCTTTGATGTATTATTTCTTTTTTTATTTTGTATATTTTTTACATCATTTTTCATTTTTGCACAATGTTTGCATTTTCATCTTGGTTATATTCCTCATACAATTCTCACCCTCTTATTTTGACCCTAATCCCTCCCGTAGTGTGTCTCTGGTTTATAGTTGCTTGTTGATTTTGATTTTTACTTCATTATAATTAGTCTTTTTCCTGGTCCCTTATTTAGGTTTTCTAAATTCCTGCTATGTGTGACACCATCCAGTATTTTTCTTTTTCTTTATGGCTTATTTTGCTGAGCATGATCCCTTCCAGCTCCCTCCAGGTTTCAAATTGCATTAGTTTATCTTTTTGATTGCTGAGTAATATTCCATTGTGTATATGTACCACATCCTCTTGATCCAGTCATCTATTTCTGGGTGGTATATTATTTCTTAATTACAAATGGCAGATGAAAAATTTTAAGTGCCTTTTAAAGAAGGCCTTTGATGGAGACCACAGACATTTTCAGGATAAAATGAGAAAGATAAAAACAACAAAGGCAGCTTTTGCACATAGTCACATCATAATTACAAACATCTATTGAACTGTATCGCAAATAACCCCTTTTGCTAATTTGGGCACATTGCATCTGAGCTAAGGTGCACTTGGAAACTCTCATATGATTAATTTTTCTCCATGTAACATCTTGATCTCTTATGTAAATATATTTTGATTAGACTTGCCCACAGCCACACTCCATGTCTGAATCTGAAGAAAACAGGGTCATCTTACAGAGGGTCACCAAGAACAATTACTTATTGGATAAATCAGTTATGATTCTTTTCAGTGGTGAACTATAGCTAGCAGTAGGTATGGAAACCAAGAGTATCAAGACCGCTTAATAATGTGGTTTTATCGTGTTCTTTTGAGTCTGATAAAAGACTCACAGTCTTGCAAAAGAAAATGCAGCACTTCACAAGGTAGATGAAAAATCAGATTTTAGGAATGACAGGGGGGAAAAAGAAAATAGGCATATTTTGAACAACTGAAAGTTAAAACAAGGAAGATGTGAAAATAAACACCTTAAAAAACACCTGAGGGAACATTTCAGGAGTCTGGGAAGGAGAAAGATGAGCATAAAATAATTCTTGGTGAGTAATTTAGATACCCATTAAAAGAAAGAATCGTTACAAAGTCTTTACATTCACTGAGAGTTTAGAAGGCGTTTTGAAAACATGCAGGTAAAATTACTAAAGATGATCAGAAACTAAAATTAAGGCCTCCCTGGTAGCCTAGGGGTTAAGCCTCAGCACTGTCACCATTAAGGCAGCAGACCTCTCCTGTCTTGCCGGCTGCTCCCCGCAGCAGTGGATTTCAGTCAATCCACCTGTTCTCTTTCCTACTCTGTCTCTGGTGAATCTTCTCACCCCCACACCTCTGGCCTAAACCCCAGTTCTTCTATGCAAAAATTAAAAAAAAAAACAACTAAAATTAAGTTTTAAAGCTCTGTGGAGAACATACTAGCAATTATTCCAAGATGTGCATCTTTAAATATTTCATCTAATTTGCTAATGAGAGCTAATGAGGTGAATGGCCATAGACAGTCATCTTTGTGATCAGTCATCGAGTGATGCACACTTCAGACTTATGACAGAAATTTGAGTCTAACATCCCTACTGTGGGCAGGCAGACAGGGGTTTTACAGACTATTCCTTCAGGAGTGGGGCAAAGCAAACAGGCCAGGAGAGGGATTTTAGGGCTTACACTCCCAAGCGCCCCATTTCAATGTCCTTTGGTGAAAGAAATCACAGAAAGAGAAAAGGAAGTCGATTTCTTTAGACTCCTGATTTCTTCAATTCAAAGCAGATTCATCAGAGAAGAGGTGAGAAAGCTTTGTTACTCAATGTTCACAATTTCTCAACAACCCACTGGAGATTGGAAAGTCCTGACGAAGAACTAAGTGCAAGTGATAAAGGTTTGATCAGTACTCAGTACAAACCAAAGGGAAAAGCTCAAATAAGACCTCACAAGGAGCAGTAGCCACAACATTTCCTTAAAGAAAATATTAGGAATGATGGTTAGACAGTTGTTCCTATTTTACACTTAGATATGTCTGTTTCAAAATGACTTCAACTACTGTCTCCTTTTTAAATCCAGTATGGAGCAGCTGGGTACTTTATTGATTTGCGTTTTTTTCCAGTATAGTGTTTCTTAAAATTTTTCTATTACCCAATAGTTTCTAATTTCTACAGTTTTATTGAGATCTGATTGAAAAATAAAAATTGGATATATTTAAGGTGTACAATGATGGTGTTTTGATGGAAGTAAACCCTATGGAATAAAGCTAATTAATATAGTCATCACTAGTAACCATTTTTTATTTGTGGTAAAAACACTGAAGATCTGCACTCTTAGCAAAAAGTGTATTTAGCAAACTATACAACATATTATTTACTATAGTGGTGATCTACACATTAGAATTCTAGAATTTTTTCATTTTATAACTGTTTGTACCTTTTGATAATTTGAATTTTAAATAAAGCATATTATTAATTTCATGGGCTTTTAAAATTAATTTATGAGTTGTTTTCAGAATTATATGATTTGGGGAGCACAGTTTCACCCCTTCATAGGCGCACATTTGACTCACCTCCACCAAAACTCCAATGCTGATGTCCCATCTCTTCCTTTCCCAACCTGTTTCTCCCTCCCTGTCCATCCCCATACCCTGCAGCGACAGGTATAACCAAAGGTTAGCGAAGCACACCAAAAATCATTCTTAGGTTCTCTGGATAATATATGCTATAGAGTGCTCTCTTCTAATACACCACAACCTCATCGTTGATACCCAGGAGCTAGATGAAAGCCTTTGCTGCTGAGAGCACCACATGCTGACTCATACTGACTCACAGAAAGAGCAGGCACATGGCCCTCTGTGCAGAGTTGCAAGGTGCAAATACCACCTCTACCCAACACTCAAAAAAGTGCTTCGATATTAAATTTTACCCCAAACTTCTTATGTCTGGCTTCTCTTGAAGAAAAGCTGAAGACACAGCAACACTCTGCCTGCTTTCATCCTCAGTGACAATGGACAAGAGCTGAAGTAGCTGCCTCTTTACCTAGGCATGTTCCACTGTCCCTTACCATGGCCTCACCGCAGTCCATTTCACCCCATCTGTCCTTATAAGAATTTTAATTGCAAAATGAAACCCTGACATATCTAATAGACATCATAATAGATTACACTATAGATTCTATGGAATCCATCTTTGAGTGAATATTCAATCATTTGTTCATTAACAGTATTTGTTGAAGAATATGTCACACTGCCTTTTATTCACCTATGAAAACATTCAGCTGTGCTTCCCCTGTGAGCCACAAGATTTTAAGTGCTCAGTAACACTGTAAATAAAAAAACACACACAAAAAACCTTGTCTAGTTCTTCTAGCAGTTACAGTACAAACCACATCCATCATTTAGCTCTTAATCATAAACTATCTCATGTTTTTTTATTCCTGTTTCATGTATATTTATTTTGTCTCCCCAATGAAACTGTAGCTCACCAAAGGTCAGGATGTTTACCTTTTACGACTTTATGATTTTCCAGGGTGTATCATATACAGTAGTAATGTAATAAATGCATTCTGATTTAAGTTATAACGAAGCAGAAACTTGCCAGTATCTTGTAATACTAGTGATGCTGTAGTCTCTGAGACCATCTCCCTCTGTCCTCTCTTTCTTTATAGGAATAATACAAGACTGCATCAAAGCAATGGCAACTAACTTTTCTAGATGTGTCTTTTATTGGCTTCTTTCCCTCAAATCACAAGTAAGGCTTCTTTGAAGCAGGCCCTGCCAGTGACATGATAATGATCAAACTCCAACTACAATGAGTAGGCAACCCTGGAACTCATCACTGGTTACTGGCACTTACATGTTCACACCAGGTCCTGCCAAACCACATGTGCTCCAGTCCAGGGAGCTTCCTTCTCAAACAGAGGGTGGGCGGGCTGGAAGGCTGCTCACGCTAGGACATGAATAAAGAGCCCTGAAGGCAAGTAATAAACTTCTTTCTTCTTGGCATAGGCTATAGACCAACATGGCTCCAAACTGATCCCACAAACATAGATAACAATCTAAAGTGAATGCATCCAGACTCTCTCTATTGTAAAAAACGAGCCAATAATAGATCAAGGTAGACTAAATTGAAATGGAATTTTTATTGTTGGTTCAAAGGGTTTAGGCAATATGTGACCATGGTACCATATATATGACATAAAGTGAGCAAGTCGGTATAATATGACTTTTTTCCTGATATTACAACTTTTTTGCCTCACTAATACTGGCACTATATGTGGCATATAGCAAGTGCCAAGTCACTGCTGTTGGGTGAACTGTTACATTATGACAAATCATTAACAAGACTAAATGGAATCCAAACATACCAGAAAATAGAATTGTCAGCTTTAGAAAAGGCAAGTGGTTGCTGGTGAGAAAATTTTAACAACCTTTAAATTAATTTAGAACAAGATGTTTAAAACAAAATGGCATTGTTTTAATCACAAGCAAAAATAGAGGACACGATTATACTTCACATTCTCCCTTATTGCATAGATCTCTTGTATTATTGAGTATCTCAGGGGATGTTAGCAACAATGTTTTAATATCATTTAATCACATCAAATTATTGCATGAGTGATTATCAGTTTAGTAGTTTGGGAATATACTAATGGAGGAAATATCCATTTGGACCTGGGTCTCATCATTTTTTCCCCCTGAATGATTTATTAAAGGAAATCCTTTTAAGGCTCTACAAGTTGTTTCATGTGTAAGGAAAAAAAACAAAACAGAAAGTAAGGACTAGACCTCACATGTAATTGTGCCCACTGAGTTAAGGATTCCAAGTTAATGGGATCACTTTCTTGATTTCTTCTTCTTTTATCTCCTTGAGTAGGCAACTGATTTATGTGTGTTGATTTTATACCCTGTCACTTTGCTAAACTGATTAATGATTCAATTAGTTTTTCTGTGGAATCTTGAGGGCAGTCTAAATATATTATCATGCCATCTACAAATAATGATAGCTTTACTTCTTTCCCAATTTGGATTCCTTTTATAGCTTTCTTGTGTCTAATTGCTCTAGCTAGAACTTCTAATACTATGCAGAATAGCAATGTGAGAGTGGACATCCTTGTCTTGTACCAGATCTTAGTGGGAAAGTTTTCAGTTTTTCAGCATTGAGAATATTACTAGGTATGGATTTGTTACAAATGGCTTTCATTATGTTAAGGTATGTTCTGTTTATTGCCAGTTTTTCTAGGGTTTTCATCATAAATAGATGTTGGATCCTATCAAAAGATTTTTCCACATCTATTGATATGATCACATGGATTTTATCTTTCTTTTTGTTGATGTGATTTTCATATGATCATCCATCCTTGTGATCCTGGTATGAATCCCACTTGGTCATGGTGCATGACTGTTTTAATGTACTGTTGGATTGTATTCAAGATTTTGTACTTAGTTCACTAGAGACAGTGGTCTGTAATTTTCTTTTTTGTGTGTGGAGTCTTTGTTTGGCTTTAGTATTACAGTAATGTTGGGCAAATAAGGTATTTAAAAGTGTTTTTTTTTTTTTATTTCTTCAAAGAGTGAGAAAGATAGGGATTAGCTACCCTTTGAAGGCTTGGTAGAAGTCACTTGTAAATCCATCTGGTCCTGGATTCTTGATTTGGGGGAGAGTTTTGTTGACTGTTTCAATTTCCTTGCTTGTAATTGGTTTGTTCAGAGTTTCCATAGTGATCCCATTTGTAAGTATACCAAAATAAATTAAATACCTACAAATAAACCTAACAAAGGAGGTAAAAGATCTATACAAAGAAAACTTTAGGACACTGTTGAAAGACATAGAAGACACAAAAAATGGAAAAGTATTCCCTGCTCATGGATTGGAAGAATCAACATTGTCAAAATGGCCATTCTACCCAAAGCAATATATAGATTCAGTACAATTCCAATAAAAAACATCAATGGCATACTTCAAAGAACTGGAGCAAATACTACTGAAATGCATATGGAATCACAGAAAACCCTGAACAGTACTAGCAATCCTAACAAAGGAAAAAGAGAATGGAGGTATCACACTTCCAGATTTCAAGCAATATTAGAAAAGTCACAATAATTAAAACATTCTGGTACTAGAACAAAAAGTCATACAAACCAATGGAACAGAACCAAGAACCCAGAAATACACCCACATATATATTGACATTTAATCAATGACACAGCAGCCAGAAACATATGCTGATACAAGGATAGCCTCTTCAATAAATGGTGTTGGGCAAATTGTATAACTGTGTGCCAAAAAAAAAAAAAATGAAACTAGAGCATGTCCTCACATCATACACCAAAATCTACTCAAAATGGATCAAAGGCTTAGATGTAAAACATGAAACCTAAAATACATAGAAGAAAACGCAGGCAAAACATTTCATAACATAAGCTTTTGTGATGCCTTTAGGGATTCATCCCCAACAACAAGGAAAACAAAAGAACATAAACAGCTAGAACTACATCAAACTAAAAAGTTTCTGTACAACAAAAGAGACAGTAACCAAGGCAAAGAGACACCCTAGTGAATGGAGAAAATATTTGCATACCTTACATCTGACAAATGACTGATATCAAAGATATACACAGAACTTATAAAACTTTACAAAAAGAAAATAACCCAATCAAAAAGTGGTCAAAAGTACTTAACAGACAACTCTCTGAAGAAGATATTACAACAGCCAACAGGCACTTGAAAAAATGCTCACAATCACTTATTGATAGAGAAATGCAAATCAAGACCACAAAGAAAGAGTATCTCACACCTGTGAGAATGGCCTGCATCAAGAAGACCAGAAACAATAAGTGCCAGAGAGAATGTGGAGAAAAGGAAACCCTCCTACATGGCTGGTGGGAATGCAAAATGCTCCAGCCCTCCTGGGAAGCAAAATGGAGGGGTCTCAAAACAATAAACATGGATCTGCCATTTGACCCAGTAATCCCACTCCTGGGCATCCATCTAAAAATTTCAAAAACACTAATTCAAAAGGAAACTTTCACTCCCATGTTTACTGTAGCACCATTTACTATAGCTAACCTATAGAAACAACCTAAGGGCCTGAGAACTAATGAGTGGATTAAGAAGATGTGATATATATATACATATATATGTGTGTGTGTATATATATATATATATATATACACACACAATGGAATATTATTTCATGATCAAAGAAGATAAAGTCACACCATTTGTGACAACACAGATGGAGCTTGATGGAGCTTAAATGAAATAAGTCAGGAGGAGGAGTACAGACAAGTTGATGGTTGGACGTACAATGGTGGTAAAACCTGATGGGTATACCCAAACATTACCTCAGTCAAAAATAAATTTTAAAAAAGGATTGCTAGTTCGTATTAGTTAATACGAAGAATGCTACTCTTCAATTTCCTACAAAACTGATTCTTGATCTCATCCCAGATTCTCTCTCCTTATAATAAACTTTTTCAAGTTAATGTGTAAATTCTATTTTCTTCTAAGCAACCTATCTTTGCTTCTAACTTTGCCCTACCGTGTTATCTCCATAGCACTTACATTCTGGAGTAAACTGCTGTAATTTTTACTTATTTATTACCCATCATTTCATCTACTGCAAGTTTCCAAGTCAACAGAAACAATTTCTGTTATATTTGCCATATTGTAGGTACCCAAATAGCTGCTAAAAATTTAATGAACAAATGAATATTGAATATTTCAAATTAACACAATGACCTGATAAAAAAAATTGCTGGGGTTACACTGCTTTACAACACTGTATTTGATTCAGGGGAGTAGGGTCACCTCCTCAGACATGTTACCACACCACACCTACCGGCAAACTAAATGAGCAGATTAAAATTTTGAAACATGTTCCTTATTTCCAAGTGCCTAAAGTATCTTTGAGCACCAGCCCAGCCCCGATTCCATCCTAGACATTGCTCATTTTCCTAGCTTCATCCCAGCCCAAGCCACAGATGGCACGGGAGATGGAGAGGTTCAGATAGGGCAAGTCTCAAGAAGACATACAGATGTGTCTTTCACAACCTTCTTTTTTTTTCCTATTTGGTAACAAAAAAGGAGAAGTTAGATGTTTTGTTTTATAGACCACAAAACTACTGATGACCTCAGCTAAAAGTCTACATTCTTCAGAATCCCTTGGAATAATCAAGCAGAAGTCATTGTCCGTTCCTTCCAGGAATGCTCTGTGCAGCTGGTGACTCAGCTGGGAGAAGACAATTTCTACCCTTTCCACCTTCCTGTTTTCTTTCCTCTACACAGACGACAGCAGCAATGTGATACTAGACTCACATACATAATGTAAAGGACAAGAGTCACACAAAGAAATCAGAGACATGAGTCAGAAGTCTGGCTCACTGATGGCATCATGGGGACACCATGCCAAGCCCTAGCTTGCTACTGCTGAAACTTTTTTGTGAAAAATTTCTGCCACCATTATATTGCTCTTTCCTATTCTGTACCACTCAATCTAGCCTTACTCCTACATCATTAAAAGAGGTACTACTAAATAATCATAATTATTAACTAAGTCGAAACTATCACGTTAAAATCACCATATCTATATGCCACACTTTTACATATGATTAAAAAGCTTTATTATGTTTACCTTGTCATTTTAATCCTTAAAATACATCTCTAAAATTGGTTAAAATGGTCATGGTCTAATCCATTTAACAGATATGAAAAACAAGATTAAGAATGTCAAGAAAGAAAGAAAATACGACTAAGTCACTTATCCAAGTTTCCAGCTGGTAAATGAGAATACAATTTATCTAAATTTCAGTCAAGGGCTGTTTCTAAGAGGGCATGTGGCCAATTGATAAATATGTCAAAGTTTCAAGAATTCTGACATACGTCTTTTGATGAGATTCATGATCTAGTTACAGATATTCTCTGTGTGAAATAAAGTTTTAAATGTGAATAAGGGAAATGACACCAACAATTCTAACATCAAATAATTTTTTAAATATTTTTATAAGTTCTGAAATCTCTTCTATAGCATACCATTTAAATTACTGTGCTAGGTATTAGTTCCTCTTTGTGGCACTGAAAGTGGTCACCCTTATCTTGTACCAGATCTTATTAAAAAGTTTTCAGTTTGTTACCATTGAGAATAAGGTTAACTCAGTTTGTCATATATGGCCTTTATTATATTGAGATACATTCCATTTATTCCCAGTTTTTCGAGGGCTTTCATCATAAATGAATAATGTATCCCAATTATAGGTGTTCTCCCTTAAATCATAAGCTAAATATCTTCGAAGTGTAATTCACATGCTCAGCTCTTTCAAACCCATTTAAAACAAAGAATCCCACATTCAGTTATTTTAAGTCATCTGAAAAATATACCAGTTTGATTCTACTTGCTTATAATTACTGATTAATCTTTGAAACAGTTATGAAACACATTTGCTATACTCCAGATTTTTTCATGTAAACAAAAGTAGATCTTTTGAAACCAAATATCTTTAATTAGGTTATAACATTTGCTGCTTTCAAAAAGATTAAAAAGTAAATATTCTAGGGCCTCCCCTGGTGGCGCAGCGGTTGAGCGCTGGGTTGCCAGGCTGCCCGCAGCCTCTGCAGCGCCAGATCGATCCCCAGCCGCCGGCGAGGGTCCCACCAAAAAAAAAAAAAAAAAAGTAAATATTCTATGTGGACATAATTCAAAATGTGGAGAAATCTTTTAGAAATGCTTTTTATTCTTGGAAATGAGTAATCTTTATGGTAAGAAAGTATAGACAGCAGATTGACAATTCTGAAAGATCTCTACAATTTATTTCTGACCTCTACCCATTTCTGTCTTCTCTTTCCCTCAGGCAATACAATTTCATATAGACCTTAAAATTCCAGATTTTAGAACAAGGAATAATTGTATATGTGTTTGGTAGACATGCACTGTAACTTAGAAAGTGAATAGTTCTGAGCTATAAAAAATATGCCCCAGAGAAGTGAACTGCCCATTTTTGTGCTATTGCTCATAAGAACATCAATAGAAGTCAGCAATTAAAACTGAATTAGAGATGACAAGTATGATTGTTCATTGCCACTAGTGAATTCTAAAATCAGTTTTCACTTCTCAACAAATTGTTCAATCAATCTAACTTTTAAAAAAGCCTTTTTGGAAAAGGCAGTTTATTTCAGGCAATAAGGCCAGTAAATAGCTTTTGAGTGTGTCTGAATATGTCAACATCCAAATCAAGCTGCCATTTGCTTAAAATAATCAGGGAACAATTTAATTATATTACTGTGTTCAGAGTATAATTAAAGTCCCATAGATAATTACCCACTTTCAATGGAAACCTTTAAAATTTATACTCAAAGTATTTGGACACCCATATGACAAAATAAAACAGGACAAAAAAACTTTAATCAAGAGAACTAAAAAAATTATATTCAGTTCTGGAAAGAACAATTTATAAGAAAATTAGAGAATGTGAAGTAGGTTTAGAGAGGAGGCATAGGAAAATTAAAAGATTGAAAAATTAACTTTAAATTTCCTAACATAGCTAACAGTTGTTTCCTATTGCTTTCTACCTAAGTCTTCCTTTACCCACTGTGACTAGAAATAGGAGCACAAAGTATTTTCATTCTCTGGATTTTCATAAAAGTAGGCAATAAGGGTATTTAAAAATGACAAACCTTTCAAATACAAAGAATCCTTCAAGAGCTGTGGGATATAGGTGTCATTGTTAGCTTTCTATCATTTATTCATTTATTATGCAAAATTTTTCTTTTAAAAGATTGCCTCTGTGGACTATTGGACTCCAGACTTAAATCTAGAGCTCCTACACAGACACAAATAATTGTCACTAATTCATGGAATTGAGACTTTTATTTTCTTGTTTGACATAAAACAGTTAAATCTTTGTTATATTTTTTTTTCAGGTATCTCTGTTTAATATAACTTTGAGGTGAGGGGTGATCACAAATGATAACCTTTTTCCTTAATTATTTTTTCTCAATGATTAAACAATAAAGTATAAAGTGTAATATTCACTCATTCCTTTCTACAAGTTCCCTGAACTCCCCCCTACTAAAAGAATCACAGATTATCATTCTAAAAATTTTCTGTGCAGTTAAAATATATATGCCGTTTCTGTTCCATCCTTCAAAAAAAATACCATTTAAAAAACTAAAAAAGTATTTTGTGAATTTTTTCACTAAGAAAATATCCTAGTGATTATTCCATATAGTTTCTTAAAATGTTGTCAATTTTTTAATAGTTGCTTGCATTACATTTGGTTTGCATATAGGAAAATGAATATAAGAAAGTGAAAATCAAAATCAACAAAAAACTATGAACCAGAGACACTTTTTGGGGGGTAGGGGGCCGGAGGGGAAGGATTGGGGTCAGAATGGGGCGTTTGCAATTGTATTGGGGAATATAAAAATAAAATTTAATATTAAAAAAAAAAAATCCCTAAACTTGAATCTGAAAAAAAAAAAAAAATTTCCCTATGTGTTGTGGTGATATGTATCTGAGGAGGTCTGTGCCTTTGAATCACATACAGTGTTGTAAATCAATGTTACCTCAATAAAAAAATTAATAAAAAAAATCTTTGTTATATTTTGATTATCCATTCAAATGAAAACTCATATTCAAAGTATTTGGACATGCTGTAATGCAACATTGATGATTTCCATTGCTGACCATAGGTCTAAAATCACTTATTCCTATTCCCAATAGACTTCACTTTTTATATTTTGGAAAAATAAAATGTCTTTGTTCCCTCCTATGTTCACTCAGCATTATTTAAATAGCCAAGTTATGAACACAACCTAGTGCCCAATGACAGAGCAATGGATTAAGAAGATGTGGGGTGTACACACAATAGAATACTATTCAATTATAAAAAAAAAAGATGAACTCTTGCCACTAGCAACAACATGGAAGGAATAGCTTAGCACAATAAGTCAGAGGAGAATGACAAATACCAGATGATTTCATTCATGTGTGGAATATGGAGAAAAAATAAAGAAATGACAAAACTAAACCAAAACAAACCCTAGAAACATGACTGCTGAATTGAGGCTGCTAGAGAGGGAGGGAGGATGAGGGTGAAGCTAAGTGGAGGGAGGGGTTCAATGGTTTATGGTAAAATATTATGTGTGGTTAGGTGGTGGGTGTGGTGAGGAGACAGACATCTGAGGAGGTGTGCGCCTATTCCCTAAATCATGTATGGTGTCGTAAAACAATGTCACCTCAATGAGAGAGGGAGAAAATAAAATTTAAAAAGTCATACATTTGCTTTAAAAATTAAAAAAAAAATTCTGTTGCTATCTATGTATTATAATTTTGACTTCTATCTGCTAATTTCAGAAAATATCCTGAAATTTTCCTACCTGAAGTTTTCTTAAAAATAACATTTAAATGACTGCTGAACTTAAGTCATATTACAATTTACTTTCAACACATGAAAATACTTAAATTTTGCTGTTGAACCCCATCTTTTAAGAACTATTAGGTACTTTCTTCTGAACTGAATCAAGACAGCGCAGGTGGGAGCCGAGTGCCATGTGTTCCGAGGTCACAGCAACCCCTATGGGCACCGCATTCTGGAACCTGCACACCAGGCTATTTTCCAGGGGTTTCATCTCCCTGATCAGCTCCATCTTCATCCCAACTTCTTCTGGTTCCCTAATGTCAGAAGTAGATGGAGGAGTACCAGAAGGAACAAGCCAGGGTTAAACGTGTGGTCTGATCTATTTGGCAGGAAATGAGAAGGCTTCACCAGCTCTGATTGCAAAAGTGGACATCCTCATGCTTTGGATTCTGCAGCGAGCAAATAAATCACCTCACTATATAATGATGACTGGAGAAGGCAACTTCACAATGCCATAAAAATACTGGATGTGAGAACTCATTTCTCTTTTTAAGTTTTGAAAGAACCCTGGAACAAATCCCACTATAAGGATTTGCTTTCAAAAAATGATGCTTTCTCACCCAACTATGTCTAGTGGAGATCTACTTGTTATTCAGTCTTTACTACTTATCCAACCGAGCTGTGAGAAGAATACCAGCACACTAAGGAAGATCCAAGAGTGTATTGTCATCATCAAACTGGACTGAGCAGACTCATAGGGCTCTTTGAAAATGTTAATGGTGATCTAGTTCTTTGAGGACAAGGTACCTCGTACTTTTTAAGAATATAACAGATAAGGGCCTCCCCAGTGGTGCAGCGGTTGAGCGCCATGCTGTGAAGCTGTCCGCAGCCTCTGCAGCGCCGGTTCGATTCCCCACCGGCCAGGGAGAACCGCACATGGCGCAGTAGACCTCTCCTGCCTCGCCTGCTGCTCCCCTCAGCTGTGTCTTTGATCAGTCTGCCTGTTCTGCTCCCCACTCTGGTTCTGGTGAATTCTCTCACCCTCCCACGCTTCTGACCTGTACACCAGTTCGTGTATAAAATAAATAAATCTTTTTTTAAAAAAAAGAATATAACAGTTAAGCTTAACTATCCCATTGAAGTCTGTTAAATGTTGGAAAATAGGTACCAGCAAAGCAATCCAAACTATGACACATGCAGAGTAGCAATCAAGCTGCATTAACAGAAGTCAAAATATGTAATTATAGTAGCAGCACTGGAGGTGGGGGAGGGAGTCTATACTTCCAAAATGCAAATGTTAGCCAATATTACCTCAATTAAATTAGTAAATAATAAAATGATTTATTTTTACTTCACATTGGTGTATAAAGTTTTTCTTTAAATCCTTTTTTATGAACTATTAAATTATATCAAGAAAAAAAACCTAGCAAGTACAGTTCTTCCCTAATTTACAATGATTCTCTGAAATTTCACAGTATGTGTGAACATTGTATTTATCATCATTCTCTTTCCTTTCACAAATTGGCATTTGACAACTCTTTCACTTGAAAAGTAGTTTTGCTCAGAACTTCAGGGAATGGAGTTTTGGCTACAGCTTAATTGCAAGTCAAAAAGTCACATTTCTAATTCTTCAAACACACAACACACACACACACAAACACACACACATTCCAAATCGTTTGCCAAATTTCACTGCTGTTAGCTTCCCACAATACTCTAAAAAATATCAGACAAACAGGCGTCAGTATGATTAATTTTAATGATTACTTAATTTTTTTTCCTATACACAGTGACCTCTAGAAGCTCTGAGTTCAGTTGAATATGCAGAGAGTCACTTCAGTTAGCTGAAATGTTTGTAAATAAATGATATCTTTTCTCCATTAACATGTCTCCATCTTGACCTACAAGAGTGGATTGTATGGGTAATCTCAGATGACTAATTTTTCTTTTCATTAACCCTGCAAGGAGCAAAGAAGTGTAGAAAGAGTGAAATATTTTTAAATATACACATATTCAGGCACTACTGCAAAAAGTGAATTTCTGCTAAATTTAAGGCAAACTTTCCTATCAGTTTCTATTTTTTGTTATTAAATCTAAAGTCCAATATATAATGACAATGAATAAATTTTTAAAGATTTATGGTGTAGAAAAACTGGGGTACAGGCCAGAGGTACAAGGAGTGAGAGGATTCACCATAGACAGAGTGGGGAACAGAATAGGCAGATCTACTGAAATACACTGCTGAAGGGAGCAGTGGGCGAGACAGAAGAGGTCAGCTATGCCATATGGGTTAGCTCCTTGGCAGGGGATCAAACTCAAGCAGTAGTGGTGGTGGTGGTGCTATGACTTAATCCCTAGGCCACCAAGGAAGGCCCCAGTGAATCAATTTTGATTTAAATGTTAAAAGTTACATCCATAGGTATTACTTTATTTTACTTCCATGATGACTCTATAACCTGCATATTGTTCTCATATGACCACAATTTAGGGAATATACTGCCCAAGTCTCACTGATAGAAAATGGTTCACTATCTCCATCCCTGCAGCCTGCACTTGACACAATAACTGAGAATGTACATGTAAACACATGTCACATGAGCCACAGACACACACTGAGATAACTTTTTAAATGTGACAGATTTCACCAAATTCCAGTTTGTTTAATGAACACTTCTCTGATGATAATTCTATGCTGGCCACAGATTGTGCATTTCTAGCAAAATGAAATAGTATAATTAAAGGTTTCATTAATAAAATATGTCAACTAGCAAAATGTTTCCTTTTTATTCATCACCTCTGGGGGGGTGGGAAGAACTATCCATTGGTTTATACAGTTTATAATTTTTTAAACGATTCACTCAATTTCTTAAATAATTCAAGATTTTTCTAGGGTTTAGTTTTACCTGTCACATACTGATATTAATTCCTTATTGAAATAAATGGTCAGTTTTGTAATTGGTTAGCTAAAAGTAGCTGCTTCAGTAAACTCTAAAATTTCAATCAATGCAGCAGTTTATTTTCTCAGTTGCACAAAGGTCTGAGTTCGGTGTTCTTGACAGGTTGCTTTTCCTGCATATGGTGATTTAAAGAAAACTTCCATCTTATGATTCTTTCATCTTTTGGGATTCCATTTTGCTCTGCCAGATTTGTCAGAAAGGGGAGAAACATTAGAGAACATTTATCCTAGACCATGTTTCTGCTGAAATGACACTGGTGAGATCTACCCCCACCCTTAACATAAATGCAATGGGATGCCCAACTCAGCAGCTTCTGGCCAAACAGCTCTGCATTATGGCAGGAAAGTGGTGAATTTTGGTTTCTAGCTGGCACCAACTTTGAAAGGACATATAATTTGACTTTCTTTATCCTATCACACAATAATTTATATCTTACTTTATGTTGAATATCTAAAGCCAGGAGGCTAAGTAAAGATGCATTTGGCGAGGAATACAATTTGAATTTAACTTTCTATCTATGTGCAAAATGTAGGAAAATCACTTGTTTTCCCTCAGAATTCATTTCTATGATATAGTTATTGCACTCAACATTTACCAAGCCTCATTTGAAAAGTGTTGAAAGATTATATAAAACAAAGATCAATTATAATAAAATTTTGCATGCTCATTTCAAAGCATCTTTCGTCTATGATTTTTAACATTCTGCATGAGTTTGCAAGAATATCTAGCAGAGAAGAACACTAGAACCAGTCAGTTTATCATCTGTAATCTGGAGATGATAACATGGTAGTCTTTTATTAAATAGAGATAATAAAACAACACAGGGAGTTCTTAAATACTAATATGATATGATAAATGTCAAATGTTATGATGCATTAATTCCACTGATGTGTGAACCTTTGTAACAACAAAGTTCCTTATATTTTCATTTTCTTACAGCTATGAGAGAAGAATCTTGTATTTTTGCTCATTTTGTAAAATAAATTGGGACCTCAGTCCGAAGGTGATTTGTGCAAATGTTAGTATGAAGAAATTGAGATTATATTTTGATGAATTTGTACAAAATCTCCTGGCATCAACCTCCTTCTGAGAACACATCTATTAGGATGATTTTGCTGTAGACATAACCCAAGTAGTGAAGTTGTCAAGAATTTCTGCAAATTGGGGAGAGCAGGAAACAATGGAAATGTTATGCAGAGAAACTCTAGTCATCCTATACATGTAGCCCAGTAGCATATGTGGTAGGGGAAATAAAAGTAAGAGGAGGCGAGTTTGCTACTAAATCTAGATTGTACATTCATTACATGTGTGCATGTGTTTAATTAAATATACTTTGCAGGCTTTTAATCCAGAACATGCTATTTCTCATCTGTGAAATCAGGTTTATGATCTTGACTTCATTTTGGCGCTTTAGCATAAACTCTTATATTTTTGTTATAATCTCTCCCATACTAAAATGGCTCCCAGTATTCAAATAGCTTCTTTGTTTGGGATAAGCAAAAGCAAAAAAAAAAAAAACCTCTTAAAATAGCTATTAGCTTGTCCACCTGGCACAGACTCAGAGAAGGAACCAACAGGTTTATTTGAATAAGTGGTTTATGTTATGGAGTCTGAGACCACCCACAAAAACATTTGTCTGACAGAAGCCACGTGGTACGCATGTGTATGTGAACACTTAGAGAAGCACACTCAACATTATACAATGTGCAATTGGAGACAGGTACTGTGTTTTTTTGCCTGTTTTATAAACAGTCATTTGCTATGACTTGTTAATTCATTAAGAATGAATTAATACATTAACAATAAATGCTCATGTAGTTCAATAACCCTATTGTATAACCTATTTTTAATTGGTTACTAATATGATGGTGGATATTTTTTCAATGTTTTCCCTTTTAAGATCTTGTTTTAAAAATCCGTTGATACATAGTCTGTTCTGCATAAGAACTTGTACTATAATCTAGAAGCCTCACACAATAACTGTGACACTATCAATTGAAAAATGCATTCTAGATTTAAGTTAGAATCAAGCAAATTAATGCCTTCTTTGAAATCTGATGCCTTGGCTACCACGTGCAACCACTGAAAATCTAAAAGTGAAAATAAGGGTCTCCCTGGTGGCGCAAGGGGTTAGAACAACACTATGAAGCTATCCGCAGCCTCTGCAGCAAGAGTTCAATCCCCAGCCAGGGAGCTACCCACATGGCACAGCAGACCTTTCTTGTCTCGCCTCTGCTCCTCTCAGCAGTATATTTTAGTCAGTCTGCCTGTTCTGCTCCCCACTCTGTCTCTGGTGAATCTTCTCACCCCCGCACCTCTGACCTGTACCCAAGTTGTTGTATGCATAAATAAATCTTTTTTTTTAAAAAGTGAAAATGAAAACAATTGTTTTTTAGTAGCATACTTGAATATCCTCTGCCTGAATTTGCAATTTCTGGGTTGCTTTAATACACAATGTTATAGATACCACTGACACAAGGGTAAGGATTTTTGGTTTTAGTATTTTTTTAAAAAAAATAGTTTGACCCGAGGGGATGGGGGGAAGCAAATATTGTTTAAAAATGAACAATGATGTAAAAAATTAAAAAAATAATTAAAAAAAAACTAGTTAACCTGTAGATTTTCATTTCATAATCAGAAAACTACTCTGTGATATGGTGGAAAGAGCACTGAACTTATGGTCTGATGTCATGAATGTTTCATTAATCTTACTCTCCATATCCTTGGATAAGCTACTTCTCAACCCTAAATCTTAACTGACTCATGGGTTAATAACACATGGAGGGTAGTTGTAAAGATGAAATACAATTAATATTTGTTTTTTTCAGTAGATACTATATTCTTTTGTGGGGTATTCCAACTTAAGCCTATGAATACATTTAGACTAGTCTAAGCAGATACAGGAGATTGGCAAGTGTATCCTCCAGAAGCCTTTCTACAGTGGGACTGGGTAACCCCAGAAAAGCTTTTGTTATAATGGAAAAGGTAGCCCGGAATGAGGAGCTTTAAGAAAAGCTTGGTTACTGGGGATGAAAAGTGACTCTGAGTCAATAAGATGATGCCGTTTCCTTGGACTTATCTGTTGCTCTAGTCCTGCTGCACCTCACCTAGAGCACAAGGAAGGAAAAATACCAAAGCGCATCTTTACTAATATCTCAGTTAAGACTTAAGAAGAGCAGCAACACTTCTTTGATGATCACCAATGATGTGCTGCCTGTTCTTCCAGGGCTCCAGTTTTCTAGTTGTCGTGGAGACTGCAGGGGACATGCAAGAACCCAGAAGTTGCTGGTAGGACTGGGAAGCAGACAAGCTCATCACCATGTTTTGGGCAATCTAAGGGAGGGGGTAGTCTCAGGAGAACTAGACAGACTATCCAGAGGTCTGAAGCCTCATACCAGCAACCAGGAGGCCAGGTGAATTAGATCACACCACTCGTGTGATCACAACGATTGTTATGTGCTGGTGCTACATGGGGAGAAACGCAAATAAAAAAAAATATTGTCTATCATATACTTAGCCAATTTTTTTAAAATTTCACATTATCTGCTCACAAAGACTAACAATTTCTGCAAAATAGGATGTGAAAATTTTCAAGTTACATTGCCACACACTTGTTTTTCTCAAAAATAAAAAAGGATGTGAGAAACATTGCCAAAACACATGTTGGACATATCATGAGAACTTTTTTCAAGAGCAGAAATATCTACTGTTTACATTCACTAAACCTTATGTAAGTCTAAAATTAAAAAAAATTATGATTTTAATTTAAAATATTCTAGTGAAAAACAAAAAAAAAATTGTCCAAGGACTTTGGAAACAAATGTTGAAAAATAAATTTCAAATGGTTGCTTTGAGGTTCTCTTTTTCCTTTTTTTTTTTTTTTTTAAATTGTGGTAACACTGGTTTACAATGCTGTATTTGAAACACAGGCAGAATATCACACCTCCTCAGGTTCATATCACCACACCACACCCATACAACCACCTTACCCTGGAATTTTTGTTTTTTTGAGGTGGTGTAGTATAAGGAAAAAACCATGTGCTCTTGGGATCTATTTCTGATCCTTCTAGTTAACTGGTTGTGACACTCAGCAAATTGTAAACTTCATAATAAAAGTTTACAAGAAAAAACTATATGATCATTGTGTAGCCTCTAGCCCAGTGCCTGGCTTATTTAGCAGTTGAGTAGGCATTGTTCATTCTTCTCCGCTCTTTCAATCCCCTGCCCTACTCCCCATTTCTATCGAATATACATTTCCATTCTATTTCTCCACAGGTGGGGGCACAAAATGGTTAAGAAGTCACTGCACAGATACATATCCTGTTTTGACAATTTTGTAAATTTTAGGACTTCAATTTTCTCACCTATGAAAAAGGGATTAGAGCACCTTCCACATAGAGCTTCATGAAAACTAAGTAGATTAAGTCATGTGAAATGCTTAGGAGAATGGTTACTAGAATGTGGGATCCATGGCAATTTGGGGGAACTCCTGTTTCCCCAGTACATGAAATAGTACCTGGAACATAGTAGGTGCAGAGTAAATATTTTTAATGAATAAATACAATAACATGCTTCCCTTTGCTTGACCCAAACTATCTGTTTACAAACTATGGAAACTGTGTGGGTGTGTGCAGTGCAAGGACATAAAGAATGCAGCCTACAAGGAAATAAGGAAAGTCCCCCATGGCTCCCCACCAACTGGAATGTATTTTCCATGGCCCATTATCACATCTCTATAAGTAATGTACCTGCCCATTCTTGCACAGGGGGAGAAGCTTCAACATCTATTTACAAGCCCACATGCCTCTCTGATCTACGTGCAGAAATTGGGGGCTGCTAAATACTCTATTGTGTCAGGTGGGTCCTCAACAAATGCTGCATGGAGTGAATGATTCACTTTTCACAGGGCTTTGCATATAAATAATGTTATTACAGTAACTTCTCATTTACAAATTCTCAAGTTATTTTTTTTACCCTCCTAGCCATAATATTATAAATTTCTGAATTAGATAAAGTGCTACCAGAGTGCATTTAATGATTCTCTTTGATGTCTCCTCACATGCCAGCAGTTAAGAGTATAAATATAAATACTTATATAAACTCAACATAGTACTGTTATATGAATCCTAAATTATCCCATGACAATCTATACAGCCTGAGTTATATTTTTTCCCTATGCTTTTAAATGCAGTCCTTTAATTTCAAACAAACTAAATTCTATTAAAATCATCTGCAGAAACCCTCAATCCACTCTTCTTCAAGAAGGCTGATACAACAAAGATGATAGACATGTGATGTTTTGACTGAGCCAAACCAAAGGAAACCCTGTCAGCCTCATAATGTCTTGCTTTGTTTTTTACCTCTTCCTTTATGATGAGCCAGAAAAAAAGTTTATTATGAGAATCACTGGAAATGTCAATGTTCACTGAATGAGAAAAGCCAGAAGAGTGGCCAGGAGGATGTGCAAACCCAACAGTGTGTGGATATTTGAGTTATGCTCTAAAGGCTCCTCTCCCCAGGTCAACCATGGGAAGATAATTATGCAAGGAAACAACTCCGCTTGAGAATATTTATTCTTAGAAAATTAAATTAGTTCCTTCCATTGCTTTGATCCCTTCCACACTACAATATCCCTAATGAAAACTTTGCATGATAATAATTTTCTCCTTGAAGCTGACCAAATAAAGGGATTTTACAGTTCCTTAACTTAGCAATCAAAGGGGTCTATTATGAATCAGGCATGAGTCATACACTCTATCCTTGTAATAAATTTGTCAAAGAGTTAGTAGATACTTAAGAAAAACAAATGCAACAAACTATCTTATTCATGGTTGTATGTGCACTTGTTATAAAAAGTCAGAATCTAAACATTTTTAATACTTTACAGGATTACAAGCAAAGTCATTCTTAATCAGTGATAGTGTAGAACTGGTAGTCTTAAAAATTCTCTGAAACCTTTCAACTTATCTCTCCCCACACATCGATAACCTTGGAAATATGAATTTAAATTTCAACTGTTTTATTACAAAAGAAAAGCAAACAACTGTTTGCAAATCCTTGCAGTTGTATGAATAAGAGCAATTTTTCCCAAATTGAGTCTTATGACTTCTAACTCTGGCTTGTCATACTCCACCAAAGTATCTATTCAGAGGTTCACTGATACATACATACACACACACACACAAATTATTAAGTCCAATTATAATAATTATTAACATAACTTTCACTTAGAAGAACATATAATGTTGAACACGATAATTCCTCCAAACTCTTTTCAAAGCATCAATCTGGGTGCATTGAGTAGATTTAGAGCAAATTTAGTATTGTGCAGCTCAGTCTCACCTGAATGGAGCCTCTTTAGGCAAGGGTAATGGGCCAGCACAGAGAATCTTACCAAAGCTCTGTACAGTCTCATCTGAAAATGAATAAACCTTGCCCATAAATTTTGAATACAATTCCCCTCCTCTGATCTACAGTTTCAGAAACTCTGAACAAGTGCCTAAAAAAGTCCTTTGTCCTTAACAGTCTTACAAACAGCCATCACATAGACTCAATGTCCATTGCACTGATATGGGAAATACTACTATGTTCAAAAGATAGAATCAATGAACACACTTGGCTGACTTGATTAAAATAAGTGATAATAAAGCCAATACAATCCCCCAAATGGCTAATGAGTGGATAAGAGATGGTAAGTGCAAATGGCTTAGAATGCTATCAGGAACATGACAAGTGCTTAATAAGTATTAACTATTGTTATTCTGGTAAAGTGCTATAAAACTCATATTTCAACACTGACTGCAGATTCTTCTCTTGCCATGTGACCTGAATAACCAAAATTAGCTAGTTATTAATTTAAAAACAGAAAACCAGAGAATTTGTTCCAGAAGACAATTAGGTAAAAATAATACATGCACTGAAATGTTCACCATGATACCAGATTTTGAAAAATGCAAATGGACATATTCTTAAAAATAGAGAGAGATTAGTTCCGATGAAGATGTTCATAACTTACCCATGACCTCAGTGTCAGTAAGTATGTTTCTGCAAATGTCAGGAGAAAAACATCCACAAGAGAATTTTATTATCTTACATCTCTTTGCTGTCTTTGATAAAAAGCCACCTCCTTGCTTAGGCCTTCCCTGATGATGCAACATGAACTGTCATAGCCCTCCTATTTTTTAGCACAACTTATCCCTTTATCAATTTAATTTTTTCATTGCACTAATCATCTTTGCTATAAGTGGAATGTTTATATCCCCTCAAAATATATAACTTGAAACAATGACCCCTGTCTGATATGATGGCATTAGGAGGTGGTACTTTTGGGGAGATAATTAGGATGAGATGAGATCATGAGTACATTCCCTCATGAATGAAATTAATGCCCTTAGAAGCCTGGAGAGAGTCAGTTTCCTTTTTTTGCTTTCTGACATGTCAGGATACAATGAGCAATAGGCGGTCTGAGTCCTAGGGGAAGACTCCTGCCAGAATCCGGCTATACTGGCACCCAGAATTTGGACTTCCTGCTTCCAGAGAATTATGATAAATAAGTCCTGTTTATAAATCAGCTAGTCCATGGTATTTTTGTCCAAGAATCTGAACTAAGACATATTCATACATACTATATAATTTACTTATTCATTCTGTTTAATGACTGACTTCTGCTAAATGCTAGCCTCATTGCAAAGGTGTCTTTTGTTTTCTTTTCTCCAAAGTTATACTGAAGGCACGTACAGTAATTTTTGACACATGTTAAACACTCATGAATATTTGATGACTGAACACATCCAGAAGCAGGATATATACAATCCTGATTAAGTTATCAATTTTACAATTTCATTAAGGTTCTATCTCTCCACTCTGCCATTCTCAGTGTTGGCTTAATCCTAAAGTAAAAACATCTTGTCCTTGATTTTCTAATATGAAAAATGCTAATACAGCCTCCCATTGAACTACCAGGTAGGTTAAAGGGGATGATGATATAAGCAAGAAAACATTTGCAGAAGACTAACAGATTTTCCTCACACTTCACTGAACAGGATTTGATCACTTCAACTAACTAGTATTAAGTAGGAATTTCTGTAAATATTGAATAAATCAGGATCTCCCCCTAGAACAGCAAAAAGGATAGTGTTCCTTAAGGGATCCTAGAACCAATCTGGTGTTCCACTGACAAAGACAGCTTAGATGGATAGTAAGCAAATAACTGTCTGCTACCTCATCCAATTTCTGCTGCAATGCAGTATTGAAGCTAACTATAGTAAAAAAATTTTAAAACAAGAAGATCCAATAGACTATGCTGGAGAACTATGGGTACCTTGGTGGTAGGTATGGTGTGGTGACATATACCTGAAGAAGTGTGAGCTCATAGCCCTAAATGCTGTATAGTGGTGTAAGCCAATATATGTACTTGTAAAAAATATATAAAACAATATTGTCCTTAAATATCACAAAAAAAAAAAAAAGAAAGGTAGAGCAGTCTCAAGATTCATAGAATGACCTGGACAACTTCCCCTGGGAACTGATTTGGGGTCAGCAATCAACAACTAAAAGGAAACAAGGTGAATTTTTCATTTGCATCCTTTTCTCTTAGATGTTACCTCTACTTGCTGAGTTTGAATGGCAATAACCTAAAAAAATTCATTTGTAAAACTAATCTTTCCCAAAACTAATCTTATAAATTTCAAAATTAATATGTTCATATTACAAAGATTAATTGCCTTTGTAGTCACAGAAACTGTCCTGTTTTGTTGGTTTGTCAAGTGGTCAAGTTTAAAAATAAAAAATTAGTATTTTTATGGATGTGAGAAGTGATGTGTTGAAATATTTTATTGGTTTATTTTCTCTTTGGCAATGTTCTGCCTTTTTTGTTAGCAGAAATGAAAAAAAATGTTTTTATCAAAATATTTTTTAGAAAATAAAATAACACAATTAGATATTTTCTCAAATTTCAGATTTGCTCCTGTGCAAGCAAGGAATGTAATTTATACTTTAAATGGCCAATCTTTAATATTTTAAAGAAAAAGATTAATTTTAAATCATACAACTTAATTTTTAAACTCTAAGAACCTAATAATGATTATTTACTTTCTTAAACTTTACCACATGCTTGATTTTTATGTATTTTTCCTTACTTTTGACATCTGTAAAAGAAGAAAAGTAGCTGCCACAAACACGGTAAAAGTGAAATTAATTCATTTTGCAAAAACTTAGTATTTCTGATTCAGTTCCCATGTTGACTTGGGTGAAATTGATAAATGACCTTGAATTGAACATTTTAATATCCACATCTTGTGGCAAACTTACCTAAGCAAATATTGAGTGCTTTCCCCAGCACATGTGGCCTTTATATGCGCATGCAGAATTTGTGAGTAATAAATTGCACAGGAAGACATTCAGTAATGTTTGTTTGGAATACCTCAATATTATTTACTTTTGATGCATTTGATACCCAAATGCAAGCAGGGCCTCCCTGATAACTGTTTCCAAGTACATCAACACTGCTCTGTATTCCCTTCCCCAAATATCATCTCTCATTTGCCTTTTTCCATGGCATTCATCATCTCATATACTGTACCTTATTTAGCAATTAAGAAGTTAGAGGTAAAAGTAGACGATTTTCCTCTGCTTGATTTTTATAAAGATAACATTAATTTAGCAACCAGTCCACAGAGATAAAAATACATTCAACATATTAAATTGGCAAATTATTTTGAAACAGAAAGCCAGTAACATTTGTTTTAGGCTATGGTATTGTGATTTATGTAATAGGCTCCTCAAACAAATCAGTTAATAACAAATTTCTACCTTGTACAAATGTTTCCTGAGGATTTCCTGTCTGAAATAAAGTGCTTCTATTCATTGACCTACTTACTAAGGAAATAAAGGAGATAAAGGCAAACAAATGGTCACAGTATGTAGAAAGTCAAGATTTGAGGACTTTCTTGTGCAATAATGACATGATAATACTATATTCAAAGATGTACTACTGATACCACCCTCTAGAATAGAGGACTCAGGTCCTCAGTCAAATAAAAATCTGTATCTGCAAGAGCAGCTATGAGAGTCTCTCCAAAAAAGAGCATATCTGTTTTGTGGGTACAGTGACAGCCACTGAACAGTTTTATCCTCAAAATAATAAATGAGAGATAAAATGCATTAGCATTCCATCCATAATACAAATTGTAATTCTTTATTAAACAAGAAAATGTCAAAATCTTCAGTTGGAGAAAACAAAAATAATTTTTCACAAAGGAAAATTTTCATAGCAAGGAAGGTAAAAACTATGAGAACCTGGGCCTCCCCTAGTGGCGCAGGTGGTTGAGTGCCACGCTGTGAAGCTGGCCGCAGCCTCTGCAGTGCTGGTTCAATCCCGGCTGGCCGGTGAGGGCCCCACATGGCGCAGCAGACCTCTCTTGTCTCGCCCGCTACTCCTCTCAGCAGTGTATTTCGTCAGTCTGCCTGTTCTGTTCCCTGCTCTGTCTCTGGTGAATCCTCTCACCCTTCCGTGCATCTGGCCTATACCCTGGTTCTTGTATAAAATAAAAATAAAATAAATCTTTAAAAAAAAAACTATGAGAATCCTTAACTAAGAATCCTCTTATCTTTTGCTGAGAGCTCAAAGAAAAGCTGAGATGTGTCCTACGGCACCAGTCAGTAAAACATACTGTGTTCTGGGAATGCAGGGACATCCCTAATGACGGAAGGCATGTACTTCACTGCTAGAGGCAGGACCAGGTGTCAGATTCTGATCACGTAATACAGTCACAATTACCCTTTGACCAAACATTCCTATTAATGCAAAATAATTTGCTAATTCTCTCATTTTTAGTCATTCTATCACTATATAAGAAACCATCACACTTCTATCCATTTTTTCAAATCCTTATTTACAAACAGAATGGCAGTTCATTTTATCTCAGAAAATAATGCTTTTACCCCCATAGCACAACATTTAAGCTTATAACTAGTTTTTCTGTATATAATTTTCCAACTCTATAGGGAAACTCTCTAAAACAAAGAAAAAGAAAAAAATAGAAAGAGGAAGTAATTTAAATCAGCTCTGTTTTATATGGTATTCAGCTGGTATTTTACTTTTGTTCTAAAATGCTTCAGTTTTATTTGCATCTAGGTAACTTTTTAGCCTTCAATACAAAAAGGCCTGTATGAATAGGTGGGGAACAGTCAAATTTACCATCATCTGGCCAAGTTGTATTCAGTACTTTAAAGTTAAACAGAATTGTCCAATGATAATCAGATAGATAGGAATTATTTTCTTTCAGACCACCCTATAGCATTTATAGATGCACAGTACTTGAAACATATGTAATCCAAAGTTCACAAAATATTATTCCTTAAAAGTGTTTCTGCAACAGTATATAAAATGGAAGAGAATCAGACATCTATTAAGATGTAAAACAAAAATAAATGCTATCATTTGGGGGGAGATGCTGTGTGAAAAACACAGTGACTTTTTTGTAAAGTAAAAATGCAACAACAGAAGGTATTAAGATCTTAGTTTTAGTACGTATTAGTATCTAAATGGAGATAGTGCAAGAATAGGTTATATAAAAACTGAGTAGTACTTTATAAAACTGATTTAAGCATGAGGAATAAAAAAATGTTTGAATCACTTGAGAGATTATGATTTATTGAGTATTCAATTTATCAAAAATCACTAGTAATTACCACCTAAATATGAATACACTATTTTCTTTGTAACTAATTTGTTAAACCAAATAGCAAAGTAGAGGCAACTGAACACACAATATCCTGAGCCATGAAAAATAAACCCATGTATCTTTAATAGTTTTGTTAATGACTGTTTCAGTTCTCCACATCTAGCTTCTGTTTCTGAATTTCCTCTATGATTTTTTGGTTACAGTCAGTTGGTGACTCATCTCATTCATCTTGAGGAAAAAAAAGTGGTTTGTTGTTGCTTATCACAATTTTTTCCTCTATTTTCTATGTGCCTTTTTATTTTAAACTTACTGAGTTTTCCTTCTGTTAATTTTTTTTTAATTTCTTCAAGGAATATCAAATCTTTTGTTTTACAAAATATCCCACTAATAATCTCTGGACTTTTTGGATTTGTTTTAGAGATTCTGACTGGGGTCCTTTTATAGTATAGTATTTCAAAAGCTCATATAATAATAGAACTAGAAAGGAGATTTTTAATCCAAATGCCATTTTTAGCTCATAAAGAACTCAATACCTAGAAAATTTAATGGTTTAGTTAAGCCAGTATCCAGAAAAGAAAAAAGTAACTCGGTCTTTTCTACCCACCCCCCTCCCCAATTCCAAGACCGTTTCCAGGACTCAGAAATAGCCTTGTCATAAGGCAAGGCTAATCAACTGACTTTTGTAACTAATGACTCATTAATGTTTGGAAGAAAAAGCTCACAGAGTAGATCAGAATGGATGCCATGGAGAAGTTGAAGGATACACAGATTTTAAAACTTTTATTGCTAAATATAAGAAACATTAAAATGCAGAGAGCATTCATATACAGTGCTGTAAACCAATGTTACCTCAATATAAAGTGTAAGATTATAAAGCAAATACTCATGCAGCCATCATCCTACCTGCCTCAGAATTAACTTCTATGTTGACTTCTTCACCACTATTTCAGAGATAACTCCTCTATTAAAAATGATGACAATCATGTCTTTGTTTGCTTTATAATTTGCTATTTGAATATACATCCCTCAACAATATACTTTAGTTTTGCCCATTTTTGATTTTATAAAACTGAAAACTGGTGAATACCTGACTTTATTCAATCAACATAATGGCTTTAATATTCACTGAGAAGATTCATGGAGTGCCTTCATTTACTTTTCATGATGTATACATAATCATACTGCAGAAATTTATTAACTCATTCTTTGATGTGTTTTGAGTTGTTTCCAGTTTTTTGAATATTATGAACAATGCTGCTTTGAACATTTTTGTGTTGACTTCTGACTCATATAATCACATTCAAGGTTTAAATTGTTAGGTCATGGTTGATGCGCATAGTTAACCTTACAAGATAATACCGATTTTCTACCAGGTGGTTATATTAATGTTCTTTCTTACTTGATGTATTCTTACATTATCCTATACCCTAACTGTATAGAGGGCATAAGTGTATATAATCATTACTGTCAGACTTTTTAATTCTAAAAAATCCAGTGAGTATGCAGAGGTTTCTCATTCCTGACTATTAATAAAGTACATTTTTTGTACATTTATTGGTCATTTGGATTCTCTCCTTTGTGAAATAGCTGTTCAAAAATTTTCATCTATTTTTTTTTGTTTTTCCCATTCTCCCCCTCCCAATTAAGCCCTTTTTGGATATATATTATTAACTATGGTAAAGCAGAGAAAATTAAAGAATCCAGGGTTTTAATACAATAGGCAAAGTATATACTATGGGCAACTACCTTTCAACATAAAGAACAAGTTGATTTTTTAAGTATCACAATAATTGCATTCATATTTTAGTCCTCACTTCTGCCAAAATATTCCTTTATGTGTGGAAATATCTTTCTAAAATCCTTCAATGAAAAATGCCAATCCCCACCTAATTGTAGAAATGCTTCTACGAATATATATATATATATATATATATATATATATATATATAGTAGATGTTTTCAGGGTCTATAAATTGCCTTTTCACTCTCTTAGTGGAAAAGCATAGTAAAAGCAAAATCTGGGATTGGCTCTAGAGTCCTCAAATGTCAAGTTAAAACATCTGCACTTCACCCTTAGAACTTTGCCTATACAAGTGCCAAGCAAAAGATCTGAGCTGGAAAGATCCATGATCAGAGGGATGACTTCAAGAGATAAATCTTATGGTACTAGAGTTTTAATTAGAACAGACACTTGGGCAGGAAACCAGCTCACTGGGTTGGAAAAAGGCAGAAGATACAGAGGCTACTCTGATGGAACTCTCAAGGCTTGTCACACAAAGCAATAAAAACTGATGTGTTTAGGCTGCTTTAAGGGCATAATTGTTTGATACATAACCACAAGGTCTGGGCTATGATACATAAATGACATTTAGTCTAGGTAGACAAGAGTGTGGGAAGAAAGGGGCAAAACATACAAAGGCATAAACAAGTGAGATAATTTATGAGTAAAGAGATTGCACAAAGTTCAAGAGAAAAGATTAGATTAACTACGGTAAAGCAGAGAAAATGAAAGAATTCAGGGTTTTAATAAGATTGGTAGAGTATATAGTACAGGCAAAAAAGAATATTAATATTCCAGTGGCTTAACCTAACTAGTACTGCTCATTTAAAATGTGTTGCAGGTACCAGAGCTGCGTTGAGCAACTCTCCTGCACACAATAACACAGTGATCCAGTGTGCTTTGATCTTACATTTCTACCATGCCAAAACAGGAGTCAGTAACAGAAGAAGAGAGTGTTTGAGGGTCTTATAGCTCAAAAGTGACACAATAATGGGTCTTGCCAACTACAGAGGGCAGAAAAAAATAATCTTATGATGTACACAAAGAAGAAAAGCATGGATAAAAACCGGGGGGAGAATTTAGATTTCACATGATAGACCAGAGGAAGCCATGAGGAACTTAGAGGGGAGAGAACGAAATGGTGTGCAGCTACTATTCCTTGGAGGGCCTATTAAATGCCAATGATGCTCTTATACATTCTTTCATTTATCCTCATAATAATCCCATGACTAAAACAATGTCTTAATGAATAAAAAACTGTGGATCAAAGAATTTCAGAACTGTATTTGATATCATATCTAATAAGTGGAAGAACTAATATTTCACTTGTCTTTCCTATTCTAAATCTGTAGTTCTTTCTATAACAGTCTTCTGTTATTGCCAGGGACATAAAGATTGTTTGGGTAGAAACACATAGAAAAGGCTTAAGAATATGTTAGGGGAGACTGTGGCAGTACTCTCTATGTAATGTGATAAAATCTAAAGTAATATCATGGAGTGTGCACAGAGAAAGCTGAAGTATAGAACTATTTAGAAAAAGCTTTTTAAAATAATACTTAGTATCTGAATTAATAAAGGAGGAAATAGTGATGGTATAAAGATTATTTCTATTTTTTTAACCAGTCTTCTTGGAATAGCAGTAATACATGAATATAATTTTAGAAAAAATCATCAATTAGGTTTCAGATATTTGAGAGGAATAAAACATCTAAGAATATGAATAGAGCTTTCTGGAGACAGATATTGAAGATATCATTATAACGCTATGTATAAAAAGAAACTACCTTTCAACATAAAGAACAAGTTGATTTTTTAAGTATCACAATAATTACATTCATATTTCAGTCCTCACTTCTGCCAAAATATTCCTTTATGTGTGAAAATATCTTCCTAAAATCCTTCAATGAAAAATGCCAATCCCCACCTAATTGTACAAATGCTTCTATGAATTACATTGTCTATAGAATAGATCCAGACTTCTTCTTGTGACATTTGACCTTCTAAAGTATAGCAATTCACCTTGCCTTTGCTCATACCATTATCTTCTAAACACTTTCCAAGCTGGTCAAACTGCCTTCCTCTCAGGTTGAATGTGTCATGGAGTACATGAATGAGTAATCTGAGCATCTTCATTTTTCCCATAATGATAAAGCACAAATTTAGTTGTAGCACTAGTCATTTAAGTATTCTGATTTCACTTTAATGGTGTGACTATTATCTGTAAGTTATAAATAACATAATAAACTTACTTTCAGAAAACACAAATGTACTTATTCATATCTTTTAGGTTATACTGACTTATTCTTTTTTTAATTCACATCTTTTAGGTTCATATCTTTTAGGTTATAATGACTGTTCCTGACTCATTCAGATTGAAGATTTGTACTATGTACATGAGCTGGAATCATGCTTTCCTCGCCTAGCTCCATGGCAAGCTAATGTATAGTCAGTCAAAGCCCCAGGAACTCATGGGCTCTGCACATGATGATCAGAAGTCTTTAGTTAATGGAAAGAGTTTCTTTAATCTGGGAAGTAAATATTCTATCTTGCTACAAGACCATATATTTCTTGCATTTGTCCTTATGCTAAAAAGCTGTATTTATTTTTCTGGTAAGCATATGGGTTAACCCTTTGGAATTGGTTTGCATAGTGACAGTTTTGTACTTTCCTTTCTTTGCTGTACTTTGAGTGAAAGATTTCCCTCTTTGCCTGAAAACAATGCTGTAACTGATAATCGATTTGAAAGGAAAGGGAAGAGTTCTCTTTTCCTGTTCATTTTTGTAAATATTAATCTCTCAGCACTAGTAAGTGATCTGTGTAAACTGCTCTACATCCTTCAGGTAATAGTATTTGTTACTGTGTCTGTGCTTGTTTACTTTCTGAGTACTAAATCTGCTAAGCTTTTATTCTTTCATCTCAAATATTCACATAGCCACACTGTTAGATGTCTTACAGAATTCTTAGCCTCCACTTAAGAAACATCTTGAATTCCTGATGCTTCCCCTGAAATATATTCCACTTGCCTAAAGAATGACAACTCCATCCTGCAGTTGCTAAGGCCAAAAACATTAGAGTTGTCCTGACTCTTGCTTTCTGTCACAGTTATACACCCAGACGATCAGGATATCCTGTGGCCTTTACCTTCAAAATAGAGCCACAATTTGACCACTTCAGATCTGGGGTATTTTTTGGCTCTCAATCAGATCTATTTGCTTCCACCCTGGCTCTCTTGTTGTCTATTTTAAACAAGTTGTCAGAGTGACCCTAGTCACTCAGCAGAACATAACAGAGGTCATGTCAGGCCTCATTCCCTGCAATAGCCCCCATTCACTCAAAGCAATGTCCAAGGACTGAACATGACCTACATAATCTGGCCTAGTTTCCTATCACACTGGCTTCGACATTTCTTCCCATCAGTTACTCTACTTTGGCCACTTGGGCCTCCTAAATATACATCAAACATGCCAAGCAGGGTTCCCCTAGGACCTATGCATTGACTGTTCCCTCTGCTTTGAACTCTTCCCTCAAATAAACACATGACTTACAGAGGTTACCTCACAGCCTGCAAGTACAAACGTTTCATTAACTATTGAATATAAGGCGCACCAGATTAACATATTTCTTTACCAACACTATTTGTAATATAATACACAGCTTTAGTTATAGCACTGGAGAAATTACAATTCGGAAACACTAATCTTTTAGGTATTTTCCATTACTCTGCATAAAATAATATTGCTTTTTTATGATACTATTTTGTTTAGTTTTTTATTTTAATTTTTTATTTAAATTTCATTTTTATATTCCCCATACAATTACAATCCCCTTATTTTGACCCCAAGTCCTCCTTTCCCCGCCCCCCACCCCCCATAGAGTGTCTCTGGTTCATAGTTGTTTGTTGATTTTGATTTTCACTTTCTTATAGTTATTCTTTTTCCTGGTCCCTTATTTAACTTTTCTAGATTCCTGCTATGAGTGAGACCATCCAGTATTTTTCTTTTTCTTTCTGGCTTATTTCACTGAGCATGATCCCTTCCAGCTCCATCCATGTTGCTGCAAATTGCATGTGTTTATCTTTTTTGAATGCTGAGTAATATTCCATGGTGTATATGTACCACATCTTCTTGATCCAGCCTCTCTATTTTTGGGCATTTGGGTTGTTTCCAAAGCTTAGCTATTGTAAATAGTGCTGCTATAAACATAGGGGTGCAGGTGCTCTTTGGAATTGATGTTTCTGTGTCCTTTAGAGCTTCCATATGGTCCAGCAATTCCACTCCTAGGTATTTACCCACTACCCACTATTGCTACTTTTTAGGGTTCACAATGAGGCAGGCCCTAGATTTAAAATGCATATTTTGTTTAATCCCCATGTCAGTGCTGAAATATTTTTCCAAAAATAGCAAATGATAAAACCAAATCCTCAAAATTAAGTAACATACTTAAACCCATAGTCATGTAATAGCATTCAAATCTAGAACTTCTGACTCAAAGTCTTATACAGAACTCCCTACACCACATATCAAAACTGGAAAAACATCACCATAAATTTATACAGATTTATCTGATACACAATACTCTTGAAAGGACTTGAACTATTTTAGATGCCAAAGTAGTTTAAAGATGAGAGAAAATGATTCCATGCGCTACACACAATTGCTATCCTGTTTCCATTTAGCAGTCAAGCAAACACGGAAAATTCCTGATATACAGTGCAACATATAAAAACAAAGTGCCGAAGTAAATTAAAAGTACAATAGTGAAAAGAAAGGGACATAAAACATGTTTGAGAAGACCAGGAAGAGTTCATTTAAGGGTAAGGAATTCCAGAATGTTATAAAAATTCAAAACACAGACCAGTTCTTTTTTGTCCTGAAAGAAATGAGCTCTGATGGAGTTGGACCATGTGATGGCAAAATCAAACATATGGACTATCTAGAGGCAGATTCATGCTATGTTTTTAGTTACCAAGCAAACAAATGACCACACTGCAGTTCAATATAAGAAGAGCTTTCTCTGGTTTTTTCCTTTGTCTGGCATGTGAAGGGTCAACGAGAAGCTTTAGAGCCAAATGGGAGATATAAATGTGCAGCGATGCCATCTGTGCTTTTCTATTTCTGGTCAAGAGAAGGCACAGACAGCCTGAGAAGATACCAACGATACAGCTGTAAGTGGTTACTCTGAATTATTGTGTGTGTTAAGACCAAAGAACAGAAGTTGTCATCTGGTTCGAGTGCTGAGCTCCTTTCAGATGAGAGAATGGGTTATAAGATTGTTGTTTCTTCCTGGGAAACACTGTCGACCAACTACTCCATACCAAACATAACTATTCCACTTGTTTGAAGGCTTTCAGAAAACATTAACTCAAGCCATCTTTGTAATTTATCCACATCTGCAGACCAAGATGCAATTGGCACATAACAGTAACTATGTAACAGTGGTCAAGTGCCCAAGTGGAAGAGGACATCTTAAGAATCTGGACATTCTAAGTTTAATGCTCTCTTGACTCGCCAGGGGACACACACTTCCCCAGTCACCAATATACTGAAGCCTTTTCTCAAGTGTTTCATAATCTCAAAATGTCTCTAATGATAGCATAACATTAAAAAAAAACACTTTAAAATCATGGTTGTTTTCCACCTACACAGAAGTAAAATGTTTTAAGTACTAAAGGGAAGGAAAAAAACCAACTGATGAAAGTGGCTAAGAGTTCTTATATCTTGGTGGGAAAATATGTAAGCTCTCTTGGCTATCAGAATAGTAACTTGGCAAATAGTGCTCTTCTCTAAAGTAGTCTAAAGGCTACCTTGGACTCTAAAAATGATTGTTATACAAATAAGTTGTCTTCATCTAGATCCTATAAGGATGTATTGAAACATTCAACCCATTTCTTTCATTTATTCAACAAATATTTAAGAAGAGCCTATTATGCACTATTTTAGGGACCATGGTTGTAACAATGAGTAAGAGACAAAGCTCCTATTTACATTTTGGAGGGAGAAGGGAAACTCTCATAAATGAATAAATTTAATGGTTTTATACAATTATAAAGGTTCTGAAGGAATAAAACAAGAAAATATTGAGATTGACTAGAGAGAGGAGTAATCTCTGCATGACCTAAGGTAGGACAGGTTAGCTGCACTAACTACCCCAATGTCTGAGTGATAATTTTAAAAAGGAGGGTATTTGTTGTTGTTGTTGTTTCTCTCAGTACATGTCCATTGTGGTTCAGCGCACAACTCAGGTCTATGCCCTCTCTGAATGGCAAAGAATGAGGAAGGAGTCACTTTTAAAAAGTTGCAAACTGTAGTGATGGAGATTAGAACGTGTGTCAAATTATACATTTCCAACTTTTAAAGGCTTCTATTATCAGGTCATAGATTCAAATTTCATTAACCAAGGCAAGTCTCATGTCCATGGCTAAATTAAAGGAGGCAGCAAAATGCATGCCTGGCAGTAGAAGAACCAGAAATATTGGTGAAAGGAAAAAATGATTTTCACAGTCTAATTTAATTGGCTTTATCATGGAATGCTTTTCTTAAGCAATGGTATTTAAACAGAGATTTGAATAAGGTGTCAGTTATTAATATGACCAGTGAAGAGTGAGTGCAAAGTTTCAGGAGACAATAAGTTTGGCGCATTAGAGGCAAAGCAAACAAGACAGTAAGGTGGAGGACAATTAAAGACTTGAAGATTTCAAGACTGGGAGCAGAAAGGCAAGTAGGGTCCAAATCATAGTAGAAATTTATAGATAACATCAATCATTGAATATTCTATATTGTAATGCAGGCCATTTCTAATTTGAGAAGATTACAACTAAATAGAAATAACTTTATAAACTATCAATACAAGAGAACATGTGTATATATATTCTTTTGAACTCTTAATATTTTAGTGCTACTATTCCTTTCCCACAGATTAACCAAAGAAGGTACATTCTTCCAAGACTCACCACTTCTTGGAAATTTCTGTAAGAAAATATTTACAAATGTATTCAAATATTTAGTAAAATGCTGCTTGTCATTGTGCTGCCTCCTAAAATGGAATATACCTGTGTTTAAAATTACATCATTAAAATGTTTAATCACAAAAACAAATTTTACAATGCATTGTGTGCCAAAATAATTAACCGTATAATTTTTATCTCATCTAAAATATCAATATTTAGTTTTAGGAAAATGTACATTCATATTGTTTTGTGATTTAAATTGTTATAATATCCTGGAAAACAATTTGTTAACTGAACACATAAAATATGCATAGTTTTTGCATCAATTCACTACCTCTGAGAATAGTTCTGAAGAAATAATTAGGGATATGTTTGAAGATTAATCTATTAATATGTTCATTGACATATTACTTGAAAAAACAAAAAGACAAAATCTTCAAAGTCCAATGTTATGGTATTTTTGAAAATCAATGGTGTACATTCACAAAACAGATGTCTACATACCCATTAATCATGATGTGCAGAAATATGCCTATTGATATGGAGAGATAATATAATCTATTATTTTTAAATGCAAGCTGTAAAATATCCTCTACAATACATAATCTCTTTTACAAAATAAATGTCTATTTGTGTAGATACAAAGAATTAAAATTTTGAAAGATAAGCAAAATAGTAACAATGGTTATATCTAGGTTGTTGAGATTTTATCTGTTTTACTTTTTATTGTATTTCCTATGTCTTTGTTAATGAACACTTATTTTCCATAAGAATGCTCATTTTTAAGAAAATAATTATATATCACATTAATAAACACTGTTTAGAAGAGCACAATTTTGTAATAACTCTATGCATGTATGGGTGAATTTGTAACAAATTTGTTATTCTACCCACACACACATAAACATATACACATACAAAACATTGTGCTAATATTAGGGAAGATTTTTCTTTGGGGGTTTGTGTTTTTCCATACCTTAAATTTTTACTTTTGCTTAAATTTTTGCTTTCATGATAAGAATGTATTAATTAATATTAATATTAATAGGTCTTACCTCTCTGCTACTTGCATTTCTCACCATGCTTCTCCCTTAAAAACCTTTAAGCAGTGCAGAATTTAATTCTCCAAAGACACACAACTCTCTCATTTTCATTCTCCTACAGAATTTTAATTTTTAACATAACTTGAAAAAAATTCCATTTCTCTCTCACCATTATGCAATCATCATTTTAGTAACTGTACTTAATGCTGATAACACAAAAAATTATAATTCATTGATTTATTAAAGCATAAAAAACAAATTTTGAAAACAAGTCTGTCAAAATTTAAATTATAGCTTAACATGTACTTACTGAATCCTTATATTAAGAAATCTAGAAAATATATTTGACTCTGCTTTCAGTGAGTTTATACTCTAATTTGAAAAGACATTATAGAATAATAGATGGCATCGTTGTGCATTTGAATATTTTTAATTGCCCAATACCTGTGCTATTTGGGAAGAAACTACTTTTTATGAGTCTTGGTGGGAGGCAAGGACAGACCTTTTCTCACCTTAGCCTCTGATTGCTGTAGTTAAGGTATATGGCAGAGTCACAGCATATCCATAAATTTAACAATGAACATCTGATGAGGGTGGGCAGAAGGCATGGGGAAAGAGAGAAAGGAGGAGCAATGGGGTGGGTGAGAGGGAGAGAGAGAGATTAAGATTGATTTATACGTCACAAATGGGGATAGCATAAATTGCTGAGGTCCAATCATGATCCTCTCACCCTAACCCAACTGTCCTACAAACTCTTGCCTGTGCTTCCTGCTCTCTAGCCTCTCTTGGTTTTGACCTATATGTTTTAAGCCTTGTTGTCAAATTTATCCAGTTGATTCAATCAAATATACTGTATATAAATAGTTGGCATCTATTTATGTTGCTTATAATCGAAAATTTTGACTGAAAAAAATATTTTAATTATAGGGTCTGTAATGATGATACTACTTAACATGTATTGAAGCCTTAATATTTATTTCTTTATACTCAAATTTTTCAGACACCAGTGAAGTATTATTTTCAGCTGGCACTTGATGGAAACAGGATTTGAAACTAGTAAGTTTGACTTCAGCGTCCAGGCACTTACTACACGGAATCAACCCGCCTTCTTTGTCAATCTGAGTAGAAGGCCAAAGAGATCTTGAATTTATATTGTAGACGGCTGAGGAAAAATTTCCATTCATAGGCAGAGCACTACCTGGGGTAAGAACCATGAACTATTGTGAGTCACAGAGACAGTCGGTTTCTATTAAAAATAAGACTGGCTTGGTGCATAAAGCAAGACCATGCAGAACCGTGAACATCACATTTTGAAACTGGTTGTCTTAATAGATAAAATAAATAGTATCTAAGCTATAACTAAAATATGACTGAACTCAAAATAAGCAAAAGTTATTATTTTTAGGTATTGTATTACCATGACTAGCAATCATGAAAGCAAACCAATGTGCATAGGACTATCTTTTTTGGTGATCATCAGTGGTAGACACAAAAGTTTATAAACTTACCTGCTCATAAAGTCAAGGCAAATGAACTAATGGCATAGTCATGGAGTTCGAAAAATCTAAAAAACCCTTTACCTACCCAGCAACCTTGTCTTACAAGAGTTACTTTAAAGGACTGCCTAGATGCCTTTAATAAGCTTTGAGCTTTGTTCTAATCACATTATTGTTAATTGACTATTCCAGAGAATGTTTAGCTTGTGGTCATTATTATCAATATTTACTGAAGTTTTCCCTCTGGACTTTAAAGGGTATAATAATGTACTCTTCCAGAACAAAGAAAACAAAAGATTCATTTTATTTTTTCCTTGCATCTTACTCTCAGTTCTGTCTAGAGTCCCTATATTACTGCCAACTTTACATCCACTTCAGAAAAGACCTAACAAGGAACAGCCTCTAAGATGGTGAGTAGTAGTGGCCTGGAGTTTTATCTTCTTCCATAGAAACAACAGAACAGCATTAGCAAGGAAGCAACAGCACAGGGAAGAGAACTAAGGATGTGAGACAGAGACCACCAGAAAGGTGGTGAAACCTGAGAAAGGGTCCTGCCAGGAACTATACTGGGGCCCTGAGATAAGTACCCACCCATTCGCATCCCAAACTCCAAGGGTCTCCCCTTAACTCCTAACCCACTATAGACAAGCAAGTGCTGCCTCTAGGAAAGCATACTGACTACAGGGTAGGCATAGAGCAGATATACCTGGGGGTGTGCAGGGGCCGATTAGAAACTCCCTCCCCTTCCCTAGCTGGGCTTGGCAGGCAAGTGAACAGCTTAACTACTACTATACAATCTACAACTTCCCATGTCACCTATCTGCAGCTCTGGTCCACACTTGCCTGGCTACTTGCTCCACGGCTGAACCTGAACTCAGGGCTAAGGTACTGTCAGCAAAACCTGCTGAGATCAAACTTGCAGCTTATTGGTCAATTCCAGAATGGAACCTCTGAGAGCACTACCAGTGGTGTTGACCTTGGTGCACCCTGACCATATGGTGATTGCCGATCCCACCCTTGGCCTGAGTAGGTGCAGCACTAAAGTACGTTTATGTCTTTGACAACCTACTCCAAGAACCTCCACACTGCCCATGTCTCTGGCCTTGACAATGTAGGTTGGGTTCTTGGACCACCACCCTGTGATGGTTCTTGAGCTCCAGCCGTCCTGACTGGTGATGAGGATTCAACCAATTCAACAAAATAAGTGCAGCATTCAAGACAAAACCTTTGGCCAATATTCTGCAAAATGCCACTCTAAAATAAGACATACATAGCAGGACTAGGAAGGAAAGCAGTCCAGACTAATCTAGAAACCGTCACAGAGCACCACACAGAATAAGGAAATACAGGAATTCACCATTCACCACAGTTGATGGATCAAGACAGAGCCCAGGGGAAAATCCCTAATGTAATAGAATTAACCACACTACCGGGAGAACAGGTAGTGTTCTGACAGTCTTAATGATGCTTCTTGAAATTAGAAGAGCAATGCATGGATAGAATGAGAAAAACAACAAATTATGAAAATGTTCTAAACAGAAGTCACGGAGATTAAGCAAGCAAGAGTTGCACTAAAACAATACAACAGAGGAACGCAAAAGTCAACTCAATGACACTTTATTAATCCAAAGATACGAAAGACAGGGTAGTAAAAGGTAGCAAAATTATCAACAAAAAGATCCTTTTTAAGTGAAAACTTCCTAAGAGACTTGTGGGACATCATTAAGGGGTAACATTCCATCACTGATACTGCAAAAGGAGAAGAGAGAGCAAAAGGAGTAGAAAATCCTATTTGAAGAAAAAATAGCCAAGAACTTCCCCCAAAGTAAGTAAGAAAACATCCAGATCCAGGAAGCTCAAAAAGTTCCAAATAAAATGAACACAAGCAGATAGAGAAGATAAATTATAGCTAAGATGGCAAAAATTTTAGCGGAATCCTCAAAGGGGTCAGGAAAAAAAAAACTATTTTTTTTTTTTTACATGTGAGGAAACTCACATAACACTGTTCACTGAAGGGAATGACATGAAATCTTCCATGTGCAGAAAAGTAAAGATCTCCAAATAAGAATCCTCTATCCAGCTCGCTAACACTCAGAATTGAAGGAGCTTAAGAACTATAGTAAGACAAGTTACAATTAGGACTTCATCTTAATTTTATTTATTTTTTTTTAATTCTTACATCATAGCAGGAATTTAGAAAACCTAAATAAGAGACCAGGATTCCATCTTTAAATGAGCAACAGGATTCCAAAACCAGAAAATCAGGTAGAGGAATAGTACAAGTGAGGAATGGTGGAAGAAATGCAAGAATAAGGTGCTTTCAATTTCAGGCAGGTTGCAAGTACAGAACCCTATACATAAATCAAATGGTAAACTCAAAATAAATGGGAGGGGACTGTGACCACCAGTGAAACGAGTCCAGTGATGGAGGATTTGGATTGATTTGGGGTTGGGTGTGGTGCAGTAACGTATGTTTGTAGAGATGTGAACCAATATCCCCAAAACATATACAGTGTTATAAATCAACATTACCTCAGAAAACACATTTGGAAAGGAAAAAAAAAATAAGGAAAACTATATTCAGTGAAAAAAAAAAAAAAAAACAAAAACATGTCTACTATGTCAGTGGTAAAACCACTACCACTGTATGTTGTTTTGCTGGATTATATTCCAAATGGACTCAGAGCCTACTGGAGAAATCAAACAGTACAGAAAAACACTAAGGCTTTGAAAAAAATCCAACGCTATGTCCCAGAATGCACAGAAAACTTGTTTCATTTGTAAATTCCTCTAAAGAATTAGCAGGTGCCTCAAATACACTGCAAAGTGATGGCTACAAATCGACACATCATACTTACAATCGGGACATAAAGTAAGGAGTGCAGGCAGATGGCCATCTGTAGTATGTTTAACCATCTTCAAGGAGAAATATCCATACAAAAGGTAATTAAAGTCTCAAATGCCTAACAGGAAAAGTCAGTAATTCACATAAATGGAGTGCACTAATTAGCACAGTAAGGCACAGTAAAGACAGCACCCCATCAAAAAAGGGCAGCCATACACAGCTTCAGCTACATGCTGTCACCTGGGAAGGCCATCCTTGCATTATTTGAACTCCGGTATTTCCAAAGAAGTCAGCAATCCAGATTTTTACTTAAAATATTTTTACTTTTAAACATTGTAGGGGATGAGTAACCACATTTAAATGCTTTTCCCAAACTTCTTTGTCCCTCTTTTGCTGTTTTATGAGTGCTTAGTTACTTCCAGAAACAAATCATATTGTTGTTAGTGGAAAACTACATTTTCTTCTAAAAAATTTTTTTGAAGTAGCATTGTTAATTTTCTGTTTTAATGTGTTCTCAAATTCTCAACACGAATGTGGAAGAAAGAGTGACAAGTCCGTCTCAGAAGAAATGAGACCATCTTTTAGTTCTGACTATTTCTTCCCTCACATGACTACCGTTTCTCAACTGTGGATGTTCAGATTAGGCAACAAAGTGTCTAGTGCACCATACACATTTAATACATGTGTGATTGTGACAAATGTGTGGGAAAGACAGAGAAAGGAAATAAAAATAGGAAGAAAAAAAAGAAAGACAAATGACAGGAAAAAAGGAAGACCTCTAACAATACAATCCCTCTGACTCCCAAAAAACCCATTCACCAGAATGGAAATTTTCTCCATCATGAAACAAAAATTCAATGACCACTTATGGCCAAGCTCTTCCTGAGATGGAGCTAAAATTTGCATCTCTGAAATTTCCACTCACACTACCCTGTGCTCTCCAAAACCAGAAATTTTATTCACATATCAGGGTATATTCACTTTAAGCAAGTACTTTCTGACTAGTACAAGGATCTCCTCGCTAGTATCTATGTTTTTTTAAGTGGTGCTAATGTTCCTACATCTTACCAATAGAGACAATAACGTGGGTGCTAAACTAGGTCCAAAGGATGAAAATGGGTCATAAAACTCCCCATGTACTCAGAACTTACACAGCAGTTAAAGAGTTAGATTACAAAAAAGGAAAAAATAGCAGTGTTAGCGTATGCAAAGGTCCGAAAAGAAAGTAATCTTAAATTATTTTGGTTAAGGGGTTCATAACATTGAAATTCTTCACTGAGACAGCAGGTCAATGTTTAGATCTTAATCATCACTCTCCAGACCTCTCATGGCTACAAAAATCAGGTCAGAGATTTCCATCTTGCACTCACTCTTCAGCATGCTCTCAAATTGTCAGTGCAGGATGAAAGGAAGTGGGTTTGGAAAAACTATTCCAGGAATAGGTATGAATGCAATTTACACTCAGGCACTTGTTTTAACAAGAAAGGCAGTCATTGTAAAACTATGCTTTATGTACAATATAGCTGAATAAACTACAGTGAAACTGAACAACACACAATGGTGACCACAGGTATTCAATTGCTTTGTCATGGTAAGATACCAAAACAGAATTATTCTAAGAGTCAACAAAGTAGACAAGACCATTAATTTAAAAGTTAATTTGAAAGTAATCATACACTTTCCCATTTGGATAATCCAAGTGGACCAGATAAATAAACTGGGTTTTGAAATGTCTCCCTGTAATATTTAGAATTTATAAAATTATTTTATTATTCTTTTGAGATTCACTGATACATACATTCCTTTTTGGAAGTACTCCCCTCTGCATGTGCACTTTTCACTTTTAAATGCACTTTTTAGAGATGTGACTAGATTGTGGGCAGAGAAAATAACGTGTGTCTATCACCCCAGTCACCAAAAAAAAAATCATGACCAATGATTTCTTACTAACTTCAAATCATCTAAAGAAATCATTAGTGCCTGCCAGTAAATTCAAGGCTTATGAAGAACCAAAATTCTGACTCCTCCCATTTCAAGGTTTTAGAAAAACAAAGCTCACTACAAGTTGAGATGAAGATATCTGCCTGTGATTTATTTGTGTTTTAGAAAGGAAATACAAAATCTGAATGTGAGAAATAATACAAGTTACACTGTAGAAGCTAATGTATCTTTGAATTTGCAGAGAATCATAAGAAAAGACTTTCCTCTTTTTTGCAGCTGACCTACTTTTTTTTCTTACCAATCTGTACTTCTGAAACCACATGTTTGTATGCGAAAAAGACACATAGTATGTATAGTAAGTTTACACAATAGTCATGTGATTAAAGCTTTCCCTCATGCATACATACATAAAGAAGTAAACATTAGCTATAATCCTTCTTCCTTTAATCTCTCTAACATTAGGAATTCTCCTGAATTCCATAAACAATTATCAAATACAAGTGAATAATCCCATATGATTTTTGTCTGAAAATATAGCTCTTCAAAGAATGGCTCAATGTACCTAATACATTCAGTAATATTTTGAAAGTACTCCTTTTAAATAAAATCCATGATAAAAATGGATGGGTCTTAATGCTAAACTTTATTACACAAATTATTTTATAGTGGAGTTGTTCACACTCTCAAGTTTCCACTTTCAGAAATCCTTGAAAAATTCAGATTGACACAATCTTATGAAAATGGTAGGGATAATATGGTGTAGGCTGTTTTTGTTTTTTGTTTTTTTTCACTTGGCTAGGATGATCAACAATTAAGTACTGATTGCAACTTCCTCCCCAAACACAAGTGAAAAAAATTGGTCAGACAGCACCTCATTTTGATTTGATCTATGCAGATACCTGTCTCTAATTGTTCAGTTGCAATGTATTTGTTGGTGGCTTCTCTCCATCCAGTGGTCACAATGAAGACTCCATCATTGACAACACATTTTAGTTTAAGACACTTAATCTATTTTCTGTGCCAAAAAAAAAAAGTCTATTTAAGACACAGCCAATGGCTCATTCCAGGAAGAGGAAAGGATATCAAGAGTTTCTATGGCAATAAGTTGATGGAACTAAATTAGGCAGGAAACCTCTTCAGAATGCAAAATAGTCTTGCAAAACAGTGGTTTGAAATACCCAGGAAGTGTGTCACAGCAAAACCAAAGAAATGGAGATATGAATACCTCCATAATGTAAACTCTCTAACCTTAAAATAAACAATTAAAAACTTGCCTTTTGTCCTACAAAAATAAACTCCCAAACAACTGTCATAGCTAATCAAATCCTTTGTTCTAATTGGTTGCAGTTTTTTTTTTTCAGTCTTATCTCCTATGATCAACATCATGTAAGAATATAAATCCAATTGTTCATGGAGCAAGGAAAAATCATTTATGTTGTTGCAGTTAAATTTAGTTTGTAAGCCCATTAATAATGAAAATGTGCAAACATCATATTTTTTCACCAGTGAGATCAGAAAAAACAACCAAAATTTATTTTAATAGAAGAAAAAAGAATCGGATATTTTTAGTTTAGAGAAAAGAATTATACTTTTCAAAATAGAACTTTAATAGTAGCTTAGATTAGTGGTGCTTTAAAAAAAAATCATTCTGCTTCCTGAGTGGAGGGAAAAGGAATGAGTTGCAAAATTCCAGAAAGAGACAAAAGTTACAATAAACCAGAGATTCTTCGCTTGTGGTCAATTGGCAAAGTTAATAGTTGCTGGGAAGTATGGTATCAACCTGTAAGAGTAACTATTTCCAGAAGGCTTTCAGAACATCTAAATGTTTTTCTGTCTTTAAGAGAGGAATGTTGGAACAAACAGTAGACAGAGTGACAATAAAAATTACACTGTTGGTGGGAGTGCAAACTGGTCCAATCACTGTGGAGAGCTGTGTGGAGATTTCTGGACCTACTAAACATAGAGCTTCCATATGATCCAACAATTCCACTCCTAGGTATTTACCTAAAGGACACAGAAACATTAATTCCAAAGGGCACCTGCACCCCTATGTTTATAGCAGCACTATTTACAATAGCTAAGCTTTGGAAACAACCCAAATGCCCAAAAATAGATGACTGGATCAAGAAGATGTGGTGCATATATACCATGGAATATTACTCAGCATTCAAAAAAGATAAGCACATGCAATTTGCAGCAACATGGATGGCGCTGGAAGGGATCATGCTCAGCGAAATAAGCCAAAAAGAAAAAGAAAAATACCGGATGGTCTCACTCATAGCAGGAATCTAGAAAACTTAAATAAGGGACCAAGAAAATGAATGTAAGAAAGTGAAAATCAAAGTCAACAAAAAACTATGAACTAGAGACACTTTTTGGGGGGTGGGGAGCTGGAGGGGAGGGATTGGGGTCAGAATGGGGGGGTTGTAATTGTATGGGGAATATAAAAAAAAAATTTATTTAAAAAAAATTTTTAAACCATTCCTGAAAATCCATCAATCCAATTTTTAAGTTGGATTGACATGTGTTTTTATATAATTTCTATTAAAATTATAGGGTTTATTCTGATAAATAAGAAACACTTCAAATAAAATAAGCACTATAAGCACTTCAAATAAGCTTAGGGAAATACATCATAGAAAAGGAAGGTTCACAAATTTTTACATCAATATTCTGGTGTTAATTTTAACATGCACTTTATAGCATAATATTCAAACTTAAAAGTGTGTCACATGACTTTAGAAGATTATTTTCTCATCAGCTGCCTGGAGCAACTTTCCTAGCATCACTGCTAAGTTTTTCCTCAAATTTTATGAACCAAAAACAACTTTGTACAAGAATTCATATCTACAAGGATAATGCAATTATACATAACAGAGAACAGCTTAAATCTAGCACCATATGCCATGGGCACTCCTAGCTGAAGCTGTTATCAGAAACTGGCCATCAGTTCCAGTAACGATCATCTTTCCCAGTCATTTTTCCAATTCCACTGTACTCTCCAAATCACTAATTTCATTGGTGAGAAAACACTGTAAAATCTCTTTTAAAACAATCTCTTAAAAACCTACTTTAAGAAACTGTTTTTCGGTATGATTGGTAGAAAGAAAAACATATGGCTCTCTTAGTTTGTGTTAGTAGACTAAGACAGGAATTTGAGGTCAAGTGGTTTATTTGGGAAATGATCCAGGAGGAACAGTGAAAGAACAGGCAAGTAACTGAGGGAGTGAAGCCAGTGTCATGAGCAGAATACCTTGAAGGGAATCTGGGTTTAGCCCCATAAGGTCCTCTAAGAAGCAAAATAGAACATTCTTTAGAAATGTAGCAGCAATGGCAAGAAAAGTGTGATATTTACCCAGTGGTTCCAATCCTGTATTAGTTGTGGGTCACTTGTGAAGCATAATTCCTTCATAACCCTAGCAAGTCTCTTGGATCTACCACAGTCCATGGTCAGAAAATGCTCTCAGGCATTCCAGGAGATACTCAAGACCCATCATTTATTCTAAACATTCGACTGACTCAGGCTCATAAAAGTTAGTAATACAAGTGTTTTTGGTGCAAAGGAGCTAATAGTGTGCTATCTAGAAAAATCTCACAAAACAGACTAAGCCTACTCTAGCAGCACTTCAAGAATGCCACTTTTTACCTGATTACGGGGGGAGGGCAATCATATTTTGTCTATAATAATGAACTCTGGTCCTTCTGACACAATTGAGTGAAACTGTCTTATGGGACTTCTTTAATTTAGCCATATATAGAGGCCACGAAGTGGCAGGAGATACTATACATTTAATTTTTCCTGTATTGTTAACTTAGATATAAATAAATATGCATACAAAAATTTAAAATGAGAGAGGGAAGTCATTGTATCTTTTATTTTCTTCTCATGAAGTGAATTAGGGAAACTGGTTTCACCAGGGAAGTCTCCTACTCTAGTAAGTTCTGTTGTTTCTTGATTCTTGCTTTCTAACTGTGTCTACATCTGAACTGCTATATTCAATGGTGGTTACATTCCTCCATGAAACCATACCAGAATGATACTTCCTTGATGCCAGACTCTTAACAATTTGAGAAAAAAAACTGTTACTACTAAAACAATAATAGGTTCTTGCTCAACACTAAACCCTGTTCCTAATGAAATTGTTTTTTAATCACTTTCTTTTTTTTCAAAATCATTGCTGCCTATTTTACCTTTAGAATGGCAATTCTTTGTTCACAGGCATGGCAACTCCCAATTCTGTCTTTCTGATATTCTTTAAGCAATATTAGTGAGAATTACTTCCCACTTTGGCTTTTACTGGGAAAAGGAATTTTCCAACATTTTACTCAACAGGGATATTTCCTGTGATTCACTAATCTATTATCAATCGAACACTGCCTTCAGAGTTAGTAGCCTGTGGTTTTACTGCTTAACATCTTCATGTTCACTAATATGTAGGTAAGACTAGCATTAAAGAAAATAGGTTCATCAAACCATCTTCCTGAAATTTACCAGAAAATAGTATATGAGAGTAGAACGTTTGAAAAGCAGCCTTCAGTCTAGCAGTCTAGAACAAGTCTGTGACTTACTACTGATTGGTCCAGGCAAGAGGGGTAACATCTAACCACCTTGCCTCATCTAACAGGTGAAGAATTGTCACCAGTGTGACAGGCCTGAAAGCTCTAAGTGAGACAGTCTAGACAAAGTGAACCCCACCGCTTCACATTACTGGCTCTCAGCAAAATTTAACTCCCTTTCCCTTCCTCCAAAGTTTCAGTTGAGTAAAACATGAGCTGAGGGGGTAGAAGATAAATGTCAGTTGCATAGAAATGGAGCTGAGAGCTTTTTCATGTCATGGCAAATCACTGAAAATTTATTCTCCTGTCACATTGTTTGAAGAGAAATTTAATTTCCCCCTTCTGAATACCATTAATCAGCGCATCCTCTGGTTTCCAAGTAAATGAACCTTAAATCTCGCTTTAAAAAGTAATGAGGTATGTTATTGACACAAATCATAAATCTAAATGAAGTTTTAAAGGATAGACTTGTGATGACTAGAAGGGAAAATTTTGAAAATAATAAGTTGTTCTGAAATAAAATGACTGACCACACATTGCAGTTACAAAATTTAAGATAAGGAAAAATTTAACTTTGTTTTCTTACTAGCAATGGGATTTCTTTCTTTCCATGTTTCCTCTGGTAGATGTGCCACATAGGTGAGAGAAATAAAATACTATATACTTGGAAAAGTAAATACTGTTAGATAGAAGCATACCTCTTTGGGCATTACATTTTTCTGTTTGGGCATAACATTCCAGGACTTGACTGACCAAATACTTTTGAGCATGAACAACTCACCCATCTCTGTACTAACTAGTCATGGCAGAATTATCTAGATTATCACTCTAATATTTTTAGTTTTAGGAGAAAAAAAAATAACAGAATTGATTAACGGATTTTTAGTAGTTGTTGGAAAAGAAGAAGTGAGAATAATTTCTCCCCATGCAGGCAAATTCACTAGGTGAATTTGTAAACATGAAGTCATGAAGCTAGTAAGAAACAAACCAGGCTTTTAACAAGGTCTATCTGGTTTGAAGAAACAGTATTTTATTTTCAGAGACTATAGTATACAAGTCACTATGCACTGTGTTTGGTTTATTTACATCATCTAGACCCTTGTGATAAATGTGTATGATCGATATTATATCCTTTCATAATTTAAAAAAGCTGTGACCCACTCATTGCCACCAAAGTAGTCACACTGCAGGCCTAGTTAAAATGAAAGTATATTGGTTGCAAAAGTCCCATGCTTTCACCTACTGTATTATATTGTTGCCAAAGGACTATTTATATTCCAGAATTATGAGCAGCTCAATAAATATTAATTTCTCCCTCAAATGACTTTAATATCTCCATTGATTTTGTTGCTGTTTCTAAAACTTATTCTGAGTCCCAAATTGTAGCAGACATAATCAATGAATAATTTGTGACTAAATGATGATAAAAGTTCTCTCTTTATACCAAAATATGAAATAATGAAGAAAGCAACAATAGTGATTCAGTTTGATGTTTACTAATGGATAATGACTATGATATCATCCAGTCAAATAATCAGTAGCATATACTATATGCAGAAAGCTTACAGAAAAGGAGTGGTCTGAGCTCATAGGCAGAGAAACATATGTACACAAAATTAATATAGATTAATAGAAAATGAATTTAAATTTTAAGCTTTAATTCTCATTACTCAGCTCTGTTTCCTACTGCAGACAAGCAGCTTTTTTTTCTTTAAGTATTACTTACTAAGACAAAAACAGTAAGTGAACCCATAACATAAAATTTCTCACAATTCAATGATATTCAATGCTATCTAGTGACCTGGGTTTTTTTAGAGTAACCATCCAATACTTCAGGTAACTTTAAATACTGAATCTAGAATATAAAGACTTGTACATCCCATGAAAATCAAAATCTTCTAGAAATAGCTTAACTATAATTCTATTGCTAATGTTAAAAGTAGAACATATTCAGAAGCTGAATAACTAGATCATAAAGTATTTCTATTCCTAATATTCTGAGGCATCCCCAGGACATTTTCTATAGTGGGTGCATACAAACCCACTAATTTCAAAAGATAAATACACACTTATGTTCACTGCAGCAAACTCACAACAACCAAGTTATGAAACCAACATAGTGTCCATCAATGAATAAAAGGATAGACATCACATGTGCACACGTGTGCACACACGTGGACACACACACATGAATAATATTCAGCTATTAAAAAGATGAAATTTTGCCAATTGAGACAACATAGATGAAACGTGATGGGAATTATTGTAACAAGCAAACAAGCAAAACCAAAGAAAAACAAATTCTTAAATAAAGAAAATATAATGGCTACCCAAGGGGAAGGGACTGAGGAGATGGTGAAACAGGTAAAAGGGGTCAATTGTACAGTGACAAATGGCAACTAGACTCTTGGTGATGATCATGATACAACGTATACAGATGTGGAATTATGATACTGTATACCTGAAACTTGTGATAAAAAATTAGAAAATGTTATTAGCGGTGGCACATTTATTTATATAGTAGTACTTGGATAAAGTTAAGTTAGGCTGTCAAAGTATTCCATTTGCCTAGGACTACTTCATTATCAGATATAGAACTTTAATTACATATATGATTCTTTTTGTAAATCACTGCATTAATAAGTTTGTGTTACTACATCTTAAAATTACTAAACAATTTTTTCTATGATGTGTATATATAATTTTTTCTCAAAAACTGTTCATTAACTGAATTATTAAGTCATTTTATAATATCATTAATCCATTTTTGAATAGTATATTTTAATTGGAATTTTAGAATGAGAACAAATTGTTTCATGATATGAATGGTATTCTTTCTATCAATCTAAGTGGTAATTTGATTTAGTTAAAAGGGGTTTTGACTTCACTCCATATAAAGATAGACAGATAAACAGACCTAAGATTTAAATACAGTTTACATAATTTTCCACCTTCTATATCTCAGAAGCCCAAACTACCTCTGGAAAACAAAATAAACTGATATTTAGGCATATATTCTAATGCTTTTGGTTTTATAATGGATATTAAGTATATAGTCATATCCACAAACTAAATTAATATCTTATCCATCATGGGGCCTCCCTGGTGGGGCAAGGGGTTAAGCACCGCACTAAGAAGCAATCCACAGCCTCTGCAGCACGAGTTCGATCCCCACAGCCAGGGAGCAACCCACATGGCGCAGCAGACCTCTCCTGTCATGCCTGCTGCTCCCCTTAGCAGTGTATTTCAGTCAATTTGCCTGTTCTGTTCCCCACTCTGTCTCTGGTAGATCCTCTCACCCCCCACACCTCTGGCCTGTACCCCAGCTCTTGTATGCATAAATAAATAAATCTTAAAAAAAAATCCTATCTATCACAATTAAATCAGAATTAATATACTAAGAGTAAATAGCTACCCTCTTGGTAACTATAAGTTCCTCATATTTTCTATAGCATTTTAGAATTTCAAAAGTATGTTGTTATGTTTTTAAAATCACTTCTCAAGACAAATTAACGAGGTAAGATTATCTGTAAGATAGAGGAATTGAAGTGCACACAATATACATGTCTTGCCCCAACTCACAGCTAACAAAATGAATTAATTTTTCACCCTTGATCTACCTACCCTTCACTAACCATCTTTTTTCTTCTAATAATATTTATTAGAAAGAATTCCCAGCACAGGTTGGAGTAGGCAAACATACTAATTGCAGCCTCTAGGTAAGGCTTATTGTCACTTTAAAAAACAGGAAAACCACAAGAGACCATTGTTTATGGTTTGCAACTCACTATATTCTAATAATGTTAATATAATTGCTGTGATAAAAAAGTAAAAATTATGCCAAAAATTATGTAGCTCAACCACATACAAAAACAAAGTTCAATCTCAATCAGAATTTCACAAAAATAGAGTTGAAAGGCAGATAGATTCCTACAACAGACATCAGGACAAATGCTACAGTGTTATGTAGACTATCAAAATGTGTAGTCCTCTCTTTGGTAATTGAGGATTTAACATTCACATAAGCATTGATATCAAATTAATTGTTGACTATCCAGGTGCAGCATGGAATAAGACCCTACTCTTCAGATAATTTAATTTACTTTTCAAACAGGCTTTAAACATTAGATAATTTAGTCAACTTCTCTAACACTCAATCTGAATTTGCTCTTCTTATAAAATTGAGACATTATAAATTAAGTTCATATCTTCGTGCATTTAATGTATTTTATGAAAAGTTGATATCTAAGCACAATCTTGAATATGTAAGACCTCCATAAATTTTGAGTGGTATAAATGTTGTTATTAGAGTTATTAGAGTTAGGAATAGTAGAGATAATAGCAATGGTTATGAAAGCTACTTTCTCTTGATCCCTGATGGAACTAAATATTGATGTTTCTATCACCCGTATTTTACCTGTGAGAACCTGAATCCACAGTAACTAAAATTCTACAACTCTAGTAGAAATCAGAAGCAACTACTTGTCTACTATCTTTCAAACTTTGCCACCATCACCAGAATCCTTAGACTCTTCAACCAATCCCTCTCAGAAAGTGGTATAAAAGATGAAATTTTAGTTAGTCAATTATTTACCACAACAATAGGGTATTATGCAACAGACAGAAAAAGTCAAAAAAATTCTCAGAGTATTACTTATCCTCTTGGAAAATAAAATTTAAGTCTCTTACCATAGTCTGCAAAATAATTTCCAAAGGGATTAAATAATACAAAAGCAGTTTAAAAAAGAAAAATGTAGGGCCTCCCTGGTGGCGCAAGGGGTTAAGCACCACACTATGAAGCGATCGTCAGACTTTGCAGCAAGAGTTCGATCCCCAGGCAGCCAGGGAGCAATTCACATGGCGCAGCAGACCTCTCCTGAGTCACCCACTGCTCCCCTTAGCAGTGGACTTCAGCCAATCTGCCTGTTCTGTTTCCCACTCGGTCTCTGGTGTATCTTCTCACCCCCCACATCTCTGACCTATACTGCAGCTCTTGTATGCATAAACTAATAAATCTTTAAAAAAAAAATTAGAAAACCAGGAGAAAATTTAAGTAAGGACTTACATTTGGCAAAGGCCCTTTTAAGCCACATAATGCAAAGGCCCTTCTAAGTCATATATAGCTATAGATAGGTCTATGTATCTATATATATGTATATATACATACACATATACATCGCCAATGAATAAAGTTAATTGAAGTTTATTCAGAGAAATAAAAACAATACAATTCATTTTTTTCTGATAAAATGGGTTAAACAAAGATTAAATAATCTCAATATTGTTAAGTAAACTCACATATTGTAAGTGAAAAATACATTAAATATTACCTTTCTGGTGATATTTTGGCAATCAAAGCCCTATAAAGCTATACTCTGATTTGAAATTTCCCATCAGAAGAACTGACCCCAAAGAAATTCTGAGAAATGTGTGAGAAGTTTTAATTAAAAAGTCTGTAATAGCTCTTCTGCTCATTTTTTGACTGGATTATTTTCTTTGATTTTGTTGAGTCTCATCAGCTCTTTGTAGAGTTTTGTTATCAGTCCTTTATCATTAGTGTTGTGTGCAAAAATTTTCTCCCAGTTGGTAGGGTTTCTCTTTGTTTTGGTTATTGTCTCTTTTGCTGTGCAGAATCTTTTTAATTTGATGTAGTCCCAGCTGTTTATCTTTGCCTTCACTATCACTGCTTTGGGTGATATGTCTGTAATGATGTTTTTGAGGTACATGTCATGTAGAGTTTCGCCTATATTTCTCCAAAGAGGAAATGAAAATGGGCAACAGGCATATAAAAAAATGTTCAACATCACTTGTAATCAGGGAAATGCACATCAAAACTACAATGAGATACCATCTTACACCAGTGAGAATGGCACATATTAAAAAAACTAGCAACAACAAATGTTGGCAAGGATGTGGAGAAAAAGGAACTCTCCTGCACTGTTGGTGGCAGTGCAAACTGGTCCAACCACTATGGAAAGCTGTGTGGAGATTCCTCAACCTGCTAAATATGGAGCGTCCATGTGATCCAGCAATTCCACTCCTAGGTATTTACCCAAAGGACACAGAAACATTAATTCAATAGGGCACCTGTACCCCTATGTTTAGAGCAGCACTATTTACAATAGCTAAGCTCTGGAAACAGCCCAAATGCCCAAAAATAGATGACTGGATCAAGAAGACATGGCATATATACAAAATGAATTATTACTCAGCAATCAAAAAAGATTAAATGCATGCAATTTGCAGCCACATGGATGGAGTTGGAAGGGATCATACACAGCGAAATAAGCCAGAAAGAAAAAGCAAAATACCAGATGTCTCACTCATAGCAGGAATTTAGAAAACCTAAATAAGGGACCAGGTAAAAAGACTAATTATAATAAAGTGAAAATCAAAATCAACAAGCAACTATAAACCAGAGCTATACTAGCAGGGGTGGGGGAGGAGAGGAGGGATTAGGGTCAAAATAAGGGGGGTGGGAATTATATGGGGAATATAACCAAAATGAAAATGTGTACACTGTGCAAAAATGAAAAATGATGTAATTATATAAAATAAAATGTATTAAAAATAAGGTTTGTGATAGCATGATTTATGACAGCAAAGATTTCAAAACAACATAAATATCCAAAATTATAGGGTTGATTAAATGAGTGATAAAATTGTAGTAAAGTAGAAAAGTGATTAAAAATCCTAATGTAGAAGTTATTATTACCTGAGAAATATTTGTAATACACTGTTGTAGAGTAATCCCAATTTTTCAAAACCAACATATAAATATGTATATATTCATAGCAAATACTAAATAAAATGTCAAAGTTACTTACCTTTGATCAATAGTATTAAGAGTTTTTTAGTTTCAAAATGTATATAATCTTTTTGTACATTAAAAACATACTTATCTAACATAAACATAATATAGTAACATATTTTATAAAATATATCTTCAATATTAATTATTCATAATATATAAAGTCTTTTAAAAAATTTTAAATGTTTTTCTTAAACTACCTTTAAAAAAGAATGGCTAAGGGCCACCCCTATGGCACAGCAGGTTGAGCGCAGACCTGTGAAGCTGTCCGCAGCCTCTGCAGCACCGGTTCGATTCCCTGCCGGCCAGGGAGACTCCCACATGGTGCAGCAGACCTCTCCTGTCTTGCCCGCTGCTCCCCCTCAGCAGTGTATTTTGTCACTCTGCCTGTTCTGTTCCCTGCTCTAACTCTGGTGAATTCTCTCTCCCTCCTGCGCCTCTGGCCTGTATCCCAGTGCTTGTATAAATAATAAAAATCTTTAAAAAAAAAAAAAAAACAGCTTAGAAGGGAACATAGCAGAGCACAAAGTACAGAAAGGGCATCAGATGGTTGTGTGGAAGAGAACAGTGAGAAAATGGGAAGTATTAGGCACATCCTAATGAAAGATATTTATTTTCAACTAAGTGTTTCTCTACTAACCAAGGGTCTAACCAATGAACTTGCAGATCTTCAAGGCTACTTGATTAAGACTGAGTAGTTGCCACACTGTAAGCTTCTCTCAGTTCTGGTCATTTCTACTGAAAATGAGAGGAAGGGGAAGTAGCTAACACAATCACTAGCCATTGGCGAATCATGTCAGTTACGAGCCAAGTAGGGACAGGAGAGAAGTTTTCTGATTTTCCTTTAGGAAGAGACTTTGTGTGAGCAGCCTTCTATCTAATTTTATTCTTTTTTGAAAACTCCACATCTCTTTCTGTCTTCATTGGGATACAAGGAAACATGGGCAGTCCCTACCCTAAATTTAAATAAATTACCAATAATGTAATAAAACAGATACTGATTTTCACAAAAGCAATTGGAAGCTGTAAATAAGGCCAACCTCTCAAAAATATAATTCACCTGACTAATTTTATAGAAGGAAGAGTGAAGACAAAGGGAAACAAGAGCCAGGCAAATTGGACAAAACACAGTATGGAGCAAGCACCTTTATATTCTGAGAAGTCCAGGAAGGACATCGGCCCTTTAAGCATCTACAACCATGTGAGCAATGTCTACTTTCTGAGGCAAAGTACAGGAAGCCTCACCCATTGGAAACACTGGAATCCTCGGAAATCCTGCCGGTAGCATGGTATCTACCATTGTGCAGGGATATTAGCTGTGTTCTCTGAGGACCCAGGACAACCTCTCCTGGCTTTGTGAAGGAGGGTGTTTTCTGCAGGTGATAAGCTACAGCTAAAGATTAGGATCCCAAAGTCAGGGTTCTTCTTGTAAATGTATATTCCATAGAAAACCTCAAATGTGGTGGTGGTGTTCTCCCAAATACTACCACAGAACAAGATTCTCCAGTACATTGAAGAGAAAATGACTTTATAGTTTAGTTGATTAAGATTTTCCCTCAATCATATTTCAGCCATACTTCCTTTTGGAGACATGGAAGGCTTCAGGATAATACTGTATTTACAATATAAATCTAATTTTCCTTATTAGCTATTCTGTTTTTCTTGACAAATTAACATTTGATAGACTTGATAATTCTATTTAGAGACTTTGTTATGGGAAAAACAACCCTTTACAAATGACTAAACTCCCTAAGCTTACCTCAGACATAATTATTTGATACAAGGTACAGATTACTTTGGTATTTTGGTAAATGGGATTAGGTTTGTAGAATTCACTCTCTCATTATAAGAAAACAGTTGACTGGAAGGCTCCTTTGAAATACAGAATGCACAGGAAATATTTATCCTGACTGAAAAGTTCCTTTTTGGCTTTTCTTTGCAGATCTTAGCTCTGCAGGAAAGATGTATGCTGATATAGAAAAATTACACTGTTTTTATTATCTCAGACTCAATCTCTAAGCAGGGTTAAACAGAATTCTAATGCCACTTCCTGTCTCCCTAGGTTAGCTCTAATACTTCAACAATGACCACAAGATAGATGGTGTAGATTATAAAGCACTAGCTAGTTTAGGCCAGTGGATCGTGTTTCAGTTTGAAACAGCAAAATGCCACTAATCCAATTAAAAAAGTTCAGCTTCCCGGGTCACTGAAGGAAAATGTTAGGAGATACTTAGGTATGACAGAATTAAAGCTCAAGTCACTCCAGTGTGATGTTTTGGGGACCAATAAGTCAGGGAAAGAATTAGACATCAGCAGAAATCCATATACTTTAATTGGGTAATTGGGTATGACTGGTGGTATTGGACACCTGTCACTGGGGGCTACCCAACTTCTTGTGAACACCCTCCCTATGTTATGATAATTTTCTAAATTGTGAGAACAGCTTTTCTAAAGTGAAAATCAAAAATTCTCCTGTATAGGACAAAAACCTGCCATGCATCCTTACATTCTTACTGTCTTTGAATGCATCCTTACATTCTTTGAACTGCTTCCTTCCAGAAGGGATACCCACTTCTGGACTGTGTCACCACCCTGACATTAAGCTCTGGCCCCCATGGTCAACACCCCTCAGGTGGTAAAACTATCCTTAGTTGCACCTCCACTTACTCAGATGAAATGTCACAAAATCAGGAATGAAATCTAACCTTCTAAATGGTCATCAGCAGGATTAAGCATGAGTGGACTGGCGTGCTGTGGGGTTACCTTAGCCAACAGAAAATGGATGTGAGAGAAAACTCCCTAGATAAATTTCTCCTTTTTCCCTTTTAAAGAAATCAGCTCTGCATTTCATAGCCTCTGGAAACCGCCACAAATGGACACTTAAGTTAAGCTACTACTATAGTAGGAGCCGAAACAGAAATGCATCTTAGCACCTTGTTCTGCCTCCATTTTTTCCTCATCCTTACTCCTAGATTTGTACCTCTCAAATAAAATGTTAATATGTAAACCCTTGTCTCAAGCTCTGCTCTCTGGAGGATCTGCTCCAAGAGCTGTTTCCAGTGAGTGGCCATTAGTGGGGAAAACTTTAAGCTTGTGCTATATGGAGGTATGGAGGTAGTATCATGGATCTTCTAGAATCTAGATCCAAAATTCATGAATAGCCACTACTAATCTGGGACAGCAGCAACTGTGATTTTTTTTTTTTTTTTTTTTTTTTTACTAGAAGAGCCCTGTGATGTTCTGGGTATGATCCTATCTATATCATTAGTCTTTATAATCAGTAATCTTAATTCTATACTCCTGTAAATTCTATAACCTAATATTCTAAAATAAATTTTATTGCAGGCAACTAGGTAGAAAACTGGTTCACTGAATTTTCTTTTCTGTACTATGCCTTTGTGCATAGTCCTCTTTTTTCCCCAAAGACAAGTCTTACACGTTTTACTACAGTAGTAATCTTGCAACAATGAGATAATAGGCCTAACTTTAGAGATGGCCAAGCGAGAAAGAAGGAACCTGAGCCATTGATGATATAATGAACTGGTATACTCATGAGTTTCGGCACCATCCCCGAGTATCTACATTAGCCATCTGTGCAATTAGTTGATGTGCCTTTCCCTATCCCCAAATGTCCATGTCCTAGTCTCTCAAAACTGTGAATGTCATATTTACAATGTACTTCACAGGTGTAATCAAGTGAAATGCTTTGAGATGGAAAGATTGCCCAGGATTACCCAAAATAAACAGAAACATAATTATAAAAGGGAGGAAAAAGTATACGAGAGAAAAGATGTCAGGATGGAAGCAGAGATCAGAGAGGAAACAAGATACTAAACTACTGACTTTTAAGACAGAGGAAGGGGCCATGAACCAAGGAATGCAATGCAAGCTGCCATTAGAAGCTGCAAAGTTTTTTGTTTTTTTTTTTTTAAGATTTTCGCCAGAGATTCCAAAAGAACACAGTCCCACCGACACTTTGATTTTTGTTAAGTGAAGCTGATTTCAGACCTCCACAACTCTAAGATAATTAATTGGTGTTAATTTATTTCTCCAAATTTGTGGTAATTTGTTATGGCAGCAATAATAATCCAATGAACTTGAGCGAAAACTTAATGCTATACCCAAGATTCAGCATCTAACAGATTTTTAAGGGATATGGCTAGTGGATGGTCGTTAGTAAAAAATTTAAGCTGTCATTCATGAATCAGATTCTCTATTCCTCACAAAGCAATTCCTAACTGATAAAATAATTCTCAGCTTCATTGTGGCAAGGATCTCAACTGATGAACAGAAGATATTATTTTTGATTTCAGTGTACCACTAACTTATTTTGTAAACTTAAATATCATCAGTTTCACAACTAATTTGAAATAATTCATACCTTACAGGACTGTTGCAAAAATTAACAGTATTAACTTTTATTGACTAATTATGTGAATATATTGCATATGTGAATATGTTGCACAATCTCTGATGTGTCACATAATAGTGTCACATAATAATAGTGTCAACCTATGAACCTCTGAGTTTTTTTCTGTAAATTTGGAATATTGAAATAGATGAGAAATGTCAAAATACCTACTCTCCTTGCCACCTTTCTTTCTACTGGATAGACAGACACAAGTAATCTAATCTAAATGCATTCCCAGGATACTTCAAAAAATGTATAAAATTTAAAATATATATATAAAATATAAAAAAATAAAGGGAACACTACTTGTGGAAAAAAAACTATTTCATCGATGTTATATGAAGTATAACTTTAAAAAAAAGAAGAAATGATCCATAATGTCACTACAATTTCACTAGTTAACACAAAAGTATAAACCAATTTACAATGTCAAGATGGAAAGATTTCTAAGATCTATAAGATCTATTCCATCTATAACATGCTAATTGCTATACACTATACACATGAGTAAATTACAATTCCACATCTTATGCTATACCACGGAAGGATTCACAATATAACAGATGTTGAAGGGATATGTCCAGTGGAGGATCATTAGTACAATTTTAAAATCAGCATGATGTGTACATCCACAATGAGAGGAGGTGGTAATAATTTCTAGACAGTGCTTTGTGCTATATCTGAGATAATATTCATGGGGAATGCCAATCCTGTTGAGCACTCTAAAACCTCCAGAAATTTAGAAATTACTCAAAGTTCTCTGAAGTTATGGATGTTGAATCTCCAGCTAGTAGGTAGAACACCTCAAAAATTAACTTCAGACCCTAGAGATATCATATTCACTCTCATCTGAGAAAGCAACTACTGAAAGAAGCATTTCAATCACACAGCAGGAGGGAGTTCAGATGTCAGCAAATCTGCCTGAGCTCTCTACCAAAAACAAGCCATGGATGGGCTGTCATACATCCATCCATCCATCTCAGAGATTTCCTAAAGCACAGAAGGCCTTTGGTCGAGGTCCTCCCAAATGAAGCTGTGCCTTTAGTATCTGTCACTACATTTCCCTGTAAAAATATTGTTCACTAGTATCTTCTGCTTGTATAAGTAGGATGAAGCTTTGGTCAAATATAGTTTAATGGCTAATTGTTAAGATATTTTACTCAAACTTCATTTATATTAAAATGTTTGGTGCTCAGACTACCACATTATATTTTACCTCACGTGAATAATTCATGAGTGAGAAACAAACATATTTCTATTTTCCCACTATGTATGTGTACACGAAGGAAAGGAAAAGGAACTTTTCACTTGCCATCTTCTAGTTTTTGCCCTCTAATGCCCTCCAAAAATAAGTCAGTCCATTCCAACACCACCACAGAGGATAAATGTTCTTGTCATTAAGAATATGTGGTCATAAAATTAATCTTGACAACATACACTCACAGCTCCTATTATCACAGTGCAAGTACCAGATATACATTTGGCTTGGTCCCAAAAGTAAATGTCTGGAAAAACAATAATAATGAAGTACTAATTCATGTTTTCTGGTGTAGTAAAGCATTTCTTAAGACTGCTTACGCTAATTACATTCAAATGCATCAGCATTATGATATTATTAAAAGTGAGAGGAGGAAGACAAGTCAAATCCCATTATCACAAATGAGGTTTCATGTACCATACTAGAACAGTTAGCTTGTTCATTACATATAACTGTAATTTCAATGATGGGCTACATTCCAGGACAGAGATGGAGAATCTTTATAGAGGCAGTAATGTTCCAATGAAATATCTGTGCACTGAATCTGGGCTATGAAAACTAAAAAGCAATACTAACAACTAAAATATAATATTTTCAGTAAGTAATGAATTATATAAAATGTTGACTAATAGAAAATAGCTGTAGAAAAGTATTCCACTTACGTATTGCTGTAAAAAAAAAAAAAAAAAGAGTGATGGAATGATATTTGGTAAAAATCTGTATCCCTGAATCAGAGATATCAATGAAAAGACCAACACGGAACCAGAGCCCTTTCTTAGGAGGGATGAAACTAAAGTATTTGATGTCTCAATAAAATTCTACCATCTTGTCCTTTAAGACCCATTCAGTCTTGAATGCATTTCTGCCACCTAGATATTCATCATGGACTTACCTGAGAAAAAAAAAAAGATTTGGTTTCCAGATGAGTCCTGGCCTTAACATTCATTTTTAACTATGTGAGGCATACATTAGAGTCTTGCATTATTAAACTGCATTGTTTGAGGATAATTTGCTAATGATAATAGGACCATGCTTGTGACACAAACAACTGAAGCACAAAATTATACAGTTACATATGTTCTATAATACAGATCATACAAGTAAAAAAAGATTTGGGAATTGGTGGGGCTTGAGTTAAATCTTGAAAGGTAATAGGAGTAAAGAGATTTAACAATGACCAACTCAGTACTTTTAACTTGATTAATATTGATAAGCTATCGAAGCTAATGAATGAACATAATACAGAGAAAAAAATCTACTGGGGTTTAATTAGTGTAAATTATCCACAGGCCACCTTTGATTTTGTGATAGCTTGACACCTTTACATATTTTCTTGTCCCCAGTAATCTTGCACAATTAACTATGCCATTTTGCCATATTAGTTTATAAAAACATTTAATCCTCCAAGCATTTATGTTTTCTGTAAAAACATTCCCTAAACATGTTTGCTAATTTCTATCTTTTTTGTGAAAAGAAAATCAATATATTTTTAATTTCTTGTATTTTGCTAAATCATCAGAATCAGAACACACTGGCTGTATTTCCCATCCTTATAGAATTTTTCTTGAATTGCATCCACCCATTATCTTAAGTTCATTGTGAGGACAACCATATGAAAACACTATTTCTAGTCTTACTAGAGGAAAGTTATAGAGTACATACTTTACATGTACACTCTAGATACTACTATATTTTACCATGCCTTTTTTGGCAATAAATATACAAAGGACATTTTTCTATCAGGGTTCAGCATAGTGGAAAACTCTGTTTGTTCTGAACTAATGGTTTTCTTTTATTATCAGCATGTATCTAAACAAAGATCATAATTCCCCTTTGCCTTAAAAAATAATGGAAGAAAGCCTAAGTATATTATAGGCCAATATCTCAATAAATGGTAGATGGCCAAATTATTTCACTGCACCATATTGTGTTAGATAAGTTCAAATTCCATCCTTCTAAACTACACAAAGGGATCGACTCCAAACCACTAACTACAGAAATATCTGCACTAACTGCAGAAATACAATTTTTAGACTTATAATACCAACAATAATTTATTTTTACAACTTCAAAAACTAATCATTTATGCATTAATTTTTAGATATATCTTTTCATTCAGCTTTCTGTTTCTTGGTTTCAGTTCATGATTTATTTTTATAAGCTAGTTAACTATGAGGTCTAACAGGAGAACTCTTGCCAAGACTTGGTAAGATCCACCGGAAAAGGAAGTTGGAGGATATGGACTTCACACTAGCCCCCACAACCTAGTTCTCAAGTGAGATTTTCCCAGTGACAAAACAAGACCAGAAAACTTGACTGTGACTAATAAGAAATTTTATTTTGGACATGGAGAATTATCCAAGTTGATTTCCATCCCAGTCCCTCAAATACCTATATTAATTTCCTCAAGGGTGGATAGCTATGTTAAAAATGAATCAATAAATGTACTTCAATAACAGAGTTACAGCAGGGAAGCAAGAAAATAGGGTCACCCTGGATTTTGACTCACAAATAAGATCAACACACGTGACTAGAGAACACTTAGCAAGAGTCTCAGTTGGAGCAAAACAGAGTATTGCTACTTGTCAAAGCAGTGATACAAGAAGCGTGATCGGAATTCAGGTGGCAGAAGTGATGGATTAAAAAATGATTTGGATTAAATATTGTAATATTCATGTGTTAGAGTTCAATACACAGATGAAGGAAAGTTCAAAATAACAGAGGGAGCCAATTCAAAATGAAATAATATGGTATATTCAAGGCATATGAAACTTTTGCAGAAAATATGGTAGTAAAATGATATTGGAAAGAGAGGTTAAAAATCAAGTTGTCAAGAGTCTTATAGGCCAGGCTCAGGTGTTTCTAGAGAATTTTGGGCTTCATTAAAGGTTCCAAGGCAGGAGAGTACATCTTTTGTACTTTGTGTCTAAAACATAACAATACTAATAAGCTAGTGGCTAGAAGTGAGGCTTAGAGTAGGCAAGGGATGCTAATGTCAAGTCCTTCTCTAAGAAATAGTAAAGTGGATGATAATGAAAGTGCAGATTTGAAAGATACCTGATCTCTTTTGAAGAAAAAGGATATGGCAACTGATAGAAGGTAAGAGCATGAGGAGGTGCCAACCAGAGGTTATTCAATATCCAAGAGGATTTATTGAGAGCATTCCATGTATCAGGGATTGCACTTTTTGATGAAAATAAAATGGTGAGCCAAAATAATTATGGAACCTGTGCTCTTGGAAAACACTGGGGCAAGTTAAAAAAAAATTATACTCCTTTATTGGATAATCACTCAAGTGTGTATATTGCTTTAGGATATAGTAAAGTTCTATGAAGGCAAAAACAGTTTTTAGAAAGTTTGTAAGAAATAAATGGGAGAATTTCTCAGAGGAATTAGCATAAGATGAGGAGGATGTTGTTAACTAAGTGAAAGTATAGCTACATGTTCCAGGTAGTAAAAGAACATGAGCAAAGTTCCTGGAGGGAAGGAGTCTGGCAGAGCCTAACTTAACAGAAGATTTTGGTAAGTTCTGATGGTAGGTGATGATGCAGCAAGATTAAAAAAAAAAAAAATGAAGAAAAACAGGTCTTAGAACAGTGGTGAAAGAAAGTAAGAAAATGTGTTGTACTGTGGACACTTGGAATTTAAGGCATCTGCAAAATATTGAGTTAGTTGTCCAGGGCAGGTAGGCAGGACTGGAGATTAATATCGTGGGTTCATCAGGGTCTACATGATATGTCGATTCACAGTTAGTGAAGAAGCCCAGGGAATGCATATAGAAACAAAGGGGTCAAGAATGGAACCCCAGGGAAAAACCAATTTTAAGAAATTAGTAAAGTTAAAAGAGGAAGTAAAGGAGACTGGAAAAAAAAAAAAAAAAGAATGGTCAGAAAGACAAGAACAAGGACATACAAACAGTGTCATGGAAATCAAAGGCAGCAATCTCCACGGTTAAAAGGCTGTTTCAGTGAAATGTCATAGATTGATCAAGTATTGTTTGCTATAGAGTCCATGGATGAGCAAGTCAGAGGTCAGAGACAACTATAGCAAATAAAGTTCGAGTTCTGGATAGCCTAAAAGCTACTGAGGAATGATAAAATACACAGACACACACACACATTTAACTTCTAGCTCTTAGTTGTCCTTAAATTTTTTCTTATAAATAAAACCTCTATTATCTTCTCTAAAAACTGAGGTAGCAAAGTCAACTTGAATAAATGTTTTTTGAAAAAAAGCTATGAATGGTTATATGCTTATAGTGGGACAGTTTACAATTTTTAAAACTAGCATGATTGTTTTAAACAAATCTGGTTTAACTTGAGAGAAAAATATTTTTGTTTTTCTGACTTCCTTGTAGAATCGGATTTGATTTTCAGTAAGGCAACGGTTACATGCATGTGGGTAGGACATCATCTTACACATAGCAGATTCCCAAAAAAGCATTCAGTAATGTGGGTGGTTAGGCAAATATCCTTTCCTCAGTTCCGGTACTTTCCACTGGACTTTTGTCTTCTGAGTCTGAACTTGCCCATTAGGGAAAGCAAAGAATGTGACAGAAACATGTGTCAGCAAGTGTTTGCTTATTTCAAAACAGTAACAAAGAATGAAATATGAAGGTTAAATATGAATAACTTTGATTGTATAAAAAAATAAGTGACCCTACAAAGGAACTGGTCAACATGAACGTAAACAAAATTAAGGATTTTCTAAAGAAATTATACTTCTCCAAGTGGTGGCATACCTTTATGAGAAGGTATTTGAAATGATTCAAAACTACACAAGTTTCTTAACTGATGTCTTAGCATAAATAGAGCAAAAGGGAAAATTTTCCTTCCCATTATCATCAAGTACCAGGTAGGCAGATTCACACACACACACCCCGCCCCCAGGGAAGCCAAAAGAAAATTAAGAGGCCATAAGGACCCCAGATGATCCCCAAGCTAGTGATAAAAGAAAAAGATATAAAATTTATCTTCATATTAATTACTTTTAGAGAAGAACCTCTGGAAAATTTCACTCACACCCAAAGAGATTCATTATTTAATTCACTAGAACACAGATGAGCTTGAGAGTGAAGATACATGGCATAATATGATACATATGTCAAATCAGAGTACTAAATTGATTTTAAACAGTACATCCTTGTTCCATATTGCCCATAAGATTTTATTTCTTTTAATCTAATAGAAAAACTCACTAAATGTGGTTTTAATATCAGTTTAGGCTCACCTTCATTCACAACAGTAATTATGGTTACAAAAACAGCTACCACATAGAGAGTTTCCTATGTCACAGATAAAAAAATTATAGGCGCCTTATAGTTATCCCATTTTATTGATGAGGAAACTGAGATGGAAAGACTTGATGCTATTTGTCAGATTCACACACTAGTAATTTTAAAAACCAGTATCAAAACTCAGGTATTAAACTGAAGTCCAATCTCCTTCCTTTACCACACTATAATTCACTGCTATACCACCAGAGATGGAAGGTGAATTAGAGACATGTGGTCACAATGCACCATGAAATGCAAACAAATAAATATATAAATAAATAAAAAGTGCGAGGGGGGAAAACCTGTAAAATATATGAAGTCAGCTTATGTGAGCTGAACATTTGTTCTACAGCTGAAAATGATTAAATTTTGAAATCCCAAACAAGTCTTTGCAAAATGAATTTTACTCAAGCATCAGTCTCCACATTACAATCATTTTTAAAATTTTTTAAGCAAGATTTTTGGCTTTACTAACTCTGCTTGTAATTTTCTCCTTTATTTGTTGAAGTGGGACCAGCATATCTTTAATCTTCCCTGACTTCTCTGACTTCAAGGGATTCTTCTTGTACCGAGGACATTGCCCAGGGTTCCACCTTTTGCCAGTCTAACCCACTGAAGTTGGAGTGAAAAATCAGTAGTTCACTCTTCACAGCCTGGCTGTTCCATAGGGGGAAATTCTGGTGCTTCGCTAAAATGAGTATTATTCAGAGATTTCTCCAGGGTGTCATCAATTTTATGATTCAATCAGGGACACTGTAAGGTGATAGTTTAACTACTAGAGGCTAAAAGAAAAAAAAAAGAAGGAAACCCTTCAAAGGAGCATTAGGGTTATCTCCAACTTGCTACACTTGTTAGCAATGGGTAAATCTCTATTACACAGGCTATTCTGTTTTGAGAAAAGTCTGAAGTAACCTTGAGAAGAGAAAGACAATAGCTGCAAATATTGTCTGTGGCACATGAAAACAAACACTGAAAATGCACAAGGTGAAGTAACTGCTGGTAAACTAGCCCACACAGAGATAGTCATCTCCACCAGACGTGTTATCTTTGCAGGACAGGAGTCGAAGTGCTTGCTCACCAGGCTAGCCAGGAAAAATATCACAGACCTTGAGACTTACTGATCAAAGCAAACTGATGTTCCCTGAAGGAATCAGGATATGAACTAATATACATGCTTTTAAAATAAGGATATACTCAGATTACATATACATAACCCCTGGATATCACCCCAGAGGCATCCTAGTCACCACACCCTTTGAGCTCCAAAAGAATTTGGAGAAATAAGCTCAGCCTGGTCTGGTCTCTTGTTCATGGTTTTAAGAATGGAAACCTTGAAATTCTTCACATTTCTTCCAAATCAAGATATTTAGATTGCAAACCCTTTAATCCTACTAAACAGAGATTTTTGCAATGTCCGAGCTCTCATCCAGATTGAAGAGTTGTTTTTCAATTAGTACCATGGATTGGGGAATTCTCTGGCATCTGCCACTAAGTGAGTAAACTCAAAGATGATAAACTTTAAAAGTGAAAAAAAAAGTTCATTTTAATTAACTTCCGGTGAGACTTAAAAGACCGCCTTAACCACAAAGTCAGTTTCTAAGACGTTGCTCTTTTCTTATTTTTGCCAGACAGCATGACTCCATTTCCACTTATCAGTGCCGATTTTTAAATGCATTGCTTTTTTTTAGTGACAGATATGTAAACAAAGAGAATATATTTCTCAGAAGAACCAAGATATTATTGGCATCTCTAAGTTGTTCTAAATTAATTTACAAAAACTGAAATAAGGACATATCTCAATATCAACTGTCCTAAAAATCTTAGTCAAGGTCATGCAAAATTGGTACCATTTCTTTAAACTAGAGTAAAATCCACTGTTTTTTTACAAGCAGGGACAAGCTCCTACTCTCTAGGTATTATAGTCAGTCTACAAAACTACCAACTCAATTACCTCTACATTCTTACATCTGCCCAAGGAGTCTAACTACTGCATCAAAATAATCTATAAATTATATCTATTACTAGTATTTTGAGCAAAGTTATCATCATGTTGTCATCAGATTAACTTTTGCTTTTACTTGATTTAAATTCATTAAAATGTATTGTATTAGGGCCTGGTGGCACAAGGGGTTAAAACAGAGCACTATGAAGCCATCAGCAGCCACTGCAGCATGAGTTCGATCCCAGGCCAGGGAGATGACCCACATGGACAGCAGACCTCTCCTGTCTTGCCCGCTGCTCCCCTCAGCAGTGTATTTCTGTCAATCTACCTGTTCTGTTCCCCACTGTCTCTGGTGAATCCTCTCACTCCCCACATCTCTGGCCTGTACCTCAGTTCCTGTATGCATAAATATTTAAAAAAAAAAACAAAATAAAATGTATTATATTGCATTATTTTCATATGAGTATATCCTCTGCACTCTGTTTAACTCTGGCATACTTTTCAAAAAGATGAAATCACATGTTAGAAACATTTCTAATTATACTGCAGAGTTTAGCCAGATTAGATGTTTTATTCATATGAAAAAAATCTCTCTTTCATAAATTGAAGTAGCCCAATAAAGTGAGTTATCCACAACATTTTAATTCAGCTCTTTAATAGAGTTGACAAAAATAAAAGTTGAAAATCTGCTGAAGTTTTACCCAAGAAAATTGATTCATTACTCTAGCAATGGCTCAGTGATTCCCAAATCCTTTTTGAGTTATAACCTTTGCCATATCTATGTCTCCATTGCTTCTGATTATATGGGATTATATGCCAATTAGTTGCCTGACAAATACAAATGTGTAATATTATACTTTATTTACTAAACTGCCTGGAGTTTGTGTGACATAGTTATTATCTGTATGTGAAAGTTTAGTATCTTTCTAAAAAAGCTTTTTGAAATCATATAACCAGAGTTCCTTTCAAAGGATAGTACAATACATCACATATGTAATGCATATATTGTCATTGATACAAATTTCTACACTTTGGGACTATTCATGATTTTTCAAGGATTCACCTACCACTAAGGATTCATTCAGAAGATGGTCTGACGGGACACTGAATGGTCCCCGCTCATTGGAAAAGATACTGCAGCAAAGAAAGATCCCAGTTTCCCAAGGACATCTGCTCCAGGGTCAGACTTGAGGACCATGAGTGGTAGATGACATTTTTTTTAAGTGCTTTTGAAAAAAAAAAAAAAAAAGCATCAACTTATAATTTTGAACAGTGATTTCCTTTATGAAAGGATAACTTTTTTCTTCTAAGATTTATTTTTTATACAAGAACCTGGGTATAGGCCAGATGTGAGGGAGGGTAAGAGGATTCACTAGAGACAAAGCATAGAACAGAACAGGCAGACTGAAGAAATACACTGCTGAAGGAAGCAGCAGGCAAGACAGGAGAGGTTTGCTTCGCCATGTGGGATTCTCGCCAGCCGGCTGGGATCAAACCCACACTGCAGAGGCTGCAGACAGCTTCATAGTGCTGCGCTCAACTGCCTGTGTCACCAGGGAGGCCCTAAGAGGATAACTATAAAGAGCACTCAGAGTAACTATTATGTTAGCTACCTCTCTTTTGGACACTTTCCTTCTTGTTCAGTCATTGAGCCTGGATAGGTTTAAGGCAAACAGATTACTCTGTCCTTGCACCTGTCTGCCTTGTAGGCCACCCCAATATTCATTCTGCTCCTTCAAGATTGCCCAACCCCATGATGCGGCCCCATCACACCATACCTGCCTCCGGGGACCCAGAGGTCTCCTAGTAAAGTAACTGATAAGATAAAAATCAACTGCTCCAAGGCAGGAAGACTCTCCCCAGTCACCCAGTCATATAGAGATCAAGGGGTACATTCTGCTGAAGTAAAGGGGCTTGCCACAGAAAAGCAAGACTCATGACCCAGTCGCAAAGGAATCCCCTTAATTTTCCCATCAGTAGTGGAAAACTACGAAAGTATAAATGAGACATGTAAAACAACACTCAAAGGAAGACCTTACTGTGACACAAACAAAAACACTGTTCTGGTCTTAGTAATGCCTGACAGTGTGCACCTCAAAAGAGCTCCAGAAAGTATTTCATCCCTGCTCTCCCATCCTCTTCCTCTGCCCTGTGTTCCAACTTCTTCCTCTCATTCACCAGCCCAAGTGCACTTTGCCCATGATGCTTAATGCCCTTTTGTTCCTCAAAGAGAACAAAATGAAAGAGAATAGTCTTTTCTGACCCAGCTTCAGAAAGCCTCAGCACAAAGACTATCAAATTGTTCCCATAAGCCTGACCTTTTCCTCCGGCATAATTGCAGGGAGATGTGATGTGGTCATCTTGGAGCTTCATTTTATCGGTTTTTTAATTCTTTTTTCTGACTAGGATTCAGGGCCCAAAGACAAGGGTGGGTAAGCATTTCTTTCCATATGCAGGAAGAGAAGAGAAAACACTCTTCTGTTGGGAAGACCCCAACATTATCTTCAAAGCATCCAGACAAAGTATTTTTTAGTATCTTGGGCACCTGAATTTCAAAGAACAAAAGAGATGAAACAGGGACTTTGTAACTCTCCATCTTCAATTCTTAGTTTTAACATTTATAAATTCACAAATACCACAGAAGCAATCTGATATATACCATCCTTGGCAAAAAGGTCAGAAAGTTAAGAAAAAGGATGTTAACTCCTTGAAGATAGTTGACTTTTAGTTCTGAGTCTCAGAACTGTTTTTTCTTTCTCAGGACTGACGTTATGTTCCTTCATAATCTAACCAGAAGGAAGATACCTATTTCCTCAGAGCCAACTCTCTGTGAGGTGTCCAGGAAATATTGAACTGGAAAATTGTTTAAACTTTTTTATTATGCAAGTGAAATATTCTTTAATAAATGTTACAGGTGATTATTCTTTTGTTCAAGAAAACTCCCCCAAATGGGCTTTATATATGTCTCTCCATAAATGGCCATGTTTGAGATTTTAGCTCCAGAGGGTTAAAATTCCTTGAGGATGAAGATATCATGAGCATAAGCAATTGAAAGGCAGATCCACACCTCTGCAGACCAGCTAATATGCGCTTAGCTGAGAACAAAAAGGGTAAGAAATGGCCAGGCATCTACCCAGTCACCTGCTCATGATTTCTTAAGGGAATTGGTAAGATTTTGAAGGTGATGAAACCCTTTTCATTGAATACATAAGCACATCTCGATCTCTCCTTGGGCCTGGAGTACAAGAAACTTATGGATTCAGGTTTTTCATTTTCTCTTTGTATCTGACTACATTAAAAAATAGCAACTAATTCTAATAATTCCCCACTTAAATATTTAATCAACAATCATCTTCACATCTGGACAATTTTGCCTGCTTCCTTTGAAAAGTTACTTCAGCTGCAAACCAGGTGATTTTACAATATTTAAAATTCTTAAAAAGTACTAAATGAGGAAGATGAAGAAATCCAAGATTTTTAATATACACTAGGGAAGTGGACTACTGAGAAGTAACCAGGTTTACTATATTTTTATGGATACTGAAATATATTACAATATAGAAATCTGAAGAGGATTAAAATGTAAATTAGCCTGACTGCTTCATACACAAACAATGCAAAACATACAGATCGAGAGAAATCAGCAGATACTCTACCATGTCACCATGATGACATACAATCTCTCTAATTCCAAAACATGATTATGACATTTATATAAAGCTTTCACACCACACAAAGCAACTACAACATGTTGCATATAGAAACAATCTTAGAACAGTCCTGACACAAACTCTAGAAAACAGTTACAGTTTACAAAATCTTTTTTACGATTTCAGTTGATAATCAGAATTCAACCTTTATTCTCTTACAAATCCCATTTGACCAAACCTGATCTACCTGCATGACTGTACATGTAGACATACTGTTCCACCATCTCATGCCAACACATCCTTCACCTTTCCATTTTTGCACATATGATGAAATGCTATTTAACCTTCAAAGCAATCTTTTGTCCCTCCTTTGAAGCAAGGGAATGAAGGGGCAGAAGAGTCAAGATGGGGGAGAAAGCATCATATGCCTAGAGAAGAGACATGTCAATTGCTTTGCCCTTCCTGCACGAAAGGGTAGATGAGAAGAAGGGAGACTGGGTGAGCAGCTGTCTTGGGCACTATCAGGAGTCTCTATATCAGCACTGAATGCACAGGAAACCATAGTACTTATGACACAGGTTCATCTGCCCTGTTTCCATCTCCAAAGACAAAATAAAAATTATTCCTCTTGCCCTTTCCCCTACATCTTTCCCATCCTCAGCAAAACTCATTTCCCTTATTAAGGGGAGAAAATGGTGACTTTTGTTGCTTGCAAAGGAAAACTACATTGAAAGTTGCAATCTAGTTTCAATTTGACTGATTGGTCTCCTGGCCAAATAAAAATTTGACATAAAGCAAAAGGAAATGTTATGTGGAGAGTTTAAAATAAACTATAAGTAATTATATTAATTATACTACACCACAAAGGTTTTCAGCATCATTTCTACCATGAAGAATGAAGTTATCCAAAAATTCAGTAGCTTCTCTTTATAGAATAATTAACTCACTTTAGTAAGAGAAGGTATTTTTAATCTATGTAGTTTAAGTTCCCTAATGTTGCATCTATTAAAACACTGTGAAGAGTTCTGTATCAATAAAACTGCTTTAACATGTAGATTTTTTCAAGTTATATCACTTCACCTTCTGTTCTTATATCCCATTTCCTTTTACTAACTACCCTTCTCTTTTCAAATAGTCATGAGATCAGTAAGAAAGTAGAGTGGGGGAGAGGGAGGGAGTCTCTGGGTAATGTTGATGGGAGAAAACCATTTTTATGTATTCTTTTCAGCTCTAAATCACTACCATGTGAAAAATTGAAGTTTAAGGCTGCTGATCTTATCCCAGACAGCACTATCACCCTGCTAGAACAAAGCATAAGCTGCTTTTTTTCCTATTTGCTTACCCTGTTCATTCTGACATCTGCAAACAAAGAAAAAATGGATTATGAAATAATTTTCTTTGGCATCATTTTTGAGAAGTATGTTTTCCCTTTTTTCAGTTTCGGGACATTGGTCTTGGGTAACTTCTCTGAGACTATGCTCCCAGATACAGCATTTGATCTGACTGGCACCGGGTGCCTCCACAGTGCCCCAGTGCTCATGGCCGCTGCTCCTGCCTGCAGATACTTCTTATATACTAAATCACTTAAAATGGGTAACCCCCCCAAAAAAAATGCCTGAATCATTCACGCATGTGTTTAACAAATACTTATTGATAGAACTACTGTGACATTTGCTATATGGTAGTGATGATTTTACGTTCAACAAATAGTAAACTTATTAGGTCTAAGGTACTGAAATCCCTTAGCACCCCCTATAGGGCTCATTAGATTTAAGAGAAGGAGAAAGGCAAATTCACAGGAGAAAAGAGAAAGGTGAACTCAATTTCACCATAAAGAATAAAAGTCTGTAAAAATTCATTCTTGCTGTCAAAAGAGCAGCAAGGTCAAAAGAGCAGCAAGAAACATTAGTCATATTTGTACAGTAGCCTGACAGTACAAGTCGAGAAACACAGCTTTGCTATTTTGTGGGAGAGGCAAAAGCTAGTATTTTTTAAATTATCATCTCTACTGCTAATCATTCTATTTTCCTATTTCCTATACAGCTAAGTATTAGCATTAGCCAAATCCTTCATTAATGCAATAAATATTCACATAGATTCAATATGCACATGGATTCACAAAGACAAGTATTTCTCCTGCATTAATTCACTCATTTATTCATTAATTCAGTAAACATTATTAAGCAACTTTTATATCAGAAACCAATTTCTCCCCTCAAGGATTACCCTAAAAGAGAGAACCAGACCTATATAGTATTTCCAATTCATAGAGAAAACAGTTATAAGCACAATGCGTACAAGGGACAAAGAACTGTGCTGGCAAACAAATGGTTTCATCAGTTTTATCTAAAGAACGGAGTGAGATTTAAAGTCTCAGACAGATACCTGTTGATATCTCCATCAAGGAAACTGATCTGTATTACATGCTCCTGTCATCACACAAATTCATAGTTATTACCAAATATTTAAACTATATAGTTTCCTAAGTGGTTTCCATATTATCCATCTTTTTTCAATCCATCCTTATAATTAAAAGTCTATCTTACATCACTTTTTTTCCTGTCTCCTCATTGAATAAAATTTTCAATGCCCTCCTGCCTCATCATGCATAATTTGAATATGCAAATGAGGCTAAATGCTTGGCCTTTGAGGCTACTATTTAGTTTAGTTTCCTCTATAATTAATTTTAGTTTCCTCTATAATTAATTACAAAAGAATGTTTTATAAATATATATCCTTTAGAGAATTGCTATCTATATAACTGCACGTAAAATCAAGAGACATTACCTCTCCCCAAAAAAGACCCCACCTCCTCAATTTATAGCTCTACCATCAGAATTCTTTCCCTCCTTGCTAGAGGTAATGCCATATTGTCTCTTTTTTTTTTAATTTAATTGTTTGAGATCTTTTTGGTTTATTGATGTGGACCTGTATGGCTATGCACTTCCCTTTTTTAAAGATTTATTTTTTATTTTTATACAAGAGCTGGGGTACAGGCCACAGGCGTGGGAGGGTGAGAGGATTCACCAGTGACAGAGTGAGGAGCAGAAGAGGCAGATCGACTGAAATACACTGCTGAGGGGAGCAGCGGGTGTGACAGGAGAGGTCTGCCATGCCATGTGGGAATCTCCCTGGCCGGCTGGGAATCGCAGCCTCACAGAGCTGCACTGTGCTCAACCCCCTGTGCCACCAGGGAGACCCCCATATTGTCTGCTATTAAATGTGATCTTGCCTTTTAAGGCAGGTATTTTTGTGTGCTGTGCCACAATTCCTCAGCCCGCCACTGACTGCAATCCCCATTCCATTGGACATGCAGATGTGAGCCCAGTTTATGCTGACATTGCTTCATATGTAGTGCTTGGCTGGCCTCTCCAAGCCTGCTCAATCCACACATAAACATGGGAGAAGTTAACACACCCAGATAACCAGCCTTCCATCAACTGAGAATGAAGCTTATGGATGTATGTACCTCCACCTCCTGTCCACCAGACAGATAATCTGGAAAGCATTCCTCAGGGGTCCTGGTGAATCACAAACTGTTGCTTCCCACACACTTATTGGCTGGTCTTCCTTATCTTCCTAATGGCCCTACTGCCTGGTCCTATTTCCTAGTCTCTCTTCTGCTTTCAGAGAATTCCAAAAGTAAGACCTGTTTTTAAAATTTGTACCACTTATGTATGTAGTCAAAAGCAATACATTAGTTTTTTTACACAACTTTGAACTATATAAATAGACAAGCATAGTGTAAGTTCCAGTATATCTTTCAGTCAGCATTGCTTGTGAAATTCATCCATGCTATCAGAATTAGTAGTTTATTCACTTCATGGCTGTATGGATTGGAATTTTTTTTCCTCTGAGGAATCTGACCATCTCTCGCCCCCAAAAGAACACTCAATGATTACAGTATAAGGCATTTTGCTAATAAAAACAACCAAATTATAATCTCCTACTAAGGAGCCCATATTCATCACATACCAAGAAACTACTAACAGCTTGCAGTTTCTTAGCATCACTTTTATCCAACAGCCAAATTAAAGATGGCTGAACTGTTACGGCAAAACTCTCAGACAAAAGACAAAAAGCTAAGTAAACCAAGATAAAAAGTATTTTGGAGGTGATTGAGATGGTGCAGAGAAGTAAAAATGTCAAAGAACTTTATTTTTAAAAAATAAAAGATATTACCTCCATAAAACAAGAACAAGGTTTTATTTTAAAATAGCAATGGAAGGAAAAATCCAAATTAAGGCTTGGAATTTTAAATATGACCATCTAATTTAAGATTTAATAAAAAAAGATTGAAGATGAGAGGTCAAGCTAAAAAAAAAAAATACCAGGAAAGGAGGGATGGAATGAAAAAGTATGAAATACCAGGCTAAAGAAGAAAATTACAGGATTGAGAATATTCAATATCTGAATAAAAATTCCAGCATGAAATAAGAAATTAAGCAGGTGAAATTATGAATGAAATTATAAAAAATATTCCAAACTTGAAGGACCTAAATCCAATCCCCAAAGACATCACTTAAGCCAATATCAGTGTTTTGTCTATGTTTTCTTATAATAAATGTATTTTAAATTTAAATAAAATCTAGAAATTACATTACATTAATTACATTACATTAAATTACATTAATTAAATTACATTAATCTAGATTAAAAAATCTAGAAATTACATTATTTATGTAAAGAAATAACTCTGAATGGTTATTTTGCATAATTAACAGGTTAACATAAAGTTAACTGAATAGTTACATTACTGTTAAGTGGTTGTAACAAATTGAAAATTTTACTTTTGTCTTTTCTTTTTTCTACTTTCTCTTTCATCTCATTCATCTGATAGATTTTTCAGCTTGCAGCACTTCATTATCTAGTCTTCGATTGTCTTTAAAATAAAATTCTGAAGTGACATAACCAAAACAATTTTTTTTGTCTTATATTTGGAAAGGCTGCTTTAGTTTTTAACAAAGTAGAAGCATGCTTCTAGAAATTTTGGGAAAAGTGGAGGAAATTAGAATATAATCATTGATTATGGAGTAAATTATAAGCACAAGAGGATTCAAAAACAAACTAGCAACTCTCCTGCCGGCCTATAATTACACAGGTGCCCCTTTCTCTTTCACCTGTCCCTGATAAGCCTATCCTCTTAAAATATATTTAAAAAAAAAAAAAAAACACTAGGTAATGAGAGAGTACATGAAAAAATAAATAAATAAGAAAACCTTAGTGACCCTGGGTTAGACTAAGTATTTTTTAACAATAAAAGTACATCTCATGGGTGCCTCCCTGGTGGCGCAGCGGTTGAGCGCTGGGTTGCGAAGCTGCCCTCAGCCTCTGCAGCGCCGGTTCGATCCCCGGCTGCCCCCCAGCCACCAGAGGAGGGTCCCGCATGGTGCGCAGACCTCTCCTGCCGCCCGCTGCTCCCCTCAGCAGTGTACTTCGGTCCTTCTGCCTGTTCTGCTCCCCGCTCTGGCTCTGGTGAATTCTCTCACCCTCCCCTCCCACACTTCTGACCGTACCCAGTGCTTGTATAAATAAATAAATAAGTCTTTTAAAAAAAAAAAAGTACATCTCATAAAGTAAATAACTGATAAATGGGCTTTCATCAAAATTTACACATTAGCTCTCTAAAAGCCCTTGGTAGGAGAGTGACAAGACAAGCAACTGAGAGAAATACTTACAAATCACAAATCTGAAAAATAACTTATCTCAAGAATGGAGAAAACTTCCAAAACCCAGCAACATGAAAACAATCCAGTTAAAACACCTCAACAGGCAATTTTGTCAAACAGGAAACAGAGACGGCAAAGCAGCCCAGGAAAAGATGCCCAACATCGCTAGTTATCAGGGAAACCACATTAAAGCCAAGTACCGGGCATCTTGAGCGCTCCTCTACTTCTGGTGAGAATCCGAAACCAGACCGCGTCACTTTGGCAACGGTTTGGAAGTTTCTCTTACAATCAAACACACACGCCGTGCCCCCCGACTTCGGGTGGGGCTGACTCTTGCTTCAGTGGTGTTTGACACCAGGGGTCCCGTAGCCCACCGTTCTCTAACCGTTTCTCCCGGCGCAACCTCCCGAGACCACCTTCTCGCCTCTGAACCAGCCAGCAGGCGCCGTGGTTCACCTGAATGCTCAACAGCCAAGAAATCCCGGATTTGTCACAATTCTCCCAAGGCCTGGAGGCTACCTTCCACCCGCATCGGCAGGCCCTCCTGCTTACCTCTCTCCACCAGGACCTTGTGATTCTGGAGGCCTCACGCCACTTGTTGCCGGCGGGGCCCAGCGATTCTGGAACGTGTAAAATGAGCATGGCAGCCATCAGTTCTTCCAGTACCTGAGGAAGACGCCCTGAGATTAGGGGGGTAAAATTCCAGACGCCAAGTAGAACCTGACCCAGGCCATCAGGATCTGCATACCCAAGTTGCGTGTCTGCAGACGCCATCTCCGAAGCTTCCAGAAGAGCCACGCCTGGGAGGCGCAGATAAAACTCCTTAAGAAGATGAGCGACCACGTGAATAGCCGCAGGCTGTGGGCTCCCAGCTGAGTTGAGTTAGTAGCTCAAAAGGCGCACCCTCTAGCACTAGGGGCCTCCAACCTTTGTGGGCTGCTGCAGCCCAAGTCTCTCCCTGCTGCAGCTACATCCTGGGATCCTCTCCCAAGCCATGGACCAAATAGAAGCGATAATGACTTTTGGGCAGAAGATAAAAAAAAAATTAACCATACGTTTACCAACGTGATCTAGCATGCCATGTCTAGGTATTTACCCTAGAGAAAGAAAAAATTACTTTCACACACATACACAACTGCACACAAATGTTAATGGGTCATTCATAAGCATCACAGTAGATAAATACCAAATATTCTCCAGCGAGTATGTTCGTGGATTTAAAAACAAAGGTGGTATATCTATATAATGTAAGTGTAGGGTAAATGAAGATGATCAGGCTTTTATGCCATTGGCCTCCATGGCTATCACCTGCAGTCCTGATCGTGTTAACATAGAGGGTATGGGGCAGGCGTGCCTGATAGGGGTGTGCACGCATGTGCAAGTGTGCACGCCTGAACCTAGAGCTCAGGGCTATAAAGAAGGCTACTCAGAAGGCTATGGCTATAGGAGGAAAAGACTGTTAAAGACTGTTACAGGGCAGAGTAAGGGGCACCCCAGAACCCCTAGACTTGCCCACTCTAAATAGGTTCTGCCATCTGCTGCATCAAGATAAAACATACTCTAGTGTGTAAGACCTTTAATGGAAAGAAATTTTAATACAATTTGTGTGCAACTTAGAAAAGGCAAAAAAGTTTCCAAATCATGCACCCAAAGTTACCTGTCCCCTCCTGGATAAATACCCAGTGTAGGGTAAGGAAAAATGTCAGGCTTTTCTGCACTCCCGCCATCAGGATAGATGATGGATCCTTGCGGTCCTGAATGCATGCCTGATGGCGGGCACCTGGAATAGGGTGTGGGCCTAGGTAGATGGGATTCACCTGGGCTGAGACTGGGCTTTTAAGGGCGGCATCACGGGGATGCCAGCAGAAGCAGAAAAAGCCGAGAGAGAGGGAGAGGGAGAGGGAGGGGGAGGGGGAGGGGGAGGGGGAGGGGGAGGGGGAGGGGGAGGGAGAGGGAGAGGGAGAGGGAGAGGGAGAGGGAGAGGGAGAGGGAGAGGGAGAGGGAGAGAGAGGGAGAGAGAGAACCGGAGAGCCCAGATAGAGTGAAGACTTGCTGGCGGTTAGGAGGCCTGCCAGCCTCCCGGCCCACCAGCACCCTTGCCTGCTTTGTACCGGGTAAATCCCAGTAAAAAACCTGCAAAAACCACTGAGGACTCTGACTCCTCCTTTACCCGGTCTGCTGGATCAGAAAACCTGCTCAGTGGCCCATTCCTGACCCTATACCCAGCCAATCAGGGTTGGCCCGAAGCAGGGCCACTGAGGCCCAAAAGCCTGCCACAAGTCTAAGGCACCTTTTAGTGGGGACCCAACCACAGTTTACTATTTGGATCAACTATGAATAATGATAATGTCTCAATAATCTAAATACTGAGAAATAACCTATACAAAACTATAAAACAGTACTGAAAAGGAAAGATCATTGCAAGTATGCATGTACCTGGTGAGAGATGAGAGAGGTCAATGGAGAGGAGATAAATTTTTATCTACCCTAGTAAGAAGTCAATAGATGATGCCTAAAATGGAGGTCAAGAAGTAGCAATGCACATATTATTAAGAGTCTTGGAGGCTGATAACAAAAGAAACAGCTAAAAGAGCTGAAAATACTAGAAGACTGTTTAAGAACCATTTGACTCTTTTATGTATATATATAATTTTAAATAAAATAAAAACTTAATTTTAAAAATGTTTTTGAGAATATAGTTTCTGTTAAGAAAAAGACACCAGTGAAGATTGAATGATGATGCTAATCAATTACCCTCCCTGATATCAGATCGGTTTCTGTCTCTAGAATTTAATCTATTTCCCAACCACATGAATATATGTGAGTCATGTGACTTACTTTAGCCAATAAAATGTTAGAAGATGCTACAAGGCAAAGTCTTACAAAGTGCTCGCATGATAGAGCTTATTCTCTCTGCTGCATCTCCACCATAACACAAGAACATGCTCAGGCTAGTCTGAAGTGAGATCAGAGATCCAAGAGGCAGTGCCAAGTCTCCACAGTCCTCCCAGCCAAAGCCAGCCCATGAATTGATAGCCAGCCAATTTTCAGAAATATGAGTAAGCATAGCTAAAACCAGCCTAAAGCGACACCTGTCCAGAGTTAAATCAATGCTATAGTTTTAAGTCACTGAATTTTGGAACCATTTGTTACACAGCATTATTGCAGCAATAATTTATTTACATACCATCTAAATAATAATGCAGTAATGGTCTTCAACTAAAAGACACATGTGGGCCTTCCTAGTGGTGCAAGGGGTTAAGCACCGCACTATGAAGCAATCCGCAGCCACTGCAGCACGAGTTCAATCCCTGGTCTGCTAGGGAGCAACCCACATGGCGCAGCAGACCTCTCCTGTCTCGCCTGCTGCTCCCCTCAGCAGTGTATTTCAGCCAATCTGCCTGTTCTGTTCCCCACTCTGTCTCTGGTGAATCTTCTCACCCACCCCCAACCCCCCGCATCTCTGGCCTGTATCCCAGCTCTTGTATGCATAAATAAATAAATCGTTTTTTAAAAAAAGACACATGTAATGTAAGCATGCCAACCAGGTCTACTGCATCTCTAGCAAGGAGTGAATAAGAGGAAGTAATGCAGGCACTTGTAATGTCAAGTTTGGTCACATTCACTCTTAGGAATGCCCCTACATCTCTAATTGGGTTCCCTGTGGTTGACTAGTTAAATGAAGACCCAAATGAGGAAGGAGAAATTAATGCCTGTGTTAATCCAGTCATTATGCTTCCAGTAAAAACTAGCATTTTCATGCTAATTGGGATTTGTATATCAATAAATATACTTTTACACAGATTTTCATTCTGTGATATGCTTGTAGCTCCAGTCTCTGTTGCCAGTTTTATTCTCAAGTAATTCAAGAAAAAGAGCAGAGGGCCTCCCTGGTGGCGCAGGCAGGTGAGCACAGCACTGTGAAACTGCCCGCAGCCTCTGCAGCACGGGTTCTATCCTGACCGGCTGTGAGATACCCCCATGGCACGGCAGATCTCTCTCCCACTGCTCCCCTCAGCAGTGTATTTCAGTCAGTTTGCCTGTTCTGTGCGCTGCTCGGTCTCTGGTGACTCCTCTCACCCTTCCGCACATCTGGCCTGTACCCTGGTTCTTGTGTAAATACATAAATCTTAAAAAAAAAAAAAAAAAGAGCAGAACCTCAGAAGGTTTCACTAAAACTCAGATACACTATAATTGACAAGATACTTTTTTATATTTTTTTAATTGTGCTACTCTAAAACAGTTCTAATTTTCTTCTACCTGTAATGACTGATACCTACAATACCCACATATCAAGTTGTTATAAGTGCTTGGCATTTACTAAACATTCAGGAGATGTTAGTTGCTGCTGTTATTGAATATTGTGAGTAAAGAACTTGAGCCAGGGTGAGATAGGTCTAGCTCTGTTACTATATAGAAGCAAGGAGTCTGATAGTATCAAGGAGTACAGATAAGGCGTACTGCCCCCAGACATCCTCATTAGAGTTCTAATAGCCCTCAGTATTCTCCAGTCCAGCAGACCTGCCAGCTAGGGGTAGTGAAAAAGAGAACTATAAGCTTAATAATGGCCAACATTTATTGAACTCTTCTTATCAGTAGGTATCTCTCAAAGGCTTCAAAGGCTTCAAAGAAAGAGAGGAAGACAGATTGAGTAACTAAAGTCACATTCATGTTAAATGGTGTACCTTGGGCTGAAAATCCATGTCCCTAACCACAACACTATCACCTCTTGAGTTAGCAACAGTTCTTTTGAGTCCCTCAGGATTCAAGTATGCTGAAAACTTTTTTGTTGTTTCTCTGAAGAAGCCCATTTACTTATTTCTTAGTGGATTTTCCAAAAGTCCCCTCATTGGGTGTCCTTGGGTCCTGACCCAAGCCATTTCCTCTGAAAGGGACTGTAGGCTCCTGACTCCATAATAGCAGCCCTGATGATGGTATTTACTTTCACTTTGTTGCAGCTTGGAGATGGAGAGTGACTAGAAAGTTCTGAGCAAAAAGAGAGTCACTTCAGCACGTGATTAAGAATATAGATCTAGTATCTGACAACAGAGATCAAATCCCAGACACTGCCACTCAACAGCTGCAGCAAACCCCTGTTAGCCTCAATGTGCTTTAACTGTAAAGTGGAGGTAATAAAAATGGCTATCTGACAGTTATTGTAAATGTACAAATAATAGTAATAAGAATAATACTGCTGCACATAAAGTGCTTATCCACAGCCTAAAAAATTTTCAATAAAGACTAGTGATTTTATCATTAAAATCTTGATCCCCTTTCAGGTTCTTGCTATAAGTATCTTTCTCTTCCATCTATTCTTATTTTAACTTCCTTCAACAATATATTTTTTTTTATTTTTAAAGAGATATTTATTTTATACATACAAGAACCGGGGTGTAGTCAGAGATGCAGGAGGTGAGAGGATTCACCAGAGAGAGTGGCGAACAGAACTGAAATATACTGCTGAGGAGAGCAGCAGGCACAGAGGTCTGCTATGCCATGTGGCTTAACTCCTTGGCTGGGGGTGGAACTCATGCTGCAGTGGCTGATGATAGCTTGATAGTGCTGAGACTTATACCCTGTGTGACCAGGGAGGCCCCACAATATTGTTTTTTAATTTTAATTAAACCTTTTAAAATTAAATAGATGTAAATAATTTAAAATTAGGAACATTAGTTCCTAGTGATGGAAAAACAATTTGTTTTGGCAATGAGATACATAAATATTTGTTTTGACGCCAATTGTCCTGATTTAGCCTACCCAGATAAAGGAAAGAGAATTAGGTAATGTGTTACCAAGGAAACATTTTGTGGAGAGGCAAGAGATAAAGGAGGAAGGAAACCAAGAACCCAGCCTAACCTTGCATATGAAAAAAGAAGTGGACATTAACTACAGGTCAAATATCCCTACCATGGGCAAGACGGAATTACTCTCTCTGCTCCTTTCTGTCTCTCCTTTCTTCTCATACTACTTTTAGCAGCATCCTTATCTTTTACCCTAAGTCCTTTATTTATCTGAATCTCTGCTCTTTTCATGGTTTCTGCCATCATATATCCTGAGCTCACACGTGACCATCATGGCTTGATTATGAACATTTCTGCAGATTTCAGTTCTGACTCCTGATAACTATTTTGTTTTCCTAATTCAAATTTCTGACAGAGAATTCTGACTGACCTAGATCCTTTTTTCATACCAGAACATGTCCATAGGTCACTAACCATCTTAGGTATTGACTGTATTGGTTAGTTTCCCAACTTTGGTCACATTACTTGTGTTATGATAAGTAGAGTGATAAGGGGCAAATAATTGAGCCTACTGCTGTCCCTTCACCAGGATTCTTGATACAGAATTTCCATTATAGTCCCCTACGAGTATGACAAAGTACTGTGCCCAAGCAAGAACTTTAGAAGAGATAGCCAAGGTTATGGTGGTACAGTTCACATCAGAATAGAACATTCTAAACTCACGGTTAAAATTACTTTTTATTGACTAATGTAAATTTGTTTTGGTTAGAAAGACTTAGACTTTCACAATTTCTGACAGGTTTCCAACTCATATCCTCATATTTGCATAGAATTTCAAATTACCAAAATTAGACCTAGGAACATATGAGAGGCTTAAACACTAGGAACATGTAACAGTGGCTTAAACACTAAAGGCATTATTCTATCACACACAAAATGTTTGAAAGCCAGCAATCCAAGGATGGTTTGGCAATCCCATAAATTAATTAGCGCCTTACCTTTAATGATCTTTTATTCCAGTACTCCTGAATTAAAGAACCTCATCCTCACCACACAAAATGACAACTAGAGTGCCAGCTATTACAACATTTTCCAGAAAGTAGGATAAAGGGGGGAAAAAAATTTGAATCCTTCATTTTTTAAAAAAAATAATAGTATACCACTTCCTATCATTTACCAGAAACTTCACCTGGCTGCACAAGTCTGCAAAGGACAATGAAAAAGGTAGTCCTTTAGCCAGATGAAATAGAGCCTCAAAGTGAATTTGAGGTTTTCTGATTGAGAAGGAAAGGGAAAATGGGCATTCCGGAGCAGTGGTCCTTGTTCTGGTTTACACTTTCAGATATTTAGATATTTTGGATATTTGGATACATCCATGTATATGCCTTCCCTACAAAAAGAACATAGCCTCTCTCCAGTGGAGACAACGCAAAGTCTTCTCTAGCTACAGCAACTAACTCAAAGTCTAGGATCTCTGGATGACCCACAGTTCTCTCAGTTAGATCAAGACGTTGTACCCACTGTCTGAAGACCTCTAAGTAAAGAAAAATCCTGCTACCAATATGCTTGAAAGACGGTCTGAATAGGAACATTACAAATGGATGTGGGAAGAGTGACCAACACTCCTCTTTCTCTGATCGAAGTACCTATGAAATTCAGCTGGGCATATTGAAAAGGACCCTGCCCCAGCAGTGAGGTAAAGTTCCTTGTTTGACCCCTTTGGATGCTTTTGTGTTCTGCTTTCCATTTTCTGAGACCCTGGCTTTGCCTCCTTGGAGAGTTAGTCACGTTGCTCTCACCTATGGACATAGTGAAATAGGACCTGAAGCTATGGCCTTTTGGGGGCCTACACAGCTTTCACAACCACCTCCAATTGGGACCCAAGGTTCACTTAGGGTTTTATTGTCATAGGCACTGTAGATCATGTTTGAGTTCTCCTCCCACTATCATGCCTTTCAGTCATAGTAGGCTCTGATATATTTGCTTCAAGTTAGTTCCATATGCAAATAACCAAGATTTTGTCTTTAGATTTTTCAGCCTACAAATTCGTCTTTTACTTACTCTCTTCTTTACCTCTGCCCTCTCTCCCAAGTGAGTGGTGACCAATAGATCACCCTTGGGAAGAAATAATCTCAGATAGAAAAATGAGAAGTATTTTCAGTCAGTCTAGTTCCCATGGTTTGTAGAGAACTGTTGCTGTATGGTTTGGTGGCACAATATCACTTCCTACAAATAATGCCACTTTGCAACCATCCCTTACAATTATTTCAATTTGGGCTATAGAAGACAAGGCTTTCACAGACCTTCCACATCTCAACTTGCAGGATTCTAGGCAATTTACTCTATAAGCCACCCAAGGAGAGAAACTCTAGGAGGATGTTCCTTTTCTTTCTGCTTAAAATCTACCCTACTCTGAGCTCATCTCTCACTCCTAGAGGACTTCAATGGAAATCACAAGACATACCTAACATATACCAACATTTCATCTAGTGTGCTAGCTCCCATTCACATGTAGTTTGCCTTCCAAAGAACAACAGGGATATTTTTCTCTCCCATAAGTGTTAGTAGTCGTCCAGGCTGCCACTTCTGAGTCCTTGCCACTGTTTTGCCACTGAGTCAGGTAATGTTTTCTTAGGTGTGGTTATCACCCTACTTCTAGATGCCAAATTCTATAATAGTTAGGATTTAGTTTGACTGTGTACAAATAAATTAAAAAAAAAAACAATATATCAGAATCCTCAATAAGATAGAGCTATTTTTCTCACATAAAGGAAAATTCTGGAGGAAATATGCTAGAGATTCTGCATGAGCAAAAGGTAAGCATGCTTACTGAAGAGAGCCAATTGAGATGTCATATTATTACCCAAAATTTGAGGTTCATCGTCTGTAATGCAACAGAAGGAAGATGTCTGCATCATCAGACCCTCCTCGTGTTGCCTTGTGGGATTTGTGGTTCAAGAAACCAACACAAATGCAGATTATCTGCCTGTACTATTGCTGTAAGTAACAAAGTCCACTGTCTCTGACTCAGGAGACAGAGCACCCAAGAAACTGTGGCAGGTTAATTTGTTAGCTTGCAATTAGTACAAATCTCAGAACTTTTATTTTTTTATTTAATTTTTTAAAAGATTTATTTATTTATTTATACAAGCACTGGGTACAGTCAGAAGCGCGGGAGGGTGAGAGGATTCACCAAAGCCAGAGCAGGGAACAGAACAGGCAGACTGATGAAGAAATACACTGTTGAGGGGAGCAGCGGGTGGCAGGAGAGGTCTGCGTGCCTTGTGGGACCCTCGCCTGGCAGCCGGGGATCGAACTGGTGCTGCAGAGGCTGCGGGCAGCTTCGCAACCCAGCGCTCAACCGCTGCACCACCAGTGGAGGCCCAACTTTTAGTTTTTTAACAGATAAAATGCAGTGGATATTCCCTCCACATCCAGAGTGAAAATGATATTAAGAGAGATAACCAAAGTTGCCTAAAATCACAATTTATGGAGTCAAGAACAGAGTCTACCTCATCCAGCAGGTGATATTTCACCCACTGCTGCCCCTGTGAAAGCAGAATGGTGCTGGTGTAGCAATGAAAGTGGCTTTGTCTGAGAAGCAGCATTAGTACTAGGAAGGGGCAAGTGTGGCCCCCCTTGCAGGAAAATTTAAGGAGGTGCCTACTCTTCGGTGCCTAGCCCACACTTGCACAAGCCTGAGAATGAGTGCCGCCTTAAATACTGTGCCCTGACACATTATGCTAAGTAAATAGGCTGGTGCCCAAAGGATAAATACCACAGGATTCTATTTATATGAGGAATCTAAAATACTCAGACTCAAAGGAGCAGAGAATAGAATGGTGGTTGCCAGGGCCTGGGAGGAGGGGAAAAAGGAGAGTTAATGTTCAAAGGGTATAAAGTTTCAGTTATGCAAGATGAACAAGTTCTACAAATCTATTGTATGATATTGTGGCTCAGTATATTGTGTGTAAGTGTACTGTGCTCTTAAAACTTTGATAAAAAGCTTGATACTATGCTGAGTGTTCCTGTGTCTGAGTGTGTAGGTTGGGGAGGGGGGTAAGAATGTTATGAGAGCCCCTCCCTTACCTCACTTTAATCCTGGCCCTGCTTAGAAGTCTCCAAACCTTTTATCCCATCAGATTCATTTCTTTCCCATCCTCACATGTCCTTACTCTGCTGATCGAGCTATACCTGTATTAAAAATCTGAGCTGTGAAGCAAACCTAAAATAGATTCATACCAGCAGCAAATAATTGGTAACCACTGAACAGAACTCTAAGAGTTTTGCTTTTGTCAAAGGAATAAACACTAAACGTAGACTCTCAAGTATTCTAAAGAATTTTTACCTGTTATATGGAATATCTGGGGGGGGGTGGATTTCTGTTTGGGGGCACAAATAAAATACCTTTATGATATATATAAAAATCAAATCACTCCATATGGCCAGTTACTTAACTTGTTTACTCCTAAAGGGTATAAATGGTCCAGTACTTTAGGGTTACAAATGGCAAACAGAATTTGTTTTTGAGAAATCTCATCATTGACTACATTCCAAAAACATAGATGACCTTATTTGTCCCTTTTAAAATGGAGGCACTTGTAGTTACAGGCATTCTCACTTCGGTGAAGCCACAGGATGAAAAGAAAGACTTCTCCATCAGCCAGCTGGTGCAGGCGAGAAGTCAAGTGAAGACAAACCCTTGATTCTCTGTCTGCCTGGAAGCCGCTGGCATCTCCGTCCAAGTCCTGAACAAACGAGCCTTTGTGCACACTCACGATGGATCCCTTTGAAGCTCTGGCATCCTGACTGGCAACTTTTCATATCTGCCCATCTTAGAGCAGAGGAGCTTGGGACACGAAGAGGGAAGGACCAAGAGAAGTAGGCAGCATTTGGCTGGCTCTGAGCCCACTGGGTAAACAGGCGAGCTCCCTTCACACACAGATAGCTCTTCAAAAACGAAAAGGGAGTGTCTAGTCTCATTTGGAATAGCGAGGAGGAAATGACTGTCAGCTGTCTGCACATAACAAAACAATCGACCACCACACCACAGCCAGAGCCTCCACCGAGGTAGACCTGATTCTCCACCGGTCCCACAAGTCCATGGGCCGGATGGCCTGCACGCGGGGCGGCCCATGGTAATGACAGCCATCACATGCACTTTCGACGAAGGATACACAGTCACAGATTTCCTTCAGGACAAGAGCAACTTTGCTTCTTTGAATGCTTCTCTTAAATTAATTATATTGATGGAGGCTCTGTGGCCCTTTGTTTTGAGTTTAGGATTATGCGTTTACAACTCCGAGGTCCAATTTAATTTCATGCCTCACTTCTTGTGAGGCCCTTCACAAGCAATTATGTCCTGCTTTATTTTTCTGGATTATTATAGGGACTATGGGAAAGGTAATGGGGACAGGCTGGAAGATGGGGCTATAACCAGTTTTAAAACTTTCAATTGACTTCAAGGTAACAAGAGTACTTATAAAGCATCTACTCTTAGCGGTATGCTAAAAAAAGTACAAAAGATATATATATATATATATATATATATATATATATATACACACACACACATAGATACATAGATATATATATTGAGATATGTGTATATATATATGTATATTTACTTTCTATTTTCAAAATGGCAGCCTTGTTGAATGGGTATAAAAAGTAAACTTGAGGCATGCGTGCGCATAGTTTTCTAGTAACAAAGATCACTGAAAATACTTTTACAAAAAAGATGTGGTAACCACTTATCATTTCTCCCATTTCTGTAACTGTGCTGGAAACCAAGATATAACCTCACTTAGTACAGATTTGTACAATGCAAATTCTTTTCCTCTAAAATTGTCAGGAGTTCACCATATTTACAGTGTCTCCATTTATGTTATATGAGTCATTATTATTTTCTTTTTCACCACAGTAAATCAGCATACACAGGTATTTACTTGTCATAAGTCAACTAGTTAACTTTAATATATTTTGAAAGAGCTTCCAGTGAAAATCAAATGGAATTTAAAAGAAGGATAAAGTTTATTCAACTTTATTAACCTCAGATCTATTATTATTTTATTGATACTACATATTCTTCTAGATCTGTGATCTCTGAACTAGGACTTCTTTTTAAAACTGGAGAAGGAAAATTACAAACCTAGAATTAAGTGGCCTGCGTTTATACTCAGCTAATGACAACATATTCTAACGATTACCCTACTATGAAACTTGGAGATCAGTTATAAAAGAGAGAAGACTTGCAAAATGGGGTCTATAAATTCAGACTGCAAGTTAGATGTTACTGTATTTAAATGAAAAGAAGTCAAATTCAAGATCAGAGCTATCACAGTGACTGACCTGTGTCAAGTTTTAGAGATGCCTGAGATACCATTAAGAAGACTTGCCAACCCCACTACTTCCACCCCATCCCCCCCACACACCTGTCTTGACAGTGCTTTCCTTTAATCCTGGAGATCGCAAACCGACTCCTCAGTATAAGAGATGACTCGTGTTTGGAGCTGTTAGTAATTTTTAATGCAGACAACAATAATGAATGTTTTCTAATCTAAAATATCCATGGTTGTTTTTGTTTTTGTTTTTGTTTTTTTGCCAAAAGGCAGTAACGAGGAACAAAGTTTACCTTCCCCATGAAATAACGAAAAAAAAATGGATAAAATATATAAAAAATGATTTTCAGACACTGGACATCAGGCAGTACAGTGAGCCAAGAGATGAAACATAAAGAAAGTGGCCTGTGGTTGTCCCTACTTACCACCTGGACAGCATTTTGAAGGGAACACTCAGGGAACCAGAACCCAGGTAGAGACCGGCAGAATAGAAGAAACAGAATTAAGAGCCCAGGCCAGTGCTGCTAAAATTGGAAGAAATATTCCTCAAGGAAGAAAGATATGTAGAGGGTCTCTCCTGAGTCTTCAGCTGAATTTGATCAGCCAGAGTAAGAAGAAACAACAAAAGCCTGAGGAAGAAACCAGCTACTGGTATGATCCTCAGAACTCAAACAGGGACAGGAATAGACTGTGTTTTTCCAAAGTAAAAACACTTTGTAACTCAAAAGACATCAAACTGAGCACTCAGAGTATTGACTCAGTAGTGGTGAAGCATTAGTTCTATACTCAAGACTATTCTAATCTCATCCAGCAGAATTTAAAATCTGCATGGTTGAAATAATTTCTTTTCCAACATTGACCATGGCTGTCTTTTTCATCTGGTCCCTCCATATACATTCATTAGGTGACTGAAAATTTAAGTTGAGATTTTGACTTTGTCCAGATTATCAGCATCTCACCCGGCAGTGACACAGCTAAGGAAGACACGAGAGAGAACATCATAGAAGTGAAAAAAGCATCTCATCCCATTTCTACTTGTCCTCTGCCTTGCTAGTTTTCCCTTTCACACTAGATGACTCCTGCTCTCTAGATAAAGTTATAAAATCTACTATTCCCATAAGTCAGTAAGTGTTTAGGGAACTTATGACGGCAGCACTGGCACTATTTACTTCCTCATTTTGGGCAGACAATGTACCGATTGTTCAGTAGTATTACTGCATCGTTATGCAATTATCCACATAATATCATTCAGACCCCACCTTCTAAAGAATGTGCTGTTGATCTTTCCACCCATGGCGTTTGCTCCCTACTCAGTCTTACTGTTCATTATACCATAAATTTGATAAACTTAGATATGTTGCTATTGGAATTGTTAGTCTCCCAAAACTGGTCTCACAAAACTTTTGCTGAAAAGAGATTTTTATGTTTTTGGTTTTTTTTTCATTTTTTGAGAGAGAATATTGTAGTTATACTTGGGGGAAAAAATTGTGATTTTCCTCCAGGATTTCCCAGCTGTTGTGATCAAATTCTTATGTTCCTTGGAGGAGCGCTGATGACACAATGCTAAGTTGGCAATACTTGCTCTCTCAAACAAGCAGGGAGTACACTAGACATTGCTGGTGTGCTTCAATTTCTGAACCCAGTTGTGATGCCAAAGAAAATCTTCTGTCTTCCCCTTTGGTAAAGAGACTGCCTGAAAGGCCATTGCTTGCAAGTTTCAGGGACTTCCTAAATAACATCTGAGTGCAGGTGTTCCTTTTCCCTGGCTTCTCACTGCTGGTGAAAGCTCACCCACCTATGAGGGTATGTGCAGATGAGAACAGGTCTTAAGATGGAACCATTTTCTTTGTCGATGTTTTTCCATCTGATGAGATGTCAAAAGGTGGCTCTAGTATCACTGTCCTGTATAGAAAACCACATCTTCGTTCCATCCTGGATTGTTCCATAGATAGACCAGATAAAGTCATAAAGTTCAAATGCAGGTCATGGGGGATAGGGAGAGGGTTTCAGATACCACCCCTGTCTTTAACTTATTTCATTCCAATCCTTGTTGAGTGCACATGACTTTGTGTGGCAACTGAGAGAGGGAAGAGCAAATCAGTTTGTTGACTCCTATTCAGTATGATCTGAAATGTTATGCTCACCTGAGAACTTGTTTGCAATGCTAGAAAGATCTAGCTTCCTTTTTTCTTTTTTTTAAAGATTTGTATTTATGCATAAAAGAACTGGGGTATAAGCAAGATATGTGGGGGGAGGGATGAAAGGATTCATCAGAGACAGAGTAGGGAGCAGAACAGGCAGACCTACTGAAATATACTTCTGAAGGGAGTGGCAGGTGAAACAGGAGAGGTCTGCTGTGCCATGTGGGTTAGCTCCCTGACACGAAATGAAACTCAGCCCACAAGGGTGGTAGCACCTAGACTTAACCCCTAGGCCCCCCTAGTTTCATTTTTTTTACATCATGCAACTAGCTCTCTCCGGCAAAAGAAGTGACTCACATTAATCCATATCTAGCTAAAAATTCACTCCAAGGGCACAGGATAAAAGAAAAATGCAAGCTCAGTTAATTAGGCCCAGAGTTTATAATAAATTTCCAACTTGATTTGAGTTTCTTCCACAGATTTCTTAAAATGTATTTTTAAAAACAACCTGGAGATTCCTTGGAGGTTCTTGCCTTTTATGGTAAAGAAACTTTTCATCTGAAGTATAGCATTTTCTTCAATTTCACCTCATATTTCTTAAACTACCTTGTAGTAACATGAAAGAAAAGTCATTATTTTAAAGCAGCATTACAGGATAATCACATTTTTACAATTATATATCTATCCACCTACTCACCCAGGTGTTTCTCAATTTAGATCTAGAGCTATACACAGAGAAATGTCTACACAATGATTTTCATCTTATGGTAAACAATGGGACTTTAAGGTGGTTGAATTTGGATGGTGTTTCTTTACATATCTTCAAATATTTTAATATTAAAAAGGCTGCGAGTTTTGTTATATAAGGTGATTTCTGGGCCTCCCCGGTGGCGCAGCAGTTGAGCGCTGGGTTGCGAAGCTGCCCACAGCCTCTGCAACGCCAGTTCGATCCCTGGCTGCTGGCCGAGGGTCCCACATGGCGCGCAGGCCTCTCCTGCCGCCCGCTGCCCCACTCAGCAGTGTACTTCGGTCCTTCTGCCTGCTCTGCTCCCCGCTCTGGCTCTGGTGAATTCTCTCACCCTCCCACGCTTCTGACTGTACCCAGTGCTTGTATAAATAAGTAAATAAATAAATCTTTAAAAAAAAAGAAAAAGGCGATTTCTATTTTGTTAACTATCTTCCTGCTTTCAAATTTCAAATGAAACAACTGTTTCATTTTAAAAAAGAAAAACTAAAAGGGTAAACAGTTCTTATAAAGACAGCAGAAAAGATGTTAAGGACTCTTTGAAAAACTGTGATTCCATATCATTAGCTGCAGACTACAGTACTGGATGTAGGTTTGTGACTCTAAATAGTTGGAATTGGTAGAAAACAGTTTGAGAAAGGCCACCCTCTCTTCAGACAGTCACCATCCCTGGCACACCCGAGTCTCAAACATGAAGGTTATCAGATGAACCACAACTAACTTAAGGGATATTTTTTACATGGTCTAGACCATGCCTCTGGATTTTATCCCCTGAAGTCCCCACCATAAATGGAAACCTAGACTTCATGCACTGCCTGCGTATTAATTCCTTCTGTCATGTGACAGCATAACATCCTAAACTCCTGATGAATTAATCTTAAGAAATTGAGCCATAGTGTCAAGCTATGGCTCCCAAGAGACAGAGTTTTGAAGTTGTCAATGGTAATAGATATTGTGAAAAATAGGCAGAAAGATCTTTAATTATAGTGAGACAAGCAAAAGCAAAAGCAGCATATACATCCATACAAGACCACAACCGGGTGAAGAAACCCTGAAAGAAGGGTATAAAAAACAGATGCTATTGTTTAGAATGAAAGGGTTTTTTTCCTGAAAGATGTTCTATTACCATCCCAAATGAAGCTTCTAAAAATAAGGAAATGCAGAGAGTGTACACAGCTTACAGAGCAAAAAAGTGGGGAAAATCACAGGGTTGGAGGAATCTTTAATTTAGGAACATATTCTATTAATTTTGAACATTTTTCAGAATATTTTCTGATTTTTGAGGCATCTTCCAGAATTCAAAAAGAATAACTAAGAAAAACATAAACATTGTGATAAAAGTAATAAATGAAAACACCAGAATACATTTTAATTACTTGATTACATTATAAAGATTTTTCAAGCAAAAAACAAATTTCTTGATGTGTCCTAACAAGACCAGGTCTTGAAACCTTACAACATGAACCATCATTTACTTAAGGATCAAACTATCTGTGCAAAGAAGAAATAGAAAAATTGAAAGAAAACCTGGGTAGAAAAGTCGGGTCAGACTCCAAATATGTCTACTTTCAAGGACCAGAATAAGAAATAAATAAAAGAAATGGAATAAAGTGATGTGATTAATGCTATTTACTTCTCAAAGCTTCTATTATCTCCAAAAGAGTGCTCAACATATTGAAGGGCATTCTTGTCAGGAGAAGTACTTGTGAAACAATCTGTAAACAACACATGAGTGTTCACAACACATGTGTGACACAACAAACTGCATAAATAAATGTTAGGTACCTATCTACTTTGACAGGTAAGAAAGTTACCCACAACCATAGAGCAATCAATCCAGTTGCTAAGCCTGTTTAAAGGTGTTTGTAATTAGGTGGGGATAAAACTATGTTCTTCTAGAAAGTATGCCTTTCCTACCCTAGTGCAAATTTGAAGCATGTGCAAGTTTGTCTCTTTTATCTGTTCTCTTCTCCAGATAATTGAAACTTCATTGCACTTAGGAAAGCAGCCTCTGGTGTCCCTCGTAAATTCCAGGAACTCTAATTTGGGATCAAATCTCTAAGGAAAAGGCTGTTCATCTGTAAATCCTTTTTTGTGTATATCTCCGATAAAGAGTCTAATTGGCTCCATTTCTTTTTGAACATTTTGTTTATCCACCTAATTATCCTGGGAAAACTGACATGTTTATCAATTTAAACTAAACAATTATACAGTAGAACGGAGCCATAAAACAGGGTTTTTAGAAAGAATTACAGCTCTGCTGGCCATGGGCTTGAGTAGTTTGTTTTCTCTAAAAGAGTATCCTATTCAGGAATTTGGGGATTGAAAAGAGAACTGCATTCTCATAAAGGAAAGGTTCTATCATTAAACACAGCTATGGAATTTGTTTTATGAGCCATGTGATCATGATAGGTTGGTGTAGATCATCATAATTAAAATGCAGTAAACATTCAATGTACATAACAACATTCATGAGCTTGTTTTAATCTGACTTGAACACAATCAGCAAATTATCTGTTAGATGCTTGAGTTCCAGACTTGCTGCAGAATAGTGCCCTCTGCTGATAATAATGAAGCACTACAGTCTGAGAAAAAGTACATATAGGAAGGAAGGGAAAAAATACAGAGAAGAAATAAGTAAAATTGGGACATCTAATCTTTAACCAGGACTGTGACACACATCAAAAATAAAATTTTTGCTCCATAGTTTGATTATTTAGTAGAAATTGTACCTTCATTGTGGAAAATGTCATTCTTAAAAAATTAAAAATTAAGGTACAGTGATACTGTGTTGAAGCCTTTCTGAAATTGCTGTCTGGTGATATTTGGACAATTTTCAAAGTTAGGGGTTGGTGAGATACAAATTAACAAGTATTAGTTACTACTACTACTACTACTACTACTACTACTATTACCCCCAATCTCATCCCTAAGACTGGGAGTTTCACTTTTAATGGTCATCAAGAGCCTCTGAGGGAACTTGTTAAAAATACTGATAACAGGGGCTCTACCTTTAAAGATTCTGAGTCAGCAGTTGTAGGGTAAGGAAAAAGTATCAGACTTTCCTGCCCTCCCACCATTAGGATAGATGAGGGAACCCTGTGGTCCTGAATGCATGCCTGATGGCGAGCACCTGAAGTGGGTACACCTGGGCTGAGAGACTGAATTTATAAGGGCGGCGTCATGGGGACTCCAGCAGAAGCCAAGAACGAACGGAAGCCGAGAGAGAAGAAGAGAAGCAGAGAGAACGCCAGAGAGAGCCCAGATAGAGTGAGGATTTGCTGGGGGCTGGGAGGCCTGCCAGCTTCCCGGCCCCCCAGCGCCCCTGCCTGCCATGTGCCTGGTAAATCCAAATAAAAGACCTGCAAAAGCCACTGAGGACTCTGACTCCTCCTTTACCCTGTCTGCTGGATCAGAAAACCTGCACTGTGTCCTGTCCTGCCTCTACAGCAGTGCTAAGAATTAAGGAATTGCATTCTAATATTACACCTAGAGGGCAATGAAAAAGTAGTTTATTTTACTCAATTAGAAACTTACAGGCCATGGGGCCTCCCTGGTGGTGCAAGGGGTTAAATTTCAGCCCTATAAAGCTACCAGCAGCCACAGCGGCCTGAGTTCGAACCCCAGCCAGGGAGCTAAACCACATGGCACAGCAGACATCTCCTGACTCACCAGACATCTCCTGACTCACCTGCTGCTCCCCTCAGTAGTGTATTTCAGTCAATCCACCTGTTCTGCTCCCCACTCTGTCTCTGGTGAATGCTCTCACCCCTTCGCACCTCTGGCCTACAACCCAGCACTTGTATGCATACATAAAATAAATCTTAAAAAATACATACAGACCACCGTGGACCTGGTCTCTCATTCAGGGTCCCAAAACTGTAACCTCAGTATTATGGTTCCCCTTTACCTCTGTATTTGTGTATCATCATCATCATCACCACCACTATCTTTGCTCTAATTCATTGAATATTTCCTATGTATTAAGCACTATATTCCCATTTCCTTAGACTGTCATGGCTTGGACAAAATGCATCTGCCTTGTTAAGTCTCAGGTTCTATATGAAAAACGCCTGAACCACGCTTTCCACCTAACTGAACCTCAACAAATGTTAGTTTTACTTCCGTTTTCCTGTGTCCTTTGTCATTTTAGATTGAAAAAACTGCTTAATTTCATCAGAACCCTTATTCATCTTGGTGTTTTCCGGGTTGCCTTCTATCATTGCTCAAAGTTCAAGTTCTATAAAACAAAGACATCATTAGCTGATTTCCAAAGAAGTTTTCATTTCCTTCAAAGCTTTTGAATGATGCTTGTTCCCTATTCCCTGATGCACACGTACTTAGGTCTCTTTCTGCCTTTCCCAGTGTGGTATGAAGCCATGTTTCTGGTCAGACACCTCTTTGTTCTTTACATGCTGAGATAAGAACACCAGCTGAGAAACTGTTGAAATTCAGTCTAAGTTGAAACTGATCCCTCATGTCCTTTATACACAACACCTAGTGATTTCTCAGTAGCACCATTAAGCAGACACTCGCAGATTAGAGGGTCCACTAAATAATTATCTGAGAGCTACTTTATGTAGCTCAACTCACACAGGTAGGTCAGTTGGTATATTTCAATACATAAGAAAAATGCAGTTGGCTAGTAGAATGAACAAGAATCTGAAAGAAATAACAAAGTGGGGTTGATACGGACTCTTTTAGGTACAAGTTACATAAATTTAATGAAACTGACTAAAAAGGTGAGAGGAGCTTTACTAGCTTATGTAACACAAAAGTCCAGGAATAACACTAGAATTCGACAGATTAGATTCTCCAAAAATATTCTCAGAAAACTGCCTTGCTTCCTCTATTTTCTTAGTTTTCCTCTGTGCTGGCTTCACTCTCAGATAGGCCTTCTTTCCATGTGGTGCTAGAGATGGCCCCTGGCATGCTCAAAAGGAGAGGCAGAGTGCCTGGCAATGGCTTCAGTAAAGGACATCAGCTGGTCCCTTGCCCATCCCTGAAGTAATTGCTACAAACAGGAAGAGAGAACATACAAGCACATGCCTGGCTCTTGTAGAAGGGAGTGGAAGTTCCAGCCAAATCACAGGACAAGAATCTGGCAAGAAAAACAAATGCTTACTAGTTAGAACACCTCTTAAAAACTTGCAGAAGATGGGTTTTCAAAAATAAAAAGGAAAAAAAGACTCACAAGTCCCTAACTTAAGCATCTGGAAGAAAATGTGACTTGACATGGCTGGAAAGCCAGCAGAAATACTGCTCTGATGGAGTCATTGTAATTCTCAAAAGAAGACTAAAGATAGGAGGAAGCTGAAGAATGCAGAAGGGCTGCACAGGCAGAAACAAAGGCAAGCAGAAAAGCATGCTAAGAAAGGTACACTTCAAAGTGAAAAATGTCTGTCTACTTTTGTGGTCAATAAATGGGCTTATTACTGATGTCTAAACCAAAAACATGGTCAAAAATCGAGACTGACTTCTTAAGACAAATGTTCTTGGAGGAGATAAAGAACTGAACCCTGATGTACACTGATTTCTCATTAATTTTTGGCAGAGATAGCTTGTTGTTGCCCCAAAACTGTTCTAATCTTCTCAGTGGTAAAAATCTTTCAGTGGGCTTGCAATGCACTTGATCAAAGGTGGTGTTTTCTGCCTCTCTTACAGTCTGTGTGATCTTTTGAAAAAGATTGAACAAACAAGGATAAGCAGGCTGTTTGGAGAATGCTGACTCAGATGCATAGCTCCTTCCACTTACAGCTACCTGGAAGATGGAGGAGATGAATGGAGTTCACCAGCATGTTGGACCTGAGGCTCAAAACCAAATATTAGTGTGAAGGAAAAGAAAGGAACTGGAATCCTGATCACCTGTGACCGCTCCCACCTCCATTTTGTTAAAGACACTATGACTTTGTGTTTCCTGTTATTTACAATTAATTTTACAACTGAAACAATCTCTGACTGCAAAATGTTAAACCAACTTTGGAAAGTCAAGATAAGGAAAGAGAGTTCATTCATGCAATATGGTAAAACAGTCTTTGTGGCAAGACTTGGCAAGAACTTGGGGGATTCAACCCCACCATAGAGGTACTTACATAATCACCTAATGACTCTGAATTAATAAAATATCTCAGCAGAGAAAACACAGGCTAGCTGAGAGTTTGGAAATGAGATATAATGATAATTTAGTAAGAATCACAAACTATAGAAAGATGCAGAAAAAATTGGATGTGGGGAAATTCATTCTAGTTTTTCCAAAGAGATAATTTAGAAATGTTAGCCTTTGTATTGCAAGGTTCCAAGACAGATTATTTAAAAAGTAGGTTTAAACAATGGACAAAAATGCAGCGATAACTGAAATGCGCTGTAGATTTGCAAAAAAAAAACAATAATAAAGAATCACCTTTATTTTTTCTTCAATAAAATAATACAGTGCATAGATGTACGGTAAGGGTTTTATTAAAATGTTCCTTAACTATTTCAGCCACCACACCCCGTGAACTGGAGCTGTGGAGAACCCTGCAGGATTCCCCGCGGAGGTGAGCGAACGGCTCCAGGCACCATTAGAGAAAAACAAAGACTCCCGGAGAACTACACACAGCCCCAGGCCAGCCAGGAAGCTTGTACGGAAAAGCGGAGCGCTTGAAAAGGATACGCGGATCGCGGCTGCCCAGGTCCCCGCGCCTGTGACCTAGGCTTGCGGGGAGATGCGCAGGGGCCCTCACTGAGGTGAATGTCCCTCCCTGAGTAATCAAAAACCAGGCACCCGGACATGGGAGCAGGGTGCAAAAGGAGCCATTTCTGCGGACACTGAACTGGGCTATAGCCCGTGTCTTGGACCTGACGGCTTTGGAACTGAGACCAGGGACAAGAAATTCAGGGCGTGGGTTCCCCACTACAGTGGGGCACAAGGCAGACACAGCACCCCAAAGCCGTTGAGGCTTTCCCCACCACTCCCACTCTGTTCCCCTGTCCCATGGGGTAAAAAAAAAGCTCCCCAAGGACACTAGGAGAGATCTCTGGCACCACCTAGCGACCAGAAAAAAAAATCACCAACACCCCATAGAATAGGTACCTTTCTTCAGTAAAGACTACTTGAAACCAGCAGAAGGTTCCTGGAGGAGCCAGTGGTGAGCTGGGAAGTTTGCCCATGGCAGGCCCCTTCTGACTAGCAGTCTGAGCCCAGAGGGGGAGCGGGCACCCACGGCCAGGGCAGACCAGGCACACAGAAGAGTGTGCCTGTCTCCGAATCGCCATTTTAGAATAGGGACCTTTCTTCAGTAAAGACTGCTTGAAACCAACAGAAGGCTCCTGGAGGAGCAGAAGGTGAGCTGGGAAGTTCGCCCACAACAGGCCCCTTCTGGCCAGGAGTCCGATCCCAGAGAGGGAGCGGGCACTGACAGCCAGGGCAGATCCAGCATGCAGGAGAGTGTGCCTGTCTCTGAATCACCATTTTAGAATAGGGACATTTCTTCAATAAAGACTGCTTGAATCTGGCAGAAGGCTCCCTGTGGAGCCAGAGGGAGAAGGTTCCCTGCACAGTCAGAGGTGAGCTGAAGGCCCCCACAAGCCTGGTTCCACCTGGCAGGAAGTTGGAGCCCAGAGGAGGATCCAGAGATTTGGAAACCAGAGTGCAATCCAGCTGCCCCACCTGCAGGGAAGTCTATGGGACTTCAAGATGCACATTTGTAAATAAACACAGAAGGAGGAGAGATTCTGTGACAGTGACCATTACATACTCAAAGTACCACTGCCTCACTAGACTTCTAGCATAACAGTTTTTGACTCATTTGGATTGCCAGTTTCTGAAACTCCCGAAAGAACACACCAAAAAGATGCCAGCCAGTACCAGCATCACAGTGTCCCAATGCATAAAGCAAATTCAAAGACAGGCAGCAGGGAAAAGAAAAACTACAAGCAAAGTAGCAACACCTCAGGAAAAAGACACACCACAAAAAAAAAAAAAAAAAAAAAAACACCCACCAGCTTGCAACTATGGTGACTTGGAAGAACTTCTGAGCCTTCCAGAAAAAGAATTTAAAATTGCCGTGATGGAAAAACTGATAGAAGTCATTAAGGAAAACAACGCTCAGAAAAATGACATTGAGTCCCTAAAGAGGGAAGTAAAAGAAATGCAGGAGCTCAAAGAATTAATGGAAATGCTAAAGAACTCTGGGAAAAGCAATGAAAGCAGAATAGATAAAATGGAAGATGAAACGAATAAGTACTCTTGAAGACACACAAATAAAAAGAACCAAAACAGAAAAGGAAAGAGAAGTACGAAGGAAAAAGACCGAAGAAAGACTTTGGGAACTATCTGACTCCATGAGGAAAGGAAATATAAGAGTTATAAGAATCCCAGAAGGAGAGGAGAGAGATGTAGGAACAGAAAAAATATTCAAGGAAATAACTGAAGAGAACTTCCCAAACATGAAGAAGGAGCTGAAAATTGGTATACAAGAAGCAAGAAGAACACCAAACTTCCATGATGAAAGGAAAAACACAGCAAGAAACATAATAGTAAAGCTCCCAAGAATCCAAGACAAGGAGAAAATAATGAAGCTGACAAGAGGGAAGAAACAAATAACATTCAAAGGAAAACCAATCAGACTGACATCAGACTTCTCCAAAGAAACACTACGGGCAAGGAGAGAGTGGAGGGACATCGTCAACAGACTCCAAGAAAACAGATGCCAACCAAGAATACTCTATCCTGCAAAGCTCCCTTCCTCTATGAAGAAAGAATAAAGACCTTCCCAGACAAACAGAAACTCTGGAATTTCATTACGACTAAACCCCCACTCCAAAAAATACTACAAGGAGTCCTAAAGCCAGAACCTCAGAGGGATGAATAACAACGAAAGAAGGCCAAAAAAAAAAAAAAGTTATTAAAAGAATAAATAAAATCAAAGGAAAGACAAACACAATGGCAAATACAGATGCTAACATATCAATATTAACTCTAAATGTAAATGGACTAAACTCTTCAATAAAAAGACACAGAGTTGCAGGTTGGATCAAGAAACAAAACCCAACCTTTTGCTGTCTCCAAGAAACACATTTAGCTACAAAAGATAAAAATAGACTCAAAGTTAAAGGATGGTAAACAATCCTACAAGCAAATAGACCAAAAAAGAAAGCAGGAACAGCTATACTTATATCAGACAAAACAGATTTCAAACTCAAAAAGGTAAAAAGAGACCCCAATGGTCACTACATTATGATCAAGGGGACAATACTTCAAGAAGAAATAACACTCTTTAACATATATTCCTTAACAAAGGAGCACCAAAATATATCAGACAACTATTATCATCTTTGAAAACAGACATCAGAGAAAACACATACGTATTGGGAGACTTCAACACACCACTATCAACAATGGATAGATCAATGAGACAAAAAATAAGTAAAGACACTAAAACTCTAAATAAGGATCTAGAGAGCTTGGGCTTAACAGACATCTATAGAACACTAAACCCCAAAAAATCTGAGTACATTTTTCTCAAGCGCACACGGATCATTCTCCAGGTTCGATCACATACTGGGACCCAAGACAAACATCAACAGATTCACCAAGATTGAAATCATATCAACCATCTTTTCTGACCATGGAGGCATCAAACTAGAAATAAACCATAAAAAGAAGGCAAGGAACTCTCCTACCTCATGGAGATTGAAAACCACACTACTAGAAGACCACTGGACTAATGAGGAGATCAAACAAGAAATTTAAAAATTCTTTGAATTGAATGACAAGGAGGACACCAATTTACTAAATGTATGGGATGCAGCAAAAGCAGTAATAAGAGGAAAATATAAAGCAATAGAAGCTCACATCAAGAAACAAGAAAGAACTCAAAGAAACAACCTAATCGCGAAGCTCAAAGATATAGAAAAAGAACAACAAAAAACCCAAAACCAGTAGAAGAAAAGAAATAATAAAAACCAAAGCAGAAATAAATGAAATTGAAACTAAAAAAAACAATCCAAAAGATCAATGAAACCAAGAGCTGTTTCTTCGAAAAAATCAATAAAATAGACAAACCCCTAGCCAGGCTCACAAAGGAAAAAAGGGAGAAAGCACAAATAAATAGGATCATAAATGAAAGAGGAGAAATCACAACGGACACAGCAGAAATCAAAAGAATAATCAGAAACTACTATGAACAGTTATATGGAAACAAGTTCAACAATCTAGAGGAGATGGACAAATTCCTACAACTCTACAATCACCCAAATCTAGATAAAGAAGAAATAGAACACCTAAACAGACCAATTACAAGCAGCGAAATTGAAATGGTAATCAAAAACCTCCCCAAAAACAAAAGCCCAGGACCTGATGGATTTACAAATGAATTCTACCAAACGTTCAGAAACGAATTAGTGCCTATCCTTCACAAACTCTTCCAAAAAATTGAGAAGGGATAATACCAAACACATTCATTCTATGAAGCCAACATTACACTTATACCAAAACCGAACAAGGACAACACAAAAAAAGAAAACTACAGGCCAATCTTCCTAATGAACACTGATGCAAAAATCCTCAATAAAATTTTAGCTATCAGAATCCAATAATGTATCCATAAGATAATTCACCACGACCAAGTAGGTTTCATTCCAGGGACACAAGGATGGTTCAAGATCCAAAAATCAATCAGTGTTATCCAACACATCAACAAAAATATAAAAACCATATGATAATATCAATAGATGCCAAGAAAGCTTTTGACAAAGTGCAACACCCATTCATGATAAAAGCCCTTGAAATTCTTGGGATACAAGGAACATACCTCAACAACATAAAGGCCATATATGACAAGCCAACAGCCAGTATCTTTCTCAATGGTGAAAAGCTGAAAGCATTCCCATTAAGATCTGGGACAAGACAAGGATGTCCACTCTCACCACTGCTTTTCAATAAAATAGTGGAAGTCCTAGCCAGAGCAATAAGACAAGAGAAAGACATACAAGGAAACCAAATAGGAAAAGATGATATGATAATATACATAGAGAACCCCAAAAACTCCACAGAAAAACTAATTCAACTCATCAATCAGTTCAGTAAAGTGGCAGGATACAAAATCAACACGCAAAAGTCAGTAGCCTTCCTATACACAAACAATAAATCTGAAGAAGAAGAAATAAAAAAAAATCCCTTTTACTATCAAAACAAAAAAAATCAAATACTTGGGAATAAATCTAACAAAAGAAGTAAAGGACCTATACAAAGAAAATCATAAAACACTGTTAAAAGAAATAGAAGACACAAAGAAATGGAAAGATATTCCCTGCTCATGGATTGGAAGAATAAACATTATTAAAATGGCCATCCTACCAAAAGCAATATACAGATTCAATGCTATTCCAATAAAAATTTCAATGTCATTCTTCAAAGAAATAGAACAATTATTGATGAAATTCACATGGAACCACAAAAAAACCCTGAAAATCCAAAGCTCTCCTGAAAAAAAAAAGAAGGGAATGGAGGCATCACACTCCCAGACTTCAAACTTTCCTACAAAGCATAATCATCAAAACTGCATGGTACTGGAACAAGAACAGTCACACAGACCAATGGAATCGAATAGAAAATCCAGAAATAAAACCACAGATTTATGGTCAACTAATCTTTGACAAAGGAGCAAAGAATATGCACTGGAGCAAAGAAAGTTTGTTCAATAAATGGTGCTGGAAAAACTGGGTCACTACATGCAAAAGAATGAAGCTTGACCACTACCTAACACCATGCAAAAAAGCCAACTCAAAATGGATTAAAGAACTAGACATAAGACCTGAAACCATAAAATACATAGAAGGAAATATAGGTAAAACACTCCATGATATGAACATCAAAGACATCTTTACAGACACATCACCCAAAGCAGTGATAGTGAAGGCAAAGATCAGCAGCTGGGACTTCATCAAATTAAAGAGCTTCTGTACAGCAAAAGAGACAATAACAAAAACAAAGAGAAACCCCACCGACTGGGAGAAAATTTTTGCACACAACACTAATGATAAAGGACTGATCACAAAAATCTACAAAGAGCTGATGAGACTCAACAAAAACAAAGAAAATAATCCAGTCAAAAAATGGGCAGAAGAGGTAAACAGAAATTTCTCTGAAGAGGAAATGCAAATGGCCAACAGGCATATGAAAAAATGTTCAACATCACTTGTAATCAGGGAAATGCAAATCGAAACTACCATGAGATACCACCTTACACCAGTGAGAATGGCACATATTAAAAAAATTAGCAACAACAAATGTTGGCAAGGTTGTGGAGAAAAAGGAACTCTCCTGCACTGTTGGTGGGAGTGCAAACTGGTCCAACTATTATGGAGAGCTGTGTGGAGATTTCTGGACCTATTAAACATAGAGCTTCTATATGATCCAGCAATTCCACTCCTAGGTATTTACCCAGAGGACACAAAAACATCAATTCCAAAGAGCACCTGCACCCCTATGTTTATAGCAGCACTGTTTACAATAGCTAAGCTTTGGAAACAACCCAAATGCCCAAAAATAGATGACTGGATCAAGAAGATGTGGTACATATACACCATGGAATATTACTCAGCATTCAAAAAAGATAAACATATGCAAATTGCAGCAACATGGATGGCGCTGGAAGGGATCATGCTCAGCGAAATAAGCCAGAAAGAAAAAGAAAAATACTGGATGGTCTCACTCATAGCAGGAATCTAGAAAACTTAAATAAGGGACCAGGAAAAAGAATAACCATAAGAAAGAAAATATCAAAATCAACAAATAACTATAAACAAGAGACTCTCTATGGGGGTGTGGGGGGCGGGGAAAGGAGGGCTTGGGGTCAAAATAAGGGGGTTGTAATTGTATGGGGAATATAAAAATACAAGTTAAATTAAAAAAATTAAAAAATAAAATAAAATGTTCCTTAAGAAATGCAAATGGCCAACAGGCATATGAAAAAATGTGTAACATCACTTGTAATCAGGGAAATGCAAATCAAAACTACAATGAGATACCATCTTACACCAGTGAGAACGGCACATATTTAAAAAAAACTAGCAACAACAAAGGTTGGCGAGGATGTGGAGAAAAAGGAACTCTCCTGCACTACTGGTGGGAGTGCAAAATGGTCCAACCACTATGGAAAGCTGTGTGGAGATTCCTCAGCCTACTAAAAATAGAGCTTCCATATGATCCAGCAATTCCACTCCTAGGTATTTTCCCAAAGGACAAAGAAACATTAATTCAAAAGGGCACCTGCACCCCTATGTTTAGAGCAGCACTATTTACAATAGCTAAGCTATGGAAACAACCCAAATGCCCAAAAATAGATGACTGGATCAAGAAGATGTGGTTCATATACATGATGGAATATTACTCAGCAATCAAAAAAGATAAACTCATGCAATTTGCAGCAACATGGATGGAGCTGAAAGGGATCATACACAGCGAAATAAGCCAGAAAGAAAAAGAAAACTACCAGATGGTCTCACTCATAGCAGGAATTTAGAAAACCTAAATAAGGGACCAGGAAAAAGACTAATTATAATAAAGTAAAAATCAAAATCAACAAGCAACTATAAACCAGAGATACACTATGTGGGGGAGGAGGGAGTAGGATCAAAACAAGGGGGGGCCTCCCCTGGTGGTGCAGGCAGTTGAGCGCAGCACTGGGAAGATGCCTGCAGCCTCTGCAGTGCCGGTTCCATTCCCGGCCGCCGGCAAGGGTCCCACATGTCACACAGACCTCTCCTGCCGCACCCGCTGCTCCCCTCAGCGGTATATTTGGTCAGTCTGCCTGTTCTGTTCCCCACTCTGGTTCTGGTGAATTCTCTCACCCTCCGGTGCTTCTGACTGTACCCAGTGCTTGTATAAATAAATAAATAAATCTTTAAAAAATATATGAAATAGGGCTTAACACAGCTTAGCAGTGTTTATTTACAAATTTGAATTTTATGTCACTATTTCAGTATGAACTAATAGTATGATATGTTCACATGCATTGAAAAGTGAATTAATTTTTAGGTCACAATATCAAAACAGAAAGAGGGAGGTGATAATACCTCATATTTTTGTTTGACAACACATTTTAGACCAGATCAAAAATAGAACTAATGTCAGGAATTAAGAAACCTTAAGGTTATATCAAAAGAGAAATAGTTGAAAAAAAATGGGAAGGCTAAACCCTAAAAGAAAGAAAACTGAGGAATAGACAACAGACCTGTACAGATATACAGAAGGGGAGATTTGGATTGGTGACCTCAGAAGCAGAACCAAACCAAACAATGGAAATTCTGGTAAGGCAAATGTTAGTTCAATAGGAAAAAGAAATTTCTGTCAGGTCTGTCAAAATGCAACTTGACTGCATTGGGATGTAGTGAGTTTTTTTCAGAGATGTTTGAGGAGAGAACATCTGTAAGTAGAAGGAATAAATTACCTTTGGTTCCTCCCAACACTGAGATTCTGGTACACCTGATTCTTTACTTTTTTAAAATATTGATTATAATTTGGGTGTTAGTTGATAAAACATCTGGTTTCCGACCTCCCTGGTGGTGCCGTGGTTGAACACTGGGCTGTGAGGCTGCGCCTCTGCAGTGCCAGTTTGATCCCCAGCCACCAGCGAGGGTCCCACATGGCACGCAGACCTCTCCTGCCACCCACTGCTCCCCTCAGCAGTGTACTTCGTCAGTCTGCCTGTTCTTCTCCCCGCTCTAGCTCTGGTGAATTCTCTCACCCTCCCGCACTTCTGACTGTACCCAGTGCTTGTATAAATAAATAAATATATCTTAAAAAAAAATCTGGTTTCCATGAAAGCAGATCATAAAACTTTCAGGTGCTTAATGAAGTCTACCCTGGAGGTGTCAAAATTGAAAAGAACCTTACATGAGATACTAACCACTGGTTCATATCAGAAAGGATCAAGCCTACAGTGTGGCTCTGTGCATTTTTTTCTCATGAAAGTTGCCTGAAAGCCATGGTTCCATGACATGGTAGTTTGGAGGAACAAAGGGAAGCACTTACTGCACTGCAGGCAGCTTCCAAGCACATTATGGCAAGAGATTACCAGTAGGGACAAGTTCACCTGGCACAGATGAATTCAGATGATACATGAGCAGGAATGATAGCAGTGGAGCCAATTGAGCGAAGAGTCATCTGGAGGATAATTATGAAAATTAGAGGTGACCATCCAAAGCAAAGGGAGGATGAGTACAAGGATGGTCACTGCTAAGAGAACTTAGTGTGGGGGAAGGAGTAAAGGTAGAAGGGTAGAGGTGGGCAGACTGATGAGTGAGAGGACAGATTCCACATGTCAATCTCACCCCAAGAGGGAATGTTTACTGGTCATCTTTCTCTGGTCAGGGATCCTGAGAAATGAATACAGACTCAATTATTTATACATTGGTTATAGTGTGACCTCTAACAGATTAATATCTCTTTTGAATTTTCCTCTAGAAAGTTCTGGAAGCAGACAAAATCAACATCACAGATTTCTGTCAGTGCCTGGAATGACTGCCTTTTCCACTTGAAAGTACCAAAAAGCCTCCCACAATAAAAAATAAAAGTTTTATAAGTATGGGAAATCTAAACTAAATGAGAGCAGCTCTATAGTCAAGCACTAGTACTTTTTTAACATAGAAGGAGCAATCATAAAGGCAATTTTTTAGGAAAATTTTTCCTTTTCTCTGTTTCTTTACTGTTCAGATCAAAGCCATCAACTGCTTCAACCATCATGAGAACACGCACTCCAAGTTTCTGAAGCAGCCAGTAAGCTGAATCATTGCAGATTAAATAAACATGCTGAACTGAATCAAAAAGTAAATAAAAAGCCTCTTCTGACATAAGTTTGTATTTACAGAAATCCTGTGACTAAAAGCAACTTAATTTTGGATCATTAAAAAAAAATAACCAAACCAAACAAAATAAGGTTCCTCAAGTTTATGTTAATTACACAATGTATCCAGAAATCCAGGGCCTAGCAAAAATCTTAAAAATCAGTTGATTCATCAAAAATTAATTTTAGCAAAAATAAAACTACTTTCAAAAATGTTAAACCTATTCTCACACTAATTCTAACTATTGCTAAAAATATGTCCTCACCATCATCATGGCACTAGTGACTATAGCAAAAGTCAGTGAAAAATATTATACATGATTTTTTTTAATTCAACTAAGAATTTACCCAAGTGAAAATATTTCTGCTTACCTTATAGTAAAATACTCTACTAGAATTAGATGATCTCTACATATATAAATCAAATTAATTTATGACATATCCCGATATTTAGGGAACAATTTTATCTGATCACTCAATCTTCAACCATATTTTTTTTAATTCTCAAGAAAGAAGAAAGAGGAACAAAACCAGCTCTTGAACAGAACCCTCTCATAATCTGGTGGAGATTCTCAGTCAAGAAGCTTCAACTTTGTGGGTCTGCTAGGCAACTAACTGATATACAGATGATCAACAAGATGTGGTTTGTCTTTCCATAGCCAGGCCATTCAAGAACAGAGCATTGAACTTAGCATCAGAGCTGGGGTAACACTGGAAAACATATCTCACCCATCCTGGGGGTAGAGTTGGAGATGAGGGTGTTATAAAAGTTTTCTGTGGGAAGATGAGATGAGTCTAAAAATACAACTAGGAATTAGCAAAAGATTTATGAAGAGAAAGAGGATGAGAATTCTAACCAGACAGCAGAAATGCAAGCAATTAGGAAACAGGGCTTATGAAAACTGGAGGTAGAACCTTGAAATTGTCTATAGCTGAGGGAGAAGAAAGATTTGCAAGAGCTGAGATGGAGACAATCAGGAGGCAGGTCATGTACTAAGGGTACCAATCAAAGAATAGCCTTTCTTCCCAAAAGATTCTAAGAACCACTGGGGAGTTGTTTCTTTTAAGGCAGTAGCTTGACCCAGTGTTTCATGAAGCCATTCCATCAGAATAGAATGAAGTGAATGGAGAGATTGTTAGTCATAATCCACCTGGAAACAGTGACAGCCTGAAACAAGACAACTGAAGTGGGGAGAGGGAAAGAGGGAGAGATGTGAAGAAAATTAAGATAAACTCAACTGGACTTGATAGGACTTAGGGAGTAAGGAGACATAAGGCCCTGGTGCTACTAGAAAACCAGTATATCATTGTCCTTAGGAACTCAAATTCTGCAGTTTTAATATATTTATGAGTGTAGTTAAAAAATAAGTTATTGAGGAGTTACAATGGGGGAAGTGACAGTGTCAGAAGAGCAGGTTAAAAAAAACAGTGGCGATGGAAGGGGAACAAAATTAGTGATGCAAAACCATTATGTGGCCCACTGTCATAGTCCAAGCAAGAGGGAGTGAGGAGTGCTCTAGATACTGGCAGTTAAATTGCAGTTAATACTTCGAGGAGGGCAGAGTCCAGTAGAAGCACGTGGAAACTTTTGCTCTAGTGTCTCTGCTGCCTTAAAATTATGAGATACCAATGGAACACCAGAAAACTGTTAATAAGTCTTACTTTTTTGTTCTACAGTCAGGACAAGTAAATTATATTGCACCATACATTTATTCCTTGTATGTATCAATCATAGAGACATTAATTTGTCCATCGCCAAAGCTGAGATCTGTCTTAGAAACATTATGAGGACTAGGTAAATACAAACAACTATATTTTGCACATCAATATTCAGGAATTATAGCATTAAAGCAATCATGAATATGTTCAGATATAATTGTATGTATTTACCAATCTCTACCCTCACACATGTTATTGCACACTTTTGAGAGCTTTGAGGATTGTAAGTTTCTATCCCTCAAGCTGTTTGAATGCTATTTCCAAGCAAACAACTGAGTTACTTTTAAAACAGTTCCAAGTTCTGAATGTAAACTATTAGCAGAATACAAACATCTTTCCTAATTACACAATTTAGACAATAACGACAAAACTTTTGCCTATAATTCCGGCACGAAGGTAAAAATAATCTTATGTCCACAGGATAATCAAATACAACTTTCTGGAATTAGGACTGTTGGTTGGCTGAATTACAAAGTAGTTCTTCAAGTTTCTTGCTCATTTGTTTGACATAATCAAAGTCAAGCATTTTAGGAAAGAGTAGAAAATGCATTTTCCTTTTTATCTGTGAGCATTTAAAAAATTGCTTCAGGCCTATCAGCTAATGGCTATCATTCTTGCAGAAAGATCAGTGCACTGTTACTGATAATGTGGGGAACTTTCCAAGTTGCAGGGAGAAGGTAGGGGGAGGACATCTTTCCTTGATATCACTTTGAGAAGTCAGAACATCTCTGATTTCTCCCTCTGATTCTTTTTTTAAAATTTTAATTTTATTTTTATATTCCCCATACAATTACAACCCCCTTATTTTGACCCCAAGCCCTCCTTTCCCCGCCCCCCACACCCCCATAGAGTGTGTCTGGTTCATAGTTGTTTGTTGATTTTGATTTTTACTTTCTTATGGTTATTCTTTTTCCTGGTCCCTTATTTAAGTTTTCTAGATTCCTGCTATGAGTGAGACCATCCAGTATTTTTCTTTTTCTTTCTGGCTTATTTCGCTGAGCATGATCCCTTCCAGCGCCATCCATGTTGCTGCAAATTGCATGAGTTTATCTTTTTTGAAAGCTGAGTAATATTCCATGGTGTATATGTACCACATCTTCTTGATCCAGTCATCTATTTTTGGGCATTTGGGTGGTTTCCAAAGCTTAGCTATTGTAAATAGTGCAGCTATAAACATAGGAGTGCAGGTGCTCTTTGGAATTGATGTTTTTGTGTCCTTTGGGTAAATACCTAGGAGTGGAATTGCTGGATCCTATGGAAGCTCTATGTTTAGTAGGTCCAGAAATCTCCACACAGCTCTCGACAGTGGTTGGACCAGTTTGCACTCCCACCAACAGTGCAGGAGAGTTCCTTTTTCTCCATATCCTCGCCAACATTTGTTGTTACTATCTTTTTTAATATGTGCCAGTCTCACTGGTGTAAGATGGTATCTCATGGAAGTTTTGATTTGCATTTCCCTGATTACAAGTGATGTTGAGCATTTTTTCATATGCCTGTTGGCCATTTGCATTCCCTCTGATTCCTATTATTTGCTCATCCAAAAGAGAGGAAAAAGAACTAATCTGATTAACCCAGAGCTCAACATGGATTGTGTTTTACTGTTGGAGGCTTGTGGCAACTCAAAAGCAAGAATTAGTACAGGAACTTCCCCTTTTTCTTTACCCTCAGGTGAGGCGTGACCTCTTTCTACTGCTTCCAGTTCCAAGTGGCTAGAAAAACTATACCGTGCTTTTTGCTAAGTTGGAGAGGAAGATGCTATTCACATCCTCCATTCTCTAAAAGCAGTTGTGGGACTGATCCATGGGCTTCTTCCAAGCAAACCCAAGACTATACTCTGCCTGCTGCTCCAATAAAATTGCTATGCATTTTTGCTCTAAAATTTGGATTTGGTGCAGAGGGAAGAAAATCTCATTTTAACCTCCAGTCCAAAACACATTCTCTTTAACCAAAGTCTCCGATTGGATTTTTTTTTATCCTGGCTTTAATTAATATTTTGATTTGTAATCCTTACATGCATTTTCCATATGAAAACCCCATAAAAGGAAATGCACATTATAAACCTAACCCTGACCAGCAGCCTACTCAGAAAATAGATGACATCACAGGGAAGAAATACTTGGAGATCAGCCTTAATGATGTCTTTGTAAATTTGTCTCTAAAAGCAAGTAAAACTAAAGGAAATAGGGGACTCCATAAGCTAAAAAACGCCTACTTGGGGGGAAAAAAAAAGATTAAGATGAAAAGGCAGCCTAATAGTGGTAGAAGATATTTGTAAACCATCTATCAGACAAGGAGTTAGTATTCATTATATGAACAATTGGACAACAAGAAGAGGGCATACAATCAGATTAAAAAATGAGCAGAGAGGGATTGGGGTCAGAATTGGGGAGTTGCAAATGTATGGGGAATATAAAAATAAAAATTTATTATTAAAAAAAAAAAATGAGCAGAGATCGAAACAGGCATTTCACCAAAGAAGATACAGATAGAGAATAGACACATGAGAAGATAGATGTCCTTCACTGCTTTTACTATTGGATTGCTTTCCCATTTAAGAATATCTTACAGGGTCTCCCTTGTGGCACAAGGGGTTAAGCACCACAAAATGAAGCAATCCGCAGTCTCTGCAGCACAAGTTCGATCCCTGGCCAAGCAGGGAACAACCCACATGGCACAGCAGACCTCTCCTGTCTCGCCTGCTGCTCCCCTCAGCAGTGTATTTCAGTCAGTCTGCCTGTTCTGTTTTTGGGTCTGTCTCTGGTGAATTCCCTCACCTTCCCACATCTCTGGCCTGTACCCAGCTCTTGTATGCGTAAATAAATAAAAATTTAAAAAAAAAAGAATATGATACATTTTCCATTGATTTCATCTTTTATGTCCTTTATAAATCAAAAAGGTTTTATTGCTTTTCATCTATAGCCTATGTTTTTATTAATTTCATAATAAATATTTTCATTATTAGTCAAAATCTTAATAGAGGGCCTCCCCGGTGGCGCAGCAGTTGAGCACTGGTTTGCGAAGCTGCCCACAGCCTCTGCAGCGCCGGTTTGATCCCCGGCTGCTCCCCGGCCACCAGAGGAGGGTCCCACATGGCACGCAGACCTCTCCTGCCACCTGCTGCTCCCCTCAGCAGTGTGCTTCGGTCCTTCTGTCTGCTCTGCACCACTCTCTGGCTCTGGTGAATTCTCTCACCCTCCCACGCCTCTGACTGTACCCAGTGCTTGTATAAATAAAAATAAATAGATAAATAAATCTTAAAAAAAAAACTTAATGGAATATTTTGTACCTACTTATGAGGGCTTATGCTAGAAAACATTGACTTTTGTATATTTATATTGCACTATTGCATCTTACCATATTTTTGTATTAATTCTAAATGTTTTAAACATGTCTTTTCTGTCATCAGCAAAAAAAATTTCCCACTTTCCTTCCTATGCTTGTATATTTCTAATGTTTGTCATAAATGATTGACATTAAATTCATTAGGGAAATTTTCATCTTTTCCTATGACTTGGAAGTGTTTTAGTAACTCTGGAAATAAATAGTTAACTGTTGTAGCTATTTTAATAAAATTCAGTTGTAAAATGACCAGAACCTGGTGAAAATTTTCATGATAAACTTTTAGTCAGTTTTCCTACATCTTTAATGACAATTGTTTTATTGGATTTTTCTACTGTTTTCCTTCAGGAATGCTTGGTAATATATATTTGGATATTTTGTTCATAAAATTCAGATTTTTAAATTTGTGACTATAGAATTGCATGTATTTCTCTATGCTTTTAAAAGCACTTCTTTGTCTCATATCAAATTATTTACAGATAAAATAACATTATACCTGGGATTAGTTATAAAATAGTACCCCAAAATGGGCATGGTATAAGTGAAATAAAGTTGGCTTCTTGTTCATAATTGTTGAATCAAAGTGATGCATTAATAGAATACTCCCTCTATATTTATATTTTCCTGGAAATTTTCCAAAATTAAAACTTTTCATATGTTGGAAATGAGTACTAATTTGTATACATGGTAATAAAAATTACTGTCGAGACATGCATATCACTTAACCTTTCTCTATGTTACTATCAGAATGGAAATCATAATCAAATGCCTTGTTAGTGACCTTCTATTCAGAAGATTAAAAACATCAACTGTGAAACCCCATGCCTCCCCCACCATACGTACTTTAAATATTTAGTCTAAGTGAATCCTCTTAGCTTTTTGTTTTGGATAAGGAGAGCCTCTCCTTTCCAGAATCATCTTTCCTAATTTTTTCCAAGAACCTACCTTATTATCCTTTCAGCATTTACATGCATTCCATACTTATCACCCATATTCAAGTATGCACAGGCTAAACTAGCTCTCAAAATAATTTCTTGATGTAGACACCTAGCAAGTGCAGAGGATAAATTACAAGCATGTAATTTGTATTTCTCTCTTCTCTATCAGCAGTGGTATCAGACCACCAACTTGAGATGACTCAACGTAGTCTTGTCCTCCCTGGAATGTTTGTGAATCTTAGAATCACTTAGGGAGTCTTCCCTGAGGAAGGGAGGAAAAGTACACAAGGCAATTTTCTTTAGAAAGTTGGGCAAGCAGTCGGCCTGTCTAGGGAAGCATGGCATTCCATACCCACTGCACAGCATCGTGCTGTATTTCAGGTTCAGCATGTCTTAAAGGTCCTTCCATGAGGCCGGCCTGTCTCTGTTTCTTTTTCTTTACACATAAAAACAATTCCTCTTGCACAACTGAATCATAATTTATTTTACGATTTATTTTGTGTTCTGAAGTCTTAAAATAGAAGCCTAGTTTATCTTTGGAGAGAAGAGGAAGACAGAGGAACAGAAATAGGTCAGCAAAGTACCCTCTCATCACTCAGTCAGCCCCCAGTGTTACTCTGTACTACACTCACCTCCCCCTAAACCTGTGGGTCAGAACTGTAGATAGTGCTGTGTTCATTCTGTTTTGGGGCACAAGTAGCCTGAAATTTTGCATTGGATTGTGAAAGCATTTCAATTTATATATAATTAAAGGAAAAGCAAAGCTTTGTAAGGAAGTTACCAAAGTACCTGTGTACAAGGTAGTTACTTGAAAACTTATTGGAAAGATCAAAAGGTATGACCATTTCAAACTCAAACTTGAAGATAGTTTTCTACAAGAAATATAAACAAAGTTTTATTTCCTCCCCAGTTAAATTTAATACATAGTATGAGACTACCAGAAGGGGAGGGTGGAGAGCAGGGTATGAGGGGCCCAAGGATCATAGAGGACTTTGGGTGCCTTGGGGTGGGAGCAGTAACATACATCTAAAGGGGAGAGATCTTACACCTCTAAATCACATACAGTGTTGTAAACCAATGTTACTTCAATTTTAAAAAAGAAAAAAACATAAATTTGCTGCTTAACATTTTCTTATCATTTTCTCTAAAACCTGCTTTGCATTATATGTTCTCACTCAAAATAAACTTTAATGACTAAATAATGAATCTAATGATCTTTCACAATCTCTATCTGCTTGAGTGTCTCTGCAGTCCTTGAGATTGTGTCTCTGCTAAAACAGTAGCAGAGCAGATTGAATATTCCATCCTGCTTGAAATTCTTCCTTCTTAGTTTCACAAATTCTTTGACAACCTCAACCTCCACTAACCGTTCTGATTAGTATTCTAACTCCTTCCTAGACCTGACAGCTCCTCATCCTTGAACTTTGACTTTTGTAATGTGACTACCTAAGATATAATATATATTAAATGTAAAGTTTTATATAAAAGATACTGAAATTTAAAAATGAAGGGATAACAAAAAGCTAATAGCAAAAATGCTAAGCAATAAATAAATAAATAAACGTATACAGCCATAATGATATTAGACAAAGTACACTTTAAGATCAGGAATAGTATTAGAGGTAAGTACATATATTTCAGAGTGATAATATGTCACTTTAAAAGAGGATATAACAAACCTAAATTCCTCTGTATCTAATAAAAAAGTTTTCAAGATCTATATAGAGAAGAGACAGAGGAACTAAACAAATTCATGATGGCAGAGGAAGAAAATATACTTCTCTCAGTAACTGGTAGAATAAGCAAGTAAAAAAGTGTTACCATGTAGAATATTATGATTAACAAGCTTGACCAAATTGACATTTATAGAACATCGTATTGAACAATTCAGAGTACATATTCTTCTCCAATACAATGGAACATTTGTCCTAATAGAACACTATACCACACAGTAAGTCTTCATTAGCTCAAAGGGTTGAAATCTTATGAAAAATGTTTTCTGACTTCAGTGGCAGTAAGTTAAAATCAATAATAGAAAGAAAACTTCCAAATTTGCTAAAATTAAGCAATGCATTTCTGCATGGCCCATGGGTCGCATGAGAAAAGTTGCATCTCACAGTCATAATACTGGGCGAAAGACGCCAGAGTGCATAGCATACATACTGAATGGTTTCAATTATGTGAGGTTTTTAAATATCTCTAGTGATAGATCAGAATAATGGCATCATTTCAGGGAGGATTACTCCGAGAGAGGCCTCTAGGGTGGCAGCAATATCTTTTTTCATTTTCATCTTTTACTTTCTTTCCTTAGATACATTATTACCAAGAAGAATATAATTTAACTAAATTCCATTTTTTTCCCTGAAATTTCAGTCTTAAATTGCTCTCCAACTCTATCCTCAAACTTGCCTCTGATTCTAATGGCTGAACACAGAACACAAGTGTCTCTTGTACACAGCTCTATCAATTTGTAAATTTGCAAAAATTCACTGAGATGTACCCTTAAAATCTGTATATCATACTGTGTTACAGTTCAATACTGAGTTTCGCCAAAAGCAAGTAATTCATTTTTTAAATAGAGCTCCTCTCTTTAACACCAATCCTTGTTTCTCCTCCTCTACCATGGTTTTAGTTATTTCTACAATGAGAACAGTATCAATGATTGAATAAAACAGGGTGTAAAATTAATAAAAAGAAAAGATGTTGAACAAGGAGGTAAGAAATATGGTCTGTGTAGGGTAATCTTTATGTTTCTGACTGGAGAAACCACTGAGATAAGAAACTGCAGAAGAGATTAAGATTTGGGTCATTCAAAGAGGACTCAATGGGAATATACAGACAGGTGTTGAGTGTGGAATTCCTTGCTCCAAGGCCAGGTAAAATGTCTGTCCTCTGTGATTACATAATCCTCTGTTGTAGCATGTGTCACACTGCATAGGAACTGGTTTTTGTTTGTTTGCTAGCTTCTTTTCTTTCCTTTTGTTCTATTTATGGAATTTATTTTTTAATTAAGAACATAATAAATAGCATGTTTAAGCATTCAAAATGTGCCAGTTATTCTGTTCCAGATACTTTATTCTATTTTACTTTATTCTATTTCTGGCCTCTATCTTTAGTCCAGACCACAATATCCAAATTCCTTCCCATTAAATATGGCCTTCATGATCTTAATTATACAGGTTTAAAGAATTCCACTAAAATTATTATTATGCTGTCTTCCCATCATTTTCCCAGTTATACAGACTCACAAATTTATACAGACTCACACTTAAATGTTTCCCTTTTTGAAGTACCCATGTGTTATGAATGCCTGAAGATTTTTCTTTTAAATCCTCTCTTGCATGCCCCAGTTCTTCAATTTACATTTATGTGACAGAGGCCCCTTATCCATATGTGGAAAACCCCACTATTCCTGATAGATCTGGTAGAGATCTATCACTGATAGATCTCTATCAGTTCCTGGCATCTGATTTGAGCCTCTCCTCTGTCTAAATGTTCTTTGAACAGCTGCTCCATGAGTTTTCTTAAAGCACTGCTTTGCCCATTCTTTCTCTTAAAACAACCTTTTATTATTTTCCATAAGCTAAAAGAAAAATGAAAACTTTTGAGCCTAGATATATATTTAACAGACTCTGCCAACCTGTTTTTCCAACCATAACGAAATCAGGTTATTAGCTATCCCTCTATGATCCTTCATGCTTATTCTCTATCCTGCATGTTCTTCTCATTTCTCCCCAACTCTTTAAATAATGTTCATCACTCAAGAACATTATAATAGACCTTGGATTTCTCAATCACATAGACAAGTGCAAATTACAGCCTCTCAACTTACTGGTACCATGAGTTCAGTCAAATTACCTAACCTCGGAATATATTTCCTGATCTGTAGTCTACAAATAATTATTAGGTTCTTCTCATCTGCCAGACACTACATTAGCTGAGGGATACAAAGACCAACAAGTCAGATAAATCCATCCAATGAAATGGCAGACATTAGTAAAATAATTTATTACCTGAGGGGGATCGGGAAGCAAATATTGTTTAAAAATGAACAATGATGTAAAAAATAAATAAATAAATTATTACACACACACTTTGCACAGGGCTAGAATTAGAGGAAATATAAAGCATATGATACAGTCTCATAATAAGGTAGGTAATAATCATTATTACTATTATTAAATCTTGGAAATCCAGTTAAATATCCATCTCCTCTGTATATTCTTATGCTTCTCCAATTTTATCTGTAATACCTATGACTTTCATGTTACTATGCCATCTATAAAGCTTCCTTTATTCCCTGAACTCTTCTTTCTGTATTTACCATTGAACTGAAAATTGAGTTATGTTTATCTGGTATATTGCTATTAAATGTTGCAAACATTTCATTGCCATAAGTGAACCTAAGTGTTTTAAGAGTATGGACTGAATTTTAAAGTATGACTAAGTTTGAAAGTCCTAAGTTCTAAAGCTCCCAGCATATGTTAAATATTCATTTATTTAATGAGTCCAAACCTGAGTCTGAATCTCAGCAGAGTGCTTGAAATGATTCCAGAATTTTCTCTTCCCACACAGAAAATCGATATGGCCAAGAATATTGGGAAGTGGAAACATCATTTCTCACTCTCTTTGTGAGTTTCTCCCACCCATTTTCCTCTTTAGCCTGCCAAAATGCTTCAAATCCCTAGGAGCCCAGGAAAAGGCTGGTTTGGGAAGCTGACAAAGGAGAGATGAAATGTTAATTAAGAACAAAAAAGTTTCAAAGAATCAGAGCCAGAATTCCTGAAAAAGTATTTTAAAATTGAATTTCTAAAAGGAGCCTTGATTCTTGAAGTATGTTTATTTCCCCTCCAGCTTGGGAGATTGTCCAAAGGAAGTTAAAACCCAAATACTTCCCACTAGGAATAGTAGACATTGGCTTGCCAAGTTTAGAATCTTTTAACTCATTGGTTCCTAGATTTTGAAAAGCTATCCAAGAGAACTCCGTTTTACTTTCCCTTGGGAAATAATTTCCAGTTTCAAAGCTTTAAAATGTTCTAATATTTTAAGTTATACACAAGTAATATGAATGTAAATAATAAGCAATTAAGAAACACAATGATTTTGTTTTCCATCAACATATTTACGTTTGAATACTAATGAGGAGGCTGTTTGGTAAGAACTTGAAATCTCTCCAAATCCACAATATTGGGAGAAAAAAAGAGGAGATGATGTTAAAATTTCAAACTATGCGTCTGGGTTATAAGCAGTGATATTTATAGTAGACTGTTCCACTTTACTCCCTTGAAAACATCTGAAACCAATATTCTAAAATATACTTAGAAAATAGTCACCCATACTTATCTATACATTCACTGCTCACCACCATATTTTATTGCCCTGCCATATTTTGTTCCACAAATATTTTCAGAATAGCAGTGACCTGCCTGTCAGTATGCTAAGTTTTACCAGGACATAAAAATGAATGACAGTCTCAAGCCCTTCAGAATCGTAACTTAGTCCAGAGATACACATCTATAGGCATAACACAGAGAATTGATACAAAGTGGTCTTTCAAAAAGATGGTAATAGAAGTACATATACTACACTATGGTGTTAGAGACTCATGGATAGGGGAATAGAAAATCTAAATTCTTGGCCTCCCTGGTAGCACAAGGGGTTAAGACACAACCTATGAAACTTCCACAGCCTCTGAAGCAAGAGTTCGATCCCTCGGCCGGCCAGGGAGCAACCTGCAAGATGCAGCAGACCTCTCCTGACTCACCCACTGCTCCCCTCAGTAGTGTACTTCAGTCAACCTGCCTGTTCTGGTCCCCACTCTGTGTCTGGTGAATCCTCTCACCCTCCCATATCTCTGGCCTGTACCCCAGCTCTTGTATGCATAAATAAATAAATCTTTAAAAAAAAAAGAAAATCTAAATTTTTCTAGGAAGGCTTTATAGACAGATGGTATTTGATCAGTTAGTAATCAGATATGCTTTTATGGGAGGTGGAGAGGAGCTTTCCAGAGAGAAGGAACAGTTGAAGGGAAGCTTACAAAAATATTTTAAAACTTTTTTAAAAGAGGTCGTGAGCATGAAGTTTGTTGGTGTTCATGCACAAGGAAGATTGTGAGGGAAGATTAAAAGAGAAAGTTCAGTGGATGAGACAAAGTGTGAAGCCATCAGGGATTCTAACTGCTATATTGGCGCCCCCAAAAGACAGGAGCTCAGACTGAATCTGGTAGCAGAGATGGAATCTAAAAACACAAGTGCAAACACCAGAGGGGCGGGGCCACCAACTCAAGACCCAGGCCAAGATGGACTGACACTAATGTCACCTGTGCCACTATTGGGGGAGGCAGATTTCAGTCAGACATTTTGGTTTTCTTGTCTACATAATGCAAAATGACTAGTCATGTTAATTACTTTTGGCTTTGCTTGGACTTATTCTTTTAGAATTTTATAGAACTGACCTACCTTTACATGGATTTGGGATGGCTTTATAGGTGTTATCACCCATACATTTTGGTCATAGCAACATGCTTTCTTCCTAGAAGTGATCATGATCATAAATTATAAATTCTACAGATCATATCTTGTTTACATTAGAATTTTAGAAACTACAATAAGTCACTTAATATACTTGAAAAAATAGATGTCACAATTCTTAAATAGGGAAGAAAAGGATGACTGTCATTTGCATCAGTTCACTAAAAATACAAGCCTTTATTATATACATGCTATACAGTAATTCAAGTATTTCATATCTTGATGACCATCTTTTCCCCTTTTTACAAAGGGAACTGAGTAGTTTCACACAGATTAAAAAACTTGAGTTTCATCAACACTTGTTGGGTCTGGTCCTTTTGATATGGGCTATTCCTAAGGAATGTGAAAACACTAATTTAAAGGGATACACACACTCCTAGTTCTTGTTGGAGTGTGTGAACTATTTACAATAGCTAACTCATGGAAACAACTTCAGCACCAGTAACAGATGAGTGGGTCAAGAAGATGTGGTATCTACACATAATGGAATACTATCAGCTATCAGAAAAGATGAAATCTTGGCATTAGCGACAACTTGGATGGAAATGGAGGGGACTATGCTAAGGAAAATAAGTCAGAAGAAGAAAGACAAATACCAGATGATTTCACTCACATGTGGATATAAAGGAACAAAGCAAAGGAACAGTCAAAAACAAACCCTTGAAATATGGCTGCAGAAGTGAGGCAACAGAAGGCGAGGCAGGGGTAGGAGAAAAGAGGGCAGGGGACCAATGGATTCTGGAGGATTATTGGGGCTTTGGTGATGGATGTGAGATGAAAACAAATACTTGAAGAGGTGTGAACCTGTACTCCTAAAATATGTACAGTTTTATAAACCAGTGTTACCTCGTTAAATATAATTTAAAAATAAAAGAATGGTGTAATAAAAACAAGGGGAAACAAACCTTGAGTTTTGGCCCCTGTTATGACATTTGCATGAGGGTTTTGGTGTGTTAGGCATCTGAATTTGCATCCCTAATGCCCTCAAGCACTGCGGTTCTTGTATTTTATCCTGTTCACATTATTTTAATAGTCATAAAATGTCTTAATATTATAGGAAATAATTAATCCCATTTTCTTGGATGGACAAACTTAAGAATCCACACATTAAAATCTCATTATTTCAGATAGGAGTTATAGGACCTCAGCTATATCATTAAATTTTTATTGTTCTAGGAAAAAAAAATAGACCCCAGCTATCCTTTCTTCTTCCATCACTAGTTCTTGCTAATGCCAAGTCCATGATTTCAGCTGCCTTTATCGGCCATCCAAGAGCCTGTGATTCACCACATAGTTTAGCATTTACTTTGTAGACTCAAAATAGAACTGTGCCGGGCCCCTCTCTACAGCTTTCATGCTCCCTAAATCCAGCCCACCCCCCGGATAGCTATTAGCCTGGCCATCTGTTTCTTAAGTGTGACGCTTGCCCCTCCCTGCCCCATATCTCAGGAGTGAGTCAAGTATTTGCAAAAAGGCAGAAGCAACTGTTTACATTTCACTTCTTGAAAGCACTGCACACAATACTTTTTCTCTCACATAGTTGAGCTTCCCCAAAATATTCTTTCTGTGCTACAGTTATGGAATTTGTAACAAGCAATTTTCCCAAATCTTTTTACTCCTTACAGGAGCACATTCCTTAAATTCAGATTTAGGATGCTCCAAATTTCCAGCATAACACATGGTTAAAATCTAGTGTCTTAACTATTGAAAAATAATAAGCATGATATATTACAAAAATGATATGGCAAGCAGTCTCAATTACAAGATTAATATTACATCTGAAAAACTCCAAACACTTTTTTCTGATATAAAAGTATATTTTACAACTTAAGAGCATTCAGTTATTAAAATTTTGTAAATGTGCTAAGAGTTCCTGGCCAATTTAACCTCATCATTTTAATTTAGAAACAAGAAGAAGCAGCAGTTTGTGGCAAGGTTCTATGAAAATAAATAGAATTTTGAGGCTATAAATGAAGTTAGAGATTATTCAATTCATTATCTTCTTTTACTAGATAAAAGATTTCAGAATCCCTGAATACCAAATATTTAACTATCATAAATATTACATAAAATAATAAAAATTGAGAAACACTAAAATAAGTAGAAAAGACTCATTCTGTGTAATGAGCAATCATTACATATATATGACAAACTTTAAAAAATTACTTTTAAATAAATTTTAGAGTGCTTAAGGTAGTAGGTTATAAAACATTACTATCCTAAACAGTCCTGAAAAAGAGTCCAATGTTATAATATAATTATATAACATATGAAACACAAAGAAAGAGAATGGCAGACAGAAAATGAGACCCAGGAACAATTATTATCAAATTTTAAATTAAATCAAGGATAAACTTTCCTCCAACCTCCTTCTGGAGCAGTCTATGCACTGGAATGGAAGACCTCATGTGCTGAAATGGGTTCTAAGTGGAGCTCTGATTAATCTGTGGTCAAACTCATTTGTGTTGGGCATTGGAATCACGGTCTAAGAAAGAGAAGGCACTGCAGTTATATACAATGATGAATGATGTCCTAATTAACTCTAGTTTGGGATTCAGAGTCCAGGCATGTCACACAAACAGACAGGTGGGAGAAGCCATTGTAAGGCCATTTGCAATTGCCCTAAAAGACACGGGAGGAAACAAATGAAAGCTTTCTCCACTGCAGGACTTCAAGTAGATGTGACCTACTAGCAATCTATTTCATGAAGGCAAATGAAACTTCAGAATATCCTTTGCAAAAGGAAAAGCAGTGGTGACATAGTAACCCTTATCCAATAACAAACCTAAGTGTCAAAGGGAGCAAAGCGATCTTGAGAACCGTGGTGATAGCAGTTACTTCAAGCAATACTTAACTGAGTTTGCACGCATATCTGGGTTATAAATAAGAACAAAGAGACTAATTTTACTAATCAGCTGAGTCTAGGCTGCACTTACAATCTCCTCACAGAGTCAATCTAACAGGACAGAGCTTTTCTTCCAAACTACCACAAAACGTTGGTAGCTCTAAGAACACAGTACACACCAGCATAGAACTGTGACTGACAAAGCAGTAGAAGCATCATCTTTGGTGTAGCATATCTCTGGGCAGCAAAATAGTGTGGCTAACTACTGCAGGAGTGCTGTGCATGTTCTTTAGTGACTTCTAATATTACCTGGAGATAAATTTCTAGGAAATAGAGTTTTTGGATTAAGTATTAAGTCAACAAAATTTAGTTTGATGTTTGGTGACCTTAATTGTGCTGATAGGCTGATGAGCCTGGAGAAACATTAAAGGCAATTCTTTAATGTTTATTAAACCACCAATAAATAACAAAATAGAAGCTGCAATCATATAGCCACCCTTCTTGTCTCTGCTCACCTCCCTCCTAGCTCCCCTCCATAAAAAAGAAGTTATTAATTGGGTTGAACGGGTCATAGTGATCCTTTCAAGGGTCAGTCTGCCTTCTAAGGTGTGGACACATGAGTCAAAAGTAGCTCCTTCCCTCATCATAACAGAATTAATGAGCCAACTGGAACATCCGATTGGAGACTTTATCCCCATTCTTCTCCCAGATTCCATGAAAACTCTGTCTAAGGCTAACCATCCCCCTATTGGACATACCAAAACATTCTAGTCCCCATTTTTTTATTATTTTTTTAATGGAGGAAATATTAAAATGGTCCATATTAAAGGACAAGAAACAACAAGTGCTGGTGAGGATGTGGAGAAAAGGGGTCTGTCCTAGACCCAAATTTTAAAAGGGGGCAGAACGGAGGTAAATGGAGGAGGAAGTTTAACACAGGATGCTAAGTCTAGTCTAAGTCCTATTCCACCTTGGCTTTTACCAGAGCTCTGGTTTGCAATAATGGACTTTTCTGCATCTCTAAATGAAGTCACCCATTTCATAGCCCTTTAAACCTACATGGAAGAAAACTGATTGATAGACAGGATTCACTTATATTATAGTCATCAAATACATCGACATCCCTGCCCTTATTCCTAATAATGCCATAAAGATTCCATTAATTCTGAAAAATGAAAAAGTCTATAATGGATAATTTGAATAAATAAGTACCCTGGGACAACATGATCAAGTATACTGTTCTGTAACACAAATCTTATCAAACCCTTTCCCTGTTCTCTCCCAGCACAATATTGTGAATTGCAATGTGGACTCTGCATGGCCCCTTCCAAGAGAAATTTGTCAGCAGAAATCTGTGTGTCTGCACCTCTGCTGGAAGGAATCCATTGACATGATTTCCTCCAACTCCTTAGAAGCCAGGTTCCCACCTGCCGCTGTGTTCCCATTATCCACCTCAAATATACATGTTTTTTGTAAATCTACAGAGTATACACCAATTTTTGACCATGTAATATGAAATCATGATCATTCATCTTATTATTGTTTTCCACATGCTAAAAATGTCTCTGCTTCTGTTGGCATTTTCTGAAAATAAGCAGTTAAATGCTATTTCATGAACTGTTTCAATGTACCCATTACTACTCTGATTTCTAAGTGCTGTTCTATTTCTGCTCACCATCTAACTCAGCCAATTCACAAGATATTCACTTCCTACTACACATGTATAGGCACTCTGCTAAATGAGGTGGCTATACAAATGTGGGGTCTACACGATTTTTAACGGCATTTTCCGGGATCGCTTAGAAAACAGGATGATTCCACCAGCTGAGTCACAGCGACCCTGCTGTGATTGGTAGCAGACTGATACTCATGAGGACCCCAGGGTCTGTGATTCTGTCTCCACTTGGATTTTCACTGTGGTTTCTGGGGGTTGCTCTTTAACCATTCCAGATGTTGGAAGTGGTGCCTATGGCAGATCCAAGACTAGATGTCATTTGGTATGCTGGCCACCACAATGTGTTATTAAACTTGAACTAGGTCTGGAAAAATTGATTCGATGTTGGAATGTTGGCACTCAAATCAGAGTGACAGGGAACACATGGAACTTCTCTTAATTTTATTTTAAGCTCTTCTATAATGTCATCTTGTATACCTTAGTCATCACAATTCTAACTGCCTCACCATAGGATTCACAGCCAGCTTCTGGAAGTTCCTAAATTTACCTAAGTAGCCTAGTAAATACCCCAAACACATTATGATATAAATTTTATTATTTCAATAAAAAAGTGAGCATAAAAAGATATGCAGTATAGAATTTTAAATGCATTTAGTATTATGAAATATTTAGAGTTGAAAAGAAATGATGCTGTGGATTTGTTTCAAAATAATCTGAGTTTGGGGAGAATGAGTAGGGGTAGAGATGAAATAAGATTGCTTACAGATGGACAATTATTGCAAATCAATGATGAGTAAATCAGGCTTATTATAATTTTCTATTTACATTTGTGCATTCTGATTTTCTAAAACAAAACACTTTTGAAAAATGTAGGTATTACTCTAACACCAACTCTAATCTCTGTCTCTAGGGATATCAAATTCAAAGTTGTTCAATCAAAGGTCTAGTTCTCTATTATGAATATTTCCTCATGGCTTGACTAAATGTTGCTATACATATCTGTTAATCAACAAAAATATTTGAGTTGCTTTATGTATAAGCTTTGTTGGGAATTAAAGCTGAATTAGATATAGATTCAGCCCCAAACAACATTTAGCCAAATAAGAAATTAAAGCTTGAACGTGTGCAAGAGTAAGACAAGAGCAAAGTGTTAAGTGCCGCACACAAGGCTCTTGGTGAGACGATATCCAGTTTATCCCATGGACAAAGACGGCTGGGATTCCTGAACTCCCCTCTAGCCACCTGTCATAGACTCACCCACTCCAAAATGGGTACCTCCTGCCTTATAATTTTGTGTATGCACATAACTACATTTACACACACAAACAGAAAAGGACATCCCAAATCTAAAATAGAGACTTCCATCCTAGCCATGGCAAGTTTGTTAGACTGGGGAAGTAAAGTACTTTCAAATTAAGACAGCCTCCCAGGTGGCGCAGCGGGTTGAGCACCACACTGCGGAGCTGTCCGCAGCCTCTGCAGCAGATTCCCACATGGCACAGCAGACCTCTCCTGTCTCACCTGCTGCTCCTCTCAACAGTGTTTCTGTTCTGCTCCCCGCTCTGTCTCTGGTGAATTCTCTCACCCTCCCACACATCTGGCCTGTACCCCAGTGCTTGTATAAATAAATAAATCTTTTAAAAAAATTACAACACTTTAAAAAAATAAAAAGACAGACCTAATCCCCCACTCCCCCTCCTCCTCCTGCCTCATGCAGAGGTGGATTCCCTTCCCCCAATTAACATGTAGGTCCACTAGATTGTAGCATTCGGAAAGAGAGAAGAATCCAGAAAAGATGAGCTTAAGCAAAAGCATTGAAGGCACTTGCCCCTCAAGCTTTCAGCAATAAACTATCTAATTTGTTCTCAACTTATTATGAATATTTCCTCATGGCTTGAGAAATAAAACACTAGGGTAGTATTTTATTTGAACAGAAAACCCCTGAGTTCCTTTCAGCTTCACAGGAGAATAGAAAAAGAATTCAAAATGAGAGTTAATCATCAGAGAAAGATCTTACCCCCAAAAGACAAAATCTAATCAACCAGTCATGTATAAACCCTTGCACTGTTACTGCCTCAGTGTTTACATTAAAATGCCTGTGTCTGGTGCTGTTATCTCACAAAGACTCTGAGAGTCCATTTTGTCCTTGACCCAGGTCACTATTACTCTCCTCCTGACTTAGGAACTAGAGAAAGAGCAAATGAAGAGTCTTTGTTCCCACCAAAAGGAACACATAAAGCACTGAAGGAGAAATGTATCCCCCATCAGAATCCCTCATGTCTTGAAAATTGTTTCTTGGTGAATTGTCATCCTTACAGGAAATTAAACAGGAAAATCTTACTGGCTATCACTCCTTCTGATCAGATTTAAAGTCTCAACTACAATTTAGTTTTACATACTTTCATTTTACCACACACACACACACATTTACTTTCTCTGTGTGCAAGAATGAACCAATCTGAAGAGTCAATGATCCATGACTCTATCTGAAATGCTTATAGCCATTCTGGTACATTTACAGTGCAGACTGTGCATTACCATAAATATATGAAATGAAACCATATATTTTCAATTACTCCATTCATGAAAATGTCTTTTCAATCAATCACAGCTTCTTATTGTGAGACCAGCTGTTTGTTTCATAGTAAAGTTCTAGAGCCAAGGGAAGTTTCAAGGGCAATGAAAATTTTGCTGTGTTTTCCAGCAAGCAAAAACCTGGAATTTGATTGGCTTCACATAGTGTAAAATCTCCCACATGTCAAAGGCAACAATTTTCAACACTGATGAGGATTACTTAAAAAGTGGCATACCTAAGGAAAGGAAAGTTCCAAATGTTGACCTCTTATGACAATAAAACCATGCCATCCAGATGCACCTGCGTGGTAAACAGAATATGGTGAATTTTGCCCTACATGTTGGCAAGGCCAGACAATTGAATCTCATTCTAGTTCAGTGGAAACTTTAAATAGAATAATTCACATTGCAGTTAAAAAATATACAAGAATAAGACATTCATTTTTTTATTTTAAGCTTAACTGAATACAAGCCATTTTATCTCACCAATGGTACTTTGGGTGGGAGATAATGAGGGTGAATGGCAACCTATTCAGTATTTGGACTGCTACCATTGTAGACTATTTCTACTCCTGCTAAAGAAAAACACAGTTAGGTTTATTTAGCTGCAAGTGTGTTTTCATGGGACACGATAAAGCAGGCAATAAGTAGAAATTTCATATCCTAAATTTAACTTGGGTTACCCTGAGCTAGACAAATTGTTCATATATTTTCATCTTTCTCCCCTCACATGTAGTTAATTTAATGAAACAAAGAATATGATTATTGTGCTTAGGAAAAACATTAGAACATCTCCCTAGAATGGTGGAAAGTAATCTAAATATCTTCCAAAACTGTGTGAGAAACATGCACAGCACCTATTAGGACACCCAAGGTCACAGGTAAAAATGCCAAGTTTAACCACTGAGTGCTTATTGAGAATACATCTGTTATATAGCCACAGTGGGTATCTCTGATATCAATAGCACTTAAATTGGGTAACAGAATGCTGTTCACCTAAATAAATAATAACTAGAAAAATTGCCATTTATATGCCTGAAATGGACTTTTGTAATGATCCCTTGCAATGTGCAAACCACCTTAAGTATCACCATACTTGATACTGCAGATGTGAACAAATGAACAACATACAATATCTGTCACTTAGATTCAAAACTTTCACAGATTTTAAAAACTTTTAAAATGAAGTTGACTGTGTTCACCCTAACTTACTAAGCTTGTGAATTTTTCATAATCTTGTCCCTGCATGAAAATGTTTAAATAATGCAGTAGTGGAGTGAATGTGCAGTATAATCACCTTGACTTCTTAATTGAAGTGTCTGGAAACATGCATTCAATTCTATTCTTTATCTATTCTTAGCCAGGATGTTTTTCAATTAAGCACATTGCTCACTTTTTATATTCTTTCATAGTCACATGAGAAAAACTGAGAAAATGAAAATCAGAGAAATTTTTCTGGCTAATACACAAAATCTAATTTTTTTACAATCTAAAGTTACAATTTATTAGTAAGTCTGGCCCTTGCTTCAGCTAACCAACTTTGAATCTTCCTGTTTATATACAAGTTAATATGTTTAGAATGCTAAGGACTTCACTTTACCTAATTCTGGCTAAGGAACTAAAACTACATAAACAGGAAGTTTGAAAAAAATTAATTAATGAGATCTAGGTTAGATATACCAGTAAAGTGAGCCTCAGATTTAGAAAAGACAGTAAATAGCTTTTGTGCAAATGTGTGTAATCTTTGTTTCCTTATTGTAAAATAATGTGTGTATTATTGGACTATTTTTAAATAGTGTGGTGATTTCTTATATGATTATTATATACAAAAAACTAAGAATCATCTATCATTTTAAAAATAAGCATTATAAAAATGAACATTACTATAAAATTAAAATATTTCATAATCTGAGGCTCCAGTCTATTGTTGTTGGGTTTTTTCCCTGAAGATTGATTGATTGATTCATTCATTCATTCATTTATACAAGAATCGGTATACAGGCCACATGCGTGGGGAGGGTGAGAGGATTCACCAGAGACAGAGCGGGGAACAGAACAGGCAGACTGACAAAATACACTGCTGAGGGGAGCAGCAGGTGAGACAGGAGAGATCTGCCGTGCCATGTGGGAATCTCCCTGGAGGGCTGGGATCGAACTGGCGCTGCAGAGGCTGCAGACAGCTTCACAGCGTGGCATTCAACCTCCTGCGCCAGAAGGGGAGGCCCAACCAGTCTATTGTTTAACTAAAACAATGTCAGATGCCATCAAATCCATCTTTAAAATGAGAGCTTTTGAAAAAATAAGGTCCTTTAGACACGCTAGTAATTTTGCTTTTGTCATTGACATTCATTCCTTGTAATGCCAGATACAACCGATGATGATGTACAAGCTCAAAAAATACTTATTTTTGAGAGTTGCAATCTACCAGATCATTTCAAATAACAAATTCCGTAATCAAGCATGAGCAGAAAGTTCTTCTTTTTGGAGGATGACTTGTCTTTATAATACTATTTCATATTTTGATGAGATTATTAAAAATCTGCTATGAAATACCCCTAACTACTGGAGTGGATGAAGACATCCTTCTAAGCAACAAATTTTCAGAATAATGACAGTTGTTCAAAAAGTGGTGTTCTTTTACATTTTCTTTATCTAAATTATTTTGGTTTTTATTGCATAAATAGTGATGCCAAGCCTTCAGAATGGATTTTTGGTAGTATATAGTAAAGCATTGAGAAAAGTGGTGGCATATAAAAAATAAGGTAAACCATAAACATGTTCCTAGGAGCTGTGTGTTAAATCCATATACAGTCAAATCCATAGAAATTCAATTCACCTAAGTGAAGTTTGTAATTACTGAGTCAGTTTCAAAAATGACCATTTTACATTAACTGAAATAACTTAGAATTGATGCCTGAATAAAATTGTCTAATCCAAGTAAATTAGATATATTGCCACTTACTGAAATCTTTCATTTCCCTTAATGAAGATTTATAACAAAGACTTTTTAAAATTTTTTCATAGACATTTACATTTTTGAACGGCTTTGCAACCCACAATAAATCCCATAGATTGCTTATAAATTGAGTTTTCTATTTTTTATTGTCCACTTATTTCTTTACCTATTTGTTAGTTTGTTTAACCTGACTTTCCTCATTTGTTTAAAAGAAAAAAAACAGAGCAAATACTAATATTTGAATGCATCTCTATGTCATTATTTTATGTCTTAATGCATTGATTTTTCAAAGGACAATGGTGATAAAAATAATAGCTAATATCAATACTAGGTATGTTGTTGGCTTTCATTTTAAGCAAAATAATTCATATTCTATCAAGAAATTCTCTTTCTAGCCCTAATTTACTAAAATTTTCATCCAAATTTGATATTAAATTTAAATCAAATTTTTTTATGTTCAAGACAACTTATTTATGTGAATTATTAACATGATCAATTTTTTTTAAGTGGAAATGTCTTCAATGTTTTTTTTTTAACATTTATTTTTATTTATTTATACAAGCACTGGGTATAGTCAGAAGCGTGGGAGGGTGAGAGAATTCACCAGAACGGGGAGCAGAGCAGGCAGGAGAGGTCTGCACGCCATGTGGGACCCTCCTCCAGTGGCCGGGGAGCAGCCAGGGATTGAACCGGCGCCCCAGAGGCTGAGGGCAGCTTCACAACCCAGCGCTCAACTGCTGCGCCACCGGGGAGGCCCAACTTGATCAATTTTTGTGGTATTTTCTAATATTGAATTCTTCTTGAGTGGAATTTGCACTACTTGGTTCAGACAGTGACCAGTTTTGTACAACCTTCTTAGGTTTGGAAAAGTTTATGCTTTATTGAATCTCAGAATCCCTAAATTTGAAGACAGAAACCCATTTATTCAGCCTTCCCCACAAACGTATGTCTCAACATAATAAGCTAGGATCAATCAGCTATACCTGTGGGATAGGCAAATGTGAAAGACCATGGAGAAGAAAGTGTTGCATAAGCTCAAAACTGGCATGTATTGTCCAGTTTTTAAAAGCAGAAGTGGCGAGGTTCCCCTATTTTCCACATCAGCTGCACAGCTGTGGAGTCTGTGTCCCACCACAGGACCAAAAAATCTTCCTTATAGCAGCCTTCTGGTTGGGTGTGGGCATCAGCCTCAGCTACAGAGCCTCTGTGAGACTATGTGAGATACATTTAGTAACTTCATTTTTGCGGAAGGCTTAGTGGATTCTGTTATGAAAATAAGATCTCTGATTGAATTAATTTACTAAGGACTTATTTCACTGTGCTAGCATTATATTAAGGATTTATGTTACAGAGTACTCATTTTAAAATTGTTTGCTGGTTTTCTTTGTTGAGGGGAAATAGAATGGAGAGTCTTGTTAAATTCCAATGTTATACTTTGGTAAAATGAGTTGATATGTGAATTCAGTAAAATTTAAGACAGTCACAATGTTTTCTTCTCTCGAGAAATTTAAATATGTTGTGAATCATCTATTCCTTAAATATGTCTTTTTTTAAAGATTTATTTAATTATTTATACAAGAACCAGGGTACAGGCCAGATGCACCAGAGGGTGAAAGGATTCACCAGAGACAGAGTGGGGAACAGAACAGGTAGACTGACGAAATACCCTGCTGAGGGAAGCAGTGGACGCAATAATAGAGGTCTGTAGTGCCATATGGGACCCTCGTCAGCCAGCCAGAATAGAACCAGTGCTGTGGAGACTACGGACAGCTTCACAGCGTGGCACTCAACCGCCTGTGCACCAGGGGAGGCCCTACTCCTTAAATATGTCATAGACATTTCTTTGATATATTTCTTTCATCCATTGGAGATAGATCTAGTTTTGTTTTTAAATTTTCTTCCTAAACATAAACAACTCAGTTTTTCTTCTCAAAAGTATCTATTTCATTCACTCTTTTATAGTAACGCAAATCTCTGAAATGCTAGCTAATGGTCATGAAAATAATGTTATATCCTTGCAAAATTTCTTTTCACATGTGCAATCTTATTTGATTATTATTCCAAAAGAACAACCATGTGAGAGATTATATATGGCATTATTTTCTAAATAAAAACACCAAACATCATTAGAAGATCAGAATATGCCAAGATGACTTAGATAAGCATATCCATTTGATACAGATTCTTCTCACTTCCCATTAATTTTGGTTGAAGATTAAACTACTATTATTAAAGCTACTACTATTGGTTGGCATTTCTATGTAATAGGTAATGCTCTAATGCCTCATTTGGATCTCATTTAATGAAAATAACAGCAATGTGAATATAACTCTTTTCTTCATTTTATAGGTAACAAGGCTTATGGAACTTAAGAAAACTTCCTGATATCTGATAGGTTCAATTTTCCTCTAGAAAAGAAACTAAAGCACATATACAAAAGTACTGTGTTTAAATAATTCTCACAAACATTAGTTATTGCCATTCTGAAGCACACATTAAGTTACCTAATTATTAATTTTGTCATTATTAGTAATAACTCTAGTATTACTTGACCTGAAATAATAAGCTAGTTAGAGCACAAAACAGATTTTTTTTAATTATGTCCTATATTCTCGAAAATATGAGATTTTGTAAACAACTTATTTTTCTATGCAATAAAATAAAGTAATAAGATTGGGGAAAGGAAATTTGGAAAAAGATTTCTGACATTGTATTCATTCTTCCCCTAGTCACTTGTTCATTACTCCACTCCGCTGCCAAACCCGAGAGTCAGAGTATCCGCTGTGACCTCTACACCAATGACCTATACCCTCCCTCATATTCACCGTCTACAAAGTACTTTCTCTCAGAGTAAATTTTTCCCCAATCATCTCTTATTAGTCCTGCCTTCTCTTTCAAAGTTTTGCAGAATCCCTGAACAAAAGCCTTGGGGAGCACCCTGAAACCCTGAAAATAGTTAATTCACCTCAAGCAAAGGAAACTTGGAACAGAGGTCTGTTGTTTCCTTAGATGGAAGGAGAGGGATACTCTTTCATGTCTCCTTCAGCAGGAAACCAAGCCAGAATTAATGTCTCAGTAAATTGTCCAGAGGGAGCAATGGTGAAGAAGAGGTGGGAGAGGTGGGAGGGGGAGAAAAAGGAAGGAAGGAAGGAAGGAAAGAAGGATGGGAGGGCAAAAGATTAATTATATTTCTTAATACTCTGCTACAAACAATGTCACATTTCTTTGCTAAAGAGAAAAATCAGTGCTCATTTCAGCAGCACATATACTAAAATTGGAGCAATACTGAGAAGATTAGCATGGCCCATGCACAAGGATGACATGCAAATTCATGAGGTATTCCATATTTTTAAAAATAATAAAGAGAAAAATTACATGCTTCTTTAAAATGGCAAGAAAGACTTGACGATTGCAGTAATGATCAAGATTTGCAACAGTTCCCTGTTGAAACCAACCTCACTGGAGCCATAGACAGGAGAGTTTTTAAGAACTGGGATAAGATAGAGAAGTTAGAGAGGGAGGTTGGACTCTATGGTCATGCCATCTGTGTTTGCTAATTGGTGCTTAATGAAGTTAGACTTCCACTGTCACACACAGCCTGAGAAATAGATGCCCGTTCTTTCCTGATGATTACATTTTAGAGATACTTCCAGTCTTTGAGAAAGACACCTGTGGATAGCAGAGGGTTTATATCTCAAAGCGATAGAAAAAGTATTTACAATTGCATGTTTTCTGATCACAATACCCCAAGAAAAAGAAAGGCAGGGACCTGGAGGTCTGGAAGAGAGCTGGTTAAAATTTAGTCAAGGACTTTAAGTGGTGAACTTTAAATACAGTATACAGAGGTTGGTTTATCATATTACATACCTGATCTCATGTTATAATGCAGTGTTGCTTCAAATATATATATATATATATATATATATATATATATATATATATATACACAACAATAACATCAAAATATCCTGAAAAAAATTTTATTTAAGCTGAGGGGATAATTAAGGCTATGTTGGTCACCTTCTTCTCTCTGAAGCAGAGAACACTGGTCTAAACCTTACCTGCCTGGCTGTCAAAAAATGCTAGTCATAGGTGGTTTCAAAGGAGACCTCACCCTTCTTTGTATTTTGGATGATTCTCCAATGCTTAACACATCTAGACAATTTGGGGAGAGGCCTCTATCTCTAGCCCACACTAGAGCTCATGCTCAAGTTCTCATAGTCACTAGAAAGTAGATAACCCTCTGCTTCCTTGACATTCTGCCGCCTGGAAATTCTGCCTTGACATCAACAAATCACACCTTTTGACAGTCTTTGGGATTACTGCCCATCATGATCTGCCCTATTACACATACTCTCCCACAGTGTAACAAAACAAAATTCAAAGTGACTGTTTTTACCTTTCTCAGTCTAGATATTTCCAAATATGAAAGTGAAGGGGAGATTATTTTCTGACTACCTGGAAATTTTTGCTTTTGGTCAGTCAACACAAAAATCCTAAATAAAAAACTTGGAGTACATTTGGCTACATTCACAAAAAGCAAAAGTGACTGCTCTTTCCATTTCTTCCAGATTCTATGGCAGAGAATAAAACAGAAAGTAATAATATGCAGGTATGTGAAATTATTTAGAAATAAACAAAATTTGAGAATTAAGATACCAAAAGATTAACAATGTTATAATTTATTGGTGGGTAATAATTTAAATTCTCATTTGTTTTTGCTCTCTTCATATTGTCTGTGATAACCAATAAAATGCTATGATTTTCTTTTGAAATGAAGAACTAGAAATTCAGGAAAAGAAAGTGGGAAGATTTCTTTCTTCTTGGAAGGGAAATCATTCTGTCTTTTTTTTAATCATAAAAGACATCATTAAAGAAAATGGTCATACTGATAATTTTAATACTCTCAGAAAAAGGGCTTTTTAGAAGGAAATTTAAAATGTTGAGCTACAATGAGATTTAGGTGACCCACTTCAAATTTTTCCCTATAATAATCTTATTTATAATTGTGTTAGGGGAAATTCAATGGTGATAAGTGATTTTTTAAGAAAGTGTCCTTTTATTATTTTTTTATTTTTTTTTAAATTTATTTATTTTTATACAAGAACTGGGGTATAGGCCAGAGGCACAGGAGGGTGAGAGGATTCACCAGACAGAGTGGGGAGCAGAACAGATAGACCGAAATGCACTGCTGAGGGGAGAAGAGGGCGAGACAGGAGAGGTCTGCCGTGCCATGCAGGTATCTCCATATAATAAGACGACTAAAAGTTTCTACCAAATAATAACTTTGTGTGCACATGACAACAAAATATCTGTTATGAGTCCTTTCTCTAGTCTTGCCCACACTATATTGCCCTGTCACCAAAAACTCTTCCGTGGAAACAGTCAAACAACTATTAGCTACGAGGCCATGTTTCTTTTTAAAATAATGCTTCAAATAGTAAAGAAAGCTCTGGGAATTTGTAGCATAAAAAGCGGCTACTGAGAAAAGAACAAAGCCAATGTATTATGAAGAGAATTCTTATTTTCATATTTCCACTGTGTTCTTATTCTTCCTTTCCTAGGACTTGCCCTTAAGTTCCTGCTACAAATTTTCTAATTAACTAAAGGGAAGTCCTGTCTAGACTAGATAAAAATCAGATTTTTCTTATCTAAAGAACAACACTGCCTTTTATCTCTTGTTAATGTTATACATATATTTGCCTAAATTTTAGCTACAATGTTGTAGTTCTTAGAATATTGTTCCTGGAATCAACAGTCAAGAAAATTCACTTTAAAATAAGTACTTCTATATAGAAATGACTAGTTTTTATTTCAACAATCAAAGAAAGTTTACTTAGGACACTGATTTCAAAATTACATTTTATTAACTGAATCGATCTACTATCTACTCTGCAGACAGGACACTTAGAATTATAATGTTATACAGACAGACAGATGACAGCTAGATGATAGGTGAATGGATGAATGGACAGATACTTGTCTTATCACTGGATTCATTGTCTTCTCTTCTTGCATTTTATACAGTATGTCTGAATAAATTTTTACTAAAATCAACTTATTCCTTCTTCTGTTATTTTATAAAACAGCAATTCCTCTGCCTGCATCTATCAAGTGGTTCCTTACCATGCTTTTTTTTTTCATAATTGCCTGATTTAAACACATGAATTTCTAAAATATATTTCTCAGAATCTTAATCCTATGAGATACTTAGTGAAATAAAGATGGGAATGCCACATGTGCAAGTTAGAATCGACTCTTGGGAAGCTCCACAGTAAGGAAGTCTGATTAGGAAAATTTAACCAGTATTTCCTAAATTTGACCTTGGAACTCTTGAGAGTTTGTACACTTTGAGAAAAATTACTTTCCTATTGAAGTTGGTTGTACAGATTCCAGTAGCTTTATTTGCTTGGAAAAACAAAGGCAGAAAACAATCCATCCAGTCTTATTTAAAAGGAAGAGTATTAAACATACCATAGTAGTACAGATTTGGGCACACACATTCCTCTTGTTACTTTTCTCTGCATTACTTCATGCTACTTTTTTATGAATTAATATATGCTCACAAGTAAAAGCATTCAGGCACACACATTTCAAATAAAGTAATTCCTGGCTAAACTCCCCTCCCCAAGTACCTTCAGATAATACCTGGTCTGATTGGGTACATCCTGCTCCTGGTCCTGACCCCTTTACTTGAAGTAGGCATTGAATCAGCCTGGGCTTCGTACCTTTTGGAAAACATACAGCAAGAGGAGGAGCACAGCAACTCCTGTTACTCTCAGTAACACACCTGCAACAGGTAACATTAAAAATGCAGGGGTACAAAGGGCAGATGGAGTAACTCACTGGAATCACTTTCAATATTAATGAAAAATATCCTGGTCACTTTGATTCAAATAGAGAAAAGTAGTTTCAAAAATGCAACAGAGATTACCGTTAGAGGGGTAAATTTTCTTAATTTTTTTTTAATTTCACTCATATCTTTATTTGATAACCGTGATAATGAAAATGAACCACCTCTTTAAATTTTATTTTTTATTAACACAAGATCTGTATGTGGGTCTTTTAAAAAAAAATCAAGCCTATAAAAGGATCTTAAAATGAAAAGCAATGTTCTCAAGCCCCACCCCGCCCACCCAACCCCATATACCACTTCCTACTTCTGTTTCTGTTTATAATTCTTGCAGTGGTTCCCCCTCCCACTCAAATTTAATGCTTATAGCACAATTTTTTATGTATATAAGGCATTATCCACTTACTTTTGCTCAAAGAAACTGAATTTCTATCTACTTTTTTATTTTCGTTTCATTTATTTGCATTAATTTAATTTGTTATGGGTTAATAGTATACTTTAATATCTCATTTTTCTCTTTAAATATTGGCAGTATTTATGTCCTGTATTGTAGCTGGTTTTAAATCTTACATGTTTTGCCTATAGGTTGATTCTCAAAATGGGAAACGAATTAGCTAATATCCTTAGTGGAGGATTCTGCTTACTAGTAATCCACAGGTAATCCCATTTTGTCCATCTCTGCCTACAATTTGCCAAGCTAGGATGCTCTAACCACATTCCCCTGACACCACCTTATCAAGAAGATTATAGAATCAATTTAGAGTAGTCCAAGGAGAGCCATCTGGAAACATATTGGAATGGGCAATGGAGGGAAGAGCCACTCTTTCTGTGGCCCAGTGGTGCTGGCACCCTGGACTTCAGTGGACTTGAGTGTGGCAGCCTGTATGTCCTCTGATGAGTGCCCAGTGAATTCTGTGATGATTTTCTGCAGCTTTCTCCCCTCATGAAGAAGTCCAAGTTTTAAAGGTGGAAGCAAAGATCTACTGGCAGCAATTGAATTTTCAAGACTCCAGCCCATTCAATGATCCTGTAAGCACCATTTTCCTTGCCATAAACTCACACTAGAAAATCTGACTAGTACATGTTTATGTATAATTTTTTCTTAGAAGAGTCATTATATTAGGAGCACTTTCTTTGCCCATAGGCTCAATGTCAGTACATATGTGCCACTCAAAACAAAACCTTCTCTTGGCCCACTTTGATTGCAGTGTCATGTCCCATTTATGTTAGTTTTGGCACTGAGCCTTGACTTTATCATGGAGTTGGTTTTTCTGTTTCCTTGTTGAAAAAACTAATGCACATGTTTATCACAAAGTCATTAATATCATCCAGCATCTTAATCAATCCATTTCAATATCTCTTTAAAACAAAGCAACCTATTCTTTGGAACTATTGTTCTGCAGTCTGTTAATACAACAACCATTCTAAGATTAACTCAAACCAAATGTTTGGATTAGTGCCGCTGTTTATCAAATTCTTTGAAATCTTCCTTCTGTCTTCCTTCCTCTTCTTTTTTCCTTTCTTTTTTTTTCTCTGTAATCCAAATAGATCAAAGAAACTTTAAGCAACTTCTTTTGAATAAAAATACATGGAAATTATACTAAGTCCCTATGTTTCTGAGACTTGTAAGTTTGCTTCCTCAAGTGATTACTATCTTGATTGAACATAAAATTCTACATTCAGACAATTTTTTTCAGACCTTTCATGGCACTGATCTGCTATTTCCTGGCATCTAGGATTCCTAAGCGCTTTGAATTCTTCCTAATATATACTGGGCATTTCCCCCTGATATCCCAGAAGTGTCTAAGACCTTCTACCTTTGGTGAAGGAAATGTCACAAATATGAATCCAAGTGTATCTTTTCATTTAACTCTGACATGCACAGCTCTTTTACCCTGAAGACTTATTTCTTGGGCCTCCCTGGTGGCACAGCAGTTGAGCGCTGGGTTGTGAATCTGCCCACAGCCTCTGCAGCGCCTGTTCGATCCCCGGCTGCTCCCCGGCCACCGGAGGAGGGTCCCACATGGCGCGCAGACCTCTCCTGCTGCCCGCTGCTCCCCTCAGCAGTGTGCTTCGGTCCTTCTGCCTGCTCTGCTCCCTGCTCTGGCTCTGGTGAATTCTCTCACCCTCCCGCGCTTCTGACTGTACCCAGTGCTTGTATAAACAAATAAATAAATCTTTAAAAAAAAAAAAAAAGACTTCTTTCTTTAGTGGGGGGAAAATCCTTTCTCATTTTTCTTTGAAATTTTCCACCCCACACTTTTCTTTGTTCCTTGTTTCTGGTCCTCCTGCTATAACACTTAGATTTTTCTGTTTTATCTTTAAAGTTATCCTTATTTTTATCATCACGTCACTTTCCAGGCAATTTCCTCAGTGTTATCTTCAAAATTTGGAATGAAAATTTTAATTTTTAAAAGGTCTCATTTGTTCTCTAATATTTCATAGTTTTTTGTTATATTATCCTATTGTTAGGGGGAAAAGGATGTCCTAAAGCTAATTCCATACAGGGTTTGTGAACTCCACTCCCACCCCAGGTCAAAGCCAAAGACACTGGGAACTCCAAATCCCATCACCACCAAAGGGAAGGTGGCTGAGACCTGAGGGTGGGGTTAAGCAGCCAGGTTGGTATAAAGGCAGGCACGTGGGCTTTGGAGGGGATCCCCCATTTTGGCTCGTAGTGTCCGGCCAGCTCTGAGGGTGCCTTTGGGTTTCCAGGTCAGCGGATCGGGTAGGACGCATTAAAGACTTTATTTCCCTATTTTCTCCCTGAGTTGTACATTTTCCTTATTTCCTTTTCCCTTGTAAATAAACCTTTTATTAACCTTTTGTGTATAGCCTGTAGTGGAGTATTAATAAGTCCCTTGTAAGCGCGCGGGTGAGGACCCACAGCCAGGCAACCCGTTCAATATCGGGGCTGCCCTATAACACTATTTTTTTACATTATTAGCTTTACTGAATTATCTTTGTTTCTATTGAAATTTCTTTTTCTTGTCTTTTCCCTTTCATGCTGTTGGTCTTCTTCACATATATCAGATCTGAGAATGAGGGCCTCCATTGTGTTTTCCAAGTAGTTGGTTAAGTTTCCTCTGCTCAAAATGTTGAGTTGACTTCCTTCACTTTTGTACATGAATATATGCATTTGTATTCTAACTCTAGTTCCTCTCTTTGTGTAGGGATGTTATGTATATGAGTAGCACCTGGGACTAGCTGCTTTTGCTCAGGTCCTCAGCTAGGACACTAAGCTTTAGGTGAAGAAGGACTCTAATTTCCAGAATGGGGAAGATTTAATTTAGGCAGAGGCATTCACTTTAGGAACCTTATGTTTTAGCACAGAAACGACATATTTTCATTCCTGCTATAAACACAATGTCAGGAGAGGGACAAGACAGGAAGCAGACAGATGTAGACAAAATGGAGATCCACCTCATGAGGATACCTAGAGGGAGCTTGGGTCCAAGAGAAAACCACAGCCAAGTGTCTGAGGTAGCATCAGACATCCTAGGTAAATGCGAATAAGAACAATTGAAAGAAAAGTAACAGTCCAAAGGGATAGAAACCCCTGATATGTTCAATTATTTTAAATTTTCCATAATAATAAAGGTGTATTCAATGCTTAATTGTTCAGTTGTCACCTATTCTTTAAATTGTTTCATTGCCTGTAGGTAAGTAATTCTTACTCCCATATTCACCTAAGCAATGACTTTTCTTCCTGCTTCCTGCCAATTGAAAGACTACAGCTGACTTAAGTGCAGCCTAGTTAGGCCCTCACCTGCTGGCATGGCCCTGGAACATGGGAGAGGCAGATTCTTGGCACAGTGGCCATCTATATCATCACAGCCTTAGACAATTGAACTCTATGAGGAAGTTGCAAAAATTAGAGCCAGCCAGGGGACTGCTCCTGATTTTTATCATGTCGGGGGTATTACCAGTTATATGCATTATTTATTTACATGGTATTGCTTGGAATATTGTAATAGCATGTAAATGTATCACTTGATTTTTATAAGCTTTTACAGATGCCGAGATCTCCATATTTTATGTTTGAACCCTGATGGTTTGAAGCTTTTAGGTCTCTTGAGTACAGCTGCCAGTGTGGGAGTGTAAGTTCATGTGGGTTGCCTGAGTCCAACTTTTATCAAGGATAAGCCTACACATGAATGAGGGAAAAGTGTTGGTCAGTATTAGCACTGGCAATTTGTTAATTAGGCAGCCACATTTTTTCTTTTTATAGCTTTACCTTGGTATAAGCTACAAAAAAAATCAAGGTCTATTTCCCAAGCTAGTCAGGTAGGTTAACATCATATTAATATTTTCTAGAATGGGAATGAGTCATTCAGAACTACATGTGTGCATGCATAAGGAGAATTAATTAGCTATATACAAGGATGGGGAAATACTCCAAAGGATAGCAAAGTTTTCATTTTTTGATTAAAATAGAATATCAACATTTCCATATCAAGAGCAGAAAAAGGGTTCATTTTCATTAAGACCTTCTGACTACTGAAATGTAAATTTGCATAAGCAGCATGCTTCCCCACCTTAATGATCAAATGTGTTCCAAAACAGCAACAACAAAAGGGGTAGATTCTTTTTCAAGGGGGTGTGTCGACTGAGGTAGCACTGCTTTACAACACTGTATAAGATTCAGAGGTATAGGACCCCACCACTTCATCTATGATCAGGGTATTCTAATGTCAGGGACTGAGAATTTTAGTCTCCAATCAACAGTCTTGTGATTTATCAACGGACTTCCTGATTAACATATACATTCTGACAGAACAAAAATATTATTTTCAAATTTTAATAAAGTGTGGGTCAAATACAATTACAAACATTTGGGATTGAAAATGAGAGGAATTAAACTTAGGGAGAGAAACTAGAAGGAAAGAAGAAGCTGAACATCAAGAAAGGAAGCAGTTCAGAGTTCGGGAAGGGGGACTGGAGTTGAGGAAGCATCTGTGTCCACCTGGAGCCCACAGCCATTTACCTGCCAGAGTAACAAGGCCCTGGCCTTGGTACAGAGGTTGTAATGCACAGATGCTGAAAAGTGCAGCATCTCTATGCTTTATCCCACAAGTTCTGAAATGACTATTTGCCCATTCAGTTTTCCAACTGGGAAAAATGGCACCATGAACATGTCCACTATTTTGCCAATTTTTCTGATTCAGATCAAGACCTACAAAGCCCTCATGTAAAAGACTTTATGCATTCTTTTTTTTTTTTAAGTATTCCATTAAGTTGTTGTTTTTGCTTTGGTCAGAGCAAAAACACTGGAGAATTTCTTTGATCCTGCACTTGGGAGCCTTATTCCCAGCTCATCACACTAGTACTCAAAGTTGGGAAGCAAGAAAAAAGCAACAGAGGGACAGAAATAAGGCTGTAAAAAGCCCTATGGCTTCAAGTACCGAGGAGTCATTTCTCAGTTGATTTTATTGTCATATCTCAGTGGATTTTATTATCCTAAGTTTTAGTTAACTAAAAAAAAAACAACAAAGGATTCACTAATAAAAATTCCTTTAACTCCACTGATAACTTTATTTAGTTGTTTTTTGTTATTTTTCTAAGTAGGCACCAAATCGTTTTTGTTTTGTTTTTTTTTTTCATTTTTACTTAGAGAGAAATCACAGATCCCATCCTTTCTGAGAAACATAAGTCACATTCTGCATGAGGAATAACATATAAAGAAGAAATGGATTGTTCACTTTTAGCTCCTAGCTCTAAAATAAATCAGAGTAAGATAGACTGTTGGCAGAAAGAAAGTTGAGTGAGGCAAAAATTAACCCCCAGTAGAGTCCATGCTGCTTACTTTTCCATCAGCCTAGATAATTGCCCCCCCCAGCCCCCGCACCGGCTGATCAAAATGCAAGAAAATACCCCCCATTAATGAGAGGGAGGCAGTCACGAAAAATACCAGGAGAAGTGGAAAGCTCTCCAGCATAGAAAGCATGATCTAAGTGATCTGTACTGGGGGATTATATTCATTTTGCTTTGAATTTTTATAGTAATAACCAATGAATAAACACAAAAATGCTTATTATTTCTGATGCCAAAAAAAGTAAACACAAAAGATAAAAATTAAAGCATTAGCAATCTTATACTAAATCTATAAAAATACTATTATCATTTTGTTCTTAGGTGGTTTATAGAGAATCCAAACAAATAAACTGAATAAAACAAACTTTTAGATAATATCATTTAGTGGATACCAGAAGGAAAGGGAGTAGGTGGGGTAGGTAAACTGGGTAAAAGGTATCTAGAATTAGACCCCTAGTGGTGAGTTTAAGGTAGTATATACATATTGATCTGTAATGACACACAGCTGAAACTTACAATATTATAGTTCAATATTACTTCAATAAAAATTAAATGAAAGTAAATGTTAAAAACACATATTGTACAAAATGTTTACATTTGTGAGGTTTTTTTTCTCTATCTCTTATCACTAGATAAGTCTTTTTTCCTAAATCCTATACTTGGCAAACAAAGCATTCTAAAAGTAACGTCAAAATCAAAAGACAATGATTATTAAATACTGAGATGCCTAAAACAAAGCTTTTTTAGAAGTCAAAAAATAAAAATTCCAAAAGACTTTCTTTTTTCATGCATCATGATGTCAAAATGATCCTTCTACTAGTAACAGAGTTGATTTTTTTTAATGATGATTCTTATAGTAAAATAAGTAAAAGGGTGATTCTAATGAATTTATTAGTAAGTTTTTCTATATACAAAATTTCAGCACAGCAGACTCTAGCAGAGGATCAAGGGTGCTTGATGGTGGGAGAACTACAATGACGGCCCTAAGGGGAGAAATCCTTTATCATCAAAATTTTTACAAAATGTAAAATGAGGGGACTTTATTCATAAAAAAATAAAGATTTCAGCAGTCACAAAACATAGTGTTTTTTTATGTTTTAAATTCATTCCTTTAACAAACATGTATTGAGTACCTTTTGCTAGGAACTTATTTAATGGCTGCTGCCGTGTGAGTGAGACAGATCACCCCAGCTGCTTTCTAGGGAGGGAAGCAGATGTTGGTGGTGAGAATTTCGCAGTTATTCACTCACACACCAGATACTCCCTGAGAGTCCTACACCTGACTCTACCGGACCCTTGAAACATAGCAATGAACAGAACAAACTCAGTGTTTTCATGGAACTTAAACCACAGTCAGAAAGAGATATTATCAATGAAAGATTTTTTTTTAATTTTAATGCATGGAAATAAATAAAGTAGGGCAAGGGGACAGGAAATGGAATCAAAGGATGGGGCTGGGGTTAGTTGGCATGAGTTAATGTGGGCTGCTCTGGAAAGCCCTCCCTGAAGAAAAGGAAGGACAGAAAAGTGGAGTTGAGAGGGGAAGATTGTTTTACCACCCAGAGATGGTGATTATGATAGCATTAATAATAGCTGATGGGAATCAAGGCTTCTTTGGTGCAGTACAGAAGTATTCTATGCACTTCAAATGTAACAATGTGTTTAATCCACATGGCATCACTATGAGATAAATATTATGCTCACTTTACAAATGAGAAAATAGAGGTGCTGGGCCTACCCTGGTGGCACAGCAGTTGAGCGCTGGGCTGCAAAGCTGCCGCAGCCTCTGCAGCGCCGGTTCGATCCCTAGCCTCCAGTCGAGGGTCCCACATGGCGCGCAGACCTCTCCTGCCGCCCGCTGCTCCCCTCAGCAGTGTACTTCGTCAGTCTGCCTGCTCTGCTCCCCACTCTGGCTCTGGTGAATTCTCTCACCCTCCCGCGCTTCTGACTGTACCCAGTGCTTGTATAAATAAATAAATAGATAGATAGATAAATCTTAAAAAAAAAAAAAAAAAAGAAAGAAAAGAGATGCTAGGATACCTCTTTTTTTTTTTTCGGTGCTTCACTTTATTGAGCTTTTTAGACACTGCACTTCTTTACAAGCTGTGACAACCTTGCATCATCCAAGCCTGTCAGCACCACTTTTCCAAGAGTTCACATAAGGGTTAGCATTTTTTTAGCAAAAAGGATTTTTTAATTAAGATGTGCACATTGTTTTTCAAGATATAATGCTATTATACATTCCATAGACTATAGTATGGTGTAAATTTAATAGGTACTGGGATAAAAATTCTTGGGTTTCACTCCATTGCAATGGTCTGGTCTTGAACCTGCAGTCTCTCCAAAGTGTACCTCATGTGATAATTCAAGATCCACAATTCTTTGAATTCAGATAGACTAATGAAAAAAAAATCCTTTTAAAAATAAGTAAACAGCAAAAACAATAATAACTACAAGCGCTGGTAAATGTTGTGAACAGAACAAATAAACATCCAAAAATAACAGGGAAACTGCTTAAGGTGAGGTCAAAAGGGAAGGCCTCGCAGAGATCACACTTCACCTGGAAACTGAAGGATGAAGAGCATCCTCTAAAGGAATATCTGGGGCAGGGGTCTTCCAGGCAGAGGGAGGAGCTGTGCCATGACCCATGGTCAGAAGGAACAGGCCAAACTGGAGCAGCTTGAGGAAAATCAGTGAATCTGGAGCCCAAAGAATGAAGAGAAGTATACTGAGAGATTAGGCAGGAGAATAGACAGAAGCTGTTTCATCTCAATCTGGGAGGGAATTGTATTAATATAAATCATTGGGAAGTCGTTTATGCAGTACATTATCTGGTTCAGCTTTTGAAGAATATCACTGCTTCTATGTGGGTAAGGAATCAGAGTTTCATGGATAATTGACAGAAAAATGGATTATTTGTGGGAAGGTTGAGATTCACATTTTCTTTAGCTATACAACATTTAGAAACAAGGAATGAGCAAGTGGCCTCAAGCCTGTACAGTTGCACACATATATGAATCTGGTGTTCAGTGTTCACTGTTTTAGAAAAGCTTTTTTTAAATAGATCTCACTCAAGAGGGATAGTCTCCCACATTCCCTGGGATTTCTGAATCCTTGCTGTCACTGAATTTACTGAGTGATAGAAAATATTCCCTGATTCTCTGGAATGTGATTCTTCCATTTTTTGACCATTTCTCTGGTCATTAGAATGTTAATTATGGTTTGCTTGGACTTACTATGTTAAAATACCTTTTAGCCACACATTAATTTTAAAATTATGTTTGTGAGAAGAGGCTGTTGACAGAAGACTGTTCTGGGACTGTACAAATGAACTCCACCTCAATCTGTTTTCACAGGAATGTTCGATGTTTTATAGTACACTGCGGTTTTGGATTTAGGATCAAATTTGGAACTGAACTGTTTTCTGTTCAGTAAAGCAGAACTAAAATGTCACAGCTGTGAAGATTTTTTTTTTTTTTTAAGAAAAATGAGCTGCCCTGTCACGAGCACCACCAAGTGGCTTGTGTAGATCCTCCAAATCTCCCAAGATGTCACTTAATTGCAAAATTCTGTCCAAAGACCAGACGGGCTGCTTATATGGAGAATATTGATATTCCTGTCTGTTCCTGGAAAATAACCCACCTTAACTTAGTGACTTTAACCTAAGAACAGGAGAGTGATGAACTGCCACATTCTCACTTTCACACTATAATATTTCTCATCATATATATATATACACATATATATATAAACATAAGATCTAAAATTTGTTTACATTGACACTGACTTTTTTCCTAAACCTTCCAAAATTTATATTCAGAAGTGCTAGAAAATATAGCCTCTGCCTGAAAGAAAGTGAGACTCAAAAGACAATAATACTATTATAACACCATCATCCCCTTCTGCAAACAAGTGTGGGGTAGGGGGGCAGTGTCAGACATGCTGAAAGGCCTCAGGGAAAGAGAGTTGACCTTTCAGACCCCAGCCCTTCCTGCTCAATTCACTCCTTCCATTTTGAGAAACACAACAAAAAACAAAATTTTACCTGATATATTCACTATTTTAGGAATTTTATTTTAAGATCAAAAAAAGTATCTAGAAATCATTGCTATAGGTAATAAGCTGAAGATTAAGATTTCATGAATCAATTAAAAATAAATGCCCTTAAAATTCAAGAAAGCATACCATAAAATACTTGCAGAATAATTAAGAATCTACATTGCTATTATTTAGAAATATCCAAATGCATATATCAGTATAAAAAAATTTCTAAATAGACAGTGACTAAATCTTCCATAAGGCCCAAGATAAGGAACCACACGTCTGCCATGTACTTGATTTGTCTGAAAACACAGAGTAAGAAGTGGTAAATCTTCTGATGCCATCATTGAATTGTGTGATATTCTGCTGATTACAACACGTCTCCAGATCCTTTGTCTCCTCACTTGGGTCTTACAAAAATGCTATGGATCATGGCATTTCTCTCAGAGAAAAATAAATGATCTCTTAGTTACTGAAAGCTATGGGCTAAAACCATGTCAGATTTGCTTCATTCTGCAGCACTCTGCATGGACATAAGAATTCCCAAAGCACTGTAGTCCTTCATTCATCTCTCCCATGACTGCTGCAAGATGGGCGAAGTTCTGATTATAAGATATAAAACAAAAAGGGGAAAGTGATATTCCCATTCTGTCCAAGGTCTCACAGTGCTTGCATAGAAGCAAATCTGAATTCTACCCTCTTCACTACTCTCATCTTCCATAGTCTATATTCTAGTGGTCATCTATTGCCAGAACCTGAGCTAAAATTGCTCAGAGACCCTAAGGAAACAGGAAAACATAATTACATGATATTGTCCCAAATAAAATTGGACCAAGACAAGATGGTTTACCTCATAATCTGTATTTACATACAATCATCAGAGACAGCAAAAATAAAGTGTCAAATGCACAAAAGTCATGTATTTTAGCCATATTTAAAGAAAAAATGTCTTGATGGGCATTGAGTTAGAAAGCAAGAAAGGGAAAAGCAGGAATGTCTGAAATAGGATCAGGTACTCGAGACATCAATTGCTGCACATGCTTTATTTTTTGAGATTTATCTCATTTTATTCTCATAACAACCCTGTGAAATAACATTTGTAAATCTGAAGTGGAAGGTCAGGAACATAGCAGAAGAAGACAATAGCCTGTGATTAGTTGAGAAGCATTTATAGGACTAAGAAAAATATTTGGCCTATGAAAGGCCAACTTACCTGAAAAATTACATTTAAAGATTCATATGTAGTGGGAATTTCAGAATAAGGATTTCCAGTCTGATAGTCATGTCTGAAAATTAGCTTTGTATTTTCATATAAAATGAACACCCCCAATTCTAAATATCTTCAATAGATAGTAGGAAGCACAGAAACTAAAAGACTTATTTACCAGAAATGAAAATTTGAGCTGGGCTATGGGACAGACCCATACAACCAACATTGTGTTCTGTGAAAATATTAGTTTAATGGGCCTCCCTGGTGGCGCAGCGGTTGAGCACAGGGTTGCGAGGCTGCCCGCGGCCTCTGCGGTGCCGGTTCGATCCCCGGCTGCTCCCCGGCCACCGGAGGAGGGTCCCACATGGCGCGCAGACCTCTCCTGCAGCCCGCTGCTCCCCTCAGCAGTGTGCTTCAGTCCTTCTGCCTGCTCTGCTCCCCGCTCTGGCTCTGGTGAGTTCTCTCACCCTCCCGCGCTTCTGACTGTACCCAGTGCTTGTATAAACAAAACAAACAAATAAATAAATAAACATGCCTCTATTAAAAAAAATTTAAAAAAAAAAAAAAGAAAATATTAGTTTAAAACAGCTTTGAGGTAAAATGAGGTATGGGTTGAGGGTGTCTCAGAGAATGAGTTAGGTCACTTGGGAAAATGCATCTTCCCTGAGGAAAGCAGAAAAAAATGCTGATATTACAATAAGGCATGCTCAGACTACTGGCAGGCCAGCGCCAAAAGTTTCTCACCTGCTTGTAACAGACAGAAATTTGATGCCAACTCAGCCCCCAAATATCTCTCCTAGGGGAGCAAGGAAAGTTTTCCATGCATAGGTTTTAGCTAGGTGGGTGGAATTGTGGAGAGGACAAACATGACTGACCTGAAAAGGAAAAGGTGTGTGTGTGTATGTGTCTCAACTGTCCCCAACATTTTTTTTTCCAAGTCTAACTCTGACCCCCACAACAATAAGAATAGAAAATTGTGTTGTTGTAAGCCTCTATGTGCATGGAAATTTGTTAGATAGCAACCAAACAACTATAGCAGATGCACTTGTAAATGTCTGAAAAGCTCCAAACATTACAGTAAACAGCCCATAAAACTCCATCCATGCCCAATTTTTGAGCACAGTTTGAGAGAAAGAGAAAGAGGGGGGGGGGGCCAGGGAAGGAGGGGAGACTTTTAAAAGGAAGCACATACTGGACTAGAAATCCCGTAGTTCTCGGGAGTGGGCATGGGTGATATAAAAGCAGAAACAAAAATTAGTCCTTCTCTGGAAAAACACTTGTTGAGCTTACAAGACATTTCAGGCAAAGCATATTTCCTGCTCACTCCCTCAGCAAATGTTTTAAACAAACAGGAAAAAAAATGAAGTACTTTAATCTTCCTTGTATAGTAACACTCCACCCCATTTCTCCAAGACAAGTTGACTCTAGAAAAGTTCTAGCCGGTCAAACACTCATGGACCACTGTTTAATTATATAATTTGACCTCATCTCTTTGTGGTTTAGGGGCTTGGCCTACCTGGTGAAAAAAGGGCAAATCACGTGGGAAATGATTTGCTTGAGAAACTAAACCTCAGTACAAAATTGTTTTCCTGAGGCCCAAGACTTAGCTCATTGGAAAATAGAAGGGGGTTGTCCATTTGTATGCAGATCTAGAGTAAGCTGCTATGTTTCCACAGGAGGATTTGTTAAATATTAATGAGTCCACAAGATATAAAGAACCCCTCCTGTGGACTAATTGCTTTTAGAAATGCTTGAGTCCTATGAGTAATCCACTTCATTAATTTTGCCAAGCAATGCTTCCTCTGTGTTCAACCTTTCATGGCTCATTTCCAAAATGTTAACATTAAAGCAACAACATTATTTGCAAACCACAGAATGGCAAATAAAACACTAAAAGAAACACCAGAAATTTTGAATTACATTCACTTTCTTAATGTTCCACTTAATGGTTTAAAGACTAAAACTCCTTGGCCTAAGTTGTCTAGTTTTTCTTCATTATGATCCTGTGGTAGACTTAAAATATATGTCCCAAGAATGCCCACCACCCAATCCCCAGAATCCATGGATACTATCTCACAAGGCAATAGGGACTTTACTGATATTATTTAGTCAAAGAATCTTGTGACGAAGAGATTGGCCCAGATTATCTAGGGTGGCCAATATAATCACAAGGGTCCTTAGAAGAGGAACATAGGAAGATCAGGTAAAGGAGAAAGGCTATGATAGAACCAGAAGTTGGAGGGATGCATACATAAGCTAAGCAATATGGCAGCTTCTAGAAATTGAAAGAGCCAAAGAACTGATTCCACTGAGACTTCTGTAGAAGTCTCATGCCTCCGACATTTTTTTTTCCAATCCTGACTCTGACTCCCAGAACAATAAGAATAGAAAATTGTTTTGTTGTAAGCCTCTATGTGCATGGAAATTTGTTAGATAGCAACCAAACAGCTATAGCAGATGCACTTGTAAATGTCTGAAAAGCTCAAAACATTACAGGAAACAGCCCATAAAACCCCATCCATGACCAATTTTTGAGCGCAGTCTGTGAACAATTCCTGACACACAAGCTGTCCATTGGCATAGCTACATTCAATTACCACCTACACCTACACTAGCAGGGGGTCTGAGGGGCCAAGGAAGGTACAGTATGAAAAGTCTGGTGAGATGCTGTATATTGGATGGTGACCCACAGAAGAAACAGAACCCCTCATAGAGTTTTGAGGGCAAGACACCAAGAAGGCAATAAAAGCACAATTGTGGACCTCCCTGGTGGTGCAAGGGTTAAGATGCAATCTATGAGGCAATCCGCGGCCACTACAGCAAGAGTTCCATTCCCAGCCAGCAGGAAGCAACCCACATGGTGCAGCAGACCTCTCCTGATTCTGTTCCCCACTCTGTCTCTGGTGTATCCTCTCACCCCCCACACCTCTGGCCTGTACCCCAGTTCTTGTATGCATAAATAAATAAAAAAAATTTTAAATACATTCTTTTTTTAAAAAAAGATTTATTTATTTTTATACAAGAACCGGGGTACAGGCCAGATGAGCAGGAGGGTGAGAGGATTCACCAGAGACAGAGTGGGAAACAGAACATGCAGACTGACTGTAATACACTGCTGAGGGGAGCAGCAGGTGAGACAGGAGAGGTTGTCTTCGCCATGTGGGATTCTCGCTGGCCAGCCAGGATCAAACCCGCACTGCAGAGGCTGTGGACAGCGTCACAGTGTGGCGCTCAACCACCTGCGCCACCAGGGAGGCCCAATAAATAAATCTTTAAAAAAAAAAATATATATATATATATAAAGCACAAGTGAAAGGAGTTAAAACCAGAGAGAAAGAGAAAATAGAGAAGAAAACTGAGGCCCTATGAGGACAGAGTGAATGGAAGAGGAAGTAATGGACACCAAATTTTAGAGACGAAGTCATTCTTGGATAGTAGGTAGTGGTTCCCATTACCTACAACGGCCCACATGGGAACTCTCAAATAATAGCTAGATAAATGGAAGTAAACCACATGCTGGTTCTTCAAGAGAGCTGGACTGCTGCTGAGGTTAGTTCCCAGGCTTCCTTATTTTTCCACAGTCTTCAATAAACCTAACCTCATCTGAGGTGACTAATTAGGTTCTCTCCCTACAGTTATAAAGAGCCTAATCATGATACTCAATGTCCTATTCTCATCCTTCTAAAATATCATTAAGGTCAAAGGACTGGACATTTCTCTCAAGAAGTTATACAAATGGTCAACATGCACTTGAAGTGAGGCTCAACATTACTAGTCAGTAGTGAAAAGCAAATCAAAAGTCCAGTGAGATACCACTGTACATTATCAGAATGAATATACTCAAAAAAAAAAGCATTGATGAAGATGTGGTGTAATTGCTGGTGGGGATACAAAATGGTGCAACCATCCCAGAAAATATTGGTTTCTCAGTAATAAAGACAGTTACCTAATGATCCAGCAATTCCACTTCTAGATATTTACACAAAAGAATCTAAACAAAAATTTGTCCATGAATGTCTACGACCATACTATTCATCACAGTCAAAAGGTAAGAATGACAAAAATGGCCAACAGCAAACAAATGGTTAATTCTTTTTTAGTATATATATGTAATGGAATAGTATTCATCCATAAAAAGGAATGAAGAACGGATATGTGCTACAGCAAGACTAAACCTAGGAACTGAACCTGAGGGTAAAAAATACGAACACAAAAGGCCACTTATTATATGTTTCCATTTGTATGAATTAGCCACAGAGACAGAAAACAGATTGTTGGTAGCCAAGGGTTAAGTGGAAATGGAAGTATCTGCTCAATGGGTACAAAGTGTCCTTTTGGGGCTGCTGAAGATGCAACTGGGTAGTGGTGATGGTAGTACAATGCTGTGAATGCACTAAATGGTATGGAATTGTACACGTTCAGATGGTTAACATGGTAAATTTCATGAATTTTTTACCACAATAGTAAAAGAAGGTTGGGAATGTATCTCATATGGCACGTTGATTTATTTGCCACACCTTACAGACATTCCTTTTAATGTATGGTTATACTGGCAGACAGCCCAATCTAGCTCCACATGATTTGGGAACTTGAGTCCTTCCTTTTGCTGAAGGGTCCAGTTTAGGATATATGATACAGATTTCTCTTTGCAATTTCTCAGAATCATACCCAGGGGTCCTTTCACATAGGCCACTGCTGTCAGCAATTGCTCTGTTATCCACATATAGTTCATTTTGTACAAAGAGTAGAAAGCAGTGGCATCTGTCCAGATTAATCTGATCTTGAGATAGCCTCTGAGTGAGCATGACAAGCTATATAAAATTTAGGTTCACATGACATTTCATTTCATAATTGTAATATGATATCAAGATACCATAAAATAAAATAAACTGATCCCTTGATAATAAACTAAAGAGATTAAGATCTTCTTGACACCATTAGGGAGTCATTTCCATAAAGACAGAGAAAGATACTTCAAAAGAATGTTATAGTTATATGTCACCAAACTCTGATACCAAATTAAATTTTTTGTGTTTCAAAATATTCCAGAAGCACTTTTTTAATCAGCAGATGGCACTGCCAACATATAATGTCTACTTTCTTTCAATTCCTTTGTTATATAGAAAATTTGGAACAAATAATGTCTACCAATTTCATTCTTTTTTTTTTTTAGATTTATTTATTTATTTATACATACAAGCACTGGGTACAGTCAGAAGCGCGGGAGGGTGAGAGAATTCACCAGAGCCAGAGCAGGGAGCAGAGCAGGCAGAAGGACCGAAGTACACTGCTGAGGGGAGCAGCGGGCGGCAGGAGAGGTCTGCGCGCCATGCGGGACCCTCCTCCGATGGCCGGGGAGCAGCCCGGGATTGAACCGGCGCTGCAGAGGCTGCGGGCAGCTTTGCAACCCAGCGCTCAACCGCTGCGCCACCGGGGAGGCCCTACCAATTTCATTCTTAAAGTTCATTACATTTGGCACTAGCTGTCCACCTTCAAAATTCTGAAATCATAGAAACTTAATTCAATTTCACATGAAAACAACCTTTACATGCTATCTTTGTTGTTATTAACTAACATGAAATGGGCATTTTCTATGGAATAAGCATTTTACTATGACCTCACATACAGCTTCTTACTTAATCTTAACACACTGAATGCATTTTATTTCCAATTCTACAAAAGAGAAAAGCGAGGCTTAGTTCAGTCATGTTCTTCATCCACATCAAACATCTTTGTGAGAGCAGCACCAGGGTCCAAGACAAGGTTTGCTCCCAAATCCTTATCAATATCACCCCATACTGTGCCTAAGGCCACAGCACTGCCAGAGTTTCAGAGAAGACATTTCAAGGACAGGTTTACAGTATCGAGACAGGTCATCTTAAACCACTGGATACATAGGCAACCGTAATTCACACCATTTAAAAAGTGAATTTGATTTATACCCTAATAGTGCCTGTAATCAAAATCCATTCAAAGCTCAAAACAAGTTTGGCCTTCTCTCTGTTTTGAGAAATTTAAGAATGAAAGGTGATATTGTATTGAATCATATTGTCTAGGCTAAAGACCTGGAACAATTCAGAATAAAGGCAGCCTAAAACACAGAAATGATGCAAACTCCACTTGCTGTGTAATCAGAAAGAAGCTGTAGATATCTAGTGAAACAGTCTGTCCAGCCAGCAGATAGAGGAAGATAGAAGTATGTTTGCATATGAAAATTTGACCTTTCCATGACCAGATATTTTTCTTAACTCTGTTATGGGGAAAAAACAATGGTTGGCCTATTATGGCACTACTCTGAGTAAAAAGTTAGCTATCTAATTCAAAATTGAAGAAAAAAAGAAGCATAAGGCACAGGAATAAGCATTGTAAATTTTTCTGACAGACAAATCCCACATGTTGTGATAAAGGTTATCTGATTTAAAGAATTCAGCACAGTAAGAGCTTTTCTTTCACTTAAAAAATATTAATCATATCTGAAGTAAAGATAAATTGGGGACTTGTCATAACTAAGCACGCCATATTCCCACTCTCACTTCACGCCACTACCTTTGAGAAGGGACGTTCCAGGTTCGTGAACACTGTCTTGATAAATTGAATTAGATTTCCTTCCCAGGCGGTGAGGAATAGACCCCAGTGAGCTAGACCAGAGTGATTGTTTCTCTTATTTTGCTGACAAACACCAAAACCAAAAGATTCCCTTCATCAGAAACTGTACCTGAACTTTGAACTTTAACATTTACCTTTTCAGCACTAAGTCAGGGCAGACCCAAATGAGAAAAACCTCTCTTAAGCTTTCCCATGACAGCAAGGCACATGAACACATGAGAGAGCACACAAATTTCATGGGAGGGTCATGAGGACAAAAGCAACTCCATGAGGCCCTGGTCCACAAAGGCGGCTTCTAATTTATTCTTCCTCACATTGCCTTCCCCAGTCCAGCACCACAACCCTTCTGTTTTCTTCCTTACAATCCTATTCCTGGTATGTTGATTAAGCACACTCACGTCCTATTCAACACACAATTTTATTTTGGTTTTCAATCACACTCACTTTAAAATGTATTCAATGGGAGGTTCCTTCCTTGTTCCTGGATAAACAGCAGTTCCCATGACCTTTCCACTCACTCCTACACAATATGCAACTCTACATACACTTTACTCATTTCAAACATTAAAACTTGCAGTCCAAAATGTTAATCAAAACTCCTTTGATTAAACATCCAAACCTTCTCCCTCCCTTGGTTTAGGCCAGCTGCAGACTAAACCTACCTGAGAAAAAGCAACACAACTAGATCTTTCTGTATTTGTCCCACTTGCACATTTCTCCCTATTATCTCCTTCCTTAGCTCTGAGTTAGGTACAAGAGGATAAAAAGCAAAGTCTAGAAAATGAATGGGAAATATTTTCCCTAACCTGGTACTATTTTAAGGTTATTTCCCATCCCGTGTAAGGTAGAAGTTCAGGACAAATGCTCTTGGCTTCAGAGAGGTTCATTGCTCGGTATTCTCCCCTAAAGTAATAACTTGGCCTTTAACCCAAATCAGAAATTGAATTTGTCAGAAACAGAATAAGTCAAAAAAGAAATGGAAATATGTAGAAGAGATCAGAGTTCAGACATGCCAAAGGGAGTAGAGTTTGTACGGCAGAATACTGGAAATGAGAGTAACATATAATAGCAACTTGAACTTTGTTCTGTTCTCACAGTTAAATCCAATGAAGCCAAAGAGATTTAGCAAATGCATAATAAAATACCCATCATAGTCTTATTCCTGAAATGTCAGCCAACTTTAGAAAATCATTTATACAAAAAAAAATAAATAAAAGGAAGGAAAAGGTTGATAGAGTCAGAGAAATTTTATAGTTACTGTGTCCTGAGTAACCCTTATTGGAAAAAAATCATGGTAGTAATGCTTGGCTAAAAACGAATGAGATTGATAATATACCATGTCACTTATTTAGTGCTTCTTTGTTGTTGATGAATTCATTTATTTATCTCTCAAGTTTCAGAAGTGTCTTTGACTTTAGTTTTTAAAGCTTTTTAAAATAGATTTAGAATACAAGACTGATAGTCTTTTTTCAGCACTTTTAGATATTGTTAAATTGTCTTCTGTGTTTTGTTATTTCTGACAAGTCTGTAATAGTACTTCATTCGATTATTTTAGAAATATTTATCCTTTTTTTTCTGACAGTTCTAGTATTTTCTCTTTTTCACTGTTTATACCAGAATTTAATTATGCTTGAGTTTTACTCACTTGTAATGAATTGAGAATCTTCTCTGTATGGATTTAAAATTTGAAAAAATTGAAAAATTTCCCAGTCATTTTTTTTCTTCAAGTCTCTCTTTTTGCACTCCAGAAATTTTTGTGCTTCTAGGTACATAGACTTTAAATATATTTAAGTTGATATATATTCAATGAATATTGTTCCAGTAGTTTCTGAGCCTCTACTCATTTTTTCAGGTTATTATTCTTTGTGCTCAAGTGTGAATAATTTCTGTTCTTATATCTCTAATCCATTGATCATCTCCCTCATAACATCCAATGCAATCTTAATCATATTCAGTGAAATTTTAATTTCAGACTTTGTGTTTTTCATCTCAAGCATTTCCATTTGGTTATTTTTATATCATCCATTTCTGTCTTCATTAGGTTCATATTTGTTTTTTTGTTTTATTTACATGTTTAAAAGTATTCCAAGGAGACCTCCCTGGTGATGCAAGCGGTTAAGTCACAGCACTATGAAGCTATCCAGCAATCAAAAGACAAACTCATGCCATTTGCAGCAACATGGATGGAGCTAGAAGTGACTGTGCTCAGTGAAATGAATCAGAAGGCAAAAGAAAAATATTGGGTGGCTTCACTTATAGGAAGAATACAGGGAAATTGAACAATGGGTCAAAAAAAAAAGACAAAACTTGCAGGCAAACTATAGATCTGAGGTATACAGCAGGGGAGGAGAAGGGAGAGGTGTCAAAAGAGGGGAGGGAAGAGCATAGGGACTGTGGTGATAGTTCATGGGTAATGTGGTGGTGAGAGATTTATGGGGACTACACCTAAAGGGAGAAATCAAATATTGTACAAAAATGAACAACAATGTAAGAAAATAAAAGCTTAATCAATAAAAAAATGAAATAAAAAATCAAAGCTATTGAATAAGCAAAGATTTGTTAGTGAAAACAGGAAAAAAAAAACCTGAAATTAATAAAAATTTAAACTTACACAGTAGGAGAGAATATTCTTTCTGATATAGAAGCTAGCTGTATCCAGCTTCTATAAAACTACTCTTAACATCTCAATATTCAGGGGCCTCCCCTGGTGGCACAGTGGTTGAGCGCTGGGCTGCGAAGCTGCCCACAGCCTCTGCAGCGCAGGTTCAGTCCCCGGCCACCAGAGAGGGTCCCACATGGCGCACAGACCTCTCCTGCTCCCCTCAGCAGTGTATTTCATCAGTCTGCCTGTTCTGTTCCCCGCTCTGGCTCTGGTGAAGTCTCTCACCCTCCCGCGCTTCTGACTATACCCAGTGCTTGTATTAAAAAAAAAAAAGAAAAAGAAAAAAAATTCAATATTCAGATGACAAGTTAATTTTTTAAAAATAAAGTATCTGAATAGAGTTAACCAAAAGACCTATAAACACATGAAAATATGCTCCACATAATAAGTCATTATAAGCAGAAAAACTGAAAGTATGAGATATTACAACATATCCATGGAATATCTAAAGTTAAAGGCTCACAGTATTGAGCATTGATCAATAAGTGGTTCCACTGCATGTAATGTAAATTAGTACACTTTGGACAACAGTTTTGTAGTTCCTCAATATTATGAACATACAGTGGCCATATATGACTCTGCAATTCCACTTGCAAGTATTTGCCCAAGAGAAATGAAAATATATCTATATACAAAATCTAGTTCTCAGATACTTGCAACAGCTTTATTCGTCATAACCCAATGCTAAAAATAACCCAAATGTTTAACAGTAGATGATTGGGTTAATATTTAAGTATGTCTACCGGGACCAGCCTCCAGCAAAACATCATGTCAGGGGTTCCTGAAAGGATGAGACGGCGTCGGCGAAAACGAAAGGACTGAGGGGAAGGGAATGAGGAGACACTGACACTTGGTGAGGTGTTAGTATCTTCTGCCGAGAGACTCATCAGGTCTTTATTTATTCATTATTAGTAATAATAATAAGAAAATACATTATCATGTGTAAAGCATAAACAATTAGTATATTATGTTTCCCATAGACTACTGGCCCCTACAGGTCTCAGCTAGACGGCAGCTTTCAAGGTTAATAGATAATAAACCAGACCTAACATTAAAGCTACTTATTTTTTTATTTAGACAATTATTTAAAACAGTGAATAACCACCAGTGCATCCCTATCAGCTAAAGTCTAAGCATCAAAGGATTATTCTATTCACATGGCCTTAGCCGGAGACCAGCTGCAGTTCAGCTATCAGAACTTTTTCTACCTAGAAATTCCTTAACTCAAATAGCTTCATATTAAAAACTTTCCCAAGAAGCTTCAAGAGAAAACAAAATAGAAGGACCTACTATGATTATTGTATTGTAATGCTTGTCAGGCATGCTAAATAAGTTGTCTTCCATTGTCAAGTAGGCCAAATCGTTTAATAATTAGTTTCTAATTTTCCATGCCATTTATTTGCAATATACTGATGCATATAATATAGTGCCTAATGTACTTTTTTGGGAAATTTTTCTCTTATTTATGACCAAGAACAAAAAGTGAAGGAATGTTAGATCTTCAACCTCACGGTGTGAGGCACAAGGAATCTTCAGCCCCACGGTGTGAGGCCCTTTAGCTTCGGCCCCACGGTGTGAGGCCCTTTGGGCTTCGCTGCTTGCCAGTGTCTTATCTGGCTGGGGCATCAAGGCCTCCTGCAGCATATGTCCAAACAATGAAATAATATTCAAAATAGCAAAGAATGATCTACTGATACATGCAACAACATGAATGAAATTTCAAAAACATTGGGGTTAGAAAAAGAAAGTAAATAGGGGCCTCCCTGATGGCCTAGTGGTTAAGTCTCAGTGCTATCACTGCACTAAAGCCTGAGTTGATCCTCAGTCAGGGAGCTAACTCACATGGTGCAGCAGACTTCTCCTGCCTCTCCCACTGACCCTCCCCCACCCCTTGCTTAGCAATATATTTCAATAAATCCATCTGTTCCGCCCCCCACTCTGTCTCTGGTGAATCCGCTCACCCTACCTCCTCACCCCCCACACATCTGGACTGCACTCCAGGTCTTCTAACCAAAAATAAACAAATATTTTTTTAAAAAAAGAAGATAAACACAAAAGACTACACAAGTACACTTTTATTTAGAAAAGACTAAAGCTAATCTATAGTCACAGAAAACTGACTAGTATTTGCCTGGACCTAAGAAGTGGAGGTTGACTGCAAAACAGCATTATGGAAATTTTTGGGTTGATGGAAATATACACTGTCTTTACTGAGCTGGGTTACATGAATATATATTTTCCTTATTAAGTCATAAAAATCTTTGTACTTTGAATTGTATGCATTTAACTGTGTGTAAGTACAATCTTTATAGAATGTAAAATATATAAATATTCCTAGATTCAAATCATTCCACCTTCCATAATGTCATTCCCAAATAAGTTACCCATGGATGACCTCATTCTGGCCCCTCACATTTTCTACTCCATACAGGTAAAAGGTTTTGCTATTTGATGACAACTGAGGCTCAGGCATTTTGTCCTGTGTTTCTCTGAGAAAACAAGTTGGCTTTGGACACATTTCTTTCTGCTGAGCACTCTGGCCTACCTTTAACTTTAGTCATCACAAACTCACCATTACCAGGGAAGATCACTAGAGCAATAACGGACAGAACATATGGATGGAGATTGGGCAGAAAAAGAATTTAGGTCCAAGTCATATTAATCCATTCCATCTCTTCTCCCTCGCACCTCACTGTGAGTTGATTTAATAAAACATATAGTCTGAGTATCTCAAGTTAATCTGTGAGAACTTCTCTACTTTGACCTCTAAAGTAGTTTGCTGGTAGCAGGCTTGGAGGTACCATAGCATCAAGGTGATTTCAATCATGAAAATGTACCAATGTAAACAGTGAAATCCATTAAGTGTACAATGGTATCAACCTTACAAACTGGAATTAAGATAATCAAACAAGAACATACATATACTAAAGGAATACGGAAAAAAAAAAAAAAAACCTAAGTGAAACTGGGCCAAGAATGCTAAAGGTGGGCCTCCCCAGTGGCGCAGCAGTTGAGTGCCGCACTGTGAAGCTGTCCGCAGCCTCTGCAGCACCGGTTCGATGATTCCCCGCCAGCCAGGGAGAACTCCACATGGTGCAGCAGACCTCTCCTGCCTTCCCCGCTGCTCCCCTCAGCAATGTCTTTTGTCCGTCTGCCTGTTATGCTCCCTGCTCTGGCTCTAGTGAATTCTCTCACCCTCCTGCACTTCTGACCTGTACCCCAGTTCTTGTATAAAATAAATAAATCTTTTAGAAAAGAATGCTAAAGGTGAATTAAAAGAAAGTAATTGCAAATAAAGTAAAAGCTTATAGTTTATTGTGACATCAATAGGTGCCTGATGTGAGATAAGGTCCCTAATCACGATGATAATCATTGATTCTAATCATAATGTAATGAAAATGGTCTCACTTTTTATATTTTATTAAACATCCTTATTTCTGACAGTGTGCATAATTTTTGAAAGAGCTTGGCAATGGCAGACTGAGATGTGCATAGATATTTCACTCTTTCCTCTTGTAGAAAATTGCAATTATCCAGATTAAGGTAATCTGGACAATTTTGTTGTAAATTTGATTATGAATCATCAAGATAATGATATAATTGTCTAGCAGATCAGCTGTAGTAATGAGAACAGATTCAAAACATTAACAGAATCACTGGTGTGAGTTACATCATAGGTTCTTTACTTTTCAATGAGGAAAATCAACAGAAAACAAAATTATCAATTACATGTCAAGATTTTGACACACGAGTACAGGTTTATAGCCTAAGCACTACAAATAGGGCAGGAACACCTTGATCATCACTACTGCCTGCTTACTAGACCCATAAAATTGAGTCTTTTATCTGGAATCAATATACACTAAACAGTTTGCATATAATACAAGTTGGTGTGTTAGTCACTAAGTGGAGTAAAAGGAAACTGTTCAAGTCAAATTGCATTTGTCACATACTGAAAATCACACCTATTCAAGATGCCATTCATCTGACTTTCTGAATCTTACAGATATATTAACATCATGATGCCCATCAGAACCATGAGAGGAGATGAAGCAGGTCCTCCTGCCATAAGAGGAAAGAGATGTAGAAAAGTAGAGACCAAGTTTCTCTCTACCTTGTTTAGTTTTTCCCCAGATACATACTTCCTGTCACTAACGTCATTCTTACGCAAACATCAGCAGTAAGAACCATTATCTATCAGAGGTAAGACTGACCTTTGACACTTGCATTGGAGTCTAAACCAGAGCTCTTGTGGGATCTTGATAAGCAAAGTTATATACACACAAGTCTTGTGTTAACCAATAGGAACTGGTATCTCCATTCCATTTGTAATATTTTGAATACTTCCTCCATAAAGTGATAAATAGGTGCTTCTGCAATTTCTCACCACCAAAGCCCCTCCTACATATGCATGGAGTACCCACACATGACTGAAGCATCCTTAACTTCCCCTAGAATCCCCAGCCACCACTAGATTCAGTATCCATCTGAGTCATCTATACTTGTGCCATATCAATTGTTAGATACTCTGGATCTATTCTAATAGTGCCTGCCCAACCATACACATAGGGAAATAAATTTAATATAACCACTCTTGGGAGGATGGATTTTCCAACTAACCATGTTGTCCAACAATAAAAGAAAACATTAGCTTCATTCACCCAACTGTTTGTAGATATTTTGCTTAAACAAATGTGGACATGCCTGGTACCATATATTTAATACACAAACATCAATGTCATGGAGAAAAAAAATTCCAAATATGAAACAAAATTTTTAATTAAAGGTCATGAATCTTTTGGTTCTCCACATATTTATCAAACAAGGGGACTTTGGGGGACTCCCTGGTAGCACAAGGGGTTGAATGTCAGCACTATGAAGCAATCTGCAGTTACTGCAGCATGAGTTCCATACCCAGCCAGGGAAGTGGTCCACATGGCACAGCAGACCTCTCCTGTCTTACCCGCTGCTCCTCTCAGCAGTATATTTCAGTCAATCCACCTGTTAGGCTCCCCGCTCTGTCTCTGGTGAATCCTCCACCCCCCACACCTCTGGCCTACATCTCAGCTCTTCTATGCATAAATAAATCTTTTTAAAAAAAGGTGGGACTTTTTGAAACACCCAATAAGCTATTATAATTTGAAATATTTAAAGGATGATTGACAATTTAAGCTCTAAGATGATTACACAAACTAGACTTATAGTAAGCATTCTCATTTATAACCTACCAAAACTATTCTGTTTTGAAAATCCTTGGAGGTCTCTATCAGTTTTATCATCTATTAGTGGACGAAATGGCAAGATATACAATGTGGTTAGCAGTTGTTCTTAAATAGTGTTTTAGGGAAATGGATGATGTTGCTATACATATATTAAGATGTGTAAGAATGTAGATATTTAAATCACGATGTCACAGGTTCTTCTCAAGGTAAACATGTACTTTTTTTCTCCCTCCATATTCAAGTTCTTCTTGCCTGCTCAATTGCTTATTCCACTTTCCTTTGAATGTAGTGACACCTAATGTCAGAATGGGAGAGTGTCCTCAGCTCAGGCCAGGTCAAGCATCCCAAGTGCCTGGCTGCTCTGGTTGTAGCCTTACCTTCTCACCAGCAGAGTGCGCTAGCATAATGTGTTAGGCCATGAAAAATAAGACCAAAACTTGAGTTGAACTTAAAATGAAAATGGAATTAGTATTAGAAACCATTTGTATCATAAACTTTCAAAACCAGCTGATTCTTGAGAGAAGCTCCTTGATAAAATTGTGTATTTATGGAAAATACTTAATACATTCCACTAGTGCATCATATGTATAATTTTACAGGTTTCTAGGCTTAGTGGATTCATTTGAATAACAGTTATAAGAATAAGGGAATATTTATTGTAAATATATCAAAAATCATTTTTGATACTCATTTATTTCCTCTTTCAAGAAAGAGAGGTAACACTGTCTTACCTCCATAATTACAAGAGAGCCTCGTCATAGTAGGCCCACATGTCTGGAGAGTATTGTTCACTTTCTGTCACTCTTCATGTGTTCTCTCATTTAATCTCCATGACAACTGTGTGCATGAGTAAGTTATGTGGGGGTCACAATGGCTACTAATCAGGTATTTGAATTCAGACCTTCAGGCCCTGGAGCAGAAAAACTACCACAGGCCACCTCAGAGAGTAAACAGCCCCACAATCATTGTTCTTCCAGTGAATCCTGTATATGTAAAGTATCTTGGAAATTGTTAAGCAATGATGAAAATGTTAGAGGAAGCATTTTGATATGTGATCGATATCAGTGATCCCACTGTGAAGTACATGGTAAAAATGAAATTCCCCTTTCATGATCTTATTTTCCCTCCCATCAATATTAGAGAATCAGTTCCCCATCCTGCCACCATGGCCCACTTTTCCAGATGTTATATCCTGCCTACTTCTCATTTGGAAGTACCCCATTCTTACCACTATATATGATGCCTCCCTTAGTAGGAAACACAAAATTTCAAACGTTCCAAGTTTGACATCAGACTGTCACTTGCTATGATCTTGGACAAGTCACTGAACCCACTTAAGCTCAATTTAAGACAGAGCAGATGGTGCCTTTCAATTCAACTTGGCAACCTGAGCCTATATTATTCTAAATATAGGCTGCATAAGTACGGAAAAATTGACACCACTTTGGAAACTACAGGAAGTCATATTTAATCAAACTGAAAATTCAACAATTTAAGATAGTACAGAAAGATAAGAATGAGAGGAGAAATGATAAACCCATAATCTAATCTATTTAGCTGTCTGCCTTCAAGGGCATAAATGAAACAAACACACACATGGACACATATGAACACACATATCTTTTAAAGTGGGAACTGAAAATGAGGCTGTTATGGGATACTTGGGAGTACATTTCAATTCTGCTAAGGTTTCCAGGAACTACAATGGGAGTCTTCAAAAACTGGAGCTTCATAGAGTGAGGAGACACAAAGCTATCCACACTATGAATATGGTAAACATGCTAACTTGGGAAACTGAGAACACTCCCAATGTTTAAGACCTGGCTATATATACCTCTATAGAATCATCTTGCCTTACATATATAAAAATAAGATCTGTAGTCATAAACAGAATTAGGAAGAAAAGAGGTTTATGTTGAAAAGTGAGGTAGAAAGATTTTTATACTATAATGGCAACAGTAAATAATAAATTGAATACTTCAAGACTCAAATCAGTTAGAAAACAACCTTCAGAATTCAGGCCTCTAAGGAAGAGGCTAAAGAAATGAAAATTATAAAGGACACATTGATAATAGTGTCGGGAATCCAATATACATAAAACAAGCTTTCCAGAAAGAAAAAGTCAAACAAAATGAAAATCAATAACCAACTACGTAATAAGAAAATAAACTCTTAAAAACTGAAAACAAACTTGGGTATTCACATAAAATAAATTCATTGAGTTTTAAGGAAAGTCAAGGTGTGGTAATTTATACTTCATAATATATATTAAATTCTTTAATTTCAAGAATAAGCAAAAGACTTCTACAAACATCTGAACAGAAAATTATAAAGTCGGGCCTCCCTGGTGGCACAAGGGGTTAAGCACCGCACTACGTAGCAATCTGAAGTCTCTACAGCACGAGTTTGATGCCCAGCCGGACAGAGAGCAACCCACATGGCAAAGCAGATCTCTCCTGTCTTGCCCACTGCTCCCCTCAGCAGTGTATTTCGGTCAGTCTGCCTGTTCTGTTCCCTCTCTGTCTCTGGTGGATCCTCTCACCCCTACCCCTGCATCTCTGGCCTGTACCCCAGCTCTTGCATGCATAAATTGATAAATCTTTTTTTAAAAAAAAAGAAAATTATAAAGTCACACAGTGAAGAGCATTATATTAGACTAAAATCTTTCTTCGACACCAAACATTAGAAGACACTGTACACTAGACAAATAGAACACTAAAGAGTTACATATAGAATTTACTGAACTACAAATAACTTAACAGCCAAATGAGCTCTCAGAAGAATTCAGAGGAAGAGAAAGGCATTCCGGACTTACACAGATAAATATATATTTATCACCCACATACACTTGCTCTAAAATTCTGAGAAACTAAAAAATTCCAATGAGTAATCAAATCAATGAAACTAAAAGTTAAACTGCTTTAAAGTTTAATTATGAAACTGAATAATTTTGTCTAAATAACTTTATCAGTTAGGATACTGTTGAATAAAAGTGGCAGAAAACTCTGACTCAGATGGCTTAAAAGATAGGAAAAAATTATAGAACAAACTCTAGGTCATTAAGATTCCAAGACCGATTAAAACAGTGACTGATATTCAAACACACAGATACACATACACATGTAATTCATTCCATCTTTCTATCAGGCTCTTCAAAGTATATCTGCACTTTGTCCATCTTGACAAACCTGAGGTAGTTGCCACAGTTCCAGACATAATTACACATAATGGAAAATGAGGTCCTTTTTTTTACATTTATTGATTTTTATTCATGAGAAAAAATTTCCCTTAGATTTCCCCTCATATTTCTTTGGACAGAATGCGATCACACACTCATGCTTAAACCAATATCAGTTTAGAATGGAATCACCATGATCAGGTTAAAATAGACCAAGTGTTCTCAACCCTGGCACTATTTACATTTGGGGCTGGATAATTCTTTGTGGGGAGTTGTCCTGTGCATTGCAGGGTATTTAAAATCATCTCTGGCCTCTACCCACTAGATGCCAATAGCACCACTCAAGTATGACAATCAAAAATAACTCCAGTGGGCCTCCCTGGTGGCACAAGGGGATAAGCTCAGCACTATGAAGCTATCCACAGCCTCTGCAGCAGGAGTTCAATCCCCGAGCCGGCCAGGGAGCAGCCCACATGGCACAGCAGACCTCTCCTGACTCGCCAGCTGTTCCCCTCAGCAGTGTATTTCAGTCAGTCTGCCTGTTCTATTCCCCACTCTGTCTCTGGTGAATCCTATCACCCCCTGCATCTCTGGCCTGTACCCCAGTTCTTGTATGCACAAATAAACAAATCTTTTTAAAAAAAAAAATCTCCAGGGTGGGCCTCCCTGGTGGTACAAGAGGTAAAGTCTCAGCACTATCAAGCTAGCGACAGACACTGTGGCATGAGTTCAATCCCTAGTCAGGGAGGTAACCCACATGGTGCAGTAGACCTCTCCTGTCTCACCCACTGCTCCCCTCAGTAGTATATTTTAGTAGATCCACCTGTTCTGCTCCACACACTGTCTCGAGTGAATTCTCCCACCCTTTACACCTCTGGCCTTGACCCCAGTTCTGTAAGCATAATTAAATAAAATAAATCATATATATATAATAGATATATAGATAGAGATAGAGATAGAGATAGAGATAGAGATAGAGATAGAGATAGAGATAGAGATAGAGATAGAGATAGAGATAGAGATAGAGATAGATATCTCCAGGTGTTGCCAAATGTCCCCTGGTTGAGAACTATTGGAAGAGAGTGATCAAAATGTTCCCCGATGCTAGCTTAGCTATGAAACCCCCCTCCCCCTAAATATGCAATAGCACACACAAAAAAAGGGAATACCTGAACCAAATCCATGTCTTTCAATAAAGAGGCCTGTACGAAAAGAAAATAACCTTAAGTAAGTAACCAACGGTACTTAGTACAGTAATTCTTTAAAAGGTATTGATGGCAATGCAAAATATGGAGGTTTTATCCTGATATTTTCTAGCTTTAGCACTGAGGACTATGACTGTTTTTGCTGACTCACCAAGCATGCAAAGTAGGAGTCTGTACTTAGAAGAATTTACTTTAATCAACTCATGATTGAGCTTGTAGAAACACATCTGTGAACTTTTATTATGGATTTGTATATATAATATTTAGAACCCTGACCAAGGATTGCATTTGACTGTGTGAAGTAGATCAGCTGGAGGAGCTACATTCTTTTTCATGAATAGTCCCCCAATAATGTTATTAAAACTATCAAAATGAAATGACTCCCAATACAAAAATAATTACTCTAGAAACATATTCTGTGATGTGATGCTTTGACAATGCAGATTATGAACACAATTTAGTTTTTACAAATTAAAACAAATTATGAAACTCCAGTTTATATTGTTACAAATATTATATTTGCTGTAGTAAGATTCTTCATCCTCTAATTGCATGCATGATAAGACCATATCCACATACTCTGCAGCCTTTTACATGGAAACAACAGTCATATACATCACCCCCAGGCCCTATTTATTTCCTACACCTGCCAGTCACCCCTCTTTCCCCTGGCTCTGCTTTCTTCTTCCAACTCTGTGTATCTGCTCTTCATCTGTTTGAAAAATATTTTTGGATCCTTCTTGTAGACTTGCCTTTGCTGCCTCTCCACTCTGCACATTTCATTTTAATTTTACCCATAACTTCTGAAACAAACTTTCCCTAAACTGCATCTGGACACATTAGCTGGGGACATTCTAAGTGTTCAGTATCCCTCCATAGGAAGGAAAATGATCTGCCCATGCAAGACATAGGAACACTTCTACGTATAAAAGTAAAGGGCTACACACCCCAGCTACAGGTAAGAGCCTAAATGAATGACTTGAATCTTTAATTCAAAAGCAACATTCACAGTTCTATTTAATCTTATTTAGTTCACAGGCTAAGAACCTAGAAATAAATCCACTTCATATCTGTATTGTGAAAGCATCATGTTAACCAAGTGTTGACTAGTAGTACCTTGAAAGTTCAGAAACTTGAGAAGCCTAATGGAAAAGAAAGGCTATTATTTTACATTGGGAAATGTACCATTCTGGGTAGAACAAGAAGTTGGAGGTTGCAGATATTGACTATGAGAGACTTGTAGAAACATATGTTTTTAGATATTTGGTATAAAATAACACTGTTCCTTACCAAATTCTACAGCTATCCTTTCCTTTAACGCAAAGAATTTTTTCCAGAAACCAAAAAATTTTAACTAATTGTTTCTTTAGGATTTGTTTTTTTCAAAGATTTATTTTTTAAATTTATATATGTATGCAAGAACAGGGGTGTAGGCCAGAGGTGCGGAGGGGTAAGAGGATTTACCAGAGACAGAGTGGGGAGCAGAACAGGTGGATCTTCTGGATGACATTGCTGTAGGGAGCAGCGGGTAAGACCAGAGAGGTCTGCTGTGCCATGTGGGTAGCTCCCTGGCTTGGGAAAGAACTCAAGCTGCAGTGGCTGGTGATATCTTCATGTGCTGAGACTAACCCCTGTGCCACCAAGGAGGCCCCGACTATCCTGACTTATTAAAAAAGTCCTTAGTTAATTGGATAAATTTATATTCTGTTTTTGAATGGAATGAAATAGAAAAGACCTACAATTTTGCAGCTTGGGAAATTCATGAATATTAAAATAATTATATAGAGAGAAATAGCTTACTTTACATGCTTCACTATAAACTCTCCTGTTGAAGAAGAGACTCTAAACAAACTAAAAGAAAATATTTGGAATAATTTTTCAATAAGGTTAAAATTAGAATTGAAACTATCCTCTACCAAAATAAATTTCTGAGTTTAAACCAAATAACCAAGCACCCACAGAAAGAGTATTTGCTTAATAAAATAGTATGATCTCCAGGGAAGTGGAAATTGAGAGCAATGGCAATTTCAAATATATTAACTATAATAACAATTTTGATGATTATTACAGGCAATTTTGTGAAAAAATAAAAGATCACATTTAGAAAATAGAAACAAGGCCTCTCTGGTGGCACAGGGATTAGAGTCTCAGCACTATCAAGCTACCGCTGGCCACTGCAGCATGCATTTGATCCCCAGCCAGGGAGCTAACCCACATGGCACAGCAGATCTCTCCTGTCTCCCCTGCTGCTCCCCTCATAGCAGTGAGCAGTGTATTTCAGTAGATCCACCTGTTCTGCTCCCCACTGTGTCTCTGGTGAATTCTCTCATGAATTCCCCCAACTCTGGCCTACATCCCAGTACTTGTATTCATAAATAAATGTAAAACAAACAAACAAAAAAATAGAGACCAATAATAAGAGAAAAATATTCAGAAAAATAGTAGTCACCTTGTACCAGAGAGAAGTATGGTTAAGAAACTGATTGTTATAAATAAACTCAAAGATATTCTTTTCATTTTGTCATAGAGTACATAAATGTATTTTGAGGAAATATATTTATTTTTGAGAGCAATCTTTAATGCAACTATTTGTGATCTATTATATATAAACCAATAATTTTGACAATATATTTCTAAATATTATTTTTTTTATTCTAAAATTACAATGTATTTTATTACCTTTTTACTCTCAAAGGTACTGACCTAGAGTTTAGAGACTCTTATCTCATCACACTCCTGTGAGGTACTATGATAGTCATCAATGTAGACACCACGGACCTAAGTTTCACTGTTTTTCATTTCATGGCAGGATGGATTCATTTGAATAGCATATCTGAAAGAAGGTTCAATTTGAGAATCAAATATAAAGAAGAAAGCACAGTGAAAATACATATCAGTGGGCCTCCCCAGTGGCGCAGCGGTTGAGCGCTGGGCTGTGAAGCTGCCTGTAGCCTCTGCAGCACCGGTTTGATCCCCGGCCACCAGCGAGGATCCCACATGGCAAGCAGATTTCTCCTACCGTGCCCGCTGCTCCCCTCAGCAGTGTACTTCGTCAGTCTGCCTGTTCTGTTCCCCACTCTGGCTCTGATGAATTCTCTTACCCTCCAGTGCTTCTGACTGTACCCAGTGCTTGGATAAATAAATAAATAAATCTTTAAAAAAAAATACATAGCAGTGGTTTAATAAGAACAACGTATGGGGTTTTCCTCAGAATTACAAGGCAGATTCAAGTAGGAAAACTCTAAATTGAAGTAAGGAAACTCATATCCCTCTTTATATAACAAAAGCCAACACTCCTGCTATAATAGATGTAGTACAGAAATAATGGTTCCCTTCTCAACCTATTGAGTCAAACCCAGCACTATGTATACTAAAATTAAAATACTAGGGCCTCCCGGGTGGCGCAGTGGTTAAGCGCTGGGTTGCGATGCTGCCCGCGGCCTCTGCGGTGCCGGTTCGATCCCCGGCTGCTCCCCGGCCACCAGAGGAGGGTCCCACATGGCGCACAGACCTCTCCTGCCTCCCGCTGCTCCCCTAAGCAGTGTACTTCGGTCCTTCTGCCTGCTCTGCTCCCCGCTCTGGCTCTGGTGAATTCTCTCACCCTCCCGCACTTCTGACTGTACCCAGTGCATGTATAAATAAAACAAACAAATAAATAAATAAATAAAAACATGCCTCTATTTAAAAAAAAAAAAATACTAGGAGTACTTTTTCATGTCAAAGGTGAGAAATTATTTCATGTCAATGGCAGCACATCAGTTAATGGATTGAGTAATTAGACAAAAAGAAAGAGAAGAAAGGAGGGAAAAGAAATATTTACTGAATAACCTAAATTAGGGATCATCACCTTTTTCTGTGAAGAGTTCAGCAGTGAATATTTTAGACTTCGTTGTTCTTACAGTCCTACAGTATGCAACTTTATTACATGGCAAACCTAACCATAAACAATACATAAGGAAATGAACATGACTGCACTCTATCCAGGCTCTATTTTGGGGACATTGAAATTTTAACAGCACTGAACTCTGGGAAGTTGAACTTGAACCTAGGTGTGTGTTGGGCTGGGAGTGAGGTACACAAGGAAAGGGGATGCTTGTGAAAAAGGAAGTTTTTTAGTACAACTCTATACTTTAAAAAGGTGTTACCATAATCATGAAGTAAGTATAAAATGTTTTAAAAATCTATGAGGTAAATATAAACAAGATTATCCAGTTGCCTGTTTTCCTATTCTGCAAGTGAAGGTTTTATAAGAAGACTGTTAAGGATAATCAAATAGTGAAAAGTATTGAATTTTTAGGGGCCTCCCCGGTGGCGCAGCGGTTCAGCGCTGGGTTGCGATGAAGCTGCCCGCAGCCTCTGCAGCGCCGGTTCGATCCCCGGCTGCTCCCCGGCCACTGGAGGAGGGTCCAACATGGCGCGCAGACCTCTCCTGCCGCCCGCTGCTCCCCTCAGCAGTGTACTTCGGTCCTTCTGCCTGCTCTGCTCCCCGCTCTGGCTCTGGTGAATTCTCTCACCCTCCCGCGCTTCTGACTGTACCCAGTGCTTGTATAAATAAATAAATAAATCTTTAAAAAAAAAGATTGTATTTTAAAACAATATTTTTCTATCTTTCAAAAGAAAAAAAAATCTCTTTAGATGTTAATTATATTCCTGTAAACAGAGTTACACTTAGAAATTTCTATTTGCTTGATATCTAATCTGCAAGCCTCACTGAACTCTCAAGAACAAAGGTGTACACACAGTTCTACATTCATAATGCTTCCTTTCTTCCGTGTTTTTTTTTTTTTTTTTAAGTGCTGAACTCCAGCCAAACATTAAATTACCTTGGGAGGTAAAAAAAAAAAAAGGTGAAAAGAGAAAAGAATCCATGGGTGGTATTTGGCCTCATTTTATGAGAACACTCAATCTTAATTTAGAGAAAGAGAAGTTTTTTTAGTGTGAGAAGCATAAGAAGCAGAAAGTAGAGGATTTGTCAGACAACCCTATTTATGTAAATTTGCAAGTGATTATGCTCTTCCTGTGAAGCAGGTGGGGCTGTAGATCAGGTGTGTGTATGTCTATAAATCCACACCCATTTCTAACCAGAAACACAAGAACACAATTGCAGCCAAGGGCACTCACCAGGTCAGGTAAGCAAGCAAAATTTCCAGATTATTTAATCAGTGGTCAAGCTCTGCTATATTTCAATGATCAATTTATTACTAATCAAAAGTAAGACCTTCAGTAAAGGGTGGAAATATAAATGAAATTGTATTTTTTCTCTTAATAAACTGGATTTCCTTTGCTGCCTTAATATTTTATTCTCTACTTATATTAATGATATTCTAATAAACTGACATTGATAAAAATGACCCTTTCAAAATTGTGCTACAGGCAACAACTCTTCTTCCCTGTTTTTTGCTTTTTTATTTTGTGTTATTTTAAAACAGGTAATTTTTATGTAATATCTAAGTAAATTAAGGAAAATACTAGTGTTAGAAAATGCTAACTGGTCAATGTTCTTAACACCTAATTGTATACATTTGGTGGTATGCTTCCCAAGTGCTCTGTAAGCTGCTTCAGGGTCATCCGGGTCATCCCCATGTCATATTCACCTGAGTCCCCCCAGTGGCTTAACTACACACTAGTACTAAACGGCCCTCAGTAGCTCATGTCCCTTTTAACTAAGGAAAGCAACTCTTGATCCAAAAATAACAATACACACACACACACACACACACAAAGAAAAAAAAACTCAAAGTAACAATACATAAATTGACTAGCTTTGTCCAGAATATACTTAATACATAGTTTACAGTTTATCAAACAGTGTAAAATATAAAATTCATGGTTTTATTTTAAAGTAGAAGATTCTTTGATAGTATTACATAAATACTTGATGTTTGAGGGGAAAACATTGGTTTCCCACTCTAAATTTAGCAACTTTAAAATAAGAGCATGGTGAACTTATACTTTCTCTTTTAATCTATGCCACCTACTTATCTGTCTCTACCACAGAGAATCTTTCTAATGCTTCCTCCAAATTGACTTTTCTTTGCTCTTCTTTATATCCAAGATCCCTTGAAGAATTTTAAGGCAATTATGGACTCCCTCCACCAGGAAAATAAACAGAGGCACATAAAATTTAAATGAAAGTTCAGGGTCTTTTTGAGCCTCCTTTAACTTACTTCTAGATCTTCTAGAATCCACTGAATACAGATTAAGACCCTGCCTTCAGGGTTACTTCCATTTCTCCACTTCAACTTTCAAACTACCAGGGCCTGCCCACCCTAGACCACTTTGTTCCTGACTGAGCCGCACCCTCTTACCTACTAAAAAGCTACCCTTTCTTTGTTTTAGTATTTAGGCACAGAATGACAAGTTATTAAGATAAAAGATGACATTCTGGTATGTTTTATAATATAAGTTAGAGGAATTTCAACTTAGATCTTTATCAGCCATCCTGGTTATTATTTAACAGGATTTTCAAAGATTTAAAAGAAATAAATTCAAAAAAGTGTCTTCTGAAGATTAGGGTGGGAAATGATTTAAAAAGGCTAAACTGGGGCCTCCCCTGGTGGAGCAGCGGTTGAGCGCTGGGCTGCAAAGCTACCTGCAGCCTCTGCAGCGCTGGTTCAATCCCGGCTGCCTGAGAGGGTCCCACATGGCACACAGACCTCTCCTGCCTTGCCTGCTGCTCCCCTCAGCAGTGTATTTTGTCATTCTGTCTGTTCTGTTCCCTGCTCTGGCTCTGGTGAATTCTCTCACCCTCCAGTGCTTCTGACTATATCCAGTGCTTGTGTAAATAAATAAATAAATCTTTAAAAAAAGAAAAGGTTAAACTGAAGTGAAAACCATTCTCAGTCCAGAGGGAAACTGAGGGGCTACACAACTGACAAGGAAAAGATATAAGAATGAGAACAGAAGAATGAGAGAAGTGTCTAGAATAACCTAGAATCTAGAAACTTCTCCACCAAATTGCTTTTCTCCTCTATGACTATAACTGCTATATTATGTAACTAGTTTATGAACATTGTTAAGGAGTTCATTTTTTTAAGGTTTTATGTTTCATAAATCTTCTGATTTTCCGACATACCTAGTACCATTAAGTACAGCAACTTCCAAGTTTGAGCAGAATCACAAAAAAGTCACTATCTTGTTGAGAACTAGTAAATAATGTAAGTCAACAAGAACACTGTGTCAGAGAAATCTTGAATAAACAAAAGATTTCTGTACATTTCATATTTTGAGGTAATTTCAAAATTGCATATGTCAACTATTTCATGTGGATTTATATACTACAAATATCAGAACTGAGTATCTCACAATAAGAACTCTAACATTTCTTAAATGACTTAAGACCAATTGAGGTCCAAGTCTAGAACTTATGATTATATTGTAACATGTATAGTTTAAGGGACAGTACATTGAATTAAAAATCAGTTTGAATTTTAACTACCCAAGGGAGAATGCATCTATAGGAAGTCTATACATGTATTTAATTTATGGCATATGACAACAAATGTGATTTTTATAAAAAAGACTAGGTTGTCATAGAAGGGCACAAAGCTGAGAAAATGATGAAAGGATAAAAAAGATAGATGATGATAGAAGAACTGAAAAACAAAGATCCGCCATATTCTGTTTCTCTCTAAATTTTATTTTAAGCAGTATTTGTCTATGCCTAATCTTTTTATCTTTGTATAGATTGAAAATGTTAATGTAATGTATTAGATCAATAAAAATTAAAAAGCATCAACTATGCATGCCAAAAGTCACCTATGCATTGCACTTTAGAGCTGCAAGACCTTTAAAAAACAATCTTCTTTGAGTATCACTGTAGTGTCATATATAAGGCAGTCTAAGTAGGTTTTGGGTATCTGGTCCAGTCTCTTTCAACTTCATTGTACTGTTTCCAAGATGCCTAAAATGTGAATTTTCACTACGTAGACATTTGTAGAATTAAATGCATTTTGGAAATATTTTTAAAATAAAATGTGAACGAAAATTCCAGATAGTTGTACCATGTCAACTCATATATGTGGAGCAACGTGTCAGCAGCATAAGCTTGGTTTAACTTAACAAATGTCTTTTTTTAATTAATTTATTTATTTATACAAGCACTGGGTACAGTCAGAAGCACGGAAGGGTGAGAGAATCCACTAAAGCCACAGCGGGGAGCAGGTCAGGCAGACTGACGAAGTACACTGCTGAGGGGAGCAGCGGGCACGGTAGGAGAGATCTGTGCTCCATGTGGAACACTCGCCCGGTGGCCGGGGATCAAACTGGTGCTGCAGAGGCTGCGGGCAGCTTCGCAGCAGCCCAGGGCTTAACCTCTGTACCACCAGGGGAGTTCCTCAATAAATGTCTTAATGACAAAGTAACCGACTCAGCTCTAAACTTTTCCCCCATGATTTAACTTTTTTTAAGGGATTCTTGAGAAAACATGATGTTACACTCAGCTTTGGCTCTCTGCCTCTTATTCATCACAGTTTCTTCCAACCTTGCCATTGCAATCAAAAAGGAAAAGAGACCTCCTCAGACACTCTCAAGAGGTACTGGAATCTCATTTTCTTTTCTCAACTCAGTAATATGGGTTATTTTTAAATTCTTAGTCTTAGAGCAAATTCAACTAACTGGAATATTTTATTGTTTATCACTTTAAAACTGTTGCATCTTTTCAAGAAATAGTGGCAAACTGGTGTGGTTGCTTATAACTTTGGTGACCAGAGTTCTAGTTCATTGATACATCATAATGAAGTTCTAGAGCCCTCAAAATCTTGCCCATTTCTCTGTCCTCTATTTATTAAGGCAAGAAAATAATTTGAAATGATTTTATAAGAATCTCAAGGAAATTGTACTCTGTCCTACCCTCTGACAATTAGTCAATTAGGTGTTTACTATATTGAGTCCAGAAAACAGCTGCAGTAATTTTAAGCATCATAATCTCTATTTGTCATTGCCTATATGCTCAGAAAACATTGATATGTCATTGCCTATATGCTCAGAAAACATTTCTATTTTGTACTTCTGTTTACTTTCCCTTAAGAAACAAATATATCTTCAACCTTAAAGATATATCTCATAAAAAATACTCTCAAAATTTGTTCCTGTATCCCAGGTAACAGAAATGGGAAAAATCATTCTCCACATAGTTAATTAAAAATTAGTAGTACAGGGCCACCCTGGTGGCCTAGGGGTTAAGTCTCAGTGCTGTCACCACTACAGCCTAAGTTTGATCCCAGGCCAGGGAGCTAACCCACATGGCACAGCAGACCACTCCTATCTTGTCCACTGCTCCCCTGGGCAGTGTATTTCAGTAAATTTGCCTGTTCTGCTCCCCATTCTGCCCACTCTGTCTCTGGTGAATCCTTTCACACACACACACACACACACACACACACACACACACACACACCCCACACCTCTGACCTGCACCCCAGCTTTTCTACACAAAAATGAATAAAATCTTTAAAAAATAAAAAATAGTATGACAAAACACAAAAGTCTTGTTCAGAACATGGAATGGCAATACAAATAGAGCAGAGACCAACTACAGCATTATTTCACATTCTAAAATATTAACATTCTTTCCAAGTTCATGCATTCCTTAATAGATGCATTGGCAATTAATATTCAGCCAACTTAATTTTACTTCAGTTTAACAACAGAAATGTAAATCTACAAAATCAGTATATTTTTGCAAAAGAAATGAGGAAAATTTTCTAAGTATAATCTATCATGTGTCTCTTTATATTAACACAATAATTAAAAAACAATGAGCTCAGGGCCTTAAGGTGCCAAGGACAAAACTAACCATTTCCCTTAAGGGTCCTGTAGGAACAACATGCATAACTGTAAAATAAGGCACCAACAGTCCATGTATTCACTTTCAACTGTCTATAAAAACTTTTCAGTGAATTTTATGAAGAATATACCAACTATGTATAGTAACTTTCAAACAACTTGATGAGTCTGCTATTTCAGTTATTTAAAAACTACTTTAATACAGGGGGGTTGACAGATATCAGCTGAAAACTATTATTAAGAATTGATATGCATTTAGTTAAGTCTTTTACCATCTATTTTCATGTAGGGAACAATTGAAAAAATGAAGCTCAGAATAAAAGAGTCAAGGTAGAGATGAGAGGGAAGAGTTTGGGTACAAGGAGAATAGCATAGGGAGCCCCTTAGGGCTGGGGATGCAGAGTGGGGATGCAGCACCAGTTAAGAGAGTATTAGGGAGACAAAGAAAATTAATTGGGAAAAGGTAATAAATTGTTCAAGAAAAACAGTTACCTAAAAAAATCCTTACTTCACACAGCACCTAGTCCAGTACCTGATACATAATGGTTATCAATAAGTACATATTGGAAAAAGAGTAAAATTTAAGAGAAGTATGCAAAGAAAGAACCACAGATAGAATAAATGAACAGAGAGCTTGAAGAGAGCTTGTATTCTATACCACACTTGGCCTATTGTGATTATGAGATAAAAACAATTATAATACAATATGACTCCTCAACAAGGTTATGAATGAATCGTTCAAGAGCGGGACTTACAGTGTTCTATCTTTTGGGTACCCCATGCTAAGAGGAGTAAGGCATCAGAAGATGTTCCTTTAATGTTGTGGAACTAAGTTGAATAGAAGCTAAAAAGAATAATTTTTCCCATAGCTAAAGTTCCACCATTAAATACAACTGGAAACAGAATAGGGAAATTAAGATGGAGCCCAATCTCAGTGGCTGTTTCTAGACTATTTGTTAAGCCCAAATTTACTATTAAGTTTCATGTGTTCATGTCGCCAAGTAAAGTTGCACAAAAATTCCTTCGAGACTATTACAGATTGAAAGGGTTTCTGCTAATTAAACTGAAACAAGGTGTTTTCTAAAGCTTCATTTAGATGGATACCAATAAAATTAGACAAAAATTAACCATGATGGTAAGAGTGCAAAATAAGGAAACTATTTTGAAAACAGTCAGCAGTTTCTCAAATGATTAAATATAGAGTGACCCTACAGTCCAGCAATTCCATTCATAAGTATATACCCAAGAGAAATTAAAACATATGTCCACACAAAAGCTTGTACACAAATGTTCATGGCCATAAACTCTTGTGTAGCTGAATAAAATGCAGTCTGTTGATATAATGAACTAATACTTAGCCATGTAAAGGAACAAACTCTTACATGCTACAACATGGATGAACCCTGAAAATATATTTTAAAAAGGCATTTAGTCATAAAAAATCACATATATGATTCCATTTATATGCACTATCCAGAATAAGGAAATCTACGGAAACATCAAAACAGGAAGTAGATTGATTAGGGATTCTTTGGACTGGAAGATAGAGGAAGTAGGGCTTGAGAGCTAAGGGTTACAAGCTTTCTCTTTTAGGTGATAAAAATATTCTATTATTGGTTGTGGTGATGGTTGCAAAATTCTCATTATACAAAAAGGTGCATACTTCCCATGGATGAATTGTATTGGCATGTAAGTTATATTTTCATAAAGCTGTTAGCAAAACAAACAAACAAACAAAAAAACCAAAAAACCCACCAAAAAGCAAAAATCTTAGAATCATTTTATCTTGCTCCATAATTCTTGGTCACCATTTAGCCACAGTATTAAATCCAGAAATCTCAGAATGACAACACTTGAAACATAATAGAAAATAGGGTTACCAACTAGCCTGCAAATATTTCTGTTTTCAAATGATTCAATCTTTGTCATCTGTAGAGCAAGCCATTTCCTAAAAATACTTTGGACTATCTCTGGATATGCTGTGCATTTCTAACGTTAAAATATTTAACCTGTAATACACATTCCTAATTACTCATATCACTTCTTTAAAGGCTTATAGGCTCTCTATTCACTGCTTTCTGTTTCACCTTCACTCTTCTAGATGCTTCTAAAAGATCTGTGATTTAATGTGTCTCTCAATCAAGAACTTCCCACACCAGAATTCTTTACATGTCAGTACTCAAAGCTGAATTTGGAATTCTTTTCCCACAATGTGTACTGATTTCAAAAGGATCACCATCTTTTGGCACTTAAATAAAATGGCAAGGTCCAAGGTATTCTGACAGATTTACAAAGTATGAAAAGATTAACTGTTATTTCCTCCTGCTGATTCTGAAAGCCAGGGATTTTGCATGGTCAAGAGATGTCCTCTCAATCACCACTAATCATAACAACATTTAATGAACACTCACTTGATTCAAGGCCATGGACCTTGAAGTTTGAAACACAGTCACAATACCTTAGCATTGTAATCGGAAAGAGTAGCAACGCATGTATTTAGTTATAATTGTATGTCCTCTGTATCATATGTCAGACAACTACTTGGTAACTTAGTTAAATACCAGAGCTCTTCTGTGGTCCTGGATTAATGCATTCACTTCCCTCTTCTATTCTAGGGTGGGGAGATGACATCACATGGGTACAGACTTATGAAGAAGGTCTCTTTCAAATTCAAAAAAGGTAAAACACCTCTAGTTAATCTTAACAGATCACATTTGTTGATAGGAGGGTCAGAAACTATCATGTTAGCTTTTGAAAGATTAACACACACAGGTATTTACACTGTTCTTCTGTGATTTCTTTGGATAAAGAGTTGCCCTTAGGATTTTTGTTTTATAAAAAGCACTCAAAATACCTTGTATTAGTATTTTTATATCAGTATTTTAATTAGCCAAGCAAGCTCTTAAATATAAACTGTATGAACAAAACAGTATCACTAATAGATGTGCTACAACTTAAATAGGAAATTGATAGAGTGGCAATAGTTAGGGCTGTCTGATTAGCAGAACAATTTGGAGAGTATTCTTTAAAATCTTTATTTACAATAGGTCAAATATTTACTTATTCTCCATTACTGTATGCCAGGCACTGTCCTTATGTGCAATGGATAAGAATGATATAACTTGTATCTTTAAAGATGGACTAAATCTTTAAAGATGAAGATGAGAAATTTGTATTTTTAAAAGCTCCTTAAGATTTTTTATCAAATATCTAAAGAATATTCTATTACAATGCTTCTTAAAGAAGATGGAAAGACATCAAATGAAAATTGTATAAAACACTGTGTCAACATTGGAAATTATTATTCAAAAAAAAGATGTCACAGAACATTATCAATTCCAAATAGAAATGTGATAAATGACATATTAGCAAAGAGCAGATAACAGAACATTTTGAAAACTACACTGTGATTGGGCCTCCCTTGGTGGCGCAGCCGTTGAGCGCTGGGCTACGAAGTTGCCCACAGCGTTGGCAGCACCGGTTTGATCCCTGGCCACCGGCGAGGGAAAAAAAATTGAAACAGGCCTCCCTGGTGGCACAGGGGTTAAAGGCACAGCACTATCAAGCTATCGCCAGCCACTGCAGCATGAGTTCCAAAGAATATTTTGTGACACATGAAATTTACAAGGAATTCAAATTTCAGTGTCACCACGTCAAATTTTACTCTAGCACAAGCACATCTTTTTGTTACATTAGATTTTTTTTTTTAGATTTATTTATTTATTTATTTATACAAGCACTGGGTACAGTCAGAAGTGCAGGAGGGTGAGAGAATTCACCAGAGCCAGAGCGGGGAACAGAACAGGCAGACCAACGAAGTACACTGCTGAGAGGAGCAGCAGGAGCGGCAGGAGAGGTCTGCGTGCCATGTGGAACCCTCACCTGGCAGCCAGGGATCGAACCGGCACTGCAGAGGCTGCGGGCAACTTTGCAGCCCAGCGCTCAACCGCAGCGCCACCGGGGAGGCCCACATTAGATATTTTCTATGGCTGCTTTTGTACAATAATGACAGAGTTGAACAGTAGCCAATGAGATCATGTGGTCTGTAAAACCTCAAATATTTACTATCAGTCTCTTTGCTGAAAAGTTTTTGAGTTGTTCTTTTAAATTTTCCCTACCTCAATTTCTGCCAGAAATACAAGCTTTTCTTGAAAAAGAATAGTGTCTTGGTGTGAAGTCTAACCAATTTCATTGTTGGTGAACTGTTATATTTTAATTTTTCTCTTACTCTAAATAACATGGAAGTCAATTAACAACCATAAAAACTACCTTTCATGGGTAAGAATCAATATGACAACTGAAAAACTCATTGACAGGGAACTGTCACTGAGATTGAAATTGAACACTAATTTTTTTTCAAGATTTATTTATTTATGCATACAAGAGCTGGGGTACAGGCCAGAGGTGTAGGAGCCCCTACAACTGAGGATTCAACAGAGACAGAGTAGGGGACAGAACAGGCAGACTGACTGAAGTTCACTACTGAGGGGAGCAGCAGGCAAGTCAGGAAAGGTCTGCTGCACCATGTGGGCTGCTCCCTGCCAGGCGGGGGATAGAACTCATGCTGCTCAGGCTGCAGACAGCTTCACAGGTTGCGTCCTAACACCCCGCCTCCCTGGTGGTGAGGGAGGCCCTGAACATTCATTTTTTTATAACAACAGTATGTAAAAATGGTCAAATAAACTTTTTGTAAAAACTAGAAAAAAAATTTAAAAAAATAAACCTAAATAAAAATTTTGACTCCTGAAATCTTATATCAGGTCTTCACTGGAAAGGAATATTTTGTTCATAATATCCTTTCATCTCTGGAGACAGAATTGATTTTTTTTTTTCTAGTACTATAGTCTACATAAGAATCATATGCTGGGCCTCCCTGGTGGCGTTAAGATGGAACCTATGAAGCTGTCCACAGCCACTGCAGCATAAGTTCTATCCCCAGCCAGCCAAGGAGCTACCCACGTGGTGCAGCAGACCTCTCCTGCCTCAACCACTGCTCCCCTCAGCAGTGTACTTCAGTCAGTCTGCCTGTTCCCCACTCTGTCTCTGGTGAAATCTCTCACCCTCCATACCTCTGATTTAAAAAAAAATCATATGCTAAGTTTATAAACTACAGATATTCTTGGACTCCACCCTCAGAAATTCTTATTAAATGGGCCTGGGGCAGAGTCTGAAAATTTACATTTCCAATGTATCCCCTGGTGAGACAGGCTCCCAGGTCTGGGGCTGTGTTTTGAAAAACACTGCTATCGACTACATTGTTATGACTTGGCAATCTGAGATTTTTACTTTGTCTTGTTGGGAGGACTAAATTTTAAATCTAGTTTCACTTTAAATTTTGATTCAAATTTAACCTGTTGATTTAATTTTACAATCTTTCAGTAACAAGCCACTGATGGTTATTCATCACTTAGAGGATTGCCAATACTGCCAAGGTAATTCTAGCTTCTGAGATCTTATTTCCAAAATGAAGTAGAAAAAGTGATCTGATCAGAATTGTTAAAATGGACTCAGCAAATGCCAATTAAAGAACCAAAAAGACTACTGCCAGAGTACTACCATTTTACTGAGTACTCAAAAACTGCAATGATTGAGAGCTATTGAATATATTTGTAGTATATATCCTTTAGAATTTTACCTCTCTCTCATCCCCTCAAAAAAGAAAAATGGTGGAAAAAATTACTGAAGGAAATGTTGTTTTAAGCAATGAGTGAATGAGATCTATCAAATTATAAAAGTGGTGGTTTCATTAATGTGATTATCGCTGGATGTCTCCCATTGAGGGACAAATTGACAATGTGCTGGTGAACTATTTATTCACAAGTTATATATGCAAACAAGTACAAAATGTTAAGTTTATTTTGCTATGTTATAGTAAAGGTACCCTTATTCCTAAAACTAACTGGTGTTATGTTTTCTCCCATAGAACTAAAAAAAGCATTTGCAGAAAATAAAGAAATACAAGAAATGGCTGAGAATAATTTCATCATGCTGAATCTCGTGGTATGAGAACTTTACAATGTTTCTAACACAACTCAATAGAAAATTTAAAACTTTTTTCTATCTAAAGTGTTGGTAGATAATGGAATGTTATATCGACTGTAAAAAGCAAAAATAAGCAATTTACAAAAAACCTTGTTCACTTAACTTACTTTTTGAATTGTCAAAGACAATCCAAAATAAAAAATAATCCAATCTAGTAAGATTCATTATTTTCTTCTGCTAGCATGAGACTACTGATAAGAATTTATCACCTGATGGACAATATGTACCTAGAATCATGTTTGTGGGTATGTATGTAATCTCATTTCATCAGGACAACAAAATTACTAGAATTATTAGCTTTTTTGCTTTATTTTTTAATGCTGATTGTTTTAAATGAGATTTTCATAATGAGCATAATATAGTATATGCAGATATCAATTTATAATCATAAAATTTATACCTGAAATCTGTTATAAATCAATGCAATCAATAAGATTTTTGAAGTGCTAATTCTATACTTTTTCAAATTCTATACTTTTTAAAGCAAAGTCATTACTGACCTGATCAATAACAATCATTAGTTCTACAACCACAATTCACTGTATCTATAATTTATAAATTTTAAATACATTCAAAAAATTAACTCATTCTATTAAATCAATATCACAGTGTTGACAGTCATGACACATTAAAATGAGTTTAGATTAGTCTATAATAAACTCACATTTATGAAAACTGACTTGCCTATAAATTTACTTGACATTTATTTTAAAGTAATGCAGCATGATTTTAAGAACATATTAAGTAATATATCAATAACTTATTTTTTCTTGACAGATCCTTCTTTAACAGTGAGAGCTGATATTACTGGAAGATACTCTAACAGATTATATACATATGAGCCTCAGGATTTACCAGTATGTAAGTATTCACAAATTATCTTGAACAGTGGTACTGACACTTGACTGTTCAAAAATCAATGAAACCCCATATCCGGGCTCCCCAAAACAATGCTATATGCAAATAAGCATCAGTGAGGCTGATGGTGGTAGCATTGGATGAGCAAACTCTTTGTTCTCACCAAAATCAGAATTTCTGGGACATCTCAGAATGTCTAATGGAATGTCTAATGGTTCTTGTGCTGACTAAATTTTGAGACCAATGAAAAGAATCTAGTGCAGGGCCTTCCTGGTGGCTCAAGGGGTTAAGCACCACACTGTAAAGCAATCTGAAGCCTCTGCAGCATGAGTTCGATCCCTGGCCAGCCAGGGAGCAACCCACGTGGCGAAGCAGATCTCTCCTGTCTTGTCCACTGCTCCCCTCAGCAGTGTATTTCAGTCAGTCTACCTGTTCTGTTCCCCACTCTGTCTCTGGTGAATCCTCTCACCCTCCGCATCTCTGGACTGTGCCCCAGCTCTTATATGCATAAATAAATAAATCTTTAAAAAAAAAAAAAGAATCTAGTGCACATTAAAATTGAACTATAAAGGAGTAAATCCATTCTTCTGGTCTCAATGATCACATGTGATTCCCTCTACTAACAATCTTTACAACATTCACTACCACTATATTTAATAAAATAACTGTCAGATACAAAATTATCAATTAATACATATAATACATTCCCTCAAAACCTTCATGACAACTTTGCTTAGCATAAAGCTGATCAACCAGCTCAAAATGGTCTAATATTTAAATTTATATGTTTAGAATGAAATTCTTTAATGTTTCAGGTAAATTCCCATGTTCTCATAGCTATTAATTTAAACAGACCAATTTTGATTTGGGATTAATAGATTATAACATGTGTTATTTTCATTTTGTAATTGAATAATATATTTACTTTTATTTCAGTGATAGAAAACATGAAGAAAGCATTAAAACTTATTCAATCAGAATTATAAGGAATGGCCTCCAAAAGGTAAAACATCATGAAGAAAATATTAACTGATTAATACTAACTGAAAGTATATGGATTTTGTAGCATTACCATTTAGATTTTTAATGTGCTGGCAAAAAGATATTTCAATAAATGTCAAAACTTGAGTGTGACAATGTAGTAGTTTGATTTCTGTCATTGTAAATAAGGCTTGTCATGAAGTGAGAGTTATGGTGGAGAAAGGAATACCTAAATAAGAGATGGCTGCATTGGTTATCTATATTTCATTATTGGTCAGTAACTCCATCAGGTAAGCTATTGTTAATTTTCCTCCCTCACATATACTGAACCCGCTAGTGTGGTTCAGAAATAAACTACTTGCGTGTGCCGAAACAAATGGATGCATCTCAGTGGTGGCACAGGGGTTAAAGTCACAGCACTATCAAGCTATCACCAGCCACTGTGGCATGAGATCCATCTCCAGCCAGGGAGCTAACCCACACGGCACAGCAGACCTCTCCTGTCTTGCCCACTGCTCCCCTCAGCAATGCATTTCAGTAGATCTGCCTGTTCTGCTTCCCCCTCTGTCTCTGGTGAATTCTCTTACCCTCCCCCTCATCCCTCTGGTGAATTCTCTTACCTTCCCCCTACATCCCAGTTTTGTATGCATAAATAAAATAAACCTTTAAAAAAATGGAGTTAGCCATTTTCTTCTTTTCTTCCTTCAAATTAAGACATTTAAACACTACAATAAATCAAAATATAGCTTTAAAAAAAATCTAACTTTAGAGCCTCCTTGGTGGCGCAAGGGGTTGAGATGCAGCACTATGAAGCTGTCTGCAGCACAAGTTCAATCCCCCGCCAGGGAGATGACCCACATGGCGCAGCAGATCTCTCCCGTCTCGCTCGCTGCTCCCCTCAGCAGTGCGTTTCAGTGGGTCCGCCTGTTCTGTTCCCCACTCTGTCTCTGGCGAATCCTCTCACCCCACACACACACCTGGCCTGTGCCCCAGCTCTTTTATGCATTAATAAATAAATCTTTAAAAAAAAATCTAACTTCACATTTTCCTTTAACTATGAGTGAATATTTAATACCTTAAATGTTTTTAAGTAAAACGTATGACCTCAGGAAGACTGAAAATTTTCTCCAGTTATCTAGCAGGAGAGGATTATATCCATTCCAAAATTACCAAACATCCAACCACCAATACAATTCTCCCCACAAAGCATTTGGAGTAACAGCGCCATTTCTTCCATTGCTTTAAATAACAGCAAAAAATGCCTGCTAATGGAAAACCACAATCATCTGGGAGTAATTCTCCGGAGAGAATTTTTCGGGAGGACAGAAATTCTTCGAACACACAATATTTGATTGCACTTATCAAATTGGAATTATCTTTGAGTTAAAAAGTACACTTTGACAAAAGACAAATATGTAATGCTTATGTTATAAATAGCTGATTAAGGGCTCCCCTGGTGGCGCAAAGGGTTAAGCACCACACCATGAGGCAATTCGCAGCCTCTGCAGCATGAGTTCGATCCCCAGCTGGCCAGGGAGCAACCCACATGGCGTAGCAGACCTCTCCTGACTTGCCCGCTGCTCCCCTTAGCAGTGCATTTCGGTCATTCTGCATGTTCTGTTCCCCACTGTCTCTGGTGAATCCTCTCACCCCCCACATCTCTGGCCTGTAACCCAGTTCTTGTATGCATAAATAATCTTAAAAAAAAAAAAAAACCCAGGGGGCCTCCCCTGCTGGCGCAGCGGTTGAGCTCCAGGCTGCAAAGATGCCCACAGCCTATGCAGCGCCAGTTAGATCCCCGGCCACCGGTGAGGGTCCCACCAAAAAAAAAAAAAAAAAAACTTTTAAAAAATAAATAGCTGATTAATTCCTATGTTTCATGAGTCAGAGAAAGAAAGAGTCCCTCAGGGTTTTATCTGATCATTAGTCTTTTCATCTTAATAGACTTTTAATAAACTGATCTGTTTGGATAGAAATAGGTTGCATGATCATCAGTAATAGATACCCAAGTATCCTATTTGCAAAGAATATATTAAAGATCCTATTTTTTTTAAATAATCATTAGTTTATATCACTGTTAGTACCTTGCAAAATAGAGGATCTCCCCTAACAGATGCAGTCACCATAGTGCACCCACTTACCAAAGCACCCACATCTACCACCATGTCCACTGTGCTATCTCCCCAATTTGTCTTTATGTCACGCCCACCTGCTCCCCCTTAGGGTGCTTCAGTTTTTTGGTTAGCTTTCAAGAGTTAAGGAGTTTATTTTTATTTTTATATTTTAGATTAAAATCTGTTGATTTTAACTAATGCCCTGAGTCAAAGTGCAGTGCATTTTCTGGCTTAACTACTGAACTTATTAAAATAATGCAGCTGATTCCACTGTTACATAAATAGTGCATCAGAGACAGAAAATATCAGTGATCATTTTAGTAAACTGAGACTAGATCAGCTGATAATTTAGTTGTTGTTTTAAGAATAAACAAAATAGATAATTCACTTAATTCACTTATTTTTCTTTGATCTGTATAAAATATTACTTAATAAATTATTTAAACAAAATGAGCCATCATATTTTAAAAAGCAGAAGTATAGTTTATTATATATAATTTACTTGTGCCTATAATTATACATATACTAACACTTATATACATGCAATTAGTTAATAATTTACATTAGTCATGTACCCTTGTCACCAATTTAACGTCTTTCTCTGCCATACTTTGACAATTGACATTATATCCTAGTTGATATTTCTACCTAATTTGTTCATAAAATTAGTGGTTTGGATCAAACACTTCCTAGCTTTGAATTGTAGGACTACACTTAGAATATACATGTATATATAACTTCACTTCTATTACTTTTATAACCTCCAGAAATATACTTATTCCTTCTCTAACACAACCAATGTTATGAATTAAATTATTAATATCAGCTATCTGAAATAGCATGCAAATTCTGTACATGTAAAAATTTTCATATATGAGCTATGAGAACTTTCGTTTGTGTTTCAAAGACATGTGTCAAAAAAATCTCAAAAACAGATTAGAATAGGTTATCAGGAAAGCGTAAGATGTCCATTTTTATTTAGAGAAAAACAACAATGTTCTCAGTATAAGCACATCCTATGTAATATTTGTAACAAATTTATACTAAATATTTTTTTTTCTGTGACATTCACATTAAGCTGGGTGACAGGCCTTTTATTTACAAATACTGGAACCACAGATTTTAATTATTGCAGCAGATGCTCCTCCTCTATTCTCCCTCCTTTTATTTACTACCTAAAATAGCAACATTACTTTTATGTTTCAAATCAATCTGTCAATTCATGAGTTCGAAAGCTCAAGCAAAGTATAGCATTTACTCTTTCCTAGTTATTCAAACAATCCTACTCTCTACCAGATATTGTGGACACAAAGATGAACTAGGTAAGAGTGAGGTAGTTTCAGTATTTATCACTGATGGGAGATAACTTCTTACTAAGTAAGGAGGATGGATGACTTGGGAGTAGCAGAGAAATGGCCAAAACTTCCAACAGGGCGTTGAGGCTTCCATAAGATGCAGCAATTGTGAATATTGATACAGAATGTATTCCACCGTTATGGATAGGGTATCCATATATCCTATTTGCAAATATTAAGGAGCCTATTTTCTTTTTTTTAGAGAAGTAATTTTTTTTTAATTTTTATTTTATTTTATTTTATTTTTTTAAATAATAAATTTTATTTTTATATTCCCCCATACAATTGCAAACACCCCATTCTGACCCCAATCCTTCCCCTCCCGCCCCCCACCCCCCAAAAAGTGTCTCTGGTTCATAGTTTTTTGTTGATTTTGATTTTCACTTTCTTATATTCATTTTCCTGGTCCCTTATTTAAGTTTTCTAGATTCCTGCTATGAGTGAGACCATCCGGTATTTTTCTTTTTCTTTTTGGCTTATTTCGCTGAGCATGATCCCTTCCAGCGCCATCCATGTTGCTGCAAATTGCATGTGTTTATCTTTTTTGAATGCTGAGTAATATTCCATGGTATATATGTACCACATCGAGAAGTAATTTTTTTAAAGATTTATTTATGCACACAAGAGCTGGGGTACAGGCCAGAGATGGGGGGGGCGGGTGAGAGGATTCACCAGAGACAGAGTGGGGAACAGAACAGGCAGATCTACTGAAATACACTGCTGAGGGGAGCAGCGGGCAAGACAGGAGAGGTCTGCTTCACCTTGTAGGTTGCTCCCGGGCCGGCCAAGGATTGAACTCATGCTATAGAGGCTGCGGATAGCTTCACAGTGCAATGCCTAACCCCTTGCCAACAGGGAGGCCCAAGGAGCCTATTTTTTTTAAGTACCATTGGTTTATGTCATCATTAGTATTTTGTAAATATAGGCTCTCCCCCTCCCCATGCAATATATTTTCTCTTTCTCTCACACACTCACACACCCTACACAAAATAAATTACGTGAATTCTGGGTCAGTATCCACAACAGGATGCTATTGAATGTGTAACTCGTATGGTGTTTGCAATGATTAACTATGAATATCATTTTATGAACAGTTTCATAAAAGATGGAATAAATCTACTGTCCACACCTTTGTAGTCATACAAGTAGATTTTTTGCCAAGCATTGACTATTACCATTTCTGGAAGTATATTATACTTTTTCTCCAGGGTAGGATGTTATTGTAAGTCAAATCGTATTCCCCTAAAATTCATGGGTAGAAATCCTAAACCCCCAGTACCACAAAAAGTAACCTTATTTGCCAGAAAAAATCTTTGAAGAATATAGTTCATTACTCTAGATGAGGTCGTACTAGAGTAAGGAGGGTCTCTAAATCCAGTGAGACTCGTGTCCTTATCCAAAGGGGACATTTGTGTCCCCTGAGTGCACAGAGACATGCACTCAGACAAAATAGCATGTGAAGATGAAGGCTGAGATTTGGAGATTTGGGCCATACAGCAGATGCTATGGACACAGCAGTTTGCCAATAAACGACCAGAGCTACGTAAGTGGCATGGAAGAGATTCTTTGTAGCTCTCAGGAGGAACCAGTCTTACCAGCACCTCCACCTCAGACTTCTAGTCTCCATAACTGTGAGATAACCATTGTCTATTATTTACACCCCGCTGTGTGTGCTACTTTGCTATGACAACCTAGCAAACCAGTGCAGATGGTTCTCCCCTGCAGTGCCAGCAAGGCACTACAAGGTCTCTATGGACCCAGGCAGAGAGGTAAAGGAGTAGTCCTGGGGCTGGGGCCCGCAGTGGATTTTTCAGACTTTTAATGATCTTTCTACACCATTTGTCATGAGGCAACCAGGTGCAGGGAAGGTAGGGAGGCCAGCTAGCCAAGAGGTCTGCTAGCCCCAGGGGAATCTACACTCTTTCTTGTCTCTAACATTCGAAATCTCTCCTGGTCTCTCCGCTGACCTCTACTACACTCTGCCCCACAGTCCTCTGCCCCCTCCGGTCCTCCACTGCCGTGGCTGTGTCACCACCCTTATATGCTGTAGGGTAAAGAAAATGTCAGGCCTTTCTGCCCTTCCGCCATCAGGATAGATGATGGATCCTTGTCCTGAATGCATGCCTGATGGCGGGCACCTGGAATAGGGTGTGGGCATAGGTAGATGGGATTCAGCTGAGTTAAGACTGTGCTTTTAAGGGCGGCGTCATAGGGGGACGCCAGCAGCAGCACCAGTAGCAGCAGCAGCAGCAGAAGTCGCAGCAGAAGCTGAGAAACAGCCAAGAAGCAGCAGAACGAACGCCAGAGAGTCCAGATAGAGTGAAGACTTGCTGGGGGCTGGGAGGCCTGCCAGCCTCCCAGCCCCCAGCCAGCACCCCTGCCTGCCATATGCCTGGTGAACCCCAAATAAAAAACCTGCAAAACTACTGAGGACTCTGACTCCTCCTTTACCCGGTCTGCATGGGATCAGAAAACCTGCACTGTGCCCAGTCCGGCCTTTACATATGCTCAGTCTCTGGCTCAGGTGTGCCCGTCACCCATGCCCCCACCTTACTCCAGGTGCCCCCATCAGGCACCCGTATAAGACCACAGGTGTCAATTATTGATGTTAATGGCAGGAGGGTGGAAAAACCATGATCACTTCCATTTACCCTACATCCTTCCCTTCCCCAATTTGCAACTCACATGATGGGTAAGGAGACAAATCCTCCCAACACAAAAAAAGCACCATTCAAGGAAAAATCTTAGTTTGTCAGTTTCTACTTCCACCCTCCCAACAATTTCTGTCCATTTAAATGTTATTTCAATTCCTAAAGAGCTTCAAATGATTCAGTCAGGTTTATGAGATAACTAAAACCAATGCTTTTAGTTAATTGAAAACAATTGATTGAATTGTTAATTGAAAACAAAAGCTATAATTGATTTAATTGAAAACAAAAGTTATACCGAGAAGAAAGACCTGATGACACTATTTCATATTTTCAGTTATTATTAAACATATATTGCACCCTTCCTATGTTCTAGGCACTGGGTTGAGGCCCTGGCATGCATTAATCCCCACAAACACCTTACCACAAATGTTAAATACTGTTATCCTCATTTTGCAGTTAGCTTTACATTTTACAGTTAGAAGGAGTTAGCTGGGACCTGATTATGTCCAATTACTTAGATTTAAAAGAAGACGCCACACAGCTAGTTCGCTGGGTGTAGGGTAAGGTAAAAGTATCAGGCTTTTGGGCCTCTCCTGTTGGCACAGCGGTTGAGTGCTGGGCTGCGAGGCTGCCCACAGCCTCTGCAGCACCGGTTCATTCCCCGGCCACTGGCGAGGGTACCACCACCACCAAAAAAAAAAAAAGGATCAGGCTTTTCTGCCCTCCCGCCATTAGGATAGATGAGGGAACCCTGTATTCCAGAACGCATGCCTGATGGCGGCACATGAAGTGAGTACACCTGGGCTGAGAGCCTGAGTTTATAAGGGCGGCATTGCGGGGACGCCAGCACAAGCCAAGAATGAGCAGAAGCTAAGAGAAGAAGAGAAGCAGAGAGAACGCAAGAGAGAGCCCAGATAGAGTGAGGATTTGCTGGGGGCTGGGAGGCCTGCCAGCCTACCGGCCCTCCAGCACCCCTGCCTGCCACGTGCCCTGTAAACCTAAATAAAAGACCTGCAAAAGCCACTGAGGATTCTGACTCCTCCTTTACCATGTCTGCTGGATCAGAAAACCTGCTCAGTGCCCTGTTTCTGTCCCTACAGTGGGGGTACTCAACTCCAGCAAGGTTTGCCTCCAGAATCAAGTTATCACCGTGCACCTGCTCTGCCTTGTATTTGTATGTTGTGAAAAACATGACTTAATCCAAACTGACATTGTACAACACCTGAAAATATTTCGAGTATGTCCTTATAAAAGGGGAATTCACATTAATTTGTAGTTTATAGAAAAAATAATGTAGGCAGGCGCGCCATTCCCAGCTTTGAGCCTCCACCCCCAGCAAACCAAAAGATAAGCTTCTATCAAATTTGGTGACTCACCGTAACAGGAGGCACAGCCTGAGAATCTTAGGGGCCTGGATAGGAGGGGCAGGATAACATAATTGCAATAACCAGAACATTCCTCATCCTTTAAAATCACAAACCTAAATGATGTAGAATTCTTCAATTATAGCGCTATCCTCTGTACAAACATGAAAAGTTTAAAGAAGCCAGTTTACCTGTGGGTGTACTTTCCAGTTTCTAAAAGACGCTCCTGGGGTTACACTTTGCCCTCATGGCGGCCGTCACGCACTACCTGGCGCCCTTCCCTGCAGAGCCGGCTCTGCACAAGTCCTTCCTTCAGCAACTTCTGCTCTCAGGCGTTTGTGGTTAATGCCTCCACCTGTGTATCTGCGTGTAACAATGGCAAGCTGAAGAGAGCAAAGCTTTGGAGACTTGAGACACAAATAAAGAGGAATTAAAACTGTCCCTTTAAAAACCACTGTTCCATTGTATCTTCCTAAAATCTGGATCTTGTATCATACGAAGTCGCACTCTTCTGACTTTATTAACTCTAAAGGGCACCTACAGATTTTATTTCCACTTCTCATATAGTTCTTTGGTTTCCTAAGAAATATTGCAGAGTAAAGCAATATACCCCCATAGAGTGGGTTTAGCTTGATTACTTTCAGAGCTCGATTTGACAAATAACTTGTCTAAATTACCCAGGGAACTTAAATGATCATGCTTCTTGGTTAAGGCATGTTAACATCATGGGAAAACCTTTGTATAATTTTTTTGTGTGCAAAATGTTGACTCTCAACTATAATTCCTATTTACCTTTATGTTTTCTTTCTGTATTAGAGGCTTCCCCAAAGGGCTATCTCAGGTAAGCCCTTCAGAGAAACACTACATGATTGGATCACCCCAAAATGTCTGTCACTTAGAGGGTTTCTTTAAAAAACAGTGAGAGGGCCTCCCTGGTGGCAGAAGGGGTTAAGACACAACCTATGAAGCTCTCTGCAGCCTCTGCAGCAAATTCAATCCCTGGCCAGGGAGATATCAACATGGTGCAGCAGACCTCTCCTGACTTTCCCGCTGCTCCCCTCAGCAGTGTATTTTGGTCAATTTGCCTGTTTGATCCCCAGCCAGGGAGCAAACCCACATGGCACAGCAGATCTCTCCTGTCTTGCCTACTGCTCCCCTCAGCACTGTATTTCAGTCAGTCTGCCTATTTTGCTCCCCACTCTGGTGAATCCTCTCAGCACCTCCCCTCACCCATCGCTGGCCTGTACCCCACACCTTGTAAGCATAATTAAATAAATCTTTGAAAATCTTTGCAGCTGATTTCTCACTTATATCATTCCATGCACTAATCTTTATTGTAAATAATTCACAAATTCACCAATATATCCAAAGCTGTTGGTGTTTTCAGTCTGCTCTTGACTCCATGCTGTAAAAGGATTTCTCTAAGAGAACCTGAAAGTAATCTTTATGGGTTGCAACAAATGTACACACCCTTCTGTAATTTTATCAGGCAATCTTAGTATGGGGCAGCTCAAACAAACCAGTCTCCATAGTGGCAGCTGCCTTCACTAAGGAGCTGGAGGAACAGGATACCAGCCTGTATCCGTCTCCTTACAGGTGGGTGTTGGCTCAAGCAGATGGTGGGTTTACGTTTCTAATGTATTATATATTTCTCAATAGATAAATATTTGCATTGGACTAGAATTAAAAAAAAAATTCCTCAGCTTAGGCTCCAATGACTATCCAAAGTTAAAGGACACCTCAGCATTTAAACTATTATAGGAAGCAGGTGAATGACCCATGAGTCCTATCCTTCCTTTTTCTGTTTAAAACTAACCCTAGCCAATAAAGGAAAGAAGATTAGATGGCAGGACTGTAGTTAGGTGTATTTTAGAATTATTGGACTTTTTCCATTGAAAGAACTCTGAATTTTAGAGTATATGCACCCTTTAACTCTAATAAAGACACTAGTCAATTTCCCAACTTGAGTAGTTGAGAAACTGTGGCTTAATTTTTTTCCCCTGGTAATTTGTATTGTTTCTTTCTATAATATGATACTTTCAGGTTTATCCTCAACAGGAGTGCATTGATGAAGGAATTGGAGTAAATGCACAAGTAGAAGAGAATATTAGTTTCACATTACAACTTTACAGCACAAGTATGCATACCTGTCTCTTCTGCATGCACCTGTTTTTGTGCTTTTGTATTTCATATACTCACTGAAAAGGTGGAGATTAGTATTTGATTTGGCTTCACTGCTGAACCTGAAAGAGCTGCTCCACTACAGGGGGAATGAAGCAGATGAATTTCAAGGAGATGATCACATGAAAAACCATAAACTTCTCCAAAGCAACAACAAAAGAAAAACAAGGTCAGCCATTTGAATGAAAATGAATTCCACAAATGCAGTAAATGTATTTAATTTCTTTAAAATGTGGTATTTTGACTTTTGAAAATTAGTGGGGGGATTTCTTTAAGTGAATACTCCAAAAAGATAAACAGTTTGACCCATAAACTTTCCATAAATGGAAAATTAAATAGAAGAAGATAATCTGATTCATCTAATTACAACAAAAATGCAATCAGAGTGAGACAGAATTTGCAAAGGGTTTTTTGCATTTCCCCCCAGAAAGACTGTCCAGAGAAATGCAGTAATTGGGTCTTGCAATCATCTAAGAGTCGCAAAATCTCAGCAATGACTGTAAAAAGGCAGTGTGGTCAGATCTGGAAGAAAGTAGAACAAAAAAGATAGTCCAGGGTGCATTAAGGAAAGATATGATGAATGTATTACAGAAGATGTAGACAAACACAAGTTCTCTTAATCCCTTTTTTCGAGCTCTCAGTTGCAAATTTGAGAGAATTAGAGGAGAAAAGACAAAGAACTCAAAAGAGCTAGGCTTTGAGTTGTAGCACAGATCTCCATTAATGTTCTATAAAAAACACAAGTGAAATTAGGAATCATTTTTCATTTTGTTGAATGGAACTGTATACTTGGTTTCCCTGAGACCACTTTCAGTGAGGGCGTGGGTGCTCAGACTTCCACACACCCCCACATTAATCCGACACTAGCTTACATGAGATAGCATCAGATTCCACAAGTCAAGTGCTTATTTCCCAAGAGCATCCTTGTCAGGTCAGGAATGGACACAGTGCAGGTTTCTGATCCCATGCAGACTGGGTAAAGGAGTCATCAGAGTCCTTAGTGGCTTTTGCAGGTCTTTTATTGGGATTTACCCAGTACACAGCAGGCAGGGGTGCTGGGGAAGCTGGGAGGCTGGCAGGCCTCCCAGCGTCTCCAGCAGGTCTTCGCTCTATGAGCTCTCCGGCCTTCTCTCGGCTTCTGCTCGGCTTCTTGGCTTCTATTGGCGTCCCCGTGACGCTGCCCTTAAAAAGCACAGTCTTAGCCCAGGTGAATCCCATCTACCTATGCCCACACCCTATTCCAGGTGTCCGCCATCAGGCATGCATTCAGGACCGCAAGGATCCATCATCTATCCTGATGACAGGAAGGCAGAAAAGCCTGACATTTTTCCTTACCCTACAGTCCACCCCCTCAGGGTTTTCTGCCATACTGTCTATATATATACAATTTTCTTAGCAAACATAAACAATGCAGCCATGGCCCACAAAAGCAAATACATCACAATATAACAACAAAATACAACAGAACACAAGTCCAGGCAGGGCCCCAACCTAGCGCAAAAGACAATTATTGGTACCAGCAGATAAGCCACCAAATCTGCTGCCGAAGGCACTGCTCGTACGAGGAAGGGGAATCACTCACGGCATCTACTATAACACACCAGGAGCCGTCAGCCTTCCTGACCTTCTCTGGCTGTAGTCTCGGCTACAAGCCACACACCGCATCCACCCCCAGGATGCACTCATTCTGGGATTGGCGATTCTATTCTGTTGGCGGTAATCGCCAACCCTCGGGGTTTCTGTCTGCTGTCGCTCAAACACTCGGCCTTCATAGCCACCAATGCGACTCGCAGACCCCTGCTGTAGGGTAAGGAAAAATATCAGGTTTTTCTGCCCTCCCGCCATCAGGATAGATGAGGGAACCCTGTGATCCTGAATGCATGCCTGATGGCGGGCACCTGGAGTGGGTACACCTGGGCTAAGACTGCTTTTAAGGGTGGCGTCACGGGGACGCCAGGAGAAGCCGAAGCAGAAGCCTAAAGAGAAGCCGAGAAGCAGCAGAACGAACGCCAGAGAGCCCAGATAGAGTGAAGACTTGCTGGGGGCTGGAAGGCCTGCCAGCCTCCCAGCCCCTCAACCAGCACCCCTGCCTGCCATATGTCTGGTGAACCCCAATAAAAGACCTGCAAAAAAAATACTGAGGACTCTGACTGCTCCTTTACCCAGTCTGCATGGGATCAGAAAACCTGCTCTGTGTCCTGTCCTGCCTTTACACCTGCACTCAGGCCAACCCATTGCACAAGCACATGGGTCGGGGATCCAAACTCTTCATGCGGCCTCTCTTGGGTCCCCTCTTTGTCTTGGTCTTCACCCCAAGCCACGTTCCCCACCCGTCCCCCAAGGATGGGTTCCTCAGCTCCTCACCCTCACTCAAGAATGAGCAGGGCATCACCCACAGGTGATTTTATGAGACTCACAGGTCTTCAACATACTTAGGCTGCTTAACAGCCGCTCAGGGGTTCCCAAACTTAGCATCAGCACCAGCTTTTGCCTTCTCAGCTGGCTTTTCTCCTCTGCCTGGCTCCTGGGCATACACAGGCTGCTTTTGGCCATCAAGGCCCACTGGCCACCCCCAGATTCCCATCTCCGGGGGTGTACAAAGGAAACTGTTCCACCCCCAGAGTCCCAAAACATATCAACCTGCAAGGTCCTCCACCTTCTGGCGGGATTGTCAGTCCAAGTTCATCAGTCCAAGTTCATCAGTCCGAGTCCATCAGTCCGAGTCCGTTAGGCCAAGTTCGTTGGCCTCTTCCTGCATCAGCACTGGCGAGCTCCAAATCGTGGTCCTCTCTTCGCTGATGATTCTTGCTGCCTCAGGGGTCGTTGGCTGGTCCTCTCGGGCAACTCCTCCACACGAAGTCTCATCCTGCAGCTCCTGGACCTCGTCCATCTCCTGTGCCACGATGACGCTGGGATACAGTCTGTTACTCCTTAGTCCCTCCTGGTCTTCGGAGGGCTCCATACCCATCTGCATGGATCATCCTGCTGACTACACCAATTGTAAGGTCAGGAATGGACACAGTGCAGGTTTTCTGATCCCATGCAGACTAGGTAAAGAAGGAGTCAGAGTCCTTAGTGGCTTTTGCAGATCTTTTATTGGGATTTACCTGGTACACAGCAGGCAGGGGTGCTGGGGGGCTGGGAGGCCTCCCAGCCCCCCAGCCCCTAGCAGGTCTTCACTCTATGAGCTCTCTGGCCTTCTCTCGGCTTCTTTTTCTCTTGCTTCTCGCTTGGCTTCTGCTCGGCTTCTTGGCTTCTACTGGCGTCCCTGGATGCTGCCCTTAAAAGCACAGTCTTAGCCCAGGTGAATCCCATCCACCTATGCCCACACCCTATTCCAGGTGCCCGCCATCAGGCATGCATTCAGGACCACAAGGATCCATCTTCTATCCTGATGGCGGGAGGGCAGAAAAGCCTGACATTTTTCTTTACCCTACAACCCTCCACTTCAGATGCCTGCTGCAAGCCATTTAGACTCTGACCAATCGGCTACAAACTGGAAGTTCCCATGAACCTCATCTCAAACTTTAGGCACTCATCACAAACCCAGATTATCACCTGTGCTTCTGTTCCTCCATGCTTCTAACTGACTGATTATAAATCTAAGGGTCATAGGACACCCCTCTCGGGTTTAATTAATTTGCCAGAATAGTGAGCAGAACTCAGGAAACCAATTGACTCGCTAGATTACTGATTTCTACAAAGGATATTATTCACAAACAGCCAGATGGAAGAAGTGTGTAGAAAACGGTATAGAGAGGAAGGCCAAAGCTTCCATGCCCTCCACAGGAGTGTCATTTGCCCCAAACCTTCATGGTCACAGCCTGGGAGCTCTATGAAGTACCTCCTTTGGGGGTGTAGGGTAAGTAATTATCAGGCTTTTCTACCCTCCCACCATTAGCATTGATGATGATGGATCCTTGTGGTCCTGAATGCATGCCTGATGGTGGGCACCTGGAGTTGGGTGTGGGCATGCGTAGATCAGTACCCTGGGTTGAGACACAGCTTATAAGGGAGGCGTCATGGGGATGCCAGCAGAAAAAGAGTAGCAGTAGTAGAAGGAGCCAGCAGAGCAGCATGAGAGAATGCCAGAGAGCCCAGAAAGAGTGAGGATGGGGGTGGGGGCGGGGCTAGGAAGCCTGCAAGCCTCCAGGCCGCTTCCCCCTCCCCCCCCCCCCCTTTCCTTTACCCATCTGCCTGGATCATAGAAATCCTTCTGTGGGTCTTCCCGCTGCTACAAGGGGGATAGGGTTTCAATACACAGGCATAATTGACTAAATCATGGAAACTGAACTGAACCTCCAACCCCTCTCCACTGCAGAAGTCAAGGGGTGGGACTGGAAGTTCCAACCCTCTATTCAAGTTGGTTTCCCTGGTAACCAGCCCCACCATCAAGTGTCTCTCAAAAGTTGACTTCATTAACATAACAAGAGACATCTTTAACAAATGCTTAAAATTCTAAGACTTGGAGGGAAACTGTGAGACAGGAACTACATACAATGGTTATCCCTGAAGGTGGATCAAACTCAGAAAATTGGAAAAATAGAAAAAAGACTTAGTTCAAGCTGCATTAACATAAAAACATAGACTGTGTGACTTAAACAACAATCTTTTATTTCTGACAGCTCTGGAGGGTAAAAATTTGAGGTCAGAGTGCAAGCATAGTTGGGATTTTGGTTAAGGCCCTCTTCCTAATTTACAGACAACAGTCTTCTTGTTATATTCTCAAACATTGAAGAGTAATGGGGGAGAGGAAAAAGTGGGGAAGACATGGGTAAGGAGTGAGAAGGAGATGTTAGGGGGAAAAGGATGTCCTAAAGCTAATTCCATATAGGCTTTGCGGACTCCACCCCTGCCCCAGGCCAAAGCCAAGGACACTGGGAACTCCAAATCCCATCACCACCAAAGGGAAGTTGGCTAGGACCTGAGGGTGGGGTTAAGCAGCCAGGTTGGTATAAAGCCAGACACGTGGGCTTTGGAGGGGTCCCCCATTTTGACTCTCCACCAGCTAGCAGCGTCCGGCCAGCTCAGAGAGTGCCTTTGGGTTTCCAGGTCAGTGGATCAGGTAGGACACATTAAAGACTTTATTTCCCTATTTTCTCCCTGAGTTGTACATTTTCCTTATTTCCTTTTCCCTTGTAAATAAACCTTTTATTAACCTTTTGTGTATGCCTGTAGTGGAGTATTAATAAGTCCCTTGTAAGCGCGCGGATGAGGACCCACAGCCAGGCAACCCGTTCAATATGGGGCTGCCCTATAACAGCGCGAGGAGGAAGGAAACTCCCCTGTCGGTTCTTATAAGAGCACTATTTCCAGCACCATCCTCATGATCTCTTGTAATTATCTGCTAAAGACAACCTCACACTTGGGAGTTAAGATTTCAGCATATTAGTTTTAGGGGAACACAAACATTAGTCCATAACAAGGAAGAAATGGAAATTAGGTAGTCAAGCACCGATGTCCATGCCTCACAGCCTGTGAAATGCTAAGGAGGCTTTCCCTTGCCCTGGTCTTCTCCAAGACTGGGCCAGTCTCCCACTTGCTTACCAAGTCTGGAGACTTGCATGAAAATGAAAAGACATCTGACCAAGTGAAATATGATTTGCACATCTCTACCCAAAATAAAGGGGGCCAAATCAGTGCTGGATGTGCATCTGTGCTGGATGGCCATAGCAGCTCACGTTGCCCACAAGTTTGCTGAAGAAGATTGATCATCTTCCTGGGAAAAAGCTGGAAGGTGGCCCCAAATTCTTGAAATCTGGTGCTGCTGCTGATACCGGAATTGTCAGGCCTAGTCTCCCAGCCAGGATCGGATTTCAGGCTGCAGGGCAGCGCTGAGCCCCAGCCTCTAGACCCCCACGGGTTGGTGTCTCACAAAGCCGCAGCAGGAACTTCACAGACGCTCAGGCAAGCAAGCGAGAAGAGGCAGGTTTGTTTAGAAGAAAAAGTTTATTGAGGAGAAAAAGAGCAGAAATAAAGTGGGACTCCCAGGCCAGGGAACCAGGCCTGGGAGGGGCAAGGAAGCCAAAGTAGAGTCGTGTCTTAGGGAATATATACCTTTTTTTCCCTCATTATTCTAAAACTTCACCAGTCTCTTTGTGATTGGTTAGTTTTCGCCTGTCTCACTTAATTTGCTACTGAGTGGGGATCTTTGCATTCCTTATCTAACAGCTTTCTCTTTCCCCATTAGTTGCATCTTTAAATTTATGGCCCAGTCTTCTGGATGGGCATCCCTGCATTGAAGTTAAACAGCTGCCCTTCTAATGTGACCATAAATTAAACCACTCTCCATTTCTCCAATCTCCGCCTCCCTTTACCACCTGAAGGAAACCAGGACTAGCATTAACAATGTTGTCCTTGGTCCTGGCATGTTTGTTTTTCCTAATGGAATGGGTTACTTTCCCTTGCTTGTCCTTATCTCTGAAGCCTCCCTAAATTTTTCAGAGGTCCCCTCCTGCACTATCCCTAAAACTGCCTAATAACCCTAGCTTGCCCTGTCTCACTGCCATAATGGATATGGTTCCTAGAAAGCCCATGTGTGTTGAGAGGTCTCTGACTCTGCTCCTTGGGGTCATTTTGCTGTCCATGACATGAGACAGACAGTTGCTGTGGGTGTCATCAAAGCAGTGGGCAAGGTGAGTCTGCCCAGAAAGCTCAGTAGACTCAGTGAGTATTATGTCCAAAACCTACCACTCCAGTCTTAATCACTGGGAGAACATCTCAGAATTATTTATCTCATTTGACCATTTCAGTGAAATGGTAAATTTGCTAATGATAATATGCATCGTAAAAACTTCCAAGAAAAGGAGAATTTCTGTGGACCACTTTGTTTTGTGTGTGTCTGATAGTTTTAATTTATTCTTTTTAAACATTGTCATTATAAAATAAATACTGACAGGAAAATGTTGCAGAAGTCAATATTTTTTTCATGAGCCCACTTATTTCTTTATTCTTCTTTAACTTCTTCATTACTCTAACCTGAACTATCCTTAGGGATATACTCATGTTTGCATTTTTCTCAGTATCTAAATTAACATGCCCTTCCAGATTTCTTTAGATAATAAAATACTTTATTGAGCCAGTGAAACTTTTTCATTTAGAAAGTTTTCTTTCAAGATATTACAATAAAGGCATTTTATTATGGCTTGCTACTTAGGTCAAAAGGAATCCTGGGTATTTTTTAATTATGTATCACACAGCACAAAATAAATTATGGAACTGAGCTTTACGAAGATAACCTAATGAGACACAGGGCAAGCTAGAAATTAGGCAGTTTTAGGGACAGTGCAGGAGGGGACCTCTGAAGAATTTAGGGAGGCTTCAGAGATAAGGACAACCAAGGGAAAGTAACCCATTCCACTAGGAAAAACAAATATCCCAGGACCAAGGACAACATTGTTAATGCTAGTCCTGGATTCCTTCAGGTGGTAAAGGGAGGCGGAGATTGGAGAAATGGAGAGTGGTTTAATTTATGGACACATTAGAAGGGCAGCTGTTTAACTTCAATGCAGGGATGCCCATCCAGAAGACTGGGCCATAAATTTAAAGATGCAACAAATGGGGAAAGAGAAAGCTGTTAGATAAGGAATGTGAAGATCCCCAACTCAGTAGCAAATTAAGTGAGACAGCCGAGAACTAACCAATCACAGAGAGACTGGTGGAGCTTTAGAATAATCAGGGAAAAAAGGTATATATTCCCTGAGACACAATTCCACTTTGGCTTCCTTGCCCCTCCCAGGCCTGGTTCCCTGGCCTGGGAGTCCCACTTTATTTCTGCTCTTTTTCTCCTCAATAAACTTTTTTCTTCTTCTAAACAAACCTGCCTTTGCTCGCTTGCTTGCCTGAGCGTCTGTGAAGTTCCTGCTGCGGCTTTGTGAGACACCAACCCGTGGGGGTCTAGAGGCTGGGGCTCAGCGCTGCCCTGCAGCCTGGGATCTGTTCCTGGCTGGGAGACTAGACCTGACAATTCCGGTATCACTAATACTGATACTTTCAAGTTGTGCATAAAGTTCTCTTAGAAAGTTGACTTTTGGGCCTCCCTGGTGGCGCAAGAAGTTAAGTCACAGCACTATGAAGCTATCCTCAGCCACTGCAGCACAAGTTCCATGCCCAGCCAAGGCGATAATCCACATAGCACAGCAGATCTTTCCTGACTTACCTGCTGCTCCGCTCAGCAGTGTATGTCAGTCAGTCTGCCTGTTCTGCTCCCCACTCTGTCTCTGGTGAATCCTCTCACCCCCCACACCTCTGGCCTGTACCCCAGTTCTTGTATGCATAAATAAATCTTTAAAAAAAAAAAAAAGCTGGCTTTTATCTCAGATCTTGCTGAAGAAGTTAGGGAACTATTTCCATTCTTAAGAACAAAAACAATAGGGCCTCCCTGGGTGGCACAGGGGATTGAGCACCACTCTGGGAAGCTGTCCACAGCCTCTGATCCCGGCCAGCCAGCCGGGGAGGATCCCACATGGCACAGCAGACCTCTCCTGTCTCTCCCGCTGCTCCCCTCAGCAGTGTATTTCGTCAGTCTGCCTGTCCTGTTCCCCGTTCTGTCTCTGGTGAATCCCATCACCCTCCAGCGCATCTGGCCTGTACCCCAATTCTTGTAAAAATAAATAAAATAAATCTTTAAAAAAAAGAAAGAACAAAAGCAACATTCAATGTACAGGTCCATAGCAGAAAATGCAAAGCAAATTAAGTGTTAAATTACATTCTTTCCAAAACCAAACTAGCTTTCTCTGTTTCAGAAGGAAAAAGCACCTTGTTGAAACCTCTCCCAGAAACATCATTCTGTAAATAATGCCAAATTCATCCAAAATGTTAATTGCAAAAGTTTGGAATCCTCTTCAGTTTTCAATGTGATTGTGCCCATGTGCCCATGAGTCAAGAAACAAAAGAGGGTGTGGTGTCTTTCTTGTCTGGGTTTTTTTTTTTCTTTAAATTGTTTTTCTATATTGCCCAAAGCCAGATAGCATGATTTCAGTCTGTCATACTCAAAAGCTTATGTATCTGAGACTTGAATTTTTAAGCTTTAGGCTCATATTATAGAATAACCAGTTAAGAGTGTATTTCTTACCATAGTACCATAGAGAATTATAATTTAAGAAAAGAACAATAGTTCAAATAGTTCTATAACTGGTGCCTCCCTTGTGGTTCAAGTAGTTAAAACACAACACTATGGAGCTATCTGTAGCCACTGCAGTACGATTTCGATCCCCAGCCAGGTTGGTGACCCACATGGTGCAGCAGACCTCTCCTGACTTGCCTGCTGCTCCCCTCAGCAGTGTATTTCAGTCAATCCACCTGTTCTGTTCCCCACTCTGTCTCTGGTGAATTCTCTCACCCCCCACACCTCTGGCCTGTACCCCAGTTCTTGTATAAATCTTTAAAAAAAAACACAATAGTTCTATTACTAACAAGGGATTACCAGGAGACCTGGCTTTGTCATTCATCTCTGTGTCATCTAACCCAGGACAGGTGGACTTGAATAAAACTGCCAAAGACCTGTCTAGACCAACCTGGTTATATAAAGGCACTAATCACGCAAACCTAGTCCTGAAAAAGGGAAATAATAATTTCAAACAACATCATAAACATTCACCATCCTATGAATGATGACTGCTCAAAGGGCCATACTGTGTACCATCTTCAACCCATCATCTTCAAAATGGGAAAAAAAAAAAATGCTCTGTTTTGAAAATGAACAACATCATGATTCATTTGCACCAAGAATCTAATTTCAAATTCATTACTGAATAGGACATAATTTGAGCTATTTTTCCAAGCCTCAATTTGGCACTATCAGTGGGACACAAGTGGACAGTAACTAACAGAAATGCACATTCATCTGCTGGGAACAGCTTCAAAGAAGACTACAATATTTCAGAAGAAGCAATCTACACTAAAAGGTCATAGAAAGTCCTCTTGTGTTAGACACACTCCCATGTCTTCCAATCCATTCTCTACAAGCAGTGTGTGTGTATGTATGTGTGTGCATGTCTGTGTATCTGTGTTGCTTTATTTGTTAACTTCAGAGCTCTGAGGGTCTTCTAGAGATCCATCAGTTAAAAGAGTGACATAGACTGTTGTATTGGCTAACACATCTGGAACTCTTCCCACCCCAAATCCTCAATGAATGCTTGCTTCATACTGGAGAAAACAGAGTAACGGAGCAACCACTAGTTAAAAAGAAATATAGTTTATTTTCTAATTTGATAGTAACTGGATTCTAACTAACCCAACTGCTACTAAAAGCTCAACTTCAGTGTAAGCATTAAAAACGGTCTGTTCTTAATATACAAGATAATCTGCCAAAGAAGCATTTATCTCAACCTATTGATAGGTTTGATGTAGAACTACCCAAGTTTTTAATTTGTTGTCTTAAATAGATAAATGTTCCTACCTGAAATCTTATTTACACCATTTTTTGGCATAGACTTGCTTTACCAAAGGCATATCAAAGTTTAATGTCAAACTAGCCGGATATACATTATCATAAATTCCAAATGAATGATAATTGACAGTATGACCTCATGGCAACACCACAGGTACTGTTTCAAAATGGTACTTGCATTGTGAAAAGTGTTCAACCTGAAGAGAACTTTCTTTATTCCTCTGATAAATCTAGAAACTCAGACTCATCAATGACAAAGATTTGAATAAAAAGGAAACTAGAGAGAGATAATGGTAGTAGTCCAGCACACAATGTAGATGAGGGCATTTCAAAATATTCATATTTTCACATTTAAACCTCTTGCTTATAGCTTGAGACTTGAGGATCCCCTCCCTAGTGTGATGGTGTCAATGCGACCTCCTGGGAAATAAGGACTTCTATCAATTCAAGATATGTAGAGGAAATATTTAAGACCATTATATTTAAAAGGGGAAATAGTAAAAGGACTTAAGGGGAGGTAAAGTTTCTCTATCCTTCACTTGAATTGGTAAAAGGTTGATAGAGTACACTATTATAGATAGGTGACATGATACATAGAGCAACCACTAGAAAAATACATTCAGAAGTACTATAAATTATTCAAAATGGAATTCTAAAAATGTTCAATATCCTACAAAAAGAATAGGGAAAGGTCTTATTCTGTTTAGGTTTGGATAAAATTTGTTGATGGCCTATTCATGCTCTCCACCAGTGGAAGCTATACCCCAACTTCAACCTTCCTCTACTTTAAAGATTGAATATAACACATTTGTCTTTACTAAATGAGTCCCACAAAAAATCATTAAAGTCTTAGGCTGGATTTTTTTTTTAAGATTTATTAATTTATGCATACAAGAACTAGGGTAAAGGTCAGAGGTGCAGGGGGTGATAGGATTCACCAGAGACAGAGTAGGGAGCAGAACAGGCAGATCTACTGAAATACACTGCTGAGGGGAGAGGCGGGTGAACCAGGAGAGGTCTGCTACGCCATATGGGTAGCTCCCTGACAGGCTGGCTATCGAGATCATGCTGCAGAGGCTGCAGATAGCTTCACAGTGCTGTGCTTAACCCCTTACACCACCAGGGAGGCCCTTAGGCTAGATTTTAACCAAAGTTAGTGTTAAGAAAAACAGCCATCAGGGTTGATTCTTTGAAGAACAAGAGGCCTGTTTTCAAAAGAGTTAATATAGCTCTGGATTAAGCAAGACCTCAAGAGATAAGGGCAGTCAAAATGACCTGAACTATAACCATTCCTTTTCTCCCTCTCATACACACAGAGTAGCTTTTACCATACTGCATTTTGGGATCAAGTTATCACTACGCCGATATGAAGACTTTCTAAAGAGACCCTTATATCTAATAGTAGTAATAATACTGGCATCTCTCATTTATTGGACAATGCTTACATATTATCTCATATATTATGGATAAATTATCATTAATCTTCAAAACAAATCCTTGAAGACAGATATTACCTCATTTACAAGTGTCAGGGACAGAATTGTTTCTGTCTGGCTCCACTCAAACAGTGACTTTAAGGAGAATTTTATGGCAATCATGGTTTTTTATGACTTCACAGTGTTCTCATTAAGGGAAGATACCAGGAGAAATTCTGAGATTAGGAGAGAGAATTATTGCTAACAGAAATTATAATTACAAAACTGAAAGACAATCCAAAGTAATTAATAGCCAGGAATGTGGAGACTGAATCTGTGAACACCCAGTAAAGAGCAATAGCGAACAAGAGGAAAATGTTTAGAACGACCGTGAAATGAGAGAGGAAGGTACCTATCAGGAAATGGGTAGGTTCTCACAGAAGGAGGAGGAACTTCTTAAGTTCCTTTTAGGCAGGAACCAATCATAGATGGGAATGCTAGAATTTGTCCACGGCAGGTATTTGAATGTTACTGGACACAAGGGGACAATTGAAGGGTGGAGTCTTACAAATTCTGATACAGTAACTGGATTACTATTCACTGCGTGAGGATTCTTAACCCTCTTCCTGTATTTGCACATCAAAAGCAATCCAGATTCAGTCCTGGATTTCCACTCCAAGCCTCACCCACAGTCTTTCATTGTTTGAGGCAACATTTTCTTAAAGTAAGACAATTTGGGATCCTGTTCTGTCTTACACTAAAGCAGTGTTTGGTTTGTTCCTTAAGTCCTCTGAACATATTTTCCCTTTTATTAAATAATAAATCTAGAACAATTGATCTCTAAAACCATTCTCAAATGTAAAATCCAATACCTGATAAAAAAAATTTAGAAATTAATCTCTAGTCCTAATTGTTTGAAAAGCAATTATTTGAATTGTAAATAGCTCATGACATCTCAGGATATTTATAATTCATGTTGACTTCTGGGGCATTACTCAATGCCCCAGTGATTTTTGTGACAGTCAACACAACTTCACAACGACCAATCTTTATAAAGTTTTTACTGATTTATTGTTTAGTGATTTTGATTGTCTAGAACACACATTAATGTCACTTTTTTCTCAAAGAACAATTGTTTTTCTATTTTTGGCTCCATAGCCTTATAAATGTCTCTTTCCACAGCAACCAGATTTTTTATAAATTGGCTCCCAGTGATCATTAATGGAACAACTACAGAGGGTGTTGATGGAACAACACAAACAAGTCACCATGATGAAAAATACAACTCATTACTTTTCAGATAAATGGGGAAAAAAATTAAAAGGGTAAAACTGAATAAAATTCAATTTAGCAAAATACTGAATAACCTGGTATCCTAGATTCTCCTACAGATTTGAATTACTGTATATGCTATCCTATATTCAGTTCAAAACCAGAATTTAACAGTCTATGAGTGTGAAAAGTTTCTTTCTATAATCAGAATAAAACCTTTCATTGAGATACTTAGTATGAGGGTTATGTGCTGTTTGTAGCCTTACATAGAATATAAATATGACAAATATGCTGAAACTTAAATATAATGGTTAAATGTTGAAAGCTACTTCCTGTTTAATATGGTGTGGGAGACAATTTACCAGTCATTCATTGGAAAAATCAAAGTTGCTCCAGATTATATTGCTTCTCTTTTACCCAGAAAAAAAAGGGAGGAAAAATGCTACTCAAATCATAAGGCCCGCCAAAATTGAATCAATCTAACCTTTGTGAAATAAAGTGAGGGCCACCAGCTCAACGCCAGGTACCCAAAGATCTGAAGGGACACCCTCCAGACACCCTCTGAGCCACATTTTTCCTTGAGTCAAGCAAGTGAGTAGATAATAGCTGGCTTTCTTATACCAGTATTTATCAGAGTCAAATGATACGACGTAAACAGAGTAACTTTGTGGACACAGACACATATATGAGGTAAAGTAGCTTTCTCTTTCTGGATTGGGTTTCCCATTATCATATCAAGTCAGTAGTAGGCTGATTCTATGAAATATCTATTTTGGTAAAATTTACATTGAACACTGTTTCAAGATATCCTAAAGTTCATTTCATGCTTATTAATAGATAGTATGCAAATAACAACAATAATGGACCTTGCAACACTTTTTTGATCAAATCATCTGAAAAATGCTTGGTTAAACTAAGTTAAACAGATTTCTTTCCCTAAGAACATTAAGCCTTTAAAATGGTAATATCCAATGCTCCAAGGGCACTGAATAATATGGTGATTTCTAAGCTCATTTGCCTACAGAATCATTTTCCTAAGGAACTTCTGTTGGCAGTAATGCCCAGTGAGTATCATTAGGAAACAGAGAGCTAATACAATTGATTTTCTTATTCAACTTGCTGAATGAAGCAGAACCTATTCAGCTCTATGTGCCTCAGAGCTAGAATTCCAGACAGACACATAGAAAGAAGCCAAAGTGGCTAACACTAATTCCAGCTGGGTTAATCACTATTCTAATAATATTAAAATAAATAGGACTCCTAGGCAGAAGGTATTTAGAGACAATATATATTTCAGCTCCTCAGAATTTAAAGTAAAGCCACAGGAAAGGGGAGGTCATTTGGCATAAATTCACCACCCACATTGCCAAAACTGTTTTCCTCCTCCACCCATATTCTATATTCCATGTTCTAACTATTTTCTTCTCTTTTTCATTCAAAACTTAATATTCTAAATTATCTGGGACACAATCAGGCTCCAAGTGAAAGACAGCACATCACAGTAAATAAGAACTTGGCAGCCAGACAGGCTGGACTCAAGCCCTAGCCTCTGCAACTACAATTTACTAGCTGGGTGGCCTTGGACGAATTTCTTCACTTCCGCTGGCCTAGGTTTCTTCCTGTATAGAGTAAATAGAATACTACTGGCAAGCTCACTCTTTAAATTTAGTGACTGAATAAATTTGAATAAATCCCTTTCAGTTCATAGTTCCACTACTTGCTTTCTAAAAATCAAGAATTAATAGAACATTATAGAAACAATATCCACTCAAGCAACAAATATTTACTGAGAACCCACTGGCACTGGAAGCTGTTGTTCCCACACAACATTGGGTGAATCATGGAGTAAGTGACTCATTACCTACAGAACCAGATGTTCATGCAAATTTCTTCTCTCTCCTGCCATACTGCTGATTCTTATCAAGTCACTTATATTCTTTGCACAAGCTTCCTTCTTTGTAAAACTGCCCCCCCTTTCATGAGACTATTCATAAGATTATGTTAGTGTTTGCATTTCCTCAAAAGGAAAGTATAACTGAAAACCAGTCTACTTATCAATAAAGTTGTCAGGGAACTGATTTCCAACTGCAATGCCTGCTTTGTTCTTCATTCGTTTTCTTACTTCGGAAATTTAATAAACTTTATCTAAAAGGTCATGAGTCCTTCCTGAATAGCAGCACCAAAGGTATTTGGATAGCATTTAATATTTAGCCAACCCTTTACAATTTTACTGTTTATTTTCCTCCTAGCAAATCCAATGTAGTTCATTACTATCGTAATCTTTAGAAATGGAGAAGTTTAGGCCCCAATGCATACAAAATTTAAGTGTAACCAATGTTACCCCCCTTACTCTAGAAGTCAGGTGAGAAGTCAGCAAGTTGAATAACATTGTAAGCTTTTACATTTTATCCCTTAATTGTAACTGACTATGTAAAGAAGATATTTGATCCTAGCAAGGAAAAAAAAAAAAAACCCTCATATAAAATAGCAACCCAGTGGCATACAATAAAAAATATTACTGTTGGGGGCCTCCCTGGTGGCGCAGGGGTTAAAGTCTCAGTGCTATTAAGTTATCTCCAGCCACTACGGCATGAGTTCAATCCCCAGCCAGGGAACTAACCCATTGGCGCAGCAGACCTCTCTTGTCTCACCCGCTGCTCCCCTCAGCAGTGTTTTCAGTAGATCTGCCTGTTCTGCTTCCCACTCTCTCTGGTGAATCTTCCCACCCTCCTGCACCTCTGGCCTACATCCCAGTTATTATATGCATAAATAAATAAAAATAAATCTTTCATAAAATTACTGTTATTTATAATGAAAACAATTCTTTACTTTTTTTCTTCAATATCTTCTTCCCCTTATTTAAATGACCTGCTAAATGACCCATACAATATGTCGTTTTATATCATGCTAATATGAAATTGCATAAAAAGAGAAAAAATAGGAAACTCTAAACATTAGGTTAAAAAATCAAATGGGATGGGGCCTCCCTGGTGGCGTAGCGGTTGGGCGCTGGGCTGTGAGGCTGCCCGCAGCCTCTGCAGCGCCGGTTCGATCCCCGGCTGCTCCCCGGCCACCAGAGGAGGGTCCCACATGGCGCGCAGACCTCTCCTGCCGCCCGCTGCTCCCCTCAGCAGTGTACTTCGGTCCTTCTGCCTCTTGTGCTTCCTGCTCTGGCTCTGGTGAATTCTCTCACCCTCCCGCGCTTCTGACTGTACCCAGTGCTTGTATAAATAAATAAAAATAAATCTTTAAAAAAAAAAATCAAATGGGATGGGGGCCTCCCTGGTGGCACAAGGGGTTAAGCACAGCACTGTGAAGTTATCCACATGGTGCAGCAGACCTCTCCTGTCTTGCCACTCAGCAGTGCATTTCAGTAGATCCTCCTATTCTGTTCCCCACTCTGTCTCTGTTGGATCCTCTCACCCGCCATACCTCTGGCCTGTACCCCAGTTCTTGTATGCATAAATAAATAAATCTTTTTTAAAAATGGGATAAGATATACACTAGACTTTTGGGGAGGATCCTGATATAATATCCACAGATGTCAAATTATAATGCTGTATATCTGAAGTTTATGTAATGATATAAATCAATATCACCTCAATAAAACTTAAAGAGCTGGAAAAAGACATGAAAATTATAATGGAAGTAACAAAACCTTACCCATAAAATGGATTTTTTTTCTAAATAGGGCATCACTAAGAGTGAATTTCAATTCCACAGTCTTTCCTGTGTGGTTTCTTTAATTCAAAGCAATCTGTTTTGCTAAAGTAAGATTTTCAAGCCCAGCTATCCAAGAATACTTCAAAGTCATCTCCTTCAACTTCAGCTGGGCCCATACTGTTCACAGTTCTTTTACACCCTTATTGAGTCTTATCTATTTAACATCCTGCTTTGAATCTTTTCCTTCTCTCATTCCGACTTCATTCAAGCAATTAAAACCACTTGCTATTTGCAGAGATTAAAACCAACCACATGGGGCTCTATGAGATTTCCTTCCCTACAGCCCCAAATTTCCATCACAGCTAAAGAAAAGATATCTACCTTCTTCTTCCAGGAAAACCCTATCACTAAATTTCCTCCACCCCTTCACTATGGCTCCTTGTTTGCCTTCAATTTCTTCAGTCCTTTAAGATCCTTTTCCTTTTTTCTTTAACAAGATCACATGGACTCCATTCTAAAGAAAATCTTCAGCAGCTCTGCTGTGCCTTCAAACAACCATCCCTTCTTGTCACCAATTTCTTGAGTTACCAAAATTTCATTTTTCCAAAAAATTATCTATCCATTTTTTTAAAAAACTCTGAAAACTCACTTTTGTTCTCAATCATCTATGTTCATATCATATATCAGGATATATTTACTCATTCAGCAGATATTTTTGGAGCATGCATTATGCTAGGTGCTAGGAATATAGTAGTGCATTGGATTTTACAATCTAGCAGGAGAGACAGCTAAGAAACAGTAAACAAATAAAAAATACTTGCAAACAGATACACTGTGAAGGACATGAGCAGATAAAGTGATGTATAATAGCAAGAACAGCCTACCTACTTGGGTACAGTGGTCAGAGAAGATTTTCTGAAATGGTGGCAAAAAAAGTCAATTATTCTAAGACTACAAGGTGACCCTTTAAAGTACAGCAATGAGATCTACAAAGACCCAAGGCAAAAAAAGAACTTGAAGCATTTCAGGAATTACCTGGTTCATTTCAGCGGGTATGACATAGTGAAGGACCAAGGAGCTTGAACATAGACCGACTAGGTACCCATTGATGCTCAGTTCTGCTGCTAGCGTTCTTAGGAATCTCCTGCAGCCAAAAGAAAACATCATCTGGAAGCAGTAGTTAAGTTCGAACACTTCCAGAACAGAGGCCCAACATGGAGGACCAGGGCACCCAGACAAGTAAAGCACATTGTGGAAATACTCAGAGGCAGACCATGTTCTGAGATTCCCACTGGCTGCATGAGGGAACTCTATGAGCTGATACCATAATCCCAGTTATTGAATGTCAGTTCCAAAAAGGATCTGGAAGAGCAAGACTGATGCTCTATTTGGGCTGGTGGGCCTTAAGGCAGAAGATGAACCTGGCACAGGGTCAAAAATGAAGACTCAAGCAAAGGAAATCACACATAAATCTATTTCTTAAAATTGAGGTGACATGGAAACTACGTATTGGGTCTGAAGCAGAAGTCCAGTCATCCATGAGTGAGGCTACAAGATCAGTGTCTGAGGAAAGGAGTTGTGACTTGATTCTGAGTGTCCCTGTGCTCAGCAAGAAACTCCCCTTCCCTCAAACCTGAGGCTAGTATTGGTCCAGAAGACAGATGGGGTGCAGCTGGACTCCTAAGTCTGAGCGTTTGAGTTGCAGAGAGCAAATTCTAAACAAATTCAGATAAAAGAAACTATTCTTTCAAAAACAAAATCAAAGGTCTCCTTGCTCCCAGATCTTGTGGCCTTTTATCGGTTATCTCCCACCACCCCTCAGACACAACATGCCCATACCATACTTACTGTTTCACTCGGTTTTACATGACTTAAAACCTTATAGTACAATGCACATCCCCATTGCCCCACCAAACTGCCAATCCACTCCATTCTACCTCCTCTGTCCCCTTTCTTCATTTCCACTGATACAATCCATTTGAAGCTATAATCCCAAGTCACATTTTCTACTACCTTTGCTCCCCACTCAAAACAAAAAACAGATTTTTTTCTTACTTAAAAGCTCATATTGAATCATACAAGTTACCTTGCAGAACACCAGTGGTTTCTATCACTGGCCAAGTCAAATGAAAACCACTTACTGGGCACTCTGCGTCTCCTCATACTCTGGGTACAGCTGGAGTTTCGAAGTTTTGCTCCGATTTGTCCCCTACTCATACTTTATGCTGCAAATAAATGAAACCCATGCATGCTTCTCTCTCCCCACACTCAATGCATATTCATTGAATCTATCTGTGTGTCAGACACCATGCTAGGTACTGGTCATTTGCTGGTGAACAAAATAGAAAAGGAGTCAAGGAGTTGGTCTACACCAGTGGCTTTCAATTGTTCAAAAGACTTTTTACTCAGAAGTTTACTGTTTAAGACACACAAAACAAGATTGTTCTGAATGAGATTTGGGACCACCAGCTTCTTAGATTCTGCAAAATATCTTAGGCACCCCTGATGTTCACATTTTATGCTTCAACACACACACACACACACAACTCTTCTGACAGTAGACCACAAATTTCCTCAAGTTTTGGCAACCACTTTTTGTGTGATGTCCTTTGATGGTAAGTTCCTTCATGCAAACCCTGGACCAAACTTTACTTGATAGCAGCTGGGCCCCATAAAAGATTTATTTTTTTGACAATTCAACCACATATTGACTCATCAAATTCACAGGTAGTTTATTAATTCTTATGTTACCAATAAAAATGGACAAAGCTACAAAGGTAGTGCAGTTTCTGAATAAATCAAACATTTCTAATTTCCTTTCATATTGTGTACTACAGATTTTTTTTTTTTTATAAATTTTATTGTTATATTCCCCATACAATTGCAGCCCCCCATTCTGACCCCAATCCCTCCCCTCCCGCCCCCGCCCCCCTAAAAGTGTCTCTGGTTCATAGTTTTTTGTTGATTTTGATTTTCACTTTCTTATAGTTATTCATTTTCCTGGTCCATTATTTAAGTTTTCTAGATTCCTGCTATGAGTGAGACCATCCGGTATTTTTCTTTTTCTTTTTGGCTTATTTCGCTGAGCATGATCCCTTCCAGCGCCATCCATGTTGCAGCAAATTGCATGTGTTTATCTTTTTTGAATGCTGAGTAATATTCCATGGTATATATGTACCACATCTTCTTGATCCAGTCATCTATTTTTGGGCATTTGGGTTGTTTCCAAAGCTTAGCTATTGTAAACAGTGCTGCTATAAACATAGGGGTGCAGGTGTTCTTTGGAATTGATGTTTCTGTGTCCTTTGGGTAAATACCTAGGAGTGGAATTGCTGGGTCATATGGAAGCTCTATGTTTAGTAGGTCCAGAAATCTCCACACAGCTTTCCACAGTGGTTGGACCAGTTTGCACTCCCACCAACAGTGCAGAAGAGTTCCTTTTTCTCCACACCCTCGCCAACATTTGTTGTTGCTAGTTTTTTTAATATGTGCCATTCTCACTGGTGTAAGATGGTATCTCATGGTAGTTTTGATTTGCATTTCCCTGATGACAAGTGATGTTGAACATTTTTTCATATGCCTGTTGGCCATTTGCATTTCCTCTTCAGAGATGTTTCTTTTAAGCTCTTCTGCCCATTTTTTGACTGGATTATTTTCTTTGTTGTTGTTGAGTCTCATCAGCTCTTTGCAGATTTTTGTGATCAGTCCTTTATCATTAGTGTTGGGTGCAAAAATGTTCTCCCAGTTGGTGGGGTTTCTCTTTGTTTTTGTTATTGTCTCTTTTGCTGTGCAAAAGCTCTTTAATTTGATATAGTCCCAGCTGTTTATCTTTGCCTTCACTATCACTGCTTTGGGTGATGTGTCTGTAAAGATGTCTTTGATGTGCAAATCACGTAGTGTTTTGCCTATATTTCCTTCTATATATTTTATGGTTTCAGGTCTTATGTCTAGTTCTTTAATCCATTTTGAGTTGATTTTTGTGTATGGTGTGAGGTGGTTGTCAAGCTTCATTCTTTTGCATGTAGCGACCCAGTTTTCCCAGCACCATTTATTGAACAAACTTTCTTTGCTCCAATGCATAGTCTTTGCTCCTTTGTCAAAGATTAGTTGACCATAAATCTGTGGGTTTATTTCTGGATTTTCTATTCGATTCCATTGGTCTGTATGTCTGTTCTTGTTCCAATACCATGCAGTTTTGATGATTATGGCTTTGTAGTATAGTTTGAAGTCTGGGAGTCTGATGCCTCCATTCCCTTCTTTTTTTTTCAGGAGAGCTTTGGCTATTCGGGGTTTTTTGTGATTCCATATGAATTTCATCAATAATTGTTCTATTTCTTTGAAGAATGACATTGAAATTTTGATTGGAATAGCATTGAATCTGTATATTGCTTTTGGAAGGATGGCCATTTTAATAATGTTTATTCTTCCAATCCATGAGCAGGGGATGTCTCTCCATTTCTTTGTGTCTTCTTCTATTTCTTTTAACAGTGTTTTATAGTTTTCTTTGTATAGGTCCTTTACCTCTTTTGTTAGATTTATTCCCAAATATTTGATTTTTTTTGTTTCAATAACAAAAGGGATGGTCTTTCTGATTTCTTCTTCTTCAGATTTATTGTTTGTGTATAGGAAGGCTACTGACTTTTGCGTGTTGATTTTGTATCCTGCCACTTTACTGAACTGATTGATGAGTTGAATTAGCTTTTCTGTGGAGTTTTTGGGGTTCTCTATGTATAATATCATATCGTCTGCAAATAGTGATAGTTTGACTTCTTCTTTTCCTATTTGGATTCCTTGGATGTCTTTCTCTTGTCTTATTGCCCTGGCTAGGACTTCCAGTATTATATTGAAAAGCAATGGTGAGAGTGGACATCCTTGTCTTGTTCCAGATCTTAATGGAATTGCTTTCAGCTTTTCACCATTGAGAATGATACTGGCTGTTGGCTTATCATAGATGGCCTTTATGATGTTGAGGTATGTTCCTTGTATCCCAAGAACTTCAAGGGCTTTTATCATGAATGGGTGTTGCACTTTGTCGAAAGCTTTCTCAGCATCTATTGATATTATCATATGGTTTTTATATTTCTTTTTGTTGATGTGTTGGATAACGTTGATTGATTTTCGGATGTTAAACCATCCTTGTGCCCCTGGAATGAATCCAACTTGGTCGTGGTGAATTATCTTATGGATACATTGTTGGATTCTGATAGCTAAAATTTTATTGAGGATTTTTGCATCAGTGTTCATTAGGGAGATTGGCCTGTAGTTTTCCTTTTTTGTGTTGTCCTTGTTCGGTTTTGGTATTAGTGTAATGTTGGCTTCATAGAACGTGTTTGGTATTGTCCCTTCCTTCTCAATTTTTTGGAAGAGTTTGTGAAGGATAGGCACTAATTCGTCTCTGAATGTTTGGTAGAATTCATTTGTAAATCCATCAGGTCCTGGGCTTTTGTTTTTGGGGAGGTTTTTGATTACCATTTCAATTTCGCTGCTTGTAATTGGTCTGTTTAGGTGTTCTATTTCTTCTTTATCTAGCTTTGGGTGATTGTAGAGTTGTAGGAATTTGTCCATCTCCTCTAGATTGTTAAACTTGTTTCCATATAACTGTTCATAGTAGTTACTGATTATTCTTTTGATTTCTGCTGTGTCCGTTGTGATTTCTCCTCTTTCATTGATGATCCTGTTTATTTGTGCTTTCTCCCTTTTTTCCTTTGTGAGCCTGGCTAGGGGTTTGTCTATTTTATTGATTTTTTCAAAGAACCAGCTCTTGGTTTCATTGATCTTTTGGATTGTTTTTTTAGTTTCAATTTCATTTATTTCTGCTTTGGTTTTTATTATTTCTTTTCTTCTACTGGTTTTGGGGTTTTCTTTTTGTTCTTTTTCTAGATCTTTGAGCTTCGAGATTAGGTTGTTTCTTTGCGTTCTTTCTTGTTTCTTGATGTGAGCTTCTATTGCTATATATTTTCCTCTTATTACTGCTTTTGCTGCATCCCATACATTTAGGATATTGGTGTCCTCCTTGTCGTTCAATTCAAAAAATTTTTTAATTTCTTCTTTGATCTCCTCATTAGTCCAATGGTCTTCCAGTAGTGTGGTTTTTAATCTCCATGAGGTAGGAAAGTTCCTTGCCTTCTTTTTATGGTTTATTTCTAGTTTGATGCCTTCATGGTCAGAAAAGATGGTTGATATGATTTCAATCTTGGTGTATCTGTTGATGTTTGTCTTGTGCCCCAGTATGTGATCGATCCTGGAGAATGATCCGTGTGCGCTTGAGAAAAATGTGTACTCCGTTTTTTTGGGGTTTAGTGTTCTATAGATGTCTGTTAAGCCCAATTGCTCTAGGTCTTTATTTAGAGCTTTGGTTTCTTTACTTATTTTTTGTCTTGTTGATCTATCCATTGTTGATAGTGGTGTGTTGAAGTCTCCCACTACGTATGTGTTTTCTCTGATGTCTGTTTTCAGAGAGGACAACAGTTGTCTGATATATTTTGGTGCTCCTTCGTTTGGTGAGTATATGTTAATGAGTGTTATTTCTTCTTGAAGTATTGTCCCCTTGATCACAATGTAGTGACCATTGGGGTCTCTTTTTATCTTTTTGAGTTTGAAATCTGTTTTATCTGATATAAGTATAGCTGTTCCTGCTTTCTTTTTTGGCCCATTTGCTTGTAGGATTGTTTTCCATCCTTTGACTTTGAGCCTGTTTTTATCTTTTGTAGCTAAATGTGTTTCCTGGAGACAGCAAAAGGTTGGGTTTTGTTTCTTAATCCAGGCTGCAACTCTGTGTCTTTTTATTGAAGAGTTTAGTCCATTTACATTTAGAGTTAATATTGATATGTTAACATCTGTATTTGCCATTGTGTTTGTCTTTCCTTTGATTTTATTTATTTATTCTTTTAATAACTTTTATTTTTTGGCCTTCTTTCATTGTTATTCGTCGCTCTGAGGTTCTGGCTTTAGGACTCCTTGTAGTATTTTTTGGAGTGGGGGTTTAGTTGCAATGAAATTCCGGAGTTTCTGTTTGTCTGGGAAGGTCCATATTCTTTCTTCAAAGAGGAAGGAGAGCTTTGCGGGATAGAGTATTCTTGGTTGGCATCTGTTTTCTTGGAGTCTGTTGACTATGTCCCTCCACTCTCTCCTTGCCCGTAGTGTTTCTTCGGAGAAGTCTGATGTCAGCCTGATTGGTTTTCCTTTGAATGTTATCTGTTTCTTCCCTCTTGCCAGCTTCATTATTTTTTCCTTGTCCTGGATTCTTGGGAGCTTTACTATTATGTGTCTTGCTGTATTTTTCCTTTCGTCGTGGAAGTTTGGTGTTCTTCTTGCTTCTTGTATATCAATTTTCAGCTCCTTCTTCACATTTGGGAAGTTCTCTTCAATTATCTCTTTGAATATTTTCTCTGTTCCTACATCTCTCTCCTCTCCTTCTGGTATTCCTATAACTCTTATATTTCCTTTCCTCATGGAGTCAGATAGTTCCCGAAGTCTTTCTTCGTTCTTTATCCTTCGTACTTCTCTTTCCTTTTCTGTTTTGGTTCTTTTTATTTCTGTGTCTTCAAGATTACTTATTCGTTCTTCCATTTCATCTATTCTGCTTTCATTGCTTTTCCCAGAATTCTTTAGTTCTTCCATTAATTCTTTGATCTCCTGCATTTCTTTTACTTCCCTCTTTAGGGACTCAAGTTCTTTCTTCTGACCATTGTTTTCCCTCTCTAGGGACTCAATTGCATTCTTCTGATCGTTGATTATTTTTCCCTTATCATTGTTTTCCTTTATGACTTCTGTCAGTTTTTTAATCACGGCAATTTTAAATTCTCTTTCTGGAAGGCTCAGAAATTCTTCCAAGTTATTGTCGTTGCAATCTGGGGGCTGGCTTTCTTTTTGTGGTGTGCTTTTTCTCTGGAGAGTTGCTAGGTTGCGTGTGGTTCTTCTCCTCCCTACTGTCTGTTTTCTAATTTGCCGTATGCGTTGGGACACTGTGTTGTTGGGACTTGCCGGCATCTTGGGTGGGCTTCTCTGTTCCCCTCTGGTTCTTCCAGGAGTCATCTGTCAGTTTCAAGCAGCCTTTACTGGAGAAAGGTCCCTGTTCTAAAATGCCGATGTGGGGACACACTCCCCTGTGCGCCTGGTCTGCCCCGGCGGTGGGTTCCTGCTCCCCTCTGGGCTTGGACTGCAGGCCAGAGGGGGTCTGGCGTGGGCGAACTTCCCCCGCTCACCTCTGGCTCCTGGGGAAGCCTTCTGCAGGTAGTCTTTACTGAAGGAATGTCCCTGTTTTAAAATGGTGATGTGGGACACACTCCCTGCGCTTCTGGTCTCAGGCACACTATTCTGCGCGCCTGGTCTGCCCCGGCTGTGGGTGCTCGCTCTCCCTGTGGGCTCAGACTACTTGTTCAGAAGGGGCCTGGTGTGGGCTAACTCCCCAGCTGGCCACTAGCTCCTTCAGTAGCCTGTGCTGGGGTCAAGTCGCTAGGTGGCACCAGAGATCTCTCCTAGAGCCCTTGGGGAGCTGATTTTCCACCCCGTGGGACAGGGAGCAGAGCGGGGATGGTAGGGTACACCTCAACGGCTTTGGGGTGCTGTGTCTGCCTTGTGCCCCACCGTCGTGGGGAACCCACGCCCCTAATTTCGTGCCCCGGGTCTCAGTTCCAAAGCCCTCAGTTCCAGGACGCGGGCTGTAGCCCAGATCAGTGGCGCGGGAATGGCGCCTTTTGAATCCCGCTCCCCTGCCTGGGCGCCTTGTTCCTGCTCACTCAGGGAGGGCCTCCGCCCGGGTCTCAGTTCCAAAGCCCTCAGTTCCAGGACGCGGGCTGTAGCCCAGATCAGTGGCGCGGGAATGGCGCCTTTTGAATCCCGCTCCCCTGCCTGGGCACCTTGTTCCTGCTCACTCAAGGAGGGCCTCCGCCGTCTCCCCGCAAGCCTAGGTCGCAGGCGCAGGGCCCTGGGCAGCTGCAATCTGAGCGCCGCTTTCGCGCAAGCTTACCGGGCGGCCGGGGCTGTGTGCTGGTGCTGGTCTCCTCCTGGGGGGCGGGGCTCTCTTTAATGGCGCCTGGAGCTCACCTCCGCGGTGGATCCTGCAGGGTTCGCCTCAGCTCCCGTTCACGGGGTGTGGTGGCTGAAATAGTTCCTTTCCACTCACAGTCCCGCTTGCTGCGTCCGTTTTTCTTGTTGGGCGTTTTGGTTTGTTGTTTCCCTTGTCTCTGCCGGTCGGAGAGTGCCGCCTCTGTGGGCGGGGGAGGGGAGCAGGGTTCTGCGCTTCCCTCCCTTCTCGTCCTCTTTTATGGCAACTTTCTTCTTCGGGCAGTTTGCTGGAGTCCTCCGTTTATCTTCCGTGTCCCAGTTCTCACTGGGACCTGCCGCTTTTCCTCCCTATTAACTTTTTTTAATGGGAGATCTTACTCGCAGCGTCTCCTCCTGTACTACAGATTTTAAGGCCTTAGAAAGACTCTAAAAATTCTATGCAGATACAGGTGAGATAGAGATAAAAATTAAGTTCTAATTTCCAAATGACTTGAAAGCACACATTATTTTTAATTTATATACACAAACATATTCTTGTTTTTAATTATTTTTTATTTACTAAAATACTTGCTTTAAGAAAGATAGGTTGGTGCCTCCCTAGTAGCCAAGGGATTAAGTCTCAGTGCTATCACCTCTACATCAGTCAATCCCCGGCCAGGGAAATGACCCACATATGGTGCAGCAGACCTCTCCTGTCTCACCTGCTGTTCCCCTTAGCAGTGTATTTCAGTAAATCCACCTATTTTTTTTATTTATTTTTTCATAGAACTTAGGTGTAGGCCAGAGTTATGGGGGTTGAGAGGATTCACCAGAGACAGAGTGGGGAGCAGAACAGGCAGGTCTGCTGAAATACACTGCTGAGGGGAACATGGGTGAGACAAGAGAGGTCTGCTGCGCCGTGTGGGTTAGATCCCTGGTGCTGAGACTTCACTCCTAGGCCACCATGGAGGCCCCCTTATAAATTACTCTTAATGGAGAAAAAAGCTGTGTTATTTGCTCACACAAACATCAACTGTCAATGAAGATAGTGTAACAATTATACAAAGTAGTAATGGCAGGAAGAAGAGAGGAGGAGTAAGTTCATTGCCTGGGACAATATGTAACATTGGATTCTAGATACCTTTCTTAGTACATTAGAGATGTCAACTCATTTGTTTTTCTAAAACACTGCACTACTATTTTATCCCTCATTTACCTATAAAGAAGCAGCTATTTTATCCCTTATTTACCTACAAGGAAGCTGAACCATAGAAAGATTAATCAATTTACCCAAGCTCCTTCAGCTAGTAGCCAGCATTCAACCACAGAGCCCCAGCTCTTCACACCATCAAACACCCAGTCTACAGCAGGGTGCTAATGACCCGAGCTCAGCACAAGATGCATTTTTGCAGATGTTTTGTTCCCATGTCTCAAATTACCAGTAAATTTTCTCTCCCAAAATATATCTCCCATGCCAGAAATTCTTTCATTAATAAAACTTGACAGACATGTGTGTGATTCCTCTTCTTCCCCACCTTTGCCGAGCATGGTCTGGGAGCAGGATTTTGTCTCACTCTGTATCTCCCTGAAGGTATTATAGCATACCACCATGCATGCAGTTAAGAACAAAAGCCATTTTCTATGCTCAAGCAGTCTAAATTATTTTTGAGAATTCAAGGAAAATTATTTTCAAACATCTTAGAGAAGAAAAGGGATGACAACTTAAAAGCAGCATCAGCCAGGACCAGGGCAGGGATGGGTCCAACAGCAGGGGTGCAGGACACACAGACCGAGTCTGCTGAATATAGGGTCAAGGGGAAGAGGGGGTTCAGTGAGAAGTTTCACAGCCTCTGCCTTCCCTAGGGCTGACCCTGGGAACAAAAAGTGGCCTCTCCCACACCCACTCATAATGCTGCTCCACCCTTTAATCCAAAGAAGCAATTTACTTGAAAATGAGAGCACTTTTACCTGACACTGTCAGTTCCGTGGACATTGGACCTGATGCCTTGTGCTGTACCAGGAAATCACTAGGGCCCCTTGGAATCTCTGGCTTGCAGTTGTCCTACTCTTCCTCCCCACCTCACCCGATCCCAGTGCACTCAACTCCAGCAAATGGCCCCCTCCATCCCTTGAGAACTCCTGCCTTAGTCCTTTTTGCCTTTATTGTCACCTCTGCTGGGCTGGCTCCCTTGTCACCTCCTCTGTGAGGTGCCCCTAAGCAGACTATTTGAAATGACAGACACCCACCACTTGTGCTGCATATGCCCCTCACTTGCTTATTTTCCTCCATCCTACTTACCTCCATCTACACACTACATGCTTTATTATTTTATTTTATTGTCTACCTTTCTGTACTAGAATGTAAATTCCATGGGGCCATGAATTTTGCTGTTTACTCACAGCTGAAACTTCTGTGCCTGTAAAATGTCAGGAAATGGTAGGCATATCATGATTATTTTTTGACTGAATGAAGTTTCCTCACCTTTATTAATAATCCATCACCAACAAAGATACTTAAGCAACTAGTAAGCACATATGTATAGTTCTAGATATAGAACTATAGATAGACAAGATATAGAGACATAGTATAGATAAAAATGTATAAATGTGCATACATGTACATGTACATGTATACACACACACACACCTGGACAGTATATTACATATAATAGGAACATGATTAGTATTAAGCACTGAGTGTTCTTGGAATAAAGATGTCATATCCTGGGAAATATCGTAATTCACCCTCTAGCCCATCAGTTTATTTCCTTAGATATTTACTCTGGGGTGCACACATCCTGAATATTATCACTTCTTATTCCAAGGATAAATACTTAAAAGCAGGAAACAGGGACCTTTTGCGTCTCTAGCGAGAATTAGGTGGTGGTGGTGTTCTACCCACCCTGAATCTGGCCTCTCTCTGGGATCCCATCTGCTGCCAGTACATTTGCAATCACCACCTGACTGGTCCCAGGCTCACTGCCAGCTCCCCGCCTCAGCTACAGCCCTTCCTTTGTCTCCCCCTCACCAATCAATACGAGTAAATTCAGTGCTGGCTCCACCAGGACTTTAAACAAAGTCACTCCTGCATTACCTTGGTAATAATCTCCTTAGATGGCACCCTTTATGCTGTCCCACAGGATCCTCTTTTCCAGGGAGCAAATACTGAGCAAAAAGCTATCATGAGAGCATGCAAATCAATCCAGACCTTGAGTTTAGAGGAGGCTGGGTTGCTGTTACACTCATTTACTACTAATGATCCCAGAGAACTTTCAGAAGTACCAAATAAGTTCAGGAAAACATGAGAACTAAAACTGAGAACTCTGCTAAATTAGGGCTCTGGGAAAAAGATGCTGGAACATTCTACCCTGTTATCAAGAAATGCAGGAGAGCAGCTTGCCTTTTGCAGAGACTTGGTAAAGAAAATCAAGATAAAATACAGCATGACCTTGTGAAAAAGCAAAACTCTATGCCTATCCTATGTGTGGGTGTGAAAATGAAGCGGAAACTATCCTCATTGTGCTGGAATTTTCTAGAGGAGATAATATAAAAATGGCCCTGGACCAGAAAATCACTCAGACACCTGTTAGATACAAACGCAGTACAATGGACTCCTACAGAAAAATAATCCCAATGGAAGATGAGTTCACAAATGAAAAGTATAGATCTTTGCATTAAAATGTCCTCTCAAGGGAGAAACAACAAGCAAAACAAACAGATTTGTTTAGCACAGCCAATTCAAATAAGTATATTTTAAATAATTAAAGAAGCATTTGAAAAGGAGGAATAAAGATAGAATATTATAACAATAAACAGATGAGTTGAGAAAAAAACTAATGTAACTTATAGAAATAAAAATAAAACCATTAAAAAATGATCAGGGTTTACATCATCCTGGTGCTTTCTGGGAGAATTTGGAAGTGATTCCACTTGCATTCAATAAAAGGAAATTTTCCCAGGATGTCCAAGGACAACACCCTGCCACAATTCTAGCAATGGGAAGACAACGATAATTCTCTTAAAAGCCTGGTGGCACTAAACAAAAGAAGAACCACATAGAAGCATGCTGCCCCACTTCTGGCTTATACAACTTTGTGTCATAACAGAGCCCTCTGCCTGGTGAATACACAGGAACCCTTGGAAAAGACACTTAGAGTAGAAAGTGTAGCTGCTGGGGCAGATGCTGAGGTCATAAACAGGTCACAGGGTTTTCTGGGTCAGGTTGTTGGGAGCAGGAAGCACTCTCATATCTCCTTGGCATTAAGCACTGTGAACAGGTTTGAAAATGGAACAACTTCTTTCTTGGATTTTACATGACAAGACAGATTAAACAATGCATTTTTGTGGACATATCTTTCACACTGACCTATGCTTGGAAATAAAATACAAAACTCTTTGTTCTTTTCCAACACCCCAGCATTCTGGCAATTAGCTAGCATAAACTGGCCCCCTGGGTACCACATTTTTGCAGTGGTAACTTCCTTCTTCTGAACTTAATAAATCTTTGTTGTATTATTATTGCCTAACCTGAAATGTTCCTTCAGAGTGCCTGGCAAAGAGAAAACAGCCATGAAGCCAGGACTTCAGAATGGTGTGCATAACTCTCTTCTGAAAGCTGTCCCTTTTAAAAATGGTACATTAGTTCTATTTTTAGTTCCACTGAAAACTATAGTGTTTCCCAGTGACAACACATCAAAAGAAATACTAATATTTCTGGTATGATATGCTTTGGGATTCATTTTTTTCAGGTTAATCTTTCTTGATCACATATGCCAGAATAAATAATATATTATTTTGTACATGGTCTCTGGTTTACTTTAGCTCAGAACATGTAGTTAGTCAACAAATGGAGGCAGTTTTGCCAAAATTCAGTAGCATAAACTGTTCAAATGTTTACAAAAGTAACAACCCTAGCCACTAGAAATAAGAATTTTTTAATTACTTATAAGAGTAATTTTGTAGAAAAAAATTCTTCATTAAAATTATTGTATTAGGCATGACAGACCTCTCCTGCTGCACCTGCAGCTCCCCTCAGCAGTGTGTTTTGTCAGTCTGCCTGTTCTGTTCCCTGCTCTGGTTCTGGTGAATTCTCTCACCCTCCCGCGCTTCTGACCGTACTCAGTGCTTGTATAAATAAATAAATAAATCTTTTTTAAAAAAATTATTGTATTAGTTTAATCCCAAAGCAATCATTTTAGGTCTTTTCATCCACATTTCTTTTTTTAAGATGCATTTATTTATGCATACAAGAACTGGGGTATAGGCCAGAAGTGCAGGGGTGAGAGGACTCACCAGAGACAGAGTGGGGAGCAGAACAGGCAGGTTGACTGAAATACACTGCTGAGGGGAGCAGCAGGTGAGACAGGAGAGGTCTGCTGTGCTATGTGGGTCACTTCCCTGGTTGGGGATCGAAGTAATGGCTGCAGATAGCCTCATTGTCTGAGACACATCCCTTTGCACTACCAGGGAGTCCCCTCATCCACATTTCATAGTCTAGTGGTATGAAATTATCTAAATGAATCTAATTTGCAAAAGCATACAGTTAAAGTTGGTAAAGTCGACAAATGGCGCTACAAGGAAAGTGCTTTAACTGTGGCAATCAATTCACTACAAGGAATAGAAAGAATATAGAACATAAGATGAGAGCTCAACTGTACTTTGTGACTATCATCCTTAATAAATGAACACCATCATAAAACTGCAGAAACCATAGGTACGATTCTTCATAACAATTTAAGACATACACTAAATGTCTGACTTTAGAAATTTTACTAATATATATACAGAAGGGTTTTTTTTTGTTTTTTTTTTTGCTTCATTTCCTTTCCCCATCTTCAGGAAGTCTTTGTTTCCAGTTTACTAATCTAATCTGAGCTGTAAATGATACCCATTTTAGACATATCACATAAAACTCAGTGAAAGCACTATAAGGACATGAAAATTATCATTCAAGAGCAGAATGAAGTGAGTCTGAGTAGAGCTAAGGAAGTAAAGCAGATAGGACAAATCTTTAAGTCATAAATATGATATCCCTGTTTTTATCCATTGTTTTATGCTTAAAAAGTTAAAATCGGGCCTCCCCGGTGGCACAGAGGTTGAGCGCTGGGCTGCGAAGCTGTGCGCGGCCTCTGCAGTGCCGGTTCGATCCCCGGCTGCCCCCCGGCCACAGGAGGAGGGTCCCACATGGCGCGCAGACCTCTCCTGCTGCCCGCTGCTCCCCTCAGCAGTGTACTTCGGTCCTTCTGCCTGCTCTGCTTCCAGCTCTGGCTCTGGTGAATTCTCTCACCCTCCAGCGTTTCTGACTGTACCCAATGCTTGTATAAATAAATAAATAAATCTTTAAAAAAAAAAAAAAGTTAAAATCACCAGAGAGCTAACTTTAGTTTTTTAAACAAAATAATCTGAATGATTCCATGTGGAAACCCCCAAATAAAATAGCTGTGTTTTTTGCCCTGGATACGTTGAAATATTCCTTAAATCATGTTTATAGCCTCAGATAATTCAGCAAATTAATCAAATGGTTTAATATTTATAGTAATTAGTGGTAGAATTTTTCTTATGTTAAGAGTCTTATTTGGCAACCCAACAAAAAAAGAAAACTGGTTTTACTGTAATTAAAATACACTTCTAAAATTACAGCCTAAATATTCTCTGAATCACAACTCATTTTCCCCCATTGTGTAGAGTCTAAAAAGGCTATACAGAATGAACCACTGTGATCTCTTCCTATTAGAAAAATGCAATGTGCAGAACACAGCAATGCTTAGTTTTGAAATGATGACGAGGTCTTAAAGAAATCAGGAAGAAGGTAAATGTGGCAAGTTTCTTCTGTTTACTTTCAGGGCTGACTTATTGCTGAGGACTCTGAGAATACAGTTATTACAGTGAGTCATATGGCCAACTGAGGCGAACAGAAAAACTCGGAGAACATAAGTACGTGTTACTCTTTCATTGGTACTTAGCTTTGAGGACAAAAACTTTCAAATTGGGTAGTGCAAAATGTGCCAAAAGAGCAATTTGTGAATGCAATGAGTGATTCTATTTCTTTAAACAATTACAGAAATTTTTATGAAAAACCCAAATTTACCAAATTCTGATTTTTAAAATTTATTTATGCATATAAGAGGTGGGGTATAGGTCAGAGGTGTGGGGTGGGTGAGAGGATTCACCAGAGACAGAGTGGAGAGCAGAACAAGTAGAGCTACTGAAATACACTGCTGAGGGGAGCAGAGGGCAAGAGAGGAGAGGTCTGCTGTGCCATGTGGGTTAGCTCCCTGGCCAGGGATCAAACTCATGCTGCAGTGGCTGCCAGTAGTGTGATAGTGCTGAGACTTAACCTCTTGTGCCACCAGGGAGACCCCCCAAATTCTGAATTTTTAAACCAATTATTTCATTTGGAGAGACAATGTAACAGAGTAATTTAGTTTAAAATACACACACACATAGGCAAATCTGGAATCACAGGTCACAGAAAGATTATCTTCTATGCAACATAGTCAATCATATGGACACAAAAAAAATTGAGGTATTAGAAAGTTATGATTTAACAAATGAGAAAATTATAAATTTAAGAGTACTTTCCTTTTGAGTCCATTTATTGCTCAGAAGTATTGTTTTCTGCTACAGATTCAAGTTATTAAAATTATGGTTTGTTGCTTTTTAAAGAAAACATCAAAAACCTGAAGCAAAACATTACCTTAGATAATATACCATGGGTTTCTATTTTCCCATATAATATTAATATATGATGTTTTGTTACTTTCATATTATGTGTGTATTCATTTACCACTGTCCCTTACAAAACACTTGCTATTTCAGTGTACTGAACTAGAGAATGAGACACTCTAGATGTGACAAGATAATCTGGTTACACTGGAGAGGGAAATAATGATAAAATGGTTTTTAAAGGAATAGAGGTTTTAAAAATATCAGAAGAAATTTCATAGAAATTAAGTCAAAGTTATCTCAGAAGGTAGTATTTGGCTTTCTAAAATGTTGGCTGCATGCTGAGGAAGGAATGACAACTTGAGACAACATCTCTGCTTGTTCAGGCCTCCACCCTAAGGAGTTTATTTGTCATATAACAATATTGACTCTAGGGTCAGAATCCAACTGCTAAGGACACGTATCCTTAATGTATATGAATCTCTTCTTTCATATGTGGCTAAACTAGTTCCTAGATCCCAATTTACCTTTTTTTTAAAAAAAAAAAAAAAAAAAGAACAAAAACAAAAAAAGGCCCCGGTTTCCAACCATTCAAACTCATTAGCAGCATTTGACTTCAATGGGAAGTTCTAAATATTTAGATTATTCACATCAAATTCGAAAGAATGATATTACTGTTACCTTTAGATACACTCTCCATCAAAAAGATCACAGTTTATAAAGAAATTGCTTAATTGCTGGATGTTCACGCATTTTAAATTACTTTTCATTCCTCCTTCCTTGTAAGTCCCACCTCCACAAGAATCTAAAAGAATTTCAAAATATGGGCCTTTAGTCTAGATTCAAATGACTCTGATGCTAGGATTCCTTCTAGCTTAGTATAGGGTATATTTAAAATTTCTGACAGCCAGGAATAATAAATTGTGTTATAAAACAAATGCAAAGAGCTAAACATCAAATTTTAAAGCTTTGGGCTTCTTCAGAATGGAGAAGCATAGAGATTTGAACACTTGAACAAGAGCTTTTAACCTGTTGTCTATAATCCTGCAAAGGGCTCCTATTATCTGAAATAATTGTAAATTTGTGAGTGCACATGTGTGTGCAAGTGCATTTTTTCCTTCAGAGGATTTGATTATTTGGCTAATCTCATTACTTTTAAGAGTGAAAGGGGATATTCTTAGTTATTATGCTCAATAAAATACTTATATTGACACTTTTTCAGAAAAATTGGGAAGTACTCACTTTATTCATCACCAAAATAGCTGATTACACTACTACACCAGGGAATTTGCCTTTTAATTACTTCAACCCAAGTACCACTCATGAGTATTGATTTAAGGCAATTGATTTTTATATAATCAGATGTATTCTCCAAGTGTCTGGCGATAAATCAGACAGTTTTGAAAATCATTCAAATACTTTTAAGCCTATGGGTAGGAAGACCCTAGTCCTAACTCTCTCACTTGCATCTAACACTGGACATGGCCTTACAGTTTGCAGTTCCCACTAAACTTGGATCCAAAGGAAAGTCTTGGCACTCTTCTTCATGTCCTCATACTTTCCTGATTGTTTCTGTGCTTTAAGAGCACCTCACCTTCCTAAATGAGCATTATCAGGGTTTGTTGCTGAGACTTCTGCTCTACACTTTCCCACAAGAAACACATCTAATTGTAGAACTTTGAATAAAAAATATCATTGGTTGAATCATAGCCTCTGATCCATGTCACAATCTGAAATTTTAGGACCAGGAGACTTCGTCCAACTGAGACATAAATCTGCTCCCTCTTCACTAACTTGGAGAAGCAATATAACCAAAAATAAAGTTGATGAAATCATTCAAGTTTATAGTATTAAGACATTTATGTGAAATTAAAGAACAGTTTGAAACTATTGGCATACATACTTTATGTGCTTGTTACTTAAGTATTTACAAGCTATAAGAGAAGCTAACATTTTTAAAAATCTGAATATTTGTGATTGATTTAAAAAAATTAGAACTATTTTAATTTGAAAAATATATTTGACTACTTGTAATATTTAAATGAACAACAACTCAAATTACCATTCAGTAATTTTATTTATGATAGTTACAAGAATTGCTAAAGTTCTCAGATCTGTTTTGCTAGTTGCCCTATTAGGCATTTTATTTATTTTTATTTTTTTTAATTTTTGTTTATTTTTATACAAGAGCTAGGGTATAGGCCAGAGGTGCGGAAGGGTGAGAGGATTCACCAGAGACAGAGTGGGGAACAAAACAGGCAGACTGACCAAAATACACTGCTGAGGGGAGCAGCCGGCGCAACAGGAGAGGTCTACCACAACGTGGGAATCTCCCTGACCAGCCGGGAATCGAACCGGCGCTGCAAAGGCTGCAGACAGCTTCACAGCACTGCGCTCAACCAGCTGCGCCACCGGGGAGGCCCTATTAGGCATTTTAAACATTAAAGAGAATTATATATACCGGTATTAAATTTGTAAACATAGTTAAAAATACTTAAAGAAAATTCATTAACTGAGTTTGTAAAGAGGCTATTTAATCTATTTGAATATTATCTATTTAATTTAGGTGAATTTAATTTGTTGAAATTTATTTTAATTAAACATCAAGAAACAACTAAAGCTCTGTAGTACAACATAGTGCTTACAGCTAACAATACTTTATTGAATACTTAAAAAAGTGCTCATGTTAGCTGTTCTGCACAATAATAAAAAAATAAGTTAGATTTTCATTTTTATACCAATTGACTATATTCAAAAATATTCAAAATATTTTCTATATTTTGCATAAATATACAAAATTATCTATTTTTTAACTTGTAGACTTAGGAAGAACTAGGTTTTAAAGTTTGAAGTTCCCCAAGAAGCACATAACAATAATTTTAGTACCCAAAACCCCATCAGATATTAAGATAAACTCAATTTGTAATCATTCTTCCTATATGCCAAAATACTAATGCTATGTGTCTATTTCTCTAATATAGAATTTGGGAAGAGTGTATTCATTCAGCAACTTGGTCTACATTAGGTAATTTTTTGAAAAAGCTCCTTTATTATTTTTTTTAATTTATGGAAGGAATTTATTCATGGTATAAATACATTTGCAAAGCCTATAAGGACCACCACTATCACCATGTAATTTTTTTTTTTTTTTTTTTTTTTGGTGGGACCCTTGCCGGCGGCGGGGGAACAAACTGGCGCTGTAGAGGCTGCAGGCAGCCTCGCAGCACAGCGCTCAACGCTGCACCACCTGGGGAGGCCCTATCATCATGTAATTTATCTGAAAAAACTCCTTTAGAAGCAAAGTTCTTGGGTACATGAAATGAAGCTGTTCTCAGTTTCCTCTATATAAGGCTCATCACTACTTAGCTTTGTGAAGTTGACATTTGTTTCCAGCGTTCTTTCTTCACTTCCTCACATCAGCAGGCAAGCAGCTTTGTAGACTGAAAGGACTATTAGGTTAACTATCAGCAATCACAGGGTGGGTTTAGGTCTTCTCTCTACTCTATCAATTTTGTGTCTTTCGCCCAATCATGTCCAGCCATCTGAGCATATTTCCTTATTTTTAAAAGAAAATAATGAGTACAAAATGGTGATTACCAGAGGAAAAGTGAAAGGGGTTGTGTAAATCAGGTAAAGGAGGTCATTTGATGGTGGGAGATGGAAACTTGACTTTTGATGGTAATCATACTGCAATTTGTACAGATGTCAAAATATGTTGTATACCTGAAACCTATATAATGTTATAACTCAATGTAATGTCAATGAAATTTAAAGACAAAGAATTATCTTCAAAAATAAGAAAATAATGATATCTGATGAGGTTCTTATGATGGCCAATCAATTTTTCCAATAGTATATGCTGGAAGTTTAAGCCTTATATAGGCTATAATCAACAAATCAAAGAGTCTTTGATGGGGTTAATATACTTAATATTAGTTAATAGAATTAATAGACTGAGACCTGAGTGATCATAATATAGAGAATAAGTTAAACAGTTGGTAATAATATTTTTGAGTGTTTATTATATGCTATGTACCATTCTAAGCACTTTATATCTATTTAATCTTATATAATCTTCCACAGATCCTATAAGCAGTCCTTATAATCCTCAGTTTACAAGTAAGTAAACATGGAGAGGGTGAGTAATTTGCAGGCATTGGTAGAGGAAGAATTTTAAAACTAGATTTAAATTTAAACCAATCTGGGACCTCCCTGGTGGTGCAAGGGGTTAAGACTCAAGCTATGAAGCTGTCTGCAGCCTCTGCAGCATAAATTGGATCTCCTGGCCTGCCAGAGAAGTACCCACATGGTGCAGCAGACCTCTCCCGACCTGCCCGCTGCTCCCCTCAGCAGTGTATTTCAATCAGTCTGCCTGTTCTGCCCCCCACTCTGTCTCGGGTGAATCCTCTCACCCCCAAACCTCTGGCCTGTACCCCAGCTCTTGTATGCATAAATAAATCTTGAAAAAAATAAATTTAAACCAATCTGAATCTACAACTTGCCCTCGTGACCACTACTATTCAATACTTCCTCTTGAGGATGAGAAAGTACTAAATAATACTTCCCTAATTAGGACCCAAAATCCTAATAAACTTCAAATGGCATTCAAGTTCACAAAGATATAGCCCTCAAATCCCTTCCCAGCCCTATTGTCTACTAGTTTCAGATGGAACTCACTCTAGTTAGGCCAGTCCAATTAAATATTCAATAAACCCATATTGCAAATCCTGTCTCACTGTCTCCATCTGATAATTTTCTACTATTAATTTGCATACATTAGTAGATTGTAATCTCTACTTTCTCTGAAAAGCATCAGCTGATGTCTATATCACTCATCTAGTATTTATTGTATGCTATTCCAGTGTAGATTATTCTTTTTTAGCATAATTCTATCTTCAGTTCAGTGGTTCTCTAGATTGTAAGTAACCTTCAGGTAGGAACAGTGACTTCAAATTATTTGTGTTTTCCCCATGATATGGTTTATCATCCTAAATTGAAATTATATAATGTATATGCCTGGCTCTCTCAATAACTGACCCTATCTTTTTCATCCTCATCTCTCTAATGCCCAGCATCAGACTTGCAACATAATAAGTTCAATGGATAGTTGGTGAAGGGGTGCATGAATGAGCAAAAAAATTAAATATGCAGCACATACTGGGTACTCAATAATTGCTAGTTAATATTACTGTAAGTCTCTAAATTTTACCTCCCAAATAGGAAATTGTCTATTATAGAATCTGATTGAGTAAAAGTTTCTAAAATTATGATGACACACATGAATAGCCTCTATGTAATTGGGCCTGTTGTTAGGGTCAATGGTACCAAGCTTGATGTGACTTACCAAACATGATTTTAATAAAACATATTATAAAATCTTACTCAAGAAAAAAGTAAATCAAAAATGTCTATCTAGTAAAAGCATATTTCTACAGCAGCAGGCAGATCCCTGCTAATGAAACTAATCACATGACATACTGTTAAAGTAATGCAGTTTAATAACATACAAGAAAACCCCCATACCCACCTGTGTCAAAGCATACTTGTTCTATCTATATGCAAAGTCCAAGACAGACATGCCAGAGGGGCTATACCACTAATGTGTGTAGGCTATATTCTCATAATTACTTCCTCTCTGCCATACCTTACCCACTGTGACAAATACTGTGTTTTTACTGACACTAAATTAGACATAGGAGTACAGTAGCATAATTATAGTGTTATTACAATTAATTATAACAAACTAGAAATCTTCTTAAGTATTATCACTTTAAGGGATGAATTGTAACCCCCCAAAATTCACATGTTAAAATCCTAATTCCCAGTACCACAGATCATGACTGTATTAGAGATAAGGTCTTTAAAGTGACTATTGTGTTAGAATAATTCATTGGGATGAACCCTAATTCAAGATGAGTGTCCTTCTAGGAAATGGACATGAGGACACAGAACACAAATGGATATGGAGGAGTTAGTAGTGTATGTAAATTTTATGAAGCCATAAGAAACAGCCCAAAAGAGGTCTCAAAAGAAATCAAACTTGTAGATACCTTGATCTCAGACTCCCAGCCTCCAGACTGTGAGAAAATCAGTTGCTGTTGCATAAGTGACCCAGTCTGTGGTACGTTGTTACATCTGACTTAGCAAAGTGATCTAAAGCACCGAGTACTTTCTCATCTCTTAGTTCATTAAAGTCTCACTTAATACCCCAAACAGTCAGTATGGTAATCATATCCCCACTTTACAATTAGGGAAACCAAAGTTTCAGACATCTTAAATGATATCTCAGACTTCTACCAGCCATCCAGCAGCAGCGTGAGGGACTCAGACTGGAATCTTATCACCCTCAATGCCGCCCAATAGGTGACGGACTCAAGGGTACCCAGACTGTGGTACCAACATTACCCTAAACTAGTTGTGGGGCCTTAAGAAAATTATTTTTTTAACATATTTTTATTATCTGTACCATAAGGGAACTGAACTGAATATTCTAAAAGCTGAATAGACTAAGCATCTATATAAAAACTCTTTCCAGTTTTAAAAGCTTAGTTCAAATCACTGTTTTTAGTCAGACTCCCAGCTGAATTATCTCTATACACTCATTTAGAATTAAGAAAATTCAATATTTGAGAATCCTTTCATATTCTGCTCACGGAAATAAAACTTTATTTTATCTTAAAAATATGAGAGAATATGGGCCTCCCTGGCGGCACAAGGGCTTAAGACGCAGCCTATGAAGCTATCCGCAGTCTCTATGGCACTAGTTCTATCCCTGGCCAGGGAGCTACACACATGGTGCAGCAGACCTCTCCTGACTTGCCCGCTGCTCCCCTCAGCAGCGTACTTCAGTCAATCTGCCTGTTCTGTTCCCCACTCTGTCTCTGGTGAATCCTCTCACCCCCTACACCTCTGGCCTGTACCCCAGTTCTTGTACACATAAATAAATCTTAAAAAAAAAACTGCCCATTAAAAGAAAAAATGAGAAAATATAAATATGACTATATCTTCAAAGTTATTTTATCAAAAATATACAAACTTGAGAAACTTAAAGTATCATTTCAAAAATGTGTTTTTATAAAGCTTGCATCCCATTAGTTTGTATTCTGTTAGATTTCTTCTATTGTGAATTTTTAAGGATTACATCCTGATTCAGGAGCAAAATTTAAGATTAAAATTTTGATATAGAAACTATGAGATCAGTCTTAAAATCTTTAGTGAATTATTGATTAATCTTGAGTGAAAAGGGGTGGTTGCAAACTTTAGTTTCTAAGATTTGAAAAATGAAATAAATTGCTTCCTGCTTGCCTAGCAAGAAAGTTTACTATGAAATGAGAGAATATCTGTGAAACACCTTTGAACTCTTTGGAGGGAAATTGCTGCCTATATTCAACTCCAAGGTAATTAATAAAACTTCCTAGAGTCAGGATATCTATTTTCAACAACTTCCTCAGTTTTGAAATATCATGTGAGTTCTTGATTTATATTTTGTCATACCCATAATTACATTTCGTTTAACAGGAATAGGGAAGTATATCATGGAAAATAATTTGTCTCACAATGGAGGATCGCTGCTTATACGACTCTTGAGTTTAAAATTGTGAATCATCTCCTGTGTATTTTCAGATTGCCTACAGGGGAAAAAAAAAAAAACATCTACAAACCACAAACTCCATCCAATCACCTACAGACAAATCAGCCTTCGGGCAAATCAAATGTCTTCATCTAAAGCTTACCTGGATTTGGCACTGTGCCAATCTTCTCCAAATCTCCTAATAATGTATTTTTATCAGTAAGATATAAATTGTTAAAATATGCAAACTTAAAGTTATACCTTTTCACATTGTTCTTATGAACCGGTATCCCTGTAGCTCAGAAAAAGCTTGGGAAAAGGAAAGTTCCTTCCGAGTTAACAACATGTGAATACAGGATTAGTGGGTGGGATTGGAGTGTTATCTGGTGCATAAATAGAGGCTGGAGCTCAGCTAGCACACTCAGAAGCTTGGACTGCATCGAGGCTGCCTGGCTCGCCCGATAGGTGGGTGGGGAAATCCAGGTAAGCTCCTAACAATAGCACTGGAATAGTTCACTTGTTAGAGTGAGATTTGCCTCTGATTACTGTGTCAAGTTACAGGCAATCAATAGACAGAGAAGTACAAGGTAATTCCAGGGGCAAAGAGTGAGACTTGGAGAGAGAATAATGGAATTTCCCCCCAGAACTTACAGGGACCTGTCTTTGGCCAGAGCAAGCAGAGTTCTGCGTTCCCGAATTGGTATAGGTAATGCATTTTGGAAAGAAGAGGATTAAGAGTTAAGGATATGGAGTTCTCAAGGTTTGGACAGGTCCAGTGTCTTCTATCTCAGTCACTGCACCTTGGTTACCATCTAAGCCTCTGCTTCTCTCCCCCTGGCTGAAGTCAAGGCCCATAGGACTGTGAAACCTTGATTCAGATTGCCTGCTTAGAATTGCAATTCAGAAAATTATAGCAAAAATTGTTTTCTTTCTCTGTAACGATATCTGTGTTGCTTCTTCAGCCTTATAAATTCATGAGATAGGTTGTAAAAGGAGAAATATGACTGCTTTCATGAAACATTTACAAACAAAGAGCTGGAATTTTCTGCAAGTTCATTCCTTGGTTGTGATAACAGAAAGAGAAAGTGCAGGGGAGAGAAAGAGAGAATCACCAAATTATCAACATTTTCCATGGTTAGGATTCTTATTTGTGTGTGGTTTATACAGGAAGTTTGCAGAACAGTCTATTCATATTATGAAAACTCAATATATTGAATCTCAGAAGTCAGCCCAGAGTAGGATGTTTGCCCAACAGGAGTTAACTTATGTTTCCTTGAGACATCCTGCCATAAAACATGTGTAATATATATACTTATCAATAGCTCCAACCTTTAAGCCATGAAGCAATTGTGATAGCCACTTGCACAATAAGAATTGTCTATGAGCTAAATATATAAATGAAATGCATTATAATCAGTGTACTATTATTTTGCTAACATGCATAGATGCTGCTACCATAAATAATATACGAAAATCCAATGTTTGTTGATAAATTCCAAGTAGCTATTTGGCAAGAGGATGTTTATGAATCAACTGATATTTCAAAAGTATAATTATTCTCACAAAAAATGTTCGAGACATTTTTATATTTAAAAAGCTGTCATTGTACTAAGAAGGTTGGTGATTGTTGACCTGATGTAGCATTCGAGTTGTTTCTGCAGAATGCTTGAATATTGTTACTGCTACTGGCATTTCTGTATCTTTTCATGAATACAGAAAAATAAAAGTGTATCAGGTGCTTTTGGCTTATATCCTTTTTGAGTGAGGAATTTTGTGGCTACTTATTATGATTTGGATAATAGTGTAATACAGTTATCATCTGAATTGGAATATTAGTAATGCTTTTTTAAAATCAGCTAACCTACAGCAAAACTTCGCACCAAACTATCAGAACATGAGAAACTTTCCCCCTTAAAAACACTAAATATTGACGGTCTACCCTGTTTCCTTTGCCCAGTTTGATTTAATTTAAAACTTACAATATTAGTTAGATGTGTCATTTTAAGCAATTTCAGTCTTTGTCTTTACAAATCCCAAGTCACCAGAGCTTTGTATTTTGTGGTTCCTGGATAACCATGATTTGCTAGAGCAACTCACTTTGCTAGTAAGTTTACTCTCTTGCTGTCTCTACATCTTATCTAGCCGTTCACTTCCCTGTTTCTAGGCATGTCCTTCACACTAGTATGACTTTTCCGAAAAATTAACTCAGTAATATTGGAAAGGAAAAATGCTTTTAACAAAAAGACTCAGACAGAGTTGTTTACTCTGTGTTATGAGTCCCATAGAATATTTCTGGGCACTGAGAACATGCCTACAACTACCGACCTCTAAAAGATCCACATAAAATCAAAGAGTTGTTTGAAAGGAACTTGCATTTGACGTATTTTAGCCAATTCAGAGAGAATATGTAGAGATTGAGTAGACGTTACACTAGGGAGAAAGCTGAGTGAGTACAATTCCTCAGTTAAGTGAAAAGTTGGCAGGTCTATATGAACTAAGAAATCTTTTCACTCAGATTCTTCAATGGCAGTGCCATCATTTTGACAAAAGTTTAAAGGTTTCAGGATGGGAAGATGGGAGTCAGAATTGCAAAATGGCAAGAGCTAAAATAAAAACCTTGATTCGGTACCCATCTCATAAATCTTCATCTCTCAGATTCTTCCTCAATAATGTGAGGCTTGGGGGGTGGAAGTTGGGAAAAGAGGAGGTCTCCCCTAATGTGACTTCCAGTACAAAAAATTTTTGAATATAAAATTTAAATGTAGGTTTTCTTAGCTGTCAGAGTGTATATTTCTGTCTACTTGTTTTCTTAAAATATATATCTATATTTCAATATTGTAGATTTCTATGGAGACCTAAATTAGTGTATTTATTTCTATATGGTTCTATATATAGCACTAAATCAATATTCATAATATGTATTCTTAGGAAAATTCTATGTAAGGTAATATTTACTCTAATCATGTATTCAGTATCAACTAAGTCTCAATTCCTTTTGTGTGCCTCAGTTGTGATACAATCTAAAGTCTGCTAATTCCCTCATTTTATGTATCTTCATTTTGCTTGTTTTCCATATCAGATTTGCCATGGAGAAGATTTCAGTGTCAACATTCTTGCTTCTTGTGGCCCTCTCCTACACTCTGGCTAAGGATGCCACAGTCAAACCAGGAGCTAAAAAGGACTCAAAGGACTCTCGCCCTAAACTGCCCCAGACCCTCTCTAGAGGTAGGAGTTGGCCTTAGTTTCCAACACTACTTAATCGGGAAACCGAACATGTTTTTGTATGTGTTCCTTCTGGATTTATCAGCTTATAATTATTTCTACTTCCTCCATAGTAAAGAGTATATATCTATCTTAGTCTATACCATTACTTTTCAACAGACGAGTCTAAAATTCCATTGTTTTAAATATACTATTCATTTTGTTCTAGGTTGGGGGGATCAACTCATCTGGACTCAGACATATGAAGAAGCTTTATACAAATCCAAGACAAGGTAAAACTGCCTTATACAGGATCTCTCAAAGCTCTCAAGAGCACCATCTAGTGTTAATTAACTATACATAAAATCCTACTGATTAAAAATCATCCAATTTCTCTTTATCTCTTAAAGCAACAAACCCTTGATGATTATTCATCACTTGGATGAATGCCCACACAGTCAAGGTAACTTGTTCTAAATATAATGTCCTTTATAGGTTTTTAGCTTTAGTCCACAGTCCAAATCACTCATCTTTATATTTTTAGCTTTGAGCACAATTGAGTAAGAGTATTTTACGTAGTAAAAATACTTTAAAGCAGCTTCAAATATTTCTATATTTTGCGTTAATTATTGGTACATATTTTGAAGACATGCTCTAGAATTCATCCTTGACTTCTTGCTTTCTCTTATGTCCTACATCCAATACATTAGCAAATGCCACTGTCTTTCACTTCAAAATACACCCTAAAACCAGTATCAGTATTAGTTTCATGGTCCTGCAACTGTACAGTCACACAGCGCTTAGTGCTTTGAAGGTCCCCAGGCTTGATTTAACACTCTGCTGCTAGTGTATTAAAATTCTTAATAATTTTTGAACAAAGGACTCCGTATTTTTACTTTCTTCTGGGCTCCATATATTATGGAGGTTCTGTTCATATCCAGTAATTTCCTATTGACTCTTTGCTACTGCCAGTCCAAACCAAGATCACATCTTATCTAGACTACTGCAACACCCACCTGCCTCATCATCCTATAGTCAGTTCCCCAAATAGAAGCCAAAATGACACTGTTAAATATAAACCAGATCCTATCACTAAGGTTCTCAAATGACTTCTCAACACAGATAAAACTAAATCCAAATCCTGACCAAGGTCTGAAAGACTGAATATAATCTGGTCTCTGACTCTTTGCACTCTTCCCACTCTCCCTGTGTTTACTCTCTACACCATTTAGCTTGCCTTTGTGCTTTTCCTCAAACATCTGAGCTCAATACTTCTTCAGTGTTATGCCTTTTACAGTCCCCTCTGTTTAGAATGACTCACCCCCAAAATCTTAGAATGGATTACTCACATTAACATCACCTTTCCAGAGAGGTCTATTCTAATCAACCCACAGCTCTTAAGCTGCTTCTCTTGCTTTATTTTTCTTCAAAGTACTTATCGCTATCTATATTAGGCATTTGTTTACTTATTTATGGTCTATCTCCTAAACAAGCATATAAGTTCTATGAAGAAAGCATGTTACTTTTTTCCCATTAATTTATCCACAGTGTACAAGACAGTGCATACATAGTAGTACCCACTCAATAAATGACTGGAAAAACAAATGGTTGAATGAATGAATGAATGAGTGAGTGAATTATGAGAAGCAAAGGTAGTCAGTTACCTATTTACTTCACTAATCATCTGCTAAATTGGAAAAGCAAAATATTGTATTAAAAATAAAATTCAACTTAAAATGTAGCAGAGAGCAATGGTTTTAACTGGTAATGAGATGGAAGCTTAATGATTTTTCTTTGCATTGTAGCTTTAAAGAAAGTGTTTGCTGAAAACAAAGAAATCCAGAAATTGGCAGATCAGTTTGTTCTCCTCAATCTAGTTGTAAGTTTACTTTTCACTATCACTAACATTTCTCTTTAGATCATTATTTGAAATTGAATATTCATTTTTCCCATAAATATTAGTCATACTGCATGAACTACATCTGTCCCCACTACTTCATTTCAGAGATTGGAGATAACAGAGATATTACATTTTATTTTATTAATAATCTATCTTGCATATCTTTTAATTTATTTAGTAATTTATAATGGTTGATTACCTGAAACAGACTCTCATCTGCTTAGATTTTTGTCTATTGCTGTAATCATTAGGTTTGTGTATTTTGCAAATTACTTTCTGCTCCTATAGTTCCAGATGCTGCACACCCATTCTTAATCCTTGCTCCGCTCTACCTAGAAAAGACAACATTGTGGCTGTCCAGATCTAATCATGCAACTTGTGCTTTAGCTTCATAAATCCCCACCTATGTCACCATTTCCACCACTTTCTGTTCAATGTACGCGCATGCGTGCGCGCTCTCTCTCTCTCTCAAGTATACACACAGTTCTTCCTCATTTCCCTTCCATGGACTCTTCCGTCCCCTACTCTCTCTTTTTTTTTTTTTTTTTTAGATTTATTTATTTATTTATACAAGCACTGGGTACAGTCAGCAGCGGGGAAGGGTAAAAGAACTCACCAGAGCCAGAGCATGGAACAGAGCAGGCAGAATGACGAAGTACACTGCTGAGGGGCAGGGGGCGGCTCTGTGTGCCATGTGGAGGAGAGGTCTGTGTGCCATGTGGGACCCTCGCCCTGTGGCCAGGAACCGAACTGGTGCTGCAGAGGCTGTGGGCAGCCTCGCAGCCCAGCGCTCAACCACTGGGCCACCAGGGGAGGCCCCTCTTCTCTTAATGTTAGTGTTTTGGTGACTCTATACTTGACGTGATCCTCTTTTTACATTTTATTTTCTCCATGGACAACTTCGTCTACACTGCCTTTCATCAACACCTACACACTGGTGATTCCCACATCTTACCCAAACACAACTTCCAACTTTTGTATACAATAGAGTTCTAGATATCCCATAATTAGCTTAAACTCAGTATATTTAACATGAATTAATCATTTTGGCCCAGGCTTTTCAAATTCTCTTCTTTCTGTTTCATCAAAAGTATTCTTTGATATTGGAATCTCCTACTCACCTTTAACAGTGAAGAAGTCCTATAGTTCTAACTTCTAAATATTCTTGCTATTATTTCCCTATAAACTGAGAACCACCTATTATAGTGCACAAATTTTTCATTTTACCTACTTTACCACACTATTGCTAAATGACTTCATGCTTACTAGACTTACCTAACCCCATATGACCATAATGGTAACTCAAAGACCACAATGGGATCATGGTTCCTCTTTTAACATGCTCCACTGACTTTTCTCTGTGCACAAATACAACACCATTGTATGCTCAGCAAGGACACTCATGCCCAGCCCCAAAGCAGCTCAAGCATCTTCTATCTCCACTGCCCCACACATCCCCTATATTTCAGTCTGCCCCAAGCACTGGGTTATATGTTACATTCTTTGTACAGCCTAGAGCCATCTTCTTGTCCATGTAACTCATCCCTATGCATTCTTTTAAGATTCCCCCCTTACTTCAGAAAGTGCTAGAACACCCACTGGATCCTCAATACTCACTTTCCTGCCAATAGACTGTGAATTCATTAAAGATAAGTGCTTTGAGTAGCTAAATTAAGAAAAATATAAATTAAAAAATTGGATAAATGTATGTTCAAGAAAATCTTGTCTATTTCTGGACTCCAGCAAAAATGAATTCTGCTTTTTTCATTAATCTATTTCTCCCTACCTCATCCAAGATTTTTTTCCCAAACACTTTAAATCCTCCCATAGTTTCTCTTATTGAACACATTTGTTTATCACATATTCAGTTTTATACTTCATGTGTTCAAACATATTCTGTTCTATCTTATTATTTCATGCTCATCTGCATTATAAGGTTGTTGAAGAGTCGTGCCATACCACATCTTAATGTGTCTAGCCCAGGAATGGACACAGTTTTTTATTAATAAGTTTGAAAATAACTGAAGTATAAACAAACTAAAACTGCTTTTTCTTTTTTAAAAAAAATCTTAGTATGAAACAACTGACAAACACCTTTCTCCTGATGGCCAGTATGTCCCAAGGATTATGTTTATTGGTAAGTAAAAGTGACAGGGAGATGAAGCAGACCCTAAACATCACACAAGGGCCACCCCATCTCTTCCTCTTTCCACCACCCCACCCTCATAGGCCATTCCACGAAGGCCAGTGTCACTTTAAAGCTCTAGCAAGAGGTATAGCATTACTTTAAATTCCACAACATATTTTCATTAGAAAATGTGAGTTTTTATTTCATCCCCTGCCACACATACCTTTGCAGAGAAAATAGTCTATCAGCTACTGAAATGCAGTGTGGGCGCAGTCATGCCACCCGCGGTCACTTCACAGCACGTGGGGCATCTTAGCCCTCGTTCCATATCCTCCACCTAGGAACGAACTGGGAGGCATCCTGCTCTTCCAGCTCAAAGCTTCTCCGTGCCGGCTGCATATTTCAACCACCTGGAAGATTTTGTAAATGAAGCTGCCCCCATCATGGCTCAAAACAATGAAATCAGAAACTCTGGGTGTGTCTGTATTTTTGCAAAGCTTCCCAGGTGGTTCCAGTAGGCAGCCAGGGCCGGTCAGTGAAGAAAAGGCTGTTCTTATGTTAATTTATTACAAAGGAGAGACCTCGTGTTTGCATCCTGTGCACAGACCCTGTTTTTGCCTTGCTCTTAAGCCTTTGTTGAAGAAATGTGTGTCTGCTTCTTGTAATTTATGTTCCTTGGTCCTAATCCAACGTTCTCAAATGACAGATTATCCGCTCAAGTATCACTGTCAGGCTCTGCACACTTGCAGATGGTTCTCACAGAAGCTTTATTAGTTTTCAGGACATGTACCTAAGGCTCCTTCAATCAGCCCTCTCAAGGCAAGGATTTAAACATCTGTGTATCTTTGCATACACCTTACATTTAAAAAGGTGGATAGGCCTTACCATTCTCCCCGCCCCCATATCTCAGCAATTGATACATCAAATTAAATATAAAACATGAAAAAATGGATTTAAACCAAGGAATATACATATACATAAGGGATGACTCCTTAATTTCTAAAATGTAAACATCTATTTCTAAAATGCAGCTGGTTAACAATAAAATAATAGTGGAGGGGGCTACACTAATGCTCACAGACCCATTGCTGTTTGGAATGCTTGTGTTTTCTCATTCATTTTTAAACATCTCTGATTTTAAAAAACTGGCATTGGATGTCAGGTTCTAATTATCTAGGAAACACCTTTCAGCAATATCAAAAATGTTTCAAAAGTTTTAAGATAATTCTTAAGTAGCGATGGCCAATGTTCTCACCAAAAAACAAAAACACAAGAAAAAAAATACCAACAATATATTTTATCCCATTTTCAGGTTGCTATACAAGGACAGCAAGGTTCATAACCTTGTCAAATAGCACGTGCAGGTGCTGATGCTATAGCTCCCCTTGGGTACCGACAGCAAGGACAGGTTGCAAAGTGGATGTAGAGAATAGAACTTGGTCTAGTGGGCCACACGCTTAGTTCCGTCCATAGGATGTGGATAAATATATAGACTTTGTCAGGTAAGAGAGAGGTTACTTGGAAACTTAGTGCTCCATTGTCTTTTGCCTTGTAGACCCATCCCTAACAGTTAGAGCCGACATCACTGGAAGATACTCAAATCGTCTTTATGCTTATGAACCTTCAGATGCAGCTCTATGTAAGTGTTACCTCCTTTGTACATCTCTATTGCTATCCTGCTGGAAGTAAAAGCTACCTGGTGAGGAGAAAGCTCTGCTCAGGGACAGAGAACCCTTTTGATCCTAACTATACTCCTGTCTGCAAGCAAATCACTTTAACTTTAAGACTGATTTAAAAAATCTCAAGTGAAGATGACTTATTTAGATTAGGTATCTTTTCTCCTTGGGGTGTCTATGACATAGTACCTATCTGCTTTTCAGGTATTTTTCCTTAGGCACACTAACTTACAACTCCTACCACAGAATTGGGTGCAATAGTAATTATATGACTGCAGTAACAGTAGTAATCATGCTCTGTTAAATATTTCTTTTCGAAAGAACAAAAGTGAAATGACATAGCCCAGCTTGTTGAAATTGAATTCAAGTTCAATTTTAAAGATCAGCAGGAAAGATAGTTCCAACTAGTTGCCAAGATACTCAGTTCCCCTGGGGGTGTGAGAAAATGGAAAAAAAAAGTTAGAGATTCAAGGCAGGTGAAACACCTCAATAGGAAACTATACTTAGTGTGACATCTAATTAGTCCTTCTGGGAAGAAAACTGGGTTTTGACCTAAGAACCCATTTTGCCCTTCTATGCACTGCCTACAACTATTTTCCCAATGTGTTAGCCATTAGCCACATGCAGTTTTTTTTATATTGACTTGAAATTATAATTTAAAATCCATTCCTACAAAGACACTAACCACATTTCAAGTAGTCTATGCAAAGGCACTGATTATTTCTCATCATCATAGAAATTTTTACTGGACAGCATTGACCAACAACATTATGTTGGGAAAGATTTTCCTGGTCCATTAGCAAGCTTCCAGTGGGTGCTGAGAAGACAAGAAGGAGCACATTCCAAAAACTGATCATTCTTGAGATAATACTATATATCTTAATAAGAGTTTGGACTCCAAAGGGAAGTGTCCTGTACAAGTAATATCTATCTTGTAGAAAGGGCATTTAATAAATATTGGAAGAGAACTTGTGAAGCCATTGTAGATCATTTTAGAAAAATTTTTTATAAGATTATCAAGTTCTCACCCTATGATAAAATAGCACCCCTTTAAACAATGAATAAAGTACCTGAGTTTGGGGGAGTTACTGTATCTATTAATTCCTGGTGACATCTTTACATTCTTTCCCCCTTTAGTGCTGGAAAACATGAAGAAAGCTCTCAAGTTTCTGAAGACTGAATTGTAGAGAAAAAACAGTATCTGCAAACTCTTCCCTCTGTTAGTCCTTGACATATGGAAGCAGAGATTTTAGAAGATTTTGGATCATGTGGAAGCACTGGTGGACATACAGAATAGATTATGGTCTAATGTTACAACGGCTACTTTTTTTTAAAAAAAAAAAATTGGTTCCAAGTATGAAAACAATATTATATACTACCATAATGAGCCATGATTTTTAAAAAAAAATAAATCCTTTTGGCGGTGTTCAGGCTGTTAATTTTCCAATTTGGTCTTTCACAGAAATGCTATTTGGTTCACTTACCAAATAAGCCTTTGGATGCACACAATATTCATAAAGTTGGGGCAAGACAAAGCTACTTCAAGCAATAAGACCAAAAACAAAGTTTATATCTCACTTCACCATAATGTCTCACTGGGAGACTAAAAGTAGACATGAACTTAATTTAAAAAAGTATCATGCATATCCGAGTATGCTTTAGTGTGAAAGAATATACACAAAGGCATCCTGAGAAAATCAGGCACCTACTTCAAAGCAACTCCTCCCCATCCTGGCCAGAAACATCTATGCAGGCACTTTAATTCCATAATTTAGTTTTAGCTAGATTTTCCCCAAGTAAACGCTCTCAGAGAAAAGAGCTCTGGCTGGTAGCTTTCCTCTTCAGAAGACTAATTTAGTGAAAAGGTCATTCAAAAAACATCTGTATCCCCCCCAAGCCCCTAAAGAAATCCTAGAAATTGATTTTAAAAGATTTATCTCTCATCATACAAGAGTTGGAATATCTGACCTGTAATAAATTCAGTTAAACTGGGTCCCATCTTCTTCACCAAACTGTAACTGGTTGGAAGAGCAAAGGGCTTTATTATGCCAATGGCATATAAGTCAGAGATCACTACATGTCTTTGGAAATGTTGAGAAAGGGTATGGATTCAGACAGTAGTTCTTTATTCTTCAAGTCTTTATTCTGACAGAACTATATGTTAATTTCTTCACTACATAATTAACCTCACACTCCTTGTTATATGAAATTCCTTTACTACCCATCTCCCTGAGTAGTCTAGTGCAATGCTGTGAATATTGATTGCCTGTCTTGATTAAAGTTTGAGAGGGGGGAGATAGATTGTTTACTGAATAGACCCTTTGGAATTATTAACCTTTCCAGGAGATAATCTATTTTAAATACTTTTCTCTCAGTACTGTCAAGTAGCTATGTACGAGTAGGTTCTGAGCATATATTGTTGACTTAATGATATGCAAATTCTCAGTAAAAACAGCACTTGAGGGTATGTGCTTCTCATAAGTAGGTACCCTACATGTGGTTAAAAGGGTAAAATAGTGCGTTTAGAAAGCTCTCTGAGGGATAATGGGAGGAGAAAAAAGTTTTCACTTGTATAAACAAACACACTGATGACAACTTCTAAGCTATTCAAGTTTTCTCTATAGTAAAGCAAAATATTGATTTTTAAATTGTGCTGATGTGAAATAAGGTTAAGTCCTTAAAATTTATTAAATGACAAAATGCTATTTTGACAATATATAATTTAAAAAATACATAAATCTCTAGGAAGTCAAATGTCATGGTGGCAAGAAGAATGTGTTAGAAATAGAGCAACACTCATAAAAAACATTGACTTTGATCCAATCTCTTCTACTTCTGAGAATATGTCCTTCGGAAATCATTCAAGAGAAAGAGTTCTGTGAAGATGCCAATAGCAACATTATTTTAACAAAGCTATAAATGAAAATTGGCAACCACCAAATACAATGTTTTATTGATACAAAGTGCCCTATGTTGCCATCTATAAAAGTAATAAAAGTTATGGAGAAATAGAAATAGAAAGGAATATAGAAAATAACTTAAGAATTGTAACTAGAGAAACTATGTACATACACAGGTTAGAAATAGAAGTAAAAATACAAACCTGAAAACTTACTTTACACTCTTGGAAATATCAGCAATGCCTTTTATTTTTTAAAGATTTATGCATGCAAGAACTGGGGTACAGGCCAGAGGTCTGGGGGTTGAGAGGATTCACCAGAGACAGAGTGGGGAACAGAACAGGCAAACTGACTGAAATACACTGCAGAGGAGAGCAGTGGGCAAGTCAGAAGAGGTCTGCTGCGCCATGTGGGTAGCTCCCTGGCTGGGGATCGAACTCATGCTGCAGTGGCTGCGGACAGCTTCATAGGCTGTGTCTCAACCCCTTGCATCACCAGGGAGACCTCTCAGCAATGCCTATTTTTTTTAAGAAACCCCGTTAATATAATCACATTATCTTTCATTCGTGTTTAAAGAAATTTAAATGAAAGCACATTTTTACTTTCTCTGACGACAGAGAGTGATATAGTAAAAACTAGAGAGTATTATTTCCAAGGGCTGAATTAAATAGGTTGGTAATTTGATAGAAATGTAAACTATTGCAGTCACTATGAGAAACAATGACTGTTCCTCAAAAAACTAAACACAGAACTACTCTCTGACTCAATATGCCAGTTCTGCATGTGTGCCCAAAATACCCGATAGCCAGAAAAAGATATTTAAACACTCAAATTCATAACAGAACTACTGACAATATCCAGGAGGCAGAAGCAACCCAAACATCTATTGAGAGACGAATGGATAAACAAAATGTGGCAGATACATACAATGAAATATTATTCAACTTGAAAAAGGAAGGAAATTCTGACACATATGACAACATGGAAGAACAACGAAGACATGATGTTAAGTGAAATAAACCAGTTATAAGAGACAGACAGTGTATGATTCCATTTATACAAAGTGCTTAGGCCAGACACATCACAGAAAAGTAGAACGGTGGGTGCCAGAAGTTGAATGGAGGTGGGGATGGGGATATATCATTTAACAGGAATGGAGTTCCAGTTTGGTAAGATGAAAAACTTCTAGAAATGGTGCATGCAATGGTGGTTAATGATTGTGCAACAATGTGAATGTACTGAATCCACTGAATTATACATTTAGAAATGGTTAAAATGATAAACTTTTTACCATGTATATTTTAACACAATTTAAAAAAAAATGTGTTTAACCATTTTTATCTGAGGTCCCACAAAACAGGGAGACAAGAGAGGAATTAACTTTAAAAAATCGTGGTAACATAAATCATTTGTAAAGTAACTGACACGGATTATGAACATGCCTCTCAAACCATTTTTACCTGTTTTAGAATTGCAGCTTTCCTCAATGATCATCTATGGCTGTCTGTTTCAGTTGTTTTTCATTCAGTAATCCTAAGTAGCTACTGAGGTTCTTATCTTTAGCAATCACTGGTAAAAACAGAACAATCTCCAAGGCAAGAACTAGATTTTCTTCAGGGCCTCACCAAGAAGGCTGACTTCAAAGTCCAAGTAGTCAACCTGATCTAAAAGACCACTTGTCAAGCTGTGACCTGACCAACCTGTGAAAAGCAAGATGATGCAGTCAGCAAACAAGGTTTTATCCTTCAAGTGATTCTATGGCTCCTCTCACAAATATTTTAACTTACAGGCAACGCCCTCCAGCCCTCATTTGAAACTGAATTCCAAAAGCTGGTTTTCTGAGGAAAGTAAATGAGAAAGGGCCTGGTACATAGTAGGAGTGTCTAGTTTTTGCCATTTCTCAAAACCAGGAGGTATTTTTTTTTTTTAAAGATTTATTTATTTATTTATACAAGCACTGGGTACAGTCAGAAGCATGGGAGAGTGAGAGAATTCACTAGAGCCAGAGCTGGGAGCAGAACAGGCAGACAGACTGACAAAGTACACTGCAGGGTGGAGCACCAGGCACGGCAGGAGAGGTCTGTACCATGTGGGACCCTAACTGGCCACCAGCAGGATTGAACCAGCGCTGCAGAGGCTGCGGGTAGCTTCACAGCCCAGTGCTCAACCGCTGTGCCACCAGGGAGGCCCACCAGGAGGTATTTCAAAGCCTTTTATTACCTTGCTGTGATCTGACATTCAAGAAAAATTTTAATATGGAAAGCTAGATTTTCTTTTCTCTCCCTCTCCCTTTCCCTCTGGTGGGGTGAAGGGCATTGCTGGTTGTTAAAAGATAGGCTTCCCCAAGCCTTCCTAAGCTGTGTCATTTGGCACATTGATTATTTCAAGCTTAGCTCAACGGAAACCCTGCAGGCTCACAGAAATTTTCACCACTCACTTAACAGGATGAAATTTGGACATTTAACCCAGAACTGGGGGTATTATCAGAAATAACCCCTCTATTAGATAAATGACAAGGCAAATATCTAATTACAAGTCATGTGCCCTTCATCATGTGAGTTCTCCTCTTGACTTAAAGTTCTAGGCCTGTCACACATTTTGTTTTTCACTCGGGATATATACTGTCATTTTGTCCCACTAGTTTTAAAATTCACATCCATGTGGATTCTCCATGTGTAATTAATTTTTTTCTTTCCTGCTACTAACCTCTCTGATATTAATCTGATTGCTTGACCAGCCTTAGAACATTCCAGAGAGGTGGCGGGAAATTCCTTTCCAGCCCTACAATGTTCCCCTAAGAATACTCAGAAGACATTCACCAACGATGTATACTGTACTTCATCTAGAATAGAGAGCCTGATGTAAATAGTTACCACTATGCCAAACACACTAAGTACAGAACAACTCGATACAATTCCCTCACTTTATCCAGAGCCCTGAAAAGTTAAGTCCTGAACTTTATTATCACTTCTTTTTTTTTAAATATTTTTTGAAGATTTATTTTATTTATACAAGAGGTGGGGCACAGGCAAGAGTCGCGGGAGGATGAGAGGATTCATCAGAGATGGAGCTGGGCGCAGAACAGGCAGACAGATCGAAAGCACTGCTGAGGGGAGCAGCGGGCAAGACAGGAGAGGTCTGCCTCGCCATGTGGGATTCTCCCTGGCAGGCCGGGATCGAACCCGCACTATCGAGGCTGCGGACAGCTCCACAGCACTGCGCTCAACCCGCTATGCCACGGGGGAGGCCCTATTATCACTTCTAATAAGACCATTAGGATGCAAATTATCATATTTGTACAGCCACGATGCTTGAAAGTGTTTTTATCCTATGAAATACCCTCGAAAAAAAAGGGATTTTTTTCCTACCTGCTAAAAAGTTAAATAGTTTCATATATTTACTCAGAGCATTTTCAAAAGAATGAATAAACTTAAGCAGAGCTAACCAAATATTTGGAAAAATCGTAAGAGGATTTTGGCTTAAGGAAACTAAGAACTAAAAGCGACACTTCTGGTTTCTTTTCTCTCTCTGAAAGGTTCCATTCAGCAGCATGGTACTTAAGATGAATATGTACAACTGGTTTTCATACCAAACTCATTCCTGCTTAGATAACAGAGGATCTGAGTTGAATTCATGCTAAGTGAGCTCAGATTCTAGAAATAATAATTACCAGTTTTTCCTTTGTTCTAGCATTATAGTCTCTAAAATTTTACTTTGAACATCAAAGGCGACTAGGTAAATATTCTAAGAAACATTCCTTCAAATGGAATGTGTACACATGGAGTAAAAGAAATGTTTTAAAAGTAGCACAGTTTTTTTTTTTTAAAAATGCTAAATTTAGAAGGCAAAAGTTCTAGGGTACAAGTTTGTTTTACAGCCACTTGTTGTAACTTGAGGACCCTGATCTGAAACTAATCCTCCTCTGAGCCCATGTGTTTGTGGCAGCATTTTTGTGCAGCCAGGCAGTGGCCCTTCCTGTAATCCTGGGGTCAGTCTGAATTCTGCAGGCTCGTCATTCGGGATTCCGGGCAGACTATTCAGAGGCCTTTTCAGTGGGCACTATAATACACTGCATAATGTATCTCTGCACCCAGACAAAGCAAAGATCACAGGATACCTCCTAAAAGAGACTGGAAAATCTAGCACCTTCAGGTCTTTGTGAGAACAGAAAGCCCAGAGTAGCTGATCAGGTATGCCCTTGGTGTTTGAAAATGTATTATTTCTTGAGTGACTTGTCAGTTACTACCTGCTCCTATAACCCTACAGTTTGGTAGCCTTGAAGATTCATATTTTCCCTGATTTCTAACTGGTCTGACACAAACAAGGCTGATTAGTGCACAAACCCATGTTATGAGTTGATTCTCTCTGGAATAGTCTTTGTCACATAAAAAACATTGTATCAAGGGGGGGAAAATACTCTATTAGGAGATTCCAGAACCTCATGCAAAATTCAAAATATAACAAAGCAAATAACAAATCAAAAAAAATCCTAAAGGAAGACTGAGTTTAGCAATGCTTGAACATGTCACTAACAATCTCAGCTTAGGGTCCAAGTGGGAACGTTACAGTTGCCCAGAGCTCAATGTGAGATTGAAGGTGTAGGAAATGTCCCCCTATACCTTTGGGTTCTTCTCATGATGAACAAGCAATCAAATCAGCATCAGATTATCAGGAGAAAAGAAAATTAATTTATGTATATGGAGAATCTACATGAACGGAAACGCTAACATAAATCGAGCAAAAAGAGGGTATTTATCTGGGCCTCCCCAGGGGCACAGGGGTTAAAGTCAGTGCTATCATGCTATTGGCAGCCACTTCAGCATAAGTTCGATCCCTGGCCAGGGAGTTAACCCACATGGTGCAACAGACCTCTCCTGTTTGGCCTGTTGTTCCCCTCAGCAGTTTATTCCAATAAATCTGCCTGTTACGCTCCCTACTCTGTCTCTGGTGAATCCTCTTACCCCTCATACTTCTGGCCTACACCCCAGTTCCTGTATGTATAAATAAAAACAATTTTTTTTTTTTTTTAAAAAAAGAGGGTATTTATCCTGGCCTGAAGGCTGGGGTAGAGGCCTGAGTTTCAAAGAGAGGAGGGAGGTCCATGTGATGACAGGACCACTTGCTCTGCCATATAAATAGGCTCTACAATAGTAAAGTTATTTCTGTAGATAAGTTGAGTAATGTTAGCAATTTTCATTCTTTCTGGTAGTTAATGGAGCAGCAAAAGTTTTCCCAAACCTACAGAACCTTGACTAAACTCAGCCCAAAATAATCCTTATGCCAAAGTGACACATCTTGGAAAGATCTCAAGAGGCCCAGCCTTCAGTATACATGCTAATACACTTCAGTATTTTTCTCTTGTTAATCCTATTTTTATTACAGGTGATTTCAATTAATAACTCAGAAAAGCAGAGGGAAAACATTACTATTTTTTCTTCCCCTACATCATCATGGGAATGCTGTTATGGGAATTCAGTATTCCAGCCAGGCTTCCAGTCATGGAAGGAATATATTCATAAAATGCTCAAATTTTTTTTTTTTTTTATAGAGGCATGTTTTTTTTATTTATTTATTTGTTTGTTTGTTTTGTTTATACATGCACTGGGTACAGTCAGAAGTGCGGGAGGGTGAGAGAATTCACCAGAGCCAAGGCAGGGAGCAGAGCAGGCAGAAGGACCGAAGTACACTGCTGAGGGGAGCAGCGGGCGGCAGGAGAGGTCTGCACGCCATGTGGGACCCTCCTCCGGTGGCCGGGGAGCAGCCGGGGATCGAACCAGTGCCGCAGAGGCCGCGGGCAGCTTCGCAACCCAGCGCTCAACCGCTGCGCCACCGGGGAGGCCCCAAAATGCTCAAATTTTATAGACCAACCATTCACCAATCTTTCTTAGTTAAAGTCCACCAGACAATTACCAATAAAATGCAATATACCATATAAAATGCAAGACAAGAAATCAGTAATTTTTAGTAATTGAAAAGAATGAGTGACTTCACTTTTATAAACTTTTCTCACCATGAGGAATAAACACTGAAACATTTTAAGAAAGGATTTTGGATAACTACCAATAGATATCAGTGGTAGAAGTTCATTTCCAGGACTTGATTTTACAAGGAAATAGCACTACCTCGCTTTGAGTCAACTAATGAGTATCTAAGGCAAAAAGAATTTCATTTCACTTATTTTATCAATTTTTCAATTACTTTCTTTAATTCAAACAATAATACACAAACAAATGTCCCATTCTTTAATTTTTGAACATAATATACAGAGCCACAATACTATTTCAATTTCAAACTATGGGAAATCATGTCCAAATATGCTTGGATTTGACAAGTTGATATCACAATACTCAGAAATATCATGAAAAAGGCATTTAACAATTTGTAAGATAATCAAATATTTTTGCTACGTGGGCCAATGCATTAATAGTAGCTTGTTTAAAAATGCAGTCTTTTGGACTTCAAATTACTATAAAAGAATAACAAGATATAGAGATATACTTTCTGAATTTGTCAAATTCATTCCATTTTGAAAGCTGAAGGCAAATGGTATACACCATCTCACCTTTGCACTTACCTGTAAAAGTCAAAAACTGAAGCCACACTTTCATGACAGAGCTACTTCTAGAATACATTAATATAACTGTAATCATAAAAGACTACTATAACTAAATTATCACTTTTATAGTAACAATTTTCACCACAATACATCTTTCCTATAAAGATAAAAAAAATGGGAATCTGTATTTCCCTTACTGAACTTAACATAATAGAATCTCATATTTTCTGGCTTTAACAAACTTCAGCTTTTTTTTTCCAGTAGGAACTATCTACACAGCAGAATGCTACAATTAATTATTCCAGTGAGATGTAATTTAGATTCACAATATGATCAACACAAGAGTGCAATACAAAGTTTTTCTGCAGATAAAAACGCTAAGAAAGGCCACAGTGGACAGTGCCAGACACTGTGAATACAGTAGATTACAGGTACCACTGAGGTTAGAGGAGACCACAATTTTCAAATTTGTTTCAGCAATGGAAAAAGAAAAACAATTAGAGAAACATAAGAGTAAAAATATATACTTCCACAGTCAGTAAAGTAATTTTTCAGATACTGTTTTCTTAAACAGACAAATTAGCTTAACTTAAAGTCAGAGAAAGTGAACAAGATGAGAATATGAAAGATATTCCTTGTTTCCTCATCAAAGGAATGCACTAGGATTAGCGCGAGGATCTTTCTGGTTCCTGTATCGGTAGGTCAGCCAAACACCCAGGATCTGGAATAGGAAAGAGAGAAAAGAGAAAGTTAACAGCTCTGTATATTCAGTTTATCAATAAAACAACTCAGAAGCCTTGAAAGTGCTCTGTATTGTTTATTCAAAGAGGAAGAGATTGCTTTTTCTTTTTAAAGGTAGTAAAGTAACCCAAATGAGAGACCCTAAGAAAAATTAACATGAACACTGAGGTAGACTAAAGAATGGCCCTCCAATGATGTTCACATCATAACCCTGAAGACCTGCAAATACGTCACCTTTTTTTTTTTTTAAGATTTATTTATTTATTTATACAAGCACTGGGTACAGTCAGAAGCATGGGAGGGTGAGAGAATTCACCAGAGCCAGAGAGCAGGGAACAGAATAGGCAGACCAATGAAATACACTGCTGAGGGGAGGAGCGGGCGAGACAGGAGAGGTCTGTAGCACCATGTGGGACCCTTGCCAGTGGTCAGGGATGGAACCGGCGCTGAAGAGGCTGCAGGCAGCTTCACAGCCCAGCGCTCAACCGCTGTGCCACCAGGGGAGGCCCTATGTCACTTTTCATGGTAACAGATTTTGCAGATGTGAGTGAACTGAAGATCTTCATATAGGGAGATTATCTGGATAGACCCCATGATGTATTCACAAGAGTTCTTGTAAGAGAAAGGGCAAAGCCATATATATATATATATATATATATATATAGAGAGAGAGAGAGAGAGAGAGAGAGAGACAGAGACAGAGAGAGAGAGAGAGAGAAAGCAATGTGATAACAGCAGCAGTGAGAAGCAGAGTCAAGATGATGCTGCAATGGGCCGCCCTGGTCTCAGCACTACCACAGCAATGGCCTAAGTTCAATCCCCAGCCAGCAGAGGAGCAGCAGACCTCTCCTGTCTCACTTGCTGCTCCCCTCAGCAGTGTATTTCAGTCAGTCTGCCTGTTCTGTTCCCCGCTCTGTCACTGGTGAATCCTCTCACCCCCCCACACCTCTAGCCTACACCCCAGTTCTTCTATGCAAAAATAAATAAAATAAAAATCTTACAATAAAGGAATAATTCTTTAAAACAAAAAGATGCTGCAGCACTGACTTGGAAGATGGAGGAAGAGGTCGCAAGTCGGCAGTCAGGCTACCTGCAGAAGCTAAGAAAGGCAATGGAAAGACTTTCCCCTATAATGTCCAAAAAGTACTTCCATTTTAAGCTTCTGATCTCCTGAAGTACAATACAGTAAATGTGTGTTGCTTTAATCTATTACATCTGTGGTTATGTATCAGAGTATCAGTAGGAAACCAACACAAACACAGAATATCAAATAGTTAAAATATCTAATATTTGGAAAATTCAGAAACAAATGGTTCAGCAAAAACTAAGCAGTAACAAATACCCTATGATAACTATTTTCCAACACAGATCATAAAAAATATAATTCCTACCTTGCAGGAGGGCGGGGGAGCAGCATAAATTTAGAAAAGTAATAGGTTGTTATTGTGCCATTTCCCACACCAGGATCACTAAAGAGTTAACCAATGTAATTTATTTTTTTTAATTCAGAAATATGTGCATTCTGTTTCTGCTACTTCAAAGTAGTATTTTTTAATGATCAAAAATTCATAGAATGCAAAGGATACAACTTTTAATGGAACACAATGAATTTCAAATCTTCAAGTCAATCTAAATTTTATTTATCTTCATAACTACTCATTAGTTCCTTAAATTATTTCTAGAAAAGTGTGTTATGTTCCAAATTTTTTTCTATTGAACACAATGATCCCCGAGTTCTATAAAATTCATGACTAGCAATGTTTATAGCTACATGCAAGGGATGATGGAACAATGGTTTGTGCACTGAATCAAGGAACATTAAGTCTAATTTAAGGAAGTGGCAAAACTGGTGTTATGATGGGGAGAAAAAGAAACTTACTTAATAAGCACACGCAAAGTACTCTATGACAGTCACCACTCCATACAACACAAATTCATGCATTCCTCCCAACAACTCTGCAAGTGATATACTACCACTATCCTCATTTTACCAGTGAGAGAATGAGACACAGAGAGGTTAAATAACTAATAATCACACAAGTCATGTGTAGACCAGAGTTCAAACCTGGAGACCATGCTCTTAATCATAGATTTGGCTTTACATGACAATCTGATGTGTTACTGGCCATTCTCAGACTAAAGTTTCCCTGCCATTTAAACTACTCTGATTGTTAATATACTGAAATACTTAAACACTTGTCAAAAGGTTATTTCTCTGCCAGCCTCCAACCTGCCCAAAACATCATTTTCCTGACCTTCCCTTGGAGGCTGTGGCACCAGCTTTTAGGTTAGAATTTTTGAGATGGCTAAATATTTTGATTTTCATTCCTGCATATATATGCCAGTTGTGTAAATTACAGTCCTTAGATAAAACAAAGCAACTAGCTAAATTAAATACTCATAATCTGGAACCATGTTTTACCAAAATTTAACTTCCCCAATTCATCTGTAAGTGACAAAATGGGAAAATCTCTTCTTTTGCTCCATTGCTGAATCACTATCTTCTCCTTACTCTGAGGGAGAGCTTGAAAGATAGCCATGCCCAAAATATAAAAAAGGCAAGTCAGATAATAATTGTGTTTTAAGCTTTCCATGCTGTTCATGATTTAAAGATGTTCAAAGGTACCTTTAAGCAGACCTAATCAGGAATTTGCTGATTCTACTACATACATCCATTATACAGTGGTCACCCAAGTATAGTTCCTAACATAGAAATGTGTATGTAGATGTGATAATTTGAAGTTTATTTTCAGGTATTATAAATAGTTCAAATCTTTCCATTTCATCTATGATAGGAAAACATCTTTTCAAATGCACCCCCTCAAATTCCAAGCTTCTATGAAAAAATTTCATGGAAATTTTCTTAAATGAGAGCTTACTACACTACAAAAACTTACTGACCAGAAAATACTAGGTTACGTAAAATGTCCACTGGTTTTCAACAGGAAATGATACATAAAATACAGAGAATTCAAATAAAAGACATAGAAATCTAAGACTTACAAGCTTACATTTTTAATGAATTGATATTTTAAAAATTAGCAGGGCAGGGGTGAATGGACAGATCACAGAATATTTTTAGGGCAGTGAAAATATTCTGTGTGATACTATCATGATGAACACATGTTACTATTTATTTGCCCAAATCCACAGAATATACAACACCAAGAGTGAACACTAATGCACACTATGGACTTTGGGATATTATGATGTGTCAACATGTGTTCATTATCAGTAACAAATATATCACTGCTGAGTAATGATGATAATACCAGGGAAGGCTAGGTGTTTGTGACGGCAAGAAAAATACAGGAAATCGGGCCTCCCCGGTGGCACAGCGGTTGAGCACTGGGTTGTGAAGCTGCCCGCGGCCTCTGTAGCACCGTTTCAATCCCCGGCTGCTCCCCGGCCACCAGAGGAGGGTCCCACATGGCGCGCAGACCTCTCCTGCAGCCCGCTGCTCCCCTTAGCAGTGTACTTCGGTCCTTCTGCCTGCTCTGCTCCCCGCTCTGGCTCTGGTGAATTCTCTCACCCTCCCGCGCTTCTGACTGTACCCAGTGCTTGTATAAACAAAACAAACAAACAAATAAAAAATAAATAAATAAATAAAACATGCCTCTATAAAAAATTAAAAAAAAAGAAAAATACAGGAAATCGCCATACTTTTCAGTGTTGCTGTGAACCTAAAACAGTTTTCTAAAAAAGTCTCTTTTTTAAAAAGAACTTAAAACTTTAAAAAAGGCAAAACTAAAGGCAGTACTATCTGATGAGAAGAAAATGGAACAGCTCAAAAGAACTAAATTCTCAAAATAAACTCCAGATATAAAAAGAAACCATTTGTCAAAATGTTGATAACTCTTGAGTCTAGCTAACAGGGTATATATAGAGATTGCTCATTCCAGTTTTGCTCCAGATAGATTTTTAACTTTTCATAACAACAAAAAAAAATCATGTTTTAAAAAGAAAGGATGCACAGAAATATTTTCAAACTGTATGTGAATATTTTTGAATCAAAGTCACAACCAACACACAAGGGCGCTCTTTCATGAGAAAAATGAAGTGAAAAACGCACAAAGTAGGATAGAGTGTCAGGAGAAACTTTAAAAACTGAACACTGCGTCTTCCTGGTAGCACAAGGGGTTAAGTCACAGCACTATGAAGCTATCCTCAGCCACTGCAGCACTCAAGAGATCCATCCCTGGTTGGCCAGGGAGCAAACCAACATGGTGCGGCAGACATCTCCTGTCTCGCCTGCTGCTCCCCTCAGCAGTGTATTTCAATCTGCCTGTTCTGCTTCCTGCTGTCTCTGGTGAATCCTCTCACCCACCCCCCTCAAAACCTCTGGCCTATACCCCAGCTCTTGTATGCATAAATAAATAAATCTTTAAAAAAATTAAAAAATAAAAATAAAGATAAGGACACAGAAGCACAGAAAGGTTAAGTAACCTGCCCAAGTTCACACAGTTGATAAGCAGTAAACATAGGCTTTAAACCAGACAGTACATTTCTTGACTATTTGCTGTATTTCCTAATTTAACCAGTTATTATTGAAGAAAACAGTTGGTCCAAAACTTTGCTGTTATAAATAATAAACATTCTTGGGCCTCCCTGGTGGCCACAAGGGGTTAAGATGCAGCCTATGAAGCTATCCACAGCCACTGCAACATGAGTTCAGTCCCTGGCCAGGGAGCTACCCACATGGTTCAGCAGACCTCTCCTGACTTGCCCACTGCTCCCCTCAGCAGTATATTTCAGTCAGTCTGCCTGTTCTGCTCCCTGCTTTGTCTCTGGTGAATCCTCTCACCCCCCAGAACTCTGGCCTATACCCCAGGTCTTGCATGGATAAATAAATAAATCTAAAAATAAATAAATAAATAAAAATAACATTCTTGTGTGTCCATTTTACATAGTTATATTACCTACAAAAAAATAAAGTACTGTAGTGGAACTTATGAGTTAGAGAAAAAAAATTAATTTTGATACATACTGCCAACTTAGATGCATCAAAAAAAGTCCACAATTATTGAGAATTTTAATAGACAATGAGGAAGGGCTCAGCATCCCTCAAAAATTATCAGATATGTACATGGTTTTGCTTACAGATACATGCATTATAAGCAAATGCTTTAATTAATAATAAATATACTAATATAGTATAAAATATATAGATAATAAATTAAAAATTATAGTTATATATGTGAGGCCAGGAACAAAGGGGCTTAGGTGATAGTATTACAAGGCAATTTTTCAAAGTATACCTTTATATATATGCATGAGTGTGAATTAGACATTAGCATATAAATATAAAGCCATGTATATATCCTATCTATTCCAAATTTAACTTTAAAGTTATGATTTATCATACAACTCTAGAAATACTAGAGACCCAAGAATAACCCAGTAAACTCTCTTCTTTTTATTTGTTCACTGAACTCTGCATAATAGATTAGCAAGCATCTCACCCTCTATATAGTTAATGCTAAATCTATTAGGCTTTCTGTTTCCAAACCAGGGCTTTTCCTATAGGAATACCAGATCCCAATGAAAATAGCCAGCAATATATTCCAAAAGTTAAATGTCATACTATGATAAAATGCCTTACCCTCTTGGCACATACAACAAGAATCCCAGGCTTCCTTGGTGGAAGAGGGGTTAAGTCTCAGCATTATCAAGCTACTGACAGTCAATGAGGCATGAGTTCGACTCCCAACCAGGGAGCTAACCCACATGGTGCCCACTGCTCCCCTCAGCAGTGTACATCAGTAGATCTGCCTGTCGTGCTCCCTACTCTGTCTAGGGAATCTTCTCCCCATGCCCCGCACCTCTGACCTGCACCGCAGTTCTTTAAAAAAAAAGAATCCCTATGACAAAGGAGAAAATGCATTGATTGAGCTTTGTGCACATACCTCTGTAAAACTGAAGAAGAGGCCAATGCCACCAACAAATCTCAAAACCTCTCCAGCATATCTTCCTATTATCGGAGCACATGGTGAGCACGGGTGGCTGCTTTTAACACAACTCTGCATCAATTGAAAAAAAAGAACTTTAATTTCAAAATACATTTATAAAGAACAGATAAAAACCAGGTTCACATAAAAATGACTGTCTGGGAGTTTTTTATATAACTGCAGGGCATTGGTCATTTATCAGTGTCCAAAATTCTAAGATGGTTCCCAACATTCCTATCCCCAGGGCATAGTTAGGAAACAAAGTAGCCTCAAGAAGCTGAGAGTCAACCAGCAAAAAACAGTTCTTTAGGAGTCAAATTCTGCCAACAACCATTGTTGTTAGTAGAGGTTTCCAAGACTCAAATGAGACTGCAGTCCCAGCCAACAAACTTATATCATCCCATGGGATTTGAGCAGAGGGCCCAGCTAAGCCATAACAAGACTCCCGACTTACAGAAACTGAGATAATAAATGCGTGTTGTTTTAAATCATTGAATTTATGACAATGTTACATAGTAATGGAAAATTAACACAGACCCTTATGAAGAAATCACCTCACAATAAACCTCATGGAGGGGCCTCCCTGGTGGCGCAGGAGGTTGAGCGCTGCACTGTGAGGCTGTCCGCAGCCTCTGCAGCGTGGGTTCGATCCCGGCTGGCCAGCGAGAATCCCACATGGCGAAGCAGACCTCTCCTGTCTCACCCGCTGCTGCCCTCAGCAGTGTATTTCATCGGTCTGCCTGTTCTGTTCCCAGCTCTGTCTCTGGTGAATCCTCTCACCCTCCCACACATCTGGCCTGTACCCTGGTTCTTATATAAAAATAAATAAATCTTTAAAAAAAAAAAAAAAAAAAAACCTCATGGAGGAGACATCCAGTTTAGGGCTCAGAGAGATGGTAATAGGAGTTTCTCCAAAATATGAACATAAGTGAACCTCCTAGGACAACTTCCTGACTCCATCCTTATTTAGGGTCAAGCTGGAACGTGGAGGTCAGTGGTCTAGCCTGGACAGGAGGATGACTCCAGTCATTAGCTCGGCTCCCAAACAGAAAGGGCACCAACTTGTGGTGGGGAAGAAGGGAGAGAAAAAAGAAAAGATCTATGTCCTTCACCTTGGAAACGGTTTAGGGGTTAAGAAGCCAAATTTAGTAGAGACACTTCTCCTACTGCCCTGATACATTTCAAAGCCAAGATATTTACATTCTCTGAATCTCTAAGACTGATCTACTACTATTTTTCTTTCACAACTTGTATTAGAAGGAACTGAATGGAAAGAACTAAGGGCAAAAAAACAACAGCATTTGTGTATCAGTGTCCAGAAATATCAGTACTATCAGGTATAAATATTTGAGATCAGGCAGATGATATAATAATGTACATAAAATATGTGTTATATGTAAAACACTTAAAAATACAGTTCAGTATGAGAACGTTGCTATCTTCCATGTCATCCATTATTCATCTATATGCCATACATCTTCAAATAAAATTTTATACTTTGTACTTACAGCTGGACAGGTGTCATTTGTGTTAACACTTCGAAACCCGCAGCAATTTAAGTTTCTCTGAATGTCATCTCGAGCACTTGCTGTATTGTTCCAACCAACTTCCAGAAGCTGACCCTAGAAAATGCATTTAATGTATACATTAAAATGTGTTATAACTGCGTAAAATATATAAAGAGCCTACAACTTTCAGTATTGGTGTATTCCATAACTCCATTTAAACTTTTCAATGGCTTATACCTTAATCTGCAGCAAAATTTGAGGCACTATTTCTATCCTAAAAATGAAAAGTCTTAATTTTACATGCAATTTAAAAGAATCACTTGGTTCAAAGGCATATTTCTCACAATGTAATAAGACAAATGTTCCACTGTCCCAAAACAGAGACCCATATTCCTCTACAAACCAGAACCTGAAAACAATAATTGCTAGACTGGGACTACAAGTAATATGAAGCAAATGTTTCACTGCATGATGGTGGGGAAAGACTGGGTAGTCATCCTTTACTGGCAGTGCATTTTTACCCAATGAGGGCAAAATCCTATATAAAGGATATAAAAAAGGGCAACAACCGATGGTCTTTTAAGGTTCCAATAGGCAACATAATGCAGTCAGGAGCAAAAGATTTTAGCTATATAGAATGAAATGGCATTCTGAGCAAGAAGAAATTATTTCATATTGCAATGATTTGTTCCCCTTTACTCCCACACATACTTTGAGTATTATAAAATAGAAAAAAATTCTCTGCTTACCTGTTGCTCCTCGTTCAGGGCTAAACAAGCACAAGATACAGAAAACTGAACAAGAAACACAAGTAGGAGAATGATCATGTACTGAGAATTAAAGTTAAGGATATATCTAAATGCTCTTAAAATAACATGAAACTGAGATACTGACAACTTTAGAATATACTAGAAGAAATTCATCCAGCATATAGAACAAATAATACTTAAAGAAAATCTCAAAAGTATACACACAATTATTTCGATAATACACTGCAATTATAAGTTCATATGAAAAAATACGAGAATGACAATTATTTAACTATTTTGTGAAATTTAGAATAAAATACACACACACACACACACACACAACAAGGAACTAGTAAAAACAAACCTACAATAAGCTTTCTTTACATAAGTCAAAAGTGGCCAAGTGATAAGGCATCAGTCTCATATATTGTCTAAAATATATCACTAAAACGCTCAAACAAATATTCTTATGCTGGAAAGAACCTGGAGGTCACTAAATCAGTTCAGTATAATTCCAAATTGATAACTACATCAACAGGACACTTGTAAACTTGCAAATTACATTCATGATGTAGACCAGGAGAAAGTAGGAATACATAGACACACAATAACTTCATCCTAAGAAATGTTCCTAGGGTTAGCTGAATAACAGGACTTGCTAGAAGTTGCTGCTTGCCAATTCATTTCCTAAGAATAATTTTAATTGTCATTATCAAAACAGTTATCAATAACTGGTAAGAACAAATGCAGTTGGAGTAAAACTCCTGCTTTTTAAAAAGGATACAAAAAATAACAACACCTGATGGTGTTTTACGGCTCCAATCAGTCCCACTAAGGCGATCAGGAACAAGAAGATGCCCACTGCGATGACCACACCCACCACACGGAGACTGGAAATCAGCCCGAAGCCAATGCCCCAGGCAGCAATGCCAATCAACAGCAGACTAACCAACTGCAAAACAACCAGAAAGGGCAGAGATGGGCAGGGGAGGAGGGAGGCAGGGAGAAAAGAGAGAGGAAAACATCAGTTTATATATTGTCAAAACAATTGTCAGGCATTGATAACTCTCTTACAAATTATTCAGATACTACTATTGATAGAATGCACACAAGATCTCAACAGTAGCACCAATTTAACAAATTACATTAATCCTCAATCATGTTTTAAAAAAGCTATTATAGTATATACACATGTTGATTTTTAATGATGTACACCTGAAATATATAAAACAGTGTTATGCCAATTAAAAAATTGTAAATAAAAATATACACTAATCTATAAAATTATGACACCTCAGAGGTCATCTAGTTTATTAAGCCAGAATGATTGTTAATTAAGCTTTGGAAATAATAACATCATGTAGATCTGCTAGACTCAACATATGCTGACTTCTCACATGGAAATCATTTATATTTCCTTCAAAGTCCAGTTGGGCTCTAAACTCTTCCTCGTTCTCCACCTAAATTAAATTAACCTCTCCCATCTCTGGACAACTCTGTTCGAGGAGGAACACTCACTTTCTGTTTCCAAGCCTGTCTCTCCTAGGAGACTAAGAGCAACTGGAGAAATTAAGACCCCCATCTTTTTATCTGCCTGCATCCTAGAACCTATCACAGAACTTGCCCATGGGAACACCGAAATTTCTCACGGAATTGCTGCCCAAAGAACTGCATGAGATGCCATTTTCTATTCTATTTATTTATTTATATATATATATAAATTCTACTTTCTAATATATGAATCTAAATAGTATATATTAGACATCTGGTATATTTTTTATAATATATATTTAACATACTTTAAGTGTTATGTTATAATCCATACATATGACTCTATGTGCATGTACAAACATGAACTTATACAGAGAGAGAAACACTATTGAAACTTTAAAGATGAAAAGAGTCTAAGATATTTTAGCTATTTACAGAAAATGGTATTCTGAGCAAGAAGAAATTCTTTCCTATTCCTTCATTTTATTTAGTACTTACAAAACAAAACCAAGTGCAGTCACATGCCTCAAAATTGATCATCACCTATTAAACCCAAAATTACAACAATTTCTTTAAAATAACAAATATGCATCATGAGATATACAGTATAATTAACAGACAGATGCTACAGCTTACACATATATGAGGGAGGAGTGGGGTCTTAGAGCAAAAAGGAAATAGTATTTTCAATTCAATCCAGAATCACTCCTGATGCAAGCTGACAGTGTAACACCCAGTTGGGGGGATTCAAAATATATAAAATATACTTTCCAGCATCATTTTAAAGTATAATAAACATTGTTCAGAAATATACATAAACCACCACTATGCAATTTTTTTACTCACATGTGTAATATTTCATGTATGTAATCATGAAAGTTTATTAGACACAAATTATAAATGTGTTGGTATATAAAATTTTTGCACATGTAGAAATACAAGTAAAACTGCTGAATCTGCCAAATACAACATCTATTTGTATTTTTACAAACTTATTATAAAGAAGCAAAACTTGAGGATGATAGAAACTATCTAGCATGATAGAACAATATGGACAGGGTGTTCTCCACTGCAGTTAGGAAATACAGAAAGCCTTTGTTTTCAGGGAAAGAAGCAGAGAGAAAAAAATTCTCACAATTTTTGCCACCCAGAAATACGCCTAGTTGTTCTGGTTTTTTCAACTGCCCCTTATCAGCAGGTCCCTTTGCTTCTGTTTTATTTTTGTCATCTCACAATCTTCTCACAACTTCAATGTGGGAGTGAGAAAAAGTCCTCTGTCCCTTCACAAGTGAGCTTATTTCTGACTTGGTGGAATCCAAATATAAAACATTTCTTTTCACAAGGTATAAAAGGCAGAAGCCTGAAGGAGGTGCAAAGGAAAAAGGGCCAGTCACAGGGCCAGGCTTTGCCTGGGTGGGAGGAGAAGGCTAAGCTTTGCATTCCTACCATGCTGGGGAGTCAAATACTGAAGATGATCCACATTTACAACATTTACAGATTACAGGAACCAGTCAGCGAGCTCCAGAGAAATAGAGCCAATAGGATATATATTCAGAAAGAGGCTTATTTTAAGGAATAGGTTCATAATATTGTGGGGACTAGCGAGTTCAAACTTTGCAAGGTAGATTGGAAACTCAAGCAGGATTTCCATCTTGTTTTTATTGAAGTAACACTGCTGTAGAATAGTATGTATATACTGCATTAAATTCACCACTGAAAGTTCAATTCTATCCTTTACCATACAATTGGACCCCTCTTGCCCTATAGATCTACCTCCCTCCCCCCGCTTCCCTTCTGCTAACTTCTTCTATTGGTCTTACATTCTAAAAGTTTGTTTCATTTAGTTCATTTATTTGCTTTGTGTCTTTATGTATCACATATGAGTGAAATCACACATTGTGGATCTTCCTCAGTGTGACTTATTTTACTAAGTATAATACCTTATTCATCCATGCATGTTGTAAATGGCAGGAGTTCATCTAAGAAGTATTTCACTGCATCATATATACCACATCTTTTTTTCTATAATGCAGTTTTTAGGCAGGATTCCTTTTTTTCTCAGGAAACCTCATTATTGTTATAAAGGTTTTTAACTGACTGGATAACACCCACCCACACTATGAAGGGCATTCTGCTTAAATTTGCCTACTAAGTTTAAAAGTTAATGAGTTAATGACATCTACAAAATATCTTCATAGCACATTTATAAAACAACCGGGTATCACTCCCCAGGCAAGGTGACACATAAAATTAACCACCACATTTGCCAACTTCAAGTACTTGGTGTCTATTTCATAATTCAATTAAATTCAGGAGCAGAATCATCACTCTATTGCATTTGTTTATTTGAGTCTTAGAACCAAGAAAATCAGAAGCATGAATAACATGATGTATAAAAGTCTTCTAACAACAGTTTCAAAGGACCTTTTTTTTAATCATAGCAAATTCTTACTGTATTAATGAAATTCTTACCACAAGTGAAATATTCATCAAGAAATGGTTCACTAGACACTGAAAGCCAGAGATAGGATATCCCTACTAGAACAAAGGTGATCAAACTTTCTCTGTAAAGGCCCAGATATTTAACCATGTGGCTTTTGTGGGTCACATGGTCTGCCACAATTACCCAACACCACAGTTATATCACAAAAGCAACAAAATACATGGGGGGCCTCCCCGGTGGCGCAGTGGTTGAGCTTTGGGTTGTGAAGCTGCCCGCGGCCTCTGCGGCGCCAGTTCGATCCCCGGCTGCTCCCCGGCCACCGGAGGAGGGTCCCACATGGCGCGCAGGCCTCTCCTGCCGCCAGCTGCTCCCCTCAGCAGTGTACTTCGGTCTTTCTGCCTGCTCTGCTCCCCGCTCTGGCTCTGGCGAATTCTCTCACCCTCCCGCACTTCTGACTGTACCCAGTGCATGTATAAACAAAACAAATAAATAAATAAATAAAACATGCCTCTATTTAAAAAAAAAAAAGAAAATACATGGGCCTCCCCTGGTGGCGCAGCGGTTGAGCGTTGGGCTGCCAGCAGCCTCTGCAGCACCAGTTCAATCCCTGGCTGCCAGCAAGGGTCCCACATGGCATGACAGACCTCTCCTGCCGTGCCCACTGCTCCCCTCAGCAGTGTACTTCGGTCCTTCTGCCTGTTCTGCTCCCTGCTCTGGCTCTGGTGAATTCTCTCACCCTCCTGCGCTTCTGACTGTACCCAGTGGTTGTATAAATAAATAAATAAATACATCTTTTAAAAAAAAAAAAAGACAATACATAAACAAAGGAGCACAGCTGTGTTCCAATACAGTTCCACTTACAGATTCTAAAATTTAAGTTCATATACTCTTCCTGTGTAACAAAATACTACTCTTCCTTTTTTTTTTTTTTTTTGAATCCATTTAAAAACATAAAACCAGGCCCTCCCTGGTGGCACAACAGGTTAACACACAACCTATGAAGCTGTTCGCAGCCACTGCAGCCTGAGTTCAATTCCCGGCCAGGGAGCTACCCATATGGCACAACAGATATCTCCTGGCTCAGCCCGCTGCTCTCTTCAGCAGTGTATTTATTTCAGTTAGTCTGCCTGTTCTGTTCCCAACTCTGTCTCTGGTGAATCCTCTCACTCTCCACACCTCTGGCCTGTACCCCAGCTCTTGTATGCATAAATAAATAAATCTTTAAAATAAAACCAGTCTGAGCAAGCAGGTGATACAAAAATGGGCAGTGGAACAGCTGCAGCACATGGGCTGGGCTGTAGTTTGCTGACCTTTGCTCTAAAAGTCAGCGGAGGAGAGAATGGAAATTTTCAGAGGACAAATAATTGCTATATCAGAGATTTTTATAAGGTGTGTCAGAGAATAGTTCTATAATTTTTTTTAAAAATTCAGATAAATAGGGCCTCCCCGGTGGCACAGAGGTTGAGCGCTGGGTTGCGAAGTTGCCCGCAGCCACTGCAGCGCCGGTTCGATCCCCGGCTGCTCCCCGGCCACCAGAGGAGGGTCCCACATCCCATGTGGTGCGCAGACCTCTCCTGCCGCCCGCTGCTCCCCTCAGCAGTGTACTTCATCAGTCTGTGTGTTCTGCTCCCTGCTCTGGCTCTGGTGAATTCTCTCACCCTCCCGCGCTTCTGACTGTACCCAGTGCATGTATAAATAAATAAATAAATACATACATACATACATACATACATAAAAAAAAAATTCAGATAAATAGACCAGGTCAATGACTGCAATGAAGGAGTAAAGGAGGAGGTATACGCCAAAAAAATAATGAGCAACTGGGACTATTACCTCATAGGGCAAAAGAATGAATGTATGGTAAGAGATTTAACTAAATTAAGGCTCAGAAAAGAAGTTTATCCTGGATTACTGGATGGTTCCTAAATGTCAATAAAAACATCTTATAAAACAGGGTCAGAATCAGTTGGCACTAGGAGATCATTTGCATAATCATAATGGAGTTTTTGCTAAGCATTTTATCTTAAAATAAATCAGAAACTACTTTGCTCTGGATGACAGCATGGTACATATAACCAGAATTCTGGGGGGGGAAAAATGCCAAATGGAAACCACCACCAAAAAAAAAAACACACCAAAAAACAGGGTCAAAGGAAGGCTAGAGAGATACAAGGAGAGGAAGAGGCAATGCACAGAGAGAGACAGAGATAAAGGCCACCAAAAGCCAAGGAATGCCAAGGAATCCCAGCAGCTACCAGAAAACATACAAGGAAAAGATTCTCCCCCAGGACCACCAGGGTGAATGGAACTCTATGGACACCACATTTTAAATCTTTAGGTTTCCAGAACTGTATAAATAAATTTCTCTTGCTTTTTAAGTCACCATGTTTTTGGTACTTTTTCACTGAGACCCTAGAAAAATAAAACAGGACAATTTACACATTTGGATTTGGATAAGTCAAGTATTTGACTTTTAGAAAGCTGCTTGACATTTTACCACCAACAGAATTCCTACCTTGTACCCAGACTAAAGGATTCAGATATCCTTCTCAAAACCATACCAGAAAACCAAATTTGTTATTTACAACAGCAGCTTTTCAAAAAATGAGACAGTTGTTATTTGTTCACTTAGCTGCCAATTTATAGGCGTATTAATAACGGGAACTGAATTTTTTTTCCCTTTGAAAAATACTTCCTACAACTAAAAGGAGGGGGAAGTACTTTATCACTTCTTAGAATTCCCAGCTCTCAGACAGGGCACTTTGCTGTTACTGAAAGCATTTTCTAGAATAGTCATGATTATCTCTGTTTGTTTTCCAAGGAAAGGAAGAGACTAAATACTTTTATGTAACTCTATCAAGAACAATTCTCACCAAACTCACTCTGCAGTGTCTACTACTACTACTACTACTACTACTACTACTACTACTACTACTCCTCGACACCTCACTCTGAAAAACACTTAAGAGGGTATATCTGTTTTCTATTGTGGCTTTAACAAATTGTCACAAGCTTAGTGGCTTAAAACAGCTCAAATTTATTCTCTCATAATTCTGAAGATCAGAAGTCCAATGCGGGCCTTAAAAAAAGCTAAAATCTGTGTCAGTGAGGCTGCACTCTTTCTGGTAACTCTAAGGGACAATCCATCTCTTTGCCCTTTCCAGCTTCTAAAAGTCCCTACATTCCTTGACCTTTAGCCCCTTCCTCTATCTTCAAAGTCAGCAACAAAGCATCTTCAATCTCAGACTAGGACCTCCTTGCCTACACACGCCTCCTCCCCACACATACCTCCTCCCCCCACACACCTCCTCCCCTTCGTATGACCTTCTTGCCTCATATGGGCCTTTCTGACTACATAGGGCTCCCCTGGGGAATCAAGAAATAGATTCCCATCTCAAGATACTTAGTCACATCTTCAAAGTCCCATTTATTATATAAGATAACACATTCACAAATTCTAAGGATTAGAATATATACCTTTGGGAGGAGAAGAATATTACTTAGTCTAACAGAGCAGCTTCTGAGAACATAGGGTAACTGAGTTACCATAGAATCTATACTGCCACAAATACTTCCAAACATTAAAAGAGATTGTAACATTTTAAATATAAACTGAGCACAGAGAAATTATGAGAATTTCACAGGCCTAAAAGGAAGGGACAACTGAAAGTCAGAACTGTAAGCACACAGCTGGTGCTATGGGGGTGCAAGAGAGAGTGCAGCAGAAGGTCCTGGGTCAGAATAGTCTCTAAAAGGGTGGGACTAAACCAAGCAGAATTGGGAAGTGGAACTAAGACCTTGGCATAGCTGGGACTTCCAGAAAGCTGTATTTTAAGGGGGTTATAGAAAAACTACCTACCACATTCAGAATGACAGCAAAACTTTTGAGTATCTTCCCAAAAGCCTTCTGCAAGGAAGAGAAACTCTAATGCTTGGGTCTGGAGTCTAAATGTACACTACCCGGCACGTGGAAATCTTCAAGCCAAGCAATTCATATAAAAACTGGTCACAAGCAATGATGGCATTTAGGAGAGGAAAACCCACTGAAGAAATCCAAAATGACTCAGGAGGGACACTTCTAAATCCCAGCCCTCACGTCATTTCCAAAGATTAAAGCTTAAAATGTGGTCGCTCAAAAATCACAAACCACATAGAAAAAAAAAAAAAAAAGACATACTGTGAGATACAACACACAGCAAAAGAACTATCAGAGGTCCCAGGAACTTAAGGAAATAGAACTGAATGAGATGAAAATTAGTATTTTTAACCTTATTTTAAAAATAAAATACAAACAACATGGAATAAACAAAATCATATTTATGAATACAAATTTGAGAAAGAGATAAACAGAGCTAATCCAAAAACAGCAGAAGAAAAACAAATAGGAAGGGTAAATAAAGACTGATGAAAAGAGAAAATCTTGACAGGATTTCAGCAAAAATTTTTAAGAAAAAGAACAGGAGTAATGTCCTGTCAGAGGTCCTTAATTAATAAAGAATACCTACCAAAAATCCAAATCCAAAAATCTTACTCAATAATAATACATAAGAAACATTTCCTTAGATATTCCAGATTAAGACAAGGGTGCTGGCTACCCCACATCCCCTCAACAGTGGAGAAGGTCTGAGACAATAAAGTTAGAGTGAACAAGAGCAAAAGTGAGGGGAAAACACTTGCTATTACTTAACTATTCACAAATTAAGAGAAGTATCTACACAGGAAATTCAAGTGAATACAAATATTATTAAAACTGGTAAGAACCGGGCCTCCCTGGTGGTGCAGGGGTTAAGTCTTGTGCTGTCAAGCTATCACCAGCAACTGTGGCAATAGTTCGATCCCCGATCCCCAGCCATGGAGCTAACACCCATGGGACAGCAGACCTGTCCTGTCTTGCCCGCTGCTCCCGTCAGCAGTGTATTTCAGTAGATACACATGTTCTGCTCCCCACTCTGTCTCTGGTGAATCCACTCACCACCCATACTTCTGGCCTACACCCCGGTTCTTGTATGCCTAAATAAATAAAAATAAATCTTAAAAATAAGTTGGTAAAAACCAGCAAAGTAGCTAGTAATAGAGTAAGAGCAATATGCAAAAATCAATATATATTGATGCACCAAAAAATTTTTAATGTACTTTTTAGGATATAATTTATAGTAAGTACCAAAATTATAAGGAATGCATAAATAAATCTAACTTTTTTTTTTTTTTTTTTGTGGGACCCTCGCCATTGGCCGGGGATCGAACTGGCACTGCAGAGGCTGCGGGCAGCCGCTGCGCCACCAGGGGAGGCCCTAAATCTAACAAAATTTTATAAGACTTTCAGGTGAAAAATGTGAGGAGAACTGAAGAGCATTAGAAAGATTCAAAGTTTCTGTACAACGAAAGAGAAAGTAACCAAAATGAAAAGGCACCCTACTTAATGGAAGAAAATATTTGCACACCATACATCTGACAAGTGACTGATATTAAAGATCTACAAAGAGCTCATAAAAGTAAACAAACAAACCCATCAAAAAAATGGACAGAAGTTCTCATACCAAAGTCTTTAATCCATTTAGATTTATTTTTGTGCATGGAGGTAAGAGTGATGCAATCTCATGATTTCATGTAGTCAGTTTTCCCCAGCACCATTTGTTAAAGAGATCTTCCTTTCCCCATTGTAGTCATTAAATCCTTTATCATGAATTAAGTATTGATATATATGTGGATTTATAGAATTTTGGCTTCCCTTTCTGTTCCATTGATCCATGTGCATATTCTTACTCCAATACCATATGTTGTTTTGATTATTGCTGCTCTATCATTCAAGTCAGGTAACAAGATGCCTCTGTTTGCTCTTTTTCTCAGGATTACTTTTGCTAGTGAACACCTATGATTCCATGTAAGTTTTAATAATTTGTCTTCAATTTCTTAAAAATATTGATATTTTAATGAGATTGTGTTAAACATATATCAATTTTGGTAGAATAGTCATTCTGACTATATTGATTCTCCCCAACTATGAGGATGGAACATCTTTAAGATGCAACCTATGAAGCTTTTTTCAGCCACTACAGCACAAGTTCGATCCCCAGCCAGGGAGCTACCCATAAGGCACAACAGACCTCTCCTGTCTCACCCACTGCTCAGCAGTGTATTTCAGTCAGTCTGCCTGTTCTGTTCCCCACTCTCTCTGGTGAATCCTCTCACCCCCTACACCTCTAGCCTGCACCCCAGTTCTTATATGTATAAATAAATCTTTAAAAAAAGGAAATTGATGAAGAAATATCAGTGTCCACTGTACTTTTCCTTGCCCAGCAGCACTGTCCTTGCCCAGTAAGCTCCTACTGGCAAATCAACCCTTGTCAATGGCAGCTCAAATTGCCCCATATTGCCTGTTATCATTCTGTAAAACCTACACCATTCTACTTTTTGAGACTTTGCTTGTTTTAGTAAAATTATGTATATAAAAGTAAATGAGCTAACATAATTTAAAAATAATCCTAACAAAAGTGTACCTAACAACACTTATTATAATGGCTATGTAATTAAAACCAAATGACTTACACAAATCTAAATCGGCAATAGTGTGGGCTTGGAGAGATAAGGAATTCTAAATCAGCAGGGAAAGAGCCGATTTTAGTAAGTAACCATAAACATCAATTATATTCATTTTGAAAAAGAATAGTATTAATTCCTACCTTACACTATAGATCTTAAAATATAAAAACCAAAACTGAAACTCTTAGGAAAAAGTACCAAAATTATTTTAATGACTTTGTGGTTAAAGGAAAATTTCTTAACAAGACCCACCCCAAAAAGCACATATAACAACAATATGGCATTTATTATGTGCAAGTAAATATTCTCAGAGTTTTACATTTATTAATTAACCTTACTTTCACCTCAACCCTAAGCAAGAGATAGTACTACTAGTGCATCCACTTTCCAGAAATGGAAGTCGCGCAAAGCGACATTAAGTAACTGCAGAGGCAGGAAGACCACAGAGCAGGTTTTCTGATCCAGCAGACCGGGTAAAGGAGGAGTCAGAGACCTCAGTGGCTTTTGCAAGTCTTTTATTTAGATTTACCAGGTACATGGCAGGCAGAGGTGCTGGGGGGCCGGGAGGCTAGCAGTCCCCTCTATCTGGGCTCTCTGGCGTTCTCTCTGCTTCTCTTCTTCTTCTCTCGGCTTCCGTTCATTCTTGGCTTCTGCCGGCATCCCTGTGATGCTGCCTCTAAAAGCCCAGTCTCAGCCCAGGTGAATCCCATCCACACATGCCTATACCCTATTCCAGGTGCCCGCCATCAGGCATGCATTCAGGACCCCAGGGTTCTGTCATCTATCCTAATAGCAGGAGGGCAAAAAAACCTGATACTTTTTACCTTACCCTATAGTAACTTGCAAGGAAAAATAGGTCAGGAATAAGAATCCCAGGCTGGGGAGGGCCTCCCTGGTAGCACAAGAGGTTAAGCACAGCACTATGAAGTTACCTGCACCCACTGCAGCATGAGTTTGATCTCCGCCCAGGGAGGTGACCCACATGGCGCAGCAGACTTCTCCTGACTCTCCTGCTGCTCCCCTCAGCAGTGTGCTTCAGTAGATCTGCCTGTTCTGTACCCCACTCAGTCTGGTGAATCCTCTCACCACCCCTCGCATCTCTGGCCTACATCCCATCTCTTGCATGCATAAGTAAATAAATCTTTAAAAAAAAAAAAAATCCTAGGCTGTCTGCCTAGTTTCTGTGGTCTTACCAACCACACCTTATCTCAAAGTTAAAAATGTTTTAATTTTATACAGTGAGAAATACCAGATAAATGAAGGATAAGCCTAGGACTAGAAGAAAATCTGAGCACTCATTAAATAATGCCTACGAATCAATAAAAAGGTCAAAACAGCACATTGAAAAGTGGTCAAAGGTAAGGAGGCAGTTCACTGAATTAGACTCAAAAGGCAAATCAGGGCCTCCCCTGGTGGCGTAGGGGTAGAGCACTGGGTTGCAAGGCTACCCGCAGCCTCTGCAGCACCAGTTCCATCCCCTGGCCACCAGCGAGGGTCCCACCAAAAAAAAAAAAAAGACAAATCAACACATGAAAGGTGTTAATTCTCACTACAATTCAGGAAAACAAAAACAAGGAGATACTGTCTCCATGTGCACTGGATTGGGAAGAATTAAACCTAATGAGGGCCTACCGGGCTGCACAGCAGGTTGAGCACAGTGCTGTGAAGCTGTCTTTGCAACATGGGGTGGGTTCCACTCCTGGCCAGCCCGGGGGAAACCCACATGGTGCAGCAGACCTCTCCTGCCTTGCCTGCGCTCCCCTCAGCAGTGTCTTTGGTCGTCTGTCTGCCTGTTCTGCTCCCTGCTCTGTCTCTGGTGAATTATCTCACCCTCCCATGCCTCTGACCTGTACCCCAGTTCTTGTATAAATAAATAAAATCTTTAAAAAAACAAAACGAAACCTAATGATACCAAGTATGTGGAGAATCTAGAACTTACATTAAAGATAGAGCATAAGTCATTGTAGTCACTTTACAGAACAATTTGGCAGAAACTTAAAAGAGGTCTATACCTTATAAAAACATTAATTCTGCTTCTAGATCAATAACCAAGAGAAACACCCATGTCCCAATATGACATATTTTAGGATTTTTTTTTTTTTGCAGCTTTCTTATAGTAGTAAAAACTTAAAAACCTCATACACAATGATGAGGGAATTCATAAACTCTGATGAAATTACTCAGTATTAATACAGTGACTTAGATCTACTTCTATTAAATCAATAAATTTCAAAGATGAAAGAAACTGTATAAACATTGGTAAAACATCATTTATATAAATCTTCAAACCTGAAAAACAATGCTACTCATTCTTTGTGGTTAATTAATAGGTCAAACTGGCCTATTACTTATATATCTAGCCCATAGATATATAAACATGCAAGGAAATGACTTTTTTTTTATATAAAGATTTATTTATGCATACAAGAACTGGGGTACAGGCCAGAGGAGGAGAGGGTGAGAGGATTCACCAGAGACAGAGTGGGGAGCAGAACAGGCAGACTGACTGAAATACACTGCTGAGGGGAGCCACGGGCGAGACAGGAGAGGTCTGCTGCGGCATGTGGGTAGCTCCCTGGCCGGGGATTGAACTCGTGCTGCAGTGGCTGTGAATAGCTTCATAGTGCTGTGCTTTACCCCTTGCACCACCAGGGAGGCCCGGAAATGACATGTTGAATTGAGAGTGATTGCTGTTGAATTGAGGGTGATTGCTGCTGAAGGGGAAACTGGGACGGGCGATGGACAGTGGCCTTTAGACATGACCCAACACTGGTGGCTGTGATATCACGCTGCTGGGTTCGAAAGAGCCTACTGTATTATTTTCTGTGCATATGAAATGCTTCTATTATATTTTATAATATATATTAATGTTTTCTATATATTCAAACAGATATTTCCTAAAATATTTCCTTGAATATCTGTCTTATTAGGGGACCAATTCTAACTTCTGCCTTGGTTTCCTCTGTTAAATTGATCCAAGACTCCTCTTTCAGTCTTTGTTCCTACCACACAGCTACTTAAATCAAAATGTTCTCATCTGTCTCTCAAATATTTCACATTAATTGCACTCTTGAAGTCCTGTGCATATTCCTTCCTCTACTTTGCTCCATTTAGGAAACAGACGGGCTATTGAATGAAGGTGGCCCACAACTGAAGGCAGCAGGCAACACTTTGTGGAATGCCCACATGCTTACAACAGAAAGTCAGGTCAAGGTCTACCACATTTGAGTAATCTCATGTGTGAAACGAGATCCCCCACACAAATACAAACACACACTCATCACAGAAAGACACATTCTAATTTGTAACAAAGGTCATTCCTAAAAGTGGAAGAGAACATTAACTGTCCAATCTCAAACAAATGTTGCATTTATTACTACAATAGTGAAACAGTACAAAGTTATTTGGGTTAATCAACTTTCTGGTTAAATCCCCAACTTGTAAGTCAGGATTTTTCAATAAAAAACTGAAAACAATGCAAATGTAATTGATGTTTTTAACACTGTGGAACAAAATTACCCCACATATTATGTGATATGCCGCTAACTGGATCCGATTATCAGTGTTCCTCTAACTTTTACTAAGAAGGAGTCTTTTAAAGATAAACAATTCATTTCTTAGTAGTGGTAACTATATGAAATATTGGTTAATAATTTCAAAGACAATAGGATTATGTGAAGTTTTCCAAACTAGAGATCTAAAAATTACTGATTCCAATAAAATTAATTCTAACTACAAAATTTAAAGGCCTGGTTTTGTCACTAGAACTTGGGAGGCAAAAGGACTGTAAGAATCCTTTGTTCAATAATAATAACAGTTTCCTAATGAGGCCAATTGTAATAGAAAGTAAATTTAGAACAACGACAAATAGTTTCCTTCCTCTGGGAGACAAAAACCTGATAAAAACTGAGTATGAATCTGTTAACTGGTTGATAGCAATGTCTTTATGAGCAGGAAGCACAACCTTTCCTGTTTTCTCTTTAAAACAAAAAAGTGGGAAACATAAAAAGAATTTTTTAAAGAGAGATTACAAGACTACAGTGGAAAAGGCATACCAAAGCAAGATGATAAGAGAGCCTCTCTAATGGGCATTGCTTCCCCAAGCAAATCCTAATTGGAGATGGTGACAAAACTACTAGTGGGCACAGGGGGAGAATCCGTCAAAGGGGAAGATATGGGGAGGGCACTGTGGAAAGGACGTGGTGATACAAGACTCACGAGACACCACAAACTCACAGAACACCCAGGACCAAGCTACCTGCACAGTGATCTTAATCTCATCCCTTCACTTTAAAAGTGATTAGAGAAGCAAAATGACATGCCCAACAACACAGACGCAGAGTTGAGACAAATTTGCTGCTTGGTATATGTCCCCCATGTAGGTCTAGGCATAGGGCCTAGCAATGTATTTAACTCTGACATATAATACTAGAGACAGGGTTATAAAGCACAGGAAATTGTAGTTCTTGCCTTGTAGCCACTCTGTTAACCATTTGAATAGTATCCTTAACTTACTCTGAGACCTGGCTGCATGAGTTTTACAAAAGAACAGTAAAGTCCATTATTCATACAAGTTTTCTATCAGTTAACTACCAAATGCTAGCTGATTAATTTTGTGCATTTTATTTTTCTTTAACCCAACCCATAAATTCTGTCACATATGTCTAGATTCACATACAAGCACAAGCATACACCAAAATGCTTGGAGTGGGGGAGCAAGAAATCATGATGCTCCAGATAAAGTCTTTATCTTTGTGATCACTCTAACTAAAAAAAAAAAAAAAAAAAGTTTAAAACAAACCAAATGTATTAATGCACTTTGGGGATTAATACATGTAATACCATTAATAACAAAGAAAAAATACATATATCTGCACAATATTTTTTATAATACAGCACAATTGGGTACTGCAGTATTTAGCCACTAAGCCTTTCAAATGATGAAGGAATTGGGAGAAAATTCTAAAATTAGAAGAATCAGATGAATTGCTACCCAGAGGAAGAATAACATCTATAGTAGCCATATGCTGCTTTTACAACCCAGCACATACATTTCTCATAAAACTTAACAACAGCTTCATGGGTTCCTTCCAACACTACCTGCAGCAGAAATACAAGGTTCAGTTCTATTCATTGTTGTCCACAGTGATTGGCCCGAAGGATGGGTCTATAAACCTACAGGGTCAATCGATATGTCCCATAAGGTAATACAGGGATATTCAAATTAAAAGAAAAAAAGAATCCCTTTTGCATAGCAAGCTATAAAGACAATCAAAACTGATTCCTCCAGTGGTCATCATACACATGGAAAGATCTGTCCTAGAAAGAATCTAAGCTCAGGCAAGCTGAGCTGAGAAGTGGACAGTAGGGAAATGAGAGTTCTAACCTTTCCAGAGCACCTCGATCCAGTCATACCTGATGATCCAACGACTGGATGTTACAATTATACAGAGCAATACATTCTTTTATGCCTTTCTAAAACCACAAAGAATTCCAGTTAATCCAAATTCCATATTGCAAGTGTACCACAAAATTTTTAATACCCGCAAACTTTCTGTGACTCTGTGCACCTTCACCACTGTGACCACCTTCCCTAAATAAATGAACTCTAAGTCCTTCACCTTTACAGTGGGCCTTAGAAAAATACAAGCACTCCCATTTAGCAGAAAAGTCCTCCATAAAACTTTTTACTCTAAGGACAAAACAAGGAGGGAATCGGTCAGTCTGAGAAATGTCCTACACCATCTTATTTCTGCAAACACCCTCTCTAGGCTTACCAAATTTATTTCCTGCCTAAACTTTATTGCTGAGCAAGTCAGTCATTGCCTATAGATTAGGAGTAAGGGTTGTGGAGTGGGAAAGAATTACAAAAGATAATAATGAAATCTGGGGAGTGTTCGATGTATTTCTGAATGCAGTAATGGGTTCACATGTCAAACTTAACAAATTTATATTTTAAACATGTGCAACTGATTGTATGTCAGTCATACCTCAATAAAATTTGTAGGGCCTCCCTGGTGGCACAAGGGGTTAAGTTGCAGCACTATGAAGCTCTAAGGAGCCACTGTAGCACAGCACCCGAGCTTGACCCCGGATCAGCCAGGGAGCCAACCTACATAGCACAGCAGACCTCTCCTGTCTTGCCCACTGCTCCCCTCACCAGTGTATTTCAGTCAATCCACCTGTTATGTTCCCCACTCTGTCTCTGGTGAATCCTCTCACCACCCACACCTCTGGCCTGTACCCCAGCTCTTTCAGGCATAAATAAATAAATCTTTAAAAAAAAATTTGCAAAACAAAAACTAGACACAGCTTTACTAGGAAAAACATTTTAAAGCATCACCCTCCCTCTGACATGAAACAAATCTCAGAGTTGCAGATGTCATGTAGAAGAAAATCACAGATCAAAGGTGGTAAGGCAGGAAGACAGATGGAGATGGGCACCTTGATAACATGCTTGAATTGTACACCTGTGGACATCTTGCTCCATGAAAATAATAAACCTTACTGTTGCAAGCAGCAGTAGCTAGGTGTCTATTACCTGCAACTGGACCCTATTCATAATAGGTGGTCTTTGATGACTGTTTTTATTTTTTAAAGATTTATTTATTTATACAAGCACTGGGTACAGTCAGAAGCGCGGGAGGGTGAGAGAATTCACCAGAGCCAGAGCGGGGAGCAGAACAGGCACAAGGACCGAAGTACACTGATGAGGAGAGCAGTGGGCACAGCAGAAGAGATCTGCGTGCTATGTGGGACCCTTGCTGGAGGCCGGGGATCGAACCGGTGCTACAGAGGCTGCGGGCAGCTTCACAGTCCAGCGCTCAACTGCTGCGCCACTGGGGAGGCCCTGATGATTGTTTTTAAAATACCATAAGATGAGGTCATTCCCATCTGGCTATTTTTGTTTCTAATCTCAGGATAAAGTCCAAACTCTTAGGTTGAAAAATCCCAGGATGTAAAGGACCTGGATTACCTCTAGAGGTAATTCATTAGCTACTACTCCCCACCTCCAGTCTTATTTTAAATTCTCTTGATGGGCCTGCTAGACTTTAAGTGCCATACAGTCAAGACACAGGCTGATCTGATATTACAAGCATCTGCCTAACTGCCTGGTACAAAAGAGTACTCAAAATATACCTATGAATGAAAGAGCATGTGATATTGTGCATTATACTTCAGACAGGCAAATACTTATTCCCTGACCTATACAATACTTGTGAGAAAGAAATCTACTACTGAGGTTCTAGATCACTTCTTCTGCACATAACCTACACAGAAGATTTTTATTCTTCCATGAAATATTCACCACATACCAAAAATAAGATGTAAAGAAAGAGTTGAATTATTTCTAAAACTGTTACTTTTTTAATTAAAGATTTATTTTAGGCCTCTCCGGTGGCGCTGCGGTTGAGCGCCGGGTTGCGAAGCTGCCCACAGCCTCTGCAGCGCCGGTTCGATCCCCGGCCACTGGGTGAGGGTCCCACAAGGCGCGCAGACCTCTCCTGCGGCCCTGCTGCTCCCCTCAGCAGTGTACTTTGTTGGTCTGCCTATTCTGTTCCCCACTCTGGCTCTGGTGAATTCTCTGGCCCTCCTGCACTTCTGACTGTACCCAGTGCTGTATAAATAAATAAATGAATCTTTAAAAAAAAAAGATTTATTTTATTTATTTAAGCATACAAGAGCTGGGGTTCAGGCCAGAGGTGTGGGGTGGTGGTGAGAGGATTCACCAGAGACAGAGTGGGGAGCAGAACAGGCAGACTGACTGAAATACACTGCCGAGGGGAGCATCAGGCAAGACAGGAGATGTCTGCTGCGCCATATGGGTCGTCTCCCTGGCCTGGGGTTGAACTTGTGCTGCAGTGGCTGGAGATAGCTTTGTGGTGCTAAGACTTAACCACTTGTGCCACCAGGGAGGCCTTGCATTTTTTTTTTTTTTTTTTTTTTTAAGCATCCAAGGTTCTACCTGGGTGGGTGAATGAACATGAGGATGAAAGAGGAAGGTGGCACATTCGGGGAAAAAATAAATGGATTCAATTATGGACTTAAATTACTCAAAAATGTTTTGCCAACACTAAAGAGAAATTGTGATGGGAATGGAGAGTTGGAAATTTAAAATGGTAGAAAGATTTAAAAGAACTACACCACCTAAGTGTAATACAGCATCCACAAACTCATAAAGAAAACAAAAGCCTGGACAATCTTCCCTCTATATGCTTCATATGAAACATTACCCTTGAACACTGGCCTCTCTCCAGAACTTCCACTTCATGTGGAAAACTGAAAAATAACTCAGAGATGATCAAGCATGTGTTTCCACAATACCAAACATCTGGGTGGGAGTTTGAAAATTCTATAAATATTCCAGATATTGCTAAATATCCAGACATTTAGTGTTGAAGCCAAGATCTTAGTTCATCGTGTCATTTCCATCCTTCAAATGACACAAAGAAGCCTGAAATGCCTCTATTAGCTATTTTTTTCTTCTTGATGTTCTCCATGGTGTCAAGCAGATTATTTTATACTTAGCTAGGCACAAAATACATAATATATAGTATCTACTGGGAAGAAATTACATGAAAGGAATCAAAACTAAGGGACCCTGACTTTTCATTTTCCAAGAGTAACTAGATTGAGGTGGTATGCAAAGCTGTCACTAAAGTTTCAACAAAACAATTGAGGGTTGGAAGGAACGGAGCACAAAGCTCTCTACAATATGGAGCCTTGGCATGGTCGACAGCAAAGACAAAGTAAAAGAATATCTTATAACACTGGCTCTCAGCCCTCACTGTAATTTAGAATTAGTTTTGGAAGCTTTAAAAAAGCTTTTGAAAAAATCACATGCCCTCCTCCTCTCTCTAAATCTTGATTGAATCACCCTGGGATGGCACTGAAGTACTAAAATAGCCAAGTGAAAATATAAGAAAATAGTTTTCTACTAAAGAGGAGGCTTTATTTAAGTAATTTTACAAAGACAGAGAAAGACATTAGAGATTGAGAACAAAGGGTCAGCAAGGACAGAAAGGCCAGCAAAGGCAAAATGTCTGGGGAATCCTTTATGGCTGAAATAGGTAAAGGGATATAGACAGGAGAAGTAGATAGTGCCAAAGAACTTGTGTTTTTTCTCCTAGAGTTGTTACCCATTGTAATAACTGGATTGAGAATATTCATTTTGCAGTGCCAAGATAGTCCAGAGGAAGAATTCAGTTAAAATGGGAAGAGTAGGAAGAGGAGCTATTTATTTATTTTATTGCTGTACCATTAGTGTACAGTACTATGTAAATTTGAAGACAGCTTCACACTTGGATAAATGTACATATCACACCTATCACTGTAGGGCTAGTACCAATCACAAGGACCTCATTTAAACCCACTAAAACCATAAATATTATGCCACTGAGAAGTTCAAATCACTTTTAAAATATGGGCTGAAATACAATATTTCCCAAAATTAATTGTATAGTTTTTTTTTTTTTTTTTTTTTGTAAATGCGTCTTAATGATACAGTTTGCAATAACCTCATTTCGGCAAGAAATGGTATAAATGGCACTGTGTTTTTAAATGAAAAGCAGGGAAATCTTACAAACACATTTGACACAAAAGCAGGAGATATATATCAGCCTGTAAATAGTGTATAATTTTAAAGTTGAAAATACAAATAAATATTTGGCAACCACTTAGAAATTTCAAATTCATTCAGCAGTTTGAACAAGGACAGAGGGAGAAATATAAACTTAACCACACATTAAAATATTTCGGACAAGAATAATTTGAAAAATGATGATCAATTTTCAAATATGGTAAATGCAGTAATAATTTGAAAGTAATTGTAATAAGCGTATTTTTTTTTGGTTGAGATACTAATGTTTTTCATTTATTTGGGAATTGAAACTGAACAAAATTATAGTTTTCCAATACTGTAATGACTATAAGAGGACCCAAAAAATGTACCAGTAAATTATTCCAAATGAATCCTTAGTGTACCTCAGTCATTTCTTTTCTTATAGCTGAAGGGATTAATATTACTATTTTGAGGGAATACACAAGGCTTCCGTAGGGCCGACTTGACTTGTATTAGCCTGTGTTAGCTTCTCAATGTTTTCATTATAGCATGCAGGTTTGTAACTCAGAAAAAAATTTTTTAAAGATTTATTTATTTATGCATAGAAAAACTGGGGTGTAGGCCAGAGGTACCAGTGCAGGGGTGGTGTGTGAAGGATTGATCACCAGAGACAGAGTGAGACAGAGTGTAGAACACAACAGGTCGATCTACTGAAATACACACGTTAAGAGGAACAGGCGGGAGAGAGTGGAGAGCTATGCTATGGCATATGTGGGTTAGCTTCTTGTCCATGGTGGGATTGGTCAGGGTGATAGTGCTGAAACTTAACCCTTAGGCCACCAACAAAGACCTGTAATTTAGAAATTTTAAAAAATTCAACTTTTTACCCTTGAAACTGTAACAACTTAATATATTTTCCTGTGACATATGGACATACATCCATATGTCCTCTCATTTTTCCCTCACTACAACTCCATGAGATAAGAATGAAAGATATCATCACCAGCTTACAAATGGGAAAAAAAAAAAATTGGAGCTCATATAAACTAAACTGTTTACCCAAGGTTAAATCCCAAACAAGCTGTAGAGCTGGCACTCAAATTTAAGTTTCCTTCCTGAATTCAGTGCATTTTCTCCTCATACATTATATATGGAAATTTTTTTTAAAAAGATATATTTTACTTTTATTTATGCATACAAGAACTGGGGTCTAGGCCAGAGGTTTAGAGGATGAGAGGATTCACCAGAAACAGAGTGGGGAGCAGAACAGGCTGAAATACACTGCTGAAGGGAGCAGGGGGCAGGATAGGAGAGGTCTGCTGCACCATGCACAGTAGCTCCCTGACTGGGATCAAACTCATACCGCAGTGGCTGGTAATAAATAGCTTGACAGCGCTGAGACTTCAACCACTAAGCCATCGGGGAGGTCTTATATAGAAATTTTTTAAACCCGATAATTATGGTATGTCTTACTTCATTTTCCTAACTTTAAGGCTACCCAAATTTCTGAGACATTAAAATGTAAAAAAATGTGTGTCTTAGAATAGCTGAAAATCAGTGACGCTACATTGGGGATTTTCCTAAAGCAACCAAAGGCATAGAGAAAGACAACAAAAGAAAAAAGTCAATAGAAATGAGCTTGAAAAATTTTTAGAATAATATGGAAAAAGAAAGTCCAGCCTTCTGAAATTACCCTTCTCATTTTAAGACCACAAGTTATTTTCTGTTACAATCTTAGTTAAAACTATTTATATGGGTATATATGCAAATACATATAAATCAACAGTGCAACTCTTAAAAATTTTCTTCTCTGCTTAAGAAGCGCAAGGAGATATATTATAAACCTTCAAAGTGTTACATATTTTAGTATAACATTTATTTCATAATTCCCAAATTCGGCACAAATCACCTTTTTAAAAGGTGTTTTTTGGGCCTCCCTGGTGACGCAAGGGGTTAAGTCACAGCACTATGAAGCTGTTGGCAGTATGTTTGATCCCAGACCAGGGTGGTAGTGAGACAGCAGACCTCTCATGTCTCGCCAGCTGTTTCCCTCAGCAGTGTATTTCAGTAGATCTGCCTGTTCTGTGCCCCACTCTGTCTGGAATCCTCTCACCATGTCCCCACTCTCCGCACCTCTGGCCTGTACCCCAGTTCTTTCATAAATAAATCAATCTTAAAAAAAGGTGTTTTTCACTATATGTCAAAACATTTTCATCAAAATTATTCTTAAATAAGGTACTAAAACCATTTTCCCAAAGCAAATACCATTTATATATCAAACAGTATCAAAAAGACTCACACTATTATTACATTTCTCCAATTTGATCATACCTTCTTCATTCCTCCCAACTTCTCAAAACCACTAAGATTTCCCCTGTTACTATATTTTATGGCATCTAAGCTTAGTCCTTCCCTCATACTATATTTTACTTTCCTATTCCATGAATCCCAACTAGATCCTCTCTTCAGAGCAGGCATTTGTTTTATATGCCTTTATTATTTCTCACAGTTCTATGTAGAATGCACATGATAGGCATGTTTATTGACTGAAGAAAGCTCTTGAGATCATACATAGAAAATACAGTAAATAAAAACAGACTTCAAAGACATATTGTTGGGCCTCCCTGGTGGCCCAAGGGGATAAGTCCCAGCACTATGAAGCTATCCGCAGCCACTTCAGCATGAGTTCCATCCCCAACCAGGGAAGTGACCCACATGGCACAGCATACCTCTCCTGTCTTGCCTGCTACTACCCTCAGCAGCATATTTCAGTAAATCCTCCTATTATGCTCCCTACTGTCTCTGGTGAATCCTCTCACCCCCCACCCCTGCACCTATGGCTTGTACCCCAGTTCTTATATGCATAAATAAATAAATCTTTTTTTTTAAAAAAAAGACATATTGTATATAAAACTCAGTTTGGTTCACTACTATATTCCCAGATTGAGGACAGTGCCTTGCACATAGTAGGTACTCAGTAAAAATTTATTGAGTGAAGAAACTTTCAATTTCTTTAAATACAGGAAGCTCTATAACAAGTCACACTTTTTTACAGCACCATGAAGGTGCATGAAGAGACTATATCTTCTTCCTTTTCCTTGTGTACCGATAAACCGTTTATATTCATTCTGCTAACTTAAAGTTCAATATAAGGGATGCTATTAAATAAAATGTACAATAAACAAAACAAAACTCAACTGCACCTTTGTCAGTGATCAAAGGTCCATGACAATTTTCAGGGATATTCCTTCCAACCTACTTCAGCAACCTGCATCCTGGACTCATCATGAATTTCGCTTTAATCGCAGGCTTATTAGCAGATCACTTCACAGGTGGACAATTCAGCTGGCAGAGTCCTAAGTTCCTCAAGAAAATACTTCAACACAACAGTGAAAGACATGACCTTTACCCTTGCCACTCCCATTTGCAATCCACGTTTTACTAACACTTTTAGAAATGACCTCCAACCCAATCCAGCAACTTTGAATATACCTTAGAGGCAGCAGACAGTGATTAGGTGGGACTGGAACCTACAAAGAAATGTTTCCCAAGTCCTCATCCTCAATCTCACTACTAATCACCTCCCATTACTCATCTTAAAATGTTGAGAGGAACAAGGTACAGACTCTAAGTAACAGCAGTGACAAATTTTCAGTATCTACTGAAGGCCTGGCTTGATGCTTACCTTTCATTCACCTCTAATTAAAACTGCTGGATTTATTTAAGCTTGCTCACAATATATAATAGACACTAGTTTAAGAAATATCCTTTAGTATTTAAAAGGGCTAATCTTTTTAACAGTCTTATGACTTTCCAATTCAGTTTTACTGTATAGATATTAAGGTTAATAGAATATGCTTTGAAGGCTAATAATTTAGAATAGAATTAACAGTATGTTTCTATAAAATCACCTTTCTCCTTGTTTTGCTGATGAACAGTAAATACAACTAGAAATTCTAAATTTTGAAGCAATGAAACTAGATTTAAAAATAACTTACCTTTCAAAAGTATATAGTACACTAATGTAAATAAGCCCCTCAGTCAAGTATAGTATACAAAACAGACATTCTATTCTGTGTAAGCAGACACTATAAGGTTATCACTTAACCTGTGAACAGGTGACTAAATCATTAGGGTAAAGGGGAGGGCAGAAATCAGGATACAAAAAGAGGAAAGTGACATAAGCAGGGCATTCACGTAATAAAAGAAAAATACTTGGAGAAATGGTCAGCGTTTACTTAATAAATAATCAGTATTGATAAGCATGCTCTGGGTAAGACAATGGTGGATTTTAATCTGAAACTTGACAATGGATCTCCAATTACAAAAAGCTTTAGTACTAGCTATTCTAGAATTTTTTCCCCACGTCGATTAAAATTCCTACTAACTAGTCAGGGCAGCACACCTTATTAGCCTTGCTTTAAATCTTTGCAATCATGCTCACATACAAAGGAACAGCAGTGGTAAAATGACCCAGTCTTTCTCTCCTATTGGTGAACACTGGCAGCTTCTCCATTCCAAGGTAACCTAATGTAACCAATGTAACCTAAGCTTTTACAGATGGCCAAGCTCTCTACTAATGCAGGGTTTGTTTTCAGGGTGGGTGCTAGAAAACACCAGGTGTATTTATAGAAGAGAGCAAGACTAGGATGGAGGGATGATGAAAGAAGAGGAAGTTTCTTCCATCTGGTAGAGAAGCCTGTGGAAAGATCTGGCTTCCACAGCCTGGTTTCCACTCCTAACTCGCCAACTGCGAGCTATGTAAACTTATTAAAAACCCTTTTCGACCTGTTTTCCTATGTATAAAAATGTTGACAATGCTCCTGGCTTGGGATGGCTGTCAGACGAATGAAAATCATGTATGTAAAACGGGGGACGCGGTAAGCAATCAATACACAGCAACCTGCAGTCCCACCCTCTGGTTCACCCAGAACTACACTTCAAAAATCACAAAGATAGACTGCAGTGTTAAAATTAAAAGGCCCAAGCTAGATGGGAGAGAAAGACAAGACTTGGGTGGAGGCTTGCTTATTTACCGGAGTTGGGATATTGATAAGGGCGGGGTTGGGGGAAGAATGTAGGGGGTGGAGTAAGGGGGGGGGTGAGAGGGGGTGCACATGGAAAAAGCATCAAGTATAAGCAACACTGACCAAAAAACAAAAGACATCCTTTATGTAAGCGGGAAACAAACTTCGGAAGCTGCGTATATCCTGTGAACCTACTCGGTGGCCTCAATTAAAGGGACAAGAGTACGCAGCGCCAAATGGGACAAACCTAGTCCACAGGCCACCTTGTCAATTTCAGGTCACGTTATTTTACGAAACTGTCCTCAAACCTGGGGCCGTTGGGCTTCTCAACCCGCCCCATATGTGCTCAGAAGCCAGGAGCGAAGAGCAGAAAGAACAGGCATGTTAAAGTGAGTAGGACTGGTACAATGACTGAAAAACAAGGCGGTGGGTGAGGGGGCGGGGTAGTGCAATGTGGCAGAGAGACGACCGGCGAGCCAGAAAGACGGCGCTTCACAATGCGGGCCAGGGGAGACTGCGACAAGCGCCGGCTCGGGGTGCCCAGCCGGGACTGCTGGCTAGGCCGGGGGCGCGAAAAGCGTGGGAAGAGAGGAAGGCGATCGGGGTGAAGTGAGCGTGCGGGCTACGCTGGCGAGCCCAGGGGCACCCGAGCAGGTGCAAACCCTCCCGGCGGGGAGAAAGGGGCTTGGGATACTCACGGTGTACAGAAGGTTGAGCGCGCACAGGCAGTTCTTGGAACACGCGAAGCCTCCGCAAACCATTTTGGAGCCTGTGGTTCCCGGCAACGGCAGGTAAATTCGGCTCCAGCCGAGCCTCCGGGACAGCCTCTTTGTCCTGGCCTTGGGGCCTGGCCGAGGCGAGGCAGCCGCGCGCAAAGGGGTGGACGCCCGGGGGCTGGGGCTGCAGTGCGCGGCGCGCCCGCGGCTACTCGGACCCGCTTTCCAGAACCTGCGGCCGCCGCAGCGGGAGCCCGAGCGAGAGCCCCGCCCAGTCTCCCCCGCCTCGCCTCGAGCGCTGATTGGTCGCAGGCGGGGAACAAAGGTAGAAATATGCAAATAAATGCGCTCCGCCTGCCGGGATCCGGGAGAGGCGGGGCGGAGCGGACCTGGGGCGAGGGGGAGGGGGCCGAGGCCCGGGGGGAGGGACCCGAGGCCCGAGCCGGTGACGGCCGCCTCGCCGCGGTTTCCAGGGGAGCAGGTGAGGAGCCCAGGGCGGGGCCGGCAGAGGTCCGCGCAGGCGAGAAAATATGACAGCACCCCTGTTCTGGGCCCCGGCGGATGACGTGGCACCATTTTGAACGCGATTTTAAAATTGAACACCTGGCTTCTTTGAAAGGAGAAAGCAAGCGATAGATGAGTGAATGTTAAGGATTTAAAAGAGGGCTTGCGGTGGAAGGAAATGTAGGAAGGAAATTGGTGGGATAATAAATGGAGAATAAAATCTCTGCTTCTGTCAGAAAATAGGTAAAGGACGTGGCCTGGAATTGTGACTCTTGTCCAGACAGATTAGCCTACATGGATTTGCAGAATACTAATGAACTTTAGGAATACATGTGTGCAAAAGAAAATCAAGAGCTTATTTTTGTCTTCCAATTCGAAATTCTGAACGCTTCTCTTCACAAATGTGAAAAGCTGTGAAAATTTTTAAATGACAGTCTTCACCACAGTTAATTCACTATCGCTTTACTGTTTACTGTAGGAATGAATCTTGTACCCTTTCCTATTAAGTAGGATATTTACAGAATGTCAAGCACTTTTTGCACAGTGCCTGGCACAATAAGGGCTCGATAAATGTTAGCTAGTCTTAGAAGGTTAACAGTGTTTGAATACCTATTGTGTTCCAGGCACAAACCTTAGTCAGTCAGTTTGGTTATGTCATCATACTTGCTATCAGAAAAGGTCTTGATAGGGCCTCCCTGGTGACACAGGGGTTAAAGTCTCAGCGCTATCAAGTTATTGCCAGTCACTGTGGCATGAGTTCTACCCAGGCCAGGGAGCTAATCTACATGGCACAGCAGACCTCTCCTGACTTGCACTCTGCTCCCCTCAGCAGTGTATTTCAGTCAGTCTGCCTGTTCTGTTCCCCACTCTGCCTATGGTAAATCCTCTCACCCCCCGCATCTCTGGCCTGTACCCCAGTTCTTATATGAATAAATAAATAAATCTTTTTTTTAAAAAAAGAGTTGATTTAAAAAAAGAAAAGCCCTGATAAATTCTCAGATATGTATGTAGAACCTAATGATTCACACTGAGTAAATTATGTGATGGTAAATGCTAAATATGTTAAATGAAGCATTGCAGCTGATTGTAAGTAGTTTGTTTTCTTGGAAACCTCTGCTCTCGCTTTTAACCTTTCCTGATCTCCCCAAACCCCACTACACTAAGAAGACCCCATTAATTTTTTAGGTTTTATATTTCACATTAACCTTTTGTATAAACCCAGAAATTTTCAAAAAATCAGTCTGGAAAATGACCCTCAAAACCAAAACTATATTTTGGTGCTCAGCTTTTCCTTTCAAATGCCAGATACTTACTAAAGTATTAACAGAGCAATTTATTCTTCCTCTTCCCATTATGGGTGATGTCAACATTTCTACCACTTCAACAATAATTCACCATCTACAACAACTTCTCCTTTGCCTTGTTCATAATAATCTCTACTATCTCCCTTAGAGGGTGGATCTCTTTCTTAAAGAAACACCATCTATCAGTCTTGGATTCAGCCCAGCAAGAAGGAGGTGACTCATTCCAAATAGCATGATTTTGAGGAGTTTAACAAAGAGAATATTATCAAAAGTATGGACAACATTAAAGAAAATCAACAGGGATGGTTAACCAGCTCAGAGCTAGGTAGTTATGATTTCCCTTAAGTCTGACAAGTAATTAAATGGAACAGTTACAGAGCCAAGCAAGAGCTAAGTTGTAGACGGGTTGTTTGATAGGAGTTGTGACTTTTAATAGCAAAAATGAAAGAGACTACAGACTGGGAAGGAAAACAAATTAACATAGTACAATTTCTTCCTAGCATTTGGATATAGACGTTTTCAAAAGAACTTTTAGTCCCACCCTAATAAGAATGAACTAAATAAACTACAAAATCAGTTTTTTTAAAAAAACTTATCTTAGAACTGAAGGCTCAAAGATATTCTAAATAACCTAAAATTTGAAAGTAACAACTCGTTCTTAGGAAGAAAAAGCTTACAGTTAAATTTCATCTCTCATGAATTGACTGTAGAAGAAATATTGCCAGAGCTAAACGTTTGGTTTTTTTTTTTTTTTTTAAGATTTATTTATTTGGGGCCTCCCTGTTGGCACAGGGGTTAAAGACAGCGCTATCAAGCTGTTGCCAGCCACTGCAGCATGAGTTCAATCCCCAGCCAGGGAGCAAGCCACATGGCACAGCAGACCTCTCCTGTCTCGCCTGTTGCTCCCCTCAACAGTGTGTTTCAGTGGTTAGCTCCCTGACCGGGGGTGGAACTCGTGCTACAGTGGCTATGAATAGCTCCACAATGCTGCAGCTCAACCCCTTGCACCACCAGGGAGGCCCCACAGCTGACCATTTAACCAACTTTTAATGCCCCTATGTAGTGTGACACATAATCACAGAATGAGTCTACAACTATTGCCACTTTAAACCCATGAGCTTTCACCTTAATACAAGAGTTATAATCCCCAAAGGCTGTGGTCATGCAAGTGTGTTCCTTCCCTGTAGCACAAGACTGGATAAAAGTTAAGGACAGGACAAGATAGATGAGAAAATTCCCTACCAAACAGTCTGGGTCTTAGCCCAAGGTAATGACTACCAAAGGTTGAGTAAAGGAAGAGAAAAATACCTTGTGGTATACTTCAGGAACCTGCAAGGCTGGAATGGAAGAGCAGTGTAGGGAGAAATCTTACACAGACAGCACAGAAAGCCAAGGATATGACAAGAAAGCAAAGAATAACTCCCTGTACTCCTAGGTACAAAAAGGTAACAACCAGATGGTGAAACAGATGTCTCCTAAAATTCAGAAAGCTGGTGACTAAACCATAAACCACAAAGCGATGGCTATGTAAACCTCCTTCCTACAGAAGGAATGTCTTGATCAGGAATGGCATCAAAAGTATTTGAGGGTAGGGCCTCCCTGGTGACGCAAGAGGTTAGACACAGCACTGTAAAGCTGTCCGCAGCCTCTGCAGCATGAGTTCAATCCCCCAGCCAGCCAGGGAGCAACCCACATGGCACAGCAGACCTCTCCTGACTCACCTGCTACTCCCTTCAGCAGTATATTTCAGTCAGTCTGCCTGTTCTGCTCCCCGCTGTCTCTGGTAAATCCTCTTACCACCACCACTCCCAGCCCCTGTACCTCTGGCTGCACCCCAGCTCTTGTATGTATAATTAAATAAATCTTTAAAAAAACAAAAAATATCCTTCAGTGCCTTTAAAAAAAAAAGGGTTTGAGGGAATTGCTAATCCTGTAAGGAATTCTCACACCCTACCCCCAACCCCAACCCACCCCCAGCCCCCACCCTTTGGCCTATATCCCAGTTCTTGTATGCATAAATAAATTAAATTAATCTAAAAAAAAGAAAGAAAGAAAGAAAAGAAAAATGGGGCCTCCCTGATGGCTGAGAGGTTAAGTCTGAGGGCAAAAATAAAAAAAAAAAGTGAAAAATGGATCAGAGCATCTGAGATCTGTAAGACAAAATCAAGGTGTGTGGCAGGGGATGTAGGGGGAGGTATGTGTGACTGGAGTTTCAGAAGAAAAGAAAAGGGGGCAAACTAAGTAAGTCAGGAGTTTTCCAAAGTTGGTAAGATATAGCAATTCACAGATTACTATCCTGTGGGAAGGTGACTTAACAACATTCTGTATTGTTCAAAGAAACCCCAACCCTACACTGGCTAAGGGTGGGGGACATAGACACCATCTTTTAACTGGAGGGTTGTAAAGTCACATTGTAGAAGAGCAGCTAGGATAGGGAATATCATAATATAGCTTTGAAAAACAAAATCTGCCAGAGATAATGTCTTTTCCATATTATGCCTCCAATATAGACAGATTACCCCCTTTTTTTAATGAAAAAAAGAACAGGACACTGGACAGTATTGGAGACTAAGCTAAGAGAGTGTGCATTTTTGTTAAATGGAAGAGAAGGTTTTTTTATACAATATATTTGTCTTTGTCTACAAAATCAATAGAAAGGAAATGGAACTTTATTTTTTAAAAATTGGGACTCCTAAGTAAAATGTTTTTAAAGAGTTTTAAAACAGGAATAACAAAGACAAGCTGTATCTAATATTTGACATATTTCTTAGTTTCTGATTAATTTTTAATATAAGGTGAATTTATAATAATTTAGGTGATTGCTATACTTCTTTCTCCTCCTCCCTCTCCGGCATTTTTTTTTTAAAGATTTATTTATTGATTGATCGATTGGTTTATATATACATTCATGCAAGCACTGGGTACAGTCAGAAGCGTAGGAGGGTGAGAGAATTCACCAGAGCCAGAGTGGGGAGCAGAGCAGGCAGAAGGACCGAAGTACACTGCTGAGGGGAGCAGCGGGTGGCAGGAGAGGTCTGCGCGCCATGTGGGACCCTCCTCCAGTGGCCGGGGAGCAGCCGGGGATCGAACCGGCGCTGCAGAGGCTGACGGACAGCTTCGCAACCCAGCGCTCAACCTCTGCGCCACCGGGGAGGCCCTCCTCTCCGGCATTTTAAAGAATTTTTAAGCCAGAGCACATAGAATTCTTGTATATTAGCCCACTGCCACTGAAGGAGACACCAAAACTAGATTAGATATGGAAGAGATTTCCTGGAAGAAAGGATTGTGAGAGATGAAGAAGGAGCTATTGATGACTACAAGACCTAAAAGAATACAAGTCAGATCAGTGGAGAGAGGGACAGACAGGAAGAAAAGGAAGGAAGGCCTGAGACTGCAGAATGGTTTTAAGATCTGGCAAGACCAACAGGGAGTCTTTGAGGCTAAGTCAGATGCAGAGACATCCGGCCTACCCCATTGTAAGGAGCCTGTCTTGTGGGCTCAGCCACTTTTGGTAGTTGGCTGGAACATCAACACAAACACTATGAAGGATTTCAGAGTAAAATATTGGAGTTGACTTCAATTATGCTCCCCACAATAGATCTGAGAAGTGCATTATTCCTGAAAATAATTCTTATTGCATTTCTTCTTATCCTAAAAGCATTTCTGTAGTTAATTTCAAATCATCTTTAAATTTTTCAGGTCTCTTCACTTTAACAAGGAAGGGAATTCTCTAATTTCATTTCAGTAATCCATTTTGGGTTCTAACAACCTTATTTTAAAACGGCATAGCTTAGGTTAACATTATCTTAAATTAAAAAAAAAATTTAGTTTCAGGTCAACATTTCTCTTTTAATAATTCAACACCAGGACTTGATTGTGTTCAATAAATCCTAAGCAAAATTATTCTTTAGCTATTGGATAGCACTGTTAACTACAAAAGACTTTCTAACATCTCAGAAATACAAACAAGAAATTAGATAAACAAAATTGCTCATGCACAATTTATAGTCACGTAAAGTATCAGTAATAGAAAAAATTCAAAATTGCTTCCATGACAGCACACCTGGCTAAAGCTAAATCCCAGGGTATTATTTCCTTAGCCAATGAAATATTACTAAATAAGTGTACTGTCAGATTTTAAAATTACCGTTAATGGTTTTAACTAAAATTGATCCAGTTAAATTATTTCTCCTGACAAAGAGATTTTTCTTATTCCATTTTTTTTTTCTGTTCATTATTCTTCTGATAGTCTTCTGTCTTTTGGGAAAATAAAGGAAATAACTATGGAAACATTCCTTTGTAATTATTTGCAAGATTTTGGATTGAATGAAGCATGAGGAATTTCTTGGCCAAGAATGAGACAAAGTGGTTGATCGGGAGCTGTCACTCTCTCCTTCCAACTCTATCTCTTGCTCTATTTTTCCTGTGTTATCCTTTTTTGATATTTTGCCAAACTATAACAACTAAATTCAACACATTCATCCCTCCTGCAATAATATTCAGTCTCACTTTTGTCTCGCATGGTGTTACACTATTCATGCCAAAGGACTTCAAATCAAAATTCAATTTCAGAAAATGTTTTTCTTCCAATCACAAATTAAACTTGGAAGGTTTTTCTTGCTTTTACCAACCAGCTTCTTCCCTCACCCCCCTCATATGTCATGGCACACATATATATAACTATGTTGTCATATGATATAGCACGAAATCTTAATCCTGTTATTTTTCTTCTTCTTTCTCATTTTGTTATAGGACAGGGAGAGGGGTAGCCCAAGCCCCGCAAACCTGCCTATTCTAAATGGGTTCTGCCATCCGCCGCATCAACACAAAACACATGGGACTTTAATGGGAAGGAACTTTAATAAAACTAGCAAACAATACAGGTAAGGCAAAGAGTCTAGTTTCTAAATGAAGCACCCAAAGTTACCCGTCCCCTTGTGGGTAAAAGTCCATCCAAATGGGATTGGCCCAGAACAAGGCCCCAAAGCCTGCTACAAGTCTAAAGCATCTTCCAGTGGGGACCCACAGAAAAGGGTCACAAACAACTGGACAAGCCCGGAAGGAAAAGAGCAAAATCAACATCAAGATAAAAGCTGCCATTGTCACCTCCCCACAGGTCTCACCCACATCTGTGTCACCCAGTCCACGACCAAAAGACAAGCGCAGTTTCTTTACGTGTCTCTAGGCTCCATGCGCCTCCTCCAGGTCTCCTGGCTCCATCCTGCTTCCTTCCTCAGTCTCTTCTTCAGCTTCTCCTCTCTCTGCTCAGCTCCACCCTTCCTTGGGAGGGGCAGGGAACCTGGAACCTCCCCCTTTCCTGGGGACCACCCTGTTACAATTTTATTGGTGGCCAGCATATTGAATTTTAAGTTGAAAGTTATTTTTCCTTAGAAGCTTGATATCTTCTAAAGTCATTCTAAAGTCTTCTGAAGTCATTCTAATTTATGATATTTCATGTACAATTTGTATTTTTGGCTATTTTCTTTGGAAGCTTGTAGAATCTTCTTTTTGACCTTAGTGTCCTAAAAAATTGGAGGAGATTTTTAAGAGCAAGAATACAAAAGCACAAATGTGTGTGTGTGTGTGTGTGTGTGTGTATGTACATATATATGGTATAAAAGTAAATATTTATCTAAAATGAAAAATTTTTCACAACAAATCATGAAATTTTATGTAATGATAAATACTACAAGCCTAAAATATTCTGGAGGGATCACAGAGTTTTCATTAATTTACTGCCTTCATAGAACAATTCCCCACATTTTTGGGTTCTGATTCTTTGATCTCTTCTTAGTATGCCAACCATTTTGTAGTATCTTCCACCGAGAAAATAGAAAGGCAATGTAGTCTTCCTCCTAGCATAAAGGGAATGAAAAATCAGGTTTTGGGGGGTCCTTCCACTAGCATGGATGCCCTCGGCCAATGGGCATGCACACCTATAAATATGGACACCTGGTGGCAGCACGGCAGTGGGTGAGACCAGGAGAGGACACAAGACTAAAAACTCAACTCCAGAAAAAAATGCCAAAGAGAGGCCATAGAAAACGCAAAGATTCTGGGCCTCCCCTGGTGGCACAGCGGTTGAGCGCTGAGTTGCGAGGCTGCCCTGCAGCCTCTGCAGCGCCAGTTCGATGCCAGTTCGATGCCAGTTTGATCCCCGGCCACCGGCGAGGGTCCTACAAAAAAAAAAAAAAAAAAAAAAAAAAAAAACCGCAAAGATTCACTGGGGGCTGGGAGGCTTGGTTGGGGCCTCCCTGGTGGTGGAGGGGTTAAAGTGTCAGCGCTTTCAGGCTATAGCCAGCCATTGAGGCATGAATTCATCTCCTGCCTGTATTTCAGTAGATCTGACTGTGCTGTTCCCCACTCTGTCTCTGGTGAATCCTCTCACCTCCCCACCCTCACCCCTGCACCTCTTGCCTATACCCCAGTTCTTGCATGCATTAAGTAAATAAAAATAAATCTTTAAAAAAAAAAAGAATATTTTACATGCTAAGAGTTTTCGTATGCTCAGGCATTGACCCTGACTGTTTTTATGTAAATGCATGTTTTGTTCTGGCAAGGGCTGGGGGGCAGGAAAGGGGCAATAAATTTGGAGCAGTTGTGATCAGTGCACTGGTCTGCATGATTGACATAAAAACTCTAGACATCCAGGGTAAGATGGGCTCTCCTGGTTTGCATCTCTTTGCACTTGTCACATACCAGAATAAGTGTGTCCTGAAGTGACTGCTCTGGAAGGGAACATATGGAAAATCATATAATTAAATGTCTAGTAATACATTTAATTCTCATGCTATTTTCCTGACATACATAGTTTAAGATTTTGGAATTTACTAAAGGAACTCACAAATAAGAGTTTCAAATTATTTTTGAATTTTTTGTCAATCATTGAATAAATATCCAACTGCAAGAAATTATCTTTTTTTTAAAAAAAGGATTTATTTATTTATTTATTTATTTATTTATTTATTTATTTATTTATTTATACAGCACTGGGTACAGTCAGAAGTGCGGGAGGGTGAGAGAATTCACCAGAGCCAGAGTGGGGAGCAGAGCAGGCAGAGGGACCAAAGTACACTGCTGAGGGGAGCAGCGGGCGGCAGGAGAGGTCTGTGAGCCATGTGGGACACTCCTCAGGTGGCCGGGGAGCAGCCGGGGATCAAACCGCGCTGCAGAGGCTGCAGGCAGCTTCACAACCCAGCGCTCAACCACTGCGCCATGGGGGAGGCCCGCAAGAAATTATCTTAAGACAAAATGCAGTAACCTAGTTTATGTTGTTAAAATAAGGTTGATTATTGTATCATCTTTTTAGATAATCAAAGGAAATGGAACTGTTATGTTTATTCAGAGCTGCTTTTTGACAGCTCTGCAAATGTAAATACCATTTCTATTTGCATCCTTTGCATAAGGCAAATACCACTGATTTGGGAGTTATTAAATCTATATTTTAACCATGGGTTAACCTTCGAATAACTCTAATGTCAATTTACTTGTCCACAACCTATAATGACAATCTCTTTTTTGATATATCACAAAATCAGAGTGAGAAAGAAGAGATATAAATCATATATCTATGATTTATGGAAATGCTAAAGCTGTATATGAATGTAAAACATTATCACACATTCTCAACTAAGTGGCGACAAAACTACATTTTCAATTTAGCATTTTTTGGTGTCTAAAGGAATCTTGCATTGAAGTGGACACTTTAATAGTACCTACTTGAGTAGGTACTCAAGTATGAGATTCATACTTAAAAGCTTAACAATTTTACTCACAAAGGTAAGGTTTATTTATGTTGTTAACCTACCGACCCAGATTGAGGAGTAGGTAAAGAAAGATATGCTTTATATATTAATTTATAACACTAAAAGAGAATAAGATTAAACCATAAGGAGAAAATGTTTCCATAAGTCAGTAGCCAACCCCTCAACAATATATGACCATTGTTGTTAGCAAACAAATATTATAGCAGAAAGGTGTTAAATTTAAATTAAATTATGTTTGGGCCTCCCCGGTGGCGCAGCGGTTGAGCGCTGGGTTGCGAAACTGCCCGCGGCCTCTGCGGCGCCGGTTCGATCCCCGGCTGCTCCCCGGCCACCAGAGGAGGGTCCCACATGGCGTGCAGACCTCTCCTGCCGCCCGCTGCTCCCCTCAGCAGTGTACTTCGGTCCTTCTGCCTGCTCTGCTCCCCGCTCTGGCTCTGGTGAATTCTCTCACCCTCCCGCGCTTCTGACTGTACCCAGTGCATGTATAAACAAAAACAAACAAACAAACCAGCAAACAAATAAATAAAGCATGCCTTTATAAAAAAAAAAATTAAAAAAAAATTAATTAAATTATGTTTAAAATGTGACTATTATATCATGGTATAAATTGTTGAGAAAATAGAATTAACAAAATTTTCTCCTAAGAAACATATTATGGGGGAGGGGGGTCTCCCTGGTGGCAGCACAGTGAAACTGTCCGCAACCACTGCAGCACAAGTTCCATGCCCTGCCAGGAGGGTGATCCACATGGTGCAGCAGACCTCTCCTGCCTCACCTGCTGCTCCCTTCAGTAGTGTATTTCTGTCAATCCGCCTGTTCTGCTCCCCACTCTGTCTCTGGTGAATCCTCTCACCTCCCACACCTCTGGCCTGTACTCCAGGGAGGCCCGGGGATTCTTTTAGTAGCAAAATTTGACCTAAAATGACAGAGGCTAAGTATAATCTTTATTCTATTTTATGTGACTGATCTCCATACATTTAACTGACAAGTGCAGTAGTTTTTGGAGTTATTGGGTTTGGAGAGCAGGGTCCTTGGGTTCACTTTGGGAAAGTTTTCACCAGAGCTCTCCTTTCAGCGGCACGTGGTGAGTTTGCCAGGCAAGTTTATCCACGACGCAGAGACATTAGTTATATCCAAAAGGGCAGGTTTATGTTCTGTTTCCCACACTGTCTCTGGTGAATCCTCTCACCCCCCACCACCTCTCTGGCCTGTACCCCAGCTCTTGTATGCATAAATAAATAAATCTTTAAAACAAACAAACAAAAAAAAAGCAAAAGGTCAGGTTTATTATAGAAGGAAGAGAAGACTAACTGTTACAGGGCAGCCCCAATACAAAACGGGTTGCCTGGCTTTGAGTTCTCACCTGCGCGCTTAAAAGGACTTATCAATACTCTACTGCAGGCACACGCGAAAGGTTAATAAAAGGTTTATTTACAAGGGAAGGGGAAATGAGGAAATGTACAACTCAGGGAGAAAAGTGGGAGACAAAGTTTTAAATGCGTCCTACCCGATCCGCCGATCTGGAATCCCAAATGGCACTCTGAGAGCGGGCCGCGAGCCAGGAGCTGTGAAGACAGGAGGCCAGCGAGAGAGCAAGCCCCCCAAGGCCCACGTGTCAGGTTTTTATACCAAACCTGGCTGCTTAACTCCACCCTCAGGTCCCAGCCACCTTCCCTTTGGTGGTGACGGGATTTGTCTTTCCCAATGTCTTGATGGCTTTGGTCTGGAGTGGGGGTGGAGTCCACAAAGCCTGCATGGAATTAGCTCAGGACATCCTTTCCCCCTAACATAAGGACAGTTGCATAGATGCAAGTGGGCAGAAAGAGCTGCCCTGGAAGGGAAAGGTTTAGCTAAGAGGGTCAGTGCAGAGAAGCACAAAAAAAAAAAAAAAAAAAAAAAAACCAAACACGTGGGCCTTCGGGGGTTCGCTATCGCTCGCCTCCTGGCTTCACGGCTCCTGGCTCGCGGCCAGCTCTCAGAGTGCCATTTGGGATTCCAGATCGGTGGATCGGGTAGGAGTCATTTAAAACTTTGTCTCCCACTTTTCTTTCTGAGCTGTACATTTCCTCATTTCCCCTTCCCTTGTAAATAAACCTTTTATTAACATTTCGCATGTGCCTGCAGTAGAGCATTGATAAGTCCTTTTAAGCGCTCGGGTGAGGACCCACAGTCAGGCACCCTGTTTTGTATCGGGGTTGCTCTACAACAGGTACAGGTCATTGGAAGTGTTATGGAGCAGCCCCGATATAAAACAGGTTGCCTGGCTGTGAGTCCTTACCCGTGCGCTTAAAAAGGGACTTATTCATTAATAATTCCACTACTGGCACACACAAAAGGTTAATAAAAGGTATATTTACAAGGGAAAAGGAATTGAGGAAATGTACAACTCAAGGAGAAAATAGGGAAATAAAGTGTTTCATGTGTCCTACTCGATCTGCCAACCTGGAAACTCAAAGGCACTCTCAGAGCTGGCCAGACCCTGCGAGCTGGCGGGGAGCCAAAAAGGGGAATCCCCCAAAGCCCACGTGTCTGGTTTTATACCAAACCTGGCTGCTTAACCCCACCCTCAGGGTCCAGTCACCTTCCCTTTGGTGGTGATGGGATTTGGAGTTCCCAGTGTCTTTTGGCTTTGGTCTGGAGTGGGGGTGGAGTCCACAAAGCCTGTATGGAATTAGCTTTAGGACATCCTTTTCCCCCCTAACATAAGCAGGAAGGCTGCTGCCCTGCAGAGGGAGAGAATTGGCAAAAAGAGCAGAGGACTGCTGCCCCTTGCCAGTTCAGAGACTGCACCGATATAATCTCTTTGGGAGGGGCTCACTCCTTTGTGGAGTGGCCAGTTTGCTATTGATTTTGGATAACAATGGAGAATTTGAAAGGGAGCAGAGGATTTACAGCAGCCCCTCCCTATCTTTCCCTCTGGCCTTTGCCCTATGACACTTACTGCAGTCTGACACTTCCTTGATTGTGTCTGTGCCTTGGAGCCTAAAGATTTTGAGTTCCTATAAGTGGTTTAAGGACTATGTTAACCACTTCTACTCCCACCTCCAGCTCCCGGCATTGTGTGAGCCAGGTTTCTGGTCTAGTGGTGCTTCCTTTCAAACTTTTCTATCCTTATCCTCTGTCACTATCTTTGGATCTGCTACCATGAAGGCCTGAGTTCAATCCCCAGCACAAAGAAGCTAAGCCATAGATGGAGCAGCAGACCTCTCCTGTCTTGCTTGCTGTACCCTTCAGCAGTGTATTTCAGTCAATCCGCCTGTCCTGCTCCCCACTCTGTCTCTGGTGAATCCTCTCACCCCTGCACCTCTGACCTATACCCCAGTTCTTCTAAAAATAAAAAAGCTTTTAACAATTAAAGTAAAAAAAAAAAATTGAAGTCACATATAGGCAGTTAATGGTGGTCAAAAAAGCAGACAACTTAGGGAAGAAAAAAATGCAAGCATCATACATATATATGAGGGCAAAGATCTTTATTTTTCTGTTAAAAATCCAGAATTTAGCACAGAGCCTAATGCAAAGTTGAAGCTCAAGCACTATTTATTTAACGAGAAGTTGGGGAGGAAGGACAGCTGAATAAGCACAGAGAAGAGGAATAGACAGACTAGCCACTGGGGGAAGGAACAAACACATTCCTAACACAGAGGTGTGGGGGTGGGTGCCAGGGAGAGACAGAGAGAGACAGAGACAGAGAGACAAACAGAGAGAAACAAGAAGAGAAAGCTAATAAAGAAGAAAAGATAAGAAGGAAGGATTGCAGGGCTATCTGAACCATAAAGCAAGGTGACAGTTCTAACTTGCTGAGATACTTCAGAGATCTGTTATCTTTGATCTTTGAAATGCTAATTCACTGATTAAAGACTTCCCATCACTTGTTATTTATACTTAAATGTTTAGAGGAGGTGTCAGAAAGGCCTGGCCACAGCAGATTGCAGCAAATCTGCAGTTTGCCAGGCAGGAAATTTTTCTATCCCTGTCTTGACAATGACTGAGGAGTCTAAATGACACGGTAAAGCCCTGCCAAGATCTGAGGCTGGGGGGCCTCCCTTGTGGCAAAACGGGTTAAAGTCAGGGCTATCATGCCATTACCAGCCACTGCAGCCCTAGTTCAATACCCGGTCAGGGAGGTGGCCCACATGGCGCAGCAGACCTCTCCTGTCTCACCCGCTGCTCCCCTCAGCAGTGTATTTCAGTAGATCTGCCTGTTCTGCTCCCCACTAGGTCTCTGGTCAATCCTCTCACACACACCCCCACACCTCTGGCCTACACCCCAGCTCTTGTATGCATAAATAAATAAAATAAATCTTAAAAAAAAAAAAGATCTGAAGCTGTCTACCCATTCCTTACAATGAGTAAAAGGGAACCCAGCATGGATATCTTTACATTTGAAGAGATGTATGATATTGCAATAACATTCTTCTTCTTCACATGATTCCTTTTGTTCAGTAATCACATCTGAGACCACTCATTCACTAAGGAGATCTCTGAATATTAATTTTTCAGAAGATCCTTAACCACAAAATTGCTCCATTGATAATGTCTCCCTTTGGTTTTTCTTCATTGTAAAATTTTGTTATGGAGGATTTTTGGTGCCTCGGTGGTGGGTATGGTGTGGTAACATACACCTGAAAACAGATCCTACACCTCATATAGTGTTGTAAATCAATAAAAGAGGGAGGCAGGAAGAGAGAAAAGAGGACTAGACAGACTAGCCACTAGTCTGTTATTCTCTGACCCCAGGAGATTGTATCTAGGTGATAGGGAAACTAAGAACTGAGACACAAAGATAATACAAACAAGAGGAATGATGTGAGGAAGAAAAGTTAATCAGTTAAGCGATGTTAGCACTAAATTGACAAGAACAAGTAAAAATGTAAGATAGGATGAAAACATTTTACTTTTTTCTTCATTTTAGCCAGTAATTCTTTTTTTTTTTTTTAAAGATTTATTTATTTATTATTTATACAAGCACTGGGTACAGTCAGAAGCACAGGAGGGTGAGAGAATTCACCAGAGCCAGTGGGGAACAGAGCAGGCAGAAGGACCAAAGTACACTGCTGAGGGGAGCAGCGGGCCAGGCAGGAGAGGTCTGTGCGCCATGCGGGACCCTCCTCCGGTGGCCGGGGAGCAGCCGGGGATCGAACCGGTGCTGCAGAGGCTGCGGGCAGCTTCGCAACCCAGTGCTCAACCGCCGCGACACCGGGGAGGCCCTTAGCCAGTACTTCTTAATCTTTAATAAAATTATCTGAGGAAATTTTTCAATTTGAAGTTGAAAAATCAAGTTTTTTCAACTTGATATCTCAGCCTCACATATTTTAATTCAAACGCTTCGGTTTGGGTCCAGGATCAAATCAAACTCACACAATCACTTCTAACTGGATGATTATAATGAAATCCAGAATTTCCTAGAGCTCTACCCTGGGTGAGCTGCTTAGTCTCCTGCTATAACCCAACTCAATGGTTTCATTCTCTTGATGAGTGCCTACGCCTTATAAAGGACACAGCCCAGATGGAGTGCACAAAGAACAAATACTAATTTCCTTGTGACAAGAAAGGGAGAAACTATTGTCTCCAAAGAAACTGTTGTGTAGAGGGGACAAGTGAGATGAAGTTATGCAGTATTGTTCAAATTATATAGACTTCAGCAATGTCTTTTCCTGGAACTGGTATCTTTTTGGTCCTTATCTTCAGCCAGAGAAGTCTTCAGAAAACTCACCTTCGGGAAACTATGAAAGTGTGTCAAATTCTTATCTCATCTAGGATTTATTTATGCTCAAGAAGTTTGTGTACAAGGTGACCTATGCCTGGTGACCTGGGGCAACAGGGAAAATTCCTTGACTCTTACAAACCCTGTGGTTTTAAATGCTCTCCACACAGCCACACTTCTCTCCAGGCTTATGTACCCATAACTTCGTGTGTTATATTTCTCCCTCTCCTCCAAAGTACCTCTATCCCTGCAAATAAACAACATCGCACTGATTCATGCAAGAAACCTAAATCCTCCCAGAAGCTGCCATCATCCTCACAAGTCATCAGTGCTGCTGATTTGACTTTTAAAAGATCTGTCCACTTCTCCAAGTCTCCATTGTTTTTCCAGGAACTCATCCTCCCTCATAGTGCACTTGGGTCCCAGGGTGGTTTTTGAACCAGCTTAGTTCTCAAGTTAAAAGTCACCCTCATTTTAAATTAGGTCCATTTAAAAACTCTCTAAAACTCTGTGTTGTTCCCTTAAGACATATTCAACAATTGTCATTAAATATTTGTGTATTTTGGTATTTTTCTTTCGCAGTAGAACATAAGTTCTATATAGTCACAGACTAGGTCTATCTTGTTAGTACTAAATGCTTTCCACATATCGCAATGCTGGGTCTAATAGCGGTCAAACATGAAATATTTGTTGATCAAAGATGAGAATGGGAGCTTCCTCTCCCATGGTAGTAGTGCCCAGGGGATTCCTTTGATGCTAGAAAATTGTTGAGCATTCATGTGTCTAAATGTGACTCTTACACAGAGGGGTGGAGGATGATGAAATCAAGTTTATAGAACTTTTTAAAAAAAGATTTATTTATTTATGCATACAAGAACTGGGGTGTAAGCCAGAGGTGTGTAGGGGTGGGGTGGGGTGCGACGATACACCAGAGAGAGTGGGGAGCAGAACAGGCAGATGTACTGAAACACACTGCTGAGGGGAGCAGTGGGTGAGACAGGAGAGGTCTGCTGCGCCTTGTGGGTTGCTCCTTGGCCTGCCGGCCAGGGACGAAACTAATGCTGCAGTGGCTGGTGATACCTTGATAGCTCAGTCTTTAACCCCTGTGCCAACAGGGAAGCCCCATATAGATACTTTAGATGGGATCTTATCTGGGACAGGGTAGCACTAAAATTGCTAATAATTTGTGTTCTTTTACCTAGTCTATGTTTGATAGATTGTCTTTTTCTTTTCTTTTTTTTGATGAAAGCATGCTTTTGCCTATGGGTCCTGGTGAATTGCTGTGACATTATTCTAAAGTAGAGATGAGGCTCAGGTGACAAGGGGCCCATCAACAATGAGAGAACAGGACAGAGTTAGCATATTACCCAAGTCACCCATAACACCAGTTGAACCACAGATTTCCTATCACTAAAATACCTCAGCAATTCCATCCCCTCATCCAACAATATCAATATTTCTTGAGAAACTCTGTGGTTCAGAATCACCCTTGCCTTTTACCACACAGAAATTTCTAAAGTTCCTCCAGTACTATATTAACTATTTAATTAAAGTGTCTATTTAATTTGGATAGTTGAATCATTTTGCTTTAGAGGCTACTCTCAGAAAAATATAATGTTTCTGTCAGTCTTTTTCTGGCCCAAAGACATGTGCCAGATATTAAAATCATAAAAGAACAATCTACTCCTTTATTTGCAGTCACCCCAGACATCTAATCATCAATCTACTTTTTTTTAATGGCAATTAGTAAAACAAAACAAAACAAAACAGTGAGATCACAGTACTTAGAAGTAGGAAGAGAGCACAAGCATAATTTCTTGTGTTTCTGTTAGCAGTACTTGGCATTGACACAGTTAACTAGACTCACCAAGGAAATTGATGAAGACTTACAAAAGTATTACTCATCAGAAGTTCTCATAGCTCTCATCCTTCTGGGTATCTGATGTCACAAGTTCAGTCATCTACTGTAGATCTCATGTATTTAGCACTGCCTGGCACCAAATATTGAACAAGAAGCAATCTCAGGACAGTCAACCCATAGAATCACTCACAGATTGCAGTGATTTTCTGGTCCCAGGAGGAGTCCTAGAGAATGAAATTCTGATCATGAAGTAGCTGTAAGCAACAAATACAACAGCCATCCAGGCATTCTTGTTCCTCCAAGGTCTCCGTGAACAATCTGAGTATCTGTTTTTTTTTAGTATCCTTACTGATAAACAGGTAAAGTATAAAGGCATAAAGGTATAAACAAAAAAAAGACATTTTTCACTTTTTTTAATTTATTGAGCATAGACAAAAGATTTATTTCCCTTTCTTTTTTGTACCCGTCTTTTATTTTACTCTATTTCTGTAGTGTAGTGATTATTACGTCACATCACACCATTCTTTTATTTACTGTTATCAGTGTGTTTATGATAATGTCCTTTTTTTTAAGATTTATCTATTTATAAAAGAACTAGGACTGAGGAAAACACTGCTGAGGGGAGCAGAGACAGACCTCTCTGTCTCACCATGTGGGTTTCTCCCTGGCTGGCCTGGAATCGAACTGGCGCAGCTGAGGCTGCTGACAGCTTCACAGCACTGCACTCAACCTGCTGCGCCACCGGAGAGGCCCTATCCTATTTATTTATTTATTTATTTATTTATTTATTTATTTATTTATTTATTTATTTATTTATATTTAAAGGGCAGGTTTATTAGGAAAAAGGGACAGGAAAGTAAAGTACACTTGCACAGACATAGGAAGAGCTGCCCCAGAAAGGACAGGTTTGCAAAGAGAGGCCTGCATGGTTGCGTGCAGGTGGCCTTGACAGGTCACAGGCAGGCGGGAAGGCTGCTGCTCTGCAGAGGGAGAGAGTTGGAGAACATCCTCTATTGCAGTGAGTTCTGAAAGTTTTGGACAACTTGATTAGAATTAAACAAGCTTTCAGTCTTTTGTTGAGTTGATACAATAGAATAGTTTCTGGGCCTCCCCTGGTGGCTCAGCGATTGATTGCTGGGCTGCGAAGCTGCCCGCAGCCTCTGCAGCGCCGGTTTGATCCCAGGCCACCGGCCACGGCCACCGGCAAGGGTCCCACATGGCGCGCAGACCTCTCCTGCAGCCCGCTGCTCCCCTCAGCAGTATACTTCGTCACTCTCTCTGTTCTGTTCCCCGCTCTGGCTCTGGTGAATTCTCTCACCCTCCTGCACTTTTTGACTGTACCCAGTGCTTGTATAAATAAATAAAATCTTAAAAAAAAAAAAGAATCGTTTCTGTATGTTTTCATACATCACGATAACTGCCCTCCCAACTTTCAGTATTTTCCTCTACTACCTAATGTTATCATTTTTTTCCTACATGAAATTCAATTTTTTTTTATCCAGCAATGTTACCGCATACAGAAATACAAATTGAGAGAAATTCATGAGATACTAAGTTTGAGAGGTACAATTATATTAAATGACTTATTTGCAAATACTAACTCTTTGGCTCATGATTCCAATTTGAGTTTTAAAGACATTACATGTAGCAATAGTTCTTGAATGTGTGGCCTATTTTACAAACCATATGTATTAAGAATGTTAAAGAAGGCCAATATGCAGCTTTTTAGTTTTGTGATCATAAAATAGTAAACATCATTTTAAAATAAATATCTGGGGCCTCCCCGGTGGCGCAGCGGTTGGGCGCTGGGTTGCGAAGCTGCCCGCGGCCTCTGCAGCGCTGGTTCGATCCCCGGCTGCTCCCCGGCCACCAGAGGAGGGTCCCACATGGCGCGCAGACCTCTCCTGCCGCCCGCTGTTCCCCTCAGCAGTGTACTTCGGTCCGTCTGCCTGTTCTGCTCCCCGCTCTGGCTCTGGTGAATTCTTTCACCCTCCCGCGCTTCTGACTGTACCCAGTGCTTGTATAAATAAATAAATAAATAAATAAATAAATAAATAAATAAATAAATCTTTAAAAAAAAAAATAAATATCTGAATATATTGTATATTTAATCTATATTTCCATTGGTTTTTTTTTTAAGATTTATTTATTTATACATCCAAGAACTGGGGTACAGGCCAGAGGTGTGGGGAGTGAGAGGATTCACCAGAGACAGAGTGGGGAACAGAACAGGCAGACTGACTGAAATACACTGCTGAGGGGAGCAGTGGGCGAGGCAGGAGAGGTCTGCTGTGTCATGTAGGTAGCTCCCTTGCCAGGAATCAAACTTGTGCTGCAGTGGCTGCGAACAACTCCATAGGTTGCGTCTTAACCCCTTGCGCCACCAGGGAGGCCCTTATTTTTTTTAAGATTTATTTATTTATTTATGCATACAAAAACTGGGGTGTAAGCTAGAGGTGCAGGAGGTGAGAGGATTCACCAGAGAGAGTAGGGAGCAGAACAGGCAGACTAACTGAAATACTCTGCTGAGGGGAGCGATGGGCAAGGCAGGAGAGGTCCGCTGCGCCATGCAGGGTTGCTCCATGGCCAAGACGGGTATCGAACTCATGATGCAGTGGCTGGTGATAGTTTGATAGTGCTGTCTTTAGTCCCTGCGCCACCAGGGAAGCCCTCCATTGGATTTTAAGTGTATATATGTGCTGAAAAAAATTCTACAAGTCGTTAACAAATTTAAATCGATGGTATGTCCAGATTTCACCCAAGAAAATAAAGGAGTAGTGTTTATCAAATGTTTTTCCTAGCTACCCAAGAAGGTCTTCCAATTATATTTCTGACACATAAGAGATATCTTCTGGTACATAATTTTTTGTAAATCTGTACTTTATATTAGTCCACTTTTAAGTGTCCATGGAAGTGTTCATACATAGAGGACATGGATAGCATTTACAATTTACTATAATCTATACTATACTATATATATAGTATACTATATAGCACATTTACTATATAGTAATTTACTATATACTATATACTATATAGCACTATATAGCACATACTATATAGCACATTACTATACTATATAGCACATTTCTATACTGTAAAAAAGCAGCCCATGCTTAGGTGAGGGGAGCTATTTTCTACTTCCTTGAAAGTGTGGTATCTACATAAATCATTTAGAATTCTACTTGGGGGCCTCCCTGGTGGCAGAAGGGGTTAAGGGCAGCACTGTGCAGCCTCTGAAGCTCTAGTTCGATCCCCAGGCCAGCGACAGGGAGCTACCCACATGATGTAGCAGACCTCTCCTGTCTCGGCTGCGCTCTCCTCAGCAGTGTATTTCAGTCACTCTGCCTGTTCTGTTCCCCACTCTGTCTCTGGTGGGTCTTCTTACCTCCCCTCCCCCCGCACCTCTGGTCTGTACCCCAGTTCTTGTATGCATAAATAAAATAAATCTTAAAAACAAAAAGAATTCTACTTGGGAGATTAGTCTCTTTCCCCCCATTTATCATTTTATTCAATTGTTTCTATGTATTGCATAGACTCATGGTTATTTATTTTATAGTTTAGGTATAATCCAACACAGCTTTATTTAGCATGTGGCTCAAATTGTTCCAACTTTGTTCAGTGAGTACTCAATTGTCCCCTATACTCCTCTGACATCCCTTATTAATGTGAGCAATATATTTTAGCATTTGACAAAGAATAGGCATTTAATTTAGCATAAAGCAGCTTTCACTACAAGTCGTAATTAAAATCCCTGCTCAATTATTTATGTACCTTGTGGAGTATTCACAAATGATGTAGCAAGAACTGGGAAGAAACATTTTACATATTTGGGTCCATTGGCACCAACAACTCAGGGTAAATTCAAAACACAGTATGTCTTCTCTGGGTTTGTACCCATCAGCCTTTTTATAGAAAACGGGCAGTAAGTGTGGTCTATGATGAGATCAAAGGTTAAGAAGGTGATGAGAATATTCTGAATACTCACTTAAAGTCCACAGGAATTTGAAGTTCTTCAAGTTTTACTAGCTCACAGGAGAATAATTAGGATGATAATAAAAACAAAGTTTTAAAACCCATGTAATAATCATAAAAAAGGAAAACTCAGTTATTGAATGCAATAGGATTTCTGTAGCTCCTTGGTGAACAGGTGGGCTTTGGAGTGATTGCAGTCCCCAGTCTTGTCTCCAGGCTACAAAGTTGCCTCTAGGGCTCCCGAAGTGAGTGAAATTTAGGGTATGCCCATGGTTCTGACAGATAATGAACAGAGTGGCATGTGTACTCACTGCTCCTCTTTGACACCTGATGGACGCAATAGGTGTTCTGCCACCTGGACATGTACCACAGTGAAACTACATAGGGTGACAACCCATTAGCACAAGCACCCCAGAGATGATCAGGGGGTCATATTGTAGTTCAAGTTTTTCTTGCTTCTGCCAAGGTTGCTAATAATACCTGATAGTGATGGCAATCTGAGATGGAGAATTTCTGGAACCAGAGCCTTCTCTTTGGAGCTGTGAGTAATCAAATTGCCTTTCACCCGTATCTCAGACTAGGATCTTGGCGTGGTGTCCATTGTGAGTTATTGTTTAAGTGTGGGGGAGTCAGATGTCAAGTTCATAGCAGACATAGGCTCTCTTTTGCCATCTCTTAGATTTCTTTTCAGTTTAAGGGCAAATCGAACCCTACTTTAAATCATTAACAAAATCATGATAAATTGTTCTTAAACTTATTTTGGTGTGAAAGCTAAAGATTTTCTTTAAGATTTTTAATGGGATTAATAGAGTTTAGGGGCCTTGGTGGTGGTGCAAGGGGTTAAGCCTCAGCTCTATGAAGCTATCTGCAGCCACTGGTGCTCGAGTTCCATCCCCAGCCAGGGAGCTACCCATATGGTGCAGCAGACAGATCTCTCCTGTCACCCGCTGCTCCCCTCAGCAGTGTATTTCAGTAGATTCACCTGTTCTGCTCCCCACTCTGTCTCTGGTGAATTCTCTCACCCCCGCACCTCTGAACTTGTATGCACCCCAGCTCTTGTATGCATAAATAAATAAATCTTCAAAAACAATAGCAGAGTTGAAAAATGATTATTATCTAATGAACACTTATATAAGTGAAGAAGCATAGGTAATAGGGATTGTGTGGCTAGCCATGCAAGCTGGAATGGTGGACTGGTCAATCAGATTCCTGAGAATTCATTGTTCAAGATCCTGCTTCTGTAGTGGCAGAGTAATTTCTACAAGACCAAACTCCCTATAGATAGCAAACATACAAACTCTACAAACAACTTAAGAAAAACAAAAGCTACTTAAAGGCAAAGTGAGGAAAAATCAGGGTAAACAAGGAAGGGGAATTAACATTTAGAGAAAGAGAAGGGCTTTAGGTGAGAGTGTCTCCCCTAACTTGAAAATATAGATATCACTTTAAACCTGGCTTGGTTTGAAACAAAGATAGTGCCTCTGACCGCTCATCAAAAAAAAAAAAAAAAAAAAAAGGAAGACCGAGTACAAGGGAACAAGATCTTTAAAGTATTGAAAGATGAAAGTTATAAACTCAGGACACTACATCCAGTGAAAACATGCTTTGATGATGAAAGCACAAAAAAAAAAAAGACATTTTGAAATAAAAGCAACAATAGTTTCTCAGGAAATCTACACTACTGGAAATTCTAAAAATAGGGCTTTTTGTTTTTGTTTCAGAATTAGGAGAAATGTTACCAAATGAAAACTCAGGTCTTGAGGAAGGGGAATACCAGAAATGGTAAAAAAAAAAAAAAGGGACAGGCATAAAACAGTTTTTCTTTAATTAAGAAAAATTCACAGAACTGTTTAAGACAAAAAGTAATACTGTATTCTGAGGTGTCTAATGTTTATAGATGGAATATATATGGAAATTATTACATAAAAATGGAGCCAGGGGAGAGGGTAAATAGGCATATAGGGTTACATGCTGCTCATGTTTTATACACAGTATTACAATATTATCATTAACTAGACAAAGTATAAGATTATTCACTGTAATTTCTTAGAGAAATCATTGAAAAGATGTATAACTGAAAACAATAGCTGAATTAAAATGGAATCCTGAAATTATGCAATTAATCCTAAAAGAAGGCAGGGAATGAGGGGCAGGCTGCATAAAAACCCAAGGAGACAAAAAGGAAAAAAAAAAGGTAGACTTAAATCCAACTACATCAATAAGAGACAAAACACACCATTTAAAAGCAGAAATTATCAGAATGGATTTTTTTTTTTTTTTTTAGAAAGAATCAGCTATGCGCTCTTTACAGGAGTCATATGTTAAACAAAGACACAGGTTGAAAATACGTGGATGAAAAGAGATGTATCATACAAACCGTAGTTCTAAAAAGGGTGGAATGGCTGTACAATTCATATACCATACCATACTAAAAAGTGGACTTTGAGACAATGATTATTACTACAGTTAATAATAAAAAATCGGGGCCTCCTTGATGGCGCAAGGAGCACTATGAAGCAATCTGCAGCCTCTCAGCACGAGTTCAATCCCCCACCCAGCCAGGGAGAAACCCACATGGCACAGCAGACCTCTCCTGCCTCGCCCGCTGCTCCCCTCAGCAGTGTATTTCAGTCAGTTTGCCTGTTCTGTTCCCCACTTTGTCTCTGGTGGATCTTCTCATCCCCCGCATCTCTGGCCTGTATCCCAGCTCTTGCATGCATAACAAAATAAATCTTTAAAAAAATAATAAAAAATCGACCAATTCGTGATAAAGACACGACCCTTGTAAATATGCATAAATAAATCTTTAAAACTTTTTTTTTTAAAGATTTATTTATGCATACAAGAGCTGGGATATAGGCCAGAGGTGTCGGGGGTGAGAGGATTCACCAGAGACAGAGTGGGGAGCAGAACAGGCAGATTGACCAAAGTACACTGCTGAAGGGAGCAGCGGGAGAGTCAGGAGAGGTCTGCTGTGCCATATGCGTTGCTCCCAGGCTGGCCAGGGATCGAACTCACACTACAGTGGCCTCGGATCGCTTCATAGTTTGCATCTCAACCCCTGCGCCACCAGGGAGGCCCCAATGGAAAAACTTTTAACATTTGCCCCCCCATCCCATATTTCATCTGTTATGTTATCCCAGTCATTAAAACTACATCAAAATTTTAACTTTTGTTACAACCTAGCTACCTAAATAAATGTAAACCTCCTATCTAGCCTCCTATATGCATATACACATAAAATTCATCTTTCACCCCTAAGTTGCCCCATGTTCCTCTCTGTTTTCCAAAAGTTTTTCTTCACATTTGTTGAGAAGACTCATCTTCCAGATTCCACTGAATTAAGAAGAAAAGCTGCTATGTAACTTTGAGAACTGCTGTTGTGCTTGTTGCTGAACATACTGGAAAAGAGAAAAAAAAATACATTTGAATTTAGATGCTCATCCAGAAGATAAAAAATAGCAGTGGTTAGAAGATTTATTACTCTTAGAAGGTGTTCCATGCTCTTAAGAAGGAGCTCCTAATCAACTACCAGCTCCTTTTATAGCTTGATCTGAGTCATGTAACTACAGGGCATGAACATCTTCAATCCTCTTATATGAAGGAAAAAACTGCAGAAGGGTGCCAGTTCATCTAGCAACCACAGATGTTTCCCAGTCTCTGATTAGCCTTCCAAAAAAGTGAAATCTACTATCTCACTAATTCTTTATCCTGTACCTCTGTTCTCATTGTCCATCTCTTCAGGGATGTGTTCCAAGGATGGTCTGACACTGAAGTGGAGGTTATGCCAGTGGTTCTTGAGCCTAAGCATCAGAGTCACTAGGAGAACTTGTTCCAGTGGATTGCCAGGTCAGTCCCAGAGGTCTTGATTTAGGAGTCTGGCCCTCATCTTGAGTATTTGCATTTCTAACTAGCTCCCTGCTGATGCTGATGGTCTGAGGTCTGCACTTTGAGGACATTTGGATTGTCCTGTTAAAGGGGAAAGAGAATGCTAAGAAAGTGCCAGGATTTTCTCAAAGCGTTTTTTTTTTTCTGTTGTAAGAAACTTGTTAAAAATAAATCCTCAGGTCCCACCACCAGTATATTGAGAAACTCTGGGCTGTGGTCAGTAACCCATAATCCACATACCCTCCAGGGGATTCTGATGCACACTGAAGAATGAGAACTAGTGCTCTAAGTGATATTCTAGCTTCCTAAGACCTATTCTAGGATGGGGGCACAGGGGCTCATAGTAGGTCTATATTCTGTGGTCAATACCCACAATTCGCTGTTAGAGTCCTGCTAGACAATCCTTACAAGCAAAATATTTGCTTCTTTTGGAGGCATGTAAGGTATGGTGCAGGAATCATTTTATAAACTATGGGCCCACATTTTATTGGTTCCGTTTCAAGAATGACACAATCAAAATGATGCATTTCTATTTAGTGCATGAATCCAAACTCTCAATAAGCAGCCATCAGGCTGTGGTCTCAATGATGAACTTTTTAAAGATATAGAAACACGTTAGGATGAATTTATGGTCAACCTTTGAAAAAGGTATTCTTTGTGCATATTTTCTTATTTATTTATTCGAACATTTTCAAACACTAGTTTCCTGCCAAGCTATGTTACATACCGAATGACAGAGTTGAGCAAAACACAACCCACTTTCTTTACTGAAGCCATAAAGGGCTGCAGAGAGTCAGCAAAAGGGACCTTAGTAACCTTTGGACCACACAGTTGTATGGTCCTCAGCCAGAAGAATCAAATTTCACTGGAGAATTTGTCCTTGACCTACTGAGTCAAAAACTCAGGAACTTGTGTGGGGGCTGGGTAGGAGAGATGGCCAGCTATCAATTTTAAGTACTTTGGATGATCCCCATACATGCTGAAGTCAGAGAGACAGCAATCCAGTCTTTTTTTAGATCACAGTCTACTCTAAGAATCCAATGAAAACAGTGTTTTGCATGTAACTGTGATGTGAACTGTGAAGGATCATTTTAAGGACTGATCTTGCCAGGCCCTTATTTTACAATTAAGCAAAGTAAATACCAACAGCTAAATGATCCACTAATTAAACAGCTAATTAATGGCAGAATGGTATATCCAGCTCAAGCCAATAAATTCTAAATTCATCTCTCTGCTCCTCCGCTTGCACAGCAGAAGTACAATTTATGTCATAGTAACCGGATTGAATTTTTTTAAAGATTTATTTATTTATGCATACAAGAACTGGGGTACTGGCCAGAGGTGCGGGAGTGCGAGAGGATTCACCAGAGATCTGCCGCGCCAAGTGGTACCCTCTCCAGCCAGCTGGGATCCAACCGGCACTGCAGAGGCTGAGGACAGCTTCACAGCGCTGTGCTCAACCACCTGCGCCGCCAGGGGAGGCCCTTTGCTCAGTTTCTATTCAAGCTGCAGACCACACATTCTCTTTATTATAAATCAATAAGTAGTTAAACACACACGTAAACAACCAAGGTGTAAAGATACTGAATATACACAAAGACAAGCTTTAAAAAGTGTTTTGCAAAGAAGAGACATTTTACTTTCATCTATAGCACAAGCAAAGGGACATAGCAATGTAGGGGATCTTCCCTTGAAGATGTACAGAGATGTACATCTTCCTCAGATGTACAGAGAGCAGAGCTGCTATCAGCTCTGCTATCAGCTTGAAGATGTACAGAGATGTACATCTTCCTCAGATGTACAGAGAGCAGAGCTGCTATCAGCTGAGAGTGAGGTCAGGGACCCTGACTTAGCTGAGCTGTGGACACCAACTCAAACCAGATGATTCTATAGCCATGTAGGAAACTGCCTTGTTTCCAAACTGCTGGCGCTATCTTGACTTGAAATGGAATTTTCATTACCCTCACCCCTACAATTATACAAATTGGATTTGCTTAATTCTATTACTTTAAACTTTCATCTTACTGAAAAATTACTGTGAACTATGCCCACAATGTGTGCAAAATGCATTCAAATGTATAAATGCAAATTCAGACAGACCACATTGTAAGTATTAGTCAAATCCTTTGACCCAAATTTCTATTTTTCCTAAATCACCAAAGATTTATGTAAGAAAATTTTGAAGTTATTTTTTAAAAGCAAAAATTTACAAAATACCTTATATTGAATAACAGAGTAATAAATAATGCCCCATCCATACCAAGAACAATTGTATACATTGTAAACTCATGGTTTCGAAGACTAATTATTGATCTGGTATAATGTTATAGAAGACTATTTTAATAAAGAGTAGGATATAAAACTGATACTGAATGGATTGTAATCTTTAAAAGAATTAAGCAAAATCCTATTTGTAAAAATATAACATGAGTGCTTACCTATGACAGAATACTATATAATGCTTAGTTTCTTCCAAAAGCTTTTATATTTTCCCAAATAAACATGCATTAATTTAAAAAATTATAAGCTATTTCTAAAGAAATTCAAGTATGTTAGAAAGAATAAAAAAAGAAAACTCTCCTCCCAGTCCTGCCCAAGGCTTAAACAGCAATAACATTTACAATTAAAGACCTTACTCCAATGTATTTATAAAGCTATGTTATAGATGTATACACTTAACTTTCATTTTGGAAAAATACATTCCTTTTAACTTTCACTTCCGATCTTTTACATATTGTGAACAACTCTTTCATAATAGCATTTCCTGCCAAATTAACTCCTAAAACCATAGAAAAGGAAAACCCACTTTTTTTTGCATCATCGTTTTAGTAATTTTTCCCAACCCCATGAGTAAAACATTTTATCTAATTTTTTACACATTTTCAAATCGTAGAGTATCTTTACATGTTGATTGCTCATATGAAGTGAGTATATGCTTTGCATTCTTGAATTATTTTCCTTGTTGATTTACAGATTTTTTTTACATTATGTTGATGCTAATTCTTTATTATCTTTATCAAAAATATTTTCTCTTTATCTGTTGAGGCTCCACTGCTCCCCCGTGCATAGTGTTTACCTATGTAGCTTTTATTATTTTATTTTATTTTTTTTAATTGAAAGTCCTCTTTTTTTTAAAAGATTTATTTATTTATTTTATACAAGCACTGGGTACAGTCAAAAAGCACGGGAGGGTGAGAAAATTCACCGGAGACAGAGTGGGAAACAGAACAGGCAGACTGATGAAACACACTGCTGAGGGGAGCAGCGGGCACGGCAGGAGAGGTCTGCGTGCCATGTGGGACCCTCGTCACGGCTGAGGATCGAACCATGGCTGCGGAGGCTGTGGACAGCCTCGCAGCCCAATGCTCAACTGCTGTGCCACGGGGGAGGCCCTTAAGTAGCTTTTATTAAGAAAGACATTTTAGCTTTTTATAGACAGGCCATTGAATTGGTTTTTTTTTTTCTTTTGTTTGGCTTTAGGTTTTGCGTCGTGCTTTCCCTCATGTCAAGGTTACAAGCACATTTTCTACATTTTCTTTTAGTACTTTTAATGTTTTAGTATTTGGTAAAGATTTTTAATCTATCCAGAAACAATTTTAATATTTATTTATGTGCTACTGTGGCGGCAGTTTTGAAGATGGTCCTGAGTAGTCTCTTCTCATGGTCTTCATACCTCACACAGCCCCTTCCCACACCCTATCAGTGCACAGTAGCACATCAGGTCCGTGCCAATGTAATTATAATTTCAGGTTGATTTCTACTGTACTACAAAGATAACTGAAATGTATCACCTATGAGAGAAATAACAGAATTATTTCTACAAATGACAAGAAATACAACCATTCAAAATTCCTTATAGAAAAAAGGGCATAAACCTGAATGCCATCTATGTAAGAAGTGATGTAAAGAAATAAAAGCTTGAGAACATAAGCCCAGATTTTTAAAAAGCCATTTATTTAAAAAAAACTGGTTTGTCAAATCACATAACGAGCAGTACACAACTACCAAAGTGGCCCTGTAATAGACACCAGTGGGGCGTTCACCACACAGTACCTGAAAAATACAGCTAAAAAAGAGGAGTCTGTTGAGTACTTAATTTCAGATTTCTATTTGACTCCTGTTGAATGGCTTTAAGTTAGCATATAGTGAGTGAGAGGTAGAGTCCCAAGTATAATAGCTGATGCCTCAGGGCTCCATATAAAAACAAAACAAAAACAAAACCATTTCCCTTCTGCACAAGGGAAGCCTATTCTATTCTTTATTTCCTTTGTGAAAACAGAAGCCAAGTTTCTCTTCTCAAATGATTCAGCATTCCAAAGTGTTGTGTGGTGACCTAGGTGTTGTGCTTCTGGCTTGAGCATCTAATTTTCCTCACCTTCTGATTCAGACTCTAGGAGAGAAAAGAAAAGTCAGGATTTTTTTTTATTCTTCTATGACTCCATCAAATAAAATGATGAAAGTGTTCCTTCCCCCACTCCAAGGACATTTTTGCCCTAGGTTTCCATTTACTATGCAAGAGAGTCAACATAGGAGGGCAAAGAAAATTTTTCCACCTTTTTGCCTTTAAATGAAATATGACTTTCTAAAACTACAAAATACTCATAAATATTATTAGAGAACACAGTTACTTTTATTCTTCTGATCATCTAAAATATACTTTTCAAGCTTAGTTGAAGTCAATCTCATTTATTATTTTTCTTTCACTTTGTGTTTCAATTACCAGTCAACTAGTAAAGGTGCTATAAAAATTCATAGAATGTCACAATGTGCAATTAAATCAATTTTTTTTTTTCATTTCACATCTGGTGATTATTTGTTCCTCTTTGTCCTCCAACAGAGTGCATAATTTCAGAGGTTTGGTTTTGTTGTTTATCATATGGGAATTTTCATTGCCTGTATTCCAAAAGGAAGGCTAAGATGTAGCAAAATGTTTGATGTGGAGGATACCTCAAGAATTTGAGTTTCAGGAAGGCAAGAAAAATCTGTATAAGGCAAGTTTATCTTGCATTATAATGAGGCAGTATTTGTTAACTGTTAAATGGAATCATACCTTCCTCAGCATTTTGTAACCACTCAACAAACTTCTTCATCTGGTCAAGAAAAACACTTTTGCCTTTGGCAACATGTGCTTCTTTGTACCACTTCAATATTGCTTCTTCACTTAGCACATCAGCTGAAATTTCAAACAGAAGATTACAAAGTTATTCCATAGATGTCATGTTTTAAAGCAACTTCATGTCTCATAGTTTAATGGATATCAATCATTTTAGATATCGGAAGCTTATTAGAAGACAGGAACCACACACTCATTCCAATATAGAACACAGTATTATGTATCAGCAGTTAACTTAGTAAAAACTTAAATATGGTGATGATATACATCTCATCGGGCATAATATAATGCAAACCTATAAACAAGTCACTGATGGAAATTGGGAATCTCTGATAGTGCTATTTTGCTAACAGGAAATTGGGTTATTTTGTCATTTTGTAAATGAATCAGCAATTCCAGTGTTTCAGAACACTCTGTAACCTGCCAATTTCAAATGTGTCTTTATTAAACAGCAACCTTAAATGACTGTCTTTTAAGAGAAATTATCTTTTTTTAGCAAAAAAAGAAGGTAAATGAAAAAATGTACATAGGTTACAATGTTAACAAGCAGATATAAAAATGAACTTCCTGGGTGCACCATGTAATCAATAAACAAATAATCCAAAGTTCTACACTCACTCTATCATTGAAACGCTAATTTATTTTCCTAGAGCCTAATATCTTAAATTACAAGAATAATATTTCCTTGTACTATATCCAAAGAAAAAAAATGTGACACTGTAGATTCCCTACAGGGTTCTAACAAAAAGTGCTATCCATTAACTATTATATAAAATTCTAAATTCCACAAATGTGCTTTGACACCCACAAATTATTATAAACTTAGAGTATTTAATAGGAAATCTAGTACAGGGAATATGAAAATAATAGCCCATGTACTCTGCCAATGTTCCAGTGGGAAGTCTTTTGGGATTCCAGAGTAGGAAATGAGATGGAAAACAGATAAATAGGACCTATTATTGTCCCTACGCCTGCCCAGTACATTATAACTACTGATAAGTCACCCTATGACGTGTTTGCAGTTAAAATAATTTTGACTTATGAAAATAAAATGAGTTGGCACAGTTTTCATTTGAAACATCACTGACCTTTTTTCCTAATCAAAACCTTGTTTTTCTTCCTTTTTAAAAAATTAGTATTTGGTTCTTGGTTTCAACTAAAGAAATGGAATTAAAACATACACTGTTGGTTTTAGAAAACAGAAGGTTTAAAAATTTTATTTTTAACACTATGTTTTGTAACCAAAGGAAAATTTATTAATTTGTAAGGACTGGACATAGAAGTTATAATTAGGATTCTTTTTTTATAATTAGAATTCTTATAGAGTTACTCTTAGCTTCTAATCTTTGCCATTTCTGCTTCCAGTGCCACATTTTCCACTCAAAATTATAAAGCAACTTTACCACTCACTATCAAAGCCACATTTTCCACTCAAAATTATAAAGCAACTTTACCACTCACTATCAAAGCCCAGTTTTTGCTGAGCTGAGGCCCAAGGAGTTATACAACCTGAGGAAGTGACTACAAGTCTACTTTGCAGAAAAATGCAAAAACACTAACTTAAATATGGTTTTAGAAATTCCTTTTGTATAATTTTTCCTTAAGACACTTGTGATTTATAGTACTAATTTCCTACCTGTTTTGTAGTAAGACAATTCTGAGCATGTATACCCAACATATTATAGGTTTTGGCTTATAAATCATATGTATTGTACTAGAGAACTATGCTTATTGCTATTAAACAAAAAGCAGAATTAAAAATATGAAAAATGTGGAAAGAAATTCTATTTTTCTCTTCAACTTAATAACGTACATTAGTGGTAATATTTGTCTGAGGTATTCCTTCTGAAGGTTAAAAGCTTATTCTTGTGTTTTATTGCCCCACAGAGGCTGAAGGAGGAACTGCAACTACCGAAACTCTTGTCAGTGACCACACCTGTGAGAAGGTACCTAGATGATAGGTAAAATGCATCCCATGCATTGCCTACTGAAAATCAGACACAAGTGCAAAGATAAGTTCTCAAAAGATCCTAATTTAGTAATAACTACTTGCTGCAAGATCAAGTTTCAAGTGCCAGAAAATAAATAGTAAGAAGGGACTGGAACAACAGCATAGGGAAACTTTTAAAAAGTTTAAGACCTCAGGGGCCTCCCTGGTGGTGCAGTGGGTTGAGGTGCAACCTAAGAAGCTGTCCGTGGCTACTGCAGCATGAGTTCAATTCCCAGCCAGCCAGGGAGCGGCCCACATGGCGCAGCGGACCTCTCCTGACTCACCCACTGCTCCCCTCAGCAGTGTTTTCAGTCAATCCACCTGTTCTGTTCCCCACTCTGTCTCTGGTGTATCCTCTCACTCCCCACACCTCTGGCCTGTACCATAGTTCTTGTGTGCATAAATAAATAAATCTTAAAAAAGAAAGTTTAAGACCTCAAATTTTGCTTGCTGACAAATCTAATCAATGAAGGAAGGAACTCCTTAAGGAACCAGAGAGGGAGAAATTTTTTTCCACTAAGGAAAAGGGAGAGGAGTTAATAAAAATTAAGAACCAATGAAGTACTTGTTGGAATTTTCTAAAAAAGCCTACTAGGTATATAGATTATCAGAAAAAGTACAGTAAGGAAGGAAAACACTCTACAATTGCACACAGACTTCCCTCAGATTAAAATATATTTTCTCATTTTTTAAAAAGTTTTATTTATTTATGCATATAAGAGCTAGGGTGCAGGCCAGAGGTGAGGGAGGTAAGAGGATTCACCAGAGACAATAGTGGGGAGCAGAACAGGTAGATTGACTGAAATACACTGATGAGAGGAACAGCAGGCAAGACAGGAGAGGTCTGCTGTGCCATGTGGGTAGCTTCCTGGCTGGCTGGGATCGAACTTGCACTGCAGTGGCTGTGGATAGCTTCATACTGCTGCTATTTAACCCCTGGCCCTATTTTTCTCATTTCTACCTGATCCACTTCCTCATCATCTCTGGTGAAACACTGGTGTCCTTTGAGAGCCTTCTCTTTCGCCTCTCCAAATTAGCTTCAGCTCTCAATCAGCTCTCAATCTGCTGTCATCCTACCCACTTCTTATCACCCTCTGAATGAAACTATTTTTTTAAGCAATTGATATTACTGTAGTTCAGGAAGTCAAAGACTATTTTGATCATCTCATTTCCATCACTTAACAAAAGACCTGCAATCTAGAATGCAGTCAATAAGTATATAGTGAACACATTCATTAACTTGATGAGGAAAATGAAACATATCTCAGTTTGCAGAGTAATAACAAAATTTGGGTTTGCATGAGGATCAAAGTGTCAATCTTGTAAAAGTGGTCTGATCAATACAAAGCTTTAGGTATTTAAGTTGAAAACCATGTTACTTGGAACATAGGAAATTCAGTAATTTTTACTAGAGAGGGAAGTCACATAGAGAGACAAACAAAAAATAACTTGCCTTGAGAATGCTGGACATATGATAGCTGTTCACCTTTTTATAGAATGAGAACAAGAAACTTTTTTAACCTGAGAAATTGAGACATTTCTACAAAGTAAAAACCCATGATAAAGATACTAACAGTACTTGGGACAGGTCACATTAAATTTTTTAAACATCGATGCTGAGACTATGATATTTATCTTCAGAAAGAGAAATTATTTTTGAAGTGAAAAATGTGGGCATCCCTGGTGGCGCAAGGGGTTAAGACGCAACCTATGGAGCTGTCTGTAGCCACTGCAGCATGAGTTCGATGCCCGGCCGGGAAGCTGCCCACATGGAGCAGCAGACCTCTCCTGACTCACCCGCTGCTCCCCTCAGCAGTATGTTTTGGTGGATCTGCCTGTTCTGCACCCAAATCTGTCTCTGGTGAATCCTCTCACCCCCCCATACGTCTGGCCTGTACCCCAGTTCTCGTATGCATAAATAAATCTTTAAAAAAAAAGTGAAAATTAGTGATGGATTTGCAATTTTTCTTTCCTGCCTTAGAAATATAAAGACCTCAGTGGTTTATATATTTAAAAACTTTCAATAATGGTATTCAATTAAGTCATTAGGCTTGTCAAAGTTTTGTTTTCCTCAAATTCTGGAAATACGGGATGGTGTGGGTGTGATTAAAATGTGAAAGGGGAAACAATTTCCCTTACATTTTTAAAAACCTACTTTAGCGGCTCCTTGGCAGCGCAGGGGTTAAAGACACAGCACTATAGCCAGCCACTGCAGCACCAGTTCGATCCCCCGCCAGGGAGCTAACCCACATGGTGCAGCAGACCTCTCCTGACTTGCCTGCTGCTCCCCTCAATAGAGTATTTCAGTAGATATGTCTGTTCTGTTCCTCACTCTGTCTCTGGTAAATCCTCTCATCCCCCACACTTCTGGCTTATACCCCAGTTCTTGTATGCATAAATAAATAAATCTTTAAAAATAAAAGCTACTTTAAAGCAAACTGTTCCTTATAATAAAGAAATGGTACTGTATCACTAGAAAAAAGAGCAAGATGCTTCGATATTTGTAAAATATGTAGTCTACATGGGATTAATGCTAAAGATAGCCATATATATATTTCACAGAATTTGTCACTTTTGGCATTTAATACCCTTCAGACCAATGTTTTCAGACCAACAGTCACAGTATCACCTGAAAATTGGTTAAAATGTGAATTCCTGGATTCAACTGTGGTCTTAACTCAATCAGAATCCTTGGAGTTCTGTGTTTCAGCAAGTTCTCCAGGTGATTCCAATGTGTACTGAAGCTGGGAAAGGAGGGCTTTATATACTCAGTTCACCAAGTCTTTCTAGCTTACAAAGTGTAGAACAAGGGCATGCAAATCCTTATAAAGACAAATAAGGAAAGTCTCCTAGTGCACAAGTGTTTGTTGATGAAATTAGGTCAAAGTAAAAGCCATAATTCAAAAAACACAAGAAAGTAAACAGTAGTTTTCGTAATAGTGGTATGGAACATTCATTTCTCAGGGGTTTCATGTTCTCAGGAGAAAATGTAATTATTTCATTCAGAAAAACAGACAACATGTACTATTTTGAAGAAAATTACAAAATTACATAGAAAATGACATTGAGTTTTAACATCTCAGTAATATATTTTAGGTTTCCATTTACAAAAAAAATGTTTCATGACTCCATGTCCAAAAATGAGTCAGAGTAAGATCGATGTTAATGCTTACCTTTCTTGGATCCCTTAGGCCTGGTCATATTTGTTGACGAAGACTTTACTAACTTAAGGGTATTTAAAAACTGATTGCTCAGTTAATTGCTGAATGAAGAGCTAATGCCTTTTTTTTTTTTCTTAATTTTATAATTTCAGGGAATTATTCCTTAGTATTTGGCCTGAATAGGAAATAATTGTTGGTACCACTAAGTAGGTAAAAGGAGTATAATGGGGAAGGATGTCGGTTGACATTAATGGTAAAAATGAGAAATGTGAAGAAAGATTTTAACAGTTCATATGCTACATAGGCGCCATTACTGATAACAAAGGTTTTTATTCTTTGGTGAGTCAATTATAGTCATAAAATGCGGTGCTCCTGCAGATGAGGCGCAAACAATTATGTCTTAAAAAGAATACTGGTTGGTAGGATGACAAAAAATTGTATGCTGAGGCTACTAGTCTACAGTTTTCTGAAGTGGAAAATATCAATGACCCACAATAAAACTGTGGAACATGTCCGATAGGTTTTTCCTCTAGTTCATATTTGGAGGCAACTTGGACAGAATGGCTCAGTGGGGCCTGTCTCTCTTTCTTAACTGTTGGTATCATAGATGGGTTGGCAATATGTCCTGCAAGTCTGGTTCTGATGGGTCACATTGGGTGTCATTTAGTGAGCCCTACAGTTTTAGGACAATGCTATCTTATTACCACATCAAGAGGAACTAATTCAGATCTGGTCAGAGAAAAACACCAACTACTAAACTTCAAGTAGAACTTGACAATCACTGCATTCTTTAACAGAAAGACAAACTTCTAAATAGTTTAGTGCCCAGAGAAAGTAAAATGTCCCCTAAACACTTGTGGGCAAAATGTATGTATCTGAAGAATTTGGATGGCCAATTAAAACTCTCTGAAATGCCATGAAACATTTTACAAAGTTATTAATTAATAACATAAAATTTTCACCCTCCAAATGCCCAAATTATCATTCAACAAAGACACATTTAATAACATATCAGAGAGAAAAGAAACATTAGTCTATTAATTTATACCCTGATTATGCCATTTATAATGTTGAAAATTTATAATTTCTTAAGTGCTTCTTTCCCCCTCTTAGAAAATTTTATAATCCTAACCAAAAAATACTCAAGTATCTTTTTTTATATGAAGTTATAGAAATTGTGATCAGAGAAAACCTTAATAACATTCATTTATTAAAGGCAATGCCAGTTGTTATGGTAACCTAATCCTTACAAATATGACAAAATGACAGTAAATGTGAAAATCTAAAAATAGCCACTTTCTTGAAAAAATAGGAGAATGGCTGCACCAAATAACTAAAATACAAAGTAAAAAGGCTACTTGTTTCTGCAATTTTAGAGTCAGCTATAAGCACCTGAAAAGGTCTGAATGTACTAATAAAGCATTTGGATAATCACTGTTATTAGAGTTAAGCCTCACAATTCAAAAGCAGACCTAATTACTTTATATAATTACATTCTTTTCACCATCCCCCTGACAAAAAAATAATAGCCAGCTCATCAAGATCTTTAGGCAACTGCCACTAATGACAAATGCCCAGGGGCCTAATCAAACTGGTTCCCAAGGCTGTGCATACAAGGTGTTGGTGTTGGCATATTCTGCATCTCCATAATATGGATGCCTCACTACAACTCGCCAGGATTAACATGAACCCATGTAATCATATGCTTCACCCTGCTCTGCCCCTTGAAGAGTTTCAACAAAACATAAAGGCATGGTAGAACAGCATAGATGGATACCTTTATAGAAGAGAACCACGATCTTCTGAAAGGCTTTCATGAAATGGATATTGTCGTAACAGTATTCCTGCACCTTCTGGAGAAGGATCAGCTCTGACTGGCCTTGGGAGCTGAACACAGCCAGTAAGGGAGCATATTGCTGGAAAAGAAGTGGGGAGGAAAACTGTCAACTTTCATGACAAATGCAGAGGCCATATCATATCACTGGAATAATAGCAGTAGCCTGCCAGTTTGCTTAGAAACATTCACCTTTAGAATTGTCTTTTTATTATATAATATTGCAGCTAATCAAAATGAATGTTTTATTTGATTATTTTTCACTGTACCCATTGAGATACTAAATATGAATTTTTTTTTAAAGATTTATTTATTTATGCATACTAGAACTAGGGTACAGAACAGAGGTGTGTGTGTGGGGGTGAGGATTTACCAGAGACAGACTGCGGAACAGAACAGGCAGATTGTCTGAAATACACTGCTGAGGGGAGCAGCGGGCAAGTCAGGAGAGGTCTGCTGCACCATGTGGGTAGCTCCCTGGCCAGGGATTGAACTCATGCTGTAGTGGCTGTGGGTAGCTTCACAGGTTGCCTCTTGACCCCTTGCGCCACCAGTGAGGACTCTAAATATGAAATTTTGACTGCATTAAAGATAACTGCTGTCAGGTTCTCTGGGACTACAGTGATGCTTCCTTTGTCAGTGGAGTATGGCTATACCATCACAAGAGAGGGGTTCTGCTTCCCCAGACATCCCAGGCCCCTTATTATGGGTCATCATTATGGTTATTTTCATATTATTCCTTTTGCTCCAAATGTCCTCGGCTTCTCATTACAGTCCCAACCTAAGATTCTAAGAGTCACTCAGTCCAACACTTAATCTCTTCCAATGAGCTTTCCCTGCATTATCTTTTTTTTTTTTTTTTTTTTTTTCTTGGGCTATTTTTTTTATTTTTTTTTTTTATTTTTTTTTTTTTTTTATAAATTTTATTGTTATATTCCCCATACAATTGCAGCCCCCCATTCTGACCCCAATCCCTCCCCTCCCGCCCCCGCCCCCCTAAAAGTGTCTCTGGTTCATAGTTTTTTTGTTGATTTTGATTTTCACTTTCTTATAGTTATTCATTTTCCTGGTCCCTTATTTAAGTTTTCTAGATTCCTGCTATGAGTGAGACCATCCGGTATTTTTCTTTTTCTTTTTGGCTTATTTCGCTGAGCATGATCCCTTCCAGCGCCATCCATGTTGCAGCAAATTGCATGTGTTTATCTTTAACTTAGAGTCTACTTAGTTTACACTGGGTGGTCTTCGACTTCACAATTCAAGTATAAATTCTGAAGAGAGACTCTAAGTATTCCATTTATCTTAATGTAGTTTCATATGAAGATGAAAATCAACAAAAGCAAAAACATGTTTCCAGGCACAAAAATGTACAATTTGTACAACCAGCTGATTTCTCCCACCACTTAGATAATTTTCAAATTCTAATGCCAATCTGCGGTTTCACTAAGAAATTTTGGTGTGTAGAAAAGAAAGAAAGCCAATAGTGAGATCACTACTTCTCTTTAACTTTTAATATTGGATACGACTATTCTGTGAATTTTCTGACATTATCTTTATCTTTTAAAATATTTATTTATTTATTTATTCATTCATTCATTCATTCATTTATTTATTTATTTATACATACAAGCACTGGGTATAGTCAGAAGCACAGGAGGGTGAGAGAATTTACCAGAGCCAGGGCGGGAAACAGAACAGGCAGACTGACGAAACAGAACAGGCAGACTGACGAAATACACTGTTGAGGGGAGCAGCAGGCATGGCAGGAGAGGTCTGTCGCGCCATGTGGGACCCTCACCAGCAGCCGGGGATCGAACTGGCGCTGCAGAGGCTGCGGGCAGCTTTGCAGCCCAGCGCTCAACCGCTGCGCCACCAGGGGAGGCCCTCTGACATTATCTTTAAGTAAGAACTTACCCTTGGATATTTTATAGGCTTTTACATCTGAAACATTTTAGGCAGTGACAAATTTGAAAAATAAAAATCAGGAAATATATGATTGGCCTGAGCCTGGGGAGGATTGTGGTTGGAAGTTATCTGTTACGCTGTTAAAAGTAGCAGCTGCAGGGCCACCCTGCAGGTGGTTGAGCATGTGGTTGAGTGCTGTGCTGTGATGCTGTCTGTAGCCTTTGGGGTGCGAGTTCGACCCCAGCTGGCTGGGGAGATACCCACAAGGCACAGCAGACCTCTCCTAACTCGCCCACTGCTCCCCTCAGCAGTGTATTTCAGTCAATCTGCCTGTTCTGCTCCCTGCTCTGTCTCTGATGAATCCTCTCACCCTCCTGCACATCTGGCCTGTACCCCAGTTCTTGTATAAATAAATAAATCTCAAAAAAAAAAAAAAAAAAGGAGTAGCAGCTGCAGTTGACTGTGGCTGAGATTGCTCCTGGTTAAGATGCTGTACCTTCAGGTGCTTAAGAGCCTGCTCTGCAACAAGTTCTTCCTTCTTGTTCCATTCAACAGCATTCATTATACAGGTCCACAGAAGCCCAATCACTGCTGTTTCTGGAAGATCATTCCTCTTCATTTCTTCTTTAACATACAGCACCACCTAAATTTCATGGAAAAGGAAGTCAGAGAGTAACAGCATATGTGGGGTTTCCCTCTCTGTCTCAGGCACAGACACTAGTTTGGGGCATATGAAATATTCTGCTCAGTTCCCCTTTACCTGTATGGATTCTCAGATTACAAAATGAAGGAAAACACAAAGATTTCTTCTCAAAGTAGATTTATAATGTGTCTAAAAATTAAAAGGCTTGGTTGCGGCCAGGAATTACTGAATAAGAAGAAAGAATCTCTGTTTCTTAGGAGTTACTCTTTTCCACACAACCCATTTGGGCCGGCATTGCAAGGATTACCTGTGCCATTTTGACTTTTGGGCTATGATAGCATCAGTCTGGAATTATCCAGTCTTAAACCAAATGTGGTGCCCTGCGGGATGTGGAGCATGAAGGGTGAGGAGGGTCAGCAATTCAATATCAGGTGGCAAAATACTGACTGTTAATACAGTATTCGCACCATGGGGTACACAGCTATTAAGTGTGGGATCAAACAAGTCACAGGTCCCCCTGTATTTTTTCTGTGATAGGAATTCAAAATCAACTTTTTCAAATTAAAGAAATAACCCTGCATATTCACACACACACAAAATACCCAGTGTTGATTTCAAATAACCACCAAATGTTTCACGGTATTATATAATCTGCAACAAGGTGGAAAAAAATATCACATAATAGGGTACACGTATAAAATGGTAAATCTATGACAGATGAAATATTTTGAGTATTGTAGCAGCCTGGTAAAGTAAATCATTTCTGTGGAAATAACCATTAATTTCTAGACTATCTTGCAGGATTCTAAATCAATATTGTGGCATGGAATGAACTTAAATGGCATCAATAAGTGCATAAAGTTCACAGTAATAAAAAAAGGGAGGGTAAAGCTTATACAACACAGTCTGTGTTCTTCCTTCTTCCTCTCACTCTGCATTTTGCGGGGATGTCAGCAGGTCATCTCTCACCTCCTTGATCGGGCATTCCTGAGAAAGACGTTCCTGCAGCTCCTTCTGCAATTCCTTCCTGGTGCCCAGGGACTGCTGGACTCGCAGGAAGTCGGACAGTTCTTTCAGACCTGCATCAGTGAAGTATTTAGCAAAATGATCCACACTCTGTCTGTTAACTGGAAAGAGTTCCTGAAATCAGAGAAAAGAAAAAGGAGACTTATGAGACAAACTTTTAATTTCAGCATGCGTAAAGGACAAAATTTTCATATTAAAATAGCACTTAGAATGTCTCATATTTGGAAGAACAGGGACTAATTTTCAAAAAAAAATACATCTTGGGCATATTTCCTGAGTATTTGCGAAGCGCCTTCTAAAATTAGGCAGTTTTACACAAAAACTGCCTAATTTCTTTTACGAAAAACAACTAAGGAACATAGATAAATCACCATTACTCATTTTGAATGATATTTACCTTTTAAAAACTTTAATCAAATTCTAGCATGTGTAAATATCGAACAAAACTTGCTAAATTATATGCAAATAAGATAACTTTGAATGATATTTGGGTTGCTTTAAAATGACAAGAAAACACTGAAAATTATTGGAAAATCACACTGTTTCTTTAACTTCAAGTTAATATACAAAAGTCAGTTTGGATAATGCTGATATGATCTGAGATAATGATAGAAAAAACCACAATTATCCTTTCAAGGACTTCCATTCACATTCTCAGAAAATGCTATTATTATTATTCTAAGTACTAGCTCAGGAACTACAGAGAATTTTGTTTCGGTTCATGACTGGGGCTCTCAATTAAGTTCATGACAACATCTAAGTCCACCCTACCAACTGTGCAGTAAATTATACAATTCTGCTGGAAATTTTAAAAAAGGGCAACACCAATATGATGGATGCTGTCATATTTTTACCTCATTTCCATTTTACTTTATACAGCTTGGCAGTCTCTGTAACACTTAGTCATGATTTAAACCTGTGAGACTTCAACACCCAACTATGAGATTAAGGCAATGTTCAAAGCTGTCATATTTTACAAACTGCTGTAGAATCTAAAAAATAGATCCAAACTTTCTTGCTTTCTTTGCATCTATGTGGTCTACGGCTATTTGGCTCCAATGAAAATCTCAGTAGAAATATCTGTAATGGGTTTGCCACCATGTAGAGGAACATGACCAAATTTGACTCAAATTTCAATATTCTCTATATATCATCAAATATATCATAAATATTACCATCCCAGAGTTTTCCTTGTTGAGTCATGAATTTCAAAATGTCAGAATAGAATTAGTGGGAGTAGCTATCAAACACATATTCATGTTAAAACAAACATTTCAGAATAAACTTTTTGAAGTTTATTTTGTGCTATGTTAAGAGGTCTTTTAAATTGGTGGTGGGGGACAGGGAACTAATTTAATTTTGAGTTTCTTTTATGAATCAAGATGTAGTAGACACTTTGCTCAGAACTGTGGAAAGTAGAACTATTTTTTTTTTTTTTAAGATTTATTTATTTATACAAGAACCGGGGTATAGGCCAGATGCACGGGAGGGTGAGAGAATTCACCAGAGACAGAGTGGGGGACAGAACAGGCAGACTGACGAAATACACAGCTGAGGGGAGCAGTGGGCGCGACAGGAGAGGTCTGCTGCACCATGTGGGACCCTCGCCAACTGGCCTGGATCGAACTGGCACTGCAGAGGCTGTGGACAGCTTTGCAGCGCAGTGCTCAACCGCCTGCACCAACAGGGGAGGCCCTATTTTTACTTTATTGTTATTGAAGTACCATTGTTCAAATCCTTGATAATGTTTTTTTGTTTGTTTGTTTTTTAAAGATTTACTATTTTTTGCATACAAGAGCTGGGGTACAGGCCAGAGATGTGAGGGGTGAGAGAATTCACCAGAGACAGAGTAGGGGACAGAACAGGCAGACTGACTGAAATACACTGCTGAGGGGAGCAGCAGGCGTGTCAGGAGAGGTCTGCTTCGCCATGTGGTTTCTCCCTGGCTGGCCGGGGATCGAACTTGTGCTGCAGAGGCTGTGGATTGCTTCATAGTGAGATGCTTAACCCCTGGCGCCATCAAGGAGGCCCCTTGCTAATGTTTTAACAGTATAGGAATTTTCCCCCCTACTGAAGCACCCATGGTCCTCCTCCCAAGTCCATTGCGCTCTTCGACTGCATGTCCCTCACCACACTATCCCTCCTTCCCCTATTTCACCCCTCCCCCTCTGAAAGCAAAAATCCAAGGTCAGTTTTCAATGGTTGGTTTTAAAGTTTGTATTTGTCAGACCTTTTCTTTGGTTCTTCTATACTCCACATGTAAGTGTCACCATCTGGTATTTATTTTCTCTTTCTGGCTTATTTTATTTTTTTTAAATTTATTTAATTTTTAAAATTTATTTTATTTATTTATACAAGCACTGGGTATAGTCAGAAGCGTGGGAGGGTGAGAGAATTCACCAGAGCCAGAGTGGGGAACAGAACAGGCAAAAGGACCAAAGTACACTGCTGAGGGGAGCAGCGGGCGGCAGGAGAGGTCTGTGCGCCATGTGGGACCCTCGTCCGGCAGCCGGGGATCGAACCGGCACTGCAGAGGCTGCGGGCAGCTTCACAAACAAGCGTTCAACCGCTGCGCCACCGGGGAGGCCCTCATTCTGGCTTATTTTACTTAGTGTCATCCCTTCCAGCTCTATCCATGTTGTACAAATGACGTCAGTTTATCTTTTTTGATCTCTGAGTAGTATTCCATTGTGTATTTATACCACATTTTTTGATCCACTCATCTGTTTGTGAGTACTGAGGTTGTTTCCATGGCTTGGCTATTGTAAATAGTGCTATTTGTAAATTAGAAATTTATAAATGATAAACTGTCTTAACAATTTTAGGCAGTTTGACTCAAATTATGCAACTAGAAATATTTAAAAGTAGAGCTGTGTGGCCCCAAAGTCAATACTTACTCCGTTATTCCATGATGGCATTCAGCATTGAATTTAGGGAAAATGTAAAGTTTGATCTGAAGTCATGTTCCAAGCAGTATGTCCTCAAGCACATTATTTAGAAACTATATCCAAAATCCTTATGAATGATTCATAATATATTAAAAACTATTCATCAAATTAAACTAAGCTGAAGTCCCTCTAAATCTTATCATGACATTTACTGGCTTGGATTGTGGTTTGCATTTGTTAGGAAATGCCTCCCTCTTGCACAAACCTCTATTATTCATCATAAGCTAAAGTCTCCCTCTTCTGTCTTTTTGTTCCTAAGTCTATTCCCAATACAACAGTCAGAGCGATCCCAGCATTGTACACAGTTCTGCAGAGAATTTCACCAAAGTTTCCCATCTTCCTCAGAATAAAAGCCATTCTCTAGACCATACAAGCCTTACTCTTACCAAATACTTTCTCTTGCTGTTCCCAACAAGTCATGCTTTAAACTCTTTGCCTGGAATACTTTCCCTATAAATGTCTACAGTGCTCAGTGCTCACTCCCTCACCTCTTAAATATCCCCACATGAATTTCGTATCATCAGGGGATAGGTCTGCCCTACCACTGAAAATTTTAACATTCATTCTGACATCCCTCAGCTATTTCCTACTTGTTTGCTTTGTAAAACTTTCACATTTTTTAAAGATTTTTTAAAATTTATTTATGCATACAAGAACTGGGGTGTAGGCTGCCAGAACTGTGTGGGGGGGGGGGGGTGAAAGGATTCACCAGAAACAGAGTGGGGAGCAGAACAGGTGGATTGAATGAAATATACTACTGAGGGGAACAGCAGGTAAGACAGGAGAAGTCTGCTGCGCCATGTGGGTTAACTCCCTGGCCAGGGATTGATCTCATGCTGCGGTGGCTGGTGATAGCTTGATAGTGCTGAGACTTTAAACCCTGTGCCACCAGGGAGGCCCAAACTTTTCATTTTTTGTATCACTATCTGAATTGCTTATTTAGTTTATTGCCTACTTTCCTGTACAATAAGGATCTGTTTGATTCCTTTAAATATCCCCAGTTCTAGAAAAGTGTCTGGCCAATATCTCTTTCATTGTTTCCTTTTCCAGTGATGAAGACATGATATCTCCCTTACCCCTTCTCCTCTCTTTCTTCTGTATTACAAAATGGGTAATTGCTAACTGCTGAGAATATGCCGTTTTTCCAAAAAAATCAGGAGAATTTTGTTGTATGCGTCATGAAATGAAAATTTTCTTACTGGCAGTGAAACTGACCCTCCAGTTCCCACTTATCTGCTGAGTCAAGTATCAGGCAGGCACAGTACCAGATGAGTCTGACTACCTTGTCTTCACAGAGCTTCCAGTGGAAACTGCCACCCATGCTTCTCATACCCTAAGTATATGCTGCTACAGAAACCTAATAAGAACAGCTGAATGTGATTTTCCAAAAGGATATTAGTATGAAAAAAATTTATAGTGATCTAATTAAGTTAACCAAGCTTTGTTTATTGTCTTTAAGGAACCATGCTTTAAGACATAGCAGTCTTTTGTGACAAGTTATCTAAATTGCACCTTTGTCCTCCCAAACCATCCCTCCTTCTCTTTTAAAGGAAGATTAAGAGAGACCCCTTTCTATTTTGTCTGTCTGTAGGGGTAGAGAAGTAGACTGTGAGTGGCCTGAAATTTGGCATCCCACTGCCAGGCTTCTCAGCAACTTCTTTGGCCAATAGAAGATGAGTTTATAATGCATGGGGTGGGGGGATTCCTTTAATCTCCTGTGTTCTGTGAGAATAGAATCATTCAGATGGAAGCTTCTCCCTCACCCTTTGTCCCAGAATGAAAAGTTAGGTAGAGCTCAGCTAGGACTTGCTAGAATACAGCTAATCCATAGCTAAGGACAAGCAATAAGTTACCTTCATAGGAACTTCCTCCCTCCTCAGCAACCTAATCACTTATCTTTTATGACTTTTGCTTCTATATACAGGATCACTCTATATCAAATTAAACTGACATCAAATTAAACTGACATCAAATTAAACTGTGTTGAAGTCCCTCTAAATCTTATCATGACATTGAAGGCAGGGAATTTTTCCATCCTGTTTTTTACTGACTGTAGCTACTAGGACCTTGCCTGACACAGAGCAGGCCCTCAATAAATACATGCTGGGTGGAAATTATTATTAGTCGCAAACTGACTAGAATCTAGAGTTCTTATTTTTCTTTTTTATCAAATTCTGAAGACTTTAAAGACATAAATTGGGCTTAAAGATAAATTTCAAGAGACAAAGGAATTTTAAGTGATTGAAAGTAGAAGTAATACAATTGAGATTATTTTCAGGTTTTCCAGCGGAAAAGAGACAGTTTGGAATTACCCCATGTAACAACATGCATACACACTGGAATATACTGGATGAGAAAAACATAAGAGACTAGCTGAAGAGACGATGGCAGCGGTATCTTATAATTTGAGATGCTGTCCTAGAATTGTAAAAACAATTTCATTTGGAGAAATCCCTGGCATCTGCATAGCTGTTGACTTCTTCTAGCACAAAGAAATTGTAGGGAGCAGATAGGAATTATAAGGACAAAATATTTTTCTTCATTTTCTTTGAAAAGACAAGAATAGAAAAATAAAAAATATAATCAAGCAACGGTGATTATGACAGCTTCAAATTAACTACAATTAACTTGTTTGCTTTCTTACATAGCTAAGTATTTCTAAGGAATCTTGATATAAACAAGAAATCTTATTTAAATTCTTATTTTGTTAGCAAACTGACATGTCTTTGTGATTAGTAGTATCCAATTCCAACTGAAGATATCACAAATGTCTAACTAGGTGGTAGAACTTTATTATATTAAAGCTTTAAGTTTCTATAGTTATTGGTTATAAAGAAAGTGTTAATTCTGATAAAATGCTAACATGTATTACTCTATCTATTTAAATGACAGATATTAAAATGGAATTAGTTTATCTGTCAATTATGCAGAAACAAAGGGGACCATTCTTCAATTCAACACAGACCCAGACAGTTTAGTCATGTATTTTATTATAGGCACTGCTGATGTCAATTCCACAGGTAGAACATTTTTCTTCCCTAGTAAGAAAATAACTCCTTTAAAGAGAAGATCATTAAATAGAAACATCAGAGAGCAGATTTGAAAAATGCTTATCAATTTGATGAGCAGCAATTAGAAAAGTGAGGCCTAGATCAGGACCAGCTCTCAAAGGATACTCTTCATTGTTAGTAAGCCCCATTTATGGTTAAATGATAAAGGCAACCTTTTCTACCTTTTTGCAATTTCTATACAACTTTCTCTTTTATTTATTTATTTATTTTAAAGATTTATTTATTTATGCATACAAGAGCTGGGGTATAGGCCAGCGATACAGGGGGTGAGAGGACCCACCAGAGACAGAGTGGGGAGCAGAACAGGCAGACTGACTGAAATACACTGCTGAGGGGAGGTGTGGGCGAGACAGGAGAGGTCTGCTGCGCCATGTGGGTTGTTCCCTGGCTGGCCAGGGATTGAACTCAGGCTGCAGAGGCTGCAAACTGCTTCATAGTACGTTCATCATTAACTCCTTGCGCCACCAGGGAGGCCCCCAACTTTCTCTTTTAAACTAAGCTGAATCATTTCTTGAACAACTAAGCTTACTTACCAAAGATGTGGGTCGAGAGGGGAGCAAGATAGGAGAGGGTGCAAGACTAGAACTTGGGGCGACAGTAGTGGGCAGAATTTTCTAAGATGTGGCACATTCATTTTCTTTTTTTTTCTACCTTCCTTTGACTACATATGAGCTACTTTCTTATAATTACTATGGGGATCATGTAAGTAAGGTGACAAAAAGAAGCTCTTACCAGAATAATATTTGTAAGTAAAATAAGGCACTTTAAAAATCAGCATAAAGGCAACTTTCACTTACATAACCTCTTCTCATCATGAATATGGAAATTTATTCATGTATCATGGATACTGACATCTTGACTTCACCCACTATCAATAAGAGGTATATTTTCTGATAAGGATTGAGAGGGGACAAAAGCATCACTATACAACTGGTCCAGACAACACTTACCAGCAGCCTCTTGTCTAAGTTGGCTTTTCTCAAAGAAGAGGTAACAGAGTTGGCATCTTTTTCTGCCATCCATGCTTTAAAAAGTTTGACAGCAAATGAGGCTGCAATGCCTGTTTAAAAAAAAAAAAAAAAAAAGACACTGAGCTTCATTCCTTTCATAGGAATGAAACATGATGATGCAGTAGGTTTCCTGAAGTGAGTAAATGACTCAAAGATATAATTTGCTACAAATTAGAAAGAAATGGATAGATTTGTAGGTACAATTCTGTTCTTTTCATTATTTAAAACAGAACATTTTCAAGGGCAAGGGAAAAAAAGGTGAAATATTTTTCAAAATTGGACTCCCTAATTCTAAGCTGGTATAATGGTAAATTTTTGTATTTATTTTTATCTCAGTCAAAACAGGTTCAAAGTCCAGAATTTTTAGAGTTTTTATCTCTATTTAACCCTGTTATTCACAATAATTCAGGTTTATAACAGGGATTCTGAGGTACGACAAATAAGTCATGAGACACAAAACTGAAATATCATTATGTCAACGGATTTACTGACAAATGATATGAGAAAGAATATTAACAGTGAGGTAGAAATAAAATTACAGATGAACATACAGCTGAATAAACTGAACAGTAAACAGTACAAGTTATATATTTAATATCTGCAACTGTTAATATTTAGCTGTATTTGCTTTAGCACTATGGCAATCTATTCTAATAAAATACATTCTTGATACATGTCAAAAGAAACAGCAAACATCACTTAGATTTTTAATGCAATTAGGAAAAATGCTATTTTCTATTAACATAATTAATATCTACTGTCTATATTTTACCTAGTTGTTTTAATTATAAAATAGCTAAAAATATAAATAAAATGCACTAAGTATGATGAAATCTTTTCAAGAAAGTACTTTAAAATGTCATGATATTAACAACACACTAGTCACTATTACACAGTATTAACTGTTCTAAATTTGGGGTATTTTAAGCTGAAAACGAACCCTTAAATATTACCACGTAACTCAATTTACTCTGCTCAGCTAAACGAAAACTATAACCCATTTCACTGAAAACCTAAATAAGCTGGGACTTCACATTTGTAGGTGGAAAACGTCTAGTTCTTAGATTGCTTCATTTTATAGCCAAAGGATTATATGCATGCTTAATGAACTCAATGTCTTAAAATTTAAGTTAGATTCTAAAGCAGTTGTCTGATTTTCTTTTTAAAACTAAGAAAGTGAATAGCTTCAAAATGTGATCAAAATGAGTGTGTGATCAGTGTCTTGAGTGGTAACAGTTTAGAGCGATGGTCCTAACCAGAGAAATAAATAACAGTTTTGGGGAGCAATGAGGAGCATGAAGGGGCATTTGTAGTTGCTCTATTAAATGCAGGTGGATGCAGAAGCTGACATTTTCCATTTGAGGGAAAAAAGGTTAAATGTCTGACAGACCATAAAAAATCCTGCACAAAGTATTTGTCCCCCAAATACCAGTGGCATCTCAGTGGAAAGAATGTTTTAGGCAAGACCATATTCAGTATATTTAATGTAGAAATTAGGTGTAACACCAAAAATTCTAGTTTTATTAGTCTTTACTTGTCTCTGTATAGATGTGCCTAAGTTTCTTCTGACTTCCTAAAATAAATATAATTTTCCTATTGTTTGAAGACACAAACACACGCACATTCTGTTCCATGGAGGATGGATAAGTCGTAGAGAATGCTAACAAAAGGTACTGGCGTTTTCCAAGCTATCTGTGGCTTCGATTTTGTTTGACATGTAAGAAAACATGAGAGTCACTACCTTCTTTGACTAAGCTGTCGGTGAAGAGACTGGTGAGGATGGTGGCAGGAAGGGTGCCGTTGCCCAGCAGGATGCCTGAGAGCATTGCCAACTTTGTCTGCTCTGTTTCAGAAAAGGCTTTAAGGAAGAGGAGAAGCTGTGGGTCAAACAAAAGAAACCATGTCTATAAAGCAAAGGACTAACGTAGGAAAATAACAGGCTGCACACCCATGGCTAGAGGTCCATGACTAGTAAGTCATACACAAAGTATAATGCTTTAACATCATTTGCTTTATAATATCTATTATCTATTTAATCAAGCACTTTTTTTCCTGAATACCTACCAATGTAATGGATTACATTTTTTTCCATTTAAAAATTTTCACATTATAAAAAGTAATATATGATAGTAGAAAAAAAAATCTGACAACACAAGATATTAGAAAAAAATCTCTAATCTTACTCTATAGAATAAATATTATTAATAGTTTGATGTATGTTCTTCCAGATTTTATTCTTCTTTTTAAAAATATTTATTTATTTATTTATTTATTTATGCATAGAAGAACTGGGGTGTAGGCCAGAGGTACAGGGGCTAAGAAGATTCACCAGAGATAGAGTGGGGAGCAGCAGGCAAGACAGGAGAGGTCTGCCACGCCATATGTGGGTTAGCTCCCTGGCTGGGTATTGTACTCAGGCCACCTCAGTGATAGCACCGTGACTTAACCCCTAGGCCACCAGGAAGGCCCCTCCTCCAGATTTTTAAATGCACTTAAATGTTTGCACATTATAAATAACTACATGTGTATAAACCTATTGTTTTACAGAATTATACAATTAGTAATAACTAAAATTTGCTAAGTGAAGCAGATAATCTCCTGAACACTTTATTTGTAGTCACACTTAACAAAAGCCATGATCTCATTTTACAGAAAAGAAAACTGAGGTCCATAGAAATTAAATAAACTCCTTAAGGTTAAACTACCATAAAATGGTTGCTCTGCATCCTAATATTTCACTTAACAATTTATCATGAACATGAATCAATTCCGGTGGCTGTGCCTCATTCTTTAAAAGACTGCATAGTATTCCACTAGATGGCTACATCATTATTCAGTTATTCCATCTTCCACTAACATCTACTTAGATTATTTCTCTATACTCTGATGAGCAACATTATAGAGTTTTATGTACCCACGATGAATGACTGCTATAAATGGGAACGTTTGATGACGAGGAATATGAATTAAAAAAAAAATCCTATTGCCAAAATATTTATTATATATAGAATCACTTCTTTGAACGGGAGGAAAGTGAGAAAGTAAATAGCAAAGTAGATGTTATGCTGTTCATTTAGCCCTGTGATTTGCAATTTAGTCAGATATCTAAAATTGGAAATAATGACAAAACAGCATACAGATATATACCATGTTGATGTAGAGAGTGCTTTATGAATCTACTGAAATCAAAAATTAGAAAAAGGAACATGTTGCAGTAACTGAAAAGTGAGCTTCTTTAATAAGTTGCTGTTTGCTTGGCTACTAGTTAGAGACCAGTTACTATAATAAAGACCTTATGTTACCTCATTTATTGAAAAGAACCATAAGGTATATACTCTCATTGCAGCTATTTTACTGATGAGAAAAATCACTAAAATTTATACCTGTATACTCTAAAAAATGTGCTCTTATCCCCTTTACTAAAGTGTATCTGCTAAAATTATAAAATTTAACATGTATTAGCTGTTGTGCTATGTGCTTTCACTAATTAAATCTAATTATCTTGTATTCCTAATTATCTTGTATACTAATTATCTTGTATTCCTTCCTTGTTATATTTATTTTTACATATTTGGACTCTCTAGCCTGAAGCTTCATGAGGTCAGAGATCATATTCTAAAAAACTGCATAAAACATACTATCGTAATTAAATATAAATTAAATAAGTTTAGACTAATCATACATTTCTTCTTTAAGCTATTAGCTAATGCTCTGTCACCATTACTCATTCAATAAACATTTATTAAAAACTTGGTATGTCCATGGTATTTCAGGACTATTATTATTTATGAGAAATTTTGTCATTTTCCATCTCATCACTTTAAAAAGAGAAGGCATTACATTTGAATCTTTACCTTTTTCATTTCATCCTCAAATGCCTTTTCCAAATACTTATATCTCCTGATGAGTTTATTGAAGACCTAAACATAAAAAAAAAAAAAAATCAAATATTACATAATTTCAAAAGACAAAAAGAGTTGGAAAGACTCACCATAATTACAACATGAATCTATAGTAATAAAAATGTGTGGTAAAACACACTCATACTGATATAAGCATTTCAAAAGTAATTATGATCTAGGAGAAAAGTAGGATCAAAATGCACATGTAGAATAAAACAAATTCAGTCAGGATATAAAAGGTGAGTAAACAAAAACTGATGAAACTAATTTTTAATCCGTGAAATGCAGAGATTAAAAATAAATGAAATGATGTGCCTCCCTGGTGGCGCAGCGGTTGAGCGCTGGGTTGCGAAGCTGCCCGCAGCCTCTGCAGCGCCGGTTCGATCCCCAGCTGCTCCCTGGCCACCGGAAGAGTGTCCCACATGGTGCGCAGACCTCTCCTGCCGCCCGCTGCTCCCCTCGGCAGTGTGCTTCGGTCCTTCTGCCTGCTCTGCTCCCTGCTCTGGCTCTGGTGAATTCTCTCACCCTCCCGCGCTTCTGACTGTACCCAGTGCTTGTATATATAAATAAAATAAAAATAAATCTTGAAAAAAAAATAAATGAAATGAAAGGGGTTACAGGTATCACATATATAACAAATATGATGGAGAGGATAGCTACAACTGGGTCAGTAAAATTTTAGGCTCTTTTCAGTGGAAAACATTTTACTATTCAGATGAATTAGATATTTCTGTTTTCCTAAGCATATTTTGAAGCCTTCACACCCAATATCACTGTGTTTGGAAACAGAGACTTTAGAAGATAATTCAGGTTCAATGAGATCCTCAGTGTCTGATATGACTGATTACCTTGTAAAAAGAGCCAGGAAGATAGTCTTAACCAGAAGTCAAAGTGGACAGCACTATGATCTTGAACTTCCCAGCTTCTCACACTGTGAGAAGTAAAATTCTGTTGTTTAAGCCACCCAGTCTGTGGTATTCAGGTATGGCAGCCCAAGTAAGCTAATACAATGTTCTCAAATATTATTTTAATAACTATAGAAATGCTTTTGGAACCTAGACCCTTTCTTTTGCATTCATGTGATGATATCATTTAAAACTCTAAGTGTGTTTGTTTATTCCTTAAAATAATCAAGATGTAGCCCAAGAGTAAAAATGATAGTGTTGCCCTTTATGGAAAAAGAATAATGAGCCAGGCAGGGAACTGATACAGAATAAGAAAAGACAATAACTTGTATTGAAAGCTTATACTATACATTTGATTTTTAAGGCACTCACATATTCCTTAACATGCTTATTTGCAGGACAAAGTAATCTAATCCAACAAGGATTATCTAGATCTTCACAGGTGAATGTCTATATATCAAAGCAAAAGTCATCAAATTATGAAAGTACTCTCTAAACTAATAACTTACAAAGTTATTGTCACTCAAATATTTCTTTCCACTTAATTTTTCTTTCCTTATCTATCCCATTGATCAAGTTTTTCTCTCAGTCTGTAAATAAACAATTTTTAAATTCAGAAAACAAAGTATCAAAGGATCTGTCCGTAAACATACATATGAAACATACATATGAAAAAAACATACATATGGAAAAAAAAATCTGTAAAAAGAAACAATTCTATTTACAGATAATGAAGAGGCAAACTCTATATTTATCTTTTCAGGTTTATGAAAATAGTAGAGGAGTGATTTTTCTTCCAAGTCTTATTATTTTTCTTTTCTAGTTAAACACCTCTCATAAATAATATACCTGTAATTTCTCTGAGGAAGGTAAGGACGGGATTAACATCATTATTTGGCAGATCTGGAAATTGCTACTATGTATTAGAGCATGAATATAACTCAGAAGTCCTGATTCTCAGTGAACAAGGTCTAAATTTCCTAAAAAGTGAGTGGGACAGTTAAAACACCAGTTTTTGAGCTGGATATACATACTTCACCAAACTATTTAATTAGCACTCCTTTGATTTACATTCTTATCAGTCTTTGATAGTACTATAAACAATACAAAGACAGGAAGCATTATAAATGGAATTACTAGATCCAAGAGAATATGTAGTGTTAGTTTTGAAAGGTATTGAAAAACTTACTTTACTAAGCATTGGAGTATTTATTGATAAATGCCCCTAGCAATTGTATGAGCATCTGGTACCCCAGTCCCTTAAAGGTGAGAGGTATTAAAAAAAAATACTACCTTTGCAGATGCTGATTTAGTGACCATTGTTTTATAATGAATGTAACTGTATGTCTTTTCATATGTTTTAGATAATTAGCCTATAGAGTTTTTTTTTTTTTTTTAAGATTTTATTTATTTTTGTGTAGAACTGGGGAGTAGGCCAGACGTGGGAGTGTGTGTGTGAGAGAGAGGATTCACCAAAGACAGAGCGGGGAGCAGAACAGGAGGATCTACTGAAATATACGGGTGAAAATGGAGAGTTCTTCTGTGCCATGTGGGTTAGCTCTCCGGCCAGGATCAAACTCAGGCCATTGTGGTGGGCCTTCATCTTGGTAGCACTGAGCCTTACTTAACCCCTAGGTCACCAGAGACACCCCTATAAAGTTTATGAACCTAATGTTTCCCTTCTAAGGCAACAATCTCTCTCTGACAGGCTCTACCTGAGCGTAGTTTCGGATGGTTTCATGATCTTCATTTGCTGAAAACACACAGTGGTTGGTCATCTTGGTCTTGTCACCATCATCTATGCGTGTTCCTCCAGGGGCTGAAAAGAGAAAAGTAATTACAGTTAGGACAATACTGAAATGCAGACCACATCAAGAAGAACATTAAGGAGAGACATAAAACCCAAGACCACACAAAGTTCATAAAAAGATGGGAAGGTTTAGATGTTGTTATGTATTTTTTAATGTTTCTAATGTAGTGTAAATTGATAGCTCCATTTTATATCTCACCTTAATATGTAAGATTGTTCCATATCCTTGCCTGCACTAGATGCCATCATTATAAGTATAGTTCTTTCCAAAAAATGTGCTTAACAATGTAAGCCACAGAAAAACATTTACTCAGTAAACTTTATCTGATTATTTCTGATGCAGTTTTTGATGTTTGCCACATCAGGCATTGCTCATTTTTCACATTTCATAATACTTTGCTGGACGCCAGTTTATCAAAAGTAGGACTGTCCAGGCTGGTTTTTATAGTTGATCTTGCTGGTTTCTCCTTAAGTAGATAGTAAACCTGTTTTGTTCTCCACTAACCCAATTACCCATGCAGAGTTGAGTAGGATATGCTTTGACTCCTTGCCATTTGCATTTTATTATCCAGTGGCTACACAGGCTAGGAAAATGAGTATTTTATTCTCTCAACTTTTCCCCCAGATTCTGAAAGTATTGTGGCATACATTTACCAGAACAAAAGAAAGCCTTTCTTCTATGACTTTCTTCTATGGCTTTCCACTCAAAGGCTTCTTCTGTAAGTTTCAATGGTGACCATTGCAAACATTGTTTGATTAGAAAAGCACATCAGAACTCCAGGTATTTTTGTTTTGTGATTCTACTTCATTGTATTTAGGGTAGAAGGCTAGAGCCGACCATGTTAGATTGAGATCTTTCATATATTCAACAAATATTTTTGAGTATATATTTGTACTGGTTACTGTGCTAGGCACTAAAAATACAATAGTCATCATAGGCAAATACTCTTTATTCAACTGTATGAATTTTTATTTGTCCATTTTAGTGTATGGCTAACTTGATTTAACTTGTGACTTCACATGTTTTGGTTAAAAAGCCTACATAAAGCCAACATTTTCAGTAGATATTGTCAAATAAAAATTCAGTTGAGTTATACTTTACTTATCTTATTATCTCTCTACAGGTTTTGGATTTCAGCATACAGTTTTATAAACTTATTTTCACATAAGTCAGGTACCTCAGAAGTCTATTTTCATGTAGTTAATCTGTATACAAGAAGATGCTATGAAGGCATGATTTACCAAGCATACTGCCAGCCACCAGGATGTCGAAGAGTGTGTCTGCATAGCGACGATAATCTAATCTTGAGCCTGTAGAGTCTAGAAACTTGGCTACAGCTTCAAGGTCATCTCCAGCTTCATTAAGTCCCTGGACGAGTGTATCCCGGAAGACAGTGGGTTCGAATTTCTCTTTTTCATCTAAAATTTATAAATTATAAAATGATTCCTTTACTGATCCTTCATATTCCCCAATGCAATCATATATTTTCTTTATTCACTCTTATATGATAGTATTATTATTTAAATGACAGAGTAAAATTTAAGTTTTTCTACCAAATTTCCATGTTATGAATCCCATTCTAACATTTCTTTTAGCCAATGATTGATTTCTATTTAACAGAAATCACAAATATTAACCTTATCTAAGACATAATAAAAATGACGATCACTCATCTGTGTCATTCACAGATAAGGCCAAGCAAACTAATAATCTTTGTTTAATAATAATAATCTCTAATAATTTGAGAAAAAAAACAAGGAATATAACAATCAAAGCTTAAAATTGTGTTTCACTGCCTTGAAAGCTGACTACAGATATGAGGCACCTAGAAAGGGAGGAGGGCGAGTAAAGGATGACAAGGCGTGGAAATAGCAATGGTGGAAGAGCACAAAGGAAAAGGATGATGGACTATGGGTGATTTGGTGGGGGGAGAACTATGTGACCCCATTTAATGGGAGAAATCATTTATTGTCAGAAAACAGATAATGACAGAAGAAAAAAGTACAGCATTTAAAAACTAAACAAAAATTGCTTCATTTAAAATAGAGAAAGAAAACAATTCAGGGCAAATCACATAAGAATAAAGGAGAATATATAAGGAAAGAATGAGGGGGAGAAAATAAGAAGGGAACATCTCCTTTACAATACAAATTATTCCATTATCTTTAGTAAGTGTAAAATAAAAAAAACAATTTTTTTAAAAGGAAAGAAAATTATCTAAAAATTTGAAGAAAGTTTTATAGAATTGAATTTCTTAGGTCCGAGGAACTTTCATTTTTTAAAAAAGATTTATTTTTATTTATACAAGAACTGGGGTACAGGCCAGAGGCATGGGATGGCAAGAGAATTCACCAGAGACAGAGAGGGGAGCTGAACAGGCAGATGACCAAAAACACTGCTGAGGGGAGCAGCCGGCAAGACAGGAGAGGTCTGCTGTGCCATGTGGGTATCTCCCTGTCGGCCTGCCGGAAATTGAACCTGCACTGCAGAGACTGCAGACAGCTTCACAGCACTGCACTCAACCCACTGTGCCACCAGGGAGGCCCAAGGAACTTTCATTTTTGTGGAATTTCAAAACACTGGGAATGAAGCAACTAAATTAAAGGAGCAAAAAACCCAATCACAAATAAAGTATCAATAAACAGAAAAACTTTGAATTGCTCAACAGATATACTAGAAAGCAGGAGTCATTTCTTCAAAAGTCTAAGGGAAAATGATTTCTAGTCTAGAATTGAGTATTCAAGCTATTAATCAAAGATAAAAGCAAAATAAACATTTGAATCATTTAAGATCTTCAATTTTATATTTCTATACACTCTTCTTTTTTGAAGCTTTCGAAGCTGATACTCCACTGAAACAAGAAAAAACTAGGAAAGTCTCAATCATGTGAGCCCACAAAAAGAGAAAACACAGAAGAGACAGGAAAGGGCATTCTTTAGGACAGTAATGATGGGACATTTCAAGCATTTCAAGTCGACAGCTGTATAGCAACCCAACTGGTAGAGTTTTTCAATACGATAATATAATATGATATGAATATATAAGAATTCCTTGAATAGAATATCATTACTAGAATTCCCAGTGTTTATATTTAGAGATTTACATAACAATGGGGAAGGATGGAATTAACTGGTTTTAAGGCAAAGGAAAATGCAAAAAAGGATAATTATTAAATTTATTAAATCTAAAGATAAAATTATGTTAGAAATAGAAAAGCAATCAAGTAATAGTTTGAACAGTATGAATAGCATGTACAAAGTTGTAATACTATAAATGCTAAACATTGGTCTAGCTAAAATTGGAGTAATGCAAGGATAGAGAACAGGGATATGCAGGTGGGCAGAAGCACTTGTAAGGGTGAGACCCTCATCTTCCACAGTAGGAAATATATATATAACTCTATAGAAGAATCAAGAAATAGCTATGTAAGGACGTTCTTTGGCTACATGAATGTAAACATTAAATAATCTGTCTTGCAGAACTGTCTATTTAAATCATGTGCAAACACAATGTTGATAATTAAACCCTACATTTAAAAAACAGACAGCACTTGTCTGTCTTAAACATACTGGGAACTTGTAGTAGTTCAATAGAAGGAATGGGCTGAAAGAGGCATCCGGGGCCTCCCTGGTGGTGCAGCGGTTGAGCGCTGGGTTGCAAAGCTGCCCGCAGCCTCTGCAGCGCCCGTTCGATCCCCGGCTGCTCCCCGGCCACTGGAGGAGGGTCCCGCATGGCGCGCAGACCTCTCCTGCCGCCCGCTGCTCCCCTCAGCAGTGTACTTCGGTCCTTCTGCCTGCTCTGCTCCCTGCTCTGGCTCTGGTGAATTCTCTCACCCTCCCGCACTTCTGACTATACCCAGTGCTTGTATGTATGTATGTATAAATAAATAAATAAATAAATAAATAAATATTAAAAAAAAAAAAAAAAAGAGGTATCCGAATAGCACCACAGGAGAAGAATGGCGTTCCCAGTGCCAGTCAGAGTTGCCAGCATAAGATAACATAGAGACAGAAATTAACTTGAATACTTTCTGTCATGAACACGAGATAGAAGTCCTTTTGATGCCTTAAGCAAAACATTATGTAGCCAAGAACATGCAAATATTCATTCTAGAAAAAAAAAATACAATTAGGGTCTTGTTGTGTAAAGGGAGGGGTAGCAGAATGGGAAATCCACAGGAATAAGGTGATCAGGATCTAGCGAAGGGGTTGATTGTAACTGACTACACAGCAGAAAATGACAGGCAAGCAAAGGAAATTTTACCCCCTACTGAGGGTCTAGTCAAAGGGTAACTCTCCTTTCTCCTTGGATTTTTTTTTCTCTTCTGTAATATGAAAACATAAGAAGTAAAAATACCACAAATTGTTTATTGCATTTTATGACCAGCCTCCAAGATGAATTGAGGCCATTGTCACCAAGGCAACACGAGGGATTTGGATACTGACTCAGGTGGTAAACAGCCTTGCATGATCTGAAAAGTATAAATTCGCGGCACTGGAAAATATTAGTTGATAATTAAGGTGAATCTCAGACTATGCTAAGAATTCAGGTAGAGGACTTTGTTTTCAATCTAAAGGACAACTTAAAAACTTGTTTTTACAAAAAGCCCTTTATCCTCTGGTTATACATTTCTAGCAGATTTACCAAGAAAGAGGAAAAGTCAAAGAAGGAAGATAGCTTATCACAATCAAGGCTATTTCAACAGTGAGTAATCATGCAATAGGTCAAAATGACCACTGAGAGCTTGGGAACCTGAAAAAGTCATGATGGTATGAAAGGATCAGTAACTCCTTTGTTGGATGAAAAAAAAAAAAAAAAACACTCCCACCTGCTAAGATCAAGAGTCTATCCAGGGGAATACAAAATCCTCATATAAGAAAACTGCAACAACACTGATGGAAGTCTGGGGACACAAGGCAAATTTTTTTATCTAAAGACTCTTTTCCATTAGAAACAATAGCATATGTAATTTGCACTTTGTTTAAGGACAGCCTAGCAGAAATCTTAACAAAATCCTGACAAAAAATATGCTATTACTTCCTTGAGTTTCCATCAGGTAGGGTAAGCTCCCCTGAAGATGGAAGTATATAATTAGGGTCTCAGATTTATACTGTGTGTATGCATCACAGTGTGACACTGAAGAGTTAGTCATAATAGCCTTTATACTGACATAAAAAACAGGCCTATTTCTGATACTCAAATATGCTTGTAAATTATGTAAAATCATTGCTTTCTTTGGGAACTACGGTACTAGGCTAACAGCATTTTTTCCAATTTGTTAATTAAGTGAACAATAACAATCCACATGCCTTTTTGAAGGGTAATGTAGTAAGAAATAAGTTTTCTAACTACATACACATAAATATTTAAACATATATTTCAACAGTTAAAGATTTGAATGATTAGTTGCTAATACCACTTAACGTCAATCTAAATGTGTTTGAAAACCAGCAACACAGAATAAAGTCTCAGGAAGAAATATTGAGTATGTGGTCACTCTAGATGCTTATAGTTTGACCACTTTTTTCTCTCTTTTCACTAATTTTAATCCAGAAGGCAAAGTTCAGTTATTAAATATTTCATGTAGCTAAACTTAACATGGCCACAGGGAGAAATTTTCATCCTTTTTAATTCCTACAAACCAGATTGGAGAACACAATTTTGAGGAAAACATATCATGAACATGCTATACATTTTTCGTGAAGGAAAAGAGTGTCTCAATGGAATTTGGTAGGCTGTTCCTTACCATGATGTTTAATTTAAAGGTTAAGCAATAAGAAATATATTTTTATACTAACTTGGAAAGGGAGAGCATTAGCTCTGCTAGGAAATAGTTTCAAACTGAAGATAGCTCTTCAGAAGATAGCCTTTGCAAATTACCTTGGTGGATTTTTTTTTTTTTTAGTTGTACAAAACTGCAAATCATTTGTATGAAGCCAGTCCCATCATAACAGCAAAAAAAAAAAAGTATCAGCAGTTTGGCACAAGACAACTCAAGACTTGTTTAAATCCTCCAATGACCTGAGTTACGTAAATTCAGATCAACTGAAAAATAATATATAATATGTTTCTCAGTAGCTCTCTCTCTGAATACCCCAGCAGCAATTAGATGCAGGCACAATTTTGACCATCAGATGAATCAGAGGCAAACCAGTTCAGACTTAGAAAAAACCTTCTGCTTCAAAACTGAACACTGATTGTAAGGGCCAGTTTACTCGTTGAATCATGTCTGCTGTTGTGCAACACATTCTTGGCCCTGCTCTTGGCTTTTTGAGCTCAGATAAAGTGCATCAACGTCACACTAACAAAGCTGCTTGAGCTGGAGATCCAGGTCTGAGATTAACACGTTCCCTCTGCGGGCAAGCATGGCAAACCTTTCTGCACCTTACTCTCGCCCATATTAACTATTATCACATTGCTAGGCCGAACAATACTTTAATTGTAATTAGGTTTCTGGACTATACTGTTTGTTACCGATTAAATCCTTTTGAAATCACCTACAACATTTTCCCTGCAAGATTGCTTTAAACAATGACACAATGAATGCATGCTGGTTGTAGTGCCTTGTATTCATTTCAGCTGCCAGGTTTCACCAGGGAAATGTAGGAAGAACACAATTTGCAAGAGGCCTAAATAGAGGGAGGTGGCTCAAACTATACTTGTACTTCATTTATGGGGAGGAGCCAGAGATGAAAAACAAAGAAAAAAGGAGTGCACAAGGTAGAAATACCATGCAAAACAACCATTTTCTGGTTATTCAAAAATTTTTGTTTCATTTTTTAGTGGGTACTGGAAGATTCCCAGCAGGTGCATATATAGTTAAATACAGCCTATTGCTATTTGGTGCCTTGCAAACTCTTTTAATCCAAAAGACCTATTGCATTGAGACTTACTTTCATATCATATTTTCTGTTTTAAAAACCTTCTCAAGTTTTGGCTCAAAACTGAGTCCAAGAGTATCCCTATTTAATTACACAAAACTAATTAAATATAAAAATATTTAGAATATTCTTTATATAATTACATAAAAAGAAATCACTCACACAAATACAAATTTTACCAATCTTCATCAAACTGGGTCAGCAGACACTATTCTACCCACAATTAAAAAATACCATGAGTTTTGAAATTGAGAACAATAAACCTAATTTCACTTCTTATATTCTGAAAAGGTAAAATTCCTTACTATCTCTCTGCCTAATTTTCTTTTATTTATCATCTTTGCCATCTTTCTCAAAAACAACAAGGAAACAAAATCTAAGTACAAATGTTGATTTAAAAACAATCAAGTTTATCATTTGCCTTCATAACTCACATGAGAGTAAGGCACTCTGAACATCTATCACTATCCTCATCTTGTTAATAAGGACATACAACTCAGACAAGTTAAAAGACTTGTAGGAAATCAAACACACTAAGTAAATAGCACTTCTGGGGTCTGATGGTAGGACTACAAATTCTTCATCCAGATCTCATAAAAGTAGAAGTAAATTAGGTAGAATCAAAGATCATTCTAATTTTTCTTCAACCTGAAAAACTTTGACTATAACGTTAAGCACACACCCATCTCCCACACAAACACACAAAACCTACCCCTTTTCCGAGTTTTGAACCGCTGGCCTGTTAGCACTGGCTTCTGATGCTTATTCATAAAATTTCTGAAACAAAGAAAATCAAGATTATTCATTACAAATAAGCAGTTCATATAAAAAGATATGGCTAATAGCACATATTGCACCTCAATTATAATGAATATACTTTTAAAAAGGAGATGGACTTTTAACTGCTGAACTAGCAAAACTTTTAAAGTGTGATAATACATAGTGTTGACAAAAGATACAGGGAAAACCACCACAGATATACATTTTGGCATGGGAATAAACTCCACGCAGTATACTCTTGGGATACATTTGGTGAAGATCTGTTAACCTTGACATATGTATAACCTGTGGCCCAGCAATTTCTTTACTAGGAGTTTATTCTAGATTTGTACACATATATATATATGTAAATGTGTGTGTAAAAGTTGTAACCTGCTGGATTCATAAAAAAATGGAGTTAAATGCCCATAAATGAGTCTGATAAAATAAGTTATTATATAGCCTGTATCATATGAAACATTGTGAAGTTTTACAAAAGAATAAATAAGATCTTAATATATAACATTTCTGGCCCTGGTTCCCTGTGTGATTGCTTTCTTTACATTCACCTCTTTCCATCACTCACTTGCTCTAGCCAGCCTGCCTTCTTCCCATTGCCAGATATGGTCACCCCTCTTCTAGGGAGGATCTTCCCCAGCCATTCATGTGGCTTACTCTCCACTCTCATTCAAATGCCTCCTTTGCAAAGGTCTTTCTTGTTCATCTGGACTAAGGTGACTTCTTGTCACACACTCTCTCCTTACCTAACTTTATTTTTTTCCACAGTCTTTAGCAGTATCTGCCCTTTTGTTTTTATCTGTTTGCCTATGGTTTATTTCCTCCCTGAGTGTAACCTCCATGTGGGTAGGGGATTTTATAGGTTTTACTTAATACTGCTTATTGAGTACCTAAAACCATACCAAGTAAAGAAAAAGCATTTAATAAATAATTGTCAAATAAGTTGTTGCACCCATATGGAAAGATGTTCAACATATATTGTTAATGGAAAAGAAGCAAGTTGAATAAAAGAATGTAAAGTATAATTTTCTGACTAAAAGGGGGTATATAGAGTATTTCCTTTTCTATGCAAGGGAAATTTAAGAAGATACAAGAAACTTAATAGATTTCGCATTTGTTTGTTTACCTTAGGGACTAGAAAGTAGAGTAATGTATGTTCTTCTGGACTTGAGAGACAATTTAAAAACATAATAAATGGTCTCATAAAAATTATAGTCAGGAAATATGTCTAGATTGCCTAAATTATGAAGCTCAGTTAAGATAATCTGCATAATTCAAGCAAATTATTTAACTGCCTTTCAAAGATTTTTACATTGTGATTTGAAAATGTCTAAATTCTTTGTTATTTATACCACTAAGCAATCAAGAAAATTTCCAGTAGTCAAGTAGATACTTAATTACTTTTCTAAGTTTTAAGTCCTTAAGAATATGGAAAATTATTATTCAGTTTATGTAACACATTTTTCTTCCCATCCAATAGGAGAAACTTCTGTCTTCACATAAAACAATCTATCACTATATAAATCTATTCTAAACACAATTTAAAATGTGACACTAGTTGTGATTAGAACAGAGTAGAAATAAACATTAAAAAATAAAGCAATGAACACAAAAAAGCAATTCATTTCACGAACTCTTATCTATCCTATACATGAGCTTATCAAAATGAGCTTAACACATCTGCTTAACAAAGGTGACTTAGCAGGTTACCATGCCCTGAAGAAACACAGAGCCTAGTGAGAGAGACAATCCCAATGTTCACAGAATAATAGGTTAAGCAACAGAAGTATAGATACAGAGCTAAGGTAGAAAGAGACAGACTGCTATGTGTTTCCAGGCAGCAGCTACAGATGGAAATAATCATAATGCAATAAACTTAATCAATGAAATTTCATTTCATTTGATAGATGATAGAAATGAAACTTTCAATCCATTATTTATATTTGTAAAACTCATTCAGATATTTCCTTATTGGCATTTTCAATAGATTCACTCTAGATTAGCAAATACTTTATTGTGGCTTAAGGAATGAACATATATACATAAGTACATTTTTTTGGTAAATGTGTTCTCTTAAAATTTTCTTACCTCTAAAAATACAACAAATATTATATAAAATTTTTCTTGTGTTAGTAAAGAAAAATACTGGTTAAAATTTACATCTCGTAGTGAGACATAAAACCAAAATAGATGCAAAACTAAAGAAGTCTGAAACTTCACTATTAGGTGAATATGCACGAAAAGGATTTACACGCTGCCAAAGATACTTTTGTTTTGTAATAAATTTAAATAAGATTTTAAAGTATGAGTCCTAAGTTTTATCTTAGGATACAGAATAGAAATGTACAGAAATCCCTAATTAACTATCTGTTTCTGCTAATGGAGAATTACCACCAAACACAACCTACTTACAAGAGAATTCTATTTTAGAAATCTTCAGCTTTGTTTACATTTTCTTCAGTTCTAAACACAAAAGTCTATTTCTTCACAGTCCAGTTATATGAGCTTGTTTTTCAAACTTTCACTACATTCTAGGTGAAAAAAATAACATAATAACATGTAAATATAAAAATGTATGCAAAAATTGTGATACACAACACCACAAGTAAAAAGAAAGACTCACCTACTAGTACAGAAAGACTAAATGAAGATATTCTGTTTACCAAAAGTCTAGCTGTTACTATTTGGAGCAGAGGCCTGGCTTACCTCTAAATTTAGCTTCTCGTTCTACACTATAATCTGCTCCTGTGAGGGTCAGCCTTTATAAGGCACTCACTGAAGCCCTAGCTGAGGAGAAGCAAGGGCACTTTGAATTAGAAACTGTGCCAGTTTAACCCTCACAAAATAACAAAGACAATTCTATTAGGCCAATGTTAAAACCTTACTTTTATTAGACTATATGACAATGTACAAATTGAAATCAACTAAAAATATGTAATTAAAAAAAATCAGAGTTTAATGGATTCCTCAAAGTCAAATTTGTCTGGGGTACAACCATAATACATCATGAAGATCTGGCTACCATTCAGAAAACTATAAGCCAAACACACACACACAAATGAAACAGCAACATGGGTTAGAACAGCATTGAAAACATTAGGTGTCAAGCGGTAAAACAAAATGAATTTAAGTATTTCACATGTCATTTAAGAGAGTACATTTCTTAAATATTCTACAAGATTAAAAAAAGACTATTAAATACCAAAATGATCCAATCAAATATCAGAAATGAGGTACTCCATTAATAAACATCTTTGACTAATTTTATTTATATAAAAATGGAAAAGTTTAATTGAAAGATTTTCATGTAAAATACACTAGATGGGGCCTCCCCGGTGGCGCAGTGGTTGAGAGCTGGGTTGCGAAGCTGCCCGCAGCCTCTGCAGCAAGGGTTCGATCCCTGGCTGCTCCCCGGCCACCGGAGGAGGGTCCCACATGGTGCGCAGACCTCTCCTGCCGCCTGCTGCTCCCCTCAGCAGTGTTCTTTGGTCCTTCTGCCTGCTCTGCTCCCCGCTCTGGCTCTGGTTAATTCTCTCACCCTCCCGCACTTCTGACTGTACCCAGCGCTTGTATAAATAAATAAATAAATAAATGAATCTTAAAAATAAATAAATAAAATAAAATACACTAGATGAATTTCACCCCACTTTACTTTATTAATCTTCTAACTGACCTTGTGTTGTCTGCAGAGTCTACCCTTAAGTCCCAAACAGCTCTGGACCCAAATGTGATATTGGGTCAGTATCATGGATGGGCCTCCTGGCAACTGTGTGCTAATTCTGACAGTTGCACAGCTCACTTTGAGTAGATTGACACCTTGCATATTGACTATTCTTTCTTTCAGGATATTGTTTGAAAATAATCTGATCTACCAGAGAAGAGCATACCTTTCAGTTCCCACAAAGAAAAGACTGTTCTTACCTCATAATCCATATGTTTGGCCTAATATTCTATTCTTGAACCAGACTCTTTGGGTCTGGTTTATCTTTGAACTATGATAACCTGCCTTATATAACATGTTATGGTACTAATATAGGCTAGGATATAATAACTATGCTATTTAAACAGCCTCAACTTCATGAAAATGTATGTTCTGAAACAGGGATCATAATTTTTCTGTAAAGGGACAGAGAGAAAATGTCTTAGGATGGATGGGCCACATAGTCTCTGTTCCAACAACTCAAATCTGCTAGTACAACCTGAAAGAAATCATACATAGTATGTAAACAATGGTCATGTTTGTATTCTGATAAAACCTTATATACAAAATTAGTTTTGTATATTGCTGTTTACCAACTCCTATTCTAGAATAGAGTATCCAATATAACTGTCTGTGATGATGGAAAAGTTCTAGAGCTACAATAACATGGTAGATGCTAGGCTCATGTACTGAGCCCTTGTAGTTTTCTAAATGGAAGCCCATGTGGCTTGTGTGACTGGGTAACTAAAGAATTAGTGGCTATTTATTTTGTTGGGCAAATTGGTCTAGGGTATTCCTAAGGCCAACAAACAAATATGATAAAAAAGTGAAAATGCATCTTAAAAAAGATTTTTTAAGTTAATATTTTTCAAATAAAGTAGCTCTGAGGAACAATTATATGGCTACAGAAAGAAAAGGTACTATATACTTCATAGTGAAACTCTCTATATGCACTAATTACTGAAAGCAAGGAAAAAGACTTTTAATTTCAAGATAATAAAAATTGTAAGGCAGCAAGCTCCTCAAATTATAATGTTTTATAACAATACAGAAGCACTAGCACACAAGACTTGAGAGACAATTGAGTCATTTCACTGTAACAGTTTTTTGTAAATGTCTTTGTGTTTAGTAGCAAGTTTTAAGAATTGTTTTATTCTATATTCCAAATGAGTGAAATAATCTACTATAAAAAGAGGAAGCTAAAAACTTTCCATAACTATAAATTATTCTTCTCTCCATTAAAATACAAAGTGCAAGAACAAACATCACACAATTCTCTACAGAAAATTGTCATATCCAAAAATCACTTGGGTTGATAACACTGTAGTATCATCCTCTCAAAAGCAAGAATAATTAAATTGCTCTAAAAGTTTAAATTATTAACACTCTAAACCAATAAAACAAATATATGCCTCAATAACACCATACAAATGCTGCCCACAATCCTCTAATATCTTCATCAAGCTTTTTTTTAAAAAAAAAGATTTATTTATTCATGCATAGAAGAGCCAGGGTACAGGCCAGATGTGCTGGAGGGTGAGAGGAGTCACCAGAGACAGAACAGGGAACATAACAGGCAGACTGATGAAATACACTGCTGAGGGGAGCAGCGGGCGAGACAGGAAAGGACTGCTACGCCATGTGGTTATCTTGCAGGCTGGCAGGGATTGAACCTATGCTGCAGAGGCTGCAGACCACCTTACAGCACTGCGCTCAATCGCCTGCGCCACCAGGGGAGGCCCTCATCAAGCTTTTTTAAAATTCTCTCCATAATCAAGATCACTTTGCCTCTACAAAAAGCTTCATTATACCCCTTAGCAAATTCTATGTAAATTTTAGTACTTATAATTGAAAAAGATTGAAACAATTTAAAATAGCTGTTTCTAAATAAAATCAAATATTCCTTTCTTTGAAATAAAAATATTACTATTTACTCATATCCCCTTCATTCTTATTTTGAATGACAGAAAGGGACAAACATATCTATCTTAAAAGGCACGAATCATTAATAATTCTCTACTCAAAAATTTACAAGTATAGTTTTCAGTGAGGAACATTAATGGTGGAGTCTTAAGCTGCTAAACAGCTACTTTTTAAAGAAAAAAATCATCAAAGCTCAAAGGAATTGTGTTGAGAAAAAAGTCCTAAGCGTTAACTATATTAACCTAAATCTTTCTTAAGAAAAAGGCATGATAAAATTTTCATAATAACATTTCTAAAACTATTTAGCATTTTAAACTTATTATTATAGTAATCTAATTCTGAATGCTGGTTTTTCCTTTACAACCTTTTTATATAAAGACAGTCATATGTTACTAATCTCAACAAAGTTATTTTAAAAAAATTTTAAGTATAAATTAAGTCCTAAAAAAAATTTCACCCATTTATCAACTCATGCCTTCTACTTAAAGCAATCTCTAAAAAGTCCCCTTGGGCATATACATTCCCTTTTTTGCCCTTATACTTTCCCCAGATGGAATCTCTCCCACATTCTTCCCTGCCCCCACCAACTGACCAGGCTTATTCAAACTTCCAGATGGTCTAATCTTGATGTCATTTTTGTATCAACATTTTGAAAAACACAAACACATACACACTACACATATTGTAGCCTATTTTGGTTTTTAGAAAACTCATTCTTTCAAATATAAAAGAGTTTTTATAGTAAAATACCTGAAAACTTCTGCTCTAGATAAGTTAAGACCTTTAGAACCGTTGTTTACAAGACAACACGATTGCAGTAATGATTGTAAACATATAATTCCAGTTGTAAATTACAAAGACTTAAAGGAAATGTCCAATACTTAAATGTCTGGTTGTAGTTAAATATATTTATTAATTTATCAAGTATTCTGCAGAAAGCTTATTGTGTGTCAGCATTATACTAGAGCAATGGTCACAAGGGTTATTTTGTTCCCCATCCTGCACCACCTCACCCGCATTCCAGGCCATTTGGCAATGTCTTAGAGACATTTTTGTTTGTCAGGCTGCGGAGGTAAGGGGGGAGAATGAAGAAATTTTGCTACTGAATTCTACTAGGTAAAGGCTGGGATGCTGCTAAATAGTCTACAACGCATAGGAAGAAACCCCTCCCAACAAAGGATTATCTGATATAAAATTTCTGTAGTGCCAAGTTTGACAAGTACTACATGCAATGGTGGGTAGAACCAGAGATGGTCCTTGCTTTCAAGAGATGAAAACTGTGCATATAATTCTAAATATACCAGAGCAGTGAGCAGGTGGATACTTTACTGAATGACTTGATTCTATTTGCCAAACACTGATGTCAATTTAGAGAAAACAATTTATCACTGAGAGGCTTGCCATAACTAAATCAAAAGTACAATTAGTATGTACAAAATAAATACTCTTCCCAGTCTTTGATACTATTAGATGTATTGCTGTGTGGATATTTTCTGTGATATTCTGGGGGAAAGTGGAGGATGCAATAATGTGGAATTTGAGGAGGGAGGTAGGAGACAAATTTTTCCCTTTGCTTAAGACTGCAATAATGAGAATAAAAAGACAAGGAAAGGTGGAACCTTAAAATACAATGTTATTGAAAAATTAAATAGTGTAATTTTTATGACTTGTAGAAAACAATTACAGGCTAAGTAGAAACAGCAAAAACACAAATTCTGTATACATGACATAATTTTAGCTATATAAAATTCACTAATACGTAACACAGTCAACATAAGCAGTGGGTTCAAGCAGCATTTTACTCTTCCTAGCTTAAACTTATCATATTTTATATATGTATATGCATATGTTTTATATCTATATCTATATATTTATATATATAAATATCTATATAGCCAGTATAATTAGAAAATTGTATGCTTAAATGAAAAAATATTTAACCTCTTCCAGCCTTTTGGAATTAATTCCTAAGTTCAATCAAACTAAAAATAGTCACAAGAATTATTATTTGTTCATAAGAGAGACATACCACAGAAACTAAATACCACTCTCTACTCTTAATCAAATGACATAAAAATCACCTTGGAGACAATTCTGGCTGAACTTGAGATAATCTGAGCACCAAAATAATAAAAAAAAAGCAACGGATAATATGCCATTGAATAAAAAACAATCTGTAGATCTATAAACATAACTTTCATTTTAGAGAAAGCAAATGTATCAGTGCACAAGGGAAAAGGGAGTAATTGGGCATAAGGGAAAGGTTTTCTTTCAGTGGAAAAATAATAGAGAAGGAAAGGAGTTGGAAAATCAACATTTTGCAATTATCATACCAAAAATTTGATTCTTATAAGACTTGCCAATGTGCTAAATCTTGTGTGTGTGTGTACGTGTGTGTATACACATGCGCATGCCCAGGTAATTGCAGGATATTAGCCTCAAAGCATCTTCACATAAATTGCACAAGGAAAATTCATAACTGCACAATGAGAAACAAGGTAACACCTTAACCAAAAGACAACCAGTACCACTAAGGACAAGATATCAAAAAAATGCATGACTTGAATCTAATCACCCAGAAACAAATGTGTATCTAGGGGCACTTACCAAAACAACTGGTCTGTGTTCTTTTTTTTTTTTTTTAAAAGATTGATTTATTTATAAATACAAGAGCTGGGTACAGGTCAGAGATGTGGAGGGGTGAGAGGATTCACCAGAGACAGAATGAGGAACAGAACAGGCAGATTGACTGAAGGGAGCAGCGGGTGAGTCAGGAGAGGTCGGCTGCACCATGTGGGTTGCTCCCTGGCTGGCCTGGAATTGAACTCACGCTGCAGAGGCTACAAATTGCTTCACAGTGCGGTGTTTAACCCCTTGCGTCACCTGGGAAGCCCTGGTCTGTGTTCTTTAAAAATGTCAAGGTATTAAATAAACAAAGAATAAAGAACTGTCAGATTAAAAAAAGCCCAAAAGGACATTACTAAATGCAGTTTGCAATACTGGAGTGAGTTCTGTATTGGGGGAGATAATATAAAATACATTACTGGGATAATTGATGAAATTGGTGTATAGACTATAGTAGGAAGTATATAACTAAGCTAAATTCACTGAATTTTACTACTACATTGGTTCTGCATGAGAAGTATTTTATTCATAGGAAATACACACAAATCATATGGGATAAGTAACAAGAAGTAAAGAATATACAATCTACTCTCAACTGGCACAGAAATCAAAGCAAATCTCTATGTATAGGACCATGGAGCAAAGGCAAACATTGGTCTTCCTACATATTTTAGGAAATGAAGTTGGGCAAGAGGAACAACTTACGGAGGTAAAAAAGCCCACAAATCTGAACTGGGGTGGGGGGCTGAGGGTGGGGTGACTACATTTTCTGGGACTAACAGGAATAAAGCTTGCCACAAAGAAATATAAAACTTTCTATATTTTTCAGAATTTGGCCAGCTATGAAGTAGGAAATAACCTTGCTGTATTGAGCACACAATCTGGGTGGGGGAAGACTCAATTCTTGATTTGAAGATGTTTATAATACATTATTCTGGTTAATGTATTGCCTTGTGTTTGGATGTCCTGGGTACAAGATGACTTTTAATGCCCTTACTGCTACATCAGAGGAGGGGGTTCTTTATTCTTCACATTCATAAACTTCAAAAGTCCTTGGCATAAGTGAGCTATGAATTGCTTAGCCACATTCTACACTACCTACATTATTTCTGCCATGGGAATAGTCTTCTACATTACAGCCTTGATTGAAGAGAAATGCAGAAGCATGTAAAATGAGACTAAACATTACAAAAAATCACCATTATGGAAAGAATAAAGTTAACAGCTAAATTAAAAATATGTGCAGGCACACAAAATAAGACATGAGGTGTTTAAAAGTAAGTTCTAACCACTAATTTAAAACAAATACCTAAAAGAAAAAATTAAGATTCCTGAACAGAAAAGGTTTTTAATGTTTTAAAATAAGTCTTATTTTTCTATATAACCTAATTAATTAAAAATACATATTCCAGAAGTTACCCATCAAATTAATTTTTCTTCAATACAGGATAAGTATACATTAAACTAATATTGGTGTTATGCACCAAACTCCCTTTTGATTAATAAGTTTATAAACTCCTTTTAGAATTTTCTCTACTCTACAGGACATTCTTTCCATTATCTTCAGTGATGAGAAATGTAATTGTTTGGTGGAGGATTTAATTTTCGGAAACCACCAGAGGTAACTCAGTCTAATCTGCTGCAAAAAGACATTTTGAAGTTAGTCAGTATGTGTGTTTCAACATATAACATACCATAGACTCCTAATGTATGCTCTTTTTGTGCATATTTTTTAATAAAATATTGAATCAAAAATAAAAAGCTGAGTAGTAACAGTACTTTTAAAGGAGTAAGCCTGATTTTTGTGTAAAGCATTCTAAGGCGATAATGTACTTTTCAAAAAGCAACTTAAAATATTTATTGGTCAACTGAATTACCAATAGAGTAAATATATACCCTCATAAGGTGATGAATTCTAGGGTCCATACTTACCAAGTTATGGTTTTATATTTTCATTGTTTATTTATCTCATTAATATGTGGTCACACAATTTATGTATTATAAAGCATACCACTTGACTATTTACTAAAGACATAAAAAATATTAATACCTGTCATAGAAAAAATGTTTTAACACAAGTCCTTAAAAATCAAAGATTATAAAACCATGCACACTGTTGAAAAATTAGAGGAAAACATGGAGAAAAAGTTCCTGTATTTCTGATGTTCACTAATGACAACTGAACACATATTAACATATAGTATAATCCTCCATTTTTTCTGGGGGGGGGCATACATACTTATAGAAAAAATCATCTTTTCTAAGATTACACCAATAGGCATATGTGCATTTCGAAAATGAGTTGAATATTTATGTTGAGTATCTAGTATGTGCCAGACCTCTATCAAACATTCCATGCAGCCTCACAAACATTCACTTGTAACACTGATGGAGGATGATAAAATGGGGAAAGGTATGGATATATGGGGGCAGACAGCACATGGGAAGTCTGTACTATCCTCTTAATTTTGCTGTGAACCTAAAACTGCTCTAAAAAAAAGTCTTTACAGACAGGGAATTGTGTTAAATGCTAGAAAATAAGTCAGTAATTTACTGAAGTGAGTTTTATTAGATAATACTGATGGGAGACTTTGACTACTAATTCAAATGGGAAGTTTGAAGATAAATGATTAAGGAAAGGGGCATTAAAATGTGTTCCTCTCTTCACAGTATTTTATTTTATTTTTATTTTTATTTTTTTTTGCTTGGAGCAACATCATGTCCAAACAGTAATCTATTTTCAGTTAATCAACAAAATAATCATCAAGTATTTACTGAATAACTACAAAATGCTATGGGATGTACAATAGATCTATAGGATAAGGAGTTCAGAAACTGTCTTCACAGTACTTTAATCAAGGAGAGAAAAAAAGAATCTTCTAGGAAAAAAAACACCCTACGTTGGCAATCAGCAGAGAACTTTGCTTTTTATCAACTGTTTAAAAAACATGGTAATGGACCTTTAAGAAACAAAAGGTGGTGATGGGCAGGAGTTATAACATATCTCCTCAATGTTGAGTTCTTTCAACTAAGCTACTTCTGCCTCTATCCTCCCAGGAAGGAACCTTCTCAAGCTTATCAAGCCATGAAGTTCTATTTAAAGGTACACATACACACAGTTATATATGATACACACACAGAGTTATATATGATACACACACAGTTATGTATGATACATGTGTCTATTTCATGAGAGCCTAGGACTTATTTGGGACATTATGCTATGTGATGGAACAGTATATGGAACTATATACTCCCCGTCACAATTCTATAGGAGTGAACCACATAAAAAGAGAAAAAACAAAGACCACTGCAAACTATAAACGCTCTCAATATACTTTTGAAAAAGAGTGAACCACATAAAAAGAGAAAAAACAAAGACCACTGCAAACTATAAACGCTCTCAATATACTTTTGAAAAAGGTTCAGCCATACAACGAATCATTCCTTTGTAGGGCCTCCCTGGTGGCTCAACAGTTGAGCGCTGGGTTGTGAAGTTGCCCGCAGCCTTTGTGGCGCTGGTTCGATCCCCGCTGCTCCCCGGCCACCAGAGGAGGGTCCCACATGGCGCACAGACCTCTCCTGCCGCTCGCTGCTCCCCTCAGCAGTGTACTTCGGTCCTTCTGCCTGCTCTGCTCCCCGCTCCTCCGGCTCTGGTGAATTCTCTCACCCTCCTGCACTTCTGACTGTACCCAGAGCTTGTATAAATAAATAAATAAATAAATAAATCTTAAAAAAAAAAAAATCATTCATTTGTACTCACATGAATGTATCAAAGATACATCTGGAACTAGTCAATAGGAAGCAGCAGGGACCTATTAGACAAGTTGCATGATGTTTACTTTCTAGCATAAGAAGCTTTGATCCACACAAAGCTGCATAAACATCTGGCATTGAGTTAACAAGAATTCAGTGTCCAGTATGTTAAAATACATTACATGATGCATTTGAGTTGCAGTTGTGTTTAGCAATTTTTTAATAATTAAATGTGCTTTTACTTTTTAACTTATAGCTGGTATCTGTGATACCATGGAACACTTTGAAAATCACAGCTCTAAACCCAGACCCTCATCAAACACCCTGGTAAGCCTCAGAGATATCTCAACGGTTGCCTGAGGTCAAGCGTTCCATTCTCACATTGGTGATACAGCAGATATCAAAGGAGAAAAATTCCAGCCCATCTGGTAACTTACATACATGGGAAGTCAAGGCTAGAATCTGATCAACTCAGTCTTTACTGGATGTCCTTTCAACCAAAGTCACTGCATTCTGACAGCTAGCTTTTTCATTATTTGCCTCATAGATTTTATGGTTTACAATTAGAGGAAAGCATAAATACTAATTTTAAAGTCTAGTTCAGCACTTGGATAAACTGAATTAGCATATGTTATCTCCAAAATGCCAAACAGTTCTTGGAATTTTATTAAGGAAAAAAAACTCTTAGTTAGAAGATTTAACAAAAATCCTGCCACTTAAGGACATAAATAGTAGGAAATTTATGGCACCATGGTTTCCAGTGCTACAGGAGTCTGTTGTCAAACTGTTTCCTGTGAAGGTTTAACTTGAATAAAAACACAATCTTCACACTCTTAAACACCAATGCTACATCCCTTTCCTCTAGCCAGCAGTTTCATCTGTACCATCAACTCGCGGTTCTCCTTCCTGTTTATAGTAACTTCATTCTATTATATATACCAAGAAAACATGTCATGTTCTTTTTTTCTTAGAAATGATCGTAAATCCAGCAAGCCATCGAGGTTAGTTTGAAAAAAACTTAAAGTCCTTTGTGTTACTATACAAAGAAGAGGAATGCAATAGAATATCATAGTGGCTAATGATACATCCTTTAGGGTACTTGAGTTAGTATCCCTAATTATTACTCACCCCTGTGTAGTGGTTTTTTTTGAAATTTATTTAGAAGTCCTCACAAAAAAGGACATCTAATAATTATTTTTAAAGTCCTCATCTAACAAAAAATAATTTGAGACATGATGCAAAACCATAATTCTACATCTTACAGATTTAAATTGTTTTCCTATCAAAATACTCATATTTCTATAATTAAGAATTCAAGTCAAAGGATTATACCATCTTTAATGTTAATGTTGATTGCTATTTTTTGTATATGTTACTGTATTTTTGTTCTTTTTTGATATAAATTAATAATAAAATCAAAGGATACACCTGACATTAAAAATTTATAAAGAATGAAAGCATTGTTATTTTGGCATTTGCCAAAAGAATGGTTCATTCAGTGAGTTTACTTAAACCTTTATTTTCAAAGTGATAGTTTGTAAGTAAGACTATCACAACATTTTTGGCTCTCTTCACTTAGCATATGCTAAATTTAGAACAGGTCAAATCATTCCACTTGGCACCTAACTGCCCTAAAGATCTTTAGCTAAGTCAAGAAACACAGAGCTTCAATACAGAAATCAGAGTGCGCTAAGAATGAAAAGCATTTTTGTACAGGCTTTGCTAATATAGGTAGATGTTTTATATATATATTTTTAATTTGGAACTTATTTTAAATTCATATTTTTTCCCTAATAGATTCAAAGGAAAAATGCTGTAGAAATGCCTAGTGACAACTACAAATCTGCATTAAAATAATACATGTAATTCTAACTATTAAATTCCTGAGGTAGATCTCTCAGGTTTGATTGTTTTAGCAGTGTCTTTATTTCAATTATCAATAAAAGTATCAAAAACACTAGAGCAGATCAATAGAAAAAAAATCAAATTGAGAGAATGATGAGTACTAAAATCCCTTTAAAATTAAATGTGGATCAGAGATTCAAAATAAATTTCACAAAGAATTTCCTACTCATTGTTGAGCTGTTTTGGATATTTATTCATATTCTAACTATACTGAATGAATCGGAAAACATTTTGTATTCAAAGACAATAAATACAAATTTTAAGTGTATTTTTTTTTCTGATTTCTTATGTCCATTATCAACTTTCCCGCTACTACCAATACTGAAGATACTGGTTTATAATTTTTAATTTAAACATGGAGTACCACATTTTGTAAATTAGTGAGATAAAGAACACATCATCCAAGTGTACTTTAAAATATAACCTACTTTTAAGATTTTAAAAAGTTGGCATATTAAGGAAAACATACCTTAGAATGAATCAGTGTCAGTATGGTCAATACTTATTTTTCAAATATTTACAATATTTTATGATAGAGCTGTTTTCTTGAGGGTTGTTCTCACTGGGCAGCTATCCATTTTCTGGCTCAGCTGCCCATATATTCACCAATTCTTTCAGACTCATTTTCTCCACGAATCAACCTTGCCACTGAGTTCCACACATTCTGGATCCACATTTGTGTTTGCAAGCTCTAACTGGGGACTGGAGAAGGTTTTGTTGAGAGGTCATTTGAGTTGAGAAGGATCTGAATAAAATTTGATGCAGTAAAAGATGGAAGAGGGTTTTCCAGGAGCAAGGGAGGTTGGGTGGATAACAACATTGTTTAAATAAAGCTGAATGATTGGCAGCCAGACTGCAGGCTAGGAAAGTTGTGAAAGGTGCTTGCTCTGAAAGGCTGACAAGAGCAGGGTAGGGCTAGATGATTACTTTAGATCCTGTTGTTTTAGGGAATGCCCTCTTCTCCAGGAGCAGAGTATGAAACCTCAAAGACAAAGACTATGTCTTATCCTCTGCGATTCCTTGAACATAACAGATGCACACCAAGCTCTTTCTTATTTACATAAAAAACAATGCAAATCCTGAGATAAAAATTATTGGAATTATATCTTTTAGGAAAAAGTCTCTCTTTAAAAATAATTTTTATCTTCCAAAATGTAGGATGATGGCTTATGGGTACATATGCATGACTATACAATTTTCACTTTGAAATGATTTAACAAGGAGGCATATAATTGTGTTATTCATATGCTTCCCAACTGTACAAATGTAACAGAATTGGTCCTAAAAATAATGCTTCATTTTTATATAACATTTTATAGTTCACAGGGTATCCTTAAAGATCCTCAAAATCACCCTGTAAGTTTGATTAGTATCTCTATTTTTCAAAAAATGAAGAAACTAAAAAGGCAAGGGAAATTGCCTTGAAAAATCACAGAGGCTGGAGGTTGCAACCAGGAGCCAGGTCTAGGGCCAGGCTTGGCTGTGTCTTGGGACCATCCACAATCATTATCTCCCAGATCAGAAGAGGCTGCTTAGCCGAGCAGCTTTACTCCACAATCAAAAGACCAGGAAGAGAGTTTACCCAGAGGCTGATGAGTGTAGTTTGAAGAGCAGCTTTGTCTGTTGGGTCTAACAAAATTTCACAATAGATAACAAAATGACAAGAGAGAATAATACCAATTTTCTAGCTTTGAAGTATTTATTGAGAAGGTAAATGATACCCTTTTCCTTCTGATGTAGAACTAGCTTTCTATTTTTAATTACTGGAACAGTTTTATTATACTCAGAAGCACCAACATAAAAGTTTTAAATTCCAGAGTGATATATCTAAAATAAATATGCAAACAAAACAAAAAATAAATAAAATAAATACGAGCTGAAGTTGGATATAAACTAATGTGTGCTTTGACATTATCTGGCATCGATAGTAGACTGGCTACATTGTCCTCAGACATTGTTAAGACTTGGTTTTAAAGCTTTATTACAAACTGAAAAAAAAAATAAGAAAAAAAAGAAACCTTCAAAGTCTAGAAGACATGTTGTAAACGAAACAAAAAACTACACATTGGCCTTTGGGGAAACGTTAACATTTAATAAGTCCAAACTATATAAAATAAACAAACATAAGACATATATGTTATGAAGTTATAAGGTAAACAATTCTGAAAAGGAACCTTGCAGATACAACCTGCTACTGACTTTCCTACATTAGTGCACTTATCCTAATAATATTGATACTATTTACAACACTTTTGGTATGCTTTTTGGAAATGACTTCTGGAATGAGGTAGTTTATGAAACACAGAAGAAAACCAGTATCTTCACTTCATTCACATCTTGATTTTCTAAGTTAAGCTAAATATATGTGCACCCCTTGTTCAGACTTGTCTACAGATTACCTTTTCAGTCTCTAAAAATGATGAAGGTTTGCTGCCAGTAAGATATTCATAAGCCTGTGACACAAGCACTGAGAAATGCCACCTACCTTTTAATTTTGTGGAGAAGATAAAATGTGATGTGAACAGTTTATGGAAGTGCATTGTTCATGAGACAGTCTTTTGCAGATTTAGGCGTAACTGTTTTAACATTCAAATGAATTGCATAAACTAAATTCCAACTATAGAGAAAGATCTTTTGTATTCATGTTGATTTTCTTATATTTTGTTAAAAAAACAAGAATTTCTAAAACTGCAATACTTTCAAAATTTCCTTTTCAAAATTTCATTACAGAAAATTTCAAGCATCTAAAAGTAGAACAGAATGAAGAAATCAATGTACTTATCACCCAGTTTCAATCACTCACAACAGGCAACTTTGTCTCATTTATACTTTTACTCAGCCCCTGTCCCTCATTGTCACACATTATATTGAAGCAAATCTGATGTCATGATTATTCCCTCCTTTAATAATACATTTCTAAAGAGCAGGGATCTTTTAGAAATATAACCATAATTTTCATAGCTGAAAGGAAATATTCCTTAAAATTAAATCTCTTACTCAGGAAATGTTACTTAAGTCTAAGAAAAGACAAATATCAAGGAAAAAAAATTCCAATAGCTCTGAGTCCCCAAAATTAGCTATTCCCCTGCAATAAAAAGGAAACAGTATTCTCTTGAAGCAGAGAACTGGAGGTCAGGGGCTTTAATGGGGAATTCAGAAATGGCATTCAAATTCTGTAACATGTAACATGCACAAGAGCCTTTTTTTTTTTTTTTTTTTTGGTTGATAGCATTTATCAGAATGTGAAGCAGTTTGAGACCTAAAACATTTAAAGACCTTCTGCCCTTGGTTATGAATTTGTGTGCTTATTGTCACATCACCTCACACTGCCAGGAAGGATTAGTCAAGTAGGGAAACAAATCCACCTAAAATAATGTAGAGACCAAACTGAATTGAACTCCATATGTACTGAGCATACCTGAGGTGCAAGGCCCTGGATTACAATCTGGAGAAACAAAGGTAAAATAGACCTAGTGAATTTATAATCTAGTCAAACTAACAAAATGAAAAAGATCTTGATTTAGATATTGTCGATTCAAAGCAAAGAAGCAATGATGCTAGTTTCGGGGAGGAGACAGTAGGCTCTTAAGGGAGGAGAGATATGGAGGATGTCCATAATTGTTCCAGCAACTCCTTGTAAATATTTTACTTATCCCCCTTGCTGAGGGACATGAATAAATGAGTTTATTAGTGTCTGTGCTTCCCTCACCAGCTGGGGTGGAAGAAGTAATCCTGAATGTTGGAGGGAAGAGGTTACATTTAAGCAGTATTGTGAGTGTCAAGCAGTTCATCAGATCTGGGGTGGAGAAAGACTCAGTGAAGAGGGAAGGGAGGTCATTCCAGGAAGCAAAAAACAGGAACAAAGGGGTGGAAATTACTGGCAAGTTAGGGAAACAGCAGAGTGGTGCCTTAAAGCAGAGCCTGTGGGAGGGGCTGGCTGACTGGAAATGCTGGCTGGGACTAAAACTTGGAGCCTTCCAGGACCTGGGTCTCTATTCTGTAGCCAGTAGAAAGCCATTGACCTGTTGCAAGTCAATCAGTTTTGTGTTTATAGAGTATGCCTCACCCTTGTGTGGATGATAATTGTTCAATGTTTACTGGACTGGCAATTCCTTGAGTTGGTTGGATGGTGTGAGGTGAGAGAAGCAGGCTAGTTAGGAATCCACTGCAACAGGTCAGGAGAGGTCTAGGGTGGTGCAGCAGAAGAGAGATGAAAGGGCACAGAATTTCAGAAATTATTCTTTGAAAGAAGAAAAAAGAAACAAAAGAGACCAAAACATAACACAAATTCCATTACACAGAGGCAAAGTGTGTGTTAGGATGCTCTCATTTCTATTACAAAAACAAAGAAACAGTGGTAATACGCTTACAACACATAAAATAGTTCAGGGTGGATATGAGAGAAATAGAAGCCATGGTTTTAGGGCATGAAAAAGGGATTGGCAAAAGAAACACAAGGGAGATTTTTGTACCTCTGGCAAACTGAACCAAATGAAGTGTTATCTCTTGGCTGAGTAAAAGAATACATAATCCTCCCCATTACTGCCAAGCACTGAGGCAGAGAAAAGCAGAAAGAGAAAAACTTTTGGATACAAATCTAGGTTCCAAATTTGATACTGACTCTACCTAACTGCGGGAGCATAAGGCAAATTAAGTTCCTTTAGTTTCTTTCTTTTCATTTGCAGAAATAGGAATAACACTGGAAAATTGCTGGATCAATATAACAATTAAAATAATTCCATACAAAGCATCTAGTAGAATATCTAGCACAGACTAAATACTCAATGAGTAGTGTCTATTTTATTATCTTTTTAATTTTTATTTTATTTTTTTATAGAGGCATGTTTTATTTATTTATTTATTTATTTATTTGTTTGTTTGTTTTGTTTATACATGCACTAGGTACAGTCAGAAGTGCGGGAGGGTGAGAGAATTCACCAGAGCCAGAGCAGGTAGCAGAGCAGGCAGAAGGACCGAAGTACACTGCTGAGGGGAGCAGCGGGCAGCAGGAGAGGTCTGCGCGCCATGTGGGACTCTCCTTCAGTGGCCGGGGAGCAGCCGGATATCGAACCGGCGCAGCAGAGGCTGCGGGCAGCTTCGCAACCCAGCGTTCAACCGCTGCGCCACCGGGGAGGCCCAGTGTCTATTTTATTATCGACAAACTTACTTGATTTGAATACATTCTAAGGATAAGAAAAGTCTAAAGGTATAGCTCATTAGCTAATCTTTTCCCTATATAACTATTTAAAATGTACAAAATGATTGATGTGATCCATCTTATGAATACTATTCATTATATATGTTTCTAGAAATTTAAGCTCATTTATCTGAATTTCTAAGGAGAGGTTAACTTTTGTCTTTAATGTCACTGACCACAAATTTATTAAAGTAATGTATTCACAGAGGACAGCAGGTGCCATAAGGCCTCAAGAAAATAGATAATAAGTTACCAGCCTTGAGGAACTGACAATCCCAGTGAGACAAACAGGTGTGACCTTCAAGTAACCATGGCCCCAATTTGGCAGAAGAGATGGAAATACTGGCAACGACACACCCAATTGTGGCCATGTATTTGGTGTAAGATGGTAAATCACACATGTTAAAGGAGGTTACTCTGTAAGCACTGCCTTAGGTTTCTTCTGTATAATACTGTTGTAAATCAATTGTAACTGTGGCAGTAACAGCATTCTGTGTTACAAATGATTGTCCACTCTCAAAGCCATACTCTTGTCTGAACAGCCACACCATTATTAAATCGTCAAACAAAAGTTTCTTTGTTATACACTGAGATGAATAATTTCAAACCATTTTCATGCGAGATGTTCTGGCTCAGATCTGTCCCAGCCTCTAAAGATGAAGCATTAGAAATGAGAACAGCTGGAGTTTAGGAAAGATTTCTGTTAAAGGCAGGAATAACGATGAACATATTCCAAAATTTCAGAAGTGTTAGTGCTTCAGGGAAAAAAACGAAGGCATAAGGCCAGGGGAAAATGCATTTCATTTCATATACAGCACTGTGGAGAGTGGTGGTGTGGATGCTTAACCAAAAACATCTAGATAATTATTCAAATATTTCTTTTTGATACACATGGGTCTTGGGAAAAACATCAGTATTAATCTGTACAAAAGCAAGTTAAAAACGTAAACACTAATTTCTAAGGAAGCTTTCAGTGACGCCGTAAATATGGATGCGCGCCCTGGAGGAATGACTGACTTCATATTAGCAAGGAAGTCTTGTTTCTAAGCCACAGGAGGGTATACACTTGTTCTTACACCTTTAGCTACCTATGGTCGAAGCTCCAGGTCGCTCACAGAAGGTGAATAAAGACTGGATTAAGAGGCTAATCTAAGGCTATATATAGACAGTAAAACTAATTTAATCTCCGCCCTTTCCTCTCCCCTCCCAATTTCCATAAATCTCAACATCTGAGTTACAAAGAGACTGGCGAACTCTAGCAGAGTGAGGCGGCCCATTCTCCTCCCCTCTCCCAGGCCGTCTCATAAGCGGAGTATTAGTCTAAGTGTAAATTTCCTCCTTAACATCCCTAACAGGCTGCGCAGGGCGAGGAGATTCGGTCGTCTTCCACAGCTTCCACAGAGACCACTGGAGATGACAAGTAGTGATTTGGGGGGCAGGGGGAGTGAGAAGGGCTGAGGCTTGCCAAAGGAAAACTACCTTCCCCCGGGAGTATCCTCGTCACGCGCTCACCTAGCTCGTAATGGGGAGCTCTTCTCGCCACCGCACCCCTAGCCCAGCCATCCAGCCCCAGTCTCTCCGGGAGCCGAATCCGGCGGTGCCACGCACCAGATGTGCACCCGCCACTTCCCACCGCGTGGCCGGCCACGGCCCGCACACTGGCCGGGGTCCGCCCCGGCGGACCAACGTGGCGAGTGCTAGCTAAGTCTTCCCTCCGGGGCACGGATGCCGCGGCACAGGTACGGGGCGGCGAGGAGGCATCCCCACCGAGAGGCAGGAAGACGCCCCAGAAGGCACATGCTTCCTCGCCGCCAGCTTCGGCCCGGGTGGAAGCCCCCAGCAGGACGGCGACCGCGGCTCCCGCAGAACCCCCGCTAGCCCTGCCCCACCTGGGTCGCGCCTCACCTGTCTGAGGAGGTAGCGGCGACGCGCGAGGCTGGAGGCTGCGGCGATTCCGGCAGCGGCTGGAGCGGCTGCAGCAGCGACGGCGGCAGACAATGGAGGAGTGAAGGACAGACACATTGACATCGACACACGGAGCCCGGCGCAGCCCCGCCTCCCGCACCGCCCCCGCCTCCAGCCCGCCCCAGGCCCGGGCCGCGCCACTCTCGGGGAAAGGGGGGGATGCAGCGAGCGTCGGAGAAGTCGACACCCCCTCGACACCAGACCCAGACACATCCATTCCGCGGAGGGACTAGTGAATGTTTCCTGGGTCCAAATGTCTGAACCTGACAGGATACGGGTGGCGAACGTGCAAGAGGAATTTAATCCCCCCCTCCGCGGGGCTCGAGGTGGTGGCGCCTCCTCGGGCAGTTCCAATGGGAGGCGCGGGCTGCCGCCTCCTGCAGCTCCTCCTCCCGCTGCCGCCAATGCCGCGCCGGGGGCGGGGCCTGCGGCCGGGCCTGCGGGGACGGCCCGAGGCTCGCCGGAGCTCGCCCGCTGCTCGCCGGCCCGGGAGGGAGAGGAGCCTTTAGCACTTCCGCGCCGGGCTCCTGGTGTCCAGGTCTCGAGGTGCCCCAGTGCGGCTGGCATTGCTCACGCTGACACGTCTTTTCTTTCCAGCACTTGTAGAGAAACAGAATAACCTTCAAGCTGGCGGGAGCAATGGTTCACATAAAGAAAGGCGAGCTGACCCAGGAGGAAAAGGAGCTGCTGGAAATCATCGGGAAAGGTAGGGGTGCCGCACTGGCACCGGGGCTCTGCCAATCTGACCGGGGGCGGAGAGGGGGGGTGTTGGGGGGGCGTGGCGCAGTCGGGGAGGCGCCCCTTGGCCTGACTGACCCCCGGGCTGCAGTTCCGCGAGGTTAGAGCCTCCCCCGCCCCCCGCCCCCCACCTCCGGGAATGAGCGTTTCTCTCTGGTCTGGGACCCGAGGCGGGCGTAGAGGTGGGGAGGGCGAGGCTTTCAGGGGGATGAGCACAGGTTGCGGCGGTCCGTCCTCTGAATCAGCTCTTGGAAAGATACACATTTCCAGGTCCTGGCTCCGATTATAATTAGCCTCCCCCGGGTGTGGGCCCCAGAATATACATTCTTCAAAACGCCCCTGATGATTTTTACTACGATTCGTCTTGGCCACAGTGGCCTGGTAGTTTTAGGCTCTTAGACGGGTGTCTGAGGGCCGTTTCGACTTCCGGAGGCCGAAAGATCTGGATCCCTGGGATGTCCCCGCCTCCGATTGGGGGTGGAAGGAGCTCCTAAGGAGAACGGTTCTTTAGAGGAGCGCAAAACTAGGTCTGAAATGCGCTACGCTGAGCCCTCTGCGTCCTGGATCTCACCGGCTTCTTTTTGGGAGCCTCTAGAAGCCGCAGGATCCCGCAGAGATGCTAGGAGGTCGGCGTGGCGTCCACGCCCCTGGATGCACTGAGCACTGCTGGGATCGCCTTATCGCGCTCGTCCGCACTTTCCTTTTGACTCTCCCAGCTTTAGCCCCACTTCCGCCGTGGTTTTAGGGAGCGGGACACAGCCTTCTCGGGACGAACTAAAAACCAGTCCCCCCTCCTACCCTACCCCCCCCCCCAGTCCCGGAGTGGAAGAGTCCCAGAGGAATTCTTTGCTAAGTCCCGTTACCTGGCAGGTGACATCAACGTGACTACGTGGCTTCTGCACCGTGACAGCGCGGGGAATGGGGTGCATAAGCTGCGGGCATAGTTAAATGTGGTTGTTTCAAGTTCCAGCAAGAGCTGGCTCCGTGTGCTCTCGCATGGCCAAGAGGGCAATCACTGCGGCACAAAGGCTTCCAAGTTTCCCGTCTTCTTTCTAAGTAGCCAGACTCAAATCTGGACTTCCAGCGAGTCAGGCAGTTTTATTCTTTATACTGACAAGGAAAGTTTAAAGGAAAAAAATAATGGAATTTGAACTCAACAAATGCTGGTGAACTGACTCCTTGCCATTCTGATCTCAACACGTATAAGTTGGTCACAGCTATTTATATAAAATCAGTGTCCTTTGCTTAGAATTGTGGAATTTTGAATTGATGTTTTTGTTTGTTCTGCACCGTTCTGGATAACCTATTTGGCATGGGTGTCTTTCTGTTCTGCCTGTCACCCTGGATAATTTCTCCCTGCCTTTCATGACTCTAGGATTGAGTTCAGCAAACATGTGAATCCCAGCTGTGTGCCAGGTACTGCGTTGGGCAAAAAACAGACAAATGATCAATTCACACTCCGCCAGAAATACAGATTGTTTTTATTCCGTCCAGAGCTATGCTGTTCTCTCAAAAGTCTAAGCTAGTGAACAGCTTTATAAAATGGGTCTCTGAAAGGGTGAGAGAGTGTGTGTGTGTGAAATCCTTGGATATAATCTTAGGTGACCACCATATTTTATTTTGAAGATTAAATAAAACACTGAATTTATTCTGGTTAGTGCTGTACTATTTCTGGGCCCATAACATGCATCAAGTTGCACTTACTACATTTCACTGACTTAATTAGCCCAAGTCTATGAGAAAAGAATGCGATACATTCTTTTTAAATATTTATTTTATTTATTTATGCATACAAGAACTGGGGATAGGCCAGAGGTGGGGGTGTTGGTGAGAGGATTCACTAGAGACAGAGTGGGGAGCAGAACAGGTGGATCTACTGAAATACACTGCTGAGGGGAGCAGCAGGTAAGACAGGAGAGGTCTGCTTCACCATGTGGGTTGGCTCCCTCCCTGGCCTGGGATTGAACTCAGGCAGAAAACTCAGGCCTCAGTGGCTGGTGATAGCTTGATAGTGCTGAGAATTTAACCCCTGTGCCACCAGGGAGGCTCTGATACATTCCTTTTAAATGAAGATCTGTGAGATATCACAGTACTTCTCAAAGAAAAGAAATGGGTAATATGAGGAAAGAACATAGCTAACATTTTTGAGTGTTATTATGAGCCAGTTATAATTTTAAGCTCTTTAGATGTATCCATTTCATCTCGATAAACTAGGAATCATGTTTAAGCAATAACATGAGAGAGCATGGGATGGTAGTTAACCCTAAAGATCTGGTTTGGAATCCTGCAGTCATTTGGTGATGTAGCCTTGGGCAAGTTACTGTTTCTGAGCTTCAGATTCTCCATGTGAAAACTGGTTCCCACATCGCAACATTGTTATGAGGATGAAATGAGTTAGTATATGTAAAGCATTCATTTATTATGCATAAAGCATACTATTTATGTTGGCTGTTAATATGGTAATCTCCACTTTATAGACAAAGATACTGAGATATTGAGAAGTTAGGTAACTTGTCCAATGTCACTCAGGTAGTAAGTTGCAGGGCTGAGATATCAACTGGTCCATAATCCAAGAAATATACTGTACTTGAAAACAGGCTAACCAAGTGATGAAACCAGCCCCAGGTAGCAGTGAATCCTATATTCACCTTGAAAGGCATTGTAATTTCAGCAAAACATAATCTGTCAAGTGATATTGATTTTAAGTTGAACTGTAATGATTTTGTACTTTTGTGTGCATTTAATTTGTAAAATTATTTGGTTTAGGGCCTCCCTGATGGCGCAGCGGTTGAGCGCTGGGTTGCGAAGCTACACGCAGCCTCTGCAGCGCCAGTTCAATCCCCCGCTACTCCCCGGCCGCCAGAGGAGGGTCCCGCATGGTGCACAGACCTTTCCTGCCGCCCGCTGCTCCCCTCAGCAATGTACTTCAGTCCTTCTGCCTGCTCTGCTCCCCGCTCTGGCTCTGGTGAATTCTCTAACCCTCCCATGCTTCTGACTGTACCCAGTGCTTGTATAAATAAATAAATAAATAAATAAACAAACAAATAAATCTTTAAAAAAAATTATTCGGTTTATCGTTGAACAAAGGTGATCAGCAAAATTTTAGATTTGTACTCAAAGCCATTTTTCAAAGCATGTTAGTGGATAGAGTTGTTATTTTTCCCCATTGGCACATTTCTCAACTTCGAGAAGTGCTACATGAGTAGTTTTAGTACTTGGAACTAACAATTTTCAGCCAAGTCTGACCTGTCATCTTATCTTATCTAAAATAAACTTATCAAATATTTGTGTGTCTCCCTTTTGCTAGTCACTGCCCTCCAGAAGTTAAGAAGACTATAGGTGGGAATTACAGACCAGAGCATACAGCTCATTGCTTTTGGATACTTTTAGAACAGTTCCTCCTGAGTGAGTTCACTATTCTATTGATATGGTCTTGTAAATTCTTAGATAACTAATTTTTTTGCAGTGTTTCATAATCCCAACTTAAGGTCATTTTTGCTACAAAGTCTAAAAATAGTTTCAAGTAGAAGAACTTTCAGAAAACTCATGGTTAAATTAAGTTTCAAAACATGTTATAATTAGAAGTCATTAGTTTTAAAATATAGCTGTAACTTTATATCTGATTAAGCCAATATCGACATATTATTCTGTTAAAATTTAGAGATTTTAAATATTTTTACACATAAACATTACAGCAACTAATAAGCCAAACAGTTTTTAAATTCTTAACTTGCACATAGTCCTTAAAGTAATCTCTTTTAGGGGATTCCATTAAATAATTATTGAAACCCATTCATATCCAGATCGCATGGTATTCTGATGGCATACTGGGAGACACAGATTTGTTTCTCCCTTTTTGTTTATTTTGGCTACATTTGCTGGTTTTCAACAGAGACTTAGAGTCCCAATCTGTATATTAGAAATGTCACAATGGATGACACTATGCTGTTCTGAATATAAAATATCTGAGCATTGAATATGTACTAAGGATTTCCTATATGCTCCACATTAGGACATGTTCTATGTACTCTCCAGAGTCCCCTGGAATGGGTACTACTATCTCTGCTTTCTACATGAAGAAAATGAGGGGTTTACAGTAATTGTTCTATTCATGGTGATTCTGAAAGGGCTACCATACAGATAGAAGAAAGGGTAATAACATCGTGAGAACATCTCTCTTAAAATTATGTCTTTGCTAAAATGCTGGTCCATCCAGTTAAGTTGATCAGTCCTACCCTAATCAGGTAGGTTAGGTTGTGTATATTCTTCTTTGGTTTGAATAACTTGGAGAAATTCTCAAAAGGGAAAACAAATCATTAAACATTACTTTCATCATTTATAGGTCTGTTAATTTTTGTCTTCAATGAAGATTAATGGTGACTCATTTCATATTCCCTTTATAGTAGTGTATTTCTCCATCTTAAAGAGTTTGTTAAATCAGATTTAACTCCCTTCCCAGAGAAAAGCAATTTATCTCTTAAACTTAATTGCAAAATATGGTTTGAGAGTCTGCAATAGACAGCAAGGAATAACAAAAAATAAAAATCTTTCTGCATAAGCCATGTGTTTTATGTTGCTGGACTATTCCCAACCTCCTATAGTTTCCTACTAATGTCGTTAAGAGCACCAAATTAGAAATCATTGCAAGTTTTCTCTTGGGGCATTTTGCTCGTTTATTATTCAAAATATTTTCATTTTCTAGAAACTCAAACCATTTCAGAAAAACTTTCTCATTCTGGTTTCTGCATTTCAAAAGACTGAGATTCAGTGTAGTGTGACTGCACACCACATCTTTTTTTTTTTTTTTTTCTTTTTTTTTAAGTTGCTCCCTTTCTGGACAGATTTAACTTACATTGTTGGCCAGAATCATTGACCTGTTCTCTAAAGTGAGCCAAATGTTTATGACTGTAATTCCCTTCCTCCTCCTAACATGTAGCAGGTTTTGACTTGCTCATAATCCCTATTGTATTCTCACTTTACTCATTAACATCTCCTGGTCAATGGAAAATAATTTCAGTTATTTCTCAGTGGATAATAAGATTCTGCTGAAGCTACTTCCTCAAGTGAATTCAGGGTGTGGGTTGTTGTTTTTTTTTTTTTTTAAAGATTTATTTTATTTATTTATACAAGCACTGGGTACAGTCAGAAGCGCGGGAGGGTGAGAGAATTCACCAGAGCCAGAGTAGGGAGCAGACAGGCACAAGGACAGAAGTACACTGCTGAGGGGAGCAGCGGGCATGGCAGGAGAGGTCTGCGTGCCATGTGGGACCCTCTTCAGGGCCGGGGATCAAACTGGTGCTTCAGAGGCTGTGGGCAGCTTCGCAGCCCAGCGCTCAACTGCTGCACCCCCAGGGGAGGCCCTATTTTTTTTTGTTTGTTTGTTTGTTTGGTTTAATTCCTCTACAAAGATGTTTGAGAGTCTATGAGAAGTCACAGATATTTATGATTTTCTATGTAGAACTTTCTTCCATGGTCTCAGGCTTTCCCTTCTCATTCTGCAGCTATCCAGCCAGTTATACCAATTGCTCTCTGTTGGAGTACAGGGTCAGAAAAATGCACTATTTACAAAGTAATTGCTATCATAATCCAGGAATTTGTAGTTTATTTACTTGACATATCCCTAGTAGAGCTATTTTTTTTTTAAGATTTATTTATTTATGCATACAAGAATGGGGAAACAGGCCAGAGGTGCGAGGGGTAAGAGGATTCACCAGAGACAGAGGGGAACAGAACAGGCAGATTGACTGAAATACACTGCTGAGGGAGCAGCGGGCAAGTCAGGAGAGGTCTGCTGCGCCATGTGGGTTGCTCCCTGGCCAGGGATTGAACTCATGCTGCAGTGGCTGCGGTAAGCCCCATGGGTTGCGTCTTAACCCCTTGCGCCACCAGGGAGGCCCCATCTTTGTCAATAAAAGAGACATTTCTGTCTCCCCTCTATTGCTGAGGGTCATTGAGGTGACTTACCTAAGAAGCAGGTCAGGGAGAAGAGAAGCATGCTAATCTTTATTCTACATATCATCTTTAATTCCCGAAGACTAGCAGAATTCAGCACATTCTGCAACCGTAATTTTCAATTTGAGGAGAAGAAATAATTCCTAGTTGGGCATTTTTCTATTCTTTTATGTCTTTTGTAGGGAAGAGGCTTATCTCATCCTTTCTCCCTGAGAACATCCAATTTCATTGTTCACTTCCCAGTCAAATCAGAAAATTTTTGGCAGATTGTATGACTGGCTCTTATTAAAGATGATAATAGCAACATTCTCTTCTGCAACTAACTTGCCTCTGTCAGTATATGTAACAGAAGACCGGAAAAACCTGACAGTTATAGCCTAATTACAGCTTATTTCCAAAGTTACAGAGTGCTGACCCTAAGGTTTATATTAGCTGACTTTCAGTATGAGACTGAATATGAACCATAGGGCACTTTTATGTAGTACCAGACTTTAAAGATGTGTTTATCTGTGCAGTTCTAAACCAAGCATTCTATTATAAGCATGCAATCAATTCACAGGGCCTAGTGGTGGCAACATATATAAATACTGACTGTATTTTGAACTCCAGTTATTACATTGACTGGAATTTACGTTTTAGATGGTGGGTCGGACTAGATGCCCTTTAAGATGTGTTTCAGTATTCTGTCTTGTCCTTTGTGGTAATTGTGTTACTGCCAAAAAAAAAAAAAAAGTGTGGACAATTTAATATACTTTAAGGCTAGTGAAAGTAAAAACAGTATGGAGCTCTTTTAGTTTCTTTGAACCTATTGGTCTGGGTAAATATGTTATGGAGTACATAGTTTGTGATTAGATGCTTTATTTCTTAGTAAACTAACTAGTCTTGGTTTTGTAGATAACCCTTTAAAGTTTGTTTCCTTGATCTTAGATTTTTTCCATTTTAATGATAAATACCTAAATAACTTTATTTTATCTTTTTGTTAAAGGTACTGTTCAAGAAGCTGGAACATTATTAGCCAGCAAGAATGTCCGTGTTAACTGTTTGGATGAGGTAAGATTTTTAAAAATTTTACTACATACAAGAATGGATAGTATACAAAATCTAATAGTAAGAGTTTGTTTTTGCTCAAGTTAAATTAATCTCAAAACCAAATGTAAGCAGACATGTAAGCAAAAGAAAAATAAGCATGTAAAAACCATGTTTAATTTTATTATTAATCAAATAAGTGCAAACTAAACAAAATATATTTCTTATGAAGTATGAGAAACAAAGTTCTGTGTGGTAATAGATTAGATGTATATTGGCATCACATTTTGGAGACAATTTTAGAATATGTGTCAACTTTAAGTGTACATATATTTGACCCCAAAATTCTACTTTCAGGGAATGTTAACTAAATCTAAACTCAATTTTCCTGAGCAGTTGCTATGCAAAATATCTTTCTGAAATGATAGGAATGTCTATTCTCAGCCATCCAGTATGGCAGCCATTAGCCATGTGTAGTAGCTACCCTATTATACAGCATGGCTTTAGTACTAGAAAGTTAACTGAACTTAATTAAGTTCCTCATGCAAAAGGGGAAGGGGTCTTGTTAATGTGTTATCCACACATGGGTAGTAAAATATCAGAAAAAAAAAAATTAAAGCAAAAAAACTAATAGATGAAGTCTCCTTATTATAGATTAATAATCCAAAAACATGTATATCTTAAACCTCCACTGATAAGATAATACACCCTTGAGATTCATTTTGAAAAGGTAGAATTCAGGGGCCTCCCTGGTGGCGCAAGGGCTTAAGTTGCAGCACTATGAAGCTATCCTGCAGTCATTGCAGCACAAGTTTGATCCCCAGCCAGGGAGCTAACTCACATGGCACAGCAGACCTTTCCTGTGCTCCCCTCAATAGTGTATTTCAATTAATCCACCTGTTCTGTTTCCCACTCTATCTCTGGTGAATCCTCTCACCCACCCCCCCACACCCCTGGACTGTACCCCAGTTCTTATATGCATAAATAAATAATTTTTTTTTAAAAAGGTAGAATTCAAAAGGAGAATTTAGTAAGGCCACAATAATATCTTTCAGAAATCAATGAGTAGAAAAAAAATGACAGAAAATTTGGATAACCTAATTAACATTTTATGCACTATATGAAAGACAGAAAAAAATAGTACATCTCCTTTTTCCATGGGTCATTGATAAAAACATGTTTTATAAAGGGAATTTTAGTTAATTTCAACAAGTTCACTGAACTCAGTATAATACTTTGAAAATGAAACTATGCTCCAAATAATAAGACATATAACTTGATATATTATTTAATCCAAATCATCTTTGTGTAAAAGAAGAAATAGAAGTAGAAGTTGCCAGTGATTTAGAATTGAAAATACAACTTTAATCAAAAGCTGTGTTCTGTGTCCAAAGTGAGAGAGAAAATTTTGTAGCTTTTGTTATACTTTCAATCTTTGTGGTATTTCTCAGGTTTTAACTCATGAAATTAGAATAAAAAGAGTAAGGAATACTCAGAAAATAGAAGAAAGGAATTAAAAAAAGTGTAACAGTAACAAAATTTTAAAAGCCATCTAGAATACAAGCAACAAAAGATAAATTGGAACTCCTCAAAATTAAAAACTTGTACTTCAAAGCATGCCATCAAGAAACTGAAAAAAGTTCACACAAGTTTTGCTAATTATATCATATTAAGAACTCCTACAACTCAATAATAAAAAGAACAAATAACCCTAAAACAAATGAGAAAAGGATCTGAATAGACATTGCTTCATAAAAGACTGGAAATAACCAATATACACTTTAAAAATGCTCAACATTAGCTTCTAGGGAAAAGCAAATCAAAACAGCAATAAGATACTACTTCATATCTACTAAGATGCCTGTACTCAAAAATGTAGATGATAACAAGTATTGTTGAAGATGTGGAGAAATTGGAACCCTCAGGCATTGCTGATAGGAATGTAAAACATTGTAGCTTTTGTTATACAGTCTGGCAATTCTTCTGATGATTAAACATAAAGTCACCACATGAATAGCAATTTGAAGTATGTACCTAAGAAAAATGAAACCCATATCAGCTCAAAAAACTTGGCAATGAATATCTACCAGCTGATGAGTAGATAAACAAAATATCCATACAATGAAATATTATTTAGTCATAAAAAGGATATTTCTGCAGTTCAACAAAAATAAAATAGATGAATTTGTTAAATAGCTTCACTATATCCTATGGTAGAAATACACCATACAGAATTACACTTACCTTTTGATAGGCATTCTATTTATTTTGAGGGTTTTTTCCTTAGGGTTATTTTGTTGTTATTGTTTTGGTATGCATTTGTTCTCTTTTCATTTGTTCTTGTTCCCCTGGGAGCTGATAATATGTGTAGAAATGAGCGCTTTGATAAACCTGGGATCCAATCCTTGCCCTGCCATTTTTTTAGTCACATGAGTTTGAACAAGTAATCTTTTTGCTAATCGTAGAAAAACCTCAGGTAATAACTCTTTTTTCTCAGTGGTGTATGAAAGAGCCAACAGAAGAAATAAACATAAAAATATAGAGTATGAAAGTTGTTTTAGTACCTTATATGTATTTTGTTTTTAATTGACTAGCAGGACTTGCCCATAGATGGGGGGAAAATTAAGTAATTGGTATATTTTTTCTCTCTATTAAAGAATGGAATGACTCCTCTCATGCATGCTGCATATAAAGGAAAGCTTGATATGTGCAAATTACTTTTGCGACATGGAGCCGATGTAAATTGTCATCAACATGAACATGGATACACAGCCCTCATGTTTTCTGCTCTTTCTGGTGAAGTTTTAGCATTTATTCTAAAATACTAATATTGGTCGCCCATACAGATTGGTTTTAAGTTCGTGTCTCTTAAAATGAAATGCATTTTTATTATAGTAATTTTAAGATCAATTCTTATGAAAAGGAATGGTGGAAATTGGTTTTTGAAAAGCTATAATGTATGCAATGTATTATAGATGTATGAAATATATGTTATATAATTAATTTGGTGATATGTTATTTAAATCAATTGAGTCCTGTTATTGTCAATTTTTTGTAAAGAATTGAAGGGCTGGACCCTTTCAAGTTAGTTCCTATGTCTTCATATTTTGAGGAAATATGCAAATTCTTTGTTTTCTGAGAGAAAATATCTGTTGTGTACATTTATTTAAAAAATTATTCTAAAAATTGTCAAGTTAAAATAAATAGCTATTGTAATAGAAGTGTCTGCTTTCACAGGCACTTAGGTATTAAATAAAATGATCCATTTAGGAATATAGTCTGATTCAAGATGCTTATTACTTGCTAAATAAAAACAATTGTGGGATACGTGAATTTACCTATATTTGTTGCAGTTTCTTAAGAAAATAATGATGTGATATGATATGATATAATACTTTAAAAGTGTAATAATCTGTGTTTTGATAATCCCAGAATAAGAAATCATTTCTAAACATGACATCATGCCTAGAGCAGTCCACATCGATCAGTTTGATTACCTCAAAATTTAACATTTCTGTACATTGAAGATACCATAGAGAGTAAAATACAAGCAAAAAACTAAGGAAAATATTTATTATATATATTAAAGGGTCATAGCATTATATATGAGGAATTTTTACAAATAAATTATTAAAAGACAAATACTGCATAGAAAATTGGACAGAAATTTGAACAGAGAACAAAAGAAATACAAGCTCATGAACCTACAGAACATTTTAATAATCAGAGAAATGCATATTAGAACATTAAAATGATCATTTTTCACTTACGTTGGCAAAAAGAGAGAATGATAATGCCCAGCACTGCCTTAGGAACTTCTTTGCACCGATTTGGGAAGTACATGTCAGCCCCACCACTTGGGAAGGCAGCCTGGCAAAATGTATATAAAGTATGCATAACCTTTGATCCTGTAATATTTTACAGCAACTGTTTGTAAGGAAATCAGATTTCAAACTTGCAAACCAAATCAAACTAACAAAAATTAATTAAGAATAGATTAGAACAGCAAAATATCTGTAATGATTCCAATAGTGAAAGAATGCACTATGAATCCTAAGTCAGAAAAAAATATAGAGGTAGATTTCCCAACTGTTATTGATTATTCCAGGGCCTGTCATTGTGAGTGATAGGATAGGTTAGTAGCTTTCAAGAGGGACTTCTAATCATTTTAGCTCTTCTGTCTTATTTTGATACTTTTTGCTTTTTTTTTTTTTACTTTATACTAAGCGTGTCTTTAAGAAAAATATGATTTTTCCTTAAAAAGTGATTCTCAATTCCATGCTATTTTTGTATTTCCTGATATATTTTCCAGCAAATAAAGTTAAATCTGAGTGGGTTTTTATAGCATTTTACTCTTAATTATAGTGATGATTTATATTTTAGAAAATGAGATGGAAACATAAAACTAAGGGGGCGGGGAAATAGCACAGACAATTTAGAAGTGGTTATTGGAATTGTGTGTGCCTTAATTTTAACAGATAAGTTTTCTTTTAACTCTAGGTAACAAAGATATCACGTGGGTGATATTGGAAGCTGGTGCTGAGACAGATGTTGTCAACTCGGTGGGAAGAACAGCTGCTCAGATGGCAGCCTTTGTGGGTGAGGTATTTTTTTTAAAGATTTATTTATTTATGCATACAAGACCTGGGGTACAGGCCAGAGGTGTGGGGGGTGAGAGGATTCACCAGAGACAGAGTAGGGAAACAGAACAGGCAGACTGACTGAAATACACTGCTGAGGGGAGCAGCGGGTGAGACAAGAGAGGTCTGCTGCGCCATGTGGCTAGCTCGCTGGCCACCTGGGGATTGAACTCGTGCTGCAAAGGCTGTGGACAGCTTCACAGGCTGCGCCTCAACCCCTTGCGCTACCAGGGAGGCCCTGTGGGTGAGATTTTAATGGCAGTTTTAATTTAGGTTTAACCCACAATTTCCTCCTGAAAAAGTGCCTCTTCACTTATGGTATAAACATTGTCTTGTCTTTTTTTTCTTTTCAAAATAAAAAACAAAGTGTTTACAGCCCACTGGGTTTTGTCTAACTTAATAAAATACCTGTTGGTACTTTGGAGGTAATGAATAGCTATTTTGAATTTTTACTTTGTGAGATACAGGGAATAGTGGATCCACTTTAGTTGTAACCAAATGCTTGAGTGAGTATGTTTTTATTTTGCTAAGGGAAGTAGTTTAACCTAACGTTTAAGAACAGGAATGGTGGAATCGGCAATCCTGGGTTGAAATTCTGACTTGTGCTAGTTAATAGCAAGTTACGAAATGATTCTGGCCTTTAGTTTCCTCACTGTAACAGGATTGTATAGTTGTTGAAAGGATTAAAATGAAATGAGAGGCTTAAAGAGCTTTATATGTAGCGCTAAATAAATGCCATCCTATACTATTGTAAATAAAAAGTACATGGTGCAATTCTTTCATAGCAAGGAGCATAATAACAAACTAATATATAACCGTTTCATAATCTTCCTTATCATTTTGCCTGTTAACTTTTAAAATTTGAAACTTTCTGTAGTCTGTGAAAGTCCATTTACATACTGTGATTAGCCTGCTTAATTTAATTTATGTGTACTTGTATGGTGGCTGTGGAAGTGGTTGATGTCAGTACACATCCCACCAAAGAAACTATCATTGGAGGCTTTCCATAGGAGTCCAGTAAAGCTGACAGGTTCCAATAACAATGGAGGGCAGTGCCAACATCTCCATACCTGAAGGCCTAGGGTCAGAAGCCAGCAGATAATTCATCATATATTGAGGTACAAGCTGGAAGCCGTTTTAGTCTTGAGTTCTTCAGCAACTTCGAGGGCAGCTGAGTCCTCAGCTAGCCTCAAGTACCAGGATCAGCCTGGTCCACAGTGTACTTCCTTTGCAGGTCACCTCTTGTCAGCAGAATCAAGCAGATGCTTCTAGGACCCTGTACATGTGGGAAGGGGCCACGTCAGCCTCCCACAGCCGACCACTCTCAAAGAGCTCAGTGTCAGCCCCCTCCCTAAGACTCTCCACCACTAGTCTCTCAACCCTCATTAGGCAGAGAGGAGGAAGTCTCTTCTCCAGAGAGCTCAAAAAGCCTGGGCCTGCAAATGAGCCCTGCAGATTCTGACTTCATGCCAACAGAGACCATTTACTTGCTCCAGACAGTAAGTGGAGCAGTAATAGGGAGGAGGAAACAGCAGGACACACTTTCAAGCCACCAGCTTGACCAGGGAAGGCCTGTTTTCATAGAACCACATTTACCTCTTGAGATGACTTAGAGATGAGGCTCAGGGAGCTATGAGAAGCCATGTGTGGTAGGGAAGCAAAAAGCTTTTATTCTAGGTTTTACATAAAGACAAACCTTATCTCAAATTCAAGGGGAGAGATGAATTTTCAATATTAGTACTTATTTTAATAATAATAAAATAACTTTATATGGAATAAAATGCTATTGAAAGAAAAATCTGATATGGTTATTCTAGGTTTTACATAAAGACAAACCTTATCTCAAATTCAAGGGGAGAGATGAATTTTCAATATTAGTACTTATTTTAATAATAATAAAATAACTTTATATGGAATAAAATGCTATTGAAAGAAAAATCTGATATGGTTAGGAAAGTATGATCATCATTTGTGTAAGGGCAGAAAAGAGACATTTATATTACAGCTTTTATAAAATATTTAGGATCAATATTTTTTACTCTCCTCATCTTCCTCTAATCTCCTTCCCTGAAAAAAAATCGATACATGTCTGCTAGGAAACATGGCAATATAATTAATAAAAAATTAGAAAATGTCTTATATTTAATAATGAAATACTGAATTTCCTTTTTTTATTAAAAGGTCAACATGATTGTGTGACTATAATCAACAATTTCTTTCCTCGGGAGAGACTGGATTATTACACTAAACCCCAGGGACTGGATAAAGAGCCGAAATTACCCCCAAAATTGGCAGGCCCACTGCACAAAATTATCACCACCACAAATCTTCATCCTGTCAAGGTAGTGTGTTTATTATATTTGCTTTAAATTTAAATAATGCTTCAACCCTTAAATAAGGGTTTAAACTGCTCTGATTAAGTGGGATAAGTGTCTTGGGCTTTATAAATGTAGAGCTTGTGATGGGCTATCTTGTTGAGACAGTTAGAGATGGAAAGCATGATGGGCTCAGGAGGGAAAGGAAGGCAGAGGTGGGTTCAGCTGAAACCTAGTTTCCACCTCATCTCACGGGCAGTTGTGGACCGCTAGTGACTCTGGAAGAGGTATCATCTGCCTTGGTGGAGGGCTTTTTCCAGAGGGAAAGGACAGTCTCCCAGAGAGGAAAGTGAGTGGCTCCTTTAGATGAAGACAGTTCCCGGAGAAGGAGGGAGCCCAGGCTGGGGCCAGATGCTGAGGTCTGGTAAAAAGGATCTGGGTGGGGCACTAATAGCACCTTCTGCAATAATTATCCTTCCAGGAAATGTTCTGAAACGTAATCATGAACACATTTTTTAATGCAAATAGTTACTTGATGCATTTAGTAATATAGTTCTTTCATAGTTACTTAAATCACAGATTTTCAAAGTTCATAGACCAATCTGTAAATTGAAATGGCTTAACTAGGAAATTTGAAGAGCCATTCTGAACTATTTTTCATTGATTTTTTTTCATATTTTTAAAGAGCCATTTTGTTTGTTTACAAATGATTTTTTAAAAATCAGTCCAAATGAATATAATTTCTTCAGTGAGTCATCACAGAAAATTTCATGTATTATATACTGATACTGTCCTTTTTTCAAATGTCAATGTCATGTATCTTCATTTGTGTTGTATAGATTTGATAGCATTTCAGAGCAATTTGGGTCAAATATTGAGGTTTTTCTCTTAATATAATATGTAACCATAATATAGTAAAATAGATTTTCTCAGAATAACTCTTTTGAAGACTAAGAAGTTATAACTTCTTAGTACACAGACTTATTTCTTTATTGCTACATCCTTTTGTATACAATTGTTGAAGCTTAAGGAGCAAACAAACCAATAAAAACATCTGTCATGTAGCCCTTTACTCAGATTAATAACCTGGGCCTTCACGAGAAATGATATCTAAATGTGGAGCTGGGAGCAAATGCATAATAATAGCACATCATTTGCTTTCATCTGCTCTTGTCAAAAAATCCCATAGACTGGGGGGGTTAAACAACAGAAATTAATTTCCTCACCATTTTGAAGGCTGAGAAATCAAATCAAGCTGCTGTTGATTGGGTTTCTGGTGAGGGAAGGAAGCTTTCTGGCTGCTAGGAAGCTTTATTTTCTTTGTGACCTCAGGTGGCAGAGTGAGAGAGTCAGTTCTCTTATGTCTTCTCTTTCTATCATATCAGGACCCCACCCTGATGATCTCATTTAACTTTAATTACCTCCTTACCTATCTCAGAATACGTTCACATTAGAGGTTAGGGCTCAATATATGAGTTTTAGGAGGACACAGTTCAATTCACAGAAGCATTATATACCATTTCCACTATACAGCTGTAATACACGATCATAATGATAGTAGTAATGTAGAAGAATAATTAAGATGTGATGAGTTTTTAGTAGTTGTTACTTTTGTTTTGAATATACTCTAATTGTAAATTTCTATAATTTAATTTTTAATATGGGCTGTATTTAACAACTACTTCTCAAGATTCCTGCAGTTTTTGTGATTGGCTCTCTGGAGTTGATATCAGCTAGTTCCAGCACACCATAGCCATTGAAAATTAGTACCCAAGCTGGTATTAAAACCCATGTATGTGTCTGTCTGTCTTATCTGTTTACCTACCTACCTACCTGCCCATACATATATATTAAATTGCAATATAATTGACATATCACATTTATTTGTTTAATGTGTACACTATATATTTGTATATAGTGTGAAATAATCACAATGTCTAGTTAACATTTATCACCATAGTTATAATTTTTTCCTTATAATGAGAACTTTTCAGATTTACTCTTATAATGTTTATATTTCAAAATACAGTTTTAAAAGGATTTACTTATAGAGCTTAAAAAAAGATCTACTCTCCTAGCAACATTCAAATATGCCTTATAGTATTAACTATAGCCCCTATACTGTTCCTACTGTAACTTACTATTTTATATGTATTTTAAAAAAAACAATTTGTACCTCTGTTTTTACTTTATAAAATTCAGTATTTTACTGAAAGAATCCTAAATGGGCAAACAAAAAAAAAATAAGCCATAAATTGCATGTTTGCATTTCTGGTGGAGATTATAAAGAACTCATAATTAAACTTTTAAAAAATATCTCACCTCTTCTGTGTTACTGTTTCTCCCTCCCACATGCAGGAGAATTCCCCTAAGTAGTATCTCCCTCTCCATGGTGCTCTTTCTTTTACACTGGGTGGAGTAGAAAGTATTTTTCCCAAGGATATAATATTTCTCAATGGAGAATTTGTATGGTTTTGATGCCCTTGTTCTCTCTCCAGTCTGAACATTATATGAAATTGGAGCTTATATTAATTTGAAGAAGTTTCCCTATATTTTTCTTATTCACTGTCTTTGTGTCTGTGCTTATTTCCCTTGAGATTGCAACTATCACAATATAGTAATAATTGAGTCTGTAGAGTAATTTTTCATGTTTACATGGAACTTAGTCTCTCAGGATTAAATGCCCTAAGAAATATTATACTTCCAGTTATCTTTAAAGGTATATATTTTGAGTAAATTAGGCATATTTATACAGGTAAATTGTACAGATACGAAAACTGAAATAGCCTACCTTATATATTTTTAGAGCATCTGGTCTTATAATAGAGATTATTCTATGATTGTATTACCTTCTTTTAGACCAGACCTTGTTCTCTGAGGTATAGATGATTCAGTCAACTTGAAAGCCTTTCTATTTATCCATACTTAGGATAAAGCTTAGCCAGTTGCTTTTGTGGTGGTGCATTTTCTTTGCTCTACCCTGTTTCAAGCTGGCATGGGTCTTCATAGGGAAAATTATAAAAAATAACTGTAACAGCCACACTCTGAAGCCAAAGCCTTTTCAAATAAGCACAGAAATTTTTCTCAGTATGCAATTCATCTTTTGGCTACAGTACACCTAAGACAGCTGCGTCCAGGTTAAGTGGCTGCTATAGCAATAAGGTGCTTGTTTTCAAAAGGGACTTTGGGAATTGTGCTGATGCCCAGATTACGGAGGTTATAAAGGAGAAAAACAGAATGACAGGGAAAATGGTAACAGAGTTATGCAGATTCTATCAATCATCAGGAGGCAGAGTGTGTAAGTGATCCTGTCTTTGTTAACATGATTTTTCAGACTCAGATTTTTGACTAAATGTTTTTTAAAATGGGATCTAAAAACATAAAAAATTCAAAATGCCACTGTATAATATTTTAAGGTAGCACTTCTTTAGGCCTTGAGACATATCAGGCTTTTTTTTTTTTTTTAAGATTTATTTTTATTTATTTATAGAAGCACTGGGTACAGTCAGAAGCGCGGGAGGGTGAGAGAATTCACCAGAGCCAGAGCGGGGAGCAGAGCAGGCAGAAGGACCGAAGTACACTGCTGAGGGGAGCAGCGAGGCGGCAGGAGAGGTCTGCGCACCATGTGGGACCCTCCTCTGGTGGCAGGGGAGCAGCCGGGCATCGAACCGGCGCTGTAGAGGCTGCAGGCAGCTTCACAACCCAGCGCTCAACTGCTGCGCCACCAGGGAGGCCCCATATCAGGCTTTTAAAGCATATAGGAATACATTCATTACTCCTTAAAATTAGTAATATATTTATCATAATGCTACAGAGATTTATATTAGTTCAAATGTTATTCTTTTAGGTGCAATTATGTAAAGTTTCAGTAAGCTCATTATAGAGCTATGATGGTTATTTATCATTTTTCTTTGTGTATGTTGCTGTGTATTATAAAAATAACTAAATTCTAGTATCTTTTAAACCAAAGAATTCACTGTCTGGATTTTGTTGAGATTTTTTTTTTAAAGAACTCCCAGTTGTACATTTAAGATGCTATGGTTTGCTTGTAAATACTGTATATGAAAATATTAAGCAAACAGCTTCATATAATTGCTGTTGACAGCAGAGGTATAAATAGGTAATTAATGAGTGTTCTCTGCCACAAGATAATATTTTATATGTGTTATTGTGGGGAAAGTTGACAGCAAATTTACCAGTATGGATTCTGATCATACTTCATGAAGTCTAATAATTTGTTTTTGAGTGCTGTATATTAAATAAATACTAGATTACTCATCAATCAAGAATAGCTCAAAATCACATTTTAATTTCACAGGACTACTTCATCTATGTTAAATTTCTGAGTAGGAGGCAAAGCGTAGGTTTTATTTAAGTTAACAAATAATCTGTCTTCATGCGTAAAGTGAAGGATCTAATTCATCTGTTATTCCCAAATATTTACATTACCCTGAATAGCTTAACCACCACTGATGACTTTCTGTTCTATGCGTGCATTTGTGCCCACCTTACATGTTTACTTTATTGTTGTCACTGTGGATTTTTATAGTTGTCTTATTCAGACCTCCTTAAGGTTATCTACCCTATAACAAAGCCATGAATTAACTATTCTGTTACACTATATTTGAGCTGAATTTGTGCATACATGGAAAGTATGAACTCATGCATCAGATTAGATAATATGCTGATATTGCTTTAGAACCTCTTTGTCCTTTCCTTTCTGAACTGTTCTCATTACTGTAGATTATTAGGAGCATATTAGGAAAATTTCCATAGAGAAATACAGTTAATTGGAAAGCAGTATATATCCTTTGTTTTAAACTTCTTTCTGTAAAAATCTCATTTCCTTATAATTAATAAGAATTAATGAGATTTGCGTTTCTTATAGCTCAGTAATATTAACTGAAAGTAGTGATCAGTGACTTGCTACTATATATAAAGAGAATGTAAATGGGCCATGTTTTGTCTTTAGTAAAAGTGCTTTTAGCAGTCAGTAAATCCTCGGCTCTGAGTGGAATACCAACATCTGCATGGTGTTGGTTTAGCTGCATGGCAGATCACATGAAAATTTTGATATTACAGAGTTCAAGAAATTTCATGATATCATCATCCTTATGTTTCAATTTTATAACTTTGATCAATGGCAATTTGCATTCTGATTTGAAGTAACATAGTAAATACATGTTCCTTAGAAAGACTTAATATGGTAATCTCTTGAAGTCAACCAAAACTGACTACCTAATTTGTACATGGAAAAGTCTTGTGGAATTTCTGAGTTCACTGGAATTTCTTCTAGATTGTGATGCTTGTAAATGAGAATCCTCTGCTGGCAGAAGAAGCAGCTCTGAATAAATGCTACAAAGTAATGGATTTGATATGTGAGAAGTGTATGAAGCAAAGAGACATGAATGAAGTATTGGCTATGAAAATGCACTACATCAGCTGTATCTTTCAAAAATGTATTAGCTTCTTAAAAGACGGAGAGAATAAACTGGACAGTCTGATCAAAAGGTACTGTTTTTACAAAGTCACATATAAAATATACTCAAATTGTTAACATCTTAATATATGAAGCCTCATTATAAATTTAAAAATTAAACATTTTAGTGGCAACTGTTACTGTTGATTATATTTAGTCTGTAAAAAATGAGAGCCGTATTACTGCCTCTTGAGTGTCTTAGATTGAGATTATCTAGATTAGGTGATAATTTCTACACAAATGTTTTGTTACGCCCAAATTATAGGTGAGGAATCTGAGGTTTGGAGAAGTTAAATAGAGTGTACAAGATGGCACAGTTTAGAAGGGCCTCTCAGTGAGCGCTATAACCTTGATGGGTCACCATGATGGCAGCCTAACTTCAATCCCCAGCCAGGAAGCTAACCCACATGGCACAGCAGGCCTCTCCTGTCTTGCCCACTGCTCCCCTTAGCAGTGTATTTCAGTAGATCCGGCTCCTCTGCTCCCCACTCTTCTTCTCTGGTGAATCCTCTCACCCCTCCTTACCCCTCTCACCTCTGGCCTACACCCCAGTTCTTGTATGCATAAATAAGTTAAATAAATAAAAATCTTACAATAAAGGAATAATTCTTTAAAAAAAAATAGAAGGTCGCCCAATTCAAATTGGAGGATAGGTGTGCTGTGCATTAGGCTGCTGCTCAGAAGTCAATATATCTGTTCCTGTACCTGGGAGTCATGTGTTAACCTTGTTCTCTGACCTCCAGGGATCAAATTCTCTTTTAGTTTTACTGAGAAAAGTGAACTAAGTTAAAAGGGTGTGACTTGATGAGAGTTTTTATTGTACAAATAACTGACATGGTAATGAGTAACTAGCTAATTCAATAAACTTTTAATGTTTTAGGGCAGGGATCACTTTTGTAAATACACCATGGGCCCCTAAACTTGGTAAGGCTTAGCCTTACATGCAGGTAAACAGCAATTAAACTAATTCAATAATGATTTGAGAGACAATGAAAATCTTAGTAGCAAAGAAGAAACTACTAAAACGTTCATGGGTTCATCTGGGAGGAAATGCTTAATGATTCAACTGCAGTAACATTTTAAAAAACATCTTTTCAGCTTATTAAAAGGCCGAGCTCCTGATGGCTTTCCAGTCTATCAAGAAAAGATCATTAGAGAAAGCATCAGAAAATTTCCTTATTGTGAAGCTACACTCCTCCAGCAGCTGGTGCGAAGCATTGCTCCTGTTGAAATTGTAAGGCTCCTTGTAACTAAGTTAACTCTTCTAGTAAGACATAATTGCCATATTTTGTACAATTAGAGGCAAGTTTTCTTTAACATTTATTTTTGAAAATTTTCAAGAATAAATGTAGAGATAGGTTTGCACATTAACTCTTTCCTATTTGTCTATTTCTGTTCCCGTGATCCTATTCTTACATTTATATAGCTTGTGACTTAATAAACAATATTTCCCTGTGTTGGAAAGTAATTGGATATAGTGGAGGTTTTTAAGTTCTTCTGTGAAACCTTTAAGGTTGGGTATACGTCCGCTATAATGCATAGAGATGTACCCTTGCAGGTTGTGAAAAATTGGCACAAAGTCCTACACTTGACTGAGTATGTTGATGATCATCAGGCAGAGAGAAATTAGAGATGAGCTATGGGAAGACTCATTATATGTCTTGATAAACAATCTCAAAGGGTATCCAGCTCCTTCTATTCTACCTTAGTGGCTCTAATTAAATTCTCCATACTTAAAAAATCTCTTTGTACTGTCCAGCTATGGGAAATGAATTGGTTCATTTTATTACTGTTTAAATTACTGACCTTTTGCTACATATTTATTTAAACAGTATTTCACAAGACACTCCTTGCCTTCCCTATTTTTTATAAAAGATTTATTTATTTATTTATTTATTTATGCGAGCACTGGGTACAGTGAGAAGTGCGGGAGGGTGAGAGAATTCACCAGAGCCAGAGCGGGGAACAGAGCAGGCAGACTGACAAAGTACAATGCTGAGAGGAGCAGCGGGCGGCAGGAGAGGTCTGCGCGCCATGTGGGACCCTCGCCGGTGGCCAGGGATGGAACCAGTGCTACAGAGGCTGCCGGCAGCTTCGCAGCCCAGCGCTCAACCGCTGCGCCACCAGGGGAGGCCCTTGCCTTCCCTATTTTGAATAGGTTTCTGTTCACCTAATCTACACCAGTCATACTTTTACACATTGCAATCTAATCCTTTATCAGCTTTTGTCTATTAGGCAAAAAATCCATCCTGACATTGCTTCCTCCCTCCCTCTGGCAATTCTTGTTCTTCTCTGCCTTCTCCACACTGTTACACACATCTACACATTCTAATTGAGAAAAATCAGGACTAGACAGGAGTTCTGGGTGCCCCCTTTTACATTAAGATTTCATCTATTCAGAACATGAGATAAAGAAAAAAGACCAGAGCAGATAAGATGATCTCATGAAGTTCATGCATTAATTTATGCATGAAAGTGCCCCAGGATTTCACACAGGGATTCTTTACCCTTACTTTGTAATAAACTTGGTTATTGGGAGTTTAAGTTTGGGAAAAAGCAAAGTTAGAAAATTAGGAGGGTGGCTTTTCAATTATGAATCAGTTTTGGCTATACATATCAAACTCTAGTCAGCCGTGAATTAAATAAATAAGGGTCTATTTATTCATATATACTCAGGCCCAAAGAGAGGCAGACTGGATGTGACTCAGTGCCTCAAAAATGGAGTGGGGACCCAAATATTGTCCCATTTTCTGAATTCCCATTTTTAGCTATATAGATGCTCATATTCATGTTTGTTACCTCATGATTGCAAGATATCAAGATTTTTCCTCTGGGCTCACATTCACGTCCCGGGGAGGCAAAAAGAGGAAAGCATATACTCCCAGAAACCTGTCATCTGAGCCATTTCACCACTCTGAGCTGCACATACCTCTGTGAAAATGCATGTTTTGGGCTGCTGCTTTGATAAAAAAAAAAAAAAATCATGCTTTTGTTGGAAAGGAAGTTGGAGGAATCATTATCAGAGAAGCAACTAGCAGTGCCTGCTGTGGAGTATGTCCAGCACTAAAGTGGTGGCTTATTTCCTACTTCAAGGGGAAAACAGTAAAACTAAAAATAACAGCCCAGAGTACTAAAAAAATATAGAGAAAGCAGGTCGGTATAGGGATCAACAATTCTTCTTAATCTGTGCCATAAAATAATGTATAGTTATAAACATTCATGTTTATCTAGTGATCAGAATCATTGAGAAAAGGTTTCTTAATAAAGAGAAGATAGTATGGAATGCATTTTAGGAAAATTTCTTTAAAAAATTTTTTGGTAAGAGTTATACTTTATTCTCTGGAAAACTTTATCTGAAATGCTTATAGTTGTGAATGTCCCAGATAGCCACTATTTACTGCTAATAGGTTTCATTATACCTCAGGTTCGTAGGTGTCTGAAACAATGCCAACCTTTCCTGTAATGTGGTGGTTCTCAAGGCTGGCTGCCATGAGGAGCTCCTGTGGTGCCTCTTGTCAATGCTTATGCCTGTGCCCTCCTGCAGAGCATTTGATTTGCTCTGCCTGTCACAGAGCTCAGCAGGGAGTATGAGGCATGACTTTTTAAGAAATGTTGCTCCAGCATTACAACAGATTATAGTACTAAAGATGTTAAAGATGTTTGCTTTATCAGTTAACAGTATATAACTTAACTTCTACATGGCTACTTAATAACTCTGATTTCATAGAAGACCTTGAATAAACTATCCTGTTTTATTTCCATCTGAATATCTTGCTATGGAAGGCACTCTGGTGCTAATTAGATCTTTTTTTTTTAATTTAATTTTTATTTATGCATACAAGAACTAAGGTGTAGGCCAGAGGTATGGGGTGGGAGTATGTGAGAAGATTCACCAGAGACAGAATGGGGAGCAGAACAGGCGGATCTACTGAAATATACTGCTGAGGTAAGCAGTGGCAAGACAGGAGAGGTCTGCTGCACCTGTGGGTCAGCTCCCTGGCTAGGGATAGAACTCATGCTGCAGTGGCTGGTGATAGATTGCTAGAGCTGAGACTTTAACCCCTCCACCACCAGGGAGGCCCTTATTAGATCTTTATTTAACAAAGTAAATGGCAAAATTTTATGTACAACAGAGCTGTTACCTAACAGTGACAAGAAAGTTTCCCTATGGGTACTCAGCTATACCATCAATTTTTTTCTGAAGCAGTAGTTCATATTAATAGTAATGGGCCTAGCAAAATGTCCTTTGGCTTTACTTTGGGTTGAGAATGTGAGTGTGTGTTCTGACTCCTACAAAAGTCTCAGTTTAGGCACTTTTGTGAAAAAATATTTGAATATGAAAGTGTAATTGTTGTAGAGTCCTTTGAATATATCATAGTCTGCTGATTTGTGAATCAGACTGTACCTGACTGAGTACTCTAGAAATTATATAGATTAACTAGTGTCTAATGTGATATTAATTCCAGTAGTTCTCAAACATTTAGTATCTCAGACTTACCTGAGGATGATGATAATAATAATGCAGGTATGTAGACCACATCCTTAGAGTTTCTTATTTGGTAGGTATGTGATGGTTCATGCCAGACAGACAAATATTTACCACTGTAATTTTCTATGTAAAAATATTTCATAAGTCCTCTTTAGCAACCCATTCTAATCTTCAGTGGCCCGATAATAATAATTTTCAGGCTTTCAGTTTTTCTGAATACCCTGATGGTATTGTAGCTATCTCTTTAATTAGTTTGAAACAGCTCAAAGATAAAAGTGATAAATTAATTACAACCCATATTAAGAAAGTAGTTTCAAATACTCTTTAAAATGCTTAAATTGGGGCCTCCCCTGGTGGTGCAGGCGGTTGAGCGCCATGCTGTGGAGCTGTCCACAGCCTCTGCATCACCATTTGATCCCTGCCAGCCAGCGAGGGTCCCACATGGCGCGACAGACCTCTCCTGTCTCGCCTGCTGCTCCCCTCAACAGTGTATTTCTTTAGTCTGCCTGTTCTGTTCCCCGCTTTGTCTCTGGTGAATCCTCTCAGCCTCCACCGCATCTGGCCCGTACCCCAATTCCTGTATAAATAAATAAATCTTAAAAAATAAAATGCTTATTTTACCAAAATTTTAAGAAATTAGGATAATAAACATTTGTGATGTGTCCTGTGTTCCACTGGATTGTATATTGTCTTCATGTCAGTTCTCAGAAGAAAATCTCACTGAGTTCACTGTCCTGTGTCTGAATCTTTATGGGTTTCTTAAATAATCCTAAATGAAAAACATTTTTATTCCAGAATGGAACTAATTTTTTCTCTTCAAATTTTGAATCCCGGACTTATCTTCCTTATACTTTGTGTAGAAAATGTATACTCGAAGAGTATTTGTCATGTTGTCATAGATCAAATGTGTGTCATCATCTTTAGCCTGGATGAGCTGTTCTCATGTATCGGTTTCTAAATAGCATCGTTCCTAGGGTGTCATTCTTGTAGTTTTTCCATGGTGACTTCAGAGTACTTTTTCTCTTCTTCATATCCACTCTAGGGTTCTGATCCCACTGCATTCTCTGTGCTTACCCAAGCAATCACTGGTCAGGTGGGTTTTGTCGATGTTGAATTTTGCACTACCTGTGGAGAAAAGGGAGCAAGTAAAAGATGCTCAGTGTGCAAAACGGTAAGAATGAAGTTCTTTCAGTTCATTGCCATCTAGTTTAGATTTCATCAGGTTGATCATTGAGTTTTAACATTCTGTAAATATAACTGTTGGCATTAGTTTTCTAATAATTCTGATACATTAGATATGAAGTATTACATCTAACAAGTTAAAAGTTATTTCAGAAGAAAACTATAGGATAAGTGTGGTTCTGCCAGACACCCAAACTGCCCCAGCTTCTTTGTTAAGCACCATAAAGAAAGAAAGAATAAGAACAAATGCATGAATGAATGAATATGACAAAATTATCCATATGGGACTAAACTGCTACGGATATGACAACCTAGAATAGGAAAAGTCATACAATATTAAATCTTGTAATGTTGACTTTATTTGTAATCTCTTCATCAACTTTTCCTTGAGAAACTACAACTCCCTTCTGACTGTCACCAATCTTTCATCTCTCTGGACTGCACCACCCACTTCTGTCAGAATTATCTTTGTAATGGGCATATCTGATTGTGTTCTTCTCTTGTTGAGATATAACCCACATTCCCACATGCATGCATATTTACTTTAACTTTGCTTTATAGGTGATGCTAATTTCCTATTTTTGATTTGAAAATTCTTCGGCATATTAATAAGCTCATCACAGTCTGCTGTAACTTTCTTCTCCAGTTTTATCTCCTTTAATGACTTCTCTGAACCTGAGTTTCACAGGATGTGAAATGGGAGGCTAACATTTTGAGAATTAAATGAGGCCATCTATATCAATTAATTATGGCTACATTATCAAACACATTCCAAACTACAGTTTTTAAAACTGCAGTTATTTGTTGTTCCTCCCATGTTTGTGATTGGCTGGGCTCAGTAACCAGGCTGATCCCATTCTCATGGTAATGGCAGAGGAGAAAGTGGGCAAGTCAAAACACATGAGGCCTCTTGAGGTGTAGCTTTGAAATTGCCATGCTGACTCATGTGTTGGCCAAAACCAGTCACATGGCCAAGTTGTAATTCTCCTTCCCTGTATGTAGTAAAAATAATTGAAATCACATACGAAAATATATGGATGAAGGGGAGAGTGAGAAATTGGGTGCAGTAGTATAGTCAGCAATATTATTTATGTTTAAGGGCTTGCCTAGCACAGTTCATGGCACATAATGTCAAAATCTAAGTTCCATTTATACAAACTTGCCATCCTTGTATATGACATTCACTTTCCTGCTCTTACATTTTTGTACAAGATATTCCTTCCACTTGATATACATCATTTCTGTTTCATCTGTTGACTCCCTACAGCTCAAGTGAGTCACTGCTTCTTCTGTGTTTCCATTGGTGTTAATGTCCTGTGCTAGGTTTAAGTTATGGTGTTGGGTACCTACCTCCCTCCCTACTGTCACTTCTTGATCTTTCTCAACCCTGTCTTCCTCTGGGACAACAACTCTATCTTCTTTGTCATTGTACTGTACAAAGTTCTGGTACAGAGCACGTTCCTAAATCATTTGTCGAGTCTTTGGCAGACCATTTGTTATATATCCATTATTAATTTTAAGTATATGCTAAAAATTTCAAATATAAATCAGTAAATATTTATACTTTATGGTTTTAAACTAAAGTATTGAAAACTTAGCATTTTTCTAGCAGAGTTCTTAGTTTAATGCCATAGTTAGAAAGTCATGGAATCACAGCCCTTGAAATAAAAATAAGACTATAATTGATTTCAGGTAATGTATTGTGATCAAACCTGCCAGAAAACGCACTGGTTTGCCCATAAGAAAATCTGTAAGAATCTTAAGGACATTTATGAAAAGCAACAACTGGAGGCTGCCAGAGAAAAACGTGAAGAGGAGAACAGTATGTACTTGAAAACCAAGTTCATGTCACTTCTTAGTGGGAAAAGGATGGGTGATGATATTAACACAGGACACACAGGGACCGAGTTTTCTCTGGGGACCAAGGAAACTTGGAGGCAATCAACATAAAGATCACACAGAAACACAAATGTCTCCCTAATTGGCATTTTTGGTCACCTTAAATATCACTGAAAACAGAGATAAAATTCTAAGAAATATAGTTTGTTTTACAAGACTACCCAGGAACAATGGAATTCTTAATAACTATTCACTTATGTTTTGCTCACAGAGGATTTTAAAGTATTTGAAATAAGGAAATAATTAAATTTTCCTTAATAGCTACTTAAATTTTTAAGGTTGGAAGCTTTTTAAATTTCTTAATTCAATTACTAAATTGCAGTTACTAAAATTCTAGAGTAAATTTATATACAGATTAAATTGCAGCTCTAAGATACAGGTTACATTTCTACAAGTGTCAGGGCAGTGAGTTCCATATTATTTTTTTTAACTCCTTCCCTCATAAGGTACATGAATCATTTTCATCAGAAACAGTGAGTTGCTTCAGCAATAATACACATATTGGAAAAGTGAGCCATCCTCACTCCAATACTCAACCCCAGAGAAAATCATACATTTTAGGAAAGTGTGTGTCATTTGAAAATGTTGCCCAGGTAATTGTAACATGAACTACTTTTGTTCTAGGACAGCCCTGATATTGAATGGGTTCCTGGCTGTGGGTCCTCACCCGCGCGCTTAAAAGGGACTTATTAATACTCCACTACAGACACACACAAAAGGTTTATTTACAAGGGAAAAGGAAATAAGGAAAATGTACAACTCAGGGAAAAAATAGGGAAATAAAGTCTTTAATGCATCCTACCCGATCCGCCGACCTGGAAACCCAAAGTCACTCTCAGAGCTGGCCGGATGCTGCAAGCTGGCGGAGAGCCAAAATGGGGGACCCCCCCCCCCCAAAGCCCACTTGTCTGCCTTTATACTAACTTGGCTGCTTAAACCCACCCTCAGGTCCCAGCCACCTTCCCTTTGGTGGTGATGGGATTTGGAGTTCCCAGTGTCTTTGGCTTTGGCCTGGGATGCGGGTGGAGTCCACAAAGCCTGTATGAAATTAGCTTTAGGACATCCTTTTCCCCCTAACACTTTCACTGTCGTCTCAAGGAGCCATATCCCCTTTATTACTTGGATGAGAAGTACTATTAATTAGATCAACTGATTTATACAAAATTAAATTTGTACAGTTTACTATGTATGAATAAAATGTTTAAATAGTAAGGCTTTTTGATTGCCACACCTTTTCCTATCTTCTTGACCAGGTTTATATCCTGTGTGTTGAATAGGAAATTACAACTGATCATTAAACATTGAGAAAACTGGATTATCTGTAGAATGAGAACTTCTCGTGGTTAACCATCTGCAGTTGCCACACGCTATTTTAAATGTTACAAACAAGTGGAAGACAGGCTTCCTTCCACAAATGGAAGATGGGCTCCCCGCCCCAACTTCATAGATCAGGAAACAACCTTGTATAGGCAATTACCTACCCAAGTTCAGCAAGCTAAACTTGGATAAAGTTGTATTCAAATGCAGATCTTGTCAGATCCCAGACAGCAATCCTGATTTTAAGACCTGATTTGGAGGCAGGGGTCTGAATTCAAATGCCTATTCTGCTACATTACTAACTGTGAAGCTTTTAGCAAGTCATCAAGCCTTTCTCTTCTCAGTTTCCCTGTTTTCAAAATCACAGTAAGATGATCTACCTGATGGTGTTTTTGAAGGTTAAATAATTTAATACACATAAAGCTCTTAGAAGAGTATCTGGTACATGGTGGAAACAAAATGTGTTTTCTTTTTATCAGGTGGCAAACTTGATGTCAATTCTAACTGTGTTGATGAGGAGCAGTCAGAGGCTGAAACAGCAGTCTCCCAAGAGGATTCCCATTGCAAAGATTCTCTAGAAGGGGAGCAAGAATCTCTTCAGGGTGCTGCTGTGCTGGAAGGTCTGCAGGATGCTCCTGCAGGTCCACAGGCACCTGAGGAATAAAAGCAAGCGCAAGCGCCAGCAGATGGTCCTCACCTTGTCAGTAGCTGGAGAACTCATGTGACTCATTGCCTAGTGACACTGCATGGCACTGTGGCAGAATTCCACATTTCACAGAATAAATGCTTTCAAGCAAAGCTCTGTATAAAACACCCTAATTTCCTAGTGATTTCTGTCCTGTAATTGGATAGATATTCCTAGGGAACATTTTTTATTTCAAAATACAGAAGAAACATTTCATTGCCTTTCAGAGACCAGATTCCCAGCAGTTGTTCTCAAAAAAATAAATCTCCTTTAAAAGGAAATGCATCTAAGGAGCTAAAGGGCAAGCAGAATAGGTGTAGGAGAGGAGCTTTTTTGGGCAAAAAAAATTTCTAGCCACAGAAATGGGCAGTTAAAAGAATTCTGACTTACATGTGAGTAAAATGCATTATAAATATCATTCACAGTAGTGAAGTTCTATTTAGTAGGAAGCAATGAAATGAAGAAAAGCTGTATGTTAAAGGTAAAGCATCTTTGCCATAGTCCAGCTCTAATTTTCTGTAACAATTATCCTGAACATTCTGAATTCTGTGTAGTTCCTGCAATGATGTTTTATCTAAAGTATTAATACCTTCAGAAATGCTAAATCTCTCAGAAGGAACTAAGACATAACCAGAATTATTGCAGCATGTGCATTAAGATGATGTTTCATGAAATTTTTGATTAAATAGTGGCTGAACATACTGTGTCTACAATTCCTGTAAATCTAATTCATGTGCCATATTCCACTTGAAAGGCTCACTTTTATCTCCTGTAAGCTTTTTGGTAACTCTTCCTGTCAAGATACTGATTTATAACCATCATTTATAGATGTTCTGGCATCCAGTTTTAATGTCCACAGTATTTAAACAGAAGAGTATGATATCTGAAGAATGCTGTGTTCCAAAGTAACTTGTCTTGATTGTAAAATAAATTGTGCCTATGCTATAACCAGCTCATATCTTGTTTAATAGTTTATTGCTGTCAGTGGGTTGCAAATACTAGAGAGGTATTAGAGAACTTAAAAAATCATCAGAAACTTAACAAATATTGATGAACAAAGTAACAATTTTATAATTATTTTAATACATACAATTACAAATCAAAATGACTGGAGTTCTTACCATACTTTATCAAATTCACATCTTGCTGGTTCACCTCTTCCTTTCACTTAGTTCCCTCTCAGCTCCAATACATACATCTTCTGCAGATCCTTTATCATGCTGCTTTATGAAGACTTCATTTGAGTAAATTCGATATTAAGGGTTATTAACTGGATAAGGAATTCAGTGGACAGGTTTTGTCCAAAGTTATAAATCACAACAAGCATTCATCAAGGTTCCTCATTTATCTTTGTGCAATGAAATCATCCTCCCAGGCTGCTCTCTCCCACAAATATGTTTTTTATCAGAGTTCTCTGAATTTTAATTATTTTTTGTTTTTGTCATTCTGTATTCTTTGTGTTATTCTGTAGTATTATAATGTGTTTGAATACCATGGAGGGTTGTGAAAAAGCAACAGAAAATAGGAAAATCAAGATATATGATCTGTAGAGGAAATTTTCCCCTTCATTGAAGTGAATGCTAATATGAATCAGAACTCTAACACAACAATAACTGGCATAAATAGCAACTTCTAAATGAGACAACAAAGCCTACAGATATAAACCAGGTCAATATCAAAGTGTTCCACAGATACATATCAGGGAGGCGAGGGTGGGCATAAAATGGGGTTTAAGAGAAAATGAGGCTCGTTCTCATTATGATCCCTTCCTTTGTCATAGTTTAAAATTTAGACATTTTTTTCCATTGTAATATTACCAAAATTATCTAAATCCCAATTATTTTCTTTTCTGCCATGTTGAATTATTTTCCATATGCTATCAAAATTTTTTTCTCAAACAAAAATAAGACCTAAAGGATTAGAATAGTCTTACTTTCTATATTATATATATTATACCTAGTGCTGATGAAACAGAATATTAAATTGGTCAGTGAGTTTATAAGGAAATTGGATTCATGCATTTAGATTCAGTAGATGATAAAATTGGAATTTCTTTTATCTCTGAGTTATTTAGTATTCACAGCAACCCTATGAATTACTTTATTTTTATTCCCATAGCACAGATGAGGAAGTTATAGTTTAAAGAGGTCAACTAACTTACCCAAAAGTGCAGTACTGGGACTCAGTGAGGGCTGGAATTTCAACTACTACATTGTATGTAGTATATTGCCATCACCGTACCATCTCTGCAGACATAAGATAGTTCTTAGAGCTCTGATTAAAATCACTATTTTACAGGATGTCGTGGATATTCTCAGGCCTTAAAAAGGTGACTGATTTTAGTCACCCCTCACGTATATGAGTTTAACTAGCACTGGACACTAAAGTAGATATTTACAGTGTTTTTATCTTTTCAGGATCCCATCTCCACTGATACTAAAGCAAATCACTGCCCCTCTTAAGTGGGAATCTCCACCTCTTCCAGTTCAGGTAGTTTTATGTTTGTTGCCAGTAGTAATGATCTGCTTTTGTGGCACTAGGCCAATCAAAGTGCTTCCCAGAGCCTGAAGAGGGGAGATTTTATGTTTCTCCCTTGAGAAACAAATCCATTCAAAAAATAAATACATCTAAATAAAGCTCAGTGGAAAATGAAGGCATATCATTTAAATTTTTGAGATTCAAATGCTCAGAAAAATATAAAATGGAAGTTTTGAATTAGATTGTAGTTATTTTGGTTATAAAGGAAACCACCTACACTAGGTGTTTTTGCATCTCTACCATATTTATTTGGGAAAAACACATATGCTTGAAATTATAGGGATTATCACATATGGATGTAAACTCTGATAATAAATTTTCTTTTGATAGATGAGAGAAACCCAAGATCTTATTTTAGTAAAAAACTAATTCCTTCTTCACATAATTATTTCAGGAGATATTTTTCCCCAAAAAAGGTAGCTGTAACCTAGTTCAGAGAACTTGTTTTCTTTATCATTCGAGAACAAAATTCTGGGTTTACAAGTAGATTAAGGCATCTTTTTAAATGGCGACATAATTTTTCTAGAATAAATCTGGTAGCTATGTAGTTGACCAATTACTCGCCCACTCATAAACTCATACAAAACTTAACTCAAGATGATGAAATGTGAATAAAATGATCACTGTCAGAAGAAACCATGAGAGAAATTTTTTTTTTTAAGATTTATTTATTTATACAAGAACCGGGATACAGACCAGATGCGCGGGAGGGTGAGAGGATTCACCAGAGACAGAGCAGGGAACTGACTGAAATACACTGCTGAGGGAGCAGTGGGCGAGACAGGAGAGGTCTGCCGCACCATGTGGGACCCTCGCTGGCCGGCTGGAATCGAACCGGGGCTGCAGCGGCTGCAGACAGCCTCTCATCGATGCGCTCAGCCGCCTGCGCCAATAGGGGAGGCCCCATGAGAAAATTCTTAATGATTTTGGCATGAAGAAGGCCTTCCTAAATATACTAAACCCAGAAGCCACAAAAGGGGCCACATCTAGCTAAGTTTAAAAAAGAATCAGAATAAACAAAAATTACGTGACTACTTCTTCTGGGAAGATGGAGTAGACATAATTTTTCCCTATTCCTTCCACTAAGTAAAAATAAAAATCCTGGACATTACATATAAACATCAGAAGACTAAGACAGAGGAAAAAGGCAGACTATGGGATCTAGGGAATGATACATGGGTTCTTCTCTAGGTTTTCATTTTGCCTCATATCTGGGAGTTGGAGCTGAAAAAGTTGGCAACATGCAAACATTAAAGCTACAGAAAAAAAAAAAAAGGTCCAACAAAACCCTGCCAGTCTGCTGGCTTCCCTCTGAATTTTAGACTCAAGACTGCAACATCAACTCATATCTGAACTTCTAGCCTTCCCCAGCATACCCTACATATTCTGGTCTCCCCAGCTTTCACAATTGCATAAGCCAATTCCTTAAAGTAAATCTCTCTCTTTAGCTCTCTCTCTTGGTCTCTTCATATCTATATATCCACTTGGTTCTGTTTCTCTGGAGTCCTGACTCCATGTGCCTTAGTTTGGGCTGCCGTAAGAAATTAGCATGAACTCGGGTGGCTTAAACAATAAACATTTGTTTCTCACCCTATGGACGTTAGAAGTTGGAGACCAGGGTGACAGCATGGTAGAGTTCTTGGTTTGCTCTCTGCCTGACTTGTCCTCATATGACAGAAAGAGGACAAACTACCTTTTCGACCACTTATCGGGGTACTAATCCCCTTCATGAGGGTTCTACCCTCAGGATCTAATTAACTCCCCAAAGCCTCACCTCCAAATACCATCACATTGGAATTAGATTTCACATTCAGTCTATAACTCCAGGTTTTGTACTTCAGAGGCACAAAAGCTCTTAGGATGAGAGTAACTATTAGCCACCTTATACTGAGCACCTACTTTGAGAAAGCTACTCTGCCTAACACTTTACAACAGAATCCTTCAGACTGGGATAGCCATGATTATTTTTTTAAATAAGAGGAAATAAAAGTGTGAAGAGGTTAACTCTTTTTCCAAATAAAACAACTAGTAAGTGGAAGAGGTAAGATAGGTATTTGATTCCAGAGCCCTAGCTTTTAGCACCTCCCTGTATACCAACTTTAAGTTTCCTTGTCACAAGATCTCCTGACTGATGCTGAAATAAATGTGTTTCTCTTGAACCAATGTGAATAGGTCTCTTGTTTAAAACAAAGAACTTATGAAAACACCCTCTCAGTTTTGTGTTCCATTTTGGTGAAGTTTTAGGTTGCTTAAGTAAGGATCATGTCTTATATTCTTTGTTTCTCCAAAAATGATTTCTAATCACAGCTTACTCAGTATGCCTTCATTTAACTTAAATAAAAATAACCAGTATTGAGTAGTATCTTTTAAAGTAAGTTTTTCCTTATACAGATGAGACTTACTTCCATTAATTTTCTTAAAAAGAGAATAAGTAAAATTTGCTAACCATATTTTGGTAATTAGAATGTCTTTCATTCCTTTTGGTGATTATGGGATTAAAATTAAAATGTGGTGTCATATTTTAATGGTTAGTGTTTAACCTGGAGATTACTATATCCCATCCTTAACATACACAATCTAATAAAAATTAACACCGCTTATGCAAGTTACAGGCCACCTTAAACTTGATCCAAACTATACCATTTCCATCATGAATTGTTGCCGTGCCCACCCAACATTATTGCTTGATGGGTTTGACAATACCCAGCTCTCATCGAATAGCTTCAGTCAATGGTTAATTGATGGTCAGACTCTCAGTACTAGGCTGGATCAGCAGGTGTCTAGAACTGCTATTTGGATGATGACTAGTTCCATCATGCAGAAGGTATGGCTATTCAAGAACCCTTGGAGATGTGCTATGACTCCCCTTTCAGAGCTTGTCACTTTACAAGGCATCCTTACCTACCACAAATTCTTCTAGCACTGTGGAATATGAAGGCTTATAGTATTATTTATCTATTGCTGTGTAGCACGGTGCCCCCAAATTTATCAGCTTTAAGTATCAATAAGTATTATCTTACATAGCTCTGTAAGCCAGAAATCCAGTAGAGGCTTAATTGGGTGGTTTTGGTGTTGGATTTCTGACAAGTGTATGGAAAACTTTCAGCAGGGCTGCAGTCATTTGAAGGTTTAAGTGCATCTGGAGAATCTGCTTGCAGCATGAGTCACTCACATGATTGTTGGCAGAAGGCCTTAGTTCTTCCGTGACTTTTGGAAGGAGGTCTCAGTTCACCACAGTTCACCTCTAGGACCTCTCTAGAGGGCTGCCTAAGTGACAACATGGCAAGGCAATGGATTACTGCAGAATACATGATCCAGGAGACAGTGAGAGAACATTTTGATTCTTTCAGTGATCTAATCGTGAAAGCAACACACCATCCCTCTTGCCCTGATACCAACCACTTACCCACATCAATGCCAAACTCTCTGCTTTTTATTTGCCCCAGCCACAGACTTCTCCCAAGGGCTGTATATGAATTTTCACACTCAATACTGCACAGAATCACAAGTTCCCACAGGTGAAAGGAGGCTATAGATTCTCAGTGAATTTTCACGCCTCCCTGGACACTCATATCTTGCTTGTTCTGATTTTAGTTCTACTTCTACAGTGTGTCTCTGTCATGCATCTGTGTTAGAGTGTGATCCTGTCTTAAGTATTATCAGATAGAGGAAAACATCACTCTGCTTTTTGATCTAGTTCTTTAGCTTAATTGGGAAAATTAGCAATGCATTTGAGTGTCTAGTTTTGTCTTGGCAACTACTAAAAATTTTCTGCTTCCTCATTCCTTAGCAGCAGGCTTCTGGTTAAGTGAAGCTCAGATCACTAGCCCACACAATGGCTTCCAATGGCAAGAATAAAAAACAGTAGACTGGATAAACCTTGGAAGAGTTACACAATCACTTAGGATGGGGATATATTCTAAGAAATGGGTTATTAGGTAATTTTGTCATATGAACATCAGGTGCACTTACACGAACCTAGGAGGTATAGCCTACTACCTATCTAAGGGACCACTGTCCTACAAGTGGTCCATTGTTGACCAAAATCATCTTTAAGAGATACATGACTATAGTCACATAGTGGAATACTATGCAGTAATGACAGTCATAGAATTTTTGCTACTAGCTACAACATGAGTAAATTTTACAATGTTGAGTAAAAGAAAAAAGACAAAATAATTCTACTTCCATGATTCCATTTATAAAACACACAATTTATGGTTTTCAGGACAGTGATTACTTTTGAAGGGCAGTTACTGGTAACAGGGCTGGTAACAGGAATGAAGAGGCTGTTACAGTGCTGGAGACGCTGTTTCTAGCTCCAGGATGTCAGTTACACAAACATCTTAATTTTTTGAAAATTTGTTGAGCTGAACAATTAAGATTTCTGTACATTTCTGGATGTTTTACTTGAACAAAAACTTCACATAAAATATAGGGATATTTTTCATTATTGGTGTTTCTGTTTCAATTCAAATAATACAATAAATATATAACATGCTAAATTACAGGGACTTTTAATTTACTGCTGAAAACCACTAGGATTTCTAAAAATACCAGAGGTTATCTCAGTGTAATTGTGAGCATTTGAGTACGTTTTGTTTCTTCTTCTTCAAGGTATTTTTCCTCTCTTGTTGGAACCGTGTCCCAATTCAGAGAGGTAATTGTCATCATTGATCTCTTCATAGACCTTACAAAAACAGCATCTTCTGGGTCATCAAACAAAGTTCTGCAAAAAATGCAAATAAAGTCAAGAAAAATCAGTTAGACCAAAACGAATTTTTAATTTAAATGGATCACAGCCAAATATTTTTATGCTATCTGTAGTATAAAACCCACTAACTGATAAGTTTTGGGCTCTAATGACAAATGGCTTTTAGAATTAAGTAACTCAATTTTTATTGTATGTATTGTTTATTTGAAAAATAAAGTACTTAAACATTTGGGATTGACTAGTACACTTTAGGTCTCATACATTCAAACACTCATGTTTTGAAAGCATTGTTAAATGTTAAATGAGATGTTTAAAATATTTATTATGTTAAAATATTTATATATTATGCATATTAGTAACTTAAGCACATTGTATTGGAAAGTTATTATTTCTCTACATTGTGTTATATTTTATAAAAGTGCTTGGGAATGATATTTATCAATGCTGAATTCAAAGAAAAAATTCATAAGTGCAAAATTAAAAAAAAATGATGATTTTCAAATTCATCAATATTCATGATTTGAAATGTTTTTCATTAACTTAGTGAAGTATTTGCTTCTGAAAATGTAAATTCCAGTGAGCATAAAATGTTAATTTACATAGTAATTACTCTCACTGAAATATTTATGGGAACAGAAAATAAGGACCCTCATTTGTAATGGCTAATAATGCATAAATTTTATTTTTTATGCATTAAATCACCCGTTCATTTATTTTAGGTTATAGTATAATTTTAAGGACCTAAAAATGTCAAATTTGAATTTGACATAGAATAAGAATAAGCTTCTATTCACTTTCACAGAAAGACAGCAATTTTTACCATCTATTGAATAGCTAGTCATATTTTAACTCATTAAAATGTATTTTGGGAAATAGGCATAACTTAGGGGTCAACACAATTATGAAGTAATTGGATTAAAAAAGTTTAAAAATCACTTACTTATCTACATTATTCGCAAATGTAAAATCTGAAAAAAAAGTATTTCTAAGTTAGTATTTCAAATGTTTTAAATAAGGGAAGAGTGCTATAGAGGAAAATCCTAGAACCTGAACTGTTTTACATATATTAGTTCAATCCATCAAAACTACCTTGAGAACTATAACCCTGAACTGTAAACTTTCTTTAAACATAGTGCCTTAGATTTTGAGGCAAATTCTGATGTACTGAGAATATATCTCTCAAAACTGAGAACAGAAAATTTAATCAATGCAGTTACTAGTGGAATCCAAATGGGAATTTTTATAATTAAGATACTGAGTTTCATATGCAAAAACTGATCCATTTTTCTTTCAGATAGTCACTTGCATCTATAAAAGGGCTAATAGGAGAAATATTTAGCGCCATTTAGACCATTTGCATTCTTGGCATTAACTTCAAAGAAATAGAATAAACAAGTGCTAGGTCATAAGAATCTACATCTTCCTTAGTTTTGGAGCTCAAAGGCTAGCCCTCAAAGCCTGGATTTCTTATGGTATCTTCCAGAGACTGTCACTGCTTTGTTTATTCCCTTCCAGAAGGCCTAAAGCCAGACAAGAGATGAAATGTACCAGCACCTGTTGGGCCACCAAAGCCCACAATATAAGCTCTTGCCAATCCACGAGCAGCAGGGAGCACACAGCCTCTGCCTCAGGAGAGGAGTTCATGGAGTCCTTCCCTTTACAGAAGGCTGACCCAAGTCTCCCATGACCCTAGTGATCACTCCACACTTTCTTTTTCTACACTTTCTAACTAAAACAACATTCATACTGCTTATAAAGAACATAAATAAGTTGTAAAAAGTGAAATCTCCCTTTCACCTTTTCAATTCCTTTTATTGCTATTAATGAGTTTTGTGTTTGCTTTTAGTCTCCTATGTGCCTACAACTGTGCACTCAACTATACACAGATTTGCTGACAAAGTTCTAATATTGTCATTACTTAGCATTATATTACTCTGATTTTTTAACATTTAAAATTATAGATTTTATATGCAGTAATTCATACTGTATGAATGTGCCATAACAATATTTTCCTAAGAATGACTTTAGATTATATCCCTTTCAATATTTCAATGAGCAACATTATGCATATATCTTTGTTAATGTGTGCAAATGCTTCTGAAGATGAGAAACTTCAATTGTTAAATTGAATGGTATGCACATTTTCTTGGTTAATGGATATTGCCATATGGTTTTCCAAGAAAGTTTGAGCCAAATAAGATTCTGAGGAATCAATATATGAGTTGTATTCTTTCTTCCCTCTCTCATCATCACCAACCTTATTTTGATTTCTGCTTTTCTGCTGAATGAAAGTGTTATCTCATTATTTTAATTTGCATTTATTTGCTCACTGGTGAGGCTGATCATTAGGCATCACATTTAGTTCCTTCTACAAAGGTTTTGTCCATAGCCTTGTCAGATTTCTATTTGGGGTTTTCCCAGTTGATTTGTGGGAATACTTTTCTTTTTCCTTCCCAAGCATTATTTTTCTTTAATTTTTTTTAAATTGGGTAACAGTGGTTTGCAACATTATTTGTATTTTGGAAGAATAGGATCCCATCCCCTTCAGGTGTAACTTCAGGTGTCACCAAAGCACCCACTGTCCTCCACCATAGTGACACCATCCAGTATTTGCCTTTCTCCTTCTAGTTTATTTCACTTAGCATAATCCCTTCCATCTCCATCCATGTTGCCACAAATGACAGTTTATCTTTTTTGATTACTCAGTAATATTCTATTATGTAGATATACACCACATATTCTTGATCCACTCATCTATTTTTGGGTACTTAGTTTATTTCCTTAGCTTGCTATTATACATAGAGCTACAATGAACATGGGAATGTAAGTTTCCTTTCAAATCGACTTTTTTGTATTCTTTGGGTAGATATCTAGGAGTCGTATTGCTTTTGTTTCTACATCATATTTTTTTATTTTTATGTAGATAAATCTATCAACATTTTCTCCAACTGAGGTTTGTGGAAGACTTTGATTAGCTTTCTTCACCTCAGGTTTACAAAAGTTTTTTTTTTTTTCAGTACTCTTCAGTTTATATACATTTAGATAGTCTCTTTGCAATTGATGTCTCCCTGAGAAAACAATCTTAGATTATCTCTTTGGCAAAACTCCAGGGGCACCCAGTCATTGTTTTCTGTGTAAATGGTATCCACTGGAGTCATACAACATGGTAGCTCTTCTGACTGCTGATTTTTGCCTTTACAAATCCTTCTGAATGCACAGCTTTCTCAAATGTGAGCCCTTCTCCAGGCCTCACATTGAGTTTTGGGTCCTATCTGAGTCTTCACACACAAGTACACTTGACATTTGCTTTCTTGGGCATGCCTGGTGCCATTGCTCCTACAGTCAGAGATGTCTTCAACGTCAAGCTTCCAGAGTCTTTGATTTCCCAGGTCAAAACTTTGAATGTTCGGTTTTCTCTGGATTATGTCCTGTTGCCTTTCACCTGGATTGACTGTGGTGAACTGCCATTTGTTGACTTGTCTGCCTGCTTTTCCTTTTTGGTTTTTCTCTCCTCTCTTCTTTAGTGGCATGTATCTCAGTTACCAGGCTCAAGTTTTGCAGTGTTTGTTGTGAGAGAACAATAAAGGATTACAGAAGCAAAATGTAATATTATAATATTCTTATAATACTACAGTAGTCTTACAGGCATTCTCAAGTAGGGTTTTTTTTTCAATAAGATAATTGAGAGCCCTAAATGTGCATGCCACAATTAGATTTATAACAAAACAAGTATAGAAACTATCAAACCATAATGGACAACTTTGAAATGCAATAAAATATTGTCTATTGTTTCTGCCTCTGATTTTATTTTTGGAGGTTTGACAAGGAAAGCAAGAAAGAGATTTAAAAGGATAACAGTAAAAGGATTCTTTCAGTAATTTGGTTACACAAAAGAAATGTAAAGCACTAAAGATAACGATCAGCTATCCTCATACACCAGTAACACTTATAGTCCTGAAAAACAGATTCAGAGTCGGAGTGGCCTTATGTTGCTTGTAAATCGGTACATTAGCTTCTTTTGAGAGTAGAGATTTTCTAATCAATGATTCCTACCAGTGTGACTTATTCCAGTAATCCTATAATATTCAGTTTGGGCATCAACTCTTACATGAAGTAAAAGAAAAACTAAGGAAGTGGCTGACTAGTAGAACTATTGTATGTATCATGCACATGTTTGTATCGGATCAAGTCTTGGAATGTTTTATATACTAAGCTCATAATAGCCAGCAGAAGATATTGTCTCCATTTTGAAAATCAGAATGCTGAAGCAAATTATACACAAAATAAAACTTCTAATTACTAGAAGAGCTGGTGGTGTTCAAACCTGGGGAAATCTAGTCCCATTCTATGCTCTTGTCTCTGTGCTGGTTATCCTCTAACTGGAGTGTTTGTTAAAATCACCTGAAAAATTTGTTAATTTTTCATATTCCTAGTCCCTACCCTTGAATTTCTAGTTTCAAAAATCTTGTTTGGGCAGGAATTTTCATTTGTAATAAGCTCCTAAGTGATACTGTTGTTGCTGCTTGTTTGGGGACCATACTTTGAAAACCACTGCCTTACACAGTACTCTTGCATCTAAAACTTGTCCTACAGACATTATTTGCATTCTATGGGACACACAGGGGATAAAAGAAGTTAAATGAGTCTTGTGGAAACAATCATTCAAATAGAGGAATTTAAAAAGTCACGAAACAAATTTGGGTATCTATTCTAAATTAAAAAAAAAAAAAAAAACAACTACAGAGCCAAAACAGCCAAATGTAAATATCAACCTTGACTACATTCTGGTTTGGAGAAGCAGCAATAGAAGTCATCTTGAAACAACTAGGGAAATTTGAAAAACATAAATTATTTTTATTAGACATGATAATGGCACTGTGGTTATATAGAGGAATGTCCTTATTTTCAATAATCTAATCTTGTAGAAGTGAAGTGTTGTATGTCTCCTATTGAAACATTTAAGTGGTCAGCAATATTTTGATATTTTTGAGTTACATCATGGTTGGAGATGACCAGTGAGAGGTAACTAGAAGATTCTAAGGATGCCTGCCTTTCTGGAATAGAGGGAAAGCTTTCTATATGGAGGATGATGACTAAGGCCGTGTATTTTTAAATTTAAAAAGGAACATATAAATATTTATTATTATATATTTCTGCTTTCTATGTAAGAAAAATTTCATAATAAAAAATGGAGGAAAAGTATTTTGTCCTCATTTTTCTTCTTTTGCTCATTTTTGAATAATTCTTGAATAAGCACTGCCTCCTGATATCCATAATTGCAGTTGCGAAGTTTGCTGTAAACCTATAAGGTATTCTTTTGTGGGTAATCTACATTTACTCTCTGCTTCAAGACCATTTTACTTTGGTGTGTATTTTGTTATTATGTGTCTTTTATGTTTCAGATTAATTGTGGTGAATCTAAGGTTCATTTTCAAATGAATGTTGTTTATTTGGCAAAACGTTAGTAGGAAAAGACTTATTTTGTCTTTGCATCTTTTCCATCCTCCCTTGCCCTTGTGATGCCTAGTGGCACAGCTGCTTTCATTGTAACCTTAAAGCACACTAGGAATAGCAGAACAAAAGACAGATGTATGGAACTGATGATGTCATTGAACTTTACACCCTATCGCTGTACTGTTTGTTGTGTGAGAACAATAAACCACTATTTACATAAGCCACTATGGCTGGATTTCTGTTTCAGACAAGGAATTAAACTCTAACTAGTGAAACATCACTGAAGGTATTTAAGTTATGCTTATATATAACTACCATGTATGTGAGCACAACCAAATGTTAGTAGTGCTTATTTCTGGGTGAAGAAATTGCAGATGATCCCTAATACTCTCAATATTTTTCTATACAGTAAAAAACTTAAAGCCTTATTTCATGAAGTTGTCCTGTGATAGTGGCAGAAATAAAAACTGCAGCTTATTTACTGAGCCCTTTATACTAAGATAAGGACTTAAATGTATGATCTCATTGTTCTCACATTACCTCACTTTACACAAATATGAGGATTTCATATTCACTTTAGTTTAATTAGAAAATATTAACCTCATGGTAAAAGTACTTAGCTTATTGTAAATAGCAGTTACTATTATTATAACCAAATTGCTCAAAAGTTTGAGGCATTTTCATTTAATTTTTTTTCTTTTCAAAATACCTGAAGGTACTCTCTGGGCTGTTTCTTTCTTAAATGGTGATTTAGGATTCCACGATGCATCTACTTTTCCTCTGAATGCTATTGATTGCATAACATGAGCCTTTCTATGGTTAAAAATAGTAATCATTGATCTTCTTTCTTTTTCTGTGACTTCTGATAAATGCAAAAAGTGATGTTATTGAATAGTATTATCAATAGATGTACAGAATGATTCAAAATAGGATTAAACACTTTAAAAACACCTTTAACTGTGTTGTATGTGAACATTTGTCAAAACTAATTTGTAAAGATACTATCACAGTTATTTCCATAATCCTACAAGTGCTCAATATATGCTCTCCATGTCACAAGGCATAGACCAATCCTAATGCATCCCAGACACCTCCTAACATGACCATGGATGATTGAAATCATAACTCTGATACAGCTCTTCATTTCCTCAAGGTTATGAGAAGCGGTATGAGCATACGGTTTTGATATATCCTCATAAGAAGTTACTCAGTAACACATTTTTAAGAATGTTCAAACCTGTAGAGATAGAAAGGTAAGAAGATAGAGGTATTAAAGCACCTCAAAAAAAAGATAATGTAATGCATGAGGGTTTTTTAAAGACTTATATATCAATATGGTAGTTTATCTTGATTGACTAAAGATGCATTCATAATTATGTTATCATTGATTATACAAGTTTTTATATATTTACAGAATTTCAAAGAATATGACTTTCAAAACTCAAATAGCACTAAAATGATTTAGTCCAATTTTTTTCATTTTTGAATTAAGAAACAAAGGTGCCAAAGGGTAAGTGATTTGGCATCCAACACATGCATGTAAAAACCAGGACCAGAAGGATACTTTCCTCATGGTCAGTTGGAAGCTCTTTCCAATAAAGTGGTTAAGAGATATGACTTCCTGAACTAGGGCAGATTTTGAATAGCAAAACTTTTAAGAATGAATAATTTTAAAACTTTCATTTGCAAAGGCAATTATTTTCAAAGAGATCCAGCATTTTTAAACCACAGAGTTAGAAGACTGTCTCTCAAATACTTCTTTGCAAGAAAGAGAGATCCTTACGATTTCGATCAAGCAACTCTATCCCTGGAAGGTGGTAGATTACATATAAACGGTACAGGTTATATTGGCACAAAGGGTTCTGATAGAGACCTGCAAAGGAAGAATCCCAATTAAAATGTCATATTTCAAAATTAGCTTCATTTGCCACTTAATAAAATATGGGAACTGCAAGATTTATATAAAACAAGAAAATGCAAAGCTCTATTTCACTGACCAACTGTTGGCCTCACTAAAGCCTTACTAATTTGGAGAAACACTAAATTTTTCCTATTGGTTAAATTCATTCATTCAATAAATGTTTTCTGGGCACTTTCTATCTACTAGGAACTGTGTTAGGTGTCGGGGACATATCGTTGATACAAATTTGCCACAACTGAGAACAATTTCCACATGTCCATATCAAAGTATTTGTTTACTTGGGTTCAGTTCTTCTCATCTCACAAGTCACCAGGGTGATTATGTGGAGATGGACAGAGATGCCACACACTGCTCTAATGCTGTCTGCTTACTCCACTGCACACCATTGCATGTAGTTCAGAATATGTAGCTAACAGTAGCAGCTTCAGATGTCATCAGGAGCAAAGCAGGCAGATACAGATCTTCTATCTTGCCTATTTCTGGTCAGAAACTTGTGGCTCCGACTTCCTTGTGCACAGATGCTAAGATGACTGAACACTGCTCTCTCCTCCATGGCTGGAGGTGGGAAACATGTTAATGAAGTAGAGTTCCTGGCTTCTCATCCACATCCCTTCGGCAACAGCATGCAGTCACTTTTTAAAACCTTCAACCAGAAGTTGTGAGGGCTTTCTTTTCAAGGAAAAGGTATTTTCCTTTATTCTGGTTAGATAATATTAAACAAGGTTTATAAAAATATGATTGTAACTAAAATTTTGATGATTTTCAGTTGGCTATCTTTAGCTATTGGATTCTGCCTCCGCCTAATTTCTGGAAAATACTTCTGGAAAATTCATTTAGAGAGGATAACCACTAGATGGCAGTAGCAGAAAGAGCTCCAGCTATTGTGCAAAAACACTACCCTTCCAACAAAATGAGGTTCATTTAATGTACGTATTAAATTTAGTACTGCTGTAGCATTTGAATATTTGTAAAATACAAAGAGGTTTCATAAAAGCATGAAAATAGTAAGCATTAGAAACCCAGTAGAAATTGATTAATATTTATAAAGAACAGTTTGCAACATAAAGAAGATGGGGGTGAAGGGGAGCAGATAAAAACTGAAAAAGTTAATCATCTGGACGTTTTCTCTGTAGGTAATAAAACATTCTGATATTTGTTATATAAACACAATTTTTTCTGGCTAATAAAACTTTTATATATAGCTATTCCCTGAGGAAAACATAAGCTTTAGAGAGACTTAAAGCAGGCAATGGAAGACACCTGGTACATAATAAACAAAAGTTATAAGAGTGAGGAAAACCATAAAGGAAATGTAGAGCTGGAAGCAACAAAGAAACTTAAAAGAAAGGAAATATGTATGTATTAGGGGAAATGAGGGGAGAAATGAAACGGAAATTTTTCAAAATTCCTTAAGGGACAAAAAAGGTTTGAATTTAAATCTTAAAAGAGAAGTTATTTAGGGGAGGGGAAAAAAAAGAGAAGTTATTTAAAGTGGTAACAAGTAATTATAACTACAGGACAGGGAATAGAACGGATGTATACTAAAGCAGTAATAAGGGCAGATTTGAAATGATCCACAGGGATCATACATTGTTGTTTGCGCCAGAAAGAGAAGAGAAAAGGACACCCTTCAAGGATATAAAAGCAAAGCACAATTGTTTTTAATGAGAGTTTGGGAGGGAGAAAAAGTCTCAAATGCTTTAGTCAAGAAGTCTGCTCTGCGGTTACTGTCTTGGAGAATCACATCTGACACCTCATAACACTGTAACACATTATAGCAGCTGGGAGTAGACTCTGCCTGTACATATGATGTCAATGGAAAACCTACCAACATCTTCCAATGACCTTTACTCCTGTAGACGCTCTGTTTTCCCTCTGAGAATACTACTATTTCTTTTCTAGTCGTTTTTTTCTAGTTCTTAAGTAACTTCTTTATGTAAATTTAAAAACCTCTAGCCTCAGCTAAACGAAACACCAAATTTGGATTTACTATTATTACTTTACTTACTAAGGTGTCCTGATATTACAAATTCAATGTGCTTATTGTGATTCAACTTTCATCTCATCATAAAGTAAAATCAAAGTGACAGCAAGTCAGAAAATTGGGCTATTAGCCTAGCCTCTGTTTGAATTAACTTAAAAAAATCAAATTAAACAATTTTAGGCTTAGCTTTTTTACTCTTCACTTTTCCCCTCACTCTGAAATTAGAAGGAAGCAAACTTATTTTCAACTTTTTATTTTCCTTCCATACTATTAAACATTTAACATTTAGGATTTATGAGTTTTGGATTGATGCTACCAAAATTACCATAAATTAAGTTTCTAAGATATGAAATTGGTTTCCTGTGTGTCTGAAAGTTCTGAAAATCTTCTATGATGTATGGGCACATTCCTTTAGAAACTATGAAGTAAAATTGCTTACACTTTCACTTTCAATAGGTTAATACTATTTAATCCACCTTCCCTCTAGGCTACTTATCGAGTACACCTCAGTGGCGCCAGCACTGTCTTGCTTATCTTAATTTGGGATTCTGAGTCTAAGCAATTTACATCTACCCAATAATATATCAAAATGTCTCTACTACCTTACTGCACAAGCTTGAATTACATGAGTCACATGTGTGAAGCTACTTATTATTGAAACAGAAGAAGAGGAAAAAAATGCAGTCATTTAAATAATTGGCTTCAGTTAATTTTTTTCAACTTTTAAAGCAAAGTTAGAAATCATCATTTTAAGACCACCTTTGAAGAACGTTGATATAATTAATGTAACCAACATATCCATTTTATAAGGGGGGGAAATATAGAGAGGTTAAAGGCAGTTATAGTCTGTGCTATACAGAATAGCGTGTGGAAGGAAGTTCATTTGGCAATGATCACACACTAAGATTTTGAGTTTCTAGTTCAAGGTGACTTAGGACAGTCAGCATCTCCATTGTCATCACCATCTATTTTAACTAAAATGTGTGGGTAACTGCACAACACATGCTTGTATTGAGTAAGGAAATCAATCATTCCTGATTTTTAAAAGGCAAACTGGACTAAGCAGAGGATGAAGAGAATAGAAGGATCAGAACATTCTTTACTTCTGGACAAGCAGGCAATTGGTTCATTTTATTGGGTGAATTGTTTTGTTTTGTTCTTGGGAGGGTGGTCCCATCTTGGCCATTTCAAGTAAAGAGTCTCAAAAGATGAAGCTATAGGGATGACAGTCCCCCATTCAGCTCTCTCGGCATACTTCTTCACTCCCTGGCTGTCAGCAGAGCCAGGGCCAATGAGGAATGACAGAAAACCTTCAAGAGCTTAACCTGTAGAAAACAGAGCCCCTCTCTCGAAGGGCCACTGCTTCTCTTCAATAATAAGTCATTAAAGGTCTACTAGGAAGCAAATCTTAAAAATGATGGAATGTAGGAGTCAAAGTATACTTTCCAGTAGGGGAGTTAATGAAACTCAGAATATTTGAGAGAAGTGAGTCCAAGGGACTGGAGAATGGGTTACATATTTTGTTGCTATTGGTTGTGGTAGAGGTAGGACCTCAGAAGTTTTCGTGAAAGTATTAGCTATGAAGTGGGTCTTCAATGTATAAAGATTGAATTTAGAAAGAGTTTGGAAGAGGAAAGGGAAGAGGAAAATTGAGCTAGGGAGGGAGGGTGTAGAAAGGTAGACCGCCTGAAGGGACAAGGTGGGGCCTTCCTGACTCAGCCTGGAAGTTAGGAATTCCAGTTTCCAGACCTCACACTCAGCAGCTGGTTTTAGGCCTCCCTGAAGCTCCCAGCCATGTGTCTCCTGGGCAATCTCTTGGCGTTTCTCCTCATAAATGCCAGTGGAGGGTGCAATGTTGAAGGGGATTAGAGGTTTACCCTCCAGGCGATTTTCTCACCCTCTGAAGAACTTGTAATTGAAGTGGAATAATAATGACATTTTAGCATTTTATATAGTTTTACAACTGGAAAAGACAAAAATTTTAATATTTGAAAATACATGGACTTCTCATTTTAGTTAATGAGCTGAATCTAATCTGTGATTGTTAATGAGGCTCACAGAAACTTAATCTGAAGACATTACTGCATGAATAAAAAGTGTAGTCTAGTAAGTGCAAAAAATTTTTTCCATATAATGTCTTTAACCAGAAACAGGGCAAGTGTTCAAAATGTGCATATTTGTTACCAAATTTTCAGAAAGTTTTTTTTTTTTTGGTAATTGGATACAGCATTTCCTCCATTTCAAAAAAATGATCCCACTACAAGATTTTCAGTTGGAACAATTATAGTTATGTTACTTGAATTGTATCTTCGTCATTTTAAGTAGAGGTCACTTAAATTGTTGGGACAGATAATAATATGGACATTGTATTATCAGGCTGCCCTAAAAGAATTTCAGAGAACTAGAAAAGGTATCTAGCATCTCAGAGCTGACACATTTCTGTGCTAATATACACATCTGAGAGCTAGATTTTGGGCTCCACTCACTTCCAGGACAGGCACCCTTGTTTAGGACATAAGCTTCTGGACTTTGATCAGCGCAACCCTTGTTTACTAACTCCAAATACTGTATTGTAACCTCCAAATACTGTATTAACTCTTTTCTTTTAGTGAATTGCCATTTAGTTTCTCTTCAAGTTCTTTTAGCTATCTAATAAATACTTAGACTGGGTTGTTAAACTAATCTCCAAAAAGGTGCAGACAGGGCCTCCCCGGTGGCGCAGCGGTTGAGCACTGGGTTGCAAAGCTGCCCGCAGCCTCTGCAGCGCCGGTTCAATCCCCGGCTGCTCCCCGGCCACCGGAGGAGGGTCCCACATGGCGCGCAGACCTCTCCTGCCGCCCGCTGCTCCCCTCAGCAGTGTTCTTTGGTCCTTCTGCCTGCTCTGCTCCCCACTGGCCCTGGTGAATTCTCTCACCCTCCTGCACTTCTGACTGTACCCAGCGCTGGTATAAATAAATAAATAAATCTAAAAAAAAAAAGAAAAAAGGTGCAGACAGGATTTATCTTATTCACTCTCATGTCTGCATTATCTAGTAGAGTATCACATAATGAATGCATTATAAATATTTATTGAAGGAATGAATAAAGTATGTATTGAGCAAATGGATGAATAAATGATAAATAAAAAGAAACAAGTCATGAGTTTAAGTTTGAACATGCCTTAGTAGTTTGGTTAAAGTTCTGAGCCTTGCATTTTCTGCCATTAGACAAGGAATAATTCTAATCATGCCATAGGGTTGCAGTGATAATTGAAATGAGAATATGATATAAAAAAAAGCACTTCTCAGCAGGAAAGACATTCAAACACGTTATTATAATAATTATTCATTAAAAAGTCAGTTATATATTTTTTAAATCTATTTACTACTAAGCAGAATTTGTAGACTGTGCATATTAATTATTTAATTTAGATAATCCACAATAAAACAATTTTATTTTTATTGCTGCTGCAAAAAAACAATGTTGAGAAATGATGTTTCTAAAAAATGCTTCATATGTGAAGCAGTGCTGGAGGTAGCTATTTGCCCATTTTTTATGGAAAAGTGAGGATAATTGAGAGTTCCAGATCTAGTCTGACCAGACTTTTAATCATAGAAGCATTTGTTCAGTTCTGTATGCAAATAATTTAAACACGCAGGTCAAATCCTGATAGAAGAATTGATAAGATCCCTCTTATAGAAGACCAGAAAGTTGTAAAATCTCCTAGCAATAGGTTACCTCAATCACATCTGCAAAATAAGTATGGAATAAGCATGAATTTGGTTTGATTTTAATATTTAGGCTTAAAGAATCAACGTAGAAGCACATTAATCATTTCTCCTCAATACAATAGATCTAACTGAAAATACATGAAAACTTTAGCAACTATCTATGCATTGATCTGATCAGAACCTCCACTATTTACCATATTCAAAACACTGTCTCAGGCAGTTCTGAAAAATATGAATGAAATTTTTTTTAAAAGATTATTTATTTATTTATACAAGTACTGGGTACAGTTAGAGGCGCAGGAGGGTGAGAGAATTCATCAGAGCCAGAGCGGAGAATTGAACAGGCAGAGTGACTAAGTACACTGCTGAGGGGTGCAGCCAGCGGCAGAATAGGTCTGTGCGCCATTGTGGGGCCCTCGCCAGCCAGGGATCGAACCAGCACTGCAGGGGCTGAGGCTCTCCATATAGAATAGCTAGAGTCTGAGCTAGCAAGGAGAACCATGCACGATTACCTGTGTGCTCCTTCAGTTGCTGACTCAGGGGCACTATCAAAACTGGGGAATATACACAATGGAATATTTAGTGATCAAAAAAGATAAACTAATGCTATTTGCAGCAACATGGATGGAGCTAGAAGGAATTATGCTCAGTGAAATAAATCAGAAGGAGAAGGAAAAATATTGAATGGTTTCACTTATAGGAGGAATATAGGGAAACCAAATAAGATATCAGGGGAAAATAATAACAATACACAACACAACACAACAAAACAAAAACAAAACTGGGGACTCTTAGAAGAAGGGGATACACAGAGTTGGCACCCAACACCGAGTGTGTGCTATAGGAGAGCTCCAGGATCAGGGATGCACAGTGAGAATTACTGATTTAAGCCTGAGGCTCTCCATATAGAACAGCTAGAGTCTGAGCTAGCAAGGAGAACCATGCACGATTACCTGTGTCTCCTCATGGAAGAGGGTACTACTTCAAGGTGAGATCGTGGTACTAAAAACACCTGCTGCCCCACTCCTCAGGGCTAAAATCAAGACAAGTGAACACTTGCAAAAGCCAGAGTTTAAGCACCTGTTGCTAAGAGGTGCTTAAAATCTAGGATAAGGTTCTGTGCTGGAAAAGAAAAGAGAACAACTTCTGGCCTGTGACCCCATATCAAATACTATCCCTGCCTGGTGATATAGCTAGTACTTAAAAACAACCTAGAGTTGGAAGCCTATGTGAGACTATACAAGACACTCAGCCCAAGGCAGTGGAGAAGACATTACTGTGCATCCCCACCACACAATTCTAGTACCCAAAGCAAAATAGGAAATAGAATCCTCATTTGTAGGTGATCCTTGGTGCTCTACTGCCTAACTCCTTTTTCATTTACTACCCCTTGCCAGGAGTAAATAACAATGTGGTCCATCAGAATGAGTCAGATACCAGAAAAGTGTCATACACGTAGCTCATTACATACTAACATCAGCAGAACTTTCAAACCAAAACTAATAGAAGTAACACAAGGGACTTAAAACACAAAAGGAAGACCTCCAAAAGTAAAACAGACAAACCAACAAAAACGAAACATCACTCAGCACTTATGTCTCAATAATCACTGTAAATGTTACTGGCCTGAATTCACCAGTCAAGAGGTATAGAGTGGCTGAACATATTTCAAAACAACGTCCAACCTTCTGCTGTTTACAGGAAACTCATCTTACCAACAAATACAAGCACAGGCTTAAAGTTGAAAGCTGGAAGACAATTCCACAAGCAAATGGCTATCAAAAAATATATAAAAATCGGCAGCACTCCCACTGCCCACCTGTGACTATGTAGGTGCCTCTTTTCACTAACTCTCTCCCTGCCTGCGCATGACCTGTCAAGACTGCCTGCCTGCAACCATGCAGGCCTCTCTTTGCAAACCTGTCCCTTCTGGGGCAGCTCTTCCTGCCTGCTTGTGTCTATGCAAGTGTCTTTGACTGTTTTATCCTTTCCCTAATAAACCTGCCCTTTAAATATAAAAAATAAATAAATAAAAATCACAAACAGCTATACTTACATCAGATAAAGCAGTCTTCCAAATCAAAAAGGTAATTAAGAGATAAAGATGGATACCATGTTATGATTAAGGGTCTAATACAACAATAAGAAATAACACTTATACTAGGGCTAGAGTTCAATCCCCTGCCAGGGAGCTACCCAGATGGTGCAGCAGACCTCTCCTGTCTCACCCGCTGCTCCCCTCAGCAGTGTATTTCAGTAGATCCACCTTTTCTGCTCCCCACTCCGTCTCTGGTGAATCCTCTCACCAACCCCTCACACCTCTGGCCTGCACCCCAGCTCTTGCATGCAGAAATAAATAAATCTTAAAAAAAAAAAGTAAAGAAATGAAACAATCATATGACCCAGCAATTCTACTCTTGGGTGTCTATGCAAAGAATATAAAACCATATGTTTCACAATGTTCAGTGAAGCACTGTTTACAATAGCTAGGACGTGGAAGCAGTTTAAATGTGTTGGTTCAAGAAGATGTGATAGGTCTACTCTATGGAATATTATTCACCCGTAGGAAAGATGAAATGTATCCATTTTCAACAAAATGGAGGGAGCTCGAGAGAATTATGTGAAATAAAGCAAGTCAGAATGATAAAAAAAATAGGGAAATTTACACGGGAATTAATTCAATAAAGTAAAATATTTACAAATATGAGTAGACTTCAATAGACACTGCAAAGGCTTGATGTTAAGAGGAAGGGGGAAGGAAAAGGATAAGCAAGGTAAGGCTTAGTGGTTGGGAATATTTTTTGAAAATTTGAAAAAAAAGAACAAATATTCTATGTTATTACTAGTTTAACTTATGCCTATAGAAAAATGTAAATGGATACTTAGGGTCTTCAGGTTTAGCATCCCTTTTAATTCCTTCACAGTTGCATCGATGCTTGTTAACTCGTTGTGGTGAAGCAGGAGGATATGCAATGAAGGCAAATAGTGGAGGCCTTTAAAACATTTTTACAAGAGATTTAAACATTTTTAATTCTACTTGAACGTGCTAACTAAACAAGAGCAAAGACTACCCAACAGCTGGTGAAGGGAGGATTTATTGTTAAAAATATTGTGAATTATCATTATTATTAAGATTACAACAGATGATCAGAATTCAAATAATTTATTGTGATGTGATGTTTGAATATAGTTAATTTTTTCCCATTGCAGTGTTTCACTCCCCCCCCCCCCCGTAGCAGATATTTTTTTGTTTGTTTGTTTGATTTTGGTGTTATTTTCTTTGTTCTTTTTGTTTTGTTTTGCTAAATGTCACTTAGATTTTTAATACCAATCAAAGAAATAATTAATTTCTCATTCAGGGGCCTCTCTGGTGGCCTAGGCACAGCAGACCTCTCCTGTCTTGCCTGCTGCTCCCCTCAGCAGTGTATTTCAGTAAATTCACCTGTTTTTCTCCCCACTCTACCTCTGGTGAACCCTCTTACTCCCCACTCCCTTTGTGTCTGGCCTACACCTATTTCTTATATGCAAGAATAAATTTAAAAATTAAAAGAAATAATTTCTCATTCAATATTTCTGCCCAAACTGCTCAAATTAATATTTTCTTTACATAATAGGAAGTCAAATATTCATATCATTTTTGTTGATTCTAAATTGCACATTTTTCTCTATTTTTAACTCAAATTAAAGTGTGTTGTGTCTTTGTGATAGCCACATAAAAGCTAATTGGCAAGATTTTCTTTCTTCATGGTATGTGAAATCATAGTGGAGCTTAAAATTTACAGTACATTGCTTCTGCGAATGATGTTAAAAAAAAGGTGTTTTGTACTGTACTTTTTAATTCATGTACCGTTTACATCATAGACCTGACTTGAAGTTCTCAGCTTAGAGATTATTACTCATTTAAAATAAACTTATAGGGAAAATAGAAACTTGATTGGTAAAAATATTAGCAGTAGAGATATTTGTTCTGAACATATAAAGTTGTTATATTTATTAGTACTCCTAAGTATTGCTAAAATTTGTTTACACAATAACAGTTTCTGTCCAGCAAGATGACAAAATTTCTGTGTTTAAAAAACAGGTCTGTTTTAAGTACAAAACACAACAAAGCAAAAATGCGGACAGTTATAAATCAGAGACATCCTGCAGGGGAGGAGGAGGGAGAGGGATCAGAGGGAGGGAGGGAGGAGTACAGGGGACTGAGGTGATGGTGCACGGGTGCCTTGGGGAAGGAGATTCTATAGGGACTACACCTGAGAGGGTGGGGGAAGCAAATATTGTTAACAAATGAACAATGATGTAAAAAATTTAAAAAATTAATGAAAAATTAAAAAGCAATACTGTTTTACATTTTGAAAAAATTGAATTATATATTGAATTAAGCCCATAATCAACTAGTGCATTTTTAAGAAATGAGATATACATAAGAACATTAAAAAGTAATAGATTCCATCTCATATTTTTAAAAAAATGTTAGAAGATTTTTAATATGTCATTAGCAAATACCATAGTTGAAAGTTATTTAATGGAAAATCAATTCAATCAACTGAGAAAATTTAAGTAATACCTTCTATCTCAAAGATTGCATTGTTGTTTAGATACAGTTCTGTCAGACAATAGTTTCTAGTTAGAAATGTTATTCCCTGGAGCTGAAAATGAGAGAGAATATACATTTTACAATAATTATATACATAAACAATCATATAAATATTTTTATGTAAGACCATTTACCATTTTATGTAATCACCATTTGCTGTTATTATTATTTGTAACTTTTAGTCTGAGCTATCAGTTTACAACTGGATTGTTTTTGAGGATGGTATGATAAAAAGAAGCTAATTTATTTTATTTTTATTTTTAAAGATTTATTTATTTATGCATACAAGAGCTGGGGTATAGGCCAGAGATGTGGGGGGAGAGAGGACCCACCAGAGACAGAGTGGGGAACAGAACAGGCAGACTGACTAAAATACACAGCTGACGGGAGCGTGGGCGAGACAGGAGAGGTCTGTCTTGCCATATGGGTTGCTCCCTGGCTGGCGGGGGATCAAACTTGTGCTGCAGAGACTGCGGATTGCTTCATAGTGCGGTGCTTAACCCCTTGCACCACCAGGGAGGCCCCAAAAGAAGCTAATTTAAAGTAAACCTCTCAACACATCTCAACCAAACCCCTTGCAAGGTTTCAAAACTTCTGCAATTCCCCTAACAATATTTCTCACAATTCTACTCCAATAGTCTCAGCAAATCTGGCTTGGCATATCTACTAATTCATCATCACATATTAGAAACTGCCTATCATGTGCCAAGGGCTCTCAGATAATGCTGGGGCCATTTCTGCATCTGTGTATGAGTCATGATATCCTTTGCCTGCATGACTCTTCTTCCTGGTACATTTCCGATTATTCTTAAGGATCAGCCCTAGGCCAGCAAGACATATCAAACCATGCCTGAGCAAGCTGCCACAGGAGGTATCCATTGCTCCAGAGACTTGTTGAGACTATCCTTTGATCTCCTTGTTTGGGGACTATAACCAAGATGAAAATGCATACATTATGCAAAAATGAAAAATGATATAAAAATATATAAAATAAAAATAAATAAAACAGGATTGTTTCTTGACCATCTCCCTATTCTCTTAACAATATGGTGAAGTTGCTTCTTACTTTCAATATTAGAAATCCAGTGCCAGGGCCTCCCTGGTGGAGTAAGGGGTTAAGCACAGTGCTGTGAAGCTAGCCACAGCTTCGACAGCATGAGTTCAATGCCAGGCTTGCCAGAGAGCTACCCACATGGCGCAGCATACCTCTGCTGTATTGCCAGCTGTTCCCCTCAGTCAATCCACCTGTTCTGTTCCTCACTCTGTCTCTGGTGACTCCTCTTGCCCCCTGCACCTCTGGCCTGTACTCCAGTTCTTGTATGCATAAATAAATAAATCTTTAAAAAAATAGAAATCCAGTGAAAATGAGCAGGAAATAACCAAAAGCACTCTTGAAAATTCCTCTCATCACCTGTTAGTACTGTACACATGATATGGGTTATTCAACTCTAAATTTAAACTAATTCTAAACTAAATGTTAGAAATGTTTCTGTTATAGACCTCTCCTGTCTCACCCGCTGCTCTCCTCGGCAGTGTGTTTCATCAATCTGTCTGCCTGTTCTGTTTCTCGCTCTGTCTCTGGTGAATCCTCTCACCCTCCAGCGCATCTGGACTATATCCCTGTTCTTGTATAAATAAAATAAATCTTATAAAAAAAGAAATGTTTCTGCTATCTTGCAAAAAGAACCTCATTTTTAAAATATTTTTAAACATTTTAAAACATTTATTTTTAAAACTGACTCTATAATCTTGATATAACTTAATAATTTGTTTGATTTATGAGAATGAGACATGACAGAATCATAAAGATTGGGCAGGTATGTTCTAAAAGCAGCAGGTAAACTGAATATAAGAATGCTATCTTTCACACAAAATCTAGGAGGGAGAAGATTCTCATGAAATAGGTACTGATCAATTGCTTACTACTTTATATATACAAAAATATATGGCCACGATTGTAATTTTGCTTTGCATGTTTATGAAAGTTTATCATAGAAATGATTGTTGTCAGTTAAACAGAACTGTTTTGAATTTGGATGGATTGATTCAGACTGACAGAAGAGAGCCTATTTAATTTAGTAAGGATTTATTGGAAATTTTATTAATGTTCTCCTATAGCTTAGAAAAGCTATTTTAGATTTGTACCCAACGTTTGAAATTGATCTCTTTAATGAATTAAGTACATTTCCTCCCTAACATGTGAAACATTCACAAATGAATAAATAAAACTATCAAAGGCATGCATGCCACCCATTTCATCATTTCACTGAATCATCTGCACCACATTATGTCAGATCTCATACAGGAGGAGCAACAATATTTTCACCTCAGTTGTTTTAAGTCATGAGAGGAACTATGTTTCCCCATATCAGAGACCATGTAAAGCGGTGAGGGATGAGTTCCAGGAATATTCTACCCTTTTCTGTTTTTCCTTCTTGCTTTCTTAGAGTAACTTGCTGTCTTCTGTCCTCCTCACTATTCTCTAATCTAATCAAAGCCACAACTACTGCATAGAAAAAGAACACCAGTAGAAACCATGACTTTTTCTTCTCTCCTTTCCCAGTTACCTGTCTGACCACACATTAGCAGCACATTAGTTGAATCTTTAATTTTGCTTCCATTACTCATTAACAAAGAGGAATATTAATTTAAATTAAAGTTTCATCTTGATTAAATAATCATAATTTCCCTACCCAAGAGTATTAACATCCTTGAGCCATGATTATTGGATTTTAAGATTGTGCTATCTGTTGGAGTAAGAGGGATAGTAAGGTGGGAGCTGGAGGAGTTGAGGGGAAAGACAGCCAGAACATGAGGACCTTGGGGAGCTACTAAAATATTTTGTAGAGACGTTACTGTACAATTTTAACTGAGAAAATGAAGGGCTTGTAAGTAGGATGACAGGAGATGAATAAGAAGAGTGCAGGCCCACAGTACGGTAATGTCAGTGGCAGAAAAAAGAAGTAGAGGTAATTGAAAGCTTCATGGCAGAATTCACAGGACTTAATAGACTTTACAATGTGGCAAGTTGTTGAAGTCAAGACCTAGCAACAGGAATTGGAAGACATGTGTAGTTGTCCTGGTAATCAAGTCATTATTAAAATGCTATTCTTATTATTCATTTAGAAAAGTCTACTGATGCTAAGGATTCATAAGCAATATATTTAATATGACATTTCACAAATTATCTGCCTTAGCTCAAGTCTTAACACATAGCACATGCTAATAAATGATAGTTATAATTATTTATTATTTAATCATTATTACTTTTTATAGAGTGGGGTGTTGTTCCATTACATTTTGTGTAAAGCCCTTACAAATAACCACTGAAGTATTAGTGGGGGGAAATGTATATCAGCATAAATCTAAAATTAAGAAGGCACTTTTTAGGGCAGGTTTTCTCAACCTCTATAAATATTGACATTTTGGGCCAGATGACTCTTTGTGGGGTTGGGTGGACTGTCCTGTGCACAGTACTATATTTAGTAGCATCTTAGTCTCTACCCATTAGATGCCAGTAGCCCATGCACCCACCCAATTTTTGGCAATCAAAATCTTTCCAGATATTGCCAAATGTCACCTCTGGGGTGTGTGTGGGGAGGGCACAAGTGTTCCTACTTGAGAATTACTGATTGAGAGTCAAGGAAAGAGGGGGAGTCATATATATTAGTAACTTATTATGAACTGGGCACTAGGCTAGATGTTTTTATAGACATTATCTAACACAATCATTACAATAGTCCCATGTTATTTGTTTGGCATATATTACATCATAATTGGGTGCTTTAATTTGGAGGAATTAACTTGAAGTAATGGAAAATATTATAGGCTTAAGTAATGGGAAATATTACTAGTTTACATACTGGAAAATTTTAGATTGAGTAGTGGAAAATAATCCATAAATTAATTTTATCTAGTATTCCAGCAATAACCCCCAAACAAGTCTAAAATACACCCAAGAATACTTGCAAAAAACAAACAGAATAGAGACATGCAACAATCTCTCCACCCCCACACCCATATACACATTTTATATATAAACTTAAATATAGACACATATATATTATACACACAACTTGTATGTGAGGCATGTAATAAGGCCACATTCTGTTTATTGTTATTTGAAAGTGTTTAGACATGTTTCTGGGTTATTGCTGAAATACTAGAAAAAATAATTTATGGAATATTTTCCATCATTTCAAAATATATGCAAATGAGTATCTTCTGGATGGTATAGATAATACATTTATCAACTTATTTAATCTACGACAAACTCATGAGGTAAGATTATTGCTATTACTTTATTTTAAGCGATGAAACTAAGTCACAGAGAGGTTGAATAACTTGCCCAAGATTATGTAGCTAATATATGGTAAAATGAGGTTTGACCAAGGTTCCAGAGTCCATACTGGAAAACCACTGCACTTCATTACAACTCAGGGTAATGAGCTGCAATCAGCTTGAGCATCTAGCTTGCCTCGGCCTATCCATCTGATCTAATTTAATCTCTCAAGTGATCTGGGTTTCTCTGTAAAAATTGCTCCAGCTGGCTTAGGGTCCCAGGCACTGTCTTATCTTGTCCTTAGCCCACAGGAAGTTTTTCTCATTAACTTCTAGCAGAACCTACATGCATATGGGTGCCAATCAATCCAAGCCTGAAGAACTACCCAACCCTGACACTACACATCATCATATACAAGTACACTTATTCTTGTTTTCTTCAACCTTGCCCTTCAGCTTTTTTTCCTCTTCCTGTATCCTCTCGATCTTGAACATCCCACTATTCCTTTTTCCTTTCCATGTCCTCTCCTTTCAACATGATCTAAAGTCCCATTTCTGCAGATCCATAGAGGTAATCTAAATTGTTGATAAAGCTTAAGATATTATCACCCCAAGGGTATTTCTTTTAAATGAGAATATTATGATCCATGACTGTCTAATTATTGAATTTCTGGTCAGTTTGAACAAAAATTTTATCTGAGAAAACTTATAATTGTCCCTCAAAATATGCTCTATAATAGCTCCTTAAGATACCAGCTTGTACTATTTACAATAGGTAAGCTATGGAATCAACCCAAATGCCCAAAAATAGATGACTGGATCAAGAAGATGTGGTACATATACACAATGGAATATTACTTAGCAATCAAAAAAGCAATTTGCAGCTACATGGATGGAGCTGGAAGAGATCATGCTCAGTGAAGTAAGCCAGAAAGAAAAAGAAAAATACTGGATGATCTCACTCATAGCAGGAATCTAGAAAACTTAAATAAGGGACCAGGAAAATGAATATAAGAAAGTGAAAATCAAAAATCAACAAAAAACTATGAACCAGAGACACTTTTTGGGGGGTGGGGTGTGGGAGGGGAAGGATTGGGGTCAGAATGGGGCGTTTGCAATTGTATGGGGGAATATAAAAATAAAATTTATTATTAAAAAAAAAAACAAGGGTGGTGGGAATTGTATGGGGGAATATAACCAAGATGAAAATGCATACATTGTGCAAAAATGAAAAATGATGTAAAATATATAAAATAAAATAAAAGTTAAAAAAAAGATACCTGCTTGTAAAACCAGATTTAGGGACTATGTTCGCTAAACCCAATATGTAGGATGACTTACGAGTACAAAGGATGACTTACAAACATTTCTATTAATGCAAAGCAAGACCATAATCTGTAGGCTTGGGAGGGAACTTCAAAACTATACACATGGCATTGTGTAGGTAAGGAAAATTTCTTCTGTATAAAGGCTTAGAGTACACAAACACATCTAATTTTGTTATGTCCAAAAATTCATGAAACTGATAATAAAAGAATAGTTTAAAAGATGTGTATCTATAAGGAAAGAACAGGAACAGAGAGAACAGGAAGTGAGACAACAGCAATACAGTTTTGGAAGCTATAAAGCATATGGTCAAATGGTAATAAAATTAACAGAAATAAGAAAGTCAAATTTTAAACCAGGTAACAACCTGATGATACATGTGCATCACAACACTCTAAAAACGACTCAATCACTGGAAGTGAGGGTAAAGAGGAGGGGATGAAGTGAGCACTATTAACTTAAGAAGCAATTCTGTACCGCAAGAATGTTCCCAGTATACTTTTTGGCAACTGGGCCTCTATTAGTTGGGGAGAATTTTAATAATATGCATTGATTTATATATGAGAAAAAGAAAAAAAAATCTAATATAATGCCAGAATTCCTAAATTCATTGAATGGTGTTTCTGTTCATCAAGTGAAAAGATTTGTATCTTAGTTTAAAGTACACACAAGAACTTGAAAATAAAACCTACACTTTAAAAATTTTCAGAAATAACTGCTTTATCCCAACAAGCATTCGGTCTCATGTTTTTCTCCTTTATTCCAGGTTACTGAAATTTTTGTATATGTTCTTTTTCAAAAATAGGTTACTTTTCTTGTATAAATCATTTTAAGTTATAAGTAGACATATGGTATACATATCTATGAATTTCACAACCATACAGTGAAGCCTTATTTAGGTTATTCATGCCGATTTATTTTTTTGAGGATGTTTTAAATATTTGACAAAATATAATTCTTTCAACAAAGTTGATATAAAGTATATAATTAATGTTGCCCTCAGGTAACAGAAACATGTAACAGTCCAAGTTATACGGGATACATGCTAGTTTATTTTATTCTTTACTAGCTCTTATGTTCTAACAAGGGGAGATGTAATGCTCTCAGTCATTTTTTGAAGAAGGTATGGTATGTATAAATAAACAAATACATATATATGTACATATATGTATGTACAGATACATATCCAAACCTGATTGAAGGAGCCAATTAAAATTCCATGATGCAAATAATATTGTACAGTTACCTGGACAAAAGTACTGCCATTGAAAGAATTCTTTACAGTATAAAAAACTGCACATTAAAATAATTATTTAAATTTTCAAATCAAATTTTCAAATAAAAAATTTGCTAATTTTATACATCAATATTCCTTCTTAAAGTATATAAATTTGTGCTGTTAAACAAATCCGCATGTGTCCAGAAGGTAAGAAACAATAACATACCTTAATGACTTAGAAGAACAAACCTAGGATCTTTCTTAAAGAAATTTTGTTTATTTTAAACTAACCATTCACTGGTCAGTAATTCTGGAAAAAATTATTTAAAATAATTATTCAAATTCTTCAGATGACGTTTATAAAAAGTGACAATGTCAGGAGAGGTATTTTTATTTAAATTTAATTTGTAAAATATGTCAATTCTTATGAGAGAAAACTCAGACTCCATTTCTGAAAAGTTGTTTGGTGAGGAATTATACAGGTTTTTCTTCAAATGCTTATTCTAACCTGAGACAAATGAAATATATCAAAATACTGCTAGTATTTCCAGAAATAGAAAGATACAAATATTGTGAGTTCACCATTAAACATCTTTAAGGGTTTTTGAGGCAATGCACCCAAACTCAGAGATCAAATGTATGCACCATTTGAAATTGTACTATAAAAGGCAAGTCAGTTAAATTGCTAATCTGAGCAGACTCAACTCTTTTTTCTTTTTTTTTTTTTTAAATATTTATTTATGCATACAAGAACTGGGGTATAGGCCAGAAGTGTGGGGGTGAGAGGATTCACCAGAGAAAGAGGGGAACAGAACAGGCAGATGTACTGAAATACACTGCTGAGGGAAGCAGTAGGCGAGACAGAAGAGGTCGGCTGTGCCATGTGGGTCACCTCCCTGGCTGGGGATCGAACTTGTGCTGCAATCGCTGCAGATAGCTTCTTAGGTTGTGTCTTAACCCCTTGCACCACCAGGGAGGCCCAGATTCTCCTCTTCATGAAAGATTGAAAAGGATGAGGTGTGAACCTGAAATTCTCTCAGCTAGGTTCACTGCATAGTGAGGCAAAGAAGAAAGACTTTAAAGGTCTCAGTTAATATGCAACTAAGAACAGCTATTTTCCACTAATTATATCAGGAGAGAGTAGAAAAAGAAGACCATGAAAAAGGAGGAGACACAGAACTAGTGAATACCTATGTTTTATGAGGAGAAGACATGCTCTCAGAAAACACTGAAAATGGGAGTATTGGAGGTCCTTAGAAACAGGTCTTTATACCTATTTGAATTGCTAGTGCAAGGTAAGACCAGAAGTTCCAGTTTTATCATCCACCGGATAATAATTGGGAGAAGTATATACCCTTCTAGCATGCTCAAATCCAGACACACCAAACTATATTCATTGCCTCCAAAGTCTATTACTCTCTCTTTCATTACATTCCACACAATTAGCAAATGCAGCATCCTCACCATGAGCACAGCCACTCCTCTGCCCTTCCTAATTTTATTACCAGAGCTTCATATTTATTATTATAATCTGCCAGGAGACTAATGTAAGTACAGAATATGCCATATCAGATAAAAAGCTTTTGGCTCCAAGCAACTTCTAAACTCAATTCAAATTGGCACGTAAATAGAATGTTTGTCTCACTACCAAGAAACACAGTAGTTATAAGAGACTCAGTCTTAGCATCTCAATCATTGTCTGAACTCTACCTTTCTCTAACTGTTGGATACATCCACAGGTTGGTACGATGGGTCTCAGTTTCACAGCCAGGAGAGTAGACATCCCATAGGAATCAAGGCAGCTCTCTTCTAGAACTCTCTTTTAGGAATAAGGAGACCTCTCCAAAAGAAGTCTCCTACCAGATGTCCTTTTATGTCTCTATCACCACAATTGGGTTATATGCCCATTTTGAGTAACCAGTAACTAGAAGGATGAGATTATTCTGATTGACTTAGATCAGGATCCACCTCCTGGCTGGAGATGGGACTACCTAAGTGAGAAAGGAGAATTATATACATAAACCCAAACCCAGATTTTGCTGCCTAGGTCAAAAGAGAGAATGGAGATTGATAGGACAACAAAAATGTCTACTACTTATGCATCAACAAATATAATTGAATAAATGGATAAACAAAAAAATACATTCATTTTCTTTCACTATTTGTGCCTTAGCTTTTCCTAAATAAAGGATAATCTAAGATATTCAGTAATATAAAAACAATGTTTGTCACAAATTCAGATCAAGGCTAGCAAAAATGTTATAATTCTAAATATTTCTACTTCCATGTCATTGTGATATTTTTCACTACAAATCTCTATATAGTTTCTATATTGGTAAGGTAGCTTCTTAAAAGTTTCATAATTTTATTGATACTATCATAATCAATATGCCCATTAGCATTCCAGATCCTGAGTAATATTTTAATTCTTCATAAAGTAAAAATACTCAAGTAACTTAGTACCAGCCAATTGTTTATTATCAGCAAAATGCACATAGTTTATTCACTTATCCCATGACCAGTAAAACTTATTTTGGTTATAATATCCTTTAAGTCTTATATATGCTAAATACATCTATAAAGGACAAAGTTAAATGTTGGTGATATTGTTGAACATAAATAATCCAGTCCCTGGTGTATTCCTTTCCCAACAACTACCTTCAAGAACAAAAGAAATTGAAATCGCTGATAACACGAAATCTCTTCCTATATCAATAATATATCTGTAAATCAACTATGCAAATATTCAATGACTGACTGGAAGTATTCACTAACCAGAAAACAAAACACAACAAAAATTACAAAATCCTTAATTTTACCTCTCCCTTTAGACATATTGCCAACATTTGTACATGTTTTTCCTTCAAAACTGAAAACCACACAGAGCACACATGAAAAACAAAGATTAGTCACTTTTGCCATGCTTGATGATTTCCATCCTTTTCTAATGAGAGGTCGTCCACTGTGACCCAGGATAATTTTTGGCAGAGTGTTTAAAAGAGTTTTGAACTTGTATGCCCTCAAGTGGTGCATGCACTTTCCATTCCAGTTGTTAGCTGCCTGGTCCTCAGAGGTATTAGTGTTTGTTCTCTCAGAAATTATTTTAAGCTTATGAGACTTATGCTTACATTTAACACTAGAAGCACTTTCATTTTCCATTTTCCACTCAGCTGGTTTTAAAAAAAAGACTGACAATGCAATGGAATATTGAATTATTTTCATAAACATAGGTGTTTAAAGATTCAACCCTGTGAGTATGGACCACTACTTGACAAGCAGACTACTGCTACAAGTTCAAATTATTTTTTTTAATTTTTTTAATTTAAACAGCTTGTATGGAAAATAGAAAGTTGAAATTCAAAATGTCAAGATTAGATTACAGTTTATAATGAACAAATACAGACAGTTGGAAAGGCAAAACCTTGAAAGCTGGGAATAACTTACTGCGGAGCTAATTCCAATGATTGTTTGGGTCTGAATTTTAGTTTGGTCCTATTCAGAGAGCTGGGAGCCACACTTAGTTCCCAGCAATGGAGGAGGTATTGGGAAGGTACTGGTACTACTGCCTCCTAAAACCTAGTCTTTTTTTTTTTTTTTAATGAATCAGTTTTATTGAAATGCCTTTATTTCCTTTTAGTCAGTTTAATTATCACAAACTTGTTTAGATAACCAAGCTCATAAATTGGTCAAGAATGTGTAGTAGAATTTTTAATATGCCATTAAAATAGTACAATGGCAAATATTTTAAGTAAAGGAATAAACCTTTATATAAATTAGGGGCTTTGAGCATATAACAATTCTATTTGAGACTACATATAATGAATTGATTGATAAGGTGCTTGAATATTGCTAAATTAAAATATTTCCTACAAAACTTTAAAAAGGATATAAACTGTAAATAATTTTAAAGATTGGCACTGTTAAAATATGAATATAAGATAGCAATTTAATTATAGTCATTCAAAAATAAAACAATATTTAAAAATAAAATATAATACTACCTTGTTATGATGTAGCCATAAATACTTTAATTTTTTAAACCTAGAAAGATCAATGACCTCTGTCAGTTCCCTAAAAAGAAAAAAAAATAGATATTAGCAACAGTGAATTCACCCATGGTTAGGCTGGTCATATAGTTAGTATGACTTTGGAGTAACTGGAAAAACCTCTATCTTCATCCTTTCAAAATTGTTGGCACACTTACATACCAATTTCTAAATTTCCATCATTGTAGCCCGGTTTATCCACTTAAAGCAAATACTTAAAGGAAAGTATTTTATCATATTGGTAGAAATTTATACATTTTGTCTGAATTTCTTGGGACCTCATTTAATAAGATTTTACTGTTAAGAGTCTGCAGGAAAAAAAAAGTACAGAAGACACTGGACTTTCAAGTAAATATGAAAACTCCACTGGTTTCTGATTCAACAGTGTCTATAGGATTCTTCCTTTGGTGTTGTCCTCCATCTTTTCCAGTCTGGATTTAAGACATGGAAATTGTCTTACCAAAACACAGAGACTGAGTAAAGTGTTTTATTGTCCCTTTGTCGCTTATTAATTACATCCTTCTTAAAGGATGTGGGTTTGTGGAAATGGGTTTGTAACAGGGGGCTGAAGCCAAAGACTGTTACAGGTAGCACCCCCTGAGGGGGTTCCTGGTGAAGATAAATAGCCCCAAGCAAAAATGAATAAAGTACAGTGGGATAGACACTCTTATAAGAAACATAAGGGACTGCAGAAGCAGCCCCCAGCATTGAGCATTGGGGATCTTAGCGGTTTGGGATGATCAGCCATTTCTGCCCCCACCATGCTAATTTTTCAGAAGGCTGTTATGGGCCTCTGAGAGATGTGAAGAGCCTTCCAGCAGCCAATCTCAGAGAAGAAATGTTCAGAGGTTTTTCAGGTAGCTGAGCAACTGAAACTGTTCCCTGCTGCTATAGCCTGGAAGGAAAAGGTAAAGACCCAGAGCCAGGCGCCTCTCTGACTCATGAGTGTGGGCGGTTTGTCAGGTTGTTTGGCTGCTGGAGCTGCTGTTTTGAGTGTAGCTTGTCTGGTGCTGTGCTGGGGCATCTTGGCAACTCCAGTGAGCATGTCCCGTTGTGCCTTCTGCTATCTTTGTGAATCCAGGCCCTCAGTGGTGGGGAGACTTAATCTTGGGGGGGTGTGGCCTTTTGTTTGGCAGAGAAGCTCTGTGTCCTCACTGGCAGGAAGTCTCCATCTTGGGAGCCTTCATGTTCAGAACTTTAAAACACTGGGCAGTGCTTCGAGTGAGGTAAACAGCCATTTATGGCTTCAGTGACTCTTTGTTTTCCTTTGTTTGTTAAGTAATTTCCATTATTGTTGTTCTCTGAACCTGAGGAGTCTTGCAATTGTGCACGTGGATGAAGAACTCTGAAAGTGACTGATAAACTATTTGGGCAGGGTTCTTGGCCAGTTTTAGTGCCCCTTGTTGCCCTGGATCAGTTTAGGCTTTGTTGCTGATGCAGGTCACACAGCAAATGGGCAGACATGGTGTGGAAAGAGGACAAAACCTCTGAGAATAACTGACCGTTTGCTTTGGCTGGAGTTTTCAGATTTCTTTCTCAGGGTAGAAATTATGGGTCCCAGGTGTCTATTTGCCAGGCACTTATACACACAAAATGCCAGGAACTTTTCTAAGTATTTTAAAAACACTAATGCTGATGAATATTACATATATGAACTCATGTAAGGTAATATCTTCTTATAATTATCCTAACTATGGAACACTGAGGCACTAAAATTTACAAATTTTTAATGAAAATAAACATACTTTTAAAAGCAGGCAAGCATTTTTTAAAAAAAGGAATCTTTCTTACCAACTTATATTGAAAAATTTGAAACCTAAAATTAATAGTACAACAAATACTTGTATAATGTTTATCATTTTTAATATTTGCCACACTTTTGCTCATTCTATGTATTTATTTATTGACTGATAACTTTCTTGGTGAATGGTTTGAAAGCAGTTGTAGACATATTATTGCAGGTCTCTAAATCCTAAACTCTTCAGCATGCTATTATCCCCAAATCATGACATTCTCCTGCATAACTACAACATCATTACCATACCTTAGAAAATTAAAATGAATTCAATGATACCATCTAATATATCATTCACATTTAAATTGCATTGGTTGCCCCTACACTTCTTTTATAGTTTAAATTCAGAACACCATCAATGTTCATGAGATGCATTTGCAGTTAGGATAAGATTTTAGTCTTCTTAAATTTAGAATATTCACCTTCCTCCCTTCTACCCCCTCCCCCTTAACACTGACTTTTTGAAGAGACCAGGACAATTGTCTGATAGAATGTCTCACGTTCTTGATTGTTCTAATTGCTCCCTCATCACTAAAATCAAAGGAAGTTTTCAGTTACAAAGGAGGTAACTACTGAATCACATCAGAAGGCAAATGATGTCACTTTATCTTACTCTTGGTGAAGCCAAAATCAGTCTTTTGATCAAAGCCAGGTCTCTTCATTGCAAAAGTACAAATTTTGTCATTGAAAAGAAATGTTGAGCAAAAAATTGTTAAGCCTTACTAAGGTCCAATTGCTCCCTCCCAGAAATGGGCTATATAACTGCTAAGAGAGAATGGATTATGTGTGTAAATTCCTACTGGGAGCTGTTTTGGATGGATCTGGAACGTTCTGTGCCTGAGACGGGCTCAAAGACGAATGGTGCATGTTTGTTTGGGATAATTTGAGAATTGAAAAAAAGAAAAGAGTGATAAGGGATTAAAAAAAAATTCCTATTCAGGGAAAAGAAGAAAATGAACGGCAGAAAGAAAAGGGAGGGGCAGATTTTTACAGAATGACAGCCATTAAGTGTAAAATGAATGAAAGCATTTGGAAAAATCACCGTTTAATAATCCCAATTCTATTCACTCAGGTAAATATCATCAAAGCTAATACCATTAAATAAATAGTTATTGGGGCACAAGATGCGCAAAAGTATGTCCAATATTGAGGGGGGCGGAGCAACATGGCGGCGAGGAGACGCTGCGAGTAAGATCTCCCATTAAAAAAAGTTAATAGGGAGGAAAAGCGGCAGGTCCCAGTGAGAACTGGGACACGGAAGATAAACGGACGACTCCAGCAAACTGCCCAAAGAAGAAAGTTGCCATAAAAGAGGACCAGAAGGGAGGGAAGCGCAGAACCCTGCTCCCCTCCCCCGCCCACAGAGGCGGCACTCTCCGACCGGCAGAGAGGAGGGAAACAACAAACCAAAACGGCCAACAAGAACAAAGGACGCAGCAAGCGGGTCTGTGAGTGGAAAGGAACTATTGCAGCCACCACACCCCGTGAACGGGAGCTGTGGAGAACCCTGCAGGATCCGCCGCGGAGGTGAGCTCCAGGCACCATTAAAGAGAGCCCCGCCCCCCAGGAGGAGACCAGCACCAGCACACAGCCCCGGCCGCCCGGTAAGCTTGTGCGACCTAGGCTTGCGGGGAGACGCGCGGAGGCCCTCCCTGAGTGAGCAGGAACAAGGCGCCCAGGCAGGGGAGCGGGATTCAAAAGGCGCCATTCCCGCGCCACTGATCTGGGCTACAGCCCGCGTCCTGGAACTGAGGGCTTTGGAACTGACACCCAGGGCACGAAATTAGGGGCGTGTGTTCCCCATGACGGTGGGGCACAAGGCAGACACAGCACCCCAAAGCCGTTGAGGTGTACCTTACCATCCCCGCTCTGCTCCCTGCCCCACGGGGTGGAAAATCAGCTCCCCAAGGGCTCTAGGAGAGATCTCTGGCGCCACCTAGCGACTTGAAGCCAGCAGAGGCTCCTGAAGGAGCTAGTGGCCAGCTGGGGAGTTAGCCCACACCGGGCCCCTTCCGAACAAGTAGTCTGAGCCCACAGGGAGAGCGAGCACCCACAGCCGGGGCAGACCAGGCGCGCAGAAGAGTGTGCCTGAGACCAGACGCGCAGGGAGTGTGTCCCACATCACCATTTTAGAACAGGGACATTTCTTCAGTAAAGACTACCTGCAGAAGGCTTCCTCAGGAGCCAGAGGTGAGCGGGGGAAGTTCGCCCACGCCAGACCCCCTCTGGCCTGCAGTCCAAGCCCAGAGGGGAGCAGGAACCCACTGCCGGGGCAGACCAGGCGCACAGGGGAGTGTGTCCCCACATCGGCATTTTAGAACAGGGACCTTTCTCCAGTAAAGACTGCTTGAAACTGACAGATGACTCCTGGAGGAACCAGAGGGGAACAGAGAAGCCCACCCAAGATGCCGGCCAGTCCCAACAACACAGTGTCCCAACGCATACGGCAAATTAGAAAACAGACAGTAGGGAGGAGAAGAACCACACGCAACCTAGCAACTCTCCAGAGAAAAAGCACACCACAAAAAGAAAGCCAGCCCCCAGATTGCAACGACAATAACTTGGAAGAATTTCTGAGCCTTCCAGAAAGAGAATTTAAAATTGCCGTGATTAAAAAACTGACAGAAGTCATAAAGGAAAACAATGATAAGGGAAAAATAATCAACGATCAGAAGAATGCAATTGAGTCCCTAGAGAGGGAAAACAATGGTCAGAAGAAAGAAATTGAGTCCCTAAAGAGGGAAGTAAAAGAAATGCAGGAGATCAAAGAATTAATGGAAGAACTAAAGAATTCTGGGAAAAGCAATGAAAGCAGAATAGATGAAATGGAAGAACGAATAAGTAATCTTGAAGACACAGAAATAAAAAGAACCAAAACAGAAAAGGAAAGAGAAGTACGAAGGAAAAAGAATGAAGAAAGACTTCGGGAACTATCTGACTCCATGAGGAAAGGAAATATAAGAGTTATAGGAATACCAGAAGGAGAGGAGAGAGATGTAGGAACAGAGAAAATATTCAAAGAGATAATTGAAGAGAACTTCCCAAATGTGAAGAAGGAGCTGAAAATTGATATACAAGAAGCAAGAAGAACACCAAACTTCCACAACGAAAGGAAAAATACAGCAAGACACATAATAGTAAAGCTCCCAAGAATCCAGGACAAGGAAAAAATAATGAAGCTGGCAAGAGGGAAGAAACAGATAACATTCAAAGGAAAGCCAATCAGGCTGACATCAAGACTTCTCCGAAGAAACACTACGGGCAAGGAGAGAGTGGAGGGACATAGTCAACAGACTCCAAGAAAACAGATGCCAACCAAGAATACTCTATCCCGCAAAGCTCTCCTTCCTCTTTGAAGAAAGAATATGGACCTTCCCAGACAAACAGAAACTCCGGAATTTCATTGCAACTAAACCCCCACTCCAAAAAATACTACAAGGAGTCCTAAAGCCAGAACCTCAGAGGGACGAATAACAATGAAAGAAGGCCAAAAAAAAAAAAAAGTTATTAAAAGAATAAATAAATAAAATCAAAGGAAAGACAAACACAATGGCAAATACAGATGTTAACATATCAATATTAACTCTAAATGTAAATGGACTAAACTTTTCAATAAAAAGACACAGAGTTGCAGCCTGGATTAAGAAACAAAACCCAACCTTTTGCTGTCTCCAGGAAACACATTTAGCTACAAAAGATAAAAATAGGCTCAAAGTTAAAGGATGGAAAACAATCCTACAAGCAAATGGACCAAAAAAGAAAGCAGGAACAGCTATACTTATATCAGATAAAACAGATTTCAAACTCAAAAAGATAAAAAGAGACCCCAATGGTCACTACATTATGATCAAGGGGACAATACTTCAAGAAGAAATAACACTCATTAACATATACTCACCAAACGAAGGAGCACCAAAATATATCAGACAACTGTTGTCCTCTCTGAAAACAGACATCAGAGAAAACACATACGTAGTGGGAGACTTCAACACACCACTATCAACAATGGATAGATCAACAAGACAAAAAATAAGTAAAGAAACCAAAGCTCTAAATAAGGACCTAGAGCAATTGGGCTTAACAGACATCTATGGAACACTAAACCCCAAAAAAATGGAGTACACATTTTTCTCAAGCGCACACGGATCATTCTCTAGGATCGATCACATACTGGGGCACAAGAGAAACATCAACAGATACACCAAGATTGAAATCATATCAACCATCTTTTCTGACCATGAAGGCATCAAACTAGAAATAAACCATAAAAAGAAGGCAAGGAACTTTCCTACCTCATGGAGATTAAAAACCACACTACTGGAAGACCATTGGACTAATGAGGAGATCAAAGAAGAAATTAAAAAATTTTTTGTATTGAACGACAAGGAGGAAACCAATATCCTAAATGTATGGGATGCAGCAAAAGCAGTAATAAGAGGAAAATAAATAGCAATAGAAGCTCACATCAAGAAACAAGAAAGAACGCAAAGAAACAACCTAATCTCGAAGCTCAAAGATCTAGAAAAAGAACAACAAAAAAACCCCAAAACCAGTAGAAGAAAAGAAATAATAAAAACCAAAGCAGAAATAAATGAAATTGAAACTAAAAAAACAATCCAAAAGATCAATGAAACCAAGAGCTGGTCCTTTGAAAAAATCAATAAAATAGACAAAGCCCTAGCCAGGCTCACAAAGGAAAAAAGGGAGAAAGCACAAATAAACAGGATCATCAATGAAAGAGGAGAAATCACAACGGACACAGCAGAAATCAAAAGAATAATCAGTAACTACTATGAACAGTTATATGGAAACAAGTTTAACAATCTAGAGGAGATGGACAAATTCCTACAACTCTACAATCACCCAAAGCTAGATAAAGAAGAAATAGAACACCTAAACAGACCAATTACAAGCAGCGAAATTGAAATGGTAATCAAAAACCTCCCCAAAAACAAAAACCCAGGACCTGATGGATTTACAAATGAATTCTACCAAACATTCAGAGACGAATTAGTGCCTATCCTTCACAAACTCTTCCAAAAAATTGAGAAGGAAGGGACAATACCAAACACGTTTTATGAAGCCAACATTACACTAATACCAAAACCGAACAAGGACAACACAAAAAAGGAAAACTACAGGCCAATCTCCCTAATGAACACTGATGCAAAAATCCTCAATAAAATTTTAGCTATCAGAATCCAACAATGTATCCATAAGATAATTCACCACGACCAAGTTGGATTCATTCCAGGGGCACAAGGATGGTTTAACATCCGAAAATCAATCAACGTTATCCAACACATCAACAAAAAGAAATATAAAAACCATATGATAATATCAATAGATGCTGAGAAAGCTTTCGACAAAGTGCAACACCCATTCATGATAAAAGCCCTTGAAATTCTTGGGATACAAGGAACATACCTCAACATTATAAAGGCCATCTATGACAAGCCAACAGCCAGTATCATTCTCAATGGTGAAAAGCTGAAAGCAATTCCATTAAGATCTGGAACAAGACAAGGATGTCCACTCTCACCACTGCTTTTCAATATAATACTGGAAGTCCTAGCCAGAGCAATAAGACAAGAGAAAGACATCCAAGGAATCCAAATAGGAAAAGAAGAAGTCAAACTATCACTATTTGCAGACGATATGATATTATACATAGAGAACCCCAAAAACTCCACAGAAAAGCTAATTCAACTCATCAATCAGTTCAGTAAAGTGGCAGGATACAAAATCAACACGCAAAAGTCAGTAGCCTTCCTATACACAAACAATAAATCTGAAGAAGAAGAAATCAAAAAAAACCATCCCTTTTGTTATTGAAACAAAAAAAATCAAATATTTGGGAATAAATCTAACAAAAGAGGTAAAGGACCTATACAAAGAAAACTATAAAACACTGTTAAAAGAAATAGAAGAAGACACAAAGAAATGGAGAGACATCCCCTGCTCATGGATTGGGAGAATAAACATTATTAAAATGGCCATCCTTCCAAAAGCAATATACAGATTCAATGCTATTCCAATCAAAATTTCAATGTCATTCTTCAAAGAAATAGAACAATTATTGATGAAATTCATATGGAATCACAAAAAACCCCGAATAGCCAAAGCTCTCCTGAAAAAAAAAGAAGGGAATGGAGGCATCACACTCCCAGACTTCAAACTATACTACAAAGCCATAATCATCAAAACTGCATGGTATTGGAACAAGAACAGACATACAGACCAATGGAATCGAATAGAAAATCCAGAAATAAACCCACAGATTTATGGTCAACTAATCTTTGACAAAGGAGCAAAGAATATGCATTGGAGCAAAGAAAGTTTGTTCAATAAATGGTGCTGGGAAAACTGGGTCGCTACATGCAAAAGAATGAAGCTTGACCACTACCTCACACCATACACAAAAATCAACTCAAAATGGATTAAAGAACTAGACATAAGACCTGAAACCATAAAATATATAGAAGGAAATATAGGCGAAACACTACGTGATTTGCACATCAAAGACATCTTTACAGGCACCTCACCCAAAGCAGTGATAGTGAAGGCAAAGATAAACAGCTGGGACTACATCAAATTAAAGAGCTTTTGCACAGCAAAAGAGACAATAACAAAAACAAAGAGAAACCCCACCAACTGGGAGAACATTTTTGCACCCAACACTAATGATAAAGGACTGATCACAAAAATCTGCAAAGAGCTGATGAGACTCAACAACAACAAAGAAAATAATCCAGTCAAAAAATGGGCAGAAGAGCTTAAAAGAAACATCTCTGAAGAGGAAATGCAAATGGCCAACAGGCATATGAAAAAATGTTCAACATCACTTGTCATCAGGGAAATGCAAATCAAAACTACCATGAGATACCATCTTACACCAGTGAGAATGGCACATATTAAAAAAACTAGCAACAACAAATGTTGGCGAGGGTGTGGAGAAAAAGGAACTCTTCTGCACTGTTGGTGGGAGTGCAAACTGGTCCAACCACTGTGGAAAGCTGTGTGGAGATTTCTGGACCTACTAAACATAGAGCTTCCATATGATCCAGCAATTCCACTCCTAGGTATTTACCCAAAGGACACAGAAACATCAATTCCAAAGAACACCTGCACCCCTATGTTTATAGCAGCACTGTTTACAATAGCTAAGCTTTGGAAACAACCCAAATGCCCAAAAATAGATGACTGGATCAAGAAGATGTGGTACATATATACCATGGAATATTACTCAGCATTCAAAAAAGATAAACACATGCAATTTGCAGCAACATGGATGGCGCTGGAAGGGATCATGCTCAGCGAAATAAGCCAAAAAGAAAAAGAAAAATACCGGATGGTCTCACTCATAGCAGGAATCTAGAAAACTTAAATAAGGGACCAGGAAAATGAATATAAGAAAGTGAAAATCAAAATCAACAAAAAACTATGAACCAGAGACACTTTTAGGGGAGCGGGGGCGGGAGGGGAGGGATTGGGGTCAGAATGGGGGGACTGCAATTGTATGGGGAATATAACAATAAAATTTATAAAAAAAAAAGTATGTCCAATATTATGTTAACTTTCTGTTTCTATGAAAAATGAAACAATCATTATAGGGTAGCAGAGAAACTTAAACTCCACTTAAAGGATTTTCCCCAAAGAGTTCCCAGAAGTATTATCTTAAGACATTAATCTGTAAAATATCAACTGTGTCAAATTACTGCCATTAATTTTGTTGTGCTACTACTATCCATGCTGAATTTTCAGCTATCGGAGAATGTAAATAATCTACTTTTCTTTTACTCTATCGCGAATTTCTTTTGTCCTAATGATGCTTTATGAAACTGGCCATATGTTGATTTTGTACATTGTATATGTAAACTCATTTCTGAGTAAGGAGGGAGCAGTACAAACTATTTTCGGTTAAGGGGACAGTGGACCTGATTTGAAAACCACCCATCATGTCAGATGTTTGGGACGCACCGTTCCTTAGAAAACGAGAGGTCACTTTGGCATTTCTATGCCCACCCCCACTTTCTGTGAATATACTGTGTCCACGGACCACATTTTTGTACAGGGGTTCAAAAGTCATCAGGTTTCTCCCCTGTGAGGATTCTCTGCTAGCATAGAACACCGAGGCACCACGCAAGGCTCCACCACCCCATTAACATGCCCTGGGCTTTTGGCCTGCAGATCTCGTGGACGCCCAACCAGGCAGAGGCCCTGCGGGCAGGCGCGGCAGCTGTAGCTCCGCCCCAGGGTTGCCTCCTGAGCTCTTGGGCCTGCAAGCAGAGCGAGGTCCAAGACTGGCAAAAGGCTGCAGCCACCGCGGTTCCTTTTCCAATGTGGGCCTGGTCTCGGTGAGTTTTCTGGCGTCGCATGACGTGAGAGCTGGAAGTAGCATTTTACGTACGATAAACCTTAAAGGTCCTGTCACTCGCGTGGACTCCTGTCCTCTAGACGCAAAGAAGGATGGGAGCCGGCGTTTCTGCCCCTAGTGCTGGGGCAGAGCTGAAGCCCCTCAGAGGACGCCGGCCAGGACTGCTCCCCCCGCGGCTGTGGTGGGTGGTGGGCCTGGGAGGAGCTGTCCCAGGACCCCGGCCAGGACTGTGGGCCTCTGCTCTGTGAGAGTCCTCAGAGGAAGGAACTGGCAAGTGAGCCAAGAGGGAACCCCCAGACTCCCTCCCTACTGTGGTATAGGGGATACATTCTGGCTGCAGGCCTTCCTGTGCTGCCCACTCTCAGGGACTTTCCCTCGGGTATAAATTTTTTTTTTTTTTAAGATTTATTTATTTATACAAGAACTGGGGTACAGTCAGAGGCACGGGAGGGTGAGAGGATTCACCAGAGACAGAGTGGGGGACAGAAACAGGCAGACGGACTGAAATACACTGCTGAGGGGAGCAGCGGGCGAGGCAGGAGAGGTCTGCTGCGCCATGGGGGAATCTTCCTGGCCGGCCGGGAATCGAACCTGTGCTGCAAAGGCTGCGGACAGCTTCACAGCGCGGCGCTCAACCCGCTGTGCCACAGGCGAGGCCCTCGGGTGTAAAGTCTATGGTAGAAAGAGTTTCCACAGCATGAGCATCTTTAGGCCTTGTTGACCGCGCAGGTTGTTGGTGCTGCCACACGGGGGAGGTGGCCGAAGGCCTCCGCGCTCTTTCTCAGTTTGTTCCTTGGGCCTGTGCGCCTTCACTTACACGCAGGGAGCAGGGCAGCGCGCGCTGGTTAATCGTACACCGCCCCGCCTCCCACCGCCACTCCAGACCCCGGTGGGGGTTTGTTGACTCTGTGTGAAAGCATCGCTATTATCGGGACAAAGTACCCACCACAGCTCATCCACTACACAGCAGTGGCTGTTACCACCTACCATGGTGTGCGCCAGGCCTTCAGGGTATGACCTGGCGCAGGGATAGGCCTGTCCACTCAGAAATAGCACTCAGCTCCCATGGAGAACAGGGAGGACAAAGTACCAAATTAAAGTGATTCACTTTTAAGGTTACTTTAACTCTTTCATGTCATATTCCGCACATAAACTTGTCCTTAACCAATAGGCTGTCAGTTGAAGCCAATGGTGGAGGAGAGGAAATTCTACTAATGATGGCAATGATTCTGTTGACAATATGTGAATCCTGTTGTATAGCCTAAGTTCTCTGATTATTCAAGGTCATATGAATAACATGCTTTCCATTTTGCAAGGGCAGTAGAGACTTAGGCAAATATACCAGTTGACCTGGTTAATTGCTGTCTGGACAGTGAAACACTTTTTTGTTCCCATATGTCGTAATTGGTAAGATAGTATTTTTTTTACTTTTTATTTTTTTTTTTTAACCTAAAAACATTTAATTTTTTTAGTGGATCTTAATTATTATTTTATATATTTTTACATCATTTTTCATTTTTGCACAATGTATGCATTTTCATCTTGGTTATAGTCTCTGGTGAATTCTCTCACCCCCCACACCTCTAGCCTGTACCCCAGTTCTTATATGCATAAGTAAATAAATCTTTAAAATAAAATCAAGAACAGGTAGGGAAAGAATAGGTTCATTGTTATTAAAGTGTAAACTGTGGCTACACCATGAAAACTATGGTATCAGAGTTCAAACCAACCCATAACTTCCTCTTCCTCTTCCACCTTCATAGTGCCTAGATTCTATCTTAGGCACCATGATTGCTCTGTAGAAGAAGGCCCCGCTTTGCTATCTACCACCTTGGTGAGTTAGAGTGGAATCAAAGAGGCTGCTACATAAGGAAAGGATTTTCCTACTTGTCAGTAAAATAAGTACAGGTCTTGTTACATAGGTCATGTAATAGGATTATTACTATAACCCTATTAGGGGTTATAGTAATAGGGTGTAATAGGGTTATTACTATAGTATAGGAGCATAGTGAGGTTATTTTTCTAATAACAGTAATATTAACTGTACTAATCCTCATTCAATACTTACTGTGTATACCTCTCCTATCTTTTACTAACTTACCTAAACTCCACAACAATCCCGTAAAGCAGGTAGCATTATTATATATAGGAAATATGATCACCGAGAAATAGCAAATATTCCAGTGTTGTGTGGGATATGCTTATACCTAAAAATATTGTAATCATTTGTTTTTCAGCAATTCACATGTAATTGGACATTCTATTTTTTAATTTGCTAAACCTGACAACCTTAACAGGGAGGTTCTTGTAGAAGGCCCAGGATTACCCAGATGGAAGACAGAGAGCTAACTCCATGCCCTTTGCTTTTATTCATTTTGATATCTTGCCTCCCCAAGAGAGACTGTGTGCCCCAGTGAGTGGTAAAGTAATTAGAATGTGCTCCTTTTCTATACAGTCTGGAGGAGGGAAACAATGGAAAAGACTGAACCTATAAAATATTATAATATGATGCTCTTCCATTTCTTATATAAAATATACTTACTTTTGAGAAAGGAAGAGCTCAAATACATCAGCATCCCTTTTGTGGCCACATATCTTTAGTTGATCTTCAACTGCCTGATAACATATAATTAATCTGTCAAGCCACATTCCACTGAGCAAAAATACTGAGACATTTACAGTCAATAACAATAACGTCTACAAGAAGATCAAAAGAAAGGTGAATATGGAGGCAACCACTCTAAACTGATAAATTCCAACACTACAATTATATATTATTTAATCATTTTTGTGGTTGAATTTCATTATCCTTAATCCTGGGCACAGATGTGTAAATAATTTTTAATCAAAGAGAAAAAAATGTGTACGTGTACATTACACCAAAAACAAGTCTTCGATTTTTCTATGAGGCAGGATAATTGGGTCTTTAGTAATTATTGGTAAATGTCCTTCAAACAAGAAAAATTCATATTTGGTAGGTTTTCCATATTTACAGAAAACACCTAATATCACAGTTGGAGGTGAGAGATTAGGAAATAAACTATACATTATCATAGGAGATTCTTTTTTGTATCCACCCCAATATACTTGACACCCTGAAAGTTCTCAATAAATGTCAAATGAGTGAATGAGCGAATAAGTCAAAAAACATACCTCCCTTGCTTTGCAAAGGAAAAGTGTCTTTGTTTTTCATAAGTTACTAACAGACTTTCACCGTGGGAATTTTTGGTGGAAAAGAAGCAATTTTTATTCCTATGGGCTTTTTTAGAAAATACAAAACCAGCAATAGCTATTTATTCTTCGTAAGGTTCTTTTCAAAATTACAAAATAACATTCATAGGCCACATGGCTTAAGATGATATGGAAAAATTAAAGCCCATGTATAATGTTCCATGAAGGAATATAACTAACAAGACACAACAAAAGGAGTATAATCATTGCACTTTGGAAAGCTGACATACATTGTAATTATCAGACTCAAAACACTCACCAAATTTCAGCTCGGTTTTGTTGTGGGTAGTGAGGTTATAATGCCAGTAATTGATGTATGAAATTTTGACAAAGATTTTGTTATTTATTAGAACTTTAAGAAGAGCTAGACAGAGTAGGGTAAGTAAATATCTAAACAAGTAAGGAAGGTAGCTATCCTAGGGATACAGAGTAGTTGCTAATTTATAGTCCCAAACTTTCTTTTTTACTCTGTTACACAGACTGAATCTTGGCACTTGGAGACTTCGTTGGCTCAGCTGTGGGCAGTTCCATCATAATATTTTGTGACCCTGATAAGCAAGGTGAATCTGGGACTTGGAAAAACCCATTGCAGTTTTAGGCATCTGGATATTTTTAAACAATATCAGCTTCTATACACAGTCAATTACAACTTTACCAGATTGGCCAGGATGTTAATGATCAGTCAAAGTAGACTTAAAATTTGCAGTCATCTATTGAAGTTACAAATGTGTTTATAACTTGATCCCACCATTCTACGTGTAGCACTCAAAAATAAACTGGAACACACACACGCACACAAACAAATGTGAATACTATTGCTCATCTCAGCAAGTCTCAAGATTGTCTGTAGTTGTGAAATACTCCCCACTAACTGGAATATGGGTTAAATTAAGATGAGACTTCACAATGGTACATTGTGTAGTAGCTTAAAAATATACAGAGATGGAGATCTAGACAAATAGAGGTCCAAAAGAATTTTTAATTAAAAAATGCCATTAGTGGTATAATACATGTAAGTGTAACAATATTTTTGTTACCAATAGCATTTATATTCATACAAGATTCTCACACACTCCAAATTGTTAACAAAAGTAATCATTTGTGCTCCTGGGAAACTTTCACTTCCTGAGCAATGCACTTTTTAATGATGTTTGAATATTTTACAATAAGCACATATGAATTTAATAATCAGAAATTAATAGGCATTTTGAACATTTTAGCCATAGGATAAATATTTAAAGATTTAAATCAAAATTTTAAAATGAAGACAGGAAAGGGGAAATTGGAACTATCAGTAAAATATGCAAATCACTATATGATTATTTATTTACACAACATTTTATCATGATATGTTTCTTTCCAACCAAAAATTTTGTATAAATCTGGTAACAAGTATTAATGTCAAAGTGCCAAAGAACGCGAAAACGTGCCAAGAAGTTTTGAGTTTCAGTGAATCCTCAGTGGACCAGTTCCAGTTCCCAATCAACACACAACTTCACTAGCAGCAAACTCCTTTCATCTAAAGAAACACAAGCATTCTTACCCTGAACTTCTTTTATTGTGGCAAGATATACATAGCACAGAATTTACTACTTTAACTGTACAGTTCTATGGCATTAAGCACATTCACATGGTTGTGCAACCATCACCACCATCTATTTCCAGGATTTTCTCATCTTCCCCAATTTAAGCCCTGTACCCACTAAACTCTTTACTTTCCTCTCTCCCTGATCCCTGGCCTTCTACTTTTTGTGTTATGATTTTGACTACTCTCTGTACTGCATGTACATGGAATCCACACAGTATTTGTCCTTATGTGACTGGCATAATGTCTTCAGTTTAAAGTGGGTAATATTATATTTATAATGAATAATATTCTATTTTATGTATATACCACTTTTTTCCTTTTCTCTGTCAATAGACACTGGGTTTTTTCCACCTTTTTGCTTTTGTAAATAATGCTGATATGAACATGGCTGTACAAATACCTGCTGAAGTCCCTCTTTAATTTGAGTATGTTTTCAGAAGTGGAATTGCTGGATCATCTGGTCATTGTACAATTAATTTTTTGAGGAATCACCAATACCATTTTCCACAGCAGCTACACACAAACAAGCATTCTTTAAACATGAACATTTTTAAAATAGTAGGTCTAACTAGATTGTTCAGTCATTTATTAAACCATAAAATACTGAGTGCCTCCTTACTTCAGGACTGGCTATAACTAGCTCGTAAACATAGCAATGAATTAGGAAAGGTGCTAGCCATTTATGAGTATACCTTTTTGTAGGAGAAGGAAGGGCTATTCAATCCTATAACAGAAGGTTGCAAGTGTTAAGGGCCGTGAGAAAACGAAAATATGCTCTCAGAAATTCAGAGGAAGAAGTAACTGTCAGCCTGGTAACTCAGAAGTTTGCAGGGCAGGACTGAAAGTGGGCTGAGCCTGAAAGGGTGAAGGCAAATTAGAAACTGAATATTGATAAATGAGCAGTTTAGTCAGAGAAGGGTAAGTACACTAAAGTGAAGTGGGGAAGAAAGTTGAGGAGTGTACTGAGACAGGAACTATAAGAAATAAATGAAGAAGGAGTTTGCACTTACTAGCACTAAAAGCTTTTATAGACCCTGAGAACTCTAAGTTAAAAACACATTATTATTTTTTGTCATCTGTAATTTAGAATTAATTTAATTTTAAATGATAGATATGCATATGTATATAGTATATGTGTTAACCACCTAGTGAAATTATGTCTGTAACAAAGTCCTGATTTCTTTCCCATAACAATTATCAATCCTTTTAAACAATATCCAATATCAAGTAATTTTTAAAATTTTTTCTTTTTCTTTCAATGCATTTACTTTGTTGATACTCTAAAAGAATAAACAACTACTGGATAATTCAGCACTGAACTCAATTCTATCAGGGAAATATAAGATTTTTTAAACTGGAAAAAAAGATGTGATAAAGCTAGGCCTTATAAAGATGACTCTAGTAGCAACATGTGTATTGGCTGGGGTGCAGAAAGAGCTGCAGAGCGGGAGCAAGGCTGCCTCTGGAAATCCAAGGCAAGCCTCTCCAAGGCAAGCCTCTCCCATCCTCTGGATGAGCCTCTCCCAGGATAGCAGCAAGTGGGAATGAGCAGTGAACAGACAGGACATGGGTGTGCTCAAAGAATCCATGGGAACTGGCAAATCACTGGAGGCGGAGAACAAGGGCCAGGCCGTCACAAGTGATGATAATAATGTGATGATTATGAGAAAGATGCGACTAGGAGGGAAGATTAATTCAGCTAAGAAGTGCTGAAATGGAGGTGCTAGAGGCACATAGCGGTCACAGGGTCCATAAGAAGGTAGCAAGTGGGAGATGGATCGCACAAGCCATATCAAGGTGGGTAACGTAAAGGTGATGAAGCAGGTCAGTGTAGAAAAGGGAGTGGGGAAGATCATTGTGGGATCATTTAGGAAGGGAGGAAGGAACCAAGCTGGGGAAGGAAACAAAAAAGAAAAGATTATGAAGTTGGCAGGAGAAACCAAAGAACAGTGGGAGGGTAAATTTCAAGAAGGAAGAATTTGAATCTGGAATATTATGTAGGATTGTAGAGGCCATTACTCATAAAAGGTAGGGAATTTGGAGAGCAATTTCAGTAACCTGATAAGGGAGGAAAGTCAGATTTCAGATGAACTGACCAACAGGAAAATAAAAGCAATCCAGCCCAGTGCTGGGGTATGGACAATTCTAGCACAGGGAAGATAACATAGGCTTTCTCCCTGATCTGTGCCTTAGAATCAAAAACAGGAAAAGAAAAACAAACAAACACCAGTTTGAAAATTGTGGGATTATTAAATCCCAGAAGAATAAGATCTGCATTAAAATTTATAGATGAAGGGCCTCCCCTGGTGGCACAGCGGTTGAGCACTGGGCTGCGAAGCTGCCCGCAGCCTCTGCAGCGCCGGTTTGATCCCTGGCCGCCAGCGAGGGGCCCACATGGTGCGCAGACCTCTCCTGCCGCCCACTGCTCCCCTCAGCAGTGTATTTAATTGGTCTTCCTGTTCTGTTCCCCATTCTGGCTCTGGTGAATTCTCTCACCTTCCCGTGCTTCTGACTGTACCCAGTGCTTGTATAAATAAAATTTAAAAAAAAAATACACCATTATAATAGGAAAAAATATAAAGTTAATAGCAATATTTAAAAAAAAATTATAGATGAAAAGAGCCTTTTTGACTATTTACTCACTGTAATGGCAAATTCCTACATCTGCTTCGAACACACACCACTGGTTAAGATTTAGTGTGAGTAGCTTTCACCTTATTGCAGAACTCTCAGCCCTGTGTCATGGTGGTAGCCTGAGCCTTTTCAGACAAATCTGAAACCTCTAGCAAACCTTGCTAGCTCCTAGATCACACAATTCTGACATGTCACTCCGCCCCCCTCAAGCATTCTCTTAGCCTCTGTCTGAACTGCCCTCAACTCTGTCAATTCGCTCTTCAGGGGAACAACATTTCAGGGGTACATATCATCTATTGGAGAGTTGAAACTTTATATTTGCGGCCTTATTAGCTAATCTCTAAACTGCTTATAGTTATTTTTAGTTTCAGATGAAAAGTGGGGAAAGGTAAATATAAGTCTATTAGTGTGGATCGGGCGCTCCAAACCCTAGCCAGTAAGTTATGGGAACTGCAGTCCAGTGAAAGCTCTGGGGGGGTCTACCAATTCTCCACCCGCTCTACTCAGGACCTTGGGGCAGTGTGGGGAGAGCTGGGGCATTGGGGCCTGAACCCAAGGGTCTGGGAGAGGGCGCGCCTTTTACCCTGCGGCTGTTTTCCATGTTAGCTTCCAGCAAAAGTCGCAAGGCGCTGGGGCAGATGGTTCTGGGGCCGGGTCATCAGGACACCCCGGAGGTGGGCAGCCCTTATAGTCAGCACAGCCTCGCCCACCGCTCATTGTTCTGTTAACCAACAGTTACGCCATTCTCATCGACTAAAAGCCAATCCAAAGTAGGGAAGGTTTTAAGCTAACCCCTGACTTCTGTGACGTTTACACATATGGTTCTGCAGCACCCACTGCGTCACACCTCAGACAGATTGTGTTTTCCCTGCGTGGGGTGATGCGTGCTGTGGATGCGGGGGGAGGGGCGGATGGGGGTGGGAGTGGGTTGGGGGCGAGCCAATGGTCAACTGTGTGGGAGAACAGTTGAGGTCAGTGGGCCCCGACGTCAGTCACCAGTAATAATAATTTCAATAATTGGGATATGAATACGGTAAAATTTAGGTTTCGGAAAATTAGATGTGTCTGGTGACCACTGGCCACATGTCAGGTGGGGGGGAGGGGTTGTGTGTGATGAAGGGACTGGAGTTCTAGTGGCGTTTGAGGCAAAAAGAAAAAAATCAGTGCTGACCTTGTCTTTATCTACGATGTTGATATTTTGTTCATCATGGATATTTCTGTATTAATTTTCATTTTCTTAAAATATTGCATTCATACTTATTTTTATTGCTGATTTTTTTGAGCCCTCTTACAGTTTTGTACTAAGGACCAGTGACCCATTGCCTTACCCAGTCCTGGTTTGGAGATGGGGTAGCCCCCCAAGATTCCAGGTGAATGAAAATGGAACTCTGTTGATTTTATTGGTCAAGTGTAAGTAAGTGCGTCTCCCCTAGTTCTCCTGAAACTTACAGCAGGGACCATCTAGGAATCTTATGTTTGGTTTTTCTCTAACCTGGAGTCAGGATTCTATTTGTGTTACCACTGTTTTGTGCCAGAACCCAATACTTTGTGTTTAATAAATGTTGATTCACCTAAATGAGTGGTATTTTGGCTTCAAATTTGAACTTGAACTCTAGAAATTTAATGTAGCTTTCTGAATGGGTTAGGCTTCTTGCATTAAAAAATGCTGGTGTTTAAATACAACATAAAAGAATACTTCACTGGAGAATTCAACTGTGCACTGTTTTAGTTCTTCTAAAAGTATTTGGGCCTATTGATATGAGTGATTAAAAGTCCTCCTAGTTATAATGGAGCAATAGTCATCTGAGAACTATTGTTTAAATGGTTTTATCCCAAAATTGAAAATCAGGTCAGAGTAATGGGCCACTGAAAAACAATGTATACAATAATTTACTGTTTTCTTGTTTTCCATTTTTGCCCTTAATATGCAATAGAGCATTTCAGATATCATTCATGAGTATGCTGCATGGAAAAAAGGAAATGCTTACAGTGTATAATTTTGTACATTATGCAAGTATGAGCTTTAGAACCATATGCAAAATACTTTTAGACAACATCTTACAGAGGTGAAGTATTAACCAGTTAATTTTGTACTAAAATAACATTTTAGTCGTAAAATCTAGCTCTGTTCATAGGGAAATTTTTTTTTTCAAAAAAAAAAACAAGGTCTTAACATGTTCCCTCTTCAAGAAAAATGTATAATTTAACTGACCATGATGATTAAAAAATGCAAATTTAATTATGGAATGTTAAAGATGGAAGTTAATGAAGGCACTTTTTGGATAAAAGGTCCTTCCATGACATTCTTACATTGGAGGTATAAAATTTTTACAAAAGGAATATATTTAGAAGAATGAACAGAGAGAACTTTTACCTTTATGGGATGCGATTATAGCCTGAGGAATCCAGCCTGAAATTTTAAAAATTCATGTAAAATGTACATTCTCCTTTATAATCAATCTTGTCTTAGTAGAAAAATAAAGTGGTTCACTCTAACTCTTCTCAAATCTTTGAGTAATATTTACATTGAAGCAAGACACCCTGTGTTTATCCTGTGGCTTTACCTTCCTGGCACACTGCCATTGCCTGCAGGGGTATGCATACCCCAGTTTGAAAGCTCTATCATATCATGTATGTGGGTTTGGATAAGAAGAAAGAGTCCTGTGCTCCAAGTCAGGGCATGTGGGGTTTAGTCTCAGCTCTGACATTAACTATTTGTTGGCCACCTTCAAGTCACTTAATGTCTTTGGGTCTCACTTTCTGCAACAGCTAAATGAAGTTGGGAGCTTAGCTCAAAAAAAATTTATTATTTAAGTACACTCTCCTTAACAGATTATTGTTGTAATGTTTACATAAAAATTGTTTTTTAAGAACAATTTTTCAGTGAAAAAATGTCTCAAGAAAATTACGCTTGTGATGGCTACCATCAAAGCCACATAATAAAGTTTTTTTTTCTTCCTGATTTTGTCTTTAATAAGGATCAGTTTGGATGCTATTTTTCTAGGTGAGTGAAAACAATATTTATGAGATAAAATAATCATTATCTGTTGCTTTCTACTGTGTAGAATGGGCATAGAATGAGCAATGCATCATTCATAGTCAAAATATATTCTTACATATATAACAAATGAATCTTTTTGAGATAACAGCAATCTTTTTGATAAGAGCATCAACATTTTCCTTGTAAGTTTAGGTAAAATAACATATCATAACTAACAGTTACAACTTGCTTGTATGTTTATGTAAAATGAGAATCATAATGGAATGTTAGAATTTCATGGATATTTTCATGAATGTCATGTTACTACCCTTCTTATGAGAAGAAGTAGTAATTTGTTTTGTTCAGTTCTATATGTAAAGGATATTTGTATAGTGAACAATCTTGAAAGATAGAGATAGTATCTTCTTCCAAACCAAAGTGCAGGTGTCATGCATTTGGCCATTCCCATAAAGCTAGGGTGGGAATCTGCCCTCACCAACGGAGTGAAAAAGAGGTGATTAAAACAAGCTCTCATACCAACTGGGTGCTGCCACACAAGTTTCTAGCCTTGTGAAATTGCTATGCTGTGAATACAAAGCCAGCCCACAGTGATTAGATAATTAGATGATAAAGAGAGGAAGACAAAGATTCCACTCACCATTGAGGTTCTGCCTTTCCTGTAGTTTTTCTTCATATTTCTCTATTTGCTTCTATTAGTTTGATTAAAGTTTCTTTCAATGACATCTTGTCGTTTAGGTGGGTACTGGCAGCAGGCAAGGAAGTGTCAAGGAAAGGAGGGAAAAAAAAAGTTGCGCATAATTTGGAATAGAGAACCACTAACACAGGGTTAAACAATGAAAGCAATGATTTGGTTGCTTTTTTTTTTTTTTACTTTTTTTTTTTAATAGAGGCATGTTTTATTTATTTATTTATTTGTTTGTTTGCTTGTTCGTTTATACATGCACTGGGTACAGTCAGAAGCGGGGGAGGGTGAGAGAATTCACCAGAGCCAGAGCGGGGAGCAGAGCAGGCAGAAGGACCGAAGTACACTGCTGAGGGGAGCAGCGGGTGGCAGGAGAGGTCTGCGCACCATGCGGGACCCTCCTCTGGTGGCCGGGGAGCAGCCGGGGATCGAACCGGCGCCGCAGAGGCCGCGGGCAGCTTCGCAACCCAGCGCTCAACCGCTGCGCCACTGGGGAGGCCCTGCTTTTTTTTTTTTTTTTTTTAACTGAAAGAAAGTTTAACTGAAATAGCCTTTTATTTTCCAAGTATATAATTATGTAACTAGTGATAGTATAATCTCATGAAAAAGAAAAAAAAAAAACAGGATACATAAGACATATTCTCTAGTGGGATAAGGGAGATATCGTCTTCTTAAAAATCACCCCTCTGGGACCAGGAAAATGAATAACTATAAGAAAGTGAAAATCAAAATCAACAAAAAACTATGAACCAGAGACACTTTTAGGGGGGCGGGGGCGGGAGGGGAGGGATTGGGGTCAGAATGGGGGGGGGCTGCAATTGTATGGGGAATATAAAAATAAAATTTATTATTTAAAAAAAAAATCACCCCTCTGAAGTAAATCAAGTATTAGGAAATTAGAATATTGCCTATCAAGTAATATATTTCAAAGCTCTAAAATTTTTTCTTGGGCCTGCAGATTTTCTGTATAGAAAATGAGGTGTTTTTAAAGTTTATCCACTGATGATGTTTAAAAGAAAATTGAGATAAAATTCATATAATATAAAAATTATCCCTTCTGAAGTTTACAATTGGCATTTACTACATTTACAATGTTGTACAACCTTTGCGTCTATTGAGTTCCAAAACACCTTTCTTACTTCCAAAGGAGACCACATACGCATTTAGCAGTTGTTCCCTATTCCTCCCTTCTCCCAGTCCTCACAACCAGTGATCTGCTACTTTCTGTCTTGGATTTGCCTGTTCTGGATATTTCATATAAATGGAAACTTACAGTATTTCATATAAATGGAAACTTCCATTTACAGTATATAAAGGGAAACTTACAGTATGTAGCCTTTTATGTCTAACTTCCTTAACATGGAAATTTTTTGAAGTTCATGCAAGTTTTTGCATGTGCTAGCAATCTTTTTCTTTTTAGGGCCAAATAATATTCCATTCTATATGTATACCACATTTTTATAACCATTCATTCATTGAATGACAAAGCTACTATGTGCATTTAAGTCTTTGTTTGAACACCTGTTTTCAGCTCTTTTAGGTATAGATCTAAGGGTCCAATTGCAGGGCATCATGATTATTTAGTATTTAAGTTTTTGAGAAACTGACAACCTGTTTTCTACAGTGGCTGTACTATTTTACTTCCACCAGCAATGTATAAGGGTTTGAATTTCTCTATCCTTCAACACTCATGATGGTTTCAGATTACATTTCCCTAATAACTACTGATGTTGAACATCTTTTCATATGCTTGTTGGCCATCTGTGTCTCTTCCTTGGAGAAAATTTTTTAAATAAGTTTGACCACTTTTAATTCCTCTTGTTGAGTTTTAAGAGTTCATTATATATTCTATTATTTTTAACTTTTAGAGATTTATTCATGCACACAAGAGCTGGGGTACAGGCCAGAGATGCAGGGGGTGAGAGGACTCACCAGACACAGAATGGGAAACAGAATAGGCAGACTGACTGAAATACACTGCTGTGGCCGACCAGGGATCGAACTCATGCTGCAGAGGCAGCGGATTGCTTCATAGCACAGTACTTAACCCCTTGTGCCACCAGGGAGGCCCCATTATTTATTCTAAATACTCTTAGACCCTTCTCAGGTATCTGATTTACAAATGTTTTCTCCTATTTTGGCGGTTGTCTTTATAACTAGATGATTTTCTACAGACTGTCTAATCCTTATATAATTAAGGCTAATTAGAATTTAACTTACACATATTATCATTGAGTATTCCTTTTTCTACCTTACCCATGTAATGAGAGATTTAAAGAGCCAATGAGTTAGAGAAGGATCTGCATGACCACAGTTTTTGATATAAAGGAGGGACCTAAGCTTAATTGGATCTCACAACCTGAAAGCCACAGCTTTCGATGAACCACACAAAGTCCTTCCAGAGAATTTTTTTCATTATCTAATAATTAAACTGTAGTGCTTGAGCCTAGAAGCTGTCATCAACCTTGTTTCTTTGTAGATAGAAAGTGGATCGATAATAGAAGAAATAAAGCTACATACAGCACAAGAGATGATAAAGCCTAGTGGTATTTGAGACCCTGGCCCTAGTCAGCTCCACAGAAAGCTCCACAGCTTTCCAGAAACTAATATACTTCTTTTTTGGTTTAAGCTTGTTTGCATTAGATTTCTCTATGTGAAATCAAGAGGCTAGCCACGTCAGTTGATGAGATACTATCATCTTGAATGTACCTCACAATGTCATGGTATTTTCACCTACGCATGTTGTTTCTTGGGTCTACATCCTGCCTACATTCACCTCATTTTTATTCAGATATAAATTGTGCATTTATTGATCTCCTTGCCCCCCACTATACTCCTTCCCTACCCAGAGCAGGAACTAGTAGGAAAATTAGAAATTATTTCTGGTAAAATTGTTTTCTCTAGCAAAATTTACACTAAAATTATTGGACAGTTGCCAAGAACTTGAAGTACAGCTGCATTCAGAGAATTAATTAAATATCACAACCCTGTTTGTAGCTTCTATCAGTAACTGGAATGAATGTTATAAAAAGACCATTTACTAAAAGGAATGCGTTGTGTAACTTAATGTATGCTACATGTAGGTGGTCTAAAAACTATTTTACTGCATTCCTTCTTTTACTCATAAACTTTTAAAATACTGTCACGAAAGTGTGAATACCATTTGACAAAAGGAAGTCAACTAAGCTCTTTATATGACATTATTTTAAATAATCTTTTCTATATTTTCTAAGTAAGATTGTATAGTTAGTTAATCCATCTACCTATTGTCATTTTTGGTGGTGAAAAATGTCATGCATCCTGTCTTTGGTGCAATTACCTACATTCCTTTACAATTTCCCTTTGTTGACTTTTGTTATATTTTGTATCATAGCTTTAGTAACTAGGATGTCTTTTGGGTGAAGAAAATCCCTTATTTCCGATCTTTGTCATTTACAAATTAATGACTCAAAGTATTACATGTGCATTCCCATAGCTGTTTATTTTGGTGTGGCCCATACTGAAGATGATTTCTACTATCAAAATTATTCTGTTCTTTGACATGATCTCTTGATATTTTTTGGTTCTGTTTTCTCTGAAAATTCAGGAATTACCTGTCGGAAGTCCCCTGACAAGAAAATTTATCAAAAACATTATTGGATTGGTAAACTTGACAGTTTCTTTGCTAAAAAATTCTAGCTTTCCAAACTTAGCTTCTTACCCTACAGCTATTTTTTCTCTCCCACCTCATTTTTTTCATATACTATTTTTATTTGAACAAATTTTTTTATTAACTTCATTTTGATACTTAGACATGGATTGTGTCTAAACTGTGTAGCTATGGTAACATAACAAGTTATGTTATAGCATTATTACTTTACCATAATGTTAATAAAGAACTTTTTAAGAAGTTTGACTTAAGTGATGGAATGACTTTTGTCTGGAGTTCCACATTAGAGGGATCCATTGGGAAATCATAAATTCCGGCTGTGCCTTTTTCCTAGGGCAGTTTCTAAGCTCTGGACCCTATATTGTTTGCCTATAAATGATTTTGGTGTTTACTTCCAATATATGTACCAAACTATAAGTCCCTATGATTCATCATGTGCAGAGCTAACTAGCAAACTCATTGACAATGATATGTGTTAACTTGGGGGGAAAGGTTTTGTTATCACTTAGGATATTTATCGCAATAGCTGGATACTAAGCTTTCCTTGTTTAAACAGTAAAGAAATATCTTGCCTTCATTAACAAAAAGAAGTTATAGGCCCATGAAGTCAGAGCTTGAACTCTAGATCTCTGCTAGTTTTAAATCCTATGCTTCTCTACGTTGACTTTCTTTTCCAGATGCTTACCCCATCACAAGACAGCTCTAGTTCCAGGTCTCACATACTAGCATGTCACTATTGAGAGGAAGAAGAGGGCCTTCTTTCCATTGTCACCTTCTTGGGAAAGGACATTTCTCGTGATCCCTTGCCCTGAATGCTTTATTTCATATAGTCTTGACCAGAATTGAGTCACACGCCCACATAAATTCAATCACTGGTAAGGACCATGGTTATACAACAATTGGGAGACAATCACGATCCACTCTGATGTGCTGTCTAGGTTGCCTTCCAGGTGGGTGCTCCCCTCACTCACCATGGAGGCTGATAGTCCACACCCATTAGCTTATACCCCACCTGGATATTCTGCCCTCTGCTGGAGCTCCTATCACAACCACTGAGTTGCCCTAGTTTCAAAATGCATTCTCCTCATTTGGCTTGAACTTTGACACTGCACCCATTTCTCCTTCACCCCAGCCCATTAGGCTGCTCTCATAACATGCTGAGGTTCTGAATCCCTGGTATGAGTTCCTTCTGTGCATGGGTGCCTTCTTCACCCAGCTTGGCGTCTGACACCTCTGTCCTCCTCATGCAGACTGCTTACCCAGCAATAGTTTGTTCCATCAAGAGTTGAAGCCTTACTAAGATGTAATTTTTTTTAAAGATTTATTTATTTGTTTATACAAGCACTGGGTACAGTCAGAAGCATGGGAGGGTGAGAGAATTCACCAGAGCAAGAGCCAGGAGTGGAACAGGCAGAAGGACTGAAGTACACTGCTGAAGGGAGCAGTGGGCATGGCAAGAGAGGTCTGCATGCCATGTGGGACCCTCACTGGCGACCAGGGATCGAACCAGTGCTGCAGAGGCTGTGGGCAGCTTTGCAGTCCAGCACTCAACCAGTGTGCCACTGGGTAGGCCCCTAAGATGTAATTTTTATAGCAGTCTAATTAAAGAAGCAAGTTGATACAGCAAATAGCTATGTGCAAACTAAAGAAAAAATCTATGAAATTTTCCCACTCACAGAAAAAATGGGAGTTGTCAGAATAGAAAGTGATGATGGTGCTTCATGCTGTTGCTATAGTACATGCTGCTAATAAGTATGGCTTTATAAATTTTAAAAGACAGAATTATTACCCCACCAGTAATTTCTCAATTGACAGAAAACAGAGAATTGAGATTTAGTGGTACTTACCAATTAGAAATAGAAAAATAAGAACCTAGTTCCGTTTTATCAGAAATGAATTTTAAATAGAGTAGATTTTTAAATTCAGTGTCCCAATAGTCCTGATCAGACTTGCAGCAACCATAAGCCATTTCTGCTGTGTTACCTGCAAAATCTCCACAGAAGGCTCATTTTACAGATGAGAGCACTGAGGTACAGTTAAGTAACTGGCCCTCGGTCACTCAGTTGGTAAGAGGGCCAGGCAGGACCCACCTCCATGTGGCCTGGCTCCTGGGCCCTTATTCTCCATATGGTGTGATAATCTGGCATGGGTGGCAGGGGTACAGAAAACTGGGAAATGACCATAAAGGAGAGATGAATTCTGAATCCTCTGTCCGGGGCAAATTAAACAGCTATTTAAAGAATGATGCAATAGGCTCGCATTTACTGAAGAGAAGAGATTTTAGTTTATCACACTATGTTTGCTGTAAAAATGGAGTCAGGCCTATTTTCAGATTTTATAAACCTATAAATGCTTGAAACAAGACTGGAAAGATTTTAGACAATTGGTCACAGTGTCAGAATGATGAGGAAAGCAGAATTTGAGATTAAGAAGAGGAATGTCAGAAGATGGACCTAAGTTAACACAGTGTAGGGGAAAAAAGATCAAAGCAGCCAGCTGAAGGAGAGGAGTGGTAGCCAGAGGAAGGAGATGGAGCCTACCAACCGGCACTGGGGGGATTCCCAGATGTTAATTGCCTTCCTGTTAGTAATAGTGGGCTTCCCTGCTGGATTCACACTGCATAATGGCCAATACTGTGTCCATGCAGCCAGGAACCTGGGCCCATTATCAAAGGGAGGACTCAGCCTGGCCCCAATGGGCAGCTCCAACTGGTCACAGAGTCAAATGGGTAGTTGGAAGGATCCTGGGGCCTAGTGAAGAGGGAAGGTGCCCGGCCTGGGGTTCTTGTTGCTGCACTCTGAGGATGGCCTAGGAAGTAGGAGAAGACAGCCCTGTTGCCCACCCAAGATGACATGGTGGTTCTCCTCATATGGTTTTATTTTTTGGCAAAACCATTACTGGGTTTCAGTGGTCCTGAGCATTTTCCTAAGTTAATCTGTCTGTTTAGTAAATGTCAGAGACTTTTGGGGTGAAATTTGTTGACTTAAAGAAGTTACAAACATACTGAAATTAAAAAGCAAATAATGAAGAAAAAGGCCCTACTGGAATTTTTTTTTGCATTAAATGAATACATTAATTTAGAGAAAATTCAGAGCACTATAAATGATTGAGACCTCCCATCCGTGAGGATGTTATTATTTTTTTATGCAGAAGCATAAATATCATTCTAATTAATTGAGATCAGTGTTGTAGAGGGCAAGGCAAACCTCTTTGCCCCTCCTTTTTATTCTTTTCTTTTTAATTGGAAGACTGACCTTGCTTATTTGTGGTTAAATATGTGATATTGGTCACAGTCTATGAAAAGATTTGCTCTTGACCTTAATTGGGGTAAGACTTCTGTAGTAATCTGAGGAAGTGGAGAGAACATCATGGTACTACAACTAGTGAATCATTTCACTAGAGTTTCTTGATGATTTTTGCAATGATTAATAATAAGTTTGCTATAGGCATTTTGATAAGTGATATTATGCTTAGCTCTGTTCTTTATGCCTATTTGCACTTCTCACAGAGTTTTATTTCCCCCCAAATATTTGTTAAACTGTATGTCATAGGCACTATTTTAAGCCCTAGGAACACATCAGAAAAAAACAAAAGGCAAAATTTCTTGCCTTCATATCTTTATCCCATAGAGGTTTCCATGAAAAGCAAGAATAAGTTGATTCTCAGTGACCGTGTAGCCCCATAAAACTGTCGTATTTCCAATCATCTCCCCTGTAGCACATGGTTAGATTGCATGTTTTTGAACCTTATTGATTGAATGGGGCCAAGTGACTAGTTTTGTCAATGAATTGTGAATAAAAATAACTTGATCGCTTCTGAACTGGGCCATTTAAATGCTAGTGCAACATCCTCCAGGACACTTGCTATGTTGTGAAGATGGACGACGTTTGAGATGGTGGCTGCTTTATCAGTTTGGGTTCCTTAATGAAGAAAAGAGACCACCTCTCCCTGATCTACTCCCAATCACATAAGCATAACTGAGACATTCTGTGGAACTGATCACCTGAGGTTTTGTGGGGGAGGCATCATTTGTTACTGCAGCATAACTCAACTTATGCTGACTACAACTTGTTTGGAGGAAAACAAAGTGAAGCATTTTTTAATGAGAATGGGAAGGCAGGTACCAAGTTATATTGCACAGAACAAGTAGGGAGACATTAATCTCTGTACAGTCTTTCTTCCACTAGAATGATTTAGACATGTTGCCTTTTCTTTTTTTTTTTTTAAAGACAAAGTCTTTATTTTATTTATTTATTTTTAAAGATTTATTTATTTATTTATACAAGCACTAGGTACAGTCAGAAGTGCAGGAGGGTGAAAGAATTCACCAGAACCAGAGCAGGGAGCAGAGCAGGCAGAAGGACCGAAGTACACCGCTGAGGGGAGCAGCGGGCGGCAGGAGAGGTCTGTGCGCCATGTGGGACCCTCTTCCGGTGGCCGGGGAGCAGCCGGGAATCGAACCAGCGCCGCGGAGGCTTCAGGCAGCTTCACAACCCAGTGCTCAACCGCTGCGCCACTGGGGAGGCCCTCATGTTGCCTTTTCTAATTTCCTATAGGAACAAGATCTTTCACCCCACATTTCCTAGCTACAGCTATAATTCTTGTGTATTCAGTGCCTGGCACTTTCTCTTCATATACTCTATAACTGCTGTAAATTGGGTCTGATAATGATCTTTTACTAGGAAAATCATATATTTCTGGTTTCATTGTTCCTATTCTTCATATTGTATCAACTGCCTCATGAATATCTTCCTTGCAATCAGAAGAGGCATTTTAGTCTAAATGCCATATTAATTAATTCAAGTGGACTAAAGTAATTCTACATTGTTCCAAAGCATATTGCCAAATTATGCTGCATTTATCAATTTCAGTGTTATTGCTTTATTAGGACATGACATTTATCGGTATCCAATCCCATATCCTCCCCAATTTAAATGATTGGGGATGCTCAGATTGGTGTAGTTGCTACCCAGGCAACTAAAACTCTCAGATATATTTCTAGGGCAGTATTTTTTGGTGGTTGTTGTTAACTTGCACTGTATGCAAAATTATATGAGAAGCTCTAAAAAAATCCCAGACCAACTGCAGTGGAATCACTGAGGACAGGACCTAAGCATTAGTGTTTGGAGTACTTTCCCACAGTGGACCCTAATGCAGAGTTGAGAATCACTGTTTCAGATGTTAGTTCTGGGTCAGGTGAGGGCAAGTAACCAGAGTTACCAATAACAACAGGAGGACAGAATAAGGCTTAGGAGTTAAAGTTCATGTAGGACCTCCCAGCAAATATTATTGTTGACAAACATCATAGTTGTACTTAGCCAGATAGGAAGCCAGCACTGTAATTTGGGCCAGCTTCTCCTCTCTACCACTCAAATTTGAGGATTAAAAGCTCTTCTATGCTAGCAAATATTTAAAAGTCAAAATCAGATAGAATCATACTGTAAAATCCAATAACAAACAGGCAAAGCCTAAAGTATGAAAGATCGGGAAACCACTGGAATGGAGTAGGGACAAGAAGGACAGATTTGCACAGTGGTATAGCTCGGCTGGAGAGATACAGCTCCTCTGTTGGGGTGGCCCCCTATGTAGTGTACAGTGTGACTGCACAGGGAAGAAATAGGAGACAGCATGTGACGTGTTGAAATTGAAAAAAGTAAATAATAAAAACAAACTTTTAGCAAAATTGCTTATATATTTATTCTTCTGAAATAACAGATGTTGGCTTTATTATAATTCATCTAGACAAAGAACACTGTTCATTTATGAGAAAAAGAGCCAAGCAGTTGAATGCACCATAAAAATGGCACATTTTAGGGAAAAGCTCATCTTGATATTTTATCTCGATAGTTTATTTCGCTATCTTTCCAGGATGTGTTAGATGTAAATGTGTCCAAACATTCAAAATACGTAAAATTAATATGTGGGTTGGGGTAGCACCCACTTCTAGGCTTGTTTGCTTTCCCTTCCTGCCCCTAATATCTTTTTTTTTAACCCCCCACATTCTCTTTTTTCCTCACTTTTTTGTTGCTTCTCCATTTCTTAAGTCTTCTGCCTGTCATGGTCACTTCCACCACTCTGTCGACATACTGGGCAATCCTTGCCCCAACCCTTGCTCATTTATTCCCCTTTATCAATACCATCCCTTCTTGTCTAGTCTCTCATCTTGAATTCTTGCCTTTGTTAGGAGGCTTTTCCTAAACTGTGTGACCTCATTTCTCTGTTGCCTCCACAAGACCCCCTGCAAAGCTTGAAGCTGCTGCCAAATTTCTTCAAGACTCCATGCAGTGACTTACCCAGTGAAGTTTTGTTTATCGTTCCCAAGAAATGAGTCACTTGAGCCTCTATGTTTAGGGAAAGCTCCCGCTTGCCTAAGGAGACTGACTGAGTGGTGGAATGCTCCCTGAACCCGAAGTCTGCAAATGCAATTGAGAGTTTCATTATTTCCTCTCCTTGATCTTATTGCTTTGGATCCAGTAGACCATCTCCTTGTCTGTCTGTTCCAGCAAAAGACAGACTGTGCCAGAAATCTGTCTGGGCATGATTCCCTTGATGCTTTGTTTTTATATCTTATAGTGGGGAAAATGGCAAGTTTTCAGGTAGTAGAGATTGGTGGTGGCTCCCACGTTCATTTTGCCTGTTTCTCACCCTTTGATGCCCTAGGACCTCCTGGTTTTCTGCCCTCTGTTTGCTATTCTTTTTTTCTCCCTTGTTAATAGAGATAATGATGGGGGTGGAGGTTGGAGAGAGTACAGAACATCTCAATCTCTGGAGGGGGAAAATCACTGAAAAACAATTTTTCACTGCTAGAAGGTTACCGTACTTTTTTAAACAAATGAAAGAGTTGCTTTTTATGTTATGCACAAGAGATTTCATATTTAGTCAGCTGCAAAAAAATATATTTTTTTAAATTTTCATTCAAGTTACTGGTTGAAAACACTATAGGTTTCAGGAACACAGCATTATAATTTGACATCTGTATACTACATCATGAGAACCACCTAGTTCATGAGAACCAGTCTAGTTGTCATCCACCACCCTGCAGTTGATCCTCTTGACCCAGTCAACCCAAATTCTTCTCCTTTGTTCTGTAACAACCACCATTTTGATCTTATAATCTAAGATCAGCTGCAAAAAATTTAAAGTTAATTTATTTTTCTCAAAACAGGGTTAATTATGTTACTGTTAAGTATAAAATTTCTTATTTGCATTTATTACATTATGACACCAAGATAACTTTTGGTACAAATTCCTATGTACCAACAATATTTCCGAGCATAGCATAGATTTTAAAGCTAATAAGCGATTGTTAACACTATTCATTCTCCCTCATATGCCTTTTTTTCTATCACCATACATACATGTTGAGAGAATATTGCTAATTATATCTCTCCTTTTATTTCCTTGTATATTTTAAAATGTATCCCATCTAGTATTTATTCCCTGTTCAAATTGTATAAAAATGTCTTTTTGCAATTGATTTATTTCAATCAGGATCCAAACAAGGTCCACAATTAGTATTTAATATGTTAATGTGTTTAGGTCTTTTAATCTTCTACTTACCCCTTACCCCATTTTAATATTTTTTATTATTGAATAAACCAGTTCATTAATCCTATGTAATGTTCTATCTTCTGCATTTTTTTTTCCTGCTTTCTCATGGGACTATTTATCTAGTGCTTCTATTACTGTATTTCCTATAAATTGGGAGTTACAGCTTGAGTTGAATTCAGATACTTGATTTAGATTTAATTTTTTAAAGTGAGGAATACTTTACAGATAGCATGGTGCATTCTTATTACATCATTGAGAGGATTCATAATATCTTCCATCTTAGTTTTAGTGGCACTAATATTCATCAGTGGAGTCAAGAATTTTCTCTATAATTATCCATTGTAAGATTCCCTGTCCACCTTTCACCTTAACAACCTGTGATGCTTGTCTGGATCCTTTATTTTATTAAGTGATGTACAAAAATCTCTTTTCCTCTGTATTTATTGCCTGTAATTCTCTTATAAAATGCTTTCTCTTGTCAATGATTTAGTTACCCAGAATTATCGTGTATACAGAGAAAACAAATGCTTTGCTTTTTTGAACATACTGATTTATTTTCAGAATTGTGGCTTGGTATTAAATATATCCAAGGATTACCAATGAATTTTTCAACTTTCATTATGAATTCTCTTGAGTTTCAATACATTGTTGTCATTTTTAATCTAAGTCACCTCACAGAATATGAGGTTCTTCCAAATTTTCTTGTCTGATGGGGATACATAGCTGACAGAACAGAAATTCCCTCCATCAAGATGACATGTTCGGATTATGGGAAATAGAGGATGATTGCTGTTTTATGTTAATTAAAATGAATCTGAGTTAGTAAAATACTAACATTAAGGTTATGGTAAAAGATGGTGGATATATGGGTGTTCAGTATAAAATTCTTTCAACTTTTCTGTAGGTTTCAAAATTTTCATAATTACAAAAATAAACAACCTGGGTCTTAAAAGTTATGGCTCACTGAAATAAACAAATACAACTATCTCAAACTAAAAACTCCTGTATAGCAAAGTCATCAACAAAATGGAAAGGCAACCTATTGAATGGGAGAAATATTTTCAAATCACATATCTAGTAAAGGGTTTAATATTGACAATATATAAAGAACTCATACACTCAGAAAAAAATGACAGCTATCTGATAAAAAATGAAAAAAGGAACTGATGGACACTTTTCTAAAGACATTCAAATGGCTGAGGTACATGAAAAGATATCCAACATTACTAAGTAATCAAGGGAACGCAAATCAAAACCATAAAGATATGCCACTTCAAGCCTGTAGGAATGGCTACCATCTATGGGAACTACACTTGAGAAAAGAAGGCAAACACTGTAAAAAAAGAAAAATGAACAATGATGTAAAATTAAAAAAAAATAAAAAAATAAATTAGGTAATAAAACTTCTTCTAAAAAAAAAATGGCTACCAATGAAAAGAGATAACAAGTGTTGGTGAGGACTGGGAGGGGCGAAAAGAAGGAAAAGTTTGTAAATTGTAGGCAAATTTTGAAGCTACACTGAAGAACAGTACAAAGTTCCTCAAGAAATTAAAAATAGAACTGCCATATATTATCCCTAACTTGCCTGAAAACCTACAATTCCAGTATCAATATGATTCAGCAATTCTATTTCTGAGTATAATATATCCAAAGGAAATCAAAACAGGGTATTGACAGAATATCTGTACTCATGTTCATTGCCACATTATTCCCAATACCAGAGATATGGAAGTAATCTATGTGTCTGTCAATGAATAAATGGACACAGGGTATGTTGCCTATATGTACAATGGAATATTATTTACCTGTGAGAATGAAGGAAATCCTTCTGTTTGTGACAACATGGGTGAACCTTGTGCACATCATGCTAAGGAAAATAAACCAGAGAAAGGGGAAACAACACATGATATTGTTGTCATTTTCGGAGTCTGTGGGTTTGAAGTGCGGGGTCCTTGGGTTCACTCTGGGAAAGGTTTCACCAGAGCTCCTGTTTAAGTGACACGCAGCTGGTTTCCCAGGCTAGTTTCTCCATGAGACAGAGACTTTGGTTATATTTGAAGGGCATGTTTATTAGAGAAGGAATAAAACAGTCAAAGACACCTTACATAGACACAAGCAGGCAGGAAGAGCTGCCACAAAGGAACAGGTTTGCTAAGGGAGGCCTGCATGGTTGCAGGCGGGCGGCCTTGGCAGGTCACGGGCAGGCAGGAAGGCTGCTGCCCTGCAGAGGAGAGAGTTGGTGAAAAGAGGCATCTGCATAGGCAAGTGGGCAGAGGAGTTGCTGCCCAGAGTGCTGCCCCGAGCCTGTGCAGAGATTGAACTGATATAGTCTTCTGTTTGGGAGGGGCTCACTCCTTGTGAGCCATCAATTGGTTGCTAATGTTGCATAACTATGTAGAAATTGAAAGGGACCAGAGATTCTACAATGGGCTCAATCTCTATATCTTTACCTCTGGATGCGCCCTCGGATACCTGCTTGGATGTTATGCTTTGTAATCTAGGCATCCACGCCTAAGGATACTAGTCTGTGCCTAAGGATGTCAGTTTCCACAACTGTGTGGTCTGTGCCTAAGGATCTTGGTTTCCATAGCTGTGTCAATGGCTATGTTAATCTCTTCTACCCCCATCTCCTTGTGAGCCAGGTTTCTGGCCTTGTGGTACACCTCCTTTTCAGTTTTTTTTTCTATTCTTGTCCTCTATCAATATCACTTACAGGTGGAGTCTGAAAACAAGAGCCAAGAAATAGAGAATTAAAAGGTCGTTACCAGGGATCAGGTAGTGGGGGGAACTGGGGGTTGGTGAAAGGGTACAAATTTTCAGCTATAAAGTGAGTAAATTCTGAGGATCTAATGTAATGATAAAATATAGTGGTTATAGTTCCAAGCACTGTATTGTGTAACTGAAACTCCTAAGAGAGTAGAACTTAGATATTCTTACAAAAAAGAGGGGAGCATGGAATATGTGAGATGATGGGATTAATTAACTTTATGGGAAGAATACTTTCAAAATACATACCCATATCAAATATCGTGATGTATACTTTTAATATCTAACTTTTCTTTTCTCTAATAACACCACAATAAGGCTGAAAGAAAAAAAAAAAAGGATTCACTGAATGAATAACTTAAGAGTTATGGACCACACAGGGTAAAAAAGGAGGTAAGGCTTTCTAGATTTTTGAGTATAAAAGGTGATGTACAGTATATCTTTCCATTAGTAGTGCAATGAATTTTTTTAACAGTGGCACTAAGCCTTCTAGTTTCTGTTGACCTCTGATACGTGAATTTTTTTCTCAAATTAAATCAAGACTATTTAGCTATGTGGGGATAAAAGAATCTTGATTTGTTTGAGAAACACATTTGGAAAAGTTATGATGAACTTTAATGGGAAACATACTTGTATAGAAGCCTGGGCATAAGGTTGAAATTGATCATCACATTGTTTGTTTAGAAAAGAAAACATAACATTCAAAGAATATGTTGGAAGCATTGGATTTCTTCACATGAGAACACACACATTGAAAATGATGAGGCTTGGATAAAGTATAAATTACAGACTACTTTCTTCTTAAAAGTGTTGAACTTTAAAAACATGCATATATTATTGGATGTACTACAAATCAGAATCTTTGTTTTTTTCCTTGGGGAATATTTATGGGAAAAAGATATGAAATCATAGAAACTTTGAAAACTAATAACACTTATGAACAGACTTTGAAAATAATTCTACAAACAGAAGAATAAAATGACAATTTACAGCAAGCCAAATACATAGACTTCGGGTGGCAGCCTATCATTGCTTGCCTGGGTGGTCTCCTGCTTCCCAGAAGAGGGAATCGTTGAACTTCATGATAGAGTCATGACGTACTCTGCACCTAAGGGCCTTTGTGTGTGGGGAGGGTGAAGGGAGGGCGGAACTTTTTAAAAAGTCATAGAAGGGGGTCAAAAAATCATGGAAGAAACTTTGTGCGTTATATAAACCAACCCATTTACCCCCAAGAAAAACCACACCTAAATTCTTCCAGACAGATTAAAATCTTTCCTATTTCTAAAGACCTCCTGAGAAGGAGTTTCCATTTCCTTACTTTGGTGTTTAACAGACTTCACTCTCAAGAACATTATTCTCCTGCCTATGTTAAATCTTTCATGATACTGCCAAGACTTTTATTTGTTCTTGTAATATCCTCTGCAGGAAAAGAGGACAGCTGAGTGAGCTTGCTTCAGGAACTCTTTGTCCTCTTTCCCCCTTTGGCTCTTTTGTCTCTACACTTGCAGTTTCTATTCCTTTAAGGCAGGGTTTAAGTGCCTTTGAGGGTCAGGCAGATAATACATACTTTGTAGGATTTAACTATGTAGTGAGTGTTGGCAAAGTGAAGAATCAATGCTATTGTAAAGGTATTTAATTGCATATTCATTATACACACTGACTAGGCCAAGCCAAATATGTTTTTGAGGTGAATTCTGCTTGAGAGTTGCCTAATTACCTGCTTGCTTTAGGCCTTTCCTAAAAGGGTAGGACATAGGAGTAAGGTTGCAGTTGCATGTATATACAAGTGAAAAATTAAGGCTTAAGTTAGGTTTGGTGAAAGACCATTCTTGTCTATGTTCTGTTGTGCTATAAGTATTGCTGATTATATGTGGTATAATCTCTTCTAAACAAATATACTCTGCAGGAAATTTTGGTATGCACACGAGTTCCAAGATGGTTCCCAATAATCCTTATCTGCTGATGTTCATACCTTGTGTGCTAGCCCTGTGTGGTCAGTAGATTATGGTGGAAGTGAGGGTGTATGACTTGTGATGTTAGGTCATGTGCAGGCACTCAAATGACTCTATGCAGAGGACTTGAGGCCTCCATGCCACAGCCAGCACCAACTTACCATTCTCATGAATGAGTCGTGTTGGAAGTGGATCATCCAGATCCAATCAAACCTTCAGGTTATTGCAGAACCAGCCAGAATCAAATACAACTAAATGAGAGACTCCTAGTGAGAACTGCTCACAGAGCCCTCTTTGAGTTATTGGCCAAAAAAACAAACCAAAAAAAAAAAAAAAAAGCAAAAAATGTGCAATGTGATAAAAGTGCTTATTATTATTAATTTAAAAGATTTATTTCTTTATGCATACAAGAACTGGGGTGTAAGCCAGAGGTGCGGGGTTGAAAGGATTATCCAGAGAGAGTGGGGAACAGAATAGGCAGATCTACTGAAATACACTGCTGAGGGGAGCAGCGGGTGAGGCCGGAGAGGTCTGCTGTGCCATGTGGGTTGCTCCCTGCCCCACTGGGGATCAAACTCGTGCTGCAGTGGCTGGTGATAGCTTGATAGTGCTGTCATTAGCCCCTGTGCCACCAGGGAGGACCCACTTATTATTATGTTAAATCACTAAGTTTTAGAGGTACTTTGCTAGGCAGCAAACAAATGACATGACAAATAGTGTTGATAGGTTAAGGGTTATGCATCTACAACTATAGGCATCTGTCACTTGAAATAAATAGAATAATCAATCTTGGTAACTCACAAGTTTTTTAGAATTTTTTCCAGTTTTATTGAGATACAGTTGACATATAATGTTGTCTAATATTAAGAGTGCAATGTGATGATTTGATATATGTGTATATTGTGAAATGCTTACCACAATAAATTTAGTGGACACATCCATCACCTTACCTATTCTTTCAGTTATTTTTGGCAATGGGAAGGGAGATGTGTTCTTCCTCAGGAATGTGGAATTAGGAATAATGTAGAAAGCAGGGTGATTGCACAGGTCACCTTTTTTCATGCTACATTGACATTAATGATCATTTCCCATCAATAGCTAATATTAATTGAACTTTTACTCCTGTAAGCAATATAGTAAACACTTGTAGTATAATAAGTAGCACTAGTAAGAGCTTACCTAAATTTTCTTCATATAATCCTCACATTGCCGTAAGAAATAGCTACTATTACTAGATTTTGCAACTTGACTGCAAGACAATTCCAAGGAGTTTATGAAATAAATTTACATCTGAGTAGCTCTGATTTGAAAAAAAGCTATAGTCCCCCTACTCCTAAATAGATGTAAAAATCAGCTGTCACAGTTATTTCAATTTCATGAATATAAATGTTAAGTATTTTTGAAAACTGTCTGCATGCAGGGTACTTGGTTCATGAGTGCTTGCTTAGCAGGTGGGGTGTTTTTTTCTTTATTCCCAAATCACAAACACTTCCTCAAACTGTACATGTCCAGCCCAGCAGTGAGAAGGTAACATCCCTAGGAACAACCCTTGACCAAGGGAGGACTAGTAGCTGGAAAAACTCTTGACACCTGCCCGTCCGAAGGAGAATGTGGGAATTCTATTACCCAGTGTGCCCCGCAGTGTGGAGTCCCTATGTCCTCTGCGAGCTATTTTCATACCACACAGGCCCATACTGGCCTCTCCGTCCCTCCTCACTCTCCCTGTTCCTTCATTCCTGCTTCCTGTGGTAGCCCTTCAGTTACCATAACTCCATGTCTTGGGATCCACTCTAGAGGGAACCTAAATTAGGAAAATCTATGGATCGAGGTAAGTGTAAGCCTTCCCTTTCACCAAAAATTTCACCAAAAATAGCCAGAAATTTGAAAAAAAAAATGATTCCCTAATTATTGTATATGAAAATATATTTTTAGAGTCTAAGCAAATAAAAAGTTAGGCAAGTTACATTTTAGAAAGGGATATTTTACTTATTTAACTATAAAAAAAGAAACCACTTGCTTATATTGGCTTATGGTAAATTTTTTTTTCTCATGAACACCCACCAGTATGTATGAAGTGAGCAACTAAAAGTAATCAAATCTATTTTCTAGTGTATGTACTAGCTTTGTTTAAAGAAGTAATAAAAACATAGTTTATGTAAGGATATCTGTAGTAATTTGGGAAGTTTGTGATTATTAGATCTCAAGTACTTCTGGTCATCAGTATAAACATTGTGATACTATTTAAGAGTTACATTCATTTTTGGCAGTGTTTTGCATTTCGTCAACCGCAGATTTCAAGTAACTCAGACTGTGCGAGATTCTGCATAAAACAATCAATCATCCCCTTTGGGCTGCTTGGCAGAGACAACCAATGACTTGTTCTGTCATGAACTGAATTCATATATATTCATGAGACACAGAGAAACACTTCATTGTTTTAGATTGTTTTGTTATTTTAGAATAAATCATAAAGACACCATCCCACCCATAGCTGGTACAGAAATATTTGTCCTATGATCCTCACCTTTGTGGTGTGCAGTGTTTTAACTTGCACAGTGGATCCACATTGTATGCAGCCTTTTTTTTTTTTTTTTTACAGTAAGTTGCATACTTTCTTTAAGCACCATATCTCTGTTACCTTGCATCGGCAAAATTTGGATATTTTAAAAAACTGATGTGTCCCAAAGTTAGAATAATTTAACTTTCACAGGCTAAAGGACTCATGACAGAATAGTACATTTCATAAGCATGCACTGTCCAAACGCCCAGATTCCATCAGTCTCAGACATTATCATCACTCTTTTATTTGTGCAGAACCTTTCAAGAAGCAGTTGTGATGGCAAAGCAGGGTTTCTTGCCAGGATATCTGGGCAACTTCAATAAGAGAAACAATAGACAAGCAGCATGAAAACAACTTGCTGAGAGAGCTATTCTAGCACCTCTGATAAACAAACAACAACATCAAAAATGAGGTGAATATTTGCATTTAATTCTTCACTTGTCTGACTATCCTAATCAGTATCATCATGTGGTGGTGAAGTCTTGTAAAATTCAGGGAAATAAAATCTAGGGAAAATAAAAACCAGAAACAGAGCTTTGAACATTCTTATCATCACCAATGTAGCTCTCAACAAAGACAGTTTATTGGATTTTCCCTAAGAATTATGTTTTCAGCAACAAAACTAGATTCAAACATTTACTATCTTGGACTCAAACAATGACTATGCGTAGGTGGCACCGTGCCTATTTAGAACTTATTCAGATTCTTGCCAGTGGGATCACAGTGTTTAGAAGACAAGTGGAAATATAAATGTGGCTCCCCACAGGGTTAGAATCAGTCTACTTGGGTTTGATCCTGACTCTGCAAGAATTAGCTAGTGAACTCAGGCAACTTGATTTTTAACCTAAATCTTCCCATCTGTATACTATAGGTAATAGTACTTATCTCACCCTTACTGTTATTATTAATATTATCATTACTAAAATGTAAACTTAGCTACAAAGTACAGAACCACCCCAGCTAAATCAACCAGAAAGGAATGTATTCAAGGAGACCAGGTAGCTCATACACTGTGGAGTTAGGAGGGACAGAGAATCACACTTGGAAGTGACAGAAAGGACATTCTGTGGTGGGATTCAGAATGTAGTAAGACCTTTACTTATACAATAGCAAAATAAAACAATTCACTTTGCAGAGGCTGCTGAGGGACACAGGCTCTGAAGCTAACACAGTTGCTACATTAATTGCAGGGTTCAGGGCAACATGAAAATATAGGGTCACTTGTTCAGAAAACAGGAAAATATCCATTAAAAACACTAAAATAAAGAGCTCTTTCTTTTTTTCTGCAATCTCTTTCACAACTTATTTTGGTGGTTTTTTACTTGTTTTCATGTTGTTTTAAGAAAAGGAAACTAAAATTCAAAAATTTTGGTATCATTTTTGTCACTCATCTTTATGTTGTGCGGTACATAAATCAGTTTCAAATGCCAATATATAGAAATTATTTGTGGAATTATCAAAATTCCCACAATCACGTCTCATAGCTTGTATCATAGCTTAAGCACATATATTTCCCTCCCACCAGAAGAGTAGAAACATACACAAAATGAACTCAATTGGTTTTGATTCACTTCTTGATATGTAGGCATCTAACCAACAGCTTCTACTATTACCATACTGACAAGTAGGGAAGAACTGAAAAGAGAAGGACATATGGATCTCTCTTTCCCTTTCCTTCCATGTCATTATTTTCACTCTTTGTGGCTGGCTACTAGAGAGAAGTAACATGGCTAAGAAATACTATTGATAAGAAATACTATTGATAATATTCTTTGGTTATTAGCATTTTTAAGAACGACATTGCCTTTTTTTCTGTGTTGGAAATAAGTTCTGGTTCCAATGGGAAAAGGTGGCCTCCAGGGTGATCAGGGATTCCCACTCTATCCCTCCCAAGTGGACATGAACATGTTTACTTTGTCCTCTGAGCCTGACTGAACCCACATACATCTTGGGTCTACTGGAATGCTGTGCTCATTGGTCAGTCAGTAAATGCTATCTGCAAATGAACAGTAAGGAACTGGGGTGCAAATGACTATATTCAGAATAATCTGGGTGGGCTAAATTTTGGGAGATTTTATTTCTAACTCAGAAAGTTATCTACTTTGTCTTGGTAACCTTTTCTAAGAAGGTAAATGCTGGTGTCAGAAAATGTATTTATCTAGCTGTTTAAAGAAACACATACGGGCCACATGAGGCTAAGTAGAATTGTGTATATGAATTCATCACTGTCCTATTAGGCATAAGAAACCTAAGGACAAAAGTCATCTGACAAAGCATCTTGTATTCATAAGTCACATAATTAGAAAATCACCACTGGAAAATTTTTCAGAAGCTTAAGTAAGCCATCTTTGTTAACCTATAAACTCAATTTGATGAATAAAAATGTACATTGTCACTTAGTTCCCAGAAACTTTCTCTTGAAATCTGTAGTGAATTTTTACTCTCAATACACATTGAAGAGTCAAATTAGTATCAATAAATTGCTTCCTCTCAAATAACTGGGACTGAATATATAAATTCACTTGATAGACAGTGTGTCTTATATTCTTGAAGTTCATTTTCAAACTCATTTTTTTCATTTTATTTTAACCTCATTAGTCTTCCAAGTGAAAATTGTTCTTTAACTTTTAAGACAGGTTAATTTTGGTGTGTCACATATTTCTTTCTGTTAGATGTATTACTCAGATAAATTGTGTGAAGAATTTCTTGGCTATAAAATTGTTGGAATATTAATCTTCCTTTTTCTTTCATTTTGCTATTATAAAAGTAAAGGTCTTATTATGTTCTGAAGCCTATCACAAACTGCTAAACTTAGAAATACACAATTCTTTTGTCATGATAGAAATAACATTGGTAAATTGGCTTCTGTTCCTTAACATTTATCAATTTACACGATTTGCATTTGATATAGGTATACACGTACTGGGAGTCTATTTTGCTACTAAATTTCTGGTGTGTTTTTCAGAACTGACGTAAGGAACTTATTGCTTAACATGATTTTAAGAGTAACTTATGGTGACCATTCTAATAAAGATGTTGGGTTAATCACAAAAGCTCATAGATTTAACCCAAGAAATATAATACGTCAGTTTTACCCAACATTTTCCATGTTGGGTTACTGGCATTTTCAGTTCAACTTTAGGAAGTTTTTAAAAAGGGATTGGGTCAACTATTTAAAGAAAAAAAGGTAAGAACCTTCCATGGAAAAGTAGTTCTTTGTGTGATTTTGTAAACCGAATCATGAGATTTTGAGCACAGCTTAGTGACAGCTTACTACTTCTCCCTTTCATCCTTAGTAATAATATATTCCACTGAACTCATGGTGGCCCAACCTAAATTTCTAGAACTCTTACCAACAGATGTGGCCATGTGATTAAATTTAAAATGAATGGGATATGAGCAGAAGTGATGTGTGCAATTCAGATTGTGTTAAGGATGGGTGAATAAAGATCAATCTAATCAGGTCGCTAACTTTGGATTTATAGTATATATAGTCCAGTTCCCTTTGAAATTCACATAAATGTTTTATTTTGTTTTATTTACTTATTTTAATTGAATAACAAGCTATTATAACATTATGTGTTTCAGATGTGCATTATTAAAATATCAACATCTGTATATACTGTATTGAAAGTCCAGTTCTATCCTTTACCATATAATTTGAAGTCTCTTTCACCTGGTTTACACACTGCCTTTCCCCTTTCCCTTGTGGTAACCACGAGCTGATCTTACAGTGTAAAAGTTTATTTTTATCTTACTTAGTTCATCCATTTGATTGTTTTCTCTGTACACCACATATGAGTGAAATCATTCGGGTTTTTTTTTCTGTCTTATTTATATCATTAAAAGTAATTCCTTCTTGGGCCTCCCTGGTGGCACAAGGGGGTAAGACACAACCTATGAAGCAAGCTGCAGCCACTGAAGCACGAGTTCAATCCCCAGCTAGGGAGATACCCCCATGGCACAGAAGACCTCTCCTGACTTGTCCGCTGCTTCCCTCAGCAGTGTACTTCAGTCAGTCTGAGTGTTCTGTTCCCCACTCTATCTATGGTGAATCCTCTCACCCCCCACATCTCTGGCCTGTACCCCAGTTCTTATATGCATAAACAAATAAATCTTTAAAAAAACAGTAATTCCTTCTAGATCCATGTGTGTTGCTGCAAATGACAGGATTTCATCATTTTTAGAGCTGAGTTGTATTCCAGTGTGTGTGTATATATATATATATATATATATATATATCATGTCTTCTGTATACGATCATCTGCTGAAGGTTGTTTGGGCTATTCATTATTGGTTATTGCAAATAATGCTGTAATAAACATGTGGGATGAGTATATCTCTTCAAATGGTGTTTTTGCCTTGTTTTTAAATACCCACAAGTGGGATAAGTGGATTGCATAGAATTTCTATTTTTAATTTTTTAAAGATTTAATTAATTAATTAATTAATTAAATTTATTTATTCCTACAATACACCTCTGGTGTAGGCCAGAGGTGCAGGGAGGTGAGAGGATTCACCAGAGACAGAGTGGGAAATAGAACAGGCAGAGCTACTGAAATACATGCTGAGGGGAGCAGGGCCAAAACAGGAGAGGTCTTCTGTGCCATGTGCGTTATCTCCCTGGCTGGGAATCGAACTCATGCTTCAGTGGCTGCTGACAGCTTCTTAGTGCTATGTCTTAACCCCTTTTGTCACCAGAGAGGCTCTATTTTTAATTTTTTTGAGGAATCTCCACACTTCTTTCCATAATAATTTCACCATTTACATTCCCTCCCTTATAAGGATTCTTTCTTTCTCTACATTCTCTCCAACATTCATTTTTTTTTTTATTTTTGGAAAATAACCATTCTTATAGGTATGAGGTGATATCTCATTATTTGGATTTCATTTCCCTAATAATAAGAGATGAGACACATCTTCTCATGTGCTTGTTGTCCATCGATGTCTGGAGAAGTGTCTATTTAGGTACTTTGCCCATTTTTTATTCATCTTGTTTACTTATTTTTGTTGTGGAGGTTTATGTGTCCTTTAGATCTTTTGGATATCAACCCTTTGTCTGATGTGGTTTGCAAATATCTTTTCCAAACTGATAGTATATATTGTCATTTTTATGTAAGTTTGTTTCACTATGCAGGAACTTTTTATTTTGATGTAGTCTATTTGTTTATTTTAGTTTTTATTTCCCTTGCTGTTGGACATAAGTTTCCTAACACATCTTAAGGTTGATATCAAGGAGTGTATCACCAGTGTTTTCTTCTATGTATTTTACAACTTAAAATCCCACATTTAAGTCTCTAAGCTATTTTGAATTAATTTTTGTGTATGGTGATAGATAGTGGTCTAGTTCCATTCTTTTGTATGTGGCTGTCCTGTTTTCTCAGCACCATTTATTGAAAAAAAACTTTCCTTACTCCATTGTAGCTCTTTGGCTCCTCTGTTGTAAATTACTTGTCTGTTTATATGTTATTTCTGGGCTTTCTATCCTGTTCCACATATCAATGTGTCTGTTTTTATTGCAATACCACACATAAATTGCCTCAGTTCTTTACTTTGTTCTGGAGCTCCAATTTTCCTCATGTATCATGATGTTCCTACTAAGTCCGGTTTTGAACTTCAGGAGCACCTGTCTGGCATTCAAGCCCTCTGAAAGAAAATATATGTACAGCATTGAGGCTTCTGCAGTTCTGCATATGGTACAAACTATAAACAATTGCAGTGAAATGAGGTAGAATAAGATAAAATAAAAGAGTGCGATATGTAGAATATATTCATTTCTCAGTCTTCTTATCATAAAGCAAAACTACACTTTCCAAGATGGTAAAAGAAATGAGATATGTTCTGTAGCACTGACCTTCCCAATCTGTTTGGATATTATTATAATAGCCTACCTTATTAGACCAGGACCAGACATTTCATTACTATTTGACATGTGTGTATGGGTGTGTGCGTGCATGTGTGCGCGCGTGTGTGTGAATATACATGTCTATGGTTTAAATGGCATGACACCCCTAGATTTGCTAAGCATACAGCATGCACAACTGTACTAGGAAGCTTTGTGTATAACTACAAGTAGGAATTGTGAGTTAAGAAAAGTGATTTCTGCGTCTATCTGCATTGAAATAAAATATATAAAGAGGAGTGATTAAATTTGAGGCAATTTCTGACATAAAAGTTGTCGGAATATAAGTTCATCACCACTGAAACATCTTTTAGGTTTACAGAAGCAGTTTCAAGATATTGAAATATTTGTCAGTCCAACAAATTGCTCAAGTGTATGCAAAGATATGCTAGAGACTATACATAAGAAGAAATATTTCATTGGAGTGTGTGACAAATAATAGTTTGCAGTTCATTGAAATCAAGTGCAATATTATCAAAACAAATAAGTATGTTAAGGTTTAAAACTATTGAAATATCTGTAGAGAGATGTAAAAAATAAAGAATTAGCAATATTAGCTTAAACACGCTACTCTGCTTAAACTTTTATGAACTGTAGAAGTGACATCACTGTTTTCTTCAGAAAGGAATTATAGTAGTGTTTCATTTCCCATGAAAAGTGATCTTGATAGGTGTAAAGTTCTCAAAGTATATTGTTATGTGAAAAAGGATATTAAAATATGAATAATATGTTCTTGCACAGGTTATGTAAATTATTCATATATTATGCATATGACATGTAACTAAACATAAGCATTATTGAAAGATTTATGGCACAAACAGCTCTTATGTCAAAGAGCTTTCCACATATGTTTTCTTCTATGTATTCTAGCAGTTTCTGAATAGGACTACATCAAACTAAAAAGCTTCTGCACAGAGAGAACTATAATCAAAATGAAAAGACAGTGTACTGAGTGGGAAAAGACATTTGAATAACATGCATCCAACAAGGGTTAATAGCCAAAATATGTAAAGAACTCTCATGACTCAACAACAATAAAAAATAAGCAGTTCTAATAAAAAAATGGCCAGAGACTTGAGTAGACATTTCATTAAAGGAGACAAACAGGCGGCCAGCAGGAACATGTAAAGATGTTCATCACCATTTATTATTAGGGAAATGCAAATCAAAACCACAATGACATACTACCTGTGAGAATGGCTATTATCAAAAGATGAGAAACAGCAAGTTTTGAAGATGACGTGGAAAGAAGGGAAATCTCATACTGTTGGTAGAAATGAAATTGTTGCAACCATTATGAAAAGCAGTATGCAACTTCCTCAAAAAATTAAGAACAGAAATACCTTATAATCCAGCTATTCCACCTTTGGGTATTTATCTGAAGAGTGAGAAATACTAATTCTAAATGACATGCACCCCTATGCTCATCGCAGCATTATTTATAATAGCTTAGCTATGAAAATAACTTAAGTGCTCATAAATGGATGATTGGATAAACAAGATGTGATATGTATGCCAGTATATTTATGTAAGATGGAATTACCAAAAAATAATGAAATCTTGTCATTTAAAACAACATTGATGGGCTAGCGGGGTGGGGGGGGTAGAGGGGATTGCATGCTCTCGCGAGAGGCGGGAAAGGGCGCAGGGTTTGAAACATGGCGGACGACGTGGACCAGCAACAAACTACAAACACTGTAGAAGAACCCCTGGATCTCATTAGGCTCAGCTTGGATGAACGAATTTATGTGAAAATGAGAAATGACAGAGAGCTTCGAGGCAGATTACATGCTTATGATCAACATTTAAATATGATATTGGGAGATGTGGAAGAAACTGTAACTACTATAGAAATTGATGAGGAAACATATGAAGAAATCTATAAATCAACAAAACGGAATATCCCGATGCTCTTTGTCCGGGGAGATGGTGTTGTTCTAGTTGCCCCTCCATTGAGAGTTGGCTGAAACAAAGAATTTATCCCATGTGGAAAATAGGAGACTTTGTGCGATTGCTCTTTAGATGTAGAAGATGCTCAGAGACATCTGCGTAAATTTTGATATTAAGAAATGATCAAGGCTTCTTCCACTCCTGAAATGTGTTGATTTGCAGATAACTCACAATTTCTTAAGCTAAATGGCATTTTTATTTTTCTCCAACCCTTCCAATAAATGTGGTCAACAAGGCCGAAAACCTTTTCAGGAGTTAATTTGCTCCAGTTGTTTTTTTCAAACACTTTTTTTTTTTTGTAAAATTAAACTTGTTCCCTTTTTTATTTTTTAAAAATAAATAAATAAATAAATAAAACAACATTGATGGCCCTTGAGGGGATTATACAGTGAAATAAGTCAGAAAAAGAAAGACAAATACTGTATTATTTCACTCATATGGAAGGCAAACAAATTATAAACCAATGTTTCTTCAATAAAAATATAATAAAAAGGAAGAAAATATAATACTGTAAAATGAAGACATGCATTTCACTATGTAAATTTTAACTAAATAAAAAACTTAAATGGAAAAGTACTTAAGAGGGAAAAATGCTAATTTGCACTCCTGGTTCAACAACTTAAAGTAGCTGATTGGTAAATTACATGCATTCTATTCAAAGCATAGTTTATAATATCAATGGTTAGGGTGGTTGTAGGGTGGCTGCTAGAACTGTAGGTCTTATCACCAGATCATTCATGTGCCATTGCCTGATCCATTAGAGATATTTCAGTAAGTTCTGTTACTAGTGAAGTTACTCTTAAATGTGGAAAATTGGGATAAAACCTTTTTGAAGTATCTTGGTTATAATTTCATTAAACCAGGTAAAAATTATGATAAAAGAGAAGAGGAAGCTTAACAACTAAAATGTAGATGTTTTAATTAAGCATACTTTATATGTGAATTCACTAAAGATACTATAAAAATGAGTCATAATTTACAAGTTAATTTATAATCAAATTGAAGATAGAATGGAAAAGTTCTGTTCATAACAGAAAAAAAATCAATAATAGCAATCAATAAAAGAGAACCAGGAAATTTTTACAAAGAAATTTGTAAACCCTATATAAAGGGGTCTTTGCTAAAAAATATATGACTTAAATACATTTAGAGATACCTCATACTCTGAAATGAATAACTGAGTATTAAAAGGAAGTCAGTTTTTTTCAATTAATTGTTAGATTTGGCACTATCCCATTTTAATTTGTTGTAGATTGAGTTCTACTGAGAAGGAAATTGAGATGGAATTTAGAGTATAAGACATTTATTGGGGACTGATGTCAGAGAAAAGAAGAGGAAAGTAGCAGGCTTGAGCAGAAGGAAAAGTCGAACTTAGATGTGGACCCAAATAAGCCTCAGCCAAATAATGGGGAGTTGATTGTCCCTGGGAGTCATCGCAGGACAGCTGAAATGACAGATCTTTTTAGCACCACTTTGTCTGGTTACCCCATGAAAGTGGCCTCCTGAAGAAAGGGTGTGATCCCAAAGGAGCTGACAGCTGGAAGGTGTCCATGCATTCCTTACAGCTGGTCAACTAGCTCTTCCTTGGACAGGGGCAACTGGCCAGATATTTGGAGTCTACCACATTTTTGGAGAATTTGACTAAGTGATTTTAAACTTCAGCTAAGTGATTTTATTTTTTTTAGAAGATTTATTTATTTATGCATATAAGAACTGGGGTACAGGCCAGAGGTGTGGGGAGGTGAGCGGATTCACCAGAGACAGAGTGGGGAACAGAACAGGCAGATTGCTGAAATACATTGCTGAGGGGAGCAGCAGGTGAGACAGGAGAGGTCTGCTGCACCATGTGGGTCACCTCCCTGGCTGGGGATCAAACTTATGCTGCAGTGACTGCTTCATAGTGCTGCGATAGCTTCATAGTGCTGCAACTTAAACCCTTGTGCCACCAGGGAGGCCCCAGCTAAGTGATTTTATTTATTATTTATTTATTTATTTTTAAAGATTTATTTATTCATGCATACAAGAACTCGGGTACAGGCCAGATGTGCGGGAGGGTGAGAGGATTCACCAGAGACAGAGTGGGAAACAGAAAAGGCAGACTGACTGAAATACACTGCTGAGGGGAGCAGCGTGCGAGTCAGGAGAGGTCTGCTGCACCATGTGGGTATCTCTCCCACTGGCTGGGATCTAACCAGTGCTGCAGAGGCTGTGGACAGCTTCACAGTGCTGTGCTCAACCACCTGCGCCACCAGGGGAGGCCCAGCTAAGTAATTTTAAAGTTCAATTGAAAGAAGACACAAACCCAGAAAGGTTAACAAATTTTTGAAAAAGGACAATCATGAGGGATTTGTTCTGTTAGGTATTAAACATATTTAAAATGTGTCAAAAATCCCTGGTAGACCTGTCACTGGAATAGGCTGAAAGCTAATGACAAAGATCTGAATGCCAAAAACAGCCTCCACACATAAATATTTAGTGCATGATTGTGGGGCAACAGTTTATTTTTTGTTTTGTTTTGCTTTTTGAGATACTTGGAAGATTAAGTTAATGATATCATTCATTAATACTAGGGTACTGTTTGTTTCTAACAGACTACCCTCATAGCTGAAGCTTTGTTGATAATTAGATTTGTTTTTTTTTTTAAACTGAATAATTTCGTGTTCATAAAAGTACCCATACATGGCAGCAATTAGATGGTTGATGAAAGTTATTTTGGATTGAAAATATAAACCCAAATTTTTTGAAGACTTATGGCAAAGCTACAGTTGGGTTGTTTACTCTGTGGTGACAAGCCTTTCTGTGGAGCTTCACCCGCAGCTGTGAGTCCAGTTAGGAAACCAAGAGAAAGGATGAAGAGATAATGCATCTGCTGCTGCTCTCTGGATCTTTATGTAACCTTGGCTAATATAAATTATTATTATAGTATATGTGAAAAAGAGTAGGAAATGAAGATTAGCCCCTTTTTGTTAATCTGAAATGGAAATGTTCAGAGACAAAATCAGTGTGAAAAAACTAAATGTTCAGTTGATTTTATTTGAAATTTTTATATTAAAATTATTTTTAAAATTATATTTATTGATATTATTTTTTCATTTCAATCATTACAAATTATTTTATAAATTAATTTTATTGCAGCAACATTGGTTTATAGCACCAATGTATCACTGTATGTGATTATAGCTAATTTAATGAATAAAAATACTTAAAAATTATAAAAAGATTACTAACTTTTCCCTATTCTGAATAAACTTTATATAATAAGGAAAATGAGAAAATCAATCACAAAGAATAAAGTACACATATACGTTTATCTGACCCCAGTTATAGGGAAAGTTTCTGTAAGCATGAAGATATAGTCAGAAGCCATAAAATAAAATAATTGTAAATATATATTATACATAACCAGGCCATATGCAGACAGAGAAACTTTATATGTAAAAAGCATATATGATTTAGCCTCAAAGCAGAGAGTCTAAGACAAAAATCCATGTGTGGGATGTTTGTTTGGGTACCTAATTCCAGAAAGCAGAGTGACAGGGGGAGAGAAATAAGTTAGTAGAAAAAGTAGATACAAGGATACATCATCCACTTGGTTACTCTGTGTGTAGGGAGTTACTCTGCCCTTGGTGACTTTTCTAGTAGATTCAGAATATACACTTGGTGGAATCTCCATTGGCCCCACTCATTGTAAGTCAAAGGTAGCAGTAACCAGAGTGTATTGACTTCTTCATGTTCTCAGCTTGCATAAAATGAATACAAGTAAGATCCTATATTCACAATCAATTCAGTATCATATGAGTAAGATTACCAAGGCTGTACCTACAGGATTATGTCTTGATGTATAAGAGTGATTTTTTAATTTACAGTTTTTCTTAATTATTTCTGAGTTATTCCATCATACAGATGCCATTTGTTTGGAAAAGTTGCCATTTTTCAGTGGAGCAAAATTGTCCCATTCCCATATTTTAAGTTATGGTTTAGTTTACCAACCTTTAGCCTAAAACTATTGATGAATAGCTATCATTTTTAATTCCATACCCAAGATGATTATCTCTAGGATTCAAGCAATGCTGGGATATTTATTTGCAAAGAGAAGGGACTGAGTTATTAAACTATTGTAAGTAATAATGCTTACTATGTGCCACCTCAAGCAAAAAGAACTGCATTTCAAGGGTCAGTTATTCATTCATATGGTTATCAATTTAATGAGAAATATGGAACACCAAATTCATCCCATATATATCCTAGGCATATGGGAACCAACAATCAATAAATAAAGTCCTTCCTCTCCAGCTTACATTCTGGTAATTTTTGGGAGGAGACAAAACAAAATAGACATGTGTAAATGGTGATGAGTGCTCATTTAAGATGATTGTGAAAACCCTTCAGTTAATGTTGTGTTTGAGCAAAAGACAGCAGGGGAGAATTCCAGATGGAGTGATGCCATTAATGCAAAGGCCCTCAGACAACAGAATGTTTGAGGCAAAATGATAGTAAACAACAATAATAATAATAATAATAATAATAATAAAATAATAATAGAGTCTTGTATAAGTAGAACAGAATGAAAAGAGGGGAAGATAGAAAGAGATAAGGACAAGTAATTAGAAAGGGACCTGAGCTATCACAGATCATTGTAAGTGATGGAAAGCCACTGGAGAGTGAGGAGCAAGGTAGTGATGACCGCAGGGTGTTAGTAGGTGAGAGTTAGGAAGTTTTATAATTGCCCAGATGAGAGATGATGGTGGCATGGACCAAGGCAGTAGTAGTAGTGGAGATAGTGAGAAGTGATTGGACTCTGGATATAATATGAAAGATAAGCTGTTAATATGTGTTGGTAGATTTGAAACACTTGCCATAGAGAGTCATTAGGCCCATTTTATCCAAATCAATTGGAAATTATATTCAATACATAATGAAAGATTTAAGGAAAGTCTATGAATATTTTGTGTTATTTTGGAAAAAAAGATAGATCAGCATGAACAAACTGATATAATGTCATTAGGATATTAATAAGAATTAGAAAATTTGTGAAAAATACTAAAAGGGGTGGGAGGAAATTTTTCGAGGTGAGGATGTATTTGCTTCCAGTCTTGACTGGTAATGGTTTTCAGGGGTATGTACTTATCGTCAAAGTAATCACATTGTAAACATTAAATATATACATATTTTTAATATCAATCATACCTCAATACAGTGTTTTTATAAGAAAGAAAATAAAATTTGTCTATATTTTGAAAAACTAGGTTGTTATTGAAATCACCTAACTCTGTATTCCCTGCTCCCCTCCTTCTGTCCCTCCCTCCCTTTCATTTTTTTCATGAAGTATCATTGTTTTATGCCATTGTTAATATTTTGACATTTTAGGATTTCTCTACTCAGGTGTGGTCACTGTAGCTCTCACCACCAAAGCCCCAAGAGTCCTCCACCATACTCCACTGTGATCTCCACCACCCTCCATCCTCATCCTCACCTCTCCTCTGGATGGTCAGCTTTCAAGGGTTGGTTTTAATGTTTGTCTTTGTCTGACCCTTTGTTTGGTTTGTCTATATTCCACATATAAGTGACACCATCCAATATTTATCTTTCTCCAGCCTTATTTCACTTAGCAAAATCCCTTTCAGCTCCATCCATGTTTCCATGAGTTTATTTATTTATTTATTTATTTAGATTGCTAAGTAGTATTCCATTGTGTATATATACCATATCTTTTTTATGTCAATTATTCTTTATTTTTATATATTTTTTTCATTTTGTTTTTAATTTTTATTTTACATATTTTTAACATAATTTTTCATTTTTGCACAATGTATGCATTTTCATCTTGGTTATAGTCCCCATACAATTCCCAAAATTTGTTTTGATCCTATACCCTTCTCCCCGCCTGTAGTTTATCTCTGGTTTATAGTTGCTTGTTGATTTTGATTTTTACTTTATTATAATTAGATTTTTTCCTGGTCCCTTATTTAGGTTTTCTAAATTCCTACTATGAGTGAGACCACCCAGTATTTTTCTTTTTCTTTCTGGCTTATTTTGCTGAGCATGATCCCTTCTAGCTTCATCTATGTTGCTGCAAATTGCATGAGTTTATCTTTTTTGATTGCTGAGTAATAGGTAATACAGTATTTTTAAGATATAAATTATGCTGTCCTTTACTTGAGAAGACCACTAATTACCAACTATAATTAAATGTGTTTCCTGGAGACAGCAAAAGGTAGGGTTTTGTTTCTTAATCCAGCCTGCAACTCGGTGTCTTTTTGTTGAAGAGTTTAGTCCGTTTACATTTAGAGTTAATATTGATATGTTAGCGTTTATATTGATATTTGCCATTTTGTTTGTCTTTTCTCTCGTTTTATTTATTTATTTATTTATTTGTCTTGTTTTGTCCTTTTTCATATCTCTGTTGGTCCTGGCTTTAGGATTCCTTGTAGTATTTTTTGGAGTGGGAGTTTACTTGTAATGAAATTACGGAGATTCTGTTTCTCTGGGAAGATCCTTATTCTTTCTTCATAGAGGAAGGAAAGCTTTGCAGGATAGAGTACTCTTGGTTGGCATTTGTTGTCTTGGAGTTGTTGACTATGTCCCTTCAGAGAAGTCTGATGTCAGCCTGGTTGGTTTTCCTTTGTATGTTATCTGTTTCTTCCCTTTTGTCAGCTTCATTATGTTTTCCTGGTCTTGGATTCTTGGGAGCTTTACTATTATGTGTCTTGCTATATTTTTCCTTTTTTTTTTTTTAAAGATTTATTTATTTATTTATTTATTTATTTATTTATTTATTTATTTATACAAGCACTGGGTACAGTCAGAAGCACGGGAGAGTGAGAGAATTCACCAGGGACAGAGTGGGGAGCAGAATAGGCTGACCGACGAAGCACACTGCTGAGGGGAGCAGCGAGTGGCAGGAGAGATCTGCGTGCCATGTGGGACCCTCACTGGTGGCTGGGGATCGAACCAGCGCTGCAGAGGCTGTGGGCAGCTTCGCAGCCCAGCGCTCAACCACTGTGCCACCGGGGAGACCCTATATTTTTCCTTTCATCATGGAAGATTGGTGTTTTTCTTGCTTCTTGTATGTCTATTTTCAGCTCCTTCTCCATATTTGGGAAGTTCTCTTCAATTATTTCCTTAAATATTCTCTCTGTTCCTATGTCTCTCTCCTCTCCTTCTGGGATTCCTATAACTCTTATATTTCCTTTCCTCATGAAGTCCAATAGTTCCTGAAGACTTTCTTTATTCTTTTTCCTTCGTACTTCTCTTTCCTTTTCTGTTTTGGTTCTTTTTATTTCTGAATCTTCAAGAATACTTACTCGTTCTTCCATTTCATCTATTCTGCTTTCATTGCTTTTCCCAGAGTTCGTTAGCTCCTCCATTAATCTTTGATCTCCTGAATTTCTTTCACTTCCCTCTTTAGGGACTCAATTTCATTCTTCTGATTGTTGATTAATTTTCCCATATCATTTTTGACTTCTTTCAGTTTTTTAATTATGGTGATTTTAAATTCTCCAGCAGGAAGACTCATAAGTTCCTCTAAGTCACTGGTGTTGCAGTCTGGTGTTTGATTGTCTTTTTGTGGTGTGTCTTTTCCCTGGGGACATGCTTGGTTGCTTGTAGTTTTTCTTCTCCCTACTGCTTATTTTCTAATTTGTCCTATGCATTGGGACACTGTGTTGCTGGTACTGGCCAGCATCTCTTTGGTGTGCTCTTTCTGGGATGTCGGGAACTCGTGGTCCAATCAAGTCCAATAGTTTTATGCCAGAAGTCCAATAGGGCAATGGTATTATGGATATGTTAATGGTCACTGTCCCTGAAAATCTCCTTCTTCTGTATTTGTTTAACTCCAGTGGTGGGTCTTGAGGTCCCACAGACTGCCCTGGCAGTGGCTGGATAGCCCACTGGGCTCCAAATCGCTGGATCCCCCTCTGGGCTCTGACTCCCTGCCAGGCAGGGCCTGGCTTGTGGGGGCCCTCAGCTCACCTCTGACTGAGGGGACAGCCCTTTCCTAGTTCCACACAACAGCTTTTGGTGAGGTCCAGACGCCATACCACATCTTCTTGATCCCCTCATCTGGTCCTGCCCCTCTCTCACACCCAATTAAAGATCTATGATTTAGGGATCAAATTTTGCTTCCAACTCACCTCCACTCTGCTTTTCCATTTTTTCTCTTCTTTACCCACTGGCTTTCCATTTCTTTATTTTCTTTTCTTCCCTTACTCTTTGTTTTTTTCCTCTTTAGTCTTTCTTTCCTTGCAATAGTCCTGCCACCCAGGAGTGATATTGCCCCTGTGCTAGTCTCAGGCAGAGTCTCTCCTCAGTTCTCCTTAATTTGATTTGATATGTGGTCATTCTATCCTATATTTTTCTGAATTTAACTTTTTTCTATAATCCCTTAGAGTCACTTATCTAAAAATACCCAAACTGGTCATGCTACCTCTTTGCTCACCACTCATTTAGGGGTTCACATTGACTTTGGAAAAAAATTTAACTCCTTAGGAAGGTGAAAAATGGTTGCTCAAACTCTTTCAGTGCTTTTTTTTCTCCCACTTTTTCTCTGGCTACTCCATAGGTGGCATTTCAAAACATTTTTAGTTCTTCAAATGCATGTGCTTTCTCTCACTGTCAGATCTTAGTACACATACTATCTGTTCTGTCTAGAGTGTTGCAACTGACTTTTATCTTCTGCTGACCTCTATTTATCCTCAATACTCTTCTCAGAATTCACCCCCACTGGGAATCTCTTGACCCCCCACTGGGGCTTTGAGCCCTGCTTCTCTTCTCCTACTCTACCATGCCCTGACTTATAGCCCTATATTGTAATTATCTGTTTAACTGGCTGTCTCCAGCTGATGCAGTAAATTTAGGGGAGTTAGCTTAGTCTTATAACTGCAGGGCAACCACAATCACTAGTACATAATAATCATTCAATATATGTTAGTTAAAACGGTGAAAAAATGAACGGGAACAAAGAAAAACATTATAAATCCCACAGGGAAAAGACTTATCCTTTGGCATTGATAAGGAAAAATCAGTTTTTAGGTTGAACATGGGGAGGTTGGGCGACGAAGATGAGGATTTAAGATGTGAATTCTTGAAAGGCTGTAGGCCTTGTTTTGAATCATATGATGATTTCACTGGATCAAAGAGTGGTTTGGCAAGCAGTTGTTAAAGAACCCTGAAACTGTGCCAACATTTCTGAGCTGATCTGCTTGAGAGTGAATAAATTTTAAGGAACTGTAATTATCATGTGCATTAGCCACCTTTATAATTGGAAAGGTAAAATTGCACTGAAACAGTGCTGTAAATGACAACATTTATGTGCTTAAGGGTTGTCTTTAAAGGCTCAATCTTATGAAGATTTGATCTGCAGGGATACAAGTCTTTCAAGTGCTTCAGTCTCTGACTTGTATGGTATTCGGAGACAGTCACCCTAGGGCGTGGCTGTGCACAGTTGTATTTTGTTTTGCTAAACTTCTGAAGCTAGCCAGATTCACGGGACTACCAAGTATGGCAACAAAACTAGCAGAACATTGAGCTGGTCACTGAACAACTTCGATGCCCTGGCAGGACTGGACTTTTCCCAGTCTGTTTCAAGTTCTTCCTTGGCTATTTGTCAGAGAAGCCTTGCCTCTCCAAGCACTAGCTCTCCAAACTGCTATATAAACATGCCAGAGAATTAGGCCTGAAGACAATATAAACTGTTAGTTGACATAATAAAATTCTAAGCCATAAGACATTTCAAGGATCCTCTCTGTCTTTCCTTGTTGAAAGCAATTTTAATCAATGCTTCTTAATCAGAGAATAATGGTTAAATTGTTTCCATGAGATAATTGACCTAATCTCTTGCCAATTATAAACTAGGATAAAGCCTTCAATAAATGTTGCAAAAGTACCACTTAAAGGTAAAATAAATGGCAAATAAAACATTAATGATCATAATGTAGGCATAGCTTTTCCATAAAGAAAGTGTTTTCACTTCAAAATACACTATTAAATCTTGGTTGTTCATATTATATGTTCTAAACTCTGCTTGATGTCAGCGTGAAATTGAAGCAATATAATAAATCTTTAACAACTTGAGACTGCAATATTATGTGCACATTTTGTTTTTGTTGGACTTGTATTTTAAAAGAACATATAGGCATCAGAAAATGACATGTAATTATGTCAAGATAAAATAGCACTATTTCAGTTGGGCATTTTCTTTTTAATCAGTGAAAAAGAATTATCCTCTTAAGGATCAACAGTCTTCAAAATTAAAATGTGCCTTTAAATATATCAAGATATATGTAAGATACCTTGCTATCTTGGAGACTAGTTATGAAGACATTATGAATTCCAGTCTAGAAGCTTAGACATACAATATATATATATAGCATTTCTTTTTATTTTTCAAATTAATTTAATTTAGAACCCTGGTCATGTTTTTCCCTTCCTTCCACCCTTGTCCCTCATCAGGGATGTGCATATTTTCTTCCAGTAGAGGCCAAGGCGCTGGGAATGTTTATCCTGGCCCAGGTTATCAGTCATCATTCCCCATTGGTTACTTGACTGAGCCCATTGGCCTAGAACATTTCCAGTCTATGTGCTCCCTTCAAGTCTTGAGACTTTCGAATTACACATCCTGCTGGAATATTTAATGACTGCGGTTACCATTCTCTTCTGAAGCCTAGTAACTTACCTGGGACCCTATTAGGGACTGGGGCATGGCTTCTGGTCTTCTGTGAGGCTCACATCCCACTTCTCCCCTCATCCTCCCACCTCCCCAACTACTTGGATGAAGGAAAGTGGTTCATAGGGGATAGAAAACATTCAAAATGGTTCTCCTGGGCCTCCCCAGTGGCGCAGCAGTTGAGCACTGGGTTGCGAAGCTGACCGCAGCCTCTGCTCCCCGGTCACCGGAGGAGGGTCCCACATGGCGCGCAGCACCACACCGCTCCCCTCAGCAGTGTACTTCGTCCTTCTGCCTGTTCTGCTCCCCGCTCTGGCTCTGGTGAATTCTCTCACCCTCCCGTGCTTCTGACTGTACCCAGTGCTTGTATAAATAAATATATCTTTAAAAAAAAATGGTTCTCCTGCAGTAATTATAATGAAGAGTATCAAGAAACAATATATGTAAGTATCCATCAGTAGAGTACTGGATGAATAGGTTATGTTACTTTCATTCAGTACATCCAGTGCAAGGGTTAAAAAGAATAAGATAAATTCTTATCTTCTGATATAGGAAATTGTACAACATAGGTCATTAAGTAAATTACGTGTAATTTGAGAAATCATATTTATAGCATGATCCGAGCTGTATGAAAAAATTTAAATATTGTGTGTACACACACACACAATATCTACCAAAATGTGCTTATAAATGCAGAAAATGTTGGAACACATCACAAGAAAGTATAAACTATAGTTATCTCTGGAGAATGAGGTTGGAAGAGGGGTGGGAGCAGATGAATTTTATTCTTTTATTTAATGAATTGTTGGCAGGATTTGCAACAGGAACATTTTCTTTTCATGTTATGGTCCCAATTTTTAAAAGGTAGAAATGTGATGATGTGAATGTTTTTCATAATACAATAATATATGTATCTGCTCAATAATTTTTAAATAAGCTTGTGTTTTAATAAGTAATGATTTTAATTTTCTTGTTAATGCCATGGGAGCATTAATAAGGACACTTGTTGGGTGGGTAGGAGTGGGAGAGAAGGGGGGAGGGGACCCAATGGCCAAGGCTAAAGGACTATGGGTGCTTTGATGGTGGGGGTGGGATAGTAATATAAATCTGATGACGTGTGATCCTAGTCCCCTAAATCATAAACAGTGTTGTAAACCAATATTAATTCAATTAATTGATAGATAAACACTTAGACCACATTAAAAAAAGATTATTTCAGAAAATTCAAAAATTTAAAGCAGTATTCTCTTTCAAGTCTCATATATTCTTGAGTGTCTGCATATATTCTTTCTTCTATTATTTTAATATTTTATAACTTTGTTATGTTTATAACATTATAATGTTAAAATGTTTATATTTTAAATTATTTTCCTTATCTCAAAATATTTTACTCTGTGTTGGAGTTAGAAATGTAAATCACTTGATTTTATAGAGATGAAAATCAGTGTCCTTATAGTATTTAAATGATGGGATGTAGTTCTTAGAGCGTCATCTTCCACATGTCCAGAAAAATTGCCTTTTGCCTCAGTCAGTCTCATCTTCCTTTCTCATTGTTTAATTAAGTCTGTATTTTATGCAAATCTTCAGAGAACAAAATGTTAAAATTTGAAAAGACTTATGTATAGGAACAAAAGGGATGAGAACATTAAATTGAGTGGTGAGCACAAGAAACTACTACAGAAGCATCAACTATAAGAGAATGTAAAGAAATAGGATGGTTGGCTTGTAAGGTACGTGTTTGTTCTGCAATTAAAAGGAACAGCTGACAAGTTAAAATGAGATGTTCAGATATGCATTTTAAAAAGATCATTCTGGATTTCAGTGTGGAGAGTGAATTTAGGGATGATGAGAATGCTAGGCAAGAAGATATCTATTAAGGTATGACAGTAGTTTAGGCAAATGATGATGAAAACTTGAAATAAGCTAGTAACTAGGGGTAATAAAAGAAGAAGCAAGGTTAAAAGACATTTATTGTTTATGGTTCTATATAAAATACAGGGCATGTATTTTACAAACTTATACAAATATCTTTACAATAGCTCATACTACTATACTACTTGGGAGCTACTGAAGTAGGGAGATTTTAAAAATCTAGGGGCATGATTAGATGACATTTGGTAACAGTGAAAGTCTTAGTGCTATTTGAGGGTCGAAACTAGGGGTTTCTACCATTTTAACATTATAAGAAAGCACCCTACTGGAATTGTTTTCAGATACTGGATTATTTCTTGAGCTCTCATTCCAGTCATCTCTTTGACACTTTCTCTTGGAACCCAGTGGCACCCTAACTTCATCCTAACTCAGCCTAATCATTAAACTCTCAACTCTGCCAACCCGGATTAACCAGACACCTCATTCTCCTCAGTAACCCAGCTTTAAAATTTCATTTTCACTTTTGGCTTCATTTCCAATTACCTGCCAACCTAACTCCACAGTATTTATCACAGTCCCTCTGTCCTAGTCCTTGCTCTCGCTTTCACGTTCAGGATCTTATTCTTTTTCACCAGGCCTCTTCCCTGCGTACCAGTAGAACCACATCCAAACTATTGGATACATTGCAGCCAGATTCAGTGTCCTGAAAAATAGTGTTGGTCTTGTTCTCCTATTTAAAACCTGTTAGGACCAAGGGAAATCACTTTGGAAAACTCTTTGGTATTATTGACTAAAATTGAACATATATAATTATCCATTTTACAACTAGTTATATCCATATGCATCAAAATTACACCCATATGCATCAAAAGACAGGTACAGCAATGTTTATAGCAGCATTATTCATAAGAACCAAAAATTGGAGTCAACCCAGTCTAGACTGGATATTTAAATTGTGGAGTATTCATGCAATGCAGTACTTCGTAGTGATTTTAAAAGTCATGTTTTTTAAAATATCAAATTCTAAAACAGGCAAAACTCTTAACTTGTGTCAGAAAACCAGAGAGTGTTTTATTTTAGGGAGGAGGAAGGAAGAAGCTATCAGGAAAAGAAGGGAGCAGAACTTCTGGGTTCTAGAAATTTTCTATCATTTTACCTAGGTGCAAGCTACGGTGTTTTCACTTTGTGAAAATGAAAACAAACACACACATACACTCATCCTTCCATGGCTCTCTGTTGTTACCAGATAATGTCCAAATTTCTAAACCTACAAAGAGCATTGCAGTCTGTTGCAGTCTGCTCCTGTCTACCTTTCCAATCAATGTAGTCAAATTCGTTTCCCACATTCCCTATCTCATTCCTTTCATCCCAGCTACACTGTTGCTGTGGGACCTACTTCAGAAGTGAATTTCTTCATTAAAAATGTTGAATTGAAACTAGAAATTTTTGCAACAAATATGTCTCCCAGAAAAGACTCTGGTGGTGTTGAGTCTTGAGTCAAATCTGTTAAATCTTTTTTATTTTATACTTTACTGACAAACTAGAAAACTGCAAACTCCGAGCCCAAGTCTCTGAAGGTGATGATGCAAGGTCACAGCTGACCGAGGCTTGGTCATGAAGCCTGTGGGTACTAGGCTAAGGCACTCCTCAAAAAGAGCAATTTACAAGAGCATGTTACCAAGGCGAGGATACTGACCTGGCTGTGAGATGCTCCTGGGGCTGGTGGAAAACAGTCAAAACCGCAGTAATCAGGGCCTCCCCAGTGGCACAGAGGGTTGAGCGCAGCGCTGTGAAGCTGTCTGCAGCCTCTGCAGCGCTGGTTCAATTCCCGGCCAGCCAGGGAGATGTCCACATGGCAAGGTGGACCTCTCCTGCCTTGTCCGCTGCTCCCCTCACCAGTGTACTTCAGTCCTCTGCCTGTTCTGCTCCTTGCTCTGTCTCTGGTGAATTATCTCACCCTCCCGCGCCTCTGGCCTGTACCCCAGCTCTTGTATAAATAAATAAAATCTAAAAAAAAAAAAAAAACACAGTAATCAAAGTATTTTCAATCAGGATCAACACTAAAATCTGAGAAATCAGATGACTGCCAAAATTTCTAGTGAGAGCTGATATCACTGTAAGGCAGCTATTTTTGTGATTCTAGGTGGTCATGTCTATGGAACCAAGAATTAGGCACTAGGGGACACTGAGCACATCTATTCCTTAGAGAGAAATAAATATAGAAGGAAATGGGTTTGGGTTTTGGTCAATTGGGCTGAACTTTAAGGCAGGCCTTCCATCTGATGGTACAAATTAGAAGAATCTAGAACAAAGACTTAGTTAAATGAACTAGGCAACTGTAATGGGGACTATAGAGGTAGCCCATAGTTAGGAGAGCAAATGTGTGTTCTAGAACAGTGAATATCAAACTTTCACATGCACAAGAAAAAGTTGGTGAGCTTGTTAAACACAGTTTCCTTGGTTCCACCCTAAGGGATTCTGATTCATGTCTGATGTCAGACTCAGAATGTGCACATTCAACAAGCTCTCAGATAAAACGTTGTTTTAGAACAGCAATCAGACGTATAGAACAAAACTAATCCCAGCCCCCACCCACTACTGTGAACAGGATATTGCATATGCTGCCTGCCTTGGTCAGATTTAGCTTAGGGGCTTTGTGTGGGCTGAATGCTGAGAGTGAGGACATCAATTCCTACTACTCAAGGTAGTTTGTAGATGCTCCCTAGTTTATTTTTTTTTTTTTTTATAAATTTTATTGTTATATTCCCCATACAATTGCAGCCCCCCATTCTGACCCCAATCCCTCCCCCTCCCGCCCCCGCCCCCCTAAAAGTGTCTCTGGTTCATAGTTTTTTGTTGATTTTGATTTTCACTTTCTTATAGTTATTCATTTTCCTGGTCCCTTATTTAAGTTTTCTAGATTCCTGCTATGAGTGAGACCATCCGGTATTTTTCTTTTTCTTTTTGGCTTATTTCGCTGAGCATGATCCCTTCCAGCGCCATCCATGTTGCAGCAAATTGCATGTGTTTATCTTTTTTGAATGCTGAGTAATATTCCATGGTATATATGTACCACATCTTCTTGATCCAGTCATCTATTTTTGGGCATTTGGGTTGTTTCCAAAGCTTAGCTATTGTAAACAGTGCTGCTATAAACATAGGGGTGCAGGTGTTCTTTGGAATTGATGTTTCTGTGTCCTTTGGGTAAATACCTAGGAGTGGAATTGCTGGGTCATATGGAAGCTCTATGTTTAGTAGGTCCAGAAATCTCCACACAGCTTTCCACAGTGGTTGGACCAGTTTGCACTCCCACCAACAGTGCAGAAGAGTTCCTTTTTCTCCACACCCTCGCCAACATTTGTTGTTGCTAGTTTTTTTAATATGTGCCATTCTCACTGGTGTAAGATGGTATCTCATGGTAGTTTTGATTTGCATTTCCCTGATGACAAGTGATGTTGAACATTTTTTCATATGCCTGTTGGCCATTTGCATTTCCTCTTCAGAGAAGTTTCTTTTAAGCTCTTCTGCCCATTTTTTGACTGGATTATTTTCTTTGTTGTTGTTGAGTCTCATCAGCTCTTTGCAGATTTTTGTGATCAGTCCTTTATCATTAGTGTTGGGTGCAAAAATGTTCTCCCAGTTGGTGGGGTTTCTCTTTGTTTTTGTTATTGTCTCTTTTGCTGTGCAAAAGCTCTTTAATTTGATATAGTCCCAGCTGTTTATCTTTGCCTTCACTATCACAGCTTTGGGTGATGTGTCTGTAAAGATGTCTTTGATGTGCAAATCACGTAGTGTTTCGCCTATATTTCCTTCTATATATTTTATGGTTTCAGGTCTTATGTCTAGTTCTTTAATCCATTTTGAGTTGATTTTTGTGTATGGTGTGAGGTGGTGGTCAAGCTTCATTCTTTTGCATGTAGCGACCCAGTTTTCCCAGCACCATTTATTGAACAAACTTTCTTTGCTCCAATGCATAGTCTTTGCTCCTTTGTCAAAGATTAGTTGACCATAAACCTGTGGGTTTATTTCTGGATTTTCTATTCGATTCCATTGGTCTGTATGTCTGTTCTTGTTCCAATACCATGCGGTTTTGATGATTATGGCTTTGTAGTATAGTTTGAAGTCTGGGAGTCTGATGCCTCCATTCCCTTCTTTTTTTTTCAGGAGAGCTTTGGCTATTCGGGGTTTTTTGTGATTCCATATGAATTTCATCAATAATTGTTCTATTTCTTTGAAGAATGACATTGAAATTTTGATTGGAATAGCATTGAATCTGTATATTGCTTTTGGAAGGATGGCCATTTTAATAATGTTTATTCTTCCAATCCATGGATGCTCCCTAGTTTATACAATCAGATAGAAGCTTTGTCCCCACTGTCCTAACCTGCATGTGAGGTTTTCCTTACCAGACAGTTTGCTGGGATTTTTTTTTTTTAAGTTTACTGGAGAATTTGCCTAAACCAGTAGTTTATAACCAAGGGTAATTTTGTCCACTAGAGGACATTTGGCAATGTCTGCAGACAGTTTTGGTTTTAGCTGAGTGAGGGAGAGGCTGTTCATTTAGTAGGTATAGTCCAGGGATATTGCTAAACATCATACAATGTACAGGACAACGCCACAATAAAGGATTATCTATTGATAGAGCAACATGACAAAAGTGCCGAGATTGAGCAGCTCTATCTAGAAATATATCCACTGGATTTGGAATTTCTACTTGGGATTTATGTCAGGCTACATGGGGCATTATGAGTAGTGTTATCTAAATTATTGTTACTTATTTTGAGCCAGGATATAGCAAAAGGAAAATTTATTTTGCAAATTAAACCAAAAATATTTCAACAAAAGAAAAATAAAAGGTAAATTATAAAGGTGGTGAGGGAGGTAGACAATCATACCAGATCAGTTTAAGGTGAACTCTTCTAGTGGAATTCTACGCAGGAAATTTGGGGAAGAGAAGAGCGTTCCATGTCTCATTTTCCTTTGTAATTTTGGGGTTATTTCATCTTTGAAAAATTCTGGGTTGAACATATCTTGATATGAAATGAATGAAAGATGTTAACCATCTTCTTTAATAATTTTTATGGATGAAGACTGTATGGCAGTTTTTATCCTAAACTAGTAACAGTCAGACACTTTTCCAGTTTTTAAGGCCTGTCTTATTACCTAAAATTCTCTGAAAATAGTTTAAATCCAGGGAGGAGCAGATACAGTTCATCATTGCATTCAACCAATAAATTTTGTTTATATTTGTTCTTATTCTTCCCCATCAAAGGAAAAAAAATCTAATTTGTCATGCTAACTTTTAGCCAAATGACATTTACCCATTATTTCTTATCTTCAGGCTGAACTAATCTCCTTTTTCTTAACTTTTGTTCTCTACCTTAAATAGGGCAATTGCATTTATTTGAGAGTTCTCTAAACTTGCCAACCTCATTTTTTAATTCAAAAATTTTAGTGAGAAACAGTATTCTTAGTCATTAAATCTTACTCAATGACTATTTTCCCCACATTTCTTCTTTGCCAAGTTTTACATTAAACACTTTAATATTTTTTTTCATTCCTCTGTGAGGCAGGTAAATTTGCTCATGCCTTACAGATGAAGAGTTTTGACTTTAAAGTTTCAGGAATTATGTCCAAGTTTATATAGATTGAAATGGTAGAAATAAGTTTCAAATTAAGATTTTCTGATTCATATGTCAGGAGTTATATGATAAACAAAAATATTTAGAGCATTAAAATTACTTTTTTTGTATATCTGACCAATACTCACAATTGTAATATCATTATTTGATTTTTATTTATTTATTTTTTAAAAGATTGATTGATTGATTGATTGATTGATTGATTGATTTATACATACATACATAGAAGCACTGGGTACAGTCAGAAGTGCCGGAGGGTGAGAGAATTCACCAGAGCCAGAGCAGGGAGCAGAGCAGGCAGAAGGACCGAAGTACACTGCTGAGGGGAGCAGTGGGCAGCAGGAGAGGTCTGCGCACCATGTGGGACCCTCCTCCAGTGGCCAGGGAGCAGCCTAGGATCGAACTGGCGCTGCAGAGGCTGTGGGCAGCTTCCCAACCCAGCGCTCAACCGCTGTGCCACCGGGGAGGCCCAATTATTTGATTTTTAATAATGGCACCAGATGGCTGTTTCAGCTAAGGACTGGAAAAAAAGCTTACCCAAAGAACAAAGGTCACTTTTTTTAATGGTTCCACATCTGATGATTTTATGGCCTAGTATTATTCATAGAATTAATGGCTTAATTACCATCTCTTCATTTCAAACACATATTTTTGGATTAATTATCTATGGCTATATAACAAATTATCCCAAAACTTAGTTAAAATAACATTTATTACCTCATAGTTTCTGTGGGTGCCAATGGTTCAGTCTCTTATGAAGTTGCACTTAGGCTTTAAAGCTGGGCTGTAGTCTCATCTGGAGTATTGGCTGTAAGAGATTTGCTCCTATGTTCACTCATGTGGTTGCTGATAAAATTTAAGTTCTCATGTGTTGTTTGACTGAGACCCACAGTTCCTACTTGGTGAGATATATCAATTCCCCTATAAGAAAGCTTGTACCGTGGTAGTTGGCTTCCATCAAAGCAAATGAGAGAGCTAAAGCAGGCAAGTCAGACAGAAGTCATAGTCTTATGGAAACGTAGTCATAGAAGTCACATCTCATCATTTTACTATATTATGTTCTTTGGAAGTTAGTCACTGAGTCTATCCCACAACCAAGGTGAGGGGATTACTTTGCGAATACTGTAAGGAGAGTGTTATTAAGGGCAATTTTAGCAATTGCCTACCACAAATATTAACTAATCCTTTTATATGTGAAAGGATAGTTTTTTTCTGTATTTCTGAGATAATTGATCCACTTGCTCAACAATATCCAAAACAAACAAAAAAAATAGTTCTATCATGAAGCTTGTGAAGCCGTTAGGCAACTTGCTGCTCTGGGGCATAGAACTGGGTTGCTGAATCCAAATTTGAGGGGGTTGAGGGCAAGGGAAGTTTTCCTAGTCCTAGTGCATCGAAAGTGAGTTTTGATGGAAAAATAGGTATTAGCCAATGAAGAAGGAATTGAGGAACAGGGGAAAAAAGGACGTCCCAAGCAGGAGAAATGTATGCATACATAGGACTGGAGATGAGAAAAGACATACCTTGCTCAGGGGAATATATCCATAATCAATTGTGATATAAACATCTACACCTACCATCTTTTCAGATTATTACAGTTTGTGGTTCTTTTTTTTAAAAACAAATCCTTGATTTTGCTAAGAATTTTTTGCTCTTTTTTTAAAAAAAAGATTATTTATGCATACAAGAACTGGGGTACAGGTCAGAGGTATGGGAGGTGAGAGGATTCACCAGAGACAGTGGGGAAAAGAACAGGCCGATTGACTGAAATACACTGCTGAGGGGAGCAGCGGGCGAGCCAGGAGAGGTCTGCTGCGCATGTAGCTCCCTACCCAGGGATCAAACTTGTGTTGCAGTGGCTGCAGATAGCTTTATAGATTGCATCTTAACCCCTTGCGCCACCAGGGAGGACTTGTGGTTCTTCATAATGAAGTAGTTTTTCAATGAGAATACTGTTAAATTTAAATTTATTATTTGTAGTCTATCAAAGCTGTTTTGTAATTTTGCCCTGCAATATATATTGTCCTGAGGAATTCTGTATTTTTCCTGTCCACATGCACAAATTAAACTGCCTTCATTCTTAATTTTGCTTCTGCTCAGGTGAGTTCCTAAGGTTGAGCCTATAAAATACTTGGGTTAGAACAGATTTAACTGTTATGAGTTAATTTGACTCATTTGATTAGCCAACCTAATAATTAAACTGAAAGTTAAAATATCTCCTCTTCCTGACACACATAAAAGTAATAATAGGAAATAAATTAGATTACATTGACCCTCTTAATTCCTTTAGGCATTGATGGTCAATATTAGCTTAGGTCATGTGATTAATATCAAATCACCTGATAAGCAAAATCATATTTTCTTTGTAGTTAGTATTTTAGAGGGATCTACTATTTAATTTCCAGGTGCATAGAATAAAATGAAACATTATTTTCTAGAAAGATTTTAGAATATATGAATACATACAATCTCAGAATAGGGACTTGATTATTATTAGGAAGTATGTACACAATAAATTGATTTTTGACTCTGGCTTTTATAATTTTGCTTATTAAAACTCTGAATATTAATATGAATAAATAAAATAGAATATATATTATATCTATATCTATAACTACATCTATACACACAGTCCCAATAGTCATCAACCCATTACCAATCTTACCCCACCATACTCTCAAATACCCCCTTCCATATTATTTTTTTGTTTTTTAAAAATATTTTTAGCTTTATTTTTATTTATTTAAAAGAAATGGGGTGTAGGTCAGAGGTGCATGGTGTGAGAGGATTCACCAGAGTCAGAGTGGGGAGCAGAACTGGCAGATCTACTGAATAACACTGCTGAGGGGAGCAGCAGGTGGGTCAGAGAGGTCTGCTGCACCATGTGGGTCAGCTCCCTGGCTGGGAATGGTACTCGTGCTGCAATGGCTGGCAATAGTTTGATAGAGCTACTTTAACCCCTGCACCACCAGGGAGGCCCTCATGTTATTTTTGAAGTTTAATCCAGACATTATATCATTTCATCTAGGGATATTTTAGTCTATTTCTCTAAATAAAGAAACAGTTATTTGAAAAAACAAAACCACAGTACAAATCCCCCCCCAAATAAAGCCCCCAAATCCCTAGCATCATTAACTAATTAGCACTCTGTTCTTATTTTTGCTTTCTTTTTATAGTGAGATAGATAAATATATAGATAATCAGTGCTTTTTAATTGGCAGTGCTTTCAGCTCCCAGGAGATATTTGTCAATGTTAGGCAACATTTTTTTTTTTTTGGCTATAACTGGGGGTTACTACTGGCTTCCAGTGGGATCTAGAAATCAGGGATACTACTAAACACACAGAATAGCCTTCCCACCCCCATAATAAATTACCAAAGTGCCACTGTGAAAGAACTTAAACATTCACACACATACACATAAATAGAGATACATGAATAGCAGTTACAATGGGAAAAAGTTTATAAATAAGAGAGATACAAAATATTCATGCTCTAGAGATCATTTCAGTAACCACACAAAAGACAAAACAATTTATGATTGAAAAAGTGATGCAGAATATGTAATTATTCCAATCAAAATGTCGCATAAATCAGATGGAATTCCAGGATTTTTTTAAGGATAGAGATCAATGGCCTAATATCAAGTAATGGAACATCTGTTCCAGCCGTGGATAAAGAAGTTCAGAAAAGTACAATGTTTCTTACACAACAGAATCAAAGAAGTAATGAACAAAATATTTAGTAAATGCAGGGTAGAAACTATGCTCTGCAGCAAATGAAATACCTCGTAAAAATTATTTTCAATGTGCTAAATAGTGATCTGTCAGAAAAGACTTTCTTTTATGTAAAATGATGCAATGAATGTTAATGCTTGTGACATATTTTAAAGATGAAAATTGATATTAGTTACTTTAATGCAGACAGAGCTATGCTCATTATTCTCATCACAGAACCCCTGGCAATAATTTACCTAGCAGCTCAGCAGTTCAGGCAGATCAAAGTTGCATTATTTAAGTGTATCCAGGGGGCAGATTTTAGCTCCATGCCTTGTACTTTAAAGAAAGAAAATATTGGTTTGCTCCTTGAGAAACAAAGCATGTAACTAACTAGGTGTTTCCTGCAAATCCTACATTACTTAAACTTATGTGAACTCCTCTTATTATCTGGGAAGACCTCCTTCTTCCCACCTTAAATACTCTAAAATCTGACAAGAGTACAACAGTCAGAATGCAAATCAAATGAACAGCAGTGTATTTTCATTTAAATTAAACCCGAATGTGAACTAGATTCAGGAAATGAAGTGGCAGAGAGAGAGTGTGTAGTTGCTAGAGAATGTGCCTGGCTGCTGCAGCTCAGAGACAACTGATGAAGTCCAACTCTGAAATTTCAGGCAATTTGTATACCAAGCTCCTCCTTTTCTGTAGTCTTCTTTTCCATTGGTAAAATTCTTTTGCAGGGTCATGTAGGGATCCCACCCCTTCTCTGTGTTTTCACTCTGCAGCTCTACACAACTTTACACCTGAATGAACGCCAAACCTCTGTGGATATATAAAGGGAACCTTGAGGAAGAATTTCACAGTTACAGTGCAGAAGCAGAGGGAAAGGAATTAACCAGCTCTTCAGCCAAGCAAATCCTCTATTCACCATGCTTCCTCCTGCCATTCATTTCTATCTCATTCCCCTTGCATGCATTCTAATGAAAAGCTGTTTGGCTTTTAAAAATGATGCCACAGAAATCCTTTATTCACATGTGGTTAAACCTGTTCCAGCACACCCCAGCAGCAACAGCACGATGAATCAAGCCAGAAATGGAGGCAGGCATTTCAGTAACACTGGACTGGATCGGAACAGTAAGTGTGCTTTACTTGTACGACTTTGTTTTTTCTCTTTTGGTAGCATTAGCTCACATTCCTGTAGAATTGTTTCGTTACTAACTAACCTGAACCATATATATTTTGCTAAACAATCTGGAAGTAATCTGCTGCATGTGTACATTGGCATTCTTCCCTGTAAAGTTAACATAACTGAAACAGTGATTTGATAAGCAGGCACAGACTTAAGTTTTATCAAACATCTACAAAGAGAATGTTTTCAGGAGTTAAACAGTTGCTTCTTTAAAATCATAGAAAATGACAATTTTTTAAAAAAGTGTTGTCCTAGATAGTTTAAGTTCAAGATATGAATTTCTGGGAAAGTATTAAAGATAACTAGACAAATTATGTGTAGGAAATCACAAGGGGAAAAAATATTCCTGGAGAAAAAAACATTGCTCATACAGATTTCTAAAATACATCTAGTGAAATTTTGGTGATCATCATGGTGAAAAAACAGGGATGTAGCTAAAATTGCTAGAGTTCGTATTGCTTTTGAAATAATTCTTTATTAACCAGATAAAAATTTAGGTAGTAATTGTATATTTCCATGAATGACTAGGGAAACTTCAGAGATTTAAAATAATAACACTAGAGGAATGTTTGTGTAGGGAGCACTTTTTTCCTTTTCTGTCTGATTGTGACACACTAATTGGCCACTCAGAGGGATACAAATTTCTTCTAACATTTGCTTCACTCCTTTCCTTTAGAACAGTTCACATGCTATAATCAGGTTCTAAGAGAGACAGAGAAAAGCAGTGCCCAGGAAATCTTACACAAATCTTTTGCCCCTCCTCCTAAACTCCACTCAACTAGGAAAAGTAGTTTTGACCTATGAAAAGTCAAAGCAAATATGACTATTGATGTCTTTCTAAGAAAATCAAGGGGTTTTAACTTTCGTGAAGATGGTTGCTTTTAAGCACACAGGAAATATCTGATGACGATTAGATTACTGAGCAATGTGGTAGGTATTCATTGTCAATGAACTGTCACTGCAAAAATGCCGAATCTTGAATCTCCATACACACAGGAACAAAAAGCTAGACAAGTCAAAATCATCCGGCTGTTTCCAGGTGCATTCCTAAGGCAGCTGCAGGAAGGTGAGCTGGAATCAGAATCAGACAAGCAGAGCACACTCTGGCCAACCTGAGCTCCCTTTAGTTTAAATCTCACCCTCTACATCTGTACAGCGATGTATATGTGTAGGTATATACACATTTCCCACAACTAATGCATTCCTTTGGACTGTATTTCTTACCTCAGAAACAGTGGAACACAGAAATGAAAACTCCTAATTCAGTTTTAACTGCAAGTTAGCTTTCAGTAGTCTATGCAGACCATGTCAATGTCCCTCATAACTTTTATTTTTAAATTTTCATCACTCTATACTTTTGAACATTTTCCCCTAATTAACAAGCCTTAATTTCTGCTTAAGCTTGTTACAGGCAGTTCTCCTCAAGTTCAGATAACAAAGCAATGAAAGGGAAAACTCAAATATGTCAAGATTAATTTTTGCTTTAATTACACATGGCATGTAACAAGAAACAGCCAATTAGAGAACATACTTATTAAAGTCAAATAACAAGAATTTGCCACAAACAATATTCAGGAAACTAACAGTGTTGGATTATTATTATTTTTTTTTGCAGTTATAAATCAGACATGTTAGGCATGTTTCTGCCATAAAATTCATGGAAATGTAGCCAAGTTGTTATGGCAACCATACGTTCCTGATTTAGGGGCTTTTATATTCTTTAAATTTTGAGTTGCAGTGATATTTTAGATTTCAAACATTTTAATATTTCTGCTTTTAAAAGATAGCTTGGGAATTTAAGTTTAAAATGTAGTTATTAAGTTTGATATGCAAAGTCTGATTATATATCAGACTTTGTATATATATGTGTGTGTGTGTATATATATATATATATGTATATATATATATATATGATTCTCTGTAGCTCAATCCTATAATTGAAACAAAACATTACAGGGTACATATGCATTATACACAATATTAAATTCTTTCCACATATTCTCAATAGATTTTTTAGACCTAATTAAAAGCACTTGCAGACACTAACTAATGAACATTAAAGTACACTCTCTTTAGCTCACTAAAGAATGAATATTTTCAGATAAATGTAAGAGCTGCTTAACCCTTACTGGGAAGTGAGGCTAAGAAAATGGAATTTTCAAATACTACAGTAAGCAGTTACTTAATGTAATACGTGAAAAAAAAACAGACTAGTTTTTTTTTCCCAAAAAAAGTTATAGCCATGTAAACTGGCAATTTTCATGAAAATATCTCTGCAACTATCCAGTCAGATTTTTGCATTGTCAAAATAAAATATGTATTTACTTTCTATTGTCGATTTGTTGTCATTTGGATATTAATTTTGGTGATCACTGCAGATTACTTTTTAAAAAGCGTTTTGCCTCTGATGTACATTCTTTTCCCTGTTGTGCAGCTCGGGTTCAAGTGGGTTGTCGGGAACTGCGTTCCACCAAATACATCTCAGATGGCCAGTGCACCAGCATCAGCCCCCTGAAGGAGCTGGTGTGTGCTGGTGAGTGCTTGCCCCTGCCGGTGCTCCCCAACTGGATCGGAGGAGGCTATGGAACAAAGTACTGGAGCAGGAGGAGCTCCCAGGAGTGGAGGTGTGTCAATGACAAAACTCGGACCCAGAGAATCCAGCTGCAGTGTCAAGATGGAAGCACGCGCACCTACAAGATCACGGTGGTCACTGCCTGCAAGTGCAAGAGGTACACTCGGCAGCACAATGAGTCCAGTCACAACTTTGAGAGCATGTCGCCTGCCAAGCCAGCCCAGCATCACAGAGAACGGAAAAGAGCCAGCAAATCCAGCAAGCACAGCATGAGTTAGAACTCAGACTCTCAGAACTGGACTCACTAGTAACCATCTGCTTTACAGATTTGATTGCTTGGAGGACTTAAGCCTGCCATTGCTATTTTCTCACTTGAAAATATATGCTTTCTGCTTTGATCAAACCCAGCAAGCTGTCCTAAGTATCAGGACCTTCTTGGAAATAGTTTTCCTTTTCAATTTTTTCAAGATGTATACATATCCATGAGTGCAATTTGCATTTAAATTCCATGAATCCTGTAGCTTTATTTCCCTGTGGCTCTTAAAAGATTGGTGATACTATATACATCACTAAATCATGTTTCAAAAGAGAAAAAGGCTTCTCGGTTACCTGCCACTCCCCAGCCCACCCCCCAAACAAAACTTTTTCAAAAAGAATTTTTTTTTTTAAGTTGTTGCCTTGAACAGTAAACACTTCAGTAAACACTTGTGAGGGTGGGAGGGTGGAAATCTTCATGGGGACAGTTTATCAGTCATAAGTAGTCTCCCTTTGAAAGAATGAAAGACCTCATGACATTTAACTTCAAAAAAAGTCCTGTAGTTTTTTTTTACAGTCTCACCACATGAAATTATACCCTGCATGCTGACCCTCGCTTGGAATGGAATGCCAGAAATGCATGGCAGCAGCTAATAAGTAAAGCTGATTAACTATTTATTTGTCAATGTTATTATTTAATGAGCTTTCACATGTGATTTTTTTCAAAATGTTAATTTTTTATGTTTTGAAGCTTTTTCATGTATCTAAATATTTTCCCTTGTGAATTGTGGTTGATCTAGAAATATGAGAATACTTGTAGATATGTAAAATAAATATTTTAGTCTCCTTATTACATATATGTTTCATCATGAATTTTGCCAATAGTCTGGATCTTTTTAAATCAATGAGATGCTTTGTAAAGCTGAAGTATGTAATACTTTCTTGTTAAATCTGTGCAATCAGAAGGTGACTTGACCTTCAGTTCCATTGGTTTCTTTTAACAAAAATAAACACTGCAAAAAGTGGTTGTCTTTGCCTCTAACACGTATAAAAAGGTACATATTTACAAAAATTACAGAATAAATATAACAGAGTAGTTGCTTTTTTTTTTAATAAGGCACATTCAATTTTTGATAGCAATCTCTTTAGTAAGAGAGGAGAGAGAAAGGGAAACCATCTTTTCAGTAAATGGGAGTGGTGAAAGTTTGGATGGCAATCCAGCTTTGAGTGGTTTTGAGAATATCAGATTTATACACCTGTGGATGCCAAGTTGGTTGCACATTATTGTCACCTGGGGAAGATATTATAAGCCCCAGTGCCCATACTGCCATCCCAGTTACATCAGAATTTCTGGAGTGGAACTCAAATATCAGCTGTTTTTAAAGTTTCCCAGGTGATTTCAAAGTGCAGCTAAGTTGGAAAAGGAAATTGTGAAGAAGTAACTGACATGTTAAGAAGGAACTTGAATACAATTTCATGATCCTGGAGCCAAAAAAATAAAACAGGATAAAAACAAAATCTAATAGAAAACAAAAGCTAATTTCCAGTTTTCAATTCTGACATATTATGATAAGCAGCATAATCATATTCTTGAACCTGATTATAAAGTTAAATGATTGATGAGTCAATTCAATCAAATGGTTGATCCTATTACTCCAAAAGAAAATAAAAGGTGGCTTGGTTATGTAGTGAGAGAGTTTTCTTGGTTTTCCCTTTTTGGATCCTGAGCATGGAGGAGTCCTTAGAACTTTTTTTGGTAATAGATTGTTCTTTTAGTAATTACATATGTAAGCATCATATGCATGTTATATACATGACACTAAACTAAAAAAAGATCCTTCCAGCCCTGTGAGAGGTTAGAGTCTCAACATATACAAAGACAAGAAAACATCTCTAGGTTTTATAATAATGCTACCGATTATATCATGAAATAATAATAGTCTTAATAACCAAGATCTTTTAAACCATTTCATATTATATCATCATATTACTACTTGGGAAATTCATAATAAGTATATCATAGGTGGAATATACCAAAACTTTATTGTTTGATGTGTCTGTTTTACTTGTCTACCCTCAATATGGGATATTTAACATAATATCGAAAGCTTAAGACACTGTAGTCATTTCTTCCTTTTCAAAAAGGTAGCACCTTCTGCAGAAGGTCTCAAAAATTAGTGTGTACTAAGCTCTCAGATGTAAAAAGGGCTTGCTCTAACAATGATTTTCCATAATAAAGAAGGCATGTTGCTGTCTTTTACCAATAAAACAACGCAAAGGTCTTGATAATAATAAAATGTTAAAAATGACACATTTCAGTTTGATTTGGCAACTATTGCCAATAGTTGATAAGAAAAATGAAATCAACTATAAGAAGTTTTTAAAAAACACTTTTCTAGTCTCTGCTAAGTCAAAATTGGATCCTTTTCTCACAATGACATTCAAATAACTGATCCATTTCAGGCCATGTTACGTTGGTGATGCGTTTATTGCATGGTATTTAACATCAAATGGCAGAAAAGGTCAGCAATCAATAAGGAATACCAAAGATAAAATTAGGCTTTCAGTGAAGTGAAAATTAAAAGCTAACAGAAAAGTAGCTTTGTGGTTATTATTTAAAATGCTAAAAAGGGGGCCTCCCTGGTGGCGCAACGCTTGAGCGCTGGGCTACGAAGCCGCCCGCAGCCTCTGCAGCGCCAGTTCGATCCCTGGCCACTGGTGAGGGCCCCACATGGTGCACAGACCTCTCCAGCCTTGCCCACTGCTCCCCTCAGCAGTGTACTTCGTCAGTCTGCCTGTTCTGTTCCCCGCTCTGGCTCTGGTGAATTCTCTCACCCTCCCGCACTTCTGACTGTACCCAGTGCTTGTATAAATAAATAAATAAACCTTAAAATAAAATAAAATAAAATAAAATAAAATGCTAGAAAGGGCCTCCCTGGTGGCGCAAGGGGTAAAGTACAACACTGTGAAGCTATCTGTAGACTCTGCAGCACGAGTTTGATCTCTGGCCAGGGAGCTACGCACATGGTGCAGCAGACCTCTCTTGTTTCTTCTGCTACTCCTCTCAGCAGTGTATTTCAGTCAGTCTGCCTGTTCTGTTCCCCACTCTGTGTCTGGTGAATCCTCTCACCCTCCCCCGACACCTCTGGCCTGTACCCCAGCTCTTGTATGCATAAATAAATAAATCGTCAAAATAAAATGCTATAAAAGCTCTTGTATCTAAATTGCTGACAATATTTCAGATGATTTTTTTTCATTTAAGTTACATCTTCCAATTTGATTAAATGCTGCATAAATATATTTTTGTATCATTTCAAAATAGTGAATTGTGATCATTTTAGCAGTATCTGACCTCTGGTTTATATTCATAATATCTCTCCATAAAGAATCACTTATCACATTTATTTTGGTTACTATGGATAAAGGACTTTTCCAAGTGGCTTGATAGAAATGTGTATATCAACAACTATATTAATAGGCATGTATTCATAAATCGCAAGAATGAAAGAAATATTAATAGCATATATACAAATAAATAATACATATTATGCTAGACCTAAGATAATAAAAGTTAAATGGAGCCTTTAGAAATATCTATTTGCAAAAAAATTAAGACCTTAATTAAAAATATTTGTATTTATTCAATTATGCTAGCTACAAATAACCAGTAGTTGGCAATACAGTGTCATGTTATTTTACTGTATATTTTTTAAAAATCAATGAAATCTAGGTTTTTCTATAAAAAAGACTAAATATTTATCCCTCCTGACTCTACATCAAATTAGTAAAGTTTTACCAAGAGTTCTTGCTTATTCACCCTATGTGCTACCAGAATAAATGACCTATCTATTTGGCATGATATTTACTTTGATACTGAGTGGAATATTTATACTAAGCAATTGTGAGTGGAAAGAATAATATCAGCAGCTGCAAAACCAGGAAATTTACAAATCACTGAATAAAATCAAAGCCTTAGCTTAAATTTAGTATGTTGCAATATATTTTTATTAACAATTACCAAGAAATTTAAGGTATCAGCATCTAATTCACTATATTTGGAATAAAGGCTTTTAGATTGAAATCTTGAAAATATTTTTTAGTTCTAAAGTACCAATTTACAGCCTAGCCCATATCAACATTTACATACTTCTTATAGTCATACAGTCATAATAAAAAATGAAATGCATAGCAAACCTTTGATGGAATTCTTGTGGAAACCTAGATGGAGTTCAACGGGATAATAACTTAGGATCCTCGGTCCTGGAGAGTAGCTTTTTCTTGTTGCACTGTTTCTCTCCCTCAAGGGCAGATAGAGATGACTTCAATTTGATTTCATTGGAACCTATTACAGTAGAACTTTATGTTGAATTGAAATGAATCTAGATTTGTGAACTAAGTAGATTAAGTTTGAACACTAGAAATCTTTATTACATATATAATGAGAGACCGGCTAGAATTAATATCCTAAAAGACATCCTCCTTGTCTGTGATTTTTTGATTCCTCATTTTGTCCATGATTCCTTACTTGATAGCAAATGCTGCATTGGATGTATTTGCCTCCATAATATAAAAATTGTCTCAAAGAACCAAAGGGCAAAGACTACCGCAGAAACCCCAGTTGGAAATGTTTCAACTTCTAGTTTCAAGAACTGATTAAAATGAATTAATGCCGAGCTGACTGCATAATTATTTCCAGTGCAAATTAGACTGAGTGATAGTTTATGATCTGCATTAGCAAACCTGCTAAAGGATTTATTTCCTGTTACAAATGAAGAGCTAAAGAGTTGGAGTGGTTTATGAAGGAACTTGAATATTTTCCATTGAATTTTAGTAAGTGCAAAACTGAAAAGGTTACCTTGTATTTTTGATTTTATTTGAAACAGTGGGATTGGGTGCTTGAATCTGAGACAAAATGTCTAAATTGAATGATATCATTAGTGATGCAGATATTCAAAGTTTATTGTCATTAAAAATGCTCAAGATTATGATTTAAGGCTAACTTACTATTAAAATATAAGTACCATTTTTCAATACTATTTCCAAAATAGTACCATTTTTTTGAAATTTATTTTGTTAAATTCACACAAATTTAAAAATCTTTTATGTTACAATATAGTTGAATTTCACTACAATTTTTGTTAAATAGCTGATAATTTTTACTAACCAGTACATTAGATATGTTTGTTTGCCTTGATTTCTCTCTTAGTTTTAATTTTAAGATTTATTTGTATTTCTTTATGCATACAAGAACTGGGGTGTAGGCCAGATGTGGGGGTTGTAGACTTGAGAGGATTCACTAGAGATAGAGAGGGGAGTAGAAAGACAGGCAGACCTAATGAAATAAACTGCTGAGGGGAGGAGCAGGTGAGGCAGGAGAGTTCTGCTGCACCATGTGGGTTAGCTCCCTGGATGGAACTCATGCTGCAGTGGCTGGGATAGCTTGAGAGCACTGACTTTAACCCCTGCGCCACCAGGGAGGCCCAATTTCTCTCTTAATTCTTATATGTGGTTTATGTGTGATAAATATTGTTTAATATTTAATAATAAATAAATTTTTTTTTACTTCCTCAGAGAGTTTAAGGAAAAAAACAAAACTCTTGTTAGCTACAAATTTCTTTATTGCAAATCAAAATCTAAAATTGTCAAATGAACTTTGTAACTTAATGAAGTGTTGCCATCTTGCCTGTTTGTCGACCCTCTCGCTCCTAAGAGTAGAGTATTTTACATTTAATCTGTGTCTTAGTTTGACATTTTAAAAAGTGATAAACAATAAAGTTTTTAATTTGAACTTGGAAATAGAAGACCAGAGCTGGGATATAGTTCAGACTGTGCTGCTACTAATTTATTGGGTGAATTTACACTTGTATCTTAAGCTTCCAAGACACAATTACTTTACCCATAATATCAGGGAGTTGAACTAGATAATTTCTAAAGTGTCTTCTAGTCTCAAGTATCCACATTCTATTATGCTGAACAATATGATCATATTTTCAACCACACTGATAGGCTCAAAGGCATGTTTGCCTAATGCTATTCTCTAGTTCTGATGATGTCTTCAGGACACCAAATTATAAAATTTCAGCGTAACATTCTGACCAAACTGCCTTTTGAAATTGACATTCCATCATAAACAACACTTTTTAAGGCAGGCAGTATAAAATGTAACTGGAGATCTAGCTCTTGGAGAGCTCAGGCCATAGCTTGGTACCAGGAATTTCCCAGTCTTTTTTTTAATTTTATTTTTATATTCCCCATACAATTACAACTCCCTTATTTTGACCCTAAGCCCTCCTTTCCCTGTCCCCCAACCCCCATAGAGTGTCTCTGGTTCATAGTTGTTTGTTGATTTTGATATTTTCTTTCTTATAGTTATTCTTTTTCCTGGTCCCATATTTAAGTTTTCTAGATTCCTGCTATGAGTGAGACCATCCAGTATTTTTCTGGCTTATTTTGCTGAGCATGATCCCTTCCAGCTCTATCCATGTTGCTGCAAATTGCATGTGCTTATCTTTTTTGAATGCTGAGTAATATTCCATGGTATATATGTACCACATCTTTTTTTTTTTATTGAGCATACTGTTCTTATTTTTACATTTTTAAATTACATCTTATTTTATTTAAATTTTATTTTTATTTTCCCCATAAAATTACAACCCCCTTATTTTGACCCCAATCCCTCCTTTCCCTGCCCCCAAGCCCCCATAGAGTGTCTCTGGTTCATAGTTGTTTGTTGATTTTGATATTTTCTTTCATCTTCTTGATCCAGTCATCTATTTTTGGGCATTTAGGTTGTTTCCAAAGCTTAGCTATTGTAAATAGTGCTGCTATAAACATAGGGGTGCAGGTGCTCTTTGGAATTGATGTTTCTGTGTCCTTTGGGTAAATACCTAGGAGTGGAATTGCTGGATCATATGGAAGCTCTATGTTTAGTAGGTCCAGAGATCACCACACAGCTCTCCATAGTGGTTGGATGAATTTGCACTCCCACCAACAGTGCAGAAGAGTTCCTTTTTCTCCACAACCTCGCCAACATTTGTTGTTGCTAGTTTTTTTTAATATGTGCCATTCTCACTGGTGTAAGATGGCATCTCATGGTAGTTTTGATTTGCATTTCCCTGATTACAAGTGATGTTGAACATTTTTTCATATGCCTGTTGGCCATTTGCATTTCCTCTTCAGAGAAGTTTCTTTTTAGCTCTTCTGCCCATTTTTTGACTGGATTATTTTCTTTGTTTTTGTTGAGTCTCATCAGCTCTTTGTAGATTTTTGTGATCAGTCCTTTATCATTAGTGTTGGGTGCAAAAATGTTCTCCCAGTTGGTGGGGTTTCTCTTTGTTTTTGTTATTGTCTCTTTTGCTATGCAGAAGCTCTTTAATTTGATGTAGTCCCAGCTGTTTATCTTTGCCTTCACTATCACTGCTTTGGGTGATGTGTCTGTAAAGATGTCTTTGATGTGCATATCATGTAGTGTTTCTCCTATATTTCTTTCTATATATTTTATGGTTTCAGGTCTTATGTCTAGTTCTTTAATCCATTTTGAGTTGGTTTTTGTGCATGGTGTTAGGTAGTAGTTAAGCTTCATTCTTTTGCATGGAGTGACCCAGTTTTCCCAGCCTATTTATTGAACAAACTTTCTTTGCTTCAATGCATATTCTTTGCTCCTTTGTCAAAGATTAGTTGACCATGAATCTGTGGTTTATTTCTGGTTTTTCTATTTGATTCCATTGGTCTGTGTGTCTGTTCTTGGTCCAATACCATGCAGTTTTGATGATTATGGCTTCGTAGTATAGTTTGAAGTCTGGGAATGTGATGCCTCCATTCCCTTCTTTTTTTTTCAGGAGAGCTTTGGCTATGCGGGGATTTTGGTGGTTCCATATGAATTTCATCAATAATTGTTCTATTTCTTTGAAGAATGACATTGAAATTTTGATTGGAATAGCATTGAATCTGTATATTTCTTTTGGTAGGATGGCCAAAAGATATCATTCTCAAAAGCTTTTCGCCATTGAGAATGATACTGGCTGTTGGTTTGTCATATATGGCCTTTATGATGTTGAGGTAGAATTTCCCAGTTTTTGGTCCAAATAAGAGCAAACAGCAAGAAAATGTTAAAGACTATGGAAAAGGTGATACAACTTTGTAGAGAAAATATTAGAATTTTTTCCTATAAAAACACGATTGTGGGCCTCCCTATGGCGCAGCAGTTGAGCACTGGGTTGCGAAGCTTCTCGCAGCCTCTGCGGCGCTGGTTCGATCCCCGGCTGCTCCCCATCCACCAGAGTAGGGTCCCACATGGTGCGCAGACCTCTCCTGCCGCCCACTGCTCCCCTCAGCAGTGTGCTTTGGTCCTTCTGCTTGCTCTGCTCCCCGCTCTGGCTCTGGTTTGAATTCTCTCACCCTCCCACGCTTCTGACTGTAGCCAGTGCTTGTATAAATAAATAAATCTTAAAAAAAAAATTAAAAAAAAAAACTTTAAAAAAAAACAACACTATTGTTACTTCATTCTAATTCATGTCTAGAGAAAATAATAAGAACATTCATTATAACCTATTAGAATTAGGTTTTACTATAAAACAGTGATATTATGTTTTTGTTGAAAATTTTTATTTTGACGATAATAACTATGCATATTGTGATATAAGCTGGATGGTGATATTTCCAGTTAAAGTATTTTATGATATTTGAAATTCATTCTTTAAACTATTTATCATTTAATAGTTGGAAATCTAGTCTGTGTCTGTCAGTTTTCTAAGAACTCATTGGTGGACAAATGGTGATCCAATTAAGAAAATAATAAATTCCCTACAGAAGCAAATGTAATTATATATAATATAATTTTTGAACAAGACTCACAGGCTTCCATTTTTATGATCCATTACCTAAGTTGTATTATCTGCACTTAACACAGGAAGAAATTATTTCAGAAATGAATGTTAATATCTCTATGAACATTTGAGATAGATTATAGGAAACAATAAAAGCATACTGGAAAAAAAAAAGCATATCTTTCTTTATGATTGTTAAGTCAGTCAAATAAAATAGTCAAAGCCTTTATTTTTAAGCAGATATAATCTAGTTACTGAGTTCGTGAAAAGAATCTACTTCCCTGAATAATGTTAGAAATTTCAGATTCTACGAATAGAAAATCCAGAAATAAACCCACAGATCTATGGTCAACTAATCTTTGACAAAGGAGCAAAGACTATGCATTGGAGCAAAGAAAGTCTGTTCAATAAATGGTGCTGGGAAAACTGGGTCGCTACATGCAAAAGAATGAAGCTTGACCACTACCTCACACCATATACAAAAATCAACTCAAAATGGATTAAAGAACTAGACATAAGACCTGAAACCATAAAATATACAGAAGGAAATATAGGCAAAACACTGTGTGATTTGCACATCAAAGACATCTTTACAGACACATCACCCAAAGCAGTGATAGTAAAGGCAAAGATAAACAGCTGGGACTACATCAAATTAAAGAGCTTCTGCATAGCAAAAGAGACAATAACAAAAACAAAGAGAAACCCCACCAACTGGGAGAACATTTTTGCACCCAACACTAATGATAAAGGACTGATCACAAAAATCTGCAAAGAGCTGATGAGACTCAACAACAACAAAGAAAATAATCCTGTCAAAAAATGGGCAGAAGAGCTAAAAAGAAACTTCTCTGAAGAGGAAATGCAAATGGCCAACAGGCATATGCAAAAATGTTCAACATCACTTGTAATCAGGGAAATGCAAATCAAAACTACCATGAGATACCATCTTACACCAGTGAGAATGGCACATATTAAAAAAACTAGCAACAACAAATGTTGGCGAGGGTGTGAAGAAAAAGGAACTCTTCTGCACTGTTGGTGGGAGTGCAAACTGGTCCAACCACTATGGAGAGCTGTGTGGAGATTTCTGGACCTACTAAACATAGAGCTTCCATATGATCCAGCAATTCCACTCCTAGGTATCTACCCAAAGGACACAGAAACATCAATTCCAAAGAACACCTGCACCCCTATGTTTATAGCAGCACTGTTTGCAATAGCTAAGCTTTGGAAACAACCCAAATGCCCAAAAATAGATGACTGGATCAAGAAGATGTGGTACATATACACCATGGAATATTACTCAGCATTCAAAAAAGATAAGCACATGCAATTTGCAGCAACATGGATGGCGCTGAAAGGGATCATGCTCAGCGAAATAAGCCAGAAAGATAAAGAAAAATACCGGATGGTCTCATTCATAGCAGGAATCTAGAAAACTTAAATAAGGGACCAGGAAAATGAATAACTATAAGAAAGTGAAAATCAGAATCAACAAAAAACTATGAAACAGAGACACTTTTGGGGGTGTGGGGGGCGGGAGGGGAGGGATTGGGATCAGAAAGGGGGGGTTGCAACTGTATGGGGAATATAAAAATAAAATTTATTATTAAAAAAAAGAAATTTCAGATTTTATAAATAGTATATTTTGCTATTTAATTATTGAAATAGTCTTGTATTCACAAGTTGCTGTTTGCAATCCATCTTCTTTTAAACATTGATATTAAACAAGAATAATTCTGTTTTCTGGTAGTTTCCACATCTTAGGTGAAGCTATTTTATTGCTGGCACAAGTTAAGGCAATATTAGTAGACAACTTCATCAAACACGGTATGTTGAGATTTGTTTATCCCAGACACAAATTTTGTATCTAATATTTGTGTAGATATTTTAAAACAATGATATACCTTTATAATAATATTATTGTAATCAATCTGCTCTAGAGTGGACATGTGATGATAGGATGGTCTGCCTGACTAGGATATGGTCAGGTTCTCACAATCTCCAAAAATATGGAGAATTTTATGGATCCCACCAAATGATGGAGTGATATCATGCAAGCCATGCTGATGTTGTGTAAGTTAAATTTCAGTCATTAACATATATTTAAGGATAACAATTTTTTAAAATACTTTAATTGTATTTCTGTAGATATATATTATATCCCCATCTTTAATCCATTTAATGGGGAAAATCCAAGCTAATGCCTCCAGCAGATTTTGGCAAAGAAACAAGGCTCTTTTTTGATCATTGTATTCATTCAGAGTTAAGACCTTTATGATTCTGTAATAGTGTTAAGCTAAAACAGGTATGGTTCCTGACATGCTGGGTAAAAAAAAAAAATATCCTATTGTATGTTATTATCTCATTTATTACCAGTAGTAATGATAAGCATATTCAATAGGAAGAAGAGAACAAAACCATAGCAGCTGTATGTTTAGCTCAATTGAAGAGCCAGAAAATGCTGATGACAGGAAGAAAAGGCTTGTAAGGACACACAATCAACACCATAGCATACCTCTGGAATGAGTTCTGAAAAGCCACAGTCTCTGATGACTGTTGCCCAGAATAGGAACCTTCAAACTGTGTAATTACAAGGCTATCAGAAGCCCTACTACTCTCCTTCCCTGGTAAAAACAAAACAAACGAACAAAAAAACACAACACTCTCTCCAACTATTCTGTAACTACTGATAGCTAATATTCTGCCGCTAGATCATTTCCATTAGTTCCTCTCTACAAATGTCTGTGAGAGGAAAATATATCAAGTTGGGCTTGCAAACTAAATGCATATTGGACCATTAAGTATAGAGTCAGGGGCTGCCTTGGTGGCACAAGGGGTTAAGAGACAACTTATGAAGCTGTCCTGCAGCCTCTGCAGCCGAATTATGGCACAGCAGAACTCTTCTGACTCACCTGCTGCTCCACTCAGCAGTTTATTTCAGTCAGTCTGCCTGTTTTGTTCCCCACTCTGTCTCTGGTGAATCCTCTCACCCTCCCTGAACCTCTGGTCTGTACCACAGTACTTGTATACATAAATAAATACATCTTAAAAAGAAAGTATAGAGTCAGGCAAAGGAAAATGGCCTGGGGGGGTCTATTGAGAAAATCCCCACATAAAAGAGGGTAGCATCAAATCTGCCTGCACATGCAGCAGCAAAATTCCACCCCAAATCCAAATATTTTCTACGAATTTTCCTAATTTTTTAGTATTAACAGATTTTTTGAAAATCCTCTCCTGAAAAAGTGTACATATTTGCCCATTGGGGGCTAGTGTAAGATGTTCTAAGGGTGCATTGGGGCATTTAAATGCTGTCTGAGTTTGGAGTTAGAGCACCTGAATTCTAATCTCAAGTCAGCTACTTCTGAATCACCTTGGAAAATTCAGCTAAATGGAAACTTACTGAGATCTGAGTTGACTTCTTTATATTAGCCAGCATTCCCATAGGAAATAGAAAACACACTCAAAATATATTAGGAAGGATTTACTTATAAGGGAACTAATTTTAAAAGTCTGAGTGGGGTGGAGAGAAAACACAAGGCAGAGCGCCAGATACCAAAGCCAGCAACAGCAAAGCTGTTACAACCCAGACACTAAGAAAAAAAGGGAAGAATGAGGTTCTGGGGGCCTTCAAGGGGAGGGCACACATGGCGAGGATCAGTGTTCTGTGCATTTGTCCAGTTATTCAAAGGAATTTGCAATGTCTGGGAGCCAGAGGATTCATACCCTTGCCATTCTCCTTTCTCCTCTCCTCTCTTATCTGACCTCCAGACATGGATCCATTGACTGATCTCACCCGGAGGCCATGGGCTTGGGAATTTGTCAAAATAACCATCCTGGTGAACCTCAGGACAGAAGACAGGCTGGAAAAGTGTAGAGGGTGGATATGGAAAGCCATCCATAAATTGCTTTACACAATCCCCATGGGCATTTTTTCTTTACAACTTTGGGAACAATGTATTGCATTTAGTAGATATTGAATCATTACAGAATCTCTCATTTTTTCAGTTCTAAAATGTAGGGGTTAAGATCTATTTCAAGTTTCTTTTCAGCATTCATTTTCCCATTTCATTATTTTATACTTGAGATGAGAATCTGAAATGGCTATTTGGGGGAAATTCTGAGAATTTCAGATGCCCTACCTTAAGGTTAAAAATATTATACCTCAAGAAACAAATCGACCTACATGAAAGCCAAAAAGAAATGAACATTGCAGATAACATTTTTGAGCAATATCTCATGAAGCACAGAAAAAAGAGAGGCATGTTCACTAGTGACTTAGAGCCCATGAAAATTTATCACAGATTTACATTCTGTGCATAATGCAGGAGATAGGTATTGGGTATTTTTGGTACTGCTGTTATTAGATGTTTAAATAACAATGTGTCATTAGACCCCGCAATCATAGGTGAACTACAAAGCAGTTCTATTTGGAAGTTTGTTTCATAAAAGTTTCTTCAAACTTTGAGATGTATATTAGTTGAAAGAAGGAACAATACAGTCCATAAATCCATTACAAATTAACTTAGGACAACTCAGCCAATAAGATAATCATCTCCAAAAGGCATTATCCTATGTATACTATGTTAACCTTATAAAAGAAAGCATTTGAATCTGGCCACTCTTAAACTTGGCTGCTATTGTATTCTATGGTGAGAATAAAATTAGAGAACTAAACCCTGAGATTGACCACCTATGGGGTATCAAGGAAGAGGTAGATGCATAACTCCTACTTGTAACTCCTACGCATCATGTTGTGCCCTTCGGCAGTCATCAGTATAACCATGAACTACACACAGTTGTAGGAGGCGTCCTCATGATCCATTTGCAGCTGGTCTTTTCATTTGAGACAGTGGTGATCAGATCACAGTTTTCATAGAGTGGGACGGATCCAGGGAATGATGACAGCAGGATGCCAGTCACTTTAAATACACTTCAAAGCCAATCTTAAAACTTGGCTTAGGTGTGGAATGATGGGAAATGAAGTACTCAGCTTTCAGAATTTCAAAGACTCACTTTAAGGGGGAAGCACTACATAGATTAAAGATCATGAGAAAGAATGAACAGCTGTTTCAGGCTTTTGCTTCATGGTTACACTGCAGAGCACAGCCTTAGATGTACAAAGGATCAGCAGTACTGACAACTTGGCAATTTCTTTCCCACCTACATATCAATGCATAAGAATGATACGTGTAGCTAGAATAGTTCCTTTTCCTCTTATTCCATTCCTTTACACTTAAAAGGCCATATGCTGGTTTAAGGCACTAGTGGTAATTTTGCATGACCCAAACTGAGGTTCTAAAATGTTGGGATCATAAGAATAGCAATACAATGAAAAAAGTAAAATGAGGTATCCATTCAAACTTTACTTTTATTTTTGCTGACATATTGTTAGACAGTTTTGCATAGTGAGTAGTCAAGAGCAGAATATCTAGGCTTGAATCCTGATCTTACCACCAGTAGTTGACTACTTTTAGCAATTTAGGTCTCAATTTCTTCCTCTGTAAAATGCTGTAGTTCTATCTAGCCTAGAAAAACTCTTTTATGTAAGCAACATAGTATTAGTTGTTATGCTACTAATAATGTAGATGAAGGCAGTGCACCATATAAGTTTGGAAAACTTGTGCAAGATTTTATACTTTTTATTTATACTATATGTCTTGGCATTTCTCATAGATTTCTCAATCCACTGTTGCTTCCTCCTAAAATGTTCTGTATAAGTAATTGTGCGTTATGAATTAGTCTCCTTTGTCATCACAACCTAAATAACCTTTTCCTTACTTATTAATTTGTCATATCTTTTTTTCCTATTTGCCGAGATGATATTATTGGGGTGAATAAGGTGGCAAGGGGGAAGCCTAGAAGGCAAACATAAATAGAAACTAAAATTAAAATATTTAACACCATTGTTGAAAAACAGTAGCAAAATTCTAGAGAAATATATCTGATGTATCTGGAAGAATATTTTATACTTGGGCTCTCAAAAAGATATTTAAAGGCATACATTGAGGCTTTGTTGCTAAAGAATCTTTCAATACAGTTTAGTAGCATAAAGAGGAGCTGAAACTTTTATACCAGTATGCCCTTAAAATGCTTGGCAATTTTGTTTTATGTCTTTTACAAATTTTATATTACTAATTAATGCTTGCATTTAATACAGATATGAACTTTCCTTTGTGGCTACTTTATATTAGAAAAGAAAGGTACACTAAAAACATTAGAATTTTTATTTCTGTCCATGAGAAATTTTCATGTCTTTTAATACTTTATAATAGAAATAAAGTATGGCAGTAATTTTGAAATAGTAGTTAGCTATTAATCCTTTTCTTTTTTCCTTTTTTGGATTTACTTTCCATGGCAAATGTACTGTCAAACACAAAGAAAAGCAGCCTTGATTGGTGACTGGTTATATTACAACAGCAGCATATAAACCTTCTATATGGAAATAGAAATAGAAATAATATTATTATTGCATGCCTATTTCATTTATTGCCTTTATAGCTTGGACCATATAATTGACCACCTAGTAGCACTAGTTACATATATATATATTTTTTCTTTAATTTGAATTTTTTGCATGGGTCAGCCATATTTTTTTACTTTTTGTGTAGCTCCATTACATAATAGGTTGACCATCTCTTGACAAAGAATTACTCTGATTTTTCCAAAGCAGAGTATCCACTAGAGCATGAAGAAGTTGAGATTGGATGGTGCTATGAGACAAGTACAGGTGGTTGAGATCCTCAGATAACTACATGGCCAGAAATGCTACTCTAAATTTTCCTACCATGGAAATGTCTCCCGAGTCATGACAAGGGCCCATGGTTGGAGCTCTGTTTCCCATCAGTGGACCTTGCACAATCCTTCATCCCATCCCCACTGATGGGGATTGTACTGTAGCAAGTGAGCACTAAAGAGACACTTGTGAATCGATAGAAAAACAAGAACCTCCCTGCTGGTTAGGGATTCTCAGCCCTATCACCTCTGCAGTCTGAGTTTGATCCCCGGTCAGGGAGTTAACCCATGTATGGTACAGCAGACCTCTCCTGTCTCGCCCTCTGCTCTCCTCAGCAGTGTATTTCAGTAGATCCACCTGTCCTGCTCCCCACTCTGTTTTTGGTGAATACTCTCACTCCTTCTTCCATTCCTCTGGCCTATACCCCAGTTCTTCTATGCATAAATAAATAGATAGATCTTTTAATGGATAAATAAATAGAAAAACAAAAAGAGCTGGTGATGATTGCCTCACAGGCAGTTCAATAAAAAGATTGGATATATAGGAATGTATCCATAAAGATATCCTTAACCATTTGGATGTATATATCCATACATGTAGGGATGTATAGAAAGTCTGTCTTGTTTACATGGTGTTGTAGTTTTTTTTCCTTTTTTCTGACAATTTTTTCAGGCTCATTGTTTTTACTCAATGCCACACTCTCAGGACTGTACTATATTTCTTGATTCTATAATTCAGTCCTTTACGGAAGTGAAATTAGCAGACCAAACAGGTTTTTGAACCTCAGACAGATGACTAGTTACAGGGTATACTATGCAGAAACTTCAGCTACTTGAAACTATCATTTGCCTTCCAGTAGATTGAGTACCTGTTCAAAAGGAAGGATCCCATCTCTATTAGAGGATATTGGCCCGTTGATCATAGTGATTTTTCAGTGATGTAAAATTATTCAATTCTCCTTGCATAATTTTGCTTTAAGGACTAAAATTATTCTACCCATTAAGCCTATTGCACTCCACCATTCTGATAGCGTCTGTTCTCTTTTATATACCCGCTACCCCAGAGGAAGTACTGTCAGCATTTTGAGGCCCTACAGTGGGTGATATTAAGAACATCTGGGAAACTGGTACTTTGACTTCATTATGGACAGGCATAACTTAGACGTACTAGTTAATTTTTGGTAGTTGAACTGTACATACTTCTTGAATCTTCCTTCAGTCTTCAAAAGTATTTATTTTTTTCTTGCCTATATTTTTAGGCATCTGGAAAATGTATTGCCTATATTTAATAACAAGAGTAGAATCTGTCACTTAAAAAAATTAAGTTCTACTTCAGCCCAGTTTTGTCATCTATCCAAAAGGCAGTTGCATTATACCAATCTGTCTGTGAAATATCCCTGGTATCCTAGGATATAAACATGAGTCAATAACCAAACCGTCTCCATCACTTTTTTTTCTGTAATTAATTTGTGAGCAAAAAAATCAATTTTTTAAAATTACAACTTTAAAATCACAAAATGTGTTTAAAACATGCTGTTAATGTGTAAAGGGCTAAGCTACCCCTGAGAAATGCAATCCCAATTGATTAGAAAAAGATTGATTTCCACTCTGGGCTACCAAAATTCTTTGGCTTGGTCACCAGCCCCCTGCATGTTGCTGTCAGGTTACATCACCCACTTGAGAATCAACTGATTTTGACAAATTGAATTCTCCAGTCTGGTAAGGATACAGAAAATTGAAATACTCTTTGAAAAGGGCTATTTAAAATCAATTCTTGACTATCTGAGATCTAATTATATATATATATTTTCTTTTATACTCAGGACTGCCTGTCCCCATCCCTTCCTACTTACCTCTTGGCCAATTTACTCCCCATTCATTGACCCACCAAGAAGTGGACAGGGTGAGGAAAGAGAAGATAAGCTAGCTGGTCGCATGAGCAACTAGACACATGTAGGACCCCTCAGTATTCTTGCTCTATTAGACTTTGTAGAGATAACACTCCCTTCAGAAAAGTACTACTTAGGAGAATGAGAAAAACTGCATTTAAACCTTGAGCCTTAGAGAAAGCAAATTTAAATAATACAAAAAATGTGATTGTTTTCTAATCTTCAGATTCATGATTCAGTTTCTGAAACTAAATTTGACATCTAGAATAGTTAAATTAAAAAATTCACTCTATAACCATTTTGGTTTGTGTGTAAAACACTCTCTTGGCTATAGATTTGGAAAAATATATAATTAGTCCAAGGAAATGCATATCCTTGGGAATGGATGTATTTATGTTCAAACACAGTAATTGTTTTTTCTTTTCCTCAAATGTAAAATTATCATCTGCAGAAAAATAGAAGTATAGATAGAACTGGGTTTTAATTGAAAGAATTCTCATTATTTATATACATTTAAGGCAAATATGCATACATATAATCACAGGAAAGAAATTTGAATATGAGGGAAGTCAAAACACTGGGAAAGAATCAGCCCAAACTTCAGTGTTTTCACTCTTTTCTATAAAAAATAGAAATTGGGGAAAACTTAGTGGATTAAACAAATCAATGTTTGGGTGATACATTTCATTTTTAATTGAGGATACATATTCTTCCTATCCATCAGGTATTGAAAACATTCATCTCACAAGTATTTACTGAGCATCTGGATATAGTAGGCACTGTTATGGCACTGGGAAGATACACACTAACTCTATATCCACAGAAATCTCCTTGTGGGACACAATGACTAAAGAGCACCATTATGATACAACCTCAAAGGATCATCAATAGAGAATAGAGCACAAAAACTGCTTTGCTGATTAACTGCCAAACTTCCAACACGTCTGTGGGTGGCAGGTTGATTGCCTAGACAGGCATAAATCAAGCCTTCCCTCCAGTACATGCTCTACCTTTTTACTGATAAAAAGTGCTTAGGGGGACACAAGTTGGTACTGGTTGGAACCCCTCAAATACCACTACCTTTTTTTTTCTCAAAAGCACAGGCAGGTTTGCAAACAGAGGTCCCCCAAGCTTAAAAAGGCTTTTTGCAAATAATAATCCATTATGCACACAGCACTTTGATAGACACAAAGGGCAGTGCAACAAGAGAGCTAGGCAAGGAGTTCAGTACAATTTATGAGGAAAAGATGATAGAACCACAGAAATAATCACCAGTATTACCACAGAGCTTTCTTTAGAGTTCACTACAAACTTTCATATACAGAGTTCAGGAAGTTCAGAAAACAGCACTGTGTATGTGTAGTAGGGCAGCAAATTTATATTACTAAGAGGAAGAAACTGAGCTCAGCAAAATGCATCAGAGATCCAGAGATAAAGCAAAGGTTATCTTGGTTCTTCTTGTTTATGAGCACTTGTTTTTTCCAGCACATCCAGCTCTTCCATAAAAGAAAATGAAGGATGTGCAAACCCTCATTCATTCACTTATTTATACATTTACTAAATATATTCTATTTGTCACCAGCACCACGGTGAAAAGTCCTGGGAATACAAAAATGAGCTATTGTCTGTTTTCAAGGTGTTCACACATTGGAGACCTTCATTTCTTACAAAACTCTCATACCCCAAGTAATACAACCATCACTACAACTTTACAATTTATTATTATTAGTTCTATTTAGCAGATAGATAAAATGAATGATTCACCTAAGATCATAAAAATAGTAGAGCCCAGAAGATTCAGAATTATTGAAGTTAACTTTAAGGATTATTGTACATTCATCACTATCGCTAAAAAGTTTTAGAGCACACACTAGCAATAGACATTAAAAATTTCAATCCACTGAGTGCAAACTGGTCCAACCACTGTGGAAAGCTGTGTGGAGATTTCTGGACCTACTAAACATAGAGCTTCCATATGATCCAGCAATTCCACTCCTAGGTATTTACCCAAAGGACACAGAAACATCAATTCCAAAGAACACCTGCACCCCTATGTTTATAGCAGCATTGTTTACAATAGCTAAGCTTTGGAAACAACCCAAATGCCCAAAAATAGATGACTGGATCAAGAAGATGTGGTACATATATACCATGGAATATTACTCAGCATTCAAAAAAGATAAACACATGCAATTTGCAGCAACATGGATGGCGCTGGAAGGGATCATGCTCAGCGAAATAAGCCAAAAAGAAAAAGAAAAATACCGGATGGTCTCACTCATAGCAGGAATCTAGAAAACTTAAATAAGGGACCAGGAAAATGAATAACTATAAGATAGTGAAAATCAAAATCAACAAAAAACTATGAACCAGAGACACTTTTAGGGGGGCAGGAGGGGAGGGATTGGGGTCAGAATGGGGGGGCTGCAATTGTATGGGGAATATAACAATAAAATTTATTTAAAAAAAAATAAAAAAAAATAAAAAATACTGTAAAACTTCCACTTTAAAAATTTGTTGTGTGAATAGTTAGGCAATTGGTAAAGATTTAGCATAATATTAGAATATCATAGAATTAGGATTGATTCAAGTAACAATCAATCAAGAAATGTTTTGCTAAGCACCCACTCCGGGTCCCTACTGTCTTAGTCCTTGAGGCTAGTAAGTTAGTTGAACTAGTGCTTCTTTAAATATCTGTAAAGAAAAGATCACAAAAAAATTCCAATTATCATTGACTTGTATTTTGTAATATACAATAAAACTAGGTTATGAGAAAAATGATCACATAATTAGATATCATGGCGCCATCAAATAGTTAAAGTAAGTTTATAAACACTTCATTTTTGTGCTTTCCTCATTGTAACAATAGCTCACAGATCGGTACTTGTTCACAGAACACATTTTGAATGGCATTGATTTAAACAAGGTGTGACTACTTTGAATTTAATTCAACAATAGGAAAATTAGCTTTTGGTGCTTTTTCTTTTAGTACCCTCACCAATTTGATAAGATTATCAGAGAAACTCTTTGATTGATTCAAGGTAAACCATACTTTTTTTTCCAAATGAGAAATAAGGGAGAAATACTTTCTTCAGGAAGGACAATTACTGGGCCTCCCCGGTGGCGCAGCGGTTGAGTGCTGGGTTGAGAGGCTGCTCGCAGCCTCTGCAGCGCAGGTTAGATCCCCGGCCTCTGGGCGAGGGTCCCACATGGCATGACAGATCTCTCCTTCTGCCCACTGCTCCCCTCAGCAGTGTATTTTGTCGATCTGCCTGTTCTGCTCTCTGCTCTGGCTCTGGTGAATCCTCTCACCCTCCCGCACTTCTGACTATACCCAGTGCTTATGTAGATAAATAAATAAATCTTTTCAAAAAATTAAAAAATAAAGTTATAAAAAAAAAAAATTTCAATCCACTACTTAGGCTTTTCTATTGATGTTAAAACATCACAAAACTCAAAAAAGTTAAAATTTAGAAAGAATGAAATGAAAAATAAATGCAAATTTTGATATTTACCCTTTCTGTACCTGAAGGGATTATCTTGCATACTCTTGCAGGTACACATACCTTTCTTTGGACATTACTATTATAATTGATGATGGGCTTAAACCAAGTACAAAGGTCAGTCAGTGTGACAGTGTACTGGGCAATACAGTAGAAATGATTCTTGGTTTAAATTCTGCTTGTTAAGTTATGGGTGAATAATCAGCAAACGAAAAGTGTAATCTTCTGACTCCAGTCATAAATGTTTCTATCAAACACTAAGGAGAGCATGTTGTTCCTACTCATTCTGTAGTTTATACTTTTCAGATTTTTGTTACACTTTTCAGATTTTTGACAATCTGACAATCAAAAGGTTTGAATGTTAATGACTCTAAATGGGAAAATTTTGAAGAAATGAATGTTTTTCATTCAAAGGGGAGAACTACTTGAATTTTATTTCATTCATGTGACAATCACATGAAACTCAATTAAAAGGGGAGCCTTTGAAACTTAGTCACATTTTATTTCAATTCCCAATTAGCTATTAACGTAATTTGTGCTGTTGCAATAACTACACCACTCTATGAAAACATTCAGTTTCCATTCATGAAAAAGAGATCACTTTCCCTCCCACAATAAACTTTTTAGTTGAGCTCCATTTTACTTACTTTCATATAATTCCACAAACTCCTCCTTCACATAAAAACATTTTCCACTTCAAATTTATGGTAATATTAAAATTAAATTTTTAAATGTTAGCTCAATGAATGGTTTTTACCAGGAAAAAAATAAGCAAATTTTAATTCACCCTTTCTTTGAAAGAGCTAAAACATGTAACTTAGGTATATACTATCATTTTATTAAAAATTCAAAACCAGCACATACACACGCAAATACATACACTCCTATAGTCTTCTAAAATTAGTTAACAACAAACTGTGGAATAATAAATGATAGTTTCCATCTGAACCATTGTATTACCCAACTTCAAGAGACAGAGCTTACAATATATTTTTTGGGCTTGGTGTCTCTTAGACTTTTGCAACATGGGTTCCCTGGTCCCTAGGAAAAATTATTAGGGCACTGAAAAATGAAAATGTGGTTTTTGTAATGGTAATGATGTCTTTGTGTTATACTAGGGATCTTTGGGAAACCAATTGAACATATATTAGACTTTTAAAAAGGCTTTTCAAAGTTCAACAATAGAGACCATTAAAAATTGAGTCACTGCAATTTTGGGGAATATTTCATCATGTATGGAGGATCAGCTTCTATTTTATTTATTTATACTTCACTTCTATTCAAGAAGAATTGTCCTGGCTTAAGTCAGAAAACTTTTGAAATGAAAGTTTTGAAATAATAGAAAAGGTTGAAGTCAGATAATAAAATGAGGAAGTTCCAATATTTGGAGAAGAATTTAATTTATATTTAAGATGCTGAAATAAAAAGAAATCTTAGTTTCTAAAGCATATTATAGTTTTCAATGCTTTCTTTACTTTTTCCATCTCATTTTATCCAGGAAAGATATAGGAAACATCATTCATGCTCATTAAAGAACAATTTATTGTGGTATTCTGTCAAGGTCAGCATTAAAGAACTCATAGTGTTCTGAATTTCTCTATGAGGACCATTGAATGCAAATGGAAAATACCGTCCTCTTCTGTGGGGGCCCATTTAGGCATTTAGTTTAGGCAGACCTGGCATCACAGCCCATTACTTCATTTGGCAAGTCATTAATTTCAGGTTCCACATCAGTAAAGAAGGAGCAATAATAATAATCTCCAACTCACAAAAACAGTTGTGAGACTTGAAACAATTATTGATATAAGCACAATGATACTGCGCCTGACATGCAACACATGTAATTAGTTAAAATTATTCAACAAATCTACATTTCCACAGAGTAAAAGTGGATCTATCCCTTGATTCAATGCTCAATCCCTTATGCAATACTGCCTTCTATTCACCCTGATTAACAACAAGTTGTTAAAAATAGGCGATATATATAGTTTGACTTATTATTATTTCCAGATCTAGGAATTTCCAGGGTTAAAATAATACATATTTAGAATATGATTCTGATATTTGCTAAAATGAAAATTTCTCAAACAACTATAATTAATTGTTATTTCCCAGGGTAAATAAGATGGTTGAATTTTCATTAACTTGAGAACCAGATTTAGTGGGGGCAGGAGGATCTTAGCAGCAGTGTTCAGTAGGGATGGGAAATTAAGTCAAGATCATACTACAGAACATCCTAAGGAAACCCAATCATTTGACAACATCTTGTTTTACATCATTATTGCTATCAGAACAGTCATCTCTTCAGAGATCAGCCCTCAAGTGGTTCAAACCTAATCAGTTAAAATGGAGCTGTGTTCCACCTTATTGCCAGTGAGATGCAGAATTCCAAGCAGGTGCCAATTCAAGACCTAGGTCAGTAGGAGTAGAGTTCTAGAAGATTGTTGGGAGTTAGGTACACAATAAGGCAGTGCTGTAAGGCCTCTTACAGGATGGGGTTTTTGGACCTGGCACAAAGACTGGCAGAGTTAAGCCCACAAGTTGAACATGTTCAGCAAAGTTGATAGTGAGACACCCAATTCAGGGGAAAGTAAGGAGAAAGGAAAAAAGGTCAAGAAGGAAAGAGGCCAGGAGGGCCAAAGACAAGCATGATGGTAATTGAAAATTTGCCCAGAACCAGGGTTTTTTAGTTTCCATTTTATTTTTGTAATTTTATTGGTGGTGCCCAATAATCATAGATTTTCATGAAGATAAGAGAATAATTGCTATGCACGCAAGAGGGGAAACCATTTTCTTTCTTCTTTTGAATATTTTGCCAACATTTTGAGCTCTTAAGAAATTAATGATAGGAGGGTAGACGAAATATAAAGTTGGATGAAGATGGGGAGAGCAGACTTCAAATCAAAACAACTTCCATCTTTTGGGAAGTTACAAGCAAATGTTTCTGAAGACTGAGTATTAACTACACTCCTGTGTTTAGGTTTACATTCACTGGCACATTTAAATTCTTTCATTTACTCATTCATTTTTTTCACTTAAATCTTAAGCCTATTACAGGTAGCTGTGGTCACAAATGGAAGTACTTAATTTCTATTTAACTTACTCATATTCACATACAACATTAATAACACGGTGACCTCATTTCTTTTTCTTTGCAACATACCACAGTTTTCTTTTACAGAAAAATTTGTCTTTCCATCACACGAAATGCTTCTCATCCCAACCAGTTATGATTCGTTATTGTTCTCCTAACTGGATTAAGCAGCATCTGCCCAAACTTTGTTTCTCTTCCTCCTCCTTTTTTCCCTTCTGTTCTCCCTCCTACCCTCCTGCTTGTTCCTCCGTCTTCCCTCCTCTCCCTTTTCCTTTTTTACCTAGCCTACTAAGTGCCTCATACTAGAACAATGAGGTGAACTTTTTAAATGCAAATGAAAAGCTTGTTTATATCCTAGAATCTTTGGGTATCACTGGAGAGGCTATACTATCAGAGTCTCAGTCTTGTCTTTCTTTCTTAATTCATGTTACCTATTTTGCATCTCTGTTACTTCACCATAGCATAACTCCTTTTGACCAAGAATTTGCACTCTCATTGGAAAGGAATTATAAGGCAATGATGCCCCACATTCAGGCTTTATTGGGCCTCTCATGCCTAAGTTGACTTTATGGTTGACAGGGGGCTAGGGATGGGGGTGATGGATGTGGTCATAATGCCACATTCACAAGTTTACACTTTTCTTATTCCTCAGGTAGCAGATATAATTTTGAATTCTCTGGGAGCATTTTCTTCTTAAAGCCTAGGTTCTCCCCCCGCCCCTTATAATCTTGTTCTAGTAATGAGTTGATGTTAAATTATATAGGAATCACAGCTGAGATCTTTCCTTGCAGAAATAGGAAAATCTTTCCTCTCTATCTGTTGTTCTCTTTGGTGATTTCAAGTTATTCCTTTCCACAGATTATGAAAATTGGGCACCACCAATTTTAGGCTAGTCATTTGTTTCAGAGATATTCACCCACATTCCTTATTCATAGAGGTCATTTCCTCATTATAGTTTTTGGAGTTATGTAGCATTTCTCACTTGAATTGAGCTGAGAGCAACGTTCTGGGCAACAATTTCAATTCTGTTTAAATTATGGTCAAAGATCTGGCTATTGGTGGTTCTCAGAGTTGAGGTATTTTTAAATGACAAAACTGTAGGAAACCAAGGGAAAACAGGCATACCTCACACGTATTGGCACCATTTCCCAATAGTATGTGCTCATTTCCTGTCTCTGTGCCACATTTAATTAAGGCAAGTACTTTTTTTTTTTTTTTAAGGTATAACGCTGTTACACATCTAATAGACTAAAGTATAGTATAAGCATAACGATAGTCACCGGAAAACCAAGTCAAATTCATTTGACTTGCTTGATTGCAATTTACACTTTATTATGGTGGTCTGCAACCCAACCCACAATATCTCAGAGGTGGGCTTTGAATTTGATTCTCCATTTCTCTACCATGTTTTTTTTTTTTTTTTTTTTTTTTTTGCTGGCAGTTAAACGTTTCCCCCTTGTCTTTCTCTACTCATAAATTAACGAGGAAATAAAGCAGACCATTTTAATGGATTTCTTATGAATTTCTATATGACATGTTTTACATATAACTTACATTTTGCTTTAAGTCTTGAAATTAAATGCATGGAATATAAAGTGATCTGAGGTGTAGATATTTTATTTAAGTTTGGTCCATACCAACTTTAGAATCACCTAAGGAAGTCTATTAAAATGCAGATTTCTAGACCTGCTCAAGAACTTCTGAGTTCAAAATTTCTCTCAGAAATTTCTTGGCATGAAGCTGTATTAGTCTCCACTTGTTATAACAATTATCACAACTTCTTTCTTTCAGAAAGCCAGTAATATATCTTCTAAAATTATTACATAATATGTAACTTATTATATATAAAATATACAACAATTTTGTATGTACTAACAATTGTCCCCAGGTGATTCTTTGAAAAGTTGAACTTTGGTGCCATTAATATTGTCTAAGTTATCATTAATTTGTAAGGCTAAATATTTACCCTTGTTTCCCTTTTTAGCTACAGAGGAAAAGCAAAGTGAATGGTTGAGACAGTTGATAATTAACTTTACAAGAAATATTGAGAAAGTGAAAGATAACAATCTTGTCATGTGTTTAGTTTGAATTATCCACAAAGAAACTTTGAATCTGAGTGTCACCTTTTTTTATGCATAAAATGAATTAAAGGACAAAGGTTAATAGACTGTACCATTTATTTACATAAGATACATAATGACAAAACAGGAATTAGAATTCACAGACTAAGAGAAATACTCGGCCTGGTCCATGGTAGAACTATAATTTATTTTCTTTGGCTCCTATTTCAACAAAATTAAAGGGTAAACCATTAAGCAGTTCATTAGCATTTGTGAGCAACACCCCAACTAACCTCTAGAAATGTTACTAAAACAATAAATGTGGTTAGGGAGGAGAGGAATGACTGACAATGCTAATTACTTGGGTTAATGTTAGAAAAGTTAACCCAAATTGATCTAATATTCTCTGAAATTAATTTTTAAATATGTCCAAGATAAATCATGCAGTGTATATTGACATTTGTGCTGAGGGTCTAGTTAAGGGACATAGGAAAATAAAACTACAGACCAATATCCCTGATGAATATTGGTGCAAAAATCTTCAACAAAACACTAGCAGAGCAAATTCGATAATGTAAGTATTGTACATCATTATCAAGTGGAATTAATCAAGAGGGATTGATTTATATGTAAATCAATCAATGCAATATATTACATCAACAAGAGAAAATATTATAAGATAATCTCATTAGATGCAGAAGAAGCATTTGATAAGACTCATTATCCATTTTTGATAAGAATTCTAAATAAGATGGAAATAGAAAAAACTTACCTCACATAATAAAGGCCATACAGTCATACAAAAGGGATTTTTTAACCAAGACCAAAAAAAAAAAATGCTAATTAAACATTGACACTTTATGTTTATTAGTTAAGAATTTTTATTTCATATTTTAGAAAGTATTTTAGAGTTACTCAGATATAAATTTTATACTTAATGGTGAAATATATTTAATGTTGAAAAACTGAAATCTTTCCCTTTAAGATCAGGACCAAGACAAGGATGCCTAAAGCCATCATTCCTGTTTAATTAAGTATTAGCCATTTTAGTTAGAGCAATCAATGACAAGAAATACAAGGAATCCAGATTGTAAAAGAAAAATTGAAACTATCTTTATTGGCTGCTGATGTGATACAATATGCAGAAAACCCCAAAGACTCCATCAAAACTCTATTAGAAATATTAAATGAATACAGCCAAATGGTAGGAATATTATTCAGGCATAGGAAAGACAAAATGTGGTCATTTAAAGCAAAATGGATGTAGTTGCAGCGAATTATGTGTAGTAAGTCAGAATGACAAAGATTAATAATGGATGTTTACAAAGTGGACAATTTGACAATACTCATAAAAAGTAGAGGACACTAATAATGTGAGGGGGGAGGGAGAAAGGGTCAGTGGAATACAAGGGATGGTGGTGGGGCAAAAATACAAACTATGGTCGTTGCTTGAAATCCTTCTATTAACTTTTTTCTGGACAGTAAAGCTAGCAAAGAATGTTAATGTCAAAGAATATGATGCCACTGACAATAGTGCAATAGTATTGGGGATATCCAGATTCACCAATCCTTTTGCTACACAGAGAAAAACATGGGAATTTTGTGGGAGAACATGTATATAAATGAGTACAAAAATACTCAGGAGTGCCAAATTCTGAATTTCAAGGTGTTTTGGGCATACCTTAATCAATATATTTTACTTCTATTTTCTTTTTTATGAGTGTATGAGTAACATGTGATTAAAACATCTATATCAAAGTCTAAAATACTTTCTAGAATATGAAATAAAAATTCTTAATAAATAGTGTTTAATTAACAGCATTTTTGGGTGGGTTTGGTTAAAATAATTCCTTATGTCAGAATTTTAACTATTGATGGGTAAAGATGGGTAAGTATGAATTAGCAAATAATTACATATACCTTCAATTACCATTTATTTATTCAATCCATAATTCAGCGAATAAATATCTGCTAAACTTCTGTTACATTCCAGGAGCAGGGCACACAATCCGAATCAAAAAAGTAGGAAAAGGATGGAAACTAGATTTGTGTTAGTGAACACAACAGAGTTGACTTACAATGTTGTACATCTGAAACTTACATAATAGTATAAGCCAATGTTAAGGCCCTGCTGTCATGGAGTTTACATTTTAGGGACCTAAAACAAAATGCTGACACTCCAATTTCTTCACAAACATTTTCATGGTAAACATTGCTAAGCAACGACAGTACTCAATAAGGGTAAGATATGCTTCAGTCTATTGGTTCCAAAATGTTCCTGCTCACCAGAATCATCACCTGGGGATCTTCCAGAACATTCCAAAACCTAGGCCAAACACTAGACCAATTAAATCCTAATCTCTGAGGCCTCAGCCCTTTTAAGTCCCCCAAATGAATCCAATTTCAAAATAAATTTGAGAACTACGGGTGTTTGGGTGTTGCTGTGTCATATAAAATCTCATCCACCTCCTAGGGAACTTAGTGAAAATCAGGGGGCCCATCTTCGTGGCATCCTGTGACTTGAATGCGCATCTCTTCCAAATGTCTTCAAAACAGGAATGGGAGGTCGTTCCAGACCTCTACTGTATAGTCACTGTTTGTTAAGTTTAATGGAAGCCTTAGCTATACGACTGACCCATGCAGCCGAGGTGATTTCTAGTTCTGCAAGGGAGAAGCGAAAAGCCGAGAAAGTCAGCCCTCCCGGGGGCGCTGGCAGAGGCCTCAGACACGCCAGGAGGGAAGAGAGGCAGCCGGTTTGTCCCCTGGGGTCCCGCAGCCGCCGGGCCCGCGCCGCTCGAGTGGGCGCTACCCGCGCCCCTGCCCTTCCGCCCCTACACCCCGCGACCCCGGCAGAGGACACCCGCGGCCGCGGAGCCTGTAGCCCCACTCGCCGCTCGCCGCCATGGAGCGCGGGCTGCCGGGCGCCTGCGGGCCCGCGGAGCCGGGGCCTTGCTTGCGCAGCTTGCCCGGCGCGGCGCAGGCGGCCTCGGCTTCCTCGCCGAGCGCGGCCCGGGCCGAGCCAGGGCTCCGCGCGCCGGCCGTGGCCGCGGTGTTGCCCGCGGGGGGGAGCGGGGAGAGGATGGGCGTCCCCACCCCGAAGCAGTTCTGCCCCATCCTGGAGAGGCCGCTCATCAGCTACACCCTGCAGGCCCTGGAGAGGTAATGCGGCGCCGGGCGCGCCCCGCGGTCCCGGGGTTCGGCCTCCCGCTCCCAGCCCAGCCCCCCTCAGGGCAACCCGCGGCACTTGTTCCGTGGCTCTCGCAGACTCAGCCAGACCCCACACGAGACTGCCAGCGCCATTGTAGCTCGGCTGGATTTCTGCCGGCCGCTCGGAGACAACGGCTTTGGCGCTGGAACAGAGGGACGCGCAGCGGGGGCTGCCCCCGCTGCTCCTGAAGCTCCCCAAGCCTTGCGCGAGCTGGGCTGAGCTGCGCGGAGCTGGGCTGAGGAGGACACGGTTGGAGCTAAGAGATGTTAGTTCAGGGACCCCTGTGGGGTCTCATTTGGAGGCGCTGTTTTGGGAGCCTTTCGCCCCTGCTTGTGGGAGTTGTAACTTTTACGCCCACATCAAGTTTCATGGCCTTTGTTCATTTTATCCATTCTCTCACAAACCTTAATTGAACCCCTTCATCACAGGCAGACTGTGCTCATAGCTAGGTGCTGCAGGTGGGCGGAGGAGCACAAGTTAATCCAACTCTTTGACTTGGGAAGTAGATTTGAGGGTGCTAGATTTCTGGAATTGAGGCCCAATCGCGCTTTATTTTGTACGGAAATAGAGGACTCATTGAGGAAATGGAGGGTGGGAATGGGAGAAGGTGATCTAGGGGAGCAGTAGTGAGGAGCTCTGGGGGTGAAAGGGGGCGTGTTGTTACTTAGTTTTTTACATCTGGGTAAAGTCATGGAGCGTGGGTGAGGTTGGAGGGGTGGGAAGTGGGGAGTACAGAGGTCTACGTGCATGTTGTTAGAGTGTTTAAATTTCATGAAGCGAGAGGGGAGCTGTGGTAGCATGTTAAACCTTGGACTGAAGTGTGAGTTGTTTGTATTTCAAGATGGTATCTGTTTAGCATAGTGTTCCTGGGCTATGCCAATCAGAGGAAGGCTCATACACGTCTGTAAGTATAGGCACATAATGGGAAATTGTAATGAATGACAAGGAAGCTAGTGAGGGTCTACTCAAAGGAGGGTAGCAAGTTATCAGGAAAAGAGACACCCCCCCCCTTCACTTCCCTTAATTTTTCACATGCCCCAGAAACCAGCCAAAGGGCCCAAATCGCATCCCCAGTGATTCTTTTACTTTCTAAATGTTGTCATTTGGAAAATACAAGTATAAAGAGACATAATGACCCTTGATTCTTGTAACCAGGCCAGTGGTAACATCTGAAATTCATGCAAGAACTGAAACAGTTCCAGGTCTTTCTCATCTCTGTAGTCTTCCATTTTTCAGGGTAATGGGAGGGGAGCATGCCTTCAAACCATTGTGTATGAATCCTGCACGTATCACATGCCAGTGTCCTATTGTGACAGCATAGTTCAGACATGCAGGTAATCCTATGGAACCCGATGGGCTCTTGGCTAGTAGAATCTTTGAATACTTAGTAATTAGATGTAGGGAATTGTGCACTTTTTAAATTTTAATTTTCCTTTCTATGAAAAAAACCTCCTGCATTATTTTGCATTTTTTTGTGTCTTCTGAGGCAGCCTGAGATAGGTGAATATTAAAAAGAAACTCACTTTTAAAGTAAAAGAATGTTTGGGGCCTCCCCGGTGGCACAGCGGTTGAGCGCAGGGTTGCGAAGCTGCCCACAGCCTCTGCAGCGCCCGTTCGATCCCTGGCTGTTCCTCGGCCTCTGGAGGCGGGTCCTACATGGTGCACAGACCTCCCCTGCCGCCCACTGCTCCCCTCAGCAGTGTACTTTGGTCCTTGTGCCTGCTCTGCTCCCCGCTCTGGCTCTGGTTAATTCTCTCACCCTCCCTTGCTTCTGACTGTACCCAGTGCGTGTATAAATAAATAAATCTTTAAAAAAAAAAAAAAAGAATGTTCTGGAAAGCTTTGTTATTGAAAATAAAGCAGGATACTTGTTTTCTATTTACTTAATTGATACCAGCAGTCATAAAATTTTCATAGTAACCAAAACCTTTATTTTGAAATACTTGGTGACTCAGTTTTGTCTCCATTACAATTCGTGAAGAATGTATGGAATATAATTTATATTTTGGATATATCTCAGGAAATCCTTGGAAACCATGTTTCAGGGGTACATGATTGGTACTTCTTGGCCATTTGTCAAAGGAAAGCTCTTCTCTTGCTAAATAGATGGGCTTCATAGACTTGCTATTTGCCTATGTCATTCGGTCTTGAAAGACTATACAAGTTCAAATAAGGAAAGAGAAACAAAGTGTTTTATAAATTCCTATTTTTGGTCTTTGGCGGAATTATCTGTGCTTCTTATGAAGGGACAGCTCTCAGGGTTCCAAATAAGAAAAAAATGGGATGTCATGCAGGTGGGTCAGATATGTTATATTAAGAAAGTATCAGTTCTCCTTGGCCTTCAGAACTGGAAGTATATGATGTTCAGAATTTGACTCCAAAGGCTCATTGTATTTGTCCTTCATAAGTTATAATTTTCCATGTTTGAACTTTTGCTGTCTCACTAATGGAGGGCTTAGAACTTTTGAGTAATTTTTATTCCTTTGTTATTATCTGACTGAGAAGTTAAAGATATTAGTTGAAAAATAACCTTATGCATTGATTTGTATTCTGTAACTTTGAACCAATATGCAACTAATTAGGACCTAGGAAAGAGAAGATCACGAAAGACCTAAAATGGAGTAGGGAAATATAAAGAAATAGAACCTTTCTTGTTTTGCACCACTGTCATTTAAATGTGTTTATTTCTGTTTCTTCACTGATTCATCCAAAGTGACTAAAAATGCATAGTTACATGGAAATGAAAACATGAATGACAGGGAGGTAGAGCAGAAATTAGAAAGATCAACAAAACACTGGAAGGAGAGAGAAGAGTGGTAACCAAACAGATTTAAAAACCCCAAGAAAGCCAAAACATAGCCTTCAGGTGGAACAGCTGCAGTGAAGAAGCAAGATGATTGAAGCCAAAGGAACTTAGAAAGGGTCAGGAATTAATGCACCATGTTACCTCTGAAGGTGGCGTAGAGATGGCCAAAAAGATGACAGTTGGTTACAGCATTTAAAAGGAGGAGTTTGACTCCCAGGTCTGTGTCAGAACAGCGGGGACTTATTGGATAGCTCAGAACCAGCACAGGTAATGGCTAAGTGAGGTGTTCCATGCCACAGTAAGAATTAAGAGCTAGACTGCATTTTGGAATGATGAGATTCTTAGCCTCTAAGGAAAACTCAAGGATTTTTTTTTTTTTAAGATTTATTTATTTATTTATACAAGCACTGGGTACAGTTAGAAGTGTGGGAGGGTAAGAGAATTCACCAGAGCCAGAGCGGGGAGCAGAGCAGGCAGAAGGACCGAAGTACACTGCTGAGGGGAGCAGCGGGCAGCAGGAGAGGTCTGCGCGCCATGTGGGACCCTCGCCCAGGGGCTGGGGATCGAACCGGGGAGGCCCTCAAGGATGTTTTAAAATTGTCAAACAGATTGCTTACTGAAGTGCCTGAGCTATCATTGAGAAGTTGGAAGAGACATTGATAGAAAATCTATTTTGTGAATTGACTTGGGTTTTTTTCCCTTCTGATAAAATTGGAAAAATACATTTTTTTAGTTTAGCCAAGTTCTGAGTGTCAGTGAATTTCTTAGAAAGCCAATTATTAGATTCAATGATATACAAAAATCTCTGAACTTTATATATCTGAGACATGTTGACTGAAGTCTCAGATGGATGGAGTTTAGAGTGTAAAACTGGTAGGTACGCTTATTATAATTAGCAATTGTGTGTGTGTGTGTATGTATATATATCTATACATGTGATAAGTATTTAAGTGTATATGTACACATACTATGTTTAAGTTTATGTAACTGGTAGTTCAGATCTGTACATTATGGGTGTAAGTAAAAGGACACATGTATTAATAACTAATTTCTGGGTTGCATTAGGTTCAAGGGTCTTTCAAAGAAGTTGATTAAAAATGTTTTTAGGGGTTTAAAAGTTTTCTTTTGACCTTTAAGAGGAATTTGAAATAAATGATTGAGCTACAGATTGTAGTTGAAGAGAATTTTTCTTATTTTACTGATAAGGAACTAAGATCAAAGGTATTAGTCCCTTATATAACTATTTAAGACCTGCATTTCTGAAAGGAAATGTGACTCCAAGTAAAGAAATGACGTGACGATGGTATTCATTAGTAGGGGCATAAAACTCTGGTAATTAAGTTGTAAAATCCAGTCACAGTTGATCAAGTCCTTTATCCAAATTTTGCTGTTTTAAAATATATTCCCAGGTCTGAAGTGGGAAGTTAAAATTCCTAACAGTAATTACTTTGTGGTTTCAAATATTTAAGGGAAGAGTTTCATTAATGAGGGTTAGTTATCCTGGACTAGCTTTTTAAAAAAGTGAGAACAACAAAAGCAAGTTAAAGACACAAACTTTAGCTATGCTTATAAGGATTCATAGTGATGGTGGGCTGGTGGTATAGGAAGAGCTATAGTGTTCCCCATAGCTTGTGAGATTTGAATTTTCTTAGGTGGAGGACACTACTTAAGAAGCTTGTTTCTAGATCTGAAACCTTATTATAAATTGACTTTTCATATAAATTTTTCATAAAAAGAAAATGCTGTCCCTCCAATACAAAGCAGTCCAGGCTTTGTGATAGTATTGTATATTTTTGCATGTTAATATATTGGCATTCTAACTTGTGTTTTAGTTCCTTTTTAGTTTGGTTAATGTTAGTCTGCATGAGTGATGTAAGTCAGGAGGAACTGAAGGAAAAAAACCCATTTTGTACATTTGTAAGTTTATGTTTTTGGAAATCCTGAATTTTAAAATTGAGTTTCTTATCTTACTACTTATGTACTTAAAAAACAATTGTACTACTGTATTTCTGAAAAACCGTGACACATTCTGTTTGAACAAGATAGATTAGAAATTAATACAAAAATGTTAATACAAATGAGCAATATAATTACCTAAATTAAGCTAAGATACTAGAAATGGTATCGGGAAGGCATGAGAAATATTTGGGAGGAAGAATTGACAGATTTTAGGGATTCATTGTATTAGGGACTCGAATAGAAAAGGTATTTAGGATGCTTTCAGTTGAGTGACACACACACATATTATATATACACACATATATATTTATATATAAATACCTATATTTGATTTTAAAAAATTTGTCTTCATGAATCATTAATACAGCATTGAATCCGAGTCAAGGGGAGGAATAGGCCTGTGGTTTGTACCAGAAATTACAATAGGACTGTATTTTGTAAAGGTCAGTTGATTAGATTTTTTTTTATGTTCCCTATGACCTCCACTGGCCTCCTGTAAGAAGACAGGAGCTAGGACCAGAACTAGTAAGTTGGAATTGACAACAGGAAGTCTTCCTGCTGATAGTAAGACTTGAAATTGTGAAGGCAATCAGGACTTAGCCTCTTGACACCATTTTAATACTTGGCTGCAGAAATACCAGGGTGGATATGGAGAGATGGAAATCTATAAATTATGACTCAGGGACAATTCAGAGACTTAATTTCCATGAAAGCTGTCAAGTCAGTGAGCAGAGCTGCCACCATCCCTTGGGGCCAAACTTCTGCAGCCTGGGTGAGAGAGATTTAGAGGAATTAACAGGGCTTGATTTTTCAAATTTTTTTAAAAAATGTGTTTATTTAGAAAAGCATTTTTAAAAAGTCAACTGACTTTCTTAAACTCAGAAGCGTATTCCTTCAAGTAATGCTTGTTCTGGGAGAAAATATTTGAGATATTCCTTCCTCAAAATATATGTAAGAGTAATGGAACTTGAGGTTAGATTTATATTTACCTATAAAAACAAGGGGCGGGGGTGGGAATTGTATGGGCACTATAACCAAGATGAAAATGCATACATTGTGCGAAGATGAAAAATGATGTAAAAAATATATAAAATTAAAAAAATAATAAAAAAATAAAAAATATGCTAGGAAGATATAATCCTGTTATAGAGCCTCTGGTGTGGACTTGCCTTGAGTTTAGGAGGGTGACCAAATGCACCGATTCAGCAAATATTCAGTAGCACTGTGTGAGGTACTTAAGGTCTTTTTCAATCCCATGAGTCTACCTATTTAAATCTTAATACTATAAAAGACTTTTAATTCTATAACTAGGAAAGAATGTGAGTAAATCCTTTGAAATACAAACAGTACTTATAAAGGCTTGTAAGTACTGGGTAATGCTTGGCTTTTGAACAAAATAGCATAGTAAACCCGTTATCTTTTAAGAGCGGTCTAAAACAGTATTTTCTACACTTTAATGTGACTTGGTCTAAGAAGTGCAGTCTATATCATGACTAGGTGACAAACACATACTTACATACATACATGCCTATATGAAAGGAAGTTTCTCAAAAACCTGTACTTACTATTTTTGCTGTGCATTGTAACTTTCCTATTATGCCAGTTTCTATTTCATTTACCCAAAAATGTTAATCTAAATTTACTAACTTGATTCATGACACACTAATGAATTCTGAAATAAGCAGTTTGAGAAATATTGGTTTAAATCATTATTTTATGTTTAGAGTATCATACAATTGTGTGAAACATGCTGAGACCATAAATACATCTATTTGTTATTATTTTCATCTACCTTGGCTACTTTCTGTTTGATGGAACATAGAGAATTACTGTATAACTATTTCAAAACATTCTTATAAAAGTGGAATTTGCCTTTGGGGCATCATTAATTTATTCATTGATTAGATACCTGAATGATTACACCATGTCAAAGCAATAGCCCACCTTTTAATATATATTTCAACATTTAATTCAATGTAATTTTTCATCAAGAAATAGCAGAATGTCTTTAAATTGGCTTTTAACCTATTTTTTTATGGTGGAATTTGCTATGAAAAGTAAGAGAGATGGCAAGCTTTGGGGACAAGTTAAGCCTTTGCCTTATGGAGCAATCCTGCCACTGATTTAGTTGAAAAGAGTTTTAATTAGCTGGCTGGTACAAAATACAGCCCTATTGTAATTAAAACCAAACATAGTGTGATGTTACCTTTAATTTTTTTCTACAAGAGCAGTTTATTTCCAATTTTTGAAGCTTCCTTTATTCACTTAACAGGTATTTATTGACATACCATATGTGAGGTCATGAATTCTATAAGTCTTCATTACTGTATCCCCAGTATCTAACATTTGCCTGGCAAAGGCTAAATGCTTGCTTGATATTTGTTGAATGAATAAATGAACAAATGGATGCCTACTTTTGAATTATAAGAAGTTAAAAGAAATGTGACCATTTTGACCACAAAAGCAGCAAAGTTATGTGGTTTATCACTGATAATAGAAATGAAATGTGGGAGATACAATGATCTAGACATGATCTTTTTGCTCTTGGATTTTATGACCTCCCTCTCTGACAGTGTTAGTGCATTTACGGTGGTTAACAGTGAGAGCTCCATAGTCATACTGGGGGGACCAGTCGGGTGTCTTCATTTCCTAGATGCGTGGTCATGAGCAGGCCAGTAGATCTGTAAATAGAGATAATAATAACCAACATCACAAAGCTGATATGTATTTAAGTGAGATATTGTAGGTAAAATGTTCTACAGTGCATGGCTGCTAGCAAAGACTTCAAGCCTCTTAGCTGTTCTTTCTCTTATTAATTTTACTAAAAGTTTAGCACACACCAAGCTCTGGGGTATAGTTTTTTCTTCTTATGAGTTGGCAATCTGTTGGGGGAGCTGGAATTGAAACAGTACAGTATCATGTCTGATGGGACTTTCTGGTGATAAGAAAGCCTAGAGCAGGGATATCCTACCCAATATAACAGGGAAGACTTCCTGAAAGAGGCCATATAAATTGAAAGCTGAAGAACAAGTATGAATGAACAAGGAGTGGTGGGGAAGGGGCATGATAAAGATGTGGGGTAGTGATAACAGGAAAGAGAAGCAGCATATGCAAAGACCTGGTTGAGAGAGAGAATGTGGTCAGTAGAGGAAGAAGAGCATGGCAGAGACCCAGTGGTGTAAGAAGTAGACTGAGGTATTCAGGTATTGCAGGGCCTTGCTCAAGAGCCAGCAGGAGATGGCCCCAGGTTTGCATTTGAGAAAAATCAGGTGGAAGTGGTGAGAATGGATTGTGTTGGGATGAGATGCGAAGGAGGAGATCAGCTAAGAGATGGTGCAATTATGGAAGAGATGACTGCCTGTGTCACAGGTATGGTTGTGAGAACAGGACCTTGGGGATCCTATATTTAGAGAGGCGTTGAGGAACTTTACTTGCTAAAGGCTTTTTTAAGTATAGTGTGTCAATTGTAAGCTCTTTTTTTTTTTAAAGATGTATTTATTTATGCATACAAGAGTTGGGGTACAGGCCAGAGGTTGTTCTCTGGCTGGCTGGGAATCGAACCCGCGCTTCAGTGGCTGCAGATAGCTTCATAGGTTGCCTCTTAACCCCTTGCGCCACCAGGGAGGCCCAATTGTGAGTTCAATCAATTGTTGTATTTGCAGTGAAAGGAGCGGGGGTTACAAAACAAAAAGCCACCTACACTTAGTCTTATTCCAGAATCCTTTTAATTGCTTCATAGATCACTATATATTTTATTCTTTGGTATTCTGTGAATATAACTGCAATGTTTCTTTACTTTTGATTAAAATTCCTCTAGGTGTCAGATAAAACATAAATAATCCAGGTCCACCAGGAGCTTTAAGATTTAGAAATCAGAGTGAAGAGTCAAATGCCTCAAAACAAAATAATCAGCAACCTCACATTGCAAGGGGAAGATTATTTTTATTTTAAATCTTTGTAGCAAACCAGGTTAATGAACAGTACTTCCTGCATTTTTATAAACTGTGTTCTAAGATATTACACTGCTTTAGGTAGATAAGATGGGCCAAAGTTACTTATTGAAAAAAATATTGATACCTACTAGAATTTAGGTATAAAGTAATGAGAGAAACAGATATTGTCCTTGTTACCATGGAGTCTATATTCTAGAAGATGAAATGGAATGTTGTATTTGTAACAATGTTTTTCCTGCTTCAAGTATTTTGGCATAAGATGGTAAAAATACAGTGTAATGTAGCTCTGTATCACCTAAGTTTCCCATATTATGAGAGACAGTATAGTGTTGTGAGGATTACATAAATTAGAATATGGATGATACTTAAACATAATAAATACTTAATTGATGTTAGCCATTTTATGGGATATTTATTTTGTCAGTCTTTCTTACTGACACCTGTAGCTGAATACCTCTACTTTATCTCTTAAATTCCCATCTGCAAGCTCCATCTGTTAGTCAGGCTGTCTTCATCATCTTGCCTAGACTCTTGAAGCAGCCTCCTACCCTGCCTTACTGCATTCTTTGTCTCCATCCTATTTTCTTTCTTGCAATCAGGTTAACATCTATGCCCTTAAATTGCTTCCTTATTGCTGTTGTTAAAATATTCCATGAACTGAGCAATACAAGTTTAGTATCTTACATCTTCTATAGATCAGAAGTCCAAAATCAGTTTCACTGGGCTAAAATCAAGGTGTTGACATTGCTGTATTCCTTCTGGAGATGGGAGACCATCCATTTCTTTGTCATTTCCATGTTCTGGAGGTTCCCTGCTTCTTGGACTTGAAGTCCTGTATCACCCTGACCTCTGCTTTTATTGTTATATTTTGATTCTCCTGTTTCAATTTCACATCAAAGGTCATGATTATATTGGATCCACCCAGATAATCATGGATGATCTTCCCATCTCAAAATCCTTAACTTAATTACATCTGCAGAGTTCCTTTTGGCATGTAAGGTAACGTTCATAAGCTTTGGGAATTAGGAAGTGAATGTCTTTTGGGTGCTATTCTGTTCTACCTCAGTTCCCATCTTGTCATAAAATAGTGCTTAGAATATTGGGGAAAGAGAGTTTTTTTTTTTTTTCCCCCAGTGTAAATGCCCTCTCATATGAAGATTTTCCATGGCTTCCTTTGTAGGATTATGGACTAAAACCCCAGGGAGGTACCCATGGTCTTGTCCAGCTAGCCCTTGGTTGAACTTCCAGCTTGTTTATGGGCTCTATTTCCCCTTGCTCTCTGAACTCCTACTACTTCCTCCTACCCCTCATCACCAGGCCATGGATTCTGTTTACACAAGCCCCCTCCTTCTCCCTCTAAATCCCTGTTCCTATTTTCCCAATGTTTGCCATTTGCATGGAAGCAACTCTGTTTCTTTAGGGAGCATGATATTGGCCTTCTGTGTGCTGGTCAGATACTCAACTTGCCTGGGGTTCTGGAACCTGCACTTCTTCACTTGATCACAACTTGCAGTTATTTATTGGTGTTCTTACTGGCTTCATCTCTAAACTCTTGAAAGCAGTGACTATTTCCATTGTATACGCAATACTAATTATTTATTCTCTGTTGAATACACATTAGCTAAAGGAATGAACTTAAAAGGAAGAGCCACTATATCCACAGAGTAGCTTTTGGTTTTGAAGTGTGGCATCGTAACCACAGGCAGAATGAGATTTTCTGTTATAGGAATAGTTTGTTCAATAACAGAAAGTAGGATATTGTTAATTATTGAGTAAATCAATGAAGCATCGCTTAGTAATTTTTATACCCCTTTTCTATCTCGTAGGCTTAGCTGCCTAGCAGTGAATATAGAGGATCTCACAGGCTAACAATTCCAGTGAATGTTAAAGTGACTTCAGGGAAAGTTTTCCTGGTTTGAGCCTGTTTACAGTACAACACTGAATCTGTATTGACATTAGCTGATGTTAGCACTGGTGTTTAAGAGAAGTCTGCCAAATTTCCTTAATGCAGACATCATTCAATTCTGTGTACTTCTGATAGTTGAGTTCACCAGTAGCTCTTTAAGAAAAAGTCTTAGATACAACAGAAAAAAAAGCGCTTGATCTTTTTTGGTGTGTGCTTTGAAAGATTAATTTCATTTGCTTTAAATTTCATTAAATGAGTTTGTCAATTTTGAGCTTGATTCATATTTATAGAAATTTAGTGTCCCGGTTTAAGCTATCGTATTCCACCTTGATGTTGACAAAGTTTACTTAGATTAGTTGTCCAACTTTGTTGCCAATTAATAACTCCCTTGAAAGAGCACACATTTGGAAGTCAAAAATGCTTTGAACTGTTGCTATTGAAAAATAATTCGAAAAGCAATGTAAAAGCATTATCCTGTCACATTTTCTTTCAATCTACTGATATTCTCTTCACATTCAACTTCTGTCAGAAATCTTTGGTGTATAGGTATGTCTAAACTCCCAATATATTTTTCATTATATACAGTAATTTCACACCGTATACTGTGAAATTCCATGTGTCTGTTTGTAGTATGAAATACCCAGATTAATTTTTTTAACTCTTTCTACTAGATTTAATATAAATAAATAAAACTGACTTTGTTATTAATTTTGTTTTTAATCTTTATGAAGATATATAGTACTTATTAGATACTCACTTTTGTTATTAGCTTAACTTCAGTTTAAGAATCAATTTATATGAAATGTATGCATACTTTACTTTTAGAGTATGTTGGATAAAGGACATTGTCGTGGCAGTAACTAGAGAGAATATGGAAGCAATGAATACTATTATTCAGAAGTACCAGCATAAACGCATCTCAGTAGTGGAAGCTGGAGCGACTCGCCACAGGTCAATTTTTAATGGACTAAAAGCACTGGCCGAGGATCAGCCCAGCTCCAAGCTCTGTAAGCCAGAAGTTGTGATTATCCACGATGCTGTGAGACCATTTGTTGAGGAAGATGTTCTCCTTGATGTTGTCACAGCTGCTCAGAAACATGGGGTAAGTAAGAATATTGCTACTTCCTAGATGGATAAAAGGGATAAGCACTATAATGTGATTGGTTCACTTGCTGATTTTTGATAGAATTATGCCTGTCAAGCTATTTATTAGGCATGATCATCTAGCTATGTCATGGTAATTTGTTTTAGGAAGTTGATTGTTTATAGACTGAGACTGTTCTGGAATTTCTTTGCCTATAGTCATTTATCATAATGGCATGTGAGCTATATGAAGAAAAATGTGTTAGTCTTTAGAGTATGGATAGGAAATCACCTTAATTAACTGTTATCTAAAAAATCTTTCAAAAGTCTAATGTACATAAAATTAACAAATAATGACTCATTGTATTCACATTAATGACTCATTGTATTTACATTTTGTCTTTTGAATTTTCAGAGGTTTATTTTCTAGAATAAAGAGCCAGGCAAAAATTTCACACTTCTTAAAGTAAATCATAAGATGACAGAGAATTCTGTTTTCATTATTTCATCAAAATTAACACAGGATAGCATAAGACTTATTATAATCTCTGAAGCATCTTTCTTTTTTATCTTATTTATAAAAAAATTACCTGGCAATATAAGGTACTAGATAATAAATTTAAATTTGTAGTCTAAATGTTAGACAATGTGAAAAATACATTGCATATATTTGGTTTAGTATAAAAGTAAAAAGTCTAGAGATAAACTATTCTTAGTTTTGCTAGTGTTATATGTAATGTGTTCAAATTTTTCAACTCTTTGAGCCCATATTCCTTATTTATAAAATGCAGGTGCTAATATATTTTTTAAATTTTTTAAAAAAGATTTATTTATTTACTTATACAAGCGCTGGGTACAGTCAGAAGCGTGGGAGGGGGAGGGGGAGAGAATCCACCAGAGCCAGAGCAGGCAACAGAACAGGCAGACTGACGAAACACTGCTGAGGGGAGCAGCGGGTGCTGCAGGAGAGGTCTGCCGCACCATGTGGGACCCTCACTGGTGGCCGGGGATCAAACAGGCCCTGCGGGCAGCTTCGCAGCCCAGCACTCAACCGCTGCGCCACCAGGGGAGGCCCAGGTGCTAATATTTTTAAGGTTATTTTTAGGATTGGAAATATACATGGTCTTTAGAATAATGCTATAATTAAAAAATTGCATTTTAAGATGAATTATCTAAGTAATAGTTTCCTCCACACATTGCAGACGAATGGAAGGAGTCACTTACTTAAGCCTTCATAACTGGTGGTAGGAAGTAACAGAATATCCGTTTTGGAAAGATAGTCTGATTTGTCTTTAATGAAGTGTTTTTGAATTTTAGTTTTTTCTTATTAATATTTCTTTTATGAAGGTAACATTGTCATTTAGGAGTATAGACTTACACCTCTTCAGATGGGTGTCACCACAATATGAAACATTTCCAGGAGCAAAGAACCAAAAATTCTCCACCTTTTCCTTTGCCCCGCCCCCCTCCCTGCTTTTGCTCTCCACCACCATCCCTGCTTCTCTGGTCATCTCAGTTCTAAAGTCAGATTTCTTGGGTTTGTTTTGGTTTAGTTTTGTCTGTTCCTTTGTGGTATTCTTAATATGCCACATGAGTGAGGACACCCAGTATTTCCTTCATATACTTGTTTCACTTAGCTTAATCCTCTCTAGTTCTATGTTGTTTAAATAGCTAATTAGTATACCATTGTGGGTGATTGTGAATAGTACTGCAGTGAACATAGGAGTGCATATATCCCGTCACATTAGTGTTTTTGTATTCTTCGAGTTGGTGTCAATTATACACCGACAATTTCAATTATACACAGTACAATTTCAGGATCATGCTATGGATCTATGTTTAATAATTTTAGAAACCTCAACATAGGGGCTGACCAGTCTATGCTCCCAGCAACTGTATAAGAGGATTCCTAGTTCTCCACATCCTTGCCAACACTTGTTGTTTCCATTCTTCTTGAAATGGGCCATTCTCTTAGGTGTGAGGTGATATTTCATTATGGTTGGGATTTGCTTTAACCTGATCTGTGTTGATGAGCACTTTTTCATGTGCCATTTGACCATCCGTATGCCTTTGGAGAAATGCCTATTTAATGCTTTTGCTTATTTATTTATTTATTTATTTATTTATTTATTTTTGATTGGGTTGTTTTCTTGCTGAGTCCTATGAGATTTTTGTAGCTATTGGATAGGAGTCCCTCCCTTGCCAGATGTATGATGTACAAATATTTTCTTCCATTTCAGTAGGGTGTATTCTGTTTTTTTGTGATGGTTTCTTTCTCTGTGTAGAAGGTGTTCAGTTCGATGTACTTCATTTGTTAATTTTAACTTTTTTTCACTTGCTTTGTAGTCGAGTCTCCAAAGACATCACAGAAGCCAATGTCATAGAGTGGTTTTTTTTTTTTTTTTAAATAAAAGATAGCATATGTTTTAGAGTCATAGGCAGTTGACTGACTCAGTGTGTTTTAAACCAAAAAGAAACCATTCAGCTTTATTCCATTCTGAGTCCTAGTGTTGGGGCTTAGAGTGACAGGAATGCTTTTGGGAACTATTCACAGCTTTACAAGTTTTCATTGAGGGTTATATGGGATTGCGTGAGATTGGCCATGTAGGCCACTATAAGCAGGTCACTGATGTCACTCATGAGCTTGGCCTTGAAGTCATTAGGAACTACTTTAGGTACTTGGCTAACCAGACTTATCAAGAAGTGACCCAGGGTGTTGTCTGCAGGACTCCCAGATGGTCCATCCTCTGCATATTGCAGTACTGCGCTTAGGGCATGCTGAATGTGAGCCTGAGCTCCTCCTACTTGCTGCAAGTCACTTGAGAGTCCAGTCACCTGGGTGTGGCTAAAACATGTCTTTATGCTCAGTTAAATACATTCAGTGTCATAACACACGTTTCACCATCAGAGGTGACCATCATCCTCATGGTCCTCCCAGGGACACACATTAAAGTGCTGATCACATCTTCATGTTCATGTAAAAAGTGCTGATCTAGGTCTTGATGCTCACATGGCTATTCTAGAGACTCTGCCCACAGGGAGGTGAGTGGGGTTAGAGGCTTCAGCTGTAGCACTCATATATTAACACAGAGTGCTCTGTGATGTCATGGTCTATAGTGTACCAGTCCAGCATGAGCTTATTTGGAGACTTTCTTGTGCAGTTCATACATGTTCTTAGCAAATTCCATGTCAACAGCCATCACACTTTCTGTCTTGTTCAGCACCGAGAAGCAGTTTGTGACCTCCACTGAGTGCTTGTCAACAGTTCCCAGCAATGGCCTGATGACTTGGGTAGTGCCCTACTTGTTACTATCTGGTCCATGCCACTGTTGAGAAAGGGCCCTGGAAGAATAGGACAAGCAGCTACTGCGTGAGGAGTCTGTGTTCGGGCCAGTGCAGAGGTCTGGACCTGGACGGGAGCTGCTGTGTAGCTACTACTGCCATGGAGGCTGGGGCTGAGCCTGGAGCTGGGGCTGGGCCTGCAGCAGGGACTGGGGTTACAGTGGTGACTGGAGCACTTGCCCATATTGTTCATGTCCCATTTTGTTGAGAATAGGTTGTGGAGTATTTTGCCTATATTTTCTTTATATATTTTTGATGCTCTCAGGTCTTACATCCTAGTCTTAATCCAGTATGAGTTAATTTTTGTGTAGGGTGTAAGATAGTGGTCTAGTTTCCATTCTTTCGCATATGGCATTCCTTTCTCCATTGTATAATCGTGACACCTTTGTCAGAGATAATCCCACACTTATATGGACAGTTAAATTCTGGTCTCTCAGTACTGTTCCATTGATATGTGTCTATTTTGATTGCAATGCCATTCTGTTTTGATTAATTACTATTGTTTTGGAGTATAGTTTGAAATCTGAAAGAGTGATACCTCTGATTTTCTTTGTCAGGATTGCTTTGGGGTCTCTTAACGATGCTCCGTAATTCTGAGATGTCTGTTGTAACTTCTTCACATTAGACTTTTCTCCCTTTTTTTTCCTTAGTAAACCAAGCTAGAGGCTTCACTATTTTCTTTTAAAAGTACCAGCTTTTGTTTTTATTGATTTTCTTGCACTTTATCATTTCTATTTAATTTTTGTTCAAACTTTTATTATTTCCTTCCTCTTAGTGACATTTGGCTTCGTTTGTTTTTCTAGTTCTTAAAGATGGAGAGTTAGATTATTTATGGAGATCTTTCTTGATCTTGTCTTGATGTTGATCTGTATTGCTGTATACTTTTTGACATTACTTTTCCTGCATCCCATAAAGTTCTGGCAGCTTGTATATTTTTTTGATTTGAGGTATTTTTTAATTTCTGTTTTCATATCCTTGTTACTCCATTAGTCATTTACTAGTAGGTTGTTTAGTCTCCACATAGTTGAGGTTCTCCCTCTTTTATTTTTGTTGTTGATTTCTAGTTTGATAGCATTGTGATCTGAGAATATATGTGATTTTTCAATCCTCATGAATTTCATGAATTTATTTGTTTGTTTTGTGACCCAAATATGTATGTGAGTTATCCTGAGAATGTTCTGTATGCACTTGAGAGCAATGTGTACTCTTTTTTTTTTTTTTTTTTTGCTTTATTTTCCCTCTTTTTTTTTTTTTTTTTTTGCATTCAGGACCCTATGAATGTCAATTAAACCCATCTGGTCTAATTACGTGTTTAAGGTAGTTTCCTTGTTGATTTTATGTCGGGTTGATCTGCCCATTGATGTAAGTAGGGAGTTGAAGTTCCCTACTACTGCTTGCATTTTTTTTCTTTTTTTTTTTTTTAAGATTTATTTATTTATACAAGAACTGGGTTACAGCTCAGAGGTGTGGGAGGGTGAGAGAATTCACCAGAGATAGAGCGGGGAGCAGAACAGGCAGATGGACCGAAGACATTGCTGAAGGGAGCAGGGGGCGAGTCAGGAGAGGTGTGCTGTGCCATGTGGGAATCTCCCTGGCTGGCCAGAAATCGAACCCGCATTGCAGAGGCTGCGGACAGCTTCACAGCTTTGTGCTCAACCCACTGCGCCACTGGGGAGGCCCACTACTGCTTGTATTTCTGTCAATGTCTGTATTAAAGTTTGTTAATAGTTTATTTATATTTATGTATTTTTGTCTTACCTCTGTTTGATGCATGTATACACATACACACACATGTACATATAAATAAGTGTTATGTCTTCCTGATGGATAGGGTTGATTAGTTATTATATAATGACCTTCCCTGTCTCTTGTTAGATGTTTTAGCTGAAAGCCTGTTTTATTTGATACCTGTATGGCTTTCCCTGCCTTTTTTATGGCTTTGTTTGCTTGTGGGATTGTTTTCCATCTTTTTACTTTGAGCAAACATTTATCTTGGAGCTCAGATGAGTCTCCTTTGCATAGCAGAAATTTCAATTTTAATGATCCAACCAGTGTCACTCTGTGCCTTTTGATTTATGTTAAAGGTGATTGTTGATATGTGAGGGTCTGCTATTGTCATTTTGCCTTTAGCTTTCTGGTTTTATTTATTCCTTTTTTTGTGTGGACTCGCTGTTGTTCAATTTAGTATCAGCAAACTCTCAACTTTTGTTTGGGAATGGCTTTGTTTCTCTCTCCTGTATATGAAAGAGTGTCTTGCAGGATATACTATTCTTATTCTTTGCTGGCAATTTCTGTCCACCTATGAAGTGTGAGTGTTCTCCATGTTATGTTACCTTTTGTGCAGTCCATGTTGATCTGTGATGTCTATGGGTGTTTCTGTCTCAATCTAATCTTTGGGATTCTCTTAGCCAAGCATCCCTTTAACTGAACGTTGGATCTTCCTCTTGGGAATGAAGCAAAGAACCTCATCTGTGGCTCATCTTGATGATGTACTGTGTTTTCTTTGTAAGGAAATTGCCCCTAATTTCAGCTCTTCTATAACTTGAAATTATTTTAAAATTATACTTGTATACTAATTCCATAAATCAAATAAAACACTTTAAATGTGAATTCTGCATGATATATTTTTTTAATAGAGGCATGTTTTATTTATTTATTTGTTTGTGTGTTTTGTTTATACAAGCACTGGGTACAGTCAGACGCGGGAGGGTGAGAGAATTCACCAGAGCCAGAGCAGGGAGCAGAGCAGGCAGAAGGACCGAAGTACACTGCTGAGGGGAGCAGCGGGCGGCAGGAGAGGTCTGCGCGCCATGTGGGACCCTCCTCTGGTGGCCGGGGAGCAGCCGGGGATTGAACCAGCGCTGCGGAGACTGCAGGCAGCTTCGCAACCCAGCGCTCAACCGCTGCGCCACCGGGGAGGCCCTGCATGATATTTTAATGCAGTGGACATTGTGGTCCAGGAACATTAATGATCATAAACTTGTCATAGCTCTTGTGCCTTTTCTGTGTTCTGTTCCTCTCCTCTAGGCACCTCAGTGATCACTTACATGGCGGTCAGGAGGAAAAATAGAGCAGAGTTTGTAACTTTCAGGAATTAGAATAAAAATTTACAAATTTCAGAAAACTGCTAGGGAACAGTAGATAATTTGGACAGATAGTTGGAAATTCTAATGCATATTAAATGTGCATGAAATTATGGCTCTACCTTTGTTGCCTGTTTGAAAAATACTGCTCAAGTTCACTGTAAAATTAACACATTTTTGTAGGTTTTTTTTGTTGAGTGTTAAAGAGATTATTCACAAGAGGTTGTCCATAAAGTGATTCTTTGCTTTAAAGGCAGAAGAGGTCTTTTATCTTGCTCTAATTAATATGCTGAGAATGCAACTTTTTAACAGGTTACTTAATATGAAAACATTAAAATGTATAGCAGTGGTTTGCAGATTTCTTGGAATTCCTTTCAGACTATCTATTTTTTGTTAGTTAATCAGAACACAGTTTAGAAGGTTCAATCACATTATGCATCATATACAAAACTTTATTTTAATGAATCTGCAAATCATTCTGATTACTTTAAGAAACTATTTTCAAGCAAAAACTTTATGACTTACTTTGAAGTAAGCTTCAAAAATATGGTACCTTTTAAAAATATTACTTGTTTTTCATAGTGTTAAGGTATAATTTTCAAGAAAGTATATGTGAGCATATGTTAAGGATTTTACTTATTAATGAGGATTACAAGCTTAAGAAACACAAAGTTATGTAGAGTTAAGGAATGTTAAAGTGAATTTACAAATATATAACTTTTTCCTCTGTGGAAGGGGGCATGGTGTCACTGGAAAACAACCTACTTAAACTTTTATATAGACGCATGATTTTGCTTTTAATTTCTGAGAATTGTGAAAAAACTTAAAGGCAATGGAAGACTACATTCAACTAATCTGGAATGGTCTTCTCTAAAGAATTCATACTTATCCATGGAGACAGTAGTATTTTTGACTAACTATAACTTTTCTTGCGTTGACTGCTTGAGTAGCTTTAGGAAATAAGGCACTGCTTCCTGCATACTCTTGCTTACAATATTGTAAATTCTAACTGAGACTTGTACTAGAAAATGAAATTTTTTTATTGGTAGAAGTATTAGCATCTCTTTAACCTGTGGCAAATAAATTGCAAAAGGCTGCACTGAACAAAAGTAGCTTAACCTGTGCTACTTCACAATTTTTTTCTATGGTTACTTTGAACTTTTCCTATGTTCTCTTAAAAGCTGTTATATAAAGACTTAACCTGTTAAATAATTCTTTTTGTTTTCATAGCTCTTAATTTTCAAGCTCTACTGAAAGTTCCTTTTTAGATAAATATTTTCCTAAGATAAGTTAGACACTGTGACAGCCTCCTGTGTCTTTGATATATGTTAAAAAAAATGGTATTTTAACTTAAACTTTTAGGTTAAAGAAACTCAGATTGATAAAGCTAAATTACCTCAGGAGACTAAAATGACCAAATTTAGGAATACTTAATCTTTAAAGATGAAAAGACTTCTATTTTTTGACAATTGACATGCTGGATGTTTTGAAAAAGCACTTGCATTTGAAGAAATCGAGAAAGCCAGGAGAAATTTTTACTAACAGCTTATTTTTAGAAGTGTGCCTTTTGAAAGTATTTTAATCTTGAATCAAATTTTTTTCCTATGGATTAAAGTAATTTTAAAGTTAAAAATATGTCTTCCCAGAAAACGCCATAGGAATAATGAAATATGATGGTTAAAATACAATTAAGACGGAAGAAGGTGCTTTGGGTTAACAATAGCCTTTAGTTTTAACAAGTGAGAAAGTTCTTATATTTCTGCATAGTTTTAAGAGATGTACAAGTAGTAACAAGAACATTGTTATAGGGGTAATGTGAGAAGGAGTAAAATAAATTGAAGCATTGAATAGCCCAAAAAATGTGGAGTCATTTTTAGAAGGACTAATGAACTGTTATTGTACTCTAAAACTGCTGGTAGCAGCATGAAGTGAAACTGACCTTACATCAGCAAAGCAACATCCTCAAAATTTGTTCAGGAGGGAAGACATTTCCTTAGTTTCTTGCATCTCTTTCTTTATTCACCTCTCTGTTCTTGCATGTATGGTCATGTTATCTTTTTCCTCATCAGATTTTCATAGTAATAAGTCCCATTTATTGCTTCCATTTCCTCACCTCCAATTTATTCCTCTGTACATAGCAATCTGCCTCTTTTCTCCCCTCTGACTACTCTGTCCAGAATCACCTGTGATTTAGTAATCCAAAAAGTAAATGTACATTTTTAGTATTGTATAATAATTTGACTGGTCTTTGTCCTTGGATGATTGTCCTTGCAGGGATGATTGAAATCCTTGAAATTTTCTCTGTAATAGTAGGGTCTTTGCTTTTCCTGAACCCCCTAAATGACTCCTGAGTTTATGCTGATGAGATAAGATGACTCTGGATGGGTGCAAACCACCAAGCCAATGGTGTGATAGATGATTGGAACTTTGAACTAGTCCAATATTTGGGAGGAGAGACATGGGGCTGGAGACTGAGATCATTCACATAACCAATGATTCAGTAAATCATTCCTACATACTGCAATCCCAATAAAGTCTCTGGACACTGAAGGTCAGGGGAACTACCTAGTTGGTGAATTTGGTGATGTGCTGAAGCAGGGTGCTCCTTGACTTCATGGAGAAAGGGTGCCACAGAGGCTTTGTTTTCTGCACTTTACCAGATCTCACATTTTGTGTTTCTTCATTTGACTGACTTGTATCAGTTGTAAAAAAATATAGTCATAGTGCATTTATCTTCTTCAATTGTTTGCATTATTGTAGTAAAATATTGAACTTGATTGGGGCTTGTGGAAACCTCAGAGGTTTGTAGCCAGTTGGTCAGAAGTATGAGTGACCTAGGAACTGGACTGGTACCTGAAATCAAGGCAGTCTTCTTATGAACCATGGAGTTTGTGCTAACTCTAGGACATTAACACAGTTGTATTGCAGTATACCACTGTGTGCCAAATATGTCCTTGTTAAATTTGACAGAGTTAACCAGCTTATCCTTCTTGGAATCTACCTTGGTTTCTATGACCCTACTCTTACCTTTTTGGCTATTCCCTTTTCAGGTACCTCTCCCCATCCTTCAAATGTGTTTCCTTTTACTTCAGTAATCGCTGAGATTACTTGTGCACAGTTGCAATCATGCCCACATTGTTTAATTTTTGTATTAAAAAATAAAAAGTACAAATAGTAAAATTCACTTTTCTGGAAATATAGTCTGTAGATTCTTGTAATCACTTTTCTGGGAATAGTCTGTAGATTCTTGTAATCATCACCATAGTAGAATACAAAACTGTCCTAATACTCCAAGGAATTCTTTCTTCTGTTCCTTTGTGTTTATTTATTATTTTTTTTTAATGATTTATTTATTTATTTATTTATACAAGCACTGGTACAGTCAGAAGCATGGGAGGGTGAGAGAATCCACCAGAGTGGGGAACAGAACAGGCAGACTGACGAAATACACTGCTTAGGGGAGCAGTAGGTGCCATAGGAGAGGTGTGTCGCGCCATGTGGGACCCTTGCCGGCAGCCAGGCATCAAACCTGTGCTGCAGGGGCTGCAGAGGCTGCGGGCAGCTTTGCAGCCCAGCGCTCAACCGCTGCGCCACCAGGGGAGGCCCCCCTTTGTGTTTAGACTCTTCCACTCCTGATCCCTGGCAGCCACTGATGAATTCTCGGTTCCTGTATTTTTCTTTTATTGTTTACTTTATAAATGGAATCTTGCAACATGGAATTTTGAGACTAACTTCGCTTAGCACAGTGATTTGCATGTACACATTTTAATTCTGACAGCATACTATCTCACAAATCTGTATCTCATGCCCAGACTGCTTTCTCCTGAATTCCAGACCTTTTATTGTCAACTTTCAATTGAACAGAACCACTTAAATTTGCCTTTTCCAGTATCTGTGCGATCATATGTAGTAAGTCTGAATTCATTAATCTTTTCTGATTTTTTTCCCCTTCAATTTCTCTTAAGAGACAGTCTTTGAATTCTAATAGGGAAAAAGATGATCCGATTTGAATATTAAAATGATGACTATCTCCATGAGATGGATTACAGAAAGAGTTTGAGGGAAGTGAAATGAGTTTGGAAATTGCAGTAATGCTCCATCTGAGTAATAATGTGGACCCATCTCAGCAGTGAAATGGAGAGGAAAATAGAGCTTGTTAAACTATCCAGTGATTGGATTTGACTGATTAAATGATATAGGAGTCATGAGGTAACAAGACACATGTGTTTTGTGTGCTTTTAGTGTTTTTTTTCTTCCTTTCCCTGACAATAGACTTCATTATATATTCTCTTGAAGTCTGAGCTCCTCACTCTTCCCCTTCTCTCTCCCCCCACCCCCCATCCTTCCAAGGTTCTCTGAGATTACAGCCCAGACACTAACTTGCTTGCTACAGCTCTTCATACTTACCCTTCAGCACTGGGTCATGGTACTTCTTATTGCTTGTTTCTTAAAACAAGACCCTACAAAAACTTCTTCTGTCTATTTAAAGCAATAGCTTTTTTTTTTTTTTTTTTTTTTTGCATCTGAGAGTAGGCTCCAGACTTAAAAGTTCCTTTTATATTTGGGTATTGATGTGGCACAGTTTCTCAACAGAGTGACATTTTCTGTAAAACAGTTTTTGCTCTTGGGGACTGTCTTGGTGTGCTACCGGGTGGGCAGCTCCTCTCTTCATCCCCTATCTATCTGTGAGAACCACTGATGTTGCTGATAACAAGCTTCAAGTAGGACATAATTAATCATAATTGCATACATATGGATTTATCCTTATTCCTTTTCTTAATAAGGTGAATAATTGTATTTATAATTTTAGTGAGTAATGTCAGTTTAAAAATGGCTCTGGATATTCTGTATTTTTTTTGAAGTTAAACTTTTGTCATGGTAGAATGTCATAGAAAACTTAAAATCAAAGGTTTATATAGACATTTCTTGTGTAGGAGGAATATATATTTCTTCATTTAACATTTTTAAACTAGTTGTTAGAAAATCTTTGAGTCATCTTCTAAAGGGTAACAGTGGCATTTATATAATAACTAGAAACTTTGACTTGGGGTGTGTGTGTGTGTAATCTCTGGTTTCTGCTGCATGACTATATTTAGCCATGATTAATAGCATTTTGAAAATTCTATTATAGTATGTGTGTATCAGGAAAAAAAATATTCACTTCTATTACCCACTTTTACAACTTTATGCAATATATTCTGGGTATGGAAAAACACTTTGCAACTATTTGGCTCTGCATTTGGAAATTCGATGTTACGTGGACTGACCATGGCTAATAATCACTTATACTTCATTTCTGTTGGACAGTTCTGATGGTGATGAAGGGCACTGCAAGTCGGTTTAGTCCTGGGTGGAAGTCTAGTAATGAAACCTACCTTGTTCTTGGGATCCTGTGGAGAGAAACTTTTGTCTTGAGTTAGTTCTAGGTCTAAAGAAGTAGCTTTATTTGTGAGAAAGCAATAAGTTTTGATTTAATGGGACAGCTTAGACTTACTTTGACAAAGTTTTAAATGCTTCGGGCAATCAATGATGATTCCTTGGAATGAATAGCTATGGAATGAAGTGAAATTTGATCTGTTACTGATGTTATATATTTGTGTGAAAAATGTCGTTTTGTCACTGTTAAAAGAAATAGAAGAAGACACAAAGAAATGGAGAGACATCCCCTGCTCATGGATTGGAAGAATAAACATTATTAAAATGGCCATCCTTCCAAAAGCAATATACAGATTCAATGCTATTCCAATCAAAATTTCAATGTCATTCTTCAAAGAAATAGAACAATTATTGATGAAATTCATATGGAATCACAAAAAACCCCGAATAGCCAAAGCTCTCCTAAAAAAAAAAGAAGGGAATGGAGGCATCAGACTCCCAGACTTCAAACTATACTACAAAGCCATAATCATCAAAACTGCATGGTATTGGAACAAGAACAGACATACAGACCAATGGAATCGAATAGAAAATCCAGAAATAAACCCACAGATTTATGGTCAACTAATCTTTGACAAAGGAGCAAAGAATATGCATTGGAGCAAAGAAAGTTTGTTCAATAAATGGTGCTGGGAAAACTGGGTCGCTACATGCAAAAGAATGAAGCTTGACCACCACCTCACACCATACACAAAAATCAACTCAAAATGGATTAAAGAACTAGACATAAGACCTGAAACCATAAAATATATAGAAGGAAATATAGGCGAAACACTACGTGATTTGCACATCAAAGACATCTTTACAGACACATCACCCAAAGCAGTGATAGTGAAGGCAAAGATAAACAGCTGGGACTACATCAAATTAAAGAGCTTTTGCACAGCAAAAGAGACAATAACAAAAACAAAGAGAAACCCCACCAACTGGGAGAACATTTTTGTACCCAACACTAATGATAAAGGACTGATCACAAAAATCTGCAAAGAGCTGATGAGACTCAACAACAACAAAGAAAATAATCCAGTCAAAAAATGGGCAGAAGAGCTTAAAAGAAACTTCTCTGAAGAGGAAATGCAAATGGCCAACAGGCATATGCAAAAATGTTCAACATCACTTGTCATCAGGGAAATGCAAATCAAAACTACCATGAGATACCATCTTACACCAGTGAGAATGGCACATATTAAAAAAACTAGCAACAACAAATGTTGGCGAGGGTGTGGAGAAAAAGGAACTCTTGTGCACTGTTGGTGGGAGTGCAAACTGGTCCAACCATTGTGGAAAGCTGTATGGAGATTTCTGGACCTACTAAACATAGAGCTTCCATATGATCCAGCAATTCCACTCCTAGGTATTTACCCAAAGGACACAGAAACATCAATTCCAAAGAACACCTGCACCCCTATGTTTATAGCAGCACTGTTTACAATAGCTAAGCTTTGGAAACAACCCAAATGCCCAAAAATAGATGATTGGATCAAGAAGATGTGGTACATATATACCATGGAATATTACTCAGCATTCAAAAAAGATAAACACATGCAATTTGCTGCAACATGGATGGCGCTGGAAGGGATCATGCTCAGCGAAATAAGCCAAAAAGAAAAAGAAAAATACCGGATGGTCTCACTCATAGCAGGAATCTAGAAAACTTAAATAAGGGACCAGGAAAATGAATAACTATAAGAAAGTGAAAATCAAAATCAACAAAAAACTATGAACCAGAGACACTTTTAGGGGGGCAGGGGCGGGAGGGGAGGGATTGGGGTCAGAATGGGGGGCTGCAATTGTATGGGGAATATAACAATAAAATTTATAAAAAAAAAAGTAATATATAATAATAATATTAGCAATTAACAGGCCTGAAATCTTCTAAAATAAAATTATAAGACAACAAAAAAAAAAAAAAAAGAAAAATGTCATTTTGTCAAAAACTGTTGTTTTGCTTAGTGAAAATGACCTACTCATGTATATAATCTATGAATTACCTACAAGTATTATTGGATAAGTGGATAGATCAAGGAAAGATTAGTATATCTAGAGGTAAAAATGAAATATAGTTTATTCCATATCCAAGTATATTTGAATATATTAGTTTGAAAGTAAATGGTGCTACCTAAGTTTTCAGGAATCAAGATTTAGTATGTAAAATGGAGATTTTCTCATTTTTTGCTGCATTTCTTCTTTGGAATGACAGAAGTTTTTCTATAATACCTATATTTCCATACTGTATTGATTCTTAATTTGATTTTTTTTTTCAAAATAGGATATTGGACATATTATAAAAATGTGAGTTATTTAAAATCTCAATTGCCAATGATTACTTTTGAAGACATGATTCTGTAAACATTTATCAAATAATGTTTCAGTAAAACTCAGCTAACTGAAATTATAATTGTTTGGTTGGAGAGTTTCTGGTATACCTTGTCATAATTAGCTTGAATGCAGATGCCTGAGGGGGAATGCATGTTAGCACCTGCTGCATGGATGGATGATATGTATTGTTCAGTTTTGCTTTTAAAAGTATACAGTAGAGGTGGGTTAATTACTTCACATTGTATGATTTGTTTCTAGGATGATTTCCATGTGGGGACACGCTTTGATAGATTAGCCTGAGAGGTACATAATCACTGTGGTACTGAGCTGTTAAGCTTCATTCAGGCCTTATTAGGCTAATTCCCAAGGAGACAGTGTATTTGATAATTTGGGAATATTGTCTCATATCATAAATTTACCAGATAGCTGTATTTTGGGGCAACTAACTGACTTGGTCAATAGTTATGCCATATTTTGATAGCTTTGGATTTTAGAGAAGATGATCTAATTGAGGATTCATTGCATGTTTTTGAACAAATGTTTCTTTTCATGGAAATAGCTTGGAATGTATACCTTTTACCATTAGCATCTTTTTTATATATTTATACCAGATAGTGGGATGAGGGGTAGAGAATAGAAGATTCAACAAGTGAGTTATTTACACTTATGACCCTTTTCATGAGCCTTATGCTTAGTAAGACCCCTGAAAGCTGATGCTTTCAATTGGTAAATTTTGGAATTTACTGCTCCTGCCATAATGACATCTCAAATAAGGATGTTTTCTTCTTTTGAAAATAAGTTTTGAGTAGTCAATATGAGAGTCCAAGAGTACACATTCTAGATATTTTCATCTTAAAAATAGTGAAAACATGCAGAGAACTTTTAACAGACCCATATCCACCACCTGCTCTAATAAACAGATCATTATTATTAGCCCTTTGCACTCCGAACCATTTTACGATATTTTAATTTAATTTTTTGTGCCATTTCAAGATAAAACTTCAGGGAAACATGCATGTCTCAAAAAGTTGCGTTGAAATAATCTCAATTCCCCGTAATCACTAATAAATTGCAATGTCCCCTGAGAGGGGACATCCGAGTGATATGCTAGAATTCCGATGTCCCCTGAGAGGGGACAGCGGAGTGCAAAGGGTTAGTACCTGTGTGCCTTTCTCTGGTCTTATTTATTCTTCCCTAGACAGGTAAACATTACCCTGAATTTTATTCTTCCTTGGTTTTCTTCTCAGTTTTGTAACATGTTTATTATAGTTGTGTGATTTTCCCCCATTTTCTTTTAGTTGAACTATTAACATGTCTGTGTGACTTTTAACTTAGATCTTGCATCTATTGTGACATGTTGCATGCTATATTTTGGGAAATGTTTTCAATTGAACTTGGATAGCTATAGTTCAGTTATTCTGCTTTCTATGTAATAATTCATCTATTTGTAGTTGATGGACATTTGTTTTCTTTAGTTTTTACTAAAACAGATTTTATTAGAATGAACATTGTTAAAAAATGTCTGTGGTGCACATGTGCAAGTATTTCTCTGTGTAAAGATATATGTGGGTTATCAGTTTTACCAGATGATGCTAAATTATTTTCCAAGCTTGTATGAAATAACATACTCATCAATAGTGTCTAACAAAAGTAACTAGGCACCATCACTTGACAGCTAGACTTCGTTTTTTCCTAATTCAGTTAGTGGAAAATAATTTCTCTTTTTGCTCTGAATTACCATTTTTACAAAATTTTGGGCTTTGTGTTCTCATTGAATTATATGTGTAAGCCTTTTGCCCCTCTTTCTATTCTCAAATACAAATTTGTGAGAGTTGCTTGTATATTTTGAATGCTAGTGTTTGCCAGCTTTATCTTACCTGCTTTGTATTTCCCTGCCCCAGTTTTAATTAATACTATTTTGTAACAAACAAATATTTTTTTTTATTTTAATTAGTCAATATTATTGCCTTTATGCAATTTTTTTTTGTATGGGATCTGAAAGAGGATGAATGGTGACGGGTTCATATTGTCACAAGTGGAACGTGGACAGATGAGGGTTCTTTTGAGGCTGATAGAACTTGCTGATGGATTGGATATAGAATTTAAGAGAGAGGTACAGAATCAATGATGATCTTCAAAATTTTTAGCAAGAACAATAAGAATAGAGATAATATTTCTGTGCATGGAGGAGTAAGTATGGGATGTGTAGTGCTGGTAAAACCAAATTTTGATTTTAGTATATTGAGATATGTATTTTCATCTGAGTGGAAAGATTAATTAAATATTTGAATATTCATGTCAATTTCAAGAGAATTTTGATCAAGGTATAGAGATTTTGGAGTGTATTTGAAGCCATAGGACTTACCGAGGTCATCAATGGAAGGCATGTAGCATAGGAAGAGAAGTCTGAGGTCTGAGCTCTTGGAACATTTACCATTTTAGAATGAGAATCTAAGGGTCTAGTACTTAGAATGTGGTAAGATGGAGGGTTTCTAAGTGAGCAAGTACTTTCTGAGGACTCACAGCTTTCTATTGGATTTGGCAATGTCGGGGTGATTGTGATCTTAGTAAATGTATTTTTGTAGAGATAAAATCCTGATTGAGGTGGGCTCCAGTGAGCATTGGAGGGCAGAGAAATTGAAAATAGGAAGTAGCGCAGGTTATTCTTAATACTACCTAAGGTTTAAAAAAACAAAAAACAACTCGTGTGGATATATCTGGTACTAGAGAAGAAGCAGCGCTCAACGGAGCACAGATTTAATGATGGGAGATAACACAGAATTCTTGTATGATGATAGAGACAGTCCAGTAGAGGATTGCAAATCGAGGCAGGATAGAAAGTAGACTTGCTCTAAAGAAGTACTTCACTACTAGAGACGGAAGGTGCAGGAAGCAGGAGGAGATCGGGAGTTTTTAGAACTTAAGTTTTGCACTGTTTTGTTTGTTAAGTATATATTTAAGTATTTCTTTGAAGCTATTGTAAATATGTTTTCTTTACTTTGGGGTTATCTATTGCTAGTATGTACATAGTATGTATATGTAAAATTGACTTTTATATGTTGATCTTGTCTTTTGCATTCCTGCTGAATAATTTTGTTTGCTGTAATAGCTTTTTAGTGGATTCATTAGGATTTTCTGTATAGTAATCCATGTCACCTGCAACTAGAGCTAGTTTTCCCTTTTTTGGGGAAGCTTTTAAATTAGATTTTCTTGCCTAATTGCCTTAGCTTCAGTACACCATTTAATACATGTGATGACAGTGGACATTCTTGTTTTTTCCTGATGTTAAAAGGAAAACAGTCTTTTCACCATTAAATGTGATGCTAGCTCTGGATTTTCATAGATTTCCTTTATCAGCTTGAGCAAGTTCTCTTGTGTTCCTAATTTGTTTCCATTTTTCATGAAGGATTGCTGGATTTTTTCAGATAGTTTTTCAGCATCTATTGATTTTGATGGGTGTTGGTCCTTTATCCTTTTAAAAGAGTGTATTACACTGATTTTTGTTACATTGAACTAATTTTGCATTCCTGGTATATGTCCTTCTTGGTCATGCTTTTTAATGCTTGTTATATGTGACCACACTTGGTTTGTTAGTATTTTGTTGAAGATTTTTACATCTGTGTTCATCAGGGATTTTGGTCTTAGCCTTGTTATTTTTGATGTCTTTGTCTGGTTTTGGTATTGGCTAATAATGAACTTATAGAATGAGTTGGGAAGTGTTCCTTCCTCTTCTACATTTTGGAATAGTGTGAGGAATTGGTATAAATTGAAAGACAGTTTGGTATGGTGAAGCCATCGGAGCCTAGATTTTTCTTTGGTGGGAAATTAAAAAAATTCCAACTTTGTTTCCTTACTTGCCTCAGATCTAGTAAGATTTTTCTGTTCTTGAGTCAGTTTCGATCATTTGTGTCTTTCTAGGAAATTGCTTATTTAATCTGTTATCTAATTTGTCAAAGTATACTTGTGCAGAGTTTTCTCTTACATTTTTATTTATGTGGAGTTGGTAGGAATGTCATCCCTTTCATTCCTCAAATTACTAATTTGTGTCTTTTTTAATAAGTCAAATAATGTTTTTCAGTGGTTTTCTCTTCTGCTTATCTGCTCTAAAACTCTTTTTCTACCTGGTGCTTCCTTTAGCTTCCATTTCCTCCCACTCTCCCAAGGTAGAAAATTTTGACTTCAGAATTGTCTTCATGTAAAACTTTATAGCTATAAATTTTCTCTTAGCACTGATTTTAAATGCATTACCTAAGTTTTAAATTTCCTTGTTTCATTTCAAAGTATTTTCCAGTTCCCTAGTGATTTTTTTGTGACTCATTCACTGTTTAGAAGTATGATGTTCAATTTCTTATATTTGTGAAATTCTTATATTTTGGAAATTTGTGAGAATTTCCCTTATTCACTTCTAAATTTGCTCTATTGTGATCAGAAAACATACTTAGTATGATTTTAATCCTTTAGAATTGATCAAGTCTTGCTTATGGCCTAGTGTTTAATCTGTCCATGAACACTTGAGAATAACATGTTTTCTACTATTGATGGAATAGTTAATAGTTGTCTTTTAGGTTTAGTTGGTTTAGAATATCTTTCAAGTCTTTTTATTCCCGTGGTTGTCTTCTGCCTAGTTCTTACACCCATTGTTAATGTGGGGTATTGATATACCTCCAACTATAGTTGGATTGTTTATTTCTCCCTTCAGTTCTATCAATTTTTGCATCTTGTATTGTGGGAATCTAGTAGATGAATGTTCAAAATTCTTACCTTCTTGTTGGATTGACCCTTATTATAAAACATTCTGTTTATCTCTGTTAGCACTTTCAATATTTATTTCTTCCCTGATACTACTGTAGCTGCTCTGCCTTTCCTATGGTTGCTATTTGCATGGTGTATCCTTTTTTATCATTTTACTTTCAGTATTTGTATCTTTGAATTTCAAATGTGTCTCTCCTATAGACTGCATATAGCTGTTTTTTTAAAATCCTGTTTGGCAGTCTCTGCCTTTTTATTGACTTGCTGAGTCAATTCAAACATAGTATTACTATTGATATAGCCGGATTTATGCTTCTACTTTTTGTTTCATGTCTTTATTCTCTCTGATTGTTTTGCATTAAGTGAATATTTTCTGTGTAACATTAATTTCTTTATATTCTCACTTTATTTTTTTGTTTTTGCTTTTTTAATATTGTTCTAGGGTTTAAAATGCTTATCTACCACAGTTTCCTTCATTTATGCTATCTTAATTCCAGTGAGAGATGGGAATGTTACTTCTATATAGCTCTATTCTCTTTTCCATTTCAGTGCTATTACTATTATGCTTATTACATCTATGTATGTTATAAACACAACATCTGCTATACTTATTACTTTATAATTTGAAACATACAGAAGCTAAGAGAGAGATAATACATGTATAATTGTATTATCATAGTTTGTCATATTAATTTCCTAGTTTACTATTGTTAGTTATTTTTTGTTACTGTAGAATCAAGTTACCGTTTGGTATTTTTTTCCTTACTCCAATATACCTTTAATCCTTTTGGCTCTGTTGTGGTTTTTTTGTGAAATAAATTACATTTCAGTAGGTTATAGATAAATCAATTCACTTAACTGATTTTTGTTTTATATAATTGCTTTTTAAACCAGTTAATATAAGAAAGAAATATGCTTGTATACTGTCTTTTATAATTACGCATTACCTTTTCATATTGCCCTTTATTTTTTCAAGTGGATTTGAATTAAAAGTCTGTGGTTATTTTATTTTATTTATGCTTGAACATATTTAGGGTTTTTTTTTTTTTTGGTAGGATCAATGGATAGCAAAGAATTCTTTAGGTTTCTGTTCACAGTCAATCTTCATTTTGCTATCATTTATCAAATGTTAATTTTGCTGGACTTAAAATCTTTGACACATCTTTTTTTTCAATAGGTTCTATACTACCCCATGCCTTCTGGGCTTCATTATTCTAAAAATCAATTGTTAATCTCACTAGACTTCTCTTGTTAATGATAAAGCATTTTTCTTTTGATGTTTCCAAGACTTTTTTTTTCCTGTAGCCTTCAGCATTTTTTTTTTTTTTTGTATTAGTTGTCTAGATAGGGATTTCTTTGTGTTTACTCTATTTAGAGATGACTCAGTTGATAAATGACTGAATATTTTTCCTTCACCGTGGGAAATTTTCAGTTACTTCTTTGAGTATTTTTTCTGCTCCTTTCTCAGTTCTCTTTCTGGAACCCCCGTTTTGAAAATGTTGCCATGCTTAATGGCACATTTCTTTGTGATTCTGTTTTTTTCTTTGTTCTAAGCAGTACATAATCCCTGTTGATCTGACTTCAAGTTTGTGGATTCTTTTCCTCTTGTTTGTTTTGATTATTCTAGTTTTCAACTCTCGATTTTCTAGTTGTTTTTAAAATAACATCTGTGTTTTAACATTGTTGATATTAGCAATTAATACTGTCATCATACCTTGATTTACGTGTTTAAACATGCTTTTATTAATTACTTTAAACATATTTGCAATAGCTGATTTGAAGTCATTTGCAAAGTTTGGCATCTGGGCCTTTTCACAGGCAGGTTTTTTTTCTTTTTTTTTTCTTTTTTGGTATAGATAATGCTTTCTTGCTTGAACATGTCTTCCTTTTTTGGTTGTTGTTGAAAATTGAATATTTTAGATAATTTATTTTCACCGATATTGATAGTCTTCCATTTTTTTTTTTTAAGATTTATTTACTTATTTATACAAACACTGGGTACAGTCAGAAGCGTGGGAGGGTGAGAGAATTCACCAGAGCCAGAGCGGGGAGCAGCAGGCAGAAGGACCGAAGTACACTGCTGAGGGGAGCAGCGGGCGGCAGGAGAGGTCTGCGCGCCATGTGGGACCCTCCTCCTGGTGGCCGGGGAGCAGCCGGGGATCGAACCGGAGGCTGCGTGCAGCTTCGCAACCCAGCGCTCAACTGCTGCGCTACCGGGGAGGGCGATAGTCTTTCATCTTTTCCAGGCTTTATAGTTGGCTTGTTTGTGGCTTCTCTGTTCTATATCAGTGAAGGTGTTTTGCTCTATAGGATGAAGCCTGTCACTTCTTGGTGGTGCAGTCTTGGCTGTGTTTGTAGTCATTTTGGGATGTTAGTGGTTTTAGCAAGGCTCTTAGTTTCTTTCCCTGATCTGTCTTGTAATGTGAATCTCTGTTATCACATGCAACTAAGCTTCATTCATTACCTGCTAGTGTGTTTTTTTTTTTTTTTTTAAACAGTGCCTAGGGCATAATTTTTTCTATAGTTTCATCCATTTAGGTTCTAACCTCTTTGCTGGGGTGGATTTTTCAGGCCAGTGTCTCAAGTTTTGTTCTGATTCTCTGTTAGCTGTCTCTTTCCTTGCTTGCCTGATAAACTAGCTGGGCTATAGTTTAATTTTTGCTCTCATGGCTACCAGCATCCTCTTAATTGCTTACTATGGTAATTTCCATTTCTTTTAACAATGCTTTTAGGCTTGAACTTCATATTTTGTTCCAGGTAAAATGAGTTTCTTTGAGGGGAGTTTTCATAGCTCTCTGTTCTAAGAATTTTTCTCTCACCCTAGGAAATCACTGTATCACTGATCTGGAGGTGTGGAGAGGTATAGTGTCCTATTTCTCTTGGAGTTGTTAGAGCAGGTTGACTGATGTGACTGGGATCAGATTTGGCAAGGAGAAAGTGGGGCAGGATGTTATGGATTTCACCCCCCTCATCTACATACCTCAGACATCTGATTACAGCTCCTGGCATGCTGTTAATATAACTTCCTGAATATGGGGATGCTGGGAAGGAGGATGCATGGAGGTTGCCATTGTTTGTGGAATGGGAGAGGATTGGAGGACACATGGGTAGACTACCTGGTCTTTACTCTTTGTAGTCTTAGTGCTTTGTTATGCTGGCTCTTCAGAGACAACAGCAGCCATCTTGAGCTCTGGTTGATTTTCCAGTTTGATTGACATGTTTTAAACTTTAGGTATCTTTTCCCCCCAGACACCTGACCCCTGCACTACCTATTGCTTGTTTTTTCTTTGCCAGGAAGTACCTTAGACTCTTTTTCCTGGCATTTCAGATCTGGTCCATGCCTGTTTGGCTAGGCATTCACCCACGAGGGGATGGGTGATTTTGGAGTTTGATTGGGAATCTGTATATTGAAATCCTTCTCTCCCCTATTCTCATTCTCTCCACCAATTGAAAGTCTTTGGACACACAAGAGTTTGATTACTTTGCTTTATTTGTGCAACTGACAATGAGCCCCTCATATAGGCAACATGCATTTTGCCTTTAACAGTTTGGAGTCCCTGGTGACCCTTTGTTTTGCATGGAAGCAGAGTGAACCCCCTTCAAATGAATAGAGTGTTGTACGGGAACATTGGAAGGCTTTTCTTTTTGCCTCCCCTGGTATGGAACCTTAGTGCCTGTTTGTTATCTGCAACAGGTTTATCTGGACCCCAGTATTCTCTGTCTACCACGAGGCAGATTCTCTGCTCTATGAGTGAAAGCTACATGGAGAAAAGATCTCCAATCTTTTGGATATACTTGCTTATAATTTAGCCTCTATAATATGTAGCTGAGGAAATAGTGATTGTTGACAGTCTCCCTGTGCCTCTGTGAGCTATGGGAAGTAGGAACCCTATCTTTTTACCTTTATTATTCAGAGGAAACTTCAATCACATTGAACTTGGTGGGGAATGAAGGAAGTAACTAATCCTGGCTCTAGTATCACAGGCTCTCTGTTCTTACCACTAAGATGTTGAAGACTTTCTTGAGTAATGTTTCTTTATTACTGAATGCCTTTAGGACAATTTTCAAAGACTTTAAATGGTTGGTTTTTTAATAATTTTCCCTAGTTATAGTTGTTTTGCTTGGAGAGAACTCATCTTGCTGACATTTTGGATGGCTCATGTTCTCTTCTAAATAATCTTTACTTGATGGTCAGACATAGAATCTCAGGAGGACCTGTAAGTAGTTAAACTGGAAATCTGATTTTTTCCTTTGAGCTGTGTATATCTATGTGTGTGTCACATGTGTTTCTTGCTTGTTTTATCTTCTAAACTTTTTTGATAGGAGTTAAACTTGCTCCTTATCTTCCTTTATCCTACTTGGTAATCATTCCCTCCCTGTTTCCTCTCTGTCTCCTCATTTTTGCTTTTATAACGAGACTCCAGATTTCTACTTGAGCTACTGGAGATGGTGACCAAAAAATACCTTGGCTTTTGTAAACTAGTTTCTGAACTGTCTATCTGGCTTGGATGTTGGTCTTCTTAAGAATAAATTTGCTGCATTTGCACAATCCTCATGTGGCAATTATGTATAAAGATAGTACATTTTGCAATCAATATAAGGTGTGTTTAACTGCCTTTCCTATTTTAAGGCTACTTCAGTGAGGGAGCTGACTGGCAGTGACCTTCACTACCACATTACAGTGGTACTCTGTTAAAGATAAAGGGCAAATTATGTGATAGGAAAATATCTCTTTACATAAAGTTTAGATGTATCTGTTAAAGGGACAGATCTTTCATTAGAGCAACTGGAATTAATGGCTATCTTGCCTGAAGAAACTTTGATGTGAGCCTATGTTTGAAGAGACTACTTTTCTCAGAAATTAGAGCAAGGTATGAATACATTGGGTTGCTGTTGAGTCTCATTTTTGGAATATTATGCAGTTTTTTTCTTAATTATGTAATGTGTACCTTTTTCTGCACTGTTGGTGGGAGTGCAAACTGGTCCAACCACTATGGAGAGCTGTGTGGAGATTTCTTGACTTACTAAACATAGAGCTTCCATATGATCCAGCAATTCCACTCCTAGGTATTTACCCAAAGGACACAGAAACATCAATTCCAAAGAACACCTGCACCCCTATGTTTATAGCAGCACTATTTATAACAGCACTAAGCTTTGGAAACAACCCAAATGCCCAAAAATAGATGACCTGGATCCAGAAGATGTGGTACATATACACCATGGAATATTACTCAGCATTCAAAAAAGATAAACACATGCAATTTGCAGCAACATGGATGGAGCTGGAAGGGATCATGCTCAGCAAAATAAGCCAGAAAGAAAAAGAAAAATACCGGATGGTCTCATTCATAGCAGGAATCTAGAAAACTTAAATAAGGGACCAGGAAAAAGAATAACTTTAGGAAAGAAAATATCAAAATCAACAAACAGCTGTGAACCAGAGACACTCTATGGAGCTTAGGGGCGGGGAAAGGAGGGCTTGGGGTCAAAATAAAGGGGTTGTAATTGTATGGGGAATATAAAAATAAAATTTAAATAAAAAAATATTGAATTAGAAAAAATATTGAATTAGAAAAAAATTATGTAATGTGTAAATTAAATTAGTTCACAGCACACTAATTAGTAAATATTCATATATAATCCATTTTAATTCTTTTACAATAGTTTGTCTGTCCCCTTCCATCTTCAAGGAATACCCAATTGTCTTAGCATCCTTTTTTTAGTATTTGACTTCAATGGCCTTTGGTGAAAAGGATTTTGAGTCTACAGTGAAAGAAGTTACTTCTGTCTCTAAGTATAGGGAGCTGTAATATCATGAGATGGGAAATAATTTTTGAACCAAATAGACATTTGTTCAAATGTTTGAAGGTAGTTTTTTGAAGGAGTAGGATGTTTTAAAATTGAGATAGGGTTTGAATTTTTCTTTAAATATTGTCTAGGTGAAATTTATTTGCCTCTATTGTATTTGTTTTTCAGGCTGCAGGAGCAATTCGACCTCTTGTATCTACTGTCATCAGTCCCTCTTCTGACGGCTGCTTGGACCACTCACTGGAACGTGCCAGATATAGAGCAAGTGAAATGCCACAGGCTTTTCTATTTGATGTGATCTATGAGGCTTATCAGCAGGTAAGAATATTGGCTTTTGGAAAAAAGCTGTTGTGTTGGGAGTCCCCAAGACTACCTTACCCCTTGGAAATTTGCTAGAAAAACTCCTATGATTCAGCATATAGTTGTGTTCCTGGTTGACATTATAGTGAAGCAGTAAGGAAACACGGTTAACTCAAAACAAGAAACAGACACAGGTGGAGACTTGGAGCAATCCATGATGAATTTTCCTTATGTCCCCCTCTTCCCCAGAAGGGGCAAACAAAATACACCTTCCCCCTAGCAGCAGGTGGGTGCTCATTAGAGACTCAGTGTCCAAGGTCCTGATGAGAGGTGGTCTCTTTGATATCCTTTGTTTAGCACATACAAAAATTCAGATTCTCAAAAGAATACTGGTGTTTAGCTGCTTAAACCATATTGTTTATGCAAATGGTTGAGACTAGTGGAACTTTTCTAGATAACTGCTGGGGATGCTGTGAAAGTCAAGTTGTCCCAGATGCTGACTGAGGGCTGCTCAGTACGCAGGTCTTTCCAAAGCAATTTCAGACCTGCTGTGGTAAATTGTCTGCATAATTGCTTAGATGTTTTGCTAATTAAAATTGAATTAAAGGCAAGTGACTTTAAATAGAAAATAATTCTTTCATATTTAGATTATACTGGATTTCCTATGTTTTTATACATGATATAGGAGTATTTTTTGTACTAATATAAATGATACTATTCATTTGCATATTTATTGATTAAACAGATATTGAATATCAGGTATTGGGCTTACTACATACTTTCCAATGATATGCATATTTCCAATGGCAAGTTAGAGTAACTGGGATGTTAGTCAGTAAATAGTTTGAAATAGATGAAAAAGTTAGGAATGTGAAATAAAAGCAATATGAATATTGACACTTAAAATATCTCCTATTTTAGTTATAGGGTAATCCTATGCATACATTAATTTGAGAATCAGTATAGACTCTCAGTTATTGTTTTAAAATGAGATGATGTTGACTAGAATTAATTTTAATTGTAAGACTAATATGCTGTGCTTTGTATTTTCTTACAAAGATGAATTTGGAATAAATGTATTCACCTTCAATTGGTTGTTAATCATATGGATGCTAGACATTATTAATTTGAGTTTTAAATTAAATATCCTATTTTATAGCCTGATCTTGCTGAACTGGAACACATCTACCACATTTCCCAAGGTTAATGAAAGAATTTTTTCATTTTATATAAACACTTATATTACAAAGAACAAATATATTCCAAAGAATAGATAGAAGATAGCTACATATTAATCAAAAACTTAAAGATAATCTCATAATTCTCACAGCAGAGTAGTAATTTTCTTTTTTTTTTAACTATCCTAAATTGTTTTTTAGGTAAGAATTTTACAAACATTACTTATTAGTGGTAACTGTGGAGCTGGAGAGTATTGCGCTTTCTCCAAGCTGCATGGCGAGCACCACCAATTGTGTGGTGGTTCTTGTGGCCCTTTCCAAGACCATGGCTCTTGCGGCCTGCAGATGTTAGCCCCCGCATCTCCCTGTGCTTGTGGACTGGTTTAGTGATCCATTGGGTGTCAGGGTTTCTTCTGATAGCTTTATGGAATGGATCGATGAGGATAACCTCAAAAAATTTGTACGTGGAATCTTCACCAACCCAGTAAGAATTCAGGACTCTCAGAGCTCCACAGTGGTGTCCAGCTCGCTCTTCAGCAACAGATTGAAGGCTTCTAGCAAACTTCAGCTGATTTACACCATGGTGGACAGGCTTGCCATAGGTTGAACCCTTTGGAACTGGACGTTTGTGGCCACCACGGTGCACACAAATCCAATGTATAACATAACCTTGCTTGGCTTTGTATCCCAGTCTTTGTATCCCGGCTTTATCCGGCCGGGTGGGGCGGGGTGCCCTGTGGAGGGCCGACAGCTGGCTATACCGCCAGCAGTGCACCCTGAGAAGAAAGCGCATCACATTGGACTTCTTCCTCCATAGTTCCTGGATGTACTTGTAAGTGCTTTGGCTTACCTGATGGCTGCCGCCAGATGGAAAGGCAACTTTTCAATAGTATTTTATGGAGTTTTAAGTTCTTATGCACTGACACCTTGCTTCCCAGACCTGTACCACCAGCATCCTTTGGAACCTACAATGCAAACTCTGGTTTTCCCCCTCAGACCATCTTATTCAGAACCCTGGGAACAGGATCTGATGATTTGTGCTTTAACCAACAAGTGTGGCAAGTATTCCTGATTATTGAAATTTGGGAACTACCATTTAGGGTGTTCATTGTACATGAAGATCTATTGTATTTGAATTTTGTTTTTCATCACAGATGTCACAAGGAATTTGACTATAGAAAATCATATGGCCTCTGGTCTACATAACTTGTTTTATGTACATATTTTGAATTTAGCATATTAATTAGAAAAAGAATGCCAAGCGCTTATGTAAGGAAAGATAAGTAAAAAAATAAGTCCTATTTGGAGGTAAAAAAACCAAACCAAACCATAGCAAAAGTTGTTATTTTGACTTATTTGGATTGACCATATTAAATAGGTTTAAACTGGACAGAACTATAATATCAGTGCATAAACCCACCAGTAATTTCTGAACTACAAGTTACAGAATTGATTAAACATTAATATTTTTAACCTTTCAACTTAGGAGAAATTATAGTCAATTATAGTCAAGGAGTTTGCTCAGCAGTAGTTTGACAAAACTACTCTCCCTCCTCCTCCCCTGTAGTATGTCTCTGGTTTATAATTGTCTGTTTTTGCTTTGTTGTGTTTTATACTGTTATTATTATTATTTTTTTACACTGCTATCTTAATTGGTTCCCCTATATTCCTGTTATAAGTGAAACCATCTGCTGCTTTTCTTTTTTCTTCTGGCTTATTTCACTGAGCATACTTCCTTCTAGCTCCATCCACGTTGCTGCGAATGGCATGAGTTCATCTTTTTTGATCGCTGAATAATATTCTATTGTGTATATGTACCACATCTTCTTGATTCAGTCATCTATTTTTGGGCATTTGGGTTGTTTCCTAGTTTTACCTATTGTAAATAGTGATAGTGCTGCAATAAACATAGGTGTACAGGTGCTCTGCTGAATCACTGTTTTTGTGTCCTTTGGGTAGATCCCTAGTAGTGGAATTGCCGGATCCTATGGTAGCTCCATTTTTAGTAGATTGAGGAACCTCCAGACAGCTTTCCACAGTGGTTGGACCAGTTTGCACTCCCACCAGCAATGCAGGAGAATTCTTTTTTTACCACATCCTCACCAACATTTGTTGTTGCTTGTTTTTTTGATGTGTGCCATTCTTACTGGTGTAAGGTGGTATCTCAGTGAGGTTTTGATTTGCATTTCCCTGATGATAAGGGATGTTGAACATTTTTTCATATGCCTGTTGGCCATTTGCATTTCCTCTTTGGAGAAATGTCTTTTGAGTTCTTCTGCCCATTTCTTGACTGGATTGTTTATTTTGTTTTTGTTGAGCCCCTGTGAGTTCTTTGTATATCTTTGTGATCAGTCCCTTATCAGCTGAATGGAGTACAAAGATTTTTTTCCTAATCAGTGGGGTGTCTGTCTGTTTTGGTTAATGTCTCTTTGGCTGTGCAGAAGCTTTTCAGTTTGATGTAATCCCAACTGTTTATCTTTGCCTTTACTATCACTGCTTTGGGTGATGAGTCTTTAAAGATGTTTCCGAGATGTATGTCTTATAATGTTTTACCTATATTTTCTATATATTTTATGGTTTCAGATCTTATGTCCAGTTCTTTTATCCATTTTGAGTTGACTTTTGTGCACGGTGAAAGGTAGTGGTCTAGTTTTATTTTTTTGCACGTGGAAGTCCAGTAAAATTGAGATTTAAAGTGTACAGTGTAATCTGTACATATATACATTGTGACATGTAAAAGGATCGCCCCTCCCCTGAATAAGTTAGCTCATCGCTTTCCTCATATATTTCCCCCCACACTTTTTTTGGTGAGAACATTTAAGTATAGCCTATTCATAGATTTCAATCACACAGTATAGTGTTATCAACCATAGTCACAATCAAAATGTTACCATTAGCTCCTCAGCCCTTAGTCTTAACTAAAAGTTTGTGCCCTCCTCCGTTTACTAACCTTTTCCTATTTCCTCCACGTTATAGTTTCTGAGAATAACTTTCTACTATTTGAGTTGAGCTTTTTTTGATTTCACATAGAAGTGATAGCATGTGTTTGACTTTCTCTGACTTATTTCACTTACCATAATGTTGTTCAGGTTCATCCAGTAGCAGACTTTCATACCTTGACCCTTGTGAACAGTGCTCCAATGAACATGAGAGTTTGTATAGTTCTTTGAGATGGTGGTGTTTTATTTCCTGTGGATATGCCCAATAGTGTATTGTTGAATTGTATTGTAGTTCTCTTACAATTTTTTGAATAACCACCTCCTGTTTTCCATGGGACTGTAATTCACATTCCTACCAGCACTCTTTTAGGTTGTATGTTTCTGGGAACTTGTTTATATCTTCTTTGTTACCCAGCTTATTGTATAATTTTCATACCTAGTTTCTTATTATCCTTCATACTTGTGTCTTATCTCTTTTCATGTCTTTTTTGATTTGTAATTGAGTCCTAAATTAGCAGCTCAATCCTCAGGCATAACTTGTGAGATAAGCAGTTAGACTCCTTTCAGGAAAAGATTGGAAAATAGATGTTTTTGCCTGTGTTATCTGGGCTGAACCTTGAGGGATAGCTGCAGTGGGTGCTCTGCCTGTTGTTCAGAGTATCTTAAAGCGAGTGTGCAGATCTGTGGTCCAAATCATCTACTCTAAAATTAGGAAAACTTGGATAGTATAGAATGTTGTAAATGCTTATGCTTATGAATATATTTGAAGGTAAACTGAGGAGATTAGCCAATACATTATATCTGAGGCATTAGAGAAAGGAGTCAGAGACCCAAGAATTTGCTCTAAAAAACTAGAATATAGTACATATAATTGCCATTCATTTAGATTGAATGTGCTGGTGAAAAAGATTTTGTGGGGTCAGATGAAGTATTTGGTTTTGACTGCTAAATTTGAAATTCCTTTGAGATATACAGTTTAAAGTGTTAAGAAGGTAGATATGTGAATCCATAAATGAGTGGATAAGTCCAGAGGAGGTATGTATTTTGGAAATCTAAATGCATACACCTTTAATGCCTTGGAGTTAATGAAGATCAGCATACGAATGGGTGTAGAATAAAAGAAATTCAAAGGTTGGACCCTGAAGCAATGTCCAAGGTGTTTTGAGTTTGGGGAAGTGTATTGGTTTTCTATCGATGCTGTAACAAATTAGCACAAATTTAATTAAACACATTTATTCTCGCTATTCTGGAGGTCAGGAATCTAAAGTTGTTTGCCTTTGTTTCTGGAGACTATAGTAGAGAATGTGTCTCATTTCTTAGGTTTTGTTTCTAGGAACATTTGTATTGGGGCTATATTTTGGGAATTTATGGAAAACTGATTAAAAACTTTAGGTTAAAAATTAAAACTACAGAGCCAGTGAATAGCTCAGTGATTAATATGGCTTTGAGATATGGAGTTGACTTCTTATTTTTTAAATCAAGAGTGTAACTTAGCATTTTGGAAGCAAAAAAAAGCAAGTACTTACCATTTCCTTAGAGTTTAGCAGAAACCAGTCTGTTGTAACTTAGGTCATATGAAATCAGATATGTAAAAGAAACACATCTTAATCTAACTGAAAGGCATGTGGTCTGTGGCCAAAAAAGAGTAGATGTACAGATTGTGGTTATGGATAACTTTCCTTCATTGAATGATTTTGGAAAGTCAGAGATATAAGATGCTGTACTGTATGGTTACTTGCTGGGCTGTCATTTTTTGCTGTGCTCTTGTCTTATCTCTTTCACCCTCCTGTTCAAAATGCTCTAGCTGTTCTCACTTTGTTTTAGTTAGAAAATATATGTTTCCTCCTCTTTTCTATCTTGTCCTTCCTATCTTGCAACATATCTTTTTGATATCGGGTAGTTTTTCTCATACCCAGGGAAGGCTTTATTGTCTCTCCCAGACTAGATTATCCAAACTCAGTAAGAGTTAACAGTAATAATAAACTTAAAAATACATATCAGAAACTAAAGGTAAAATTGAGGAACACAGAGAAAAACCACAGCCTTGCTTTTATTAATAATTATACCACAAAGAACAAAACAAACTAAAATTTTACAAAGTTAGAAAAAAAAAACCTAAAGAATGCAGAAAGGAATTAAGTACTATCTATTAAAATAACAAGATAAAAGGCAAAAAAAAATTTTTTTTCTAAAGGTCCTCTTTTCTGCCTAGCATCAGAATTATTCTTGAAGTTGGTTATAAACTGTCACACTTCCATGCTAGATTATGAGACTATGAGTCCTGTGTAGACAAGGACTGTATCTGTTTAGTTGTAGCAACCTACTTGATATATTAGTATTAAGTATATAGTCAATGGAATGACTATACAAGGGTGTACATGCAAATAAATACATGAACACATTCCACGATCACCTAATGAACTGTTGTGTGTTCTAGCAAAGAGATGCCATTATTTAGGGGGAAGAAATAAGGTTCAAAATGGAAAACTTTTTGATTCACTTGCTAAAGGACATTTTGCATGGCTCATACTTAGATAATGAAATGATTAGAATAGATCATGAAATAAATTTTGATCTCACTTATACCTATTACCTTTTATGCTAATTTATTTAGTATATGCCTTACCAACTGAGTGGTAATTTAGCAGTTTATGGCCAAGAGAAAAATTTTACTTTAGAAAAATTGTGCATTGATGGGAAAAATATGGTGAGATATCCTAAGGGCATGTTTTATCATGAAAGAATACACATAATTAAAATAATAACAAAATGATTTTATAATATTTTTCCTCATATAATATGTGTTTAGTTATGTAGATGAATTAATAAAAAATGTTTATTCATTATATCCTGCGTGCTGGTGGTAGAATGCTGTGTCAGTTGGCTTAAACTGGGAACTACTTTTCTGGGTTATATTTGCAAAAAGAACAAGATGAGTGATATTTAGAAGGCCAGATGTAAAACAGAAACTATTTTTTTCCTTAAGGTCATTTTGTCTTTTACTTTCAAACAGAGTGACCAATATATACAAAACTGCCTCTCTTCTCTGTCTCTAGCTCACTGTCTAGTTTGTTTTCTTGATTGGTAGCAGTGCTGATCATCAGCTAGCTCTGGCTTATCACCACACTCCAGCAGGGAACCTGCTGAGGCTGTAGCTACACAGAACCAGCTATTCTGTAGACCTCTCCATGACTTTCCTCATAGACTCCATTTGGTGCCTGGGTGTGCTCTCTTGTCACGTCTCCAATATTTTCAACCCACTTTTCTAGTCCTTGTGGGTTCTAATTCAAACCCATCTCCCCTCCCCACCCCCCATGCACAAATTATGCTGCTCCCCTGACACTGTTTAATTCAACTGTGGATTGTGTCCACACGACGAATACTTCAATGTACAGCAACACTTACAGATTTTTACCATTGCTAAATTATTTTTTTACCTCAATTAGAACAGTATACATTTCAAACGATACACATTTCTTTTATAAGGTAATAATTTTCCATGGTGTTTGGTGCCAAACTTGTTTGAGTTTGTAGCATAGCTTTCTTTTTGGGTGTTTCACAAAGTATTGCCAAAAGAACTAAAAGGAAAATTTTGCTTTTAAGTAGGTCTGGCTGGATTTTGGTTTATTGGTCTCTTGCCTAGAACATTTGAAAAGTCACACATAGTGATATAAAAAAGATTATGAACTAATATTAAAACTGGCATGTTCCATGTTGGAACCACCTTTGTTGTAAAGAATAGTCTGATCTGAAATAGTGTTGTGGGATCCGACCCTTCAAAATAGGTACCCTCCTTCATGTATTTAAACATTATGGACTTATAACAAATGAAAGTATATTCTTTTTCCTATAAATGCTTTAAAATTTGTCATAATTTTATAGACGTTATTGTTTTTTGGCATTAATATTAGAAAGTTTGATGTTTCAAATTATGACTTAGAAATATATTGAAAGTTTAGCATTATCTGGGCAATTAGAGGAGACATTTTCATTGGCTTTGAATAAAAACTTCTAAACTTTAAGCCTAGTGGAATTTTTTCCACAGAGAATATTTAGGACAAGGGTTTATTGTTTGTGAAAATTATGTGCACTGCTTAATGCCAGCATGACTATACATTTCATAAACCTCACAGTAGGTAGTCTGAAACAAAATTGTTAACAGTTCCTCTGCTTACAGTATTCTGTAGATTCTGTGTCAAATCATTACTCAGCTTTTGGCTCCTAGTAATGGAAGAATAGCTTGAATAGTTAACCTTCTAGTGGCTAAGTTAGAACCTTGCGCATGCGTTTGCATGTGTGCTCCCCTCCGCCCTGTCATTATCTCTGTTTCTCTCTCTCTCTCCCCTCTCCCCCAATCTGAGAGACACAGACTATATACAGAATAAGATATAAGTGTATGTGTATATGTTTTTATTTTTATAAAAGCAGTGAAGAATGAACAAAATTTGGCCGGAGTTGAAAGGGATTCAGTCCTTAAAAGAAGGAAATCGATGGGTTAGATCCACATTTATATACTTTGTCATTTAATAATTTTATTGCCTCTCTAAATCTGTTCTTTACTGACTTCCTAGATTCCATGGCTACATATCATTTGTCAAGAAATTTTAAGATTCATTATCTGATAGTGCATAAGTTATATTGTTGCAGGACTGGGTTTTCCTGCTCTTCTCAGATCTGGTATGTTTCCATTCCTGCTGTCTCCACTGGTGCCACTAGTGTGTATGTGTAATAATGAGTGCCATTCACTCTCTAGTAAGTTTTTGATACAAGTTCTGGCTTGCCATTCTCTGCCTGCCATCTTCTCTCTGCTGACTGTCTGGTGGAGATTTTCCTATTTGCGAACCCTGACCCATAGTGCTTTGCCTGCTAGCCTTGGTTCCATGGCAGTCCAGCAGTAGGTTTTCAGTTTTTTAGTGCCTGTCTGCGGTGTCACCTTCATTAGCCTCGGGCTCCTGGCCATCTGGTGGAGGGTTCCTGGCTTACCAGTCCTCACTTGTGATTTCTAATCTGTCACCCTTGGCTTCCTGACTGTGTTTAATCTTTGGCTCAGGTCAAAGCATTAAATTATTTCACCAGCTAGTAGCTGGCAGCCATGCACTCTCCAGTGAGGTTTGGATCTCAGTTTTGAAGAAAAGTCCCTGTCTTCTCTTCATATATATTCTGGGTATATTTTCTCAGACTCAGAATATTTTTTAGAGTTCTCTTTTATTCATTCTTAGCACTTAAATCATTGTACATAGCTAAGAATACTATTCAAATTCTTTTGTAGTTTATGAATCTGAATGAAAGCTGAATGACACATACACTCCCATCCTCTCCCAGAGCATTTCTCAGTTTCTCTAGGGGCAAGGCAGAAATCTTTTTCTTTCTTGGGTTTTTTAATTATTATTATTTTTTTTGGTCTTGAGAAGCCAGAGGATGGAACTTGGGGCTGCAGGGTGTTTGGGAATTGAGGGAGATTTTCTAGAATGTAGGGAGTCACAGCGAAGTGAGTGTCTATATTTGAGCTTATAAAATCTCCTCAAAGCCTGTGCATGCATGGGGCAAAGTTCCAAATGACCCAGGGAAAATAAAATTGGAAGCCTGGATGAGTGAGATGAGCAGAGACTTGAGCAGCTACTTGCCTCAGGGGAGACAGTTTGCATTTTCAGCCTTGGTATGTTAAAGGGAATTGGTAAATTCCTCTGGTTTTTCATTGATAAAATAGAATCCTTTTCCCATTTTATAGCACCATGCCCAGGAAACACTGTGGAAAATAACAGGATCTGTAGTTTGTAAAAACATATCAACAGTGTCCAGAATATATCTCAAGATTATTAGATATTAAAAAAGAGGTGAAAGTTATTTACATTTAAAATATCAGTTGGAAATAACAGTATAGGATTTTTTTTGTATTGAGGTAAATTTTTTTTTTTTTTTAAGATTTATTTATTTATACAAGCACTGGGTACAGTCAGAAGCACAGGAGGGTGAGAGAATTCACCAGAGCCAGAGCAGGGAGCAGAGCAGGCAGAAGGACCGAAGTACACTGCTGAGGGGAGCAGCGGGCGGCAGGAGAGGTCTGCGCGCCATGTGGGACCCTCCTCTGGTGACTGGGAGCAGCTGGGGATCGAACCGGCACTGCAGAGGCTGCAGGCAGCTTCGCAACCCAGCGCTCAACCGCTGCGCCACCGGGGAGGCCCGTATTGAGGTAAAATTTTATTTATTTTTTTTCATTGTGGTAACTGTGAAGTACATTGTTGTTTGTGAATTAGAAGAATAGCCTTCCCACTCTCAGGTATTGTTACCATACTGTACCCACCACCAGGACTTTAAAATAACTGCAATAAATATGTTGAATAATTCACAAGAGAAGGTTGATACCTTGTAGGGGTATTATGAGAGATGGGGATGAGGGGTATGATGAGATATGGGAAAGGTAAAAAAGAAGAAACAAATAGATATCTGAGAACTGGAAAATAGGATACCTTGATAAAAAATGTGCTGAATTTGTTGGCAGTGATCAATAGTGGATGAGGGAAGGATCAGTGAACTTGAGGATGGACTGGATTTCAAGAGATGAAGCTTGGAAGCTACAAGTCTTATTACAGTCTGGATCTGGGCCTGGAATATCACTTCTGTTATACTCCATCAGTCAGAGCAGCTTAATAACCCTCCTTCCCAAAGAATTTGTGGTAATCTTTAATCCACCACACCATCATGTTATGACGTCAATAAATGTGGAATCGGACAAAACTGTGTTTTAGTTTCTGCTGTGTAGTCATTGTTTAGTGATTTGGCACACTTCTTAGTTTGGTATTATTATCCATGAATGAGGAAGATATCCTTTTTTGGTTGTTGAGAAAGAAATAGCTAAAATAATAGAAAATTAATGAAAGTTCTATGTTATTTTGAATAATTTCATTATTCTTTGGTTCAATTTTTTCAGTCCCTAGTAAAGTGTTCTCATGTATACTTGTAGTTAATTATATAACCTTTAAGTTTTATACTTTTGAGATAGATTTAGAATAAGCCTAGAAGTTTTCCATGAAATTTTGCTTTTTTCTTGTGCCAAATTACATTTTGTTATTAATCATGGATAGGGGGTATAAGTTGTCAAACCAGTGAGGTATTGTTACTATTACTGGCTAAATAATTTGATCTTTTAATGGTAAATATATTAGCATGCCTTGTGGTCATCTTTACGCTGTAATGATAATTGAATTGACACCAAGTCAAACCACTGTTCTGGTGAATATACCCTTTGCTGGGTTTATCTGCTTTGCTGCTCTGGCATCTGAATTGCCTTTCCTCCCTTCCTCATGCCTGCTCCCTGGTAATGGAAGGGAATAAAAACAATGATGACATTGGGAATCCAAAATGTTTTGATTTTATTTCTGGCTTTGTGATCTTGAACAATAATGGACACAGACTTTAATTTTTCTGGGTCTATATTAATACGTGTATATGAGGGATTTGGAATAGATGGTTTCTAAAAATTCTACCTAGCTCTCTGGTTTTAGTATTTAGAAACAGGTTAACGTTCCGATAAGGCAATGATTATCTGAAAAAAACTGAGAGTAGAAAGAGAAAAGTAATGGGAAAGACATTCTAGTTAGTGGGTTAAGATGTGGTATATACACACAATGGAATACTACTTAGGTATGAAAAAAGCTCTTGATGTTTGTGACAACATAGATTGAACTAGAGGAAATTATGCTAACACACATAACTAAATTATGCTCAGTTATCTGAAAAAAAAAAAAACAACCTGAAAATAGAAACTGAAAAGTATTGGGAAAGTAGTGAAAAAGACATCTAGTAGTCATTTGGTTGGCTACATGAGCATAAATAGGCATGAGGTATGAATGCAGCCCAAATAGACTGTGCTCAGGTAAAATATTTTCTAAGTTGTAGTATTAAGGACACTTGCTAGGTGAATTGCTACAAGTGTTTTGTAAATTGTGTTTTAGAAGAAAAGTTTTTGAAAAGATATTTCAGTTTTGAGGGGCTGAAACCTCTCAAGGTTCATTTCATTGGCAAAAATACTAATCTTTGTATGCAAGTTTCACCAGTAATCCCTTAGTTTACAAAATGAAAGCAGACTTAATGATGTCAAATTTCTATTCTGTGATACATTTCTTTAAAATTATATATAGCAATGAAATATTACAATATATTGTATTGAACAGAAGGAATAAATTCCTATTTCTTGGTTTAGATTTGCTTTCCCTTTGCATTGACTGCAGTTCTAATTTGGTTGTCTGTTATGTCTGTGCTTCCATTTTGAGCAGGCATTTTTCTTTTTGACAGAAGTTATTTATTTATTTATTTTAAAAAGATTTATTTATTTATTTATACAAGCACTGGGTACAGTCAGAAGTGAGGAAGGGTGAGAGGATTCACCAGAGCCAGAGTGGGTAACGGAACAGGTAGACTGACGAAACACACTACTGATGGGAGCAGTGGGCAGCAGCTGGTCTGTGAGGTCTGCTGCACCATGTGGGACCCTCGCCTGCTGGCTGGGATTGAACCAGTGCTTCAGAGGCTACAGGCAGCTTCGCAGCCCAGTGCTCAACCACTGCGCCACCAGGGAGGCCCTTCCTTCCTTCCTTCCTTCCTTTCCTTCCTTCCTTCCTTCCTTCCTTCCTTCCTTCCTTCCTTCCTTCCTTCCTTCCTTCCTTCCTTCCTTCCTTCCTTCCTTTCCTTCCCTTCCTTCCTTCCTTCCTTCCTTCCTTCCTTCCTTCCTTCCTTCCTTCCTTCCTTCCTTTCCTTCCTTCCTTCCTTCCTTCCTTCCTTCCTTCCTTCCTTCCTTCCTTCCTTCCTTCCCTTCCTTCCTTCCCTTCCTTCCTTTCCTTGCTTCCCTTCCTTCCTTCCTTCCTTCCTTCCTTCCTTCCTTCCTTCCTTCCTTCCTTCCTTCCTTCCTTCCTTCCCTTCCTTCCTTCCCTTCCTTCCTTTCCTTGCTTCCCTTCCTTCCTTCCTTCCTTCCTTCCTTCCTTCCTTCCTTCCTTCCTTCCTTCCTTCCTTCCTTCCTTCCTTCCTTCCTTCTTTCCTTCCTTCCTTCCTTCCTTCCCTTCCTTCCTTCCCTTCCTTCCTTCCCTTCCTTCCTTCCCTTCCTTCCTTCCCTTCCTTCCTTCCCTTCCTTCCTTCCCTTCCTTCCTTCCCTTCCTTCCTTCCCTTCCTTCCTTCCCTTCCTTCCCTTCCTTCCTTCCTTCCTTCCTTCCTTCCTTCCTTCCTTCCTTCCTTCCTTCCTTCCTTCCTTCCTTCCTTCCTTCCTTCCTTCCTTCCTTCCTTCCTTCCTTCCTTTCTTTCCTTCCTTTCTTTCTTTCCTCTTTTCTTTCATACCTGAGTAGTATTTTATTATGTGTATATCCCTCATCTTCTTATCTTCTCATCTGCCCTTGGGCACTTGGATTGTTTCCATAAGTTGCTATTGTAAATAGTGCTTCAGTGAATATGGGAGTGCATATATCCCTTTGAATTAATGTTTTTGCATCCTTCAGATAGATACCTAGAATGGAAATTAGAAATATTTTGAGAAACCTCCATTCTGTTTTCCATAGGGCCTGGTCCAGTTTACATTCCTACTCATAGTGTATGAGAGTTCCTTTTTCTTTACATCCTCTCTTACACTGTGGTTTCTGGAATTTTTGATATGGCCCATTCTCACAGGTGTGAGATGGTATCTCCTTGTGGTTTTGATTTGCATTTCCTGAAGATAAGTGGTGATGAGCACTTTTTTCGTGTGCCTATTGGCCATCTGTATATCTTCTTTGTAGAATTATCTGTTTAGCTCTACTTCAGTAGGCACTTTCATCCATGCCTGATTACTATGTGTGTTGGGAGCTTGTATAAAGTGGGGATAAACTAGGGAGTAGTGTACTTCTCTTTTTGAGACTACTAGGTCACTTCACTTCCTTTGCTAAATTAGCATGGAATTTTTGACTCATGCAAAGGGAAAGAGAAACTAGTTCGTGGAATACCTACTCTATAGAAGGCAAGTAACTGGTAGGTGATATTTACATTTTGTAGTTGAGATGCTTGCACAGGGTCAACATCTATGAAATGGTGAAAACAAGATAAAATTTTATGTTTGAGTACAGTACCTGTTATGTCTCCTGAAAGTGATTATTATAGTAATGACATGCTTTATTCTAATAGATTTTGATGATATTTTCCTATAAAAATATAATTACTTATGCAAGTGATTTTTTAATAAGGGCTAGTAATCTTGGATGAAAAGACTATTTCATTAGCTGAGATTTTTGGAGCAGTGCCTTTCATTAGTATATTGCCTGACTTTGTTTCTGTGTGGTTTTTATCTTCTTAGTTTAACTTTGTGGCTTGGTACTAATGCTATATATGTTTTTAATAGAGAAATAAGTGTATTTGAAATGTTAGAAATAAATAGAATGACTAATTCCATTATCTTTTGATAACTATAGTTCAGTGAGGAGGGTCAGGAAACATCCTTTTATTAAGCTTAAGTTTTTTTTTTTTTTTAATTTTCTAGAGGCATGTCTTATTTATTTATTTATTATTTGTTTGTTTGTTTGGTTTATACATGCACTGGGTACAGTCAGAAGCGTGGGAGGGTGAGAGAATTCACCAGAGCCAGAGCGGGGAGCAGACCAGGCAGAAGGACCGAAGTACACTGCTGAGGGGAGCAGCGGGCGGCAGGAGAGGTCTGCGCACCATGTGGGACCCTCCTCCGGTGGCCGGGGAGCAGCCGGGGATCGAACCGGCACCGCAGAGGCGGCGGGCAGCTTCGCAACCCAGCGCTCAACCGCTGCGCCACTGGGGAGGCCCTAAGCTTAAGTGTTTAATGACACTAAATTCCTTTCTTGGTTATACACTCTTTTCTTACCCACAATAGCCTTTAGGCTAATAAGAAAACTGCAGGAAAAAAAATTTTGTATCACCCACTGTTAAGAGTAACTAAAAATTCTAAGACTGTTTCAATACCTTTTTCTTTTCCATTTCTCTTACAGTAATCTTAAACTTTTTTGTAATTTAAACAAAAAGTAAATATTCAAAATCTCTTTATGCTGTTAAAGTGATGTTACATCAATTCATTCAGCTTGATTTCCCTACCACCAAATCAGGAAGTAACATGGATATTTTCCCTCTCAGAAGCAGACTAGTCTATTTCCTGCGTACTTATTTTTGATGGATTGTGGAATGTATAAATGTCCTTTGTTTTAAATCATATCATAAATCATGTTATTTTATATCCTGATGGTATATGAAGCAGAATCATATGTGGGAAAAAAACTGAACTATGTATTAAGTGCTGCACTTTAAATGAATTTTAGTTTTCACAATTTTCATGATTTTATTAATTCAGATGAAGGAATTTATTAACTTTTATTTCTAAAAGGAACTTTCTTGTCATTATACTTCCTTTTCCAGCACTGTCATCACTGTCAAATCATGTACTTACAATGTGAACTGACAATTATTTTCAGTTAGACATTTTTCCAAAAGGTGAATTTAATTAGAAAAATTTCACAATCAAATTTAAATGATAGTTAAATTACTCTTTTTCTGGTATAGCTACTTGCTACTTGACTCTAGATTTTTCTGGAAGATAAACAGTGATGCTATTTAAAGTGGTAGGAAGTACCTGAGGGGAGAAATAAAATACTGTGCAAAAATGAATAATGATGTAAAAAAAAGTTATTTCTAAAGAAAAAAAGTGGTAGGAAGGCTTACTAGCACTGTGTTTAGATTACCTCAGTGATAAGAGTGACAGGACTTTGAAATTAAACTTGTGCTTGGTTCTTCCACAATATTGTGTGAGTGTAAGCAGGTTATTTAACCTGTCAATCTCCAGTTTCCTTATCTGTTAAATAGGGCTAAATGTAAAATCTATCTCATAGGATGAGAGGGCAGTTTGGATGAACTAACCCATGTCAAATGCCTAGCACAGAGTCTGACATCAAAAGTCTTTCTTAGCTGTAATGTACAAATATCTCCCAAATTCTGTGGAATGAAGCAGTAATTATTGATTCATGCATGCCTTTCTGCAGGCTCACCGGGTGTTGGTTGATCTAGGCTGGGCTGAATGAATGGTCATCTTTATGGCTGAACTTGCCACTCATGTCTCCTTGCTAAGGGATATGTTCTATGCATATTTCTCTTGAATTCCAGGCTCAAGAGGCAGTGTCTTTCCTGGGGAATTTGTTTTATCAATAGCAGAAGGTACCAGAGAATAGTGAAAAGAAGTGATTCTTCATTAATAGGCATGGAACAAACACATTGCCACTTCCTCTCATATTCCACTGGACAAAGCAAGGCAGGTGACCAAGACCAACATAGTGCAGTCAGCACTGTATACGCCTATCTTTGCAGTGGTGGCAAAGTGTGGTATATTTTTCAGCTACAGGAAAATAAAAGTAATTTCCCCCAATACTTCCACCTTCTTTAGCTGTTATGTCTGCTTTTCTTTTAATTTTTGATCTCTTTACATTCTTTTCCTTTTGCCGTGAACTTTTAGCAAGAGTGAAACAGGTACTGAACCTATAACAGTTGAGGTTTTTACAGCATTCCAAACTTATCTGGCTACAGTATTTCCCCTCAACTGACAAAAATTCTTTTTTCTTACAATCTGACTTAATTTCACCCTTTAAGTCATATCTTAATTTTTTAACAAGATTTATTTATGCATATAAGAACTGGGGTATAGGCCAGAGGTGTGGGGAGGTGGTGAGAGGATTCACCAGAGACAAAGTGGGGAGCAGAACAGGCAGATCTACTGAAATACACTGCTGAGAGGAGCAGTAGGCAAGACAGGAGTGGTCTGCTGTGCCATATGGGTTAGTTCCCTGGCCGGGATAAAACTCATACAACAGTGGCTGGGAATAGCTTGATAGTGCTGAGACTTTAACCCTTGTGCTACCAGGGACACCCTAAATCATATTTTAAATATCAGTTCCTTTATAAAGTCTTCCTGTATGTGATTTCCTCTTCTTCTTTCCCTTTTTCTTATAATTCTTTAAAAAACTTTCCTATATAGTACTTATTTTCATCTGTAATTACTTTGTTGGTTTGCTTGTTACCTTTATCTTCCTGTAGTAAGAAGTATATGAAGGCAGGCACTTTGTCTTGTTAATAACTGTGTTATCCTTATGCTGCACCCAGTACCTGGTACATAATGGCAACTAGGTAAAAATATTTCATCCGTTATAAGAATCACATTTTGAAAAAAAAATGTATTTAAATTTTTAATTGGAATTAAGTATCCTTTCTGTATGCTTCATTTTGATATGGCAGTTTATTATAGATATTTATTAAATAACACATTGGAGCACTCAAACAGTGAAGAAGTTTATTAGAAGAATAGTATTATTCCTTCCCTTTCTTTTCCTCTTCCTTTTTTTCCAATTATGTTTATTTTTATTTTTTTGGCATTTTTTACAAATTTTTATTTATTTATACAAGAACCAGGGTACAAGCCAGATGCATGGAAGGGTGAGAGGATTCACCAGAGACAGAGTGGGGAACAGAACAGGCAGACTGACAAAATACAATGCTGAGGGGAGCAGCGGGCGAGACAGGAGAGGTCTGCTTCACCATGTGGGGTTCTCGCTGGCCGGCTGGGATTGAACCGGTGCTACAGAGGCTGTGGACAGCTTCACAGTGCAGTGTTCAACCGCCTGTGCCACCAGGGAGGGCCTCCAATTATGTTTAATGAAGTAATTTGCTTACAACACTATATTTGTTTCACGAGGTATACTAATATATACAACTGTATGTTTTTGCACCATGCCCACCACCAAAGCTCCAGCTATCTTCCACCATGCTCCATTGGACCCCTCCCTCCACTCTTTGCATCTTGCCACCCTCTCCTTCTGGTAGCCTCAGTTTTGCAGTCAGATGTCAAGGGTTTGTTATTGGTTTGGTTTTTTTCTGCTCCTTTGTTTTGTTTCACTATATAACACATATAGTTGAAAACATTCAGCATTTTTTTTTTCTTATGACTTATTTCACTTAGCACAACCTTTTCCACTTCCATCCATTTTTCAAATAACAAAAGTTCATCTTTTTTAAATAACTGAGTAGTATTCCACTGTTTGTATATACCATATTTTTCTAATCCACTCCTTTGTACTTGGGGACTTATTGTTCCCCTAAGTTGGTGATTATAAATATGGCTGCAAAGAACATAGGAGTACACACGCACACACACAATTAGTGCTTTTGAATTCTTTAGGTCAACATCTAGGAGTGGAATTGCTGGGTTACTGGGTCATATGATAGGTCTATTTACTATTTTGAGAAACCTCTATTCTGTTTTCCACAGGGGCTGGACCAGTTACATTTCCACCAACAGTGTACAATGGTTCCTTATTCTCCACATCCTTGCCAACACTTGTTTTTGATCTTTTTGATATGGGACATTTTTGCAGGTGTGAGATGGTATCTTGTTATGGTTTTGATTTACATATCCCTGATGACAAGTGATCATGAGATTTTTTTCATTTGTCTATTAGCTATCTGTATATCTCCTTCACCCCCCACTCCTTTTGGGTTAGGTTTGTTTTGTTGAGTTCTATGAATTCTTTATATATCTTGAATATCAGCACTTTGTCAGATGTTTAATGTGCAAATATTTTCTCCCCTTTAGATGGGTGACTCTTTGTTTTGCTGATGGTTTCCTTTGTGGTGAAGCTTTTTGTTTTGATATGGTTCCATCTGTTTGTTTTCTTTTGTTCCTCTTGCCATTGTAAACTAATCTACAAAAGTCATCATTGAAGCCAGTGTTGTGGAATGTTTTATCTCTCTTTTCTTCAATATATTTTATGGTTTCAGACCTTACATTCATGCATTTAATTTATTTTGAATTACTGTTCGTGTAAGTTGTGAGATGGTGATCTAGTTTAATATTTTTGCATGTGGATGTTCAGTTTTCCTAACACTATTTCTTGAAGAGACTCTCCTCTTTCTTACTGTGTACATTTGACTCCTTTTCATGGATTAACTGTCCATATAAGTGCGGGTTTATTTCTGGTCTCGCAATTCTTTTCCATTAGTCTGTATGTCTGTGTTTGTTCAATACTGATTTGGTTACTATAGCTTTGTAGTATAGCTTGAAGTTTGGGAGAGTGATACATCCACTCTTCTTTTTTTGTCAGGATCGTTTTGCCTTATTAGTGTCTTTTGTGGTTCCATATGAATTTCAGTATTGTTTGTTCTGTTTCTTTGAAGAGGGCTATAGAAATAGTATTTGTATAAATACTTGAATTTAGTGTTGAATAAATACCACCTTTATATCTTAGTAAAGCAGACGATTATGGGAAATTGGACTTTGGGGGAAAACAAAAAAAAAACTCGAACAAATATTACAAGTCTAGGAACAGATGCTCAAACTTTTGAATACATTTGTAGAAAGTGGAATAATTCCCCTTAACAACGTTTTACAGGGATGATAGTGACATAATAGCTTCATTTCTAAACTGTTGACTGGAGAATTCAGTGCTGCCTCCATATATATCAGTATCAGCAATACTGTACTCTGTAACTCTCTTTTGTGCTATGTTGTACAGGTTGCATTGTCACACATTGTATGTCCTTCACTCATTTATAACTATTGTTCTTCATAGTGTCTTTTATTTATTTTTTAAATTATTTTTTGCATCATTGTTAATTTTTAAACAGTATTTGCTTCCCCTCAACCCCTCTGGTGTAGTCCCCATAGAATCTTCTTCCCCAAGGCACCCGTGCACCATCACCTCAGTCCCCTGTGCTCCTCCTTCCCTCCCTCTGATCCCTCCCCCTCCTCCTCCCCTGCAGGATGTCTCTGGTTTATAATTGTCTGTTTTTGTTTTATTGTGTTTTTGTATTGTTATTTTTTTTACACTGATGTCTTATTTTGCTCCCCTATATTCCTGCTATAAGTGAAACCATCTGATATTTTTCTTTTTCCTTCTGACTTATTTCACTGAGCATACTTCCTTCTAGCTCCATCCATGTTGCTGCAACTGGCATGAGTTTATCTTTTTTGATTGCTGGGTAATATTCCATTGTGTATATGTACCACATCTTCTTGATCCAGTCATCTATTTTTGGGTATTTGGGTTGCTTCCAGGTTTTAGCTATTTTAAATAGTGCTGTTATAAACATAGGGGTACAGGTGTTCTTTTGAATCAATGTTTTTTAAATCAGGAGAAAAAGAGTTAAGCCCAAAATATTTTTATATTGTTTTTTATATTTGTATATGTATGTGCTTTTACTGGTCCTTTTTATGTACATTCTGGTTGCTGACTCATATCCTTCTCATTTTAGCCACAACAATTCCCTTTGGTTTTTTTTTTTTTATAGAGCATTCTGGCTAGCAAAAAAATCATTTTGGTTACCCCAAAATATTTTGATTTCTACTTCATTTATGAGTGATTATTTTGTTTGACAGGAAATTCTTGTCAAATAATTGGTTAACAATTATTTTCTTTTAACTTTTTAATGTTTTCCCACTGCCTTCTGGCTTCTGTTATTTGTGCCTTAAAGTCAGCTGTTAATCTTACTAATAAGTTTAATGCATGATAATTGCTGCTTTCTAAATTCTTCTTGGTTTTTGACACCTTGACTGTCATGTATTTAGATTTCTTTGTGCTTTTCCTACTTAAAATTCATCAAGCTTTTTAACCCTTTTTCATCCACTTTTGGAAGTTTTCCGCTACCATTTAATAAAAAATGATTCTCCTTTTCCTCCTTTCCTTCTGGGTGAATCTGTCATGATGCATATTTTGACATATTTGATGATGTCACACATACTTGAAACTGTATTTGTGATGTCTTTTTTTTCTGGTAATCCAGTTAAATATATCAGTTGGCCCATCTTCAAAATACCAGTGATTCTGACTCCTCAAGCATGCTGTTGTGGATGGCTAGTGAATTTTTCCTTTTTGTTGTTGTAGTTCTTAATTACAGAATATCTGCTTTTTATAGTTTCCACATCTTTGTTAGTATCTTCTAATGATGACTCAACTTTCTCATTCTTTTTTTTTCTTTAGTTAGTTTCCTTTAGATTCATTAAATATAATTATTTTTAATATTATTTAAAGACTTTGTTAGGTCCAAAATCTAGGATTCCTCCTGCCAGTTTCACTTAAGTACTTTCTGTTCCTATATGGATCATATGTTTTTGTTTCTTTGCATACTTCCTAATTGTTGAAAACTGAGTATTTTTCATAATATGGCAACTGTAAATGATAACCCACTCCTTCAGGGTTTGCTGTAATGGATACTTTTCTGCTGTTTATTTAATTTTTCTGAGTTCTTAATAAATATATGTATATTTTGTCCTGTGTAGCTGTAGAAGCCTCTGCTAGGTTATCTTGTTTGTGAGCTTCTTTTATTGGTCAGTTAATAATTGGATTATTTCCTTCAATATATGGAATTAGCATTTCTCCAGGCCTCTGTCTAGGAGCTTTGTGTGTGTATGTTAGAGCACACGCTGTATGCTCAGGGAGGTAGTTCACAACTCTGCCTTAGTACTTAGAGACCCATGGTTAGCCAGATGTAAGAGCACTGGCCTTCTCAGGGCTTTACTGGGTATGTGCTCATTTGCGTGCATATGCTTGGTTTTCTCCAGATTTCCAAGAATAGGTTGAAATGCCACAGTTCTCCCTGTTGGCATCTGTAGAGTAAGGAAAAATGTCAGGCTTTTCTGCCCTCCTGCCATCAGGATAGATGATGGATCCTTGCAGTCCTGAATGCATGCCTGATGGCGGGCACCTGGAGTAGGGTGTGGGCATAGGTAGATGGGATTCACCTGGGCTGAGACTGGGCTTATAAGGGCGGCATCACAGGGGCGCCAGCAGAAGCCAAAAGAGAAGCCGAGAGAGAAGCAAGAGAAGCAGAAACTGAGAGAAGGCCGCAGAGCCCAGAGTGAAGGCCTACTGGGGGCTGGGAGACCTGCCAGCCTCCTGGCCCCCCAGCACCCCTGCCTGCCATATGCCTGGTGAACCCCAATAAAAGACCGGCAAAACCCCTGAGGGCTCCAGAACTCCTTTACCTGGTCTGCATGGGATCCTAGAAAATCTGCTCAGTGGCCATTCCTGTCCCTACATCATCTAATTCCCCAGCTAGTTCTTTTATTTTTGTTTTTGAAATATTTGGTCAGCTTATTATTTGCCTGAACTGTTATTACCACCTTAGGCAGCTGCAGGGTAAAGAATTACCATTAAATGTTTTTAGCAAATGCCCCCTCTGAGTTTGGTCAAAAAAAGACAGATCTTGTTGGTTATTTCCAGGGAACTTTTATGCATGTGAATTGATGGTAGTTATCAAGGAATTGGGATTTGGAGGTGCTCCAACCTTATTTTGTTTTACCCAGTGACTGCTAGGCACCTGTTTTTCACTCTGGTTTTAGGCTGTTGGTTTTCAAGGATGTCATCACACTCAGAAGGCTGTGTGTAGGAAACAGGATAAGTTCAAATGCCACAATGTTTGCTGTTTTTACCAAGATTGAGTGTTACATTCTTGAATAACCCTTCCACGGTTTGTTGCAGGACTTTGGTTAATTTCTGGATTTCTGACAAAATTGATTTTCATAATATTTGTACTCCTGTGGAGAAGAGCTTTGGAATTTATTTCTGCTGAGTGATTCACCTCAGCATATAATTACACTACTTGATTTTTCACATTATCTTTGTCTCATTTATTACTGAGTTTGGGAGTGTCAATATCAAAAATATAAGACTCAAATATGTGGAAGTTGATTCTTGATTATACAATTTACATGTTAGATCCATTATGTTAACTATATTTTTTGTGCTAAAGATAGACTTTTAAAAATGTCTTTATTTAAATTGGAAATACTTTTCTCTAAAATGTAACCTTGTGCCTATTTGATCTCTTAATTACCATTAAGTAGATATAATTCACCTGATCTGTTAATTTGTCATATTGTTTCCTATTAGATCAATAGATCATTTTCACATTCGATGTAATTAATGGCTTATTTCCCTCTATGATTAAATAGGCAGAGTATTTCAGCTTTGATTTAAGAGATGTTTCTAGATACAGTAGTACCAATTACTAAAACAGTAAAACAAAGGTTACATCTTAATTGATACATCACAATAATTTGTTATTTCTACTCAATGTATCAATAGCTGTATATAGCCAAAAGCCTCTTTATTAAATATGGGATCAATATTGATTCTCCTATTGCCATGAAATCAATGGTTAGGCTTGCCAAAGGTTTTAAAGAGTGGGGGGGAAGGCAGAGAGTGATATAAGCAGGGGAGGGGGATGAAGTAGGGAGAAATGGTGGGGGATGAGAGAGAGAGCAAAAGAGAGGAGTTGAGAAAGACAGATACAGATAGGGGGTTGAAGAGGGAGAGAGGCAAGAGGAGGAAAGACAGACAGGCAGAAATAAAAAAAAAAAAACAGTCATAGAAACTGGGAGAAGCAGATTATGAACATGTTTTTGCTGAAGATAGTAGACAAGCTGAACTCGAAAGCATCAAATCATAATTTTCATGGACATTATTCCTGGAAGTAATAGTTTTGAAGAAAAATTAATGTATTAATGGTGAAATTTACTTGGGAAGTTGTAAACATAATATTCCTCATTTGAGTTTTCAAAATGTACATTAATAGCAAAATAAAGTCTGTGACAATTACTGAACTTGGAGTAAGCTAGCATTTTACTAATTTATTTGCATCAAAAGCACTAATAATCCCAGCTAGTAACACTGAGAAACTAGTGCACCTCTACACTAGAAACTGATGGACTTGTTGACAATTTTATTCATTTTTTTTCCATTTTGATTAATGATAAAGATGAAATGTGGATGGGTCAAGAGTAATGTCAAGTAAAGATAAAGGTAATCTTTTAAATATACTTTTGGAAGATAGTAGATAATAAGGTATTCATAAATTTGCAGAATTAAAAGATTTTTATAGGCTCTCTATGAACTTTAGGAATGCAATGAATTGGCTCTTACTACTTTGCACAGTGCCTGACATAAGACAGTTCTTAATTTGTGAGTATGTTTAATGGATGAGTGCGTTTATTGTGATCTTGAGGGTGACAAGATTTCATAGAATTTATTACTTACAAGAAAGAAAGTTAGAAGAAATGAAATACCCTAATACGCAGCTTCTGATCTTTTGTGACATTACCTTTTTGAGGTTGGCAAATTTAGGGAAAGCTATTAAACTTTTTTTTAATAAGCAAGAACTTCTTGTTTAGTCTGATCTAAAAATTCATAGAATTTAATGCATTTATCCTTTCACTTGTGTCTCATGTCATGGTTTTTAGAGACTTTTTCTTTTAATGTCTTTAGTGATCGCAACCAAATGAAAACTACATATTATTTAGGACATTTGTTCCTAATAACCGAAGAGATTTTGTATGAAAGCACATAAATTAAGGCCTAGTCTGGTTACAGAGTCCCTGGCTTTTGTTTGTATGTTTGCATTCACACACATGCACTTGTGTGTGTATGTGTAGGACTGTATAGTAGCTAGGCAATTTGCAAATGAGAACAAAAAGCTGGGTATAGATGAAGAATATCTCCAAGGACTGAATTTTCCACCTGATTCATTTAATAACTTCAAATTGAAGTAAATATATCTCTTGATTTTCTACAATCTGTGAACAGTGGAAATCCTGATTGTTTTCTGAAAGTAGTTGTAGGTTAAAAATTACTGTATTTATTGGCTAAATATTGGCTAAATATAGTAATTTTTAAACTACGACTACTTTCAGAAAACAATCAGGATTTCCACTGTTCACAGATTGTAGAAAATCAAGAGATATATTTACTTCAATTTGAAGTTATTAAATGAATCAGGTAGACAATTCAGTCCTTAGAGATATTCTTCATAAAATACATAGAAGGAAATATAGGCAAAACACTATGTGATATGCACATCGAAGACATCTTTACAGACACATCACCCAAAGCAGTGATAGTGAAGGCAAAGATAAACAGCTGGGACTACATCAAGTTAAAGAGCTTCTGCACAGCAAAAGAGACAATTACAAAAACAAAGAGAAACCCCACCGGCTGGGAGAACATATTTGCACACAACATTAATGATAAAGGACTGACCACAAAAATCTGCAAAGAGCTGATGAGACTCAACAACAACAAAGAAAATAATCCTGTCAAAAAATGGGCAGAAGAGCTAAAAAGAAACTTCTCTGAAGAGGAAATGCAAATGACCAACAGGCATATGAAAAAATGTTCAACATCTCTTGTAATCAGGGAAATGCAAATCAAAACTACCATGAGATACCATCTTACACCAGTGAGAATGGCACATATTAAAAAAACTAGCAACAACAAATGTTGGCGAGGTTGTGGAGAAAAAGGAACTCTTCTGCACTGTTGGTGGGAGTGCAAACTGGTCCAACCACTATGGAGAGCTGTGTGGAGATTTCTGGACCTACTAAACATAGAGCTTCCATATGATCCAGCAATTCCACTCCTAAGTATTTACCCAAAGGACACAGAAACATCAATTCCAAAGAGCACCTGCACCCCTATGTTTATAGCAGCACTATTTACAATAGCTAAGCTTTGGAAACAACCCAAATGCCCAAAAATAGATGATTGGATCAAGAAGATGTGGTACATATACACCATGGAATATTACTCAGCATTCAAAAAAGATAAACACATGCAATTTGCAGCAACATGGATGGCACCGGAAGGGATCATGCTCAGCAAAATAAGCCAGAAAGAAAAAGAAAAATACCGGATGGTCTCACTCATAGCAGGAATCTAGAAAACTTAAATAAGGGACCAGGAAAATGAATAACTATAAGAAAGTGAAAATCAAAATCAACAAAAAACTATGAACCAGAGACACTCTATGGGGGGTGGGAGGCGGAGAGGGGAGCGATTGGGGTCAAAATAAGGGGGTTGCAATTGTATGGGGAATTTTAAAAAAAATTACTATATTTAACTGTGCTCAGCTAATGCAAGGTATGATATATCTTGTGGTTTCCGGAAGCATATGATTTACACTGAATTTTAGTAATTTTTTTAATGTTTCTGGAATATAGTTTGAAAATTGTTCTTTTACTTAAGACTCCCCTTCCACCCTCCACCCAATGTTTTAAGATGCTTTTTGTCAAGCATAGGAGGAAATTCTAGCAACAAAGTCAACTATAAAAGAATAAATTCATTATCTTTCAAGCTCCTGACTACTGCTAGGCCAAGTTCATTTTCACATGGGGTCTTGAATAAGCCTGACTGCCTTGTGGATACAATCAATGATTAAAGCCATGTGTGAAAAAAATACCTTATTTTTAAAGCTCACATTGGGTACATTTCTGAATATAAAGATTCATGACTAGATTTCTAGTTTCATGTTTTCCATAATGGGTGTAAGTGTGTTTCAGTTACTCTCATGATTTAAGTATTTAAGTTCACTTATGTCTAAGGTGTCTAGAAAGCCATTGGTAAAAGATCCACTTTTCCCCCAGTACCTGCAGTGTGTGTTGTTCCTTGCTGGTGGGCAGGCTAGCATGTTAAAAAGACCTCTAGTTGCCATATGTTCTCCCTCAAAATAACAGTAGTAAGTATTCCGTTATGACAATTTGGAGGAAGAGAGCTGTTTATCTGTGGTTCTTGTAAAAAAGCAACAAGTTAAGAATTGATTTTCAGGAACATTATGATTTAAATAGTGCTCTGTAGTGTTTTTAATTTAAAGAAATTTTGCTGCAAGATCAGTTATTTTGATTTTAGCCTGGTACTTAGATTGTTCTGTATTTAGCTAGTGTATTTGTACAGTGGAACATCTAGTGTATATAAATTCTTTGGTTAAAAATTAAGTAAGGCATGATTCCTGAATTTTCCCAGAGATAGAGTAGAAAGAACAAATAGAAGGAAAAAACATCAGAAAACAAACAAACAAAACAAAAAACCCCAACCTTAAAATTATGTGAACAATTAGAAGATGTTTTCTCTCTAAGAGTTCTATAGGGAGTAAATGTGTGGTTCACTATTTTCACTTATATCAACGGTGAAATACATATGTGGACTTAAAGTATTAGGAATAATGTGAGGTTAAAACAGGAAGTGTCTTCTCTCTGAATGTTCAGAGTTCGTTTCAGTCTCAGGCAAATACAGTATGTGGTAGTGAACATGGCCCAGCATTTTATATCAAGTTACTGAAAGGGGACATACATGGGTCAGTGCAGATAAATTGATTTCCACTTGTGTGCAAAGCAAGGGAGAGCAAATGTGTGTTGCATGTTGCACCTTTATTGCTGAACTGAGTAATTCCCCTACCCCTTTCATGCCTAAGTTTTCTTCATGCATATAAGATAAAAACTGCTGTACATCTTAGGAATATATTTAATTAATTGAATTTATGAAAGATTTTTATCCTGGGGAGAGCTGTGGATCTCTCCTAAGGCTTTTCCCTCGGAGAACCTGTTTTCTGTATGCATAAGATGTACTCTGAACAGTGTTAACAGCTTGTTTTTCTATATCCTTGAGTTCCCGCTTCTCTCACCTTTTGCTAAGGTTGAGATATACTTGAAAATTGGAAAACTCCCCATTCTTGGGAAAGGAATAAAAGAACTGCTATTTCTTTGAGATAGATGTTTGATAGATGCTATGAAATGTTTTTACTCTTTAAGTAAAAATGGGACAAAACTAAAACTGATGAAAACTGTGATGTCTTATTCCTGGCATTGACTTTCGTTCTTTAGTAGACTGGAAAAAACATCAAGACTCAAACCAGTACCAGAAATGGTACTGACTAGGGCAAATGTCTTAGTGTTTGGTAGTTTTAACCCCAAGGCAAAAATGTTACTAAGTTGGTCTGATTTGAACTTGCATCAGCATAGAAGTCATACCTTTCTTTTTGCTATACTTTTGAGCCATCAAGCGAGGGTTGCTCTCCAGTGTAATCACCTTGAGATCTTCCACAAGTAATGTACTTTCTGGAAGAAAAAAAAAATCCACAACTTCTAAAACTCCACAAGATTTGGCAAGGACCATTATGTTTGTATTGAGTCTTTTAATCTCAAAACATAACACATGCAGTGCTGATTACATGTATTTAACACAGATTAATCACTTTTTCAAGGAATATTGTTAGATTTTTTTTTTTGTGGTCTTGATGCCTGCAGTTTAAGATAATTTTAGCTCATAATGGAATTGATGGCTATTAAATCTGCTCATGTGAGGGTTCCCTAGAGGAACAGTATATCTCTGATTGGTTTTGTAAGACAAGTGGTCTATCTTGATCCCATGACATCCATCTTTTAAGAGGGAGTTCCTCTTTAATATCTACATATGTTCCCTACTTCTGATATTTTTGCAATGAAAGCTAATTAGAGAGTTGTTTCTTTTCCTATTTTTGTTGTTTTTCTTTTTAAGTTAAACTAGGTCTGTGTTTGTTTGATGTCTATTTAGTATCATGGATAATCCTTTGGGAGAGAGAATGTGCTTTTACTCCCATTGAATCACTAAGTATAATGTCGACACTCAGGAAATAATTATTAATCAGGAAGGGAACACATTTCTTTCAAAGGACTTGGGACTGGGGTTGGTTATGGGTCTTATATTTTGTCCTCATTGCTGTCACTGAACTTTTTTTTCTCTTTGTTTTTCTTAAAACATATTCTACTATGTCTAACAATATTTTCATTCTTTGTGGTGAAAGAGTAATAAGGCCGTGGTTTTTGAGCATAAAGACTTTTAACAGTAGTATTTGGATGGACTTTCACTTACCTATCAGAGTGCCACGTCATGATTTATTACCCAAATACCATTTTAAAAGGACCATTGCTTTTGATGTTGGTTGTATAGTACGTATATTCTACTGTACAAGTTTACTTTAAAGTTAAAAATGGTATCATTTGCATGTGTGATGATACAGAGTGTCCTAATACCACTATTCATGGTAGATGATTCTATCATTGTTAATGTGGATGAGCTGAGACTTTGGAACTTCAAAGGGAATAAGGTACCTAATTAGCACTCCTGTCGAATTTATTTACACTACTTTTTGCTTTTTTGTTTGGGTAAGATTTTTGGATAATTTGCCATATTTATAAATAGTCATCAGTAATGCTGTTAGAGTTACATAATCATCAGTTTCTCAGGAAAATTTTGAGATTCCCTCCATTGAGAATCCTTTTGTTCCTGAAACTTTCTAATGTTTATAAAATTTTCCTGTGTTTTTGAGGAAGAGAGACTCAGAAGTTTTCCAAGGAAGATATTTAAGTTATTGGAAAAATATAATTGGTTGGTAACTGCTAAGTTACCAACTTATTCCTAGATTTCTTATTTTTTTCTGTCTGCTTAATTAATGAGTTGTCTTTCCTTATAACTTCAGCTTTTCTTGCCATAGCTCTTCAGCTCCAAGAGAAGTGCATGGCATTAAATGTTTGGCTTCTTTTCCCAATGTGCAAATTCTTTCATTATGTTCTAGTTCAAGTTTCTTGCAGATGGAACTTAATTTACTTTACCTTCTCTGTCAGACAGTTCATCCAGTTCATAAGCCACTGAATATCTAATGGAGTGGCTGCATTGAGCATAGGTTCTTACTAATAGATCAGTCAGAAGAATCTATGCAGTGGGTCGGGGGAGATAGGGAATGACAGTAAACAAAGTGAGGTTGATATTTCTTAGCAGGGACTGTGAATTGAACATTTCTTTTCAGAAAAGGTGAGAGCAGGCCAAGCACCCAATAGCTGTAATCTATGCAATTTTAAAATATTTTGAGTACAGATAATCTCACCGGATGATGTGTTATTCTTGGGAACAGAAGCAGATAAATTCAAAGATTGCAAACTCATGTCTCAGATACATTCACTATTGAGAGAAAAGAATGAAACCATAATTTTTGCTGTGTTTTATAACTTAGGTGTTCTGTCTTGGGCAGATCTTATAAGGATAATAAGGTTAGTGATTGTGTGTAGAAGAATGTTCTTTCTCTTTAGACTCTGTTAATAGTGGCACACAATTTCTTTGCCTCTGCCAGTACCATAGGTGGCAAGGGCCCAGGTAGTTTCTTGAACACTATGGTTTAAGTACACAAAGACTGGTGCCAATAGTTAGGTTTAATGGCACAGAGGAGTAGGTGTTTATTGATTGTTTGAACAACCAGTGCCCTTAGCTGGTTGTTGGTGGAATCCATAGCATGTGCAGAGAAGCAGCAGAAAAGTGGTCTACCTATTGAGTTATGTGCTCACACTCTTGTTTCATTCTTGCTGACAATAAATAAAATGATCTCAACTTGTCACTAAGGAGATTAAGTTCTTCAGAATAGGAAGTGACCTATTTTAGAGGAAATACTACAATCCAGGTGTTCCTGGTTAACCTCCCAGTGTCCCTTGATAATTTTGCTAAATAGATGCTCTTCAGTTTGTAGTTATCTGTGCTAGGAGTTCATCCTACCCAGGGAACACAGTTAAGCTCTCTGTTGATGAGGGAGGGATACACAAGCCTTTTTCTATTCTCTGCTCAGCAAGGCTTGTGTGTATATGTGTACACGTGTGCTTGATGTAACTTATTCTTCAGTATGTATTATATACATCTGAAAAATTTATTTGTAGACAAAAAATAGGTATTTGATTTTATGTCTTCATCATTCATCTTATGAGATAGTGCATTCCAGCACATTATATGACATCTGTTTTTCCTTCCTGTTTGTATTCCTGTTCCTGATTATATTCTGTTGCCTCCCACTCTTAAATTTTATCTTAATACTTTATTTTATAATCTTAACACATTTGTAGATGTTTCTAAAATTATTTGTTTTAAATATTTTTTTTAAGGTGAAAAAAATGTCATCTCATTTGGGAGATTTCTATAAGCTTGCCCTCACTTTATTCCCTGGTCCAGAGAGAACTAGTCTTACTTATGCTAACACTCAATTTCATACCTACTGCTATGGTTGCATTTATAAGACTGAATGGTAAGCACTCTACAATGACTTCTCAAAATTTTTATTACATTTTTTGGGTATGTTTTTCCCCACTACAATCCTTTATACTCCCGTGTACCTTTCCCCCTCCCGTCTCTTAATGTCTTTTTCTTTGCCATGTTTATTAGTGTCCACTAATTTTTGTGTTTTACATTGTAAAATAATCTGCTATGTAAATGTCCAGTATTATCACTGTGACTTGCTTTACTACACATTATTCCCTCGAACTCCTTCCCTTTTGCTGTAAATATTGACTTTTATCTTTATTACTGAATAGTGTTCCTTGGTTTGGATATAGCGCATCTTTTTAATCTAATCATCTATTGATGAGAATTTAGGCTACTTCCACATCTAGCCACTATAAACTGTGCTTCAATAAACGTTGTGTCAATGATTTTATGGTCTTTGGATAATGCCCTAGAGTGAGCTGGCTGGATCATATGGTTTTTCCAATTTTAGTTTATTAAAATAAATCCATATTTATTAAGATAAATAATACACAAATTTACATTCTCACCAACAGTACTATAGAGTTCTTTTTCTACACCCTCTTCAACACTTGTTGTTAGGGTTCTAATTAATATGTGCCACTCTCAAAGATATGAGATGGTATCTCATTGTGGTTTTAACATGCATCTCCCTTACTGGAAATGATAATGAACATTTTTTGTAAGTTTTGCAATTTTTTTATGAATAGAATCATACAGGTAATTTCCTGTGACTTGCTTTTTGCATGAAGTGTCTACCATTTCTGCTGTTGGATATGTTTGTAGTTTTTCTTCTTGTTGTATTGTATTAGTATATGACAGACTATTGAATTCTTTCTAGTTTTTTTTGAATTCAAAGCAAACTTTTTCAGTAATGGAAGTCTGTGATTACTACATATATGGTATGTAAGAACCTACCAAGAGGACTTCAGCTCAATGATAGCTTATACTTCTGTATCTCTAAGTTAGCTGGGGCTCTGCTGATCTTGGAAGGATGCAGACATTCACTGCAGGTGTACTTTGTTTGGACAGCTTCCCTTCATTACTTTTTTTTTTTTAAGATTTATTTATTTATTTATACAAGCACTCGGTACAGTCAGAAGCGCGGGAGGGTGAGAGAATTCACCAGAGGCAGAGCGGGGAGCAGAGCAGGCAGAAGGACCGAAGTACACTGCTGAGGGGAGCAGCGGGCAGCAGGAGAGGTCTGCGCGCCATGTGGGACCCTCCTCCTGGTGGCTGGGGAGCAGCCGGGGATCGAACCGGCACTGCAGAGGCTGCAGGCAGCTTTGCAACCCAGCGCTCAACCGCTGCGCCACCGGGGAGGCCCGCCCTCCATTCTTTTTTATCCTCTTTTGACCAACCATCTATCCAGGCATGTCCTTCTCATTATGGAAGAGGTACACACAAACTTCTTAAAGGCTAGATTTGCTATTGGTGTTCTGTAATTTCTGCTGCATTCTGTTGGGTATGGCAAATCACACAAACTTGCAGTCAACTAACTTTCCCCATTCCCTGCTTTACTTACCACTGTTGATCTGTTTTCTGTCTGCATAGATTCCCCTTTTTTAGAATGTCATATAAATGGATTCATAGATATGTAATTTTTTTGTGTCTGGCTTCTTACAATCAAGTCTGATGATTTGCGATTCATCCCTACTGTTGCATATAGCAGTCCTTCCTTCATTTCACTTGAGTGATGAAAACCTTACTTTTGTATTCATTTTAATAATCTAGTGTTTAGGCAAATTTAATTCCCAATCTCCAGTTTATGACTTGTGGAGAGAACTGGAGAAAAGACACAAAGTACTACATAGTAGTGTAAAGAATGTGCCACCAGGAGGCTCTTGGAAAGTTGTTTGGGTAATGTGGGAAAATAATGTTAACACTATATTTTTTTGTGAATGAAGGCTTTGAGATAATGTCTGATGAAGGTCATATTGTTACCTTTTTTAATGGTTATGCTGAGCTCAGTTTAAATTTTGTGCACTTTATAATGTATTAATTAAAAAAGAATGTAGAGTAATCTTAGGAGATCATTACTGTTTCTATTTAGTTCCCAAAGTCTGTGAACATAGTTCCCTTACCGCTAAGATATCATTGTATTACATTTGCTTATATGGTTTTCCTCTATTTTCACTCATTCTCAGTGCTTAGATTTTTGCCTGGCAAATTTCTCATAAATACATTCTTTGTAAATAGCTTTGTTTCACATTTCTATTACAAGTTTTGGGCCTATATTTCTAATTGTCCATGAGTGTTTCATTAGATGTCACACAGGTAGCTTAAATCAGATTGATGCCATTAGCCTCATCAACAGACTTGCTTTTCTCCTTGCATCTTCCAACCCGGGTAATAATATCTCCAATCCTGTTGACACTGAAAAAACATCTGGCCCTGGGCCATCCCTTCTCTATGTTTCTTGGACTCATTTCACATTCTTATGATCTCTTGTTAGATTATGGCCTCATGTCCATTCTTTCTGCATAAATTTAAAGACTCCTTATTGCTGATAGAGACTTTTAGTTTTTCCCTCAGTTCTTTTATGCCTTGAAGTTAGATAAATCCTATATAACATGTCTACTAAATCTATTTTGGGAAAACATCTTAATTCTTTCTTTATTGAACATAGAGAAGAGAGTAAAACTTTTGAGTGAAGTTCTTTGTTTTTAAGTTATCAGAATGTTCTTGAAGGTAAGCAGAAATGGCTAAAAATGCAGTTTAGAATAAATAACATTTTCCATTTTGCTTTTCATTTGTAATTATCTGGATTCAATATGAAACATCTTCTAAAAAGATTTAATGATAGATACATATAGTTTTTGCCTCTAAATTCATAATAGGTTTTATTTGGGTAGGGCTGGCAAAATGTGATTAAACTGATAATTTATTTTCAACCAACACACATCTTTGAAAGCTCTTTGTGAAAGTAATTTCTTTGTAAACTCATTAAAGATTTGTATGTAGCATAATCTATTCATTAGCCAGGTCATTTGTACTTTGTTTCCTGAAAAATGAAGTTTTCATATGTATTAACAGTCTTATATGGGCTTAGTCTAAGATGATCTATTTACTTATAATATGATCTGATATATTACAAGAACAAAGCTTCTTGGATAACTGTCTCTCATGCAATTCTAAAATACATTGCATAAGTCAAACAATGTAAATGTATGCAAAATGCCTCAAGTTTGATTTTTCAGATGATAAATGGAATGCAGGTGTTCATTGTTTACTTAATTGTAAGATAGCTTATTTTGTATCTACTTGAAACATTCTGAGTATGGATCTATAACTGCAGAGTGAGAAACCTGTGCATGCATGCCTTTGATTTTGTTTTTCTCTAATATATATATTGTTCTTTGTTGGGCAAACTTCCCAGGCTGCCTTGCAGAAATAATACTGTGAATGAAGTTAAGATTGAAAGAATATGTAATCAGATTATTTGTAGCCATGGACCATTACATGATTACCATAAAACACTGGTTCCCAACTCCTTTTTGTTATAAAAGTTCTGAGACTTGTGGAATCCATTCCCAGAAAAATAATCGCATTATACATAAAATATTTATTTAGAGGTTTTTCAATCCCTCTGGGTCTTATTCATTTACTTCATGTTAACAACTCTTCTATATTTTCAGACATTGTTTATGGGAATATAAATTGAAACCACCTTTATGGAAGACAGTTTGGAATATTTCTCTAATTAGGATGCACATACTTCTGTTTTTGCATAAAGATAAGCGACTGAACATTTATCTAATTCTCACTACTCAAACCTCATTAAAGCTACTAGGAAGGGATTAAATGCAACATATACCCTTAAGAGTAAAAAGAATAGTATCAGTGGCAAGTCAAACATTCAAATAGCTGGAAAGCAGATGATGAGTGGTAAGTGACTTAATAAATTTGAGAAGGCTGAATTATGGGTGAATTGTAGGGAAAGCTAAGAATTAAAGTTGTCTTCTTTAGATTTTCCCAAAGTCTAGGACCTGAGAGTGCTAGGTACCTCTGGAATTGAGAGGAGGGGGCAAATGAGGGTTTGCTGAAGAATATTTAAGAAGCAGTTCCATCTCTAAATCACCTCCCCTGCTATGACATTTCCCTGCCCCTGCCCCATAGAGGCAGGTAGAACTGAAGTAGTGTTCCCTGGTTGGGAAAAACAGTGGGTGCAGTGAAGAACCTGACTACCTTACTAAAAAAAAATAGTGACTTAACAAACCTTGTGTGTACTAACTGCCAAGTGAGGAAGCCCCCGTTTTCCACTCAGCAGCCAGTATCCTGGTAGGTTGGCTTTCTTCCTGGCTGGGGGATAGGAAGAGCTTTGTTTGGGGTATCTGTCTAGTCTCAGAAAAAGTCCTAAAAAATGCAAACTTTCGAGATTCCCTAGTTAACAAACCCTCATCACTCTAACTGAAGCTCAGCATTCACAAATCCCACCCCTGCACTTATTGCTTAATGGCATTTTAATCTTCTGTTCTTAAATGTAAACTGACTACAAGTGTGACCATTCTATCTTAAAAATCTACTTATTATGGAAAGATAGAGCCCCAAACAGAAGAGTAATTATTGAGGAAGCAGCCCTTAGTAGGGAAAAGAAAACTTTAAAAAAATTAATAATGCCATTAGAAGTAAAAAAGTACTGTAATGAAACAAAATCTGGATGCTAGAGAATGTTAAGAGAAAAAAAAAAAGAATAGGGATTAAAAATAAATGAAAGGAATTCTCCAAAGGACAAAAAGATGAGCTATAGGAAAGAAAAGAAAAAATCCAATCAGAGAGAACCATATTTAGTAACATTTTTTTTTCCAAAAGAAAAAGTAGAGGGAAGGGAATAATTAAAAAAAAATTAACAAGAAGTATTTCAAAATTTTATTTTTCCTTTCTCAGAAAGCTGTTAGGGGCATTTGTTCCACAAAAATGAGGGAATCAATCAAGAAAGATTATATGAGGTCCATGAGATAGGAGATTCATGATGTAGAGAGATGAAGGGTATTCCCCAGATGATGACTGCAGGAGATTTAAGAAGTGAGAAAGGTCAGAATAACTAAAAGGTGACATTTTCAGCAATATAAAATTGAAATGTCTTATATTGAAAATAGATCTAGACAAAGAGCTGTGCTGTTGAATGAGTCATAAGTATATAGAAAACTAAACATACAACAAAAGACAGATTTTAATTCCTGAGAAAACAAAGACTTGAGCAGGAAAGGATTATAGTAATATGTGACATAGCTAGGAGTAGTGTTTACATTGTCAGTGCTGTCAACACTCAGTGTCGATCGAACCTAAATGACAATACTGAAGGGTTAGGGAATAGAGAAGTGTTAGTTATATTCCACTGAGGTTGGGAGGAGAATGGAAGGTTCTTTCATAGATGGTGGGCAACTCAGAAAATCAAGAAGCAGCATAATAAGTATGTTATTTGAGAGATTAAATGATGTGAGGATAGGTAATAAATAATGGTAGGTGATAGGTAAATTGTTTGGTTCTTATTCTTTAGTCCTATTGTACAGTATTCTGCTTTCTCACCTTTGCCACAACCTCCTGGTGAGTAAAGTAGATTTCCCTGCTCATTGATTTGGGATTTGGCCTCCTAACTTGCTTTGAGATTTTAGCAGTTGTGATTTTGATGTGCAAGTGCTGTTGGTTTTATCCTCTTGTGCTTCTACTACTGCTATAGGAAGACATACTCTCCTTGCTGCCTTTCCAATTGGGCTGTAGAGTGTGAGTTCCTACAGTCTTCATTTTGAACAGTCGTCAGACATCCTATGTGAGGGAGAAATGATATTATTGCTAAGTGCCACTGAGGGTGTGTGGATTTGGTATGCAGAAATATTTGACTGTTATATATAGATACAAATAATTAAACAGTCCACTAAAAGAAAGAAAGTTACTTTTAAGAAAGACTTAATGGGCTAAAGAGGGTGAGGGTAAACTTTTTCATAATGCATTTTGAAAGGATATTTTGTTGTTTAAACTGTATTTGTATATATACATAAAATATGCATTAAAAATAAGAATACAAGAAAGCAGGTTTTGTGATTTATAGTTGGGTTTTATATAAGGAGAACTAGTGGATAAATTAGAGGTCAAGGTACTTGGGCTGTTGATAATAAAGTTCTTCATACTTTCAATCATAGTCTCCTGGGAGATCAGGGCAACTTAAGAAAATAAAGGTTTTCTAAACAAGAGCAAATGCAGGTTTCACAGGGTTGAAAGCCTCAGTGAGGTAGAAGGGGAGATTTAATGTGAGAGTAACAGAGATGATTGATAAAGTTTCTTGTTAGAGCCTGAGTTGTAGAAATGCAAAATTGAAGCAGAGGCACAGATAGAGGTGAAGTTTCTAGGTTTTGATTCTTTATCTTCAAGTAAAGACAAAGAAAGTTCAGGGAAACTGTTAGAGTATTTGAGAACTTGTGCCCTTGACCTTGAATTCAGCCAGGATCATGCCAGTAGTTGTAGCAAAGGGGAAAACTGACCTGTGTGCTTAAAATTGGAGACTCCCAGAACTAGTGAGAGATGATAGTTTTATGAAGGTTGGAGAATTTTGTGAGGTGGGATAAATTTTGGAAGGGTACAGATGGTTTTGTATAGAAAAAGAACAATGAGATTCTGCAATGTTAACCCTGCCTTCTTGCCCTGTAGTAAGCGGTGATGGTAAAAGGAGTAGATAACCAGTCAGGAATAATGGTAGACAACAATTACTATTCCTTTAAATAAATCTAGGAGGTGACGAACATTCTGGGTAATGAGTTTGAGTTTACTGTTGCATAAGAGAGAAGATCGTGCACTAGAAAGGATGAGCGAGGTTAGCTACAGGGTGATGCCCATGGGTTGAATAGTATGGGGTGTGTGTTATCTATTGTATTTACTTTAACATTGAACAGTTACAACCTTACTGCTGCAAAGAAAGAAAAAAAAAAAACAACCCAGAAAAGCATCATATACACAATAAGACATCATTTGTGTGTAATTTACAGAACTTTTTTCAAAATGGGTAGAGAATTTTCTTCATTCTAATAGTCACAATTGTGAGATATTAGTTATACATTAAACCCATTTTTTCCATTTTAGTCTTTATTCTTCCAATTTCACTGCTAATTTTTCTCTCATTTCATTAAATGGAAACTTGGTGTTCAGAGAAAGTAAAAGGAAAGATGTTAAACCTCATAATAACTATACCCAATATTCCTGTGGAGAAAATAAAACTCTACAGTCCTCTCATTGAATAGTACTGAGTAGCTTCTCGCTACTTTTTAAACCCCATTTGGTATGGTTAAATATTTAAAGTAACCAGTATTTACCTAGACTTTATCAAAGAAGAGCCTTAAAGTATATTTCATACTCTTCATATAACTATTATGTTCTTTTAAGTAACTCTTATTTTCCATTTCTGAAAATGAAAAAAATGAGGAATAGATTAATTAACTTATCCACAGTAAACTCAACACCATCAATCAACTGTATAATATTGACATTGGTCAACTACTTCATGCAGCAATACCAGAATACACATTTCTTTGAGGTTACATGAGACATTTATGAAAACAGATCACATTCTGGGCCATAAAACATACCTAAACAAATTTAAAGCAATAGAAATCATATAACTTTTGCTATCAGAGCACAATTAAACTAGAGATCAGTAACAAAAAGATAGATGGAAAATCCTGAAATGCTTGGAGATTAAACAATATCCTTCTTAATAACACAGCCATCACATAATCTCAAGAAAAAATAAACATTTTGAGCTAAATACAAAAGAAAATACTATTGATTAAAATTTGGTGATTCAACAAAGCCATGCTTGAAGGGAAATATGTAGCATTGAAATATATTTACATTAGAAAAGAAGAAAGATCTAGTGATTAAACTTTTATGTGGGGAGATTAGAAAAAGAGAAAAAGATCATAAAATTTATAATCCATGCTAAGAAAAAAGGAGAGAAGGTACAAATTTCCTACATTAGAAATGAAATAGGAGATATCTTTATAGATTTCGTGAACATAAAAGGACAATTGAGAAGTATTGTGAACAACCTTATGTCCACAAATTTGATGATTTAGTGAAATGTATTGCTTCCTTGAGAAACAGAATCAGCCAGAATTCATACAAGTAGGCAATCTGAATAGACCAATATAAAATAAATCGAATAATTAGTTAACTTTCCAAAATGGAAAGCAATGAACACCTATGGGTTCAGTCATGAACTCTAATAAGCATTTAGGTAAGAAATTATGCCAAGTTGCTAATCTTTTGCAGAAAATGGAACCAGAGGAAGAACTTCCTCATTCTATGAGGCTATCATTTTGCAAATACCAAAACCAGTAAAGACATTTTCAGTTTTAAAACAAAAAACAAAAAACTGCATGCTGATTATTTCTTATGAACATACATGCAAATATCCTCCAAATATTAACAAACACAATCCAATAATATATACAAAGAATTCAAGACTAAAAATTAAGTTGGATTTATTCCCGACTTTTAGTCTACTTAAAATTAAGAAACCAAATTTTTATAATACATCAACAAACAGAAGAAAAAAATCAAATGATCATTTCGTTAGATGATATATTTTGACAAAATATATCACTGTTCATGATAAAAACTCCTAGCAAACTAGGATTAATCAGAACTTGCTTGAAAATGGGTGGGAGTGCATGGGGGTGGAGTCGGGGTGCGTGGGCAGGAAGAGCACAAGAAAGGGACTATGGTGATGGACTAGGGTGCGTTGGTGGTGGGAGAATTACAGTGACCATACCTGAGGGAGAAATTACTGTTACAAAATTAACAATGATTTAAAAAAGAATACTTTATCATAATAATAGCTACCAAAACCTACAGTGCACATCACACTTTATGGTGAAATCAGGAACATCGCAACTATGACCCCTCTAGCCATTCTTTTTCACTATCACTCTGGAATTTCTAGCTAATGACTAGCACAGGTAAGTACTCTGGGAAAGACATAATAAAACTGTCTGCCTTTGCTGATGACATGATTATCTCCATAGAAAATTGACATTAGTCAACAAAAAACACCTGGAATAATAAGTGATTGTTGAAAGTGCATGGATACAAGATCAATATACTGAAGTTCATTGTTTCCCTGTATACCAGCAACAGTGAATATAATTTGAAATTTGAAACATAATACAATTTATATTAGCACCAGCCCCCTCCTTTACACTGTTCACAAAAATGAACTCAAAATGTACCACAGACATAAGTGTAAAAACAAAACTTTCATCAAACTCCTAGACTATAGCAAAGAAACCTAGCTAATGAGTGTAGAGGACTGACTTTTCAGATACAATAAAGGTATTACATATGAAAGAAATAATTGATAAATTTGACTTATTTTTTTTCTCTGCAAAAGTCTTTGAGAAGACAAGTCAAACTTGACAGGCTATCTTTGTAAAAAACATCTGATAAAGTACTATTACCCCAAATATACAAAGAACTCACTACCAGAAAATGAATAACTCAAAGACCAAATATCTTTTTTTTTTTTTTAGATTTATTTATTTATACAAGAACCAGGGTACAGGCCAGATATGCAGGAGGGTGATGAGAGGATTCACCAGAGACAGAGCAGGGAACAGAACAGGCAGACTGACGAAACCACACTGCTGAGGGGAGCAGCAGGCGAGACAGGAGAGGTCTGCTGTACCATGTGGGATTCTCAACAGCTAGCAGGGATCGAACCCATGCTGCAGAGGCTGCAGACAGCTTCACAGTGCAGCACTCAATTGCCTGCACCATCAGGGAGGCCCAGGCCAAATATCTTATAAGACAAATCAACAAAGATATACAGATGCCAACTAAGCATATGAAAAGATGGTTAACATCATTTATTATTAGAAAAATGCAAATTAAAGTGAGATACTACTCCACACCTATTCAAATGGTCAAAATTCAAGACACAACACCAAATGCTGGTAAGAGTGTGGAACAACTGGAACTCTTATCCATTGTTGTTGGGAATGCAGAATGGTACATCCACAGGAAGATAGTTTAGCAGTTTCTTATAAAACTAAACATTATTACCACATGCTTCAGCAGTCATGTTGCTTAGCATTTACCCAAATTAATTGAAAAGTTATGTCCACACAAAAATCTACATGTGAATATTTATACCAGCTTTATTTATAATTGCCCAAACTTGGAAGCAATCAAATTCCCTCAATAGATGATTGCTTACATAAACTCTGGTACATTCAGACAATGGAATATTAATTCAGTATTAGAAAGAAATGATTTATTAGTCCATGAAAAGACTATGATTCTAACTATATGACATCCTGGAAAAGGCAAAACTATGGAGAAAGTAAAAAGTTTGGAGGTTGACAGAGTTTGGGGGTGGAGAGGAGGGATGAATAGGAAGAGCACAGAATTGGTGAGGCAGCAAAAATACTCTGTATGATGGACACATGCTATTATTATATATTTGAGGTAACTCATAGTATGTAGAACAGCAGGAGTGAACCCTAATGTAAATTTTGGATTCTGGGTGATAATGTTAAATCTGGTACAAGATTTTGATAGTGGGAAAGGTTGTGCATGTGTGAGTATAGGAAGTATTTGCGAAAAAAATAGCTGTATATTCTGCTCAGTTTTTCAGTAAACCCGAACTTGTCTAAAAATATCTAATAAAAATACTCAGAATAAAAAAAAAAGAGTGCATAGGAACTAAACTTTTGTTTAGACCTTGAGTGTTTCTAGAACTCTGTAGTCTGCTCTCAAACTTCATTGATCAATAGCTTTTCTGGGAGTACAAGTTTATGTTGATAATCATTACCTTAAAAAGTATGAAGAATTGTTCTATTGCTTTTCTGATTCTCACTGTTGTTATTAAGAAGTTCCAACCACTTTGAATTCCTGCTACTTTATAAGAGACTTTTGTTGTTGCTGTTAATTGTCTTTGGTGTATTTTCATCTATTAGCTTTTATATTCCCTAAGTCCTTTTAATTTGGAAATTCATGTTCTTCATTATTGCAATTAAAAAATTATTTGGTACTCTGTCTTGTTCTTCATCCTAATTTTCTCTCTACCCCTCTCCCTTCTCAATATATTGGACTTTGTGGTCAAGTCATCTAATTATCTTACTTTTTCTCTTGGATTTCTCCTATAAATTCTTTACCTTTCTGGGATTATTAAGTATATATATATTTTAATGTCATAGTTTCTGTTTCTTCCAAAATACTTTATGACCTTAGCTTTCATGTTGGAGTCTTTCCTTGGGTTTCACTTAAATCTGTGGTTCTGCTCATTTATGTGTTGAAGGCTGATTTGATTTGGTAGGTTTTCTTGACTCTGAGCTTCACATGACTGAACTAGACTGTGTACTTGGGGACCTCTGAAACAGTGTCCTCAGGACTTCTGCCTGGGGTGAATGTTATATGACACTGTTTTGGCAACAAGTTTAGAGAATTAGTTTGTATCTCTCCTGATCAGTAATAGCACTATACATCCATGCTATATAGTAACTGTTGATAATTTGTGCAGTTACACTTTCATTATTAACCTTCTTTGACTACTAGAACCTTGCTGCTCATTTTTCTGTTTGTTATATGTGTTCTTTGTTCTTTTTCTGACTGATTCTGGATTTGGTTAGCACTTTTTTTAATCACCACAATTTAGCTCATACTTTTGTTCATTGATTGTATCAAATTATAAAATACATTTAATCACTCATCTTAAAATGTTTTCACTTCATGAACAGCCTGTCATAGGTTGCTGAGGAAGAATTTGCAAATGGATATAAATTCCTACTGTGTCTGTGGCTTGGAAAGAGTTTATGTTCTCCAAGTTGCCGCCACTCAGTCTTCAGCAATCTGTTGGTATTTTTAGCTGTTATCTTCTTAACCTTTCTGTATCCAGTGTCTGTTTCTTTTGTATTCTGCCAGATGAACTGGTGTTAGCATCCCGTTGAAAGTAGCATTAGTTTTAATGCTATTTTATGTGACCATCACTTTTTCCAGTTTTCCATATCCCAGATAAAAGCAGAAATTCATCATTAATGTTTTTTAGAAACAAAATCAGAATTTAATCTTTCATTAAACATGTATTTTTGAACTAGAAAGGTTTTATTGCAAAAAATATTAAACTACCATAAATATGTTATGTTAGATTATACAATGAATAACATTTTTTTTACAATGAACGATTACTCTTTCTGTCAAGATTGCTCATCCTCTATTTTCTGTATACATTTCTTATGTCTGAGCCTTTATTTGCCATGTTTCTCATTGACCTTGGTGATTGCAGTACTGAAGAATTCATACAATTTGGTTTAGACTATTGCCTTCTCAGTTTATACACTGAGTGGTAGGCATATAATTCTCACCCAAACACCCGAGATAAAGAGAAAATTGCTGTTCTCAGTACATACTGTATGAACACTTCTAAAGTTGCCCAGGGATGGTAGATATATTGCCTCTGCAAAGAATTGGGAAAAGAGTAATTACTAGTCATCTTTGGGATTTAATTATGAATTATAGAGAATTCTGTTCACTGTACATGTATTTCACTCACATAATACTAGACAAGACATTGTGGACATTGCTAGAAATACAAAAGGAGATTTAACAAAAACTATCTTATTTGACTATAACTGCTCTTAGTGACACTATTATAAAAAAGAAAATACATAGGAAACACATAGTTTAACAGAACAGAATATAAATTAGGACTGCTCTGGTAAGTTTGAGACTGTGTATTTGATGGCTTTGTTTTCATGGCCATTAATTTCACAAAATATAACATTTATATTTTATAGCTTCTGGTACAATAAAACAGCACTGGCCAAGGGTGCTATGTGCATATTCACGTTTATTTCTTTTTTTGCATGCTTTCTTACATAGATGTACTCTTCCCAAAATGCAAATCTGCCAGATGCCTTTTGCCTTAAATCTCTTCCTCTAGTTTTACTCCTTCTTTAAAGTGGAAGTGAGAGATCATTTCTTCTGGTAGACTTTGTCTGATGCCCTCCCACAGAATTAAGTATTTTGTTCCTCTTATTACATAAAGGCCTTCTTCTGGTGCTGCATCTATGACATTCTGTTGCCAAATTATTCATTACAGAACTAGTCCCTTCTAGACTTGAGTTCTTTGAAGTCCCAGTATAAGTCTCATTTTCATATGTTGTTACTTAGTGGAGAGCTCGGACATTATAGGTACTTGGATTTTATTCAGCTAAATTATATTATGTTGATCATTTTGATGGTTCTGTATAATGATAAAAATGGCATTTATATTTTACCAGATCTCTGAGTGGCCTTTACATTTTTCTCACATTGAAAGGCTGAACTGTTTCTATGTTCAGAATAAAAAAATATAAACCTTTGAAAAAGGACATACTGGTATTTTAAATATTAAAAAATGTGACCTGAAAATATTTTGATATAGACAGAGAATTTGGGATTTATTGCCATACTTATTTATTAAATCACGTTTTTCTATGGTAATCTTTAGCCATTCCTTCAGGCATTTTAGAAATACTTTTTGAAAGGTAGCTTTGAGCAATGAAAAGAAAGTATTAACCTGACACCTGAAACTATTGAGGAAGTTCAAAACTGATGTTTGCAACATTTCTACCTTATATTTGTTTTGCTTGGGTTTTAGGGCACTGGACAATCATTTATAACCTCATTAATCAGTAGGCAATTTCTTTTGTATATGTAATTGACTATGAAATGAAAGATTTAGTTTTATTTAAAATTAAATTTTAGTCTGTTATTTTTTCTCCCCTACCCAGTGCAGTGACTATGACTTGGAATTTGGAACTGAGTGTTTGCAACTGGCCCTAAAATACTGTCACACTAAAGCCAAACTTGTGGAAGGATCACCAGACCTGTGGAAGGTAAGGGAGTTGGTATTTGGCTCTAGTCTTTTCTGTTTTTGTCATTCCTAGGGACATTCTGTAAATAGAAATATTTTGCATATTCTTAAGAAGATGGAAAAGTAATCTATAAATAATTGTTTTCATATGAAACAATATGTCCAGGAGAAAGGTAGGGGTGTATGTGTGGGCGTGTGAGTGTGTCTGCATGCATTAAAAGTGTTGAGTCTCACTGCATTTTCTGAGTCTTCAGAAAATGATATTTGTATTCCCCAGTTTCATGAAAATTTTCTTTGAGATAATTTTTCTATATAAGCTCCATGTAAGCTATAAGATTGTTCTATTTACATTTGCGGGGATTCTTTCTATATACTTACACTCTCTAAAAAGGATCCTTATACTTATCCTGATAGTAAACTGGATGGAAGATACATTCTGCTTCCCATAATAGCAACATTTCATTCTAGGCCTTGGAATGAATTTACCTGGCTTGAGTAATATCTGCCACAGTTCTGACCCATGGGTTAGGTGGCTGGGTAAGGTTTCCCCCATAAAGAATTGTTTTTCTGTGTCAAAAAAAGGCCCAAATCTTCTAGTGGCAATTTTTTTTTTTTTTTTGAGGGAATGGAGTGGTTTTGGCATTATCATGGTACTGCTTACTGTTGAGACGTAGGATGTTTTGGAGTTTGATGCTCTCTTGTTTCATTAGGGAGAAATGTGTTGAACAGTATGCTACTTCATGATTTTGAAGTAAGTATTGCTGCTTTTGAGATAATGGATGTAATATTTTTAAAGCATCCACCTGAATATGATTAGTAAAGATCCATCGTAATTATAAAATTACATGAATATAGAAACATATCTTCTCATTGATTGCAAAACAAAAAAGAAAGCCATGAATTGATTAGGTATTTTTTTAGAGCAATATGACGAGCCTTGCTGCATGCTAAGATGTTCTCAGAATATACTTGCTGAATTTTAAGATTCCAGATATTGACATGCCTTGGATTATTGCCTGGTAGAGAAGATTCATACCAAATTGCTCATTAATGGACATCCAAGTGTCACCAACCCAGAAAGAAAGCACTGTAATCATTTTGTTTATCATTTTCTATGTATGGCTCAGATGGTGTTACATAAAATAACTGTGGAGTTTTGGTAGTTAACCAATTGCATGTTTTGTTAAAGATCCTTACTCAGATCTCACTAGACTTCCCTTTGATTATCTGCTAGACTTAATTTGAAGACTCAGTTAAAAATAAAAAATAAAAGAAAACTCCGAGATGTTGTATTATTTCTCATATATCAGTGCTCTCTGGTGTCATTGTTACATCTTCAGATGTGTTGTGTTATTATTTACCTCTTGTGGATATTCTGAACCTTCAACCAAGTTATGAGAACACTGAATCCTAATCACTAGACCACCAGGGAGCATCATCCTTTGTTGAACTTGAAGAGCACCCTGACGTCTACAGATGAAAGAGAAGCTGCATATTGTTCTTTGAATTTTCCACTCCATCTTCATGAGTTCATTTCAGTGTTTTGTTCTTTTTTTTTTTTTAAATTCTCATATTTCACTGCTTCCTTTAACAACACAGTGTTAGTTCTCAGATACTTCTTGGCATTTTGCTTCCCTTTAAAGTGAGACAAATGCCAGGGCACTGAGACTGTGATTGGCCTTTCCAAAGTGCTTCTCTTTGTTCTCTTGGTGACTCACGTCAAACATTCATGCTATTGTAGTTTGAGCTGTGTACCTATCCTTGCTCTCTGCCAAAGGTATGCTCAAGTCCTAACTGCTTGCACCTGTGAATGTCATCTTTTCATTATATGAAAAGACTTTGCAGACCTAATGAAGTTAAAAATGAGGTCTTATTAGCATAGGGTTGCCCCGTATCAGTATCTGAGAACTGAAGAGATATACAGATAAAAGGAAAATGCCAAAAAAGGGAAAATACCAATGACAATGCAGGCAGAATTGGGGTGAAGTTACTTACAAGCAAAGAAAAACCAAGATAGCTAGCAACCACAAGGAACTTCAGAAGAGGCTGGAAAGAATTCTTCCCTAAATGCTTCAGAGGGAGCTTGGTCTTGCCAACACCTGGATTTTAGACTTTTAGCCCCCAGGAGTGTGAAGCAGTAAATTTCTGTTGTGTTTTTTTTTTTTTTCACCCTCCTCCCCCCTTTTTAATAGCCAAGTAGTGTTCCATTGTGTATGTATACCTCATTTTCTTGACATTCGCCCCTTGCATGATGTATGATGTGCAAATATCTCTTCCCATATAGGGTGTCTTTTATTTCTAATGGTAGTTTCTTTTGATGTGTAGTTTTTTCAACTTCAATGTAGTACCATTTTTTTTTGTTTGTTTCAATTTCCACTACTTTGATGTCAAGTCCCCATTGACATCTTTAAATTTAATGTCTCAAATTGTCCTGCCAATGTTTTTTCCTTTGTATTTTATGGTCTGGAGACTTAGATTCAAGTCTTTAATCCATTTTCAATATTTTTTGTGTGTTTGGTATGAGATAGTGGTCTAACTTCATTCTTTTGTATATGGCTATCCAGTTTTCCCAGCACCATTTTTGAGAGGCTTTCATTTCTCCAATGTATTCTTTGGACTTCTTTGTCTTTATCTACTCTCCATATCAATGTGGGCTTATTAGTAGGCTCTTGATTCTATTCTGTTGATCTGTGTATCTATTTTTATTCTAATACCACCTACTTTGATTACTGAAGCTTTGTAATATACTTTGATGTCTTGGGTGTGATACTTCTGCTCTTATATTTTTTTGTGTGTCAGGATTGCTCTGGCTATTTGGAGTCTTTTATGGCTCCATATAAATTTAAGTCATTTTTGTTGCAATTTTTTGAATAATGCCATTGAAACTTTTTTTTTAAAGATTTATTTATTTATTTATACAAGCGCTGGGTACAGTCAGAAGCGTGGGAGGGTGAGGAAATTTACCAGAGCCAGAGCGGGGAACAGAATAGGCAGACTGACGAAATACACTGCTGAGGGGAGCAGCGGGCGTGGCAGGAGAGGTCTGTCGCGCCATGTGGGACCCTTGCCGGCGGCCGGGGATTGAACCGGCACTGCAGATGCTGTGGGCAGCTTTGCAGCCCAGTGCTCTACCGCTGCGCCACCTGGGGAGGCCCCCATTGAAACTTTGATGGGGAGTGCAATGATTTTATTACTTTAGGCAAGAGGGTTATTTTAACAATATTAATTCTGATCCATGAGCATGAATATCATTTTATTTCCTTGTTTCATCTAATTCCTTTAGCAACATGCAGTAGTTTTCATTAAATAGGTCTTTCACCTCCTTCATTAGGTTTATTCCTCGGTATTTATTTCATTTTGTTACTAAATTAAATGGGATAGTTTCCTTGATTTCTTTCTCTCCTATTATAGTTCATTGTTTTCATATAAGAATGTGACTTTTTTTGTGTATTTATTGTGTAGCCTACTTTACTGATTTATTGTTCCTAATATTTTTAGTGGACTCTTTGGGGTTTTATTGTGTATATTTTCATGTCATCTGCAAATATTGAAAAAGTTGTGCTTTTCCTATTTGATTTCTTTGTACTGATATAACATTCCCTTGCCTAATTGCTCCTACTAAGACTTCCAATACTTTGTTGAATAGTAGTGTTGAAAGTGAACATCGTTATCTTGTACGTGATCTTAGAGGAAAATATTGCAGTTTTCACCATTGAGTATGATGTTAGCTGTCTGACACATATGGCCTTTATTACATTGAAGTATGTTCCTTCTATCCCCAATTTTTGAGAGTTTTTATTGTAAATGGATTTTGAATCATATCAAATGGTTTCTCTTTATTGGCTTATAGGATCATATGATTTTTATCTTTACTTTTGTTGATAAGGTGAATGACATTGATTCATTTACAGATGTTGGCACAACTGTGTGTTCCTGTAGTAAGTCCCATTTGGTCAAGATATATTGTTTAATTTGGTTTGCTAAGATTTTGTTGAGGATTTTTATATTAGTATTCATCAGGGATATTGATCTGTTGTGTTATTTTTTGGAATGTCCTTGCCTGCATTTGTGTTGTCCTCATAAAATGTTTGTAGGTATTCCCTCTTCCTTAATTTTTTGAAACATTTTGAGAAGGTTGGTAATAGTTTATTTTATCTTTGCAGGTTTGGTAGAACTCATTGGTAAAACCATCTAGTCCTGGGTATTTGATTTTTTGAAAATGTGATCATTATTTAAATTTTCTTTGCTTGTAGTTGTAATTGTTCTGGTAAGTTTTTTAATGTCTTCCTGATTCAGTCTTGGGAGGTCAGCTAAGAACTTGTCCATTTATTCTCGGTTATCCAATTCATTGGATAAGATATACATTCTTGGTGGTGCAAGGGGTAAGTCTCAGCACTATGAAGCTATCAGCAGCCACTGCAGCATGAGTTCAATCTCTAGCCGGGGATCTAACCCACAGGGCAGGGCATGCCTCTCCTATCTCTTCTGCTGCTCCCCTCAGCAGTGTATTTCAGTAGATCTACCTGTTCTGCTCCCCACTCTGTCTCTGGTGAATCCTCTCACCCCCTCCTCCCCTCCGCTCCTCTGGCCTACAACTCAGTTCTAGTATGCATAAATAAACAAAATAAATCTTTTAAAAAAGATGTACATTGTAGTCCCATGTAATTCTCTTCATTCTGAATTGTCTGTTGCAATTTATCTTTCATTTATGAATCTGTTTATTAGCATTTCCTCTCTTTTTATTTGTTTGTCTATTTTCTTTTCAAAGAACTAGCTTTTGGGTTCATTGACCTCTTGGACGGTTTTTGATTTCTACTTTATTTTTGCTCTTGTATTATTTTCTTCCTTCTGATGTCTTTTGGTTTTGTTTGTTTTTCTTTTTCTAGTTCCTTAAGGTGCAGGGGTAGACTATTTGAGATCTTTCTTTCTTGAATAGGTTTTTGTTTCCATATACTTGCCCTCTTAAGACTGCTTTTGCTCAGCTCAGTAGGTTCTTGTAGCACAAATCTTCATCTTGGTTTATCTCCAGGTAATTTTTCATTTCCTCACACTCCCAGGGGTTTTTGAATAGTCTTTTATTTATTTTCACATAATTGAGGTTTTTCCCACTTTCTTTATGTGATTGCTTTCTAATTTGATACCATTTTGATCAGAGAAGATACTTGATGTGATTTCATTATTCATGAATTTATTCACAGTTGTTTTGTGATGCAACATGTGATCTATCCTGGAGAATGCCCCATGTGCACTTAAGAAGAATGTATACTTAACTTTCTTGGGGTGCAATGTCTAATGTCTATTAAACCTATGTAGTCTGATTTCTCACTTAGGCGGTTACTTTTGATTTTCTTTGGTTGATTTTTCTGTTAATGAAAGTGGGATATTGAAGTCTCCAACTACTATTTTGTTACTTCAAATGTCTGTTTTTATATTGTTAATAGTTGCATTATATATTTTGATCATCCTTTGTGTGTTGCATATGTATTTGCGAGTGTTATGTCCTCCTGAGGTATTGTCCTCATAATCATCATATAGATTCAGTCTGTTTCTTTTCCTTTTGTAGCTGTATGTCTGTTTTATTTGATATAAGTATGGCTTTGCCTGGATACAGACCCAACTCTGCTTTCTGTATGCTGGAAGTGACCACCCGTAGGTAGTAGTGGTCCTAAGGAGTGGTCAAAGGGTAATTCAGGCCAGTGAATTATCTTTGTTCTTTTTACTGTGGACCCAGCCTAACTTGTGGGGTGTACTCCAGATCCTCTGCACAAGTTTCCCAACAGCCAAACGTGTGAGTACTACACCATTAAGCTCTCCCCTCTCCAGGGCTCCTTGCTGAGCTGCCAGCCCCATTCTTGAATCCTCTTTCCCAAACCACAACATCCTACCTTTTCTTTCCACCTACATCCTGTCCTATGAAGTGTGATTGTCTGATGTCCAAGGGATGTTCTTGTATCACTTGAATCCACGGGACTCTCTGGGTATAGTATCCTTCTAAATATTAGATAATCTTGGAAACAAAAAAGGAGCCACTTATTTCACCATCTTGATCTTTTTCCTATTTAATCTCTTTTGATGACATTGTATGACTTGTTTGTCTTTAATATAGGACTCTAATTAAGTTTTGTGCTCATTTTTTATATGAATAAAGAGTATTTCATTTGCTGTTCAGATAAAAGCAATGGGATGTATACTTTGAAATTAATGTTCTGATTCTATATTAATTCCAAAGATGCTGCCATTTAAAAAAATACAGCTCTAAAATAAAATATTTATTACAATTCTTCTAAAACTGTTAGTGTGCTCAGATATCTGGGCCAATTACCTGGAACATGGTTCAGAAATCTGAAGGAGTAATGACACATTTGGACATAATGAAGAAAACTTTCACTACTGTACAACAAGGGAGTAAAGCAAAGGAGAGGTATTCAATATGGAGCAGAATCCTTTTTTTTAAATATTTATTTATTATATGCATACAAGAACTGGGGTACATGCCAGAGATGTGGAGGGTGAGAGGATTCACCAGAGACAGAATGGGGAGCAGAACAGGCAGTCTGACTGAAAACACTGCTGAGGGGAGCAGCGGGCACATCAGGAGAGGTCTGCTGCGCCATGTGGGTATCTCCCTGCCTGGCTGGGGATCAAACTCGTGTTGCAGAGGCTGCAAAAGCTTGACAGTGCTTAACTCCTTGTGCCACCAGGGAGGTCCAGAGCAGAATTCTTTCCCCTGCCTCTTAGAAGTCAGGAGTTTCATTCCAGTAATGGTGTAAAGGGTGAGTACAAATTTCTCAGGACTTATGCAAGGTAGAGGACATATCTAGCAATTACCAAGAGCAGAAGGGCATACCATTTATTTCTGTGAATAGGCATTGGCTCTCATGCTTTCCCTGAGTGGCTATGCTTTGGCATGCCTTAGTGAACATAGTCTTAAATGGATGAAATTTTATCTAGTCTACACATCAGAACTTCACTTCCTTTAATTTGTATCATATTTTGTCCCAATATACTTAAATTCTTTGTTGCTTACTACACTATACAGATCTAATTGAACAGACTTCTTGTTTCTAAATGTTAAAATCATTCTCAAGGCATAATAAAAGATTTACAACCAGTTGGTGAGGAAATACAACAATTATGTTACATTGTCTGAAAGTGGTTCTTTTGGAGGAGTGTCTAGTCTGCAGTGTTTGATTCATCACACTATTAGTGGAATGTCTGGCTTTTAAGAATTCCTTTTGATCGAAGCTATATATTTTTTTAAATCCAAGTAGTCTAGCATCTTTGTTAAAAAGAAAAGAATCAAAATAGTCTCTTTTTAATATTAAAAATAAAACGTGGTGACATTTCTTTTTAGAGGTTTTCATCTAATTATCCAATCTAGTGAAAAAAAAATTTCTAGATGGAAATATTTGATGAAATGAAGATGAAAATAATAAACTATTTCCCGACATCTACATTTACATCTATTAAACATTCTATTTTTTTTTGACCCAACATTGGTTTACAACACTGTGCTTGCTTTAGGAGAACAGGTTTACACCTCCTCAGATGTGTGTCACCACACTATAAACCACCATCAAAACAACCATAGTGCTTTACTATAGATCATTGCACTCCCTTCCTCCACCTCAGTAGCCTCAGTTCTGCAGTCATATTTCTAGGGATTTGTCTTGTTTTTCTTTATCCAAATAGGAGTGAAATCCTCCAGTATTTGTTTTTATCTGACTAATTTCACTTAGCATAATAGCTTATAGTTCCATCCATTTTTTTGTCATTATGGCAAGAGTTTATCTTTTTTTTTTAAATTTCTTTTTACAGTAAGTAGTGTGTTCTCTTGTGTATATGTACCCCACCACATCTTTATAATCTGTTCCCCTATCATTGGGCACTTACGTTGTTCCCTTACCTTGGCTGTTGTCAGTGGTGCTACAGTGAACATAGGAATGCATATATTCCTTTCATCTAGTATTTGCATTCTTTACTTAGATACTTGGGAGTAGAATTGATAGATCATATCATAGATGTATTTTTAGTATTTTGAGGAACCTTTATATTATTTTCCATGGGGGCTGGACCAGTATATAGTCCCACTAACAGTGTATGAGGTTTCCTTTTTCTCTACATCCTTGCCTACACACACACACACACACACACACTATATTATATATATATATATATATATATATATATATACATTATATGATCTATTCTCACAGGAGTAAATTTGTATCTCATTCTAGTTTTGAATTGCATCATCCTGATAATAGGTGATGTTGAACATTTTTTTTTCACTTTTCATTATCCATCTATATGTCTTTTTTGTAGAAGTATCTTTTTTAACCTTTCTGCTCATTTTTGATTGGGTTCTTTGTATACTTTTTATTGAGTTCTATGACTTCTTTGTAGTGTTCGGATGTCAGCCCTTTGTCAGATGTTTGATATGTAAATATTTTCTCCCATTTCATTTAACATTTTATATCATCAGCATTTAAATGTTTCTGGCTTTCTTCTAATTATTGGAGTTCCTCTTTCATTCTCTTATGAGGTGAAAGATGGGAGAACGTTATAGTTTCACTTACGGGGAGGGCCAACTAGACTTGGCTCTAAAGTCCTTTTCATTCATTATTTTGATTTTCTACCCAGAGCACTATGAAGTAGGTATGATTGACTCCTCTAAAACTCGCCTACGATAGCTGAGAATCCTAACCTAAGAGTGAGGAGATGCTATCCTACTGGTTCTCAACTTGAGGTTTCTCTTCTATGGAATTTTTAAATTAAGCACTTAGATGAAATGTTGTACAGAAGCACAGTCAAATAAAATGGAGAAAAACTAAGCCACACTAGGGTTATTGGCAGATGTGAGGCTTGGAACCTCAGCTGTGCAGAGCTCCTCCACTGGTCTTTAGGTGGCCCCTGAGTCTTTAATTAGCACAACATGGAAAACCGGTACATCAGAGGATTAAAGCTCTCTTCCATTATTACAGGGCTGATTTTTTAAAAAAGGAATTATTTTCCATAATAACGTATTGTGCAAGGTCAAAAGAAAACTACAGATGTTGCTGACAGAAGAAAATCTATTTCAAAACTGATTATTAAACTGTTTTTAAAATTAAAAATAAGGAAAGGACAACCCATATTACCGTAAAGTTTGAAAGAAAAAGAATAGTTCATCAATTCAGAATTACAACATTTTCCAGTAGTATTCTCTTTGAACTGTTAGTTTTATTTAGAAAAAAAGACTCTTTTAAAATCCAATCCTTAACAAGTTTGTCAGAAATGCTCTGTAGTTTGCTTTATTCAATGTTCATTGAAGTGTTCTTGTGTTCAATAAGGTTTTATCTAGAAAATAAAAATAAAAAAAGAACAAAAAAGACAATCTGTGTATAGGATGTTTCCACAGCCTATAGGTCCAAGTAAACCAAAAGACTGGCGTTTCCTTCTGGCTTATGGAATTAATTACTCAATATTAGTTAATATTCTTAATATTAAAATAACTTTAGGTAATAAAAACACATACCTTACTTGTAAAACTTGACTCTAATGCAAAAACCTTAAGTCTTAAAACTATGCTAGAAAAAGCATTTAATATTTGAGACTAATTTTTCTTTAACTCTATAAGCCCATCATTAAAATCTATTTGAAAATAAGAATATGTTTTCTTACAATTTTATTTTTAATTTAGAATGCAGTTTTATCCCTCAAAACATCAAATAATAAAGAATTATGGTGACTAGACATCTTCCCTTATTTTCTGTTTTAAGTTTACTGTATATAGTAAAAATTTTTATAAAACCAATTATTTTCTCATTAAATGGCAAATATTAATGAAACCTGACTTCAATACAAAGTTAACTTTGAACTTTCAAGATATAACTTTGGACTGTAATGTATAATTTTGGAATAGGATTTACCTGCCAGGATAATATCATGGCAGGGAAATTTTTGGGGAGGTAGACTGAGTCACTTGGGGTGAACAGAGTCTCTGTATAAGTAAAGTTAGGAGCTAATCTGGGGGGGAAAAGTCCCAAATTATAGTCGTGGAAAGGTACTAATTTGGTGAATATTTCTTAAAGTGGGTTTTCATGATGATACCTTGGCTCTCTCTATAAGAGCTATGTATTGTGTAAATCTTATACTCAGTTCAGAAGAAATTCCCTCTTAATGTGAAATGACCTTGTAGAATGACCTCATTTCAACTTAAAGTGCAGTTAGTGATTTTTGTTGTAAAAGTATTTCTACCTATTTCTCTTCCTTCATAAAATTTTTCTTTTAAATAATCATTCTAATACTTTAATTTGAACACTACCACAATTTCTTTGGTATAATATTTATTATGTTAATATGATTTAGGTATCTACTGACACGTAGTATCTCAGTTTGTCCAAAGATTTAGAAACAAATCTTTAGTCATTTATAGAAATTCAGTATCTTTTTTCTGTGAGTCGCTGCTGTTGTTATAATTTAGAAATTGTCAGTATTATGTGTTTATAGTTTCTCTAAAACCAAGAATTTCCTTGGGGGCATACTTTATTGCTTTCACATTCTTTCCTGCTCTGTTAAGTCTAATGAGGTTTATCTGTCCTTTAGGTGACCTACAAACGAGATTTGTTTGCAGCTGAATCGATTATTAAAGGTATGTTTGGCCTTGTGACTGTCTGTTCCTGTGTTTAAAAAATGTAAGCCAGTTCAGAGTTTCTCATGACATTCTAAGTCCCAGCAATCTCAGAATTATAAATGCCTGTAGGCCATGGAGGTCTGTGATTTGCTTTTTTTCTGAAAAATAATTACATTTTATTTTGTGTTTCCTGCTTGTGAAATATCACTTATTACAATTTATGTCACATTGGTTTTAGTTTTTATGAAGGAAATACTTTATTAATTTGGGAGAAGTAAAGGATATTGACACTAGAAATAAAATAGAAATAAAATGGATTTTAATGAATATATAAAGATACTATATTTATTTTTAGTATTAAGAGGACTGTTCCTTTAACCCCCAACACTGTCAAATTAGTACATTAGAGAGTAGTTCCCATATGTAGAGGCAGGACCACAGGGCAGGTTTTCCTAATATCCAGCAGACCGGGTAAAAGAGGAGTCAGAGTCCTAAGTGGTTTTTTGCAGGTTTTTATTGGGATTTACCAGGTACACAGCAGGCGGGGGCACTGGGGGCCGGGAGGCTGGCAGGCCTCCCTTCCCCCAGCAAGTCTTTACTCTTTCTGGGCTCTCCGGCGTTCTCTCTGCTTCTCTGCTCTTGGCTTCTCTTTCAGCTTCTGCTGGCGTCCCCGTGATGCCGCCCTTAGAAGCCCAGTCTCAGCCCAGTTGAATCCCAACTACCTATGCCCACACCCTACTCCAGGTGCCCGCCATCAGGCATGCATTCAGGACCGCAAGGATCCATCATCTATCCTGATGGCGGGAGGGCAGAAAAGCCTGATGTTTTTCCTTACCCTACACCATATGAGTGAAATTTTTTTCCTAAGGAGTGGAGAAATTAGACTGGATGGTTATTTAATTCTTTTTATTTCTCACAAAGACTGCATTTTTTTCTCATTTTAGATATTACACGTGATAATCCCTTTCTTGTTTTTCATATCTATGATTCATAGATCCTGCTACACAGAAGTAGTTTATTTAATAATCGACACATTTATTAATGTGCATGATGTCGTACTAGGATTGTAATGTGGATGCACATGAGATATTCATTCTGTGTATTTTCAGCCTCTGTGATTTAAAGTAGAGCGTCTGAACCCCAGCACTATTGGCATTTTCAACCTAGTGACTTTCGTAAGGGGACTATTCTGTGCACTGTAGGTGGTTTAGCAGTATATCAGGCCTCTACTTGCTTGTTCAAGACTAGCTCAACCTCCCTCCCCTCCCCCTGGAGTGACATCAAAGATGTCTCCTGACAGAACCACTGTTTTAAACATACAGTCCTAGCAAGAGCACAATCCTGAAGCAAGTGTGGTGTTTTACAATCTGTTAGTAACTGACTCCTTAGAAAATAGGTGAAGAGTAGAACTGTGTGCTCAGGCTTTCATTGAGAAGTAAACTTCTAAATTCAGATGTTGATTGAAGTTGAAAGAAATGCTGAATCTGAATTTTGAATGGATCTAGTTTACTCTGAAATTTTGAGAAAACCGATTCAAAAATTAGTTCACATTCTAAAATTGAAATTGTTTCTCTGGTCATGATGTACTTTGTACTTTTAATTTACCCTCAAATTTTTGCACTTCAAGAATATTGTATTTCAAGTCATTAATGTACTATAATTTGTGCATCTCTGTATCTGTATGTAGACAAATCATCTATAACTATAAATCAGAATGTTGAAGTGGATTCACATATAAGCCAGGCCATGTGTAAACATCACTCTGGAGAAGTTTGCTAAGCCATGATATGGTTGGTTACATTCTCAACACAAAGAAATACAAAGCTTGGTTTGGTTTCTTGTAAAGTCATCTCTGTTACCTAGTTAAAATGGAAATGATTTATTTTGTAAATAGTTGGTGAGTGGTTCAACTGAGGAGTCTGTACATTTCAATACTTTGCTTACATGTTTTGGATGCAGTTTTCTTATATAAAAACCTGATTTTTGGTGTAATTGTAGGGGCTGTTTTGAAAATTGCAGATACATTGTTTTTCTTATTTAGTAAGAGATGTTCTGATATGCTTTTTAGGTGCTATTTTATTTTTTAGGTGCTATAACTATCTTTTTTGTTGTATTTTTTTTAAAGTTTATTTATGCATGCAAGAGCTGGGGTACAGGCCAGAGGCATGGGGTGGAGGGTGAGAGGATTCACCAGAGAGAGAGTGGGGAACAGAACAGGAAGATTGACCAAAGTACACTGCTGAGGGGAGCAGCGGGCGAGTCAGGAGAGATCTGCTCACCACATGGGTTGCTCTTTGGCTGACCAGGAATCGAACTTGTGCTGCAGTGGCTGCCGCAAGCTGCATAGGTTGTGTCTTAACCCTTGCGCCACCAGGGAGGCCCCTGTTGTGTTATTTTTTATTTAACTTTAGTTTACAGCACTGTATTGGAGGTATGGCATTACACAGCCTGAGATACATGTCACTACACTGTACCTACCACCAAGGTACCCACAGTCTTCCACCAGAGTCCTTAAGATCCTATCCCTTTGTTTTCCATGGCCACCCTCTAGCTCTGGTAACCTCAGTTCCACAGTCTGATTTCTAGAGTTTGTTTTGTTTTAGTTTTCTCCTTTCCTTTGTTTTAGTATTCTGCCTTTTTTCTTAGGGAAAGGAATGTGTCTGACTGGATTGTAAACAACTGATTTAGATCAATCTCTGAAGCTTACTTCTGCTCTAGGGCTTGCATTTCTAATAAATATGAGGTGATTCTGATGATTCTCATGTACATTGAGGACCACTGCTGTGGGGCTTTCCTACAGTACTGTGGGCCTCTTGGCCATCAGCATAGTGATTACCTGGGACCTTCAATGCAGAATGCAGTTTGTATTTAACAAAAACTGGCTGAGTAGCTTATAGGTTTAATTCCTCTGGGCTGCACTTCAGTCTTTCTATGGGTCATTTTCTATCTAAATAATAGCTTTATTGCATTAAGATCTTGAAATCTTACTGTGCTCTACTAGCTCCATATGCGTGTTTACTAAACCGAGATTACTACCTGCCTGTTTGACTGACATGAATACTATTTTTGAGGTCTTGATAACAGAAATACCCTTGGACATAGGACAAAAAACTCCTAAATTGTTCAAAAATAAAATTACCAAATATATATATGGGAAGCCAACTATCTGAGCTATATATTCACTTGTTTGCCTACTAAATATCAGAAGTATTTTATTAGGCACTATTATTCTGCAGTATTTATTGAGTACTTAATTTGTGCTGGACATCATTTAAGGCATTTTATGTATATTGACTTTTGCTTTTCCAAGAATCAATGATATAAGTAGAGTTATTGATTTTATATTATTAAATATTCAGAGGTTCTAAGCAAATACTAATTTATGGATAGAAAATTTTTAACTGTAAACATTTTTAACTGTAAAACTACCTTAGGTAGTTTACTTCTTCATAGAATTATTTTCTTTTATCTTAAGCAGAAATTGTTCACATCCCTTACTCTGAAATATTTAGATTATATGTGTGATGGAATTTCAAATGCTTTGTATTTTCAGAAACTAATGTGGTATGTCATATATTATGCCCCATTACCAGTGGGATTTGAAACCTCAAGATGAAATGAAACTTGTAATATGTGACTATTTATTTGTGATGCAAGAGTAATGTTTATAGAGTTTCTAGCTAGCTCAAATTCAGAATTGATATGTTGCACTACATTTATATATGAATTTTTTTTTTTTTTTGGTTTTAAGAACTTTTTGGATTTCATCTTTGCCCATAGCTTGGTGTGACCTCTTTTAGATTGTGAATCAGTCGAGACGGAAGAATACCTATTTTTTCTTCTTTATCTTCTACTATTGAGCTGAACTGAATTGACTTATATGGTTAAAGGTTTTGCTACATTTTCTTCCTTAGAATCTGAGGGCCTTAATTTATGGAAATAGGTGAACCTTGCCTCTCACCTTACCAATCTACCTGTTTGCACAATTGTATATTGGGCTCCATTTAATCTATTCCTATATCAAATGTCTTTATTATTTTCTTTTAAAATATGGACATATAATATTTGGATATTTCCACTTTTTTCAAGGCTTAAAACCAGGACTGGCAGCACATGACTCTCATGACAGACACTTTCTATCCATTATCCCATTTGCTCTTTACAATAAACCCAGATCTCACTTAGTCTGACTCTTCTAAATGTGGCCACTTTGTACTTCTGAGTCATGCAGCTATTCATGCTGACTCTGGAGTTGATACTGCACTTAATTTCTCTCTTTTGGAGGGCCTAGCACATGGTTTATCAAATTCAGCCTGCCTGAACTCATTCTATTAGGCTAAAACTGTAACTTCAGCTGACCTGATAAAGAAGGATCACACAATGGAGAATGAGATAGTACATCCCAGTACTATGTTAAGGATACAGTATAGTCTCTAAAAAGTGTGGGAAAAATTGAAATGACACATTTCTAGACATGCCCAGAGAATGAGTCAAAATAAAAATTAAAAATCCTAACAGTGGTTTTAAAGTGATGGTTAGGTACTCTTTCCTTTCCTTTTTAAATTCTGGTAGTTGGATGTTAGGGACCCTCAAGTATTTTTCTGAGATGGACCTTTTTGTTCATGCTGTGATAGGAGTGCTTAGTATTCTGTAAGTTTCCCTTCCTGAAACTTCTTTTTCATTTGAATACCAATTACTGCTGATCAACTAATTGCATTTTGATGTAACTATTTTCTTGTTTACTTTTTTTTTCAGACTCTATAAAACATTTTTTTTAATGAATAGCTTGTCTTGCAAGAGCATTTTGTACTCCCAAATTTATGTGTTCCTGGGACAGCATATATATTTTGGTTCATTTTAATTTATCTTCAAGTTGATATCTTTTGATTTGGTTGTAACTAACTTCAGGCAAACTTTTGACTAGACTGCCCAAATTGTGATTTATAATAAGTCTTGAATCTCACTTTTAATTTATGTTGCCAGATAAGTCTTATTTTTCACTTTAATGCTGGTCTGCTTACCTAGATTGCCATTTATAGTGAACTGTTCAATAATAGGAAATCTTTATATAAAGTAGTGCTTTCATATTTGTTTTTCATACGGTCATCTTTATTGAAAAATATTGTTAATCACAAATTTACTGCTATAACATTATATGACAAATGATTCTTAATATTCTTTTTTTCTGAAGTGGAAAGTTGGATTTGTTCGTTGTTCTTTGATGTTTAACCCTTTGATGTTTCCACTGTGGGTGAAATTTAAAATAAACTTTTCTAGGAATTAACTGGTGTGATGAGACATTGGGCTTACTGATCAGTTTGTAAACAGCGACTTTAACAATGAGGTATTGTACTTTTGTCACGCAGACTGGTTGAGCCCACCCAAGCCTGCTGCATGCTGAGACCTACCCAAACTACCAAAGTGGTAACAGATGCCAGTGGTAACATACTTTATCTAGATTTACATAAGCCATATAAACAGTCCCAATCCACAATCGACTTAATATGCTGACCATATCCTGGCAAAAAGGATAGCAATATTCTAAAATTTTCTAAGAAGAAAAACCCCTATGGAATTTCTAAATATAAGATTACTTTTGTTTTCTAGCATCATCCTTCATCAAACATTTTAATTAATATTTTGATTAAATAGTGTTTTTTAAAAAATATTTGCTTTCCCATTAATGTTTATAGAAACCCAAGTAAACTTGTGCTGTATAAAGTGTCTTATGGTGCTTCTTTTCATAGAGTGGTTTATATATAAGTCAAAAACTATTAAAATTTAAAATTATTTCATTTTGAACCAATTAATATTAGTTAAATCAATTTATATTGATGTTCATATAAAATTTATCTTTTCCTAGTCACTGATATATTTTCCATTTGTTGAGCACTTTATTTTTTTTTTAAATAAATTTTATTTTTATATTCACCATACAATTGCAACCCCCTTATTTTGACCCCAATCCCTCCCCTCTGCCCCCCATCCACCATAGAGTGTCTCTGGTTCATAGTTTTTTGTTGATTTTGATTTTCACTTTCTTATAGTTATTCATTTTCCTGGTCCCTTATTTAAGTTTTCTAGATTCCTGCTATGAGTGAGACCATCCGGTATTTTCCTTTTTCTTTCTGGCTTATTTCGCTGAGCATGATCCCTTCCAGCACCATCCATGTTGCTGCAAATTGCATGTGTTTATCTTTTTTGAATGCTGAGTAATATTCCATGGTGTATATGGACCATATCTTCTTGATCAAGTCATCTATTTTGGGGCATTTGGGTTGTTTCCACAGCTTAGCTATTGTGAACAGTTGTTGAGCACTTTATTTTAAAGAAAATTAATTAAATTTGAGTTTTTGGAACTGCCTCATATTTCAGAAAATATCGTAAATCAGAAAATCCTTTCTTTTTAAATATCAGTGAATCAGGTGGATTTTTTTCAATGTTAAGTATTTATTAACAAACTGTAAATCTTGATGTGCCTGCTTTTCTATGTGTTATATAGTTAAAAAAATATACTAGTAGGAAAGCAATTGAATCCTTTTGTGCTTATACATTGAAAGTAGCTGAATACTTTTAAATTGGCTTTGAATGAAAGAAATAAAATAAAATCACATGTGAATAAAATTGATTCAGTGCTAATGAGAAATAGGAAAACTCATTATGTTACAGTGTGTTTTATGTAGATGAAGAAACTAATGCCTTAATTTTTTAGTGATCCTTGAACATTTTTATTTAAAATCATGACATTTTAAATGCAAAGTATTTTTGAATATTTTAAATCAAGTTGAAAAGATGAGAAAGTTTAAATCAGGTTTTCTACATCTGTAACTGGACAATGTTTTGCATCTGTGGTATTTCCTCATCAGGTTTTTGTTGTTAAATACCCAGTGATGGCGCCATTTATGTTATTAACCATGCTTTTTGGACAATGCAAAGTGACAGCTAAGATTTACATAGAAACTGTAATTTTTGATGTTTTTGGCTTTTGACTATGATACTTCATTTTCCAAATTTTCACATAAATACCATAACTTCTTTGTACATAATATAGTTTTTGTTCTTCACTCTTTTGAAAATAGTACTGTTACTGTATCTTACGCGAATCTGTAAGAACACTTGCGTCAAACTTTAATTAGTAAGCAAAGGAAAGCTGCAATGTGATTTAATAACAGTTTGGTTTCCTCAGAGTTTTATTTAAAAAAATAAATAGGAAAGTTAAATATTTGGGACAAGATTAGAGAAAGTATGGTTCACTTCTTTGTGTACGTCTATAATTTCCTTAATTTGTCATTAGTGAAATAATAATTCAAGAATAGGCAAGCGAATCTGTCAAGTTCCAAAACTAAGGTCACAGTGAGGTGTGAAGCAGTTAGTTAAAAAAAGACTTGATAACAGACAAAAGTCAGCAAGTTATACTTTACTCTGAGATAGGTAGAAAAATGTGACACAGCATAAACTCTAAGCATCATGTTTATGTACAAAACAATAATACAAATGTTTTGCAAATATCCTGTTGGGTTATTAGCCTTAGAAAATTGTCTTTCCTTCAAATGTCTTTCTTTCAAATAACTCAGAAGAAATTATTTGAGCTTGAAAAAGGAAAAAAGATACTGCATAATTTACTTGGAAAACAGTAATATGCTTGCACGTAAAAACATGTACAAGAGACAAGATGTCACATGTCTGTTACTTTTAGTTGTAAGGTAGGAAATTTCATCCTGTAGTCAGTGACTCATTTAAAAATGTGGTTAAGATCTGATATAAAACATCTTTTAAAAAATATCTGCCTACGTACCCTCCAGTTGAAACATGCAGAATCAACAATAGCTTCTCAGAGGACCACTTTGACCTTTCAATGTGGGTGTGTACAGTTTTCTTGCAAGTTTTTATTTATTACCCCTGTTGTCCATTTGTTCTATAGTCATATCTTATTGGCTGCTTTTCCTTTATTCATAGCTGTTCTCTCTCTTTCTGTTCTAATAGCGTCATCTTTCTAGTTGTTTAGAACTTAGGCATCTATATAGATGAAACTGAGATCAGAACTTCAAAGCTCAAGGATGGTGGATCTGTTTAATGCTAGTTTTAAATCATGTGAGACAGAAAATAGACTCATTTAATTCAAGGAACTCAACAGAAAAGTGGAAGGTAACAGCCCTCACCTTGAAGACATTGGGGCTTGAAATATCTTCTGGAAATTACTTCTTCTAATATTTGATAGTTGTTTCTTATTTGTCCAAGAATACTAAAACTTTGATTCAAGAGGTCAGTATAGTAGATAGCTAGACCTGACAGAAAATATCATGTGTTAGATGTTGCTAAGAAAATTGAAGGCTGACTTAAACAGATTTTTCTTGCTGATTTGCTTGTGGAACTAATCTAGTATTTAGATTTGTCTCTCCTCTATTGTAACTGAAAATTTCTTGTAAAATACCAACACCATCCTTAGCAGTCATGTGTCCCTAGTGTTGATTAATTGATTGAAGCATAGATTTAGATATTCCTTTACTATGGAAAAGAGTACATATTGGAAATTTTACATCAAATGTTTGTTGAAATGAAACTGCATCTATTTTCTAACCTTTAAAAGAAGATGATATATTTTATGTGTGCTCAGAGCTGCATCATTTAAGGAAAATAAGAGGAACTTTAAAAAGATGAGTATAATACAAATTGAATTTTGACTTTACTCATAAAAATTAAGATTTATGCATTACGCTTCCTATTGCCTATGAAGCCCTTCAGTTAAAATAACATTGGAATTAAACATTTGTCAAAAAATACACTTACTTGACTATAACTTGTTTAAGCCATGTGTCCTAACTATTGATTGATATATTTTGAGTTGCAAAGAATGTTAAATTAGGGGCTTGAAAATCCTGAAAAAAATTCCATGGTACTTGAAATTTGAGAGAATTTCAAGAGACTTTGACAGAGAAGTTGTGATCAGTTCAGAACTTTGACAATCAAGATATCATGGTAGGAATTCTATAATGCACCTTCCAGGGAAGATAGTTGGAATTCTGCTTATTTTCTTGCTTCTCTGCCACTTCCAACTCCTTGAAGGACAAGGAAATAAGCAGAAGCAGCAGAATATCCATTGCATATAAGAACATCCGTGTCTTCTTGTACTTCCTCCACTTGGAGCTGTTAGTACATAGAGGACTTTGAAGGGTCCTATGTAAGAAGCTTCTGAGAAACTGTCCACACTGTTTCAATGAATGCTTCATTGGTTATGTTATCTGAGAGTAAATGTAATGTCTTCTACAGCATATCGTGGGCCAGTGAACCAGTTTACAGGATGTTAAGTTTTAAGTCTCTAAGCATCTGATTTTAGGACTCTTTTGGAAAACATTCTTAACTCATACCTATTTAATGTGAGTATACAAATGAGAGGGTGAATTTGATTTTGAAATTTAAAGGTTTACATGGCCCCCACCCTTTGACATAAAATGGATGACATTGTTCTGTATGTGGATGCAATCCACATTATAATCATGTATGACTAGGGAGGCATGTAACAGGGATACTTCATTTTTATTATGTTTCCAGGAAGTAATGTTATTTGTACCATTAAGGAAGGAAATGAAGGGAACTATAATACCTGAACAGAATAGATAGAACAACTATTTGAGAATTTGAAGTAATTGATAGCAGATGGATTAATAAGGCCAAAATGTGAAATTCTACCTTACTGGCAGCAATTTTTGCCAGTTTGTTCTCATGCTGTATTCTCACTTGGTCCCAATACAGCCAATGCCCCAATACAGAAGTATATTCTTGCCAGAGGAGCAGTAAAGGGATCCTGTAATGTTCAAGGAGAGTGAAGTTATCCTCCCTTTCTGGAGGCCCCTTCCACTATCACTTCAATCCCCAAGCAATCTTATGTCAGTAGTGGTAGCAAAAGTGGCAATAATAGAGACCCAGGGAACATAAAATTCTGAGAGCTGTGAACATTCCTCTTTAAGTGGAGTTCCTGGAGTTTCAGGAGTTGAGGTGTACCCTGTTACTTTTCTTGTTTTTAGTTTCTGTCCTCCTGTTGCTTCACTTTGGACATAGGTGCAGTCATACAAAATGTGTAGGGAAGTGAGGATAAATAAAGCCCCAGTTTTCCGAAAAGGAATGAAGTGAAAAGATATTGATTCAGGAAATGGAAAGTTCAGAAGAAATTGTGGTGAGAGAGGCTATTACTCCAAATGCATAAGATCCACAATGATTTAGCATAAGAAAAATAGGGAAAATCTAAACTTACATGGAAAAGGCCAACTAATAGATACCATGGTGACAGGATGACACATATGTTGAAATTACATACAAAATACTTTAAAACACTGATTTTAGAAAGTGCTGCTGCAAGGGGAAATATTCTTGAAATGAAAGATGGAAAGTCTTAGCAAAGGCTTTATTGAAAATGTAAAATAGAGCCAAGTGGAAATTTAAAATTGAAAGCATAGAATAACCAAAAAATACCCCTTACTGAATGGGCTTAATAACAGAATGGAGATGACAGAAAGTGCCAGTGAAATTAAGCACTCATCACTAAAAATTTTTTCAGTCTGAATTACAGAATGAAAAGATTGGAAAGAAAAATTAATAGTGCTCATCACCTATAGGAAAGTAATATGTCACCTGAACTTAAGAAGGAAAAAAAATATTGAACTTCAGAAGGAAAAAAAATATTGAAAAAGTAGAGATAAAAAGTCCCCAAATTTGGTGAAAGAAATAAATCTAAAGGTTCAATATTCTCAGGTAACTCTGGCATAACCCCAATGAAAACCTTACTTAAACATTTGATAATCAGACTGTCAAGGACTAAAGACAAATATAATCAAAAGTAGATAAAAAGGAGTGAAGCATTTTTTATAAGGGAGCAATAATTTCAATAAGTGGATTTCTTATTAGAGAGCATGGAGATCAGAACAATGTAGAATGAGTTCTTTAAAGTACTCAAAGCATACACTATTAACTTGGCATTCTATATCCAGCAAAAAAAAGTATCCTTCCAGAATGGAGGTGAAATAAATACCATCTTGGATAAAGGAAACCAAAGAGAATTCATTGCCAGAAGATGTACTTCAAAAGAATATCTAAAGGAAGGTCTCCAATGGAAAGGAAATGATACCAAAAGGAATCTTGGAACATGAGAATTTAAGGAATAACAATACAATTGGCAAATAGAATGGGGTCATATAATTCTCTGTACTTTATACAGAGAATTTCCATGTATGGGAAGGCTACAGTGTCAAAGACAACTGCAAAGTGAGGGCAGAAGGGTAAAAACCTCTACAGGTGCAGGTTTCTATATTATACTTGATGTAGCAAAACCTTCATTCTATATAATTTTTAAAAGGCTAAATATGTATATTGAAATCCCTAGAGCAAACAAACCTATACAAAGATACAGTGAAACATAAGATAAATTGCAACCAAATATAAAATTGAAGTTTAAATCAAAAGGAGAGAAGGAAAAACAGGAACATAGAACAGGGAGAAGATAAAATATAATTGACTTAAATCCAAACACATCAATGGTATACATTTAAATGGTTTCAGCATATGAATTAAAAGATGAAGATTTTCATTTTGGATATTAAAGCATGACCCAATTTGAGAAAACCTTTGCACTCCATACAACTGATAAGGGACTGATCATAAAGATCTACAAAAAACTCACATGATTCAACAAATACAAGGGACCATGATGATGGAGCACAGGTGAATTGGTGGTGGGAATTTTATAGGGACTACACCTGGGAAAAAGCACACATTGTACAAAAATAAAGAATGATGTAGAATATATATAAATATATTAAATTAAAAAAAACATGACCCAATTTATATGCTGCCTATATGAACTCATTTCCAAAATAATAAATTTGGTAGGTTAAAAGTAAATGAATATAAAAATATATACTGTGCATACACTAATCAAAAGAAAACTGGATATTTTTCATGGCATGGACTGCAACTCAGAAATAAAAAAAATATGGATGGTTGATATACAAAATAGATTAACCTCAAAGGAATTATCACAAGTGATAGGCAGAAAGTGAACCTTTCTTCTACTCAGGTCTTTGTCTGAGTGCATAAAACCCATCCAAATAGGGTGTGCACCTTGTTTAGTCTACCTATTTGTTAATCCCATCTAAAAATAACCGACACAGAAACACTAGAATGTTTGGCCAAATATTTGGGCATATGCCATGGGCCAGTCAAGTTGTCACAAGAAATTAATCCTTTCAGTTGTTAAAGGAAAATCAAGTTGCCCATTATTTCTTAACATAATTACTGATTATTGATTATTTAGAAGTTCGTGCATGTGGAGGAGGTATCAACTGAATATGTAGCTTTTAATACTAACTTACAAATGTCAAGTCATGTTCCAGTTTGATTTTTTTCTGTTAAATCACAGAGTTATAGGACACTTCAATACTTCATAAGATTGAAGTTTACTATGGACCAGAGAACATGTTAAAAATTTTTAGGGAAGGATCTACCCTATTGGTTTAGATAACAATATATTTATCATATGCCAATTGTGCTCTTTTAGGATGATTTTTAAAAACTAATTTTTTCTTTTTAAAAGATTTTATTATGTATACATACAAGAACTGGAGTACAGGCCAGAGGTGTGGGGGAGTGAGAGGAATCACCAGAGACAGAGTGGGGAACAGAACAGGCAGATCTACTGAAATACACTGCTGAGGGGAGCAGCAAGTGAGGCAGGAGAGGACTGCTGTGCCATGTGGGTTGGCGCCCTGGCCAGTGGATATAACTCAGGCTTCTGTGGTGCACCTTTGTGGTGGTAGCGCTGAGACTTAACCCCTAGGTCATTAGGGAGACCCTTAAAGTTATTTTTGAAATGGTAGTATGCAATCTAAAACTCTGGCTAATGTTCATAGTTCAAGTATAATTTAAAGTCCATTCATCTATTTTTTTTCTAACTTATCTTTGTCTTTTTTGGGGGGAGAGAACAAGATCAGGTTTCATATTAGTGTGTTTTTCTGATTCTGTGAAGTAAGATGATTATACAGTTTTGCCCATATATTTACTTTTTTTTTTAATCTCTAAAACCTTCTGTGTATTTTACCCCACTGTCTGTAAATATAGCGATATTAGAATAGCTCTGGAATTGGGGAGGTTCAATTTATTTGAATCTTGCTCCTATTGCTATATTTTTTGTCATTTTAGCCTTCCACTGCATAGCATAAGTACAGTCATTGCTGTGGCCTATTTTTGATGAAGATGTTAATTACATTCATATTTTCTGTTAAGATTGTGCAGGGTTTTGGAATTATTAATAGAAGTTACATAAGTTGCTTCAGTCTAGATCTAGTGGATAGACTAAGATAAGAATGGCCATAACTAGGAACTGTTCATTTTAATTTTAAAGGAATTGAGTGACAAAAACATAAAATTATTACTCAGTTCCATTATCCCATTATTCCATTCCATAATTACATGTAACTACTGCATATTTGGTGAAAATTTGAAACCCAGAAAGACTAAGTGGGACAAAGTTGATATGAATTGTTTATCAAATGCTTTTAAGATGACTAGGGTCTGTTTGGATTTCAAATGGGTTGTATATTGAGTAGAGGAGGTGAAAATTTATATTCTGTCAACATTTACTGGGGGATTTGCTTGCTGTAAACCCTCTACACTTAGTTAAGCTATTAATTCATTTATTCCATGTTAAAATCCCATAATGTACAGTGCTTTAGTATCTCCATATCTCCCGCCTGCCTTTTAGTCAGATTTATAAATCCCTTATGTAAAATCTGACTTTACATGGAAATTGATTTTAATCTCTTCATAGTATATGAGGTAAAATACTGCCAGACTATGAATATATCATTTTTAGAATCTTTTCAGCTATTGAATTGAATAAAATTTATTCAGTAAAATTTCTAAAAATTACATTTGCATCGATAATATTGACAAACTTATATTTGCCTTATACCTGTAAATAATAAATATTGCATTTTCTTCTTCATGTTGCCTTTACTATATTGGGCAAGAAATGGCCAAATTGTAATCAGTAGTGTGCCATGTTGAATAGAGTAGGAGTTGGGGGGGGGGTCGTGTTTCTCTAATAGTTTTCACACTACAAATATCAAAGGAAAATCAATTCCTTCCCAGTAAATGTACTATTTTCTAGTTGCTGTAGTTGGGAGACTAGAGAAAGCTACAAAATTATCCCTTCAGAGTTAGATCCAAAAAAAATTTTGGGAAATTAAACAGCTGTAGGAGGCAATTCATATATTTTTACAAGATAAAAATCATTTATATACCTCCACATTATAGAAAACCAGTGCAGTGAGGAAGCAGAGGTTTTCATTTGCTTGAATATTAGAATGGCTTTTACAACTTTAAAAAAATACAGGCAAGAATCTTGTAGATTAGCTTTGTAAGCATATGTACTTGAAAAATGTGAATAGAATTGTGAATTAATCAGTGAATGGTATTTTAAGCTGCTAAATTCATGGTAATTTTTTGTGCAACAGTAGCAAACTAATGAAAATAATAGAATTATTTATTATCCATGAGTCAAATGGAAATCACAATGGAAAACAGAAAATGTGTAAGTTGAGAGAACATGAAATGTTTGAAATTGCAATTGGAATAACTTAAGCTCAATGAAGATATCAGAATGAGGTTTGAGCTTGTATTAGAGAAAACTTTAGAGCTCTAAATGTATATGTTAGAATAAAGGAAAAACAGAAGGTCAACAATATAAGAATTTTTCCCAAGAAATTAGAAAATAACAGTGAACTAAACCAAAGATCACAGAAAGAAAAACAAAATTGAAAATCTTAGAAGTTCATGAACTAGAAAGCATACAAGCGAGAATCAAGAAGTCACTTCTTTGAAAATGTTATAAAGTAGATAAAACCTTTGCAAGAGGGTTGAGGATGATACGGAAAGGCTCAGTTAGTACTGGAAATTAAAATGGGACATCTATGCAGATCCTACAGATTTGGAAGTGAGATCATGTGAACAACTTGGTTAGCTTGGGCTGCTTCATAAAAATATCAGATTATAAGTTTAAACAAAGAAATTTCTCAGTTGCTGAAGCTGGGAAATCAAAGATGAAGTTGCTCAGCGATTCAATTTCAATTTGAAGGCCATCTTCTTGCTGAATCCTCATATGTCTGAGAGGAGAGCTCTGGTATCATTTCATTTTTATAGGAGCATAATCTCATGATGCTAGCTTTGCCCTTATGACCTCATCTAAACTGAATTCCCTCCCACAAACCTGTTCCTGTTACCATCACTTTGGAGGTTAGAGCGTCAATGTGAATTTAGGGGGGACACATTCAGTCCACAGCAAACTTTGAAGTCAATAGACTCAAAAGACTTGAAAATGTAGGTGAAATAAACATTCCTAGGCAAACTAACTATGAGAAGTTGCTTATCCATTAGTGATAATGAATCTGAAACCCTAAGACAAAGGCAGTTGACTTCTACTAGTGATTTCTACAAAACCACAAAAGAGGAAATAACATTAATCTTAAAAACTTTTCCAGAAAATACAAAAAGATTACAGTATAACCACTAAATGAAAATCTAACAAAGACTTTATAAGAAAATAAAATTACACACTAAATGTTCTCATTAACTTAGAGTCAAAATTCTAAGATTTGCAATATCATATTAAAACATTAGGGATTGCAAGCCAGGAAATACGGTTTTATCACAATCAATATGTCTTTGATGAATGTGAAATTTCATAAACCACTAGAATTCATGAATGAATTTCACAAGTTTACAGAGTACAGAACTATATGAGCTTTGTATATCAACAACAAATAGAAAATGAAACTAAATATATCAATTTTACAATAACAACAACACTTATTTTGGAATAAATCTAACAAACTCTAAAAGCATTCTATACTGGAAAATATTAAAAAGTTGAAAGATTAAATGACCGCAGTCAATGAAGAGTATTTCATGTTTGTATTAGAAGGCTTGCTATTTTGAAATGTCATTTCTGTCTAAACCTTGGTTGCTTTGGTAGAAATGTATTTTACAATATCAGTAGCAATCTAAAGATGACAAATAAAGATTCTGCTTTAAAACAGCTGAATTACAGCATAAGATGAATGCTGGGTAGGTTTTGAGTTGCTTCATTTTGTATTTCATTATTATTGATTAATATTTGATAGAGCTTGCAATTATATAAAGATATGATGAAACATGAAAGGGAAAATAGGCATATTTTTTGCTTTGAAAATCATTCTTTGTATATTTTATAAATTGCTTGAATCATTGTGGTGCCTGTATTTCAATATTAACTTTTATAATTTGTTTTTTGTGAGAAGTATTGGAACATGTAACTGGAATTTTGGTAGGCCATGACAAAGTCCAAATTTTTCTTAGCATTTAATTTCCCAATGCAAAAGCTAGAATTAACTGTTTATAAAAGTTACTGCTTATATAACAATTACATTCTGATTTAAAATTTTGGGGGGCACCCTGGTGTCCAAAACAAAGTAGAACCTCCATAACCTTGCTACACTGAGTCACTCACTTTACAGTTCACCACTGAGTCAGAATTCCATGGTTTTCAGGTACTTATCTCTTATCATAGTTAAGTTTATGCCCAAATTCTTCTACATCAGTGCATTGATTGCATTGATTTTTGTATCTCTTCCTCCCTTAATTACTTTTATTGTTACTTTCATCTACTCCTAAGCAAAGCGTTCAACGCATATGTTTATTGAAATGGATGGTAAAAAGAATCCAGGACATCTCAGAGTGTAGTCCAAGTCACTTCACTTGACCTGAAATCAAAACCACCTTGTTCTTGTTCAAGAGTTATGAACAGCAGTAGGCTTAGATTTCAGCATATTGGTCTCTGTTCCATGTTTTGTTTGAAACATACATTTTTTTTTTAATTTCAGAGAAAATTTCACAACACGTTTGTGTAGTTGTGGACACAAAAGAAGATGAACATGTAGGTGGACTCCTTGAAAAAACACTGAAAAGTGAATTAGATGTAAGTATTCAGAGACAGAATTTGATAAACTGTATTTGATTGCCTCAGGTTTTCATTATAATATGAAGATAACTTCCTTAAGAGATATAAAACTTAATTTTCCTATTCTTTTGAATACTGGTGTGTAATTTATCTGTTTGCATCTGTGCTTACAAGTCCTGCATGGAATTGCTGGGTTATATGGCAATTACATGTTTAACTTTTTAAAACATTTAATTTAGTTTAATTCTAATTATTATTATTGAGGTAACATTAATTTACAACAGTGTATATGACATCTCCTTCAGAAGTGTATCACCACACCACTCACCCAGGCACATGTATCACTGTAACATAAACTTTTGTTATGTTAAATTCTCCTTCTACCAGCTTTGTTTTCACTCTAGCCTCTCCTTGTAGCCTCAGTTGTGCAGTCACATTTCTAGGGTCTGTTTTGGTTTAGTTTTGTCAATTTCTTTGTTTTATTCCTCTGTATTCCACCTTTGAATGAAATCATCTGATATTTGTCTTTCTGTTGCTAACATATTTTGCTTAGCATAATACCCTTCAGTTTTGCCCATGTTGTTGCAAATGAAAGGTTTCAACTTTTTTTTTTAATAGCTGAGTAGTGTTCCATTTTGTGTATGCATGTATGTGTACACACACACACACACACACACTCACATGTACACACCCCACATCTTAATCCACTCCTCTGTCCACTGGGCACTTAGGTTTTTTTTTAAATTTGGCTATTGTAAATTGTGCTGCAGTGAACTTAGGTGTGCATATCTTCCTTTGAATTAGTGTTTTTGCATTCTTCAGATAGATAACCATGAATGGAATTCCTGAATCATATAGTAGATCTATTTTTAATTTTTTTGAGAAATCGCTATACTGTTTTCATAAAGACTGAACCATCATTCATACCGACATTGTATAAATGTTCCTTTTTTCTCCTTGTCCTTACCAACACTTAGTGTTTCTGGTCTTTTTAAGGTGGGCCATGCATTTCTTAATCTTAATACTATTGGCATTTGGAAGTAGATAATTTTTTTGTTGCAAGGGGCTGTCCTGAACATTGTATGCTATTTACCAACTCACTTGGCCTATACTCACTAGATGCCAGTATCACTCCCAGGCTCTCTTTGTAGCAACCCAATATGTCTTCAGACATTGCTAAAAGCTCCTGGAGGAGTGAGAGAATCACTTTCCAATGACACTGGTCTAATCCTACCATCTTTACCTCCACTCTTAGTTGTTTTTTTTTTAATTTTTTAATTTAAATTTTTATTTATTTACGTATACAAGCAATGGGTATAGTCAGAAGCGCAGCAGGGTGAGAGAATTCACCAGAGCCAGAGCGGGGAGCAGAGCAGGCAAGGGACCGAAGTACACTGCTGAGGGGTGCAGCGGGCAGCAGGAGAGGTCTGCGCACCATGTGGGACCCTCGTCCAGTGGCCGGGGAGCAGCCGGGGTTCGAACCGGCACTGCAAAGGCTGCGGGCAGCTTCACAGCCCAGCGCTCAACCGCTGCGCCACCAGGCGAGGCCCCTCCACTCTTAGTTTTTATACATAAGTAATCACTTCCCAGTGGGAACATCCCTATCTTCCTGGCACGAAACTGCTAAAGATTCTTGCATCTATAGCCATCTTCTTATTAAGTTTTTTCCCTCTTTTCTACCTCTCTCATCAGTATTCTATCATATTCAAGTTCCTTTCATTAGAACAAAACAAACAAAAAATCTTATCAACACAAGTTACCCTTAATCCATGCTTCTTTAGAATAATTTGCCTTCTCATTCCTGTTCTGTTGCATTTTGACTTCTTCCCCAATCTTCCATAAGAACTGCTTACAGTGAGATTCCAGTGATCCCCCTATGAAAAAATCCTTAAGAGGCCTGTGAGTTCTTACCTTGATTTATTTTATAGCATTGACTTTCTTGTCTAATACTTTCTTCTTGAAGGAATCTTGTTCCATGGATTTTGTAATATCTTATTTTTCTGATTATTATTTTTGTTTGTTTTTGGCTTACTCTTGCAAGCTTCATTTGCTGGATTTTGTTTATAATTTTTAGGCTCACATACACATGTAAGTTGATTTCTTTAAAAAAAAGAATACTGATAGATGTGTATATCTTCTATTTGCTAGACACAAAAATGTTTCTATAGCCTATGTCTTGGTATTCACTATCCTGGTTTTAGAGCTGTCTACTCAATCAGAAGCCTCTAGGAACATGAAATGTGAATGTCAGTATTATTTAACAATCACAAACCTTCATTCCAGCCAGTCCCTCTTCCATCTACTACAGCTAGTCTCTTGACAACACATATTGTTTACCTAGTTACTAAAACCTGGTATGGTGTTTGTCTCTTTTTCTTATCTTACTCCCAAAGCCAGAAACGTTATATTCTGATTCTGTCTCTCAGAATAGCTCAAGTGTGACTCTCTGTCACCATTGCCACTATCTTATGTACCTCAATGCTTATCTGTATTATTGCAACCATCTGCTAACTAACCTCCAGATTCCAGTTTTTCCCTACTCATGTCTATCATGTAGCAGTTATATTGGTTTTTCTAAATTGTGTACCTTATGTTACTCCCACTCAAATTTGTTCCTTGGCTTTTTATTGTTCCTAAATTAATACACAAATTTCTTGCCATGTCTGAGATGACCCCTCACATAATAACACTAATAAAAATAACAAAAACAGCAATAATAATAGCCATCAATTTTTAGCACCTCTATTGTACCAGCATTTGCTCTTAACAACCTTCTGAAATTGTTTCTGTTATCCTTGTTTTCCAGGTGAGAGAAGTGGGGTACAGGTGGTTGTCTAAATTTCTTTGTTAGCTTTGCTATGAAGTGACAGAGCAGGGACATTAAGATGATCTCAGATTCAATGTAATAACTGATAATATGTCCTCTTAACTGGTCCCTTTCCCATGTGACCCCTAAAGGCATATCAGAGACATTCACAACAACAGATAACTGCACCCCAACATTAAATAATAAACTAAAAGACTTTTTGAAAATGACAGAACAATACAAGTTTAAAGTGTAAAAAAGCAAACAAGATAAATATAACAGAAAAATTGAAAAAAATAGTTTGAAAGGAAAATTGAAAAAAGTTTTTTTTCAGAAATAAAGGCTAAATTAGAAAGAATATGAAAGTGAATAAATACAGTAGATAATGCACGAAGAAAAATACCCCAGCAGAGTGGGACTCTTCATGTGGTTTGTTTTTTTCCGACTTTGAGTTGGAGTCTACCAAAGCTTCTCCTACTGTCTGCTGCTGTTTCCAGAATTGCCTGTTAAGCAACCAGAGAGAATCTGATGATGATTTTATTTTTTGGCTTCTCCTCCCACTCCATAGTTTATTGAATTGTATAGGTCTTCATAGCTTGCTGTATATCTCTACCCTCTAATACTGTTTTGGTTTTGTGCTAGATTTTATGTATAATCTTTTGATTTTGAAATCCTTGCACTGTATTTTTATGAAGGGATCTGCAGAGATTCAGTTAATAAAACAATCACTTTTCCACAATGACTTCTCCTTTATTTCCTGTGTGCATTCTGGTTGGTATTTTTTATTTTTAAGCATTTAGATTTCTCTTAAGTAGCTTATTTGTAACCATAAATAATAACTTTAGAATTTAGAAAAAAATTAGACTGGACTTGAAATTAAGAATTTGATTCATCTAACAAAGCCAAGAAATGTATACTTGTTCAAAAGACAGAAACCCCAGTGTTTCTTGAGCACTTGCTAATTGTAATATCCTCTTTTCAGGAGATATATTGGATTTTTTTTTTTAAAACTAGGACTTAATGTAGAATTTGTAAAACTGAACTTTGGATGTCCTTTTAAATTTATTCAGAGAATCTTAGTTGACCTTGGAAACAGATGTCATTCATTTCTACTTTCCTGACTTCTAAATTTGCCTAAGAACTACCAGATCACACAAGGACTTATCAGAATGTTTTAACTCATAAACAGCTACAACATTAAGAATACGCAATGCTTTCTGTGTACAAGGGATAATGCTGTGTACTTTAATCCTTTCAAATAACACTATGATTTCCCCCCTCATTTATGAATAAAAACAGGGAAACCTTGTAAAGATTTGCCTAAAATAATGATTAATAATTATTGACTAAGTGCAGTTAATTCAATGTTATTTTACTTTTTAATATTCTTCTATAAAATGGTGACATGAAAGGAAAAAAGTGACATTTTATAGTTTTATAGAATGTTTATATCTAAGGTCAGAAAGAAACTGTCTCTTTGGGAAAGGAATTAGCTAGTTTTATGTAAATTTTCTCTCCCCTCATATGGGAAAATTTATCTTGTGGTACTTGTTAGCTCAAAACTTATAGACAAACATAAAATGTCATGTAGTCTCACATTTTTACTTCTCAGAACTTTTGACTCACTTTGAAAAGAACATGTAAAAAGGATGATGTCACTGCTATTTAAATCCAGGCACTGTAGGGCAGATCTGTGTGGGTGTGGAAGGCTCAATACACAATGGGAGGATTGTTTTATTGGTGTGAAAAGAAAAAAATTGTTTCTCATTGAAACTAAGAGAAGAGATTGGTTATGCTTATTGTAATTATCTGCACTAGGTTTTGTGGCATACCTTAGGGGTGAACTAAATTTCTAAATGTTAATGTAATGATACACACCAACTACATGGAAGAGGTGGCTAAAAAAAATTACAGTAAGGAGCTAACTGGGTAAGGGACACCTTCTCCACCCTCCATACATATGGTACATTTCACACAAACTTAAATTTCAAGATTTTGTTAACCAGCTTGCAACATTCCTTCCTTGATTTCCTCAGGAGTTTGAAGTATTTCACAGACCCTTCCTACATCCGAGATAGAGCTCACTAGATGTAGTCAGTGTAGTAAGAACTCAACAAATGCTGGAAAATGTTCATGATACATACTGCTGAGTGTAGTAAGCAATATATAAGTAGGAAGATGTGATCCTTTTTTCATTAGTTTTTTAAGTTATTTATATACCAAAGAGTAAATGCCTATGAAGATTTAGTCAATGCATATAGGGAGTTGAACTAAGCAAGTATGGTTCTCTGTCCTCAAGGAGTATACTATCCAGTTGGGGATAAAACAGTAAACAATTACAAAAGATGTTTAATTTCAAATTGTGGTATTATTCTAAGGAAAAAGTAAGCTGTATTCCTATCAAGGGTTCATGGAAAATGATTTAGATTGGAATTGGAGGTCAATGAGCAGAGCTTTCTTTGTGGTGGGTGGGGAGGGGCTGAAATTATTGGCTTCTGGGATTGGAGTGAATGATTAGAGCAGAGGAAGAGGGGCAGAAGTTGAGGCCAGAGATGGAGACAGGTCTACATGTGGCCTTGTAGGCTATATTAAGCTTGCTGCTGTTGATGCTGATATTTATATTTTGTCCCAAGCAAAATGAAGTGCTAGAAGACTAGCAGTGGCCTAACTTACCTCTATAAAAAGAGTATGTTGACTGATACTTCTTAACAGTAAAATTCTACAGAACACTTAGTATTTTTGTTTTCATATATCATACACCCCTAAAAATACATGAGTATCCAACCCAGTTTTCATTCTTGTTATAAAAGAAATGGGCCTCCTAAAAAATCTGATCTATATTCTTTTTTTTTTTTTTTTTTTTTTTTTTGGATTTTTTTTTTTTTATTTTTATTATTTTTTTTTTTTTATAAATTTTATTGTTATATTCCCCATACAATTGCAGCCCCCCATTCTGACCCCAATCCCTCCCCTCCCGCCCCCGCCCCCCTAAAAGTGTCTCTGGTTCATAGTTTTTTGTTGATTTTGATTTTCACTTTCTTATAGTTATTCATTTTCCTGGTCCCTTATTTAAGTTTTCTAGATTCCTGCTATGAGTGAGACCATCCGGTATTTTTCTTTTTCTTTTTGGCTTATTTCGCTGAGCATGATCCCTTCCAGCGCCATCCATGTTGCAGCAAATTGCATGTGTTTATCTTTTTTGAATGCTGAGTAATATTCCATGGTATATATGTACCACATCTTCTTGATCCAGTCATCTATTTTTGGGCATTTGGGTTGTTTCCAAAGCTTAGCTATTGTAAACAGTGCTGCTATAAACATAGGGGTGCAGGTGTTCTTTGGAATTGATGTTTCTGTGTCCTTTGGGTAAATACCTAGGAGTGGAATTGCTGGGTCATATGGAAGCTCTATGTTTAGTAGGTCCAGAAATCTCCACACAGCTTTCCACAGTGGTTGGACCAGTTTGCACTCCCACCAACAGTGCAGAAGAGTTCCTTTTTCTCCACACCCTCGCCAACATTTGTTGTTGCTAGTTTTTTTAATATGTGCCATTCTCACTGGTGTAAGATGGTATCTCATGGTAGTTTTGATTTGCATTTCCCTGATGACAAGTGATGTTGAACATTTTTTCATATGCCTGTTGGCCATTTGCATTTCCTCTTCAGAGAAGTTTCTTTTAAGCTCTTCTGCCCATTTTTTGACTGGATTATTTTCTTTGTTGTTGTTGAGTCTCATCAGCTCTTTGCAGATTTTTGTGATCAGTCCTTTATCATTAGTGTTGGGTGCAAAAATGTTCTCCCAGTTGGTGGGGTTTCTCTTTGTTTTTGTTATTGTCTCTTTTGCTGTGCAAAAGCTCTTTAATTTGATATAGTCCCAGCTGTTTATCTTTGCCTTCACTATCACAGCTTTGGGTGATGTGTCTGTAAAGATGTCTTTGATGTGCAAATCACGTAGTGTTTCGCCTATATTTCCTTCTATATATTTTATGGTTTCAGGTCTTATGTCTAGTTCTTTAATCCATTTTGAGTTGATTTTTGTGTATGGTGTGAGGTGGTGGTCAAGCTTCATTCTTTTGCATGTAGCGACCCAGTTTTCCCAGCACCATTTATTGAACAAACTTTCTTTGCTCCAATGCATAGTCTTTGCTCCTTTGTCAAAGATTAGTTGACCATAAACCTGTGGGTTTATTTCTGGATTTTCTATTCGATTCCATTGGTCTGTATGTCTGTTCTTGTTCCAATACCATGCGGTTTTGATGATTATGGCTTTGTAGTATAGTTTGAAGTCTGGGAGTCTGATGCCTCCATTCCCTTCTTTTTTTTTCAGGAGAGCTTTGGCTATTCGGGGTTTTTTGTGATTCCATATGAATTTCATCAATAATTGTTCTATTTCTTTGAAGAATGACATTGAAATTTTGATTGGAATAGCATTGAATCTGTATATTGCTTTTGGAAGGATGGCCATTTTAATAATGTTTATTCTTCCAATCCATGAGCAGGGGATGTCTCTCCATTTCTTTGTGTCTTCTTCTATTTCTTTTAACAGTGTTTTATAGTTTTCTTTGTATAGGTCCTTTACCTCTTTTGTTAGATTTATTCCCAAATATTTGATTTTTTTTGTTTCAATAACAAAAGGGATGGTCTTTTTGATTTCTTCTTCTTCAGATTTATTGTTTGTGTATAGGAAGGCTACTGACTTTTGCGTGTTGATTTTGTATCCTGCCACTTTACTGAACTGATTGATGAGTTGAATTAGCTTTTCTGTGGAGTTTTTGGGGTTCTCTATGTATAATATCATATCGTCTGCAAATAGTGATAGTTTGACTTCTTCTTTTCCTATTTGGATTCCTTGGATGTCTTTCTCTTGTCTTATTGCCCTGGCTAGGACTTCCAGTATTATATTGAAAAGCAATGGTGAGAGTGGACATCCTTGTCTTGTTCCAGATCTTAATGGAATTGCTTTCAGCTTTTCACCATTGAGAATGATACTGGCTGTTGGCTTGTCATAGATGGCCTTTATGATGTTGAGGTATGTTCCTTGTATCCCAAGAATTTCAAGGGCTTTTATCATGAATGGGTGTTGCACTTTGTCGAAAGCTTTCTCAGCATCTATTGATATTATCATATGGTTTTTATATTTCTTTTTGTTGATGTGTTGGATAACGTTGATTGATTTTCGGATGTTAAACCATCCTTGTGCCCCTGGAATGAATCCAACTTGGTCGTGGTGAATTATCTTATGGATACATTGTTGGATTCTGATAGCTAAAATTTTATTGAGGATTTTTGCATCAGTGTTCATTAGGGAGATTGGCCTGTAGTTTTCCTTTTTTGTGTTGTCCTTGTTCGGTTTTGGTATTAGTGTAATGTTGGCTTCATAGAACGTGTTTGGTATTGTCCCTTCCTTCTCAATTTTTTGGAAGAGTTTGTGAAGGATAGGCACTAATTCGTCTCTGAATGTTTGGTAGAATTCATTTGTAAATCCATCAGGTCCTGGGCTTTTGTTTTTGGGGAGGTTTTTGATTACCATTTCAATTTCGCTAATTGTAATTGGTCTGTTTAGGTGTTCTATTTCTTCTTTATCTAGCTTTGGGTGATTGTAGAGTTGTAGGAATTTGTCCATCTCCTCTAGATTGTTAAACTTGTTTCCATATAACTGTTCATAGTAGTTACTGATTATTCTTTTGATTTCTGCTGTGTCCGTTGTGATTTCTCCTCTTTCATTGATGATCCTGTTTATTTGTGCTTTCTCCCTTTTTTCCTTTGTGAGCCTGGCTAGGGGTTTGTCTATTTTATTGATTTTTTCAAAGAACCAGCTCTTGGTTTCATTGATCTTTTGGATTGTTTTTTTAGTTTCAATTTCATTTATTTCTGCTTTGGTTTTTATTATTTCTTTTCTTCTACTGGTTTTGGGGTTTTTTTGTTGTTCTTTTTCTAGATCTTTGAGCTTCGAGATTAGGTTGTTTCTTTGCGTTCTTTCTTGTTTCTTGATGTGAGCTTCTATTGCTATATATTTTCCTCTTATTACTGCTTTTGCTGCATCCCATACATTTAGGATATTGGTGTCCTCCTTGTCGTTCAATTCAAAAAATTTTTTAATTTCTTCTTTGATCTCCTCATTAGTCCAATGGTCTTCCAGTAGTGTGGTTTTTAATCTCCATGAGGTAGGAAAGTTCCTTGCCTTCTTTTTATGGTTTATTTCTAGTTTGATGCCTTCATGGTCAGAAAAGATGGTTGATATGATTTCAATCTTGGTGTATCTGTTGATGTTTGTCTTGTGCCCCAGTATGTGATCGATCCTGGAGAATGATCCGTGTGCGCTTGAGAAAAATGTGTACTCCATTTTTTTGGGGTTTAGTGTTCTATAGATGTCTGTTAAGCCCAATTGCTCTAGGTCTTTATTTAGAGCTTTGGTTTCTTTACTTATTTTTTGTCTTGTTGATCTATCCATTGTTGATAGTGGTGTGTTGAAGTCTCCCACTACGTATGTGTTTTCTCTGATGTCTGTTTTCAGAGAGGACAACAGTTGTCTGATATATTTTGGTGCTCCTTCGTTTGGTGAGTATATGTTAATGAGTGTTATTTCTTCTTGAAGTATTGTCCCCTTGATCATAATGTAGTGACCATTGGGGTCTCTTTTTATCTTTTTGAGTTTGAAATCTGTTTTATCTGATATAAGTATAGCTGTTCCTGCTTTCTTTTTTGGTCCATTTGCTTGTAGGATTGTTTTCCATCCTTTAACTTTGAGCCTATTTTTATCTTTTGTAGCTAAATGTGTTTCCTGGAGACAGCAAAAGGTTGGGTTTTGTTTCTTAATCCAGGCTGCAACTCTGTGTCTTTTTATTGAAGAGTTTAGTCCATTTACATTTAGAGTTAATATTGATATGTTAACATCTGTATTTGCCATTGTGTTTGTCTTTCCTTTGATTTTATTTATTTATTCTTTTAATAACTTAATATTCAAAGAGATAATTGAAGAGAACTTCCCAAATGTGAAGAAGGAGCTGAAAATTGATATACAAGAAGCAAGAAGAACACCAAACTTCCACGACGAAAGGAAAAATACAGCAAGACACATAATAGTAAAGCTCCCAAGAATCCAGGACAAGGAAAAAATAATGAAGCTGGCAAGAGGGAAGAAACAGATAACATTCAAAGGAAAACCAATCAGGCTGACATCAGACTTCTCCGAAGAAACACTACGGGCAAGGAGAGAGTGGAGGGACATAGTCAACAGACTCCAAGAAAACAGATGCCAACCAAGAATACTCTATCCCGCAAAGCTCTCCTTCCTCTTTGAAGAAAGAATATGGACCTTCCCAGACAAACAGAAACTCCGGAATTTCATTGCAACTAAACCCCCACTCCAAAAAATACTACAAGGAGTCCTAAAGCCAGAACCTCAGAGCGACGAATAACAATGAAAGAAGGCCAAAAAAAAAAAAAAGTTGATCTATATTCTTAATTAAACAAGGACAATAGGGATTTTTCATGTATTTCATGTATCTACTTCTTCCTGTTTCCTGAGGAATATAATTTAATCATTTTTTGTGTAACCACAAGTGCCAAACAGAATACAACTGAACATCATTTATTTTCCTGAGTGTAAGGCACACTTTGGTTTGTTGAAGCTCTCCATGGTAACTAGTTTATTTTTCGTAATGCCCTCAAGGTTGTGTCCAGTATGTGCATCTGTGTCTTTTCTTATAGAACTAACTAAATTCACTATATGACACATTAGTCAAACAAAACATCAAAAACAGTAAATTAAGTAAGAAGAAAAGCAGAAATAGAAGAAACAACCAATTAAACCCTCAACTGTATCTTAATACCCATTCACAATAGGTTTATTTTATGCTAATTTTGATACATTATAACACAAAGTATAAAGACATTGGCATTTTAATTTTTTGAAGCTCAACACTGTAAAGTGTAGTAACACTGAAATAGCATGTAAAGCTATTTCTACTATTGGACCTTTAACGCTAAACAATGTCAGCAGCAATCCAGAGTACGTGGTGAATCTGTGTATGTATAAGACTACAGAAATTAGCTGAAGATGGTACCGTTAGATCCATGTCGTTTATTTGAGGTATTAGCCAGATTTTCCGGTTAGTATTCCAGAGATTAAAAAAAGACAAAATTGTTGGGCCACTTGTTTTCTCAGGTTAGTATTTATGTTTATGTTTTATTTAGTAAAATTAATACTTTATGCTTCTAATTGGTATTCTTGGTTTATAATATGCTTATTAATGAGGTAATAAGGATAATCTTCCTCAAATATCATCTTGTATGCTTTTTCTTTACATATTTAACATAGCTTCATCTTTTATATGTGTGTGTATTTTTTTTTTTTTTAAGATTTATTTATTTATTTATGCTTACAAGCGCTGGGTTGTGAAGCTACCTGCAGCCTCTGCAGTGCGGGTTCGATCCCCAGCCACCGAGTGAGGGTCCCACATGGCGCGCAGACCTCTCCTGCCGCCTGCTGCTCCCCTCAGCAGTGTATTTCATCAGTCTGTTCTGCTCCCTGCTCTGGCTCTGGTGAATTCTCTCACCCTCCCGCGCTTCTGACTCTACCCAGTGCTTGTATAAATAAATAAATAAATAAATCTTAAAAAAAAAAGTTAATCTAGCACATGATTTCTTTATGATTATATGAACATGATTTCTTTGTGATTATTATTCTTTATGATTATTATGAACTCTTCACTAAGCTACTCAGATTTGTTTACAGCAAATTTTAGTTTTCTTCTTGCTTATTTCCTAATTTAAGATTAGAGGCAACATATAAACTAAGTGGAAGATGGAGTTTATTTAGCTCTTTTTAATTTGTAGCTCATCTAGCTATTTGAATAAATTTGTCAAATTTGTGGTATAATGTAGAAATGATGTGCTCATTTTAAAATTAGATCATTTGATAATTTTAGTATTTCCCTTGTGAAAAGAATGGCTACTTTCTTTTTTTTTTAAATAATAAATTTTATTTTTATATTCCTCATACAGTTGCAACCCCCCCATTCTGACCCCAATCCCTCCCCTCCCGCCCCCCACCCCCCAAAAAGTGTCTCTGGTTCATAGTTTTTTGTTGATTTTGATTTTCACTTTCTTATAGTTGTTCATTTCCCTGGTCCCTTATTTAAGTTTTCTAGATTCCTGCTATGAGTGAGACCATCCGGTATTTTTCTTTTTCTTTTTGGCTTATTTCGCTGAGCATGATCCCTTTCAGCGCCATCCATGTTGCTGCAAATTGCATGTGTTTATCTTTTTTGAATGCTGAGTAATATTCCGTGGTATATATGTACCACATCTTCTTGATCCAGTCATCTATTTTTGGGCATTTGGGCTGTTTCCAAAGCTTAGCTATTGTAAATAGTGCTGCTATAAACATAGGGGGGTGCAGGTGTTCTTTGGAATTGATGTTTCTGTGTCCTTTGGGTAAATACCTAGGAGTGGAATTGCTGGATCATATGGAAGCTCTATGTTTAGTAGGTCCAGAAATCGCCACACAGCTCTCTATAGTGGTTGGACCAGTTTGCACTCCCACCAACAGTGCAGAAGAGTTCCTTTTTCTCCACACCCTTGCCAACATTTGTTGTTGCTAGTTTTTTTAATATGTGCCAAGAATGGCTACTTTCTTAAAGAAAGTCTTTAAGAAAAAAAAAAAACTGCCTTTGTTGTCACCTATTGATTCTTAAGTGCTGAAGAGCAAAATTTAGAAGCCTCCCTCTAATCCAGGATTTGCAGAAGTCTTACTAGTGTTTGTACCGCTACTTGTAGTAGTCCTACTACAATTATTTGAAATAATATTTTGTTTTGCAGCCTTACCAGTGTGAGTGGGTGATAAAATAGTAGCATCCTTGTTCACTACCCACTCCATGTCAATGTTACTTCCCCATCTCACTTTAAGCAACTGAAAATGACTCCTGATGTTGCTATATTTCACTTGAGGACAAAGAACTGTTTATATAACCCATTTTGTTTCACACACATTCAATATTTTTAGTGGCTCAGGGTAAAGCTAAATATATCATATTTGTATGTATAATATAGTGTGTACAACTACCGTAGTTGTATGCAACTATAGTGTAATAAATTTTTGGGTGGTCAGAAAAGTCATGACATATTTTTTCTATGCAAAAATGTGTCATGAATTTTCTGACAATCCAATATAATTTTTAGTAAGGGATTATATATTTTCCTTAACACTAATTGGAAACAATATTTGCTGGTGTGGATTCTCATTAGCAATTTCAAATTAATTATGTTTTGACTAGAATATAAATTATTTGTTGTACATACTTTATTAGTGCATGTTTATAGAGAAAACAAGCTATAATTATACTTATCAGCTCCTGGGAAGGGTCTCTTTCACTTAGAAAAAATTTTATAACTGTGATGAAATTTTGCTTTAACTTTTGGCAAGACTTTGACAGAAAAATGTAGTTGAAAATAATGAGATCTTTAATTTCAGTCACTTATGTTTGCCGTTAAATCGACCAGTATAGATAACAGCATTGAGTCAGAGTTTGTGAGAAATGCAGATTTTTAGGCCTCACTCACCAGATCAAATGGAGTCAAAATCTATATTTTTTATAACAAGGAATTCTTAATGCATACTGACATTTGAGAAGCACAGGTCAAAACTTTATTTCATCTCCCTGGTATGCTACATAAGCAAAGAAACTGTCTAGTTGGGTGCCATGGTCTCAGTGTACAATCTAGTGTCTGGTTCACAATCCTGAAGTAAATAATAAAAATCTTACAAATATTGATTGAATGAATGAAACTCTAATCCATCAGTGGATAGAGAGGATACTCTTTGTGACTCATTTTAAATTAAGACAGATTGGTTTATATCAGCTTACTGATATCAGTTTGCAAATGTTTTGTGCATTACTAAGAAACAAGAGGTCATATTACTACATGTACCTTTCAAACATATCATCCTTTTTCATTAACAAATTGACAAAATGGACAATATATGAATATATGTGCCAAACAGGATTTATATGAGTTAATACCCCTCATTTCTTACTATAAAATTGTCTATTAGTTACAAAATGTATACTTTAATTTAATACTCTATTAAAACTCAATGGAAAGGTTAATTTCAGCAGATATGCATTTGGTGGCTTTACCTTTTGTTTAGACACTATCTATCTTTGGATTTGAAATCTCTGATAAAATGGGATCTTGAACTCTCTGTGATAGTGCTCAGGTTTGTTAGGATGAGTGCCCATATTTTGCATTCCCCAACCCTTGTAGTTTTGCTTCAGAACAATAGTAGTTCTTCAAAATGAATTTTAACAGCGTGAGAGATGCACAAAGGAGATTTTATTAAAGGAGTATTACCAAAGTAATCTCTTTTAATACCATCACCAACTGCATATATTCAGCATATATTCAGTGTAATGCTGCAGAAATACTTGACTCTTAGAATAAAATCTGAGGAACTGAATTGAAGGATACTTTCTTCTCTGTCTGGTACCCAAAACAATTATCTGAGTTAGGGAATTGTGTACAGCAGTGTTTAAGGGTTTTTTTAGTACTTAAATGACTTTCTGTGGATAGTTGTTTCTCTTGAGCTGACTTTAGGACTTTCAGTGTCACTCTGAGTACAGATCTTGTACTTCCAAGATGAGGTAGTAGTTACCTGGAGTAAACTGACACTTGGTGTACTTTAAGGGTAAGTGTGTTCTTTTGGGGTTCCAACAGACCTTGGTCTGAGTATAATACCCCTCACAAACTATGATTTTGGATAGTTATTTAACCTTCAGTGATTAGGCTTTGTTATTCATAAGAGGATAATGATAATGTGTGGATAGCTGTATCATCTGGCTTCAATAAGATAATTGTTTAAAAATACTTAGCACAGGGCCTCCCTGGTGGTACAGGGATTGAAGACAGCGCTATCAAGTTTTGGCCAGCCACTGCAGCACAAGTTTGATCCCTGGCCAGCCAGCCAGCGACCCACAAGGCACAGCAGACTTCTCCTGCCTTGCCTGCTGCTCCCCACAGCAGTATATTTCAGTAGATCTGCCTGTTCTGCTCCCTACTCTCTCTGGTGAATCCAACTCTTGTATGCAGAAAATAAATAAATAATTCTTTAAAAAAATACTTTAGCGCAGATTCCAACAAATAAATGTAAGGTAAATGTAAAGAGGTAATGGAGATATGGTAGTATTTTATAGTGTCCTTTAAAAGTAGAAGTTAAATGAGAACTGGGTGGAATTATAACAAACATTTAATATATCACCATGTGAAAGAATGGTTACTAGTATCTTACATATATTCAAACAAAAATGAATGACATGTCAGCACTCCTTCTGGACTTTAAACTTACTAGAACAGTGATTATTGGGGAAAATCCATGGACTTAGAAACAGGACCAGTGTCTGTTGCATTACATAGTATTGCAACTCAGCTGATGGTGACAGATGCTTCAGTTAGCAGCATTCATAGTGTTGTTACAGGGCAGGGAGGGGGCACCCCGGGCCCCCAAAATTGCCATCTATCACATCAAGATAAAATATATAAGACCTTTAATGAAAAAGGAACATTAATACAATTAGTATGCAAAGGAAAATACAAAGAATATAGTTTTCAAATCAAGCACCCAAAGTTTCCTGTCCTTGTGTAAAAGACCACCCCAGCAGGATTGGCCCAAAGCAAAGCCTGAAAGCCTGCCACAAGTCTAAAGCACCTTCTGGCAGGGACCCATAGAAAAGGATCAGAAACAGTGAGACAAGTCTGGGAGGAAAATAGCGAAATTAAAATAAAGATAAAAGATGCCATTGTTAAACTTCACCATGGGCTTCTCACCCACATCTGTTTTAACCAGTTCAGGACCAAGAAGTAAGTGCAGTTTCTTTGCAGGTCTCTCTGCTCCATGTACCTCCTCCAGGTCTCCTTCTGGCTCTCCATCCTCCTTTCTTCCTTCTCCAGTCTCCTCTCTAGCTGCTTCTTCCTGCTCAGCTCTAAGCTCCCTTGGGTAGGGTAGGAAACCTGATACTTCCCCTTTTCCTGGGGACCACCCTGTTACTTTAAATTTCACAGAAGCTTTAAAAATCTGGATTTACACTATAGAAAGTCTTTTGTCCCCAGCTTTGAGATATAATTGACCAATAAAAATTGTATTTATTTAAGTGTACTGAAAGGTTCAGCATGGTAAAGAAAAGGAAAGCCAGGCTAAGTTTCTCACAGGCAGGAATCTATTGTGCTCCTGAGTGAGGTTTGCAGATCCCTGCAGTGGTCAGATAATTCATGCCTGTTGGGGGATAAGGGCAAGCTTTTATAGGGTGAGATCTGGCCTTGGAGGGAGGTGGAGAATGTGGAGTTGAAGTTGTATTTCAAAGATGTTTTTAATCTCAGAACTGGTTGTTCTTTCAGTGCTGCTTATCAGGGCAGGTGCAAACTGGGAAGAGCCGGCTCTTGGGATGCAGGTGGCAGCAGTTTCAAGTCTCCCCTCCCCCCACCGCCCCCATCTCTGCCCTGGCCTCAACCTTACATGTACAACTTGATGTTTTGATATACATATGCACTTTAAAATTGCCACAAGCAGGGCCTCCCTGGTGGCTCAGGCAGTTGAGCGCAGCACTGTGAAGCTGTCTGCAGCCTCTGCAGTGCCGGTTCCATCCCCGCCAGCCGCGGAGATGCCTACATGGCGAGCAGACCTCTCCTCTCTCGCCCCCTGCTCCCCTCAGCAGTGTATTTTGTCAGTCTGCCTGTTCTGTTCCCCACTTTGTCTCTGTGAATCCTCTCACCCTCCCGTGCATCTGGCCTGTACTCTGGTTCTGTATGTATAAATAAATCTTAAAAAAAAAATTGCCACAAACAAACTAATTAACATAGTCATCATTTCACAGCTAAAGGTTTCTGGGTTTTGTGTGTGATGAAAACACTTATGATATCCATTCTTGGTAAATTTTAAGTATAGAATTTTAATTATAATCACACATTGTACATTAAACCTTCAGAACTTAATCATCTTGTGTAACAAGCTTTGTATATTTGACCATCACCTCCTCAAGTCTCTTACTCTTAACTCCTGGCAACCACAGACTTTGTAATTGTTCATGTTGTCCACAGAGTGGAGAGGAAATATATCTCTCTATGACGCCTTTGTTTATACCCACATCAATGGGTTTATACCCACATTGTTGGAATGGGAGGGAAGTGAGAAATTGATCGATTCAGATTTAAAGATGATCCAGCCAACGTGTCCTGTAAAAAGACAGCTGGCTTTTCAGAAACACGTTTTTGAACCTCTGACTCCTGGCACTTGAACCCCTAAACCTTTCAATCTTAGTTAAGCCTTAAATCTTCTTGAAATGGAAAATGTTTTGACAGCCCATCTCCTTTGCTAATATTCATGCTTTAAATAATATTCGAATATGCAGCCATTTGCATTTAGTTAATGGTAAGACTTTTCTAAATTCTTAGTTATGATGTAAGGAAAATATTTTTTTTTGGCTATAGTTCTTTAATTTTACAGAACACATTGGAAGGTTGTTTTAAATTTTGTTTAAATATTCTTTGAACCAAAATATTTACAGAACAAGGATTTCTCCTAGCCAGCAGATTGTTCTATTTGTTGTGTTTGAGTGTGGAGACATTAGGAATGACAGCACAAGATGATGCCAGGGAGCTTTTTCATAAACAACCTAATAGCATTGTCTGATGTAGTCTCTGTTTATTAAAGGTGTCAGACTCCTTTGCTATTTTTAGATACAATTTAAATTTCTTTACTCAAGCATGAAAAATACTGTTTGTGTTTTGATTGGGAGGAAAGCAGTATCAAATATAAGAACTACATTAAAACAGGAACAATCATAAAAAGAGTCTCAAGTTCAAGAAGGAAAGCATTGAAGTTTTATTTTTTTAAAGGAGGTACAAGAATGGTAATATTTAATTATTTTTTATTTATTTATAATATTTATTTATAAAATATCATGTGCCTTCATATGTGGTCATTAACTGATGCATAACTATTTTTTAAATGGAGATTTGAATTATATAATAGAACAAATATATTTTTATATCATTTACAATAATAATACCTAACACTATGAGGCTGGGCACTGTGTTTTCCATGTATCTATATCCTATAACTTAAGAGTTTACTTATTTGTTCTTTAGGAAACAATGATTTTAATAAGGAAGTAAGTACATATTGAAGTTAACATGGATTGAAGTTAGCACTGGCACAATTAAGCCTGATGTTTGTGACAATAGAGGAAAATGAACTTGAGAATATTTGTTTTAAAGAGTGGAGTTGGATCGTTAGCATTTAAATAGAATCAGTAAATAATGGAGGACTTTAATTGCAAATTCTCAGTTTCAGATTTAATCTAATAGGAATTATACATGTGACATAGTGGTGTGTTTGTGTGTGTATGTATGTAAATTTGCATGCTCTGAATTGGAAAAATTAAGTGGTTCTATTTCAGGAATGCTAATCTTAAAGTACTCTTCATGTTTCATGAATAGTTTGCTTGTATTTTTTTTTTTAGAATGTGTAATACACAAATGCTGTAGACTAAATGTATTCTCCCTCTGCAGTTTCTATGTTGAAATCCTAATCCCCAATATGATAGTATTAGAAAGTGTGGGTCTTGTTAGGTCATGGGAATGAAGCCCTCATTGATAGGATTGTTACTCTTATAAAAAGACCCCAGAGAGCTCCTTTACTTTTATTAAGTTAGGGTTCAGCAATGAGACTGGTCTGTGAACCAGGAGGTAAGCCTTTACCAGTCACTCAATCTACCAGTATCTTGATCTTCGACTTCCCAGCCTCAAGAACTGTGAAGAAAAAGTTTGCTGTTTAAACCATCCAATCTTCTATTAAGGCAACCCCAAAATCTAGGATAGCAAATAAAATAATTACTTGAAATACTTAAAAATAATAGTAGCAACAAGGTAAAGTATTAGAGTGAAGGTAATGCATAAAACTTTCCTCCTTTAATGCATAAAAAGAAAACCCCTCTTAGAATAATGTCTTTATCTTTCATTATCATTGCCTTGATTCAAGCTTTATTTCTCTCTCATGTTTGTAGTCATTCCAGGTTTAGTTAAATCTGGTCTTTGTAACTAGTTTTTAATATGATTCTTGCATGCTCTAATAATCCCTAATTAATCAACTTTTTTTTTTATTTTCAGCATTCTCTGCAATATGTTCTTTAAGAAAAACTGTTTCTGAATATATCTACTTTATTTTTTCCTTATCTGAATCAATTTCTTATGCCTTTATTTACTAGAATAATAGTCATTATGCATGGACTACTTCAAATGTCTTTTTTTTTTTTGGTAACCTCATAAACTTCAGCCTAAATTATTTTGTTTTCATCTATGGTCCTTGGTTTTATGTGCCTATTCCAATTTAGTGCTCATTTGCAACAAAGTTGTTTATGTTCATGTTTGGTTTATCTTTCTAGATGGTAAAAAGTCTTTTCCTTTAATTTTGTTCTCCTAGCATGTAAAAGTCACATCTGGGGCTCTGTGTCATGTTGGTAGAGATCTTCAGCAAATCATCTTACAGCAATGCTACAGTTTTGTTTGTGTAAACGTAAGTAGTAAATACAAATGACAGAAAGCACTTGTGCATATGCATAAATGTAATATGAACAAGAACTTATTTTTCTTTATTTTTAAATATTTGAATTTAAGATTTTTTTAAAGATTTATTTATTTTATTTATTATACAAGCACTGGGGTACAGTCAGAAGCGCGGGAGGGTGAGAGAATTCACCAGAACCAGAGCGGGGAACAGAACAGGCAGACTGATGAAATACACTGCTGAGGAGAGCAGCGGGTGGCAGGAGAGTTCTGCACGCCATGTGGGACCCTTGCTGGTGGCCAGGGATCGAACCAGCGCTGCAGAGGCAGCGGGCAGCTTTGCAGCCCAGCGCTCAACCACTGAGCCACCAGGGGAGGCCCTGAATTTAAGATTTTGATAATGAGTTGTTAAAATTTATTTGGAAATTTTATTTTGTCTTTTGAATAGGGAAGTAAACATGTTCTAATTTGTTAATTCCTATGAAAAGAGGTTGATATTTTTCTAGACAATATTTTAGTTTTTTTATTTTATAACTGGTGTAGATGACACAGGTTTGAATTAATGAATCATTTAATTTTTAATATTATGATTATTTTAAAAATATTTGAAAATTAAAAATTAAGCTGGATAATTATTTTTATTATTTAGGTAAAATCTCTCCATTTTGCCCTTAAATTGACTTTTAAATCATTTAAGAACTTTCTTTCATTTTTCTCAACTTTCAGGCATTGACCTCTGATTTCCAAGAAACCCAGAAATTATTGAATATGCTGGAAAAGGATAATCTTTCAAGTTTATATCCTGTTGTTGTTATATCAGTAAGTAAATTAATGCAGATTCCTCCCCCCCACCCCCCACCCCGCCAATTTGCCCTGATTTTTGCAGTCATTTAGATGAGCCAACAAGTTTGGATAACAACAATCAATTTTAAAGTATATTGTGAGTTTTCTAGTTGATTTGGTAATGTGAAAGAACTTTATATATAGTGTATTACCAGGATGCCATTAAAGAAGAAATACAGAAGTTTAAAATAGACAGAAGAAGTCAAACGAATGAAAATTGACTTTAAGGGTTGCTTCATTATTTCTGCTCCATGTGCAACAGAAGTAGGGCAAGCACCCGATTAAGGAGAATTCCTTGAAGAGTGGACTATTAAGAGTTTGGAGAAATGTTTGTGTGAAAGACTAAAAATTTAGATTAGAATTTACTTTATTGGACTATTAAACTGCACAGCAGAAAGGAAAACCAGTAACAAAACCAGGAAGTGACAAATCCAGGCCAGCCAAACTAAACGAGAAATAGACTATAATCTGAAGTATTTTGCTGTTAGAAGTGGTTGGGAACAAGAAATTCAGAAAAGTACTCAGCAACTGGAAAATTACTAAATTTCAAGACTGTCCCACCAAGCGAGAAGTTAATTCTTGTTAGACAAGGTGATTAATGAAGAGTAAAGATAATTTGTATTTCAAACATGTAATTCTAGACTGAACAAATAGAGGCAAATTAGCAATTGGAGGACTATTTTCCTGACTTGTAGTATTTGGTTATATGTCTCACAGCATCCACCCCAAAACACTAATGCCATGCTGCTATGAAATTGAATCCCCTACCCTTCCCCGTTTCTTCCATGCTCCTCCTCCTTCTGGTAGCCACCATATGTTTTATAGATTCTAAGCGTTAAAATGTTATTTTAAATTGGGAGATTGTCACTCTACAATTAATATTTATTCACTGATGATTTTCTCATGGCATAAGGTTATTATTAAACTTAATAATCAAAGGTCAGTAAAACATGTCTGGAATCTGTGTCCTTAGTATGGGATCAGTCACTGGAAAAGGTGGAAAAGATAATGGTTGCTTCTTAGATTGAGAGGCAAATGAACAGTGTCCTCATTTTTAATTGTTTTGTTAAATGTTTGTATGTCTCATCCTTTTTCCTTCTGATACTACAGAAGGCCATTTCAGTTTTCCTTTGACTTAAAATTTGTCAGAAGCTTTCAAATACTGCTGAAATAATTGGTTTGTGGAAAATATTGTAATTGTACAACAAAAGACAAATTTGAATCTGGATATCTGGAGAGATGGTTTGTGATTAGTATGTGGGAACATATACATACAAATATATGTGTATAGTGTGTGTCTCTAAGTGAGAACACCGTGCAAACATAAGTGTATACGTGTGTGATTGGATAGATTGTGTACACACACCAGGCTATTCAGAAGCTATGCTGTCTCTACTTTGGTTTGCCTGAATTACTTTACTGGCAATGAAACCAAGATTTAAAAAAATACCCTACCACAGCAGTTTGTCAAAAATAAGATTTTGTTAGGATATTTTAAATTTTGAGAAAAAATTTGTCAAAGTGAAGCAATCTATTGATTTCCTTTCTTGAACATACAGGTTTTATTTAGCAGAACATATAGTCCAAAGTGACATCAAAATCCTGGAAACATGTTTCCATTTTTTTACTTTAGAGCTATATGGTTCTATAGTTGTCAAATACATGTATTTTAAGTGTTGAAAGACTATTTTGTTTTGACTGAGATATAGTATAATAGTGCTTTTTTCTATGTTAAGGTTTATCAGCTTCCAATTTTAGTTCATCTGAAGAGAGGAGGAATTAGCACAAATCAGCCAGCTGCAAAGTGATAGTGTTTTAGGAGTCTGAAAGTTTTTTCTATATATCTAGTTAAGGTTGTCTATGTATCTAGTTAAGGTTGTCATTTGCAATGTCATATTTCACTCAACAAGAACAAATATCCAGTACTAGAGTTCTGGATAAACAAAACAATGTTGGGTGTTCTAACTCCTGAAAATTGATGCCAGGCCTATAATATTGATGAAGCCCCAAATTGTTTCTCTTTTACTGTCAAGTTACAGAAAACTCTTTGTGGGGTTTTCGGTTAGCTTGTCATTCAATAGTCACTCAAAAGGACATGTTATTTTTCAACCTCATCCAGAATATTTATCCATTAGTGGGAGATAAGCACTAAAGGAGTGAAGTTAATGTGGGTTTTTGGTGCCCAGTACTTAGCATAATTAGATTTTGTTTCATATTCTGCATGGGACCTGTTTACTTCTAGACTCTTATAAAAAGTGAAATGGGATAAGAAATAATATAGAAGGTTTTTGTTATTTAGGATAAACTGGCATAGGTAAAAGGGTGCTGCTTTAGGCTCTAGTTTGAAAAATGGCCAAAATTGCACCAGGAAGAATAGGAAAAAATTGGGACTTTTCTTAAAGGGCCAAGGTATTTATTAAAATAATTTAATTTCACTTTTATGTAGAAAATTAGGTTATGTTTACAAAAATGAATTTTTTGCTTCATCTTGTGAATATATGATAGTATTTTGTGACATGCTTCATTTCAAATGCAATTTTTGCAAAAAGCTTTTTTTGACATTTATTTTTGTAAAAACTCTTTATGAATCTTTGATATCCAAAATATTGTTTTAATCACCTATTTGATCATCATTTATACTTTCTTTTTACATACATTTAGTAGTCTAATTTGAACGATTTCACATTTGTTGATGGTGTTGAGTATAATTTAAGTTTATCAATATTAATTTGATTACCTGATTGAAATGCTTTTGTTTTGGTAATTGTAACTTCATTTTATTATAATTAATATTGAATTGTCAGAATTTTACAATATTGAGTTCTTGGGCTGAAATATCAGCATTGAAGTGGGCAGATACAGTTGGATGGGAGCATTTTAAAAGTATTCTATTTTTCAATGAATTTGTGTGTGTTAGGATAATTTTTATTATCCTGTGCAATCTTTAACTTGGAGCATTTAGCAGCACTCAGAATACAAATATACCTTGTACTAGAAGTGTATACTCTATGTGGAAGATAAAATTCTTTATTAGAGATTGGTTGACATCATGGAATTTAAAATATCAGATCTCTTCCTGTCCTTTAATAAGACAAACCTTATAAAAATTAAAAATCAGTGATTTTTTAATAAAGTTAAAATTGTATAGGAATTATGTTTGAGAGACCTTTTCACTTATGATTTCTGATGCTGTTTTGGCTTATCATATACATTTTCAAGAAGTTATGTTTTTAGCCTGCGTTGACTGAAGTTAGCCTTCTCTTCTTTGTCATTGTCAGTGGTGGATTATACTTCTAGCTTCTTTTTCAGTTTGCACCTCTCAAGAGGATATCTGGAAACTCTTTTAGTAGTTTCCTGATACAATAGCCTCAACATGGAACATGTTTAGTTCCATGTTTTCTACACTTACCATATTTTTTGTTTACTGCTAAAATAGTAATAAACAAATGTGTAGAAAAATAAAGTAATATATTAAAGATACTAACATATAATAAGAGTTAAATTCATAAAATTTCTAATGTAAGATCTTTCAGAAAAAGTATGGATTTGATTTTCAAATCAAACGAAGTGTGAGGGGTTTGAATTGTAGACTGAGTTCTTTGCTTAGAAATTAATGGTCAGAGAGCTGTTTTTCCCTGGTGATGGAGAAGAGAGATTTCAGGAGGCAAAACTAGGTTTTATTTCTAGCCAAGATTATATTAAACCAAATGTAACATCTTCAGAAATTACCTTCTAGGTCCAAAAGGTAAAACAGAATTCTAATTTTTTAAGATCCGGCAAGGTTTCCACAAAATCCTTTGGTACTATTGTCAGGATAGAAGAGTGTAACTGACATATGATAGCCACTGACAAAATGTTTAATTTTTAAAAGAAAGAAGAAATTGGTAAGAAGTCAAACTAAAGTTCAAAACTGAGAGTTGACGCAAACTCCTCTTTAATTTTACTTGGTAAAATAGTTTATCATGCCACTTTTTCACAGCACATTACGGGACTACTATCCAGATAATATGATAATTATCTGTTAATTACATGAGAACTCTATTTTACTCTGCCTTTTGTAGACAATAATTTTATTGGTGCTTTGTGACAGATAAGAATCTTCTCATGAATTTACTTTACAAAAAATTACCGTATGAAGTTTTAATACTTTGTAAAACATAAATAAGTCTTCAAAGTGCCTAATTTAGTTCTAGTTCCTAGGAAGTAGTTTATTGACACAAGAGATGATAATAAGTGATTTTTAAAATACTTCAGAATATTTAATATTTGAGCATGTCAGCAAATAAAAAAATATAAAAACACCATCCATTGATACTTGATACTTTCACATCTGGGAAAATAGTCACAGAGATGCAAATTATTTCCAGAAGGTTCTACAACTTACCAATGGCAGAGACAGGAACAGAATCAATCCAATATGCAATATATCATATATGCTTTGTTCCTTATTTGCTCTCCAGAATGTGTTAAATAGTAAGATGAAAAAGATTAAAAATATACATATACACACATATATGTATTTAATATTCCTTCCTAATAGAGAACAAATGATATTTTGAAAAACATAGTGATTCTTTCTTTTTAAGTGCTAATAGCTTCTTTCTTTAACTTCACAGGGAATAGAGCCTTTATTGAACTTTTATTATTAAAACTTGTGGTCCTGCCTATTAAATTGTTTACCAGATCCCAGATATCTCTCTCTGTCCCCCTTTACATAGCTACTTGTTTTAAACAAAATTTTCTCTTGTTAAACTAATTACTATTACATTAAGAAAATGTGTTTTTAAGGTACAATTTATTATAAAATAAACAAAAGAGAGCTGGTTATTATAATTCTCACTGCATCCATATTGAGTTTACTTTTTACTGTATGTGTCATTCAGGGTTCTAGCTTGTTTGTGAGTATGTTGATGGGAGAGGCTTGGGTAGGTACATTTAATAGTAAGTGACCTAAAAAGCATGTCCAAAGCCCTGTTCTACTTTAGTCTCAAAAATGTTGCTACTTACCCTTATATATACCTTGTTTTTTTCCCTTCAGAAAATACATTAAATTTTATAATGTTTTCTCTTAAGATACACTAGTTTTCTCTTTTCATGTTTATACTTTGTGTCAGTGCCAGAAATGAATTATTTCCATAAATTCTATAAATATTTTCATTTGTTTTCTGCTAACATAGTAAGTCTCAGGCATTTCCTGCTTAAACAAATAATAAAATCTAAATAGATAATGGTTTAACATACCTTTAGGACGTACTGTCTCATTTCAGTCATGAAGGGATTCGTATTGAACAGAAAGGTAAGGGGTGATGAAGTTATTCTTAATCGTAGGTGTTGAATAGAAAGAATTGACTGTTATTTTAAGTTTTAGGAGATCTTTGCTTGTGACTGAATGGCCTCTGAAAAGTTTGTGTTGTGGGATTTTATAATTCCCTAAGATTAACTGTGATGGACATATAACTGATACTGTGTAAAGAAATGCTCTCATAGGATACAACTTCCTAGCATTCCCTTTTTTAATGAATAAAGGTTATTTTCACATAGGATGATATTCTAATGGAAGATGCAAATAGATAAAATTCTAGAGGACTTTTCCAAAGTCTCCCAAATTAAATTTCTTGGCTTAGCACAGGATTTAGAATCATCATTTTCCTAGTTTAAGCAGTTTATTGAATTTGGTCAGATGAATGAAGTTGCTAGTTTATTTGTCAATTCTATCCCAATATATCAGTCTGTAAAATTAAACAGGAAATGCGCAGGACACAAAAATAAGGAAACTAACCATCTTTTTTAGGCAACTTACATTAAATTTAGCCCCTGAGTGATGTTCTGTCCTCCAAGACCATCTTATATTTTAATGTTGATTAGCATTCCAGGTAATTACACACACACACACATACACAGAGGTCTTTAATGTTATAGTAGTTTTGCCAGGTCTTTTCTAGTGTTTGTATGATGGATTGTATTTTGTATGAATTTTTTTCTGTACTATTTCTTAATGTTCTTAAAAATTGACACAAAACAAAAATCCTTGGCAGTGGGTCAGCCCACTAGTAAACAGAAAGATGATAAGAATATTACCAGGACTAAGTGCTATTCCCTTAGCATAAAATACATTGCCACTTACATATTATTTTTGTACTTTTCTGGAAAGCCTGAACAGTTGTTTCATTGAAAGCTTTGAAAGCAAGAAGCTTCTTGATTCAAGCATGCGTTAGCTTGAATCCTTTTTGCGGTAAATTTATGTGTGATACTTTTAAAAATGTATAATATGATTCAGGTTTCCAGGCATTCCAGAACTTTCTTTAATGGGGTTTTGAAGGTTGTATTTACTCTACGTAAATCATGAGATACCTGCTGAGGTGGAATTCAGCCAGTGTTGCCAAGATAATCCTAGTGTCAGCATTGAGATTTTCTTATTCAAAATGACACAGAACTGGTTCAAGTCCTCCTGTAAGTCTTTCCTGAGTACTCAATAATATCCTTTTCTAGATCTTTTGAGAGAGAACTATAAATTTGTTCTTTCAAATGTAATCTATTTCTGTTAATGGCTGAGTTTTGAGATTTTTGCTTTATTAACAAGAATCAGTCTATGACCTATTTCTTTTATTTTCCATTTGTAAGAGATGGAACCCCCTACTACATATAGAAATTCTCAAAACCCACCCTCACCTGCAAATGAGGCTTGCTAATGCATGTTAGTAATATAATTATGTTAATGTTAGTAATAACAGTCAGTTAGTGAATGCTTGAAATGAGTCACCACTCTTTTCTTTAGAAAAATCCAATTTAATCCTCAGAGCGATCCTGAGATTTGATTATCAGGGATGCTATTATCTTTAGTTCAAGAAAATCCTTGCGTTCATTTGACTTTACCACATGATGTTTAGGAAGAATGTCAATACTTCTCTTGTTTGACTAATAGAAACCTAGGTTTTTAAAAGAGAAAGGAGTCTTTAGAACCATTTAGTATAATGCTTTCATTTTTACAAGAGATAACTAAAGCTTGCTTCTTTGCCTGGATCTGACACAACTTCTTCACAGAAGGGGCCAGCAAATTTGTCTTCTGAAAGGCCAGCTTGTCAATATTTTAGAGTTTTAGGATCAGTTAGAATTCATCTTCTTCCTCCATGAACTCTACTTCAATTTTAACCTCATCATGATAACCATAAGATATTTTGCTCATTGTGAGTCTACCAACCTACTGCTCTTACTGAAACCTTCTGGAGACTCCTCATTGGCTACTAGAGAAAATTCAGTCAAATGATAAAGCTTGCCCTGGTCTGAGTCTTCTTTAATTCTTTCATCTTACCTTTCTCATATCCTCCCTGAGCACTTTGCTCTTTAGTAATACCAAACAGCTGTAGTTACCACATATTCACTGCATTACTTGACATTTCTCTTTACTCCAGTAAGTTTTTCTACCTGCAACAACAATTTTTTTAGAGTTTGTTTGCTTGAATTTGTCCTTAAAATTTGAATGATAGCATCTTTTAGAACATCCTTGTGTTCAAAATCTTCTTTTCCAACTTGGCATGTGGAAGCATCCATAAATGTTTTTTGATTTGAACTTGCCTTGATATACCTAGTCATGTTGTCTCTTGCCCCAGCCTATTGAGTGCTGCCCACAACTGGATGCTTTGTGGTGACTTTGAGAAATGAAGGGGACTGGGTATGAGGAAATAGAAATTGCATCTCACATAATAGTTGCATTCGATTATGGAAAATAACAATGATGTATTTTTAAAATTTAACTGTGGTAGTATTGGGGTACCCCCATCAGCTATTACCACTAAGTGCACTCACCACCAACTCACCCATATTCCACCCCTTTGGACCATTGTGCTTCCTTCCCTCTTTGTTCTTAATGATCTTTTTTAACCTGAGTTTTCAGACATTACTTACTATATGTAAACTTAAACTTTATTATGAATTTTACCATCTTGCTCTATGCTGTCCTTTTTAGTATAGTTCAATTTTATTTTCCATTTTGCCTTCCAGAAAAAGAACTTTTGTTTTCATGCAACAATCATAAGTGTTTAATTCCAAATGTCTGTTTTAGTTTTTATGAAACTTACCTTCATATTTCATGTCAGGGAGCATATCATATTGTCTTAATATGACCACTTATGTTATTTTAAATTATTCTTTGAATTTGCACTAAAGTATAGTATTAACCTTTGAAGTGTTTCTTATTCCTAAGGGTGCTTTATTTTTCTCTCAATTTTGAACTTAGGTGGGATGATTTTCAAACATTTTTGGAGAGTTCATTCATTTTATTTATTCCAAATTAAATCATAAGTGGATCACTACTGTATTACACAAATAAAAACTTGTCATTATGAGCATTAATTATTTTTTTCATGCTACATTGGTTTACAATGCTGTATTTGATTTACAGGTACAGGATCATACTCTTTAGTTGCATTTTACCACACCACACCCACTACCAAAGTAGCCATACTCCTTTACCATAGTCCATTGTCCCTCCTCCCCACTCTTCTCTCCCTCCTCTCTCTCTGGTAGCCTCAATTCTAAAATCAAGTTTCTTGGGATTGTAACTGGTTTACTTGTATCTGATATCTGGTTTTTGTCATTCTTCTATTTTATTTTGCTTAGCTTAATCCCTTCCAGTTCCATTCATGTTGTTTTAAATGGACAGGTTTATCTTATTTTTATAGCTGAGTAGTATTCTGGTATATTTATATGTATCTATCTGTCTATTTATCTGTCTGTCTGTGTGTCTATCTATCTATCTATCTGTCCATCCACACATACTATCTTCTTACTCCACTCATCTGTCTTTGTGCACTTAGGTTATTTATATAATGTGGCTATTGTAAATAGTTCCAAAATGAACATAGGAGAGCATTTATTTCTTCAAATTAGTGTTTTTTCATTTTTTGGGTAGATATGTAGGAATAGAATTGCTGGATCATATGCTAGATCTATTTTTAGTATTTTAAGAAATCTCCATCCTGTTTCCATAGCTGGACTAATCTACATTGCCACTAAGATTGTAAGAGGGTTTCTCTTTCTCTATAGCCTCACCAACACTTGTTCCTGTCTTTTTGATAGGGACTATTCTCATAGGTGTGAGGTGATATCTCATTATGTTTTTGATTTGCATTTCCCTGATGATAAGCAATGAGCATTTTTTCCTGTGCCTGTTGGCCATGTGTTATGTCTTTCTTGGAGATGTGTCTATTAAGTTCTCCCTATTTTTTGATTGGGTTGTTTTCTTTCTTTTGATTTGTATGAGTTCTTTGTAGATATTTGTATGTCAGCCACTTGTCATATGTATGGGGTGTAAATATTTTTTGCATTCAGTAGGATTTTTTTGTTTTGCCTTAGTGATAATACCTTTCATTGTGCAGTAGTCTTTCAGTTTGATGTAGTCCCAATTGTTTTTGTAATCTTTTGTTTCTCTTGATGTTGTGGAAAAATCCACAAAGACATCATTGAAGTCTGTGTAGTGAAATATTTTGCTTGTGTTTTCTTCTATGTATTTTATGGCTTCAGTCTTTATATGCAAGCATTTTATGCATTTTGAATTAATGTTGGATGTGGTGTGGGATGGTGGTCTAGTGTCATCCTTTTGCATGTCCAGTTTTTCTAACACAATTTATTGAAAATTTTCTTTTCTCCAATGTACACTTCTTACTTTTTTGTCATATATTAAATGTCTGTATAAGTGTGGGCTTATTTCTGGTCTCTCAGTTCTATTCAGTTGGTCTGTGTGTCTGTTTTGACACACAGTACCATACTATTTTAATTATTATAGTTTTGTAGTATACTTTGAAGTCTGGCATGTCTTTCACCTCCTTTGTTAAGTTTATCCCTGGGTATTTCATTCTTCTAATGAGATTTAAATGGCATTGCTTTCTTGACTTCTTTTCTAGTTCATTGTTTATGTGTAGTGATGAAACTGATTTTTATGAATTGATTTTGTAACCTGACACTTTACTGTACTGATTTATTGTTTCAGTTATTTTTTTATTTTTTTTTAAGATTTATTTACTTATTTATACAAGCACTGGGTACAGTCAGAAGCGTGGGAGGGTGAGAGAATTTACCAGGGCCAGAGCGGGGAGCAGAGCAGGCAGAAGGACCGAAGTACACTGCTGAGGGGAGCAGCGGGCGGCAGGAGAGGTCTGCGCGCCATGTGGGACCCTCCTCAGGTGGCCGGGGAGCAGCCGGGGAGCAGCCGGGGATCGAACCTGTGTTTCGCAACCCAGTGCTCAACTGCTGCGCCACCTGGAAAGCCCCTGTTTCAGTTATTTTTTAGTGGAATATTTAGGATTTTCTATATAATTTGTCATGTAATCTGCAAATAGTGATGGTTTTACTTCTTTCCCAATTTGGATTCCTTACATATATTTCCCTTGCCTAATTTATGAGCATTTATCTTTTATCTCATGTGTGTATCATTTAGTTATATGCTTAATGTGAAATAATGGGGTGTTTTTTATTTATCAACATAGGTTTTGCATATTTGGGATACAATTAAAATGCACATTTTAATATCTGTATGTGCTTTTATTATTTTGTCTGTAACTGAAACAGTTTTAATTAATGTATTTATCTCCATCTTTTGGTTATATTTTTGTTCCTTAGATTCTTGTGAATTATTTTCTCTGTGTGTGTTCAAAGAGTTTTATCTGAGTTTTAAATTTTTATATAACTTGGGAAATTTTAAGCCATTATTTTACCAGGCATGTTTATTTTGCCCTTCTCTCACCTGGTGTAAACTCCAATTACTCTCATAATAGGCTGTTTGACGATTTGTATCTCACTGATGATGTTTATTTTTTCTCTTTTCTTTGAGTTTTTTAAAATCTTTTTACATGGTTTCTATTGCTGTGTCTTCAAGTTTACTAATATTTTCTTCTGCAATGTCTAATCTGTTATTAATATCCTCCTCTCCCCCAACCTCCCCTCTTTCTGTGTTTTATCTTAGATGTTTTCATCTATAGAAATTAGCTTTAGGAACATTTTATATCCTTTTCTGTACTAATCTTTCATAAAGCCTTTTAAGCAAATACAAAGCCATCATGATAATTGCTTTAATGTTATCTGTTATTTTTTATGTTTGTGCTCTCTCTGAGCTTTGTTCTAAGATACAGTTCATCTAAACATTTTGATCCTCTTAGAAACTGCTTTTAGGATTTATTAGGTGGGACTAATTTGTGTACTAATTATGGGGCTAATCATTTCCTACAACTGAGGCAAAATCCTGATTAGTTCACTACCTAATGTAGTATATTAAGGTTTTCCAGTCTTGCTGGTGACTGTGACCACTATTCTCAACCCTGGGTGTACATTGGGCAGTGTTCCCTTTAGTCTTTATGGGTATCTTTTCCCTGACCCACATTGTTTTCTCAAATACATGCTCTGATCAATAGTTGCCTGAATATGTGAGTTTCAGTGATAATCTTCAGAATTCTTGTTTGGAATGCCTTTCTTCTCTGACACTTTGCCTTGTAAGCGCTCATCACCTTTCCCTAGGTTCTTAAACAAGACTCCCACCACTAATGATCTAATGATGTGACATTGTCTGGAAACTGTTTTTTTTTTTTTAAAGATTTATTTTTATTTATACATACAAGAACTGGGGTACAGGCCAGAGTTGTGAGAGCATTCACCAGAGACAGAGTGAGGAACAGAACAGGCAGATTGACTGAAATACACTGCTGGGTGAGTCAGGAGAGGTCTGCTGCTCCATGTGGGTAGCTTCCTGGCCGGGGATCAAACTCGTGCTGCAGTGACTGCCATGAGCTTCATAGGTTGCATCTTAATCTCTTGTGCCACCAGGGAGGCCCTAGAAACTGTTTAGAGGCTATAGGTGGGGCAATTATATGGCTCACTTTACGTCTTTCTAAACTCTCAGTAATGTCCTTTTTTTGCCTAGTATATCATGTCTTAAATATCCTTCTTTCAAATAGTTTTTATATTCTTTTACTTAAGGTAGTAAGGTAAATATGGTATCAGTTATTCCCACTTGGGTACAAACTTAAGCTGGGCTCAGTATGATTATTTTCACACATTGATGTTCATCAATATAAAATTTTGACAAGTCACTTAATTATAAAAAGATGACCTATTAAACTTAGTGAAGAATCACATGCCTGCTTTTTTTAAATAACTTTATTTTAGTGATTTATATTCTCTGACAATTTTTCTCAGAGAAAAATAACCATAGATTTATTTGTTTTAAATAACGTTAGCTAATGAAATTGATGCTTCATATTAATCATTGGGATTGTTTTTAACTTTTGATTTTAAAATTAGTTACAGATGGTACAGATGTTTATGTTAAATGTAGATGTATGTAATGTTTATGACAGCTATGCCATAATACAACATTAGCAAAGTTATGTTCTTATAGGAGAAACTACCATGTTAAATAATCTGAAAAAATAGTCATTTTGAGGGTTTTGTTTTACATTTTTAAAACAACATTTGGTTTTTCTACTGACTATAAAATGTGAAGTTCTGGTTTTGTTAATGTCTTTGATCTTTTAAATAAGGATCTGAAACAAAATGTGTACACAAATATAGCATTTCACTGATATTATAAAACTCATTTACTTTTTAATTCTTTGAATTAATGAAAGCATTTAAGTCTTTTGTATGGTTAATGTTTGAAGTCAAAATACTATTTATTTTATTTACTACCTTTTGTTAAGTGTCATTTCTCAATCTACTAGTTTTGCTGGTATTTTATTTTGTTAAAATTTATAAATGAGTTGTGAAGCATTTGCTTGGAGTTTCCATGATAGCTTATAATTTAATTAGCTTCTATTCATCAGAATTATAAGTTGAATTTTATGATGGCATTGATTTAAATGTTCTAAAATGAGGTGATTCAATATTAAAACCTTGTTCTTTTTTCTTTTTTAAAAGTACGATTCATTAAATTAAAGTAATTTTTTAATAGTCTCCATGTAATTCAACAACAGTTGAAGTGAGATGAGTTTTTGTAAACTTTTTTTTCAATCCTTAAGATAAACTCTCACTTTGATGTTCTAGTATTGGCCAGTTCCATCAGTTATTAGATTTCCCTCATACTTCTTTTGAAAAGTGATGTTTTGAAGATTTTAGGCCTAATTCATACAGCTTACTTTTCTGTACACATATGTAGATAATTATGTATATCTATTGTGTGGGGTCAGAGAATCTCTGGTCTATCTTCCAGTTCTTTCTAACTCAGTTATTTGATAATTACAGAGCTTTTATTTTGTCTATCCTTCCTTCCACTTTGGTGGGCATTAGACAAGCAGTGCTTTATTTGGATATAAACTTCAGCTTTACAAATTTACTTTCTTATTAGTCAAATAAACATAATCTATTTCCTTCCTACTATGTATTCTAACTCCCATTTCAGGCTCGCCTATGAACATGGACCTTAGAAAGAGATGGAAGTATTAAATATGGGCTTATGGAATATCTCTGAATATTCCTTTAAATAAAACTGAAGAATAGTATACTGCATACTCAATAATAATTATTGCCTTTTAATTAACATACCTGTCCTGAGAGACAAGTGAAAATCACATTTTAAAATATAAAAAATTAATTGGAACTCACCCAGGACTGGGAATATATTAAATGGTTACTAGACAAATATAAAGCATGAGTAGAACTGAATGTACAGGACATAAGGTACAGAGGAGCCTTTTCCAAACTGCAAGTGCCAGAAATCTCGCCCACCCACAAAGGCGTGAAGTTATCCACATGTTAAATGTTTAAGTAGTTTAGTATTTGATAGGTGGAAATTTGCTACCTTTTTTAAAACCTAAAAGACATTTGGGGGGATTGGAGGAAGAAATACTTGTCATTTTTATATACATACATAACTTAAAAATGATATCCTAAATGGGTGATTCTGTTTTTACCATAATATTTATATAGCAAATTAGTGAACAGAGTAGAGGAGATCAAAGAATATCAACCTGATGTAGTTATAAGAAAATCTACGGAACTTAACCTAAATGAAATGTATTGCCACATTTCAATGGACGCAAACATGGACAGGCGTAATTTTGTTTTATTAAGGCAAAAACATTTACATTTTCCCTGAACTACCATGGTCATTTTGCAACCTCCTCCTGTGGTTAGATAAACTTCCCTATTTTTAAACTTAAAATTGATTGTGTGACTATATCAACTGAACTTTTTCCTGGAACTGGTAAGTATTTTGTATATTTTAGAAGTTCAAAATTAATAGCACTGTGTAAAGTATATGATTCTGTTTTACTGTATTTGTATTAGGAAGTACTTCCACTAAAGATTGTCCTCTATTTTTTTCATGGAGTCATTAGACCTTCTTATTTGGTGAAAGTGCATTTTGAAATACATCCTATTTTTTACCTTAGGATCTTTTCATATAATTATGTATTTCATAAGGTCAAGATCCACATCTGAGTCTCTTTAAAAGTTAATTATATCACCTAGCATAGTGTTCTGTACTTGCTAAGTATTCTGGAAAAGGACTTGTATTTTTCCATGTCCTGCTATTTCATGTCTCAGTTTCCTTATAACTTAAGTACTTTGGTTTGGTGGGATAACTAAGACACCTTGTGCATATGTAAACAACTTACACAGAACTCACTTTTATGCACCAGTTTTTATTTTGTTTATTCATTTTTTAATTTTTTTTATTTTTTACATCATTGTTCATTTTTAACAATATTTACTTCCCCCACCCACCCGCTCAGGTGTAGTCTCCATAGAATTTCCTTCACCAATGCACCTGTGCACCATCACCACAGTCCCCTGTATGCACCATTTTTAAAACTGATGCAATCAATGGTGAGCAGCATTGGTCTACTGATTTCTTTTTAAATGCCATTGATGTTTTCTTCCTGAGAAGCTAGGGTATTTTGTATCTAGTAGATCTGTAGCTAGAGTTAAAAATGTCCAATCCCTGTTTGGAATCTCATAACTTGGTAAGAAATTTTAAAATATGATACCATGTCCTTCAGTTAAACCTTGAGGTTTTTGCTACAATTTTTCTGTAAGAAAAATTACTATGTGACTTGTGTTTAAGGAAGTTAGGTTCATATAATATACATGTGACATCAGCTTCTATGCCCAGTTTCCTACATAAGTACAGTCAGAAAAACAGATGTAATTATAATCTTGGAAGGAAAGAAAAAAGCCCTAAACTTGACTGCTCCCTAGAAACAGAAGCATTTGTGACATTATTTTTAAAGGAATCTTTGTTTCATCACTTTATTATTTCGTAAGAGAAGTACAAGGAAACATCCCTCTATGTTTATGCTTTTGGAAACAGTTTTCTCATAATGCAGTCAGTTGTTTTGCTTTGTGTATATTCAAAGCCATGTTCTTAGTACTAAATAAGCTTGATTACTATAATTTTCGTTGTTTATTGGTATTATGTACTGTTCCTCTTTATATATACATTTTTATCTCAAAGTCTATTGTGTCATATTTCTATAACCTTCAGTTTTGGTAGTATTTACATGTTAAATCTTTTATTTTTATGATTTTCAGGGTAGTTTTCTTAGTAAATTTATCTTACAATTAGCATAATATAATATTTTTCTTAAAAATCCAATCTAATACTCACTGTTAAATTTATGAAAGAGTTAAATGATTACTTTTTTTTTTACTCTTTCTTTCTACAAGTTTATTTTGTTTTCCTTAGTATTGTTGGCCAGTTGTTTTGCTACTTTGTTTTCCCCTATGTCTTGCTGCATTGTTACACATAATCCCTTTCTCCCTCTGTAAACTCAGAAACTATAAAATTTAGTCATATATAGCTTTAATTAAATAACACTACTTTTTAAATATACATAATTATAAGTTAACCAACGGTAAGGTTTCTAATTTCTGTCCTGCATAACAAAACATAGTTTTAGCACTCATTAATTATCCATTGAGCATTCTCATTCCAATATAATTTATTCTTATCTAGAGTTTTAGTTCTACCATTTTTAATCTCCCAAAGTTATTATTTACTTTCACAATGAATAATTAATGTAATTAACAGACATTAAAAATTAATTTTAGGCTCTTTTAGGAAAATTACAAATGAACACCTGTTCTCAGTTCTGACTTCCCAGAGTTGCTCCCCAGCCCTGGCGGCTCCATTTCCTCCTGGGCCAACCTAATGGCAGCTTCATGGTGTAGCGCTTCATCCCCGTTGCATCATATCTATCATTTTTTCTCCAATTAACTTGTTACTGACATTTCTACTTTGCATTTCTTTGCAGTTTAGTTCTCTATGGAGTTGTAACTACAAGTTAGAATGGTCTTATCTTTTCTGCACTTTGTGCTATTTTTTCCACAAACTCCCCCCCCCATCCCTCTCAGTGTGAGAATTTTCAGAACTCAAATTTTGGCAGGAAAACTCATATCAAACAAGAAATGTCTGTTTAGTTATCTATTCTGACTGGTGACAAGGTTACCTAGGTTATGCATTACAGAACTCCAGGGCATTCTGTTTGTGGCCACTGGTGTTTCACACTATCCAAACAGTACAGGTAATTAATAGTTAAAGTGAAATAGTATCATGAAGCGTTTAACCCCAAACAGTGCTGTCCAGTCCAGATGGTATGGGGCTTAGATCGGTACCATAACAGCAATTTCCAAAATTGCCTTGAGTTGGAGAATTAGCCTGTTTTTTTGTTGGCAAGCCCACTGCCAGCAATTTTAAGTTCAGCTTGATATTTCAAACTCCTAAGACTAGAAGTAGAATTTGTAACACTAATTTGCCCAACTTTATTAAAAAAAATACAAGAAAAATGGCTCAGCAGAGATTCAATAGTCTCTTCAGCTTTCACTCTTGAACTCTTTATTTCATGTTAGTATAGGAGCTGCTTTTTCTTCCCCACACCCTGTTTGGCTTCTCAGGGGTGAAGAGAGGAGACCACAGGTGGTGTTCCTGCCATTTTTTTTTAGCAGGCCTGATCTACAAATGGGAAGGAACCCATCTTGATGCAACTCATGTGAATCAGCTTCCAGGTCCTAGCTAGGGGACAGTTTTGCAAGTTAAATTATGCTGAAGGAAGGCCAAGTGTTTGTAATCTATTCATGATTCTTCCAGCCTGTATCTTTACTGGAAACAGTGCTTCCTAGAAAGTTGAAATTTCACCTGAGATTTCAGGATGATATAGCTGTATGTGTATGTATGTGTATGCCTTCAGCTAACTATTTAATGGAAAGTTCCAAGAAAGTTATTGAGTCTAGATAAAATATACATGTTTCACATCATCACATAATTCTGTTTTAAAATGGATGTTATACAACTACTTTTTTCTGCAAAACAAAATACAGTGTAGTGAGTGGAAAAAAATCGTATCCCTTTGTTTTATGAACATAGATGTTTTGTTGGGTATTTTCTATAGGGTGTTGTAAAGTAAATGGATCAGGCTTTTTGCATCACTAGCCTCTGTGGCCATCATCTGTGGCCTTGATTGTGCTAATTCAGGAGGCACTTGGGAGCATGGGTGAGGGGCACAGATGCCTGATTGTAGACACCTGGAGCATGGGGGTGCACGCATGCATAAGTGTACGCACCTGCGCCTAGAGGACAGGGATATAAGGGCGATGTCATGCAACACCAGACTGGAGGATGATTACGTGAGGTTGAGTGACTACAGAAGAGGTGAGACCAAGAGGAAAGCCAGAGGGAGCCTAGAAAAAAATGTGTAGAGATTCCTGGGGGGCTAAGGGGCCCCGTTGCTCCTGGGGCCAGACCCCCTGCCTTGCCAGCCTTCAGGAAATGAATGAGCAGAAAGGAAGGGAAGGGATAGGAATAGTATGAGTATCAGGGTGAGAATATTTTTAAATGTTTCTAGTATATATAATTATAATTCCTGAGTTTTTTTGTATTAATTTGATATTATGAAAGAGTACTTATAATATATGTGCATTTGAGTTTAAGTTGCTTGTTTTTTTGACTGTTATGTTCCATAAAAGACAAAGAGTTCCCTAAAAACTCAGTGATTTTGGGCCTCCCCTGGTGCAGCGGTTGAGCGCTGGGTTGCGAGGCTGCCCGCAGCTTCTGTAGCGCCAGTTCGATCCTAGCCACCGGCGAGGGTCCTACAAAAAAAAAAAAAAAAAACCCTCAATGATTTGTTCATTGAGTCAAAGGTCACCCTGAACCCCTTATAATTTAAATGAAAAATGTTTTAAAAAAGTCATTTGCATAATTTCAAGAAAAACACTAAAAATACTATATAAAGTTTTCTGAATTTTCTTTAAGAAAGACATCCTTATTTGTTAGACTACTAATTATTAATTACTTCAAAAAGGATTCTTCTAAAATCATATACTTATGTACTTAGATATTTCTTCAAGTTTTAGTTTCTTTATATACACTTAAATATATATACACTATTTTATATAGATACAGAAAAACATAATTAGCCTAGTTTCAAACTCAAATTATTAATTTGAATGAATTGATGGAATCATGGTTTTAATACATTTGACGGTGACACCGGTCAAAATAAAATATTAACATGTCACTTTTTTTTATTGTATTTTTAATGAGTGTTTACTGCTTCTGTTTTTGTAAAAGAGGATTCATTGATATTATTAAATATGACTTGAAATGATTAACCAGAAATTAACACAAATTTGTAAAAAAGTGTAATATTAATGTGTTTTGGGTTTCTTTAATGTTATGTTTTTCAAAGCAAAGGGAATAGTGTTCTAATTGTCAGTGTTTTAATTATTTTGCAGGTGCATTTTCTTGATTGTAAATCAGAACCTTTTGGTCAGAAAATGGAAAATCTAATGCAGATTAGGAAATTTGCAAATGAAGTGAGAAAAAGAAATATTTTACTCTATGGTCTTCTCATATATTACCCACAGGTAGGTAAAATGTTAGTCTTTTCAGAGTGAATGTTCTGTAGACTACAGTTTCAATGGTGAGAACTTGATTTCGTTAAAAACAAAGAGGTTATGATAAGTAAAAATGATTCATATTTCTGTAGTAGGTAGAATCTATAGGAGAAGAAAGAAAAAACAAGTGTTTTGAGTTGTGATAAAAAGAGGGAAATTGGCAGATAATCTCATGCTTGGTAGCCCATGTATGATTGCCAGATTTAGCAAATTAAAACACAGATTACACAAATTTAAATTCAGAAAATTTTAAGTATATCACAAATTTGGAATTTGAAATTCAATTTTAACTGGATTTGTGTTTGGTAATACAGTTAAATTTCAGTTTCCTCATTTTTCTTCTGTCTTGTTTCTCTTTCTAATTGGGTGATTGTACATTTCACTCTTCTACTTCTGAAATTCTCTCTTCTGCCAGTTTACTTCTATTATAAGCCCTTTTTCTATTTGTCTTAATTTTATTCAGAATCTTTTTGTGTTCCCAATTATTACATGAAATAAATTTCACTAAAATTTTTTGTTGTTCTGAAATTCAAATATAATTGTAGCTCTTTTATTTGCTATACCTGTTAACCATTTTAGAATGCATACTTAATGGAAAACTATTCATTTTTGCACATCCAGCATACTTTACACATTTATGAAGTGAAGTACAGTGAATATTTATGCAACTCTATACAAGTAAAGGCGCCCTGACTGAAAAAGTGGCCTTGTTGGAATGGAGAAATATTTACAGCCTTTTGTGGTATCTGACCCTTGTTATATTGAGCAAACATTGACCTAATTCATGTCTCTGCTAAAACTGGGAAGGAGATGATCCATCAAGGCTTTCAAGATATGTCTTATGACATTAGGAAGCTAAAAGATAGCTTACTTAGTTGTTGCTTTGACTTTCCTTTAAAAAAAATAGTGAAAATGTTCCAAATAGATGAGAATGTTTAAAATACAGAGCTTACTTTTGTCCTGAAAGATATAAGTGGAGCTGACTCTTACTTAGCCAACAAAGTCCAGTGTAAAATTCTGTCTTAAAGAGCATGTATCCAACTATCCTGGGATAGTCATCAGATATGACATTAAAGAGGGACCGTGTTTAAAAATTTCGGGAGGCATCACTGAATAGAGTGAGACTTTGACAGGGTTTTCACAATCTTTCATGTGAATGAGCATTTGAATCCCCAAATTGGGGAAAAGGAGCATGTATTTTCCATTTGCTTCAGTGACCCTTTAACCATAGACACTCATAGGACTAATGTCCCTTTAAAAAGATTTTGGAAATTGCATGTGTTTCTTTTTTGATTGTTGAGTAATATTCCATTGTGTATATGAACCACATCTTCTTGATCCAGTCATCTATTTTTGGGCATTTGGGTTGTTTCCAAAAGAATAACTATAAGAAAGAAAAAATCAAAATCAACAAACAACTATGAACCAGAGACACATTATGGGGGAGCGGGGAAAGGAGGAATTGGGGTCAAAATAAGGAGGTTGCAATTGTATGGGGAATATAAAAATAAAATTAAAACAAAACAAAACAAAACAAAGCACAAAAAAACAAAACAAAAAAGACTTTGGAAAACCCTTCTCAAAACGGATAAGCCAGAGAGGAAAGCCAGAGGAGGGTGGGGAAGCCAGGCGGGGGAGTGAAGGGAGAGGGAGGGAAAGAGTGTAAGGGACTGTGATGATGGATTATAGTGTGGGAGAACTCTAAGGGACTATACCTGAGGGGAGGAAATCAAATATTGTCTAAAATTTAACAGTGATGTAAGAAAATAAATCTATATAAAAATACATTGTATGTGGCACTATCTCTGCACACAGTGTTTTTCTACTTCAGTACTAATTTGTTCATCTAGTTAAATCAATATCTCCAATACTGAGTGCCTACTTAACAGGCACTCTCAAAATTAGTATGTGTGAGATATAAAAGGTGGATCAGTTCTCTGTTTAGTGAGTGCTGGTTTTTACTTTTCATTGTGCTCTGAGATACAACTTTTTGTGATGTTAATACATTGGACTTTGTTATCTTATCAAATCCTTCTCTTTGATAGTCAAGTGAGTTTTCATACATGATTAATAAGTATCCTTTTAAGTCTCTGATAAGGTAAACATTTTTCATAAGACAGAGATAGCGTTAACTGCTTTTCTTTGGATAGGTTTTCAGTTTGTTTGATAGCTCCTCCTTGGAGTAGAACATGTATTGAATTGAGTTTAATATCTGTGCTGTACAAATGGTATTTCCAGTTTAATGAACACCTTCTTATGTATGTATTTCTGTTAATGTATATAGTCTTGATTTTTGGCTATAATTTCAGTGTTGATGTGTAAGATGTTTATAGTTAAGTAGAATTACTTAAGCCTTTTAAATACATGATGTTAAAACTCTTTGTATTTGTATAGAGTTACACACATATGTAGGACTTTCTGTGTTTGTTGAAATCTGTTGCTTCAGTCCTTCATTAATTTTTTGGTTCAGAATATAGTATATAATTAATTAACTATAGTTTCTCATTTCATATTATTTATAAATTAGATGTTGCTTGTATTTTCTGTACACTTTGGATAAAATTGATTTGGGAAAGGATAGGACTGATTTCCTCTTAGTATTTGTGAAAGTTCTATGATCTTGGTGATCAAGTATTGACTTGAATCATTGATAAATGCATTTAATTGTATGATATTTCAGTTCAGTTTCTCCATGTTTCCTTTAATGATATAAGAAACTGAAATGCTTTAAATATAGGTAAGTTCCTTAGCTAGATCATTGTAGTAAAGTATTAACTTTATTTCAAAATTGATTTTAAAATATTCTAGTCATCATAAAACATTAATAACTTCTAAGCATTTTTAAAATTTCTTTTTTTTTTTTTTTGCTGTAACATTGGTTTATGTTGTTGTTCATATATTAGAAGTGTAGCATCTCCTCCTCAGGTTTTGTAACCATGCGGCACCCATAACCAAGACAACCTTCCTCTATCATAGCCCATAGTGCTCCTTCCCTGCTTTGCTTTTGCCTTTCCCCCTGCACTTGCTTGTCTGAGGGTCTCAGTTGTATAGTCAGCTTTCTGATGTCGGTACTTGGATCCCCTTTAACCCTTTGTTTCTTTATATTCCACATATAAATGATACTATTTAGTATTTGTCTGTCTTATTTTGACTTGTTTTGCTTAGAATTACCGCTCCCAGCTTAATCAGTGTTGCCACAAATGGCAAGAGCTCACCTTTTTTTGATAGCTGAGTAGTACTTCATTGTGTGTGTGTGTGTGTGTGTGTGTGTGTGTGTGTGTGTGTGTGTGTGTAAGTAAAACCTTCCTGATCCACTCATCTGTCTTTGGGCATATAGTTTGTTTCCATACCTTATTATTGTAAATAGCGTTGCAGTGAACATGGGAGGAGGGTATGTTGGTATGTTTTCCTGTGTGTGTGTGTGTGTGTGCACGCACGTGCGCGTGTGTATGTGTGCGTGTGTGCGTGCGTGCATTGATACCCAGGAATAGACTTGCTGGATCACATGGCAGATACATTTGTAATCTTTTGAGAAACCTCCATACTGTTTATCATGGGGACTGGACCAGCCTAAGTTCCCACCAACAGTGTACAAGTGTTCCTTTTTCTTCCCATTCTCATCTGCCCTTGTCTTTGGCCTTTTCGATATGGGCCATTCTCACAGGTGAGAGGTGACATCTCACTGTGGTTTTGATTTCCATTCCCTGACAATAACTGATGTTGAACATGTACCTGTTGGCCATCTGTATGTCTTCTTTGGAGAGGTGCCTATTTGACTCTTCTGCCCATATTTTGATTGGATTATTTCTTTTCTTTTTGCTGAGTTGTATGATTTATTTTTTTTTTTTTGTAGGTCATTGAATTCAGTCCATTTTCAGATGTATGGTTTGCAGATATTTTCTGCCATTCAGTGTCTTGTTGTTTTAGTGATGGTTTCTTTTGCTGTGCAGATGCTTTTTAGTTTGATCTAGTGCCAGTTATTTATATTCTCTTTTGTTATCCTTATTGCTCAAGGCAAATCCACAAAGATATCTCTGAAATCTGGCATGGAGTGTCGTGCCTATATTTTCTTACCTGTATTTTGTGGTGTCAGGTCATACATTCAAGTTTTTCAAGATTTTTGAAAAACATTTATAATTTAAGATAAGCTGTTTATGGGTAGCTTTGACTTAAAGGTCACATGACAACTTATATAAAATTCCCTGTTTTTTTTTAACCTGATACTTATTTTCATCTTAGTAAATAAATTGGGAAAGATTGGAAATTTATACTGGAGACTAGATATACAGCATGAATTTATCATTATAATTTGTGAATTTAAATCAGGTCTAATCCCTCTTGCTGAAATAACCATATAGACATAACATAAACAGGTTTTATAGTTTAATCATGATAAAGAATCTTAGTTCCTTTTTAAACTTATTTTTTTTTAAAGATTTATTTATTTATACAAGCACTGGGTACAGTCAAAAGCACGGGAGGGTGAAAGAATTCACCAGAGTAGCGGGGAACATAACAGGCAGACCGACGAAATACACTGCTGAGGGGAGCAGCAGGCGCGGCAGGAGAGGTCTACGCACCATGTGGGACCCTCACCAGCGGCCGGGGATCGAACTGGTGCTGCAGAGGCTGCGGGCAGCTTTGCAGCCCATCGCTCAACTGCTGCGCCACCAGGGGAGGCCCCTAAACTTTTTTTTTTTTTAATGATTTGCCATTGGGTTATAGTTCCACCTTAAGCTTTAGCAATACAGCTTCACACCTAGATATATGTAAATACCAACACTAAACCCATCATCAAAGTTTCAAAAATACTCATTTCTATCAAATTGACCATCTCTAGCTATTCCCCAATACCCCTTTCACTTGTTCTCTGGAAACCACTATTTTGTAATCAGGATCTAAGAATTTTTAACTATTATTTTAAATAATTCTGTGCAAGGAATATTACTATCCAATCATCCTGTTAACCCAGATTTGCTATGTAAGTCATCATTATAGTTAATGCCATAATTATGTGTTTGGGGAACGTGTTCTATTTACTTGAAAATCTATTTCCGATGATAGAGCAATGGACCTATAGAGACTTAGTATTTCTGAATTATCAAGGCAGTGTCTTTGAATGTGTAGTTTTTATTCTGGTAAAGCCTGAACTGTTTTTATCATGACTGACAAATATTTGTGAGAATATATGTGACTTTTATGATACCAAAATTTTTGACATCTTTCAATTCATAAAATTCTGTGGCAGGTTTTTATTTAACCTTTATATTTTACATTTTCAGGCCTTTAGAGATGGAAGCAGGCAGGTACTCTCAATGCAAAACTAATTATATGACTTTGACAAGTAATAGAAGTTTTCTAGGCTCCATTTTGAAATGTAGAAATCAGAACTTCTGTATTAAAACTTCTGTTGGAATACTGGATGGAGACACAGATGGGCAGGCTGTGTCAGATGACACCACTGAACATCTCCCACTGACACATGAAATTCTGGAAGTCACCTTGGGTTTTCTTTGCTCTTCTGATGTGAGAGGAACAACACTATGTTGTTTTTCCCTTGAGAAATTAATCATTATAGTTCATAGGTTTTATTATCATTCTGAGAGGGAACTCTTCTTTTTGTTTTTGACAATTTAATAAAATAGAAGACAATGAGGGAGTTGATATGGTCTGCTCTGTTACTAAAACAGAACCACAGTCTGGGAGGCCTATGACATCAGGCATTTGTTTCTCATAATTGAGAAGACTGAAAGTCTAATATCAGGGTGTCAGTTATGCAAGCTGCAAATTACTATTTCCTCATATATTTCCTGGAAGAAGTGGTTGAAGTTTCTCTGGGCTCTTTTTAAATAAGAGCACTAATCCTCTTCACAAGAATTCTACTTTCTTGACTGAAACATCCCCAAAGATATCAGTTCTTAGTACCATCACATTGGGCATTAGGATTTCAACACAGAATTTGAGGTCAACACAAAATGTGTAGTCCATATCGGGGGCATTTAATATCCATCAGAGAAAGATTAAAGAAAATACTAAGCAAGTTACCATGACAGATAATATGTATCCATTTTCTCTTTTTCCTGTCTTCTATGAATTTTTCCTCTATTGGGTTTGAAATGTGGGAAATAGGACTTTGGAAAATGATATTTGGGTTAGTGAGTATTTTTACAACTTGGGTTCATTGGAATGGATGTTTCCGTAGGCAGAGCTGATAAAAATAAGCTCTGGAGAGATAACACAGTAAAGCAAAGGAGTTCCATTACTCTCTCCCTTTGCCTGAATGGCCTCTTATTCTGTTCTTAAAACTGCAGCTCTGGCAGGAGTACAAAAAAGGAAGAAACTTACAAAAGTAGTTCTGTCATTTTTTTTTTTTTTAACTAATTATTTGTAAAGGGCTATGAGAATCCTCTACAAACCTCCAAAATAGGATGTGGAATAATGAAATGAAATCGTTTGGCAACAACATTAAATTAGATAAAATGGTGTAAATTGATCTTCTGTCACAAAGTATAAACCAGTTCTTGATTAGTTCAAAACTATTGTCCTCTGTTGTCTGGGCCTGGAAGGTTTTGTGTGTACTGTAAAGGACATCCAGAAAACATCCTTGACTATAAATCTCTCCATAATTACCTCAGATGAATTCAAAATGAAACATTAAGAAATATTATGAACAAGCTGCTCTAGGATAACTTTGTGCTAACAGACTTTATACTCCTGGATTTGTGGGATAAACTGACACCAATCTTTTCCTCTTAAGAACTCCCTGCTTATTCTATGCCTGTCACTCATGAGTCATTCAAGTGTGCATAATGATTGGAGAATGGGTAGTCCAATAGTATCAAAGAGTAAAACACATATTTAAAAAAAAATATTTTGGGGGAGGATAGACTGAAAACTGACTTCCTACATGTAGTGAGCAATTTCTTGGGATTTAACTGGGAGTTATTTACTGAGTGCACAGTTCTTTCCATTGCACTAAATCATGTGGCATGCACACCAAACACCAGATCCATTTACAGAAATCCATAATACCCTGTTCAGAGTAATCAGGCTTTTTTTGATGTGGGAATGCTGATGAGACTAAATATTTTTTACTTTCAATATTGTTTTGGCTTTTATTGTTTAAACTTAGTCAATCTTTGGGAAAATATGAAGGTCATAAAAGATAGTATCTTTTCAAAATTGTGTAAGCTTGAAAAACAAAACCGTTAAGGGAGTTTGGCTAGCTTCTTTGGCATACTCATTAGAGAGATTGACAGTACTGTATTATACTCACACACATCTAAATGAAATGGAATATTTGATACAAACTTCTGCTCAGATCTCCCTTAATTTTCTTTTGAATAAAAGAAGCAACTTCATGGATGAAAATGGACATGGAAAATTCTTAATGAATTAAATCTTTTAACAATACATCAGTTAGGTATTACTGCATAGCAAATTACCCCAAAACTTAGAGACTTAAAACAACATTTATTATCTCAGACTCTGGGGATTCTGAGTCTGGTTTTTTCTCAAGGCTGTAGTACTATTGAGGCTCTGCAGGGAGTAATATGCATCTTAACTCACTTAGCTGGCTGTTAAAAGAAGTCATTTCCTCTGAGTTTTGCATGGAAGCCTTGGTTATTCACTCTTCTGTTGCTTGTCATGGCACCTGTCTTTAGAGCATCTCACAACATAAGAACAAGTAAGAGAGAACCAAGGCAAAAGTCAGTCTTTCTTAATAATTTCCAAGTAATATACTATTACCTTTACTGCATTTTATGAATTAGAAGCAAATAGTGAGTTCACCCATAGTCAGGGAGGTAATTACATGGGGACCTAAATGCTGGGAGCTGGTGATCATTGAGAGCTGTACTTGATGCTGCCCACTACACTAATACCAAGTACTAATCTGTAGGCTTATACACAAATTTATATGCCAAACATTACTCATCTTCCTGATGAGTAATTAAAGTAATTAAAGACTATGTAACCTAATGTGAAAAACACATGGATCATATACATTTCATGTACAATTGTACACACACATGTTATTTTTTCTTAACATGTGAATAGAGTAGTAACAGCTACAGAGGCTTAGCAGGGAGTTGGAAGGCCAAAGATGTAGAAACTTACTTTTTTTTTAATTTTATTGATTTATTTTTAAAGATTTATTTATTTATGCAAGCACCGGGGTACAGGCCAGAGGCGTGGGAGGGTGAGAGAATCCATCAGAGACAGAGCGGGGAGCAGAACAGGCAGAAGGACCGAAATATACTGCTGAGAGGAGTAGCGGGTGAGTTGGGAGAGGTCTGCTGTGCCATGTGGGAATCTCCCTGGGCGGGAATGGAACCAGCGCCATGGAGGCTGCAGATAGCTTCACAGTGCTGCGCTCAACCTGCTGCACCACCAGGGAGGCCCTAGAAACTTATTTTTATGTTATCTGAATAATTGTTTATAAAGAGCCTAATTTAGGTCAGATAGCTATCAAATACATTAAGGGACATGTACTTAGGGAGAAATTATATTATTTTGATTCAGTTAGTAAAGCTAATATTACAAAATAATTGTTATAAAATGATGGTGTTATCGTTGAACAAGTTGGGATGATTACATAAAATAATTCAGAAATGTGTGTGTCTCAAGTTGGAAAAGAGAGTGTAGAAAAGAGTCAGTATAGTAAGTCAAGAGAACTAGAAATAAAAGGAGCCAATGAATCTAATCACCAGAATCCTACAGCGAGTTTTAGGGAAGACATGTTTGTGGGCTTATGGAACACAATGAGAGACTTCACTGGGAATTGTCTGATTTTTCTAGGAACTGGGTCCCCAATAAAACCTTTGCTCTAAAACATCAGTAAAAAGTTGAAAATAGGGTTTAATTTCAGTCTTTGTCCAGTTTCTATATTTTGACTAATGAAATAGAAAGTAGACATGACAAATAGGCTGAAAGAATAAACTGAATAATTAGTCCCTACAGAATGGAGAGCTTTCTTATGTATGTTATTCCAGTTCCTTAAAATGTGCTGTATATATACTGCCTAGCAGTTTTATGTAGACTTTCCTTAAATAACATTAGAGGGAAGGAGATCTCTTTCTCTGTTTGTTTTCATTTTATGGAACACTAATTATCCAAACTGCAGAAGCAGCTGTACAAAGAACACTGAAATTGCAGTGTTTAGCTGAATCTAGAGAACATTATGTGCATGCTAGAGGACTTGAAAACATCAAGTAAGCTAGGAAGTGAAACTAGATAGGAGACATGTGAAATCACAATAATTACAAGATTTGATATTTTAAGACAATGATAACAAGTCTGAATACTTTGAAATATTTGGGGCTTATCGACTGTTAGATGTTCCATGTCACTTAGATCAAGTGTAACATTCCAAAATTAAGGACTATCTGAGGGCCATTTTCCAGGAATGAGAGTTGGTTGTATGTAAATCCCTTGTTTTCTGCCCCAATCAGTATTTAGAAAAGATAATAATTTATAAAATTAGAGTACATGTTCATTGTCTCTAAGAGTCCTATCAGCATTTCTGATTATGATCACAGTGGGAATATAAAAGGACTTTCTCCATTTAGAATCAGGAAGATGAGTAATGTTTGGCATATAAATTTGTGTATAGAAAACAGTAAGGTTTATTAGTTTTCCACTCATCTCATTACTCACCTTTGACAACGGTAAAGAAATATATTTTAATTAAATTTCAGCTTCCTCTTACAGAATGAATAATTGCAATTATATACTAATGCCATTAGGAAATGAATTAGTTTAATAACAAACATATCTATGGTAACTTTTAGAATTTACATTTTCTTAGAAAAAAAGTTGTTTGACAAAGACACCATTCATGATTAGTATGTTTCAGTCATTTATATTTTGTGTGTTTCTAATCACAATGTCATTGCTGAAATGCTTTGTCAAGAAGAATATAAAGAAATAATGTCCAAAGAGTACTTTTCTTTCTTTTTTTAAAAAGATTTATTTATGCATGCAAGGACTGGTGTGTAGGCCAGAGGTTGAGGGGTGGGGAGAGAGAATTCACTAGAGACAGAGTAGGGAGCAGAACAGGCAGATCTGCTGAAATAAATTGCTGAGGGGAGCAGCTGGCATGCTGCAGTGGCTGGCAATAGTTTGATAGTGCTGAGACTTAACCCCTTCATCACCAGGGAGGCCCTGGTGTGTTTATGGCCTAAGAGCTTCTGAATCATAATAAATTCACAATGGAGGGCACAGAAATACATGCTTTCTTTTTTGTTGTTTACCACAGAGACTTTTTCACTAGACTTACTCAGAACAATGAGGTTGAAATTTTATTCGTGGCCTTGCAAGCTGAGATTGAAGCAATATGAAATGTTTTACAAAAGGAGACATTATATAACTTGTTTATATACCACCTGCTGGCATGTCTTTCCATGTAAAGTTAAGACAGCAAATGACAGTTTCAAGCTCTGGTGAGGAATTGTTGTGGCATAATGATACCAACTGCCAAATTCCAAATTTCATAAAAATCCCTTTTATTTATTGTATGAATGTACGTGTCTGCACTAAACTATATATTTTGAGTTCCCTTCTAGAGAAGTGTCAGGTCGTTTCTTGCTCTTCTAAAGATTAAAGTCTTTGATTCTTAATGTTTAGTTTTGATTTTTAAATAAGAATAAGTTTTGCTAAATACATATACCAGGGTTTAAAATAATTGTGCCATATTCTTCACTATCTTAATCCTCTTATCCTTTTTTTTTTAAAGATTTATATTTATTTATTTATACAAGCAATGGGTACAGTCAGAAGTGTAGGAGGGTGAGCAAATTCACCAGAGCCAGAGTAAGGAGCAGAGCAGGCAGCAGGACCAAAGTACACTGCTGAGGGGAGCAGCGGGTGGCAGGAGAGGTCTGCGCGCCATGTGGGACCCTCCTCCAGTGGCTTGGGAGCAGCCGGGGATCGAACCTGTGCTGCAGAGGCTGCGGGCAGCTTCGCACCCAGAGCTCAACCACTACACCACCGGGGAGGCCCTCTTATCCTTTTATTAAACATCTGACTACAAAATTTAAGATGTTTTGATGCAATTAAAGGATTTAGGCTGTTTAGGGAGGGTGGTCTCTTTAAGAAAGCCCAATATTAGCACAGACTTCCTCGTATTTTTCTGACCCTGACCCTGATAAGAAATAGACTGAAAACCTAAATAAGAAGTTGCTTCAAATCTAGTTACTGTATTCTCAGATATGGCCCATGGAGAGGGTAGACATGATACCTGAGTCTATTGTTTAGTTGAAGATGTTACATAATTTTTCCAAAACATGTTGGTCATGGAACAAATATTAAAATAACCAATTTCAAACCTTTCTGAAGCTTGATAGCGGTTTCATCACTGAAGGCATTGTTTAAGTTTAAAAATTTCCAGTTGAACAACTAAATAAAGAAAACTTGGGGAGGGGCTTAATTTTAAATGACCTACCTGGCCAGTATACTTTTAAAAAGCCTTATTCATATTTTCTAAAATGGTGCATCCTATTTTGTAGTTTTTCTCATAAATTAAAAGAATACTAGGATTTGCCAGAGATGTCACAAGAATGTAGGATTCCTTCATAAATATACTTTCTCAAGTTAAGTAAATTACAACTGAATGCTTCCTACCTTTCCTCAAATTTTTGTGATTGCATTAAGACACTGTGGGAAGAAAAGTTTTCATGTTTTGTTTTTGTTTTTAAGTATGTGCAAGGTATCTTGAGGAAGTCAAGGGATGTCAGAGATTTACCCTCAGTGAAAGATTTCACTGAAGGAATATATCAGGTTGATTGGTTGTTAAAATGTGTAACTTTTTTAAAAGTGTTGTTTTCACTGTGTTTATCAGGGGTTACCTATACTGTAGCAAATATGATCTTTATCATAAATTCATGAAAATGAGTACTGGAAAATAGATATTTTGTCTTCTGATGCCAGTGAAGTTGGTTCTGTGGAAACTCTGTCTTCTAGAACTCACTTGAGGTTACAGATATTTTCAGCTATTATATCTTTGGAATTTTAATAGGGAAACATATGTGCTAAAGCAAAATAGTAGAGAGCTGTCTCATCTAGCCTTTTGTGAATATTGAACTATCAATCTAAAATGTACTATAAAGAAAATTGTCAGTAAAATTCCAAATTGCTTAGCAAATTAATAAACCTGTCCTTGGATCTTGGTGAGCTTATCTAAAACTATGTGCATAAAAATAAGGATTGAGTGGATTGCCCCCCGAAATTGTGATACTTTTATCCACAGCATGGGGAACAGATGCTGGACAGAATAAGATGATAGATTATTATGTTATGGACCAAATGTGTCTTTGCTAACTTCTTATATTGAATTCCTAACTTCTCATGTGATAATGTTAGGTAATAGGACTTTTTGGGAGGTAATTAAGTCCCTGATATAAGACATTTCTATTATTTGAGATAGTTTTCTATCTTAGTTCATTTGTAAAACCGTCTGTCCACAGGGTATAAATTTGGGTGCCTGTTTATTAACTATGAATTAGAGAGTATCATATTTTTAGGGGACTTCAAAGCACAGCTAGACAGATTTTCTTAAATTATTGACAATCACTTGTGTTATAGTTATTTTTATTTTTAATAGTTATAGTTATTTTAATCATTTGTGAAATGCACTGTAAATTGTATATTATTAAAAAATTAAAAATAGTTTCAAAGTTTGGGAAAATAATAAAAATAGCTAGCTACTATAATAATATCCATTTGTCTCATTTTCACTTCAGCATGCTCCCTGGGAGAGGAAGTAAATATATCACACCCTGAATGTCATTTATTTTTTGGCAGTGGAAGGAAATTGGTTAAGAACTTCTGGTCTACCATATCTCTCTGCCTTGTCATAATTGTCTTTTTCCCAAAAAAATTATATCTTTCATATGTTTTTACTCTTCATTATAATGCTGACCTTTTAGTTCCTTCATCATATTGGTTTCTTTACAGAGGCAGTTTGTATGCAATATGTATTTTATGCTGCATTTGCTCCACTCAAGTAATCCTTGTCACCTTTCATTCCTTTTTTCTGTAACAATTTAAACATGGCCTCTCCGGTGGCGCAGCGGTTGAGCGCTGGGTTGCAAAGCTGCCCGCCGCCTCTGTGGCTCTGGTTCGATCCCCGGCTGCTCCCCGGCCACAGGAGGAGGGTCCCACATGGCGCGCAGACCTCTCCTGCCACTCGCTTCTCCCCTCAGCAGTGTACTTCGGCCCTTCTGCCTGCTCTGCTCCCTGCTCTGGCTCTGGTGAATTCTCTCACCCTCCCACGCTTCTGACTGTACCCAGTGCTTATACAAATAAATAAACAAATAAATCTTAAAAAAAAAGAAAGAAAAAACAATTTAAAACAATCTTATGTATTTTTACTATATGTTGTTCATCTCCGTCATCTATAATATGAACCTATAGAAGGCAGAGGAGAGAGAGAAAGAGAAAAAGAAGAGGAGAGAGGAGGGGAGGGGCGGGGAGGAGAGGAGAGGGACTGAGAGACTAACTTATTCATTGAATTATTTCTAGTACCCACTGTGTATGTGTGCATGGTGCCTGGAACGAACTAGTTCCTTAATCACTATTTACTGAGAGACTGAAATACTCTGAAAAGTAAATAAATAAATAATTGCAGTTATTGTATCTTTCTTGCAGTTATTATATCATTGTATGGTTTCTGTCTATGCTGCCCTTACTGTGTTCCTGAAGGGTGTACAAGGTTAACAGAAAGTGGTTAACATTATTATGAATTGAATTTATAGGTAGAAAAGTTATTAAATTCTCAATTTTATACCGTTATTTTTTTTTTTAAAAAGAGGGCATATATATATATTTAAAGATTTATTTTTATTTATTTATACAAGCACTGGGTGCAGTCAGAAGCGTGGGAGGGTGAGAGAATTCACCAGAGCCAGAGCGGGGAGCAGAGCAGGCAGGACTGAAGTACACTGCTGAGGGGAGCAGCAGGCGGCAGGAGAGGTCTGCGCGCCATGTGGGACCCTCCTTCGGTGGCCAGGGAGCAGCCGGGGATCGAACCGGTGCCTCAGAGGCTGCAGGCAGCTTCGCAACCCAGCGCTCAACCGCTGCGCCACTGGGGAGGCCCCTATACCCTATTATTTTTAAATATATGGCAATAGGGTCATCTCAGAGATTTAGTGGTAGCTTATTATTAAAACCCCAAGTACAGTAATTTATAGTTTGTTCAAATTTAGTAAGAGAAGTATTATCATCTCAATAGTTAGAGCAAAAACATGATAAAATTCATTGCTTAAATAGCTTTAAGCGGACAATACAATTTCTTGATAAATTGATATGCCAAAACTTTTTAGCAAATGTTCAACTTTATTTGTTAGGGACACTGCCTTTAAAATAAAATCAAGGAAAGAATGGAAATAATAACTTTTTGTTCAGCCATATGCTAGATGTCCTAACTAGCACAGTAAGACAAGAGAAATAAATGATTAATAAACTGGAAAGAAACATTATTATTTGCAGATTATATGCTTACCTACACAGAATCTTCAAGAACCTACAAACTTTTAAAATCTCAGAGAAATTTTCACATGAACCTACATACCGCTATACTTTTACTTTAATATAAGGGTAATAAGCTGTTAGAAACTTTAGATATTAAATATTTTATACTAAATGGAGTGTGTGTGTGAGTATTCTTTTGATCTCTTCTGTCAGCTTGTAGCATTCATAATTATTTTAATTCATTTACTCTATACTGAATTTGGTTTTTAATATTTTTATATGTGTGCTGAAATTATCTTCATTCTTAGGCACAGCTCACATATGTCAAGGCAAAAATGTTTAGGAAAAAATAAAAAGCCAAGAACCAGTTTCTTTTAGATCAAAAGAGTTCAGGACTAAAATACTTCCTGGCAAACTGTTAAGCAATAAGTTTTTTATTTCCATGTACTGAATGTTTCTGTTTCAGGTTTCTGCATGCTTTCTCACCATATTACCATGTGAACACTCATTGTCTGTTGGGTACCTGCTTTGTTGCTTAAGGGAATTGATGATATGCCAGTTTATTAATCTTTCACAATATTAGACATTTAAGTTTACTTAAATGATGTATGATACTGAAATTTGTGTAAAAGCCTTGTGATTTTCCTAAAAAAATTTTTTTCATTGTCTTAATGATTTAATATATTATAACATTACTGCATCTGGATTATTATATGTTACCTAGAATCAAATTAGGCAAGGGCTTACAAATTTAATTGAATATCTGTGTAAAAATATTTTAGAATTTCAGAAGTGTTACAGAATGTGAATGCCCTACAGAATATATTAATTTAGGTCATGTTTAAAATATTTGTAGATATTCATTGTAAATGTAGCTAATATTATTAAATTGTACTCTTGATGGTAAACATTTTTTGAAACACTGTGTAGTTTTGAGGTTTGTAGATAACATTTCCTATCTCTAGTATAAGAATGCTTTTTAATAGCCATGATATTTAGAAATATATAGTTATGCTGAAATATGAATTTGAAGAATTCATTGCTTAGTACTCAACAGAGTTAGTTTGACTTTTATACAGGAATTCATGTGAGGTCATAGAAATTCATTTGTGGATAAAAAAGTAACAATATTCTTAGTTTGAAAACCATTTCTTTTAGAAATCTGTAGAGTTTAAGGTGATGGTATTGGGATAAATTAGAGTGGAATGTTGAATTGCCTTAGGTCAATGAAATTAATAAAATATGTTAACCAGAAATATCATTTAATAAATCTGATATAGTTATTCCTTTAACCAATACAAAAATATTTTATCAACTGGGAGAAAAATCTTTTTTTTTTTTTTAAAGATTTATTTATTTATTTAAACAAGCTCTGGGTAAAGTCAGAAGCGCAGGAGGGTGAGAGAATTCACCAGAGCCAGAGCGGGGAACAGAACAGGCAGACGACGAAATACACTTCTGAGGGGAGCAGCGGGCGCGGCAGGAGAGGTTTGCTCGCCATGTGGGACCCTCGCTGGTGGCCAGGGATCAAACCAGCGCTGCAGAGGCTGCGGGCAGCTTCGCAGCCCAGCTCTCAACCGCTGCGCCACCAGGGGAGGCCCGGTAGAAAAATCTTTACTAAAGTTTCAAAAAATAATTTACCTCTTGAATATACTCAGGAACCATACAAATTCTATTTGAAAATGTGACTCAAGATAATTATATTTTAATGGTAATAAATACAATTTGGGTGTATAGAATTAATATTTTCTTTGTTTTTTGGACTCATTCTATAGAGTGGAACTTAGAATCCTGTTAAATAGTATATGTATGTTTATAGGCTCATTAGAAGATGTATAGGCATTAGTTCAGTATTTTAGTTTTTTTCCTAATCCATTATATTGGGAAGATGTGATACTAATTTGAATTGATACTAATTTGAATTGAAAAATTAGTGTTTGGACAGATCCTTTACACATACTAAAGGACTCATTATCAAAGATAAATGAAGTCAGACAAAAGTTAAATCATTTCAAAATAGATTTTGTAACTACTAACAGAATTTAGACCTGAGCTCCATTCTACTTTGTGCAGAGGTGACTGGAGGTTTTCAAGGGAGAATGAAGGAGGAGGGAGGGGGAAACAGGAAGACTGGGGTGAAAAACTATAAAGGGTAAGTCAATGGCAATATGATTTGGTCAACTATATATTCAACCTGGCCATGATTGAAGTTAGGATTCTGTCTTCCCACAGAGTCTGGGAACCAAAATTGTATTCCTCCTAATGACTGAATTTCAAAGGAATGACTTTCTGGTCCTTAAGAGACACTATTCAGTATAGGAGATAACTGTACATTTTAATGGAATAGGGGGAAGATTCACAACTGTAAGACCTTTTCAGTGAGTGCTTTAAAAATTGGAGGTCAGGGGCCTGTCCTCTGTTTGGCTAGACAAATAGCAAATTCTTTTGGTAGTGCTGAGTTTTCTCAGGCAGGCATTTTAATGCAGTAGGGTGGGGATTATGAAGTCATCTAGGATCAATGCCTTAATGATGCTAAAAGTTGTGCTTGAGTTTTGTCATCTCATATTGCAAGGTTTGCATAGTGTTTTTATACGTCCAGGGTTCTGCAGTTCTTATTGTTTACTAATACTGTATAAAATTTAAATAATAAAAAAATCCTAATTTTCTAAAAGAAAGTTGTTTATTGGACATCTAAAGGAATGAGGGAAATGTGCTTTCCTGAATGAAACTTTAGGGTTTTTGCATATGAGATAATGCTAAGGGTTACAGATATGTTGCCTTTTTTCATTTGTTTTGAAAGCGAATTCACATGTGTTTACCCTTAAGCCATATACAGTTCCACACAGTGGCTGACCATCTACCACCATGCCCCCCTTATGGTGTAGAGGCTCCAACCCTATTCCTGACAATAGTTACTGTCCTTTCCAGGTGTGTAATTTGGTTTCATAACTAGGTTTTCCTTTCTGTGCCCTCAAGCTCTTTTCAGATTCACAATAGTGTGTTCATGATGTAGGTGTGTCACATTTATCATGTTTACCTTACTCTTTTTGGCCTGGGTTTGGGTAGCTTTGGCTTTTTTTTTTTTAAAGGGGCTTTTTGAGCTATGTTTTTAGGTGAATAAAATAACTGCTGTATTTCACTGTATTTGAGTAATTGGCAGTGTTAAGCATATTTTGTTTATATAAAAAATACATACTGTTAGGTTATAAGAAGACGTATTACTATAGAAACAGCAGAAATATGCTAGGAGTAATCTAGATGTTCACTATCTTTGCTACTCATGGAAAAAGAAACCAATAGTAATCTTGTGACCAGATAGTTTAATGTGATAGAAACAGACTTCTTACCTGATAAGTGAAAATAGCTTTTTTGTTGACTGTACAGAAATCTGGAATTTTGAACTATAGAGGCAAGGTGTAGAGTCTCAAACTGAGAATCTTTGGAGACACTTTCTCACTTCTGAGACTACGTCTTAAAGTTCAGTAGCCACATTATTTGAAAAACACTACTGAATGCCCTTGAATCAGTATCTACAACTTTTCTTCACTCAAATTAAGATAGACTCACTAACTTGCTTGTATATCTTGTTTTACTCTATAGCTGAGTGAAGTTGCATTTGTTAAAAATTAGTCATTTCAACAGTATGAGAATACTCACATTGGGGGGCTCTTATGTGTCAGTGACTTTCATACACTCTATCTCAGAATAGTCCTGTGATGTGGGTAGCAATAGCTGCACCATGTAGTAATGAGGACTCCCAGTCCCAGAAACTTAAGAATTCCCTGTACCATAAGCTAATAAGTGGTGAACTAATTTCCACCTTAAAAACATGACATTGCTTACCTGCTCATTGAAGTTTGTTAAAAGACAAGAAGAAGCCTATTGAAGTTTTAGGAATTTGAGCAATAATTGATTCAAATTAAACAGCACAAAATCAGAAGTGTTTAGAAGTGTTCTGTTTATAGGAACTCAGGAAAAACTTTTATATAGGAAAGGTGGAAGCAGAGTAAGGAAATTGATTGGTTATAGCTTGAAACCTATAACTGTGATTGGTTGTGTTAAGGTTTCCCTTTCATGACTTTTAGGCATTTACAGGCTTAATTTTAGTTTGCTTGTGTAGTTGCAGCAGCATTAAAGCCACTTTGGACTAATGGCCTTCTCCTTTAATTAATTTAATAAGCTTTAGTAGAAGAGCTTCATGAATTCAAAGACATTATATATACACACATGTTCTTCTAAAATTAAACCATATGCCTACAAACACACTCAAATGAAAGCCATGTTACATTATTAATACTTAGTAGACTTGATTTGTTCTAAAAATCAAACTAGTTTGTATTCCTGTAACTGTACTCCTCTTCAGATTATTTTATGATCTGATATTAGAATGGGAAGCTATTGGAATGGGAAGCTGCTGGGCATGGAGGTTATCAGCTCTTTCCTAGACTATGAGATATAAAGCAGAGAGGAGCTAAAGGAATCCTGGTGTGACTATGCTGGAAAACCCAGAGCCAGTGTTTATCATCACTTCTTACAGAGATGTGAAGGGCAAGAAATGGGCTGAGGCAAATGATCTACTCCCATGGAGTGACAAGAATGAATGGGCTGATATGGGAGGGGCCTTGGAGAGCACAGCCCTGAGAAACTGTAGGAGAGGGAAGAACTTTTTGTAAGAGAGAATCCTCAGCCTAGCCCCACACATGGGAAGAAGATACTAAAATCGACCAGTTCAGGTATCACTGTGCTTTCTCAAACCCTCATTCCTGACCAGAGTGAAGACGAAGACGTTCCAGGACTTGTTCATTATCATTCTACAAGTAGGAGGCTGAAGCCCTCACTGCTTTTCTGGGAAATTTCCATCTCAGTGCAATTGGATCTTACACTGGGTGTGACATCCATACTTTATAGATTGTTTCCTGGGTTACCTGGATCCTACATAGATGGATCCCAATTAGAAAAAGCTTTATGTTTGCATTATGTAGAATAGAAACTCAAGTAGTTTTAAATTCTAACTCCGTTTGCAATTTCTCTATGGAAATACTTCATTCCAGGGGGTACCATTCTTAGACACTCGCTCTCTTTCATTGCCAGTATTGACTTGGTGGGATACATTCCAGAGAGTGCTGCAGAAAGATAATGCTTTTTCTTAGTACTCACTTTAATTATCTGCTTATCTTAATTATGTTTGTTTTCAGTGATCATGTGTAGCTTACTTTGTTTGGGGTTGAGTTTGTAATTGTACATTGTAGAGAATATTGTAAACAGTGTTTTTCATGCCTTTCCTTCCCCCCCCCCTCCAGTTTCCCTGCATTACTTTTGGTGGAGGTGGGGTAATAATAGTGGTGGTGTCAGAGCCTATCAGAATGACTTGGGGAGCTGGTTCATACTGCTAAAATTTCCACTCCAATATCTCATCCCACTGCTTCCCAGATGCCATATCCCTAACAACATCTCTGAGAAATGTCATAGTTTAGTAAATTTTAAGGATCTAATTTGCTTTATCCAGTGAATCATGAATTGGGCAGCATCCCATCTAGCAAATAGAAAGTAACTTTGATTAGTTATACAAAATGAAAGATGTTTATAGACAGGAGGAGAGACAAGAGGGGGTTGATTCAAGCTTTAAAACTCCAGTCACTTTCTATAAAGGAATGAAGGGATCCATCAGACAGATTAGTTGTTAGTACTGACCAGGACATACCAGATTGCCTTGTTAATGGCAGCATTTCTGGTATAAATGGAAGTTGAGTTAGGGTTGGGTGTGAAGTGCAGTTTGGTGATGGGATGCTTAGCAAAAGCGACTCCATTTTAGACCTGTTGTCTTTTTAAATATATTATTTAGGTATGTTAAGACCTCACTCACCTTAAATAAGAGCACCACTGAAGAAAGCAAAACAAAAGAGATATTAAACTCACAAAGCATATTCAAAGGTTTGCACAAGTTCTATGGTAGGTCAGACTATTGACTGCTGTTCAATCAGCTCTTGTATTCAGTACCTCCTTAACTTGACCCTTATGGAAAATGTGCTTTATATTCACACAATTTAGTTGATTAAAAAAGCCCCACCTGCTTATGAATATAGTACTTCAAAATGAGAACATAAAATAAGTATTTTAAATTATCTTTGTGACCAAGGTTGTTCCAGATAGAGAAATATTTTCCATAAATTTTTCTTGTCTGATAGTTACCTTTTTGTTAATTGAGAAATTGTAGCTCCATGTAATGCTAATTTGTAATCAAATTTAGGGAAAGTTTAAGTCATAAAGAGATGTGGATAGATAATTGAATAAAGGAGCTTGAAACATGGAAAATAGGCTCTTAGAAAAGTAGCGCGCGCGCGTGCGTGCGTGCGTGTGTGTGTGCGTGTGTGTGTGTGTGTGAAATCTCACTGGGAACAGAGGCAGAATGTTCTATAAACAGAAGTGGTGTACCAAAATCAGTCATAATATACAAAAAATCAGATTCACTGTTATTTGGTTGCAGGAGGGTTTTGGTGCTGAAGAGATCAGGAGAGTTCTAAATCGTGAAAATGTGTTGGGTGAGAGCTCTATACAAGTAAAGAAAACAATGTTAAATGAACTGGCTTTGTTCACACACAGGGGCTAAACACTTCATGGAGTTGTGCTTATGTTATTTTGTCTTACCTCTGTAAATTCAGTGGTTATCTCACTGATTAATGAAGGTTTCATAATAAGATTGATTTAACTTTTATTTTTATGGCATTTATATTAGTGCTCACTTCTTCCCAAGCTTATATGAGTAACAACTTAAAATATAGTGGAATTATTTTAAAGTTTATATGTTTTTAATCTGTGGAGACTGAGGTTGAGGAAATTAGTGTATTACTGATTATAAATGTAGAATTGTTTATTGAAGCAAATTTAACTTATAAAGAAAGCAGTTTTTTATACATTGTACTGTATGGAATGTTCCACAAGTTTTAATGAACTTTGGAGGAATATTAAGTAATATTAAATTTCATTAAATATAAAGCCAATATAGAAAATTTCATTTTTATTTTCACATTCTAGACACACAAAAAATTAGGAATCAATGCTAAAAGAACAACATCACAGAAGCATGATAAATAATAAAAGACAAGAATATAAATTTAGAAAATGTTCATAATTTTTATACTTAAAAGTATATAATAACATTGAGAAAAAATAGATACATAAAGGACTAGAGATACATATATACTCACGAGTTGACAAAATGACACTTTTCTATCAGTTGAGCTGTAATTCAGTGCAATCTCAATCAAAATACCAACAGGCTTTTTTTTTTTTTTTTTTTTGAAAATGACAAACTGATTTTCAAATTTATGTGGAAATGTGAGTGGTATAAAATAAAGGAATAAAAGGATAAAATTGGATGACTTGTAAAGCTAGAAAACCAAATCTGTGAAATTGGTTTTGAGGAAGATTAGAGAAAGTGAAAAAAATGAAGTCTTAAATAGATCCATAGACAATTAATTTTTGAAAAATGTGTCAAGGTGATTTAATAGGGAGAGGAATGTCTTTCAACAAATTGTTCTAAAACAATTGGAAACAATTATTAGAAAACAGTGAACTTCAACCTCCTTCTTTCACCTAACACAAAAATATTTCAAGATGATTGGAAGCCTAAAATTAAAAACTAAATCTATAATTACCTATAAATCTATAGTACAACAATGAAGTTGATCTGAAAAACATCACCTTAAGTTATAGAAACCATTTATAAGAGGATACTGTATGAATCCTTTCCTAGGAAGTAAAATTAATCCACAGATGTAGAAATCAAAATAATAGAAAGGGGCTAGTGGGGCTATGGGATGGTTGTTACACAGTTGTTTGTCAAAACTCATTAAACCTTATATTTAAACCTTGTTTTGTAATACACAAATTATGTTTCAATGAAAACTAGTATCCTTAGGGAATAATTTACAAGATTGTGTATGTTGCCTTTGCCTTTCTAAGCAGGGCTTACTGATATTTGTAAAATATCAGTTGCCTCAGAACTCTCTTTTGTAAGTGTTCACGGGAGAAAAATAATCAATAACATATATGAGGATGAGAGATTTCCACTTGATCGTGGGCTAGTCTGAAATTTGTAGGGAAGATCAGCCAACTGGAAAGGTAGGGAGGATTTCTAAGTTTTTATCATGTGGCAGAATTCCTTCTTTGCTCTTAAACCTTCAACTGATTGATGAGGCCCATTCACATTATGGAGAGTAATCTACTTTGCTTAAAATCATCTAATGTTAATTATATCTAAAAAAATACCTCCAACTACCTTTACTCCAGTATTTGGTTAAACAACTGGAAACCATAGCTTCACTAAGTCAAAACAAAAATCAATCATATACCTGTGATGGTGGATCTTGCACAATTCATTTGAGAAACTGAAGGCATTTTAGGAAAAGAAAATATTCGAGTAGGATGGCTTATTGGTCAGTAAATCCCCTAGGCTATCTTAAGAGTAATCAGTCAAGTCCATAAAATGACTAAGATCAGGTTCATGAGACTGTATTTGTCTGTAAAGTTATCTTATTCCCAAACTGTGGATCTCTATGATAGAGTGCACGCCACTATCCTGCCCACAAGCACCAGCTGGTGTGAAAGCATACACATTTAATGCCATAAGTTTCAAAGCCATCTTGAATCAGATTCACTAGATGTTCAAACCACTGTGTAAATTGAATAGGAAAGATTTCACATCCCCCCCTTTATTTTTATAAATGAAGGATTATAGTCAACAATGTAGCATGCTTTGTTGAAGTTTTAATCATTAAAAAAAATCATTATGCCAGGATTTGTTTAAGAAGCATGGAATTCATCAGTAAACACATTACAGAAAATGTCTCTAAACTTGTAGGACTTGCATCCTAGTGAGTAGGAGATATAGTAAATGTTTTTTAGTAATTCAGAGAATGATAACTAGTTATAAGAGTTAGAGAAACAAAATGTGGTGGAATAAGTTAGGAGGTGTTGAGAATCCTACATGGGGGTTTCCCTCACTAAGAAGATGGAATTTAAGCAAAGGCTTCAAGGAGTTTTGTATATAGCCCAGGAAAGCACAGCCTGCTAGAGGAAGCACCTAATGCAGAGCCCCAAAGCTTGGTAACTAAGATTAGAAGCCTTAAGTAGACTTCTTTTAGCAAGTAAATATTGAGCACACTCTTTCTTCAAGCAGAGTGCTAAGCATTGGAGCTAAAATGGTAAAAATACATATGATACCTAGAAAATTCCTAATTATTTTCACCATGGAAGTGGTTCTTCTACCACGAGCCACAAAGCCATTGCAAAGATTTTCGAATCTATTTTATGCCTAGAATTTTCTGTAGACAATATTCAAATATATGTAGGTATTAAAATTGATAAAACTTAAAGATACTACTAAATTTATTTTACACAGTGATAAATACTGAAAGTTCTCCTATGATCATGCTGGGTGGTGTTACAATGTATAAGCAATTCTGAGGTTGAAAACTGTTCTAATCCTTGAAAATGTTGGATAAATCTCTGTTTTATGCTATGAGATTGCCAGATTGAAGTTGGCTGTAAAAGCCACACTGAAAATTTGCTTTTTTAAAGACAAGGGAGGCCTTTGAAAGTTTTCAACTGGAGGAATAGCATGATCAGACCTGTGGTTTTGGAAGATTTCTTTTCATTATCAATTGTCCAGAGGAAGCCAAGTGGAATAAATCTATTGAGGAATGCTTATTGTTCAATTATAGTTACTTGATTCATTTTATAACAGTGATCCAAGCTGTACTGTACTTAATTCTTTGTTCCTAATGCTTAAAAGAGCTTCAAATCCCAATTTCTCTGCATTAAGTATTATTGAAGGCGGTATTCACAAATTACAGATGCCTTCTATTTAAAAATCAACAATTAGGGCCTCCCGGGTGGCACAGGCATTAAGCACCACACTACGGGGCAATCTGCAGCCTCTGCAGCATGAGTTTGATCCCTGGCTGGCCAGGGAGCAACATATATGGCGCAGCAGACCTCTGCTGACTTGCCCGCTGCTCCCCTTAGCAGTGTACTTTGGTCAATCTGCCTGTTCTGTTCCCCACTCTGTCTCTAGTGAATCCTCTCACCCCCCGCATCTCTGGCCTGTGCCCCACCTCTTGTATGCATGAATAAATAAATCTTAAAAAAAATAAAATCAGCAATTAAAAAATTGTTTTCTGGTTTAGCCCTGTGTGGACAACTTGAAATGAAACCTTGAGAACAATTAAAAGAGATTCTTGGGAGGGCAAAGGCACATGCTAGTAGATAAACATCTGCTTTATGTGTATTTAAGCTGATTTGACACTTTATATATTTTTTCATTTTAGCCTCTTGTTTGAAAGTGCAGCTTCAGTGTTTGAAATTACTCACTTTTGATTTGATCTTGATAGACTATGACAAACCAGAAAATAATTGTGTGTATACAATATATACATGTGCCATATATATATATATCACACAACATATCTGTGTACACATACACACACACACATACTTGCCATCAGAAAAGATTCCTTTACTGATATTGAAAAGTTTATGAGTAGCAATAAATACTTTTTAAAAGAATTGAGAAAAATAGAAATGAACATAGTTATGAACACACTCTGAGTTAACAGGCTAAAGCAATTATATCTTTGTACAGAATTTCCAGAGTCTACTGTTTACCTTGTATATTTTCACTTGGCATTCTTCATATTGTTCTGTATTCTACTCCTGAACAGTACTCTTCCCATCCAGAAGAGTCATTCCTCTGTGATTACTACTAGTCTCTGATTCATTTCATGTTGACTAAATACATACTCTTGGTAAATTATTTTATATCATGCTATATTTTGATCTTTGATGTTGTTGTCAGGCAGAATATCAATATGAAATCGTAACAGTTTGCATATGCACTTAATTCAACCTGTGTGGTACTGGCAACAGTATGAATATTCATTTTTTGGCAAGACATATGCTTTTGGCTTTGTTGCTGATTCAGATTTTCCATACATGTGAGTATGTGGTAGCTATTGCTCAAATATCTGGATGCTGGATTGCTAATGCGTCCCACTTGCCAGATGGTAAATATGCAGCTATTCTCTTCTAGACAGTGTTGCTGCCTGTGTAGAAATCAATATGTTTTCCTGTTTTTTCATATGTATTTTTTTATCTCTGTGAATATTTAATCATCAGACCACAGCAGAACTCTCCTCTGCCTATACTGGTTTAATGCAACCTCAAGTTTTCTCATTAATAGTGGTTTTATTTACTGTGAGGGGATATTTTCATTTGTATAATGGACTTACTAGTTTACTGAGATATTCTCTGCCGCATTCTTGCTAAGGCTTATTCTAGTTCTAATGACTTATATCAGAGGAAGAAAAGTTGTCTCAAAAGTTGAAATCCTCATGAAGATTGTACAAGTGGGTCTGTCCGCCAGGTGCCAGGAGACACTGAATGACAGTGCTGCATGCCGAGTGATTGCTTGGGAGTCAGCCAGTCGTTCTGCTTTTAAATTGCCCTTTTCTCTATTTTTCTGATTATTATGACTAGAAGTGTTAAAATAATGTCCTTTATATCTTGGAACCTACTAAGAACTTGTCATGGAGCTAAAAGAGCTATTAGTCAATGGACATTAGTTAATTACTTATAAAATATATTTGAATTGGAAAAATGATGAATTATAATCTTACTATCTTTGTAAATGGAAGCATTTCTTTTGAAAGAAGTGTGTAAGAAAATAAACTCAATTTAATATAAATTATGTTTTTTGAGAAGCTGGGTATGATAATGATGATTTTTTGAGTTTATTTTCTTTGTTCTGACATTGAACTTAGGTCTGTAGATTCATTATTTAATGTTATATATACAGTGGCCCTATCAGGGAATACTACCACAGGTGAGGAAACCGAGGCTCAGAATTTCTCTAACTTGCTCAAGGTCATGTCGCTGACAGACAGAACAGAATCACAAGCCAGTCTGATACCAATGACTGTAATATAAACAACTATATTGTATGAGATTATTGGTTAAACAATCTCTAGACTCTTTAATATTATTCCTGCTCCTGTTTTCATGAAAAAGATATTCCTCTTCACTCTCTCCTAATCTATGTATCTTCTTTAACTTCAGTCTTTGTAAGGAATTACTTAAATGTTTCTTCCCATCCAGCTCATATCCTCTTCAAGATACCAAATTCTTCATGTATTACCAAGTTGAAGTCAGATTTCTTTTTATATGGAAGCTTTAGGGTTTTTCTGATGTTTTACATCCACTGTACTTCAAGGTATCTATAAGTGTGCTGAACCCTGTCTATACTTGCTTTGAATCTTTTATGGTTAACAAAACAATTAAATAGCTAGACTTTTAAAAATTGATAAGCAGAGGTTGGCTTGAAAAGGATTCTGTAATATACCCTCATTTCTTATGTTTTCTCTGTTATAATATTTATGCTAGGAGGGATTATTATAATGCTAATTAAATGTATTTCTGTCTACACTAAAAGAGTTGTAAATGTGTTCATTGGGCCATAATCCAGAAATATTATCATGAGCTTCAAGTTCTGGGTACAGAAAATCCCATAGAAATTTGCCGAGAGACTGAGTATGTGTTTTCACTGTGCTGTGGCTAATTAAATGCATACAAGTAAAACAGAAGAGAAACCATATGATACATTTGTTTAATGGGCCTAAAGTAATAAGCTAGGTGGTAGAATAAGGGTAATTCCAAAGAAAGGAAAACCTTACTATTTGGTCTATAAATCACTGCATATTATTTGATGATACAAATTGAAGTTGTTTCATACTTTTAACTTTGCTATTATTATGAAATTGAAAGGGAAAGCTGCTGCATTTACTGAGTAATTATATAGTATCCCTCTAAATTTTTACTTGAAAACTTTTTCTGAAATATGGAAATTAAGAAAATATGAAAGGATTTTTTTTCACTAAAATGCTTTATTTTCAATGTCTTTTGTAAATGAGAAAAATGATAAACTTACAGGCTAAAGTTAGAATACTAAAAATCTGTCTTAAATTATTCCTGGTAGATATTTCCAGAGAATTTTCTTGTGATTTAACTAATACAGTTGAATACATTGCAAGCTTGATGACAGGACCACCTCCTTGATGTTTCCCTTCTTTGAGTTGTCTGTCCTGTTCCACTGTGTCCAAAATTGGCTTCCGAGTAGATATGGGAACTTCAGGAGCACATTTTATTCCTGTTCTTCTTAGAAAACCAGGACATAAAATGTGTGGAAAGCATGAATTCTATAGAACCATATCCTGATGCTAGGCCTTCTTTAATAGTTACCATTTTTATTTGACTGAGTAGACTATTTTTTAACATTTATTTTTGTTGAAAAATAGGAAATGCATCATGCACCAATCAATAAATTTATTTTAATCCCATTCTCTAAAAAAACCAACTGCTATGGGCCTCCCCTGGTGGTGCAGCGGCTGAGCACTAGGTTGTGAAGCTGCCCACAATCTCTGCAGCACCAGTTCAATCCCCAGCCGCCAGTGAGGGTCCCACATGGCACAACAGACCTCTCCTGCCATGCCCGCTGCTCCCCTCAGCAGTGAAATTTGTCAGTCTGCCTGTTCTGCTCCCTGCTCTGGCTCTGGTGAATTCTCTTACCCTCCCGCGCTTCTGACTCTGCCCAGTGCGTGTATAAATAAATAAATAAATAAATAAATAAATAGATAGATAAACAAACAAATAAATAAATAAATGAACAAACAAACAAACAAATAAATAAATCTTTTTAAAAAAGTCTAAAAAAACTGCTAAAATTTTAGTGGATAAGTGTATGTGCATTATCAGATCTATCTATATGTATGTATGCACATGAGTTTTTATGTTCTAGAGAACTTAATAATTTGTTTCAACTGCTGTTTACTATTTCACAGCTTATTGAAGCTATAGTGAACAATAAAGTGTGTGTCCTCTTATGCTCATATGTGGTTATTTCTGTAAGAGAAATTTTTATTCTTAGAAAATGGATTTCTCAGGTTAAATAGCATATTCTTTTATGACTAGCTGCATATTGATTGATACTGTAGCCAGCTCATTATTGCCAGTGTCACTTTTTTCCCCTGTTCAGTTTCTCAGTGCCTTAGGCCAAGCCACTAGCCTTAGTGGTATCTCCTTATATAACTTGACACCTTGGAGGATTTATTTTAATTTAATTTATTTATTTTCAACCCCCAATTGAAACATAAAATGTGTATTTCGGGAACATAAAAAATACGTTTTTCAAATGGTTCTCATATTTGTAATTACTGGGTAGTCCCCTAATCATCAACATGAAATGAACATCTTGAGTGTAAGCTTTACATGTTTTATTGAGAGGAGACACATACAAAAGTACAGAAATTTTCTCTCTATTCCTATTACTTTCATACTTGTTATGCTACAATCAGTCAGTTATGAGATAGAAAGTAGGCATGGCACTGTAAAATGAATCTTGGAAATATTTATCAGGCTTAAATTGTCTGTTACCTATAACACCTATTTTACTTTTGACATTGCAGCCTATTTAAGTTTTCAGAAGTATAGAAAAATTTATCTACAAAAATGTCCTAAACATCAAAATTGACTAAAGATTCCATAGGAAAGGTTAAGTAAATTGATATATAACTTCAATGGTAGTTTATAGATTTATTAAAAATTGCTAATGAGGAGGGGCGGAGCAACATGGCCACGAGGAGACACTGCCAGTAAGATCTCCCATTAAAAAAAGTTAATAGGGAGGAAAAGCGGCAGGTCCCAGTGAGAACTGGGACACGGAAGATAAACGGGTGACTCCAGCAAACTACCCGAAGAAGAAAGTGGCCATAAAAGAGGACTAGAAGGGAGGGAAGCACAGAACCCTGCTCCCCTCCCCCGCCCACAGAGGCGGCACTCTCCAACCGGCAGAGAGGAGGAAAACAACAAACCAAAACGGCCAACAAGAACAAATGACGCAGCAAGCGGGACTGTGAGTGGAAAGGAACTATTGCAGCCACCACACCCCGTGAACAGGAGCTGAGGCGAACCCTGCAGGATTCGCCGCTGCAGTGAGCGAACGGCTCCAGGCACCATTAGAGAAGAACAAAGACCCCGGAAGATGCGCACACAGCCCGGGCTGCCAGTAAGCTTGCGCGGAAAAGTGGCGCGCTGGGCGCCCTTGAAAAGCAAGTGCAGACCGGGATCACGGCTGCCCAGGTCCCCTTGCCTGCGACCTAGGCTTGCAGGGAGACGCACGGAGGTCCTCACTGAGGTGAAGGTCCCTCCCTGAGTAAGCAGGAACCAGGCGCCCAGGCACGGGAGTGGTGCAAAAGGCGCCATTCCCGCACCACTGAACTGGGCTACAAACCGAGTCCTGGAACTGAGGGCTTTGAACTGAGACCTGGGGCACAAAAATTCGGGGCGTGGGTTCTCCACGATGGTGGGGCCAAGGCAGACACAGCACCCCAAAGCTGTTGAGGTGTACCCTATCATTCCCGCTCTGTTCCCTGTCCCACAGGGTGGGGGGAGGCGAAAAACAGCCCCCCAAGGACAATAGGAGAGATCTCTGGCACCACCTAGCGACCAGGAAAAAAAGTCACTAACACCCCATAGAACAGGAAATTTCTTAAGACTGCTTGAAAAGGGCAGAAGGCTTCTGGAGGACCCAGTGGCCAGCCGGGAAGTTAGCCCACGCCAGGCCCCTTCCGACCAGCAGTCTGAGCCCACAGAGGGAGCAGGCACCCACGTCCGGGGCAGACCGGGTGTGCAGAAGAGTGTGACTGAAATCGGAGGCGCAGGGACTGCATCCCGCTTCGCCATTTTAGAACAGGGACATTTCTTCAGTAAAAACTGCCTAAAACCAGCAGAAAGCTCCCCCAGAAGACAGAGATGGCTCCTGGAAGAGCCAGAGGGGAGCGGAGAAGTTCACCCAAGATGCCAGTCAGTCTGAGCAACACAGTGTCCCAACGCATACGACAAATTAGAAAACAGACAGTAGGGAGTAGAAGAACCACACGCAACCTAACAACTCCTCAGGAAAGAAGCACACCACAAAAAGAAAACCACTCCCCAGATTGCAACGACAGCCACTTGGAAGAACTTCTGAACTTCCAGAAAGAGAATTTAAAATTGCCATGATTAAAAAAGTGATAGATCAGAAGAAGGAAATTGAGTCCCTAAAGAGGGAAGTAAAAGAAATGCAGGAGTTCAAAGAATTAATGGAGGAACTAAAAAACTCTGGGAAAAGCAATGAAAGCAGAATAGATGAAATGGAAGAACGAATAAGTAATCTTGAAGACACAGAAATAAAAAGAACCAAAACAGAAAAGGAAAGAGAAGTACGAAGGAAAAAGAATGAAGAAAGACTTCGGGAACTATCTGACTCCATGAGGAAAGGAAATATAAGAGTTATAGGAATTCCAGAAGGAGAGGAGAGAGATGTAGGAACAGAGAAAATATTCATGGATATAATTGAAGAGAACTTCCCAAATGCGAAGAAGGAGCTGAAAATTGATATACAAGAAGCAAGAAGAACACCAAACTTCCACGACGAAAGGAAAAACACAGCAAGACACATAATAGTAAAGCTCCCAAGAATCCAGGACAAGGAAAAAATAATGAAGCTGACAAGAGGGAAGAAACAGATAACATTCAAAGGAAAACCAATCAGGCTGACATCAGACTTCTCTGAAGAAACACTATGGGCAAGGAGAGAGTGGAGGGACATAGTCAACAGACTCCAAGAAAACAGATGCCAACCAAGAATACTCTATCCCGCAAAGCTCTCTTTCCTCCATGAAGAAAGAATATGGACCTTCCCAGACAAAGAGAAACTCCGGAATTTCATTATGACTAAACCCCCATTCCAAAAAATACTACAAGGAATCCTAAAGCCAGAACCTCAGAGGGACGAATAACAACGAAAGAAGACCAAAAAAAAAAAAAAAAGTTATTAAAAGAATAAATAAATAAAATCAAAGGAAAGACAAACATAATGGCAAATACAGATGCTAACATATCAATATTAACTCTAAATGTAAATGGACTAAAGTCTTCAATAAAAAGACACAGAGTTGCAGCCTGGATTAAGAAACAAAACCCAACCTTTTGCTGTCTCCAGGAAACATATTTAGCTACAAAAGATAAAAATAGGCTCAAAGTCAAAGGATGGAAAACAATCCTACAAGCAAATGGGCCAAAAAAGAAAGCAGGAACAGCTATACTTATATCAGATAAAACAGACTTCAAACTCAAAAAAATAAAAAGAGACCCCAATGGTCACTACATTATGATTAAGGGGACAATAATTCAAGAAGAAATAACACTCATTAACATATACTCACCAAACGAAAGAGCACCAAAATATATCAGACAACTGTTGTCCTCTCTGAAAACAGACATCAGAGAAAACACATACGTAGTGGGAGACTTCAACACACCACTATCAACAATGGATAGATCAACAAGACAAAAAATAAGTAAAGAAACTAAAGCTCTAAATAAGGAACTAGAGCATTTCGGCTTAACAGACATCTATAGAACACTAAACCCAAAAAAAACGGAGTACACATTTTTCTCAAGCGCACACGGATCATTCTCCAGGATCGATCACATACTGGGGCACAAGACAAACATGAACAGATACACCAAGATTGAAATCATACCTACCATCTTTTCTGACCACGAAGGCATCAAACTAGAAATAAATCATAAAAAGAAGGCAAGGAAGTATCCTACCTCATGGAGATTAAAAGCCACACTACTGGAAGACCACTGGACTAACGAGGAGATGAAAGAAGAAATTAAAAAATTCTTTGAATTGAATGACAAGGAGGACACCAATATCCTAAATATATGGGATGCAGCAAAAGCAGTAATAAGAGGAAAATATATAGCAATAGAAGCTCACATCAAAAAACAAGAAAGAACTCAAAGAAACAACCTAATCTCGAAGCTCAAAGATCTAGAAAAAGAACAACAAAAAAACCCCAAAACCTGTAGAAGAAAAGAAATAATAAAAACCAAAGCATAAATAAATGAAATTGAAACTAAAAAAAAATCCAAAAGATCAATGAAACCAAGAGCTGGTTCTTTGAAAAAATAAATAAAATAGACAAACCCCTAGCCAGGCTCACAAAGGAAAAAAGGGAGAAAGCACAAATACACAGGATCATAAATGAAAGAGGAGAAATCACAACGGACACAGCAGAAATCAAAAGAATAATCAGTAACTACTATGAACAGTTATATGGAAACAAGTTCAAACAATCTAGAGGAGATGGACAAATTCCTACAACTCTACAATCACCCAAAGCTAGATAAAGAAGAAATAGAACACCTAAACAGACCAATTACAAGCAGCGAAATTGAAATGGTAATCAAAAATCTCCCCAAAAACAAAAGCCCAGGACCTGATGGATTTACAAATGAATTCTACCAAACATTCAGAGACGAATTAGTGCCTATCCTTCACAAACTCTTCCAAAAAATTGAGAAGGAAGGGACAATACCAAACACGTTCTATGAAGCCAATATTACACTAATGCCAAAACTTAATAAGTATAACACAAAAAAGGAAAACTATAGGCCAATCTCCCTAATGAACACTGATGCAAAAATCCTCAATAAAATTTTAGCTATCAGAATCCAACAATGTATCCATAAGATAATTCACCACGACCAAGTTGGATTCATTCCAGGGACACAAGGATGGTTTAACATCTGAAAATCAATCAACGTTATCCAACACATCAACAAAAAGAAATATAAAAACCATATGATAATATCAATAGATGCTGAGAAAGCTTTCGACAAAGTGCAACACCCATTCATGATAAAAGCCCTTGAAATTCTTGAGATACAAGAAACATACCTCAACATCATAAAGGCCATCTATGACAAGCCAACAGCTAGTATCATTCTCAATGGTGAAAAGCTGAAATCAATTCCATTAAGATCTGGAACAAGACAAGAATGTCCACTCTCGCCACTGCTTTTCAATATAATACTGGAAGTCCTAGCCAGAGCAATAAGACAAGAGAAAGACATCCAAGGAATCCAAATAGGAAAAGAAGAAGTCAAACTATCACTATTTGCAGATGATATGATAATATACATAGAGAACCCCAAAATCTCCACAGAAAAACTAATTCAACTCATCAATCAATTCAGTAAAGTGGCAGGATACAAAATCAACACGCAAAAGTCAGTAGCCTTCCTATACACAAACAATAAATCTGAAGAAGAAGAAATCAAAAAAACCATCCCTTTTATAATCAAAACAAAAAAAAATCAAATATTTGGGAATAAATCTAACAAAAGAGGTAAAGGACCTATACAAAGAAAACTATAAAACACTGTTAAAAGAAATAGAAGAAGACACAAAAAAATGGAAAGACATCCCCTGCTCATGGATTGGAAGAATAAACATTATTAAAATGGCCATCCTACCAAAAGCAATATACAGATTCAATGCTATTCCAATCAAAATCTCAATGGCATTCTTCAAAGAAATAGAACAATTATTGATGAAATTCATATGGAATCACCAAAAACCCTGAATAGCCAAAGCTCTACTGAAAAAAAAAGAAGGAAATGGAGGCATCACACTCTCAGACTTCAAACTATATTACAAAGCCATAATCATCAAAACTGCATGGTATTGGAACAAGAACAGACATACAGACCAATGGAATCGAATAGAAAATCCAGAAATAAACCCACAGATTTATGGTCAACTAATCTTTGACAAAGGAGCAAAGAATATGCATTGGAGCAAAGAAAGTTTGTTCAATAAATGGTGCTGGGAAAATGAGGTCGCTACATGCCAAAGAATGAAGCTTGACCACTACCTCACACCATACACAAAAATCAACTCAAAATGGCTTAAAGAACTAGACATAAGACCTGAAACTATAAAATACATAGAAGGAAATATAGGCGAAACACTACGTGATATGCACATCGAAGACATCTTTACAGACACATCACCCAAAGCAGTGATAGTGAAGGCAAAGATAAACAGCTGGGACTACATCAAATTAAAGAGCTTCTGCACAGCAAAAGAGACAATAACAAAAACAAAGAGAAACCCCACCAACTGGGAGAACATTTTTGCACCCAACACTAATGATAAAGGACTGATCACAAAAATCTGCAAAGAGCTGATGAGACTCAACAACAACAAAGAAAATAATCCAGTCAAAAAATGGGCAGAAGAGCTAAAAAGAAACTTCTCTGAAGAGGAAATGCAAATGGCCAACAGGCATATGAAAAAATGTTCAACATCACTTGTAATCAGGGAAATGCAAATCAAAACTACCATGAGACACCATCTTACACCAGTGAGAATGGCACATATTAAAAAAACTAGCAACAACAAATGTTGGCGAGGGTGTGGAGAAAAAGGAACTCTTCTGTACTGTTGGTGGGAGTGTAAACTGGTCCAACCACTATGGAGAGCTTTGTGGAGATTTCTGGACCTACTAAACATAGAGCTTCCATATGATCCAGCAATTCCACTCCTAGGTATTTACCCAAAGGACACAGAAACATCAATTCCAAAGAGCACCTGCACCCCTATGTTTATAGCAGCACTGTTTACAATAGCTAAGCTTTGGAAACAACCCAAATGCCCAAAAATAGATGACTGGATCAAGAAGATGTGGTACATATATACCATGGAATATTACTCAGCATTCAAAAAAGATAAACACATGCAATTTGCAGCAACATGGATGGCGCTGGAAGGGATCATGCTCAGCGAAATAAGCCAAAAAGAAAAAGAAAAATACCGGATGGTCTCACTCATAGCAGGAATCTAGAGAACTTAAATAAGGGACCAGGAAAATAAATATAAGAAAGTGAAAATCAAAATCAACAGAAAACTATGAACCAGAGACACTTTTGGGGGGTGGGGGGCGGGAGGGGAAGGATTGGGGTCAAAATGGGGCGTTTGCAATTGTATGGGGAAATATAAAAATAAAATTTATTATTTTTAAAAAAAAATTGCTAGTGACAGTTATACGAAATGAGAAGTATTTATGTTAATTAATCTGCATTCATAATTGTATGTTTTTATTGAGGCAACATTGGTTTACAATGTATATGATTTAGAGGTATAGGAAAAAACAAATTAATTTAAAAAATATGCTTTAAGCTCTACAAATTCAACCACCTAAAATAATTGCTTAAATAAAAACTTCAAAGTACCTAAGCACTGTGAGGGAGGGGGAAGGACATAGAAATTACTGACATATCATGGTGTGGCAGATTGGGGTCTTGTTTTTGTTAATGTTCTCAAATTAAAACTGTATTTGTTTTATTTTTATAGAAAATTCAGTAATAACTAACATGTATTTTGTGTCTAACAGGATGTGTCTGCAATTGAAAAGCAGTAAAATTTTGTTTCTGAAATATTTTCAAACTATTTTCTGATTTTTTTAAATGAAGAATAATATTATTGCATTCATATTAGATTTTTACCTAATATTAGGCCATTTACTTTTTCACTAAATGTGATACTTTTCAGGTAGGTGTGATAAAAAGAAAATGTTAATTGTTTGTTGAAGGATAGATTTGGACTTTTTAGTGGTGAACTTAATGTATATAAAGATGATCAATTATGACCAGGAAAAATAATAACTATAAGAAAGAAAATATCAAAATCAACAAATAACTATGAACCAGAGACACTCTCTGAGGGTGGGGGGCAGGGAAAGGTGGGGTTGGGGTCAAAATATGGGGGTTGTAATTGGGGAATATAAAAATAAAATTTAAATAAAAGTTACTGGATATGAAAAAAATATAGATGATCATTTATAATGATGGACATCTGAATCTAATATAATGTTATAATACAATGTTACCTCAATAAAAATAATTTTAAAGTTAAAAAACTTAAAATTTTTCTACTATATAAATATGTAATGAATGGGAAATGAAATAATGTAGGAGTATAGTTTTTTGCATTACCTGCTAAATGAAATATTGCATATTATGTAGCAAGCCATTTATAACATCTCAGAGAAAAAAAGAATACGTTTGGTAATAGGTTGAAAATCACTCTGTGTGGATAAACTTGTTATTTTTCATTTTTATTTCCTGAATTGTTTCAGAAATCAACTGTTGATATTAATTTAATCATATAATGTAAATTTGTATATCACTAATTATTAATTTTTATAATTCTATGGAACGATATACTTTTTAAAATAATTTTTTACTGTATAAATTGGGAACTTTATGTATTTTTTTGCTTAACTCTCCCATTTGATTCATTATACTGTTATGAACATGTGTATATTCTTCTTTGATGAAGAGGGTACACTTCAATAAATGCCTTAGAGTGTAAGGATTTTGAATCATAGAGACCTAGCTTGCTAATAGGATAATAATCTAATTTAGTATCTTACCAGAAAATAACATGTGTGAGTAATTATGCTCAGTCAAACAAGTTGATTTTAATTGAGGAAATTCACACAAATATAGTGTGTTAAGGAAAGGAAAAGAAAGTTCATTAGCTAGTATATACAAGGCACGGTGTAGATACTTTACAAAATACTACTTTGCCTGAGATTCTCAGTAGCACTGTGAGATGAATTTGTATCAGTATCCCTATTTCACTGATGGGAAACTGAGCTTCAGTGACCTTAGGCATTTTGACCTAAATCAAACAATAACTGCAAGTGGTGGGATTTAAACTGAAGTTTATTTATTGTCAAGTTCAGTATGTTTTTGGAATATATGGTACATAGGGAACATTGGGAGCATGGTCTTTGACTTAAACAGAGAATATTGAGTCCTAAGATATGGTTTTAAACAATTACAGTAATTGTTGCCCATATAACCATGATTCATACTTCTTAGGGATAACTAGATGATTCTAGTAAAAAGACTGTAATGAGATATATAATGTTTCCAGGTGAGCCTTGTCACTTTAGGTCCTTTGCCAAAAAATTGTTATGTTCACGAGATGTAAAGTTACTGGAACAATAAGTGAAATATTTGTTGTGGCTATGATAACTTACTCCCTATATCAAATCTATCCCAAACTGTTAGTCTAAACTAATCATGTAATCGTTGTTAGGAATAGGTGTTGAAACTCATGGGACATGAAGGAAATTCTGTTGGAAGCTTTTGGGAAATTTTTCTGTAATCCCAATAGAAAATGACAGAGTAAAGGCCCCCTTTCTTATCCTAACATTCTGTGTTAGCATATGCTTTCTAAACAATTGCAGCCATCCCATCGTGTTACAGGTCTGTCAGTGGAGTCACTATTTAAGATCACAGAGGAGAGAGCGAGAGAAACAGAGACACAACATTGGACTTTGGTGACATAGTAAGTGTCAGATGAATCAACCCTATTGGAAGTATTCAATCTGACTTCTTTTTTGTGAAGCACAGATGCCTTTCTTGTTTAATCTGATTTGGATAAAGAATATTTGTTCTTTGCAACCAAATACATTCTTTTTTCTGGTGTAGCATTTGGCATATGGAGTAGGACAGTCCCTTGTAAAAAATTCTCAAACGTACTTGCATAAGCTAGGGAGGAGAACAGTGAGATCTCACTATTATAGACTGGGATGTCAGTGACGCTTGTTATTTGGGTCCAGAAACTTTGGAAATTTATTTATTGTGCCTTTGAAAATTTGCAGTGTGCCTATAGGTGATGCAACATTAACAAAATGGTGGGAAAATTTAACAATGCTGATTACCTTGACAATTTTTACAATGCACAGTAAAGAAATAAAGTTAGGTTGAAATTCGTCCATTTGAAATTTGAGAGGAGGAAAAATGTATAGCTACGGTCAGAGAGATGCTTTCTGTTAGTGATAACCCGAACCCTTCATTGTTGGAATCATTGCATTATTTGCCTTAAAGTTAGTGCTAACAGTAGCTTTGGGGAAGAGTCTAGTGGGAGGTCAATTGGGAAATAGGTCAACCTAATCTCCTTGATGACTTTGAACAGCCACCTTCCACTAAGCATCTTCTGTTCCAATCACATAAAATAAAGACAAAATTATATGTGATGAATGTTTCACTTGCTTCATGTCAGAGGCCATCAGTCTGAGGATGGTAAAACAGACAATTACAGAGCCCTGTGCCAGTGGAAGACTAGAGTTTTCTAATTCCTGGATTGGATCTAAAAAAAACTCTTATTGGCATTATGAACTGAGATTTGACTAATGCAGATACATGGGAAATCTGAGTTTTTATGATAAATAAATATCCAAAGAAGTGCCAAGCCTAGTAGCAGCCTCTGACTGTTCAGCCCAAATGGCAAGTTCCCGTGCTCCTAAACTTTGGAGGAAATGAGGTAATAACTGTGTGACTCTCTGAAGGGCATTCTCCATAATCTTTTAGTGTCTTCATGGAAGAAAGTGTGATGAAGGCAAGACTTTTGGAAAGCAAAAACATGCTTCCCAGGAACATGTTCCCTTCTTACACCAGGAAATCTGCTCTACCGGTGTATGGGAATATAGACTCTGAAGGATCAGTGGTTACCTTGGATTGCTTGTTGGACCCCATTTATGGCATTTTGTAGTTGCCACTTTTATTCCACCACTGGTTAGTGTGTAAATGTCAAGGAGTAAATACTTTACCATTTAGGCTAAGCAATTTGGACCTACTATAGAATAAAAGCTGGAGATCGAGAACTGGGAGCTTGATTCAGAGACCAGGTGGACTTTGGTCTTCTCTTCCTTTCTGTGATGTTTGCAAGCTGTAATTTTATTCTGTACTTCTGTCATTTTCTCTTTAGGTGTACAAAGAAGCCAGTGTAGGCAGGAGTGGCAATTTTGAAAATAAGTGACAGAAAGACTGTATATAGACATTTTGTAGCTAAAGCAATAGTTGGCATTCATGATCAACATTTCAGTGCATATAACCCCCCCTTCTTTTCTAACAGAACCAAAATTTTGTCAGGTACCAAATCCTGTTGCATAAAATACAGTGTCTGGGTGGAAATCGACCCATTCTTTGTCCCAGAGATGTATACTGGTTGGTCAAAAGATACCACAACTCCCTACTGATGATTGGTTGAAGGCATGACTGAAATCTGCTATGGTTTGTAAGGAGAAAATTTCTGGAGATTTTTGGGAGATTTTTTTTCCTATACTGTTTAAGAGAATCTATGAAAAACTATTCTCACTCCCATTATGTATAAAGAAGGAACTCTCCATTCCTTCTACATCAACAGGAAAAATCTTACCTGATGAAGTTGGCATTGCTGACAACAGGTCTGAATGATGAAGAGACCCTGCATCTCTGATCTCTGGAACTGGTGCTCTGACTATATAGCCCTTGAAGTCTAATATAATGTCCTCATTCTTTAAAACTTGAACCAGCTCATGTGATTTAAGATTTTCTGTTTCTTGAAACAAAAGGTCTTTACGGATAATTTCTTTTGACATTTATAGAAAGTGGCTTAAGTAAATCTAAAGACAAGTATTGTTACTTGGTTGACTCAGTGTCTTTGATACAGTATATAAGTGTACCCTTAACAGCAGTAAGGATGGGTCATCAGATTTTTTGGGGGGGGTTAATTTTTGTTTTACTTGAGGTAAAACAGTATGTTGAAAGTTACAGATACAAGTCCAAAAGGGTAAGAAGAAGAAAAACTGGGCAGAAATAACAAGCTTTGATTGGTCCTAATATTGAAAATTGCTGTGTCTAAGTAGGATCTTTAGGTGGAAATAGGAAAGCTAGGACTGATACTCCAGTAATAATGAACTTGAAAGATTTGATCACCAATTTCTTATTCAAAGCCAGAGATTGTAGAAGATACTAAAATCTTGTCTAGCTCCAAAGTATTTTGATAAATTAACTCTGAAATTTCCTGTGGATAACCTATGAAACACTTCATTTAATACTTTATTACAAAGAAACTTTGTAATCTGTCATAAGCAATGGAACTAGTGTAATTTTGTCATTGAGATCATAGTGAATCATAGTGACAATCTCCACTTCAGTGATTTTTTAAAAAATTATTTTCTGTTTAAGCAAATAATTGTACTGTGGCTCACTTACTAATAGCTCCCTGAGGGCCCTCCCTCCAATTCTAATAAGGCTTTTTGTAGTTCATAAACTTTTAACACTTTTTAGGGCTAATTAAAATTATTTCAAGCATATGATAGTGAATATGATTTTGCCAGACAAAATATTTTTTCTTTCTTTCTGTCAAGGTTGTCTAATACCAATTAGTAGGCCACTTATCAAAGAATCTGAAATAATGAATTTCAGTTAGATGCAAAAAGATATTTTATGAGAAAAATGAACAATATGGATAACTTATATCTTTATCTTTATTTGTTGTTCAGTGGTAAATATTTACCATCCTTTATAGTAATTAAACATTGTGTTTACAGATTGAGAAATAAATATTGATAATCAAAATTATACTAGTTCCATTGCTTATTGCAGATTAGCTACATTGTTTATGTGTACTATATGAATTGTACATGGAATAGTTAAAAAATATTTGTAAGTTATTTCCTATAGGTACAATGATATGATTTAAGAAACAGTTTAGGTTTGTTAAAGGATACAGTCAGTGCTTTTTTGTTAATATTTGGAATTTATGAAAGTTCTAAATGTTAGCATAAAGGTACCTTGAAAGCTGTTACACATATGGGGGAAAATAATTACATATGGGTTGTAAAATTGCAAGTAATCACTTCCTTGCGTTAACTTAGGAATTAGTGACCTTTTTTTTATTTAGGAAAGTGCTCCTTTATTTTCAAAGGGAATTTTGTTTTGAAAAATAAAAAATGTACATTGACAGTAAAGTTTGGATAATAGCAGTGAAAATGGTCAATTTCATGCCATTTGGTTTGTGTTTGTTTTGGTGTATTTGATACTACATGTGTGTTTTGTTTACATCTTGAAACTGGAGACTTTGTAAATAAGTCACATAAAGAATAACAAACTTTAAGAAGAATAACCAGTTTGCCATCATGTGTATATTTTTCCACCTGCATATTTGATTATGGTGATAAGTCAAATTCCAATATTTTATTCCAAATTTTAAAGTACTGATTATGGATATTAATACATGTGAAATTTTGTATTTTTAAGGGTCTGTAATAAGTATACAATTCTTTTTCTCTTCTAGGAAAAGGTTAGGTTTAAATTTAAATGCACTATTTCCTTAAAATAATTTTGTATACTTCAACCAAAATTACCAGTCAAATATAAAATAAAAAAGCTTGTTCAATCATAAAATTGTTTTTTAAAAAAAGCTTTCCATAGAATTATAGTTAAAATGTATGTATCTTTAGAAAGATCAAAATATCCTGAGGATAAATGATCAATTGAAATACATTAGTATTATATCAGTTTTTCTGCTATGTTGTCTTTGTGGTGAATACAGTGAAAAGTTTACAATGAAGCTTTTCTAATCTTTTGTACTGCATCACTCTCCATTCTTAGAAATCACAAAATCATGAAAATTTTCACTTTCCATAAAACCATCAAATTCTGGCAGTTCAGAGACTTAGAGGTTCAGCCTCCTAAGTCACATACGTTTTTGGACATAGCATGTATGGGATAACCTATGAAACCTATGGGCATAATTCAAGCAAGCTGCATCAACTTTTTATGAGGGAGGGCTTTTCTTAAATACTTACTTTAGAATTTGCAGCTTTAAATTTTTCAGGAAAAGAAATGACTATTAGAAAACTGGCAATGTACAGTGAAACTTCAGTCTATCTAAGACTACCATGACAGGAAACATACTTAATTACATGATTTTGAATTACAATGGTTACGCATAGGCACCTAACACAGTTGGTACCAGACCTGCTAGTGGTCCGGAACCACCTCAATGGCTGGAGCCACAGCAGCAGCAGCTGTGGTCTCTCACCCTGCTGCTCTACCACAAGCCAGTTCTGGCTGTCACTCCTCATAGCCCAGCAACTGCCCTTTTATGCATGCTTCCTGGATCGTGAAGTGGACTAATCAGGTGCAAGCTCTAAGCTAATTGGTGCTAAATGGTCCATTTGGCCAGGGGATTGAAAATAGTCCATTCAGACTTGTGGGTGGGACACCATGAAAGAGGATATAAGCCAGGTGACCAGTTCTCTGCTTGTCATTCTGGTGAACACTGGGTGAGAGAGACAGCCACTTGTGTCTACAGTAAGCTCTGTTTCCCCTGTTTGTAAAATAAACCTCTTGGTCATTTTCCTAGAGCTTGAGGTCTCTTGCTTTTGTGTGCATGGGTGAGAATCCACAGACAGTGACCTGTTCTCTTATCAGGCACTGTCCTTTGTTCTGCTGTAGCCCACAGGCCCCTATATACAGGTATTGTATTGCTATTGCCCTTGGTTTTGGTTTGTGGCCTTTTGGATTTTTGGGGCGTTTTTGGTAGCTCTCTTGTCTTAGAGCCCAGGCAGGTGGGTGGCCATTTAGCCTATCTCATCCTTCTGCCCTTTACACTCCTGTTTCACAGTTAGAGAACTTAGACAGTTATGTATAGCTGGATCAACAGACTTGCCATTATCACTACATAAAGGAGAACATTCTCCAGTGTAATAAAGTATAACAGATAACCTATACAGTATATTTGTTGCCTTCTTACATTGTTATGTAACGATGGACATTTTATCTTGTTCATCAGATTTAGTTACTAATTAAGGGATGTAGGAAACACTATTTTGGGAAACAAAAGATTACATCTTTATTACTAGTCTCAGCTCTACTTGTATATTTAGAATCACCTGAAGGATACTTTAAAAATACTGCTTTCTTTATCCTAACCTAAGTCAATTAAATCAGAATCTCTTAGGGTAGGGTCAGTCTTTGAAGTTTGTTTCTAGACTTTCCCAGGTGATTAAAATATGCAGCGTGAGTCTCTATGGTGTCTCTATCGTGCAAGGTATCTACCAGATTATTATAACATTTCATTAAATTAGAACTTTGTGTAACTCTGTCACATCTATTTCTGAAAAAACCCCTAAAAGTATATAAAAATCATGATTTTATTGCTGATGTTCAGAAAACATCACCATTTCATGTAAATGTGTGTTAAATTGAATGTAATAAAATGCAATGGATATGACTATTGCTGGTTGTTCTATGGAACATTATCCATTGATGTAAATTACCATCAAAAATGGTTTGACATTAGCTTAAAGGAAAAAAAGGACTTCTGCAAGCTGCCATGAATATTACTTACTGCATAGTGTTTGGGTTTCCTATTTTGCACTAGCAAACCTAGAGATCATCAAGCAACACATTTATTTTCTTACAGTTCTGAAGGTCAGAAATCCTAAAATCAAATAGTCAGCAAAGTTTCTTTTCTTTTGAAGTCTCGGGAAAAGTTCTTTCCTTTTCCAGCTTCTATAGGCTTCCTGCTCTCTTGTGTTTGTACCCCTTTCTCCATCCTCAGAGATCATCATACAGCTTCTGCTTCCATTGTCACACTTCTAATTCTGACTCCCCTCTTTCCTCTTATAAATATCCCTGTGATTATATTGACTCCACCCAGGTAAAGATAAGCCAGAGTAATCTTTCCATTTAGAGTCCTGAAATTAACCATACCTATAGAATTCCTTTTGTCATGTAAGGTAACATTCTCAAGTTCTGGGATGTGGACAAGGGCATCTTTAGGGAAGTGTTACTGTCATTATTGTGTCTACCACCTGCAACTTAGAACTATTTTTTCCAAAATACAGCTTTTTTTCTGCCCACTTTTTATGGAAAGATTATCTGCTAGAAAAGGATCTGTTACTGGGCAGGGTGAGGATCACCTCAGGCCTCCCCAACCTGCCTGCTCTGAATGGGTTGTGCCACCTACTGCATCAAGATAAAACATAATCTAATGCACAAGACCTACAACAGAAGGGGAATGTATTAAAGTATATAACAAAGAGAAGATAAAGAGAAAGAATATAATTTCAAAATCAAAAATCTAAAGTTACCTATCCCCTAGTAGGTAAATACTCAGCCAAACAGGCTTGGCCCAAAGCAGGACCGTTGAGGCCCAAATGCTTGCCATAAGTGTAAGGCACCTTCTGGTGGGGACTGATAGGAAAGGGGCCAGGCAAGTCTGGAAGGAAAAAAAAGAAAATCAAAACCCAAGTCAAGATAAAAGCTGCCATTGTCAGCCTCCCCACAGGTCTCTTACCCACCTCTTTGTCTCTTTAAAGTGCTTCCTCCCATGTCCCCCAAGTCCCTGGTACAATTCCAAGGCCAAGAAGCAAATGTAGCTTCTTTACATGTCTTTCTGCTCCAGATGCCACCTCCAGGTCCTCTTCATTTCCTTTCTTCCAGTCTTCTCTTGCTTCTCTATGTTCAGCTCCACCCTTTTTGGATGGGGTAGGGAACCTGGAACCTCCCCTTTCCCTGGGGATTACCCTGTTACAGAACAAAAAGAAATTCAGTGCTAGTGTTACAGAAGAGAGGACAGTGAAAATACTTTAACATGAAAATTTGTTCAGGGAATTATATAACATGGTTTTAAAATCTTTAAATCAGAAGTATTTTAATTTGTTAATATCACTTCTCTCTGGTTTACTGTGTAGTTTGATATTCATAATTTATAGATCGAGATAGATTTGTGTGTGCTCAAGACACTTAACTACACTGTGGTTTTATTTCCTTCTCTTTTCATATCTTCATATTTTTTTTTCAATAAGTGGACATTGTACCAATTCTATAGGGTTTTGGATGCCTAACTGATACAATGCAATTAATTTTCTTCACTAAGTGTAGCAACATAGTAAGTGCACAATAAATATTAGATAGTAGTGATCTTTAAAATATGATTTTGTAGATTCTACCAACATCTAATTGTTATGTACTAAGGTAGATTTGTATATCTACTCAGTGTAGATTCTCTGAATAATTTTATATGTCACATACTCTAATGTTTTGAGGTAGATACGTAAAAATAATTCATTGATATTTTGCTCTCAAATAAATATGTTCTATTTAGGAAGGAAATTTGAAAGTGCGCTGAAAGATATAGAAAAAGAATTTTAGTTTAGATGATAAAAGTTTTTCGTATTAGTGTAGTTATGCTTTGTTTGTCTCTTACAACCAAAACAAAATGGTTTATACCACTATTTCTCAGTGTTTTATATAAGAATATGTTGTAAGTATATGCATAATTGTTTTCTTTTGTCTTCATATTCTACCAATTACTTTAAATTATAAAGTGTTACAGACATAAACATGAATCTTTAGAAGTCTGCTCACCAACCATACTTCATATGGTTTTGAAAATCACTAATAACTCATTTAGGGGTCCTCCCTAAATATCCTTACCCATCCGAGATGCCAGCAGATAAAAATCACTGCAAGTGTCATACTATCCTTCGTGTGTGTCACTTCCATCTGTTACTGCCCTATAGAACATCCTACTCTGTTTCCTAGGTGCCAGAATCTTCCAAATAAGCATCATCTCAGTAAATTCACAGCCAGATCTCTTTATCAGCAGCCAAAGAAAAGACCTTAAACCGCCTTTAAATATACTGAAATGTCTTGAACAAATTTCAAACTTTCCATTTTTCTCTTTTTTTCCTACCACAAGCAAATGCCAAGAAAGCTTTTTAACCTCCTCGCTGCTGTTTACATTTTGTTGAAATTATCTTCTGTCTCTTAAGTGTATAGATGAACTTGGTACAATGTGTGCACAGATACAAAAAAATCTTTAATAGTTGCAAAGCATGGAAGAACCGCAGTTATTGCAGTAGGATGACAACAATTCGAGAGGAAAAACAGCCTTCCATTTGATGGCCCATCTGAAAAATGCCAGTTGTGTTTAGTTCCTGCTTCTATTTAAAAAGAAAGGATAGATTATGTGAAGAAAAGTTTAACTGGAATGTTATATTTTCATAATTAAGTGCTTTGGGATTTTAAGTCATTTGCTTTTGAACTTTTTTAGTACCCAATAGTGTTTGTTAGTAATGTATACATTTATTCTTCTCTGCATCATTGCATTTATTCCTCTTATCCACATGGATGTGACCTTCAAGTGATTATTTCTAGACCTAAGTGATCATCTGAACTCCCCCACTTTAATTATGATTTTGTATGCTGCACACAGAGGCATGGTACATGGAAGACATTCTATAGCCACTTTTTATAATAGTGAATTAAACCAAATAGAACATATTGTGTCTTCCTTCCTTTTTAAAATATTCATTTAATACTTTTGTCTTGAAAATTATATGCAACATACATCTATATCTTTTGATCTATTATCTATGATGTAGTTTTGTTAGTTTTAATCATTGTATTGAGTAACCACCATTACAATTCAAATAAAAAATAATTCCCTACCTTAAAAAACTCTGTCCTCTTGCTTTTTCTTTCAATCATATTCTCTCTAACTCTGATACTTCACATTTGATATTTTTTTCTGTCCCTATAGTTTCGGTTTTTCAACACTGTCATATTAATTGAATTAAACAAGATGTGCTCTTGTGAGTCTTCTTAGCATAATGTATTTGAGGTCAATCCCTGTTGCTGCATATGTTAATAGCTTGTTCTTATTACTGATTAGTTGGTATTTGGTCGAGGTACCATAGATGTTTTCCATAAACCTGTAAGAGTATAATATATTTGGTTTTGTTTCAAGTTTTGGGTTACTATAAAAATACTGGGTTAATGTATGGGGCCCTCCTTGGTGTGGCCTAGGCATTAAATCTCAGTGCTATCACCATGACCACCTGAGTTTGATCCCTGGCCAGAGAGCTAACACACATATGGCACAGGAGACCTCTCCTGTTTTGTCCCCTGCTTCCCTTAGCTGTAAATCTGCCTCTTCTGCTCCCCACTCTATCTCTGGTGAATCCTCTCACCCCCCACACTCTGGCCTACATCCCGGTTCTTCTATGGGTTTTTATGTGATCAGAAGTTTTCACTTATATAAGGCATATACTTGGGAGTGTGTTTTCTGCATAATATAGACCGTGAACATTTAAGTTTATAAAAAATTATAAAACTTTCTCAAAGTAGCTCTGTTATTTTGCATTACTACCTTATAACTGTTATGTTTGCACTTTTTTTTTTCATTCTTCTGCTTTCCCTCTCCTGCTTTCATTTGGATTGTTTGATTATTTGTTAGTATTCCAACTAATTTGTTACTGGGTTTTGGCTATATCTTTGCATATTTTGGGTTGGCTTAGCATTATATGCATAATCTTTCTCAGTCTGCATTGAGTTCTGACAAATATACATGTATAGTTTTGTAATTACCATTAAAATCTAGACATGAATCATTTCTGTCACTTCCAAAATATTTGTCTCTGCAATCATTCTGCAGTCATTCCTCACCTGTAGTCCCTGGCAACTACTACAGTTTTACATTTTCTAGTTTGTTTTGTAAATGGACTCATACAGTATTAGTTCTTTTTTGTTCTTACTTTTTTTTTTTTTTTTTGTGGGACACTCGCCGGCGGCCGGGGAATGAACCCGCGCTGCAGAGGCTGCGGGCAGCCTCTCAGTCCAGCGCTCAACCGCTGTGCCACAAGGGGAGGCCCTGTTCTTACATTTTTAAAGAAATCTTGCTATGTCCATAGGTAACAAAGTTTATGTATTCTTACATTGTGTTCTAGTTCATTAATTTACCTTACACATTTGAAAACTATAATCCATCAGGAGTGCAATTTTCATACTGTTTTAAGAATTAAATTTTTTTCAATATAGTGAAATACTAATTTCATTGTAGTGTATTAGTGAATATTCTTCAAGAAATGTAGCTGGAATTTTTATTGAGATTGCTTTGAATACATGCTTTACCTTGACGAGTGTGGTCATATCAGTATTACATCATTTCATGTTGTAACATGGGCTATTTCTTCATTTATTCAGTCTCTTAACACATTTTAAAAGACTTTTAACCTATTTTTTTCTAGTGGAATCTATGAAATCTTTGTTAAATTAATTCCTATATATTGATAGTTTTTATAGGATTGTAAATAGTTTCTCACTTTGTCGTATTCTATATGTATGTATTGTTAAATGAAAGGAAGGAATACCATGGATTCTTTAAGTCAATCTTTTACTTGATCATCATGCTGAATTTTTTGATGAATTTTGAGTTTGGTGATTTTATTAGTTTTTGAAAGCAGGTCATGTAGTATGCAAATAGTAAAAATCTGAATCTTTTTCTCAGGCTATCAGATATCTTACACCTTTACCTTTCTGATAGCATTCACCAGGTCTTGTTCAACTATGTTATATGTAATGGTGAGAGTAGAAATACTCTTATTATCGTTCATCAAAAGAAAACTTAAGAAATCAGTTGAGTGTAATGAAGTTCCAGGTTTAATTTTCAAACATTTACTAGTGAAATACTTTTCCTTACAATGCCAATTAATACATTCCACAGAAGAGCTAGATATGTATCTCAATGATTTTCCTTCCAGTCAACATTAAAATCATTTGGAGAAACATACCTATAACTGTGTTTGGATTCTTCCCTGTCAGAGTTTTTCATTGAGTTGGTATGGGATAAGATTCAGGCATATGTAAGCTTCCCAGGTGATTCTTTTATGCAACTGGTTAGAGAATCATTGGGCAATCCATTGAACCAGTACCTCTAAAAGACTATCTAAACTAGTCTGAGCTTTTAAATATTGACTCCATCATTAAAATATATTAACAAAAAATATATAATTGTGGTATTTATTCAAGGAATCATGAGTTTAATGTTAGAAGACAATATGTTTTAGGGAGAAAGTATTCTTGTTTATTGGATGTACTGATAACTTCTCCATTTAACTTACATTGATTTTTGTTAAAAGGTAGGTCTTCCACCTAAAATTAATGTTCAGCATTGGTATTCCGAAAAGTAGTTGGAATTGAGATTTATATGTTAAATAACTTCTGTTCATCATCTGTACCCCTTTTCCAGACCTATACAAGATAGATATGAACTCAACAGTTCAAAATATTTATAATTGTAAATCTGTAATTCATCAAAGGAAAACTAATGAGTGGTCTCCATTTGTCTATATTATCAGAATGTTTTTACTTACCTCCTCAAATATTAGCAACCCTCTATTTTAAAAACCTGACATAAAAATGACATATCCAAATGTCTTCTTTCTAAAGCAGCTTATGTTCTTGGTCAATAAGGCTAGGGAAGAAATACCTTTCCAGATTCTCTGTGTTCTGGGACATTCCTATCTTCTACTCTTAACTCTTTTTAATCACTGACCACCTATTCTTCATGTCGCATGGCCGCTGCTTCTGTTTTCCAACTCTGAAGATGGAACTCATCTCTGCTGCTGCCTGATAATCTTTCCCATTGACCTGCTGCTACAATTTAAAAACAATGTGCATCAAGCTCCTTAGTGTCTACTCTGTCCACTACTTGTGTTATTACAAGGGTATATTCCCTAATGTGTCTACATTTTTGGTAGCTGAGAAATTGGGAAAGAATCTTTTCTAGTTACCAAATTAAGAGTGGGTAGGAGATGGAATAGCAACCACACTTGGACAGTTTGGGGATGTAGGCAAAGAAAGTATATTAGATTTGAATAGCATATTCAATAAGAAAAGAGGAAAAGTATAGTATTATTTGTAATATGTTCATCTGATTAAGATACTGGAAATATTTATACCATCTTTATCAAAAGGGTTGGCACAAAGAGAATGCCACTGTGTCTCCTCAAATGTCTTGGCAAAGGGAAAATATGCCAAACCACTGAATATTTGTTTCTAAGGGGAAAATTCATCCTTTGTTCTAAACAGCTTTTCTTAGAAAAGTCATTTATTATTAGACTCAATCATTTAGTTGGGGAGAAAGTTTTATATTGCAAATCAGTAAGATGTACTTTAAGTAAAAAAATGAGTAGATAATATAGAAAAACATGAAATATTTACATTTAATTGCTTAAATTTTAATATGAATTGGTTTCTTAATCAAAGAGGATTGAACAGTCAGTACCATGTTACATTAAAGGTAGCAATAACATTTAAAATGTTTGATATGACATACAGGTATCTCACTATGAAGTAATGAAGGATTTAAAAATATCAGTGATGTCTTTCAATTAAAAATATATTTTGTAAACATTTCCAGTGTTTCCTCTGACTGCCTATTTCTTAATCTTTCGCTAATTAATTATGTATAGCTTTAATTGTTTTCTGTCCTTGCAGAGGAAATAGGGGAATATGGGTAAACAGCTTTCTCAAAGAGATAAAGACTCAATCCCATAAATTAACAAAAGCAATCATATCTTTATGGGATGCTTGTGATTTACATTTCAACACTTTATTTTAATAGCCTATTTTAATTTATTTAGGGCTGAGACATTTCCTTTAATATATGATCTAATTAGAAATTCTAGCTGCCGGTCACAGAAATTTAGATCTTTGTAAAACCAGTATATTATCATGTTTATGAGGAAAGTCCAAATTATTTGTTCATAATTTTAATATTGGCATTTGTGTTTGTCTTTATTTTCCTTCTGTATATTTGTCTCATTTTTTTGCATTTAAGTACACAAAAATACTAGTTTTAGAAATAGCCTCATTTTTAGTCAGTTGATATTCATCACTGAGATGCATATCTAGCTCTTCTGTGGAATGTATTAATTGGCATTGTAAGGAAAAGTATTTCACTGGTAAATGTTTGAAACCTAAACCTAGAACTTCATTATACTCAACTGATTTCTTAAATGTTCTTTTGATAAAAGTGAATAAGAGTGAGAGTATTTCTATTCTCACTACTACATATAACATAGTTGAACAAGACCTGGTGAATGCTATCAGAAGGAAAAAGGAATAAGATATCTGATAGCATGAGAGAAAGATTCAAATTTTTACTATTTGCATACTACATGATCTGCTTTCAGAAGCAAATTAATTTTAATTTCCTCATAAAGTCCTTGACAGAGGGTTTGGTGAAATGGTGAAGATGCACCTTAAGACAAAAAAAATACCTGGTTCAGGACCTGTTTGTTCTTAGACATCTGGATTTCACTGTGATTTAGCTGGAATTGGATTTCAATTTCTTAAATTTATGTCACTAAGTTCATTGATCTTGAATTTTAAAGTCTTTGTATTTCATTCTCCAGCTGCCTACTTTTATGTTGTCTGAGTGCTCCCTGACTTTATACATTGCAAAATGATACAGTGAAGCCATCATTTGACCAGTTATATACCATTTAGGTATAATTTACCTTTAGTTTTATTTTATGATTATCAGTATTTTATTATAAAAATGTATAAGACAAAATGTAGGGTTAGACAAATGTGCAACTTAAGCTTGTTTTGTCTTTCAAGAAAATTTCAGCTGTTAAAATGAGAATGGATTGAATTTTTTCTTCCTCTTGATTTCCTATCTTCATTTCTTTTTAATTAATATTTCTGTGTGTACTGTTCTACTATGCTGCTAGTATTTTTCTGCCTTTTAGAAGTTAAGGAAGTTTTAAGTCAGATATTAAAGTGGTAATAAGATATAATTTCCAAGATTGTATGCCCTTTTGTTTAAAGCAGGCATGATGATACTTTTCTGCTGTGAAGGAATACAGAGTCATGTTCTAGGACTTGGATTTCCGTTTCTTAAATCCTCCTTGCCTAAAACTTCCCTAACAACATCTCCTATGTATATTGGCATTGAATACAATTCTGTAATTGTGTCAGTTTGTGATTTTATTTGACACCCCCCACCCCTCCAAGGGACCACTACTTTTTCAGGAACTGTCAGCCCAATCTAATTGTAACTTTTTAAGTAATTATCTTACCTATTTATTGAGAAACTTTACTTTCTTTAATAATTGTGTAAATAAAGTCTCATAATACACATTTTTTAAAAATTCCTTTTGATTGTACTGGTTAACCTTAACCTTCAGTCTTAATAAATTGGATTAGATTATTTATATAGCCTCTCTCTTTACAATTTTAGATAAACACCCTACTATTTGTTATTAAATAGAATTAGGACTTTTTTTGTTTTAATAACAAGTATATTCTCATTTTGATGAAAATGACATTTTTCATTTCAGTACTTTTAGTCTAGATTCTTATGTATGCAGAATTAGTGAGACTGAAATTAATGGTGCTAGGTATGAAATTATTAATGCCTATTTAATATTTTTATATTCTTCATTACGGAAATCTAATTAGGATTTGTGTACAAAGGATTGCCAGAGCTATTACTTTAGATCCCATCATATAGTGTTTTCTCTTAGTCAACTGAAAATTAAACAAGTTAAAATTAATTGGTTTAAAAAATGATATTGTCCAGAATGAGTTAAATTATAAGGAGTATTTATTATTTTTAAAGTGAGCAGTGAACTCAGTAATGACCATGAATTCTGTGTTTAGCCAGTGCATGTAAAACAGATATAGGCCATATCTGAGTTGTTTTACTTGATCTTGTTGCTTTCCTGATGTTTGTAACAGAATTTTCATGTTTTTTCTACCTCAAATTATTGATGGGACAGTGATGTTTATAATGAAATGCGAAGAAACACCTCAAGAAATAAAAAAAAGACATGGTATTTTAACTACAAATAAGTCATATGAAACAAGAGGAAAGATAAAGGGAAACAAAATTTCAATAACTAACATTTACGCACTTACATAGTACACTGACTATAGTGTGAAGTAACACTGTGTAACCCATGCTTTCTAGGATGGTTCAATTTACCAGGAAACATAGTCACTGAATACATAAAATAAGAGGAGGAAGGAGTAAAAAGGAAAACTTCTATAAGAACACTGTATCTAAGAATATATAGGAGTTAACTAGATAAATAGATGGGGAAGAAATACTGAAATAAAAGAAAGAGCCCTAGGTATAGGATACACAGTATATTTAATAGGAAATCAAAGAAGTCAATGAATTGTAAATAGTCTGTTCTTGTTTTTTCCATGAAGTTGTCAGTAGTTCAGGGATGAATTTGCTTGCCCAAATAAGACAGCTAATATATCAGAAGCTGAACTATTTGTTGGCCCATTCATCAGTGTACCATCCTAACTTCAGTAATGGAACCACACTGTAAGGGGCCTGGCAGATTGGACCCTTTATTCTAGACTTGGAAACCCTGGGGACAGATTTTTTAAAGTATTTTAATATTTTTATTTATATTGATCATTTTCTGATTAGGCCGTATTCATTAGGAAATGCCTTCAGAATTGCAAAACATATTTTCTGTGCATACCTAGTTTAAAAATCAAATGACAAAACTGAGTCCACTCAGTACGCTTAGCTAGGAAGCATCATATATATATATATATATATATATATATATATATATATATATATATATATATATAAATGCTAGTTTGTATTATGGCCTAACAAATTTTCTACATATTTGGAGAAGTTGGCAGGTTGGAAAGCATGGGGAAAGTTTTCTTAAAGAGGTTACAAACAGTCTTAGGATTGTGTTCCTATGGTCAAAAGACAGCAAATACAGAGCATTGGCAAAGGTGAAGCATGGGAAGGAGAACCCCTGAGCAGTGGGGTGCTGGGTTCCATAGAACAGTGGAGAGAAACGTGAGTAGTCCAGATAATTTAAATATGGCACCACAGATAGTAAGAAGACACTGGAGACTCTGATGATGACTTTGTAACTCTAAGTAATCAATAAGTAACAGAATCTACTTTCCTGACAGCCTGTTAAAAATAGTTTAAACTATAAAATGCATTAGAGACATGCATGCAGTTTTCTACTCAATGCTATTAAAAAAGAACCATTTAAATAGAGAACTATTTATCAGTTACATCTCCTTTCTTCTAAGACTTTATAAATGAAAACAGGCAAAACTGGTATAATTAACAAAGCCTGTTAAACAGAAACACAGGCTTAATTTTGTATACAAACAAGGGTATAACAATATTTAAGAGGTAGTGAGTGAATGGGAAGTCATAAGATGTTTCATGTTTAGACAGTGTAATCAGGGGAATTCTGCTCTTTCAAAATAAGGAAAATTTAATGTGGGTTTTTTGAGCTTTCTGAGGAAGAATGAACATGACTTTGTTCAACCCGAAGATTTTACAGTCTAAAGATAAACTGAGCCTCAGTTCATGGAAGCACCCCAAGTACACCTGGCAGGCCTCTATCAAAGCATATCTGACCAGGTTTGCCAAAATGAGTTATACATTTTATAATGTTTGGCACTGATGATTGTTAATAATAGTCTTATTGATGTGAGTGGGGGAAAGAGCGAATGAGGTAGAAGACAACATTGAAAGCATTTCCAAAACATCATTCTGAGTATTTTCTATGGAAAAGACTTTTTGATTCTACATTTACGTGTGGGTTCCATCTGACAAAATGAACATAAGGGAGTTAGTTAATTGGCGATTTTTCCTCATGAGTGGTGGTCCCATACATAGATTGCTCTTATGGCATATCGTCTTGGCATTGCTCTATGGTATGTTGTTTTTCGGTGGCAAGAATATATTTATGGCATTGATCTAATCCCTAGAACTGATGATGGCTGACACATTTTAGAAATGCGACTCCTTTTCCCAGATATCAAAAATCAAATATCTATGTTTAGTTTATAAGACAGATTTAAACATATTAAACTCCTAGGACTATTATTGCTAGTTTTTATGTATAACCTAAACAGATGATTTACTATTTCAGTATTTCTTCATCATAACTAAAACTTACAGACTTGATTCAAATATGCAGAATGATTGGGTTTTCCCTGGGGAGATTTAGGGAAGGATGAATACAGGCGAATTGTTCATTTTAATTTTAAACAAAATTAAATTAGTGTTAAACAAAATTATTGCAAGGGAAAGCATCCCTGTGGTCTTCTATATGTTAGATATGATATAAATGAGACTTTAGCATTATTATTATAAAAATAAATTTATTTTATTTTTTATTTTTTTAAAATAAATTTTATTTTTTATATTCCCCATGCAATTACCCCAATCCCTCCCCTCCCCACCCCCCACCCCCCATAGAGTGTCTCTGGTTCATAGTTTTTTTGTTGATTTTGATTTTCACTTTCTTATTCATTTTCCTGGTCCCTTATTTAAGTTTTCTAGATTCCTGCTTTAAGTGAGACCATCCAGTATTTTTCCTTTTCTTTCTGGCTTATTTCGCTGAGGATGATCCCTTCCAGCGCCATCCATGTTGCTGCAAATTGCATGCTTTTATCTTTTTTGAATGCTGAGTAATATTCCATGGTGTGTATAGACCATATCTTCTTGATCCAGTCATCTATTTTTGGGCATTTGGGTTGTTTTCAAAGCTTAGCTATTGTAAACAGTGCTGCTATAAACATAGGTGTGCAGGTGCTCTTTGGAATTGATGTTTCTGTGTCCTTTGGGTAAATTACCTAGGAGTGGAGTTGCTGGATCATATGGAAGCTCTATGTTCAGTAGGTCAAGAAATCTCCACACAGCTCTCCATAGTGGTTGGACCAGTTTGCAATCCCACCAACACTGCAGAAGAGTTCCTTTTTCTCCACATCCTCGCCAACATTTGTTGTTGCTAGTTTTTTTAATATGTGCCATTCTCACTGGTGTAAGATGGTATCTCATGGTAGTTTTGATTTGCATTTCCCTGATTACAAGAGATGTTGAACATTTTTTCATATGCCTGTTGGCCATTTGCATTTCCTCTTCAGAGAAGTTTCTTTTTAGCTCTTCTGCCCATTTTTTGACAGGATTATTTTCTTTGTTGTTGTTGAGTCTCATCAGCTCTTTGCAGATTTTTGTGGTCAGTCCTTTATCATTAGTGTTGTGTGCAAAAAAGTTCTCCCAGTCGGTGGGGTTTCTCTTTGTTTTTGTTATTGTCTCTTTTGCTGTGCAGAAGCTCTTTAATTTGATGTAGTCCCAGCTGTTGATCTTTGCCTTCACTATCACTGCTTTGGGTGATGTGTCTGTAAAGATGTCTTCGATGTGCATATCACATAGTGTTTCGCCTATATTTCCTTCTATGTATTTTATGGTTTCAGGTCTTATGTCTAGTTCTTTAATCCATTTTGAGTTGATTTTTGTGTATGGTGTGAGCTTGTGTATGGTGCAAGCTTCATTCTTTTGCATGTAGCGACCTCATTTTCCCAGCACCATTTATTGAACAAACTTTCTTTGCTCCAATGCATATTCTTTGCTCCTTTGTCAAAGATTAGTTGACCATAAATCTGTGGGTTTATTTCTGGATTCTCTATTTGATTCCATTGTCCTGAGTGTCTGTTCTTGTTCCAATACCATGCAGTTTTGATGATTGAGGCTTTGTAGTATAGTTTGAAGTCTGGGCGTGTGATGCCTCCATTCCCTTTTTTTTTTTTTTTCAGAAGAGCTTTGGCTATTTGGGGTTTTTGGTGATTCCATATGAATTTCATCAATAATTGTTCTATTTCTTTGAAGAATGACGTTGAAATTTTTATTGGAATAGCATTGAATCTGTATATTGCTTTTGGTAGGATGGCCATTTTAATAATGTTTATTCTTCCAATCCATGAGCAGGGGATGTCTTTCCATTTCTTTGTGTCTTCTTCTCTTTCTTTTAACAGTGTTTTATAGTTTTCTTTGTATAGGTCCTTTACCTTTTTTGTTAAATTTATTCCTTTTTTTGTTTCGATAATAAAAGGGATTTTTTTTTTTTGATTTCTTCTTCAGATTTATTGTTGTGTATAGGAAGGCTACTCACTTTTGTGTGTTGATTTTGTATCCTGCCACTTTACTGAACTGATTGATGAGTCGAATTAGTTTTTCTGTGGAGTTTTTGGGGTTCTCTATGTATATTAACATATCATCTGCAAATAGTGATAGTTTGACTTCTTCCTTTCCTATTTGGATTCCTTGTATGTCTTTCTCTTGTCTTATTGCTCTGGCTAGGACTTCCAGTATTATATTGAAAAGCAGTGGTGAGAGTGGACATCCTTGTCTTGTTCCATATCTTAATAGAAATGCTTTCAGCTTTTCACCATTGAGAATGATACTGGCTGTTGGCTTGTCATATATGGCCTTTATGATGTTGAGGTACATTCCTTGTATATCAAGAATTTCAAGGGCTTTTATCATGCATGCGTGTTGCACTTTGTCATCAGCTTTCTCAGCATCTATTGATATTATCATATGGTTTTTGCATTTCTTTTTGTTGATGTGTTAATAACGTTGATTGATTTTTGGATGTTGATCCATCCTTGTGTCCCTGGAATGAATCCTACTTGGTCGTGGTGAATTATCTTATGGATACATTGTTGGATTCTGATAGCTAAAATTTTATTGAGGATTTTTACATCACTGTTCATTAGGGAGACTGGCCTGTAGTTTTCCTTTTTTGTGTTGTCCTTGTTCGGTTTTGGTATTAATGTAATGTTGGCTTCATAGAACGTGTTTGGTATTGTCCCTTTCTTCTCAATTTTTTGGAGGAGTTTGTGAAGGATAGGCACTAATTCATCTCTGAATGTTTGGTAGAATTCATTTGTAAATCCATCAGGTCCTGGGCTTTTGTTTTTGGGGAGGTTTTTGATTACCATTTCAATTTTGCTGCTTGTAATTGGTCTGTTTAGGTGTTCTATTTCTTCTTATCTAGCTTTGGGTGATTGTAGAGATGGAGGAATTTGTCCATCTCCTCTATTTGTTGAACTTGTTTTCATAAAACTGTTTATAGTAGTTACTGATTATTCTTTTGATTTCTGCTGTATCTGTTGTGATTTCTCCTCTTTCATTGATGATCCTGTTTATTTGTGCTTTCTCCCTTTTTTCCTTTGTGAGCCTGGCTAGGGGTTTGTCTATTTTATTTATTTATTCAAAGAACCAGCTCTTGGTTTCATTGATCTTTTGGATTTTTTTTTTTAGTTTCAATTTCATTTATTTCTGCTTTGGTTTTTATTATTTCTTCTACTGGTTTTGGGGTTTTTTGTTGTTCTTTTTCTAGATCTTTGAGCTTTGAGATTAGGTTGTTTCTTTGAGTTTTTTCTTGTTTCTTGATGTGGGCCTCTATTGCTATGTATTTTCCTCTTATTACTGCTTTTGCTGCATCCCATAAATTTAGGAAATTGGTGTCCTCCTTGTCATTCAATTCAAAGAATTTTTTAATTTCTTTTTTGATCTTCTCATTAGTCCAGTGGTCTTCCAGCAGTGTGGTTTTCAATCTCCACGAGGTAGGAGAGTTCCTTGCCTTCTTTTTATGGTTTATTTCTAGTTTGATGCCTTCATCGCTATTTTTATCTTTTGTAGCTAAATGTGTTTCCTGGAGACAGCAAAAGGTTGGGTTTTTTTTTCCTTAATCCAGCCTGCAACTCTGTGTCTTTTTATTGAAGAGTTTAGTCCATTTACATTTAGAGTTAATATTGATATGTTAGCATCTGTATTTGCCATTGTGTTTGTCTTTCCTTTGATTTTATTTATTTATTCTTTTAATAACTATTTTTTGGCCTTCTTTCATTGTTATTCATCCCTCTGAGGGTCTGGCTTTAGGATGCCTTGTAGTATTTTTTGGAATGGGGGTTTAGTTGTAATGAAATTCCAGAGTTTCTGTTTGTCTGGGAAGGTCCTTATTCCTTCTTCATAGAGGAAGGAGAGCTTTGCGGGATAGAGTATTCTTGGTTGGCATCTGTTTTCTTGGAGTCTGTTGACTATGTCCCTCCACTCTCTCCTTGCCCATAGTGTTTTTTTGGAGAAGTCTGATGTCAGCCTGATTGGTTTTCCTTTGAATGTTGTCTGTTTCTTCCCTCTTGTCAGCTTCATTATTTTTTCCTTGTCTTGAATTCTTGGGAGCTTTACTATTATGTGTCTTGCTGTATTTTTCCTTTCATCGTGGAAGTTTGGTGTTCTTCTTGCTTCTTGTATATCAATTTTCAGCTCCTTCTTCATGTTTGGAAAGTTCTCTTCAATTATCTCCTTGAATATTTTCTCTGTTCCTACATCTCTCTCCTCTCCTTCTGGTGTTCCTATAACTCTTATATTTCCTTTCCTCATGGAGTCAGATAGTTCCTGAAGTCTTTCTTTGGTCTTTTTCTTTCTTACTTCTCTTTCCTCTTCTGTTTTGGTTCTTTTTATTTCTGTGTCTTCAGGAGTACTTATTCGTTCTTCCATTTCATCTATTCTGCTTTCATTGCTTTTCCCAGAGTTCTTTAGTGCCTCCATTCATTCTTTGATCTCCTGCATTTCTTTTACCTCCCTTTTTAGGGACTCAATTTCATTCTTCTGATCGTTGATTATTTTTCCCTTATAATTGTTTTCCTCTATGACTTCTGTCAGATTTTCAATCATGGCAATTTTTAATTCTCTTTCTGGAAGGCTCAGAAGTTCTTCCAAGTTACTGTCGTTGCAATCTGGGGGGTGGATTTCTTTTTGTGGTGTGTTTTTTTCCTGAGGAGTTGCTAGGTTGCGTGTGGTTCTTCTACTCCCTACTGTCTGTTTTCTAATTTGCCGTATGCATTGGGACATTGTGTTGCTGTGACTGGCCGGCATCTTGGGTGAACTTTTCTGCTCCCCTCTTGCTCCTCCTGGAACCATCTGTCAGTTTCAAGTAGTTTTTACTGAAGAAAAGTCCCTGTTCTAAAATGACGATGCTGGGACACACTCCCCTGTGCGCCTGGTCTGCCCTGGCGGTGGGTTCCCACTCCTGCTCTAGGCTTGGATTACAGGCCAGAAGGGACCTTGCATGGGCAAACTCCCAGGTCACCTCGGCTCCTCCTGGAGCCTTCTGCTGGTTTCAGGCAGTCTTTACTGAAGAAAGGTCCCTGTTCTAAACTGGCGATGCGTAATGCACTCCCTGTGAGCCCGGTCTGCCCCGGTGATGGGTGCCCGCTTCCCCTGTGGGCTCAGACTGCTGGTCAGAAGGGGCCTGATGTGGGCGAACTTCCCAGCTCACCACTGGCTCTTCCAGGAGCCTTCTGCTGGTTTCAAGCAGTCTTTACTGAAGAAAGGTCCCTGTTCTATGGAGTGTTGGCGATTTTTTTTCTGGTCACTAGGTGGCGCCAGAGATCTCTCCTAGTGTCCTTGGAGAGCTGTTTTTTTCACCCTGTGGGACTGGGAAAAGAGTGGGAGTGGTGGGGAAAGCCTCAACAGCTTTGGGGTGCTGTGTCTGCCTTGTGCCCCGCCATCGTGGGGAACCCGTGCCCCAAATTTCTTGCTCCAGGTCTCAGTTCCAAAGGCCTCAGGTCCAGGACGCGGGCTGTAGCCCAGTTTAGTGTCCGCAGAAATGGCGCCTTTTGCACCCTGCTCCCCTGTCCGTGCGCCTGGTTTCTGATTACTCAGGGAGGAACATTCACCTCAGTGAGGGCCCCCACACATCTCCCAGCAAGCCTAGGTCGAAGGCACGGGGACCTGGGCAGCCGCGATCCACATTTGCTTTTCAAGCACACTGCTTTTCCGTACAAGCTTACCTGCTGGCCTGGGGCTGTGTGTAGGTCTCAGGGAGTCTTTATTTTTCTCTAACGGCACCTGAAGCTGTTTGCTCACCTCCGCGGCAAATCCTGCAGGGTTCTCCACAGTGCCAGTTCACGGGGTGTGGTGGCTGAAATAGTTCCTTTCCACTCATAGTCCTGCTTGATGCATAGTTTGTTTTTGTTGGTTGTTTTAGTTTTTTTTTTGTTTGTTTTTTTCCTCCTTTCTGTTGGTCGGAGAGTGCCGACTTTGTGGGTGGGGGAGGGTAGCAGGGTTCTGAGCTTTCCCCCATCCTAGTCCTCTTTTATGGCAACTTTCTTCTTCGGGTAGTTTGCTGGAGTCATCCGTTTATCTTCCGTGTCCCAGTTCTCACTGGGACCTGCCGCTTTTCCTCCCTATTAACTTTTTTTAAATGGGAGATCTTACTCGCAGCGTTTCCTCGCCGCCATGTTGATCCGCCCCTACTCATAAAAATAATTTTAATAATGATAACTTTGAAATGCATTATGAATTTCTCAGCATTGAAATACCAGTTAGATTTAATGAACTCTGCAAAAGCAAGAGGCCACAAAATTATTTGAATCATTTTCAAGAAAAAAGTCTAAAAGTGTTTCCTGTAAAGCTTTTGGCAATGTGCTATTACTGGGATATCTGATTAATTGAATGATTGTTGGGAAAATAATTGAATTTAGATCCCTATTCTATCATTTACTAAAGACAGAATTATTAAGAAGAGGTTTTACTCTGATAGACATGAGTCCAAATCTTGGCTAAATTTCTCAAGTGACTAGCTTAAGTTCACCACCTCTTAGTTACCTTATTTGAGAAAGAGTTTGATCTTGGGAATGTTCTAATGATTAAATAAGATTAGGTGTGTAATATATTAACTGAATAAAGCACTATAAAGGAAACATAATTGTTAGTTCTGTGCATCTGGGCATGCACTTAAGCTCTGAGCATATATGTCTTCATTTATAAAATGACATAATAGAGCCTCACAGGATGCTATATGAAATTATATTGCAAAAGCATTTTGGAAATTAAGATGAAATCAAGGATGATACCTACATTTCTGCTGGATCACTTGTTCATAATGGGGTTCCTTCACTGCAATTCTGACACTAGTTGGGGAGCAGCATCAGGGGGAAAGGTGATGAGTCCCATTTTGCGCATGATAAATTTCAGTCTGAAGCAACTTTAGAGCAGCAGAGCTCAATTGAAAGTCACAAAGCACAAATATCACTAGTTTTGTTTAGCAGAGCGATAAGAATTCCTGCCTTTATATTAGTGTATACCTGTTATGGATAAAATGTTGTCATTTGCCTAAGTCACTTTTTCATATATCTGTGGCCCCTAGAATGTTCATTTTTATTACTATCCTTTTATCCTGAGTTGAAGCAATGCATATATCTTTGTGAACAGCCTTTGGTCCAGACATTCCTACATTCTGATTAGCTAGGTGCATTGCCAGAATGATTCAAACAGCTCTGAGTAATCATATTCTCAAAGTAAATGTTAATGTGTTTTGCATTTTCATAATGCATAGGCTTATACCTAATATAATGAATTTTATCTTTCTCAAAACACAGTTCTTTATTTGGAAAGGTTGAAATTACATTTATACATTTATGTGTTTTATTTAAACCACATATATATGAATAAAGTAGGAATATGTATTCCTCCAACTGATCACTTTAATCTTGGATATGGGCTTTTTTATTTGCTTCTTTTGAGGTTTCCTCTGCACCAGAGGATTTTACAATTGCAATTCTAGTGCCAATCACATGGTTGACTTTACTGTAAAGTCAGCTGTATATAGGTGGAAGTACCTATGTGTCATATCAGAAGATCTAAAATCCAGGAGGCAGTGGGGCTAGGGTTTAATGTATGATGTTGGAGGCAGCATTGAAGCTATACAGTTCTATGCATGGTAGTTTTGTAACCATCTCAGAGAAACTTGATAAGGGCAAACCTTGACTCTGCCATGAACTAGCATTATGGTTGTGGATAGATTGCTTAAACTTCTCAGAACTTTACTTTCTACATGTGTGAAACTAATAAAAGTAATACTTTCCTCATGGGCATTTTTGTGAAGAATAAATGTGGTAAGGAATGTAAGGTACCTTATAAAATGTAGAATAACAGAAATAGTATCATCGTTGTTGTTCAGAATTGGATTTCGTTGTTATTAGTGTACAGAAAATTGATGCCATAGATTTAATAGGGTATCCAAGGCAAATAGTGCAGAATGAGAAAAAATTCCTAGGACGAGACCCTAAGAAAGGTGACATTAAAGGGATCAGTAAAGGAAGGGGAACTGCTGAGAAATAATCATACAGCTAGGAAGAAAATTAGGTAAGTATGGTATTACAGAAACCAAAGTAAAAGGATATTTTAATAAAAAAGGGTTGCTTAACATTAACAAATATGGGGGGGGCAGTGAGAGAGAGAGAGAGAGAGAGAGGAGAGAGAGCGTGAAAGCAAAAACTACATTTCAGCCCTTCATATGCCACTAGTTGGTTGTAACTTTGTCAATAGAACCTTCTATCCCATGGTCTTAGTCCTAAAGTGAATGATATACCCAGTCAGTTAATGCAGAGAATTCTCTGATCCTCAAAGATATCAGGTATGATAAGTGTTTTAAAGTACTTTAAAATTTAGGAAAGTGGTAGCCTTGACAAGAGCCGTTACAGTGTAATTGTTAAGAAGAAATCAAAAGACAGTAAGTTGACATCTTAGTAAGATCTGGGAAATTTGAGGACAATGGTAATTCCTGTGAAGTAGATGGAGAGGAAGTTATGGGCCTATGGACCCATTCTATGGGGGCTGTCTTTCTTACTTAAGCTACTACAATATTTTATGGTTTACCACTCTAGTGGAACTCAGTGCCAGGACACTGTGAAGCTTCAGTGAAATATAAGTAGCATCCCATAAAAGACCTTTTTTAGAAAAGCAGGCCAGATTTCTTAGACTTAAGAAAATAACACCAGAAGTGACACTGTAAGTGCTGTCCATTTTATCTTTTTCATGAGCTTAAAATGCTAGGAAAGGTGTTTCTCTGCCTACTATTTGTAATACTGAATACTCTTTGAATACCTTCCTATGAAAAATGAATTTTTCTTAATAGGACAAATTCTTTTTTGATTGTCCCTAGAAGAGGAATCTTACTACAGGGTTAATTTCTGTAATGAATGATAAGATATGTATGATTAAAACAATCCAGAACTTTCTAAAGTCAGCTTGAAAGTTAGTAGAAACAAGACTTTAAATAATTCTGCCATGTATTTATACACACCATTTTGTCTCTCAAGGACCTAGTATTCCTTTAATAGTATTCCAGATGTTGCAAAAGAAACTAGCACTCTTTTTAGTTGTGCTTAATGATTCAGGAATTATATGCAAAACTCAGTTTTTTAATGTAGTGCAACAACTCTTAGAAAACATTGACTTGGTGGAGTTTGCTACAGGTGGTTCTTATATATTTTTTAAAGAATATTTGCATTCTTCTTCCTCTAAGGCCTCATAACAGTAAATATTATCATGTCCATTCTACATTAAAGTTGGTTTATGTTTATCAGCAAATCACTTATAGATGTAGATACAAAATTAACTTTTTATACTGGGTTGTATAAAACTTGGTATCCAAAGTTTCCATTGTTTAGAGGATGAGTTTCTTATTATAAATATTTTCTAGTTTTAAAAGGTCTTTTTTTGAGGATTTTATTTAAATTGGACAAAATATAGTATGCAAGGAATTCGCAAAGACTTATAGCTTCCTTATAACTGATACTGTGTTAATCAGGGGAAAGGGTTAAACTGCTTCAATAAACAGATCCCAAAGGGCAGTGCTTCATCGAGATAGTATTTCTCTTTTCTCTTTCAGCCCAAACAGATTGCCCAGGTCTTCAAGTCGCTCCATTTGCTGCTGTAGAAATGCTGCCATTTTTATTGCAAAACTTGCAGAGTCACTGGTTGCCATTTCTCTGCATGGCAGTGAAAAGAGCACAAGACTTGGCCAAAGATTTCCTCTAAAGCAAGTTAAACAGAAGTTGCTTACATCAGTCTTGCTTGCACTCCATTAGAAGTGAAGGATTAATCTCTAGTATATGTGGCAAATGGGCCTAGGAAATGCAGTCCCCAGCCAGCAGTCATGTCTCTGCCATACTTTATTGTTTTGGAGGCAAGGTAGAAAAAAAACCTGTAGCAGACAGTGAAAGTTATCCCAAACAGATACCATTGAGAGTATAAAGAGAAATAGAAATTTTTAAGAGCATCATTCTATACTTTAAGATTTTTGAAAAGTAAAATTTAAGTCATTGCATTAATATTATGTCACATGAATATAGTGACTTTGTAGAGTCACTCACCATATATGAAGTTCATGTAACATGTTTTAGACATAGAAAAAACCCTTAGAATAACAGTGTAAAATTAAACAAAAAGCCACGTTACCTTTAGTAAATTCTCACCTTTAGTAAATTCTTACCTATTCTGTTTCCAGTTGCCTTTGCTATTTTCCCAAAGTAACTTTATTATATACAGAAATTTACTCATTAATATATTGCCCCATTTTGTGATATTTGATTTCTTACTACTTAGAAATGAAGGCTTCAGAGAGGGAGAGGTAGATGGTTACAATTATGTGTAGTATGTGAAATAGAGGGTGCCACACAGGAAGACGTGTGGAGCACAGTAACCCCAATGTATAGGTAAGTGTAAAGAATGAATTGAAATATAAACATGAAAAATAAATCATCTGCTTTATTAAATTCAAAATATGAAATTCAAATGTCAGAATATAATAGTATTTATATGGTTTTCATTATATAATAGAAAGAAAAATTTAGTCTACACTTAAATATATGATACACTCTACTATTTTTTCTTAATAAGTATTTTGTAACATCCTTTATTCAAAGAGAGAAATAAAATTTTTTGCAAATATATAAAACAAATGTGAAGACTACATGGGATGACTTTTTTCCACTATCTTTATTAATACAATGATCTAAAATAAACCTTCTTTATCTTAAGCCATGCAAGATGATAAAGTGATTATCATTTAACATTTTGAAAGCTTTCAGAAATCCAATGACATTTTTGAAGGAAGGGAATACGTACTGGGTAGCCACTGAAGGGGATCAAGCCAAAGAGTAATGTGAATTGTTAGAAAGACCTCCTTCTGACCAGCTCGGAGGTGAAATGCAAAGTGATGGAGTAGAAAAGTGAGTAGAAGAGAGCTAGGCCAGGTGGCAGGTAACTGGAATTTAGGCCTTGCAGGAATGATGGGGAAGAGAAGGGGATTCAAGAGGTAATTACAGAGGGTAGAACTGATAGGTCAAAGGAGAGAGAGGAGCTGTGGGTGATTCGGTTTTTGGTTTCAGGCTTGTAGTTAGAGTGTAGATGGTGGTAATGTTAGCTAAAGTAGGCAATGGGAGAGAAAGCCTCTAGAAGAGGAAGCTAAATGTGCTTTGTTTTAGAAATATGATTAATATTATTTTATTAATGTAATAATGTTCAGGATGACTTGGTTTTATCCTAAAGCATACAGACTTGTATTCATTATGTATTGTTTCCTTATGAGGACCTTTTCCCACCTTAGATGCTCTCCTGTGTAATATCTTTTAAAAAGTTGCATATCTTCCTCATTTCTGTTTCTCCAATTCATAGTAACAAAAATAAGCTTATGAGTTTCACTTGGCTTTATAGAGGGATAAATGGTCACCATTTGTGCTTTAAAAATTTCTTCATTCCTCAAAAAAGTACTAGAAGTGTTTGTTCTTTCTCAGCAGCTTCCTGAGACTTGCTTTGAAGTCTTTGTTACCAAAAGAATTAAGCGTCTCTTTAGAGTACTAGATTTATAGTAAATAAACTTGTATGTCTCTGTTGCTTACTTGCTGTGTTTGTGTTAGGCAAAAGACATCACTTATTTTGTTATTTGTTAAGTTAAAGGATTGGTTTAGAACAGCTCTTAAATTGGGTTTGTTGGCCTGCTTTCTGGTGTTCTGTGGGCGCCCTAAGCTTATTGGGAAATTGTGTCAATTGAAGCACTTTTCTACAAAGCTTTTTATCAGATTCTTAGGGTTCTAGAACTCAAAATAAGTTTTAAGAAAACACTGTTATGGTCTATATGACATGAAGTGCGGACGGGGCGGGGGGGCTGGAAAACAGACATGTAAGTAAAGTTATGGTGCTCACTAGAGGGAAGATTCTAAGTGTGGTCAAGATTTCTGCCATTTCACTCCCAAGAATAGGAACTTACATAGACTTTTCTTCCCGTCACCCATGCAAGCCATAGGAATGGATGTTAACCCTTCCTTTGAAAAAGATGCCAGTGTTTGTCCTAGACACAAAAAGGGGCTGCAAAGTCTAAGTGTGAGCAAAACTGACCCAAAACTTGTAAGTGATATATCAACAGAATGAAAACGTTAATCCTAGAACTATTTTTATATGCCTAAACCTATGTCAATGCTCGGATAAATGTATCCAAACACACTTAAAATTCCAGATAGCATTATTATTATTATATAGTGATTGCTATTTTCTTCTCAGTAACTCAGTAAGAATATAACAAGTTTAGCTTAATTTATGTTTGCTTAGCTAATTTATAAACAATTGCTTAGTCTTTAACAAACAAGGAACTTAGACAATATATTGTCCCTATTCATATTTATATGCTGCCCCATCACTTTGGCTTTCCCTTAGATTCTGGTGATATCCTGAAAAGCACTGCTTTTCAAACTATCCATGGTTAAGAAGCCATTTTTTTTGTGTTACTCAGGCACATATTTTTTATACTTGTATGACATAAGTTTAATCTTGTTGCCCTGTTTAGACGTGATATAATCTTTATTTCCATTTCTGCACATTTAGCATATAATTCCTTTGGTGAACCAAGCCCATACAACTCAGCCAGTGTACAAAAACGTGTTTATATTAAATTCCTGGAAATTAAAATATGATTTCTGTTTTTGTTTGGTGTTAGTTCATCCCATGATAAGCATTTGGATGCAGGCCACTATCCCAACTGACATCAAATTGTTTTACTGCTGTTTGTTCTTACATTACTTGAGTATAATATAGCCTGAGAGCCAAATGTGATTAAATTTTAAGTAATTTACTCAATGGAAGGCTTTTCAGATTCACCTGTTTAAAAATATAAGTTTATAACTGCAATTTTGGGTTGGGTGGTTAAATGTTTACACCCAGCTACAAAAAAAAACCCACAACAAATTGGCATTATTTTAATAAAAGAAGTTACAGAACTTGAAGAAAGTTTTGCTTGCTATTTCATTCCATTAGTTGGTACTCCTGCCTAATGGTCAAAATGGGAGAAGTTGGAAAGTTCAAAATAAGGAAGAGATAATGTTACTTTAAAATGTTTTTATTTTTCAGTACACAATGAACAAAATTTACTTTTCTAAAGAAAATTGTTTAATCTTCCAGAGGTCTAAGTTCCATCTCTGTGAAATGGACATCATAACTTCAATGACATAAAATTATTTGGAGATACAACTAGTGTAATGTGCAACATGATGTAAACACCTGCTGCTTGGTTCCTTTGAGAAAAGTTTAAGAAATTGGACTTGGTAGCTATTTATGTCTATGCATTCTTTTTACCCCTGCAGTTTGCTTTTTTCTATATAAAAACATTCTAAATTTGATTAAATAAAGATTTTAAATTAAAAAATACAGGAAATAACTTATTAGGAGTTAGCAAGATTCAAGTACTAGATTGTAAAGAAATTTGATTTTATAAGCCACATATAGTCTCTGTCACATATATAACTCTTTAAAATATAAAAAGATCCTTAACTTATGGACCAAACAAAAATAACCCACAGAGCAAGATTTGTTTCACAAATTTTAGTTTGCGAAACTGATTTATATTGATTATAGTTTAAACATATCACACATTTTATATAAAGAAATTATCAAGTGAAATTGGCAATGAGTCTTTCTAATAGAATAATATGTCTTTAATTTTATTCTGTATGATAAATCCAAATGTGCATTGTTTCTTTTACATAAAATGAATCATAAAGTCAAAAGAACTATCAATGAAGTGTTCCTCTACCCTAAAAGTTGGAACTTTAAATACATCCAAATACAAAAAAGCCAAAATCCATATCTAAAAATAAAATCACAAAATCCAAAATTCATACCCAAAATGTTAATTCAAAATGAAACCCAAAATGACAATTATTTTGATAACTAAGGATATAAACACATCATAATATATATGGCATAGAATTTCCAGTAGAGAATATATAACATTGGTTTTGTTTCTTTCTGAGAAATACATTAAACTTCCAAATAGCGTATTATAGTTACAAACTTAAAGCTCATTTAACATAACAATAAACCCAATCAATATTTCTGTAGCTCTTTTGAAGAAAACTTTATATAATAAGATTTTTTTGAGTTGAGTAGTGGGGATACTGCACAAATAAAAACCAAACTCTCGGAGTTCATGAAATAAGGATAGATTTTTAAGCAATGAAAAGGAGGAAACCAAGCACTCCTAAGTTGATTTTGTGTAAGTTGGTGGTTTCAAGCAATGGTTTCTAGTGTTTTGAAGTTCCTTTGTCTTGTATTTGCTATGAACCAAAATATTCCCTGACTTGTAAGGAGCAACAAATTAACAAATACATGATTTACCATCTGACTCTTTCAGACATTGAGAGACACATTGTCTCATTGTGCTATTCTGTGAATCCTGCTAGGTATCTTTAACAGAATTCTAAGAAAGCAAGTATTTGTTGATTGTTTTTTTATTAGGATTGGAAAATCGTTCCTGTGGTTTTTCTTAAGACATGTGGTGCTCACTTAGGAAATGTTTCTCACTGACAGCCTTAACTCTCATGTTTTTTTTTTTTTTTCTTTTGTGTTGTTCCTTTAATTCTAAAAATAACAAAATAGATGGCACTTCATATTCTATAGAAATTTTTGAATGTTAGATGAGAAGACTCCTTAAAATGCCATGGTGCATATTTTCACAGTGTGTCAAGAGATTCATTCAGGTTCAATCCTAGCATTTAGCATCCTCAACAATGGTCATTTGTCACCAGAATCATTTCAACATCGTTCACTGAATAGCCATTCTTTTCATCTTAAGCATATCCTCCTTTGTAACACAGAGAAGTTATGTTTTAATAAGTTAAAATAAATTGAAAAAAGTGTAAAGTGGACAAGTTGCTCATTATCCCTAAATTAAGTGGAAATAAAACTATTAAGTGAATCCTTGTTTCCTGAATATTTCATTGAAATTGTGCAGGTTTTTTTTTTTTTTTATACATCTGTCATTTAAAAGTCACTTTCTTCATTTAGTTAAACTCTATTCAAGTGTAAAGGTAAAAATGCTTTTAAGTAATTATAGCACAGAAACACCAACTGTATCAAACAGAGAACATCAATTTTATTGCATGTAATAATTTCTGACCAGGTAAAGTGAGCTTCTGTTAGTACTTGATGTTCCTATTTAGAAGACTAATTGATTAGTTAGAGTGCAACTTATCTATAATTGTTAGGAATCAATTTGTAGGAAGCATAAACAGAGACTATACATTATCTTTTTGTATAAAAATATTATACTTGAATACTAAATTTTGAAGAAACCAGGTCAGAGCCTTGGTTTCCTCAACACTGAACATGCTATCTGTACATATAGTGTTGTAATATTTACTATGACAATATGGAAATGGCATGAAGAGCTGCAGTGGCTGCCTATAGCTTCATTTTGCTCAGACTTAATCCCTTATACCACGAGGGAGGCCCATCCTCAGAGCTTTTGATCTCTAGCCACTCAAAAGCACAGGTAATAGGCTTGTGACTGGGACCTGAACCAGAGCATGGTCTTCAGCTATTGAGTCCTTCCCCAGTGGAATCTTACCTTATTTCTGGATAGACAATGTTAGATTAGGTTGAATTCTTGGATACATTTTGAATATTTGAGGATTGCTTGTTGGTTTTAGAGCCATATTGAAGCTGGCTCAGGAACCCATATTCACTGTCATAGATTTGGTGTCATAGATATAAGCAGTACTTAAATTTCTGCGTCATGTAATTCTTTACATTATGTGTCACTTCAGTCAGGAGGAGCCATACCTGGTTACTCACATACTCTCTGGAAATAGGAGATTCCTGGAATTTATCCAAAGTGAATCCATGTCAACTCACTTTTTTCCAAATAACCAGTGATTTAGTTCTTGGTGACTTGGTGAAACAAACCATATGTAGACCTGATTATTTTTAATTCCAAGTTCTTCTAAAATCTGGTTTCATTGTGAATATAAAATTATGATTTGAGGCTACTATTGATTTTCCTTTGCTTATATTTATGATAGCATAATTACAATGACTTTATAAAATACTGCTTATAGTAGTAGAGAGTCTCCATAGAGGTTACAGATTTTTTTCCTTCTGGGGATTAAATAGACATGAAGTAAAATGGAAAAAAATTCAAACTTGGATATAGTTAATTTTCAAACTAAATTCTGGCTTTACTGATCTTTAACACATAATATTCATTTTTCTCGATATAATTTGTTTCAAGTTCAAAGAGTACATTAAGATGTTTTAAAATTTAACTTAGAGAACATTTTATTTTTGTTTACCATTGGAAATTGTTTTCTGCTGTGTTTGAAGTGAAACATTTTGCTTGTAGTTTATTCCTTATCCACTTGTTACATTGTAGCATATCAGCTAGATTTATTGTATTTGGCAGGCATGTTTGTTTAAGAAGGCCCTAAAGAGCATTTTAAAAATATTAGTCCAGGAGGAAAAAAGTTGCCCCTCTCAGATGTGCATCAGTACCCTCTCCTGAGGCAACAATGTTAATTATTAGAAAAGGATTTAAAAAAAAGCTGACAATTATTTCCTGATCAAGTCCGAGTTCATTCATAAATAGCCACATTCTCATATGCATAGTCGACTTGATCCACTCCACCATTTACTGTGATCTAATTTAAACTTTTTGAGACTTAACCATATTCTATCACGCATATGCCAGATTTTTGTTTTAATGCCATGTATTAATAAAAGGTATGAGAAGTCTGGTCCATGGTTGATATTCAATAAATATTGGTAAATACAACTGGATATTGTATTTTAACTAAAGCAAAGTTTGTGTGATAGGATTTTGTTAAATGGATAAGGAAAAAATAGTAGAAAGTTTGCAATCCCCATTAATATGCCTTTCATTTTTTTTTTTTTAATTCTTACGATCTATATTACTCTGGGACCTGTGAACAGCACTAAAATATAGCAGGCATATTAGAAACATAAAAAGTTTAGCATATAACTGACTTCAGGTAGGAAAAATTCATATTATTCTCAAAAGAAAATTTCTGTTGCTGGACTATTTCTTGAACATTGATAATTTAAGCAGTTACTGCATAAGTGGAATCCATCATGAAAACCATGTTTGGTAGACATGTACAAAGAAGTGTGTGTTGGGAAGTTAGAATAAGTGTTGTGACCACATTTATTTAAATAAGGCAACTAATAGAAGGTTTAATTTAAAAAAGTAAACCCTTGGGAGTTTATAATGGACATAGATGAAAGCTATGTGACATACATCAGGGAAATGGCTGTTCAGGTTGTGTGTGTGCGTGTGTGTGTGTGTGCAGTTGCCTCTCTATATGGCAAAAATGGTTATGACACATGTGAAATCATTCTTCTTTTATAACTTCATTTGGTAACTGTACAGTTCATTGAGTTCTGTTAAAATTTATAAAAATTTAATTGTTATGCTTAAAATCCTAATAATGTGTTTGTCATTTTTCTATAAACAAATCACGTACTTAATTACAGATTAGAAGCCTTTATCTACTTAACTGTCTTTAAATAGCTATGCCATGGATAATAGAGACCGACAGCATATAAAGAAATATTTTGGTATTATTTTAAGCCATTTAATTAGTTGTAATTTATTATGGCAGCAAACAGAAAACTAATGTACCAACATTCAATGGTGGTAAGGATCACTGACAGATTATTTAATAAAATACTGTATATTAGTGACACAAGTAGAGTAGAATCAAAAAATTATGAGTTTTTAATCTCATAACTTGAAGTCATGATTTTATTTAAGGTGTGAATATAATTTTAAAAGCCTTAGGGTGGTTTACTTTAAAAAAAATGCTTGCAGATTAAGCAACAATTCTTTAAATCAAATAAACTAAAGTGAATTTAATGATGTAATTTAGAGTTCCCATAATGGGGATATATTTATGTTTAAATATAATACTAGGACTATAAATACACTGGTGCTCAGATTATTTGGATATCAGCAGTATACTAAAGTACTTCAAATATGGGAACCATATTCTATATGTCATAATCTTGTTGAGGAGGTCCCAGAAGTCTTTCATATATTCTTAATTTCTAAAATTTGTAATGTGTCTCTGTGCATACCTGCCTGTGTGCATTCATATGTATTTTAACAAAATAGGAATAATTTTCTTTGATTTGAAAATAATACCATATTTCCCAGGAGAATTTTTGGTTTTGGGACTACATCTTTTGTACAAGATTCTGAATACATGATATATGTGTTTTGCATTTTAAAAGGAGACACATGTAAAATGCATTTTGACTCTTTAAGCAAAAATAGTTAATAACTTTTAAAGAATTTTAAAGAGCTTTTCATGAAGATTGTCATTGAAGAACTAACATCTGATTGTCCTCTCAGAAATGTCACTAATACTTCAAAGGCTTTATTTTGGCATTTTCTACCATCTAGCCACCATATATTCTCCTCCAAGATAAATTTATAGAAATATTAGTCAGCTATAAAAAGGAATGAAATAGTGCCATTTGTTACATTATAGATGAAACAGGAGGAGACTGTGCTAAGTGAAATCAAAAGGAGAAAGACAAGTCTGGATGGTTTCACTCATATGTGGGAATAGACAATACTGAGCCAAAACAAACCTTAGAAGTCTAACTTAGAATTGAGGCACCAGAGGGAGAGAGTGGGAGGTAGGGAGCAAAGTGGGTAAGAGAGTCCAGTGGACTATGGTGGGAGATTGGTAGTGAGTGTGGTATGTTAATATATATTTGAAGAGGTGTGAACCTTTACCCTTGAATCATATATAGTGTTATAATCATATATAGTGTTATAAGTGTTATAATCATATATAGTGTTATAAAAATTTATTTGGCACATTTTGATAACCTGAACATCTTCATATATCAGCTTAACTTAAGCAATGTTTGCAAATAGCTTAACTTTTTCAAAGTTAGACGTCAACTAAGCTGCACAGTGACTATTTCATAGATTAGAATAGAATGTTATATTTGGATATTATTGCTTCTCCTGCTTGTTGGTTGTATTCTCCTTGACGTTAGAGATTTTGTCTTGGTTAATAAAAAAAAAAAAACATACAGCTGAACTGAAATTTTGGGCAACGAAAGATAACTCTCACTGCTCGCAACTTCCATGTCTCTTTAAATTTCAATTTTCTATCACTAATTAGATCCTTAGCTGCTCTGCCTTCTTCCCTGGTTGTGAAGTTCATATGACATATTACATTGGAAACTCTTGTGTAATAACCTAAGGCAGAGCTTTCTAAAGTTTTGTCCTCCCCACCACACCTCCCAAAGAAGTGACTGTCTGCGTGATCAAATTTATTTGCAAAATGTTGTATATTATACATCATTTGTGGAGTTTCTTGATTTATATTGACATTTAAGACTGTTAAGTAGTCAGATGGTATAGAAGCCTGGTTTACACAGCACCCCATATTTAGTTGACCATGAAACTATTTATCACAGAACATACAATACATGCCATATAATTTTATTTGGAAAATGTTTTCACTAAGAAATCTACACATGAGAAAGCTGAGGGAATGGGGCTTATGACTTAGCGAAGGGGGAAGGAGGTACCAACACCTTCATGCTCAATAAAATGTCGAATTGCTTTCATTTACTTCTTCAAATTTTGCAAGTTGAGAACCACAGAGGTTTACTAAGTTTTTTATGGTGTTTCTGATGGATTTTAGAGAGCTGTCTTTAATTGTATAATTTTCTTTTTTAATCAATTGTTATTATTACTGCTACTATTTATTCCATTTGATCTAATTAGCCTGTTTTTCAGAGAGTTTGTGGTATTTCTAGTAAAAACTCTGCATGATGTCACTTATATTTTGAATGTAAGCTAATAATTTCACAGAGCTGTGTTTGAATTCAGAATCATAAGGTAGTTTTGTAGAAAATAAGGAATGAGGTTTAAAATTTCTACACATTTCACATACCTATATATATATCTATGTGTTATATATATCTTAATACTGTGAAATTTGTTTATTGAATGAATTGTATATAATGTTTACTATATATGAGAACATAAAAAAGCTATATGAATTAGTTTTTCCTTAGTTGAAAGTGTTTCAGTTATTGTTTCTTTAGGGATATCAGTTCTATTTAGTAAACAGTGACCAGTATGTAAAAGACCTAATTTTGCATACCTGCAGTGCCTAGTTTTTATCCTCTTTAGTTGCTATGGTATATCAGGAGGGTGATATTCATTTCAGTTTTATTTTCTTAGAGATGTATTTTTATTTATGCATATAAGAACTGGGGTATAGGCCAGATGTACAGGTGGTGAGATGATACACCAGAAAAATAGTGGGGAGCAGAACGGGCAGGGCTACTGAAATAAGCTGCTGAGGGGAGCAGCCAGTGAGACAGACACCTTGTGGGTTAGCTTATCCAGGTAAGTGGCAGTTGTAAATCTAGTGAATTTGCACTTCCCTTCAGGTCGTCATGAAGTCATTTCTATGATAAACACTGTTCTCCTTACCCTGGCTTGCCCCATATCGCATATATATATCCATAAGTTTCTCTACTGTGCTTTTATGACCTTATATTTCCAGTGACTTTAGTATCAAAATTGTTGCATAAGAGAAGTTTTTAATTACATGGTTGTCTTATGATAGAATCTTTCCAGAAGGTAGTGGAAAATTTCACCTTCTTAATACTAAAAAGAGCACATTTCTCTCCCCGCCCCCCACCCCTGCCCCTTTGAGTGTTACACTCCCATAAGGGAAAATTGTCTATAGATGAATTTAATGTATTCTTTTTAAAGATGGTGTAATGGTGACGATAATGATCATGGACTTTCATATTGTATACATTAACTCAGGTCAGTTAATTTCGAGACTAAGGATATCTTTTACTTTTCTCAACTGTGAGTATAAAACTGACAAATCTTGGAATCCCTGCTGGCACAGGGGTTTAAAGATTCAGTGATTTCAAGCTATTGCTAGCCACTGTGGCATGAGAGTTTGATCCCAGCCAGGGAGCTGACCCTCATGGTGCAGCAGACCCTTCCTGTCTTACCTGCTGCTCCCTTTAGCAATGTATTTTAGTAGATCTGTCTGTTCTCTCGCCCCTCTGTCTATGGTGAATCCTCTCACTCTAGCCTACACCCCAGTTCTTGTATGCATAAATAAATAAAATCAAATCTTAAAAAAACCCTGCTAAACCTACCCAATTACAAATATTTACTATAATTGTCTTTCTTGGTTTATGTCAGGCATTTATTATTCACTTTTAAATTATCTTTGTGAAATCTTATTACAGTCTTTATATAAGCATGAAGAAACTAAGTTATCAGTGTACTAAAGTTGAAATTTATTACCCTGCTCTGGTGATTTTATAATGCAAGAGTGTGCTAATATTTAAGGGTGCTTAAAACCTCATTGGAATAAAAATAGGATAGAATTTAAATTACACATTTTTCTTAAGAGGAGATTACAGATCTATACTTTTAATGTAGATGTTGTATTTTGAGGTAGCCTAAATAGGTAGCCAAAAAAAATTGATATCTTAGTGTGAAATCAAACACATAAAAACTCTCATCACAGCTTTTCTTTTTCTTAAGAAATGGGGGTATATTGCAATAGTTGTTTACCTGTGCCTGGCTCAAAATTCAAAAGTTTTATCAGTGTTTATATTTAAATTACCAAGCATCTCAGTGTTTACATCTTTCTCTTCCAATACAGTCTCTTTAATATAATGTAGAACTTTATTCTTGAAGTTAGAAAAAAATTTAAATGTAAGCTTGTATTTAAATTGATGTATATGTTGAATGTTTGATTTTGGTAAAAGAACACTTGCATATTTTGTACTCAGAGGAAGAGCTAGCCTTGCCTAAAATTATTCATATAAGTGTTTTGCTGAGGTTTCACTTATTAAGCAATTAAAAATGTAGTTAAGTAAATAATCTTCCTAACACTCTGATAATTACTAGCCTGGGAAGCATAGGAATTGTTATAAATGGTGGACCACATATAATGCCTTTTTGATGTGCCCTTTAAAATTAAATGTTATAATATAATATCCATTTTTACATAGCGCAGTTAATTCTCTTATGTTTAATATTTTAGATATATTAGTCTCTGGAAAGGCACATCATAAGTTCTGTGTAACTGTTAACTTGTTCAGGATATACTTTCTTAATTAATACATAAATTAGAGTGGAAATTATGGAGAAATTGGTTCTTAGTATTTTGTATAAAATTCAGATGTTTAGTGTTGATTAATATTTATTTAAGGAATTGTACAGTTAAATCCTAGGTGTCAATATATTTTTATACATTATTATAAAATAGTTTTCTTTTTCTCAGAAAAACTGAAGAATATATGAAGGCTTTCTGGATATTCAATTCTATGTGTACATCACAAAAGCAACCATAGACAAGTAATAAATTAATGTATGGTGTCATTTCAGTAGCACATTAATTGCAAAAAAAGAAGGGCTATATTTCATTGACTCCTGGTGTAGGATTCTAATTTAATGAAGGAGGCAGATGCAGGAAACTAATGAACTAGTGGGCAGGACTAACTAAGGAGAAAATTTTTTTTTTAAAGATTTATTTATGCATACAAAAGCTGGCCAGAGATGCGGTGGGGTGAGAGGATTCACCAGAGACCGAGTGGGGAACAGAACATGCAGATTGACTGAAGTACACTGCTGAGGGGAGCAGTGGGCGAGACAGGAGAGGTCTGCTGCACAATGTGGGTTTCTCCCTGGCTGGCCAGGGATTGAAGTCGTGAGGCAGAGGCTGCGGACTGCTTCATAGTGAGGTGCTTATACCCCTTGCACCACCAGGGAGGCCTAAGGACAGATTCTTAACCTCAGGATTAAGAATCTTACCAGTTTTAGGGATTAACGTACAAAATGTTGTAGGTTATTTCCTTTTTCTTGTGAAATATTCCATACCTATCTTACTGTACCTGAGGCATAGATTGCTTAAAAAAAAAAAAATGAGTGAATGATTCTCAGTAGTTTATAACTCACGTGTGCTAACAAACATTCTCTTTGTAAAAAGTGGCAGAAATTTATAAATAAGTGTATTCTGGAATACTGAAACACCTATACAGGAGATGTTAGGAAATATCCAGAACTCACGAATGTTTCCCTGTGAGTTAGAAAAGACATTCTTAGAAGACTGAGGTAAAAGGATTATAAAAAGCATCTTCAAACTATGTTCTATAGAAAGATTTGACAGATCTATTCTAGGGCTTCTATAGGTAGGCAGGGGACCAGGGAAAAAAAGTTTGCTGCTGCTTTTCTGCCCTGGGATGATTGTTTATATAGTTTTCTATTTTATTTCTCCATGTAGTAAGATACATGAATAAAGTAGGCATGATAATACTTCCAAAACACCAATCATAGAACAGTAAATGGATGAATAATATAATATGATACTTGTTTCTTTTGATCTAGTCTGTGCACTATTTCTTTGTGCATGCTTTATCAAAAGTAATAATTCTACTTGACATTTATTTTGATGATGGCAAAGTAATCCTAATCTTAAATTTAATTATGTTTGTGGAAAGTATGACTGACCAGACTATGAGTCTGGTAACCATGACACTTAATCTGCATTTGGTAGCAGGTTTTCTGCTCTGGAAAAGCAATGCGACTATAGATGATTAGTCTTGGTATGCCACATATCTAAGCTAGGAATATTTAAATTATATTAACTCTTAAACCATGAGTGCAACACATGGGGTGCATTTTACATTCCTTTCTTTCTTCATTGATCAAATTTTGTGAATTGCTTTTGTTAAGTGTTAAATGTTAAGGCACCAGGCAACTGAAGGCAAGTGTAGTCCAGTTGAAAGAGAAAGGAAAAATGATTTGGCATCTGTATCATGCTTTTTTTTTAAAGTTGTTGTATTAATACTCCTTACTTTGTGAAAGTGATGATATAAAGGACTTTAACTTTTTTTTCCAGTAGCATGAAGTGAATCAATGATAAAATATGTATGAAAATTAACTTTACAAAATGTTAAATTTCATTAGGACTTTCTCAGAACTCTCATTTACACCTCAGAAAAATTCTAATGTGGGTAGAGCAGTTTCAGGGACTGTGAATGTCAGGTTTTGCTGTTTCTGTTATGCAGGTAGAAAAGAAATGAGAATTAAAAGTATCATAATGAGATAACCAACATCACAGTTGCTTATGTTGCAAATCTTTGATTAGACTGCTCACTTCCTCTTTACTTAATTCTCCTACTTCATCTGCCTTTTCCTCAATTATTACCCTAAGAGATTTCTCATTTTAAGTACTATTCAGAGAGAGAGAAAACTCTCTAAAATGTCTAGTACACATTTTCACTAATGGTTTTTCTTCTAAGTACAGCAATAATTTTTAAAAAGTCTAATTTTTATTAAAAAAAAAAAAAGATTTCAGGGCCTCCTCTGGTGGCGCAGTGGTTGAGCACTGGGCTGCTAAGCTGCCTGCAGCCTCTGCAGCGCCGGTTCGATCCCTGGCCCCCAGAGAGGGTCCCACATGGCGCGGCAGACCTCTCCTGCCACCCGCTGCTCCCCTCAGCAGTGTACTTCGTCAGTCTGCCTGTTCTGTTCCCTGCTCTGGCTCTGGTGAATTCTGTCACCCTCCCGTGCTTCTGACTGTACCCAGTGCTTGTATAAATAAATGAAATCTTAAAAAAAAAAGATTTCATTATATTTGCATATATACACATTTTTATATAAATGGATAGTGTATTTGGGTCTTCAAGTTATAGCTTTATTTGTGTTTATGTTTTGGAGTTTGTGTTGAATGACAGTTATAATAAACTTAGTCATCATTTACATAAGAAATGCAGGTTAACACAGGTACATGCAGGCTTAAAGTATAATTTAAATACTTTCTCATGACTTTCTGATAGCTCTTGAATAGTTCTTAAACATTCTAGGTTAATAATTTTTTTAAAGATTTATTTGTTTATGCATACAAGAACTGGGGTACAGGCCAGACATCTGGGGATGAGAAGATTCACTAGAGACAGAGTAGGGAGCAGAACAGGCAGATTGATTGAAATACACTGCTGAGGGGAGCAGCAGGCGAGTCAGGAGAGGTATGCTGCGCCATGGGGGTGGCTCCCTGGCCAGGGATCAAACTCATGCTTCAATGGCTGTGGTTTGCTTCATAGGTTGTGTCTCAACCCCTTGCACCACCAGGGAGGCCCTAGGTTAATAATTTTTTTTTTAATTTTATTTTTATATTCCCCATACAATTGCAACCCCCTTATTTTGACCCCACTTCCTCCTTTCCCTGTCCCGCCCCCATAGTGTGTCTCTGGTTCATAGTTGTTTGTTGATTTTGATATTTTCTTTCTTATAGCTATTCTTTTTCTTCGTCCCTTATTTAGGTTTTCTAGATTCCTGCTATGACTGAGACCATCCAGTATTTTTCTTTTTCTTTCTGGTTTATTTCGCTGAGCATGATCCCTTCCAGCTCCATCCATGTTGCTGCAAATTGCATATGTTTATCTTTTTTGAATGCTGAGTAATATTCCATGGTGTATATATACCACATCTTCTTAGCTATTGTAAATAGTGCTGCTATAAACATAGGGGTGCAGGTGCTCTTTGAAATTAATGTTTCTGTGTCCTTTGGGTAAATACCTAGGTTAGTAATTTTTAAAGGTACTATATATTTACTTTCTGTACTACTCAGACTATACTCAAGGATACTTTTAAATTTTACTCTTCATTTCAAGATGTAATACTTTTGACAGATCTACCCTTGCATGGTCACATCCTTTTCATGAGAGATTATAGATATTTAAACTGTAAATGATTCATCCCATCTGAAAGATTACTCTCGAAGGTGGTAAATAAACAGCAGACATTCTCTAGAAATACTTATCCTGTTTATATATGTGTGTGTGTGTGTGTATCTTTGGATATAAAAGTTTCAGTAAAGAACTATATCAGAAAAAATGGAATAGTTGACATTTTATGTTCTATTAACTTTGCTTATTTTTATTGCGTTATGGTTTTATTACTGTCTTAATATTTATGTGGTCTACTTTTGTTACTTTAAAAAATGATTAAAATTATGTTGCCAAACATTTTTCCTATAATATAGTTTCCTTAAGTTTTAATAAGCATTATGAATTTAATCATTACATGATGCTCATATTTTGTGAAGGATTATAATTGCAAATATGCACCATACAGTTTATCATGGGTTGTTTGTATATTGCATACAGTGTGGGAATGAAAATGCAAAGGTCAATAGCGCTCCTTAAATCTCTCTCAGGATTATTCATTAGGTTTATTCTTATGTTGTTTTTCTGTAGAAAATGCTTATAGAAAAAAATGGAACCACCAAAGTAGTTGATATTTAATGAAAAACTCAAGTATGGTTTCACTCTTGTTCTTGAAAATCAGACCTCTTGTTGGATTAAGATAATTACAAATTGAATTAAAAAAATATATATATATATAGTGTTTTTAAACATATGCTACTAAAGGGATTTTTATGTAGCTGCCTCTAAAATTCAATTCTCCTTTGGTGGTTTCTTTTGAGTGTCTTATTCTTTGGTATTGTTATTAAAAATAAGTTAATACATGAGCCCATGATTTTTATAAAAGAATTTTTAAAATACATAAGTATGCTGAATAAAGAGCAGAAGTCCCTTTTCATCCATCAAGTTCACTTCTTTCCTATAGCTAACCACATCAAAAGTTTGAAATATAAATCACTAGAGTTGAACATATGAATTCTCCTTTATGAAGGTAGTGTCTTAATCTTATTGTCTGTTATATCAAAGAATTATTTTAGTAAATTCATACATGCCAATTTATAGCACTCAGAGCTATTAAATACAGGGGAAACTTGTAGAGACAAAGCTTGTAAAGATCAAGACTCAAATTTTAGAATAGGGTAGATAATATGTATGTATATATGTATTATATATTTTTAATCATGTAGGTACTATAACTAATGAGATTACTAGAAAATTATATAACATAATAGTGTAATGCAATTTTATTTTTTAAATTTATAATATATATAATATTGCTGTAATAAGCATGTACAGATATTTTTTTCACTATCCTACTCTAATTATACCCCCAGAAACAATGGGCACCTACCCACTTCTTTCACAAAACCTTTCTTGTGAAATACTGGTGTTCCATGTATTTGATATAATGGAGACAGCTCTAAGTGACACTATGGAAAAAAATGTTTGTCTCTGATACTAAGCTACTAGTTCCTGAAAAATAAAGAACATGTGTTCCTTAGCAGTTATTTCTATTAGTTTGTAACGCTCAAAGAATCTATATATTTGAAGTCAGTCTAACTGATAATTGGGTCCTTCTTGAATTTCAGAGAGGTTAGAGCTTAGAATCATAGGTAGAAATAAAGTTTAAAATTCATAGACAACTGGATTTAATACTCAGTACCATCATTTCATTTGCTCTTTAGTCATGGATGAGGTATTTAATTTTTCTAAAGCTTATTTTTCCCATCTATAAGGATAAAACAATGTGCATATCAAACAGCCATTAAATGTATTAAAGGAATTAATTTAAAACACTTGGTAAAAGGGTACAAGAAATTTTAGTTCAGCTGTATATTTAAATATCCATAATGTATTACTATGATTGTTAAATATCAGTTTCTAATTTAGATTGAAGTTCTACACTTAATGTTTGTCTCCAAAGTTAATTATGAATCACACTTGCCATTTAATCTGATCTTATGTTAATTGGCTTCAAATATCACACAATTGCTTATTTTATCTATGAAGATAAAATTGAAAAACTATTGAGAAGTAGACCCAATAATGTGAGAATTTGTGAGGCAGAAAAGGAACCAATGGAAAAGAGAGCAATATGTTTCTCAACTTCTGTTCCCGGGAGGGAGATGTGAATACTTTGATCTGCCAAGGACATGGAAGGCAAATGGTACATAAATACATTTTAAAGGGCACTGTAAGAGTTTTCATGCTTCAGAGATAAACAGATAATCATTACCATATACAAGTTAAAAATAGTATGGAAATAGTTTTTCATGGGAGATTAACAACTGAAGTCAGAAATGTTTGTGGTTGCTCATATGGAAATTGCTTTGTTAGATGAATGTTCTGACTGGGCAAGAAGTAGTCAGTCACTTTTGTGAACTGTTACTTTCAAAGTTCAAAATCCTGCATAGAGTGGCTCTGATTTCAGATAAAATTGCATATGTTGGTAGAATTATCATTTCTCTTTTGGCTTTTGAATCATTTATGAACAAGATTTTTTTTAAATGGAAAAGAATAACCTTCCCGCTGGCCTTGTTTATTATGAGAGTGTAACGTTCTTGTATGCTTGCTTAAGTGTTCATAACAAGCTTGTGGGTCCTGAAAGAGGCTGAAGAATTATTTCTGGTGGTCTTTGAATCTGTAATTGCTGCCAGCTGAGGAAGCAAAATTCCAAATAAGTTGAAGGAACTTTCACAAATAACACTTAACATAATTATAAGGCATAAAGCTCAATATATAGTTTATATAATAAAGTCTTACCTAACCACAAAATATTCAAGGACCAGTGAAACAGAGGTCTTCACAGAGGTATACATTAACCTTTTGTTGGACACTGTCCTTGTTTAGATTTATTAAAACCTTCTGGCTGTGCAATTGAACTTCTGTTTTTTAAAAAAAACAGTCCATTTGCAAATGTTCCTGCTTCGTGGTGAGCATTTCAAAGAGCAGTGATAAACATGATCATCAAAAATCAGAAAATCCTTCGTCTTTACATATGTGTATCGGAATAGTATGATTTTGAGATATTGGCCAAGGATACTTAATATTATTTATTTTTTAAACCATAAAAAGTGTGTTCCACTTTTAGGAAAACAATATAAAATTTCAGACACCAGAACAGGTATATTAATAATGAGTTGCTCATATTATAAAATTATTCTTTTCAGAAAAGTGTGACAGAGTATTCACTTAAATATGGAACCTCTCATGATACCTTTGCTTGTAATTAGATTTGATTTTGTTCAGCTTTTAAGGAGCATTTGTAGTATTTTGACAAGTTTAAATTTCACAAAAACTTGTATGTGATTTGATTGCAGTTCACTCATAATTATAAAAAGACTTTGGCCTATCAGGATCACCCATATCACCAGACCATCACTCTTATTTTCATGGTTACCTATCAAAATTTCAGAAAGTGTTTCTTGAAGTTATTGATTGTTGTTCTCTGTAGACTTGGGTTTCTTATGAAGAAATCATTCACTTAACATCTCATTTGAAACATCTCAACTCACCTCATTAAAATTTACATGTCCTCTCTAATTTATCTTTTTTAGCAGTAATTTTTCCCCTTAAAAAACTGGAAATGAGTCAAGAAATTCTTCTGTGTTTTCTTCATAATGTATATAAGATGTCCTCATCACTTTTCCCCTCTTCACTTTATATCTAAAGTAATCACTCTCCTTACCTCTAAACCGGTGATTTGCAGCCAGAGGCATTTTTGACCCCCTGGGACATTTGGCATATCTGGAGACATTTTTAATGGCCACATCTGAGATATGATGTTGTTGACATGTAGTGAGTAGAGTTTTTGGTGATGGTAAATATTGTGCAAAGGTGATGGTAAACATTGTACAAAGCACAGAACAGCCCTGGGTAACACCTAACCCATGGTAATGATTATGCCAAGATTGAGAAACTCTGCCCCAATATCTCTCTAGTTATTTCTCCTTCACGTGATTCTTTTTCAATTAATAATACTTTTATTGCAAAAATTACCTGATGAGACATCTTCAGAAGTATTAATTCGAGTGTATGATCTACATTCTCTACACTAGTTCAAACTGGTGCAGTGAATATAATCCAACTTGTTTTCATGAGGTCTTCTGTTGTCTTTTTTAGGGTGTTATCTCTGTGGTCATCAAAACATGGCATGTATTGGGCCTCCCCGGTGGCGCAGCGGTTGAGCACTGGGTTGCGAAGCTGCCCACAGCCTCTGCAGCGCTGGTTTGATACCTGGCTGCTCCCCAGCCACCGGGGGAGGGTCCCACATGGCGCACAGACCTCTCCTGCCGCCCGCTGCTCCCCTCAGCAGTGTACTTAGGTCCTTCTGCCTGCTCTGCTCCCTGTTCTGGCTCTGGTGAATTCTCTCACCCTCCCATGCTTCTGACTGTATCCAGTGCTTGTATAAATCAATCAATCAATCAATCAATGTTTAAAAACAAACAAACAAACAAAAAAATGGCATGTATTTTAAGATCTCTGTCTTTACAATATTACCCCTTTGGTGTGCCAGGGTATCCCCCTTCCTCTATTTCTGAACTCCAGTCAAGTTCTGGAAGTGTAAGTTGACCATTGTAAGAATTGTTCCAATGAGTTTATGTCATTATCTTTGATTTTACCTGTTCAATATAAAAGGGCATCAACCCCATATTAAATTATTTTTACAAAATATGTCTCAGATATAAAAATTTAAAAATGTAATAACAGAAATGAGGAAATAATTGGGTAATGAGTAATATAATAAAATATGACAGACCAAGTCTGCTGCTAGATGCTTGTCTCCATCTTCAGAAATCCAATTTTGTTCACTATGGCAAGCATCATTTCCGAGCCAGCCAAGCAGGTTGGGATGGTTTCTGTGATTTTTACAGAGGATTCTCTAGAGTCTCTAAAGCATTGCTATTTTCTCTCTGTTGGTTTCACAAAATATCCATTTTGTACATTAATGAAATAATAATTCTTTTGTTCTCAAAACAGATCATCACCATTTACAATAACCAAGAAAAAACATGACTTACCTTTAATTTTTACTATGATAATAACTTGACTTACTTTATTATTTTACATAACCCATATGAAGAGTTTGAACAGGACAACTGCCTTTCTGGGTACTATGATAGGCAATGAAATCTGAGATGATCTGAGGGAATGTGGAAATTGTTTTAAAAAATTCAGAGTTACATTTTTATTGTATACATTAACATTCTTGTCTCAGGTCTTACGTGAAATTAGGTCATCACCAGGAATGGATGAGTCCTGGGACTTGGGATGGTCAGAGTTCAGAATGGTTAGAACAATAAAATAGATATGTCCTTCTTCATCATTAGAATTGGATATCAAGGAGGAATGAGAAGAGATGGAAGGGAAATGAAATGTAACCTTAGAACAAGAGAAAGGGGAATGTTACATCCTGAGAAATTCCTGAAATTCATCAACAATGGTGCAAGAAACCTGAATTTTATTTCTTACATTTTTATTCATTTAAAATATGCATTCCTTGTACAAATAATACTGAATTCACTCTTGTTTGGGCATCATGACACTTAGGATGTAGTGCTGAGAAAAGGCAGACGAGGTACCTTAGTGCAAGGAATTTCAGCTTAGAGTAGAGACAGGAACTGAAAAGGAGAGGTACAATGAAAGCCTAATATGGATGGATTTGCCCTAGGGAGGCAGGTTAAGAAAGATTTTTCTGAAGAAAAGGAATGATTAAAAATAAGCAGCAACTTTTCCACCCAAGCAAAAACCTGAAGTACGGTAAAGATGGGAGAACAATCTGGAAGGAGGAAGCAACATATGAGTTATTGGAAACAACCCAAATGCCCAAAAATAGATGACTGGATCAAGAAGATGTGGTACATATACACCATGGAATATTACTCAGCATTCAAAAAAGATAAACACGTGCAATTTGCAGCAACATGGATGGAGCTGGAAGGGCTCATGCTCAGCGAAATAAGCCAGAAAGAAAAAGAAAAATACCGGATGGTCTCACTCATAGCAGGAATCTAGAAAACTTAAATAAGGGACCAGGAAAAAGAATAACTATAAGAAAGAAAATACCAAAATCAACAAACAACTATGAACCAGAGACACTCTACAGGGGGTAGGGGGGTGGGGAAAGGAGGGCTTGGGGTCAAAATAAGGGGATTGTAATTGTAAGGGGAATATAAAAATAAAATTTAAATAATAAATAAATAAATAAATAATAAAAAAAGATTGTTACAAAAGAGAACAAATTCAAAGGCTGAAAATAGAATAATGAAAATAGATTGGAGCGATAAAGGGGAAGGATAAGGATAGGGGAACATAATTCATGATGTGGTAAAGGGGATTAATGTCATTCCTTCCCTAAAAATTAATGGATTTTAGTAGTACTAATTAAAATTGGATGGGTTGCTAAAAGTTTGAATCTTTTCCTTTTATGCTTTTATTCTTATGGCTCAACTATACTAATTAGAACAATATATACTATTGTTTCTTGTTTATAGCTGTAAGACTGAAAATAATTTGTATATTATGCATTTAATCATGAAGTAAAAATAATTATTTTCTGATGTTCTGCTTCTCATTACTGTCACTATATTCTTCTCCTTCTCTTTCCCTAATCTCATCTTTAGTCCTATCACTTTGTTTTCTATCTCTATGACTATCATATTCTGTTACAAATGCAGCCTTGTTGACTTTTTCCTAACTCTGTCCATTACAGAATCCTTGGTGTAAAGTTATTTGGGTCCCAGTTTTTCCTCTACCTTACTACTTAGAACCAAATATGGACTCTTCTTAGACTTTTTTTTCTATCACTAAGACCTCTCATGCTTGATGTTCTGACACAAATCTAGCTTTCTCACCAAGTTAGACATTTAGCTATGTTATTTGAATTCTGTTTTTTTCCCTTTACATTAGAAATCTGTTTTTCTCTGAGTTACCACTTAAATGAAAGCCACAGAGTAGCTCTAATGCCAATTGATGTACTTGTCATTAAACACTCTTTTGATTCATCTAACCATAGATTTACTTCCTTAAACATTCTATGTGTCACTTTGGCAAAAGAAAAGAAAATGTCATTCTTCATCACTGTAATATTTGGCAATGATTGAGATTAATTTTAACAAACTTGTAAGAATAGTTCTGTGTTCTTTTCTCATAAAACACCCAAGAGCATGAAAACTGATTCATTTGTAGTTGTAGTTGAAGAGTATGGCAGCCTTAAATTTGCATAAATCTGATATTCCTTTAACTAAAATCTTGATCAAAAATTGAATATTTGACTCTCAGTAAAATAGATCCAAATTAAAAATACTGCTAATATTAGCTTTAAAACTACTGGTAAATTTTAACATTATAGTAGCTTTTGTGATTTATTTTTCAACATCCTACAAATGTAGAGTCATATTACTTGTATTTGAGTTACAAATTTTTGTTGATTAGTCTATTTAATTTGTGCATGGCATTGTTTTTCCTGACATTTAAAAAAATTTAATCATGGCCATTTGACGGCCTTTTGTTTTTTGCTTTTATGATTTTTAAATTATATTTCACTTTATTTTTATTTTGTACCATTTCATTTTTATTACATTTCATTGGCAATGTTTTGAAAGCTACCAAATTGTGTGAATGGGATCCTTAAAAATGTTAAAATTTATAATGGCTTATTGCTATTATGTAGCAAAACTCATATTATTTTTTTGCATTGATCTTACTTTCAACTACTTACTGAGTTACTTCCAACTGCAAACTACTTAACTCTGAAGACTGGCTCAGGATCTTTCTGTGCTCCTAGAATTTGTTTCCCCTGTTTGAATCACCCTAAGTTGTTTTCTTCAGAGTCCTATCTTGTGCACATTTTGGTCTGTTTTTTGTTTCTGTTATGCTCCTATCTTTTTCTCCAAAATCCTTCCTCTTCCCCTTTATATTCCAGTATCATCATATATTTGTTAGTGTGAACATGTTAGTACTTACAGAATACATTTAATCCTGTTATTACCACCAACACATATTTGCAGGGATTTTACACCAGGAAGGATTATGTCCTCAGGCTACCATCTTAACCATTTCTCAATAATTTATTAAAATAAGATAGTTTCACCAAAATTAAGTTCCGGTCTCCTGACATTTTCTTAACTCATCATCCTTTAGACAAACTACTTTCTGGGGAAAATTGATTTATTTCCTAAATATGTAATTAGAATTTACAACACCTTTTGGAGGAGGTGGGGTGAGGAAGGGAGCATAGAATTACTGCTGTAATTCTCAGTTCTTACAATCCCATCATTGAAAGCTCATCCTCTCTTGGTTATTGTCTCTTTAAGTCTATCTTCAAATTTGTGATTACTCTCTGGCTTATTCATTGAGTTTATTCTTTTTTTTTTTTTCTTTTTTTTTTTTTTCGTCCTTTTTTTTTTTTTTTTTTTTTTTTAATAGAGGCATGCTTTATTTATTTGGTTGCTGGTTTGTTTGTTTGTTTTGTTTATACATGCACTGGGTACAGTCAGAAGTGCGGGAGGGTGAGAGAATTCACCAGAGCCAGAGCGGGGAGCAGAGCAGGCAGAAGGACCGAAGTACACTGCTGAGGGGAGCAGCGGGCGGCAGGAGAGGTCTGCGCGCCATGTGGGACCCTCCTCCGGTGGCCGGGGAGCAGCCGGGGATCAAACCGGCGCCGCAGAGGCCGCGCGCAGTTTCGCAACCCAGCGCTCAACCGCTGCGCCACCGGGGAGGCCCCATTGAGTTTATTCTTAAGGAACATCTAAATTATTCTAGTGGGTTGCATGAATGAAATGAAGTATTTGTAGATGAATTATACATTACATAGGTAGACCCAGAGTAGATGACTGGGAACTGTTTATTTATTTATTTATTTATCTATCTATCTATCTATCTATCTATTTATTTATTTATTTATTTATTTAAAAGATTTATTAATTTATTTTAACGAGCACTGGGTACAGTCAGAAGCGCGGGAGGGTGAGAGAGTTCACCAGAGCCAGAGCAGGGAGCAGAGCAGGCAGAAGGACCGAAGTACACTGCTGAGGGGAGCAGCTGGCGGCAGGAAAGGTCTGCTGCGCCATGTGGGACCCTCCTCCTGCCAGAGGCCGGGGAGCAGCCGGGAATTGAATCATTGCTGCAGAGGCTGTGGGCAGCTTTGCAACCCAGCGCCCAACCGCTGTGCCACTGGGGAGGCCCAGGAGATTATATCTTAAGTGTCATTTCAGGTGTTTGTTTTCTGAGTGACTCTTGAAAAGAAGTGATGAAACAGTTTAAAATCAGAATCAGTGTTTATTGTTAAATTCAAATTTAATTCACACTTTCAGTTTTATTTCTATTAAAATCTTATTTTGTCCTTTTTTTTATGCTGGAGAAACCCTTTATCTGTCCCTCAATTTGTCAAGCTATAGTTCTAAAATTTAGAGTTGCAAGTATGCTGTTAGCACCATACATATTCAAGATCCCTTTTAAATCCCCAGCCCATAAATTGCTATACAGTTTAATGTGGTAATAGTGATTATTTTTTTCTTCCACTGCCTCTTAAGTGCAATACAGCTATGACATGCAACCCATAATTTAGACATCATTATCATCACTATCACATGATATTTATTGAATGGCCTAGTATGTTGGGCAATCCTCTGCTAAAAGTAATAAAACAGTTATTTAAAAAAAACAACCAACCAACCAAACCCTTGTCCTCTTGTGGTTTATGTGAAAGTAGAAGTTGCAGGAAAGTTCTAAATTAGTGGGGGTTTTGAGTCTTGTTTCTTGACAAACAAGAAAGACAGGTCCTCATCAATCATAACATAGTTTGCTTTTGGATTGATCTGAAATTTGAGTCCCTTTTAATTCATCTGTATTCAGTTTTCCTCTCCTATAACTTAAGCTGAGTTTTTGCTCTTATCTATGCTCTGGAAACTAGCAGTGTATTAGACTTCTGGAAGTGACAATTAATTCATTCTGAAGGGAAGAAGAATAATTCCTTAGAGTATTTAAATGCCAAGCATATTAAAATAGTGTATTTATCGATTATATTTACATGCATTCCTTCCCATAACTCCTGTTTAGATTCATTAGCCTATTGTAAGCAACCACACTGCTCTTAATGAGATTCTGAAAACTCTTTTGCATTGCCTTGTGTTTTCTTAAAGTCTTATGCCTAAACTGTGCCTGGTCAAGAATAAAAACTTCAATAAAAAAATCTCTTGTTGCCCTATGAAAACACCAACTCTTTCCCTTCTATGCATAGTTAAGGCCCAAAAGGTAACATTTTATAAAGGGATGTGCAAGAAATTGTTGCCTGACAGTAATTATCTTAAATAGGTATGTTTTTCCATTATCGATTATAATTAGGCCATCTTTCCCTACCCTTATTTTTCAAAACTTTACAAGGTTTATTTTGAAAAATGAATAATATAGTTACTAGAGACATGCCACTATAAGTTATGATTTTCATTGGTAATATGTGAATGTGTGTTTTGTTTTTGTTTGTTTTTGTCCTGCAGTGATGAGAACTTAGTTCCAAGTATAGTACTTAAATTTAAATAAAACAAATCTGAACAGGTTAGATTTATTAGTACAAGTTTTCCTTTCACTTTTCAAATCATGAAAATAAATACTTCCTCCTATGAGAGGACTACATTTTTATAAAAATGAAGTATGTAAGAACTTCTTATCACTGAACTTGAGTTAATTTTAAATCATTATTCAATATATTCATATAAAGATTATCAGTTGTCTTCCTTTCATAATTTAGTGTTCAATATTCAGTGGTGTCTCTTACTATTTTCACTGGACATGTGTATAATTAAGCAGACATTTTCTTTGTTGTAATTATTATTGCTCTTTGCTAGTATTTCAATTATTTATAGCTGTCAGGCATTTATTTGTCTTTTAAAAGCCTTCCAATCCCAATCAGAATGAATAAACAATTAGAGGGAGAAAGATTTTGTAGTTCTTCTTTTCCTTTTGATTGTGTGTGTTCTATATAACACTTAAATTATTCTTTATGAAATTAGTATATCCAGGAAACTGAAGAATTATGCTTTAGGCTGGGTGAATGGAAAACATGTTGGTGTTTCTTTGTAGGGTTTCCAGTGTGCCACAGGAGATTTCATATGCACTGCTTATTTGTGTTCTCTGAGATCTTTTTCAGTTTATTATAATACTGGAACAATAATTAAGATGTTGCTTATTCTTTCCTATGTTTTGCACCTCACTGAAAACATGTCGGCAGAGAAAGCAAGCATTTATCTTTTCTCAATATAAAACAGATCTGCCAGGGATCATACCAAACCCAACCAACCATGGCAGTCAAATCAATGTATGTTTTGGTTTAAAATTTTATTTTTGACTTTGCTTTAACAACTCAATTCTGGTATTTGTTGTTCCTTAGAGCTTATTTTATGGCATGACAGTTTCTGAAACTGACGAGGCTTCCTGCCTACCTTTGCAATAAATGTGTGTGACAGTATAAATTATAAGAGAAAATGACATTCTGAATCAATAAATATTTGCTTTATGTTCCCTACATCTGTTTTACAAAATTCCCTTTTTAAAATTCTTCCATCAGTATTCACTGAAAAATAACTTATCTTTTGTCAGAATGTTACAAATTCTGGACTGCTGTCTTGATTAACAAGGTAGAGTTTTTATTATTACTGACTGAAGAAATTTAAGTCTCTCATCAGTTTGTATTCATGTCATACAACATAAATTAACTTTGTAATGTTTTTTGCAGTCTGGAGGCAGGATGTGCATACCACGAGGTGTGAATTAGTGTTAGACCACACAGTCAACTTATTGATAATGAGTCATTTAAAAATCTAAAGAGAGGTTAATTTTTAAAATTGATATTAAAATGAGAGAAAAGAGTTAGTGGATCTTAACTTCAAATAGTCATTTAGAAGCATGTTTACTTGGATAAGAATGTCCCTAATGTTGATAAGTGCGTGGACTCTATAAATTATGAATCTGGTATTAAGTCTGGGTTTTTTAATCATCATCTGTGTGATTTGGGACAATTTATTTAAGCTCTCTTGGTTTAACTTTCTAAATACTGGAATTTACCTTATAGTGTAGGCTACATTTTCTTTATTTTCTTGTTCCCTAGTGATTTTGTAAGGCATAATTCTGTTTAATTCTACTGTAGTGTTGAAGTTTTTTGTTCTTCTTTACTGTTCTCTTTCTTACTAACTTAAAATCTATAAAGATTCAGTAGAAACTGGTGTGACTTTGTATAGAATGAGAAATTCAGTATGATTTTCAAACCTGTTCCTTACCTCTGTACATTCCAGTGTTTGGTGATGTATTTTTAAATGGTGTGTTACCAAAAACTTGCCTCTGTGTAATTATTCATTATAGTTCTGCTTTTCTTCATAACCAATTAAAAACAATTATCCACCTGTATCTCTGATTCATTTTTTTCCTGTAAATTCTTATAGCAGATAAGAGATTGCACAATCTTCTTTATGTTTCCATAACTCAACACTTCCTTGATTTCTTCCTATAAATAATGTGTGCTACTTCTCAGATTCCTTATCAGCTCTCCTCTTCTGTTAGATCACTGAATGCTGAAGATTCTTAGGGTACTGTCTGTATGATCCCTAAGAACTTTCACCCACTCCCAAGGTTTTAAATACACTTCATTAGCAAATGACTGATTTCCATACACCAGACTCACATAAACAACTGCCTACTTGGTATTTGGTCTTGTATGTCTCACTGGCAACTTAGATTTGGCCAAAATGAACTTCATAATTTCCAACTCCCAAAACCGACTTCTAGAAACTTTTTTATATCTTTTACAGTGCCCCTCTACCTGTGATAGTGCCTTTTGTCTGAAAGTTGTTATTTTTCTAGAGACTATACTGAATAGAGTGAGCCACACTTTCTTTTGGCTAGTGCCACTCCAGTGTATCTTTTGCAGTCACTTGACTTTCAGCCTTTTGTGCCTTTGTATATCAGATGTAGCTGCTATGCAGATCATATAACTGCATTTAATTTTAATTCAACCTTACATTTTTTGTGCCTCTACCTATAAGCTTAATTATTTATATTCATTGACATTAGAAAATATTTGGAATAGTTTTATTTTTTATTTGTTTGCTTTGTCTATTTTTACCTTAGAGTTTGCTTTTCTCCTATTTTTTTCTTAACCATTTGATACTTTTATTGTTTTCATGCGTTATTTTATTACTACTTTTTAACTTTTAAAACTTGAAATAATTTTAGACTTAAAAAAGTTTCAATAATAGTAGCATTGTAATATGATGCATTATTGATTTTTGCCCAAAACAGTTGTATTGTGGTGCTTTTCATATGATGGCTTAGTTATTTCTATCATTCCTTCCACATTTATTACTTGGAATTTTGCAATAGGAAAGGACTTTCCCTTCTACACCTGTCTGTCTCTGTCATCTATCTCTCCTCCCTCCCTCCCTCCCTCTCTGAATGGATTCAGATACTAGTTTTATTTTGTGTGTGTGCTGATGAATAATTTCATTATTTTATTGTTCAGTAGTCTCTGATTTGGTCTTTATGAGATCTCTCATGCTGCCTTCTGTTGTATTTCAAAATGTCCTTGTAAGATTTTGAGCACATTCTTGCTTCTGGCACCTAAGATGTTTTATACTCATCTTGTTGTATTCCTCTCTCAGTGTTGGAATCAGTTTCACCATGAAAACCCTAATTTTGGATAGGTAATGGTTTTTAGAAACCAAGATCTGGGCACTAATGGTGCTCATTACTCGTGGAGTGCCACTGTCTGTAAGCCCTTTGAATACACAGAACTAGAAATTATATGTATTTTTATATGCCTATTTCTCTTTTGGTTTTGTGCATATATATGATCTATTTAAAAGAAAGCATGAGTTTATACTTACATCTCTGTTTCTAATCCAATATCATGGGTCTTTCTAGCCTCTTCCTTTCCTTGTAAATAATGGCTTTCTTCACCAGTGAGGAATCTGGCTTTCATTACTAACAATATGTTTACTTCTTTGTCCAGTCATAGAATATGCTTAAGTGTAATTTCAGAATTGTTAACCTCCAACTTTGGGAAAACAAAGTTACTAATTGGAGTACAATAATTGCACACAGCTATTTGTCTTAAAGTATAGAGGAAGTAGTATTTTCAAAATTAATTAGGTTACTTATTTTTTGCCATCCTCTTTGGTTTATTTATTTGAGTTCATTTGATGTTGTTAATCCATTTTGGATTACCCCCAAATTCTAGTTGATTCTGATTGTTTATTTTTATACTATATGAACTATTTGCATGGTTTTGAAAGTTAGAACTATGAAAACCTGCTATTTTGTTTGGAGTGTTATCTTATAACCTTCTGTTTCATTTTTTCCTTGGGTGGGAAAGTGGTCGATTATTTGAGGTAATTGAATCATTTTTGTTTGTTTATTAAGAGTAGATTTAATAAGTTCTCTCCTGTTCATTTATTGTGGATTTGGTTAGTTTACAGGATACCTAATTCAATGCTGCCCTCTCCTGTTAATGTAGCAAAATCCATCTTCTTTTAGTTAATTTTTTTCTTATGTAGTGGAGGAGCAAGGAACTGTGTGTCCTCCATCTCTTTTGTTCTTTTGTATTTCGGGATCTTTTTATTACCTTTTAATTTTTGCTTATTTTTCTTCTAAACACTCAATTGCCAATGATTAATCATCTCTTTTTGTGTTTTTCTTTTCTAGAAAACTGTCACTTAAAACAAAGCCTAATTTTAAGTGTCTCCCCTGTGGTCATGCTGCTTATATCTAACCATTTTTCACTATTTTTACAATAATGCAGTCTCACTCTTTTTGGTGGTGGTTTTATATAAGTTTTACATTCATGATTACTTCCCCAGTTCTTTGTTTCCAAGTTTTCTCAGTCTGCTCTGAGTTGCTATAAAGGCTATGTTAGGGCAGAGGAGCATGAAAAATTGCTCATTTAAATTTGGTGGTTTTCTGTTTTTTATCCCCTAACTTACTGTTATTTTGAAGTTTGTAAATTCACTGTCATCAACTTATAATGAAAAATAAATGTGTGTATGTAGCTTTGATCTTCTTGTTGTTCAGTGTTGTTTTGGGGGAAAAATATCATGAGAGCCACTTTAACCATTTGGAAGCCCAAATGTTTCTTATACCATTTTCTCTTTACTGATTTAGAAGTTCCACATCTGATTTTTAGACATTGAGTCAGTAATTTGAAATTTCATTTATGCATTTTTTTCTGATTTATAGGCCTTTCATTTGCTTTAAATTATAGTTTCATATCAATATTATATTTTTAATGTATTTTATATATTTTACATCATTTTTCATTTTTGTACAATGTATGCATTTTCATTTTGATAATAGCCTCCATAAAATTCCCACCACCCATTCACCCATGAACAAGCACCATGGTCCCTTGTGTTCTTCCCACCCTTGTTTTGCATTTTAAATGAAAAATATAGTTAGTATTTAATGATCTCCACAATCTTATAAATCTTATTTTATTTGATCACTTTTCATCCTCTATGCTACTGTTCTGAGCCTGTATGTTAATTTTATTCTTTTATATACACTTTTTACTGAGATGTTTCTTTTATTACTTTCTAGAAATAGTTATTTTTTAGAAACATTGTTGTACTTATTTTAAAGCTATGTATATTTTCCACACCAGTCTGTTCCATTAGACCTTTCTTCTGAAATTATTCCCTTCAACCCAGAGGTCATTCTTCAGTGCCAAAGTATTTTCAGGAGTAAATTGTTTTTGGTTTAACTTAGGGAGTCCGTAGTCTGTCTCATTCCTGCTTAATGTATTCCAGGGGGTTATAAGAGACTAGATTGATAGCTTTTTAGGAAGGAGTTTAGTTTTGCTTTTTTTGTTTTTAGTACTTTATACATATTTCATTGTGTTCTTCCCACTATTGTTGCCATGTAAAAGACCAATCTGTTTTATCTAGGTATTTTAAAATTGTCTTTTTATATCAATGTTCCACGTTTTCCCCATAATTTGTTTATTTACTGGGTCTCCTTCTTTCCACCCTGGAATTCATTTGGGTCTCCTTGAGTAAATATATGACATCCATACCTTGAAATGTTTTAGCATTAACGTTTATTATAATATCTCATTATGTCTCTCCTCCCTTCTGAAATTTTAATTAAATATATGTTACACATCTTACCATCTCTGTAAAATTTCTTGAACTCCTTTTACATTTTTCATTCCTTGTATTTTCTGATATGAATTCTGAGTAATTTCTTGAACTTCATCTTCATTTTCAATAATTGTCTTTTCAACTCCATTTAATCTGTTGCTGGAGACATCCTTTGAGAAAATTTTTAAGTTTAAATTTAGCAATGTTTTTCACTTGCAAAAATTCTTCAATTAATGCCTTGACTTTTCTCACTGTTTTCACTCTTTTCTAATTTGTAGACATTTTCAATCTGTCTTTTATTAACCTAAATTAGTAGATTAAAATACATTATAAACCACCACCCTAAGACTTTTAATTCACAATATACTTATTGTCTACCATGTAATCTTTTTGATATAAAATTATTCCTATTCTATGTCCACCTCAATAGTTAAATTACCTTCCTGTGTCTTTCTAGTACTGAAAATCAGAAAATATCTAGCCTGTTGTCTTTATTCAGTAGTATCATTCAGGGAGATGTATTTAATTGGGATGATTCCAGAAAGTTTCCCCCCTTAGACAATTGCTTCACATATTTGCTAGTTTCTTTTCCTATCACCTTACTACAAAGGAGCTCATAGGCCAGCTTCTACCATCTGTGACTTGGTCCATGAGAAAGAACTCTTTCGCCTCTCCCTTCCAGTATAGAACTTTGCCAAGCTAGTTTTTTTGTTAAAGATTGACAAAAATTATCACCAGTATGGTCAGAATAGAATTCTTTTTGTAGTTTACAATTTCATACTTATTATAGGAAAATAGAATTTTTTTTTTTTGTTAAAGATTTATTTATGGGGCCTCCCCGGTGATGCAGCGGTTGAGCACTGGGCTGCAAAGCAGCCTGCAGCCTCTGCAGCACTGGTTTGATCCCCGGCCGCCAGCAAGGGTCCCACATGGTGCACAGACCTCTCCTGCCATGCCTGCTGTTCCCCTCAGCAGTGTACTTCAACAGTCTGCCTGTTCTGCTCCCTGCTCTGGCTCTGGTGAATTCTCTCACCCTCCCGTGCTTCTGACTATACCCAGTGCTAGAAAGAAAGAAAGAGAGAAAGAGAGAAAGAGAGAAGGAAAGAGAGGAAAGAAAGAAAGAAAAGAAAGAAATCTTAAAAAAAAGAGATTTATTTATTCATACCAGAACTGGGGTACAGGCCAGAGGTGGGGGTGTGTGTGTGAGAGGATTCACCAGGGACAGAGTGGGGAACAGAACAGACAGATTGCTTGAAATACACTGCTGAGGGGAGCAGTGGGCGAGTCAGGAGAGGTCTGCTGCGCTATGTTGGTAGCTCCCTGGCTGGGGATCAAACTGGTGCTGGAGTGGCTGCAAATAGCTTCATAGATGGCATCATAACCCCTTGAGCCACCAGGGAGGCCCAGGAAATAGAATTTTTAATGCAAGGTAGACATTTGCTGTGGAACTTTGAAATTAAGCCTTTATATAACAACTGCTCATCCATTTAAGTAATAGTTAAGAGTCTAATCATTATTAACAAGGCATCTATTTAACTGCTCAAAAACTATTCTAGCAATAATTTCTCTTTCCCCATCCCTCTCCTCTTCTTGTTTCTAACAAGGTAAGTTTGAATTGACCAATTTGAGTTCTCTTTCATTGCATTAAGTTTGCAATTGGAAATTTAAATCTAAATTTTATGGGGGAATTTAAACAATGTTTCTGCTCCAAGAGATGTATCTGTCTGTCTGTCTGCCTGTCTGCCTGTCTGCCTGTCTGTCTGTCTGTCTGTCTCTCTCTCTCTCTCTCTCTCTCTCTCTCTCTCTCTCTCTCTCTATCTTACTATCTTACTAAAACTTGGGTCATTCTCTCCAGATGAAATTCTTCTCAATAATCTTTCTTTTCCTGCTCTGAATACATTCATGAATACTGAAAGCAGCATCCATTGCCCTCCACAACCTAGTTTTTCTACTTATTCAGCCACACCCTATGTAAGAGATGTCTATCTCATTGTCTGCCATTCACCCACTGTCTTGGGTATATTAGTGTAAATTTATCAGTATCCCACTATAGTTACCTTCCACACCTGGCATTCTTTCATTGGCGGGGGAGAGGGGATCATGTAGCACAAAAATTTCTAGTTTTTGACACATTTTTCTAATTTCCAAATTTGGACACTTTTTTTTTATTTTTAGGACATTATTTCCAAAATGATGTACCCTTCACCTAAAAACTTTGGCGTTTCAAAGATGTCCTAATAAGCAGATAAAGCCAGATCTTTAAAATAAAGAGTTAGTAAATTAATCTAGTTCATACAATTTTATTGAGTATCTATTATGGGTATAGTGCTTTAAGGTTAGAATTTAATTTGGGGAGTTTCATTTTACTATGTATAATTTGGCTAAGAAAATGTGACCTACAAAAATGCTCAATGAAAATATCAGTGAGGAATTTTGACACATACCATGATAATGAAAAGTATTGATATGTACTAAGACAAATTATCCCACAAGAAAAATTAAGGTCTTCCTTATTTTCAAAGGCAGGTCTTTGAAAGGTAATGTGAAATAGATAATTATTGAAATGAATGGTAAATGAATAAAATTTTATTAAAAAGTCAATTATTAGGAAGATATCATACTGGAGAAAGAATAATAGTAATTATACCAGTAGGACTTAAATGTGGATACTGTATAGTAAAGGAGTGAGAAATTTAGTTAGTAGGGTTGATTTAAGTTGATTGTAGATGTTCTTGAATAGTGAGATGAAGTTTATGCTGAGAATAACATTGGTGAATATGAAATTTTGAGTAAGGTGGAGCAGTACCCAGGGAGAGAGAGAAGTAGTCAGTTAGGACATCACAGAGGAATCCAGGTATGGGATGATATGGATATGAGACTTAGAATGGTGAGTGTATGACTAACTCATGTAGAGAGATGTAACCATGGAAAGCTGGCAAAACTTGGTAACTATTGGGTGAGTTGTATAGGATCAAAACATTTTTACTAATTAAAAAGGACATTGTGTATGAGACTGCTTTTTCAACTTTATTCAGTTGAGAAATTGCTATTACAGATGATGTTGTAAGAAAATAAAGTATGACAGTGACAAGTCCCAGATCTAGAAATAATCGGCACAGTAATGAACTTGCGTGTTCCTTGGCCAGATGTCTGGTGCTTTTGGCTGCTCATGTTTTACCCCTGCAGTCTGACTCAGAGCACTGCATAGTTTAGGTTTTTCTTATGGTTTTTTATTCCTATTCAGCAGAGTAACAGTGCTGAACTGAAGTTTGATGACTAATTATTTTTTCTTAATTACCTCATTCCACAATACTGATGGAACACCTACAGTACGTGTAAGCCTTGTGAAAGGCACACTTAGTAAGGGACATGAAAACTTCACGTGCTAATTATGTTAGCGAATAAGCCCACATGCAATTTCATTAGTATTTTATTATTTTTATTACCAGTTTTTAGAGACACTTGTTTATTTAAAGGAGCAAGAGGCAAGTGCTTTTCATTCATAGCATTTCAAACCATTATCAATAGGTGACTGCATTTTCCTGCTGTTTTGGAAATCTACAACCACTAAAGATTTATTTTCATCTCCACTAGGGGACAGTGTGTTACCATTGGATTTTATTTTCTTCCATGTAAGCAAAATGTATATGAAAAAAAATTAACCTCAGATTATTTTGATGTGATAGCAGTTATTTTATAAATGCACCATAACTGTTAAAAGGGTTTTTTCTAAAGTGTATTATTTAGATTTTTATATATTGTATATGGATGAATGAGGATAGATATGGATAAATATGCAGATATTTATGTATGTGTGTGTGTATATATATATATATATATGAGTATTTGAAATTTTGTGTAATTTAGATTTTTTTTCATGAGTTCACCAAAAAAAGGATGGACAGCAGAAGGATATTGATATCAAAATAACAGCAAATTGAATTTCAGGTGATTTGTTACTCATGGAAATTGAATTAGGCGATAGGTATGGAATTTGCTCAGGCAATATAATGTTTATCCTGTCAGAGGGGCTGTGTAATCTCTTGAAATAGCTGAAGCCTAAATATTCATGCACACACACATGTGTGTGTGTGTATTTTAATTTTAAAGCTTTTCTTAAGAGTACATTGTGTTCTTTAGGAATGATAAGTGTGAAGAATGACTATCTCTTAACGATTTCCTTTCTTGCTGCCTATAAAGACTTGAGGAAAAAATGACATCATGACTCTTCCTGTTATTCTTTGAGACATTATTCTACAAAAATTCACATAAATTTGATTCTAACAACTTACTATAAGTTTATTTACACCTCTTTAATTCAAGTACAGATGTTTGTGCAGTACAATGATAGAATTTGATGTTTTAAAATATACCTTTATAATGTGCTATTGTAATGGGAATAGTTTTAAGAAAATTGAGAAGCGACACTTTACAAGGAATTTTGAAGATGTGAACATTATGTAGAAAATTAACCACTTGTGCACACTTACAAGGTGAAACTTCCATCTTAAAAATCGCAAACTCCCTCTTAACCCTGAGCACTCAGTGTTTATTGAAGTCCACTGATTTTTAAAACTATTTTACATTATCAAATCATCTGCCTTGTAAAGGTCTATTAATTGTTTTTTATCATTTTAATGTGCTTTACTACACATAATACCCTCCAAGTCACTATTTTGCTGAAAATGGCTACCTTTCATCTTTCCTTGTGGTTGAATGTGGATATACCACATTGCAGATATATTACACCTTCTTGACCTAATCGTCTGTTGATTAACATTTAGGTAGCTTCCAGGTCCTAGCTATTGTAAATAATGCTGCTGCAAACATTGTGGGACATTCAGTTTTTTGTGTTTATGGCTTTACATTTTTTGGATAGCTGCTCAGTTTTTTTTCTTTTTTTTCTCCAGCATTTGTACTCTGCTTCTTTCTTTTAATTTTTAAATTTTGTTAGGTGTGATAGCAATGGACTTTCAGACTGTTGCTTTGTATCCATTGATATAGTCAGAAAACTGATACTAGTGAGGTCATAGCTATAAGACAGAACTAGGACATTAGAACAACAATTAGTGAGTTTCAGGGATTCAGGCTTCCTTCTGTCCTGTGGGTGCAAGAGTTCTGTGGTGGAGAGCATTGTGATCCATTCCTCTAGGCATACTCCTTAATCTTCGTGTCTCTTACAATCTGAGTGTCTCTTAAGTCCACCTTTAAGCTATTTTTGAGCACTAGGTGCAGTACTCAGCATGGATCATAGTTGCATTGAGGTCTCAAGCCAGGAGTTACTCTTTTCTTTTCCAGCACAGAACTTTTATGTTCTGTTATTAACAAGTGTTTAAATCTGGTTGCAAGTGTTCATGTGTTTAGTTTAGTTTTGTTTTGTTTTAGCCCTGAGGTGTGGATGGTGGGGTAACAGGTATTCTCAAATATCCCAACCTCAATTTCGAGTAGTAGCCGCATCTCTGGAGACAAGGGTGATCTCTACTATTTCTCCCTGATCATTCAGGCTCCATCTGTACTGTATTGTGAGCCTAAAGCTCAAGTCAGTAATCCTTAACTGCATTCCTGCTCATATCTCTCTCTGCCACACACCCTGATGTTGGTACATGCACCTGAGCCAATAACTTTGGGTATTTTGCCCAGCAGCCACCCCTTCTTCTTGTGAGTTGTCCTGACCTGGTATCGCAGTAAACGTTAGTCACTTAAAGTTTTCCTGTGCCTTCCACTGGACTGTTGTTCCTAGTATGTGGTGTGGTCATCTGTTTTTCATGCAGGGACTTTAGGTTTGTTCTGCTGCTATCTATGTATAGAGGAGGCAAACCCTGTGTCTTCATTCTGCTACCATCTTGTCCCATTGAATTACTTCTTGTTCACACACAGGTTAAGAGTCAACCAAATAAAGGATTAGGAAAAAAATAATAACAATTAAAAAAAACCAAAAAAATAATAAACAGACAACTATAAATCAGAGGCATTCTGCAGGGGAGGAGGGAGAAGGATCAAGACGGGGGCAGGAGGATCACAAGAGTCTATGGTGATGGTGAATTGGTGGTGGAAATTCTATAGGGACTACATCTGAGAAAAGAAAGCAAACACTGTAAAAAAAAAAAAAAGAAGAATGAACAATGATGTAAAATTTAAAAAAATGAGTTATCAAGAACTCAAGGGAAATTTTTGGCAGATTTTTAAGCCTTCTCTGCAACTACCCCTCTCAGAGATTTTGAACAAATCGAAGTCACTTTGACAACTGTAAATTATAACTGTATTTTCTCTGCAGGGAGACTTTCATCCTCCTTAGATTCTGTTTCTCTATGATTTGGAAAAATTCTCTCAGCAAGAGAGCTAGGTTGAATGTTAGCTAGTTCAAGCATTTCAGACCTGTGTTTATCACTATTCAAGACCTGCAGACAACACTTTAATGTATAGTTTTCCAGATTTAATGGTTATATATGGTGAGCAAGTGATATTAACTTTTTCATATCTGAAACCGATACCCCCTTCATAAAAATACTAATTAGAGTAGCTAATTGTTAAATATTTACAGTATTTCAGTAATTTACATGTCTTTTCTAATTTAGTAGCAGCAAAAAAATCTGTACGGTAGATAGCATTGTTACTCCACTTTTTACATAAAAAAAGTGGGGAAACATAAAACTTGAATAGTTTGTTCAAAGATCACTTGAAAATTATTAAAGCCAGTGTTAGGATATTAGCAGGATGATTCTAGAGCCTGTGCCTTTATCAAATGTATAATTCATTAAATAAATGTTTCATTTTATTTAATAAAAACATGTGGTTGTAGTGCACACAAATAAATTACCTTTGTAACTCAGCTTTTGTAGTTCTGGCACATAAGCATTTTTAAAGTAAAGACAAATATTCATAAATTTAACATGTTTACTTAAAAAGTAATGCACTATGTATTTTAGATAGAAAAATTGATACAATAATAGAGTTTACATATGTTCCACGCCTAGTTCCCTTAGTTTTTTTTTGAAGATTTATTTATTTATGCATACAAGAACTGGGATACAGGCCAGAGGTGTGGGAGGTGAGAGGATTCACCAGAGACAGAGTGGGGAACAGAACAGGCAGACTGACTGAAATACACTACTGAGGGGAGCAGCAGACGAGACAGGAGAGGTCTGCCTTGCCATGTGGATTGCTCCCTGGCCAGGAATCGAACTCTTGCTGAATAGGCTGCAGACAGCTTCATAGGTTGCATCTTAACCCCTTGTGACACCAGGGAGGCTAGTTGCCTTAGTTTTTTATTCCAGATTACTTCATTGATTTTAGCTGTCATGTCGCCTTAGGTTCTACTTGGTTGTGACAGTTTCTTAGATTTTCCTTATTTTTATGAGCTTAATAGTTTTAGGGACTACTGATCAGATATATTGTAGGATATCCCTCTATTGAAATTTGTCTATTTTTTTTTCATGATGATATTGGAGTTAGATATTTTGGGGAGAAAGATCACAAAAATAAATGCCTTTCCATCACATCTATTAAGGATACATTGCTCTTGCATGCAGGATATGATTTTTTTCCCTGCTCATGTGAACCTTGCTTACTTAGTTTTCACATTAACTTTTATATGCTATTTGGAACACACTATTTGAATATGCATGAATAATGATAAAATGATGGCCTATAATGCCCCTTCACTCCCCAACTCCTCAAGGATTCAAATTACTGTGCTTTGCACATCTGCTGGCAGCAAGTAAGGAATTGTAAAATATATTCAAATCCATAAATTGTGTGAATATCTGGTTTTTGTACATACTAGAATTTTCTGAATGTATGTGTGTCTCACTATCTTATTTAATCAGTTTTAAGGGGTAAATAATTCTTGAGCTTATTAGGCAAAGAGGAAAAACAAATATTTAGTGGGATTAACATAGTTGTTCTCACTGAATTGGAGCTTTTCAATGATGCCTATAAAAATTTGCAGAAGTGAATTCTTAAAAGACATTCATGTTTAAATAGTTTATTAAATTTGTGTCAGTTGGACTACCTCAGTGAGCTTTGAAGATTTAGTATGAGATATTGAAGTATAATTTTCCTAGTCTTGGATCTTAGATTTTTTCTTCATTTGTTGTTACTGCTTTCATTATGACAAATATAAACTAATTTCAGAGAGTATATGTATAGCTCAGAGAGGCTATACATATAGCTATGTTCTGTTTACTTTTGAAGGGGAAGTATTTAATTATCATCATCAGTGTTATGTATCAACTTTATAAATGAAACTTGGGAGTAGATGTGTATTATAGACCCTGAAACATTGTAATTAATTAATCTTTAAGAGTTACAAATATGTGCCTTATTTGTAGTTGCCCTGTATTTTATTCATGTTTATGAATGATGTTTCATGGATAATATCTACTTCAATATAAGTATATTTCTGAATATATTCGGCTTTAGAATGATTTGTTTACATGTGATTTAGGTCTTATGATTTTCTAGAAACCAGTACAGTATTTAAAATCCAATATTGAAATTTCATTCCAATGTAGCCTTCATACAGCCTATTGTTAACCTTCCCCAGTTCCAGCCTTAGAACATGGTCAGGGAAATTGATGAGAAAGGGTAATTTCAATAGTGGTGGTCTCCCATCACTATTCTTACAGATGAGAAATCCAGGGCTCCAGGGCCTGGTGGAGCCATGGTGGTAATGGTTTTACTTCAGTCATCTTCTTTGTGTTGTTGCCAGGTTTCCTGCTAAATGTGGAAGTAGGAGTAAACAAAGTAGCCACATATGAGTTAAACTGAAAAGCTGATGATATTTCTATCATAAGCAGAGCTTTATTTGCTTTGATATTGTTAGAATTTATGGAGTTCTGTCATGTGTTTATCATTAAACTAAGTGTTCCATATTCAAAGATAACGTGAAAAATTCTTTGCATCAAGAAGTAGATCACCTGGTAGAATAGATGGTCAACTAAAGAGACTATTAGAAATCAATCTACTGGAGGAATTCACAGCTGTGGCAACATAGATCTATTTCACTTAAACTGGGCTAGAGTCAAGGCAGAGTTCAAGAATCCCTGATATCTAACTATTAAAGGGATTAGCTGAAGCAATGGGATGAAAATTTAGAAAAAATAGCTCATTTGGTCAGTCCTAAGCAATTGTGTATAGCGAATTGAGTGATTTTTTTTTTTTAAGGGAATGGCAAGTAGAGGCTGGAAAGATTGAAAAAAAAAAAAAGAAACTTTTCATTACCAGATAAATGTTTAAATTTGATCCTGAAGCTTAAAAATAGTCTTCAAGAGATTTTATGCAGGATAGTGAAGGATATTGATCTGATCTCTATTTTAAAATAAGCACTTTAGTTACTATGTAGGAAGTAGGGTAGAAGAGATAAAGCTTTAGAGAGAACCATTTGAGATGGTTCAGTGATTCAGAACAGATGACTTTGCTAGTAGCGACGGTTTCATTGAAATATCAATATATGGATATAAGAAATAAAGGAAGTGGAAGCAATAGGCCCTAGTGATATAATGAACATTGGGATAAGGTGTTAAGAATGATGGCAAAGTTTACAAGTTAGTTACCAGATCCCTCCTTTTAAATAGCACCGTTCATGACACAGAGATCTTAAAAGATATTATGTTTATACTTTCCCTTTCTCTTAATATTATCATACTCCCATTCTTTCATGAAGTCTACATCGGTAGAATAGTTTCATAGACAGTATGATTTCAAAGGCAAAACCATACCTGTGAGATAACTTATTTTACAGATTTGTGTGATCCCTCACAAACAAGAAGCAGGTAGTTCACAGTAGTTCTCACTGGTTCATTAGAATGTCTGCTGCTGGAAAACACTCAGAAACAAGATAAAGGAAAGGCTTGCATTATGGGTGAAATATTCACACTTCACTGAAGAGCCAAAGTTTGTCAGATTTTGGATTAAGGAAAACAATCTCTAGTTTCATACTGTTAGCATTTGAAATAGTGTCAGTGTTTTTCTTGATATCTTCAGATTTTTTTTTTAATCTATAATAAAAGTGCTTGTCAAAGCATCTCTTATTTATTTAGGGAACCAAGTCCATGTCATAGCTGTGGACTGAGGTTGATAGAATGCTGAATCCAAAGAGCAATGGACCTTAAAAATTGGCTTTTTGAACTCAAAGAGAGTCTATGATTTGTGGTTGCCAGTTGTGGAAGGGTGGAGGAAATGGGGAGACGTTGGCTAAAGAGTACAAACTTTCAGTTATAAGATGAATTAGTTCTGGGAATTTAATGTCCAGCATGGTAAAAATACTGTATTGTATACTTTAAAGTTGATAAGAATGTAGATCTTAAATATTCTCACTTCCCCCATACCCACTGTTAACTATCTGAAGGGATGGATGTGATAACTAACGGTTTTGTAGTAATTACCGCTTTGTAGACTATAAACTTAAACAGTGGTTTGTGCCAGATATAATGTTATAAACCTGGGAGGAAAAAATATAAATAAATCAATTTTAAAAGAAAAATGATTCCTTATTAAATTTTATTAAAGACACTGCTTCTTTCTGAAATACTGTTTTTATCTTTTCAGGATGAACAGAAACTACAGGAAAGTTTAAAGCAAGGAGCCACTATTATTGCTTCCTTAATCAGAGAGAGAAATTCTGCACTCACTGGTCAGCTACTGGTAGCATGAGGAAAGTGAAGAAAATTGCCCCCTGCGTTAGAAATGTTTACCTAAGTATCCTTTTGTGCATTCCTACCTATTGTATGTGGCAGAATGTTTTTAAGTTGTCTTTTATGTCTCCAAATTTGTAGGATGTATGCTGTTATAAAAGTGAACCAGTGTTTATATCTGTATAATAAAACCTATTGTGCATGTCAAATGTAAGTTATCTGAAACATAAAAGAATAGATAAAATGGAAAATAATAGCCTTGACATGAAAAATCTTTTCACAAAGGCATGAAAGGTCAAATAGAAATAATGAGGGTTAGCTAATCCTTCAAGAAATGGGAATTTAGGGAATGTCAACTGTTATCTCTATCATGATTGTAAATCACACTATAATGAAGCTAATACACAATATTCAGAATTACTGGTGCTGTGAAAGTTTTTACCATTTGATTTTTTGACTTATATTTTATTTTTTTCCACACCTTAAAATAAAAAAGCGATTGAGGAGATAACAGCAAACTGGTTCAAATATCTTCTCTAAAACCCTATGAGATAAAACTTCTTTCTGCTTTTCACTATTTTAAGATAGTATCTTTTTTTTGGCATATGAAATAATTTTGAGTTACATTACTTTAAAAGATCTCTGATTTTTCTCAGTTTAAAAGAAGACTGGAAAGCATCATAAAAGTGAATTTATGTTGATCAATCCCAGGTTAGTCAACTACTAAAAGGCAGAAAATCTGTTGTTCATGAAAGAATTTAATTAATTATCTTTTGATATTATACTGCTACTGATTAATAGCAAGTTCATATTTTTTTCAAATTTCCATTGGAATACACAGCTTACATAGTGATGATTTTTATTATATTTTATAATAATGCAATTCAGTTATCAGAGATGCCTTTTCTATGTATTTACTTTATGAATCATAAACACATTGGATAACATTATTCAAAATCTAAGGCTACTGTAAACTATAAAACTTGCACATGAAATGCTTGTAGTTAATGAGAGACTATGAAATACTACATTGTAGAATTTAACATGTTGGTTGATTTTCCCTAAATATCTTAAGTTTCTATGTTAAGGAGAATTTATATTTTACATTTAAGTAATACTAAGCAAGATATAATGTACATGGAGTAATAATTACAATTTGTCCTCCTAAGTGAAATGTATTGTTTGAATGTAGCTTGCATCTACATTTCTGGGCTTTCCACCTTTTCTTTTTCTCTTGGGATGTTGGGAAATATAAAATAAATCATTTAATTCAAAATTATGAAGGAGAAAATATGTGAGCAGCATTTGGATTTTGGTTAGATTGTCCTTGTTATTAAAAGTGAGTTGGCTGAGTTGTGAAAGGTACACACACTGTTGAAGTCTTCAAGTGCAAATGTTTTAAGGATTTGAAAATGTTTATAAAGGCAAAATGGCAAATAATATCAAAGTTTAAAGAGAGAGTAAGGACACTGGGCTTATTTATGGCACAGCAAAGTCATCGTACCTGTTACACAGTTGAGTTATCTTAGATTTCAACTTAATAATGGAATATTATACCAGAATTTATCTTTATACAAGAATTTATTCTTGAGCAATTACTTTATCATAGGCAACTGGAAACAGCTCATGTAACAGGGCTTAGTTAATAAAATAGTGAATTGTGTCTAAAATCTTCATGATTATCTTAGCATTTGATTTTCTGTTTATAGTTTCTAAACTGATGGTTAATATTGAAAATTTCAAGAAATCTTTCTGCATCCTTTGCTGTTTAGATTGGATCTTAACTGCCTTGTCCACAGGCATGCGGCTGCCTATGTAGCAAAAGGCAGGGTTTTAACTCAGCAATACCTATAAGAAGTGTTAAGCTCATCTACCTATATAATAGCAATTGCTGGTGAAGGACCTCCACCAGGGAGGTGGTGGGAAATAAGCCAGAAGCCCCCAATGAGCACTGGAAGAATGGACAAGGGAACAGGTCAGTCCATTGACCGGAGGAATAACCTCAAACTTTTGGCTTTCCAGCCGTCTTTCTAACATACAGAATTGGTAAAGGAAATGAAGAAAATTATTGCCACGATAGAATGATAAATTATTTTTATTGTATGTTTAGTGATCTGGAGGCAACTTTACTATTACGTGTTCATCAGCACTTCTGTAAACTTATTTTCATGAGAATAGTTCATTCTCACTGTATTTTTCAAAATGCCTTGAAAATAATAGCAATTATGACTCAGAGTTGTTGAGATTATTTTCTTCCTGTGTGTGGAAATTTTGAGGAAAGACTTTTCATTCTAAATGTATGCTTCATTAATTAGGTGAAATTTATTTTTTTAAAGAATTTAACACAGTATGTTTACTGGGTTGATTGACGATATTTTGATAAAATGTAGTATATTTTAATAAGTGATCAATTTAAGGGTTAACTTGTTACAAATATGCAACAAGTGGGAAATAAGCCAGAAGCCCCCAATGAGCACTGGAGGAATGGACAAGGGAACAGGTCTTTTAAGGATTAGTCCAACTCCATTTTTTAAAAATCCTCAACGAAATATTATTAAATCCAGTAATACATAAAAGTGATAAAATATCAGAACTATCAATAAAGTGAGATTTATCATAGGAATGTAAACTTGGTTTCACATTTGAAAATCAATATCATCATATCAACAACTCAAAAAGAAAAATCATCTTACCATGTGAAAAGATACTGGGGAAAAAAAAGAATATTATCAATTCCAAAGACCATGCATAACTTTAAGTAAACTAGTGTAAAAGAAAACAATCAAAATCTGTCCACAAAAAAAACCTATAGTAAATATTACATTTAATGGTGAAAGACTGAATGTTTTAGCCCTGAGAGTAGAAATAGGGGAGAGTTGTCTTTTCTGGAGTCACTTGAAGTATTTTGCTTTGACTTAGCAGGAAATTATTTTCTAAGCTTGTTTATTAAATTATAAAGATCAAATTTTGCTTTATAGGTATCAGCACAGTGATCACTTTATAAAACTTAAGTTGTAGTAGAACATTTGCTTATACTAAATCTGTATTTTTTACTTCATTTAACATTGAAACTATGCTAATAAAGCCTAAATTATAATGATTGAAATGTTAAAAAATACATTAAGTAGAAAAAATTTGAAATTTAGAAGTTTAATTCAAAAGTAACAGAATAAATGTAAAGTATATATTATTTTAGGATTTGTTAGTTTGGTTTAAAATGAATGAACTAGAAAGGTCTATGAAGGTGGTATATGGCATTATGTATTTTCTTGTACATTTTTATCTTCAAAATTGTGGAAAATGTATAGATATTTTAAATGAAAATTAATTGCTATTAAACATGCAAAATATACTCTTTACAAAACAATATAAGAAATTGATGATAAATTTTTGATCTTTTAAAATCTAATGACAACTTCCATTGCTATTTAGTATATATCCACATATTTTCAAAGTATATCATGATTGAATAGCTGTAATATTCTAAAAATACAAGAATGTGATGTTTTAGATTATAGACAGAATTGAGATCTAGACTTACTGTTTCATAAAATATGTTAACAATTTGCAAAACCAGGACTTTCAATTAGATTGTTTTCTTTCTTTCATATTTAGTTTGTTTTCTAGCAATTATATGGTCTACTAACTACATAAAAGTTACACTCAGGCATAATGGAAAGGGTATCATAATTACGTAATGTGCACATGAATGAGTAAATTAATTTTTCAGAAATATTTTCCACCACTTGGCTTCAGTGGAAGAAATATCTGTCTACCACTTGACTTTGGGATTCATCATGTGATTTGCTTTGACCAACAGAATGAGTCAGAAGTAGCAGCAGACCAGTGAGACTAGACTTAAGAGACCTTGCATGTTGTTGATTGCTTGCTTCCACTTGTACTACTACAATGGGAAGAACATACCCAGCCTGCCCTACTGCTTCCAGAAGGAAAACAGGAGCCCAGATCAGCTGATCTCCAGCTAATCCACAAATGGATGAATATGCCAAGTTGAGATCAGCAGGGTCATCTAACCCATTCATTTGGCCTCCAGGAGAAAAGTAAGCTAAATAAATACTCATTAATTTTTGCTAGTATTAAATCTTTCTATTGCACACCCATCGGTAACCAGGGAAAGATGATCTGTGGCAATGTGTGATGTATTTACTCTCACAAGTTTAGGATGTACGTGGAGACATACTCTTTATTGAAGCAGTGTGCTTTTAAGAGAACTTTCAGTCAGAGCAATGAATCCAAATACTGCAAGTTTCTGAGAATACCTCCTTCCCTATTAAACAGTTACTCGAGGAGAAAAGTAGATTTGAATGTTTAGAAAAGTTTCAAAATAGGTGAAACATTTCTTGAAATGATAGAGTTAAAATATGGCATTTACAATAATAGATGTTTGCAACAGCTTAAATATTTTTTAGTGGTATCATGTTCTGTAAACTGTTCTTAATAGTTTATACAGTTTTTTCCCATATTGTTTCAGGATTTTTTTTTTTTTTATTGAGGTATCATTGGTTTACATTTTTGTTTGGGTCTTAAAAGTATAGGATCTCCTCTCTGCCTCAGATGTATACAACTTTTTTTTTATTCTTTATGTCTTGATATGCTAAATAGTATATTAATCTTCATTTGAAATGAGGAAACCAAAGCATGTACATTTTGAAAAACTCATACTTAAGAACACATGGAGAAATGAGATTCAAAATGGGTTATCTAGCTTTAGGGTTTCTATTCCTAAGCACAGTGATACATGATATACTATTTTATAGTGCATAGTATTTTAAGAATGACTTTCAACAATAGGGGTCTCAAATATTTTTTTCCCTTTTTCAGTTATCTTTATTGAAGTAAAATTGGCTTACATCATTGTATTTGTTTTAGATATTATGGGTTCAAACCTTTACAAATGTATGTTTTCGCACTATGCCCAGCATTTGAATCCCAGTTTTCCCTCACCATGCTCCATTAATATCAAGAGAAAGCAAATGGATAATGTGTGTTAATTTTTTAATGCAACACTTCTATTTGTTATCTTTTCTTTATCATCACCCCTATACACAAACATATTTTTGAATATCTGTGTATTTTCATGAGAAATACAAATGGAAATCTATAAGGACTGATGTCCACATGAAGTTATCATCAGTGCCATCTCTTTGAACACTTACAGTTTGGGGCTTCCATCAAATAATGAATGATCATAGGTAATGAAAGTGGACGGTGATAAAATAGCAGCAAATACTTTGTTGATGAATCAGAATTGCTTCTAGCCATTTGTACCTCAACAATAAAGCAAGACAGAAAAAAAAAAAGTTAAAATCCATTTATCATCTTTGCAAGAAAAAGGAAGGTCTAGAAGAATGCCCAGGTACAAAGAAGTATGAAATTCCTTGCCATGAACATTCCTAAGCACAAATGTTCACCAGTATTGATTTGATGGGAAAATTTTGAGGTGTGTGGTGCCAGTATAATGAACTAGGCCAGAATGGATCTAGAGCCTTCCCATCTGAAATATTGGAATGTTTGATTTTTAAAAATACTTCAGCTGAAAATCATTATGTAGATTTATTCTCTACTTAGTGAGGATGCTACCAAATAATCTGAACATTTGTTAAAACATCTGGGTCTATTTAGCATCATGAATGAACCCTTGTTGTCAAACTTTTTTTTTTCTTCATTTAATCTAAATTAATCTTTGCAGAGTCTCTGTGAGGTAGGTCTGGAGTAAACTTACGACAATTGCAGAAAGATAGATGAAGAGATTAAGGGTTTTTGATTCCCATCCTCCTCCCATTTCCCTCTAACCCTTCACCCCCCCTCTCCCCCAACGTCCCCCTCCCCTTTCCCCACACACACTCTGGAAGCTAAACTGAGTTGGAAAACTAGAATCTCTGCCTTTGCTTTGGCTGGGCAGCTTCTTAGGGAATTGAATTATAAACAGGAGAGATTGTTCTTTACTTGAGCTTTTAAAATTCTGATTTAAATCTTCTTCCAGAATTTTATCTGGATGCATTTTCCCAAATTTTCCATTTCGCTAAATAGCATTTGAGCCCAGAGGCAAAAACTTCAGCAAGACAAGCCTAGTGATCTTTGTGACCTGAGTGGAGACATGATTTGAGATTTTACATGGAGGCCAATTTTGTAAGAATTTCCATTTGTCTACAAACTATAATAATTGGGATATTTGGATAAGGCTTGGCAAAGCATCTAGTAGATTAACTGAATGAGGTCTCTGGAGCTTTGCCATTTTGGGGTTATCCACTTTGGTTTTTGATCTACCTCACTGTAAGATGGGCTATTGAAATTAGCTGGTTTGTTGGTATGTCAGGTTTCTTTCTTTTTTTTTCTTTCCTATTCTTTACATCTGAGTCTTTAATTTGGTTGAAAGCAAGTTCTTCAGTCTAAGGGGATAACAAAACATCCCTTTGAGGAGGAGGAAATAGATGATAAAATCTGCATGTTCCTACTTTTTTTAATAGTTTGGAGGAATTTCTTTTCCATCCTGTGTATGTTTTTAAGACCCAGTTAAGTTCATAGTTCCTTTTTCTTTTCTTGTCTGAATAGAAAATCATTCTCTTTAATCCCACCTGAGTTTTAAAAATGTATTATTGAACTGCCCTACTCAGGAATTCAGTTGCCTGTTTTAGTGAATGGATGTATGTATGACCTGATAGTAAAAGAATGCTATTCAAAGACATTTCCGCCTGTTTGTTTCTTGGATCAGTTACTGTTCCCATAAATCTGGAAAGATGCCAAAATATGTAAACAAATTAAGAGTTTTGAGGATCCCAGTGGGGATATTCTGAAGTTCTACCATAAATCAGGAATTTAAGATAAGAGCAATATACTATAATATGATGGCAGGGAGAAAAAACTATACACCATATGTTCTTGGCTCTGGTTTGGGAATTAATGGATATTAAAATATTTGGGTTAATCACAGAGTTATACTTAACATCACTTCCTTCTAAATCTACATATGTTTCAAAAATGGATTTTTATTTCATTAAATTTAATTATCACTTAATATCAAGCAACCCTTCATCTCTTAAGCCACTGCATTATGTGTTTTTAGCACACAGTTTCTAATATTTAAATTAATTCTCTATTATTAGTAAAGAATTAATGGTTATCTTTATACATGTACATAAATATGTCAATAAACTAAAGAACAGTTTAATAGACTGGGAATTTTAACCCTAGAGCTTTTTTTATTTAAATTTTATTTTTATATTACCCATACAATTACAACCCCCTTATTTTGACCCCAATCTCTCCTTTCCCCGCCCCTCACCTCCCATAGAGTGTCTCTGGTTCATAGTTGTTTGTTGATTTTTGATGCACATTTTTTGCAACTGTCATAGCACATGAAATGAAAATGGTGGTGGAAGAGATAGAGTAATGTGGCATACTCTGATCTTCTCTTTCCTTTTGACCCAGAATTAACTTAAAGCTAAAACTTCCTCCTGAGAAAGAATACCCAAAGTTTTAATTTTACCATTCACCATTATGATATCGCCATGATCTCTTTTGCTATCTCCCTCTCCCTTTTCCTCTCCCACTTCCTTTCCCTCTCCCTCTCGGTGTGTGTATGTGGTGTGTGTTTGAGAGAGAATAAATGTAGAGAAAAGTATTTTTATGTCAACATATCTTGAAGGAGTTCTAAAAACAATTGTATTATGATCTTGTGCTTTGTGCACATACTCAAGAAGAATTTGTAGAGATTAGATATCACTGATTTAGCGAGGTTTTTCTGAAAATAAATTTGTGAAATGGAGAAAAAGATACTGTACATATGTCTACATAAGTGCATATTTCTCCATAATATTTGCAAATTAACAATATCCATTATCAGTGCAGATTCAACACATTTTTTTACATCATTGTGTAACTTTGATATTGGTGCCCTCCCTAAACTGTGATTAACTAAAAGTGATTTCACACTCTTGTGTTTTTAAAGCACACATTATTATAGCATGAACCTACATTGTTTCTGCCATAAACTCACTGACACTGAGTGCCCTCCCCAGTACTTTTATGCATTCTCTAGAATAAATGCCTCAGTTTCTTTTGCCGTTCATTTTTCATCTTGTCACCTCTGATGCTTTGACCTTCAGTAGAAAGCCACTGTACTGGGTACTCCCAACTCTGGTCTTCATATCCCTATATGTCACAGTGCAGCTTCTGGGGAAGGCCTCTCTCTGCATCCATGGGTCAGTTTGTATCCAGCTTACTCTAAGAGCTTGATCTCAGATGTGTGCAGTTTGAGGAAGGAGAGGCTGGACTCTCCTGAAAGCACTATCATCTTTCTGTTGTTAGGGGGAAATGTGTTATCACCAGAGGGAAGCAAAGGTTGGTTTGCCACTCACACCAGCCATCGAGCTACTTGGCTCACAATCAGATATTTTTTTAATTCCTACAAGTTTGGGCCTATCTTGTCCTGAATCAGTCAGTACAGTATCCATAGAACTTTGCTTATTCTTTGCGTCACCCACCCCAATGGGTATAGCACTATCATCTATGTTTTTGGAGTAAATTTTCATGTGTCCAACAAGTTAAACACAAAAGTGTGAATATTGATATATTTTCCCAGAATCTGATTTTTTTACTCTTAGCCATGGTCAATTTATAACCATCTAATGAAAAATAATTTTCCCAAAGTATCTCATATACAACTGGGAGAATTATGAGATTTGACTAAGTTAAATAATACAGTTTTACAAAATATCACAAATATCAGTAAAGTATATAAAAGACTGCCTTTTTTCTTTATAAGATCTCTGTGGTCTTTATTATGGTTAAAGACCAATAAGCTGTGTTGTACTATTTTCCAGGTAATTTTCACGTATTATCAAGATGTACCTTTCTTGAGAACTTATTTACCCATATTTAACAGAAGACCCTAAAGTTTATAGAGGCCAATGAGGAACCTAAGATTGTATAGCTTGTAAGTGGCACCACCAGTACCTACATCCTATATATTTATTCCCTCTACACTGAATTTCATCAGTAGGATCTAAAAGTTATCCTAAATAAAGGTAAGAAATGACCAATAATAAATCGGTCATGAAAAAAATAGTCAAACTGTGCTACAGTTTTTGTTTTAATTCTCATTCTTCCATGGACTTCAGGCCAGATGGCAGAGTTTGTCATTAACAACAAATGTATGTGTCCTGGTCGTAAAATAAGAACATCATGGCAGACCAAATCCTGGTCCCTAGTTATCCAGCATCAATGATTATCAAGACCTCTAGGTCCTACAGAAATTCTATGATGATAAAAGCTATGATTCCTATTCTCCTTAACATGTTTTCTGGAAAAGCAGATGAAAATTTTGGCAATGGAAAGTGTTATGGTAAAAGTGAAGTATGTGGTATCATTAGGTAGTAAGACAAGTTCAGAAGAGTAAGAGTTCAGGCATTTGTGATTTGTGATCCAGAGAATATTGTCTTGTTATGAACTTAGTTTTCAAGATTTCAATGTAATTAAATTCCTAGAGGGCAACACATCCTTTTTCTCAAGTAAGCACCATGGATGCCTTCACATACTTATTATATCAAAAGGTCCTCTTTGTACCTCTCTCTCTCTTTAAGATGTAATCTCCTTGAAGCTAAGCATTCACTTTTACCTATCTGGTGAACTCCAGATTTCATTAAATGTAACTAACCTGCTTAGATTCCTTTCAGGCATAAAATTCCCTTCAGTCTAATAGCACTATCAACAATCCTTTAAGCTGTTGGAATATATGCCCTTGAGAAAACTGTAGTCTTGCTTCACAAAGGAGGCAAAATATATAGATCAAGTGATATATTGGAATCCTTTGAAGCATATGTTATGTATTATAATGTCAATTTGTAAATTCATGTGTCCAAAATACCTATTTTTTTTTAAATCAACTCAGCCTCATTTTCAAATCCTAAACCCGTGGAGCTGGTATAAAAGTCAACCCCAAGCCTTCTTCAGTATCCTTTTGCATTATGGTTTAATAAAGAATCTGCATCTTAAGCATCAATTCATCAGTCTTTCTAGTCCTCAGCCATTAGTCCTCACTGTTCCTGCAAATCCAGCAGTCAGGGACAGCAACACAATCTGTCCAGATTTTTATATTCTCGGGTTCTCTTTCTTTTCTTGCCTCAAAGACCATTTCTCTCTTCACTTATCCAGGAATCATTAATATAGCTAATAGATTTTGGCCTTTAACCAGAACCAGCAATACCTGTAGTAAGCCTTTTCTGTTGTCTTCCCTTCCAAAATCCCTGCAGCAAGAAACCATGAAGCCAGGCTACCAGCTTTAAATAGAAGGAGGAGGAGGAAAAAGCACAGAGAAAAAAACACACACAAATTACCCAGTGGCCCTGTATTCCATATGTTACATATTAAATGAGGCATGCAGATGACAAATGCCACTTACTGCAGTTTTCTGGTTTTTCCCAAGCCCTTTTCACTCTAAACCACTCACGCCTTAAATGCCACAAAGTTGAGTGAAGCTCTTACCACTTCGTGGTCACATTCTGTTCTATTCCTTTGTGTTTGTCACTGCCTGATATACTCTGCATTTATTTTCTTATGCACATTTAATTTCTTCAATATCTCAACCTACGTAGTACTTTTCCTCAGTAATACCAATAATTATATAGCAATAAGCAACTTAAGAGAAGAGGGTAGATTTTACACATCTTTATTTTCTTTGAAAAGCTTATTCTATATTGCTAACAGGTATTACAGAAGTTTGTTAAGCAGGTAGGCAGCCTTAATACTGAATGATCTTCCCAAATTTTCTCTTCCTTTATAAGGCACATAAGTAATGCTTTCTTCATCCTGCATTCCTGACCTATAATCTTAATAGCTCTCTGCCTGCATCTCTAGCAAAAAATCCACCATTTGTCTTGTAATGTGATCAGTCATCTTAGTCCACCATCGTCTTTGATTCTAGTTTTAAACATTAGGCCATTCTGCACCTATAGGGGAACAAGACATCTTGCCTCTTCCTGACACTGGTTTTTGTCACTTTGCTTCATGTTCTTGCTCTTCCTACAACATGCCACCTGCCCTGTGTTCATCTGAGCGCCATGCTTCCTACAATAATCACTCCTGTCCCTGCTCAACTAACGTACCTTTCCTGACCTTTCTTTGTTTATGTAGTACTTCCAGGGTGTAAATTTTAATTCAACAATTCATGTGCTAAGTCAGGTACACTAGTTTGCACAGCCTCTTTTCTCAGGACAAAGGGAAACAACACATCTCAGTTTGCAGTTGTCTGATCTACAAGGATTAGAAATGCATTGAATACAAAATGAGCTTTCATAGAATATTGGTTGGATGAGGATTCATCAGTAAATGGTTGTCTCCTTTAAGAATAAGGCACAAGTAACTTTTGCTACCAGTCGAATCTATTTCAAAAACTGCACTAGATGCTTTATGCATTGAATTTCATTTCATCTAACAGAATACATGTTCTGGTGTGTATAAGTCATATATCATGTGCATAATACCTAAGTTGTTTAATGTTTACATAATATAAGCTATTTCTTTGGTTCATTTTACTTCTTAGGCCCTGTTATAGTGTCTAAGATTTTTATTTAAAGATCATTGTTTAAATGTATAGAAATTTAAAAGCATTTTCATACAAAGAAAGGGAAAAGAACAGAAAGAAAGGAAGTCAGTTGTCAAATCATTTATGTGTGGCCTCTGAGCACCTGATCAATAGAGTATTCTCATGAAGAATGCTTAATGTCCTGTGGAAACTGGTATTTGTCAGGTTTTTAAAACACTCAAGCTCCTTTGAAGTTTACCTTTTATTTTAGTCTTTTCCTAAAGTATACAAAGAATTTAAATAAACTTGACTATCCTTTTTTTTAAAATATGTATCAGCTGCTTTAATGGGCGCTAAGCTCCATCTGGTGGTAATATTTGCTTTTTTCTTTGGGCATACCCATTGAGATCAGTTCAGCAGGAAAACCAAATCTATAAACATCTACATGTACATACATACATATACATATGTCTGCACGTGTATAAGTGTGTGTGTGTGTGTACATGCCTGCTTTGCAGGCTTACTTTTGTCACAAAAATTGTGAAATATGCTTGTTATTTATTTTACTGACATTGACATTCAAAACAACTTGACTTTCATCTGAGTGTAATAAATGTTTCATGATGTTCAGGCTCTAAGCAATGACCAGAATGATCTTAGAGTGTTAATCACAAACCAAATCTTTCCTCCAACCCCCTCACACATCAAAAGTATTCATTGATTTATGCTTTGATAACAATGGAAATTTTTAAGTGTCTTTCTGATTCATTTGAAAGCATAAAAATGATATGGAGGGATGTTTAAAAATATTAAATCATCTTTTAACGCTGGATAGTCCAATCCTTTACTTAGTGAGTTTCTGCTTGCTTTCTCACCAGCATAGGGGGCAATATTACATCGACCCTTTCTGCTGAGTGACATTTTGTAGCATTTAACTTTATAACAACTAGAAAATTAGTCAGAGTTTAAACACTGGAAACATGCCAGATGGATTTAGCATGCAAATCTGTTTTTTTTTTTTTGGTTATTGTTTTGTTATCCATATTAAAAATATGCAATAGTTGCCTATGATTAAAAATTGGGAAATTTCATTGTAAAAATATGCTATCTAATGATAAAGAGCCTTTTTCTTAAAAGCAAATGGTTCCAAGGCCTCCCCTGGTGGCGCAGGCAGTTGAGCAAGCACTGTGGAGCTGTCCGTAGCCTCTGCAGCACCGGTTCGATCCCGGCCAGCCGGCGTGGGTCCCACATGGCGGGGCAGACCTCTCCTGTCTCGCCCGCTGCTCCCCTCAGCAGTGTAATTCATCAGTCTGCCTGTTCTGCTCCCCACTCTGCCTCTGGTGAATCCTCTTACCTTCCTCCACATCTGGCCTGTGCCCTGGTTCTTGTATAAAAATAAATAAATAAATCTTTAAAAAACAAAAAAAGCAAATGGTTCCAACCCAAGGAGTAGATGTACCTGTGGTACATACTCAAATTTTTTGTAGGTCCCACTTCTTAATATATCACACTTATCTTCTTTATTCCTTATTGCCTGTGGACATAAGCATTTATAGCTGCCATAGTGAAACCTGAAAAATAAATAATTTAGTAGAATGAGAAAAGATGAACTAATAACCATCAAACATATAAAGAGAACAATGGTGCCCCCCAAAATGTAAAGTTGTTGTAATTTTGCATAACATTCCAGGGTTAGAACATTTGGGGTACATGAAATAGTATGACATTTAAGGAATAGGAATGCCTTTCATAACTACTAGCTGACACAGGTTCTTAAAATTTTATTGCCTTAAAAATAAAAATTCCTGGGCTGTTGAGATCATTTTAGTTGTTTTAGGCATCATTGGGTCCCAGCACTTATTTCACCCAGAAAACTGGGATCCAGGCAGAGTGAATTTGACAAGAACACACAATTCCTCCATTGAAGATTTAAGCTAAAGTCTTGGTGCACTCATAAATATATTGGCTATCTCTACATTATCTAACCACCTCCTGAGGCCCTCCTGACCCAGGTCCCTTTAATGAACTAAAATCGTGCCCTCCTTTTTTAAATTGCATTTTGCAGATCCTTGTAGAGGGACACCTCTCCTATGATAGTCCTCAACAACTGTGGCGGGAACTGTGGTAGTTTTCCAAAGATGTCTACATCCTAATCCCCATCATTCATGATTTTATTTCCTCACATAGGAGTGGAAAATTAGGGGTGGGGCCTCCCCTGGTGGTGCAGTAGTGGAGCACTGGGCTGCGAAGCTGCCTGCAGCCTCTGCAGCACCGGTTTGATCCCCGGCGGCAGGTGAGGGTCCCACATGGCGCACAGACCTCTCCTGCCGCCCGCTGCTCCCCTCAGCAGTGTACTTCGGTCCTTCTGCCTGTTCTGCTTCCTGCTCTGGCTCTGGTGAGTTCTCTCACCCTCCCGCACTTCTGACTGTACCCAGTGCTTGTATAAATAACTAACTAAATAAATAAATCTTTAAAAAAAGAAAATTAGGGGTGAAGATGAAATCAAGGTTCTTAATCAACCAACCTTAAATCACTTATCCTGAATTAATCACATGCATCCTTAAAAAAATAGAAACAGAAGCCAGGAGGAGAGTTAGAGGGCAGTAGAACTAGGGGAAAGTGGTTAGAGAGAGACCCGTGATACTGGTTTTGAAGAAAGGGCTCCAAACCAGAGCATGTGAGAGTCCTTCATAAGCTGGAAAAGGTGAGGAAACGGCTTTACCCACAGAACTTGTAGAAATGCAGCTCTGCTGGCACCTTGATTTTCACCCAGTGAGATTCTTATTGGAATTCTATCATGTCGAACTCTAAGATAACAAAGCTGTGCTGTTTTAAGCCACTAAATTTATGGTAATTTATTATAGCAAAGGTGGAAACAGAATAATATCTCAGCAAAGAAGGATCTAGTTGAAGTTTTTGGAAAGTTTAGTTTTGAAAAAAAAAATTTCAAACTATAAAATTATAGTACCAAACATAATTTTTAGAACCATGCAAGAATTTTACTGCCTCCTACCTTTCCTATATTCTCTCTTGGGAAACACTACTAAGCCATTCCTACTCCTGTACAGCAGGGAGACATGGCCATGATTCCTACAGTGTGGCAGGGAGGCAGGAAATGGCAAATAGGAGATGTGTGCTTAAAAGATCTATAAGGAGAAAGTATCAAAAGTAAACTTTATTTCTCCCAAGATTCCCATAATCTCTGAGTAGATTAGATTTAAAATGACATGGACAAATTCTCAAGATAATGAAGTTGATTTTATTTATACTTTATATAGTGTCTGGGAAGGTCATGGTCAATGGTGTTTCAAATTTATAGCATATGAATTTTTGAGGACAAAGTAAGGGGGAGAGGAGGAAAAGGAAGTGCAGCTAACTAGTCATGGAAATAAGTTAAATATGAAAGTTTAGACATCAGAATATTGAGAATTTATCAATAGAAATATATAATATGTTTAAGGACATATCAAGTATTTTTATGTAGCTGTATTGCAGAATATTTTCTCCAACTTGGAAATTGCACTTCTTGTAGCAAAAGATTCTACTTTACACTCAACTAGGTTTATGATTGAAATGGTTCATAGAAAATCCATGAATTCACACAGCCTTTCCATGCTTTGCTATGCACAGGCTAGAGTAAATTTTAAATGATGATCACTATAGCCACACTATTAGTGTTACTTCAGGGAGGTATAATATTTGTTAGAAAGATTATTTTTTCCTGTTGAGAAGAACTATTTTGCAGCCCACTGAGAATGTGATGTTTCACAATTTTTCTATGAAATTATGGTACAGTGAGAACCTTTTTTGGTCTATGACAGTATCATTGATGGGCACAATGACAATCAGGCATGTGTGGGGATGATGATGCAGTAAGCATATTCAAGGAGCAGAGAAAGTAATCAAGCTCCCAGATCCAGATATTCATGTAAGGAAACCTCACAGAAGACCACTTCTCAGAATCCTATACAGATTTACAAGGAGAAGGATAGGGATAGCAACCATAATATATTGAAATAACATGATTTAAATAGACCAATAAGGTAAGACACTTTAAAATAACTATTTAAACAGGTCAATTCTATAGAAAAATATTCTGTGTACTTTATTTCCATTACCACTTGTGAATAATTAAAACTCATTTGTTTAGCTCTACCAAGTTATCCATATGACTGGCTTTCTTTTAACTAGAGTCCTCAGTACATTTAAAAGTGTCAGTGTGAAAATGTATATATTGAAGTTTCTCACATTTTGTTATTAAAATGCTATTTTCTGAAAGCATAGTAAATTCTCATTAATTTTGATCACTGATTTTGTTTTCTTTATACTCACATCATGCTGATTTACAATAGTTACCCAATATATTGGTGAATGAACTAATAAATGAATAAAATTATGGTACTTTCTCCGATTTAGTGAAAAGAATCTAAAGTAGCTGAGGGGGTTATACACTGGGCTTCTCAAAGTAAAATATTTTCATGCTTCCCATAAATCTAGGATAAGTAAAATTGCAATTATTATAAAAATGGCCCTTGTTTTAAAACTTAAAGGTAAATATTTTTCAATATAGTTTCTATATGTTAGACAACTATATTATCTAGTGCTTACTCCAAGATATCAAATTATTTTTTAATTTTAATTTAATTTTATTTTTATTAATGTTTTTATTTTTTACATCATTGTTCATTTTTAAACAATATTTGCTTCCCCCCACCCCCTCAGGTATAGTCCCCATAGAGTTTCCTTCACCAAAGTGTTTCCTTCCTTTCCCTCATGGTAGGGAAGTTAAATTGAGAGGTGGCATATTAGTCTCCAAATGGCAATTTCTGTATTTGTAGAGATTAGGCATGATTTCCCCTCATGATAGTTGATACTAGAGATCCTATCTTCCCTCATACCCACCCATGCTACCCCCTGCTTTATAAAATCCCCTGAAGATTTTTTTAGAGCCCTTATTGCTAATATCTATACAGAAAATCAAGCAGGGGTCTCATTAATTATTTTGCTTATCTGACAGCATCTCTAGAAATTCAGATTGCATAGGTCTTGAGTTGCACCATGGAAATCATACTTATAAAAATTGTAGGTGAGTGTTGCAGATGATAGTCAAGACTACACTTTGAGAAATACAGCATTGGTTGATTGATGAATTTATATTGTTACTTACTTTACGGACATTAATTCAGGTCTAGGAAATGTACTCTCTAAAGAAACCTGCTGCCATCTGTTTGGCCATACCCCTATATCCTTCACCTGTCCCTTCACTGCAGCTTCCTAGGAACCTGGGATAAATGTAATAGGTATTGAACAGGCTTTACAATTCTCTTCTGAGGTAAGTATCACTTTGCTTTTGAAAAAGGCTGATCTTCCTTTTCTGTGGGGTAGGCATCTGAGCCGCCCTAGAGAAGTATGTGTCTTTGGTGAACCTACCTCTTTATCTGTCTCTCGTCCAGTCCATCCTGTCTAAATAGTTGCCTGAACTATGATTTTCCTCACTATGAAACAGTTTAAGACCTATCCTAAATCTCCTTGATGTCCGCACCTTTTGTAAATCACTGTTAGCATGAGAAAGCTTCTATTAACAAATAATCAAAAAAGCAAATTAATCTGTCATATACATGGGAATTAGTAAGTATTGGTGAGCCGAAGCATTAAATTGAAGTTTCAATTTCATCAACAGTAGGTATTGCTTAAACTTCTACTTGGTTTTCTGTTTTGTGCTACTTCAAAAGTGAAAAGGGGCAGAAAGTTTTTCTGCTCAAGGGGCATATAATACAATGTGGGCATTTCAGTATGCTTTTATGTTGGGGAAATGAATTTGGGCTTGTGTAAGCTAGGTAAACTTTAAGTCCATTTATTAAGTTCTCCTTTGTAAAGATATTTTCATATCACCCTTTGGGTTATAAGCCCCTCTAGGTCTTTAGATTGCACAAGGACTCCTCTAGCATTGTTAATAATTATAAACAGTCGTAGTTTCATGAAAATTGAATTTTTTGAGAATTCAGATTAGCAAACACAAATCAATTGCTATTCAGTACAACATTCTGTTGGATATGCTGGGCAATGGTATTGCACAATGACAAAATAACCATTTTATGTTTGCAATTTCATAGATTATAAATAGTACCTCCTTATTTTGTTACCTCTGCCTGAAAAGATTTATTTTAAAAAGGACTTAATGGTATTGTTTTTTCACTGTTTAATAGCTACTCTTATGGTGTTTCCTAAATATACTGTAAGTATAGGCAAAATAGCAGAGACTAATCACTTCCTAAGATCATCGAGAGGTCCATGAGGTGAATGTTGCAGAAAGTGATTTGAATTTGGATTTGATAACAATTATTATACCAAGATAGCAGTAGCTTTCTTGGCCTGCATCATAGAAACGGTTAACCTGACAATCTGCAAAGACTCTCCACTGAAAATCATGAAAATACTGATGTTCAAATTGCATTGGTTTTTGGATGTCGCTGAACTTTTCATTTTCAAAATATCCACTAGAGGGAGTATAACATCATAAATATTTCTTTGTAGTTGCCTTGCTTCTAGTAAACTAGTAGGAAATCAAGATTCAATTGTAAATACCTGGAATTTATTTTATACTTGCTTTAATATTTTTCTTTAAATAGTATGATACATGCTGATAAGCAAAGAAAAGTTTGCTAATAAAACTTTGTCTGATATATAGGATATAACACCATTTTTATTTTTATATATGAAGAGTTCAGAGTTTAAAAGCATTGTGTTGAAATGAAAGTGAGATCAATTAGTTATGACTGTCATTGTAAAACATCTTGGTTTTTCATTGATTATGTTTCATGAAATTTCAGTAAGTCTGTTATTTTTATTTTCTATGGATAAAATTACAATATTTACCTGTCAGTTTGCCAGTTTCTGTTATAGTTTTCTCATGTTTAAGATAAACTATTTCCCTGGAGTACTGATTTCACTATAGAGTAACAATCAAATGTTTAATTCTTAAGTTTCCCCCAAATATATGTTACCTGTTTCAGGGAAATTAAAAATGAATATTTCTCTAGACTAAAAGCACTACTCTTTCTAAGATATGTGGCTTTGCACTTTACCTCTCTTATTTTTGCTAAAGTTTTCTTGTTTTCCCAGTTTCTGTAAATAATTTGAATTAAGGTCAAACTTTGACAGATGTCTCCCAAATTCTGTTTTGGGAAGAATTTTTATGGAGAAAAAATTTATGATCTATTCTGATATACTGACGTATTCTGATGTAATTAAACATTTAAAGTTCGAAAGTAAATATTTATGAAACTTGAGATACCAGCTTTTTATTGGTAAATTGCATCTCAAACTGGAAAGCACATAATCTTTTATCAAGGAAAAAGATACATAGTCTTTTCATTTTTTATGAAAATGCTTAATTCTTACAACTATTTGAAAAATATTTCTAATGATTTTGTTTTTTAGTTACCTTACTGTCAGTGTCAGTGGACAAAATATATTTTTACTAACCTCTCAGTTCACTGAAAATTGTTCCTTCTAAGTGGTATGTCAACATGGAAACAGTTATTTAGATTTTTCATTACCTCTGATAAGTGATTTGGGCCAGGGGTGACTTCTTGATCTGTTCCTTGCTTCCTTTCTGACATCTGCTTCTGCTCTGCTAACGGTGCTATCATTGGGGTCGGCGCCTCCATTACTCTATTTATAAATAAAAACCTATTTCCAATCTACTGAAAAGGCAGGTTTTTTATTGCATTTTTCTTTTATTTGTGTTTTAAAGAGTTTAGAATGAAAGTAATACACGTATGTGTTGTAAACAGCCAAAAATAGGTAAATGGTACTAAAAGGAGAAAACTAAAAGGTCAGTCTTTTTTCTCCTTTCTTAGATCTTGCTGACCCTCTGAGTAGTTTGAACCTTCCCAGATACTTTTCTGGCAGATGCAATCCTGTGTATATACATATTATTACACATTTATATTTCCTTCTTTTTTAAAAAAAAATATGGAATCATATAAAAAATATTCTTCTGTGGCATGCTTTCTACCAGCAATGTATTTTAAAGATGTTTCTATGTCAGTACTTACAGAATTACTTCATTTTTTATATTGCATAAAATCCTATATTTAAATCCTTTATTTAGATTCCATTCTCCTATTGATAGACATTTAAATAATTTCCAGCATTGTATTATATCAAATAGTGCTGCAGTGTGGGAAGGAATTTAAAAAATATCTTTGAGATCTTGTGCATTTCCTATAGTTTTATAATTAAAGTGCTATAGATGCGAAGAAATTAGCAGGATTATTATTTACTTTTTCTTCATGGCTTATTTCCACAACCCTTTTAAGATATCTGTATTTTATGTTATTCTGTGTTTCTGAAAGATACTTAGTTTTACCAGTAAAACATATTGGTTGCCAGCAATCAGATTTCAAAACAAGCAAAAAAAATGTTAATTTCTCTGAGTGTATCTTTACTAGAAAGTGAAAGAATCATTTGTCCCAACAATTCAGGTGGGAAACTCTTACATAGAGGGAAAAGAATCGCTGAGTAAATTATCACAATCACTTTGATTTTAGGTCAGGTTGATCAAATTTGAGATAAACTAGTGAATCTTTATATTTTTAGTCTTAATTAAGTGGGAAATGAGTGGTTAGGTAAAAATACCATGGTGACATGTTCTGGAGTGTTCTGTAGTAACTAAAAGCAATAAGGTATTGAATAAGTACACACAAAATAACATGAAAATGTAAGAAAACTGTTGATTAAAAGTGGTAAACTATCAACATATTTATAAATTAGTAACCTTTATTATGTAATAAATTACAATATTTTATGCTGAAATATAAACAAAAGCTGCATTTTACATAAGAACTCTTAGAACATCAAGGCTATCAAGTACTTTAATGTGGATCTGCAGGGCAAAGAGAGGTGGGATTAAGAAAGACACAAAAGACAACAGAAATTCAGACACAGGGAAAGAAAAGACATTTAGTATTGCTGTGATTTATTTGGATTCCAAAGTTTCTTTTGGTCAAAATGAGTGTTTCCCATGAATATTTTCTAAATTGACTTGTTCTTTGAATGGCTCCTTTATTTTCAAATTAACATTTATTTTTCGTTTGTTTCATATCCACGAATCTTCATGAAGCTGTTGTCTACTCTCAATGAGTAGTGCAGTGATAGAAATTAATGACTAGCTAAACCTCTGTGACTGCATGGTAGTATATAGTGGGGGTTGGTTACCTGCATTCTGTGTCCATCTGGGACACTGTTCAAGGTGGTTAATTTGTTGGAAAGATGATAAGATTTATTAAAGCTTTGTATATTACTATATTATAGAATATCTGTATTACTCTAATGGCACAAAAACTGCCCAGGTACCTCTTAGAACTCTTCTTCCAGGCTCTCAGAAGAGATGGTTCAAGAGTTGGAATCCAGGCCTGCGAGTGGGTAGAACTGTCCAAAAGGTCAGGTCCAGGACCAGAGAAAACTAAGGGCTGCAACCTGAGTGAATTATAAAAAAGCTTGAACTTACACAGCACTTCTACTTGCTGGACCTATTTGTAAATACTTCTCACAGTAACTGTTCAATCTTCAGAACAAAGCTCTGAGGTTGTAGATGTGGAAACACAGTAACAAAGAAGTAAAATAATCTGCCCACGATTATGTGTTAGGGATTGCAATGCAGCAAGACTGCTAGAGTCCATGCTCATCTCAACACTGCCTCTTTAAGGGTATGGGGACAGTGAAACCAACACGACCTGTTTTGTGTAGTAGGTTCCAAGAGGCTTACAGAAGCAGTGAGGGAAGTTGAATGCAAAAAATCTGTGTGGAAGACCTGACAGGGGGAATTAGAAAGATCATGAATGAGGACTTGGGAAAATTTACCAGAGGCGCCATTTTGTGGAGGGGAGGAAGGTGTTTGCCCTAGCTTTGTTGGATAGAAGGAGGGTCTCTGAGGGCTTTTCAGCCCATTTGTGTAATAGGAAGATTTCATTCCATTTCATCACTAGTACTGTAGTGTGGTTTTGAGAATAATAAGGTCGGCAGTGTTGAAGCAGCCAAACCAGGATTCTGGAAACGTGATATTCTTTGTTTTGGTGAGGTTGGCAGACCTCTCTCTGTCTCCTTTCTGGATGAATAAAAACCCCAAACATCATGAGCCGGATGTTTGAATGTTTTTAAACCATGTAATTTTGTAAATTGTCTGTTACTGGCCTCCTTCCTCACACTCCCGCTGCAGCTGATGTCACTATACTTTTGCATTCCGCTTCTTCATTTCTGTTGACTTTCCAGTGAAGAAATTGTGATCTGAGTTTGTTTTCTTAGTAAGGTGATGGCAAAAGCATATTTATAGCATTGAAGGATTTTTATATTGTCTCAGACATCTAGGATGAGTAGTATATTTTAAACCCTACTCTCCAGGATATCTCTCTTCTGCTGAGATAATAAAATTGATCAGATGTTTTGAGGTTAAATAAACTGTTGTAATAATCTGGCAGCTGCCTGCTGGTTGTGGTTTTCAAAAGCAATTACTCACTCTGAAGTCAACTTTGAACTCTACATTTTAATTGAAAAAGCTAATTGTAGGCTATTGCTCCTGATTTAGCATTTGATTTGGCAGATTAGGAAGCTAAAGGACATTGGGAAGGGAGGGGGAGAGGAAGAGAAAGTAAGCAGACGTGTTGCTGAGCTCAAATTCCTGTTTATATAGGAGTGTTTTCACACACCGCACATTGCATTTTAACTGGAGAAAAGTCTTGGGCATCTGTCTGAGGCTATTCTGCAAAATCCTTTTTATTTTTTTGCTCATTCACTATTTCTCAGTCTCTTCTCTCTCTTCTCTTTTCTTCTCTCTCTCTCTCTGTCTCTCTGTCTCTGTTTCTTCATTAATTTAAATGAAATTTCAGGAAAAATTTTTAAGAATATATTAAGATCATTCTTATATGTCTGATCAGGAAATTATTTCTGAAAGTCTTAGAGATACTAGTAGATAGAGACTGGTATTTACTTTCACTAAAATATACCTAAAATTTTACTTTAAATTCAGCAAGAGAGGAATTTTTGTATTTCTGGATAAAAGAATAAATCAAGGATCTATTGAACTCATTAAAATTCTAAATGATTAGAAGAAACAAACATCCAAAGATTTAAGAAGGAACAAACATCCAAAAGGAAATACAGCTACCTCCAGATTTACATGCAGGACAATTACTTGCATTATTAAAATGAATAGAAAATTGCTGTTAGACGTAGAAGTGTTAAGATTTACATTTCTGCATTCTTGTCCCCATCTAAAATCAAATAAAGTACTTTTAGGTTTATTTAGCACAGATGGTACTGTGCATTTTATAGAGATGCATCCTATAACTTAAAAAGATGCATAAATATATGTATGTAACTCCTTTGGACTTGATGCTTTAAAACCATTTGGCAAACTGTGCTAGGAATTTCCTGTGAATCTGATAAGTGTTTCTAGCTTTAATTATAACTGATATGACAGGCATGAATATATGAACACTTTAATTTTAGAAGATGTTTTAAAATGCTAGTTTATATAACACTTGAAAATCCAATTTTTTTTAGACTTTTTGTGAAATAAAGATTTGGCTCATCACAGTTCTGTTGATGTTTTCATTGACCTTGTAAATATAATTTAATCTCTACGCATCAGCTTTCTGATCTGTAAGAATAAGATAAATATTCTTCCTACACACTATGCTCAGGGCTCCTCTATTGAAACAATCAACAGTGTTATAATTTAAATTTGCTATATTGCTTCAGAATCCATTGTCTTTTTTATCAACAACAAAGAGGGAATAATATTACTTGGCATTTCAGCACCAAAATTCAAGCTATTTTAATGTTAAAACAAAAACATAGGTGTTAATATTATGAGGATTGTTCTGAAATATGGCTATTGCTAGAAATAGCTGCCTGCGCCAAGATATCCAACACTTTTGTGACCCCACTGTTCAGGGAGGTCTTCTAATTAAAATGACTCCAACAAGGAGAAGAGAACTTATGGTTATGAAGACTTCAATTAAATTTAGTTTTTTAAAAATATTTTAAAGCAAAATGATGTAATATTTACTGATAGGACTTTACTTTTGGCAAAATATGTCACTTTAGAAAGTAGGGAAAGATAAATGTCTTCTGTGAAAGATGAGAAACTTTCCTATGAAAGAAAAGTTGGAGAAAAATGTAATCTTTCAAGATATCATCATTGGAGTCAGATTTAGAGATAATAAATTAATACTTGAGCCATGGGGAAGGTTCAAATGTGAAGAAGAAAATTATTTATATAATGCGTTTAAAAAGTTCTATGGAATTATTGTGGTAAATGTGGTTTGATAGCCTTAGAATATAAGGGAGATATTTTTGAACTGACAATTCTAGATTCTGGATTTCAGAAATAGAACAAAATCAAAAAGCCCTCTAGCTTGATGGTGTATTAGACATTTCAAAGTGCTGACTCTGGAAACACAAGCTGAGGTTATAATTCAGCTATGCTGTTTACTTTTGACTTTAAGTGTGTTATAAAATCCTAGTAGATCTCAGTTTCCTCATCTTTAAAATTAAGGGAAAATAAAAGTGCTTACCTTACTGGATTATTTTTAATATTAAATGAGTTAATATTTGGTAATAGAAGATGATATTGCCCAATATGGGCTAGCTGCTATTATTCCATCACACAACTTCTGTTTTGTAAATAATAAATGAGTTTCCTCAAAATTATTGCAAGAGAATTGTAGAAATCAAAATACAAAGTCCCATTTGACATGAAAAATAAAACAGATTTTCAGAAAAGTTAATAACAATTATGTACGTCCTATTTATTGCTTGCCCATATTTGTCATTTTACTCTTCTTTTAGCATTTTATAATTTTCAAGGTAATATATTAAGGTAGCATTGATTTATAACACTGTACATGATTTAGAAATACAGGATCCCACCTCTTCAGGTGTACGTTACCACACCATTCACTACTATGGTAAGTGTGTTTTGTTTTGTTTTTGTTTTACTTGTCAATGCTTCTAGAAAAAGAAAAGCAGTAACCGAGAAGAAACTATAGTTTTACAAATTCTTGCACCCCATTAACTGACATATATCATGATCAAATCATTAGAACCAAAAAATCAAGCAAAAATAACTTCATGACTTGAGATCATTTCCCATATTCTACAAATATATTTTATGATGGACTAAATGCATGAAAAAAGTGTCCCTTTTCAAGAAAGGTGAAAGGAAAGATCAGAATTACACTGTTGCTATAAATTAAAATTTCATAACTACCAATGTCTATTGGGGATTTATTGTAGTTAAATCCCATACTCTAAATTTCTAAAGCAGTACATTGCTACAGGGGATGAAATAGGCTATTATTTTCTATTGCTGGGTATATAGACATTTCAATATCTCGCCTCCAATATTACCTGAGTTTCTCCCCTCTCAAAAAAGACTGATGTGTATGTGTGTGTGTGTGTGTGTGTGTGTGTCTGTGTCTGTCTCTGTCTGTCTCCCTTGAGACACTTCACAGAATGGTGTACAAGTCACTAGCTACTACCTGCAGTGGGATCAGGTTCACTGGGAGTGCTAGCCAAGCAGAGGCAAGACTCAGCGTCTCCAGTTACTTGGTCCATCTGCTCTCAGCTCTGGTGGAGGTTGATTATGAAGACTGCATTTTACTTTGCAGACATACACTTGAGTCTTATTGAGATAATTTGCTGTAAAGAAACTCTGGCTACTGCTCAGGTGAAATAACTTTCTTTCCATACGGTTTCACTTTATTGGAGGTGAGATCCAAAAACTGCTTTTTAATGGGAGAAGAAGGATTTCTCCATGATGACTTGCTAGCATTTCTTTGTTTAATCTATCTTCTTTCATTTCAAGTTGATTGAGGGACATCACATAGGATTCTTGTTTCTCTCCGCATGCTTCTTGTCAACTATCTTTCCTCTCACAGTCTGACTACACAGGGACATTTACAGCCTTCCAATGGAGTCTGCCAGACCTAGGTGTTATGCGCCATACCTCCAGGGATCATTACCATATGGTATTTTAGGAGAGGACACAGTTCATTTCAATGCAATTCAAATGAGCAGATTTCTTTTCTTTATTACACCATTGCATTTGGAGGCAATCCACCAGAGGCAGAATCTAACTCTCAAAGGAATGCTCTGCCCATTCTGTCCATTTAACAGGACATTTGGCTCAAAAATCTAGTTGGTTGATCACACATGTGCAACAGATGTGTGAGCATGCGTAGCAAAATAAAAAATAAAAAATCCCAGCAGTACACTGTAGGAAATGTAGCAGAACTACTGGAAAACAGGACACAAAGAAGTCTGGTACTAAAACTTTGATTTTTGTTGTTGGAAGGGCAATGTTTCTTATTAATCTTTGCCTCCTTTCTTGGGAAGAAAAGGTGTAAGTTTCCATGATAATTTTGCAATGATTATTCAAGTAACACTAGTGAGGAAACTTTGTTCATTTTCACAGACTTTATATGTAAAGGTATAATTCTAAATATTTTGACCAGACATTTTTGGGCCCTGCCTCTCAGGAACTCAGTGTTGGCACACTTCCACTGAAAAAACCACCCATTTACAAGAGAGGATATCAGAAATATACATCCTTTCATCCATGCCCCACAGGCTTACACGGAAAGAGAGAGCACCAGCTGTTTTTCTCATGGTGAATAAGGGTTACTTGGGGAAATCTCTCTTCCTGTTTTTATATGGACAACTAAATTGTTGCATAGCCAGTTAATTTTGGTTAGGTCAACAGCACAAGGTTAATTATTGGAACCTTCCTCTTTTGCCCATGTGAGAGTAAAAGATTAATAGGAACCAAAAGAAGAAAATGAAATATAATGTCTTAGTCTACAAGTGCTGGTTATTTGAGCAGTATTTATTTTGCTTTTGTTATATTTGAAAAGATTTATACTTACTCATCTTTGTTTTCTAGGAAACAGTGGAAGTTTGAAAACCTAAGTGATATGAAATAGTTTGAAAACCTGAGTGATAAATTAATCAGGTTCAGAAAAGGTTTATAATATGTCAAAATATTTAAAGAAAAGGTATCACCTTCGTTTTCTAGTGGTAACAGTTTTTTTTTTTTTTTTTTAAATTAGGACAATGACTGACCTATGAGGTAACTTTGAAATTATGTTTTCCACCACTCTGTTCACTTCAATTTGACTTGGAAAAATTTATATCTTTTTAAAGCTGCATTGAGGTGCAACATATTCTTTCTAACCTTGAATTTGATTAACACATCAAAAGATGCATGGACTGATTTTCTGCAATGTACTATGTTTTGATTCAGCTGCATGTTATTATATAACCTCAGAATAAAGCAACGATATCACTGTTGATATATTCTCCTTCCCTGATTTGAATTTGGTTAGCACTACATATGGAAGCAGAAACCCACCCCATATTATTACAAGGATGGTTTTTCATTCATATCCTTGTTACTCTTAATAAATGTCCCAAAGAAAAATATTCTGCAGCAACCACTCATAAAGAAGCATAAAATGGCAAAACCACAGCATAGAAGGAAACCTATGTGAAAACACTGGTTGTATCTTCCTGGATACAGAAAACAAATAGAGCTTTTGAAAGAGCTTGCCAATATATGCCTGCCAAATAAAATATTGTTTTATGAAGTCAGGAAAAAACTAATTTTAAAGGTTATTGTAGGTTATTTGTGGTCACTTCTGGTGTGCATACAATGTGATGTCATCCTGAACTCTTCTCTATTTATATTTCAGTCTTAGAGGTCTTTTGTCTAAGACTCAATCACAGCTACTAGAGACATCTAAAATACCCTTATTATTCAATGCTCATAAAAATCTACATTGAAAAAGGTTAGAATAAATGGAAAAATATCCCAGCCAAATCTAGGCAAGAAATCATTCAGGCAGATCCATCTTCTGAAATCATACCTACACTGTAGACATCTCAGGACACCTTTGCTGGAGATCTCAAATGGCTGGAAAGTAGCCAAGTGTCCTAATGGTTCTGCTGGAAAATTATTACCCTTTGAGTGGGGGTAGATGGAATTTTTGCCAGAGGAAAGGAAGCAACAAGTTCCTTGGACAGTCTAATTTCTTTCTCCTCCTGCTTATACTTCCCAGAGATTATTCACTTGCTTATATGGTCTCTCACAGCAAATCCTCTTATTCCTTCGGTTGATTTCCTTTTTCTTCACAGGAACTTTTTTACTTGGAAAAAAGCACACCCTTTTGTTGAGATAGCCCTCAGTGAATGAGGAAATGTCACACAAACACTATGAAGACACATCAGAAGTTTGGTGAATGTAAGCAATTGTGAGATGTAAGCAACTGGAAATGGGTGAAATTCTGAAATGTATTAAGAAAATAAAATATTTCAGTATTGGGAAGAGCATTACCAAGCTGATTATAATTTGCATCACCTTTAAATTCATTTACTCATGCAAAATTTTTTTGATCATCATAATGTAACAAACATATTAGAGAATGAGAGAAATAATTAAGCCATAGATTATACCAGAAGATATTAGTGCTATGGAGAAAATGAGACAGGGAAAAGGGTTATGAAGTGTTGAGAAGAGGAGGTGTAATGTTAAATTTTGTCATCTGGTAACACCTACAAAGAAAGTCACATTTGAGAAGGGCATAAAGTAGAGGGAGCAAACCATAGTGCTGTGTTGAGGAGAGCAAGACAGGCAGAGGGACAGTGAATGAACAGCACCAGGTCAAAAGGACTGATGATGTGTTGTGGGATCAGCGGGGAGACCAGTGTTGGTGTTATTCTTGTGAGTATATTAACTTCATTTATAAAAGGGCACCCCTGCCCTCAATACATGCAAACATCTTAAAGTGCCTGAGAGATATTTTAGCAGGTACGTATTTCTTTTTTTTTTTTTTTTTTTTTTTTTTTTATAGAGGCATGCTTTATTTATTTGTTTGCTGGTTTGTTTTGTTTTGTTTTGTTTATACCATAATTTTATCACGGAATGGGAAGAAGTGCCATTCACAGTTCAGGTTTAAGTAAACTACACTTAGAAAATCTACTCTTTGCATGAGGATGGAAAATAACAGCAAATCCCAAGAAAGGAAAGATAAGATTTATTTGTGCTTATTCCACCATTACAGTGATTATGTTGTGCTAATATTTTATGGTATTTTCAAATTTCATCATAAGATTGGCTATGATTTCTTATGGATCCTTTCTTTTTGGGAAACGTAGTCTGTAAAGTCATTTTCTCAGTTCTCTTTGTGTAGCTTTGAAGATGATATGAAACACAAGATAAGTTCAGTTCTAATAAAGGAAAGCTTTTGAAGACATATAGTAAAGACAGGATTTAAAAATATGTGGTGAGTTAGTAAAGAAGATAAAAGGAAATCAAAACTGGGATGGTAATCATTCCTTTTGAACAATTCTCTAGTGTATACACTGTATACTTGTTTGCCAACATGGGATAATTTTCAGAGGTGTGTCTTGGAAATTCTGTGTTCCTCGATTGGTAAGTATTGGGAGTAAGTAGTCTTAGAAATTGTAAAGAAGACCGAATGACATCCAGCAGCAGGATACAAGATTAAAACTTTCCTCTTTTTCACTTTTAATTGTAGGAGGTGGAGAATACATTTAGCCCCTCGATGAGATTATTTATTCACTTTGGCAATGTCCATCTGAAAGCATAGGTAGCATACTAGCCAATGAGGTACCAGCCACCTCATAGGAGGTGGGCTTGTAACTTGTTAGTGTTGTTCCAATGTGGAGAGAGGAGTAAAGGGTGTTTTGTCCTTCAGGATTTTCTTCAGTTGTGAAATTTGGGAGGACAACAGAAAAATAAAGTGAATTTTGTGGAAGATTAACTAGTAACAGAAGATTAACTTTGTGGAAGATTAACTGACCCAGAGGTGTACTGATCCTTGTAAGGTCTATAGTGTGAACCTCAGACCCAGAACATCGTTTTCTCTCTTTGATGTATTCCAGTTGAGGGACAATGCAGTTCAGAGGACTGAGCAACCTTCTGTGCAGCTCTAGGGATCTCTAAATTGCAGTTAAGCTTTGGCTATAAATTAGATTGAATGATTCCCAGGGTCTCTCAGTTGCCTCTTTCTGTTCCTCTTCGTGATTGTCACCAACAACTCAGCACACTTGTAGTGACGATTATAAAACACTTTATAAGTTACTGAAAAAAGTTCCTGTGATTGACCTCTGAAGTTTATTTGGGTTCTCTGCATGCAGAGGAAGATCGATATCATTATACCTCACAGTATGGATTGGTATATCTTCACACAGAAGTAAAAATAGTATCAAATGGAGGATGTAAGATAAGACTTAGGCATCAAATAATTACACAGATCATAAAAGTTCTGTGTAATAATCATCTCATTTTAGTTTGTGTTAGTTATTTACCCATTGACTTAGATAAGAGGTTCATTTTAGTAGGAAAAAGATCACTACTGTAGTGGCCCTCATATTGTAAAAAAGCAGGTCTCTGACTCACATTTTCCATCAATAGTTCTATTACAAAGAGGCAGCTACTTACAATTTTTAATTTTGTGTTCTGCTACTTGCCTTTTTTTTTTTTTTCTAAAGATTTATTTATTTATTTATACAAGCCCTGGGTACAGTCAGAAGCGCAGGAGGGTGAGAGGATTCATCAGAGCCAGAGCAGGGAACAGAACAGGCAGACTGATGAAATACACTGCTGAGGGGAACAGTGACCATGGCAGGAGAGGTCTGAGCGCCATGTGGGACCCTTGCTGGCAGCCGGGGAATGAACTGGAGCTGCAGATGCTGCGGGCAGCTTCACGGCCCAGTGCTCAACCCCTGCGCCGGGGGAAGCCCTCTGCTACTTTCTTTTAATCTGAATTAAGACATTTATTTCCCTAAACTTACCTTTTTTAAAAGAGCAATTTAGATTCACACCAAAATTGAGGGGATGTTACACAGATTTTCAATATACCCCTGCCCCTACCTTTGCATGAATAGCCTGCTCCATTAATTAACATTCTCTACCAGAGTAGTATATTTGTTTACAGTTGATGAACTACTTTAACATAACATCTGTAATTTACATTACAGTTCAGTCTTGGTGTTGTACATTTTATCGTTCTGGATCAATGTTATAAAGATGCTCCATCTATTCAGATATACTCCCCAAACCCATGGTAACCACTGACCATTTAATGTCTTTATAATTTTATCTTTTCCTGAATGTCATAAATGGAATCCTACCAAATATAGCCTTTTCAGATTGACTTCTTTTACTTAGTATTATGCATTTAAGGTTTCCCCAAGGCTTTTCATCTCTTAAAAACTAATTTCCTTTTAGTGCTAGTTAATATTCCATTGCCTGGATGTAGAATACAAAGGTTGATTATGGAGTCACCTACTGGAGGACATTTTGTTTGCTCCGTAGTTTGCTAGTTATGAAGAAGCTGTTATATACATGTATGTGCAGGCTTTTATATGGATATAAGTTCTCAACTCCTTGGGTAAATTACCAAGGAGGTTGGTTGCTGGATATGTGATAAAAATATGTTTAGTTTTATAAGAAAATGCCTTCTCCAAAGAGGCTGTACTACTTTTGCACTTCTACCGACAATGTCTGAGAGTTCCTATCATTCCATATCCTCAGCAACATTTGTTGTCAGTGTCCCAGATTTGGCCGCTCTGATAGATATGTAGTGGTATCTTATTGCTTAAATTTGCATTTTCCTGTTAGCAAATATCCTGATATGTTCATTTGCTTATTTGTCAATAAATATATCATTTTTTTTTTGTTAGCTGTCTCCTAATGTCTTTGCCTCTTAAAAAAAAATCCAGTTATTTGTTTTTCTGTTGTAGATTTTTAAGAGTTCTTTGTATATTTTGGCTGTCTTATGTCAGATATGTTTTTCCAAGCATTTTCTCCCAGTCTGTGGCTTATCTTCTCATTCTCTTGGTGTTATCTTGCATATAGCTGTAGTTTTTAATTTAATGTTTTAAAGATTTTTTTTTATTTATACATACAAGTTCCTTCTCAGGAGAGACAGAGTGGGGAGCAGAACAGACAGATTGACTGAAATACACTGCTGAGGGGAACAGTGGGTGAGACAGGTGAGGTCTGCTGTGCTATGTGGGTCAGCTCCATGGCTGGGGATCAAACTCATGCTTCAGAGGCTGCTGAAAGCTTGATAGTGCTGAGACTTAACCTTTGCATCACCAGAGAGGCCCAGTTTTTAATTTTAATAAAGCCTAGCATATCAGTTCTTTCTTTCATGTATCAGTCTCTGGTACTTTATCTGACAAGTCATCACCAACCCATGATCACCTAGGTTTTCTAGGTTTTCTTCTAGGAGTTTTATTTATTTATTTTTAAAAAGATTATTTATTTATACAAGCACTTGGTACAGTCAGAAGCGCGGGAGGGTGAGAGAATTCACCAGAGCCAGAGCGGGGAACAGAACAGGCAGACCGACGAAATACACTGCTGAGGGGAGCAGTGGCCGAGACATGAGAGGTCTGCCTCGCTGGCAGCCGGGTATCGAACCAGTGCTGCAGAGGCTGTGGGCAGCTTTGCAGCCCAGCACTCAACCACTGCGCCACCATGGGAGGCCCTATTCTAGGAGTTTTATAGTTTTACGTATTACAGTTAAGTGTGTGATACATTTTTAATTGATTTTTGTGAAAAGTGTTAAGGTCTAGGTTTAGATTCACTTTTTTTTTTACATGTAGATTTCTAGTTGTTCCAGTACCATTTGTTTGAAGAAAATTTTCTCCTAGTACTGCATTTACTTCTTTGTCAATGACTATTACTGGCATTTATGTGGGACTTGAGTTATCTAGTCTTATCTATTGATATATTTGTCTATTTTTTCATCAGTATCATGTGGCCTTGGATATTGTAGCTTTTTATTTAATCTTGAGTAGTGTCAGTCCTCCAACTTTGTTCTTTGTGTTCAATATTGTGTTTGCTATTCAATAAAGTTTTACCTCTCCATTTAAATTTTAGAATCAGTTTGTTAATCTTCACAAGATATCTAGTGGGATTTTGGCTGGGATTACATTGAGTCTATAGATTAAAATGGCAATTATTGACATTTGGCAATATTGAAGAATATTGAATATCTATTTAGTTTTTCTTTTATTTCATTCACCAAAGTTTCATGATTTTCATTGTATAGATTTTAATCTATTTTTAATCCCTAGCATTTTATTTGGGGGATGCTAATGTAAATGGTATTGTGTTTTAAATTTCTGAGTACAATTGGTCATGGCTAGTGTGTATGAAGTTGACTCTTGCATATAAGCCTTGTGTCCTGTCACCTTGCTATAATGGCTTTCTAGTTCTAGGAGATTTTTGTTAGTTTTTAAAAATTTTCTGTATAGAATTCAATATTCTCAGTAAACATAGCAGTTGTTTCTTCCATCCCAATATCTATAGCTTTTATTTCCTTTTTCTTTTTTTTTTAAAGATTTATTTATTTATTTATTTATACAAGCACTGGGTAGAGTCAGAAGCTCGGGAGGGTGAGAGAATTCACTAGAGCCAGAGCGGGGAGCAGAGCAGGCAGAAGGAACGAAGTACACTGCTGATGGGAGCAGTGGGAGGCAGGAGAGGTCTGTGCGCCATGTGGGACCCTTGGCTGGGGAGCAGCCGGGGATCCAACCCATGCTGCAGAGGCTGTGGGCAGCTTCGCAACCCAGAGCTCAACTGCTGCGCCACTGGGGAGGCCCTATTTCCTTTTTCTTATATATTAGCTAGAACTTCCAGTATAATGTTGAAAGGTAATAGTGAGAAGTTATCTAATCTTTTTTTCCCCATATAAAATGGCCTTTATCAAGGCAGAAGAGAGTAATGAGATTACAAAAGAATATGAAAACGCTTTTTGATGTATTAGTTGTAGATTTGATAGCCATGATTCTCAAGCTCTAATGATAATGGCAAATTGAGAGATATCATTCTGGAACCTAATCTTAGTGGAAAAGATCATATCATACCTAATGTTTCTCACTAGCAGATATGATGTTATCTGTAAATTTTTTTAGATATTTATCAAGTTGAGATTTTCCCTTCTGTATTCCTAATTTACTGTGAATTTTTATCATGAATGTGTGTTGGATTTTGTAAAATATTTCCATCCCCACAGCTATTGATGTGATCAGCTTATTTTTCTTTTTTTAGTCTTTTTATTTGATGGATTATTGTATAATGTTGATTTTCAAATGTTGAAGTAGTCAAGTGTGCCTGTGATTAAAATAGCTTATTTCAGGATGAAAGTAGTCTTGTATACCTGGTTTTGGTTATAATTTTTTTTTATGCATCGTTGGAGTTGATTTGCTAAAGTTTATTGATGATTTTTACATTGGTCTGTAGTTTTCTTAAAATGACTTTACAGGGTTTTGGAACTAGGATAGTACTGTTCTCATAGAATGTATTAGGAAGTATTTCCTCTGTTCCTATCTTCTGAAAGATATAGTAGAGAACTGATCAAATTTATTCTTTAAGTGCTTGGAGGAATTCACCACTGAACCCATCTGGGTCACGTGCTTTCTGTTTTGGAGGTTATTAATTATTATTTCCATATCTTTAATAGATTTAGGCCTAATAAGGCATTTCTTCTTGTATGAATTTTGGCACATTGAGTTTTTTTTAAGAATTTGGTACATTTCACCTAGGTTTTCAAATTTGGGAGCATGAGGTTGTCCAGAGTACTCTTTTAATAACCATTTAATGTTTGTGGAATCTATAGTGATGTCCCTACATCACTACATCACTACTATTAGCAATAACACTAAGTTATGATCTCTAATAACATTGTTATGATCTCTCTCTTATTCTTAGTCTCTCTAAAGCTTATCAAATTTGTTGATCTTTTTCAAAAACCAACTTTTGGTTTCATTAATTTTCTCTACAGATTTCCTATTTTCAATTTCATTTTTTCAGCTTTATTATTCTATTTGCTTTGAATTTAATTTGTTGGGTTTTTTTTTTTGTATTTTCCTAAGTCAGAAATTTAAATAGTTGGTTTTGTTTTGTTAAATTTTCTATATACATTCAATGATATAAATTTTCCTCCAAGGACTACATTCACTGCTTCCCACATTTTTGGGAAGTTGAGTTTTTTTTTTTTTTCTGATTTCTCTTGAGTTGTCTTTTTTGACATATGTGTTATTTAGATGTGTGTTGTTTAATCTCTACCTATTTGGGGCTTTTCCAGTTATGTTTCTGTTATTGATTTCTAGCTTAATTTCATTGTGATCTATGAATAGACATTGTGTGAATTATATTCTTTTTAATTTTTTAAGGTATTCCTTATGACCCAGAATGTTGTCTATCTTGGTGAATGTTTCATTTGAATTTGAGAAGAAAGTGTATTTCTGTTGTTGGATAGAGAAATTCAGTTATACCCAGTTAATTGGTAGTAGTGTTTTGTACAGAAAATCATTACTAATTTTCTGTTCACTGGATCCATCCATTTCTGATACAGGGATTTTGAAGTCTCTAACAATGATCATGGCTTCATCAGTTTTTATTTCTCTTTTCCCTATTCAGAGGCAAAAGTTAGTTTTATGCCATGTTATCTTTCATATGTTTATTCTTTCTGCTATATATCTGTATGTTTATTTTAAATAAATCTCTAGAAACATAAACTGGGCTCATAATTCTTGATTTGTGATACCTGGATATCATTAGTCTATGTGTTAATGTACTTTGTTGTTTATATGATATTAAGTCCTCACAACAATAATCAAGTTGTAAAAAACTAATTGATTTTTAGTTTTATAAATAGGATACTATACTGTGTGAATCTTTAAGACTACCTGTTTTTTCTAAATATGATGCTCCTAAATTCATTTTATGTTGGCACATGTGGCTTTGGTTAGCTTATTTTTACAATGTAATTCTCCCTTATGTTAATATACTGTAATTTGTCATCTTGATGATAATACATTTAATCATTTCATTATTTCATAATAGAAATAGTGCCAAAAGGACTATTGTTGTACATGTTTCATGGTCCATTCATTTAAGAGTTAATTTAAATATGCCCTTATGATGATGAAACTGCTACACAATAGGGTATTTGATTATTCGATTCAAAAGATAATGCAAAATTGTTTTACATTGTGGTGTAACTAAAATATATTTCCATCAGTAATGTACAAAATATTGTATCGAGCTGCATTTTCTCCAACATTTGCTATTAAATATCTCCTTTTGTCATTTAACCCATTACATGAATCACATGGAAGGTTTCAATTGACTACATTTTCCTGTTCAAAAAAGTATTTTTTATTTGAAGTATAATTGTATCAAGTCATCACTTAGATGCATAAGAGCATGCATAAGAGCATAAAATGTTAAGTTTGGTAATGTGCATATAGTGATATAATCACTACCACATGAAGATAGAGATCATTTCAGTCATTCCAAAGTGTTCCCTCATAGTGTTTGTCATCAATTCCATGGTTCAGCCCCAGGGAAACCACAATTTGTTTCTGTCAGTATAGATTTCTTTATCTTTTAAAAATTTTCATGTAATTATAATTATAAAGTATGTATCTTTTCTATCTTCTTCTTTAACTTAGCATAATGCTTTTGGGATTCAACCACACCTTTGTGTCTATGAGTAGCTTGTTCTACTTTGTCTCTGTGTAGCATTCTGTTATGCAGGTAAAGCAAAATTTGTCATATATTTAATTGTTAGTGGACTTTGGGTTATTTCTCATTTTCAGCTACCATAAGAAAAGCTGTTATCTTCATTTGTTTACAAATCATTTTGGTGGAGGCATATTCCTTCATTTTTCTTGGGTAAATACCAAGGAGTAGAATTGCTGGGTGTTTTTATGTTTAATTTTATCAGTTCCAAAATGTTTTCCAAATTTGTTGTATCATTTTACATTCCTGCTGACAATGTGTGAGTCCTGGATGCTCCACATTCTCACTAAGACTTCATATGGGGAGGTTCTTTGCTTTTTAATACACCCAGCCACTCTGTACATTCTGATTGGTGAGTTCTGCCATTTTGTCTTTAGTTTTCTGGTTCAGTGAATCTGTTTCCTTTTACAAATTTTTTTAAAACTTCTGATTTAGAGTTGAAATACTTTCTCTTTCCATTAGTTGGTGCTGTGGCTTTATTTGATTTGTTTGTCATCTCCTGGCTGCTGTGTGTACTAAAGTGTGTACTTAAAGTTGCTGTCAGCAGTGTGGGGGAGGGACATGGAATATTCCAGCTGCTATCTGCTGTTGGGAATATACTGATTGGGGGGCAGTTTCACATTTGTGGTACCATTACTACCATTCCTCTCTGGGTACCCCGCTGTCATTGCACTTCATGAGGTCGTACCAGTCCAGAGTGGTAGGGGATAGGGGGATGTAATATAGAGACTGTGGTTTTCCTTACCAGGGCCCTGGCCTGTGTAGAGCACCCAAACTTCTCCATGTGTGCTTTACCTGGATCAAGGGTGTGTTTTCCCTCTGTATCTGCTGTCTCCTCTTCAGGTCCTCTAGATGGACCTGCAGCACTGCCTCTGTATCCCCCAGCCCAAACCACCCCAGGTATTTCTCTTCACCCACCTCCTATTCAGTGAAGGGACTGTTCTATGTCTCTTCTAGTGCGGTCTTTGTTGGTCTCTGAGATGTAAGGGGTTCTTCATTCTCGCCCTGGGCCTTGGGACTCTTTCAATGTATTGTCTCTCAGTTAGTTTTAGATGTTCCTCTTAGAAATGAAGAAAGGAGCCTCCTCTATCTTCATCTTGGTGATATAGTCACTATAAAAAAGTGTGCTTATCAGTCCTTTTCAGCTTCTTTAAGGATGGCAGCCTGCATTTATTTTCACCAGACTTCACCTTTAAGACTTCTCAGTTTCTAAAACTCATTGAGAATCTACTTGTATTTCTAAATTTTTAATGGTTATTTTTTTTTTTTTCTCTACCGGCACCAAGTTTCAAGTTAGGCAGTTTTGTTTATTTTGTTTTGATTGTTTTACCATTAACTAAAAATGTGTAGGTGGTGGTGGGAGGACAATGATTGGAATTATGGTACGAAAGTAGGAAATCAGAGAGGACAGAGACCACCTATATACTAACCAAGATTATGGTACCATATTCTCTCCTGTTTAATGCAGGAAAATAATTTATAAGCTTTCCATAAAAACTTGACTCTAGGATTTATTTCATATTTCCATGACTTCTGAAACTTTGAAAGCTAGAGCTGAAGATGACTGGAGTTTGGCAAATAACATCCTCTAGAAGCAGTTTTTTTGGCTTAATTTCTCTCACACTATCTTTCAGTACAATTAATCCTTACCATTTTATGACATAACCACAAATAAACCTGATGGTATATACATTTTATAAATGATTTTAGTTATTTTCAGGGAAGTTTGATTATAGTAGCTAAGCTGCTCATTCTCTTTCCATTTTATTCACTGTCTTAATAGACTCTATTTTTTGTTGTTATTACTGTTGCTTTAAGTGGGTTGCCACAGGAAGGGAAGCAAATATGTGTGCTTAGTCAAATTTCTTAAGCTGCAAATTATAAAATGTCAAATTTAATTACTGTGAAAATGTTAATTTTCAAAATAGAAGACAAGAAATTTTAAAAATAGATTGGAATATTCTTTATTTGTCCTTATTTTGAAACTAGTTTTAAAACTGTTAATGAAAAAGGGTTTTTCATCAAACTGAATATGTGAAAGTTTGAGCACTACAGTTAGCATGATATTACTGTACTTGGATGTTTCTATACAACCATATACTTAATTTGTTCTTTCGATAAATTCAACAACTTTTAAGCATATACTATATGCCATATGTTAGATAAAAATAGTCACAGAAAGTATATTATTTAATTCAAGAATTAAAATATTTTCCTTCAAAATGTATTTAAAGACAAGAATATTCTATTTTTGAAGATTATGCATGTTTTAAATATTATTTGAGGCTAGTTATATAAATGTACATTTTTATACAACATGTCAAAATGTCTGGATATAATATGAAACTTTTTATTGTGTTATTCTTTCAAAAGCACTGGTATGGCAGAGATTTCTGGCCTCAGATCAGAACACATATATTAACATTTCATGAAGAAAGGGGAATTTGGTTCATATTTATGATATGCCAAATAGTAAAATAAATATAGACTAGATAAGAATATTTCTCTGTGGCCTGGCCCATAGAGACACATTCCCTGGCCAACTGACAACTACTATCTTGGGAATTGTGAACATCAAAAAAAAAGTTTTGTTTTCTTTATTTATTTTTTTTTTTTGGTCGTGCTGCTATAGAATGGTCTTGGCTAGAGATGTGACTATATCAACTGTCAGAATTGGAGCCTGTTAGTAGATAAGAATAGATGGAGAAATTAAAAATTTCATTTTGAAAAATGGAAGGTATTTACTTTGTATTTTTGTTTCTTTTTTTTGGTCCTTTCAGTGTTCCTATTTTGGAAGATGAAACAAACAATGGTAAAACAAATTAAATAAAAACACACAGTTTTACAGATATATAGAGTGAACTCCTTGTTATCACTGTCCACAGCAAAAATTAAATTGTTGGCAGCCCTTGAAACCCCCTTAATCTCCCTTTCTTATTGTAATACCTTCTCCATGGGAGGTAAATACTGTTCTCATTTTTATTGTGATCATATTCTTGATTTTCTTTGTAATTTTAAATTTTAGAGCTGTATAACTTGAAACCATCTATTTAGTTTTCCCAGTTTTGAAATTCATATAAATGGAACATAGTATATGTATTCTTTTGTCTTTTCAATTCAACATTACTGTAAGATTCACTCAGTTTATGTTTACTTTTTATTTTATCAATTTTCAAACCTAAGAGAAGTTGAGATGACTTTCTAATTATGTTCCAAAATTGCATAGTTGTATAGGTATCACCTAACAGTTGTGATTTGGCCATGTTTTTTCCTTTTTACCTTCCCTTAGAGTGTTCTATTTAAAAAAAAATATTTTTTTGAGATAATGGATTGCAACACTGTACATGGTACCACATCACATCCTCCACCAAAGAACCAATAGTCCTGCATAATACTCCATGGGCCCAGGACACCCTTTGATACCCAAACCCCATGCTACTCTTTGGTAGCCTCATTCGTATAGTCAGATTTATAGGGTTTGTTTTGGTTTTTTTGTTCTTCATCCATTATTTGTTTTTCTCCTTAATATTTACTTAACTTATCATAATCTCTTCAAGGTCCATCCATCCACAAATGGTAAAGTCTCATCTTTTATTTATAGCTGAGTAGTATTCCATTCTGTATATATACCACATATTCATTATCCACTCATCTGTCATTGGGTACTTATGTTGTTTATATTACTTGGTTATTGTAAATAGTGCTGCTTTGAACATAGCAGTGCATTTATTCCTTTAAATAAGTATTTATATGCTTGAGATAGATACATAGAAGTGGAATTGTTGCATCATGTAGTGGAGCAACTCTTAGTATTTTGTAGCTATACTTTTTTCATAGGATCTAGTCTCTACATATACACAACAGTATACAGCATCCTTTTCCTCCATGCCATCACAAAGCTTGTTTCTGGTCTTTTCCATATGGGGAGAGATGGGGAGAGGTGTGAGTTGGTATCTCATTGTGGTTTGGATTTGCATTTCCCTGTGGATAAGTGATGATGAACATTTTTTCATGTATCTGTTGGCCATATGAATGTCTTCTTTGGAAAAGTGCTTATTTAGCTCTTTGCCCCTCCTTTTTTTTTTTTTTTTTTTTTGATTAGGCTATTTTATTTGAGTTGTAAGAATTATTTGTAGATCTTGGGTAATAGCCCCATGTTGGATGTATGATGCACAAATAAATTTTCTACTTTCATAGAGTGTCTGATAGTCTCTTTTGCTGTGCAAAAGATTGTTTTGAGGGAGGGGGAGGTGGCATTTTTTTACAAGATTTATTTATTTATTTATTTATTTATACAATCACTGGGTATAGTCAGAAGCATGGGAGGGTGAGAGAATTCACCAGAGCCAGAGTGGGGAACAAAACAGGCAGACGATGAAGCACACTGCTGAGGGGAGCAGCAGGCATGGCAGGAGAGGTCTGTCGCGCCATGTGCGACCCTCGCCAGCAGCTGGGGATCGAACCGGCGTTGCAAAGGCTGTGGGCAGCTTCACAACCCAGCGCTCAACCGCTGCACCACCAGGGAGGCCCTTTTTTTCTTTTTTTTAATTGAGGTAGTATTGTTCTACAACATTGTTTGTGATTTAGGCACATAAGATCTTCCCGTGGTATGATGTTAGCATATCACACCCACTACCAGAACACTCATAGTCTTCCGCCAGCAATTCCATTCCTAGGTATCAGCATGGAAATAGAAAAAAACACTAATTTGAAGGGAAATACACACTTCTTTGTTCATTGCAGCACTATTTACAATAGCCAATCTATGGAAACAACCTAAGTGCCCCATAGCAGAACAGGAAAATGTGGTGTATACATACACACACTCACATACACACACACACACAAGAAAACTTTATTAAAAATATAAACTCCTTGGCATGGTAGAGCTCTCTTGCCATGCCCGCTGCTCCCCTCAGCAGTGTATTTCATCAGTCTGCCTGTTCTATTCCCCACTCTGGCTCTGGTAAATTCTCCCACTCTCCCGCGCTTCTGACTGTACCCAGTGCTTGTATAAATAAATTAATAAATCTTAAAAAAAATAAACTTGCCATTTTTGACAACATGGATGCAACTGAAGAGAATTATGCTGAGTGGAATAAGTCAGGAAGAGATAGACAAATACTTGATGGTGTCACTTATATATGGAATATAGAGAAACAAAATAATCCAAAGGATCAGAAGTAGGGAAGAGAACAAATTGAGGAGGGAACACAATGGACTGTGGTGTGAAAGTTTTTATTTTGATGTAGTCCCATTTTGTTTAATTTTGCTTTTATTTCCCTTAACATCGTTTTTGAGTATGAAAGATAAAGGGATGCCAGTGACCTGGGGGGCTGTAATCACAATCACCAGTTGTCCCTCAATTGTGAGGCTTCATCAACCTTATTCTCAGCCCCCAACCCTGAATTTTCTAATTCAAACAAAGAAGCATTTGTTAGCTTCAGCCAGAGTTGCAAAAATTCCTTGAGGGTAATAAAGTGTATAAGCCTGAAGAGATCACAAATAATAGCCCACAGAACTTAACATGTTAACAAAGAGTGGCATAAACTGAACAGCAAGACTTTAGAAGAAACCAAAAGGAAAGAATCAAACATCTGAGTTCCAGAGCAACCCGCCATGCAGCCTCATACACCATCTTGTACCTAGCCAGTTGGTTTCAAACACTGTCTTGCAAGTACTGAGAGAAAAGACACAGAAACTGCCTACTCCCACACAGGCATCAAACAACTGAACTAGTGATTAGAAGGGAACTGCATGCACCCCCCCCACACACACACACACTGTCTCCACAAAGTCAAAGCCATTTCTAAGGGTCAGGAAAATAATCACATATCTGAAACAATAAGATACACGAACACACTAAAGAAACAAAAACCACATTCTTGCATATGGGTGTCAGTGCTTCCTTTCAGGGCTAGCTAACCACACTTGGCTTTTCCCCACATCAAAGAACCAAATATGTTAGTGCATGACAAAGGGGCGCTTGGGGAACCCAAGCTGTTGAGGGGTTCACATTCTAAAAGGAGTCTAGCCATCCACTACAAAATGGCAAACGAAGAATACTCTTAGTGTGCTAGATTTTTACTATTAGAATTAGTGCCCATAGAGAAAGAAGAAAATAAAGGATCTCCCTAATGACAGTTTCCCAATAAACCTCCCCAAATTGCCTATCCACTTAGTGGGCAAATGTCCAGTCAAAGAGGGTTGGCCCAAAGCAGGGCCATTGAGGCACAACAGCTTGCCAGAATCCTAAGACACCTTCTAGTGGGAAAACAAAAGAAAGGGGCAGAATGGGCTGGGCAAGTCTGGAAGGAAAGGAAAAAAAAAATCAGTACAAGACAACATAAAGGCTACCATTGTCAGTATCCCAAGTCTCTTACCCATGTCTCTTCCAAGTGTCTCCTTCCATGTTTCCCAAGACCCTAGTGTGAGTCCAAGTCCTTTTTATCTTTCCCTGGCTGCTCATATCCACCATTCATTAGGTGGGGCAGGGAAATGAAACCTCCTCTTTTTAGAATACACTGTCACAGTAGGGCCCCAAGTAAGTGGTTCTCTGGTTTATTTTTCTAAAGTGTTTTCCATATTACTTTCTTAGAATTATTACATATACATGTCTCTCACCCATGTCCCTTCCAGGCATCTCTTCTAAGTCTCTCAGTACATCTCCCTCCCACATGGCTACTCCCGTGTGTCCTTCTCCCTCCTTCATCCCAGTTCTATTTATTCATATACTTTACTCCTTCCCAGCTACCTCCTCCCATTCAGGAAGGCTAGTTCACGGCATGCTAGGAGTTGTAATCCAAGGCAATTGAATGTGAGTGGGGCTGGACAAAATAGCACCTATTAAATGCTTCTCCCACTTTCATGGAAATTTATTTAACACTTTAAATCAGTAAAAACTATGAAGATAGGCAGTTTCTAAATATCTATTCAGTAGCATGTGAATATGTGACTATAATATGTGAGTGACATGTGTATATATTTACGCGATATATTTATATATTAGTATATAATAGTATGTTTGTATATTGCAGATAATTGTAATGATATGTGAGGATGAAGTTAGAACACCATGTAGATTTGAAGACTGAGATTATGATGCTCTATCTACAATCTGTGGAAATCAAAGGTTTGCTGGCACTCACCAGAACCTGAGAGAGGCATGAAAGAAATTCTTCCTCAGAGTCTCAGACAGCTTGCCAAAACTTTTGGACTTGATTTTAGGCTTTGGTTTCTCAGAACTATGAGAGAATAAATTTCTGTTGTTTCAAGCAACGCTGCTTGTGATAATTTGTTATGACAGACCTAGGAAAATAATACATTCATTTTATCCAATTTTCATGTCAAAAGAATAAAATTACTATGTTAGGCAGGAGATAGGGTCTAGTGAGTCTGAGGAAGCTCTGTGATACTGGACATTATCTCAGGCTGAAACCAACCACATCATTAAAAAGTAGGAAGTAGCATTTTCTCCACTGGAAATATTAGTCAAGATCACCCACCCACATTCTGATAGTGATTCTCCCTTTCTCTAAGAAGGAACCCCTTCCCAAATACATATTTGAGATAAAATAATGTTTTTAACACTAATAAACTTTCTAGGTCAACAAGATGGCTAGGCTAATTATACAGAATCCATCATGTCACAGCAAGAAATCACAGAAAAAGTGTGAATCTGTCAAAGATAAAATAAGTGGGTATGTTGGTTTTCCAGGGGAATAATGATGTATGTTGGAAGCGCTTCAAATTATTCACCTTTGTTTTTAAAAAGACTTTAATAGTAGTAGAGGAAGCATATGAATTTAGGAAAGAATAGAAGAACAATGCAGGAAATGAGGAAAAGGAAATTTTGTGGAAATGAAGCTGGACAGAACAAAGTGAGATGTATTTGAGAAAGTATTTTATTATTATTTGCTTTCTGCACTGCAATAATTGGTCTTCAGCTCTGTTTATAACATTATTATGTTATTTGTGAGATTAATTTTAGACTTTCATATTTCATTGATAATTTATTTGTAAGGTATAATTGTAAATTCTCTAAAGTCCTTCAAGCGTTTGTTCCAAGATCACCTGTCAAATAGTGTATTGGCCATCTAAATTCTGTGACCTGACACCCCTCCCCACTCCCTGTACTTTGGCACTTCCTTATATTGTCTTAATCACTTTCTGGAAGATTTTTTTAATTTACTTATTTATTATCTTTGTTTTAGTCTGCTCCTGCTACTCCCTGGAATGGAAGCTCCTTGAACTTAGGCTTGTTAGTCAATGGTGACTCTCAAGACTCTAAGGCAATGTCTGGTATGTAGTGCTGAATTGTTATGCATTTTTATAATGAATTAGTATATTTACTTTAAAATTGATAAGCTGCTGTGTCATTTTCTGGACTTATTTTATTCAATTAACTTATATTTTGTCTATGTCTGTGATAATTGTGTACTGAATTAGGGATTTAGTGGCTTGTATGTTCTCATGTTTCACTTGACATGGAATTATATATATTTAGACAGGAGTTGTTGTTGTTTGAACCAATGTTTGCTTCCTGAAATCACCCTATAACATAGTTTATTAATATGTTAAAAAAATCCCAATGAAACACATCTGTTCTAGTGTTGTCTCCAAACCCTTGTCTCTTCAAACTTTTAAAACTGTCATAGATTATTGAAAACACTACTGCATTTGAAATTAGTTCAATAAAACAGTAGTTACAGATGCTCCATTAAGGTTTAAAAACAAATTTGTCAGCCAAAGAAAATGGGTTGTAAATTTCTGGACACCACTTCAGTGTTGTAGAAATAAGAAGTAAGTTTTCCAGCAATAAGGAAAGTGAGGATCCCTGCTTGCTAACATATAAAGTGAATAAATTGAAAAAATTTCTATGTCTGTCTGCTAATCAGTGATGTGTATATATAACTGGATGCTGGTATTACAGTATGGTTGTTGGTGAATACCTAGGAGGTGATGAAAGATAATCTGCAGTAATAGAATTGAAACATCTCAAGGGAGTGTATCAACCAGGTACATTCTTGTTACTTCTTTCTCATTTCTATAAAAGCCCCCCCCATAATCTAGAAAGTATAGACTAATGCTTCCTAGTTTAATTGATGGCTCAGTCTGGCATAAGTGATTCCACATGGTGGTTGACAAATGACTTGCACTAATCTCTCCTCTTATTCAAAAACTCTAACAGAACTTTCTCTTTCCTCACTAGAACTATCTTTTGGGCATTAATTTATCTATCCTAGGTGAAATTTTAATTATTTCATAAATGGATGAAGCATTCTATCCCTGATTTTAAGAGAAAGTGTAATATTGGAAGTAGAATTTTCTTACATTTTCAGTCACAGAGTTGATGGATGGTTGAAGGAAAACAGTATCCTAAATGTTTTGGAGGTGTCTTTGCTTAGCTCAGATTAAATGGTGATTTTCTATGTAACTATACTAGTATCTCTTTACACAAGAAAATAGTTCTTTTAAATGAAAATATCAATTTGGAGAAGCTCAAGGGATTTAATAGAGAAACTTGGAATATGGCAGTGTAATGTATATACTCAGAACGTCAGAAACCCACCACTAGAAAATGGTTCATTATACTCATTCATCACATTCTACTTTTACTCATGTGGAACAGATATACAACTAAGTGTAAGTTAAACATTGTATTGTTCAGATAAAAAATTACCAAATGCCAGCCTATTGCTGTCAGTTCACAGGATGTACTCTACTATAATATTTGTGTTATAGATATTTATGATTTGTTGTTCCCAAAACTCAAGGGCAGAAATAAGTTGAGTGCAAGCAATGCCAATATCTTTCATGCATAGAACACATTTTATCTAAATGTTGCAGCGCACCTTATATTTTCCTGATAAATTTTATTTTACTTTATCAAGAATCAAACAAAGATAATTGAGAGGGAACAAAGTTAAAAGTTTCTTCATTCTATTGGGTAGGCTAGATTGGGGAAATTTCTTGTGTAGCATTCTTGGAAAATTCATTTTGGGATTCATTGACTGTGATCCTTGGGTGAGTTGAGTTAATACTCATACATATCACTAAAGCCAAGTGGTGGGATGATATACTGATCCTAGTCATTCCTATGAATGGCCTAGTCCTTCTGGCTAAGTTTCTCAGTGCTGGAGAAGACATCATACACATTCTTTGGAAGTTGAGTCCAAACCCAAACTCTGCTATGTCTTCCTCCGCCTCTGTGTGGTCCTGAATGACCCATTTTAGCTAAAGGAGCTCTGGGAAAATTTGATTTGGCTACATCCAGTTAAAGGGCTACTTCTGGGTGGTCCTTTGTAGTTAACAAAGTTTAGTTTTGGGGTCATAATAAGATCAGAGAAGTTTAAGAAGCTGGACTGGAACAAAATTCTAAGCATTTCAGTATAATAAATTTAAAGGAGTGTGATAGTCTTAGAAGCATGTAACATATTACATCAAACTCACTTCACCCACTGCCAACCTTGGTTAGCATCTTCTAAGACTCAACTAAAGACACTATGTTTTCAGATTGAGTAATAACTGGACAGTTTCTAGGCAGTTGAGTTGATCAGATCTTTCTAGGAATTCCCTTGTGACTAGGAATGCACAAAGACATTTATTTTAATCTACTTAAGGTTAATTTCTCTAAATGCTAATCCTTAGTTATATGTAAATTAATAGAGTTAAACTGAGATGAAGCTAAATATAAAAATAATTTCTATTTTACCATAGGAAAATGGTGTAGTATGGTAGAAAGAGTATGTGCTTTGGAGACAGATAACCCTGGTTCTCATACCCATTCTGTCATTAACTCATTAACTGGCAGAGAATCTTACCTTCTCCCTGAATCATGTTCTTTATATAGAAGCAAGATCAATATTATCTACCTTGTCCTTGGCAAACAGGGGAAGTTTTTCATTTTAGCTAGAGGGTATTTACACCACAGGACTGGATTAAAAAAAGCAATGGGATCATACAAAATGATTGAGTCAGGCACATTAAGAGAAAAGAGAATCTCAAAAGGGATAGCCAGTGAGGTAGGTGGAAGATTGAAAAATGTCAAATATCTGGAAACCAAGAGAAAAGAATGTTTCAATAATGGACTGCTGGTGAATGCCAAGCAAGAAGAGGAAAGGAGAGCAGATTTGGTAATATGGTGATTACAAGTGACCTTAATAAAAAGAGATTTTTGTGAGCAATCAAGGAAAAAAAAATCCAAAACTACAATGTAGTAAGTTGAAGAGTAGATGGCAGCAAATAAGATCATTGCAGCTTTATGACTGGAAGTCGAAAGTGATCAGTAATTTGAAGAGACCATAAAGAGTATAAAAGGGTTGTTTATGATTTAACAAAGTAAAGTTACTATGGGAGTACAGTAGGTTTTCCAGGCAGTGTTGAGAACCTATAGGAAAACTTTAGTATAAATTTGAAGTGATTTTATTCTCCCTAATTGATGATTACTTGCAATTACATTTAGCATCTCAGGTGCTGCATGAAAAAAGAATCTTAAAATGGTTTCAATGAGTGTGTGTTTCCTTCCAGGGGAGATATTGGAAAACAAGATGGGAAGCAAGTTAATATAATTAAAAGGGAATTATTTCAATTAGGAACTTGTACAAGAAAGCTAGGTAAAGAGGGTACAGGAAACAGAAGCAGATTAAAAAAAACTTAAAGTTGTCAGTATTTTAGAAATTTCATTGCTTTTGAAGAATTCTTACAAAATGATTACTTGAGAGTGTGAATTGAAAGCACACCAGGAAGCAGTCAGAAAAGATTGATTGGTTTAAGATTTCAGGTATGGGTTGAGTGCTGGGTTGCGAAGCTGCCCGCAGCCTCTACAGCGCCGGTTCGATCCCTGGCTGCTCCCCGGCTGCTCCCCGGCCACCAGAGGAGGGTCCCGCATTATGGGCAGACCTCTCCTGCCGCCCGCTGCTCCCTCACCCTCTTGCACTTCTGACTGTACCCAGTGCTTGTATAAATAAATAAATAAATAAATAAACAAATAAATAAATAAATCTTTAAAAAAAAAAAAAGATTTCAGGTATGATGAGTTACTGCTGATGCAATATCAGTATTGAATAGGAAGGGTTGAAAGAACAAGTGATTGGAGGTGAGGATGGTAAGGACCTGATAAGCAAATTTAGACATGATAGGATCAGTCTTCTCTTGGTTCGTAGTGGAAGAAGAATAGTCAGCTTCAAGGCATCATTTTGATACCTATATTTGTATATACTATATACTTACACTTAACCTACAAGTATTCTCAATTATCCCTCATCTTTTACTTTCAAAAAGAGAAAAACAAATATTTGGGGGATGTTTTTATGCATGGATTTTTGCAATGTTGATCTATAGAGTGGATGAAATGCAGGCCCCAGAGCATGGGGTAACTCCTTATTTCATATAGCTAATCCTAGAAACCCGCATTTTAAACAGTGTTATAATGAGAAATAATTGGATTAAATTACTGAGGAAAGCTAAGAAACATAATTGGGTAAATAAAATCATTATTGATGGAGGTGCCATAAAAGGAATACATCCTAATATGTGGGTGATTTTTCATACATGAAAAAATATTTATATCCCTTAAAAATATAATTTCTTAGCACTCTGTTTCCTTTAGCTCCATACATAAGAACTCAATGATCCTGCGATGAGCTAGATGAACTAGGTGTGTATACTGACTTGGTTATTTCTTTATGACTGAATCTCAGTTTATTCTTTGTTTCCATATACTTACACGCTGCTTTGTGTGTGAAGGATTGTGGAGAAGAAAAGATGCAATTAATTTCACTCCCACTGATTATTTACTAATTTCTTTTTTAAAGCCACAGCTGGTTGTTTGGTTTATTGGACTATTTAATCCATGTACTTATTGAAATATGAATTGATTAATGTTCCCTGTCTAAACTTAGCCTTTGTTTGAATGGATTAATTATAAATAAAAGTTTTGGTTGGTTTGATGTAATCTAAAACAGAAAGCAAAGAACAACTGATGATATAAGTTTCCTAATTTCTTTGAGGCATTCCTTGTAGTATACCATTTCATTTCCAGCTCTGTGGTCTAGATGAATGTATCAGTTAGCATTGCTGTATATGTGCTTCCTTATAATGGCACAGTTATATTAAAAATGTAGGAAATACATTGAACTTTCTTTCCACCTTTCAATATTACTGAGAAAAGTGATCTCTAATTATGCTGCTTAGTAAATTATAGATAACAGATTAAAATATTACATTATAACATAATATATAATGTAGTGGTACGATGTGAACTGTATCTTTCTATCATTATTTTGATAGTCACCTTATGTCACTTAATTTTACTCTAAATTTATGAAGTATATTTTAGTGATGTCACGGGACTAAATTATGTAACCTCCAAAATTCCTATGTTGAATTCCTAAATCCCAATATGACTGTATTTGGAGGTAGGTCTTTAAAGAGTTAGTAAAGGTAAAGGAAGTTCATAAATTAGAACTCAGATGTGTGATATACAAATATCTTCTTCCATTCTGCAGAGTGTCTTTCATTTTAATGCAGGCTTCTTTCACTATGCAAAAAAAAAAGCTTTTTAGTTTGATATAGTCTCATCTTTTCAGGGACACCTGACCCAACATTTTGCCAGAGCTCGTCTTTGGCATGTAATGGGTTATTTTCAATCTTTCTCTTACCTGACTACTCTGCAGCTTTAACTCTTCACTTCTTTAATTTGTATGTACACTTGGGTTCTTTGAGAGTACATTTTTCCATATATCCTTTAATGTTCTCTGATACTTTTTTATAAGCCCCTTTCTTTGTAAGCAGCTTTTCCTTTACCTCTTTGTTTTAAAGTTACTTTTAATTCTCTTCTTGTTCCTTTTATTATTCTGCCGCCACTCCCATTTCAAACTTGCAGTCATCCTACTCTTTGTCCTTTTACTTCTTTTGCCAAAAGTTTAAAGATGTTGATGACTATTCTCTGGGATTCATTGTTTATGATCATAAGTCAATGAAAATTTAATTACTGTTCCTTTGTATGTGATGTCTTATTTTTCTTTATCCACTTTCAAGATTTTCTCTGCACGCTTGGTTTTAAACATTTATGAGTCAGTTAATAATGATGAAAATAAAAAGTGTATAAGAGAAAAAAACATTTACAATGTGCTTTGTACTTACTCTGTTGGGCTTTGCTAAAGTATCTGAATTTCTAAATTTAAGTTTCTCATCAAATTTGGGTAAATAGTAGCCACTATTTCATCTAATATTTAATCTTTTTCTATTTTACCTCCTTCTGTATTTCAGTTATACATAGTTCTGTCTTTTCATGTTGCTTCATGGGTCCCTGAATCCATGTTCATTTTAAACCTTTTCTTTCTCTCTATTATTCAAATTAGATACTCTATGGATTTATCTCCAAGTTCTCCTGGCATGTTAAGTGTATTATTAAATATACCCAGTGGTACTTTAATTTATTGTATCATAGTTTTTTGTACCCAGTTTTTTATACCCATAGTTTTTTATACCCAGTTTTTTTATACCTGGATTTTATACCCAGAGAATCCTCTGGAATTATATATTCCTAACAATCCTTCATTTTTCAATCATTATGAGCATATTTTCCTTTACAATTTTAATATTTTAATTAATATTAATTATTATCTGCTTTGAAATCCTCATCTGATCACCTAGATGATCTTGGGGGTTCATTTCCATTGATGTGTTTTTTGAGTATAGGTCAAATAAATCACATTTTGCTTTCCTTTTTTTTTCTATAGGTTGTATAACTTTAGATTTTATTTGGAATCATGAATGTCAATGTGTAGAGATTGTAGATTCAGTTATGTTCCTGTGATGAATATAGTTGTTGTAGTTAAAATGATAGGTAACTTGGCTGAACTATGATGTTAAGTTGCTTCTCCTATGGTGGGAGGCAATTGAAATTTTAACTCATTACCAAGAAAGTGAACTGATTTGAATGTTCTGTGTATGTGTGGGTTCACAGGTCAGCTAGATGTTTGAGTAGAATTTATTCTCAAAACCATGACATTCTTCTTTTTTATTGCTATTTCAACAGGTATTCTCTCTCTCCTTTACCAGTTGTTGTGGTTATCCTGAAATATGTCTTCTTAAAGCTAGTAAGACTTTGAATTTTCTATCTCAGTTTCAACCACCTATTATAGCAGTGAATAGAGACTTCCTTATGCTATAAAATATAAAATTAAAAAATTAATTTAAGTACAGTTCTTGCAGACAAGTGTGATCCACTGCTAGTATCTGCCTGCTTTTTAATCACTGTTTACTGTATTCTATAATTTAAAAAATATATATATTTTGTTCTGAATTTATAGTTATCTATAGGGGTTGGGGGAGAAGAAATATCTAACTGCTTTTGATGTTCTAAGCAAATGAACTATTTCATGATAAATCTAGTCCAAGAACGTCTGTGTACATAAAGCTCACAAATCTCTTTTTTCATTTCAATTATTACACAAACACACATGCATGAAATGCAATTCATTGTATTCTATTTTTAATGACTTGTCATGATCTTATTGACTCTGGCTTAATTTCTCACTTACTGTAAGAAATATATGAACTGAATTACTGTAATGGGAAAGAAACACCAATATTGAAAAATTCAATATTTTTTGTTTTAATTGCAAGAGTGAAAGGTAGAATATTTCATCCTTAGATGATGTTTTTATTTTTAACTCCATGCATGTAATATATTGGTTATAATCCAGATATCTACCTGGTAATTTATTTTTTTTTTTTTTACTTTTGCATAGAAGATCTGGGGTGTAGGCCAGAGGTACAGGGGTGGGAAGTGAGAGCATTCATCAGAGAGAGAGTGGGGAGAAGAACAGGTGAATTTTACTGAAATACACAGCTAAGGGGACCAGTGTACAAAATAGGAGAGGTCTGCTGTGCCATATGTGGGTTAGCTCCCTGGGCAGGGATCAAACTATATCAGACCCTAAAGGTAATAGCACTGAGACTTAACCCCTAGACCACCAGGGAGGGCCTTATTTTTTTTCTTCATGAACATGACCAAGAAATCAATAGAATATCAGTGCATAGATAATATTCAAGTCTCAAGAGTCCTTTCCTACTTCACCAAATTGACAAAGCTGCTAGAAGAAGCTAGTGGTACTTTTTCTCTGATTTGTGTAATTTATGGTACCACAGGACTACATTATAAATGCAAGAAAAAATACTTCTTTTTTCACATTTAGAAAATTATATTCTTCTCAATTATAGACTCTCTTGCCTTCAGGATTGTGACTCAATAATATATTGTCAGTGCCTGTGCATCGTAGGTGCTTAAAGTATGTTTTAATGAATTGATAGGGGAGAAAAATTTAGGTCACTACATTATCACAAATATCTCAACAGTTTAATGAAAAGAATAAAATCTGTTTGGGGTAGGGATTCAAATCAGTCGACACAGGCAGGTACACACCAAATTTTAGATTAGTTAGATGAGACACGATTCCCCTTTTTAGGATTTAAATTTAATTTGATATAAGGGAGTTTCAGATCCCTTGATTTTGGACCTTGAAAAGTGATGAAGGAATACCATTCAGTGATTCATAGCAGAGGAAAGGATCTCTCCATCCTATCTCTTTGTTGTAGGCCATTTACTTCATTGTCTTTTTCCTTTTTAAACTGGTTCCATATAACAAATGAAGTACAATCAGCACAACTTCTGAGTGAATCTAGGGTTGACATTAGAACACCAACAAAAATTGCTTATAGGACACTTTCAGGGCACTCTGTTAGATGAACCACACTTGGCAGCTTTTACTATTGTAAATGGTGATGGTATAGATATTTGCAGATATATAGCCCCTGAGCTAAGCTGCCTAGTGAGGAGAAACTGAGACAAGGGTTTAGTGTTGAAGTTGAAGCACATTGTGAATAAATACCAAATGCAGATGTTAGTATTGTGTCAAAATCAAGAATTTGTTTGAATTATTGAATGTAACATTCTTTCTTTTACTACTAAGTGAAGGAAAGTGGAAAAGAATATTTTTTTCGGAACTGGGCTTATAGTTTTGAAATTTAGCCCCAGTCAGCCAGTGTACCAAGGAGGGGCATGCTAACTTTTACAAAGACTATTCCTAAAAATAAAGGAAATATAATTTGTAGTGTTCAGAAGCTAGAGAATTCAACTAGTTCCTTCATTTGTTTTTCAAGTTTTGCCTAAATTGGCTTACAGATTTATCTACAATGCATTGCATATGGATATTTTTGTCACTGCATATTTTACAACAGCTGTGATCCTGATGGGGATTTAGTTAACCAAAGGCCCCTCTGCATGCAAGCGGTCACCAGGCAGCTAATGGGTTGAAGGCTAAAATGACAATAAAGTGAGCAGAAACATGCAGCTGTGGACCAAATGTAGGATAATAACTAGCAGTTGGCCATTATGGGGTTAACTGCTGGTGTTCTGGCAAATGTGAAAAAATGTTGAGATTCTGCTCAAAAACACAGCCAAAATTTGAACATTTCCATTGGGTCAAAGTGAAAAATGCCTCTGCTTCCTTTTAAACTGGTGATTATTTTTAGGACAACAATCTTATTGGAGTGTCTAACACATATATTATTATAATTATAAATTCTTGATAATTATGATGTACTTTTCCAACATGCTTTTAATCTAAATAAGGATCCTTGTAGAATATCAGCTTCTTAGTCTCTGGGGTTTCAGTCACAGTGCCTGTGCCTTTATAACTTCCAGACTTGTTACAGTTACTCTGGGAAGAATTTTTACCTACATTTGTTGAATTAAAGAGCCATCTATTCTGTTGTTTTAAACAAATGAAATTGTATCACTACAGTGTCAGTCCAAACATGTGTAATTAACATGGAAAATATGTCTGAGCCATATTGGTCGAGATAGATGACTTCCTTGCATGACTTATAAACAGTTAGAGGCATAAAGCCAGGCTGTCAAAACCAAGTTGTATACCACAAGGGTTTATCTGGGAGAACTTTCAAATTACAAAGGGAAAAGAAAGAGAAAATCAGTCTGTTATACTTTCTTAACAAGAAGAACAGCTTTCTGCTATCTGTATAAAAATAAGCCTTCCATCCTCCTTTTCGACATCTGTTACTCACACTGCAAAGGTCAGAACAGACATCCCGTTCTTCTGGAACTGTTCATCAAACAATATAATAGTCCATGTCAGAGATTTCAAATTATTCTGACTAGAAATAGGTCTCTAATCCCCTTTTAACTTTTAATGGTGACTGTGCACAAAATCTTCTTTGGAATTCTCTGATTAGTGCTGAAGCTCTAAAAGAAAGAGTTCTATTTTTGTCCCCTATGTGCTTTTCTGAGTCTGTTAAAAACCACCAGCTCTGACCTTTTTCTGGTGTTTTATTTTTCTGGTGTTTTAATTTATTCAGTAATGCTACCAGTAAGGTAATAGACTTACCTACTGATGCTTTGCTGCTTTGTTAGGTAATTGAAGATAATTTATGTTTTCAAATATTGCCTATCCTGTATTTTTGTCTTCAGGGCATCAAAAATTAGAATTGAACTTCTAAGGGTAAATTTACTATTTATACGTGTAGATTCTCGATGAAACATACATTTATTAATGCAGTTATTTCAATTAAAAAAAAAAGAAATCAGTGTGCCAAAAACCTCTGAGAAAATACTACTTGTCATTGAATCACATCCAAGGATGTTTGGTTCTGCAGTGCTGCAAGTAGCTCAGAATAAGAAAAATCCAGTTTGACTATAGTCCTGGGGCAAAACCTCCCTTTCCAGGAAGTGTAATGAATTGTCAGTATAGAGATTAATAGGCTTATGAGTAAAACTGTCACTGGAAATTCTTCCTTTAAGAAAAGTCCTTGTTTCCAAGCTGATGTTACACCTGAAGGGATTTTGACCACTTGGTTTATAAAAGTTTGCTGTTCTTGAGCTAAACTCATGTGTCTTCCAGTAGCAAAGTTCTTAAGATATGTAATTCACTGCAGTTATAAAGCAACTTGAGCTCTAAGCAATGTTTGCATAAATGAGAGGAAGAAGAACAAAGATTGAGACAGTGAGAGTGAGTGAAAGAAGGGAAAAAGGGAGGGACACACACACACACACAATGCAGATCTAGAAACATTCTGTTCTCCTATTATAAAAGGAAAAAATTAATTGTCCTATCTCCTGAGATTACCTGAAACAGTATACTCAAGAAATAAGACTGCTGTAGAGGTCAGTTTCATATGGATTGCAGGGGAATTTTAGATGGATTGTTGGAAGGAAGGGTGTGGTTTAATGTTCTGCCAACTATACATACTCAGGGGCAGAAAAAAAACACCACCAAACTGAAGCACATGGGCTCCCAGGGAATTGAATAAAAACAAGGAAACTTCACTTTGAGAAGGAGGTAAAGCAATGAATGTAGAAATATCTCCATTGCTTCATCTTTCTTGGCATTGGTCATATGTCTGCATTCTAGAAAACCTCTACCCTTTTTCTCCACCATTTCACACCTTTCATAAAGTCTGGCAAAAATGGCAGAATGAAGTTGAATGAATCATGAAAACATGATACATTCCTTTCCAGTTTTACCATGCTGGGTACCTCAGTAGGATTCAAGGATAGATGCCATTATACTAGACCCCATTCCTTGATTACATCAAAGGAAAAATGTCTCTTTTGGAATGTTGGCTGTTGTCCCTATTATGAGAATGGGCTGTGTCCTCAAAGTCTTAGCGTCTAGCCCCAGCCGATGGTTAGTTTTGCCCTGACTATCTATACAATCTTTACTCACTCTGAATACTGTTCCTTACTAATTTACTTTCATATGAATTGAAGACCTAACAGAAGAGTGGGAAAAGTAGTAGGCATTTTTTAGCAAGGGACAGAAAAGAAGTCATCAAAATAGGTAGACATGTCCCTTCTTGTAACCATAGCCAAATTTTATTTTTCTTTACTTATATAACCTAATGCCACCTTTAATGCAACTGCCAGAAAATTAGTCTGAGAGTCATTCTTGATTTTAAATAATTGAAACTCTTAATATAAAAATTTACTGTAAGATATTCAATATATTCTCTGCCAAAACTTACCAGGGGATATGTTGGATAAGTATGGTGTGTTCCCAGGGGTACATGCACATATCAAGGGATGACTTTGTCATCCTGAATGTATTCAATCTTTTGTGAAACACTGAACACTGGAACTTGGTAGCTGCAGCAACCACAGCATATGCTATAAGCATTTCCACTCTTAAAGTATCTGACTCTTGGCAGGTGCATTCAAGAATGACAGCTCTTGGCAAGTTCATCTTACCCTTGCACATGAATAATAAAGAGAAAGGAATATTTTTAGTCTGGCAGGAATAAGCAACAGGTGCTGAAGGCCCTATGATATAGTTTCACAATAGAGTATATTAAACAGTGTGAAATAAGCAAACATAATTATAACATGCTTATAATGAAAATGATGGCTCCTAGTTAATTTTATGGTAGATTGGTTCAGTGACCCTGGGACAACACAACTTAGGAGGGATTACACCCTTTAAAAATAACAGAAGGCATAAAATATTTAATAGTATACCCTTCAATCCTAAAGGTCCTTTAGGGATTCTAAAGTTTAAGGGCTATTTTTCAGATGTGAAGCTTTAAGGGTTATCCCATATGTTCAAGGTTGTCAAGGCTCCAGTACAGTATGTCCTTATCTAGAGTCTATTTGTCCTTATTTTTTTTTTAAGTCTAAGGAGTTGAATCCAGTAAAGTAAGTATTTTTCTCATCTTTTAATTCTGGCTCTAGAACTTAATAATTCAGTGGATTGATGCTGCTTTCACCATTTAAGACTTCTAACTTCAGGAATACCTAGAATGAGGGACTCCTGTTCTAGAAGCTAACACAGGCAGTGGTATTCCTAAAGCTCATATACAGTCACATCCCTACAGGACTCTTGGTGTCTGGCACCTTATTTGCAATGTAACTAAAAACACATTAGAGCAATCTTAATATCTGTAGTAAAGTTTGATTTAAATATTTATGCTCTAGGCTCAGATATGCCAGATTCAGAATTCAGCACTTTGACTTGATTAACTAAGTTCTCCAACCCCGTTTATTTTTCTATAAAGTGAAGCTCATGAAAGTATTTACCTCACAGTTTCTTTCTAGGAGTTAAAT